>NC_083105.1:85468756-88240187 GCF_949774975.1 Lagenorhynchus albirostris
TAGGGTTTTTTTTTTTTCATTGTCTAAATACCATTGCATTGGGTAGGATAAGCTTACAAATCGACTTTCTATTATGTGAAATGAGAAAACACAGACTATTAGTGGTCATTGACGATCCCATGCCTCTTTTTGCTAATGGTGGAAAGTCAGCTTTGTAATCCTGGTTACTCCAGTTTGGGTAATTATATCCTGCCTACCTAAACCCCTCTTGTAATCTCATTTGGAATATTATATTTTCCATTTTCTCAAAAACTGCTGTATAGTGTCTCTGTGTGCTTCTAAACAGCTGCTATGCTTCCCACCAAAGGTGGCTGAATTTCAGTTGGAGGTGAATTGATCCCTAAATACCACGTGTGCTTGAATACTATGGTACTCATCGGACTCAATTCTTGAGGAACATTTGAAAAGTTTCAGATTTTACATTTTATTTGTAATCGTGCTGACTTAAATCCTATAGCTGCCTTTCATTTTAAGATTTGTGTATGTAGTTTGAACAGGTCTTCTACCATAACTTCCTGTTTTTTGAGCTGTCGCACAAACTGCTCCTTGGTATCACGGAGTAGTCCCTCTACTTTTCTAATTCCTGTATTTTTCCCAGTCAAGTAATGCCTTCCAGACCTCTCTTCCTGGGGTAAAGTCTAAAGCCCATTGTCGTTCAAAAGCAACTTCGATTTCCTCATAACCTATCCTTGCTGAAGCCCCCCTAATTCCCTGACTTTCCCCAATCTGTGACCAAAAACTCAGAAAAATCACAGAAAAGGGAAGACTGACAGCATCATAATTCATGTGGTCTCTTCTCAGGCCTTAGACTTTTCCATCACCCCTTTTAATTGTCTGTGGTTACTTTCTTTTTCATTTCTCACAGTAACCATCCAAAACTTACGTACCTTTGCTGAACTCCCTTACTCAATCCCAGCATCTCTCATGTTCAGCATATGATTTTACCTTCAACATTGAGAAAACTTCTTCCATCGGAACTGATTTTCCTTACCTTCTCATTTCCTTACCGGTAGAACATTATCGGCTTATAGCCACTTGTATAGCTTCATTCGTCAGGTCCCAGAGAATGAGATGCCATTCCCAGTCGAAGCGAATCCCCACACCTCCGCCTTGCCTTTCAGCCTCCTCTGCAATTTTGGTCCACCAGCTAATTGCTCTTTCCTACATTTCAAATTCTCAATTTCCATTTGCTCCTTCCAGCCAGTAAATGTGCTGCTACCTAAAACTCTGCTACTTAAATAAAATCTGTGCATCCCTACGCAGCTGCCATCAAATGTCTCTCCTAATGCCTCACCCAGCCTTCTCTGAAGAATCTTCTACATTTGCCATCCCCTTTTTCTTGCCTGTCATTCAGTGCTCAACCTTTTGGAATATGCTCAACCTTTCAGAATATCCATTCTAGTGGATTTGTTGCTGTTAGATTCATCACCATCTTCTAATAAACTATTCCAGAAGATATTATTTTTGTCTCTAAAATACTCTTTCTGCTACACTTTTCACTATTAGGCACTACCTCAACCTTGATATTCCATTGGTTTTTGTGATACTGTACTCAAGATTTTCTTTATTCTTATCTTACCTCTCCGCTCTTAAGACTCCTCTTCCTCTGCCCTTTGTTGAATTATTGTTGCGACCCAGATGATTGTAAGCTGTCTTCTCTTTATCCTTCAAACCCTCTTTAGATTATCTAGTTCACTCTCATCAACAAGTGATCCCCCAAACCATAGCCTCTAAAAATCTCTTCACTAGCTTCAGACTGCAGTATCAGTCTGCTAGTAAGGCATCTCCAATGGAACATTATTTAGGTACCTCAAACACATGTGTTCAGAACCATATTCATATCCTTCCATGAAATCTGTCACTACCCGTGTATGTTTTTTTGTTGTTGTTTCATACCAGTATAAATAGTTATATAAACTAGACACCTGAAAGTTATCGTGACTCTGTCCTTTTCTCCTTTTCTTACGTATATAGTTTCTTTTTTTTTTAGGTACAGAGATTTCTCATATACCCACACATTTATAGCCTCCCCCAACATCAACATGTACCTAGTCTCCACGCTTTGCCTCTCAAATCTTTTCTCCCTATGCCCACCAGAGTATACCACCTAACCTACTTAAATGGTCCCCAGAGCCTACAGGGGGAATCTCAAGTGTCTTACAGTGAAACACAGACTGATTCAGGCAGACTTTCTAACACTGCTTCTCACTTACATTTTTTGCTGTTCTACACTGCTTGGTGGTTTCCCCCTCACATGATATTTTTTTCTTGTCCCTGATAATTTGCTCATTTTTTCTCCCATCTGCTTGGAATTCTTTTTTCACACTCCCACCTCTTTGCCTGGCTAACTCCTACTTATCCATTCAGACCCTACACCTGCTGGACCTATCTCTATGAGGCCTGCCTTGACTTCTGGCTGTGTTAGGAGTCTCTCGTTTGTGCTTCCATAGTATCCCATACAAGTGTCTATTGTTGAACTAATGGCAGTGTATTCTAATTATCTATCCATTTGTCCAACCAGACTTAGAGCTTCTGGAGAGCAGGCATTGTATGTGAATTCATCTTTGTATTCCTGGTTACCAAAAAAGTATACATTCTAGTTAGTAAAAATGTTGATTGAATGAATAATAAACAGACCCATGGGACTGGAAGCTAAATTAATAATCTTAAATATCTACTTGATATATTAAATAGTTTCAGGGAACCACTGAAGGGTTTTGAATAGAATATTTACATAAAATATAAAATATTTAACTATGAATAATTGATAAGTATTTACTTGTTCTTTTACAAGTGTGATAATGTGTGTTGGATAATTGTGTTGGATTCATAAAATTTTAGAGGGCAAGATTACATGTACTATCTATGTGGTAGAATTATAAAAGTGTTAAAACATAATATTCTATCTTAAAGTTTAAAAAGTGTAGGAAGTAGCATCTTAAATTTGTTGTGAGTTATTCAAACTTGTGAATAACATGCCCCCATTAAAAAGACCAAAATTTTGTGACAAAAGTATTTTGTTGAAACTTAATTACAAATGTCACACATTTTAAACCTTAATTAGGAGCTTTAAGGGAATTCATCCATTAAGTAAAAGAAAATAAGTGAAGTTAACAGTGAATAGGATTTGGAAATGGTCAACACTGGCAAATATGAGAATGAAATACTAACATTATAACAAATTTGTTTTAGAATTTATCCAGGAAACATTATACTGTTTTGATGTGATACGTCCTTTTCTCCCAAAGGTGGGCTAATTTTCAGCATCAAGGAACTAAAAATTACTTAAGATACAGCAGTAATACAGTTGGTGCTCATTATTTGTGCTAGTTATGTCCTATAAAGTTGCCATGAACACTGAATTATCAAATACTGAACGATTTTGCTCCTGGACGAAACACAAAGTTAGGTTCCTGAGAGCTTTGGTCACACTATTTTCATCAACTGATCAATACATAGCCTTGTTTTATGTGTGTTTCTGTTTAAAGACGCCTTATTAATATTTATTATTGATTCTATGTGCATTTTAAACAGCAAAAATCACCAAAATTTCTTGCTACTTTGCACAGGTCTGTGAGTGACCACAAAAGCTCTAGTACAAGTAAATTTGGGAAGGATACAAGTAAATCTTATTGACTAGGCGAATTGGCAAATACAGAATCTGCAAATAATGAGGATCAACTGTTTTTGAAATGTGTTTTTAGTTGCATAGATGAATTAACCACACATTTTATATATATTTTACTGTTTACTTTATTCTGAATATTACTACAATGCTCTGTAATTTTTCCTATGCTATTCTAAAATAAACACATCATTGGGATTATGAAATTAGGCTTATATTTCATTTTAGTTCTTCCTCTCCCTTGTAATTCCTCGTGCTCCCCACCCCCAATTTTTCCCAAGTGTTGGAAAAGAGTACTAGATTGTTAGGAGATGTAGTTTCAGTGTTAACTTTGCTCTTAGCTAAATGTGGGATCTTGAACAATTTATACGGCCAAGCTAAGTCTCATTTCTTTATCAGCACAATGATTGTGTTATGCCAGATAATCTCTAGGCTCTCTCAGCCTTAAAAGTGTAATTCTACATTTATGGATCTTGGAAAATTCAGACACTAAAACAAGTTACAGTATTAAAGCAGGGGCTTCCCTGGTGGCGCAGTGGTTAAGAATCCACCTGCCAATGCGGGGGACATGGGTTCAAGCCCTGGTCCGTGAAGATCCCACATGCTGTGGAGTAACTAAGCCCATGTGCCACAGCTACTGAGCCTGTGCTGTAGAGCCTGCATGCCACAACTACCGAGCCCATGTGCCACAACTGCTGAAGCCCATGCGTCTAGAGCCTGTGCTCCACAACAAGAGAAGCCACCACAATAAGAAGCCCATGCACTGCAACGAAGAGTAGTCCCTGCTCAACGCAACTAAAGAAAACCTGCATGCAGCAACAAAGACCTAATTCAGCCAAAAATAAATTAAAAAAAAATTTTTTTTTAAATAACTAAAGCAAAATGTTTTTTAATAATCATAATAAAATACAGAGTTTTTAAAGCCCCAGAATTTATTGCAATTTATTCTTAAAATACTAAATTTTTTACCTGAAAAATTATTATAAATTATTAGAGTATGAATGAATTACCTGGGTAAAAGCTGTCACACACAAGTAGATAGACTTATGTACATGCAACAACCAGTTAAATAATATAACAAGAACACATTAACTTTACGACAGCAAGAAAAGTATTTTTTAAAAACCTTACAAATAAAATTACCAAGAAAACTACAATAAGTATATGAAGCAAAAGAAGATTTGAATAAAAGATATAACCTGTTATTGGCCATCAAGCCATTAGGTTAATGAATTCAAAGAGAAATTCCATGTCCTAAAATTATCGTGGAAAAATAAATGTAAATAAAGCCGGGAAATGTTTGAAAAAAGAAAATAGTAATGATAGAGTACTGTAAAAGCAAAGCTTTTATAATTAAAACATCATGTTATTAGAACATGATAGGCAGGGATATCTGTCCATTACAGAAGTATGTAATAAATTTCCAGTATTTCTGTATTACTTTTCTATTTCTTCATGCATGCATAATTCTAAGAATCATGGATTTATCATGATGTATATGACCTTTTATCTATACATTAAGAATAGGAGCACAAAGCAGCTGGTATTTCATGCTGCCATTTTTCTCCAGTGAAATTGAATTCCTTCCTGGTCGTTAAAAAACTTCGTTTTCCACAGGCCTTTTGTGGACATTTGGAGGTGGGGCACGAAGATGTAATTACAGACAGGACTATATAATACATTGTTCTTCTTTATTTATGAATTATCAATTCATATAATAATTTCAGCTGCTGCTGTAAGCTCTAGAGTTACAATAATAAATAAGTTACAGCCTCTTTCCTAAATAAGTTCATAGGTCATAAGGGAGGCTCAACTTATACAAGTAACTATTATTCAATACAGTAAGTATTGTGTTAGCTTTATGAGGTCAAAGAAGTAACAGTTCTTTCTGCCTGAAAATTGGCACCATAAGAAAGAAGTGCTTCACAGGCCAAGACATTATGTGGGTCTCAGAAGCCTTTGAAAAATAAGTAGAATTTCGCCAAGAAGAAAAGAAAAAGAGAAATCACTAAAAACAGAGGAGAAGATACTTTGGAGCCTGTTCAAGCGTGGAAAAACACCTAGTATGCAAGGAACCCTTCATGACCCATTGAGGCAGAAGTACAGAATATCTGAAGGAGGGCAGCAGAAATACCTGGAAAGATGAACTAGGAACAAATTGTGAAGAATCCTGAATACCATGTGAAGGGATTGGGTCATTTTTCTCTAAGTAAAAGCAACCATCAAAAGCTTTGCAGAAGAGGAGCAGGTGAAATACAGATACAAGACTCATTTAGAAGGAACTCTATGAGGAATATAGTTTAATGTCCTGTGCGCACCAGACCTGTAATAGGCAGAGTCTCCCTTCAACTACTTATATACCTGAAAGTCCTTTGTAACTCAAGGCAAAATATGAAGAAGACAAAAAGATTTGTTGACAGTGACTTCAGCATTCTTTAAGACAGCTCTTCTCAAACCTGGATGCACATTGAAATCATCAGGGGAACGTTAAAAAATGCTGATGGCTGGGTCCCACCCCTGTTGATTCAGATTTAATTCACCCCCGTTGTCTAGGAAACAGTCTGGGCATTGAGAGTTTTTCAGAGCTTGCCAGGTGATTCTAAAATATAGCTTCAAGTTTAAGAACTACTGCACTAAAATAAGAAGCTATTGTTTCTGCAATTGTAGAAGTTATTTTTCCCAAATTTTAAGGTCTCTGAAGTTTGGATGACTCTTACAACCCTTGTTTGTGTTTCATTTGAAATTCCTTTCTTCTTCCCTCTAAAGTGCTCTTATTAAATTTATAACCATCTTACACATTGTATAACCAATGGTGTCTTAGAAAGGAGGAGATGTACTTTATAAAATATAATAACTTACGATGAAATGTAAAGGATACATAGTAGCTAGTGATAACCCTTAACCAGCGTGGCTAGTTTGTTGTTTCTTGGTTTGCTTGTTATTCTGGTCAGCGTCTTCTTCTTACACAGAACTAGCGCCCATGCTGTTTTGCCTTCAAACATCTCCCTCTTGTTTCAGGCCACTTTTTCCTACATACTTGCTCGATATGCACTTTCTAATTTTTGAGACTTCAGTCAGTTGTTTTCCATTGGTGTCTCCATAAAGTTTATCTTTTCTCCAGTATGTTCAGAAAATGTGGGCTGTAGTGATATAAGCTTTTTAACCTTCAGTTCTAACCTTAAAACATTCTCTTTTTGTTTTCCTGGTTGTGTTGTTCACTTTTAGTTTCACTCTGGTGGCAGTGATAGGTTTAAAATCCTTTTGGTTAAAAGAAATACTTTGCAATTTGGAGTCATTTCTGAAAACAGATTCCTCATTCTTATAGTGCTTGTTTCTCTGTTTGCCTGGCTGGCTGGCTGGCTGTCTCTCTGTCTCTCTTTCTCTCCCCTCACCCTTCCTCCTTCTCTCTCTCTCTCATCCCCTCCTCTGCCCCCTCAACACGCGCGCGTGCGCACGCATGCACACACACACACACACACCAAAATCTCAGAAATACCTCAGAGGTGACAAATTATGAGAATTATCAGAATCATGTGTCTAAGAATGTGAATGCCAGTGAGAGAAAGGGAAAACAAGTCCGGAGATATTTCAGAGTTGCTGTTAAGGTTAGCGACTGAATTGTTTGTTTGTTTGTTTGTTTGTTTGTACATGTGTTTGTTTTACTTTTAACCATTATCCCCACTGTAATGTAAGCTCCATGGGCATAAGATCTTGTTTGTTTTGTTTACTATTATGTCTGTACTACCTAGCTCATTTTCTTATACACAGTATGTGTTCATGAAATATTTATTTGTTTATTTTCCAAATAACTGACTTCATGTGAGGAAGAAATAGTAAAGGAGAATAAAGTGTCAGATGTGACCTTTAGCAGGATCCTAAATTCTCATTCGTATGTTCTCTGACAAACACTAACCAATAACCATGTCCACCAGAGAAATCTTGCTTAAATATTTGGAAAAAAATCCTAGGTATTTTAGTAAATGACAACCTCTGCATTAGTAACAATGTGACAAAGCTGCAGAAATGACTGCATTCGTTTATATTTCTAGAAATTACTGTTCAATTAAAAGAAAATAGTGATTCCATTGTGTTAGATTATTTATTTACTGATGTGAACCCTACATCCTGAGAGTGACACCAGAAAATTAAGGTGTATTCTAAAGATGGCAACCAAAAGAGAGGCCGTGTGGTTTGACGAGTGGTTCAGTTGCCTCAAAAAGGATACATGAATTCAAAAGATCCAAGGGACTAGATCATAGACATAGTTTTGACTCCCCCATTCCATGGCCACAGGCAAGTCAGTTTTCTTTCGGCCTCAGTCACCTCTTCTATAAAGAATAGGGAAAGTCTTTATTACTCTCTAAGCTTTCTTTCAGCTCTTTTATTCAAGAACTAAAAAACAAACACCTTAGTAATATGCATGAACATGAGAATTATCTTCAAGTAATGAAGAGCTGTTCATATATAAAGTGGTACCAGTTTACCTTTGTTTCAGAAGGTAGAATTAGTCCTAACAGGTGGGATTTACAGAAGGAGATTTTAGTTCAACCTAAGGGATACTTTTTTAATCGTTATATTAATGCAGTAAGAAAAGACTTGTAGTGTGAAGTATTGATGCTTCATCACTGTAAAGGATATCATCATGTAGGGAAATTATTCACCAGGTTAGAAAGTGAACTTGATAACACCTTCCAGTTAAAGCATTCAGTATTCTGATTCTCCTGTCTAAAGTAGTCCTAAGACATAGTCTCACATCCAGGGTTCTAGCAGGCTTCTATGCCAGTATATTGAATTGAATAATTTTTTTCTTATATCATAAGGGTGGGAGGATGGGAAGCATGGAATATCAAAACTTCTTCTCTTTGATTCACTCTAATACGTTCAGCAGGTTCAAGGTCAACTGCCGCCATTAATGATTCCTGTATTCCCTCCCGATCAACGGACACTGGCTGCAGCTGCCCAGCAAGGATTCCTCCTTCCTCCAGGCTTCAGCTATAAGGCTGGATGTAGTAAGTACCACTGATTTTTCACTTGGGCGTGCGTGGAGGGCATGGCTTTAGGCAATTTAATATTCCTGCCACACCAAGAAATGAGATCACCCATATAGCATTTTTATTTTAAAGAGGAAACACACAGAAAGTGTAGAAAAGGATTTATGTTGTATTCAAGAGCTTAGATTATTTCTATGCTTCTGAAGCCAATATTTGCTTTTTATAATTTTGTTTCATAACTTTCATTTCCAGTGTATTCTTAAATTATGAATATAATTTTCGGGTTCAATTTATTTTTATGTAGGTAAGACAGAAATATGCATTTTAATAGCTTTCCATTGCCCTTTAAGATAAACCCAAGTTTCCTAATGTGAATCAGTTGGCCTTCCATTATCCGTCTCCTCCCTACATTTACAGCCTAATTTCTCATTAGGCTTCTTTTAGTTCTTAGACCGAACCATACTCTTTCTTGACTTTGGACTTGAATTGTCTGTGTTCACTCTCCTTGGTTTTCTGAACCTCTTCCAGCTCAGACAGGGAAAGCTGGCCTAATCTAGTTAGATCCCTTTCTCCAGGTTCCTTTGGGTCCTGTGTATTTCCTTTCACTTTAATTGTAAACTCTATGAGGGCCAGTGCTCATTCTGTCTCACGCATTGTTATATCTACACTTTTAGTACAATTTCAACTATTTTTTGAATGAATGAATAAATGATTGAGCATTCATTACAAACAACACAAGGACATTTTTACACTAAGTGATGGGTTACATTGAGATAACTGTTTATATTGCTTATCAACTTTACTTGCCTGTGATTTTATGACTTTTTTAAGGAAAATCAAAATTATACACTGTGAGTTTTGGAAACAATCTAATAATTGAAATATTTTCATTGATCAAAGTAGAATACCATTGAAAACAATTAGCAAAGTATTATCATTTTAGATATTTATATAGAATATTATTTTGTAAATACCAGTAGACTTTGGTTCATTTATATGTTAATAAATTGTCACATTAGCATCTTGCTATGCTCCAGCACTTATTGCATTTGAGAAATTCTTCTGAACATTACTAGGAATCAAATCTGCTTCCTGTTAAATGATGTTTTGAATTTTCATATTTAACATTTATTCCTAGATTTTAAACTTTCTTTATACAGCAATGAAGAAATGGGATGTAATATTTTAAAGCCATGTGAGTGAGTAGATTACAACCATGGAGTCTAGGTAAAAGTGAACTGAACTGAGGAGTATAAAAATTCATACTTGTAAGCACTTTGCTCTTTGCAGTTTTAAACATGGCTTTTGCACATCTTTCTCTTGACTTAGGTTTCCTGTGTTTTAAGATGGTGTTCTCACTCTGGATCCTTAATGTATTTATTTAATATTATTTGTTGCATAATACTGTCTTTGTAGGTTGATTCATCCAGAAACACCAACTTCTTTGTATAACTAAGGACTATATTTATATCCTAAATATTTAAATTCTAAAAATAATTTAAATTTTAAGAAGAGAATTTAAAATTCTATTGCTACATTGATTTCTGAGTTGTTAATTACAAAAGATTTTTTTGTTTCCCTTTACCTAAGGAATTACTATTCACATTAAATGTATGTTGCCAATATGTTTTTCATAGCCTTGGTTACTAAAATGAAAAAAAAAATGACACTTTTAAAAATCATCAGTTGCCTCAGACTGCACCTGCAATATGTACATATAGACTAGTTCTGTTTTTGAAAAAGAAATTTTTTAAGCAACTGTAGACATAAGTCCCATTAGCGAATATTGTGCTGAAGAGAAAACCACATTGAGTATGAACAATAGCATAACTGGGGGGCTGGAAAAGGTCAAGAACACCTCTGCCTCACTCCCATTTGACAGAGCTGGCATAGCAAATTTGTTCAGTGTTAACGTAACGTGGCGTGGAGAAATGTTTCCCTTCCTAAAGTTGTTAATATATTAACCATTTGATATTCATACCTTCAGTGCTTAAAGTTATGTGATACCACTTCTTTTGTATCCTGGAAGTAAAATAGAATAAAGCCTTCTACAGCTGCTGGAAAGCTTGAAAGAAGCATCATGCCAAACTCTAAAACGAAGAAAAAGCCAGTAGTAAAAGAGAGTGCCACCCTTGTTGACACTCTCACACTGTCAGTTTGAACGAGGAGCTGGGTGGGAGCGATACATACTCCAGGCTACTTATTTCCTCCATAATCATGTTGCAGGAAAGGAATCGAGGTAGGGAAAGAAATCTTGCCATCTTCTCTCTTCAGTGCGACTTGCTATTTTATTCCCCCCATAATTGTCAATCATAGGTCACTGCTCTGGCTGTCATTTGTTTTAATTTGAGTAATATCACGGAGTTCTCAATGAAAGAGACACTGACTAATCCATCTTGATTTGAGTTTCAAGTAAATATGAAAGGTATACTATTTTTTGGTATCAAATACTCTCAAATGCTTTTCATCAATCCATTCAAGAGAGTATTGATGATAAATTTTTCTGTTTAGACTATGTGTTTTGATAAATAAAATTAAAATCTTTGAAACTACACAATGAAAGTTAAAATGTTATCAATGGGGAAAAAATAAAAACACCAGTTGGGTAACCTAACCATCATCATCAAACATCATCAAGCTTCTTTTCCAAAAAAGAAACTTCTAGTTGGAAATAAAGGTATTTTCCCTTTAAGAAATACGATGGTAGAAACACGGTGTGGAATGGACACCTACAGAATGTAGTTGCTGGAATTTCTCTTAACTGCTAGAAAGCGTGTCATTAAACAATATAAGAATAAATTAATAGCACAGCCAGAGACTTCAGAGCAAACTGGCTAGATAGAAAGGAAGCTTTAGAGAATGTTGTAGTCCACTCTTATCTATGAATATGTAGGTCACTTTACAAACATTGATATATTATCAGAATTTCAGTTCTGTTTTGGTGTTTGCTGTTAGTGAAATCAAGCATGAAACCACACTTCTTCATGAATCTATATCTAGTTATTGCCTTTCTTACTTCTTTTTTAAAGTCTAAAAATACTTCCAGACTTCTAAGGAGGTAAAAATAATGGTGTATTATTAAATGGAGTGCTTTAAATATGTATAATAACTTGAAAAAAGTTATGTAAAAACACTGGTTTAACATTCAGGGAAAAAAAATAATGAAGTAATCTGTATTTTTAACTTACCAGTTCTGTGAAAATTGTCAATTCAGTTGCTACATGTTAAACACACCCCAGATTTTATATTGCAGTAATTAAAAATCCCAATTTTAAATTATGTTTATGGGTACTAGCTCATTTTAATCAGAAAACAATCATTGAAGTCCTTGAAATAAATTTGAAAAACTAAATAACTAAAATCCTGGGAGTTCCCTGGTGGTCTAGTGGTTAGGATTTGGTACTTTCACTGCTGTGGCCCGGGATCAATCCCTGGTTAGGGAACTGAGATCCTGCAAGCCACATGGCTAGGCCAAAATTAAAAATAAATAAATAAATGCCAGTTCCAATTCTGAATTATAAACTGAATGTATGTACAAATGAGTTGGTTCAAGTATACTCCGGATGGTTGAAGAGTCCAAGGACACAGTCCATGTGCTTCTGCTGGAAAATCTGAGTGGAGTCCTAAGCTCTTAACCAAAGACTTGAACCTGTGAACTGCAAAGCTTGTATCAGGTAGATTTTTTTTTTAATTTTTATTTATTTATTTAGGCTGCGTTGGGTCTTTGTTGCTGTGCGTGGGTTTCCTCTAGTTGGGGTGAGCAGGGGCTACTCTTCGTTGTGGTGCGCGGGCTTCTCATTCTCTTGTTGCCAAGCGTGGGCTCTAGAGCACAGGCTCGGTAGTTGTAGTGCACGGGCTTAGCTGCTCCACAGCATGTGGGATCTTCCCAGACCAGGGATCAAACCCGTGTCCCCTGCATTGGCAGGCAGATTCTTAACCACTGGGCCACCAGGGAAGCCCCTAGCCCAATATTTTAGACTTGAGAGGGACCTTTGAGGTAAGGTGATTGAAGGTCATGAGTTTCGTCAATACCAATTTCTCTGGCCCCAACTTTCAGTTCTCTTTCCACAACACTCAGCTTCCTTACACCCCAGCCCCCCACTCAGGTTAAGTGCTGTTCCTTCAGAGCACATATTTTATAGGCAGAAAGGAAAGGAATAGGTGCTTCTCTTTTTACTAATGACTATAGTCCTCTGCCTCTCTCCTTTTTGTTTGGGTGTAAAATTTCTAGCCACGTAATTCTAATAGATGCTTCAGAAATTTTTGACAGGAAGACATTTTATGTGGAAATTTTAAAAAACTACAGGAAGTCAAAATCCAATAAAATAACCCATTTTCTGTATATAGTAGGAAACAGTTGTAAAAGAGTTGGCTTGATAGTTTGGCCCAAAGTGTCAAATTGAATGTGTCACATAGCTACAGATACAGTATCTTTCCCTAGAGATGGGCTATAGTTCCCAAACTAATGGACTGTAGTTCCCAAACCGTGCTAAGGTACCAGGGTGCTGAAGCTAATTCACAGGGGCACACAGGATATTTTAAAATTTCAAGGAAAATACAGAGACATCTCTCAGACACTACATAAATTACCTGAGTTGTTTGAAACATATTACTTAATAAAATGGAGCAGTTGGACCTTTCTTTAGTCTTAGGAGTGTCAGGAAAGAATTATTGAGCCACTGATGGTGCCTGAATCCAAGACATTTAGGAACTTGTGGCTTCGTATATTATATATTCATTTTTTAAATGTTACAACCTTTTTACTTGGAAGTTATGGTTGTTGATCTATCATGTTACAACCACAGAACAGAATATTATAACAAAATTTATCTTGCACTTACAGGGATATGTATAATATTCAGATAAGCAATTGATTTGCCTCATTTTGCTACTTTAATTGTCCTTGTGCAAGTTGTTGAGATTCAGTTTCCTGACCTACAAAATGGATTAATAACACTCATTTTACTGAATTGTTACAGAGATTAAATAGGATTTTATATGAAGCAGTACCTACCATTGTGTCTGTCTTATTAAGTTACTTATAAATGATGGCTACTGAGTATAATACCAGCAAAACATACATCCTGTGTCTCCCCTCACCAAAGAAAAAAAAAAAGATTATATTAGAACCACACCCAGCAATTAATTACATTTCATGTCCTATATAGCAGCGGTCTCCAACCTTTTTGGCACCAGGGACCGGTTTCACGGAAGACAATTTTTCCACGGACCAACCGGTGGGCGAGCGGCGGGGTTCAGGTGGTAAGGCCAGCGATGGCTCAGACTGAAATGCGAGCAATGGAGAGCGGCAGGTGAAGCTTTGCTCGCTCACCTCCTGCTGTGCGGCCTGGTTCCGCGGACTGGGGGTTGGGGACTCATGCTATATAGGATCAAATTCATTCTGCCACACCTAAATGAGACTTCCTCTGACTAGGAAAATACAGTTGTTTAGAGAAAAGTATTTTAGTGCTGATGGAAACATTTGTCTCTTAACTATTTTAATTATAATCACCAAGTTTTTAACTTTTTTATTATCATTTTACACTTGTCTATTAGAGCTCATGTTGGAAAAGATAATGTGATTTTTTTGAAAATGTATTTAGTCATTGTTTTGGCTATATGAAGCTAGAAATACATTCACGTACTCATTCTGCATTTTAACACATTGATTAATTTTTCAGAAATGTGCTAAATAAAATAGCCATATAAAGTTACTGATTGAAACATTTAATTGCCTTCTGAGATTAGCTTAAATAAATAGAAGTCGATGAGCCAAGCTGCATAAACTTAAAATATGCTGTACTTACTCTTCATCAGTTTTCTGAACAGTATTTCCGCTTCCAATAAAAAAGGAAACTCTCAGTTAATTAGTTCCTCATATACCACGATAAAATTAATGTTTAGGAGTTAAATACCATAAACTTCCTCAGGCACATTTGCTGATGTGTTCCTGTTTTTAGTTAATGTCACATGTTTCATTGTTTAATGGGGGTATCATGTGGGTTTCATTATATCTCTCTGGTGCAGAGGGTCCATGTGTCTGGCATTTTTAGGAGACTGCATGCTAATTTCTGATTTAACTATGTCAGCTGTGTCAGCTGACATACAGGTCAGTCAGTGCTGAAACAATCACCAAATCACAAGCTAAAAACCATTGACATGGTATGCTTTTATTGAACTGACAAAATAGGAAACATGTGTCGTCAGGATCACATACTGTAGGTTCTTTGTAAATAAGCAGAGAAAAGAAGATATAATCACATCTTCAGGCTTCTGTGTTTGTGTGTGTTAGAATTATTGTGCCCAGCTCTTCCGCTTACCTCCCCTCCCCAAATCTTAGAAACCAATGACGTTGGGCAAACCTGATTTAGTTTAGAGCTTTATAAATATTTATTTTTGTAAAGAAGAACTTTGTACCCAAACAGCCAATCATTTAAATTCTCGGATTGGTGACATAAAAATATGAAATGATTAAAAAGTAAAGAGAACTGAGTGCAGAAAAAGTATATAACATTGCACAATTATATGGTGACAGCCACCCTCCAGTTCTCATGGAACAGCTGTTTCTAGGTCAATAAAATAGTGTTTTTGTTTTTGTTTTTTGCTAAAAATGGAGTTTATAATAGCTTACAATACAGTATTCATCACTGAGAAAAGAGAGATGTATATGTCCTTATTGTGACAAAGTGTCATAACTTAGTATAAAAATGATAGCTTATATTGTGCCTTATTGTTTATAAAACATAGAGACATAATTAATTTTAAGCAGTGTAACTCTGTGAGGTGATAACTGTGCTATATTAGTAACCAATGTTTGATCCATTCTCCCCCCGCCCCACCCCACACACTACCACCACCAAAACACACACATACAAGCAAACAAAAAGAGCAAAAGCCCTTTCTTTGATAAATTCCTCAGATTTCATTAGACTAAAACTATATCTAATCTTTTAATCCATCCTGTTTGCTTTTTAACAGTTAAGAACATTAAAATGCCATTCAATTAAAATATAAACTCATTCAGCTCAGTATTTTCTTTTTGACATGATTCTCGTTCTTGATCACATAGAAGTGTCAAATTGGCTAGTGACACTGTGTTTTCAGACCAGAGACCTCAAAATGTGATGTAACCTTATGAATTTGTAGCCTAACCCTCAGAATTCTAGGTTCATATTTTTGTTGCCACAGCAAACATGGAATCTCATCTTAGTATTAAACTCACACTAACTAAGGTCATCAAACTGAAGTATAAGCCCAGAGGAGCAATATGTTGTTTTATTTGAATAGATGTAACTGTTAATGATACTGAACAACTCTATTGCCCAGTAAACGTGCTCTTCACTGTAGAAAGCTCCAGTAGAAGGCAAACTTTAGTCATAATGTTGATAGGAAAGTATGGAAGCAGAAAAAGTATTTAATAAAACAGGCTAAGATAATATCTTGCTTGTAACTCTATGATAGATGTCTGTTTTCCATGAGAACTGAACAAGTCATGCTGTTGGAATACCATGTGAATCAGATACTTTATTAGGTTTAACTGTACTGTAACAGGCCAAAATAATGCTAGCTTAAACATGGAAAAAGAATATTTTTCACTCATGCAACAGCATTGCTCTTGTGGTAACTCCGCGGTATGAAGTCCATGGCTTGTTCTCTTATTTATTGTACTGCTTTCCACAAAGCGTGGCTTCTATCTCATGGCATTAGGTACCTTCTCCAGCTCCCGTGTCCCCACTCCAGCCAGTGCAAAGGGCAGAAGCAGGGAGAGCTACAACTTTTTAAACAGTACTCTTTCACTAATAATTTATTTTTGCTCTGTTTTCAAAGAACATATTTAAACCTATTTATATAATCAGCTCATACCAACCCTTCACATTTTCTCTAATATATTAAAGATAGCATTTGCTGACTACACAAACCTCAAACAATGTAGAAGTATATGAAACAGAAACTAAAAGTTATCTGCCTACACTCATACCCTCCTATAATCCCACTCTGCAGAGGTGATTACTGTAAACAATTTGGTACCTCTTTTTCCAGAACTAGATACTGGAAAAATAGGTAAAAATATTTTCCAGGTATAAATATATTATGTATTCATAAATAAATATGTGTATACATCTATTTGTATCTAGATATCAATATGTAATATGCAGGATGTGAGAGTATCTGTATAATATATGCTATGATATATATATGTGATATGTACTACATAATATATAATGTATGGGGGGGTAAATATTTTATAGACTATGTTCTACCAATAAATATAACAAAAAGTCATGGCCATCTTTCTTCCATACTTTCAGACCTGCATCATATTTCATTAAACTGGATGCACCATATTTTATTAATGTTTCCCACTAATGAACATTTAAGTTTGTCTACAATGCTTCACAGTTTTAGACAATGCTACAGTAAACTTTTTTGTGTACACAAAGTTGCCCCAAATGAATTATTCGTGTAATCAGTTCCATTACCAATATATGGTATTTTACTTCCATTTATTTGTTTCTTTTTGAACATTTTTCACCTGAGAGATTGTCTGTACATTCTGATGCTCTCTGAGTTGCTTAATGGAAGGCTTAAAACTTTAAAATTTGACCTATCTGAGTTAAGCTCTGAATAAGCATCAGTGAGACTTGTAATCTGAAACTATTAATTCTCAATTTAATAAATTCTGGCAGAAAAAAAATTAGGCAAGGTGTCAGAAGACCTTGGTAGTCTCAATCCCATTTTGTATTATTCTGTTCCCTTGGGCAAGTCATTTTCCTCTTTGTGCCTTAGCTTTTTAATCTTTAAGGTAGCTACAGTAATGTCTGCCCTACTCACTTCATGAGGAGATTGTACAAGTTAGATGCAATGAGTCTATGCATTTCTAAAGAAGTTAGATTATTGTATAATATATCATTATTACTTGTTAAATGTATCAGCCCATTTTGAAAATTTAGAATGTGATATAATGATAAGGATTTCAGGAATTTATCTATTTTTAGGTCACTGTACTTCTGACCATTCAAGACATTTGCATTATTTGTTTTTCATTTTTGGGTGGAGAGAAAATTTCATAACATTTCTTAATTTCCAGAGGTCTACAAGTTACCATTCTAGTAGAAATCTCTAGGCCAGGAGTCATCCCAAATGTATATTCCATAGGCTTATTGTTAGAGTGGTTTAGGAGGCTTCCTGTTCTCAACCAGTAGATCACAGACTCTGGATACACCCCAGGAGGAAGGATGTCTATCAAAGGCCCTGACAGACAGAAAAGTGGAAAGGCTATCAACGGTGTCAAAAAATGAGATGCTTTTAAAGAATGAAATATTTGCTAAACCTTCATATTAAAAGTGGAAAATAAAAGAGAGCATTTGAACTGGTCTTAAGTGGCTTATATGAATGCCCCTCTTCCAGATCCCTACTTTTTAATACTTTCATCATTTTGGATGCTTTTCTCTGTGCCATTCATTTCTTCATGAGATACAGAGGCAAGATTTAGATAGTACTCTGATATAGATGTACATATAGAAGCAGTTCCTTAATTAATGATTCTCTTTGAGCAGCTTAAAATGAGTTATTATGCAATAGTTAAATGATGCCTTGGTCGTAATGCTGGAATACAGAAGGAAAAGGAGACTTGTTTGATTTATTGTCACCTTTTCAGGGATACTCAGATTTCTTAGATAATTAATCCAGGAATTTTCATTTGTACTAGAATTCCTTAGATTTATGGGCAAAGAGGTGAAGAAAGAATGCTGTATTTTTTATATGCAGAAGCGTCTTCCCACTTTGAAAGATGTTTCTTAAAGAGTTTATAAATTAATCTCTTACTAAACTAGCCAACTAGGTAACTATTAAATTAAGTAGGGTAAAGTTTTTTTTGTTGTTGTTGCTTGTTTTATTAATAAATTTATTTTAAATTAAATTAAGTAGGGTAAAGTTGTGTTTTTTTTGTTGTTGCTTGTTTTATTAATAAATTTATTTATTTATTTGTTTTTGGCTGTGCTGGGTCTGCGTTGCCCGCTGGTGCGTGCGGGCTTTCTCTAGCTCTGGTGAGCGGGGGCTACTCTTTGTTGTGGTGTGCGTGCTTCTCATTGTGGTGGCTTCCCTTGTTGCGGAGCATGGGCTCTAGGCGTGTGGGCTTCAGTAGTTGTGGCACGCAGACTCAGTGGTTGTGACATGCAGACTCAGTAGTTGTGGCTTGCGGGCTCTAGAGTGCAGGCTCAGTAGTTGTGGCGCATGGGCTTAGTTGCTCCGTGGCCTGTGGGATCTACCCGGACCAGGGATCGAACCTGTGTCCCCTGCATTGGCACGCAGATTCTTAACCACTGCGCCACCAGGGAAGTCCAGTAGGGTAAAGTTTTCATTTGCAGTGCTACATTAAGAAGACAAAAAATGTTTTTTATTTTTAAAAAGTCTCTTACTGAAAAATTTAGCCTATGACAAAGCAGTTAAGAACTAAAAATCTCCTAAAAATATCTTCTTTTAGAATAGCTGTATAGTCAAACAAGAGATAATTTATTAATTCTACTTTCTCAAATAAAATTCATATGAAATATTTATATTCATTACTTATTTTATGAGAGTTACTACACAATGTTAGCATTTCTCATAAAAAATTTCAAATATTAATGTCATATTATGCTATTTTAGCAAATCTAGGAAGGGTTTACAGATTTTCTGCATCTAGAAACCCCTTCACCTTTATTAAGTATACCGTATCAATTGTTCTGAACGTCTGGTGTTCCACAAGATGATTTAGGAGACTTGTTATAAATTTAACCTCTTAAAATGAGAGAGGAAGTATAGCTGAGCTTATTGCTGTTTGAAAGCAAAGTTCAACTTGCTTGGATTTCGGAAAGTCTAAAGTGATTGGAAACAGTCACCATGATGAAGGATTTTGTTTTTATCTTTTGTTTGTATATAAGACGTCTTTTTTAGTAGACACCTTGACAGTGCTCAGGTGCTTTAATGACATCATAATAGCGGGTTCTTGTTAGTGAACAGAAATCATTTTAAGACTTAGGAAATTCATGTTATTTACTTTTAATACCCAAGGGGATATGAATTTTTTTTTGCTTTTTTTGCTTTTAAAATCAAAATTTACAGAAGAGATAGATTATGGAATATTAGAAAAGAATGGTTTGATGTGTGAAAAAATGTGACAAAAGATTCTTTAACCGCCTCCTTCAGGTCCTTATTTCTTAAACGCTAGGCCTCTCTTTCGCCCTCCATTTTCTATCCTTCCTTGGTATCACTGGCAGCTGATCTAAAACACCATTATTATTTGCATTAAACCTTGTACAAAAAAACGAATTTGTTCCTTATTTGTATAATTATTTGCTTACAATCTGTTTCTTCTATTAATAAGCCTTGAGCTTTTGATATGGGAAGAATGGTCTCCTGTGTTTGAAATTTGTTAATTTCTTAAATAGAATATTGCTTCATATATTCAGTCATTAAACAGTTAACAGCCTTAAGTGGGCAAGACACTATGTTAGAAACTGGGAATTTAAAGATGGAGTAAGACATAATTCTGGCTTTAGGATGCTCACAGTCTAGTTGGGGAGAATGGGATGTAAACAGATGTTATGTAATAGAGATATGCATAGAATTTTAACAAAAGTGAGTGGAAAGGGAATGAACTCAAATCTGAGATTGATGGAAGGTGTCAGGGAAGGTTTCTTGGCGGGGGGGGACGATCCTAAGGATCCCTGAAGGATGATCCCTAAAGTCCAATCCTAAAGGATGAAGGGCAACTAAGCAATTGAAGAAGTTGTTGTGGTGAAAGGATACACAAACAACATTCCTGGCAGAAAAAAAACAGCCCTGATGGAGGCTGGAAAACAAGAGATGGAATTAGGGTATACATGGACCTTTAAGCAGTTTGAAGTAAACTTTAAGGCAAGAAATGATAAGTGAGTAGTTGGAGGACATAAGAGGAGACCAATTCAAGGAAATATTTATAGACTCTCTATGCCGGAGGAACTGAAAAGCCATTGAAGGGCTAAAACTCCGGGTTGAGATCATAGTGGCATTTATCCATCCATCCATCCATTGATCGATTCATCCATGTCAAGACATACCTTCTTGTTCACTTTTGAACTTTTCAGTCCTTAACACACAGTATGTAATCAGTAAATATTTATTATAATTTAAATACAACCAATGAATATTTATTGTGTACCTGTAATGAGTGTCACTGGAAGCTAAGCAGAGAATTCATTTCTTTAGCAGAGGACTGGAGCCTGGGAGACTGATTGGTAGGTTTTCCAATAGTAAGAAATGAAAACCTGGGGGTTAAACGAAGTTTGTCATTGACTGGCCATAGAGAATGAAAGGGAGGGAGAAGTCAAGGATACTTCATATTTATAGCATAGGTAACTGGGTGTCACCCAAATTAATCGAAATACCAAGAGTAGAAGTGGGTCTTGCAAGAAGGATGATGAATTAAATTAAATGTGAAAACTGAACTTCCTATGGGAGAGATGGCCGGCGGGTTGGGGGTGGGATGGCCATCCAAAAGCAGTGTGAGAGGACTAGGCTGGAATCCCTGATTTCGAATAGTTTATATATGGTACTTGGACCAAGAGTTTGGATAAGATCATTCAGATAAAGGAAAGCCATGAGAAAATTCAAGCACCAAGGATTAGACTCCAAGGAATACCAATACCTAAGGAATGAGTGAAGGAAGGTAGAACAGCCTATTACAGAAGTAATAAAGTCAGCATGAACCGGGCATGAGGAGAACCAGGAGAGCACGTTATAAGAAAAGTCAGAGAGTGTAGATGTAGTTAGAGAAGGAGGGAGTCATTAACAGTATCAGCTGTTACACAGCAGTGTTCGTTCAAATTTGGCAAATCAGAGGTCATTATTTCCAGGGAAGTTTATGGATTGAGAAGTAAAGTGTAGGAGAAGGATTTAAGATTATCATTGAAGACTAGTTTCCAGCAATTTAGATGAGCAGAAGAAAGAAAGTAAATAAATGACTCCTTTCTAAACACTAAGGAAAGTGTTTTAGAGGGATTTTTGGAGTCTAGATAGTTGGTTGCTTTTTTAGGATAGGAGGTACTTGTGCATATGTTTAGGGACACGGTATGAACTGATTCTTACCTTGGCAGTTGAGGTATTTAATAGACTCTAACCTTCTGAATGTTTCTTGATACTATATGACATGGGTCCAGCTGCAGGCTAGTTCATTAATACATTTTGTTCATTCATTTCTCTGATCCTTACTTTTGGGCTCAACCATTTATTTATTCATCAAATTATTTATTGAACATCTATCAGCAAATATTTATTGAATATCTACTGTGTGCTAAGCATTGTAATTTTGGACTTCTCTCATCTTTTCTAGTTATTTTTTATTCAAAGCCTAACTCAGGACCAGCCCCTTCTCTGATTCTTTCTCCATTGATTTCAGCTCAAATAAATTCCTCCTTTCTTTGGTAATTACTGCCTTTCTTATTCATATGATTTTAATCATGTGGCTTTGATTCATTTCACTTTCCATATTTATGTCTTATTTTTGTAACTGAAAGTGTCACGAAGGCAAGGACTGTACCTTTATTGCTTTGTGTCCTACACGTAATGTTTGACACATGTTAATTGAATGGACATAAAATGAATGTATCTATTTTGAAATTTTAAATATATATTTATATTATGCTCTAAAATAGTCTGTGATGTTTTCTAAAACTTAATACTTTCCTTGCCACAATGGTAAGAACTATAGTACTTACTATCTGTGAGATCCTGAACATTTTTAATTTGTAGAATGAGAATAACAATCTACCCTATTGAATTGTTACGAAGATTAAATGAGATTTTATACACAGACCAGTAAATATATTCATTCATATATGTGTAGATTTATATGTGTATATTTATGTGTATACATATGTAAAATATTATAACAGTGCTAAAAGTCAACAAATATTAGTTGCCCACACTTCACATCAGTGGGAGTAAAATGAATAATTCAGAATTGACTTTGGAACAACTGATGTTGAAACTCTTTGGGTTAAAAAAAGGATTTTTTTTCCTGAACCACATCTGAAAATAAAATATAAGCCCAACTGTGATTTTTTTTTTCCTTTTTTTTTTCCCCTGTATCTCTTTTCTCCCATCAAATTGGCCATCAAGTCTGTCTCCCATATATGTTCCTTCTTCTCTTTCCCTTATGATTAGTTTAGGCCATTATCATTTCCCTCTTGACTTACTGCAGTAGTTTTTAACATGTCTGTTTGTCTCCAGTCTCTCCCTCTTCCAACTGATTCTATCCCTTGCCACAAAACTGATCTAAAACACAAATCAGATTGTCACATTCCTGCTTAAAATCTTTCAGCAACTTAAGGTTGTCTTCAAAGTAAAACACAAGGCTCTGCAAGATGTGTGTCCTACCTGCTTCTTTAGCTGCATAGCTTAACATTCCCCTTCTGCATCAGATACACTGAGACTATTAAAATATCCCTGGATGTAGGGGCCAATAACAGATAATGGTCATTGCTAGCACTGTCCTATGAATGGTAAGGGGCTCCTTCCAAGCAGAAGGAATCCACCAGTTCATCTGTTGGCCTATGAAATGAAAGAAAGCAACTTCCTTCCTTCCTTCCTTCCTTCCTTCCTTCCTTAAGTTCCAACTATAGTGTCCTCTTTAACTCCACTTTGTCTTACACTCCTCCATGAACTCCTACCCAACTCCCTCCACCAGGAAGTTAGAGTGGTAGAGCAGGGTGTTTTCAGTTCCAATCTGAGAATATGATTAATAAGAGCAATCCTGTTGCATGACGTGATGGAGGCTTACTGTGTGACTTTGGAAGACATGGAAAGTAGGTGGTAAAAGGGTCCTGAAAGATAATTTGGTAGTGAAGTGCCATTTTTTAAGAGCTACTTTAACAAATAATCTTCCTCGATGCTCTTTCCAGGTTAAGTTCTTCTTTTCTGGAGGTTTCCAGAATGATGCCTTCTCCAGTGTTCTACTTTGCTCATTGTATCACTGGATTGGTTTACATGTTTATCTCCCTCACTTTATTAGGAACTCTTCTAGGGCAGGGATTGTGTGAGTGTGTGTGTGTGTGTGTGTGTGTGTGTGTGTGTGTGTGTGTGTGTAGGTTTTAATTTTTATAATGCCACAAAACTTTCCAGAACCTTTATAGTAGTTCAGTGGGTAAAAGGGTTTGTGAAGTTGACCCTGGATAAGAACATACTTGCTTTTGACAATCTTCCTTAGCCTACATAACCTTGTTGTTTTTCTTACTCTGTATATAGCCCCCCAAAATGAGACTCTTCAATAGTGTCACTGTAAATAATTATTATCTAAATATTCATTACTTTAATACTAATGTAAGTAACATGCTTTCTGAGGGGTTATTGGGTTATTTACTGTTAGATATATCATTTATATCAGTAGATACTATAAGCCGGATTGTATTCTGAAAACAGTTGATTAACATGCCTCAGTATATTTTTCAACTTTTTGAAAAATTTTAGTTTTGAGCTAGAATTTTCCATACTTGGCTTGAAAGAAGAAGCAAATTAATTTTGGAAAGGCTTAAGGAAAAATTGTTCAAATGGTTAAAACCTAGGAAAGAGTAGAAGAAATTACTTTAACTAGTTGAAAGTCAATTTGAATAACACACATAGTTGAACTTTAAACGCCAGAATTTTCCATTATCTTATTTTTACTAAGCATCTCATGAGGTATTAACAAAATAAGCCTGTTGTAATATTTTAGTGCAGTTTATTGAGAGATGGCATAAATAGATGACGTATTTACTTCAGTAAAAATCTTTTTTCCCCAGTAGTTTCTGAATTTCTCTTTCCCCATTAAGCACTACCCTTGACCTTGTTTTGAAGTCTTATAGATTCTGTCCACTTCAGAACACTGACACATGCATATAATATATTTTGAATTTCCTTAATTGAGTTAAATTGTTGTATTGGCCCTTTTCACATTTGTGGTATTTGTATTTACTTAGTAACTAGGGCAAATTTCAATCAAACTAGTTCTGGATATCTTAGACCTGAAAAATTGATAATAAGGTAGATATGCTTCAAGTTATGTATGTTTGTATGTTGGATGGAGATGGTTGCATTAATATTGTGGCTTAGACACAAACCTTTTGAAATTAGTTGATATCCTATTTTTGATCATATGTTTATCTTGGAAACTGTATATGATTACAGATATGTAATAGTGATAGTACTCTTTTTAATTCTTGCTGCCAGTCTTTCGTTTTCTCCAATTCACTTAAACATCAACTACATTGATATGAGGCTGTATATGGCAAACATATTGTATTAGTTTGCTAGGGCTGCCATAACAAAATAGCACAAATTGGGTGGTTTAAACAACAGAAACTTATTTTCTCACAGTTCTGGAAGCTAGAAATGCAAGATCAAGGTATCAACAGTGTGGATTTCATTCTGAGGCCTCTTTCCTTGATTTGTAGATGGTTGTCTTCTCCCTCTATCCTCACATGGTTGTCCCTCCATCTGTGTTGTTTGTCTCCTAATCTCCTCTTTATATAAGGTCACCAATCATATTGGAGTAGAGCCCACTCATATGACTTTATTTTACCCTAATTACCTCTTAAAGGACATATCTCCAAATACAGTTACATTCTTAGATACTAGAGGTTAGGACTTCAACATATAAAATTTGGGGGTACACAATTCAGCTCATAACACATATATAAATTATTTAGCTTGTGTGTATATGTATGTATGTACACATATATGTTTATACACATGTTCAGTATGACATATGAATAACATAGTTATGCACATATATATGTGTATCCAAAGGAAAGATAACTATATTCATTTCATTACTATATATTCATGAATGTAGGAAATGAAAAATAATAAGATTCTAATATGCATATGCAATTTTTAAGCATTATGGAACTGTCTGGATTTTAACTAATGAGCTCTAAATATGTGTATAATACTCAATTTGTTATTAAGAATTAGATGCTGGTAGTTGGAAAGTGCCATAAACACCTATGTGGGTGTTTGCCATCAATCCAAATTTATGAGTAAACCTGTATCCCTAGGTTAGAGCTCAGAGTCATCTTTAAGACCTGTTACTTAACCTCTTGAATTAAACTTGTTAAAACTTCATTTCATATCCGTTGCCCTTTGGCATCCAAACATCTTCAAGTCTGGATTATGAAAAGTTTCTCAGCTCCCTGCTTTCTGTCTCTTTTGCCTTTATTCTGTAACCTGTGAGTTAAGCTGGTTTTCTCTCTATTCCTTCAGCATGTCACGCTCATGCTATGATACATTTCACCCTGTCTGAAACATCTGCCCCACACCTGCAAATCTTCAAGGCCAAGCTCACTCTTATTTTCACCTTTATTCTTTAAATATTGAAGCCTGGAATTAGTTCTACCTTAACTCCTGTAGCACTGATGACCAATACTACTCAAATAAGTTCAAATAATTAGAAAAGAGAGACTTGTAGTAAACAGATAGAGACGAGGTTTGGTTTTGTTTTTTCGTTTTTATCTCGCATAACACCCAGCAGAATTCTAGTCACATGGTAGATGATATAAGTGCTTATTAATTGATTTTCAATAGGGAAAGTAAATTATATAAAATGAATTGTCAATGTGAAGAGCACTGTAGCCTCTAAACTTCTGCTTAGTTTATTTTAATATTATAGTCATTAAATAAAGAATATAAGTGAATTACATAATTTTAAGTATTTAAATTGTCGATTCTAATAGTCATAATATTTGTTATTTCAGCTAGTTTGCATAAACACAAATTCAGCTTTTAAACATCTAAACTTCCCTTTATAAAATCAGATATAGTATTTTCTGGATTAAATATTAAAAATTCCAAATGATAAGTAAAGCCTTGTCAGGTAACATCAATTTTTTCCTATTTACTGGATCTTTCTCATTAGCATATAAGCATGCTATAATTTTTACAAACGTATACCTTTTAAGTAGTTTTCTTTATCACACATCCTCCAATAGATACTGCAAAATGCCTCACTGAAATTGTCTGTTTTAGCACTTCTCAAATGCCAACAAATAGTTTGGGAATCTTGTTAAAATTTAAATTCTAATTCAGAAGGTATATGCTTGCTGCTTTGACAAAGTCTCCCAGACCTTAGTGGCTTAAAATAGCAAACATTTGTTTGGACACAGCCACGCTCAGGCTCAGAGTCTTTCACGTCCCTGCAATCAAGGTGTTGGCCTGAACCGTAGTCATCTCTAGGTTTGACTTGGGGAGAAATTCACTTCCAAGCTCCCTCCTTTGGTTGTTGGCAGGCCTTCTGCTTGTGCTTGCTGTTGGCTGGAAGACATCAGTCCTTTGCAATGTGAACCTCTCCATAGGGCAGCTCACAGTATAACTGCTTGCTGGGGAAGGGGGGCAGGGGAGAAAGCAAGACAGAGCCAGAGTCTTTTTATAACCTATCTCAAAAGTAACATCACATCACTTTTGCCTTATTCTGTTCATTAGAAGGTAGTTACTAGGTCCAGTCCACAAGGGGAGGGAATTGCATAAGGACATAAATACCAGGAAGTGGGAGTCAGTGTGGGTTCCGCTGACTCTAACGTGTGCCTGCCACATTAAGTTTGTGGTGGAGTCTGAAATTTTGCCTTTCTAACAAACTCCTAGGTGACATCAGTGCTGCTCCTGAGAACTTCACTCCGAAAAGCAAGGATCTACACTTACTGCACCCAGTTCCTTTCTTTATTCATTCTCTGTTGATCTCACTGACTCGAGCTAGGCTGTCTCACCCCCTCATTCTGCTGAAATTGCCCTTGTGGAAGTCACCAATGAGTTCTATGTCACTAAATCCAGCATTTGAAAAACTTGATCATTCTTTCTGAAGATCTTTCTTGGCCTCTGGAACACCAAATTGATATACATTTCTCCTCAGTTTTTCTGCTAGTTACCTATCTCCCTAACTATAAGAGTTAATATATCCTATAATCCAATCCTGGGACCTCTTTTTTTATCTATAGTTAACTCCTACATGGTTACAGCTAACATTCCAGATATATGCTGACCACTCTCACATTTATATCTCCTATGGAGATTTCTCCCCTAAAATCCTAACATGTTTATCAAGTGCCTCAGCGAACACCTCTACTTGGATACTGATAGTAATTTCAGACTTAAAATGTCCAAAACAGAGCTCTATTCCTTCCGCTTCATCTCCCCCTCGCTATGCCCAACGTGACAGTCTTGCTTCTCATCCATGTTTGCAAATCCAACAAATAGTTCCACTCCGCAATCAGCTGTTCCAGTGAAAAACCTGGGAATCATCCTCGAGTCTTCTTTTATGTAAACCATCGTTAAGTCTTGTCAGTTTTACCTCTTAAATACCACTTGACTTTCTCCATCATTCTTTTTTTGTTTTTTTTTTGGCTGCATACAGTATTTGTTTTTCTCTTTTTGGCTGTGTTTGGTCTTCATTGCTGCGCTCGGGCTTTCTTTAGTTGCAGCGAGCGGGGGCTACTCTTCGTTGCAGTGCATGGGCTTCTCATTGCGGTGGCTTCTCTTGTTGCGGACCACGGGCTCTAGGCATGCAGGCTCAGTAGTTGTGGTGTGCAGGTTCAGTAGTTGTGGTGCACGGGATTAGCTGCTCCACGGCATGTAGGATCTTCCTGGACCAGGGCTCGAACCCATGTCTCCTGCATTGGCTGGCGGATTCTTAACCACTGCGCCACCAGGGAAGCCCTCTCCATCATTCTTTATTCCAACATCACCACTCTAGTCTGGACCATCATTACGTTATTATAGAAAGTTCTGCATCTTTTTATTATTGATTACAGCTTCCAACCTTTAGCCCAAGTGGTTTTACTCAGTCCATCTATTTTCCATGTTCATGGTTTCCTTTATCCTGTAGGATCAAGTTTAGATTCTTTACATTGTACATAAAGCCATACACAATCTGGCCTGATTCCCTCTCCAGCCCCATTTATCTCTACTTCCCTACCTGCACTCTGCACTTGAGCAATTCAGGGACTGAGCTATGATATAACACTCCCATTTGACTCTGAGTCTTAATGAAAATCACTTTCCTTCCTGGAATGCTTCCCTTCTTTGCCTGGCTAGCTTTCATTTAATTCAAGATTCAGCTTAAACATGACTTCATCCTAGAGGCTGTCTCTGACCTTTTAGACTATGTTTGGGGTACCCACAATATAGTCCATAGCACTGTATACTTCTCTATCTTAACAGTCATTGTATTTTATACTAATCATTGAATTATCTTTGTCTTATTTTCCCTTTAAGCTGTAAAGCCAGATTGGCAGAAGTAGACTCAGATATTCTGAAGCCTGAAACATATAATTTTGGGGACTCTATTTAAGAAGAAAAATATGAAAATTATATATATATATATATAAGATCTTCATATACATTAAGTACAAAAGAGAATATTTATGAAAAGAATCACAACAAAGTAAAAAATTAAGTGAGCTGCCAAAGATAAAAACATATGACCCGGTGAACACACAGCTAGGGGCCCTTTCCAGAACCCCAAAGTTTAAGCTTCATTAAATTTCCAATAAATATACCTCTTGACATAAGTCTTCTTTAAAGCTCTATTTCTGGGGGCTTCCCTGGTGGCAAGTGGTTAAGAATCCACCTGCCAATGCAGGGGACACGGGTTCGAGCCCTGGTCCAGGAAGATCCCACATTGCCACAGAGCAACTAGGCTCGTGTGCCATGACTACCGAGCCTATGCTCTAGAGTCCGCGAGCCACAACTACTGAGCCCGTGTGCCACAACTACTGAAGCCCGCACTCCTAGAGCCCGTGCCCTGCAACAAGAGAAGCCACCGCAATGAGAAGCCTGGGCCCCGCAACAGAAAGTAGCCCCCGCTCACCACAACTAGAGAAAGCCCACACGCAGCAACAAAGACCCAGCGCAGCCAAAAATAAGTGAATAAATAAATAAATTTATTAAAAAAACAAAAAGCTCTATTTCTAGTGTCAACAGTAGTGTTTAACACAAAGCAGGTACTCAATAAATATATATATTTTTCTGGTCAATTGATCTTTTCTTTATAACATCTTTATTGGAGTATAATTGCTTTACAATGTTGTGTTAGTTTCTGTTGTATAACAAAGTGAATCAGCTATACGTATACATATATCCCCATATCCCCTCCCTCTTGCGTCTCCCTCCCACCCTCCCTATCCCACCCCTCTAGGTGGTCACAAAGCACCGAGCTGATCTCCCTGTGCTAGGCGGCTGCTTCCCACTAGCTATCGGATTTACATTTGGTAGTGTATGTATGTCCATGCCACTCTCTCACTTCATCCCAGTTTAGCCTTCCCCCTCCCCATGTCCTCAAGTCCCTTCTCTACATCTGCGCCTTACTCCTGTCCTGCCCCTAGGTTCTACAGAACCACATTTTTCTTTTAGATTCCATATATATATGTTAGGATACGGTATTTGTTTTTCTCTTTCTGACTTACTTCACTCCGTATGACAGACTCTAGGTCCATCCACCTCACTGCAAATAACTCAATTTTGTTTCTTTTTATGGCTGAGTAATGTTCCATTTATATATGTGCCACATCTTTACCCATTCATCTGTCGATGGACAGTTAGGTTGCTTCTATGTCCTGGCTATTGTAAATAATACTGCAGTGAACACTGTGGTACATGACCCTTTTTGAATTTTGGTTTTCTCAGGGTATATGCCCAGTAGTGGGATTACTGGTTTGTGTGGTAGTTCTATTTTTAGTTTTTTAAAGAACCTCCATACTGTTCTCCATAGTGGCTGTATCAAGTTACATTCCCACCAACAGTGCAAGAGTGTTCCCTGTTCTCCACACCCTCTCCAGCATTTACGGTTTGTAGATTTTTTTTTTTTTTTTTTTTTTTTTTTGCGGTACGCAGGCCTCTCACTGCCGTGGCCTCTCCCGCTGTGGAGCACAGGCTCCGGATGCTCAGGCTCAGCGGCCATGGCTCACGGGCCCAGCCGCTCCGTGGCACATGGGATCCTTCGAGACCGGGGCACGAACCCGTGTCGCCTGCATCGGCAGGCAGACTCTCAACCACCGTGCCACCAGGGAAGCCCGGTTTGTAGATATTTTGGTGATGGGCATTCTGACTGGTGTGAGGTGATACCTCATTGTGGTTGCGATTTGCATTTCTCTAACGATTAGTGATGTTGAGCATCCTTTCATGTGTTTGTTGGCAATATGTATATCTTCTTTGGAGAAATGTCTATTTAGGTCTTCTGCCCATTTTTGGACTGGTTGTTTGTCTCTTTGGTATTGAACTGCGTAAGCAGCTTGTATATTTTGGAGATTAATCCTTTGTCAGTTGCTTCGTTTGCCAATCTTTTCTCCCATTCTGAGGGTTGTCTTTTTGTCTTGTTTATGGTTTCCTTTGCTGTGCAAAAGGTTTTAAATTTCATTAGGTCCCATTTGTTTATTTTTGTTTTTATTTCCCTTTCTCTAGGAGGTGGGTCAAAAAGGATCTTGCTGTGATTTATGTCACAGAGTGTTCTGCCTATGTTTTCCTCTAAGAGTTTTATAGTGTTGGGCAACACATTTAGCTCTTTAATCCACTTTGAGTTTATTTTTGTGTATGGTGTTAGGGAGTGTTCTAACTTCATTCTTTTAAATGTAGCTATCCAGTTTTCCCAGCAGCACTTACTGAAGAGGCTGTCTTTTCTCCATTGTATATTCTTGCCTCCTTTATCAAAGATAAGGTAACTATATGTGCATGGGTTTATCTCTGGGCATTCTATCCTGTTCCATTCATCTGTTTTTCTGTTTTTGTGCCAGTACCATACTGTCTTGATTACTGTTGCTTTGTAGTATAGTCTGAAGTCAGGGAGCCTGATTCCTCCAGCTCCATTTTTCTTTCCCAAGATTGCTTTGGCTATTCAGGGTCTTTTGTGTGTCCATACAAATTGTGAAACTTTTCGCTCTAGTTCTGTGAAAAATGCCATTGCCAGTTTGATATGGATAGCATTGAATTGTAGATTGCTTTGGGTAGTATAGTCATTTTCACAATATTGATTCTTCCAATCCAAGGAAATGGTATATCTCTCCATCAGTTGGTATCATCTTTAATTTCTTTCATCAGTGTCTTAGAGTTTTCTGCATACAGGTCTTTTGTGTCCTTGCGTAAGTTTATTCCTAGGTATTTTATTCTTTTTGTTGCCATGGTAAATGGGAGTGTTTCCTTAATTTCTCTTTCAGATTTTTCATCATTAGTGTATAGGAATGCAAGAGATTTCTGTGCATTAATTTTGTATGCTGCTACTTTACCAGGTTCATTGATTAGTTCTAGTAGTTTTCTGGTAGCATCTTTAAGATTCTCTATGTATATTATCATGTCATCTGCAAACAGTGACAGTTTTACTTCTTTTCTGATTTGGATTCCTTTTATTTCTTTTTCTTCTCTGATTGCTGTGGCTAAAACTTCCAAAACTATGTTGAATAATAGTGGTGAGAGTGGGCAATCTTGTCTTGTTCCTGATCTTAGTGGAAATGGTTTCAGTTTTTCACCATTGAGAATGATGTTGGCTGTGGGTTTGTCATATATGGGCTTTATTATGTTGATGTAAGTTCCCTCTATGCATACTTTCTGGAGGGTTTTTATCAAATGGGTGTTGAATTTTGTCAAAAGCTTTTTCGCATCTATTGAGATGATCATATGGTTTTTCTCCTTCAATTTGTTAATATGGTGTATCACATTGATTGATTTGCGTATATTGAAGAATTCTTGCACTCCTGGGATAAACCCCACTTGATCATGGTGTATGATCCCTTTAATGTGCTGTTGGATTCTGTTTGCTAGTATTTTGTTGAGGATTTTGGCATCTATATTCATCAGTGATATTGGCCTGTAGTTTTCTTTTTTTGTGACATCTGTGGTTTTGGTATCAGCATGATGGTGGCCTCATAGAATGAGTTTGGGAGTGTTCCTCCCTCTGCTATATTTTGGAAGAGTTTGAAAGAGTGGTGTTAGCTCTTCTCTAACTCTTTGATAGATTCACCTGTGAAGCCATGTGGTCCTGGGCTTTTGTTTGTTGGAAGATTTTTAATCACAGTTTCAATTTCATTGCTTGTGATTGGCCTGTTTATATTTTCTATTTCTTCCTGGTTCAGTCTCAGAAGGTTGTGCTTTTCTAAGAATTTGTTCATTTCTTCCAGGTTGTCCATTTTATTGGCATAGAGTTGCTTGTAGTAATTCCTCATGATCCTTTGTATTTCTGCAGTGTCAGTTGTTGCTTCTCCCTTTTCATTTCTAATTCTGTTGATTTGAGTGTTATCCCTTTTTTTCTTAATGAGTCTGGCTAGTGGTTTATCCATTTTGTTTATCTTCTCAAAGAACCAGCTTTTAGTTTTATTGATCTTTGCTATCATTTATTTCATTTCTTTTTCATTTATTTCTGATCTGATGTTTATGATTTCTTTCCTTCTGCCAACTTTGGGGTTCTTTTGTTCTCTTTCTGTAATTGCTTTAGATATAAGGTTAGTTTGTTTATTTGAGATGTTTCTTGTTTCTTGAGGTAGGATTGTATTGCTATAAACTTCCCTCTAGAACTCCTTTTGCTGTATTCCATAGGTTTTGTGTCATCGTGTTTTCATTGTCATTTGTTTCTAGGTATTTTTTGATTTCCTCTTTGATTTCTTCAGTGATCTCTTGGTTGTTTAGTAGTGTATTGTTTAGCCTCCATGTGTTTGTATTTTTTAGTTTTTTTTTTTCCTGTAATTGATATCTAGTCTTATAGCATTGTGGTGGGAAAAGATACTTGATACGATTTCAATTTTCTTAAATTTACCAGGGCTTGATTTGTGACCCAAGATATGATCTATCCTGGAGAATGTTCTATGAGCACTTGAGAAAAAAGTGTATTCTGTTGTTTTTGGATGGAATGTCCTATAAATATCAATTAAGTCCATCTTGTTTAGTGTGTCATTTAAAGCTTGTGCTTCCTTATTTATTTTCATTTTGGATGATCTGTCCACTGGTGAACATGGGGTGTTAAAGTCCCCTACTATTATTGTGTTGCTGTTTTTTCCCCCTTTTATGGCTGTTATTATTTGCCTTATGTATTGAGGTGCTCCTGTGTTGGGTGCATAAATATTTACAATTGTTATATCTTCTTCTTGGATTGGTCCTTTGATCGTTATGTAGTGTCCTTCTTTGTGTCTTGTAATAGTCTTTATTTTAAAGTCTATTCTGTCTGATATGAGAATTCCTACTCCAGCTTTCTTTTCATTTCCATTTGCATGGAGTATCTTTTTCCATCCCCTCACTTTCAGTCTGTTTGTGTCCCTAGGTCTGAAGTGGGTTTCTTATAGGCAGCATTTATACGGGTCTTGTTTTTATATCCATTTAGCCAGTCTGTGTCCTTTGGTTGGAGCATATAATCCATTTACATTTAACGTAATTTTTTAAGAGGTTTTTTGTTATTTTTTTAATGTACAGACAACATTTAAGGTAATTTTTGATACGTATGTTCCTATTACTATTTTCTTAATTGTTTTGGGTTTGTTATTGTAGGTCTTTTCCTTCTTTTGTGTCTCCTGCCTAGAGAAGTTACTTTAGCATTTGTTGTGAAGCTGGTTTGGTGGTGCTGAATTCTCTTAGCTTTTGCTTGTCTGTAATGGTTTTAATTTCTCTGTCAAATCTGAATGAGATCCTTGCTGGGTAGAGTAATGTTGGTTGTAGGTTTTTCCCTTTCATCACTTTAAATATGTCCTGCCACTGCCTTCTGGCTTGCAGAGTTTCTACTGAAAGATCAGCTGTTAACTGGTGGGTTTTTACCCTGCTCATTCATCTGCTGTGTGTTTCTCTGTCTTCTCATTTTGCTTAACTTACTGTGTTTGGGGTCTCCTTTTCGCAGGCTGCAGGTTCATGGTTCCCGTTGTTTTTGATGTCTGCCCCCAGTGGCTAAGGTTGTTTCAGTGTGTTGTGTAGGCTTCCTGGTGGAGAGGACTGGTACCTGTGTTCTGGTGGATGAGGCTGGATCTTGTCTTTCTGGTGGGCAGGACCACATCCGGTGGTTTGTTTGGGGGTGTCTGTGAACTTATTATGATTTTAGGCAGCCTCTCTGCTTATGGGTGGGGTTGTGTTCCTGTCTTGCTAGTTGTTTTGCATGGGCTCTAGCATGGGAGCTAGCTGGTTGTTGAGTGGAGCTGGGTCTTAGCGTTGAGACAGAGATCTATGGGAGAGCTCTCGCCGTTTGATATTACGTGGGGCTGGGAGGTCTCTGGTGGTTCAGTGTCCTAAATCTGGCTTTCCCACCTCTGAGGCTCAGGCCTGACACCTGGCCAGAGCTCCAAGGCCCTGTCAGCCACACAACTCAGAAGAAAAGGCAGAAAAAAAAGAAAGAAAGAAGTAAAATAAAAGTTATTAAAATAAAAATGTATTATTAAAATAAAAAAATTTTTAAAGTATTTACAAAAGAAGAGAGCAACCAAACCAATAAGCAAATCCACCAATGATAACAAGCACTAATAACTATACTAATATAAACATAAATATCAGAAATTATTCAGTCACATACAACAAACGCCAAGCCTACAGCTGCTCCCAAAATCCACCACCTCAATTCTGGGTTGATTCATTGTCTATTCAGGTATTCCACAGATGCAGGGTACATCACGTTGATTCTGAAGATTTAATCCACTGCTCCTGAGGCTGCTGGGAGAGATTTCCCTTTCTCTTCTTTGTTGGCACAGCTTCTGGGGTTCAGCTTTGGATTTGGCACCCGGGGCGGGGAGGGGTATGGAATGCAGGGCGAGCTTTAGGCAGCAGAGGCCGGTGTGATGTTGCACCAGCCTGAGGCATGCTGTGTGTTCTCCTGGGGAAGTTGTCCCTGGATCACAGGACCCTGGCAATGGTCAGCTACATGGGCTCCCGGAATTAGACTCCTGTGATTGCACACAGGCTTCTTGGTGGCGGCAGCAGCAGCCTTAGTGTCTCATGCCCGTCTCTGGGGTCCGCGCTGATAGCCGCGGCTCGCTCCTGTCTCTGGAGCTCGTTTAGGCGGTGCTCTGAATCCCCTCTCCTCGAGCTCCCCGAAACAATCGTCTCTCGCCTCTTCGGCAGCTCCAGACACTTTCCCGGACTCCCTCCTGGCTAGCTGTGGCGCACTAGCCCCCTTCAGGCTGTGTTCACGCCGCCAACCCCAGTCCTCTCCCTGCGCTCCGACCGAAGCCCGAGCCTCAGCTCCCAGCCCCGCCCGCCCCGGTGGGTGAGCAGACAAGCCTCTCGGGCTGGTGAGTGCCGGTCGGCCCTGATCCTCTGTGCGGGAACCTCCCCGCTTTGCCCTCTGCACCCCTGTTGCTGTGCTCTCCTCCGCGGCTCCGAAGCTTCCCCCTCCGCCACCCGCAGTCTCCGCCCGCGAAGGGGCTTCCTAGTGTGTGGAAACCTTTCCTCCTCACGGCTCCATCCCACTGGTGCAGGTCCTGTCCCTATTCTTTTGTCTCTGTTTTTTCTTTTTTCTTTTGCCCTACCCAGGTTCGTGGGGAGTTTCTTGCCTTTTGGGAGGTCTGAGGTCTTCTGCCAGCATTCAGTAGGTGTTCTGTAGGAGTTGTTCCACATGTAGATGTATTTCTGATGTGTTTGTGGGGAGGAAGGTGATCTCCACATCTTACTCCTCTGCCATCTTGAAGGTCCTCTGGTCAATTGATTTTTGACAAGGGTGCCAGGACTATTCAATGTGAAAAAGAGTAGTATTTTCAACAATAGTGCTGGGACAACTTTTTGCTTATTGAGATACAGCAAGAGGGGGTGTGACACCAGGACCCGGAGGCCCAGGGCCCTTTGTGGCCGGGGAGCTTTGGTCGCAACTCGCTGCTTCCACAGGTGGCCATGGTACCGCCGGCCTCTCGAGCGCAGGGGCTCCCTCAGTAAATACTTTTGAATGAATATATTAACTATTATTTTCAGTTATATTTCCATACATTTGACATTCAACAAGCTTTTCACAAATTATAGTTCTAGAAAAAGCTTTGTATATTAGAAAATTGTTCTTATATCAATAGTTATTTTACATTTTGCTATGGTTATATTTCAAACAACTAACAGTGTTCATATCTGTTAGCATATCATGGGCTCTGTGCAAAAAGTCTGAGGTACGTCTTTACTAAGAGGAAAAAATTCTTTATTCACATCAAAAACGTACATTATAATCTTCTATATATGAATATATGTTTGTGTGTCTCTCTATATTTTTATAGATCATCTGCATTAAAACTTTAATTTTAAATTACTAAAATTTTAGTTTTTTAGATATTCCCACAAAGAGAAATCCCTTGGGGAAAACCCATCTATTTTCTGCTTTCTTTATAGTATATTTTTTTAAACATTTGTCTCTGGAATAATAGAGATACCAACATTTTATATAACTTTTAAAAATGCATTAAATGTTATGATGAATTTGTCCACAGGTTATTTGAATCAAGACTGTTACATAGCATTAAAAAGATAAGCTACTTGACCTAAATCTTTAGAGTTTAGTTTGTTAAAATAGAATTAAGTTTAGTTAAGTTCCTTTTATAATAACATTTTAAATTTGCTGAGGACTTGGTATGTTCATATCAAGATTATCAGGTGTGTGTATGTGTGTGTGTGTGTGTTATAAAGTGCAGCCCTCTGATCAATGCACACTCTTTCCTCCCATTTTCCTAAATACATCATGAAAAAAGGATGAGGTTTCCGCCTTAATTGCTTGTGCCTTTTATTCACATTCCTCTCTCAGCCAGAATTGTGAAAAGAGTGTTAGTAAAAAGCTGCACAATAGAGCTTTTCATTAGGCCTCAGCAAGGCACACAAAAGAAGGCTTTTGGAAAGAGTGAATGCATGAGTTTAATTTGCAGGTGGAGAGTAGATAAAAGGTGCTGACGCCTCTATTATTCTCTTACGTAGGTGACCCTTACCCTGTACAGCTGATCCCAACTACCATGGCAGCTGCTGCTGCAGCAACACCAGGCTTAGGCCCACTCCAACTGCAGGTAAGTCAGGAAACAATACACCAGAGACAAAGGTTAAGTAAATATCGAAAACAGCTATTATCGTGTTAACGCAAAATAAAACTGACTAGTGATATTTGTCTCACATTTTTTTGTTTTTGAATTTATGTCTACTGATTCTTAACCCAAAGTTGGTTCGTTTAATTTTTAGCCCAGTTTTCTGTACTAAAGACAGTTTATTGTAATTTTTTTTTATTGCCTGGTATGATTTAACAAAATGAGCTGTAGTTTTGCTTTGATTACTGTATGCCATAATTTCGTCACAGAATGGTCCTCACCAAGATAAAAAGAACAAAAAACCTACAAAAGATATTCAGATACTTATGGATCAAGATAGCTTACAAAAATTACATTTAAAATTGTTCAAGATGCCCAGTATTTTTGAAGCACTCTTTATTCTCCTGCTAATGCCAGCTCAGTTGGATAAGCAAGGATAAGTAGACCAAATAAGCAGGTGCCTAAATGAGCACAACTTTATCCAGACATCCTAATTAAGACCTTTTTTAGCTCGGCAGAAGACATATTCCCATATATCCATGAATGTCAGTGCTAACTTTACCAGATGTCCAAGTGATTTTGGAAATTTTGTCTCTGGAGTTGGAAAGAATATCAATTAAATTATATTAAAGTTATCTTTCGTTTACTGTTTAAATCTTTGAATCAGCATCCTACTGCCCTAGTTTCTGTTGTTATGGACTTTATAGTTACACAGGTAATGGGAATAACAAATCATCCAATAATAGGATTAATCTCCCCTTGTGAGAAGTTTTATATTTTCCTTTGCCTGAAAGACGCAGTATGCCATTAAAGCCAAGTATAAAGCACTCATGCTTAATAAAATTAAGTTGTATTCATGAAAATGCATTGTCATGACAGATGACCCTAGCCTATAAGGAAAATATCGTTTAAATTGCAGCATCAAGAGACAGTTACATCTGGTCAGCACAGAGAGTTGTCAGACCTGGTGGGGTTCTGAGAAACCAGTTGAGTCTCACAGGAGGAACTGAGACATACTGTGTTCTACAGAGGTTAATAACACCCATTCCTATTCTGCCTTTTCTCCGAAAGCTACAGTGTTAATGTCTGTTTCTTTGAGCTAGAAATAACCTTGGAAATAACCTGTTGGAGCCATGGGGACAATAAAAGTAACAACATTTGTTAGCTTTTGAAATCTGAGAAATAACTACAATACAAAGAAGTGGTTATAATAAGTAAAACTAAAAAGAGTAATGGGATTAAAGGAAGAGGGAAGAATATCCAGCAATAGGTTTGAATGTGGAAAATAGGAGTTTTAGAGATCTAAGCTGTCAGTTTTCAAAACAAATTAGACATTCTCATTTCCTTTCACTATTGGATTAGTGGTGAGAGGGAGCGAGGGCAAGTTTCAGGCATCTCCTATGTTTCATTGTAGAATTCTAGTAGAAGGTAGCTTTGTTAGGCAGCAGTCCAAACTTATTTTTCTATAACGATAGTATTAGACTATTTGACACAAATTAAGTTTTATTTCTGCCCTTATAATGTGATATCAGATTCCGTTAAAATTTAAAGATACAAAAAAATTTTTGATCAGAAAACAAGAAAAAAGACACCAAACATATTTGCTTTTGCCTCAACTATAATTTGATCTATAAATGGGATAAAGATATTTTGTGTAAGTGGCATTGTACCCATTAAAATAAATGAGTTTTGTTAGGATCTCAGTAAATCAGCACTGCAGTACAACAAGAAAACTAATAATCTTAACTCTTTCATGATAAGCCATTAGCTACTATTAAAACACAAACATGTAACCACACACACACACACACACACACACACACACACACACACACACACACAGACTTTTTTTGCTTTTGATTAAAAAACAATACTCAAACCCAAACACATATTCCAAATGCATGTCATGGCAGAGAATCTGGCTTTTCTTTTAGTGGACTTACTCTCACCTTTGCTAGGGTGCCTACACCAACCTACTTTTCTACTCCTATTCCTAACACTGTATTCACAGATCCCTAACCTTGACTTCACCTTTCCCCCAGCTGCAAAGGAGACCTGTAATACTCTCCCTCCCTTTGCATTAAAATAGCGTCCAAATTCTTTTCTTCTCCACAAACCTTCCCAGACAGGTCAGAGAAAAGCTAACTACAATGCCTGGTCAGAAGTCTTATCTTAACCCTAACCCAGCATTCACCCCAATCTTGTGAACCTACTTCTGAGAAGTTTCATCTCAGTGGAGTATAATGTATGAGCCAGTTTTAATTTTCTCTATACTCTGCTTTGAATTATACTGCTAAATCTCCGTTTTCCATCCCTTAATACCTGGAGGAGACTTCATCACTTTTGAGTCCCTTTCAGTTACTAAGATTCTCTTTCAATTATTGAGATTTAGTCCTAGGTTCTTATGCTAGGTTCTCTGGTAAGGCTTTCACACAAAGATTTCTCATTTAATTCTTATTACAACACTTTTTGCTATGTATTAATAACTCCATTTGACAAAGAAGGAATCTGGATCACAGAGTCCAAAATCCATGGTTTTAAAACAATTATACTTGCTTTTCTAAGTACAGGAGATTTTATTTTAAACTTTGGAGACATTGCCCTTCTTAGGACATTTGCTAACTTAGTAACCTGCTAATACAATTGTAACAATAATGCTGATTAATTGGTACTAATACAAATCCTCTATATGCAATACTGAAGGAGACAGCAGGAGTCATGATGGCTATCTACTTCACACTCTGCATTGTCTATTTCATACCTCTTTACACAGATATATGTTAATTCAATCTTCTCCTTTTGAACATCTAGATCCAAGAAATGACCCTATAAATATATTTCTACTCATGGTTGACTTTGTTTACCTACCATTTGTGTTTTCTTTTGAGATGATCATTTACATGCAATTGTTCACACTTGGATAATATTAAATAAAACCAATAACCAGGGCCTTTATTAAAGAAGAAATAATGATTACAATTGTCTTAAAAGAAAAGCAAAATGACATGTTTTAAATTAAACCACTGTTTATTACTTTATCACTTCATGTTCCTGGATAAAATAATAAAATACTTACTATGCAAAAAAAACACATAAAAATCACCTTACTGTATACTTTTATGAGCAGTTAAAATAGTCTAAGCATTGTCAAACATTTATTTTTTATTTATATAGAGAAAATGGCTTAATGTGGATTTTGTATATAAAACATACAAATTAACATGTTGTGCCCAGGCACCATTTTATTTCTTTCTTTTATAAGAAAATATCTGTCCTTGTCTCCTCTGAGCTTTTTCCAGAGCTTTTAAGTCTTTCTGGAGCTTCAGATCCATATAGCCAACTATTTGTTGGCTACCAAGAGGAAACACAGACGTTACACGCATAATAAACTGACTACAAAATGGGCCTCACCAATTCTCTTCCTTGCCCCCAGACCTGTTCATTTTCTGGTCTTAGCAAATGGCTCAACCCCGGAAACCATGAGCACTATGTTCAACTTCCCTTCTTCCCTCTTCCTCTGGACCTATTCATTCATTATCTATCTATTCATTCTACCTACTAAATACATCAAGAATCCATCTGTTCCTTTGCACGATACTGTCACTCTGTGGGTCAGGCTACCCTCATTGCTTCCATAATTTACCACAGTAGCACTGAACTGGCCTTTCTTTCTTCATCTTGCCCCTTCAGTGCACTCTCTACTGTATGTTTGTCAGAATGATCTTTAAGATTTTAGAAAATCTGACCATGTCCTTCTCCTACTTAAATACTTTAAATTACACCTTGGTGTTTTCAAGTTCTCTCTCCCCTCTGGATCTTTACATGCGATGTTTTCTCTTTCGGGAACCCTACTACCCACCTTTTTTTACCAAGCAAACTCCTACTTATCCCTGAGGTTGCAAGTCAAAACCTCACTTTTTCAGGGAAGTTTTCATTGTCCCCAAGTCTTGATTAATGTAGGTCTTATATATGCTGGGAGCACACTGTATTTCCCCTCTCATAGCACTTATAGAATATGTTTTAAATCCTACTTTCTGGCTTCTACCAGATGGCAAAATCTATGAAATTACTGACTCACCATCGTTTGCACTTAACCAATGCTTGAAATATTTAATGGACTCAGTAAATATCTATTAAATGAAAGGGTGAAGAATGAATCTTAAGATTATACTTAAGGGGCTTCCCTGGTGGCACAGTGGTTGAGAGTCCGCCTGCCGATGCAAGGGACACGGGTTCGTGCCCCGGTCCGGGAAGATCCCACATGCCACAGAGCGGCTGGGCCTGTGAGCCATGGCCGCTGAGCCTGCGTGTCCGGAGCCTGTGCTCCGCAACGGGAGAAACCACAACAGTGAGAGGACCGCGTACCGCAAAAAAAAAAAAGATTACACTTAAAATAAATTATCTATTTTTGTTAACTAGCTACTCTTCTTTGAAATAGTGGAATTAAGCTGAATATTAATGATTAATTTCCTATATAAATTAATTTTCATCCTTATGAAAACACTACGTACCTGTTACCACATTTGGCACTACAGTATTTTAAAATTATGTTTATGATAGTTCTGCTCCACACTACCTCGTTCAGTGTGCTGCGACTACACTAGACTCTTTTCTGTCCCTTGACTTGCCGAAGAATGCTCCCACCTTAGAGTTTGTCATTACCTGTCCCTCTGCCTGGAAGGCTAATTCACCTCATTCAAGAATCTGCTCTAATGTCATCTCTCCTAGACCTAGTCTAACTAACCGCTTGAAATCATAAAATAACCCTCCCAGAGGTACCACACTTCCTATTATTCTGCTTTTTTTCTATAGCACTAGTCATCTTCAAACATACTGTATAACTTACATATTATGTTCCTTATTTATTGTCTGCCTGTTTCAAATATTCTCTAAACTCCACCAGAGCAGGGAGTGTCATTTTGTTGTTGTTGTTGTCCAATAATGTATCATAATGTATCTCACGTGCTGGGGGCGGGGAATGCCTAGCAAGTAGCTGGTGCTCAGTACCTAGGAATAAAATGAAGCAACTATCATGAGCTAATGGTCATAATCATTTTAAATAAAATGACAAAGCAGTGTATGATTAATTTCTGGAATAAATTATATTAATTTAAATACCAGGGAACATTATATTTTTAACCCTTATTAAAAGATTCTTAGCATATGAGAAATCTGTAGCTCTATCTCTTCTGCTCCTTCTTCCCTTTATCTTATTTGTAACCTTGGGCTGCTGCATAAAGAATGCGTTTTAGCATTTATTACAGTTTGTGTAATTCCTTTAAAGTTATAATTTGCAAAAAAATAAAAAAGACCAGACATTTCAACGTTAGTTTATTCCTATGTTGTTCGTTAACGGATGTACAGGCATAGATGAGACTATGAATTGATAGAGGTGCTTTTGACTCAGTATGCCTCACCTTGCCAATACAACACTAAAGGAAATTATTTCTAAATAATGGAAAGGTATATTATCAAAATACAGTAGCTAGCCAATTAGCAGTCTCACATACTGTTTACCCCCTTCTCTTTTTTCCTCCTCTTCTCTTTTTTTCTTTCCCCTTCCTCTTCAAACTACTTATTTTTCTTCCAAGAGCCAAGGATGCCTTTTGATATTTGTTCTCCTAATATTCTCTTTTTAAAGGAGGGAGATTAACTTATACAGAAAACTAATCTAGCTTCATTTCAATATGAAGAAGTGAGTCTAATTATTTAAGCAAAATAACTTACACTTTGAATCTTTTGGATATTTGTGACTAGATAAAATCAGCTAAGCAAATTGTCTGTTTCTAATTAATGAAACCAAATGATGGCAGCAGTCCATCTAACATTTATTTCTCATATTCATTGTCATTAATTTGCATTTTACTTAATGGGCATCGTGAACTTTTTAATAGTAAGATTTGTAGTGTATCCTATTTCTGTTTTTTAACAAGGCTTCTAAGATTGGAAATTAAAAGGAAATATTTATCCACTTATTTCTCACTTTATAAATACTGTATTTGTGTTGGCCAAAAGATGGTTGCCACCTGTTCTACCTATAGGAAGCCAAAAATGTCAGCTCCAACCAATGATTAATAGTGATAAGCAGGGGAAAAAAAGATTGAAATTCTTTTTGGATGGTCATATTTTAGTCAACTAAGCAAGTAGCTTTCATTCAAGAATTTTTATTGAATTAATTCACCTTTTACTGATTTTAGTAGGATTATTTTTAAAATGCGTAATAATATTTTTGGAATAAAGACTCAAAATTGCAAATTGTCATAAATGAAATCACATAGGACTACAGTTCCAGCAACCAGTAATATCAATAACATGAATCCTCTGGGATAGAGAATATGATAGATGACATGTGATCACAGGAGAGAATGAATTATACAAAATATCAACTAAAATCAATCATTTTTCCTAGCTATCAAAGGTACATGGAAGTCATAGTGGAAATGGCTTCAGTTTCTATCTGATAGAGAGTAACATCAAGGTAGATGTAGATGAAAAAATGAAGTTCATCTTTTTATCAACCTCCTGCCATTCTCTGAAGGAGGTCAATAATTATGACAGGACACAGATAAATGTTTCATATTTCCCAGAGCCTTGTAGGTGAGCATGGCTTTATGTGTCTGACCAAGAGAAACCCCTAGAAAATCAATAACGAGGAAATAACCATGTGGAGAGGTCTAGATATGAGGCTTTTTACCTTCTTATTGAAGGATGAATACTTACAAGGATGAATACCTGTAAAATATTCATCTTTACCTACCTAGACACTCTACTATTCAGTTTAACTCTTACGTCACAGTCATTTCCATACAGGGTGAAAAATGATCAACTGCTCAACATTTCAGTCGCAACCCTGGTGTGTTGTTTGCTCTCAGACTTCTGTCTGCGTGAGTGAGTTTTCTTGCAGGTTAAAAGAATGAATTCCCTCTTTTCCTCTCTCTTTGACCCTGAGCCTGCAGGGCAGACAGACAGAAGCACACATATGATTAAGACAGCACAGCTGCAAGTGTGAGTCATTTGCATATGTATTAATAGAGGCAAAAAAAAAACCTCAACAACAATTAAATTATATACAGAGACATTCTGCATACTAAAGAACATATGCAAATAGGCCTGAAAAAGTGCAGCCAACATTTTCTCTGACTTTTCCAGGCCCATATGGGCTGGAGTCAGAACCCAGCAGTGTTCAAGAATCTCCTTTAAGGAAAAACCTAGTAGGAACTACTTCCACAGTTATTACCACCCCTAGGGTTCCCGGGAGCTGTTTGATATTTGGGCAATGTAGACAGTACCGGCAGTGTCTTTTTCATGCTATTTCTGTATTTCCTTGTTTCCAGCCGCTTCATGTTGTCTCATTACGTGCTAACAGAGACATCAGTACACGTGTGCTTTTCCACACTACCCATTTTTATTGTAATTACCAATCAAATGGTAAAGTTTAAAATTGTATTTGAAGTTCTCCCATTGCCTGCACTAAAGTAATATAAACTATTTATCAGTGCCAGGGTTCCTGGTCGCAAGTTCATGCCCATTCCTCAATGGCATTCTGTGTTCTCTTAATCAAAACATGCTTAGGTTACTCTAAAATGTTTCTAGGCTAATTGCTATACATAAAAGGATTGCTAGGCTCAAGGCCAATAGTAGATGCAATCCTAGGAACAATACCAGTTTACTGTAATTTTAAAAGTATACAGGTTTTTCATTTTATCAAGAAAAACAGAACTACTCAGTTCTCTAGTCTTGGCTATATATAAGAAAGGAGAGAAACTAATATTCTTCAGATTCACAGATTGTATTTATATTAGAAATTTGTCATTCAACCTAATTGCCAGTTTAGTTTATATTACTAGTATCCTTTAATTTATTCAAGGAATGTCTTACGAAGGCAAATGCAATCTTAGGAGTAAAATTCTACGTAAGTAAAGGTTATCACCTTAATAGAACCAATAAGAATCTTGAGCCTAAAGAACCCAAATGAAGACAGATGCTCCTTAAGAGAAACAAACTCTGGTTGTGGTACCAGAAAACTGTTGAATATTATCCACGAATATTATCCATTATTTGTATGGCTAAATCTCAAAGCATGCAGCTGGAATATATAAATTATATTACATATAACTGTTAAACCTAGGGTAGAAGTCTTCGTAGTTAATTAATTATATACAGGAAAACTTAGTCTCTCAGCAGGGGATAATTAGAGGGAAAATAACATAGACTAAAGCAAAAAATTTTATTATTATATTAAGACATTATCTTTAGATTAATATTTTAAGAGGCACTGTTATTTAGCGAGAGGTTAAAAGGGTGGTACCTGCAGCCATCTGTGCCTTAACTCATGGTTCTGCTATTTACTAGCTCTGTGATTCGGGGCAAGTTACCTAACCTCTCCATTCCATAGTTTTCTTGTCTGTAAATTATGGATATACATGATATCTTATTGTGAGAATTAAATGAGATAATATACATCAAGTTCTTAGAGCAATAGAAGTATTAATTACAATTTATGAAATACTATGTCCTAGGTAATAATAAATGCTTGGTATTATTAGTTGATTAATAAATGTTATTAGCTGGTAATTTTTTATAGCTTAAAGGCAATCTTGCAAGTGAGGACTTGGCAGACTCTTCTTATGTGGATTTATTTTGCAGTTCAGCATCTAAAGCAAGTTAGTAAAATTGAGGCACATTGTCTTATTCATAAGGAAACAATTTTTTTCCCCTGTGTGGTATAATTTTAAGCCTCATCACAAGAATCTATAGGAGGCAATGAGTTTAATTATCCAAAAAAAAAAAAAAGCCCAAGTAGTTATTTAGGAGTATAGTGTTCTAAATTTTGCTATTGCTCACTCTTTATCTCAATATTTATATCTATAAAATGAAAATAATGCCTCCTGTCAAGTCCTATTTTTCCTTGAATGTAATGCAAATTAATTGTCTCTATGAGCTGCCAGCAACTATTCTAAATGAATAGCTTATAAAGTTTAAAATAAGTTATTTACGTAGATGCTTTTAGCATAATAACATATTTTAAAATAAATAATATAAAATATTATTTTATATAAAATATTTTCTGGTATAACCCTTCAAAACATACTCTTCTTCTAACTATATTAGTAGAATATACACTAAGACATCTTACCTCTTATCCTACTCCTTTATTGTAGAGCTAAACTGTTTCTCATAGAAATTTGAGAAAATTTATAAACTTTTCATTACTTCCTTTAAGGAAATAGTTCCTATGTTTTCAGACTTTAATGTGGAAGTGAATTATTTTATAAACCCCATAGTATCCCAAAAATTTTATTTACTCAGCAAATACTTATTCTTTGTAAGTGACTAAGCTAAGCATCATAAGGAATGCAAAGATGAATTAGTTAAGAATCCTTGATGGACCATAAAGGAGCTTGAAATTTAAGAGAATGAATGGAGTGTGAAAGTGGAATAGAATTTGAAGAAAGTCATACAACCTCCTGTCCTAACAAGTCTATTTGAAATAAAAAGGACCTCAGAGACCTTTAAAAGCAGTTGTTTCAAACTGTTCACAGGAGTCCGAGTGGCTCCAATCGCCACAAAACAGTACCATTCACTTTTATTTGTTTTATAGATTGAGTTCTACTGGCTGAGATTGTTTGAATAAAAGATTCTGCTGCTAAAATAAAATTTAAAAATCATTCTTCTATTCCAACTCTTGAATTTTATTGATGAGGCAATTTAGACTTTAAGTAGTGACCTGGCTAAATCAGATATTAACAGAAGTGTGCCTATAATCCTAGCAGCTGAAAGCTAAATCTAGCTTCTTCCTATTTTTCCATGGTATCCTTACAAATATTTAAATGCATATATTCATATATATTACTTTTAAGTTGTTTTGTGTAAAAAGAGGGAAGAAAAATTGCTATTTTTGCATTTAGACTTAAATTAAGGATGAATATAACAATAGATAGGATTTGCATATTAGTAACAATGGCAACCTTCTGAATTGCTTTCATTTTGCTGAGTTCACTGATTGTGCTCTGTGAATTAATTCTTTTGTGAAAAGCTATTGAAAGATCAAGGAATTCAGAAAACAAAACAACAGAGAAGTGTGCTGTTTCATATCTATTTGTTCGTAAAAGGTTCAAAGTGAGATTGTTTACATCACAAGTCTTGTTGATATTTTATTTGCTTCTTAGAAGAAAGATAGTATTCAAAAGTTGATTATATAATCATGCAGATAAGATTTTGCAGTGATGAATGAAATGTCTGAGAGAAAGACCAAGGAGAAAAACCATGTTACAATTTTGAGCTACATTTGGTTGGCAGGTGACTTTGCAAGATTTGAAAATAGAGCCCTATTCGATTCCTTCAGATGAAAAGCTTAAGCCAGCCCAGCATATTTCAGATTTGCTGTTTCCTGTGGAAGTTTCTCAGTATTGTCCTGCCAAATTTATGGCATGAAAAGAAAGGGGAGGAGGGAAAGGAATCCTTAATTATTCCATCTTTCTTAATCCTGACCTTTCCCTTAATGCCATACCCCCTTTTCTTACCCAGCGGCTTCTTGGAGAAAGGAAGGAGACAGGAAGAAATGGAGGAACAGACTCAAAGTATGCTCCCCAATGATTTGGTACAATGAGCATTGGGCCAGCAGAGTTAATACCTCCAACAGGGAAATTGCAACAATGTTCTCTCTTGCTTTTGCCATTCTAGAACTTCTTCAATGTAAAATGAAAAAAGTAATCTTGATAGTTAAAATTACAATTACTTCCTTTTTGGAATGAGGCAGAACTGCAGAAAATATTGTTCCTCCATCTATAATAGTTGCTTTAAGATAAGTTTCCATCTGAAATTTGACTATACTGTGCTCTACTATACTGTGCTCTAGTCTATACAGCTCCGTACAGATATGACTAGCTTTCCCCTGAATTTAGTTCTTCGGTTTTCAAGGAATCTTAAATTGTTAGTAATAGTACAGTTAAAACATTTGGTTAACATATAGAAGATAAGCCATTACATTTAACTAAACAATTAAAAAAAAAAAAAGCAAAGGCCCTTAAAAGTTCTTCATTTTTATTCTCTTCTTGATTTGATTCATCTTGCATCTGGTTTCTTTCCAGAGGAATTTTAAGTTTGGATGTTTTAGTGTCACCTTAGACACAAGCTAGCATTAAATGCAGTATGAAACTATAAAATATATAGTTTTCATAGGCTCAGTCTTTGCACTGTAACCATCTAATCATTTATTGGTACAGTAATCCGTTAGATGACCTGATGACTTATGCTTTTTCTTTTCTTTCTTTAAAGCATGTTTGTCAGTTTGTAAAAAACATTAAAAAATTGTTTTTAATTGTTTTAAAGTAAATCTTACAAACAAATAATATTTAAATGGAACTTATAGTATGATGGGTTATGAGCTTGAGCTCTCCTGAATACCTCTTAGTCTCAGTTTCTTCCCTTGTGAAATGTGATAATTTTGTTCCTACATGATAAAGCTGTTGTGAGGATTAAATGAGATAGTATGTACAATATGCTTAGTATAGCATAAGCATTCAGCCATCATTAGCTGCTATCATCCTTGTCATTATATCCTGTATTCAGGGATTTCTCTACTGTCAGAAATGAGCCTAATAAATTCTTCCATATTTCAAGTTAGCAAGTATTTTTCTAAGATATAGCAATTATGTTCTATAGTACAGAGGTGTATGGCAAATTGAGAAATCCATCTCAATTTAATTTGGGGTTGAATGCACTCTTTGAGAGCCATTCCCCCATGTTTAACGCAAGCCGAAAGTCTTTATGAAAGTAAAACATGCTTTCAATATAAAAACCTTTGTTCTACATGTAAGACTACACAAAAAAACTGTTTCAATTCTTCCTAAAAACGAAGAGAATGTATCTCCCTATTTCTTTCCATTCCATAAGAGTTACTAGAGCATCTTTGCTTTTATGACATTGACAATTATTTGTGAATGGAACAAACTTTTCCCTTTGAAGGGAAAGCTGTATGTTATTGGAAAGTTACAGTGTTTTATTGTAATGGGGAGAGTTTTACAGCAGGGCTGGATGGTTAGGGCATAATAAAGGCATGCAAAGCTGTTGGTATATCATGATCCCTCTAACTTCCCAAACTGTTCAACAAATAAGGGATTAACAAATAAGGGTCCTGCTCTCAACTTGCTTCTGAAGTGATATGTGAGTCTGGTCTCAAGTCATTTAATCTGGCCAGCTCTCAAGTTTTCTTGTTTTTAAAATACAGATAAGTATAGCTGTTCTACCTATATATCATGGAAGAAGGGAGGAAATGAAACAAAGCACTATGAAAGTAACCATGAGCCTCAGAAATCCCCAGAAGAAGTCTTTGCACCTTACAAGTGGACTTCTCTGATTCCTGATACATTTATTCATGTACTGTCAAAGAAAATATGAGAGAAGGGTGCTGAAGTAACCATTGGCCTGAGGCATTCAAAGGAAATGCTTTAGAAACCTGAAAATAGTCAAGCTAGCACTGAAGATCTAATTAGGCAAGAAATAGGAAGTTTCATTATTCCTGGTCAGACCAGGGCTAGACTACCCAATAGACAACCTAACAACATGCTTACACCCAGGAAAAGAAGGGCTATGTGGAAATAAATAAATAACAATTTGACATAAAACAGCTTCATAGCAGTAATCAGAATGCTGTGTTATTTTGAAGTACACAGCCAACTGGTTGGGCACTATAAACTTTTTCATCCTTAAGGATGCTAAATATTTAAAAACAGGAAGCTACTTCTAAAAATCTACCTCTGTTCCTATTGAAAATCTTTTTCTCTCTCTCTCTTTTACTTTTATGTCTTCCTTTTTTCCCCTCTTTCTTTAACTTTTCCTCTCTACATTTTTAGTTGCCCCCTCTGTTAATCCTTCTCTACGAGTCTTCCCCTTTTCTCTATTCTTCAGTTTTTCCCTCCTCTCTCTTGTTCTCCAAAATCTGGGACTCTAGCTACTTTTTTATTCTCCCACAATAGTGGAAAATGGAGGTACTATCTCCTTTAGAACTATTTGCTTATTAGTTAAACAATTATAATAGCAATTCAGGTATGAGCAGATGAGTGAAGAGTTTTAATTGGGAATACCAAAATGGCAAGGATTGAGGCTATCAGAAGAAAATATATCTGGGCCTTTTTTTTCCATCCAAATAGATTTGATAACATTCTAAATGCTCTTAGAAGATACTAGCCTAGAGATATTTTCATCCATAATACATCTCCTCTATTAATAAAGCCAATAATGCCATGAACACATCAATGATGGAGACTTTCACTGAGACCATAACACTAATAACAGTCTGATTTTCACCCACTCTCCAGAGATTAGGAAAAAAGTGTGAGTTCTTTTGGAAAAGAAAAACAAAGAGGTGGAAACAGTTCTTTATTTTTATACTGAGAAAGAACTGCACAATTGGTTTCTTAGCATCAGCTGAAATGGAGAGAATTGCTTTTCACCTTGTTTGTTTAATAGTCTACTATCAGTATTTTATAGTCTTGTTATCTCAGATCATGGGTGGTGACCCCTGGCTACCTGCTCTCCTGCACACTTACACCATTTAGTGTCCATTCTTTATACATATATGGACATATTAGAGATACAGCTCAGTGCTCTGTCATGACCTAGATGGGTGGGATGGGGTGGTGGAAGGGAGGTGCAAGAGGGAGGGGATAATATGTACACATATAGCTGATTCATTTCATTGTACAGCAGAAACTAGCACAACATTGTAAAGCAATTATACTCCAATTAAAAAAAAAAAGAGTAAAGCCAGAAAAAAAAGATCAAGTCTAAATGTTGCAGTGTTTTTTAAAATCTTTATAATTTACAGTGTTAGCAAATCCCACTATTCCTGATATTTTCTTGGGAAGGAAGGTCAAAATGTTTAAGAATTATAAGTCAGAGTTGTTGAATAAGATACTTTTTTCATATGTGTGATTGTATTTTTTACTTTTTAATTTATAAAAATAACATGCAGTAAATTTGACTATATTTGGGTTATACAGTTCTTTGAGTTTTAACCACCACCACCATCAGGACGCAAGACAGTTCTATTACCCCCCAAATTCCCTTGGTCTCTTTGACCACCTAGGAAAGGAATTCTCTTATCTCCTGCCCAGGAAGTCTCAGCCTGGCTGGCAGGACAGCTGAAGCCAAGAGAAGCCAGCTCTCTTACGGTTCAATAGCTGTTCTTTCACTCCCTCCATTTTAATATGGCTTTCTGCTCTGTCTACTGTCCTTGAATCCAACATTTCTTAGTTCATACTCAAGAGAAAAAACATTTGTTTTTTTCTTTATATTAATTTCTCATCTTATTTTGTTGGAGTAATGGCTTAAGTATTTATTTTCTGCTTTTAAATTTATTTTTAAATTTTTGATTGTGACCCAAAACTTGCAAGTTTTTATTAATCTTACATATATTTATTTTTATTGTAGTAAAATATACATGGCATAAAATTTGCCATTTTAACCATTTTTAAGGGTACAGTTCCATGGCATTAAGTACATTCACGTGTTGTACTACCATCACCACTACTCATCTCCAGAACTACTTCATCATTTCAATCTGAAAGTCCATACCCATTAAACAGTAACTTCTGATTTTCTCATACCCCTAGCCCCTGATATAACTACTATTCTCCTTTTTGTCTCTATGAATTATCTATTCAAGATACCTCGTTATAAGTGGACTCCTACAATATTTGGCCTTTTGTGTCTGGATTATTCATTTAGCACAGTGTCTCCAAGGTTCATCCATGTTGTAGCATGTGTCAGAATTTCCTTCCTTTTTAAAGCTGAGTAATATTCTATTGTTTGTCAGTTCATCTGTTGGTACATATTTGGGCTTTTGTCTATTGTGAATAATGTTGCTGTGAACATGGATGTACAAGTAGCTGTTCTAGTCCCTGCTTTCAAGTATTTTGGGTATATCCCCAGAAATAGGACTGCTGGATCATATCGTAATTCTATGTTTAATTTTTTGAGGGACTGACATAATGTTTTCTAGAGACTTCACTGTCTTACATTTCTACCAGCAATGCACAAGGGTCCCAATTTCTCCACATCCTCATGAACATTTGGTATTTTCTGTGTTTTTTGTTTGTTTGTTTTGATAATAGCCATCCTAATGGGTTTGAGGTGGTATCGCATTGTGATTTTGGTTTGCACTTCCCTAATGGGTTGTAATGTTGAGCATCTTTTCATGTGCTTTATTAGCCATTTCTATATCTTCTTTAGAGAAAGGAGAGTAAGAGCCTTTTAACTGATTCCTGAATAATGTTTGCCTTTTCATTTTTCTCACTTTAGGTGGGCCTTTCATTAATATTTGTTGACTGAAAGAGGGATAATTGAACAAATGAGTAAAAGAATAAGTACTGTTTCCCATTACCATACAGAGCATTTCAGTCTCAGTAACCGCTAGATTTGCTACCCGGGGCAGGTTCCTTAACTTCGCTAGGCTACATTTTCATAATCTGTAAATGGGGATATTAATACCTGCCCCACTGGATTGTTATGCAGCTTAAATGCTATGCAAAATACTTTTGAAACAGTGACATGTCAACATGAAATTAAAATTTGCTAATAAAAATGTTAATATTTATAATTATCTGTTTAAGTTTTATAATACTTAAATGCTGAGTGTTTTTTGCTGTTCATATATTAGGAGTACTCTCTTAAAATAATATGAAAAATCTTTTTAAAAGTGTAAGCTTCACATGAACTAGCTCAGTATCTTTCAAGAGATATTTGTTGACTCAACTAAAGAATGATGAACGAATGCACATTTGCACACACACAGTTTTAAGTTGCCTTTGACCAGTGTGGCTTTTCTCATTACAAACAGTGAATCCAAAATACTGTGTTGCCTCAAACTCTATTGGATTGATATTTAAAAAACCGTTAAGTCTCTGGTGAAGTATTGAGTTAAAGGGAAAGAGTAAGAGTTGGGTTTTGTTTTGTTTTTTGTTTTGATGTCTTAAAATAATAAATTATAGGTGATTTTATCTGAATTTTGTGTCTGACTTTTTTCTGATTAATTCTATTGCATTAGTAACACCATATCTCTTATTCTCAGTTGATAAAATAATAGTAATAATATTTACTAATTAAATTGATAAGGCTGTGATGTGGCGTTTATAGAGGGTTTTGTGAATCTTTCATTAAAGTTTGTGGAAAGTGTGATATACTAGAAAAGTACTGGATCAATGGTAAGTCAATTTGATGTTGATATACTTTAATGGGAAAATCTTCCCAATTATGTGAGAGGAAACACTAATGAAAAATATATGTTTCCTATACTAAACTATTTTCACTTTAAATCAGATTGACTTTATCTTCATTTTTTAAATCATCCTTTTAATTTTTAAGCTGGCTGAGATTTGAGGCTGGTGTTCACATATTGATTTCAACCAAGCGTCGAAGTGTAGGATCAGAAGAAGAATAAAAGATGGTCCAGATAAAAAAGAGAAATGTTAGATTTTTTAAAAAAAGCTAATTTGTCACTTCATTCATTGAATATGAACTGAATAGACTTCTAACCCTTAAAATACTTTTTTTCCTCTTTTTATTGCCTAGAATCTTAAGAGCTTTATCATTTGCAGTCATAAAATGAAAATATACACCAAACCCTCAAAGGGCAAGTATGAAATTAAATTATATTTGGGCAGCTGTAACCTTTTAAAACGATCAGATTCCAGTTAATGTATTTCTTCCTGTTCCAAGTGCTGCCATGGTGTTTGATGGTGGGAAGCAGTCCAAAGGGCATTGGGAGATAATAAATTCACTGTAAATTTCACCCCAAGGCATGTCTCGATACACCAAGGCCTCCATTTAGCAAGGCTGACCTAAAACTCTTGTCACATCCAAAGGTCATTGAGGTTGGGGTTGGTGTGTCCCATCTATCTTTCCTTGATGTAAAGAGTGACAGTTGAAACAGGACTGAGCTCATAAACAGTCATCTGGATATGAAAAAGAAGCTAACTTTGGAATAGGTGGGGAAAGTGAAGAGAGAACTATCTTTTACAGTAGGACTGGCAAATACTGTGCTTTTTGCAAAGTCAGTGAAGTGTCGACACGATCTCGTAGCTGCTGTTTCAGAGCAGCCATTAATTTGGAAGGGGCATTACTGGATTTGGTTGATTTAGAATCAGGTGCTGTTTCTCCTTGCTTTATATTTGTTTGCCAAAGCCTAGGGTGATTTTTAGTCAGTATTTTTTAGAAAAATGTAATATTTCCAATCTCCTTTTACTTTAAAATAATATTCCTTCCCCCATTTAAATCTTTTCTCTTCAGTTAATTTACAAGATGAACCAACACATGTGAACAAATTAGGAGAAAAATTGTTTTGAAGAAATGAAGCTTAATGTGGTACTGGCATATAGCAATTTTTCTATTGCCCACTTAATCATATACTTTTTTGTGTGGTAAAATATAGAGAACAGTAAAATGAATCATTTTAACCATTTGTAAGTATACAATTCAGTAACATTAAATTCCTTCACAGTGTTGTATACCCACCAACAATATTTATTTCCAGAACTTTTTAATCATCCCATGGAAACGCTGTACCCATTAAATAATAACTCCCCATTCCCCATTCCCACCGCCTTGCCTCAGCCCCTGGTAACTTCTATTCCACTTTCTGTCTCTATGAATTTGCCTACTCTGTGTGCCTCATATAAGTGAAGCATACCATATCCATCCTTTTGTGTCTGGTTGATTTCACTTAGTATAATGTTTTCAGGGCTCATCAGTGTTGTAGCGTGTATCTCTCAATCATTACTTTTAAGAATGACTTCAGTTCTTTCAAAGACAATATTTTAAAATGTTAAGAATCAGGGATATATAAATTACCAATTATAATAACCATAAGTAATATATAGTGTCATATGGAGAAATATTAGATAACTACTGGACAGATATAACAGAAGATTTAAGTCTTATAATTTTTCTTGGGGAAAAACATTAAAATTCTTTTCATTAAGGCAGAGATCTCTGTTCATTGATGTGTCCTAAGTGTCTAGAATAGTGCTTGGGGCATAATAGGTGCCCAAATAAATAAATATTGAATGAATCAATCAATTTAAGTCAGGAAAGCAGGAGTTACAACTGATTATTTCTGTGAACTACTTTGATGATATATGAGAAATATGTCCTGCACAATTGAAAAGGAAGGCTTTTGTGATCAGAGGAGCTAATGAAATTCGAAATACACTCTAAATGCCAGGTGTATTTTTGTTATTTTAATTGATTTAAGAGTAATATGTGATTTGGGTAGTGCAAATAGTAGCCAATTTTAAATATGCTTTTCTTATATTTTTTTAAATGGTCTAGAAAAATCAAGGAATTGAAGCAAAATACAGTTTTTAAAATATAATTAAATTCTTAGTATAAATTATATGGAAAAGAGCAAATATTTAAATAAGGATGAGACTTCAAATGTTGAAAATTTTATATCCAGATTTATTCTATAATTGATTTTGAATCAATTTTAAATCATGTAAAAAAAAGTGATTAGGTCAACATCATTCTAGGTAAAAGTGGGTTATAGGTGAACCAAATCCTTCCAAGCAGTTCTTCATATTATTGTATATCGAGACTAACCTTGTGGAAATGCAACTCTGGTTACATCATTCCTCTTTTTGAACTGTTCTAGCTTCCCATCTACCTTTCCAAACATCTCTCACAGTACACTGGAGCCTCACTGACCCTCTTCCAAGGCCCTGTATTTGTCTTGTTCTCTTCTACCACAAGGTTCGTCTGCCAATGCTCCTTCCTGCTCCATGTATGTAGTTACATCATCTCATCCTTCTGATTTCTAACCATATTTATAGGGAAGCCTTTCCTGGTCTGTCTGACCATATTATAGCTCTCTCTTAAATGTTTTCCCAGCACCATGAGTTGAGAAGAAAACCAAACTGAGACAGTATTTACTGGCAGTGGCCAAGTGGAAGGAGGAGGATGAAAATGCTAGGAAAAATGTTCTCGGGTACTTCTCAATTCCTTCCTGCCCTACATCTGCAGTAATGTAGTTACTATCAGAAGAGCCCAGTCTCTGTCAGAAGTACTATTAAAATTGCCCTCCCCAGCCTTGTTCATCTCTTTGCTCTAAAGCCCCAGACCCTACTACTATATCAGAATGACCGGAAAAGAGCTTCATAAGGCATAGAGGTTAAGAGTTATAAACTCTATTAAAAGACTTGGATTTTAACCTCAGCTTACCTGTGTGACTTCGGACAAATGACTTTTTCTTTCTCTGTGCTTTAGTGTCCTCCTCCACAAAATAATAATGTATTTCCTAAGGTTGTTGAGAAGGTTCAGAGAGATATGGCCTGGGCCTGGCACACAGTAAGCTTCCTGTAAACTCTAGCTACTATGATTATTTTTGCTGCTGCCGTTATCGTTCTGTATCCAATTTCTCTTGAAATTGAGACTAATTCATCTTAATGTTATGTACTCAAATAACCAACAATACTTAATATGCAATATTTCCTTAATCTTAATGGTTTACAATGAAAGAAATGAAGGAAAACATAAGGGGGAAATCCATAGGAAGAAGTCTTTTTAAGTTTAACCCATCACATGTGCTGTCTATTAGTACTAGCAGTACAACTAAAGAAAAAAAATCTTTAATGGTTGTGCGCTTTTTTCAGGGAAAGTAGAGTTCTGTCGCTAGAGATTAAAGAAGTTTTTTACTCTTGAAGCCTTTAACCCCGGGTCTTGGAAACTATCTTTGACTCAGAGCTTAGGAAAAACCTTATTACCAGTGGCCAGCAGGTAGGGGAATCCCAGTGGGGTAGAGGGAGATAAATTCATCATGGAAAGTTGAAGTTTGGAAAGCACCTTCACACTGTAACATTGCTACGCATATGGTAAGTTTATGTGGTACGTAATAGAAAAGAGAATTTTAAGGGATACTCAGACTCCTAACACTACTAGTTACTTAACCTCGGGCAATTTATGAGCTTTCACCCTCCCCATTGAACACACAGAATTGTTATGGTGATCCCTGAAATAGCATAAAGACTAATAGCAAAGTGGGTGGTGCATCATAGTCACTGAGGAAATCATAGATATTGCACTTCCTCTCCCAAATACGCCAAGTATTTTTAAGCATTCAGCAAGCATGCATTCTGGAAGTGAGTCTGTTTTTTATAATATACAAAATAACATATATAGTCTGATTTAATGTGAACTAACACTCATTTACTTTTTGTTTTGAGTTAAAATCCGCAGTGTTTTTAATGTTTTGATTACTGTTATACACCCTCCCCCCCAACCTATGGAGATAACACGAACAATGATTTCACACTTATGAACTTAGCCAAAGATAAGTGTTTGCTTTAAAATTCTTTCTGATAATACTCAGCTTTTCTATATTTAATAATGAATTCTTGGTAGCAAAAGATTTTTTTCCCCCAGTAAACAAGCATTTCTGTGCTTATTGTTACTTTGAAAGGAATTTCAGCAGTGTTTTATTCCCATAAGTTAAACTAATTAAAGATAGGAGTAGAGTCACTGATCTAGAAAAGATTTGAAGAGCTTTCCAGCCAGTGTCCTCCTTACCTTGCCAAATGGAGGTGTACTTACTGGTTGGTGACCTCAGGAATAGCTGCAGAGTATTCATCCTCCCACAGTAATGAACAGCAAGTCTGGAGTGGCATAAAAAGGGTCAATCGAATAGGTCATACATCATATGGGGAGGCAGATGTTGGAACATATTGTAATGGATTACTGTGCAGTATATGAAGATGGCTTGTGGAGTAGAAAAAACGAGGAAGGAGTGAGAAAGAGAGAGAGAGAAACTCTCAGTTGGTGTTTTCTTGTATGACTCTCACAAATATATCTGGTCCTTTAAGGAACTGCTTCAATTATAAAAGTCAAAATGTTTTTCTAGCTATTCAATAAATAGTGTGTAATAAAATGAAGAAAGCCCTTTAAAATCTATTTCATTTGAAGTGTTTCTTATTTATATGCTTCAGTATCTGCAGTGTGACAGAAACAGCATGAGAGCATCATACCTGTGAAAAAGGTCTTCAGGTTTAAATAAGTTCAAATGTATTCTTTAATTTTTAGCAGGATGCCATGTTCACACCCTCTCAACACTACATCCCTCTCTGATAGCTCCGTATTCCAAGTATCACACTGAGTGGATCTGAATTTGGAATAAAATAATAAAGATTGTCTATGTATTATTAATATTTGGTGATGGCAGCTTTACATAGGTAATATCACTTTTGTACATGTATTTACTATAGCTTTTTAATAGTAAAACCACACTATAGCCAGACATAATATTTTACTTTTGTATTATAACTTTGCCAAGACATATCACCCAGGAGTGATGTATTTAAGGAGATGTGGGTCATAATAGCAGTAGTTTCTGCCTTGGAGGCCCTAGCAGGCAGCCCCATATTTCCTCAGGCAGGTCCTACAAGTGGCTCACCAGTTTTCTCTAAAGGCAAAACATTCCTTTCTGAAGTGGATGACAATTGTTTTCCCCTCTTGGCTTGTCTTCCTGCAATCCTGAACTCATCTCTGTGTGTCCGCTGACCATCCAGCCTTTCGGAGACTTTATCCACTCAAGTCATTCCCTTGCTTAACCTGCTATTGAAATTCTTACATTACAACAGCTCCGGATGGTTCTTTTTTTAAATTATGCACCATCGATATACCATTAGTTATCCTTCATTTCCACAAATCTGTACTAGGTCTGAATTTACTTACTCTTTCAGTTTGATATGTTTCTTTCTTTTCCTCAAGTTTCCTTAGGAATTGTGTCCAAATACACAAGATCCTGGATCTTCCACATTGCATGTACTTACTTGAACTTGTTTCTCCAAGTGACTCCAGTCCCTGCTATACCCAGACTATCATTCCCTTTGCTCCCTTGAGAATAACTCTTCAATTGCAATGCCGGATGGGAGATGAACTGCAAATGCCTCCCAAATTCCTCCGGCACCTGTGATTCTCCCAGTCACTTTCTCCCGTGGTCTCCGGGAGATCTGGGGAAGCAACAGGAGAAATGCTTCACTCCCTCCAGCCCCCACCCCACTTACATACCACCAAGGAGTGTAGAAGAGAGCTCTAGCCATCTACTCCCTTCCCCAAGCCTTTCACCCTCAACACAGACTTGACAAAGAGTCTCAGTCTTTAGAGCTGTCTGTCAACTCTGTCTAGTCTCCGTTTCTTCCAGCAGTCCCCTTAGTGGTTAAAAAAGTCATCAGCTTTCAGAGCTCACTTTGATATGCTAGTGTTCCTTGATGGGTACAAAGAGTGCAGGGTCCTTTACAATCGGTATTGTACTTCTCTACTAGGATTTTTGAAAATTAAAAAATTTTTAAATTATTGTGTAAGTATATAAAAATTATATAAGAGGAAAATATGTTTATTTCTGGTACTTATTATTGTCATTATATTGTTTATCATTATGGACCTTTTGATAATAGCTATACATTGCTATTAAACTGGACCCTCACAGTCTCTCTGATAGGTTTTACTCTTTAAAATTGAATTCAGATGTCCAGAACTCTTACAACTCAACAATAAAATAACCCGATTTCTTAGCAGAGCAAAAGATCGGAATAGACATTTTACCAAAGAAGACATAGTAATGGCTAGTAAGCACATGAAAAGATGCTCAATGTCATCAGTCATTAGGGAAATGCAAATTAAAACCACAATGAGATACCACTTCACTTCTACTAGAATAGTTATGATCGAAAGACAGACAATACCAAGTATTGATGATAATACACTGCTAGTGGGAATGCAGAAAGGTTCTTTAGAAAGTTTGGCAGTACCTTGAAAAAGTAAACATTAACTTACCATAAGACCTAGCAAAATCCAATCCTAGGAATTGGGTAGCCAAGAGAAATGAAAACACACAAAGACTTGTACTGGAACATTCATAGCAGGACTATTCATAATAGCCTAAAATTGGAAACAAACAAAATGTCCATCAACTGCATAAATGGATAAACAAATATGGTGTATCAATACAAATGAGTACCATTCAGCAATATAATGGAACAGACTACTTATACGTGCTACAACATGGAGGAACCTCAAAAACTTGCTAAACGGAAGAAGCCAGATCTCTTTTTCTTCAGTCTCCTCCAGCCCTGCCCCAGTAGTGTTGACCGCAAAAGAAGATAGCCTCACATCTAACCGAGGGGAAGTAGAAGGAGTGTGTACTTTTATTTTAAAAAGGGAAGAGGAAAGTTTCTCTTAAAAGTTCCCTCTGTGGTGTATAGGAAAACCTTAAATACTTAAATATATTTTGTTGGTGGATTTAAAAGTTAACTTTATGACTTTGCATGTTATGTTCACTTACCTGGACTATCTTTCCATTCTAACTTTCTCTTACAACTTCCTTGAAGACGCCTATCTAGCAGGGCTGCAGCTGGGCCCCACCTTAGCAACGCTTTAGAAGATAGTCACAGCCAAGAAAGGTATCCCATCTAGGGCAAAACCATTCATCTTCTCTTGAATGGAACTGGGGGTAAGAACAGGAGCACAGACTGTGGGTCTAGTCTTAAAACACCAAGGAGAGCAGGAATCGAAATTCACATCTGCCCTCCACATCATTTTGTGTGTGTGTAGGCGAAAATACGCATAACATAGAATTTGCCATCTTAACCATTTTTAAATGTACAGTTCATTGGCATTGAGTACATTCACATTGTTGTGCAAACATCATCAGCATCCACCTCCAGAACATTTTCATCTCCCCAAATTGAAATTCTGTACCTATTAAGCAGTTACATCCCTTCCCGTCTCCCCACCCGACCCCCAGCTCCTGGGAACCACTGCTCTTTATGTCTCTATAAAAACGACTACTCTAGGGGGCTTCCCTGGTGGCGCAGTGGTTGAGAGTCCGCCTGCCGATGCAGGGGACACGGGTTCGTGCCCCGGTCCGGGAAGATCCCACGTGCCGCGGAGCGGCTGGGTCCGTGAGCCATGGCCGCTGAGCCTGCGCGTCCGGAGCCTGTGCTCCGCAACAGGGGAGGCCACAACAGTGAGAGGCCTGCGTACCGCAAAAAAAAAGACTACTCTAGATGCATCATATAAGAGGGATCATACAATATTCGGTCTTTTGTCATTGGCTTATTTCACTTAGCATAGTGTCTTCAAGGTTCATCCATGTATTAGCATTTGTCAGAATTCCCTTACTTTTTAAGGCTGAATAACATTCCACTGTATGTATAGGACACACTTTGCTTATCCATTCCCCCCTTGATGGACACTTGGATCTCTTCCACCTTTTGGCTATTGTGACTAATGCCGCTGTGAACATGGGTGTACAAATATCTGTTCCAGGCCCTGCTTTCAATTATTTGGAATATATACCCAGAAGAGGGATTGTTGGATCATTTGGTAATTCTGTTTCATTTTTTGAGGAATTGCCATAGTGTTTTCCAAAAGTAGTTACACCATTTTGTACTCCCAGCAGAAAATCTCAAAGGTTCCAGTTTCTCTACATCCTCACTAATATTTGTTATGTTCAGATTTTTTGATAATAGCTGTCCTAACGGATTGTGAAGTGGTATCTTATTTTGGTATTCATTTGCACCCAGCTATTTTGAAGGTGTGTTTGTCCAGATGGGAAAATGAACCATATTTTATTAAACACATCATTAGCTAGATTTGTAAATTGTAAATTTATATATATTTGGCATATGAGTTTCTATTTGCACTTTTGCCCTGGAATCCAACAAATTTAAGGCCTATTGTGTTTTTCATGCAATATGCTCGAATAACCTTAAAACGAAGAGCTGACAGTATTAGAGCAAGAAGTCCATGTTTTAACTCAAGTTGCTCTGATAATTTTCTGTGAAGAAACATTATGAAAAATAATGTGCAAAGCAAATTTATTCACATTGAAACATGCTGATATGTTTTGAAAGATTTTCTTCAGTACATTAGTTTCTCTTTAAACTCCACATTTAAGTTACATTAGGAAGCTGAAATTAAGCCATAAAGATAACACTTATGGAGCCTTGAAATTGCTTTCTGAATTTTTTCCTCACAAATGTTATTCCTTGTCCCTGCCCTTAAAAAAACAAACATGCTTTTCATATACATCGTATCTAACATAAATCTCTCAGGTTAGATTTAAACTTTAGAAGTACACATTTATCAACTTTTAAAATCATAATAAGCCACAACACACACATTTTAAAATCTCTAATCAAAACAGTTAACACATTGTAGACATATTAACTTTTATTGCCAGATTTCAGTTACTACACTTAAAAAAAAATCACCTCCCATTTCTGTACATATATTTGAACTTCAAGATGCTATTAACAAGGGAGTTTTTGGCTCTGTAACGTTCTTTTTGAAGATTTAGGTCTATATGTGTTTGCTTAGGTGAGAGTTTAGAAGTGACTACTACTTATTTCTGAGAGCTTTCTTGATCACCACGTGTGATAAAGGGCTTCAACTTTCAGCCCTGTACCTCTTTAAATTCTTGGGATAGTTAAAACAACCTCATTGGTCTCATTTAATTAAATGTTAAAATATGTAAAATTTATTTATAGTTACAGTACACCTCTTTTTTCTCTCTGTGTATCAGTGTTTGACATGAAATTTCATTTGGAGAAAATGATCCTACTTATAAAATAATTTTAAACAATTAATTTAGCAAAAACAGTATTAAGCGGTTGTGCAGTGTGTTAGCACTCTTCACTCAGATCATGGAATCTTTTTTTTTCCTTTTTCATTTTCACAACTGTTACTTCAACTCAAACTATCATTCAGATTACTGCTGCTAAATTTTGATAACCTCATAAATGATATTACTCTTGTCTTTATCTTAACTAAGACAATATATATGTTTTAGCTTAAGACATATATATTGCTCTCAAACATTCAGTGGCTTTCTCTTGCCTACATATTAAATTTAAACTCTTTTGCTTATATTTCATGATTTTCTGTAAGTTGAACATAGCCTGCACCCAGTACTGTTTTGTTCTGCCCAAGGTTTGGGCTCAATTAGGTCACTGTCCTGTCTACCACCTACTCTCTCACCTACTGTTCCACACTATCCTCTCTATTCCCTTTGCAACAGCCAGGTCGTTCCTGCTCCTGTGCCTGGCTTTAGATTGTGCTCCCTCCCTAGAATGCCACCTCTTTTATTATGCTCAGTTTAGCTACACCTCTATAATGAAAGCATATCAGAATGCACTGATTCATTTCCTTTTTTGTCATGCCTTTAACAGTGGCATATAGTTACATATAGTACACTTATATTCTCAATATTTTATGTGTACCAGTGTTGACTTAGGGAAGAAACTATGTTTATGCACTTTCTGTGTCCCCCACTGTACCTAGCACAGTCCAGAGTCGGTAGTAGGAGGTTAGCACGTAAATATTACCTAGTTCTTACTTGGTATAATTAATCCATTAATAATTATAACTGTTACTTATTGATGAAGTGAGTGTTTTATGCACAGTATGTGATGTATTTCTCACAGCAACCATGCAAGGTCAGTTTTATTTATCCCTGAATTTGCAGATTAAGGAATTGTGGTTCAGATTGGTCACCCAAGGTCACTAGCTCAGAGCTGGGGTTAGAATTGTGGTTTGCCTTCCTTTTAACTGTCCCTCTAAAAGTAGAAATGGTCCTTGAAGGAGCTTAAAATGCTGAAGAGACAAAGATGTAGTTTTACGGAACAGTTTGAGACAAAAGTGAGAGTTACTTATATGTATAGATAGATATATAGAAACATACTTATGAGCACATTAGCACCAAGACCCTAAGTAACCAATGAATAGATTCCAACCTAATTGTATGTGATTGTCTCCATTAAAAAAGAAAAAAATCAGACTTCCCTGGTTGCGCAGTGGTTGAGAGTCTGCCTGCTGACGCAGGGGACGCGGGTTCGTGCCCCGGTCCGGGAGGATCCCACGTGCCGCGGAGCGGCTGGGCCCGTGGGCCATGGCCGCTGAGCCTGCACGTCCGGAGCCTGTGCTCCGCAGCGGGAGAGGCCACAACAGTGAGAGGCCCGCATACCACAAAAAAAAAAAAAAGAAAAAGAAAAAAGAAAAAAAATTGTCTAAAGTAGGTGTAGGGATGGAGGAAGGGAAAGGGAATGAGAATGCAATATTTTAAGTAATATAAAGAATAGAAAACCTAATGCTCTGTGGGGTTGGGGAGTTTTGGAGATCAAACCAAACCCCTAACATATCCGTTTCAAGATAAGGGTCAGATTATTCTTCAAGGTAAAAAAGTGTTATTCTGTTAGTCTGGTTAACATCATGCCCTGAGTGTTCTCCTTAATCTTCAGCTTTTTACGTTTAGGATCTCTCAACTTCTTTCTGATGTTAAGAACAACTTGACTGTTTTTCATAAAAGTACATTTATCATAATACACCTTATATTTAACTCTGGGTTTTCTCTACTATCCTTTTTTTTTTTTTTTTTTTGCCGTACGCGGGCCTCTCACTGCTGTGGCCTCTCCCGTTGCGGAGCACAGGCTCCGGACATGCAGGTTTAGCGGCCATGGCTCACGGGCCCAGCCGCTCCGCGGCATGTGGGATCTTCCCGGACCGGGGCACGAACCCATGTCCCCTGCATCGGCAGATGGACTCTCAACCACTGCGCCACCAGGGAAGCCCCTCTCTACTATCCTTTAAAGTAAAATGTGAACCAGGTTTTTGTTTAAACATTTTTATTTATATATAATTGCAAGTGACTATAATTATATATGTACATAATATGTAAATGAGTTCTATAGTTCACAGGATGCTTGTTACTTCAGGTGGCTTTCCAGTCCCCACAAATTTCATGCCCCTTCCCGCTCACCAAGGTCAGCCAGTGATTCTGAGATTATAGACCTCCCTCAGTACAGATACCTACATGATTCTTGATTCTGCTTTAAGAACATTTAATAAATGAAATAAAATACTAATCATCTCTAGTCTTTCTTGTTTTTATATCAGTCAACGCACATCTTAATGGATAGACAAATGGATTTAATTTTTTGAAAGGTTGAATTAAAATAAGTCTCAGCAGCATTTAGTTTTTAAGGTGCCTACCCTTGATATATAACCAGGTATGAAAACCACTGTCAGCTTCTTTAAATCTACTGAAAATTTGTTTTAACTTGTGAATGGCCAAATTAGGTCCCAGCAGTATTAAAATTTCTGCTTTATTTTATTTGTGCAGACCCAAAGTATGTTAGATTCTCTGAGACTTGAGGCCTTTTTATGCTTCTGTAATATAATGTAAATTTAAGGAACACATATATTTGACACAAATTAAAATGTATTGAAAATAGATCTTTCCTACTTCCAAACCTTGGCAAACTAGGAAGATCAGATATGTGTGGTGGGAAATGTAATGATCTGGAAATAGTGGAAAGTTAAACACAGTTGGGGAAAAGTAGGTCTATATATCAACTCTTTGCATAGAGAAAGCCAAATATGAGGAAGGGGATATGCGAGATTGGGGGGATTGAAGTGCTACTTAATGTTAGCCATACTGAATGAGGAATAAGATTATGACTTTTTATCATTAATTACTTTAACTCTCTGTGTTTTGTAAAAATACCAGTTATTAGTATACTGTTCTAGTAAAAATATGTATTTAAATGGGCCCATGTATTTTCCAAATTTATCTTCTTTTCTACTCAAAGGAATTTTTTAGGATAATTTAACTGAGGTAAACCTTAATTTCATATTTAAAAGGTTAAAATAATGCATTTATTTGAATGAAGGAAGAACATGTATGATTTTTTTTAATTCCAAGTATATACTATTTCCTACCTTTAAATTCATTAAAGTGTTTGGGAACATATTTATACTTCTGTTTCTAATAGTAGTTCTAATACTTCTTTGGAAGTTGGGAATCTATAGTGATTTATGTTTAAACATTTAATTACCTTTTATGAGTGACTGGTCCATCTATTTAATTATCTAATTAATACAAATAGTCAATATTTTTTCAATATTTTGAAATAATTTTTAATAATCAAATTCAAATTTTGAATAACTATTTTGTTCACATTTTTCCTTTTAGCTACAGAGGTTAAAATTTCCCATGTCATCTTTAGTAATTATGGAACAATTTTATATTTTGTGTATACTAAACCAGAAATATGTGTTGTTACCTTCTAGGAATAATAGGCACTGGAATCATTTTTAAAGACAAGGATATAATATACAGTACAGTGTGAAATTTACAATATGTAAAATAGTTATCCAGCCAGTATTTTAAAATACATATATTTTAAAATTCAGTACACTGGAAAAAGTTTTAATTTGCAAAGTGATATCCTGGGTTATTGGTTATTTTCTTAATGGCTTCGTAAACAGTTCAGGATGATGATGGAAGAAATTACTTGGTGAATTGCAGAATTTAAGACACAGGTTTTTAACCCAAGTGTGGGAAATGCATCATTTCTGATACTTTGAAAATGGTACACTCCCACTCATCATATTTGACATCATATCCTTTTACTTTTTATGTAATCTGTTAAAGACTTATGAATTAAATCTTATTCTTTCTGATTGACTGGGGTAAGAAATAACATAATTCTAATGCATGCCAAAAAAATTTGGGGGGTGGGACAGTCATTACTGATAGTATAAATATACTTCTCTGGTGTTTCTTTTGTCTGGAATGTATCTTGCATTAGTTGACATAAAACAATAAGCTATAATTTTTAAAATAATTTTAATGTCCTGTTTTCATTTAGAACAAAGCATCTAGAAAAATGTAAATGTATTTTCATGTATATAAATGCCAGTCTTCATTATTTCATTTATAGAGAGACCCAACTTATCCGAGTCTCTGGCTTATCCTGAGCAGAAATTTTCTCTGAAATTTCCCTTTCAGAGAAAAACCAAGATAATCCAGAGAACTATTTCACAGCACTTTTCCTTGAGAGCTTTTTTCTTTAACATCAGTCTTTCTATTATGGAAGTTCTAGCTTGCATAGTAAATGCTATCCATGAAATCTTAAGACAAAAGAGAAATAAGAAATTGGGTTGTATTTTAAATATATATACACACATATATATGTATATATATGTGTGTATATCTATACATTTATTTATTAATATTTGTATATGTATAAATAATTGCTTCTTCAATCAGATTTTCACAAAATGCTAAATGGAGATGAAAGAGTATTAATCTAAACATTTGATATGACTATTTGAATCTAAAGCAACCTCCATGTTTTAAGATACTACATGATACGGCCATCATCATCAAGTAAAATTTTCCCTTATTATTAAATTGATTTGTTGAATCAATTTAATAATATTCTTCAACAAATCAATTTATTATTAATTGATTTGTTGAAGAATTTTTATTGGTTATTTAATAAGAATTACTATGTGATGGTTTAGTCGAAGAGTGTGTGCTTTAGATAGTATTCCTTAAAACCCTAATCCTCAAGATTATCTCAAGTTTGTCTGTGTTTATATATCATGAAGTAAAGTGGCATTCTGGCAAGCATCCAGTTAACTTTTATCAACTGAGGTAGACTGACCCGATAATGTTCTTCAAATAGTCCCCTTCCATTCCCTCCCAGTGGCTTTTTTGTATTTCTACACAGCTAATAATCAGAAAAATATGTTACAGGTGCCCTTTTCAGCAAGTCAAAGAAAGGAAACATACAGGGCTTGAACCCATATGGATAGTAAGAAAATTACTTGGTGTATGAAGCTTCATTCTTTTGTAACATACCGTGTAAATTTTTAAATGTTTAAAATAAAGGTATTAACCATATAGTATGATATACTTTTCCTCCACTGATGTTGGCAAAGAGTAAATACGGATGACTGTTACTTGTTTTCAGTCCCTGTATATACTGAAACTAAAATTCCTTATGTGTCATATCTGTCATTTCTCCCCTGAGAAGTAAGTCATGACAGTTGAGGTGACAGTGTCTTTCTTTAAATATTCCAGGGCACAAACAAAAAGACCCAATTGGAAAAATACCACATCTTATTATAGGTATTTTCTGAGAGGTGCATTTATTTTATTACTCAGTCCTTATTTTTTCTCTCTCCCTCTCTCTCTCTCTCTCTCTCGCTCTCTCTCTCTCTCTCTCTCTCTCTCTCTCTCTCTTCTGTAGCAGTTATATGCTGCCCAGCTAGCTGCAATGCAGGTATCTCCAGGAGGAAAGCTCCCAGGCATACCCCAAGGCAACCTTGGTGCTGCTGTATCTCCTACCAGCATTCACACAGACAAGAGCACAAACAGCCCACCACCCAAAAGCAAGGTACCCTTTTGAAGAAACTACATGTTTTGACATTTAGAGTGTACTTTTCATTCAGTGATATTTATTGAATATCTATTATGTGCCAGCAACTGGGCTAAACTCTAGATCTCCAAGGAAATAATAGTCTAGTAGGATCAGTAAGGAAGGTGTCCCTATAAATTTGCATACCTACATTTAGTCACTCGTTTATTCAACAAACATGCATTTATAGTAGGAAATGTGAGTGACACAAATATTTATAAGATAGGTGTGCTGTCATCAAGAATTTTACAGTCTTATAAAACAGATACCCATCCTCTACTATACAAAGTCTTAGAAGGAGTTGCAGATAAAGTGCATTGGAAGTTATTAGGACAAAGAGATTATTACTTTCAGTGAGAGATCTGGGAAAAGTTTCCCGAAGGGGCAACTGAAATAGACCTTAATATATGAGTATAATTAGTGCATACAGAAAATGTTTTATATAAATATCAATAACTATTATTACGAGGTATAGTATAGACATAATTTTCGATGTATTATTCAGCCAATGAGATGATCGTGTACAGATAGGAAGATAATACTAGTATTAAAAGTAAGACTGTTTAGAAATAGTTTTGTTTTTAGAGCTAAAGAAACATTTCCTGAGAGAATGTAGAAAAGGATCAGGAGAGTTTCAGGTAATTTGTTTCTTGGCTCAGAAGAAGAGAGAAGCAGAAAAATTAATTTGAATTTCTTTGTGATTGTTAAGATCTTACCTAGATGATAGTATATGAATATATTAAACTTCCTGTGGAAAAAGTAAAAAGAGTAACCATAAAATAATTTTTCCTGACGTTAATCAGGGAAATAATCACACATTTTCTAACAATTAGAAAATATTAAGCAGAAAACTGATAACAGTTAATTTACCCCCAAAATAATACTGTTTTGTCTTTTGCTGAATTACCTAGAAAATTGCTTCTGCTCTTCGTTTCATGAATTCATGTTGAAATGTCTAAAGAATAATAGGCTAGGAGTAGTCACAACGGTTGAAAAAATACACAGAGAAAAAAATTAGAAAGTATTGCAAAAGATAAAAACAATCCAAGAATTTTTTTACTCCTTCTGTAGTGCCCTGGCAGGTGCTTTTCACAGTCAGTGTATTAATCCAGAGTAGAAATTGGGAAAGAGAAGAGATGGATGGGGAAAGTGTCCTCCAGCCTCTATCTCCCCAAAACCTCCAAGTCTGTTTTTATATAGTAAGATATAAATACGTCTGGAATTGTAACTGAACCTGGACAAGGACCTTAGACCTCACCAGCAACATGTGCAAACGTATAGTGCAAAACATTGTACTTACTACTGTGATATTAGGAAACATGCATAAGCCACTTTTAAGAGCTCTTTCTGCTGTGTAATGGACCTTGCATGTTCTGTGCTTGATGTATACCTAAGGCCTGGTCTGCTTTTCTTCATGATCACAGCAGAACATATGTTTTTAAAACTTGGTAATAATTATAACATTTATTAAATATAATTTAATTTTAAAGCAGTGATGTTTTGGTGTCTCCATGGACCAGCAGTTTCAATGTATTACATGTCCAGGCTAACACTGAGAAAAATAAACAGCTGTAGCAGCACAGTCATTGCCACACACAAGTAACTCTGTGAGGTATCATTCTGGGTTTTTTCCCATGACTTATTAATGTGATTTCACATCATGTTTTATAATGACGCTTTACATTAGGACGTTTCATCTTATGATTTTATAGTATATAGTTCACTTGTAAAGGACTAATGGGTTTTTCCTGGTTCCTAGAATTACTTTTTATCGTTAATATCTTCTCCCCAAATGACTTAACTCAAATAATCATGAAGCTTTTGATGTCAGCCTCATCCATTTATGCATCTGTTTATTTGTTCATGCATTCATTCATACATTCAAATGTTTATTGAGCACTTGCTACAATACTTTCTTAGGTAACCATGGCAAATGTAAAAGTGACTGAAAGTTGGCCAAGATTAGGACACTGCTTTATGAGCTATATGGTTCCAGACATTCATAGAACTCCACGGACTGGATGCAGAGATTGATTATTTCAGTAATGTTAGCATTCTCCCATATTCTATGGTTTTAAACACCTCCATTTATTTAGTACTAGTAAAAAAGTGGATTGTGTTTCTATAAGCTATGATTATACTTAATTTTAAAAATATATTTATAGTTTATCGCTAAATTTCACTTTTGGAAAATTAGCCTTCATGAATTTTCTATCATATAAAGTTTAAGATGTTGTATTTTTTCCCACCTACAGTTATTATAAAATACATAAAAAGTTTAACCCAGAATAAAGTGCCCCTTTTTAAGAAACAGCCACGATTTAATAAAAATACGTCCTTTCTTTGCTCGTTGTTTTCTAGCATACTGTCTGCCACCATTCTTATTGTCAGAAAAGGTGTCTTAAATGTGCTTGGTGTTTCAGCTCAGCAGTAAAGTTTAGTGGGTTAAAAATAGCCAGACCAATAAATATTACTGTTGTCATTTTAATGAAGAACATAGCTAAAAAAATACAAGCAACAATAAATAAAGAGGTCCCATTTCGATACATGAATTTAGTTTCTTAGAGGCTGGAATTGACATTTATACATGGTATAATAAACATTTTGCCTTCACAAAGCCATTTTAGTTATATATAATTGTTATCATTTATTATTATATATATATATATATATGTATTTTGAAACAATCAATTCTTAGTGTCCTGGGAACATTTTCTGTGTGTTTTATTGATGGATTTTCATGTCTGTCTTACTATACAATAGAATTATTTTATTTAGCTTTGTGTTATCTGCCTACCTACCTGGCATAAGCCAAACTGATGATTTATGTTGAAAGTACCTTTATTGTACTTTCAATAGAAGAATAGAATCATAAGCCACATCTAGGTGATGATGTAAGGAAAATGATCTTATTGACAGCTGTCAAAAATCAACCATTTTCTCTGGGTTTTCTTGCCTGCCCTTCTTCCTAGATTTGCCTTTGACTCACAACTCCAGAGAAGGACACAAACAAAACTTATTTGCAATTTGCAAAAAATGGAAGGGGGGAATCAAAGGGAAGGGGCTCCAAAAGACTGTAAAATTGTACAGCATGAGTCCTCTGATGCATGCTGTTTTCAATCTGCTGTGTGCCTGTTGGAGGCTTGAGGGGGTTGTGTGTGCACTAGAAAGGATAATGCTGAGAAATGATAGAGTGGCTGTGACCTCCAAGCTCAGCCTGGAAATCCAAGACATTGATTTCACTTAGCATTCCTGCTGAGAAATCTGGCGGAGTTCAGTTGTAATAAAAGAACAAGATTCTGTTCTAATGGTAATGGCGTATGACAGACATATCACTTTGTCTGTCCTCAGCACCAGAGAGAGGAGAATTGGAGAAAGGTCACCTGATCTTTCCGTGGTGTTGTACGAGTGCTGTACTGAGCTTTGAACTGCCACTTAGGAACATAATTATTTTAATAGTAAATGATAAAGAAACCTTTAGAGGACTCACAGTAACCTTCTAAAAACTGCAGACAGGAAGTGTGTACCATAAACGTGAAAACACAAAAAGAAATCTGCTCTCTTCAAAATCTGCATTGGAGAACTTGGATAGCATTGCTGGTTGAATTAGATGTCTTTAAACTTACTGTTTTGAACTGTTTTCATTAATGCCTGACATATTGTCATTGCTTAACTTTTCCTTATTTTTTATGCCTTGATTATATTATGCACAGAGACAAGAATTTGTTTTTATAATATATTTTGCCAAAGGTTGAAAAATTAAGGCTATCAGCAGGTTTTAAAAATTTCTCAGGTGTTACATAACATCTTTCTTAATGCATGTACACTTGTCTCTTTAGCACTTATTTAATTTTTTCCCCTCTAGATCCTACTCCAGGACGAATTTTTTTAATATTTAGTTCTTCAGGGATATTCTCCTAGCTCATGCATATCCTCACAGCTGAGTTTATAGCTAAATATTGATAAAAAAAAACTTTGAAATCTTGAACTTATGTGTACAAGAGATCAAGTTTAAAGGAAATTTTAGGAAGAATTCTATTTCTCATATTAAGGAAAATTATTTAAAGTCTTGTGTAGCAGTATTGGTCCTTGAGTCCCATAGACAATATTGCTGCTCTGAATCTGCTTATATCCCTTAACAAATGTTTAAATTGATTTGTTTATAGTTTAGCGTTCTGCCACAGAATGGACACAATTTATTCAGTGACTTTCATTTTTGCACCACATACTTCTTTATTTTAATGGTTTTCTGCATTGTTTGCTGCAATCTTTTAAAAAAAACCTAGATAGCCTTTCTTTTGTGATAGTAATTGATCTCTTGATAATATTTGTTTGGTAAGAATAAATTATTTCTTTTAAAAATAACAGAATCAATATCAGCCTTAAAATACTTATCTTAGGAGGAGGAGTATTTTTACCTGGTTTCACATACAACTCACGCAATTGTTGGTAACGAATAAGCTTATAATTTCCATGTTGTCAGGAAATCCTCATATGTCGTAGATGTGCTAACCACCTGAACTTCACATTTTAAGTGTTTTGCTATTGCAAAAGTAGCCACCTCTTGGGAAAATTTTAAGTGCAACTTGTAAATACTATGAAACGTCTCTTGGTATTTGATGAAAACTTATATATTGCCTGCAGCTAACCAAGAGTAGTTAGATTGAAAAGCTGATGACAAGAGAGAATTCCTGGGTGCTTTTCTTTTAACCTTGCTCTGACCCTAGTCATACCCCTGGTCGCACTTGTGTCTCTGTCAATGACAGGAGCACATAGATTGTCCAAATCAATTTTTTTTGTTCTTTTCAAATACTTCTGGCAGTGATGTTCCCATTTGCTCAGCAGTAGCACCTGGGAGTTAGGACAAGGAAAATAAATATTTTTCCAACAAGCCAGAGAAAGCCCTAGCCAGCTGACCAGACACAATCAGATACTTTCAGGGGCAATATCCTTATACATATTGTTTCAAATTCAGAAGCAAGAAGTGGAACGGTATTGTTTTATCTGATCCTCTTTCACAGACACAGAAATGAAGATCTTTTCTGAATTGGTAGCCAGGTGCTTGTGTTAGTAATGTCAGGAGTGCCATGACTCCTCTTAGCGCACCTATTTTTTGTTGTAATGGTTCCAATCACATAGTTTCATGCTAGCAAGTAAGCATTTTATCAGTACACACTGATCTACAGGGTAGAATTTTATAGTTTAATACTATAAGTCACAAACTATGGTACATATACACACAAGATTACTTAGCACTGTATGTTGGGAGTATGAGAAATCAGAGGATAATCATGATTCATCTTAACTGAAAATTAGTTCTAACAGGAGATTTAGGAAATGAAGCTTTTTTGCTAACTTTGAGACAGTGTTCTATAATGCCAGTTGGGGGAAAGGCTCACTACAAAAGTGCACATACAGCCTAACCACAACCAGGTCAAACCACCACCTCACTAACTATAAAAACACTGTTTTTAATATTTGACAAAAACATCCTTTCAAGATAAAGCAAAAGACATCAAAGAGATTTCATAAGTTTGAAATGGACCAGGAAGTACTAAGGCCTCCACAGTAGTAGTGCCATCATGAAAAATTCAGAGAGCACTGCTCAACATAATCATAACTGCAGTTAATAGTTTCACATTTTATCTGGCCATAGAAAATTTTTAGTAGTAGTAGTTGCTAGAGATGTGATTTCCAATATGTAAAAATTCCTAGAATGCTACTATTTGACTTATTTTTAGAGCTTTTCAGGTCAAGATCTCGAATAATCATTACTCAGTAAACAGGGTCAGAACTGGTCTCCAAATATAGTATTTCTAAGTAATCCACAGTGCTTAAATAGCACTAATCAAAGAGGCGCTTCCATTCATCTATATATGTAAGATCAAATAAAACCACGGATTCCTCCTGAAACTATTAGACCTGGTACTTTTGTAGATTTCATGTCTCCTAAAACTTCAGAACAGAACGGGAATGTTAGCCTCAGCTAATTATAACCACAGTTAAATTGGCCATTTTCTATTCTTATGCTTTAAACACTGTCTGGCATATCAATTAAATGCTAGAATCTCCCTAACACCTTGCTCTGTACAGCTGCTTCGTTGAATAGCTATCGAACACCCCTCCTTCCCCCCGTATTTCAATATCTATGAAATAACAATTTTGTGAGCCTTTGAGATGTGATACAGATGTGTCATACTCAAGAGGTGAATTCATTTGAGAGGAATCACCCCATAGAGTTAAACTGTAAATGTGGCCCATTGCCATTATCATCACTTCCTGTGTGAGACATAGTTACAGTGGGCATAACATAGTCGCCCTGTCATTTTAAATAAAATAGTTTTCTTTTTGTGGCCCCTTGTTGCTAAACTGAAATATGTTAAATGAAGTGTTATCAGTAGAACCCCTGTGACGAGCCTTCTCCTCTCTGTTTCATTTGTATTCAGTTGACAGGAATCTCAAACAGCTAGGTACTTAAACAGAGGCTTTTCTGAGCACAGTGTTATTAAATGTCCAAGTAGGTCATTTGGTGATATATTCTTATGACTCAGAAAGCAGGGCCGGGGGTGCGGGGGACATTTGTAACATAAAAACAATAAAAATTATAAAATAAAGAGACAGGCTAGTTATAGTGTTGGCATTTTGTTAAAGGCAAAATATACAGAGGGATTTAGGTAACATCCTTTGAATTCAGCTGGCCTGGCCTGTGTCCCCGGGTATACTGATTTTGTTTTGACAGGAACCTGTTTGGAAAACAGCAGCCAGCTCTGATGAGCCATGTCAAAGCTTTTTAATAATGCAAACCATGGGGGAGACAAGAGGGTGTTGAGCATGTGCAGAGACAGGAAGATCCACAGAGTCACATTTTTTAAGCGGAAGTTGCCCTCTAAAATAGGTCCTACACAATGCAGATTCACCGTCCAAAAAGCTAAATGTTGAAAGCATTTTAATGTTAAAACCAGGCAGTTAAAACCTAAATAGTGTGGGGAAGAAAAACAAAACAATATGAAAGGATGTCCCTGTATTGGGGTTGCGGGGGGCAGGGGGTGTCTAGTACAACGTCAATAAACGTCATGGCTAAATGTAAGTCATCAATACATTAGACTGAGAGAGCGAAAGTGCACTTCTGTAGTTATCTTCCCTTTTAGGGAATCATTTGTAATTTGGGCTTCCTAAAACATTCTTCAAATCAATTAAAATCCTTTCTTTTCTATCCTAAATGATTGATCAGTGCCTCATGTGAGCTATTGATTATCGACCCCTTTTTACCCCTTTAACCTTGACCTGTACTAGAAATGCTTGAATAGAGAATTGAGAAGTGAAACCATGGAGGACCACACCTCAGATTTGATTCATTTGAATACCTTCTGCTTAATCATTCTTTCCTATTCAAAAAAAGAGGAAGAATTTTCGTAGTCTCTTTAACAGAGATGCCCCAAAAAGTATAGATTTGTTTTCTACATGACAGCAAATTATTAATGTCTTATTTAGATAGATGGAAAATAGAATATATGCCTAGTTATTTGTTCAGTTTTATCAATAGATTTTTCTCTAGAGAGAACCAAGCATTCCACTAATATTTTTAAACACTATAAAATAGAGAGTAGAAAGAAAATAATACAGTAATGAAACAGATGTAAATTTGAGTCAAAAAAATAAAAAGATGTAACCTTCTAAGCTGAAGGCAGACAAGATCAAAACCAAAAGTATTCAGAAGTTTTATTTATTTAACAAATTGTGTCGGCTGTTTTGTTTATAGAATTATGGAAGCTTCAGTAAGAAGGAAATGCAGAAAATATTCAGTCCAACACACAGTAACTCAGTCATGAGGTTACTTTGCCTCTGCCTAGTCTGCTGCAGTGACAGAAGGAGTCCACCACTCCATGAGGTGGCATTATTTTTATTTTTAACATCTTTATTGAAGTATAAATGCTTTACAATGGTGTGTTAGTATCTGCTTTATGACAAAGTGAATCAGTTATACACATACATATTGTTCCCATATCTCTTCCCTCTTGCGTCTGCCTCCCTCCCACCCTCCCTATCCCACCCCTCTAGGTGGTCACAAAGCACCGAGCTGATCTCCCTGTGCTATGCGGCTGCTTCCCACTAGCTGTTTTACGTTTGGTAGTGTATATATGTCCATGCCACTGTCTCACTTTGTCACAGCTTACCCTTTCCCCTCCCCATATCCTCAAGTCCATTCTCTAGTAGGTCTGTGTCTTTATTCCCGTCTTGAAGGTGGCATTATTTTATTCAGAGTAACTTAATGTCACAGTATTCTTATTTAAGTAGAACTGTAATCAACTTTCCAGGATTTCAAACTATGGTTTCACTGAATGACAACTGTATTTGTTAGTAAAATAATAGAAAACTCAACCCAAACTGGATTAAGCAAAAAGGAAATATATTCAGTCACATTAAAAAAAAAAGTTATTCTGATTTCAGATGTGGTTTAATTAGGAGCCTAAACAGTATCACTTGGAATTGGTCTCTAGCCCTTAGCTCTGTTGTTTTTTCATTCTTTAAAGGACTGTCCCTTTTTAGTGTTCTGTAACACCCTATGCTTACATCTACCATTATTGATTCAACAAATATTAATGTATGCCTGTCATGTGCCAAATTCAGTTCAAGACAGAACGACAGCTACTACAGCTATGAACAGGACACTGTGTCTTCTTTAGATTCTGCAGTCTAATGGGAAATGATAAGCTATGAGTAATTAAAATGACAATTTCATATATTGGTTAGTGCTGTGAAGAAAATAAGGGTAAAAGAGTGCCTAGGGACAAGCAAGGGAATCTCCTTGAGACAGAGCTATAAGGGAAGCCCTCTCTGAGACTTAAATCATGAATAGGAAAGTACCTGCAAAGATCTGAGAGAAAGGTATTCCAAACAGGAGCAACAGCAGTTGCAGAGACTGTAATATATGAGTGAGGTTGACAAATTCAAGGTTTAGAAAACAGGCCGGGATAGCTGAAATGCAAAGAACATGAGGGAGAATAAGAAATGAAATTGGAAATGAGAAAGACCACATCAGGTAGGACTTTTTCATGTTAAGTTTTGAATTTTGTTCTAAGTGCATTCACTTTTAAAGAGAAATTATGTATTTTCCATTTGTCGTACGACTTATTAAACTCTTGTAATTATCTATTGATTGTATTCTTTTCTTAGGGTATTGTGTCTTTCAGGCAAAGGAATTTTTTTCCTTTTATCTTTTGGACCAATTAGTTAATATTTTAAGTGTCTCTACATTACTTCCCTAGAAACACTCTGGAATTTGAGTCCTAATGACACATCCTGGACCTTGCCATTGGAGAGACAAGACAATTTAATGCAACAAATTAATTAACAAATTAATTGCTTATGATGTGTCTGTCAGAGTCCTAGGACCCAAGGATACTGGTGAACAGTGTAGATGGTTCTCTGCCCTCATGGAGCACAGTGTATGTGGTGAGGGATGTGGTGAAGGGATACAGACAGAAAAAGACAATCACATTAAAGCCTGTTAAGGGCAGCAAGTAAGCACCTGGAGTACGGATTTAACCTACACTATTTCCTGGGTTTTCTTTAGATTCACTTACTTTGTCAGGTTTTTTTCATTAGTAATATATGAAAACACACACAATTGATAGTACCTGATAACACCTATAGGAAGCAAATTGCAGGGTTGAATTTTTGGAGTGATATTTTGGTACTAACACCTAAGTATTGGTTGTTAAAAAGTCATCTTAAAAAATTATAATTGCTATATACTAGTGTTGATAAGAGTTTTAGAATTCTTATTTTACTTGATCTCTTTTGTGAGTAGGTTTACAAGTCACATGAGAAAACAGACCCTAATTTCTAATCAGATTTTTACTTTTGACATTTTTTTTTAATTTTTGATTTTTACCCAAAACTTTATAACCCAGTGTGATTCAAGTGCAACAGACTTTTAGCTATCTTTTAAAAAAAATCAGTGAAAAATGTGCTATAGTCTCAAAACAATTACAACAGGGCAGTTTTAAAATTATGAAGAGCGTTATTTTCATCATTGGGATAAACTTGCTTTGAGAGGACAACATTCTTTCAAAATCAGCCACACATTCTCTCTCTTACTGCCTGTCTCTCCCTGTCTCCTTTCCTCCATCTGTCCCTCCCTCTCCTCCCCTCTTCCCTTCTCCCTTCCTCCAGTTACAAGCTTTATTAAAGTCACACTTTTTGTCATATAAACATGCAATGCCACCCACTTAAAAAAAGCTTTTATAAAGCTTATTAAAACTTCTATAAATAATGTGATTATTTTCTTGTTAAAACTCATTATATGATTTATTTAAGCATGTACATTCACAATGCATTTAAAATCCTATTTGTTTTACTTATATTGAGTTTATATACAAAGTTCTAATGTATCTATTTTGTTGTATTATATTCCACGAAGAAGGATTCCTTTTTAGTTATACCTCTTCTCACATTTTCTCATGCACATACAATATGGTAGTGGCATTAATTGCACAAAGTTAACTTAAGGAGAAAGAGAGACTATTTTAATCCAGAGCTGTCCAAAAAGTTATAAAATAGTGAACTCCATCATCATTCTTGCAGTTTCTCATTTCTTCTAATAATCAACTAAAGAACACAGTCATTCTTAATTATAGTTTTTTGAACAAAGACCAGAAAAGAAAATGTGTAACTTGATTAGTATTAAATGTGGGGGGAAAAATGCCTTCATCATATGCACAGTGAAATTCACATTGACTGTGAATTATTGTCTAGAGCAGGGGTCCCCAAACCCCGGGCTGCAGACTGGTATCAATCTGTGGCCTGTTAGGAACCGGGCCGCAAAGCAGGAGGTGAGCTGCGGGCGAGCTAATGAAGCTTCATCTGCCGCTCCCCATCGCTCCCCATCGCTCGCGTTACCGCCTGAACCATCCCCCCAACCCCTGTCTGTGGAAAATTGTCTTCCATGAGACCAGTCCCTGGTGCCAAAAAGGTTGGGGACTGCTGGTCTAGAGTCTACTTAATATGATCAGAGGAGCTTGCAAGCATACATTCCTTATCTCACGTATCTTCAAGTTGGAGAACAGGGGGATACAGAATAGGATTCAAAATATAGAACAGCTCTTGTTTGTTTGGTTTTTTTTTGAAATAGGGAACAGTCTTAGAATTCTCTTATTTTACTTGAAAATAGATTTGAAATTTTTTCTATACTGAAATCAGAATTTTGCTCACGAAAATTTTAATCATAAATATTAAATTTGAAAAGTACATTCTTAATGACTCAGAATATTGAATATTGCTAAGAACTTGTTTAACAGAGTGCTGCTTGGAAAGCAGCATGTCTAAAAATGCAAGTGTCTAAATATGAAAAGCTAGCAATTTTCCTTAACCTGAATCACGTACTTAGGTGTCCTCAGGTTCTCAAGGGAAGAATGTACCCCTTTCCTAGTCCTGGACCTCCTTGTAGATAATATAATTGGATGCTTCTTAGAATTCTATCCCCCTCCCTTTGTGAGCTTCAGGACTTACAACTGCAATATCCCACAGCTTTTAGCACTCGTACTTCCAACTATGGACTAGCTGATTCCATAGGGTGACTTTTACAGAACCCAACCGTTCATCCTTTATGATTTTGGTTTTTCAAAAGAATAAGGATGAGATCTCTAAATTTAGAGCAGAATGAAGACCAGAATTCTTACTTTACAGGTTTTACATTACCAAAATAATATGAAAGAAAAAACAGTATACTTAAATAGAAAAAACAGTATATTCCCCCAAATTGTTTGCCAATACCAGAAAAGACTAGAAACCTTACATTTTCATAAAACCACAAAATATTTTTTATTAAAGCTCTGTTAGATTTCTTTGCAAGACCAGTTATCAGTACTGAGATTCCATATGAGACCTTCATTTAAATTGGGCCTTTCAATAACCAAAGAATCTTATTTTTTCTAGTTTATTATATAATTTGAGCTATTATGGTTTGTTGTGCAATTTTGATGACTTTTGGCAGTGTAGATATTTCATAATAGGAGAAAAAGAAATTGAGACCAAAAATAGAAAGGATGAAGTACTGCAAAAAATTTTCTCTGGTGGTATTTCCAGTAGTACTTAAAATAACATAAGGAAAAAATGCTGTTGTGAAGTATGTACAAAAGCATTATGACAGCAGTAGGAATGTCCTTAAATAGGTACAGATTTTTGTTTTCTATACTTCTCCGTGTAACTCTTTTGAGGATCAAAGTTTCATTTTAAGTCTGCGGGAGCTCAATATTCAGGTCAACCCTATATAAATACAGGGCAAGACAAAAATTTTGGGTCAAGTGATGGAATTTTTAGCACCGGTTTTTATGCAGATAGTGCTGTCATTTATCTAAAAAATGATGGTTCTGATACAATTTTAAGAGAACCTCTGGGTAGTTTTTGTTTGATTTGGTTTTGCTTGTCTTTTTCTATTAGCATACACAGAGTTGCAGTGAGCTGGAATTCTGATCTGTTGTATCTGGGACCATAATTTATGGACTTGCAACAAACTAAATGAAGGAAAGATCAATTCCATAAGATTAATCATATTACAAACACTTTCCTTACCCATTGAATTTTAAGTGGCTGCCCCATAATATGCAGTCGATAAATGTTTACTAGATTAAATGTTTATATTATACTACTCAATCTTAATATGAATTGAAACCTTAGTTATCACTATCTGTGATATAGTCTTCACTATATGTCTATTTTTGCAATTAAATATATTAATACAACATTATCTAAGATCATGTACCTGTATATGTTTTCTGTTATTATTTCAGTCATATATTCTTAGCTATTGTCAGGTGAACTTTTGGGCCTTTGGTGTAACCAAGTTATGTTCTAGAATTCTGGGCATCTTAAATAAAACATTAAGGAGTTTAATGAGACAAAAAGGAATATTTTTAAAAGTTTTAAAAAATATTCTTTCAAAATGTATTTTGAAATGAATTCTATTTTTAAAAACAAGATCCACTTAGAATGCACAGTTAATAAAATATGATTTATCCTAAATGAGATATCTTCTAGTGGGAAAATAGGAATAAGAATGTCTTCTTTCGGAAAGAGATATATCAATAGACTTGACATTTTGCTTGAAACAATGCTATATGTTTGTTCACTGGTTTATATAATTTTTAAAATATCATGTAATGACTATGTTATTCATAGATGAAGCTTCTTAGAGTCACTCTTAGAAGATGTCAATACTGAGGTTTGTTCAATAAACACCTTTTTAGCACCTATAATATACTGGACACTGGTAGAATAAAAAAGAACAATAATTAACACTGTACAGTGTAATGGGGAAGGCAGCAAATAAACTAACAATTAAAATACTGTGGGCTAAGTAATAATCGAAGAATAATATGGAGAAACGGAAAAAAGTTCTCAACACAACCTGGGGAGAAATAGGAAGATAAGGAAAGGCTTCTAGAAGGTGTGCCATTTACATGGTTTTTGAAGGAAAATGAGACAACCTGTGCAAAGACGTGTAGGAATGAAAGAGTAGAGTGTGGGAGTTCATCTGAATTTTAAAGAAATAAGGTTTACAGTAATGCATCTCTAGAACTTTGGGAGTGAACTTAAGAAGAATGAAAATGTAAAGATAAAAATGTCTAAAAGAGGAAGTCTAACCATCTTCCCTTGGCATTCTCTAATCTAGCCCCACTTACCTCACTAGCCTAAGTTATTCTGCTTTTCTCCCAATCTCAGCAATTTGTGCTCCAAATGGAATCACTTCCTCATGTATCATGTTATTTCACCTCTTTTTGCCTGTGTTTGTGCCACTCTACCTCTCTGGAATGCTTTTGCCCTCTTCATTCCACTTTTCCCTCTTGCCTGGCACCAACTCATATGTCCACTGTCACCTCTATGTGGAATTGGCTATTCCATCATATGTGACCACACTACATAGACACGTACTCCTTGTATAGCATCACAGCACCTGTATAACTGCACTTGCCTTCCCTTGTATGACTCTGAATCCCTTGATGGTAGGGAGTATATCTTATTCATCCTTAGCATCCGGTGTAATGCTTGACATATAATCATTGCTCTAGTTCTTTTAGAAGAATAAACAAACAAACAAATAAACGAGCCATCTGTGGAAGTAAGCCAAGATACTATGTTCAAAAATATGACTGAGTTTGGGACCCCTTACATGGAAGCATCAAAGATCCTGGGCTTGAGGATAATCTCAATGCAGCGTGAGGGGAATACAGTTGTACCTAAGAAAAGTAAAACAGTGCTGTTGTACTATGTAGAAAGACCATATGCACAGAAAGGTTATGGAACCTAAAAGTAAGGTTTGTTATTGTTTATCCTGTCAGTCTAGGTGAGATACACTGGATTTAGGAAATATGAGTGTTCTGATCATTCAAGAGACATCGTATGTAATGAAGCATACATAATTTACTAGTCCTTACTATGGTCTGAGTGAAGTACAGTCATCCCTTGGTATCCACAGGGAATTAGTTCCAGGACCTCCTTGGATACCAAAATCCACGGATGTTCGAGCCCCCTATGTAAAATGGTGTAGTACAGTTGGCCCTCTGTATTAACTGCAGTTGGTTGAGTCCGTGGGTGTGGAACCCAGGGATACAGAGGGCCAACTATACTCACTACTTCTTCGGCCCTGATTCTGATAGTGAAATTTGCATTTCGAGGTATCTTGAAATTAAAAGAAGAATACCTTAAAAAATTCAGCAATATTTTGGTCAGGTCTAAATTAATTAATTGACATTCTGACTTATACATTAGCCTCATGAGTTTGTTTACTATGAATACATCTTCAAGTGAATGGCCTCCCTTATGTATGTTGACAGATTGAGAGTGTGCAGAGGGCTTCCCTGGTGGCGCAGTGGTGAGCCTGCGCGTCTGGAGCCTGTGCTCCGCAACGGGAGAGGCCACAACTGTGAGAGGCCCACGTACAGCAGAAAAAAAAAAGAGAGCAAAAAAGAAATGAAAGGCATAGGCTTATACTAATATAAGCTACTTTTGTTATATTGTTTAACTGACAGTTCAAGTAAAGTCTTAGGAGGGAAATTTAAAAAAATTTTTCTCTCTTACTTTTGTAAGATTATCTTTCTCTGCTTCTCTCTTAGGCTAATCAATCTGCTCAAGTATGGCAGAGAAATATTTCACCTATACAGTCATTTGCTTATATTATATATAAACATTATTGATATTCTATATATAAACATATATATATTCCATTCTTTACTACAGTAATCAAGAATGCAGATTCATTTTATTTGGCAATCTAATGACCTAAAGCAACATTCAAAATAAAGTCGAATCTAAGGTAAATGCACTCATTCTTCCTCCTTAGTTCAGTTTAAAAGATATCATCAAAACTCTTATGTAATGATATCATTACAATTGCTATATAAAATCTTTTATGCCATCCAGACTGTGGAATGTATTATTCTCTTAATGTTATGGGTTGGGAAAAATTAAACAGGAGGCATTACAGCTGAGTTTCACTACGCATTATTTTAATTGACTATTTCTTAAATGAATATCTGATAAATCAATCTTGCAATTCCTCATGCTTCACGACATGCTTAACTCAATACAGACACTTAAGAATCATTATGCTGTGAGAGCCTTAATACAAATTTGAGATCATTATAGTTAAAATCAGACTCTTACCTGATGCTCAATTCTAAGCCTTTTCATGTTTATTGAATTCTCTTTGGACTATACCTTCAATTTAATATTATAACAGTGATAGGCAGAATATATAATCAAGCTAAGCATCTTCAATATGTTGAGAAAAAATTATTTTGTCTCCAGGGTACAACATAAAAACTGGCCTTAACTGCCATTCTATATAAATAATCCTCAACCCTTAGAATTTTTTAAAGACGTCAGTTCCCTCCTGGTCACTGCCGTGAAGACAAAGAATGCCTCAATGACTCTATCGAGATTATCATTAAAATAAAAGGATATTTGAAGACATCAGCTATAAATCACTATAAAATGGCCTGTGGGTAACCTTTGACACAACTCATTTGAAATAAACCTGGAATGGATTCATAGCCGTTGGTCAGGCCATTAGGTGGGCTAAAGGTCTTTTCCATCCTCTCTTTCATTTCTTATAATATTAGTTCCTCTCTAAATGACTGGGCAGCATTTGGATATATATAAATTGACATATGTTTTATGTTGAAATAAAATAAGTCCACTTAAATAATAGCGTTGAGGATGTTTATGGCATTTACTTGAAATATGTACTCTTTTGATGTATAATTTAGATACATGAATACCTTTGGAATTTACTTGTAGCTATTTTGTTAAAATATTTCATGATATGATATTATAAATTTTTGCAAGGGCCCAGATTAATATTATCCAACTTGAGCTCTTAATGATCCCTATCATAATGAGGTATAAAAATCTCTTCAGAATTAAGAAGAAACTGCGAGATTTCAGTTATTAGTCTGATTTTTCAAAGAAATTGCTTAACAATTTTTTCCCTGTTGGCATTTAGATAAGAGGCAGCTCTGAAAAGTTGCCTAGACTTAATGGCCCAGTGACTTGGGTTTGAGTCCGAAGCTTAATGAAGTTATGACTATTGGCAAATCTTTGAATATCTCTAACTTCAGTTTCTTTATCTGTGAAGTGAGATTGATAATATCTTACACTCTTGCTGTGAGACTTAAAGTAAGACAAAATGTATGAGGATGCTTTTGTAACTTGTAAAGTTTAGCTGTCAGGGAGTAAATTGAATAGTATTAGAAAATCAGCATTAAAAATGAACAGATATAAAAGTATTCAAATTATTTTAAATAGTATATGGATTATTAAGCTTACTAAATGTACTTTTATATATTTTATTATATTTAATTGACTCTCCCCAAATATTTATGTAACAATAGTGTACAGAATTATTAGCATTTATTTCTTCTTTGGAACTAGCTCTCTTTTTTTAATGTAAATTTATTTATTTATATATTTATTTCTGGCTGCATTGAGGCTGCATGCAGGCTTTCTCTAGTTGCGGCGAGCCAGGGCTACTCTTCATTGCGGTTCACGGGCTTCTCATTGCGGTGGCTTCTTCTCTTATTGTGGAGCACAGGCTCTAGGTGCACAGTCTTCAGTAGTTGTGGCTCACGGGCTCAGTAGTTGTGGCTCGTGGGCTCTAGAGCGCAGGCTCAGTAGTGGTGCACAGGCTTAGTTGCTCCACGGCATGTGGGATCTTCCCGGACCAGGGCTCGAACCCATGTCCCCTGCATTGGGCAAGTGGATTCTTAACCACTGAGCCACCAGGGAAGTCCTGAAACTAGCTCTCTTGATGACAAAATGGCTTTATAAAATCAGCATTTCTTTTGGAGTGGGGAGAAGTTCCCAGGTAAAAATTGCATAATTTTTGTATTCAATTAGGCATATACCATGCCTTTTGTTTTATTAACTCTCTAATAAGTTAATTAGGAGAAAAGGAAAAAGGAAAAAAATACTTTGTCAGTCACAATTAGAAAATAATTGATACCACATGCCGCGGAGCAACTAAGCCCGTTCGCCACAACTACTGAGCCCGTGCTCCAGAGTCCGCGAGCCAGAGCTACTGAGCCTGCGCACCACAACTACTGAAGCCCGTGTGCCTAGTGCCCGTGCTCCACCACAAGAGAAGCCACCGCAATGAGAAGCCCACACACCGCAACAAAGAGTTGTGCCCCCATGCAGCAGCAAAGACCCAACATAGACATACATACGTACATAACATTTAAAAAAAATTAATAGGAAGCCTGTCACTAAGAAGTTCCTAACAGTGACTCCGTTAGGTGACATCTCTGAGTAGAAATCAGTGAGTCCCAGAGATGTCAAGGCTTCAACCCTAAGGGCAAAAAGAAAAAGGAGCAAAGTTCTGAAGACTGGGAAGAACCCTGATATTCAAGTGGTGGGAATTCATTTGAAGAGATTCAAATATGGAGGGAAACCTTATGGTGGTGCATATGCTCCTATTTTGATATTCACTAGTCAAAATGACATTTGCATTGTATGTAGATGTAAGAATTTTTAAAATACTTTATGAAACAAAAGAGGAAGAAACAGAATTTATCAAGAGTTAGTCAGTGATTAAACTTAACTGTCCATGTAATTATATATTAGTTAATATTTAGTATTTTTTCTATTCAAAGTATATGTGGGTAATAAAAGACAATTAATATACTAATGCCTACCCCCAAGTAAGTTGTACTGTAAAGAGTGGGAGTACTCAGCTAATCCGTAAAGATCCCTTTGAAGAGTAAGGTCTTCTTAATCTATTTAAAATCTGATTATTTTGCCATCAACAATTCAGGAAAACAACTAATGCAATAAAATGAAATACAGTGGGATGATCGTTATAGTCACTAATAATAGGGTGCTGCCTTAGTCTTCCCTAACCTTCTTGCTTTATGTTTCATTCACTGTCAAATCCATTGCACACACACATACTCATACGCACAGACACACGTGTGCACGTCCATCCTTCCCCAGAGTTCTGTACCTTAGACGATTTGGCCCTTTCTCAAGTCTCCCCAAAATACACCCATACAGTGGTTAACTGTCATAACTGTATTAAATATGAAACAGTCAGTCAGAGTGGGGTCACCAGACTGTTGGGGATTTGTGCCCATTAGAACCTACACGTGCATGTGGGGGAATTGGAAATGAGGACTTGGATTTAATTAGTTAGAGTTAGTATTAAATGACTTACGTATGACTGTGCCTTCTATTTATTCTCCTTTTTTCTCCTGGGTTGACTATTTAAAGATGATATACGGGGAGGGGAAAGCGTGGGGTGGGACAAGGTGAGAGAGTGGCATGGACATATATACACTACCAAATGTAGAATGAATGGTTGGAAGCAGCTGCGTAGCACAGGGAGATCACCTCGGTGCTTTGTGACCACCTAGAGGGGTGGGATAGGGAGGGTGGGAGGAAGACGTGAGAGGGAGGGGATACGGGGATATGTGTATACATATGGCTGATTCACTTTGTTATACAGCAGAAGCTAATGCATCATTGTAGAGCAATTATACTCCAATAAAGATGGTGAAAAAAAAATTTTTTTTAAATAAGTAAATAAAGATGATCTTTCTGCTTGTAACCAGACCAAACTTTTCCCAGGATCTTCAAAAATTTAAATCCCTAAAAGATTGAATCCCCAGATATTTTTTAAGGAATTTTTTTTAGCCCTCTCAGTATTCCAAGTATTCTGTTTTGTTTTGTTGCAAGATCAACTCATTCTTTTCACAGTTTTATGAGTGTTTCCTCCCCCTGAATAATAGGCCTCCATGTGATATAACTACCTCTGCTTTATGTGACCCCAGTAGGACAAAGAGTCTACACTCATTTCTATTGGTGTTGTTTATATTGTTCTGCTGTTCTTTTGGTGTTAATTCCTTTTGTAGATTGAGGTAGAGAGGTTGGTTCTGTACATTCAGGTACAGGTAGAAGTACCATCCCCACCACAGAGGTGGTAGTAGAATTTGATCAGTGTGGCTTCTACTTCCTTAAATTTCATGTTGTGAATCTGTATTGCTCTGAGGACTTCTGCTTTTTTGCATGTGAATCCATTCCAACATCTGATAACTTTGGAGTTCTTGGGGTTTTTTTCACATATATTCAAGTGGAGCTAACAGAAAAGTAACAGTGACAAATGCTTTCTAATTATTAGTTTAAGGACTGGTCAGGTGGTGCCAAGAAAACACTTAATTCTTCTTGTACACGGAATGACCAACTCTAATTTCTCTAAAAGCATTTTCTAAAAGCTTTTGGAGATTTACATTTAGAGTTTAATAAAAGGAACTGGTATGATTATTAACATCAACTCTTACTGCTCTGTGCTTTCTTTTAGCCTCTTGGTAGAAGAACTGTAAATCATTTTAAAAGATAATAGCAGTCATCCAGATGTAATGAATACCACAGGACAAAATAACAATTATTATTAGGAATTTGAAGCTGTCCAGGGACCAGAGGTTAAACAAAGGTGAATCTGAAACACCATACACTTTATACTGTTTCGTGTTACCACTGTTCTCATCAAATATTATTGTTGACACTTGTATTCCTCCTGTTCTTCTCCTTTTCAAATAGTTCAGAAAATTTACTCTGCAAAATTTCTGTGAGTGGGTTTTCATTTGGTATTGTGAGCTAAAGATCTTCCCATATGACACTCTTCTAAGTAAATGTACAGAAACTATATTTCTACAGTTTATTTTTAGAACGTTTTGAAAATAAAAAGTAGCAGTTAGATAGAGAGTTTATCTAAAATTAAAGTCTCAAAAGCTGAGTTAGAAATGTTCAAGAGAAGGGAGAGGAAATATTAAAAGAGAAGGAAAGAAAAAGGAGAAAAGAATGACAACTAGCTCTCAAAATACATAAAACTGAGGAAGATTCATGAAATGTATTCTCATATTATGGTTGAAGAATGAGGAACAAGTATTTTTCCAGGAGTCAAAGTGAGGTCTTGGTAAAAAATGCTTTGGAATCATATAAGAACTTAACATATATTGGCTACAGTCTTCTCTTTTAGAGGATGGATTCAGTATTGCTGCCTCACAAAATATCCCCAAATTTAGTGACTTCAGACAACAAACACTTATCTCACACAGTTTCTGTGGGTCATGAATTTGAGAGTAGATTACTTGGGTGGATCTGGCTAAGAGTCTCCTGTGGTTGCAATCAAGTTGTCAACTGAGGTTAGTCATTTGAAAGCTTGTCTGGTACTGGTATATTCACTGGGGTTGCAGTCATTTGAAAACTTGACTGGTGCTAGTATATCCACTTGCGAAGTGGCTTACTCACATGCCTAACTAGAAGTCCTGGTTATTGGCAGGAGGCCTCAGTTCCTTGCCAGGTGGATCTCTCCATTGGTTGTTTGAGTGTACTCACAACATGGCAACTGACTTACCCCTGAGGGTGATTTTGTCCCTCAGGAAACATTTGGCAGTGTCTGGCTATAATTTCGGTTGCTGCAACTTGGACAGGAGTGCTACAAGCATCTACTGGTTGAGGCCAGGGATACTGCTAAACATTCTGCAATGCACAGGACAGTCACTCACAACAAAGAGTTATTCAGCCGAAAATCAATAGTGCTGAAGTTGAGAAACCCTGCCACCCCAGAGCAAGTGATTCAAGAAAGAGGAAAGTAGAAGCTGCAATGTCTTTTATGACCAAGCATCAGGAGTCAAACTGTCATTTCTGCAGTATCCTGTTGGTTATGTAGATCAGTCCTATTCACTGTGGGAGGGGAATACACAGGGGAATACCCGGAGGCAAGAATTACTGGGGGGGGGGGGGAGCATCGTGGAAGCTGGCTATCACAGAAGAACTTTGTGTGTAGAAAGAATGACATTATTTGGTTTAGAAATTTCAAAGAAATTATTTCGTTAAAAAATGAATGTGAAATATTACTGATATTCCGGAAGCCACAATCTTTCCTCTCCTTGTTTTCAAGTATATGTATGGGTGTCTTTGTGGGTATAATTTACAGTTTTGAGGCTTTAAATCAATGAAGTCAGAAAACAAGGAAAATAATCTATCAAGGTATTAACGGGGAAAGAACAGAAGGCATTTTAAACAACAAATTAAATGATGAATATGTTTTGAACACCTTTAAATTAATTAAGGGCCAACAGGATAAATGTAAAAGCGATGTGTAATTACCACATTGAAGCAAATGTTCCCCAACTACACTGCTAACGTACACGTTTTTGGTTTTTTTTTTTACATCTTTATTGGAGTATAATTGCTTTACAATGGTGTGTTAGTTTCTGCTTTATAACAAAGTGAATCAGTTATACATATACATATGTTCCCATATCTCCTCCCTCTTGCGTCTCCCTCCTTCCCACCCTCCCTATCCCACCCCTCCAGGCGGTCACAAAGCACTGAGTTGATCTCCCTGTGCTATGCGGCTGCTTCCCACTAGCTATCTATTTTACGTTTGGTAGTGCATATATGTCTATGCCTCTCTCTCACTTTGTCACAGCTTACCCTTCCCCCTCCCCATATCCTCAAGTCCATTCTCTAGTAGGTCTGTGTCTTTATTCCTATCTTACCCCTAGGTTCTTCATGACATTTTTTTTTCTTATATTCCATATATATGTGTTAGCATACGGTATTTGTCTTTCTCTTTCTGACTTACTTCACTCTGTATGACAGTCTCTAGGTCCATCCACCTCACTACAAATAACTCAATTTCGTTTCTTTTTATGGCTGAGTAATATTCCATTGTATATCTGTGCCACATCTTCTTTATCCATTCATCCGATGATGGACACTTAGGTTGTTTCCATCTCCTGGCTATTGTAAATAGAGCTGCAATGAACATTTTGGTACGTGACTCTTTTTGAATTATGGTTTTCTCAGGATATATGCCCAGTAGTGGGATTGCTGGGTCATATGGTAGTTCTATTTGTAGTTTTTTAAGGAACCTCCACACTGTTCTCCATAGTGGCTGTACCAATTCACATTCCCACCAGCAGTGCAAGAGGGTTCCCTTTTCTCCACACCCTCTCCAGCACTTATTGTTTCTAGATTTTTTGATGATGGCCAACATACACTTTTAAAAGAAGCAGGTGTAGTAAAAGTGTAAAATGGCAAAATGAGGAAGGCAAATGAGAAGCTAGACCATATTACCATCAGCTAAATAACTTAAGACTTGAATTTAAATGGCAATCAAGTCTAATGGTAACATTAACACAGCAAAAGCATACCTATCAGAGAATTCCTGGAGTTCTCTCTACCTGGTTAACAAGGCATCTTGCAATCTGGAAGTCCAAAAGTAAGGGTGTGTTCATGAAAAGGACTTCAGGACTACATGCTCTCTAAGATGATAAACTTGATTTTCTGGTGACAGAAAGCTACTAAGTATAGAGTTGGGGTGGCCACCTGAGTAGGATTCCTAATTCTTCAGGAGCTAAGAAAATAATTTTAAGATTGTTACACTTTGTTTTATATTATATTACTTTAATTGACTCTTGCACATAAATGTAAACCTTTTCTCCTCTAAATTCTTCATGAAGGAAAAATCAAGGACACACCAGTCTTTTTGGAGATCTCATGGTATTTGTTTTGTTTTTCTCTCTACTGTTTACTGTTTTTTCTACTAAACCGTAGGAAAAAAGCCTTATTTGGGTGGGAAAGGTGAAAGAGGGCTCTTACAGTGAACAATAGGGACAGAAGAAGAAAAAGATGAATGTGAACACAAGCTAGGGAAGAGAGGTGCGGCCTCAGTGCACATTGTGCAATTCAGCTTGTCGTGTAGCTTCCGTACTTAATTTAATAAGATTATTTCATTAGAGAGGATAATAGCAGTATCGTGATTAATTTTGCGGCATGTTTCATGAATGCTTTTACTCCTCCCATGTGTTAGTATTGCTACTTACTTCACATGAGTATTTATGATATGTATGGGGACAGTTTCCAAATTGTGCACAGGAAGTAGCCTGAAATTATATACATAGAGTTTATTAAGTCATTGCATGGCTATTAAAGAATCAAAGCATATTTATAAATAAAACAATGTGTTAAGTGCGTAGACAAACTGTCCTTCAAGCATTCAGCTAAAATAAGACACATTTCCACATACCTCTATATCTAGGGCTTGAATAAAAAGTAAATGCACCTCTTTGTTCCTTTATTACTGGCCACACAAAACTAAAGTCTCAAAGCCACATGCCTAGATGTCAAGTGATTTGCATTTTTCTAATTCCCAACATATAATAGCCATTATTAAATGGTTGAAATTCCATTCAATAAATAACAAATGAATGGACGGATGATTGAATAAATGTATATGTTCTTGTTCTTTGTCATCAGAGTGCTATAAACTTGTTAACTGCCAAATAAATGTTTGATTTTCAATAACTACTTTAGGTAAATATTTAAGGAAGTGGAATTTGGGGACAAGTGTGATATGGCATGAACTGGATCATCAAGTAGATAATGAGAATGAATAAAGAAGTAAATAAAGATGAAAGTTTTATACTGAAAGATACAATCATTTGCACATCCTTAATGGTACATCTTGTGGTCCAGAATCCTGCATGTGGATATAGCTCTATGTTGTGAAGGACAAGAGTGCAAGTAGGAAGAAAGAAGTAGACTTCTTTACTGGTATCCCTGTTCTCTAGCTCTCTATTAAAATTCTTTAGCAAAAACATGAATGAAGGCTAAGGAGTGGGGAGAGAGAAATAACCCTCCAGGATTCTGGAGAATGATTTTTCTTTGATAAATTATGTTTGATTTCCTAACTAATTTGGTCTCTGCACATTATAAAATTATGGATATGATACAGTTATAATAGAGTAACATGTTTTTCCTAGCATAAACTTATGATTTGAAAACCATGTGAATGAAATATATTTTAACTTTATATAGTTATTTTACAGTGTTTGTTAAGTTTTTGTGGAATCATCCCTGCATTCATGATCACAACTGGTATTTCTTCAGTGCATCCAAGGCAATATATTTGTGTCAAATTCTTTTCCTTATCTCATTTATAATTTATATGTGTGTGGGATTGGGATACAAATTCATTAGAACCGCCACGGTATTTCTAGTACTGTGACCACAAGCTGATGTTAAGTGAAATGTTTGCTTTGAGACAAGTCATAGTAGCTAAATAAGTGGAACATGCCTGAACTATATGATTTTTGGATTGCCCTCGTTTTGCATTCTTGTTAACGATTTTATATTTAACTAAGATTAGATAATTCCTTATTAGGGGAATGTATAATCATGAATTGGTTCCTAAAACTTTTGAACATATTTGGACTTACAAAATAGTATTCTCACACATTATTGTATGAATTGTTATATTTTCTGCCATATTGTACATGAACCTTTGGTATTTTTCTCAAAGAATAGTCTAATAAGTCTTTAGCATTACTGAAGGGAATTTTCGATTCCATATGGTGTAGAGAACAGAGGAGCATTTAAAAAATCACCAAAACAAGTTAACAATTTGTGCTTTAACTTTTAAACTAATGTATACAGTACCAAATGTGTGTAATAGTTCATTTTATTGCATGTGTACTGACCTTTATGTGGTTTATTATGTGATAGAATTATATGGCTAGGGCTGAATTCCAGAAATTATATTTCATTAACATCTCTTTAAGTTTAAACTTGTCATGTAAATGAAAAGAGTATTGTAGAGACCAAAAACCTGGGATTCATTAGACCTTTCTGAGCATTAGTTTCCTTTCTGAGGTTATTCATGACTTCACAGTATTAAAGATTAAATAAATGATTTGAAATATTTATAGTGATTCCATAGCTATGAAGAATATAGACTTCAGCTAGTTAAAACTTGCTTACCCTAGCTTACACATTTACTTAAGCTTAAATGCTTGCCTTATAATTATCATATACAAGTTTAGAGCTACTCAACAGCTACGTAGGATTCTTCTTAACTCTTACTTTCTGTATAAATGAAATAAGTATGAAATGTGCTATTTCCAAAAGTTTTCAACTGACAACATCATTCAACAAGTGGACAATTAAAAGGGAATCGCTTTCCTCACTGCCTGACAGTGTACTTGATAGAAATACTATCTTTCCCACTGCTTTCCTGACCTTGAAAATTACTTACATTTTTTACATGTAAAGTATTTTATATATATATATATATTTTTTTTTTTTTTTTTTTTTTTTTTTTGCGGTACACGGGCCTCTCACTGTTGTGGCCTCTCCCGTTGCGGAGCACAGGCTCCGGACGCGCAGGCTCAGCGGCCATGGCTCACGGGCCCAGCCGCTCCCCGGCATATGGGATCTTCCCGGACCGGGGCACGAACCCGTGTCCCCTGCATCGGCAGGCGGACTCTCAACCACTGCGCCACCAGTGTATGTTTTAGTTGTTAAGAATACTGGTTAAAATGTATGTTTTATTTGTTAAGAATACTGGTTAATCATGCTAAGCTTTCACATTTCTCCTAAATAATAAGATACCGCAAATGAAAAAACAATGTAGAAAAAAACCTTACCTTTTGCGTTTATTGTGCATATTCATAATTATGAGAATGCATGTCATAAATAAATAGTCCAGTTCCATTTTACAGCTAGGGTTTTTAAATTTTCATCTAGTCAAATGAAAAATAATTAATAGAAAATGGGAAACTTCTGTAATTTTTGTATTCTTCATGAATAATGGGCATTTGGTATAGTAGCTCAGTAGTAAATTATGAAAAGAAGCAAATTGTTAAATAATATCATATAATGGGTCAAAATTATTTATATAGTTACCAGTATAAGGATCAAGCATGTGGGTTCTTATTAATATACTATTAGCCTGGTCACACAATGAAAGAGAATGAAAGGGCAATTTTGAATGACATTTCTATCAACTTTGGAACTGTCAACCTCTATTATGTCCTTGGGGCTTTGCACTTTTTGGCTTTCAGACTTCTGTGCTGCCTCAAATACAGGAGAATATTAAGATTTCCCGTGGGTCTCTCGCTCTAATCAGAGCTTTCGGTAGTCATTTTTTAGTATGCGCATGTAATAGTTCTTTTTCTTTTTTTTTTTTTTTTGCGTTACGCGGGCCTCTCACTGTTGTGGCCTCTCCCGTTGCGGAGCACCTCTCCCGCTCCGGACGCACAGGCTCAGCAGCCATGGCTCATGGGCCCAGCCGCTCCGCGGCATGTGGGATCTTCCCGGACTGGGGCACGAACCCGTGTCCCCTGCATCGGCAGGCGGACTCAACCACATGTAATAGTTCTTAATGCTTAAAGCTAAGCGTATGACATTTCACCCCATCAGCACCCACGTCTGCATCATCTTCATGGACACCACCTCTCCTCCAGTACACACACTCACACTCGATTTCATCTGTACTCATAAATCTCTGTTGCAACTCTGGGAATATGTTCCTTTCTTTCTGCACAGTCAAGTGGAACAGCGACCTGTAATTTCTCCAAGTATCCCCTCAAAACTTTTCTAAGAGTTTTAATGCTGTCAAAAGAAGTTTTCAGGCTATCACGACAAAAGCCTATAGTTTCATATAGAAAGTACTAAGCAGGTACAACTTTCATAAGGGAAAAAGTGCCTAGAATATTTACAGTTGCATAGTAAATAGTTGATAAAGCTCTGATATGACAGGATATTTAGGCTGAATAAGGGGGAGAAAATCTGAATTCTAATCCTTATCGGCCCACTGAATCTCAGTAGCATTTTGTTTATTATGCATATACCTTTTCATTTATTATTATTAGCGTATGATATGTTCTGATAAAATTTTAAAGATTGAGATAACATTACATATTTTTAATGTTACCTCCTTATATTAAGGAAGATTCTTAAAGGGTTTTGAAGCCTAGTAAATACAAATTTTTAATAATCTCCCTTTATACTGTATAAGGCATTGTCTCTGAAATGTCAGTATGCATCAGAATCACCTGGGAATGCTTGTTAAAACACAGGTTGCTGGAACCTACCTCCAAAGTTTCTAAGATTGAGAATTCCCTTTTCTAACAAATTCCCAGGTGGTGCTGATGGTACCAGTTCAAGGATCGCATTTTGAGAAGCTCTCATCCATACTGGAGTATAGGAAAAAAAGACAATATTCCTGGGGCTCTGCCATCATATATAAGGATTATGGCTGACTAGCTCAACTAAATGTTGAAAGATCTGGAAGTGATTTTTGCCCTGTAGCTTTTAAAATGCTTAGTTCAAAATTGTATATTGAGCCAGTCATGGAGTTATTTTACTTCCTTCCAAGATTCTGTGAATTCATATAAATTTGATATCATGGTCAGTAATTTATTATGCATCTAACATGATCCCGGATTGCCATTTGAATTACCTCATGGGTTTTCAAATAATTGTTATTTTCTCTGAGACAGAAAATAGAATTGAAAAAAAATGTTCAAGTGTAATTTTCCCTGGCCTGTTCATAGGTTTCCTAAGTGAAGCTAACCATGGAATCAAATAACAATAAATCATTTTTAAAGATATAAATTTGAAATATCATATTATATACCATTTTTTACCACTTTTGTAAAGTGATTTATTTCAACGCTTTGGGGTAAATATATACATCAAATTTTATACACATTAATTAATATGTTTCCATGTCACCACATCACACCATTTGATTCTAAATTGTTCCACTTTCAACAAGTAATCCTGCTATTACTGATAGATATTTTATGTTCTTAACTCCTGAAGATGAACCTAAGTGGATACTAAATTTTTGTTCTCCAATAATACCTGTGTAAAATTGGATATAAGGTAAACAATAAAGTACAAATGACACAATATTCCAATTTTAGAGCACAAGAAAAGAATAACTCTCTTTACAGTGGAAGAAAAGTAATATAATGTTAAGATTATCTGATCTTATATATTGTGATAGACATTTTAGTGATAATTGTATCCATAAATGTTACATATGAACTTACATAAGAGCTAGTGTAGAAAGGTATAAAACAGAATGTAAACTATGTAAACTCGACCTATTCAAGCCTAGAACAATTGGACATTGCCATCCATGCTGAGCTGACCACATGCAGCTCTTCATGCTACCATGTAGTGCACTGTAAGGAAAATGTGGAAAACAAATCTGGATTTTTAAAAATGTAATGTTAAGTGTTTAGAACAGTGTTGCATATAAATAAATAGTATATATTAATATAATGCTAATTATGTTTATTTTTAGATGAAACCCTAAAGTGTTTCTGTGAAACCTAGGAGAAAAGATTATTTTCTAAGAAAGTTAGAAAGTTTTCTTCTTTTTTGTATTTAATTTGGAGAACAGTTCTAATCAGAGGTACACACCATTTAGCTCCTCCATGATGGGATGTTCTGGGTCCTCTAAGCACCAGGGTCCAAAGATGCTTGGGACTCAACACCTATTCTTTGGAGACTGAAAAAAAAAATAATCTACATCATAGTTTCATGCGAATTATGCATTGTCTTCAATAAAAATGAATAGTACAAATAATATCTTCTTTAAGAATATTTCTTACAGGTGTCATCAGTTATATGCTTTCTGGATAGTTGAGTGCACATGTACTTTCTCTTATACCAAAAGTTTTTTTATGATATGTAGTTGAAAGTGCCGTTGTTGACAGCTAACCAAACACTGTAATGTTCAGACTGAATGTTAAAATCACGGGTAGAGTATTTGATGGGAAATGACAGGCAGTATACCTGTGTTTTTCTAGGCATTTTTAATCAGACTTTCCTTATCACAGCTCATGTTCTAATGATCATTGCAGGATGAAGTGGCACAGCCACTGAACCTATCAGCTAAACCCAAGACCTCTGATGGCAAATCACCCACATCACCCACCTCTCCCCATATGCCAGCTCTGAGAATAAACAGTGGGGCAGGCCCCCTCAAAGCCTCTGTCCCAGCATCATTAGCTAGTCCTTCAGCCAGAGTTAGCACAATAGGTAAGTTCTGTTTCTTTTGTTCTTGCTGATTTTCTGTTTATGGCAATTGAATGAAAGCATCTTTTAATGGCAAATCACGCTTTAGTTCCATAGGAGAGTTTCAATATGATGAACCTCATAGGTCTGTTTTAAACATGCAATTGAAATTTATAACTGAAGTCCAAGTTATAATGTCCCCCTGAGAATCTAATTGAACTGGTTACGTTTGTTGATATAACTGATGTTCTTAGGTTTATGAAAAAGAGGCCTGACTAATCACAGAGAGCAATGGTTCCAGATTGTTGTTGTTAGGTGACTTGCCTTTTCAGTCATTTAAATTTATTTCCATTTTGTGTGATGTGTACAAAGTATACATAATGATGAAATACATTCTGCCTGGATCAGCAGTCAGTCAACCATCAGGATGTCAATTTTTTCTCAGTTCCGAGTTGCTTGAAACTTAACTTGTACACACCAAAGTATTATAAAAAGTCGGTCTCTTTGCTTCTCCATAATTGTCATTTTAGTAGAGTAAGCAAACACTAGAAAATGCTTCTATAAGCTAACTTTTAAGAAATTCCAATAGTTTTAGTTTAGTAACACGTAAATTAGACTGTAAATGTTGGGTTGGCCAAAAAGTTCATTTGGGATCTTCATAACGTCGTACAGCAAACCCGAACTTTTTGGCCACCCCAGTGCTTACTTCAACCCACATTTATTGATGCGTATTATTTTCGTACAGTTTTACGAGGAAGCTAGCACAGACCAGCTAGCACAAACCCCAGCTAGGGTTTAGCTGGGGGGAAGTCATGTATCTTAATAGTACAAAGCAGCTATTGTGAGTGCTATTCCAGAGCACAGAGAACAATGCTAGAGTCAAGAAGAGGAGAGTATTAGATTCTATTTGGGAAGGTTGAAGGATAGGCTGATTCAAATGGAGCCTTGAAGAAGAGATGCATCCCTAGGCATTTTAGGCTGTAAAATAGAACCCAGAGTAAAATATCATCTTTTTGAGAAAGGCACTGATTTGGCTAATGAGTGGAGTGGAAAGTGATCAGAGTTAAAACTGAAAGAGGTAGATGGAATCTGATTTGATGCTATCCTAAGACATTTTTGACTTTTTCTCCAGACACCATCTGATTGGAACTTTAAGAAGAGTATTGACAGCAGAAAGGGGCTGGAATCAGGGAAGTCATTGTTTTAGCGTAGGACAAGAGTAAGTTACACGAAATAGAAATAAGCAATGATAAAACAAAGGAGAGAATAGATTGAAGAGGTATCATTAAAGAAGAATTGATGTAACTTATCCACAGTGGAACGTACCGGGTGAGGTTCAAGCTGGAGACAGAAGAGTCTGGGATTTTGAATTTATAAAATAGACAGAATAGTGCCTCCCTGAACTGTGAAAGAGAAGACCAGAGTGGAAGCAGGTTTGGGGGAAGATGTAAACATAAAAATTCAGTATGTGTTGAATTTGAAACTTAAGAAGCCATTTAGATAGAGAAGTTCAGGAGGACATTGTTAATGCAAATCTGATATGTGAAAGAGATGCTAGAACTTTAGACATGGAAATTATTCCGTAATGAGGTTCTGGAAGCCATCAGAGCAAATAAGAATATAAGAAGCATATGGTAAGAAATGAAGTGGGGTAAAGAATCACAGGTCTTACCTGCTGTATTAGTTCTCTCTTACTGTGTAACTAACTAACTTAAATCTCACCAGCTTAAAACAGCCAACATTTATTATCTCATAGCTTCTAAGGGTCAGGATCTGGAAGCAGCTTAGCTGGGTGGTTCTGGCTTAGGGTCTCTCTTACGGTTCCAGTCAAGATGGAAGCCAGGGCCTAGGACTTTACTGGAGATAGACAATCCTTTTCCAAGATGACTTACTCGCATGACTGTTGGCTGAAGACCTCAGTTCTTTGCTACGTGGGTCTTTCCATAGAGCTGCTCATAGCATGACAGCTTACTTTCCCCAGAGTGAGTGGTCCAGGAGGGAGAGCAGAGGGAAAGCCATGCTGCCTTTTACGATCTGGTCTCCAAAGTCACACACAGTCAGCTCTACTTTATTCTTTTCATTCTAAGAGAATCACTAAGTCCAGCCCAACTCAAAGAAAGGGGAATTAGGCTCCAACTCTGAAGGAAGGAATATCGAAGTATCTTTGAACATATTTTTAAAGCACCCCGCTTTTGTTAGGGGGAAAGCTTATGAAGAACAATTGAGGATCTTAGAATAAGAATGAAGATAAGGCAATGGCCTGTTTACCTAGGACACATTAAAGTTTGAAAAAGGAGGGGTTATTCAATGGTGTCATCTTCCGTAGAAAAGTTAAAGAACGTGAAGAAGAAACGCCCTAGGATTTAGCTGGAGGTTGTGGCCACGTAGACTGTAACAGAGAGATTTTGTAGAATGGTTTAGCAGAACATCAGTTAGAAGGATTTGAAGAACACGAGGACAGAAAGTGCAGCTGATATATGGGTCAGTCTTTTTGTAACCTTGGGGTTGAGAAGGGATCATATTTTGAGAAGGCTGAGTAGAGGCAGGTTTTAGAATAGGAAATCATATGTATATATATATAAACAAAGGTGAGTTGGAGAGATCTATAGATATGAAAGAGTACATGGGTGATGACAGAGCAAGAAGAAATGAGACAGGATTACCTTTGGAAAGAAGAAATGCCCCCTCTTTTCTCTAAGACTGAAGGAAATGAGGAAAAAAGAGGTAAAGTTACAGAGAAATTGTGGGATGGACAGAAGGAAAGTTGAAGGAGTGTATTTCAAATGCTTCTATCTCTACAACGTTGAATTCCAGATTATTTGCAAAGAGGAAGTCAGTCTGGGCCAGTGGGGCAGCAGTGAGAAAAGAAACAGCGAAAGCTAGGTTTTGAGAAGTTTGAAAATGGTTTGGGGCATATGCGTTCTTTTTATCATGTGCACCATTCTGTTATGATCTCTCTGTTAACTCTGCTCAACATCCTAAATGGACACCAAGATAAGATTCGCTTGCATGTCCGAAGCATGTGAAAGATATTTTATTTGGCAAGAATGATTCACTTGCCTAGTAGACACGAAAGCTCATAAATATCACAGTGTTGGTATATGAGCTACTTTTGTAATATCCCCAGAACTGGAATATTTAACTAAGGGAATAACTAATATATTTGCATTTTTTGTCACGTGAGGATTTTTTATTTCAGCATTCCAAGGATTCAATATGACAAAATATTTTAGAAAGACAAGAATGTATTTAATGACATTTATCATCTGACTTTTTCCACTACTAAAACTTCTCTTATTTTTTTTTTCCCTGAAATGTCCCTCTGCCACATACACATCCCTCATATTTTCCAAGGATTTGATGCCATTACAATTTACTTTTCTCTTTTCAACAAATGCAGATGTTGAAAGCTGAAACTGTAATGAGTAATAATGTAGTTGGATAAAAGCTGTGAGCATTAATGGTGTTGTAAAGGTCACCCCTGAAAGAAGAATTAATGTGTTATGCCATTAATAATCCATGGAAAACCGTGAACCAAAAGATAACTTAAGTTATCGTTAATGACATGCAGCTCTTTGCTATATATCTATTAGCTACAAATAAAGAAAGTGAGTTTTTGAGGTTGGTGAGCAATATTACAGTGTATTCTATAAGAATGCTTTTGTATGGTATGCAATTGATAGGCAGCTCCAAAGAAAGCTCCTTAAAAAGCATGAATAGTTCAGAAGAATGATGGGTAATTTTAGAATCTTTTGACCAGATGTTATCTTTCCCTTATTGGCCTTTTCAACCTATGCGGTGCATATGTATAACACTCTAAACTTTTATCAAAGCATTTTTAGTCTATTTTTTCACTGCAGCTTATTTTAGAATCGTAGACCTTTAACTAGACAGAGCAAATATACCTGTCATCTAGTCAGAAATTGTTATTTTCCAGGTAAGGAACTGAGGCCTAGAGAAGCTAAGTGCTTTGTTCTCCAAGAAGAGTTATCTGGAATAGTATAAAAGTTAGATGAGGGATGAGAGGGGCTTCATTCCTAAATTGAAGTGAACCCCGTGCACTTCAGTTTCATCTCTTGCAATGGAATAGTCCTTCCGAGGCCGAGGGCCTAGCATCTGCACCTGAGATGTCTCAAGAACTCCTGATGCCATTGCTGTTTAGCTTAATGCTATACTACTGATACTTGGTTTGTGTGCTTTGAATTTAAGTGAACTGGGTATATCTTGTGTCCTATGAATCTTCTTTCTGATTCCCAGCCCAGGACAGATTGAAATTGAGTCAGCAGTTGTGTAACACCCAGGGCTTGTATTTAACAAAATATTTTTTTTTTTTGCGGAACGCGGGCCTCTCACTGTTGTGGCCTCTCCCGTTGTGGAGCACAGGCTCCAGACGCGCAGGCTCAACGGCCATGGCTCACGGGCCCAGCCGCTCCGCGGCATGTGGAATCTTCCCGGACCGGGGCACGAACCCGCGTCCCCCACATCGGCAGGCGGACTCTCAACCACTGCGCCACCAGGGAAGCCCTAACAAAATATTTTTTTAAATATGTATTTTCTTATGGAAAGAAAGTCCATGTATAATTGTGGGCTATTTTTCCAATTAAAAATAACCCCAAGGGCAAAAAGAAAAAAAAAAAAAAAGAAGTTAAGTGCTTACCCAGGGATTCTAAGTCCCTGTCCCAATGTAGACAGTCCTGTGGTTATTACCGCTATTTTAATTTTAAGAAAACAAATGTACATGATCACCTAGTAACTTGCTCAAACTCACAGCCAGTGGAGGTTGAGGACTTACAGTCATAGTCTCTGGGTTGCTTGCTTGCTTTTTAGTTGTTGCCTATTGGCAGCCTCTCTGCCTTAGATGTTCTTCTCAGTCATCTATTTATCCTTTCCCTTATTCATCCCATAAATGAATATTGAATATCTTCTCTATGCCATATGTTTTGCTAAGTCTGGAGGATAAGCGGATGAAAGTCTAGGACTGAGGCTTTAGATACCTGCAGTCTTTGTTCTGTCATGTCTTTGGAAGATACTGGAACATACTGTTCTTGCCCTTCATTCCTCAGAGCCATTAGTGAAAATTAAAACTTCACTGAGCAAATGTAGGAGACACACATTGATTCAGTAAAGTTAAGGGAAATATTTTCAAGTCCAGTAATGTGATATTTTATTTCTACAACTTGCTAATTTAAAATATGATGACGTGAAGGAGGATTTTACCTTAAAATTTCATTAATTTACATTTTTTAAATGAGAAAAAAACCTCATTGGGTTTGAGTTTGGGTTATTGAACAATATTGTAACCATTTCACAGAAAGCCATTGGATTATCAGGAAATTAGGGGTATTATTTAACAGCTGACAATTAATATTTGCCTAGCGCTTTACAGTTTACAAATTGCTTTCACGTTTATTATCTAATTCTCAAGAATTTTCACAGATGAAGAAATGTCTACATATCAGGGTGCCAAAAATTTGATGGTGGTTAAGTGACCTCAAAAAATAGAAGAAAAAATTATTATTTGTTGAAAATTACTTGAAACTCATGTGCCCTTACTTTTACTACAGCTGAAAAGTCCTACATAAAATAATTAAATGAAGTAAATAAGAATTTGTATTACCCTGATAGCATCCTTTAAATCCATGAATTTTAAGAACTCTGTGTCATATGGTTCAGGCTTCCATTGATATGATGACAACATAGATAATCAGTGAACTTGGAATTATAAAGTTAGCTACTTTCAACTTAGAAATATGCATTTATTCCTTCAACAGACCTTACCACGGGCCAAAGGAATAAAAGACTGAAAGAAAAAAAATGCCCTCAAATAACTCATAGATTGGCGTGAAAGATAAATTTAGGAAAACAAAAGAGCATGTGACAATAAAAGCATCTCCAGGGTTTTACAGGAGCATGGAGATGGGAAGTACGAAGGTTGCCAAGGAGCATGTCTAGGGCATGTCAGGAAGGCCCTTACAGAAGGGGTGACACTTGAGTAAATTCCGAAACACACCAGAACGCCACTATTTCAGCATAAGAAAAAAGCTTGGGAGACAGAGGAGGGGTGAAGAGGAGGGCGGGTCCCTGGAACAGGAAATAGTTCTGTGTAGCTTAAGCACAGAGGTCTTGAGAGACCAGCAGGAAATGATGCAGGAAGGATAAGCAGAATTGATATCATGAGACTTTTAGGCCATTTTAAAGTGTTTGGAATTTATCCCAGAACGATGTTTTGGGGGGAAACATTAAAGAGTTTCTTGTTCCAGGCTATTTGGGAAACTCTACATACTGTTGTTATCTCTAGAAGATTCACAGTGCACATTAACACATTCAAGATTTTGAGAATACATGCAATGAAGAAACCTTTTTAACTTTAATTTAGTGTTTCCCACACTTTTTTGAACATGGAATTATTTTTTCACAGAACTTACAGATCATCAACTTATGAAATGCTCCTTTAAGCACTAGGGTAGTAAGAGATGGGTTTTTAATCAGGTAAAGTGACGTGATTCAAATTCCCTTTTTTGGAGTATCTGGGAATGCTTTATCTGGAAGAAGAGTAGGAGATATATTCAAGGGATGTAAGCTTAAAGATAGGGAAGCGAGTTGAGAGGTGAAGGCATTAGCCCAAGTGAGATACGAGGTGGCTTTAGCGAAAGCAAAGGCCAGTGGGGATCGAGAAAAAGCACATTTGAGAGCTGAGGAGGAGGCATAACTCCAGAGCTTGGTTGTCTTTTGTACATAGGGTGAAGGAGGTATCTTAGACGGCTCCCAAGTGACTGGATGGGCAACTGGAAAGGGAATATGGAATGTAGAAGGAACAGATTGAGGCAGTAGGAAGATGATGAATTCTGTGCTAGCCATGCTGCATGGGACATTCCAGTAGAGAAGCTTGGTAGATGTGTGTACCTGGAGATCAGAAAGGGTTTGAAGCAGGCGGTAGGTATTCTCCAGTCCCTGGGATCCCCCCTTGAGTGTTAGGAGCATCCTTAAGACCAATTGCCATGTGTTGGTTTGGAAGGCCACCACAACAAATTACTATAAACTGGGTCACTTAAAGCAAATTTATTCTGTTACTATTTGGAAGCTAGAAAGAAATCCAGAGTCAGAGTGTCAGCAGGGTTAGTTCCTTCTGGAGACTCTGAGGGAGAATCTGTTCCGTTCGTCTCTCCCAGCTCCTAGAGGCTACTGGCAATCCTTGGTGTTCCTTGACTTACAACTCCAGTGTCTGCCTCCATGCTCACGTGGCCTTCTCCCCTGTGTCTATGTGTCAAATCTCCTTTCTCTTAGAAGAACACGAATCATTGAATTTAAGGCCCACTGTAAATCCAGCGTGATCTCATTTCAAGATCCTTAATTTAAACATCTGCAACGACTCAATTTCCAAATAAGGACACATTCACAGATACCAGGGGTTAGGGCACACACATATCTTTTTGAGAGACACAATTCAACCCATTACAAGTAGTTTACTGTTTTTCCTTCTACCTTTTAACAGGCTCTTCCCTTGTGGAGCAGCCGTTTACTCACTCTTTCTGTTTAGATTTTATCCCCTCTACAATTGGACTTTCCAGTTTGTCCATCTTTTTCTGCCCCTGAAAATATATAACAGGGACCATTTTAATTTTGAGAATTTTGTTGGTTATGGTTAAGAAGAAACACCAAGGTATAAAAAAAATCAAATTGTGGTAAATTTAACACAGTCACAGACTCTCATATATTTCTTACATTAATGATCCCTAACCTGCATTTCCCAAATCTCATTTGAGGCACTAACTGGAAGCCATATTGGCCTTTGCCCTCCCATTTTCCCTCTAAGAAGCTTACCAAACCTCTCCTGAACACTTCCTTCTGATCATAAGATGTACTTGCTGCCTGAATATATAATGAAGGCAGAATAAAATGTAGCAAGTGATCATTTGGGGTCCTTTGAACTCTAATAGGTGACTCCCATTTCACTGAACCTCTGTGCCAACAAGAAATGATATCCCCTCACAGACTTTTTTTTTTTTTTTTTTTTTTTGTGGTACGAGGGCTCTCACTCTCGTGACCTCTCCCGTTGTGGAGCACAGGCTCCGGACGCGCAGGCTCAGCGACCATGGCTCACAGGCCCAGCCGCTCCGCGGCATGTGGGATCTTCCCAGACCAGGGCACGAACCCGTGTCCCCTGCATCAGCAGGCTGACTCTCAACCACGGCGCCACCAGGGAAGCCCCCCTCACAGATTTTATCATAATGGTCAAAGCCGTGCAACAAGACTGCTGAGGATGAGCATATAGGGAAAATGAAAGAGGAAAAAAGAGAAAAGAATTAACATTTTTTACTGCCTCCTCAGGTATACGAAGTGTTATCTACTCCTTCACATGTGCTATTTCATTTAATTCTTCCATCAGCCTTATGTTCATTTTACAGTTGAAAGAAATGGAAACTCAGTGAAATTAAGTGTTATAATTTGGCAAATATCACACTTCCTAAGAAGCAGAAACCTGCATCCATCTGAATGCAATGCCCAAATTCTACCTATTTCACTATGCCATTTTGTAAACTGACAGTTACTGAGTGACTTTCATGGACCATTTATTATGCTAAGAGACTATATTAACTCATTTAATCTTCGCAGTGTCATGTTTATCTAGTGAGGTTATTCCATTTAACCAATAAGACCAGTGAGATTTAGAAAGGTAAAACAATATGTACAATTTATATAGCTAGTAAGTAGCAATGTTAGGATTTTAATTTAGGCTCATCCAACTCCAAAGCACAAATTATTTTCGGGTGATGGAAACCTTGGACCAAATCTAAGGAGCAAATGAAGTAAGATCCCAGGCAAGGATATGAAGATGGAGAAGTCAGAGATGAGGATCCAGTGCTATGATGAGAAGCAAGGAAGGAAGGAGTGTCCGTAACAAAGGGATTGTCAATGCTGTTTCTGCCAGGACTGGAAAGTGTCCCTTGGGTTTGGCATTTGAAAGAGCAAGGGGAGCGGAAACAAGACTGTAGCAGGAATGGGAGGGTGAGGAAGGAATGGGAGAGTATGATATGAATCTTCGAGAAGCTTGGCTTGGAAGGTAAAGAAACAGGATTGGAACAAGAGGGCAACACAAAGTTAAGAGACTTTATTTGCTTGTTTCAGGAGGAGAATCTTAAGTACTTACAAGTTGAGGTAGTAATGATAGTAGAGAAGTTCAAGTGGATGATGTAAATGTGAAAGAGAATAACCAGTAGAGAGGTGTAGAAATCGAGAGCATGAATTTGGGGGATTTGCCTTGAATAAAAGTAGCGGTACCATTTTCATTGAAACAGGAGGTGGCAGTGGGCATACGTGGAGATTGATTTGAAGCTAGCCTGGAGTAGGAGTCAGGGTGGGGAAGGAAGGTGAGAGTTCAGCCTTATTGGTCTTTCCAGAATTGGAGGTGAGGCCATTTACTGAGAGAGGGAATCAGCATAACTGGGAAGTTGGTGACTGTGATGAGAACAAAGTGTAAAGAACCAGCAAACAACCCTGTGATGATTCAACTCTGTAATATGTGAACGGCTTTATGATTTAACACAGCAGATACAATGTTCGAATTTCATATAGCATTTTAACTAAAATTCAAGTCTCTGAAAGCAAGAATGTTTCTTTTAAAGTGAGCACCTATATCCACCTGCACACAAACACACATCTCACATTGGAAATAGCCATTACAGAACATATGTATGTCTGTCAGTTATTCACCCTCGTAGTAATAGATGCATCCTTTCTGCATCTATAGTAATGATTTTTGCTACACAGTGTTATCTTGACAGTGCCTATAAAGCATAAAGATTTCATACTTTTATTCAGTGTCATGTGCCAAATCATTTCAAATATATTTGTGCTCTGGAGAAGCTAAATAGACTACAAAAACACATGGAACCAGGTTGTACATAAACAAGGGTTAGAGGGTAGGAAAAGCAGGCTGATCCTCTTAAGATCTTTTACTAAACGAACACATACCAAGACCATTCCTGTCATTTAAGAGCTGCATTTTTTTCCAGAGTGGTAGTGTTCGTGAACAGAATGAGCTGAAGAATAATATATTAAGAAGGTTGTGCAGGAGAACCAAGTCCAGATGTTGAGGATAATATAAGGTTAAAAACGACCGTAATTTTAAGTACATATTAACCCTAAAGGGCTGACCTAGATCTAAATAGTTGTTTATGATTCATATTGTATTTATAATGAGCCAGGATGTTTTCTTTTGAATACAATGAATTTAGCTCAGAAAAGCAAAATATATAGTAGCTCTCAAGGCTCCCCTTTCCATCGCCGACCCCGGAACTTCTCTTTCTGCCTTAAGGAGATCAGAGGAGGATGTTCAGTCTGTGCATAGTAAGGGAGGAAGGACACGGATCATTTAGAAGCCTTCCAGCTCTGAAGCACTGCGCTAATCTGACATCAGCTTCTTCAATAGAAATGTTTAAGCAGCAAGAAAGTATTCTAGGTTTTTTGGCAATTGGCAGATCAGATAGAAGAGTCTAGCAATACGACGAGGTCGTGTAATCTGACATGATTAGACAAGGCTCTTTAGTACCAGAACATTCATAATTGAGACAAAGAAAGAGTATTAATAACACTTTCCTAACACGGCAGTTAGCCATTTTATATTTCCTTTCTTTAATCTTAGTGTTTTTCAACAAATCATGGGATTTAATAGCGTGTTTTGGCAGATTAGAGGATTTATGGCCCAGATGTTTTTTGTTCTAAAAATGGATTAGGGTGTAAAGTTTGCTGGAATCCACGGAACATGTTGAGGCAAGCCGGTCATTTTATGTGTGATTAGTGCCTGCCTTCTGTCTCACAGTCCCTCCATCTGTCACAATTCACCAATGGATCTGGTTAGATTTAGCCTCATGTCACAAACAAGTCCCTTTTCTGGGCAATTTCATATTATAGATTCAGTTTATGCCATTTTATGCCCTAGTTAAAAGATAGGGAGAGTGAAAGATGATATATTAGCTTTCCTTTCAATATTTGCAAAACAATCCCTTCCCATCGCTCTTCTACCCTAAAATCGTGCAGATTAGCAGCATAATGTGCATCAGATAAATAAATGACCAGAGTTAAAATTAGCCTTTCTCCTTACACCTGGTATTCTTTAAAAGAAATATTTTAGCTTTCTTTTTCTCTCTTTTTTTCCCCCTAACTCTGGATTGTGGAGTTGCGCCACAAGTTGGTCACTTGACCATCCCATTAAGAGTGTGAATTAAATGTGATCATAGTTACCCAGTAGCCACAATTTATTATTCAGCAATTACAGGTGCTTGGTTACATTCTGTGCTTGAAATTTAGCCTCTTAACTGTTGCAAGTTTGTATCTGTAACAAGACATTGCCAACTGTGGTTTATTTCACCATGGTTGGATGCAGGGGGGAAATGCTCTTCTTTCAGTCAGTTAACAATGATTTGTTCCTTCTGTGTATAACAAACCTAATAGTGCCATACTCAAACTCTAAATTGGCCTTTCTAATACTATGAGAGTGTCAGTAATTAATAGTAATAATTATCAATACCTTTATCCTATGGTAACATTCAAATGATCCTTATAGGAAAAAAACCAAAGACAGGTTGTATTTTTGCACTACAAAGTATTCAGATAACTAAAAAAGTTTATCTAAAAATTATATTTGAAACTTCTTTTCAAACATGTGGAAACAGCTGTATTTCACTTAAATATTACATTTTGATAAGAAATGTTTGGCACCATGTTGATGTAACTGTGTGAATCAGTCATCATCAATTATTTATTCATTCATTCATTTTTAGACTGATTCCATTGAGAAATTAGTACATGCCAGACACTAGCCATTCCCAAAAAAGAAGTGATTTTTATGGTGAAAGGTTAACCTATCCATGCACTTGTACAAAACATATCCTTCGTTCTGTTACATCTTCAGGTTATTTAAATGACCATGATGCTGTCACCAAGGCAATCCAAGAAGCTCGGCAGATGAAGGAGCAGCTTCGGCGGGAACAACAGGTGCTTGATGGGAAGGTGGCTGTTGTGAATAGTCTAGGTCTCAATAACTGCCGAGCAGAAAAGGTTAGTTCCTAAAATAACTGACTTTCCAAAAATACTTAAATTGCCTGACTGTTTTTCTTCTTTATCTTTTTCTCTTCTCACCATCCTTGGAATGACGGTTCTCCGACCCTTTATCCCTCCATCAGTGCAGAACTCTTCATGCCCATCCTAATCAAAACCATCTGGAAATGAAAAGCATTATAATTCTCTGCTATCCATCTGAACCTTATTGACAATTAATATCCCCTTTTCTGCCATCACTTTGTATTAAAATGAAGTGGCATTTGAAATACCTGAGTCTCAGTGAAAGTTTTGCTTTACAGAGATGCTCAACTTGTATTTGGGGATGAGCTGGATCTGAAAATGCCGAATCTTCTTTAATCAGCATAAGCTTGGATGATACCCATGCTTGTAGTCTCAGCATCTAAGATCCTGAGCTTGTCATAATGTTTCCAGTGCAAAGCACTGTCAAGTTTTAGGTGACTGAACAATTGGAGGCTTTGACTTGATCATAAAACAAAGTTTGCTGTTTAAAATGTGGACGTTATTATTATACCTGTTATTATGCTTAAGTCCAGTGAAACTTCTGGATTTATCTGAGCTATAATAATTTCAAACTATTTTGTCTAAGCTACATTGTATTTTATTCAGAAAAATATTATGTTGTTATAGAATGCTTGGAGTGATATACTTCTTTTGGTCATATTTGGTATTTTTAATTGAAACTTTAAAGTTACTGAATCCCTTTTTCTCAAAATCCTGTAGCTAAATAGATATAGTAGATAAGAGAAAAAATGATCAGCTACTTAGTAATAACTTGAAAGTTAATCATCATGGGAAGGTTATGAGTCAAACAGTGTCATCCAGAATGAACAGATTGCTAATTTGGATAGCTTTCTGGTTTCCCAGGTTTTATATGGAATTTTACATATAATCTCTAAGAAGCTAGCAATTTGCATAGTGAAGGTGTGACCTTGCCACAACTGTACTTTTCCTCTGGTCCAAACATGGGTCAAAAGGATGGAGAAATGATTTCAGTTCTGTTCTGTTCCTGGAGGGGAGAGCAAAGCATGGTCAAGTGTACATCCCTTGCAGTCTCAACATAAGAAGAGCAACATTGTTGCAGCTCGAAGGGCACGAACATTTTCTATCTAAGCACCAGAAGGGAAGGGGAACAGCAAAGTGACAGCTCTAAGAAGGAATGATAGCAAGCATAGAGGAATTTATATTCAAATATTTAAACATTCTTGAAAGGATGCTTGAACAGAAATTCCCTTTCTCTGCTCCCCATGTAGAAATGAGTTTAGCACTCAGCCAGATGCTAATGCAAAGTGACTCAAGCTATTCCTCGCAAGCATAGCTAAATTGCCATTATTTGTTAAGCGCATTGAATTCAGCTGTGGATACAGCAGTTGGTTGCATTCAGCAAGCATCTGTACCCTTTTTTTTTTTTTTAATCCTCCAAAGCAGAGACAACTCTACCTATCTCCCCCCCTCTCCTCCCCTGTGCTGGCTGGGAACTGTCAAGTGACAACCGACCAAATCCTTTTGGACAGGAGGCCTTCATCCTGAGTTCTGTATACTTACAAAACAGGCCTTGTGGTTGGATCAGGGAGCCCATTAAAAGCGCTTTGATGGTATGGAAATTCATCTTCATGAAGCTCCTAGGCCCCTAAGCAGCATGCTGTTTAGCTGTGGTTACAGATCAGTCATTCACATCGGAGGGCAATAATTGTGCTGACGGCTTGTAAGGCAACGGGAGTACATAAAATAATCCTGGGCCCTCCACCATGGCACTGCGAGTTAATCTTCTCTAATACAGATCAGCTGTTGTTCTAACACATGACTTCATGCAGGCTCCAGTGACTCTGCTCAGCCTTTGATTAAGTAACAGGAGTGGAACCATCTGCATTCATTTTATCCCATAGTTGTCCATTGTTAGGGACCTTATTTCCACTTCTTGTTCCACCTCCACAATCAGACTTCATTTTATTTCTCTGATTAGCACCTCCTATTTGAGTTGCAGGAGTGAGAGTTGCCTCTGTTGACAACTACTCCTTTCAATTTTCCTTTCTCTTTTGTAGAATTATAGTAACTGTTTTTTAAAAAAATCTATTTCTGAAGTAATACCTGCCAGAATCTGTTGGCCAATTAAGATGTCTCCATTCTCAAGACGTTGGTGCCCCCAGATCTCTTCACCATGCCCTTTCCATGCAGTTGAGTTACATCTTCAACTATGGTCTTACGTTTTTATGGATTTTTAAGTGAAAATCTTAAAAAATGAAATTGTATCATTGTAATTGTAAAACATAAAAATGTAAAAACCCATTATTGTCATAGTCTGGCAAACTCTTGTAATGCGTAAGTAAACCTTTTCAGCAGGAGAATTCGAATTAGTTCATCCCTATGTTACCCTTGACACTTGAGATTGAATCTCTCTTAGAAGCAGGAATTACTGTGGTTGCCTTTTCCTGTTGAAATAGCTTAGCCGGCATTTCTACCAAATTAATGATCAATCTATGTCTTGCAACTCATGGGAATGAAATAATGTCAATTTAAATCTTTTAATTAGTCATTATTCAACATTAGCACCCCTGTGTATTAGGGACAGTGCTGTGTACTTGAGGCACTGTATTGAACAAGAAAATATGTCCTCTGCCTTTATAGAGCTTACAGTTTAGATCAAATTACGAGTTTGTTAATCATGGCATATTTATGTGTGTGAATTCCTATAGGAAGTGAATTAAGACCCCATACTGCTGAGCATGTCAGATCAGTTACATACCTGACTCGACAGAGGTAGCTGCTTGTTTTTCCACATAAAGCAGCATCACTAGACATATTGCCTCATCGTTTTTTTAATACCTACCTTTTTAATCGATTTCTATAATCGCCCAGCTTTATCCATGGCCAAAGCATAGTTAGATCAGTAGTTGGTTTGAAATTTTGCTTCACAGTCCCTAACGAAAGACAGAAACACAGTATGTATAAATTCCTCTTATAATTTGCACTATCGCTCCCAAAAGGACGACATTTTTTCTCTCTTTAAACCATGCTCCCAACTTCCTAAACCCTAAAAGTATGTGAAATAAATGTAAGACGTGGGGAAGATGAAGGAGAGAGAAAGATAGAAAGGAGCTGGGAGAAAGGAAAGGGGGAAGGAAAAGTAATTCAGCCAGATGCCTTCCGTCAGTCTAAAAGGAGATAGCAGGACCCAAGATGCAGATAATTGGAAACCTGTAGCAGAGATCTGTTTTCTTGAGTACACAAGCCCTATACACATTAACTTGTCTTCACATTTCAAATGACCAACATGCTTGTCTCGACTAGAATGTCTTAATTCTGAAAAGCTGTAATTGGGCAGTGAAAACAATTAGAGGTGTGAAGATAGGGACAAATGTTTTCCAGTCGTATGTACCAAAACACATAATGAAAGTCATTCGTACTGAAACACATTTTAATTGAAGACTTCTAAAAGATTTTTCATTTCTTTACTTTTCTTGGAAGTGTTTCAACATACCCAAGAACTGCGTATGTCAGGTTTCTTGGAAACTCTGGGACGCAGTGTTATTTATAATTGTCATCTCTGGTTAATTATAGCCTGATTGTATATTCAAATAATGTTATCTTTTACCACTCAGCTCTGTTACAGATTAGTGTCATAGGTGAATAAGTAAGCTTCTCAGGTAGGAAGAATCAGAAGAAGACCCTCATACATACATTTGTTTTGTAAAAACCACCTGCTTTGTGTCTTTAACACCCAAATGGCAAATGGCACGGTTTTGACCAGCTGCATACTCAGGTTCTGACCTTATAAGCTTACCTGATAGGAAATCATAAAAACTTCAGTTTTTGTCCTGATCCTACCAGGCAACACTAATACAATAGAGACGCAGTGCACTGCAATGAGGAACAGACCAGAAGTTTCCCTGATCACTTCCCTCACTACCCAATGTAGTTGTCCTAGAAAGATAATGCCCATGCTGTAATACCTGTTAGAAATGTTTGTCATGACATGTATCAGGATATCTAAATACAGTAGCTTCAACAAATACTGATTAGCTTTTAGCCTACAATGAAGTTCAGGAGTAGGAGGTTGGTGGCCTTAGCTCACTAGTTCAGTGATGTCAGGGTTGAAATCACTTGATTATCTGGGCTGTTCCCTTAGAGTCACAAAATGTTGCTGCACCTACAACTATGTCATGAAGGCAGCAGACTCAGAAAGAAGTTATTTTCTCTTCGCTGAAGTTCGGTCTTCACTCACATAGTCATATTTCACTGCACCCCTCAAGCTGACTTCCATAAACATCTCCTTTGGGTAGAACTGGGTCATTTGCACATCTTCATGACAGTTACTGGTCAAGGAAGAGAGACCACTTTAAATGGATCACAAATTATTTTCTGGGACTGAATTAGAGACCTTATCCTATCTTCCTGAGATCAAAGGATATCTTTTTTTTTTTAAGAAAGGCAGACCACTACCTGCAGCACCTCATTTGGATGTGTCTCGAGTCTTGGAAGCTTGACTAGCCTACTTTCTTCTAGGAATGGACCTTGAGAGCTTGTTTGGAGGGTCTAGCAGGGCAGAACAGCTTCTCATATACTCTCGACCGAAAAAGGGCCCTCTCCTATTGGGGAAGGCCATCCTCTTCCACTGAGCTTACAGCTCCAGGAGGAATGTATGTGGATCCATGGGGCAGGAAAGGGGACACCTGTCTAGCCATCCAGATCAGCCAGTCAACCCTGGTGATCAATGGGGTGACAGAGGTCGCAGCCAGATCACCCTCACATTTAAGGGATATCTCAAGACCAAAGGTTATATTGGCAGGGACAAAAGATAGACCAGAATGGCTACCGGGTAGGAAAAGGCCATCGTCAGCCACGGCTACATTATAAAAATGATACCAAAGCTCTCAAATATTTTCATCATAAAGCTGGTTTGTTTTGATTCCATTTGATGTCATCTATCTAACTGCTTTTGCTCTTCTCTGTTGCATGTCTAGGGCCTTATACCTTGTCTGTGTTTCAGAAAGAATTAAATGACATTCAAGAATGTGTACAAGAAAACATTGTTTGGTGCCAGGTTAAATCAATGAATGTATGTTCGTCCACATACTTTCTACATATTAAGGCCAACTTCTGTATTACTTCTTGTATATAAAAAAGATGTCACTCACAAAAATAAACATACAAATATGTGCATGTATTTCTTAAGGTAGAGAATTTATTCATCAAACATTAATTGCCTGCCGTGTACCTGAAATCTAAACACTTGCACATGCTATGCCTTCATCAATAACTGCAAATAAGAATAGCTAGGAAAATGTCTTACTTTTCCCTCTGAGGTTCAGTGAAAATTCTTTGCAGATTTCCATAGAATAAGATGAAAATTTGGTGAATAATATGTATATTTTATTTTATTTATTTATTTTATTATTTTTTTTTTTTTGCGGTACGCAGGCCTCTCACTGCCGTGGCCTCTCCTGTTGCGGAGCACAGGCTCCGGATGGGCAGGCTCAGCGGCCATGGCTCACGGGCCCAGTCGCTCCGCGGCATGTGGGATCTTCCCGGACTGGGGCAGGAACCCATGTCCGCTGCATCGGCAGGCGGACTCTCAACCACTGCGCCCCTAGGGAAGCCCAATGTGTATATTTTAAATAATGATTTACTCAGTAATGAAACCAGTTTCTCTTTTTGGTGTCGGTCATATTCATAAGAAGTTTTACCACATACATTATAGATGGACTTGTAAACAAAGGTTAATTTTATTACTCCGGCACTTGAAAACTCTTCCAGTACAACCTCCTCTTTTCTGCCATTGTCAACCCTTTTCTTTCCCTTTAACAGAGTGCCAAACATGAAATGACAGTGACCAATGTTGACTTCATGCGGATGTTTAATAATGAAAAAAGTGTGTCAGTCCCAGCATTAGTTACAAATGGCAGTAAGTGTATCGGATGGCAGCCCTGTAATAATTTTACATCCATCATTCTTTCCTGATGCTTCACTGGCCATCTGATGGATGGGGCCAGCAGTGTTAACTCTTCAGAAACTGACACAGTGTATCTACTTCAGCATTATCTAACATATGCTCCTTCTCTTAGATAAGGAGAAGGCATGTGAGGAATTATAAACTACAGGTTTGCTTTGAAAAAGTGAATATGAAGGAACTCATGCCTTTGTATTCAGTGGCAGGTACTACAATTAATTAATGATTTATGGGTGGCTTTTGTAGTTGTTGCCTTTAGCTAAAATGAATTAGAGAAGTCAGATTAGAGCTAGACATTTCAGTGGTAAGAGGAAAAACTCCATGAAGGAGGAAGCTATGTTAGGTAAATCGTTCAGGAGGAAATGAGATAGATCATTGCAACAGTGGGACAAAACAGGAGCTTTTCCTTGGGGGGTGTGTGTGTGTGTGAGTGTTTGTCAAACAAAAATGTCCCCAAACTTTTAAATCTTCTGGTTAGAATTTACCTGAGCACAAATTAAAATAACACAAATGGTTAATATTTTCTTTTTATAGAAGTGAATATATATTATTTTTTATCTCTAATGTAATTATTTATTTGGTGATTTTAATTAAAAGATACACAAAGTCTGAAGTTGAATATTTGCCTTTTTATTATTGGAGTCTCTCTACTCTAAATATGTATGTAAAATGGATAGAGAACTGCTTTCTAGACAGCGGATTATTAGAAAATCTAGACTAGTTTTTTACGTGCAAGTTGGCATTTGATCCTCAGGTTTTCTTTTCTTTTGTTTTTCATTCATAAAACCTTCTTAATACCGAGTGTCTTAGCTAGGGAACACTTCTTATGGGACAGGAGGGGAGAGGAAAACCCCTTAGTGAATATTATCAGCACCGAGCAGCCCGTTTTCTAAGACCATGACAAAAAGGCAAATAGGTATTATGTCATCACCCATCCATCACTCTATATGTCAGCCTTTCAATAATTCCAATCGACATTCTCGACAGGCTGGTGCAAGTTAAAGGGGCTGTTTGTTTCTAGAAATTGAGTATAGGCTGTCTATAGCCTTTTGTTCCAGATGGTTTTCTTCTGTGTCTTTTCATTTCTTTCTTTTTCTTTCTTTTCTTTTTGGGGGTATTTAATTGAAATACATGCCGAGTTTGCAGACTGCAAAGATCAGAGCTGTTTTCGTCCAGCAGTGGTAACTATGCATTAAACATTTTGATTTGTTTGAGCTTGAAGTTTAGTCCTTTCTTGCCATTTGCTTCATGGAGTTTGTGTATATTTACAGCCTCTGCATTTAATGGCCACATGCCTTATTTTCACAGATGGCCAGTGGAAGACTTTTTCTTTCTCTTAGTATAGCCTGCTTTCAGTTTTGCTACATTTGTCACAGTGCCACTACTTGCAGCTAGCAAGTGCCCACGCTTGGTGGGGAGCAATTATGGTGTGAGTTTTTAAGGAGCTTTTTAAAGGGTTTTTTTTTTTTCCAGTAAACTTTTTATGGTTTAATTTTCAAGCCTAGAAAAGCTGTGCATGTTTTCAAACAGAGAGTCTTGTGTTCTTTACATCATTCTGGTAGAGGGGTTAGTGCAGGATGGTCCAATAAAATGAGACACACAGGGCATGCCAAATTGGGTTTCAGATAGACACCCACAGGCCTCTCTGATGATTGAAATTGTCTGTTCATTTAAAGATATGAGGATAGGCTCACAATAGTATTCCTGAAAAAAAACGAGTTTGAAAACACCGTATGGAGAATGATCTAGATATTTTTAAAGTACATTTCCATGGTACATAGATAAAAGACTAGAAGAAGAATAAACAATCATTTTGCCAAGGTGATGGGGTTGGAAATTTACATGTCCCCACATTCCTGATTTTTTCAAATTTTCTGTAAGTAAAATAAGAATCACTTTTGTTGTTGGACCAGAAGTGTTATTTTTGAAAACCTGGTCTACTAAGAATGATCTTTCCTTCCCTTCTCCCTTGCTCCCTTCTTCATCCCCAGGATCAAATAGCTGTCTTCAAGACACTTAAACATTAAGGCACTGAAATAATCAAAGAGCCATTTGTTTTTCAATTATCCTCATACTTAGTAGATGTATTGTATTCTCTATCGTCATTTATTGCAAGTGACTTTAACAATATGGATTTAAAATTATGAGGAAAATATTCTGAATTTAACATTTATTTCAAAGGGCCTCATTGAGTCTTTCCACTTATACCTTTTCTGTTTTACAAATGAGAAACACTTGTTTATGAGTATAGGAGTAAAAATAGGAGTAATAATAGCTATTGATATCTAGTTTGTATCTTACCTTTTTCAACTGCTTTCACATCAAATTTCAGTTCTGTACAGTATTATAAGCAGAAAAGTATTCATATCTTTGTTTTAAAAATAAAAACCTTGAGGTATGACATTATTATAGGAATTCGAGTGGTAGATCAGTTTTTAAACCCAGGTCCTCTTGTTCAAATTTCAGTCTCTTTTCTAATGGGCCATGCTGAAGATGTTCAAGAAAGTAACTCAGTGCCTGTTTGATTAGATTGTACCCCAGCGTTGGCCATGTGAATCATTTAGTACATTTTTGAGGATTTATCACACACACACACAAATCCTTTAATCAATCAGCATCTCCATCATTTGTGTATCTTTTTTCCAACTCTTTGTTTTTCCTGTTTCTGCTCCCTTTCTAGGTCTTCCTTTCTTCACCACGCACCAGCCCTCTTCATTAGAGAATGAGCCGGGAAACAGAAAGAATATGTTCCATCTTATTTATTTTGCTTCTCATAGCAGCTCTCCTAAAACATGTGAAGTTTTAGCTGTTCATTAAAATGAGATTTTAAATATCTATTCTACTCTAAATTTTCTCCCCTAAAACTACCATGGATGATTGAAAAGCGAACTATAACCCCGCTCTGCCTCTTTCTATTCGTCAGACCCAGCATTTCGGAACCAAACCATTTCTCTTTAAAACAGTGCAAGTATATTTATTTAACTGAGGTAACTACTGGCTACTGAGGCTGCATTTATAAGAATACGTACAGTTTTACAGCTTTTATCCTATGAAAAGGAAAAATTAAAGAGCAAAGGTCTATACGTTTCTGTAGCTCACTAACTGAGTGACCCATTGTTTATAGAACAGTTATCATCAGACAACATTCCAGTTGTGTGTTTACATCTGTGCAGCCCTCCCACCTACCAGACACCCTGTGTAGGTTGTGAATTCTATTATTTTACTTTGTTGGCCTCCTATTTTTCTCACATTAAGCCTTCTGATTTGACTTGGTGTGCACAGTTATCTGTATCTGCCCTGGTTTGAAATAAAGTCATGTTTTTAGACTTTGGCTGAATGCTGAACACATACACAGACACTTTGAAAACTCAGGTCTTAGTTTTTTCCTCTCCTGCCTTCCCTCTTCCACATGTACAGACTATAAGCACCCCTGGGACAAGTAAGCAAGGACCAATATTTTACCATGATATTATTCACGTGTACCCTCTTTGTGAATGATTTCTTTCCTACGGATTCCTTTGAGTGGCTCTTCGGTTCATTACCCCACACACTCAATGACTTCTTCCTCTCCATGGCAGTCATGTTGAATTCGGACATATGACTGCATGTTTCACAATGCACTTAGAATCTGTAAATCTGAGTATTATTGGACAGTCCCTTCACAAAATGTATTTCAATAATCATATTTTTTGGGTTTTGTTTCATAATTTGAAATATCTTCCTTGAATTTAAGAAAATGATGATAGAATTCTCAATTATAAATGGAGTACCTTTACATTTTGAAACATAATTAACAGCTTCTGAGGAAACTATCATCATGGATAGAGAAACATGTATAGCTGTATACATTTGTCAAAATACTTCTGTTTTGTTTGAGCAACTCCAGTCAAGTGGAACATAGAATTGAAAGAAAATGTAAAGGGCCTTTAATTCAACATATCATCTGATGTTGAATTGCCAGGCAGGTAGTCATATGACCAATACTTGAAAACCTCTAGGGAAGTGAAATGTTTTGCATCCTAAGACAGCCCACTCAATGGAGAGACAACTCTTTTATATAACTCTTCCTTCAGTGGTTCGTTATCTTTCACTTGATAACTTACAACCATTGGTCAGTATTCTGTCTCTTTACTACATATGGCCAAATCCTCTCTTTTTCACAAATAAGAGGTCTTGATTCTTTTTAAGCATGGAGATTCTTAAGATATTTAAAGACAGAGATTGTTGATCTCCCCTTCAACTCTCTCTTGCAAGGTCCTGTGCAATTTCTCCATGAAGACAACAAGGATATTGATAGGAACATAACCCAAAGCTGAGTTAAGTCCAAAACATTATGGCCATGGTCTGCATTCCAGTTTTTGCAGAAAAAGAAACTAGACCATTACAACATAGTTTTTTCTTAATGAATCCATACTAGCTTCTTGTTGTATCACATCCTGTACTAAGTGCTCTTAACTAATCCTGTAACAATCAGTTCTGTCTTTTCTGGAACATACATTAAGTGCTCAAGTCATTGTTCCACAAATTCTCTCTTTATTCATGAAAACTCAGAATTAGTTATTTATGTACAATTCCTAATATTTCTCCCACTTTAAAATCAGTTCTTTAAAAATCATAAATAGGGATTCATCAATTTTATCCACAAGTCATTTTACTATTCTTAGAAATGTATTCATCCAGATTAAGACTTGAATTCATAGAAGCTGTGTGTTTCCTTCAAAACAATTCTATCTTCAGCTTTGTAATACTTCTTAAGAAAACTTGATCTGCCAATACATTTCACTTTGACCAGATTGCCTGATGAAACTAAGTTTCTATGTAATTTAGCAAGAATTATACTTCAAGAAACATTTCATGAAGCTGGCTACCAAAGTTCACAAAAGGAAATTAGATTGTGGAAACAAAATTATGGGTTCTAATTTATTATTTTCTCCACTAGGGGTATCTCTGAATTTAGAAGGGGAAAAAAATCAGGATTAGGTAAGGATTTTTTTATAGTTGACTAAACCACAAGACACTTATGGACTTTTCCAACCCCTTAGCTCATATATCCATATGATTCTCTGATGGAGAAAATGAGTGGAAAAATATTCCTGAAGGATACTAGATTTCAGAGTGCCAAAGTGTCTGAGAAATTCACATTTGACCAGAATAAAATTAGTAAAAGATTTCTTCAGATTGCATTTTTGTTGGCGTTGGAGAGAAATGTATGTGTGTATGTGTGTGTGTATTTGTACATAATTTATTGTAAATCTTTTACAACAAAGCTTTCTTTCCCATTTGTGCAGTTAGATTACGTGGGTGGATGCTTATTTTTTAGAAAATGGCAATCTCAGTAAGCAAGGGTGAAACCAGGAGATTGAAGGGGATCTCAGACACACGCATTGTTTTTTATGTTCTACTTAAGCTGATGAAAAAATTCTCCAACCGATAAATCGTTATGACATTATAAATAATCTTTCATCTTCTTTGGTGGTCTGTGAGGGTCCCATAATTGGAGGGTTAAAAACCTTTTTTGTTTCTTTTTTCTTCCTGTGTCATTAGTATAGAAGGAGATCATAAAAAAGGTCAGCCAGAAGGGGTTTAACTGTTACTGAGTCAACATTTGACAGTCACACTCTATTCTGTCATTTCATGCATGTGCTTTTTATGAGTTTTATAGCTTTGTGAGCTTTATTTCAGGGACGTCCATTATCATAGCTGATCCACAGCCCATCTCTTTCTTTGTGTATGTGTGTCTGACGGTGAGCAAAGCTTGTCACTTATATAAATCCCAATTTCAAGGAGTAATAGAGGAACCATCTACTCATGCAGTTTAGGCTTAGGTAACTAAGGAAATATCTACTTCCTCTAGAGCACAGTTTGTGTGGTTTTTTTGTTTTGACTGCTCTATGAAATATCGACAAACAATGTGCCTTTTGAGCCTTTACAAACACAGTGAATTTTTAGTTGTTTTCTATATAGTTGAAGTAATGGAATAAGAGAACTTTTCAACTTAAATATGTACTAGACTTATATTATGGGGCTATAAACCATCAGGCCTGAGAATCAAATGGAAAATAAAAAAGATTAAATACATTGTCAGGGATGATGTGCAAGAGGAAAGAAAAAATCCCAACAACTTTTAGAGTTGTTACAAACATTCTCCTTTTTAATGCATATTTGTCCACTACTCTGGCTGTAGACAATAAAGGATCATAACCACAGCAGGATACTTAATACTCATATTGAAATAACTATTCCTGTAATTCTTATATTTTAGGAAGAATCTTTATCTTTTTCATTTCCCCTATTTACTTTTTCCCTAATATTAAAAGTGTATCTTTTTCATTTTTTAAACTAATGAGAATCTGTCATATATTACAGCACCATTTTACAAATTAGGATTCTGAAACTCAGGGAGGTTAATTGATTTGTCTAAAGTAGTATAGCTAATATATATGGCAGCGTTTGGTTAAAATGTCATGTTCCTGATCCCAAAGCCATTATTTTCTATATGGGTTATTTTCTCTATTTTCAAATATGTTCTTTTCCCACTGATCTCTATAGCCTTTTGCCATTCAGAACGTTGTTTGCTTAGAAAGCACTGATCTTTACTGACCACTTCTAATCAGCTAATTACCCACATCTCTTTAGATATTTCTTGGCTCTCCTTGTTGATTCCCACCATAGTCTGGTGTCATGTGCAAACAATACACGTGCTGTTTTCCATTATTCAAGTCATTGGATGAGCCACAGAGCCCAAAACCAGCTGCCAAATTCCCTAAGTGAATATTAACACATTAATAATAGTTATATGAATGTTGAGTTTTAGAGTTATTCATTTGACCCCAAGAAACTATATTGTCTAAAACTTTCTTTTCTTCTGTAGATCAGATACAATTCACTTGAATGTTTCTTCAAGTCAACATAGGATCAGAAAGTTTTTCAAGTTAAGACAAACTTTACCTTAAGTTTCTTCTTGATCTTAGTAAACCTACAGAGTTGTACAAGGTTTGATTAGCCAGATAGGACTCATCTTTCCAAAGGAATTCTAGTTGTTATCCAATAGCTAGTTTTTATCCAATAGAAAGCATACAGGTCGTCTTGTTTGGTCCTTATTTGTAAATCCTCAGGACTATTTCATTTTGACTACTTTGTAGTAATTAATCTGTTTGCACCCTGTACTCTGATGTTCCTCAGAGCAGTTCAGAATTTTGGCCAATATTTCTTTAAGTGTGTTTTTTGTTTGTTTGTTTGTTTTATATCTAATAGGAAAAAAGTAGAAGAGAGAAAGATGAATGAATCTTATAAGTTTCAGGGCAGTGTTTGGATAGTATTGAGAAGGCAGAAAAGTATAAGTGCTATACTGGATTTATGTTCAAGAACACTGGTCTTAGACTGGGGGCATGTGGTGGTCTTTTTCTATAAAAATTCTTGACTAATGTGCTCTTTATCAGAGCCAGTTGGAACTAAGGGTATAAGTTTGGTAAAAATTATCACCTCTGCCCATCAACATATTTTTCTATTTCCATAAACTCAGTTTCTTTGGTGTTTCTTATTTCCAACATCTTCCCATTTACCACCTCCCTACCTGACATTTACTGCCGTCATTTTGTTTCAGCAGTCTCTATTTAGAAAGGATTAATTTAATTATAAGAACTTTGAGAATCACCTTTTTTCAGTAATAGTCACACATTTGAATAGAGGCTTTGGAAAGGGAACTATTTAACCCAGTGTACAGAATCAGAAACGGTTGAGTTGTATCTCAGACAGTGCATAGTAGGACTCTTTGTGAAGGGGATGGCCAGGAACGGATGGGATTAGAAGTAGTAGGATGAAAGGAATCTTCCCGGTGTACCAGCATTTGTGCTTTATAATATTTGGCTGACTTTCCTCCTATATTCCTGAATAGATTGAATTTAAACTTTTGAAGGCTATTCTTAAATCCAACTCATTCTTTTGGTAGTTCAGTATATTATCTAGAATCCTATTCACACATAGATTTATATCTACCTATATACATAAGAACTAAATATGAACTTTTACAATGGGATCAGTATTCATATGGAATTGTATAGCGAGTTATTTACTATATAACCACTGTATTTTATATATATATATATATATATACCATATATTTACCATATAACCATTTGGGTTTTATGATATACCCCTTACCTCAGTTCCTCTGTCTTCTGAATTTATTGTCAGCAAGAGTTTCTAAATTGTGGCAGTATTACCATTTTGATTTACATGCTACTGTAAGGTGTTTTAATTAAAGACACAACACACCTTCTTCAGGTCCTCCAATCACTTCTCATTTACCCTGTTCACATGACTGAGAATTAGCTTAAATGACTATTTAATGACTTAAATGACTATTTTGTGACAAAAGGTCACAAAAGAAGTGCAGCTGACTGTGTTTACTTCCACTGTCTCCTACTGACATCCTCTTAAGAAGTATCATAAATTCCACTTGTGGATAGCTAATTGAATCATTTTATTATACTCTGTGCTTTAGAGGTAGATGATTAGAGGTTACTTATTGTAAAAACTACTTGTGACTTTCCAGCTCATCCTTTGCTAATTTTAGCTACTTGGTAAGATGGTGCAAGGTCCATACAGCTGAATGCAGAATCTTCAGAGTCACTTAACATTTCATTTTTTCTACTCCAACTGCCTTCATTTTGCTGTTTCTTCTTGAAAGACTTTACTTCAAAATAGAAAATATGTAGCATTATTGCCCCATACACTTTTAAATAAAAACCTGAGAGGTGATCCATGCCCAGTACATTCCCCAAAGATAGCACAGTAAAGTATTCACTGACCCGGGGGCTCTCAGATTATGTTGATGGAATGTGGTTTGTTTTTTTTTAATGTAACTGTCTTCTATTTTAACAGCTACATTTACTCTAAAGACAGTCTGTTAAGCTGGTGTCCTTGGTGCTCCTGGGCTCAGCTGAATATATACAGCAGACTCTCTCAGCAAAAGAAATGTAGAACATGTAAAGCAGATGAAAATACCAGTTTCATACACAAAACAAAATTGGGTGAGGTTCCACATTTTTAAATATATAATTTATTTCAACTTTAGTACTATATAATCTTATAGAACTAAAGTTGGTATAAACTATTTTGTTTTCAGTTTCTCTACTGTATTTTATACTGATTGACAATTTAAAATATTTTTTCTATTAAATCGTATATCAGACTTTGATGAAGAGAGACATGGATTCCAAGGCCTCTAAATTAAGAGAATTTTCCATCTAGTGTGTATAGTTGAAATACTGTCAGAGATTTTATAGAGGTAAAGTATATACTGTCTGAAGAATTTCAGTACCCTGTTGGCTCTTGTTGGGAACGTTAGTTGGGTTCTTTACCTGTAATACAATTATCTTAAATAGTTGATTATTTTCTGTGAACCTTTTGTTTTGTTTTTTTTTTTTTTGGCCGTACGCGGGCCTCTCACCGCTGTGGCCTCTCCCGTTGCGGAGCACAGGCTCTGGATGTGCAGGCTCAGCGGCCATGGCTCACGGGCCCAGCCGCTCCGCGGCATGTGAGATCTTCCCAGACCAGGGCAGGAACCCGTGTCCCCTGCATCGGCAGGCGGACTCTCAACCACTGCGCCACCAGGGAAGCCCTCTGTGAACTTTTTATTGTGTCAGTAGCTGTTCCGCAGCTACTGATTCATTTGTGTAACTCGTGACTGTGTTCCTCAGAAGATGAGGTGCATGATTACCAAGAAACATGAGCAAATTTTATGAAATCCAATAGGTGCTTTTCTTAAAGCTGCTTTGGAACCACATCATCCTCAGAGCAATGATGGAAAGTTCTAGAGAGAGTTGTAAACCTTTTATTGTATGCTTTTCTGTTCTTAAAATCACCCAATTACTTAATTTGGAAATAGTTTAAAATCTCGTGTGGTGTAGATTAAGCATTATATTTTTCTTGAAAATAATTTACTTTGTAATGCCACGTTCTCCATGAATTCAGATCATGCACTGCGTGCTTTCAAATGACTTGATGTCTTTGCAGATCTAATTTTGGTATATTTGTATCTCAGATAATTCTCCAACTCAATATTTTGGCTTAGCAATCCAAATCAAATCGTGGTCCAAGTAGCAGGCACTCACATTGAATGTACAGAGACTTGACAAGCAATTAACAATGAATATTGAAACGTCTTCATTACCCTTGCATGAGGAATGCAGATGGCATTTAGGGAGATGGCAACCCGAGGGCACTACTGTGAATTATGTTTCAATCATTTGGTCACCTGACTATTGGAAGACTTTCTCTGGGCCTCATGCCACTTCTATACTTTTCCTGTCTGGCTAAAAATAAAGCAGGCATTCCAAATGTTGTAAAACAGGTTGCTTCCATGAAATTTCTATGCACATTTTGTGATTTGGGAAGGTTGTCTCCAAGGATCCCAGCATCCATCCTTTAGGCTCAGCAAACCCAAATGCCAAGACTGTATAGGGGATTCTGCAAATCAGAGTCCCTTCAAACATCCTGCTGATCATTGGCTTCAGTTACCTCAGTCATAACGTGCTGAATGTGCAAAGGTGAATAAATCAGCATCTCCTCCCTTCCAGGAGCTAATGTGTTATATATAGCCCAAGGAAAAAAATGTCTTTGAATAATTATAATTTCCAGATTGAGATCTCATTATAAATTTCTTTTTTAAAGGAAAAAACAACACTGGAGAGTCTGACTCAGCAACTGGCAGTTAAACAGAATGAAGAAGGAAAATTTAGCCATGCCATGATGGATTTCAATATGAGTGGAGATTCTGATGGTTTGTGAAATTTTTCGTATATATTCCAGTAGTGTGCAGAAGTGTCTGTTTAATACCAATTAAAACTACTAAAAAATATACAAGACAGCCACCTCATACCTGATCATTACAGTAAGAGTTCACATGTACTGAGTGGTTCCCACCTGCCCAACGCTCTGCTGAGTGCTATGCATAAATCATCTCTTTACTCCCCAGCACAACCTGTGACATAAGAACTCTTACAGATATAGAGATTAGCCCTTAGGAATTTTGAGTCATATTTTCCAAGACTACAGGGCTGTAAGCACCAAAGGCAGGTCTTGGATTCAAGATGGCATGATTCTAAAGCAAATGCTCTCAATCATCATCGTCCCTGTCTCTCACTTCCCTATTTCTTACACCTGAAACAAACTTTTCAAAAATGTTTTTCTATAAGCACATTTTGAGGTTTTCATTTGTCAAACCCTGACCAGAATACATGGCTCAGAGGACATTTTCAGGATAGTTTCTTGCATCTGGGACCCTTTCCCTCTTATACTATCTACCATACAGTCAGGTGCCCTGCCTACCCTCTGTAACCCAACTAGAGCTCCAGCGGTACAGTCTCATGCTTCCCTCACATGCCTTGAGACTTCTGTTGTCTGCGTCATCTTTGAACGTTCTAAACATCCACAGGGACAACCAAATAAATTGATGCTCTAATTCTAATAGCACAGCAAAGAGGGAAAAAGAAGAAAGTGCTTTTCCTCTTACACTGAGCCCCGACTGGGACCCTCTCTCCAGTGTCAGGTGACATACATGCATTTCAAGAGCATGGTCCTCAACTTTGTTACCATGGCAGAAGCTCCCTGCATACAGAAAAAGACTGAACCAGCGCAAACCAGTGAGCAGCCAAGGGGCTAGCCAAACTTGAGCATTTAACCAGATAATTCTGTCGAGACCAAATTTTATTGAATTGGATATCCAAGAAAAGTCTGTGTTTTTCTAGCCTATTGTATCCAGATGTTTCCTTCTCTTTTCTGCTTCGCTTGGCTAAGATAAACCTGGTCTAAGTACATACAGAGAGCTTGTTTAGCTTTGATGAAATCACATAATGTTCATTTTATTGCTTATGTTGCTGTAAGGTGTAAGAACAAGAAAAAGCAGCTGTGCAAATGATCATTTGCCAGCTACAAACCCATTTTAGGAAGATGTCGCCATATATTAGCACTCATTTTTGTCAATAAAAAGACAATTACTGGTAATAACACATTTCATAAATTTTAAATTGTATCAGCGTGATAAAATATACCCACGGTAATCAGCATTAAAACATCAAAATTGTTGTTGCTGTTATTTGTTATATTCAGTCATGCTCATATGCAAAATATTTTCCAATCTTCATCAGACCAAAGGGCATACTACGAAAGAGAAATAATAAGAAATTCCAAATAAGCTGTGTTTTTTGTTTGCTGCTACAGAGGTCTTCAAGTCTGGGTAATTTTGTTTGATTCCTGTTCCTTCAAATTAAGAAAGGAAAAGGAGGATGAAGGAAGAAAAGAAGAGCAGTGCTCTAGAAAAATCCCAAAATATTTGAAATTTTTACATGCTAACAGAATATATCTCTTTCATCTTTTGTAATGACAATCCTGGAGAACATAGTGCCAGAGTTATATGTTTTGCTTCTCCTTATTTTCTTTGCCTAAATTCAAGTATCTCTGGAAGCAGTTTAATCTGCTGAAGCCACTCTACAAAGTCAGATAAAGCCTAGAGGAGCGCCTGAAGCTCCCCAAGGTTCCAGTGTGACACTTGGTCATGTTTTATCATCCTGAGTCTTGCTGTTTGGAATGTAATTATCAATGGATCTCTTTGGATAACTTAGATGTTAGTGGGAAAATTCAGGGAAATGAACTTTTTTTTTTCACCTTAAATACGTGACTGTAGACTTTGTAAGAAACCATAGAATGTAACCATTTGTTTGTTCTTTTCCTACCATTTTCAAGTATGTTTTGGGAACCAGACTATCATTGCTGCGTCAGCATATTTCATGCATGTATTAGCACATAATTTCAAAGAAAAGCCAAACACATTATAGGAGATATCTATATTGTATTTTAACCTTAAACATTTATTTAGCAGTGTTTTTATATAGCCTCAGAGAGAGAAAAAGTATGCTATGTTCTGTCAGTCTTCAGGTAGCAGAGACACATCCTTACCTGTAGTCATCCATTCTGCTGAACAGTTTGGTGTTTCACAATTTTGTAAGCTTTTTGACCTATCTAATATTTCTACAGTACCAGCATGCCTGTTGACCTAACCCAACTATTCTCTTTCCAGTTTGTATCAAAGATCACATATTCGAATTTCTTGTGTGCTCTTGAAAGTAAATGGTGAAACAGTCCATAGTCCATTGAAAGAAAGGAAAAATATATTAGAAATGGACTTAAAAATACAAATAACAACATTTGACACCTCAAGGCTTATCACAGAACCTTCATAAACAAGCATCTGGCTCAAGAACTAGAAGTACCATTATTTGATGTGCTTTTGATCTTCAGATATTTTAATAGGCTGAAAAACAATAATGCAAGGAAGGGAATTGCCATAAGTTTTAACACTAACGTGAAGCAATGTTCCCTGTTTTTAGGAAGTGCTGGAGTCTCAGAATCAAGAATTTATAGAGAATCCAGGGGGCGTGGTAGCAATGAACCCCACATAAAGCGTCCAATGAATGCCTTCATGGTGTGGGCTAAAGATGAACGAAGGAAAATCCTTCAGGCCTTTCCTGACATGCACAATTCCAACATCAGCAAGATACTGGGTAAGCAAAGTATTAAGAGTTAAGTGATGTATGAAGTACAGGTACAGTTTTGTTTTCTGCATTTGTTGAAAGAGACTGGGTTTGGAAGCCAGGCAGCTCATGTTTTCTACTTATCTAAAAATTAGGTACATCTTATTGAGCCTTTTCTTCTGACCATGAAGCATTCCACATTTATCAAGAAATTGTGCCCAGATTCTGATTTAGATGTGTGTTCCTACACTAGTTGTTGTAATATTTCCTCTTCTTCAAAAATTTAAAATATTTGTATTAAGACTAGGAAGAAAAGCTCTTTTCACACAAGCCACTCAGTATTGGTATTGACCTTATTTGTTCTTTTCCTTTGTAAACACTATAGAATTCGTCATGTCATGGGGGTGAGGGTGGAGGTGGAGATGATGTCTGTTCTAATACTATAATTGAAAATCAGTTTAGATTGTCAGGACACAAGAAGATGTTTGGGTGTACATTTTTTAATTTTTACTTTTAGTATCCTTACGCATATTTTCAGTATCATATAAAAAGGGACTTTCCCTGCTATTGCAGCTTTCAGCTTAACAGATGACAAAAGTACATATTTACCCAACATACATAGACACTGAAGCACACAGCAAAGATGGTTGAAAGGAAAGAGTACTGATTATAAAGAGACCTATTATACACCAATTTAAGTCCCAGAAAGAAGGAATGGAAGAGGCCATTTCTTTGGTGCTGTTCTCTTGACATCATTACCATCATCAATGTCATCCTCACCATCATCTGTACCTTCAAGAGCATGGTGTCCAGGTTCTTGACAACCTAAGCAAGTTTTTATTTTCTCTGACTTCTAAGAGCTAAATAAAAAAATTAGAAGAAGAACACTTAACTCTATCAGCACATTTTGTCTTTGACAAATAAGTAACAAAATTTGTTGAAGTTATTAAAGCTTTGTTAAAATCCATAGTGCACTTGGAATTACACGTAGCTAATGTAGTTTGCCTTTTGATTCTTTACATTAAGGAACCGATCATCTGAAAGTGGTTACTAAACATGTACATGCGTTTTTATGATCCCATATTTTCAACAACGGTAATAGGGTGCCTCCCAGTCCACAGTGTACATTTGTAATGAAACAAAAACAAACAAAAACCATTAACTACTTAAACTTGTGTCTCAATTTTCATCTAAATGATTTTGAGCTCTTTAGATGACGGTTACCTCAAAAGATATGAACATGTGAAGCTTTATATGTGCATAGAAAACATGAATATTTATGCATAAATATGTATGAATATTTATGTATAAATATATATCCAAATATAATAAAAAACTGAAACTGATCAAAAGAAAATGCATATTTTTTGCATCTCTACCATCTCTGATCTATTTTTCTTTTTTTGAAAACATTCTTCCTTCCATATGAATTTTTCGTTTAAAAAAATACCGTATCTGTTTCATTTAGAAAAACTCAAGAAAAGAATAAAATACTTGATGTAAGCTTATTTCATATTTTAATATATCAGTTATTATCAAATTAGAAATCCCCAAATGTCAAAAAAACACTAAAAACTAAGATTGTTTAACGTGTCTTTATATCATTCATTTATGTGTCTGAATACTAAAAAAATAATAATCACTGATTAAAACCTTACTCTAAGTATGAGAGAAATACCAGTGAAATATTTTAGGAAATAGAGCAAAAGCCTTCATGGGAAAGAGATGACTGGCTAAAAGAATTCCTTTCTGGTTTGAAGGAGAGAATATTAGAATGACTATATGATTATATCATAATAGGTTGCATGAAAGAGAATGCTGCCTAGCTTAAGATTTTTCAATGAAATTATATTAATTAAAGATATAGCAGGAAAAAAAAACCCCACCGAGGTGTCTTGGGCCTCAATATTTAGTCATAGCGTCAAATAAATAAGTGATCTTCAAATACCCACAAGATCATTCTAAATGGCTCATTTCATATAAAAGTACAAAGAAAGCTTGATGTTTTCCCTTTTACTAATTGTTTTGGATAACAGCCTCTGACAGCATGCCACTAATTCATTCTGCTTAAAACAGGCGCTTGAGCTGGGTTGACATTTTACGTAGTCTCCGGAGATCCTAGTTGACATTTTAAAGGGCTTCTAAGCATTTTATAATACCCTAAAATCTGGTTTTAATAAGCCATTCTGCTGAAATTGTTAACATAAGGAATCACCTTTTACCGTTTGGCGCTAGATCAGGGGACGGGGGACATCTTTTTCTGATTAGGTATACAGTAGTTAGAGTAAAATGTGCAAACTCATTACAGACCCCGTGGAGATGACACTGTTGCCCAGCTCAAACTCTTCATTTTTAGTGTGTTGCCAGACTTAGAAAGGAAAAGAGTACTTTCAAGACTGATTTTTTTTTCTCATTTCGAACATCAAATATTTTAGATTGAATCTTCTTTTTTGTCATCAGGAGGAATATCTGAATGTACTTAATTCTTTTTTCATCGTTGAAGGCTCATCTTTTGGAAACAGCAGGGAACTTTTACTCCCTGTACATGGTCCAGGGTGAGCAGCCAGCCACACCCAAATCAAGGAGATGTTTTCATCTCTTTTGAAGGTATCTAAAATTCTGCCCTCCCATCCTCATCTAGTGAGTTTCAGGGGGTTACATTGCAGCTACAAACAGTGGTTGGTGTACCTGCAAAGCCACTGAAACCAAAACCAAACTGTCATTTGGTTATCCCCATTCGAAAGCTATTATTAAAAAATGATAGCTGCCTTTGCCACCAAACTGAACCACTGTTCTGCTCGGTCGTATAATGGAGTAGTTAGCTTAAGCATTAACTGGGTCAAATTGGCCCTTAATTCTTAATTTTGAAAAGACATGTAACAGTGATATGGCCATATTTTTCAATATAGCTTAGAATTCAGTGATACTTCCAGAGAAATTATATTATCAAGTTTCAAAATATTTTGATTCCAGTTCATACCACAGTTAGAGGCCAACTTATTTGAGAATTTACACATCTTGTACTATCCTTTTTTTCTCTGCGTTTTAGCCAGAACAACTTTAGGTTCTTCTACTCCCCCTTCCCACTACAAAGCCTTGATCATTCTATTCTTCCTCCATAGGCTGCTCTTGTTTTTTCAATCCCTCTAGGAGTCATTTTTGCAGCGATGCCTTCCTGACCTACAGAAGATTGATCTCACCTCCTTATCATATGTTCTCCTAGCTTCCTGTACTTTCCACAATTAAAATTATACATTTTGCAATTACGTATTTAATGTATTTCTTCTCGGCTGGAATATAAGCTCCAAGAAGATAGGAACCGTAACAACTCACTGCTGCATATCAAGTGATGAATACAGCATCATGCACATAGTAGGAAATCTAAACATAGCTCTTACATTCCAAGGCATGTTACTATGAGGCATAAACATTCCCTTTCCTTAGTGAAAAATATTCTTTTTTGAGCTGATAGAACATTTAGACTTAGGGAAGAATCTTTGGCAATTCCTATTCTAACTGAGAATGCTAGTTTCTTTGTTTTATTTGGTGGTAAACATAGTTAGTGAATTTCAAGTCAACCATCCTTGATCCACTGTTTGATTTCTTTAATTATTCAGTAAGTTATTCTGATAAGTTCACTTTTCCACTTCCTATTCTGAGGGTCAAAATTCTGGTATACATACATATAAGAAACTCCACAAGAAGAATTGATCTAGTTCAATAGTATTATAGGTTTACTTGTGTTTATATTTGCCCTGAGAACGACATAATGATTTTCAAGTTCCTCTAGAAAATAATGTTGAATAATAAAGAGTTTGAGATTGTACCTACAAATGATATGGCCTGACCAGCTAACTAAATGTTGGACACTGTATTTAAATACAAGTTTGAGAAAGGAGTAGAAAAATTGTTATTATTTGAACTGTAACCTGAGTTTCTGTTGTAAATATAATGAAATCATATTGGCTGTCTAGATTGGAAAAAATCTGTTTATAAATCTTTGTAACACCTACGTGGATATACCCACCCAAGCAACATCTGTTCCAATAGGAAAGAATTCTAAGGGAGGAGATGTTGTCCCTTTCTCTGCATTCGTTTAATAAATATAACAGTCCATATTGAGGAATTCTGTACATTTGTAGGAAAGTACTATTCATTAGTGAGCTATTTGCATTTGAGATGTGGAGTTATGGTTAAGTAATGAATTCATTCAAAAGGTTTACGATCTTGCTTAGGTAAAGGCAGCAGGGCCAGTACATATTTGCTAGGCATCTCCTAATTCCAGTTATTTTGGTCTTTGTGCATTTGGGTAGAGTTGAGCTGAGTACTTGCAGATAAACATCTGCAAATAGATTTTTCTCACATTCTTAATAAAAAATAAACATTACTACTACTACTACTTCTGTTACTACTGCACATAGCCATACTGATAGAATCAACGCTTTAAATCACATCTATATTGAGAATAAGCATAAACTATTTTTAATTAAGCTTCCAATAGTTGTTTTTTTGCAATCCTACTTGAATCCAAACCAAAATTAAAAGTGAAAAGAAAGGGAAAACCAATTTGGGCTGACATTACTAATGCATACTCTATCACAGGAAGTGACATTTTTATGTATTATTGAAAGTGATTTAGTAAGAGAAAAATGTTACTGAACACATACTTATTATTGTGAGTTTTGATTTCTGCTAGATCCTATATGAGTATAGGTATGTAAGGATACATGTTGTACCACAATTTCAATTTCATTTCTGACTAAGTTTGAGTCAGTGATCCACAGGTTAATAGTTGTGTGACCTTGGGTAAGTTACTTCATCTATTTGAACTTCAATTTTTTAATCTTTAGAAATAGGTATAAATGTTGTCTGCTTACGAGATTATGGTGAAAGGTAAAAATGGAACAACTTATGTAAAGGTTTTAGTACGGTATCTAGCTCACAGTAGTTACCCAGTGCATGTTCATTAATGTATTTTTTAGAATTAGAATTTTAATGAAATAAATTTTTAACTAATCACATAAGCATATTTAAACATTTGGGGGAGGATGAGAATTACACATACCATACGTTAGAAACCTTTGTAGTAAGTAATGTACCCTGCATAACAATACTCAGTAACTAGATAATTACCCTCAGATTCAAAATATGTAATGCATTTTTGAATAACTTTTCAGTTCACAGTTGAATTACATCATGGTCTAATGTAGAAATGAAAGATATTTCCATTAAATCATCTATGCACTTTTAAGTACATAAGGTACAAGTTTGGCTAAATTGTTCATTCAAGCCAGAAGAAAAATATTGCTTAGTGTTTGTATCTCTGGGTGCACAGTCTTTGAGGACACTGCCGCCAACACCTCTGTTCTTGTGGCATCTCACCTCTTGAGTCAGAGCTCACTAATCATAACCTTTTCATGTATTTCTGGGATTTGGCCAACATTTTTACTTTAGATTTTCGTGTTCTCAGTTATACCTTTTTAGGATCCTCAGCCGCTGTGCAAATGGGAATTGTGACCTTTTTTTCCTCATAGGATCTCGCTGGAAAGCTATGACAAACCTAGAGAAACAGCCATATTATGAGGAGCAAGCCCGTCTCAGCAAGCAGCACCTGGAGAAGTACCCTGACTACAAATACAAGCCCAGGCCGAAGCGCACCTGCCTGGTGGATGGCAAAAAGCTGCGCATCGGGGAATACAAGGCAATCATGCGGAACAGGCGGCAGGAAATGCGGCAATACTTCAACGTTGGGTAAGGACCTTGCGGTCATTTTCCCATAGAGAACATTTCCCGTTACACTTAATGGGATGTGCGATGTATTTGTTTAGTTGCAAAGCAGCATTTTGAGAAAGCACCTGAGCACAGTGTATTTTCAGAGACTAAACTGTCCCCTTACAATCCTGAGAAAGAACACTTCATGTGAATTCATTCCAGGCTCCTAGAACAATGGCTCTGATGTGGGAGCTTTGTCAATAGCTGGTTTGAAAATAAAATATCTGAGAGTAAAGAATTTTGAAGTTTGCTATTAAAAACATAGAAGTCTTCCTGGTTCTTTTTCTTGCTGGTTTTCATTAATTCCAAGGCCTCACAGTGTAAATTCCACAGCAGCTAACAACTTAGCTGAGATAATACAACATAAAACCGATTCCAAAAGAAAGACTTGTTTCTGAATATAGCAGAGCCTCTGGGCTCTCAAGGCACACGTGTGGCCTTACAAGATCACATGAAGTAGGGATTCTCTTCAGGGTAGAACAAGTTGTGAATGGGAAAGTTTCCTTCTGAATTAAGGATGCTTCTCTCAGTATGTCTTACCCTGCTTCCTATGGCAAAGGCCTGCAACCACATTGTTTCTGCATAATTTTATCAAAAAGCACAGAAATAAAGTTGTTCATATATGGAACAGTAAATAAGATCCTGAGAGCTTCTTAGAATAATAAGTACTGTTCTGAAAATGGCCAGAGGATACTTTACAAAAGAACCACAAAACTTTTCTAATCTGCCCTATCCCCTCCACTCCCCTGAAAGAGGCTGCTTGCTTTGTCCAAAGAGTCTGTGATTTATATCCCAGTGCAGTACTCTTCTCCACACTGAGCACGAGACCCAGCGCTCCTTGGGGAAATCGTAAACAGACAAATGAATGAAAGAAGGCATAAATGAACATCATCTATTAATCCCTTCGTACTCGGACCAGCTACAGAATATATCTGTGGAGCCCAGTGTAAAATGAAAATGCGGGGTCCCTGTTGAAAGGTTTTTTAAGAATTTCACGATTGTGACAACAGAACTTTAAACCAAGTGTGGGATCTGTCTAAGCCCCGGGTCCTGCACAGCTGCAGAGGTGGCCCACCCGTGAACCCAGCCCTACTTCCTACCCCCACTGAAAACTATTTCAGGGATGAGGTGGACCTGTTCAGTTCTGGTGAGCTCTGGGCAGTAAAGTTTTACTTTGAGAGCTCTAAGACTTTAGGGTTTTTCCATTAAAATTGAATTATCTTTAGGTTTAATTCTTTTAAAAACTGTTTCGACATGTTGTAGTGAAGGAAAAATTAACTCGGGCTCAGGGACTTGAGTTCTTCTGCTTAATCTTTCTGTCCCTCAGTTCCTTTTCATAAAGTAGAAAAGTAGCAATCACTTTAAGAATCAAATGGGTAACACGTGCAAATGCCTTGTAATCTATAAAGCACTACATAGAAGTAAGGTATTGGGATCAAAGTAGGATACAGTTTCCAAAATGTCGGGCAGCAGGGTGAAAATCATGACCTTCGAGTTGGACAACTTGAGCAAATTAATTATAGAGTAAGTAAGGCCTGCATCCAACCGTCCACTCACCCACGGTCTCTTTTTGGGAATTCCTCTCCAACAGGCAACAAGCACAGATCCCCATCGCCACTGCTGGTGTCGTGTACCCTGGAGCCATCGCCATGGCTGGAATGCCCTCCCCTCATCTGCCCTCAGAGCACTCAAGCGTGTCCAGCAGCCCGGAGCCTGGGATGCCTGTTATCCAGAGCACTTACGGCGTGAAAGGAGAGGAGCCACATATCAAAGAAGAGATCCAGGCTGAGGACATCAACGGAGAAATTTATGATGAGTACGAGGAGGAAGAGGATGATCCAGATGTAGATTATGGGAGTGACAGTGAAAACCATATTGCAGGACAAGCCAACTGATAAGGGTCAAAAGATTGTTGTGACCTTAGGACTTAAAGAAGCCCTAGCTGGTTCATCCTTACCAGTGGCCAAGCACATTAACTTTCTCATACACTGACTGTTACTTTAACTGTTAGTCTTAAATAGTTGGGACATCAGCTGACTAATAGACCTCAGCCTCAAAAGGCTTGGAAAGGAAATAAAAATACAACAAGCAAACAACAATATCAACAACAAGAGATTGAAATAAGCTATGGGTAAAATAATGCCAGTAATTCAGCTGCTACATCCAAGCACTGAAGTCTTACCCGTCAACTTTTTTTTTTAATAAACTTTATGGCTGTTTGTTCTACAATGTTCTAGAAATTCTCACTCAGGTACACAGTGCCAACAAGTGGCTTGTGAATGTGTTTTGTTGTTTTGTGCTACAGTTTTTAAAAAGAAATAAGTTTTGTTTTTTGGGGTTTCTGGGTTTTTTTCCTTTTCTTTCTTTCCTTTCGTTGTTTTTGTTTTTGTTTTTGTTTTCGGTAATGCACCTGACAGAAAAAAAAAAAAGAAAGATGAATTTCTCTTTACTTCTCTCCACCTTCTCCATCTCTATACTTTAAAGATGGGAGTCTGTGCATGGGGGGGAAGAGGGAAAAAGAGCCTGTTTTTAACTTCCTTGCTATCCACCACAAAATAAGCAATCATTTTCTTTAGAGGACTTTCTTATCTGTTGCACACCACACTACATCTTTGAGCAAGTGCCAAATTTGTACTGAAGTATTGACCCAGTTGATTTTTTTCCCTTTCCTTTTTCCTGTTCCTTCTTAAATTAGGACAGTGTTATATCTTAGACAATCCCTTGAAAAACCTGAAATACCAGCAGCTGGTGAGATTTGACTTTTTTTTTTTAATGGAAACTGTAGGTGCTGTTCTCAGGTGAAAAGAGAGAGAGAGAGACATAAGAAATTTAGAGAAAAAAATATTTTCTGATCTTGGATTTTTGTGTGTATGTATGTGTGTGATTATGGTACTAATTGGAATAATGTTGGACCATTGTGAGTTAAACCCACATCTGGGGATGAAATCCCACATCCTTCTAAGTGACTGGTCTGGAAGCAGCCATGACCTTGACTTTGCACTTCAAATGACAACCAATATAGGGCTCAGAAATTATATTTTTAAACTTCTAATATGATTATTATTGGATGGATCAGGTGGCCCTGTGTAATAGAGGAGTGCGTGTATAACAGGGAAGCAAACTGTTCCCAGATGTTCCTTCTCCCTGGTCAGATGGTTCCACTAACATTTCCTACCTAATGATTTCTATTTGTTTTTCCTGTTGATAACTTCAAGCAAAACAATCATTGTTTCCCTTGAATATATTTGCCCATATTCTAGAAATATAGAATTAGCTTATTTCTTCAACATTCCATCCTTTCCTGATCAGGAAATGGAACTGATGATTTTATAAGGTATTTTTCATCCCTCCATGAAATGAGGTGGAGGCCATTTGCATTTCAGAATTGTGGGCCATGTGCATTTCATGCCGTAAAAGGCAGGACTTGATTAAAAGTTGTCACAGCCCAACAAGAGGGAGCCTGGCTGAGCCCAGCAACCCTTGCCAATGCTCTACTCTTGCTGTAAGATGAATCCACTGAAGTCCAATTTCTGATTCCAGCAGAGTGTGTGCATAGAGCAACAACCGATGGTGACGGGGCTGCTTAGACTTTGCCAGCCAAGTGCCAAGGCAGTCGTAGGGCTTGTCCAAATAAATGGGAAGTCATTTAAACTGAATTAGTGTTGTTTGTGCTGAACCATCAGACAGTAAATACTCCAACCAGTAGCTTGGATGTGCTATGGTTTTCACTCCAGTCATCATTTTCCTATCCCACCCTCCCCAAACCTGACCCTAAAGTTTGATTTTTTACATATACATAAGAAAAAAATCCTTTTTATTTTTCTCTCTCTCAAAAGACTTGCTCTGGGGTTTTGCTTGGAGGAGCTAATCATATCCTGCATGTCAGAGACTTTGCTTTGTTTGTTTTTCTGTTTGTTTTTGATGACTGTATTTTCATTTGAACTGCCTCTTTTTGCTAGTGTTGTAATAATGATGATGATGATGATAAAATAATAATAATAATAGTAATAATAATAATAATGGTCAGCTGTTCCCAGATTAGTAAGTTATGCATAATTTATTTCTCCCTTTCTATTTTATTCTCCTCTGATTTGGAAGTACAGCCAATAAGTTGTTAGATATTTAAAACAAATTTCCATCTCCAACATGTATATATATATATGTATACATACATATATATATGCACACACACACACACACAAACACATTCACTCACACAGTTTCATTTATCCTTCCATAAGTTTTCTCCTTTTTAAAAGTTTGGCCCCAACAAATGTCACGTTCCGGTGTTTAATACCTACAAGTGAATTAATGGGAGGGTCGTATTCAATCTCAGTTAACTTAGGCTCTCATCACTCATTTTAGTTATTTAATTGCCACAGTCATCTACAGCCAATTTCTCTTTTGTTTTTGTTCGTTTTGTTTTTAAGCACTCTGGATAAAAAAATGGACACTTGTTTTTATATCGTTATTATGTACAATGTGAAAACAGATTTTTAAAAATTTGTTCTGTCTTTGTTAACAAATTCTTTCTGACTTATGTGGGTTCACCTCTCACGTTTGCTGGACACTTATTTTCCACCATGTTATAAAGATGCTTTGTTTTCATTTCATGACTTTGGGCTACAAGAATACTTTGTTTTAGCTCCAGGTAGATGCCACTGAGGGCATTAATGGCTGACACAAATTCTAACACACTTACCAGTGAATTGACAAAACACTTCTGTTTGGTCTTTTTGTTTGTTTTTTACTTGTTTTATTTGAAGGGGAAAATGAAATTGTTAATGGTGACCTTTAACGGCTGAAATTCAGAAGTTAATTTTATTTAGTTAGATTTATGTCAGAGAGACAAAACTGTGCATGGATTGAAACAAAAGCGAGTCCATAGCCTTGCATTATGTTCTCTTGTTCTGATGTCTGATTCACTGGGGGTCACAATTGTTTTGCCTTAATTTTCCCCAAAAGAAAACAAACAAAAAATCATATTAATGTTTAAAGTGCTTTGAAGTCATTTGATAACAGGTGCTATGAATGGCAGCCTACTGGGTTAGCACATTGCCTTCTGGCATTTGATTGGTTTATCATTTTTGTAAAGGATCCTAAAACCTTGTATTCTTTTTCTGTGCCCCATGATGACCAAAAAAGATAAGGGAGAGGAAATGAGAGTAAGATCAAACTCAAATGAACATAAAGTCTCCCTTCTCTCCCCTTTCCTACCTACCTGTTCACATTTCACATTACTTGCTCTCTCTCTCTCTCTCTCTCTCTCTCTCTCTCTCTCTCTCTCTCTCTCTCACACACACACACACACACACACACACACACACACACACAAACACAAACCACAGGCACATACGCTAACCCTAGTACTGAGGGATAATCTTGCCAGAATTCTGTTTTTTATGGCTGTTGTAATCAGTTCTTCTAAAAACAGTCATGTTTTAATATGAATCTAAGAGCATCACTGGAGAAAATAGGTTAAAGTTCATATATAAGTTACTAAGAATTTGTCTAGTCACAATTGTATAAAATAACAAAACTGTTCTTCAGTCCACTTATACCTAAATTAGTTAAGTCGATTTTTAACATTTATTTGGCATCTACAGTTTAAGAGTTAACCATGTATAAAATCCCTCCCAAAGAACATAATCATTATTGAAACCAAATCCTCTTATAAGGAACAAATATAAAAGAATTTCTTTGATGAAGTTATTTCATAGGTTTGATTTTGGAGTAGACTTTTTACCTTAATTCATTTAAAGAAAATTATCTTTAAATATTTTATGGTCCAATTTCAGATATTTTCTTAATCCAGAAGATGTTACTGTTCCCAGAAGAAACTTCTTATATCACATTTAAAACATCAAAAATCATTATGTTTTCATTCATTCTAATGGGTAAATTATTTGAATTGTAATAAACAACTGTATATTTACAAACAGGTTTATAAAATATTTGTCTATCAAGTTAATAGTAAAATAAAAATTATGGGGTCTGCAAGGAAAGATATGAAGCCCACTTAAAGTGGTTCAGAGATCTCTTTTGTCTTATAGGGCATAGGTTTTCTTTTAGACAGGCTTTTACAGTATTTAATTTTAAAGTTTCCTATAACTATCAATTTCCCAGGTTGAAGATGATGTTGGGTTTTCTACTGATTGATTCCTGTCCTCCCCAGTGTTTCTGTCACTGGTTCATTAAAACAGTATTTATACAGCTCCACTGGCTCTAAAGCTCTTAGTCCTAATGTTTTGGATTTTATGAGTAAAAATGGGAAAATGTAGAAAAGAGACAATCAAATGCCTGGAGCTTAAAACAAAGTATGTGCAACCTACCATCTCACTTGAAATTTAATAAAATAAATAATTATGTAAATATAACATAGAGTTATAGATTTATATTTTGTTCATAACACATAGTGTAATATAAGTTGTATATTTTCATGTTTTTGGTTTTATGTTATCATTCATGCCACAATAAAAATAAAACAGGAGTTTATGTACTCTTAAAAAAAAAGATGTGGGTTGCCACCAACCTGTTTGTTTTTGTTTTTGTTTTTTGTTTTTGCATTCTCTTTTTTCAGTATTACTGCCATGCAAGGCACCAATAAAAACAGCAAATGTGTTCTTTACCTATTATACTGTGTTTCTTTTCACAATTCTTGTTATGGCGGTTTAATCATTAGTCTTCTTATAAAAAGAGCAAAAGTATGAAAAATAATTTAATTTTGTTTCCGATATAGATAACCTCACTTCCTGAAGTTGACTTTGAACTGAGAACTAAGGGTTTAGATCTTAGAGGTGGACATTCAAGAAGGCCTCTTTATAATGCATCTCATGAGAGAGCTTCACTGTAATGTCAAAAGTTATCCTTCTTGTATGTAATTGAAGCTAATAACACTTAAAAATTCTGCAGCCTGAAGCACGCTTAATGTCATTTTTCCCAAGCTTGACACTATCATTGGGGCAGGGTTTCTACACTTTAGAATTGAATTTCAGTCTATTGTTGGTATAGAAATTCTAAATTTCAGATTATGAAAGTAAGAACTATAAATAATTTTTACTGGTATCTAATTTACAATAATGGATATTTCTAAATTGTTTAACATTCTGACATTTACCCTCGGGATTCTACCTTCAGCTTTTTAAGCAAATGTTAAAACAAGAAGGCTCCTTTTCTTCCAGTGGCCATTTTTGCTTGTCTCTTCCACCATAATATGTATTTCTATCTTGATAGTTTTATGTGTAATCATTTCCCATAAAGGTTTTGGTTGGTTGGTTGGTTGGTTGTTTAATTGGGTGGTTTTTAAATAAGTATCAAGTAACTGGGTTACATAACATCTGGTTCAAATGAATATGAAGTAAGTATATAAAGAAGGTATGTTCTACTAACACTTTTCCCATTGTAACCCTTCACAGAAGTATCAGTAGTTTACAATGTCTGGTCCGTGGGCTACCTGCTTTAGAATTAACTGTTAAAAATGTAGATTCTTAGGCCAGACTCCAGATGTAGTGAATCAGAATCTCTAGGGATAGGGATAAACCTGTTGCTATTAACCAGCTCCAAATAATTACTCTGCATGCCCTAGTGTTTCAAAACAACCAAGAGATGGGGCTATTTTCCACTTTTATCTACCTTTTGTGCATGTCACATTCTGCAGATCCTATTGCCTACCATACTTTAACCTTAGGCCTCTATAAAAACCTCTGTGAAGCTGAGGGTCAGTGATTCATCAAGAGTTTGAGGCTAGAAAGAGTCCTCAATCTGTCCCTTCATAGATTAGATTGTTTTTGAGGGCATTTGATCCACCAGAACATGTGCACATGTTATCCTTGTTTCTCTGCTTCTCCTTTTGTTCATCATGGCAAAGCAGTAGGCTTCAGAGACTCCAGACCAGTCGGACACCGAAAATACAACTGAAACACACAAAACTATACCCACTTAATATTTGCCAAAAAATTGAGGTGCTTTTGAAAGGAAAATATCCATTGTAGAAGTGGAGAAATGATCATTCCATGTAGTGTTTTTAGTAGACCACCTACAGCTACAGTGGTCACAGTCTCATCCTGTTTCTTCAAGAAGCAGCATCGTCGGAGTATGTTAAGTATATGTAGATGGGGAAATCTTGTCTGCTTACGAAAGCTTGGCTCACCCAAGGTGCAAAATCCCACCTTTGGTCTCCTTCTTACCAAACAAAGTTCTTTGTTTTGTCCTGTCACACTGTATTTTAGAAACATTCTTTTCTTGGCCTTTATGTTTTTTAGTTTCTTACGGAATATTTAGGACTAGCATGCAATAGTAGATTGTTTTCTTACTGACAATGCCTTGAACAACCAGAAAAATTCTGGCAATAGTGAAAAGAAATCCATTCTTTTTTTTTTTTTTTTAATCTCAATTCTGACAGTTTTAGAAATTGGTGTTTGAGGAAGTTCACATATGTGTTTTTTAAAAAATCAAGATACTGAAAAAAAAAATCAAGATACTAAAAAAAAAAAAAAAATCAAGATACTGTCATTCTTACCAAATTTTAAAGTTCAGAAGTTATCCCTACTTATAACTTGACATCATCATGGAAACCTCAATTATAACTATGGGGGTGAAGGTAAGCATGAATTAGTTCAATATCTAAGTTAAAGAATATTTATGAAAAATATCCAATCTATTTTTCTTGAGTTTCTAAAGCAACCTAGTAACTAGCTGAGACGAACTGTTTTATAAGTAAGCATTGTAATTAGTATGTAAAGCATATGCAATAGTATTGCTAAAAGTTCTTAAAAATAGTTACATTTTATTAAACAGGCTAAACATCTGTTCTACAATTTAGTTTGTTCTACCAATTTGCTTAGCAAAACTATTGGGTTGGCCAGAAAGTCCGTTTGGGTGTTACAGAAAAACCCGAACGAAGTTTTTGGCCAACCCAATATTTTTACCACCAAGAATGAACCAGTTCAGCTCTGATCACAGTATTTCATCGTTTTGCAACTAGGTCCAGATACGTGAGATTTTACTCTCCCTATTATTACCATTTTCTAAAGATACAAGTGAATATGGTATGGAATGGTACTTTGTTGGTATTCAAAATATAACCAAGAGAATGAAAGTTGTTTTATCATTAATATCTCCACTGATTCAATTTAAAAGCGAAAAGAAAAATTACGAGAACAACTGTAGGAATCCAGTAGGCCTAAGTAAACACCATCATTTTGTACATTGCCTGTTCAATTTAGTATTAAATTTCAGATTCTGGAAAGCAATCCTAATTACACACAAACTGTGTTTATAAAAACACTTGTTTTTTTCTTGTTTATAAAAATCACTGCTGTGATAACTTTTAAAATCACTGTTGTGATAACTTTTTTTAATAAATTCATGTGGTCCTGGTAGAAAGTTGGAGGAACCATAGAAAATATTTAGATAATTACTTACATGGAAGTAAGTAATTACTTACATGGGAGACTGGCTTTGTTCAAACGTTGGCCTTCGGTAAGCATTCATTTTGCCTTATATTTCAAACCTACAATTGACTACAAGTTTATAAATTGTGGTTGCATGAACTTAAGTTTGATTCAGGACTACAATTATTACTAGTAGGCCCCAAATAATTACACAAGTTGTCTTTTTTATTTGGGAATGATCTTTGAGCATGATTGTCCTCTACTGGGTTAACATGCACAAGAGGGGTTAATCTGCTTTCTTATGGTCAGGGCTTATTTGACATCTGGAAGATGAATTAAATTGCCAGTGGTATAACACTGGGCACAAATGCTAACTAAAGATATTGAAGAGAGAATTTTAGATTGTCCTCATTAAAGAGTTATCCATTTCCCTGTAACCCACTGATTTTACAGATCTATAAGCTTTGATATTATAGCCTATTATATCACCTATATCTAAGACTCTTGCTTATAAAATCCTCTGGTGTAGCTTTATATTTGTCTATTGTTACAGTAAACACTTTAAAAGGTCACTTAATTTTTCAGATACTTCAAGATCCCCCAAAGTTTATGTTGACAATCTGTGATAAAGTTTTATAAGTTTTACACTTTTCATGTAAATTTTAAACACACAAAATCTGAGTTTGTATCATGAAAAAATATTTAGACATTTTTATGAGTGAAAAATCCAAATCAGGGAAAATGATAAAAATCATAGGAGGTAGTATGGTTTGTCTTTCCTTGTCTTAATGACTCAGTATTTGGCAAATATTAAATTAATAATGCTAACCTGGTCCTTCTGGCAATAAAAAGCCAAACTCTTGTCAAAGTTGATGAGTCTCTGCTCCCTAGTGCATCATGTTGACTATATGTCAATTCATAGGCTCTTTCTCCCTCTTTCAAAATTTGGAATGGCGGGCTTCCCTGGTGGCACAGTGGTTGGGAGTCCGCCTGCCGATGCAGGGGACACGGGTTTGTGCCCCGGTCCGGGAGGATCCCACGTGCCACGGAGCGGCTGGGCCCGTGAGCCATGGCCGCTGAGCCTGCACATCCGGAGCCTGTGCACCCCAACGGGAGAGGCCACAACAGTGAGAGGCCCGCGTACCGCAAAGAAAAAAAAAAATTTGGAGTGGCTTACAATAAATACACAAGTACAGAAATGCCAGCACAGTTAGCACATAGCAATTAGACAATAGGTAAAGAGTAAGAAATAAAAAGAAATCACACATATACTTACACATTATAGAAACACACACACATATTCCTTTTTTCTTACTCTTTACCTTTTGTCTCTTTACAGAAGAGATGTGTGTGTGTGTGTGTGTGTGTGTGTGTGTGTGTATACACTGTCCGAGGAGGACAACTCTAATCATTAAAAAACAACTCATTTTCATAGCAACCAGGGCAAGGAAACTACATGGATTAGAGAATTCTCATTGCTTAATTGAAGGAAGCGTGCAAGTTTATCATGAGAAATAAACCTTCATTGCCCTAAATTCTCAGATGGATTTCACACTTAAGGGATAAGGAACAATGCAAAGTGCCACTTTATGTAAGCAGATTTACAAAAGCTGTAGATTTGTTTCGTATATGCTTACCTATCAGTCCTTAAGCAGTTTTATAAAGACAATTTGCAGGGGGTCAGAGAGGAAGATAGTATACATATGAATAGATAACTGGATATATGGATTAAACAAGGATTTACAAAGGATAAAGCTGGAAGAATTGTGATTGGGATGCATATTTATCATGTCCCATAGACTAGCTTTTTCAACAATCAGATGTTTCACATTGGCTTTTATGCTATGTTCAGTATTATGATAGGTCTATACAAGATATAAAGCAAAGAAGACTAGCACACATTAAGCAAAAAAACAATACAAGAATATGATTAATGAAACAGACTGTAAGTGACACAGGATTTCAAATCAGAACAAGAATCATTTTCATATTCACTGAGACTTCAGCTTCTAAATGAATGTAGTAGGTGGTGAATGGCCAACCTCCCACTGGAACAACTAGAAAAAGCTGGAAAAATACCCCCCAAATTATATTTTAGGGAATTAGAAATCTATGGAAGAAATGAGGGCTAGATGAACCATAATTTCAGAAAAGCAAAAATTCATCTAAGGTGAAGCTGATGATTACTAACCATTCCTATTTGGTGAAAACATTATCAAATTCTGGGTTTTGCTATAAAAGACTTGGTAACTTATGGGTGAAAGAGAAACCAGCAAAGTAGCTGTGTGGATCCAAAGTGCCTAAGTGGAAACTTGAAGGACCTCAAATGCAAGATTGGTTTTACTAATGGCATATTTGCTGAGTTCTAGAGCTGTATGGGATGTTGGAGATTCATGGCAAGCTTCCAAAAGAAAGATTGAAATCTCCTGTGTCATTTAGTCCTTAGGAAACAAAGACCAGCCATAGATCTGGGACCTGACTCAAGCGTACAGCTAATCACACTCTCAAGATAATTGCCACATTTTATCTTCAAGGGGAAGATGCTGGAGAGTTGAGCTGAGAACCTTCTAAGGGCAGACCTGACTCCCCTGTAGTTTTTCATGGCTGAGGAGACAAATATCCAGCATGCTCACAAGCAAAGCTTGGGAAAATTACACTCTGAGACAAAATAGAGGCAGCCTGAGTACCACTAAAACTGCCAAGCAACCTTAACACAGCTAAATCACTGGTAAGGGTAAAATGATCACCCATCTGCCTAGCATGAGACTATGAAGCTCCACTCCGGTGGAAGGTTAAATCATATGGGTTCTTTTATTTGAAAAGTTTAGGGAAAAAAATCTAAACACATGCAAAGGCAAAATTTACAATCAAGAGAAAAAGAACAGTAGATGTTTATCTATAGATGATACTGATATTGAAGTTAGCAAAGACTTTAACACAAGTAGAGCTTAATATATTCAGGAAAATAGATGAAAATAGACAAAATAAAGAGATGAGATCTACAAATAATAATCAATTAGGCAAAGAAGAGCACAGAGTTAGTGAAAATAAAAAGTTTAATAAAAATATACAGATGTATCAAAAGTTCACCCTGTGACTCAGAGCCCCCTGACCCAGGAACAGCTCATCCCCAACCTGGCCATGAAAGAGGTCATTGATGCGTTCATCTCCGAGAATGGCTGGGTGGAGGACTACTGAGGCAGGGTGGGTGTGTGAGCCACTCACACGCCTTGCCCGGTACCCTGGCTCAGGAGGGCCTTGGGCAGTAGTCTCTAGCCGCTGTACATAGTTTGTGTCCCTAGATCCCTGTCCTGGTGTCCCCAAGCCCACCGCCATCAGTTCTTCTGGGTCATAAGCCTTCCCCATCCTCCTTCTGGGCCAGAAACAGCAGGTGAGAGTGGGCTGGGCTGAGGCTGCCACTGCCACCTCTGTCCCTGTAATAAAATCTGTGAGCACTATAAAACAAAAACAAAACAAAACAAAAAAATAAAGAGATAATCACTGAGAAATTTTCACATAAAAGATACTGAACAGATTCAAGAAACTTAGTTAATCCAAGCAGGACAAATAAAAGAAAACCACATATATAAATTCTCTAATGAAACCATTGAAAACCAAAGACAAATTTTTAAAAACAGCCAGAGAAAAGAACACATCATTGTCCAGAAAATGGCAATAAGACTAACAGCTGACTTCTCAACAGAAACAAACAGTGGAATCTAGAAACAGTGAAATTGCATTTTTATAGTGCTGCAAGAACTTGCCAAACTAGAATTCTACATACCCAAAAACAATCTTACCACAATGAAGTTGCAATAAAGCTATTTTGAGACAAACTAAAGCTTGGAGGACCCATCACCAATGGATCTGACTACAAGAAATATTAAAGGGATGTCTTCAGGTTGAAGGAAAATGATTCTACATGGAAAAAATGGGACTATAGTTATAAATTAAAAGTATTGGAAATGATAAAGTATGTGTGATATATAAATAAGTTGGGTCTGTACACAGTGCTTTGTCAAGTTTTGAATAAATGTGCAAGTAAATGCATAACAATAATAATGGGAAAATGGAAGGGGATAAATAAATTTTAAAGATTCTAAATGTCTAGCAGTATCAGGAAGTTAATAATGTGGTCTCTAGGGTGACCAAAAATAGAATGGTGAAAGAATGAATAACCAACTTTTTGACAGAAGGAAAAAATGGTACAATAAAGCAATTTAATCTAAAAGAGGACTAGATTACATGCTACCACAAGAAATATAAACCAAAATTATTATTAATTCATTGTTGGAGTATGCTTTTTAACATTTATTTTTAAATATTTAGCAGTTTTAGGTTCACAGCAAAACTGAAGGGAAAGTACAGATATTTCCCAGATAGGCCTTGTCCCCACACATATCAGTTTGTGAATATCACAAAATAACTTGCTAGGATTTTATTGAAATTGTGTTGAATCTATAGATCAAGTTGAGAAGAACTGGCATCTTGACAATATTGTCTCCCTATCCATGAACATGGAATAATCTCTCTGTTTACTTAGTTCTTCCTTGATTTTTTTCATCAGAGATTTATAGTTTTCCTCATATAGATCTTGTATATATTTGGTTAGATAATACCTAAGCATTTCATTTTGGGAGGTGAGTTTCATTGAATTTTTAAATGTTCCTGTGGCATTGTTTTGGGATTAGTGTTTGTAACATTTCAATAATCAACAAAGTAACTTTCTTTTATAATTGCATCTTCTTGAATGGGGCTGGGAACACAACAAAACTTCTCTGGTATACAAATAATTTGATCTATATTCCACAACCATGGATTTGGGAGTACATTATCAAACCCTGAGGACATCAAGGAATCTTCATAGGGGGAGACAAAAATATCTAAGTGATATTTTTATGATTAAATATCATAAGTGATTTATGAAAATAATACATAAGCTACAATTTACATGTTGAAGAAAAAAAGAAGAAAACCAGAAAAGAAGAAAGGCTTGAAGGAAATGATTAAAATTTAAAATGCCAAATTTATATTTGGATCCTTCTCTAAAAGGTATAAATCTGGAATACCCTATTACTATTTATCACTTTATATGAATGAATTGAGTACAGTAAATGATCAATTTTATAAAATTTATGATCGTGTTTTTTTTGTTTGTTTTTTTGGGGTTTTTTTTGCGGTATGCAGACCTCTCACTGTTGTGGCCTCTCCCGTTGCGGAGCACAGGCTCCGGATGTGCAGGCTCAGTGGCCATGTCTCATGGGCCCAGCCGCTCTGCAGCACGTGGGATCCTCCCAGACCGGGACACGAACCCTCGTCTCCTGCATCAGCAGGCGGACTTTCAACCACTGCGCCACCAGGGAAGGCCATAATCGTGTTTTTTAATGTAATAATTAGAAGTCATTTAGGAATTGTTTGTATAGGGACATCATTATAACATTCTGGGAAAAAAACTTCAATTTTCAGTTCCACACTTTAGTTTTAGTTTAGTTTCCACTTACTGCAATAGTTGCTATATTAGTTTGCTAGGGCTGCTGTAACAAAAAACCACAGACTGAGTGGCTTAAACTTTATTTTCTCACAGTTCTGGAGGCTGGAGGACCAAGATGAAGCTGTTCGCAGCTGGGTTTCTTCCAAGGTCTCCCTCCTTGGTTTTTAGAAGGCTGCCGACTCCTCACATCCTCACATGGTCTTTGTGCACCAGCATCCCTCTTGTCTCTCTGTGTGTCCTAATCTCCTCTCCTTATAAAGACACCGTTCAGACTGGTTTAGGGCCCACCCTCATGCCCTCATTTTAATTTAATTACTTCTTTAAAGGCCTTACCACCAAATATAGTCACATTCTGAGGTACTGGGAGTGGGGTAGGGTGGTTAGGGCTTCAACATATGAGTTTGGAGCAGACACGTTTTAGTCCGTAACAGCTGCCTCAAGATAATTGTAAACAATAAACTAGCATTTCAGCGAATCCTCTTTGAATTCAAACCTGAATGATTTCCCTGGTGAAACCCAGGACTGATTCCTCCAGGGCAGTGGTCCTGAACCTTTTTGGCAGCAGGGACCTGTTTTGTGGAAGACAATTTTTCCACGGACCCAGGGTTGGAGGGATGGTTTTAGGATGATTCAAGCTTATTACATTTATTGTGCACTTTATTTCTATTATTATTACGTTGTAATATATAATGATATAATTATACAACTCACCATAATGCAGAATCAGTGGGAGACCTGAGCTTATTTTCACTTGCCACTCACTGATAGGGTTCTGATACGAGTCTGCAAGCATTTCCCAGAAATGAAACTTGAGTTGGGCCTTAAAGAGTAAGTTTATTGAGTAAAGAACAAGAGAATGATGTTTCCCTGACAGGAAACAATGTGAACAAATATAATAGATGGGGTTCTGAAAGTGTGTGGCATTTTCAAAAAAGTGAACTCCTAGTGCATAAAGTGTGGAAGAAACTGTCGCGATATCAGGCTGGGGAGAGAAATCAGAACCTGACCAATAAGATCCTTGCAAGGGCTTCCCTGGTGGCGCAGTGGTTGAGAGTCCGCCTGCCGATGCAGGGAACACGGGTTCGTGCCCCGGTCTGGGAAGATCCCAGATCCCACATGCCATGGAGCGGCTGGGCCCGTGAGCCATGGCCGCTGAGCCTGCGCGTACAGAGCCTGTGCTCCACAACGGGAGAGGCCACAACACTGAGAGGCCCGTGTACCACAAAAAAAAGAAAAAGATCCTTGTAAAATCATTTTTTAAAACCATATCACTCATAGTATCTTATTTTATTATTATTTTCATTATTATCATAGCTAACAATTTCAAGCTGCTTTATCGATATATAGTTCACATACCACACAATCCATCCATTTAAAGAGTACAATTCAATGGTTTTTTCAATGTTTACAGAGTTGTGAAATCATGTTCACAGTCCATTTTAGAGCATTTTTATCACCCCCAAAAGAAACTGTCCGCATTAACAGCCACTCTCCTTTTCTCCCAACTCCTCAGCCCTCGCAGCCATCCAAGCACGAGTATTTTTAAGCAGCAGAATTGTATGGTCAAATTCTTGGTTTCACTAAAGGACAAGAGACCAGTCAGGAGGCTGAAGAGATAGTCCAGATGAGCAATAATGAGTAGAACTATGGCAGATCCATATGGAAGCTCATGGAACACAAGATATCTAAAGAGAAAGTTCTGGTTGTTATGTGAATGCGTCCTTCCCTTATTCACAAATCCAAATCTGTGGTTCACAGGTAAAGACTCAACTAAAAGGAGCACCCATCGCATCAACTCTAAGACTCTATGCACTATAAAATACACTATTAATTCGCATATCACTAAGAAAGTAAAAGTGCCAATTAATCTAAGGTGTTATTTGTTTCTTATTGCATGGACTGTAAGATGCATCCTGATTTTAGAGATGCCAAAAAGGTGGGGGGGAAAGTGTATCTTAGAATCCTTCATGAAATACAGTATAGAATAATATTAATAATACAATTAGTAACAATGAATCATAATTAGTATTTTGTAAATAAAATATTTATTTTGCAAGTTTTATTTAACAAAGCATTGTAAAATAAGTTCTAACAGCAAATCACTTATTCCATTTCCTTAATACAAGTGTGTTTGTAAAAAAGAAAAACCTTCTCAAAGATTTACTTTTGCCAATTTGTGAATGACCATGACAATTGTAATTGAAATCTTTATACTATTGCTACTTCCAAAAGGTATCTGAGACACCAACAAAAACATAGACACCATGCAACAGATAGGAACTAAGAAAAAATAAGGACTTCTGATTCCCCAAAGCCATGGCAGCCCTCGAAAAATTACCAGTGAGTAATATAACTACCCAGCTTTTACTGGCTTGTTTATAAACTTGCCATTGACTCTTTTTGGGCACATTTCTAGTTGTTAGAATATACTTTATTTCTATTACCTCACTTCCACTTTGCCGATTTGTGTCTCCATTTGTTTCTACATACAGGCAACAGAATTGACCACATATGTTAGTGAGTTCTACTTACTGTCCTAGTAACTGCCTTTGGACCACTTGTTGGTATGTCAGGGCTTCCTCTTCTTTCCAGAAAAATCTCTGGCTGCAATGAGATGGACCTATCCCTGCATCCTTCCTTTGCAGTGGGTCCCTCTACTGCTCTGTTTTTCCTCAAACATGGTTTCCTAGCCCGCCTCCCCCAAGCCCCACCCCAGGCTAGCTCTATGTTTGCTTCTCTCCAACACCTTCAGATCCTGAACTGAGTCCCTGAGAATTCTTCTGTACCCATAACAAGCTGTTACCCCAAAACTGGGTTTTCCTCTTGGTGGGTGTCGAGCCAAAAGACACAAGCAAGCCAAAGATTGGGAGAAGGGAGGATTTATTACCTCCAGCAAATAAGGAGAACACCAGGGATCTTTCCCAAAGCAGTGTCTCCTCAAACAGCAAAATTAGGGAAGTTTTATACATGCATATTCATGAAGGGGCTTGGGTGGTTGAGAGTCCAATCTTTAGCTGATTGAAGGCAGGAGGGTCAGAAAGGTCAACATCATCATCACTTAAGTTCCAGTTGATCTGGTGGTTGAGCTCTTCGGGTTAATCTTTGCCACTGACACAGAATAAGGAGTCTTTACAACTGATATCTTTTCTATTGTTACTTCTCTTGCCTGATAACGGTCCTTTGTTTCTGCATTTTTTGTTCCCTTAAAGTCATTAATTACCAAGAACTGTTCAAGGGCAAGCATTTTGGTCAAGCTTAGATCACAAAATGGTTAGACCAAAAGTAGCTTCTCTTAAGTCAAGAAAGCCATGCTTAGTTCTCTTTTCCAGGTCCCCTTCCTTATCTGGTTACAAAACTTCAGAAAAAAGAAATTGCCCAAGTCGCCATTGGCATTTTTGTCCTCCCCTTTCTTCTATTCCTGTACTGCCTCTAACTGCCCCTGGTTTCTCTGCTTTTACTTATTTTCCTCTTTATACTTATTTTACTTGTTTTTACCTTTTTTTTCTTGTATGTCATGTAGCTTTTGCTGCTTCACCACATTTCCTTTGCAGATTTTACTCGTCAATTCGAATATCTCTTTGAACTTCTCCCCTCCCCCAAATAGTAGGGGTATGATAGGAAAGACAGGACATTGGGCATCTCCAACTGTCCCTTGACTTGGATCGTGGCACCAGGAGGTCTGAGTTCGCACTAGTGTAATCTGCTAAAAACCTGACTAGGGCTATTGAACACAATAAGAATACCCCAGGTCAGACTACCATCCCCTCGTAAGGCACAATCCCTTTCTTTCCTGGGTAATGATGCACAAAGCTTCTTTTTCATCTCTTCCCAACAAATATCCACCAAGTGTGTAAATGTGTGTTTAAGACCAGGTGCCCGGGCTGTATCCCGACTGTGGGCCCTCCCTGTGGAACTGAGATCTGGTTGATGATTCAAAGGTGGATGCTCCTCATGTTACCTGAAGACCGCATTTGCCTCTTGGCGGGTGTTGAACCAAAAGACAAAACCAAGCCAAAGTTTGAGCGGAGGAAGGATTTCTTACTTGCAGGTAGTAAGGTGAACACTGGGGATCTCTCCCAAAGCAATGTCTCCCCAAACAGCAAAATTGGGGAAGTTTTAAGCTGAAGGTATATTCATATTCATGAAGGGGCTTGTGCAGAGGAGAATTCAGCACAGAACTGGGGCAAAGGTTGACAGAGTCCAAGCGTTAGTTGACTGAAGTCAGGAGGGTCAACGTCATCATTCCATCCTCCACTAGAGCGGGGGCCTTAGCTCCTACAGAACTCAAAGACTGTATCAAATTGTTGTGTATATTCTTGAGGAGGAACCAGAACTCTGTTTTATTGCTGAACTATTGTTCCTTGACTGCTTTTTCTTTGTTCCTGAATTCTCTTACTCCCCTTAAGATCATTGACTACTAAGACCTGTTCAAGGGCAAGCACTGTGACCAGGCTTGGATCACAAAATGGCTTAGGTCAAAAATGACTTCTCTTATGTCAAGAAAGCCATGCCTGGTTCTCTTTCTCTGGGGACCCCCTACCCAATCTGCCCCCGCCCCCCACCCATGTCGTTGTTCATTAATGATTGCTCCCATTTCAGAAGAAATTATTTTCCTCAGTCCTTTGGAAGGAGAGACTTTGACAAGAATTCCAGCAACAATATCAGGGAGCCATCTGCAGTCCTTCTTACTGAACAATCAGCTTACAAAACACAAACTGTGCCTGGCCAGAATTAACGTGTTCTGTCCTACAACTATGTCTCTTATGTCTTAATCTCATCATGGCTTATTTCCACTGCAAGCTTCAGAATCTCTTCTTTTCTCCACCACTGATGACTCCTGCTGAGTTCCCCCATGGCCGTTCCAGTAGCTCCTGCAGCAGACCCTCCTGTAGCTGAAAGCGCAGGTTTATTTGGGCACTTTTTTGTTGTCAGGTGCCAGGGACAGAGAGAAGAAAGGCAAATGGTCTGTCCTCAAGAAGTTTATTGTCCCGTGTTGGCATGAGGGCAGACAAGTATTCTGTTATGATGGACCTGCTATGATGATTTAAGCCACAGAGCTTGCACAAGATTTCTTTGCATATCAGGAGACTTCGGGTATCATCTGGTGACTTCAAATTTCTATTTCCACAGGACCCTTACCAGACTCCCACCTCACCTCTCACAGCTATTTCCTTCTTTCTGCTCCAAGGTGACAATGTTGAATTTTCCCTGATCCCTGTGTTCCTAAAAACATCAAAGCTTAAGACCTCCACCCCCAACCTTTTTGTTCTGGAAAAGGACTTACTGCAAGAAACCACTCCGCCCTTAAGAACTGATCTAAGACTCAAGGGTGCCCACCCTCCCCTCCCCCATTTACCTGTGATAAGACCAGATAAAATCCATCTAAGTTCTTATTCCTTGCCGCATAAAGATTAGCTGAACTGCTTGATCAGTGGGAGTAAAATGCTTATTAATCAAACTTTTTTTCCTTTTTTTTTTTTTTAATTTTTACTTGTCTCTTTTTTTCCTTTATTTTTTTGGCTGCATTGGGTCTTAGATGCGGTACATGGGATTTTTCGTTGTGGCCTGCGGGCTTTTCATTGCTGCGTGCGGGCTTCTCTTTCTCTTAGCTGTGGCATGCAGGTTTTCTCTCTCTAGTTGTGACACACAGACTCCAGAGCGCGTGGACTCTGTAGTTTGCAGCATGCAGGCTCTAGTTGAGGCGGGTGGACTCAGTAGTTGTGGTGCGTGGGCTTAGTTGCCTAGCGGCATGTGAGATCTTACTTCCCTAACCAGGGATCGAACCCATGTCCCCTGCATTGGAAGGCAGATTCTTTACCACTGGACCACCAGAGAAGTCCCGTGTCTTATTTAAAAAAAAAAAAAAAATTCTCAGTATTCTTTTTTTTTTTTTTAAGATTGATTTTAATATTTATCTTTTTTTTGGCTGTGCCACGCAGCTTGCAGGATCTTTGTTCCCTGACTAGGGATTGAACCCCGGGACCTAGGCAATGAAAGCACAGAGTCGTAACCACTGGACCTCCAGGGAATTCCTTAATCAAACTTTGAGTAAGTTTCTCTCCTTCCCCCAGTTGATCAAACTTGACCTATCCTCAGTTTTAGCCAGGCAGCACACAGCCCCTTCTGAGAACACCCTGGCCTCCGGGCCAAACATTCTCTGCTCTTCTCTCCCATCACGCCCACTTCCCCACACCTGGTTCTTTCTAGACTTGTTCATTCCCCCCCATGAAAAGCCTTTGTGCTTAACCCTTAAGATGCTTGCCGATGTTCTGGTCAGAGTTCTCGATATTGTAATAGTCTCCCTCCCCACACTGCATAGTCCTTCCCCCTTCATCCTCTTGTTAGGATGTTACCTGAAAACTGGGTTCACTTCTTTGAGCCAAAATACACAAACCAAATATCGGGAGAAGGAAGGATTTATTACCTGCAGCAAGTAAGGAAAACAACAGGGATCCTTCCCAAAGCAGTGTCTCCCTGCACAGTAAAATTGGGTCAGTTTTAAGCTAAAGGTACATGCATATTCATGAAGGGGCTTGGGTGGTTGAGAGTTCCATCTTTAGTGGATTGAAGTCCCGAGGGTCAGAAAAGGTGAACATCATCATCCTTTAGGTTCCAGTTGATCTGCTGGCTGAGTGCTTCAGGCTAATCTTTGCCACTGAAACAGAACTGGGAGTCTTTACAACTGACCTATTATCTTTGCTATTGTTACTTCTCTTGTCTGATAACAGTCTGTATTCTTTTCTTCCCTTAAGATCATTAATTGCTGAGACCTGTTCAAGGAATAGCATTGTGGCCAGGCTTATCGCAAAATGGCTTAGGCCATAAAAGTCTTCTCTTATATTAAGAAAGCCATGCCTGCTTCTCTTTCTCCTGAGGCCCCCCACCCTATCTGCTTACAATGATCCTTTCCGATATTAGTGTCTCCTTACTAAATCAGGATTTGTTTTTTATTTGGCAACATAAACCCCAAAGTGAGATGTAATTCCTTTTCCTTTGTTTCCATACTACGAGGTGTTGATGCCTATGGTAGGTTTTCCTGAAAGCTGAAGAAGACAAAGACGATTCAATTTGCAGCCAGACAACTAAATTCAAATGCTGATTATGCTTCCCCTAATGCTCTTGGACCTTGACAATTTAGGGCTCCAGCTTGAATGTTTTGCTTTCTTGATTCTCCTCTTATTCTTTCACACCCCAGTCCCTTTTCTTATCCTGAACCAAATTATTTATTTTGTTCTTACATTTTATTCATGACCTCTGGGATTTCCACCCCTATATACTTGGCATATTTTTTGAGCACAAAAAAAGAAAGCCAGTTCTTCTCTAAAACAAATTTTCAATTGGAGATGGGCACTGGGTATTATGACCACCCAGAGAAGAGATAATTTAGGCATAAGGGAAGATGCCTGCCCTAGGTGCTTCTGGGGCTACTCTGCAACTAACCAGCTTTATGATCTTACTCAAGTCACTTAATTTATCTGGAACCTTTAGTATTTTTTTTTTCCTGTTGTGAAGGAACAATGTTGAATGAATGGCTTCAAATATCTCTTTCAGTCGCAACATTCCATAGTTCCTTGAATCTAAATACAATTGAAACTGCGCACCTCAGCCAAAACTCAGACTGGGACTTGAACCCACGGGCTGGGACTCAAACCTACTGAGACAGGAAGGAAGCAGGGCACAACCTTTAAAAGAATGACATAGCCATGGAGGATACAACATAAACTGGTTAGAACCAACTAAGTCCAAGATGGCGGATGATTGAGTTCCAGTAGACCTTGAGTCACAGTATACGCTCATTGTAATACACCAGCAAGCTAAATGACACACCCACAGGTGCCATGACAGTTCTGAGGCTGACCATAAAAGGCCAAAAAGTGGGTGGTGGCCCAATTCCTGGAAATACCCACCCCTTCCCCCCAAAAGTTGGAATAATCCTACCACTCATTAGCGTATGAAATTACCCACCACTATGAAAACTGACAACCCCATACCTTGGGGCCTCTCACCTTCTGAGATGACCCACACTCTGTCTGTGGACTGTGTATCTTCCTGAATAAACCTTCTTTCACTTTACTATGGCTTGCTCTTGAATTCTTTCCTGTGGGAAGCCAAGAACCCACACATGGCAGTCGTCCCAGGGACTTGCCTGAGACCCAGGACATGACCATCCTCTCGTGCCCCACTTTCTTTCCTGCAACACCACTGTCTTTTAATTGAGATTGCACACCTGGTCTCAGGATTTAATGAAGCTCAGGTTCTTTATGTCTCAGTGCAGAAGGAATTCAGCAAGAGGCAAGGTGATAGGTAAGAAGTGGATTTGTTTAGAGAGATAGACATTCCATAGATAGAATACGGTCCATCTCAAAAGGAGAGAGCTGCCCTGAAATATGGGGTGGTTAGTTGTTATGGGCTGGGCAATTTCATAGGCTAAAAAGTGGGAGGATTATTCCAACTATTTCGGGGGGAAAAGGCGGGGATTTCCAGGAATTGGGCCACTGCCCACTTTTTGGCCTTTTATGGTCCACCTCAGGTGATGGCACCTGTGGGTGTGTCATTTAGCATATGCTAAAGTATTACAGTGAGTGTATAATGAGGCTCAAGGTCTACTGGAAGGCGAATCTTCTGCCATCTTGGGCCTAGTTGGTTCTAACCAGTTTATGTTGTATCCTCCATGCCTGTGTCATTCTTTTAAAGGTAGTGCCCTGCCCTCTTCCCTCCTCTTTCACAATGAAGGGTCAATAAAGGAAGAAATGTCTTGAATACCAATAGTCTTGAAAAAAGTAAGCAGAGGGATGAGAGAAATTTTTACAGAGGGCTCACAAAGAGGCATAGGAATGAGCAAGGCTGTGTAGTAGAAAGCCTGTGGGTTTTGGAGAGATAATGGCTTGGGTTCAGAATCTGACAGGACTTCTAGTCACTAAGCAACGTCAGGCAAATTAATTGATCTCCTTGAGCTCCAAATCTAATAAGAAATGATAACTTAATTTTGTTTTTTTTGGTAAGGATTCAAGGTCAGATTAATCTGTATCATTTTAATAAGACTTTAGCATGGTTCTCTGCTTAAATATATTCTGTGAAATCTTTTCTAATATTCCTTATTTGTAGTAGAATTTACAATTCTCTTTTGTGTGTCTCCCTGTGAGCTGCATATATGTTTAAAATATTATTTAAAATACAATATTGTATTTATTATCTTGCAAATCTGTTTTGCTAGTTAGACTGTGAACTCCTTGAGGGAAGGGAGTGTATCTTTTTTGGTTGTATATTCACAGTGTCTAGGATGGTGCATGACACATGACAATAAATTTTGCAGAATGAATAAGATAATAAAATAATGGATGGATGGATGATGGACATGGGGACTTCACTAATGGGTCTTGTACATAATTTCATAACAACAAATCTTCTATTCATAACTGCAAAAGCAAAAAATTAAAAATTGCCTGAGAAATTAACTCAAAATAAGTAAAGGATGTTAATTACATCACTGGGATTGTTACGAAATTTTGAAGAATGACACTCATTGACACTTGATAACTTGTCCCCAAGGCTGGTCAAACTATATCTTAGCCATTAGGCATTGAACCAATTAATGTCTCAGAGGTTGTTCTCATTAAATGTATTAACCTAATCTAAGTAAATAATTCATTATATATTTGTTACTCTTTCCTCCTAGTTTTGGGAGTGTGCTCTAATCCTTATACTTTCTGAAAAACCAAATTGAACTAGTAAAACATAATTTTAATCATTTTAGCAATAAAACACACACAAAAAAACCTGCTCTCAGAAACCATGTCTTTTACAGCATTCCATAATGTCCATATTTTCTTACTTAAAGAAGAATAAAAGAAGCGTATTGGAACTGCCACTTTTCCTGGGCTTCTCTGTTGAACACATTCTGTCGCTGAGTTTTCAGGAAATCTTATTTTTCTGGCTTTCTCCTTTGTCTCTTTCATCAGTAAGAGGACAACTGAAGAATGGGTTGATTTTGAAGGGAAGTTTGTGAATCTTTAGACCTTAATTAATGTTCAACCTCAGTTAGTTTCCAAATTCCACCTGAAAAGAACACTGAGGAAATGAAGTAGAAGTGATTTTGATTCTCAAAGGTTCTTTTGTCTCTTTCCTGAGAGAAAGAGAAGTTCTATGTAGGAGGTGGATAGTGCCATCATGACCTACTTTATTCTGCCTGAATAAGGAGGGTCAAAATATTCTCCTATCAGGGAGGAAGAAATTGCATAGACAACTCCCGGAATGACAGTAAAGACGTCCTTGACAACATGTTGAAAACAGTGGTAAAACTTTCTTTTCTCCCCACAGGGAAAAAAAATCAGTATTGAAATGACAGATAAATGTAGATGATGGACAAAATGCATTATTCTTGAAGTGTCTCCCGGTTTTTCTTAAAGAACTATTACATTCTGAAGACAGAATTCAAATGGTTTTAATGATAATATATGAGCTTATCAATAAAACAGTGGAGCTGTTCTTTGAAGCCATGTTTTCAAAATTTCTAGTGTTAGCTTTGTCTCCAAGCATCTAGTGCCATAAAAACAACTGAGAAAAAGAAAAAGAAGACTTCTTACTTTATGTTAATATAGGAATTTTTAAATAGAGTTTCCATTTCATGGGCTTTTCAGGAATAACAAATGATGGAGGTTTTCAAAATGTTAATGACTAACCTCTTGAAGAGTTTAACCAAATTGAAACTGCCTTCATTTGAGCCAGTATACTTTAGGGCAACTTAGGAATCCATTTTTATAATTTGCGGTAATTCTGCAAACCACCAAAATGACAGTAACATTGGGCTGGTCTTGATTTTGACTAGCATGGCTCCACCTGATAAGTTACCATTCTATTGATAGTTCTATTATTTCAGATAGATATAGTGGACTTAACCCAAAATAGAGATTCACAATACAAAGGAATATCAATTTAAGATATCATGATCTTATAATTTAATAATCCAATAGAACAGTATGGAGGAGCATCATTGAAAAAAAAAAGTATTTCTTTTTGCTATTGAAAGTAATGCATTGAAAATGTAAGAAGTATAAAATAGGAAAAAATTTAAGAAACAGTCGTTTTGAAGTTTTTAACCTTTGGAGACTTACCTCTACAGATAATATGTTACAAAACTGAGACTACACATTTTCCTCCACTTTTGATGGGATTATGTCCCAGATAAACCCACAGAAGTGAGACTATCTTAAGTCAAATGCATTTGGACTTCCTGGTGGCACAGTGGTTAAGAATCCATCTGCCAATGCAGGGGACATGGGTTCGAGCCCTGAACCAGGAAGATCCTACATGCTGCGGAACAACTAAGCCCGCGAGCCACAACTACTGAGTCTGCATGCCACAACTACTGAAGCCTGCACATCTAGAGCCCGTGCTCCACAACAAAAGAAGCCATCACAATTGGAAGTCCGTGCACCGCAACGGAGAGTAGCCCCCACTCACTGCAACTAGAGAAAGCCTGTGCAGAGCAATGAAGACCCAATGCAGCCAAAAATAAAATTAATTAATTTTTAAAAATGCATTTAATACATGTAACCCAACAAATATCATAGCCTAGCCTACCCTAAACATGCTCAGAACACTTACATCAACTGACAGCTGGGCAAAAATCATCTAACACAAAGCCTATTTTATAAAAAAGTGTTGAAAAAAAAAAAAGTGTTGAACATCTCATGTAACTTATTGAAGATTGTACTAAAAGTGAAAAGCAGAATGGATGTAAGTGAATCCCTTGTTTATCCTTGTGATCACGTGGCTGCCTAGCATCAGGAGAGAGGAGAGAACATGATATACATATAACTAGACCTGGAAAAGATCAAAGTTCAAAATTCAAAGCACAGTTTCTGCTGAATGCATATTGCTTTCACACCATCATAGAATAAAAAAATCGTAAATCGAAACATCATAAGTCAGGGATCATCTGTATAATGAATATAACATTTATATCCTTTATTGTTTAAAATCTTAACATATTAATTAAACACAGTTTTGAAATTTTGTTTTATAAATAATGTTCTTGTGAGCATTTATATATATAAATCATCATTGTTACTTTTTTTTCCTTATAGATATTAGCAAGTCAGAATGTTTGAAATGTTTCTGACCAAACTTCTTTCTAGAAAATGTCTCTTTTGCTTCTAGTCCATTTTGTACCATCACCACTTTGGGACAATTGGATCTCCATTCCAAACCTCTGTTCATTTTGCTTAAGAAAAGATTTTTCTTATTTTCAAAGTAAGGAGCCTAGAATATTCATGGAAGGGATAAATGAGCTCCATTTATGATAAAGGACTTTTTCACCAAATGCCAATATCATGAGTCATATCAAACCCCTCACTTCTGCCTGGGAAATCCTTAAAGATAGAAATAGCATAAAGAAGGGGGAAATGCAGAGTATCCACATACTAGGATTGAATGCCCAGCTTTATAACCAGCTGTATATATATGGCCCAGGGTGTACAGGCCAGTCTTTACCCCTGTAAAAGAATGTCATTGCAAGAAAAATTTAAACATGCTTTTTTGAGGGTCCTCTCCTTTAGTGTATATTGTGCATCTGCACTAACCAGACCTCCTTAGGAGATAACCTTCCTTCTTAATCTTGTAAAGGGTCCTGATGACCCATGGCCTACCACTCAGCGCTTTATATGTGAGATCTCGATTGTGTAAACTGTCAATAAGATGTTATCTGACTCAACCCTTTGTCTCAAAAACGTATAGAATTGTGCTTTGACCTCTAAGGGGTGGAACAGTCCTCAGAGCTTTCTGAAAGACTGTCTCCCAGGTTATAATCCTTAGGTTGGCTCGAATAAAATTTTCCATTTCTTTCTTAAACCAAAAAAAAAAAAGAATGTCATTGGACTAGATGATCTTTTAGAGTTTTTTCCCAGTTGCAAAGAATTTTTAAGAATCACCTTCTTTGGAAGTAATATATACACCACTACATATAAAATAAATAAGCAACAAGGACCTACTGTATAGCACAGGGAACTATACTTAATATTTTATAATAACTTATAATGGAAAAGAATCTGAAAATGAATTTAAAAAAAAGCAAAAGTATCACTTCTTGAAGCCCTCTGTGATCACCTCATTCAGAATCAAGTTCTCCCTCTTCTCACCTCCAAGGATAACTTGTTTACTATACAAGTGTCTTGCTCAGCATAGGTGCTGGGGAAAACAATTCCCAAATTAGTACATTCATGTGAATCTTAAACCATTTAATAAATATCATCATATCCATGAAATAACCAGATCACCTGGCTGCAAATAATAGATCTTTTCATTTTGAAAATAACTAAATAAGCCTAAATCTCTTCTTTAAAAGGAAAACTTTGTGAGGTGATATGTAGTACCTCATCATTTTTATAAAATTTACTTATCTGTTTTGAGTATATAACACAGCTTTAGGTAATCTCGTAGTGTTTAAGAATTGTTAGAACTACTAATTTTTTACTTCATGTTATAGTGAGAAATTCAAAATAATAGTTACTTTAATTAAAACCTCACAAAAGTTACAATGGCAGTTATCAAAAAGACAAAAGATAAGTGTTGGCAAAAATGTGGAAAAAAGAGAACACTTGTACACTTGTGGTGGGAATGTAAATTGGTGCAGCCACTATGGAAAACAGTATGGAGATTCCTCAAGGCATTAAAAATGGAACTGCCATATGAACTTGCAGTCCCACTTCTGGGTGGGTGTATATTCAAATGAATTGAAATCAAGATCTTGAAGAAATATCTGTACTCCCATGTTCATTGCAGCATTATTCATAATTGCTAAGTAATGGAAGCTACTTAAATGTCTATCAACAGATGAATAGAAAAAGAGAATGTATATACATATACATTCCTTTAAAAAGAAGAAAATCCTGTCATTTGTTACAACATGGATGAACCTGGAGGACATTATGCTAAGTGAAATAAGCCAGATGCAGAAAGACAAATACTGCATAATCCCACTTAAGTGAGAAATCTAAAATAGTCAAATTCATACATGCAGAGAGTAGAATGGTGGTTGCCAGGAACTGGAGAAGGGAAAAACAGGAAGATGTTGGTCAAAGAGTGCAAAGTTTCAGTTATGCAAGATGAATAAGATCTGGAGATCTAATGTACAGCACGGTGACTATAGTTAACAAAATTGTATTGTATACTTGAAATTTTCTGAGGGTAGGTCTTAAGTATTTTTACCACAAAAAAAAGAAAGAGAAAGAAGTAAATATTTGAGGTGATAGAATGTTAATTAGCTTGACTGTGATCATTTCACAATATATTGATATCTGTATATTCAAATATCAAGTTGTATACCTTAAATATATAAAATTTTATTTGTTAATTATACATCAATAAAGCTGAAACAAATGTAGGCTGGTCTTGCTAGAAGATTCTCTCACTGGCTTTATTTTTTTTTATTTACTTATTTATTTACTTTTTTTGGCTGTGTGGTGTCTTCGTTGTTGGGTGTGGGCTTTCTCTAGTCGCAAGCAGGGGTTACTATTCATTGTGGTGCATGGGCTTCTCACTGCGGTGGCTTCTCTTGCTGCAGAGCACAGGCTCTAGGTGTGTGGGCTTCAGTAGTTGTGGCACGCAGGCTCAGTAGTTGTGGCACATGGGTTTAGTTGCTCCATGGCATGTGGGATCTTCCTGGACCAGGGCTTGAAACTGTGTCCCCTGCATTGGCAGGTGGATTCTTAACCATTACACCACCAGGGAAGTACCTCTCTTACTGGCTTCAAAGAAACCAGCTATGAAGTCATATCATGAGCTGCCCACATAGGGAGCCAAGTGGCAAGGCACGCAGGGCAGCCCCTGGCCAACAGCTGGCAAGAAAGTAGGGCTTTAAGACCCTGCAAAGAACTGAATTCTACCAACAACCACAGTTTGGAAGTGGATCCTAATCCAGCCTCAGATGAGACCACAGGTCCAACCACACCTTGACTTCAAACTTTGTGAGACCTTGAAGCAGAGAACCTAACCAAGCTCCACTCAGACTCCTACAAATAGAAACTGTGAGAGAATGAACGTGCATACTTTTAAGGGCTGTGTTCGTGGCAGTATTGTTACACGACAATAGATAACCACTAAAAGGAGGAAATTGATCCTTGGAGTGAGGTCCATTCGTGGGCTGAAGAAACACCTCATCAACCCACCAATTCATTCTTCATGGAAGAGCAACCTTAACTTTCCTCAGTTTCTCAGAAATCTCCAGAACCCAAGTGGGTAATTGATAGTTATATATAACTCAGAATGATTACATTTTTCATTACATCTGGATGCAGTGATATTTTAGAAAAAATATTTTATTGCATTATAGTTGGTTAAAAATGTTGTGTTAGTTTCTGGTGAACAGCAAAGTGATTCATATATATACACATATGTATATATACACATATATTCTTTTTCAGATTCTTTTCCATTATAGGTTATTATAAGCTATTGAATATAGTTCCCGGTGCTATACAGTAGGTCTTGGTTGATTATCTATTTTATTTTATTTATTTTTAAATTTTTGGCTACGCGGGCTTTCTCTACTTGAAGCTAGTAGGGGATACTCTTCGTTGCGGCACACGAGCTTCTCATTGAGGTGGTTTCTCTTATTGTGGAGCATGGGGTCTAAGCACGTGGGTTTCAGTAGTTGTGGGGTACAGGCTCAGTAGTTGTGGCACATGAGCTCAGTAGTTGTGGGTCGTGGGCTCTAGAGCACAGGCTCAGTTGTTGTGGTGCACAGGCTTAGTTGCTCTGTGGCATGTGGGATCTTCCCAGACCAGGGATCAAACCTGTGTCCCCTGCATTGGCAGGTGGATTCTCAACTACTGAGTCACCAGGGAAGTCCCTGATTCTCTATTTTAGATATAGTAGTGCGTATCTGTTAATCCTAGACTCCTAATTTATCCCTGCCCCCACTCTTTCTCCTTTGGTAACCATAAATTTGTTCCCTATGTCTCTGAGTCTGTTTCTGTTTTGTAAATAAGTTCATTTGCATCATCTTTTAGATTCCACATATAAGTGATCTCATACAATGTTTGTCTTTCTCTGACTTACTGAGTATGATAACCTCTAGGTTGGCTGCAATGATATTTAATAATTATCAGAGAAGTTACTGAGTCAAGCTACTCCCAAACATAAAGCACAACACAAAGAAGAGGGAGAAACCAGCAGAATCATGGTGACTCTCTTCAAGAGGCAATAATTAATTATTACACTAGAAAATGCTTTCAATAAAATAGAGTAGTCCCAGGAAAGGTTCCTACCAAACTAGTTTGTTTGAGTAGTTCCAATTCTTACAATTAAGAAATCACCACCTTAGCCTACACACTATTTTCTTTCTTCTAACATATTTTAGCCTGATACTTGAATGCAAGTTAAATCACTGAAAATCTTTGAGTCTGAAGCTCTAGGTATTTGAAAATATTCAAAAGAAGATTTCACAACTTTTAAAGGGCATTATGGTCATTTTTGCTAAATAAAAATGAGCCCTCAAGAAAATACTATTTTGGGGTGACAAAGTGATAATGAAAGAAATGTGCTTAAAATGGACAACAAATATGCTTTCAAACTGAAATGATTAAATAAAGATATGCCTGTGGAAGTGATTGAAACTGGAGAAGTGCTGAAATTCAAGGCTGTGCTCAGAACATCTAAACTGGAATAGCTTTAGCAATGTCTGCCAGGAAAATCAAACTTCATTTAAAAATTTTTCTTAGAATTTCTTCATGTCAGTGACATTCTGTGTGTGAGGGCTCCGTTAGCATACAATCTAACAGAAGCTGTGTACAGCTGATTGGGGAAAGAATACCATGGTTTACTCTGGTATTTTAAAATGTGCTATCCTCTCCTTGTGTTCTGAATATTTCTGTTCATGGAAATGTGATTTTTTTAACAAGAGCATTTCTTTATGACATTTTAGATCTCAGACACTCAACTTGCCTTACTAAGCCCAAGCAAAGGGCTTTTCAAAGAATAAAGTGAAAGGAAAGTATAGCTCTGGAGTCATGTGACTGGAAGTGGTTTCTAACCTTGACATTTTTCTTTGACAATGAAAGGAAAGAATCAATGGGTCACAATTACTTCCTGAACATAAAGGCGAAAGGAATGAAGAGAAAAATGTGTCTGTGTGTGGGACATCACATCCATCTCCCAGTTTCCTTAATGGCATAGATTTTTATTATTACTTTTATCATGGTTTTAAGTCTGCAGTTACTTTTTATAGTTACATTTTTTCCTATGAGATGAAGTGATGAATTTCACAGAATTTGATCAGTTCCTGGATAAGCCTGGATAAGGCTTCTCTTCTTTACAATGGGATAGTGAATGTTCATTTCCTTATAAAATCTCAAGAGGATTTTATGGTGATTTCATTGACCTGTTTTCACATGCTCGAAGAGATGAACAATGGGAAAAAAATGACAAGAAAATTTTTACTATTGGCTGAAATATAGTATTACTGAGAAACCAAAAACTTAGAGTTGTACCCTTATATATTTGTAAGAAATTAAAATTAAACTCTATCTGTACAGGTCAGTGCTCCACCCAAAACTTTGTTTGAAATAATCCGTATTACTATTCAGAATTTGCCTCTCTACCCATACCCACAGTTTATTACTTCCTTCAACATGAATAATATCCTGATAGATTAAATATTTAAACTTTAGAAGTACAGTAAAATTACTCATAAAAATGTGGGAGACAATATGCATAATGTATATGGAGGAGAATTTTTTAACCAAGGTGGTATACTAGAAACTGTCAGAGAAAAAAAAAATTTATCATTTAAAAATGTAACATTTTTACAGGAAAAGACACCACTAGTGCCATAAAGACAAAATGATTTGGAAAAGATATTTGTGGGTTAGAGGTTAATACCTATAACAAAGCTCTTACAAATTGATGAGAAATTATCAGAAACCTCAATTAAAAATTGGGCAAAGCACATGAATTAGCAATTCACAGAGAAGTAAATCCAAGTGGTCCACAAACATTTGAAAAGATGTTCAAATTTACTTGTTGTCAGAAAAACAAATGCAAATTAAAATTTTAAAATAGATCACTTTACAATCATCATAGTGTCAAAGCTAAAAAGATCTATAACACCTATACTAAGCCAGGAAGAAATGTGAAATTAGAGACTTTTTGAAAAACAAACTACTGCTATTTAGTGAAACATACACACACACACACACACACACACACACACACACACACACACAGACACACACGTATTGATAGGGAATGCCCACTGCTCTCCAAAATTGATTTTTCTCTATTTCCTTGGAATGGTTAGATTATCTTTTCCCGTTTCACTTGACTGAATTCTGGCCAGTGACTGAGCAGGACTGGTATGTTGTCTGGTCTCTCTTTCTCTTTTTATAAGGACACTAATCCCATCCTGGAGGCCCCACCCTGATGGTCTCATCTAAACCTAACTACCTCCCAGAGGCTCCACTTTGAAATACCATTGCTTGGAAGTTAGGATTTCAACATAGGAATGTTGGGGGTGGGATACAAGCATTCAATGCATAACAGTACCCCTGCAGGGCCAGACCTGTATGAACCTCCCCTGTTGAGTATGTCCTCTAGCTCTTATCTCCTTCCAGCTGATTAGGACCATGAACTGGGGATCCAAGAAGATGACAGAGCCTGCGTCACACTGTCCAGCCTATAGTAACTGATACTTTGACCTAGTAATTCCTCTCTTGGGCGTCTATTCTAAAGAATTAAAAGCATCGAAGTGTATGGAAATATGTACAAGAATAATTACTGCAGAATTGTTCACACTTATTGGAGTTAAAAAAAAAAAAGCTGGGGCTTCCCTGGTGGCACAGTGGTTGGGAGTCTGCCTGCCGATGCAGGGGGCACGGGTTCGTGCCCCAGTCCGGGAAGATCTCACATGCCGCAGAGCGGCTGGGCCCGTGAGCCATGGCCGTTGAGCCTGCGCAATGGAGCCTGTGCTCCGCAACGGGAGAGGCCACAACAGTGAGAGGTCCGCATACCGCAAAAAAAAAAACCCTGGAAACAAATGGAAAGACTGTGAATAGGGATATGATTGAATAAATTATGGTAAAATCCATATTTTGTGATCATTAAAAAGAATAAATTAGGATCACACTACTTGACTTGAAAGGATTTCCAAGAACTTTTGTTAAAGAAGAGCAAGATATAAAAGGTGTATTTAAAAAAAAAAAGATATATTTACTATCATGCCATTTTGGTAAACTAATCAAAGGCCTTAAAATCTCACATATATGTGAATGTTTGTATAGACAGATACATTTATTCATTTAATATAATTATATAAGCATGGAAATATATAGTTGTCTATATACTAAATTATAAGATGGTTTCCCTGTATCAGTGTTTGTGGGAGGTGGTGGCAATATTAGAATAAGAGAGAAGATTTCACCTAACTCAATAAAAATGGGAAATTAAAAAGAGAACATACTGGGGACTTCCCTGGCGGTCCAGTGGTTAGGACTCTGCACTTCCACAGGGGGCACAGGTACCATCCCTGGTTGGGGAACTAAGATCCTGAAGCTGTGCAGTGTGGCCAAAACAATAAAAAATAAAATAAAATAAAAAGAGAACATACTAAGAAGCATACATGGAGTATGCATTATATCATAGTATGTGTACATTTATGTAAACTTATAATCAATGGATTTCATATATAAAATAAATTGATAGCAAAGTTGGGACCCATTTTTATATATATATTAAAAATATTTCTCTCTATGCCACCTGAGAACCCCTTCCTCTCTCCCTCACTAGGCCTCCATTTAATTTTATTAAAATGAGATTTGTACAGGAAATTATCCCTTGGTATTAGAATATGATTTCCTTAATCACTGATTTATTCAAACTACCCTTATGTATAAATAAATGGAAAGAACCAATAGAAGAAGAAACACGGGAAGGGGAGGGCAGAGTCAAGATGGCAGTGTGGGAAGACACGAAGTTTGCATCTCCCCACAACTAGGGCAACTGCTGGACTCTGGTGGGGCCTCTGATGCCCAAGGAGATGGGAGGAACCCCCAAGTGAACTGGCAGGACTTGGAGGGACTGAGGGGGTAGGATAACTGGAGTCCGGACAGGACTGGCACCCCTGAGGGGTGGCTAAGAGGAGGTGGGGCTCCCACGCCTGGAGGAACCCTCAGGGACTTGGATCAGGAGGGAGCGTGCCCAGTATTTCCCCTTCCCAATGGGCTGGGGAAGTCTGCCTGGCTCTCGGGGCTGTGTCCAATGCCCGCAGATGTCCCCTCTGGGCTGGGTTGGTCCTGGGGGCGTAGGAGGGAGGCTGGAAGAGAACAGGAGAGGGAGGTGGGAGGGGCCCTCTGGGAGCAGAAGAGGAGCAGAGGGCATTTGCCATGCTCACTCAGGTTTGGGGAGCTGCTGGGCTCCCAGGTGGGGTCCCCCACCCTCTGAGACCAGAGGAGGGGGGCATGCCTGGGCCCTTTCTGTTCCGCTGAGCCAAAGCCCCACCCCCACCCCCTCCAGGGCTTTTTCTAACCTTGTGGGTCCTAAGCATAGGCCCACCCACCACACAAATCTCCCCCCTGCTTAGGCCCTGCCCTCCACAGCCAAGGCCTTTTCCACCTTTTTTTCTTTTTCTTCTCCTCCTGTTTTTTACTATTGTGGTCTGTTTTACCTTCCGGTTTTTGTTTCATCTATATTTTTATTTTTATATTCTTTCTAACAGATCTGTTAGTTTCCTAGTCTAATTTTACTTTTTACTTCATTATTGTTCTCCTTTTTTTTCTTTTGCCACCCTGCATGGCTTGTGGGATCTTGGTTCATGAACCAGGGTTTGGACTGAAGCTCCTGCGGTGGGAGCTCTGAGTCTGAACCACTGGACTAACAGACAACTTCAGACCCCAGGGAATATTCATTAGAGTGAGTTCTCCTGGAGGTCCTCATCTCAGCACCAAGACGCAGCTCTACCCAACAACCTACAAACTCCAGTGTTGGAAGCTTCAGGCCAAACACAAAGTAAAACAGGAACACAATCCTACTCGTTAAAATAAAAAAAAAAGACTGGCAAAAATATATGTCACAGAAGAAGGAGCAAGGTTAAAAACGTACAAGACCAAATAAATGAAGAGGAAATAGGTAACTTACCTGAAAAAGAATTCAAAATAATGATAGTAAAGTTGATCCAGAATCTTGGAACTAGAATGGAGGCACAGATTGAGAAAATACAAGAAATGTTTAATAAAGATCTAGAAGGACTAAAGAACAAACAGAGATGAACAACAAAATAACTGAAATGAAAAATACACTAGAAGGAATCAATAACAGAATAACTGAGGCAGAAGAATGAATAAGTGAGCTGGAAGACAGAATGGTGGAAATAACTGCCAAGGAGCAGAATAAAGGAAAAAGAATGAAAAAAATTGAAGACAATCTCAGAGACCTCTGGGACAACACTAAATGCACCAACATTCGAATTATAGGGGTCCCAGAAGAAGAAGAGAAAAAGAAAGGGTCTGAGAAAATATTTGAATAGATTATAGTGGAAAACTTCCCAAACATGGGAAAGGAAATTGTCATTCAGGTCCAGGAAGCACAGAGAGTCCTATACAGGATAAACCCTAGGAGAAACACACCAAGACACATATTAATCAAACTAACAAAAAATTATATTAAAGAAAAAATATTAAAAGCAGCAAGGAAAAACAAAAAAAAAACATACAAAGGAATCCCCATTAGGTTATCAGCTGATTTTTCAGCAGAAACTTTGCAGGCCAGAAGGGAGTGGAGTATATACTTAAAGTGATTAAAGAGAAAAACCTACAACGAAGATTACTCTACCCAGCAAGGATCTCATTCAGATTCGATGGGGAAATCAAAAGCTTTACAGACAAGAAAAGGCTAAGAGAATTCAGCACCACCAAACCAGCTTTACAACAAATGCTAAAGAAACTTCTCTAGGCAGGAAACTCAAGAGAAGAAAAAGACCCCCCCCAAAACCCCAAAACAATTAAGAAAATAGTAATCAGAACATGCATATCGATAATAACCTTGAATGTAAATAGATTAAATGCCCCAACCAAAAGACACAGACTGGCTGAATGGATACAAAAACAAGACCCATATATATGCTGTCTACAAGAGACCCACTTCAGACCTAGGGACACATACAGACTAAAAGTGAAGGGATGGAAAAATATATTCTATGCAAATGGAAATCAAAACAAAGCTGGAGTAACAATACTCATATCAGATAAAATAGACTTTAAAATAAAGACTGTTACAAGAGATAAGGAAGGACACTACATAATGATCAAGGGATCAATCCAAGAAGAAGATATAACAATTATAAATATTTATGCACCCAACATAGGAGCACCTCAATGCATAAAGCAAATGTTAACAACCATGGAAGGAGAAATCAACAGTAACACAATCATAGTAGGGGAATTTAACATCCAACTTTCACCAATGGACAGATCATCCAGAAAGAAAATAAATAAGGAAACTCAAGCTTTAAATGACACATTAAACAAGATGGATTTAATTGATATTTATAGGACATTCCATCCAAAAACAACAGAATACACTTTCTTCTCAAGTACTTATGGAACATTCTCCAGGATAGATCATATCTTGGGTCACAAATCAGACCTTGGTAAATTTAAGAAAATTGAAATCATATCAAGTATCTTTTCTGACAACAATGTTATGAGATTGGAAATCAGATATGGGAAAAAAGCATAAAAACCACAAATACATGGAGGCTAAACTGTGTGCAACTAAATAAACAAGAGATCACTGAAGAAATCAAAGAAGAAATTTTAAAAATACGTTGAAACAAATGACAACGAAAATATGACCACCCAAAACTAAGGGATGCAGCAAAAGCAGTTCTAAGGGAGAAGTTTATAGCAATTCAATCTCACCTCAAGAAACAAGAAAAATCTCAGATAAACAATCTAACCCTACACCTAAAGCAACTAGAGAAAGAAGAACAAAGAAAACCCAAAGTCAGTAGAAGGAAAGAAATCATAAAGATCAGAGCAGAAATTGAAATAGAAACAAAGACAGCAAGAGTAAAGATAAATAAAACTAAAAGCTGGTTCTTTGAGAAGATAAACAAAATTGATAAACCCTTAGCCAGACTCATCAAGAAAAAAAAGGGAGAGGATGCAAATCAATAAAATTAGAAATAAAAAAGGAGAAATCACAACTGACACTGCAGAAATACAAAGGATTATAAGAGACTACTACAAATAACTATATGCCAATAAAATGGACAACCACGAAAAAATGGACAAATTCTTGGAAATGTACAATTTTCCAAGACTTAACCAGGAAGAATTAGAAAATATAAATAGACATTACAAGTAATGAAATTGAAACTGTAGTTAAAACTCTTCCAACAGGGGTTTTCCTGGTAGCGCAATGGTTGAGAGTCTGCCTGCCGATGCAGGGGACACGAGTTCATGCCCTGGTCTGGGAAGATTCCCACATGCTGTGGAGCAGCTGGGCCCATGAGCCATGGCTACTGAGCCTGTGCCTCCAGAGCCTGTGCTCCGCAACGGGAGAGGCCACAACAGTGAGAGGCCCGCGTACCACACACACACACAAAAAAATCTTCCAACAAACAAAAGTCCAGGACCAGATGGCTTCACAGGCAAATTCTATCAAACATTTAGAGAAGAGCTAACACTGATCCTTCTCAAAATCTTCCAAAAAATTGCAGAGGGAGGAACACTCCCAAATTCATTCTACAAAACCATCATCACCCTGATACCAAAACCAAAAAAAGTTATCACAAAAAAAGAAAATGATAGACCAATATCACTGATGAACATAGATGCAAAAATCCTTAACAAGATACTAGCAACATATTAAAAGGATCATACACCATGATCAAGTGGGATTTATCCCAGGGATGCAAGGATTCTTCAGTATACGCAAATCAATCAATGTGATGCATTATACCAACAAATTAAGGAATAAAAACCATATGATCAACTCAATAGATGCAGAAAAATCTTTTGACAAAATTCAACACCAATTTATGATAAAAACTCTCTAGAAAATGGTCATAGAGGGAACCTACCTCAAAATAATAAAGGCCATATATGACAAACCCACAGAAAATATCATACTCAATGGTGAAAAACTGAAAGCATTTCCTCTAAGATCAGTAACATGAAAATGATGTCCACTCTCTCCACTCTTATTCAACATAGTTTTGGAAGTCCTAGACACAGCAGAGAAGAAAAGAAAAAAATAAAATGAACACAAATCAGAAGAGAAGAAGTAAAACTGTCACTGTTTGCAGATGACATGATACTATACATAGAAAGTCCTAAAGATGCTACCAGAAAACTACTAGAGCTCATCAATGAATTTGGTAAGGTTGCAGGATACAAAATCAATGCACAGAAACCTCTGGCATTCCTATACACTAACAATGAAAAATCAGAAATAGAAATTAAGGAAACAATGCCATTTACCACTGCAACACTGAGATAAAATACCAAGGAATAAACCTACCTAAGGAGGTGAAAGACTTGTACTCAGAAAACTATAAAACACTGGTGAAAGATATCAAAGATGACATAAGCAGATGGAGAGATATCCCATGTTCTTGGATTGGAAGAATCAACATTGTGAAAATGACTATACTACCCCAAACAATCTACAGATTCAATGCAATCTCTATCAAACTACCAATGGCATTCTGCACAGAATTAGAACAAACATTTTTACATTTTGTATGGAAATACAAAAGACCCTGAATAACCAAAGCAATCTTGAGAAAGAAAAACGGAGCTGGAGGAATCAGGCTCACCGACTTCAAAATATACTACAAAGCTACAGTAATGAAGACAGTATGACACTGGCACAAAAACAGAAATATAGATCAATGGTGCAGGTTAGAAAGCCCAGAGATAAACCCATGCACATATGGTCACCTAATTTACGACAAAGGAGGCAAAACATACAATGGAGAAAAGACAGCCTCTTCAATAAGTGGTGCTGGGAAAATTGGACAGCTACATGTAAAAGAATGAAATTAGAACACTACATAACACCATACACAAAAATAAACTCAAAATGGATTAAAGACCTAAATGTAAGACAAGACACTATAAAACTCTTAGAGGAAAACAGGAAAACACTCTTTGACATAAACCACAGCAAGATCTTTTTTGACCCACCTCCTAGAGTAATAAAAGTAAAAGCAAAAATAAACTAATGGGACCTAATTAAACTTAAAAGCTTTTGCACAGCAAAGGAAACTATCAACAAGATGAAAGGACAACCCTCTGAATGGCAGAAAATATTTGTAAATGAAACAACAGACAAAGGATTAATCTCCAAAATATATAAACAGCTCAGGGAGCTCAATATCAAGAAAACAAACAATTAAATTAAAAAATGGGCAGAAGACCTAAATAGACATTTCACCAAAGAAGACATGCAGATGGCCAAGAGGCACATGAAAAGATGCTCAATAGCACTAATTATTAGAGAAATGAAAATCAAAACTACAATGAGTTATCACCTCATAGTAGTCAGAATGGCCATTATCAAAAAATCTAGAAACAATAAATGCTGGAGAGGGTGTGGTGAAAGGGCACCCTCCTTCACTTTCGGTGGTAATATAATTGATACAACTACTATGGAGAACAGTATGGAGGTTCCTTAAAAAACTAAAAATAGAATTACCATATGACCGAGCAATCCCATTACTGGCTTATACCCTGAGAAAACCATAATTCAAAAAGACACATGCACCCTAATGTTCATTGCAGCACTATTTACAATAGCCAGGACATGGAACCAACTTAAATGTCCATCGACAGATGAATGGATTAAGAAGATGTAGCACATATATACAATCGAATATTACTCATCCATAAAAGAAACGAAATTGAGTTATTTGTAGTGAGGTGGATGAACCTAGAGTCTGTCATACAGAGTGAAGTAAGTCAGAAAGAGAAAAACAAATACCATATGCTAACACATATATATGGAATCAAAAAAAAAAAAGGTACTGATGAACCTAGTGGCAGGCCAGGAATAAAGACTTAGATATTGAGAATGGACTTGGGGACACGGGGGTGGAGGGGGAAGCTGGGGCGAAATGAGAGTAGCATCCACATATATACACTACCGAATGTAAAATAGTTAGCTAGTGGGAAGAAGCAGCATAGCACAGGGAGATCAGCCCGGTGCTTTGTGATGACCTAGAGGGGTAGGATGAGGGACAGGCTCAAGAGGGAGGGGATATATGTATGCATATGGCTGATTCACTTGTACAACAGAAACTAATACAGTATTGTGAAGAAATTATACTACAATAAAGATCTATTAATTAAAAAAAAGGAGAAACACCAACACAAAAGTAGTGCACTAAGAAAAATTCTATACACCTCCCATATTCTCACCTGAAGGAGTTAAGCAAGAATATTTGGCACCAGTTTTGTGGAGGATATTCTTCATCTCAAAAGAAACCTGAGTCAGTAAGCATTTACCAGGAACAGATACAATTCTGCCATATACAAATTATTCGTCAAGACAAAGAACTTAGGACTTAAATGGGAATGAGTTTTTTTTGTTTTCTTTTTTTGAGTTGCTTCACTTGGGCACATGCCCAGACAGTATTGATCAAAGGTTTAATGAACTTCGGATGCAACTTTGGTTGAATGGATTACTTGGGACACTCAAGTGCCCTTTGGTGTTTGTTCTTTGTTTTTTAACAGCTACTGCTGCATAGTTAAACAAGTTTCCTTTAACAAAGAGAGGGAAGATGACCTTGCTGACCCCAGACTTCACAGGCAACACCAAAAGCCCAAAAGCAGTATGATATTAAGGCAAGACCAAAGTATCAACAGAAGCTAAGGATGGTGGCCCATTTGTCACCAGCAGCCTACTTAATGTTTTCTTTTCTATTAAATTTTGGAAACAATTGAAAGCTAGAAACAAAATCACATGCCTGTCCTAATATTTTTTTATTTTCCACCTTGATCCACTCTTCCAAAACTTATAGGGCTGTCTCAGTCAATTCAGGCTGCTATAACAAAAATACCATAGACTGGGTGGCTTAAATAACAAACTTTTATTTCTCACAGTTCTGGAGGCTGGGAAGTCTAAGATCAAGGTGCTTGCGGATTTAGGTCTGGCGAGGATCTTCTTCCTGACTTCCAGGGGCTGTCTTCTCATTGTATCCTCACATGACTGAGAGGGTGAGCTTTAGATTATTTCTCTTTTTATGAGGACATTAATCCTGATGGGGGCTCTACCCTCATGACCTCATCTAAACCTAATTAGCTCCCAAAGGCCCCACCTCCTAATATCATACCACTGGAAGTTAGAGTTTCAACATGTGAATCTGGGGAGGGGGAGCAGGCACACAAACATGAGGTTCATAACAAAGGACTATATTTAGTTTGGCTCTAGAAATATTGTTTGGGAACTTGAGTTTGGAGAAAATTTCCTGCTCCTTCCTTTTTACCCACAAGTAACTATAGTGTTGAAATTAATTTGACTACTCATACCTTTGAGGATGAAGATGGGATTATTAACCAATCTTCTATGGTGAAACCAGTTGTATGTTTGAGACCTATTTATTTTCAAAAAAGTGTAGATCATAATACCTGTCCTTCAGAGATGCTATAAGCTTGTAATTTATTCAGTAATGTGCCTGGCACATTGTATGGAGTCAATAACTATTAGTTGAATGCCATTTTTACCTGTGCAAACTTGGTCAAGTTTCTTATTTTCCTAAGTGTTAATGGTCTCATACATGAAAACAATATTGACAGATTCTGCCTTAATAAATCATTGTGAAGAATCTATTAAGATATGTGAAAATATAAGTAATTTTGCATCTCAACAATTAAGGAGAGTAAAAACAACATTCTGGTAGTGCATCCCCTCATTTTTTTTCCACTCTAGGTATCAGAATTTTGAGTGAAATTTATTGCTTGCCAGTAAAAAAATGTGCTCTTCATTTTAGTATGCACTTTATGACTCATTCCTGGCTTAACATTCCCACCCCCTCTTTTCCCCTTCAATCATTGCACTTTTAATTTGCACTATCATATCGAATTATGAAGATCCTTGCAAAACATTTAAAATTATTCCCGGGTAAACAAACCTATATGCCTACATTCTCAATTACCATATTAGTCATAGATAGATATGCTTAGGTCCAGATATTACCCTTCTTCTCATAATATTTTTCAAAATGTGTTTGGCAAAATGTTAATATCTATCACCTAAAAATAGAGCTCCAAATTTTAAAAAAGTTGGGAAAATATCTGATTAAACAAAATCAAACAGTTTTTTTCCTATGAACCTCTATGTGTCATCATGAATTATATACACTCAGTGAAACAGAATACAGCATTTCTCAGAATTAGTTTTGTTAACTAAGAAATGTATTGAAAAAACACAAGGATTAGTTGAGGGCAATTAAACCCTCACTTGCTACCTGTTCGTTTCAAAGAGTACTGTGAGGATGAGCAGCTGGACCACTGCTTTTTGGGTTTTAACCGAATGTAAAGCAGTCTCACTGTGCTTAGGAAACAAAGTCCTGCAGAGGGAAAGCACCCATGTCAAGCCACGGCCTTTTTATCCTCAAATTATGTGTTAGACTTTGGAGTTATCAGAAGTGGTACGCTAGAAATTTGATCTGGGAAACTCTTAAGGAAAAACAGGCTTTCCTGAAGTATTATACAATGAATGGGACAAAGACCCAACAGCCTCTAAATCAAAGGCCCAGAAATCCATGCCCTAGAAACAGGGAAAACCAGAGGTAGATTGAGTCTTACTAAAATTGGGATCCTTCCAGATCCAGCTGAATTCCTGATTGACATAAGCAGGCCTTCAGTTTAAAAAAAAGGAAAACATCTCTGGGATAAAATAATATTACATTGTATCTCTATGTTTCTTTTATATGTAATTCTATAATTGCATAAAATATTATTAAATATGGATAGAGAAAGCAACAATAATAACAAAACAATGAACTAGAGAAAAAAACCAGAAAACAAATGCTTCAGTTCTTGGAATGAACACAAGGATTTAAAAATAACTACAATTAATATGTTCACAAAAGGGAAAAAAGAACAAATTTATGAGAGTGGAGAACTTTGGCATTTAGAAAAATTCAATGGACACTCTAGAACTAAATATCTGACGTTAAAAATCTAGTGAATGTATTTAGTAACAGATTGGAATGATCAGAACATAGGGTCAGAAAACTAGGAAGCAGAAAAGTAGGTAATGCACAAAAATTAAATCAAAAAGAAAAAAAGAATGAAAAAATCATAGCACTAGCCCTTACATTTCTGGTGAATTAATTTCAACAAGGGTGCCAAGATGATTAAATGGGAAAGAATGGTCTTATCAAAAAGCTAGCTAAAACAACTAGATAGCTATGCAAAAGAATGCAGTTGTACCCCCATGTCACAACATATACAACTGATCAGTGATCTAAATATAAGATCTAAAACTATAAAAGTCTTAGAAGAAAACATAGGAATAAATCTTTGTGACCATGTATTAGGAAATGGTTTCTTAGGTATGATATCAAAAGCACAAGTGACAAAAAGAAAAATAACTTGGGTTTTATTAAAATTAAAAATATTTCTGTTTCAAAGGGTTCCATCAAAAAAGTGAAATGACCTACAGAATGGTAAAAATATTTGCAAATCATATATTTGGTAAGCAACTTGTATCCAGAAAATATACAGAATCTTTACAATTCAATAATAAAAAGACAAATAACCCAGCTTTAAAAATGGACAAAAATCTGAATAGACATTTCTTTAAAGAAAATATACAAATGATCAATAAGGACATGAAAAGATATTATTAGCCATCAGGAAAGTACAAATCAAAACTACAATGAATGACATAACAATTTATACCCATAAATATGTCTAAAATAATAAGTCTTGGAAGGATATGGAAAATTTACATTGCTGGTAGAAAGGTAAAATTGTACAGCTTCTTTGGAAAAGAGTTTGGCATTTTCTCAAGAGTTAAACATAAAATTACCATACATCCCAGTAATTTCACTCCTAGATACATACCCAAGAAAAGTGGGTATGTATGTCCCCACTAGACCTTGAACACAGATATTAATAGTAGCTTTATTCAGAATAACCAAAAAGTGGAAACAACACAAATTTTCATTAACTGATGAATGCATAAACAAAATATGGTAGATCCATACAATGGAATATTATTTGACCATAAAAAGGGATGAAGTACATATACATGCTACAACGCGGGTGAACCTTAAAAACATTATGCTAAGTGAAAGAAGTCTGTCACCAAAGACCACATATTGTATGATGTCATTTATTGGAAATGTCTAAAGTAGGCAAATTCACAGAAAGAAAAATTAGGTTAGTTGTTGCCAGTGCCTGCTTGACAGGACAATGAGGAGAAAATGCTAATGAGTACAGGGTTTCTTTTCTGGATGATGAAAATGTTCTGAACTTAGATGGTGGTGATGGTTGCTCTTAGAATGGAGTGAAACAATGAATAACATACTATAAAAAGGTGATTTTTAAATTGTGCTAAAATATGCATAACATAAAGTTTACCATTTTAGCCATTGTAGGTATATTGTTCAGTGTACACCTGAACACTGTACAATCATAGTAAGTGCTTTCACGTTACTGTACAACCATCACCATAACTTTCTTCATCTTGCAAAACTGAAACTCTATAACCATTAAACAATAATTTCTCATTCCTCCTTCCCCCTACCTTCTGTAAACTACCATTCTACTTTCTGTCTCTATGAATTTGACTACTATAGTCCTCATATAAGTGGAATCATACAGTATTTGTCTTTTTGTGACTAGCTTATCGCACTTAATTTAATGTCTTCAAGGGTGAATTTTATGGTACATGGATTGTATCTCAATAAATCTTTTATTAAAAAAATGTGTGTAAGAGATATGTTGGACACCCTTAAAAGTTCTAACTTACATATAATTGGAGATTCAGAAAAAGAAGAAGAAAGAAAGGAGTGGAACCATAACCCTTGGGAATAAAAAAAAAAAATACAACTGACAGATTCAAAAAGCTAAGAAAAGGCCAATTCAAGTAAACACACAAAAAATCACCTAGTCACATTGGAGTAAACTTCTGAAGACCAAAGACTGGAAGAAAATCTAAATAGCCATTGGGAAAAAGACACATTACCTTCAAAGTAGCAACAGTAAAACTGACAACTGACTTTTCAACGGAAACAATAACACCAGAGGAAAGTGGAATGGCATTTTAAGTGCTGAGAGAAAAGCTTTTGAATATCTATTTCAAAAATGAAAGTAAAGTAAAAACATTTTCAGACAAACAAAACAGAATTTTCAACAGTGGGCCTATGCTAAAACAAACAAAAAACATTACAAAACAAACAAAAATTAGAATCCTTCAGAACAAATAAAAATGATCCCAGATACATTGAGATGCAGAAGGGAATGAATGAGCAATAGAAGAGATAAATATGTGAACAGTTGAAATAAATATTGACTGTTCAAAACAACAATAATAATGTGTTATGATATTTTAAATGTATGCACAGCAAAATGCAAGAGAATGATAATGCAGAAGATAGGAGGGGATAAACTGACTAAAAAGCCATAAGTTTCAGGAAGTATAGTAAAGTAGTAAAAATATTAATTTATATTACATTGTAACAGGCCATGTCTGCATGTTGTAATCTCTAGGTAGCCAGGAAAAGGAAAGTATAAATAACAAGAAATAGTTAGATAACTAACTGGAATGTATAACTAACAAATTAATAGATGGAAATAATGATTACAAGTTTTCTGTTAATTAATACAAAGGGAGAGGAAATAATATATAGAGATGGACCATAAATATAGCTTAAAAATAATAAGGTGGTAGACAAAAACCTAATAATGTAGGGAGTTACATTAAATGTAAATAGCCTATTTGCACCAAGTAAGAAAAAGAACATCTGATATTGAATGATGCTAGAAAAAAATATGCTCTCAGAATTTCAGAGTACTGAGGGAAATTAGAGAAACTAGAGAGACTCAAAGGGAACTGGAGATATTGGAAACCTTAAAGGTACTTTGAGGGACTAATGTGTATCAATAGTCATAAATGATCACCTCCTTAATATGTGCTAGGATTCACAGATAAGTAGGCTCACATTCATCCAAAAGTAGCAGGTCTCAATCCAATACCCCAAAATAATAATTTTGTTAGGGGTCTTATCTGTCTAACTTATGGTCAATTATTTAAATGATTTTTATTTGGTACTTATATTGTATTAATGATTCTTTTTTAAATGCTTAATGTTACCAAATGTCAATATCAGGTAAGTATAGTTTTCACATGTCATTTCTGTATGTGTGTATATATATTTATTATATACTACATACGACTTATAATAAATATGTTTATAAGTATATATTATCATTTATAATAAAGTATAGCTTATTAATATTATGAACCAATATACTGTGAAAATATTATATATATTAATCTATATGTTATATATTATATAGACTATATTAAATATACAGACTAAACCTCATTCTATTGCACTTCCTTTTATTGCACTTTGCAGATATAGCATTTTTTTTTTTTTTTTTTTTACAAATTTAAGGCTTGTGGTAACCCTGCATTGAGCAAGTCTATAGATATCATTTTTCTAAGAGCATCTGCACACTTCATGTTTTTGTGCCACATTTTGGTAATTCTTATAATATTTCAAACCCTCCTCCAGCAAAAAGATTAGGACTCGTGGAAGGCTCAGATGATGGTTAGCATTTTTTAACTATAAAATGTTTTTAAATTAAGGTATGTACTTATTTTAGATATAATGCTATTGCTCACTTAATAGACTATAGTATAGTATAAAATAACTTCAGTATGGACTGGGACTCATTTTATTCAGTATTCATGTAACTCATTTTATTGAGATATTTGCTTTGTTGTGGTGGCCTGGAACTAAACCTGCAATATCTTTAAGGTTTGCCTGTATATTAGAATATGTAATATATATATATATATATATAGAGAGAGAGAGAGAGAGAGAGAGAGAAATAAAATGTTTTTACAATATATTGGTTCATAATAATAATAAACTATCCTTTTAATATTACCTGTTCTCTCTTCTTTATAACAGCTTTAAAGAGATGTAATTTATAGACCATAAAATCCACCCCTTTAAAATATACAGTTCAGTGGTTTTTTACTATAGTCACAGTGTTGTGTAAACAATACCACTAATTTTTGAACATGATCATCCCACCAAAAATGAACTTTATACCCATCATCACAATCTTTTTTCTTTTCAGAGAAAACCTCTGAAAGTTTTAGTATAACCACATCACAAAAAATGATTTACTTTTTATTGACATGGTCACTTGTGATTTTAAAATACGTAGAGTATGATAAAACACACAGAATACATTATGATTTAGGGGAATTCCCAAGAATCCACAGGAACTCTGATTTTTTTTCTCAAATCCTGAAGATTCGTGTCTGTCAGGAATCCATCCTATCCTTAAGTAAAGAGAGGGAGCAGAGCTTCCAGTTGACCTGTGATGAACAGACAGCATGAGTAAGGGGAAAACTTTCTGTTGAGCCATTAAGATTTATGGTTGCTTGTTATGCAACTTAACTAAGTCCTCCTGATCACTGTGGTCATAAACCACAGTTTATGGTCTATGGTTTTTATAAACCGTAAAAACAATAGCTCAACTAACAAAAATGAAGGGAGGAGAAGAAGTGGGAGGGAATTTTCACAAGCTGAGAAAGGAAGAAAGAATTTGTTTAAAGATGAAATTGTAGTTGAAAATAATGCCACCAGTTTTTAAGTTTTTCCTCATTATTTTAAAATAACTCTATCAGTTATTGATTTTTCACAGTAAGCAGCAGAAACAAACTCTATTAAAGCTTAAGGAAAAGAAAAGATAATAGAGTAGATCAAAAATCCAAGCGAAAAAAAGAACTGGAATCAGAAGGCCAGTAATTGGAAAAGCTTTGGGGAACTAGATAGCTAGAATTAATGAACAATTTCCTGGGAGCACCACACTCATTGAATCAGCTTTCAATATTTCCTATTTCAGCATTACTCCACTCAAGATTCAAATATCTGGGAAAATGTAATGATTTTTGTCTGCAAAATAAGCATTTATCTCTAAGCCAAGATTTGTCAGGGCATCTTGATTGATGGCCCTAACCAGAGTGTATGCATTGGGGCTAGATTGTTCTCCAATTTACAATGCCAACAAAAGGCGGGACTTAAAGAGTAGAAGTTTATGGCTATAGCAGGAAACATTTTTATAAGCAAATGCCTCATATAAAAAATTCTTCTCTGTTCAGCAAATCTTTCAGTTTCACTTCAATGAATTTTCTTGAAGAGATTAAATAATTTTAAGGAAAATTTTTATGTGTTGTAAGGTCTCATTTTAAAAACGTATTTAGGACTTCCCTGGTGGCACAGTGGTTAAGAATTGGCCTGCAGGGAACATGGGTTCGAGCCCTGGTCCGGGAAGATCACACATGCCGCGGAGCAGCTAAGCCTGTGTGCCCCAACTACTGAGCCTGTGCTCTAGACCCTGCGAGCCACAACTACTGAGCCCACGTGCTGCAACTACTGAAGCCTGTGCGCCTAGAACCCATGCTCTGCAACAAGAGAAGCCACGGCAATGAGAAGCCCACACACCACAACAAAGAGTAGCCCCCGCTCGCAGCAACTAGGGAAAGCCCGCGCGCAGCAACGTAGATCCAACGCAGCCAATAAATGAATAAATAAATAAATAAAATAAAAACAAAACAAAACAAAAACGTATTTATAGTGAGGAATCTGACAAATACTCTCAGTGGGTGATTGGAATCAATACCAACAGTGATGAATCATGCTGGTAGTATGTATCTTAGTGTGATGTGATGAAAATAACACTTTACATCTATGGTCATTCTCCCCAAAACCCATAACCCTAGTTTAATCATGAAAAAAACAGGCAAATCCCAATAAAGGGACATGCTACAAAATACCTGATCAGAATTTCTCAGAACTGTCAAGATCATCTAAAACAAAGAAAGTCTGAGAAACTCTCAGAGCCAAGAGGAAGCTAGGGAGACATGACATCTAAAATGTGCTATCCTGGATGGGGTCCTGGAACAGAAAAAGAACATTAGGAAAAAAACTGAGGGAATGTGAACAAAGTTAATGGACTATTTTTCTGTAAATATAAAAATGTTCTAAAAATTAAAACATTTTTAAAACAAGACATTTCCATCACTCTATTATTTATCTATACTAATCCACTGACGATGTCTGAATGGGTAAGTGTAGATGCTGCTCCTCTATGCTGACAATTCTCAAATCATTACTTTCAGTTCATATTCTTCCTTGACCTACACACACACACACACAAATATATGTATTATATATTCATGCATGCATGTGTGTATACATTGCCTGACAAATGTCTTGATCTGGACATCTTTCAGATTTCAAGATATTTCTTGTAAGAAATACTCAGTTGCTAATGCTATGACAGTGTGCTATAGGAGCATACTTTCAATGTCATATAACAATTTATTTAATAAATGATTACAGGGTGGTTATTACATGGCACAGTTGTAGATACTATAGACTTATATGTGAAGAAGACACGCACATGCCCTGTTGTCAAGGAGTTTATAATCTCTTGAGGGAAGCAGATATTAGCAAATATTCACACTATGATCTTTGAAATAAACCAAAATTTGTTCCCAACTGTACTTTACACTTACCTTTATTGTAGCATCTATCACACTTTCTCACTTATGGAGTCAGGTATTTATCATTTCAACCACATTGTGCGCATAATATATCTTCAATAAAAGTTTGTGGAAACATCTGATTCCTTTTTTGTTCATCTCATTTGTTGAATAATTAAATGCAAGAGAGGACTGCACTCATAGCTGTCATGTTTATGACACTGAGGGCTAAATGGTCAAGTAAAAAGCGTACAGTGGGTTTTGATTCTTTTCCGGGGTTGCACTAACTTTTGGCACAATTTTGACTCACTGTGTCTAAGTAGCTGCTTAGTAAAAGCTGTGGTGACAACCATCCCAGATTGCCAAGGACTCTCCTCCTCTTAGCTTTGAACGTCTCACATCCTTGAAAAATCCCAGTCCAGGACAAACCTGAGTGGTGGGTCACTATCGAAAATTGTAGAGCATATTTACATCTTTCTCATCAAAAATAACTATAAGAATACAGTGATTCAGTGGATTTGAACAACACTCATCATTTATGATGTGCATCTCGTTGTGGACCTCTCCTTGATAACCCTCACAGCAGCCCTGTGATGAAAGTAAGCACAGATTATTAAGATGTGGAACTGGATTCCAAACCCAGAGCTGAGATTAAGTTCTTGGCCATGATGTTCAAATGCAATGAAATAGCAAGTCATGATGTTACTGAGTTTTTCCCAACGCTCAGGGATTTCCAAGTCTACCCCAAGTCAACTACACTTATTAAGTACTCCCCCCGCTAAAAAAAATTAGCCTGTGTAAACTCTGCAGATCTGCCTTGAGAAATTAGTTTTCTCAGAACAAATATGTGTGAAAATTCTTCAGTCTAGTTGTACTGAAATTTAATCAATTTGGAGAAAAACTGACTGTTGCACTCTTGGGAGGATTGTTTGTTTGTTTGTGTAGCTTACAGTTAGCCTGCCTCTGTGGAATGATTCTGGCTGGAGTCGCTTTGTCCAAGCATCTGAGTTAAACATTTATAGTCCCTCAGATTCCATGGGCTTGGGTGAGCTTTTCCAGACAGGTTAGCGATTTCGAGTTTGGCAAGCACTTGGGCTTTTCAGTCTGTTTTGAGTGAAAATCAATTTACACTCTTCGCAAACATGTGACAGCATAAATCAGACAATTGAGTTCACCCTTAAAACACAATAGGGGCTTGTTTCATTTTGATGAGGAGATGGACAAAACACTTTCCGTGAGTTTCAAACATATCCCTTGTCATAGCATGGCAATTTGACAAGCATACTGTTCCACCATCCTTAATTCAACAGATGATAAAAACAGAAGCGAGAGAGGTTAGATTATCTGTCAAGGGCAGCACACAGGAAGGCAGGAATTGAGTCAGGTTCAGAATTCACAGGTTCTAAATACACTGACCATTCTGGGCTGTTTAATGCCTCCTTGGAGCACCCCTAATATTTGATGCGGAGATCTGGCAGCACCCATTGTTCTAACTAACCTATTCAGAAAGTCTTCCCATTCAGATGTCATTTAATTAAAGATGGTCTAAAGAAAGTGGAGCTTTCAATCAAAACTCCAAAACAGTTGGTTGCTATAAAACTAATTTAAAATGGCATAAAGTGGAAAATAAAAGAGCTGGTTACAATTACACTACTTAAGCTTCGAATGGCAAGTAATTCTAGTGATTAGGAAACTATTGATGTAATGTGGTTTTAAAAAAAAAAAAACATAGAGCAAAATGGAGTTGAAATTGGGATTGGATCATTTTTCCCATCTGTCCTGGGACCACTGATAGTAGACCTAAGAGCATATTCTGCTGTAGAAAACTAACAATCACTAAAAATATAATTTTTTGTACTCTCCAATGTTACCAGCAAGTTCTGTATATGTCATCCTTTTGCTAAATATCTACATTCTGAAACATTCACTTATTAGCTTCTCAATGCTTTGGAAAGAAATTATTTTATCCTGACTTTCTTTTCTCAGTTTCTTATCTAGGTTTTATCAAAGTAGACCTTGTGTTTTTCACAACAGGAGACTAAATTTCTCGTAGATTTTAATGATTTACCTCACCCCCAAACATCTGGAAAATCCTGTAAATTTGGGGGGGGATTATTTTTTCTTTCTATTTTTGTTTGTGTTTCAACCTGTCAGAATGCTCAGTATGAAGGACTGTGAGGTGAGCTTTTGTTTTGGGAAAACTACTTAAAATTTGAGCTAGACCAGAGAGCAACTTCGCCTGGAAACAGGGTCTTCAGCTAAGTGTGGACACTTAACATATTTTAACTGTGATACTGAATCACTGTGACCATCTTCTCCAAAATGAAAATCATTGACTGAAAGAGGCTTATTCTAATATTCAGGGCTACCACAGTGACGGACTGGTACTGACTACCCTACCTGACATACCGTTTTGAGAAACTGTGGCTGAACTCATGTTACAGAAAAATCAGTCAGTATGTGGCAGATATGTTGTGGTGAACCCTAGTAATTTAGTAGAAATCAAAGATATCTTATGTATGTACTTTTTTTTAATTTTTAAAATTTTGTTATACAATTTTTAAAGGTTACTTTCCACTTACAGTTATTACAAAATATTCGCTATATTCCCCGTGCTGTACAACACATCCCTGAGCCTATCTTAGACCCAGTAGTTTATACCTCCCCCTCCCCCTCCCTTATACGGCTCCTCCCTCTCTCCCCACCCCTCCCCTCAACCACTAGTTTGTTCTCTATAGCTGTGAGTCTGCTTCTTTTTTGTTCTATTCAGTAGTTTGTCATATTTTTTTAGATTCCACATATAAGTGATATCATACAGTATTTGCCTTTCTCTGTCTGACTTATTTCACTTAGCATAATGCCTTCCAAGTCCATCCATGTTGCTGCAAATGGCAAAATTTTGTTGTTTTTTTCTTGCTGAGTAGTATCCCGTTATATATATATATATATATATATATATATCTCACATCCTCTTTATCCATTCATCTGTTGATGGGCACTTAGGTTGCTTCCTTACTCTGGCAATTGTAAATAATGCTTCTATGAACATTGGGGTGTATGCCTCTCTCTGAATTAGTGTTTTTGGTTTTTTTGGATATATACCTTGGAGTGGAATTGCTCAGTCCTATGGTAGCGTTTTAGATTGATATTGGGAGCCTGATGACAGATGAAACTTCATAAAGTATAATGGCATTTAGTTTAGAACAATGATTTACTTTAGCAACACAGACCCATTCAGACCCGGGTCTATTTGTATCTTCATCTCCATCACCACACCCTGATTTTTTTTTTTTGTAACACCTTTATTGGAATATAATTGCTTTAAAAAATATGGAACGCTTCACGAATTTGCATGTCATCCTTGCACAGGGGCCATGCTAATCTTCTCTGTATCGTTCCAATTTTAGTATCTGTGCTGCCGAAGCAAGCACCACACCCTGATTCTAAACAGCAGAGTCACTGAGACATACTGGGAGGCACTCCAAAGCATCCAAGTGCTTTTTAAATTTAATCGAATGATAAAGCTTGAATGAGATGGTTTGGAACATTTTAAAGTCTCTCCACATGTTTTCTAAACCTGAGGTCCCATGGAGTATTTCCCAGATACAGCAGTCATGAGTGAAGTTTAAGTCAGCCCCGAAACTTTTGAAAACCTTTTCTATATTTTAAGGTAGCTTTCTGCACTATGATTCTCTCTTCTCCAAGTTCGAGGCCAGGACTTCACCTCTCTGTTTCCTTTGCAAGTGAGACACAGTCATGCAGTCTAGGTCCCAACAATCAGATGGAACAAGATGATGACTTCCCTGCAGCAGAGAGCACCCTGTAGTGAGGAAAGAGACCTTCCTCATTTTGCTGACCTGTGTCAAGGAATGTGGCACAGGGGCATTGAGCTATCAGATGTAGCAGGGACAGAGGTCCTAGAAGTAGCTTTCCAAGTTTCTATGCTCATCTTCCCAGGGAAGGGGTACACTGTGTCTGTGGAAGTGGTATTATGCCTGCAAGCGTTCCAGTGGCATATTTGGATTTTTTCCTGATGGTGTAGCTTCTGAGTCTAATTTATTGGACCTTATGCAGATTAATGAACTCCAGAGTATGACAGATTTGTTTAGTGCTCAAACTAGCTGGAGTAGACTCTGTTGTTTGCAATTAAGAACTCTTACCAAGGCAGAAATTGGGATCAGAAGTGATTGTAAGCAATAGACCTTCAAGGAAATAGGAATCTGTACATTTACTGTTGGGTCTGATTCATTTTGCAAACAAAAAAACAAGAATAATCCACTTGTTATTAGTGAATGGAGCTTTGGCAGCCCACAGTGAAAAGTGGCAAAACAGTTGAGAAAATTATTACTATAGTCACCTGGAATTATGTGTCTGTGGAAGGAAAAATACCTTACCCTAAAACCTTATCAAGGCCATGAAGAACACTAAGGTTGCAGAGTGGAAAGGGTCTTTAAACTGCACTAGAGAATAGAAGGAAAGAGAATGACTATCTCAGACTACTAAATTCCAGCCTCAGGATGTGATCAGACCAAGGGAATGCTCCAAAAAAATCCTTCAACTAATCCATTAGGAAAAGGCTATCTTCTGACATTGGGTTTCTCTTGATATCATAAAGATGCTGATCACTAATGATATCATAACTAAACTAATTGATGTTCATAATACTTTTCTCTCTAAGCTACAACTTTGCAGCAGGAATTATTTTTAAGATACATTTCTGCCTCAGTCTAACAAAAGAACTAATTAAGTTCACAAAATTAGACTTTGCTTCAAGCTTGTGGTTTTCTTTCCTTTTCCTTTGAAGCCTAGTTTCACATTATTCCAATAGTCAGAATGTAGACATGCAAAGTTATTTCTTCATGGACATAAAACTTAATAATGTGACAAGAGAAGAAATCTTTTAATTAAATAGGTGTCTGCTTTAGTAAGTGCTAAGTGGTCAAGCTGCCTCCTTTTTAAGAAAATACTGATGTGACCTGTTAGTCTCCATGGACAATATGGACCAAACATTGACTTTTCTTCCAAACAGCTACTTTCTCTGACTCTTCAAATGAATAATTTTTTCAAGCACTAAACAAGGTTTCTCAATTTTGTGTTTCTGCTTTGTGTCTATGTCCGTGCTTTTAAGAGGGAAAGTTTTCACCCTTAATAAAATAACAGAGTCATTTAGTAGGGTTCAAAGGGAGGAATGCCTAAAAGTGGCAATGATCTATTCATCTGAACCTGAAGCCTTATAGAGGTCTCAAGTTTCTATACTATTTATAAAATAAATTAGTCTACATGATGTAATTTTACATTCTATTTATATCATTATTCTTTATACAACATAAACATAGAACTCTGTGATGTTATTACATGTCATAAATGTCATCATAATTTGTCTTTACACATCATTAATATCTTAGTTTGTGACATTATTACACCTTTGTGTGTCTTTTTCCATATTTATGGTAATTACATCAAAGTATTTACTATAATTATGTCATTTGATGAAATTACAGTAATTACTTCGAAAAATGATAGCCCATGACTAATGAATTAAAATAGCATGGAAATTCACATTAAAAATGACATTAAAATAATTCTAAGGATCTGAGATAACCCACAAGAAAAAGAACATTCATTACTGAGTTTTTAACCTCTAAACTTGGCCCTACAAGTTTTCCCTTGTTGAAAATTTTAGCTTTATTGAGAACTGGGAAATGCTTTGTAATAGTGTGGTAACCATCAAGATATTAAAAAAAAATTGAAATCTAGTTGCCGACATTATTTATGGCAAGTTGGTAAAACTAAAATATAACTTAAAAAAATAACTTACTAACCATCATAGAAGATCATTCAACTCCTCCTCAATCTGTATTCTCACTCAGTCCCTCTCACTCTATTATTAACAGTCCGTCAAAAATAGGCTTATCTAACGTTAATTATATATATATTTGTATATGTTAGTAATAGACTGGGTGCATACTGACTCATGAGGGATTTGTTTTCAAGCTGGAATTCATATTCATGTATCACAGGACATAGAACCAAGAAGTCGTTTCATTCAGCCTCTGCCTTCAGATAGCTTAATTATTAACCTAACAATGGCTGAGAAAAGCCTCTCAATTTCCAGCAGTCTCCATGGAAGAAGACCCCACAACATACTATGAAAGTTTTTTTGGAGGTTACCTTTGATCGTTGTTAAGAACACATTTCCATCTACTGCTCTACAGCATGAACCCTCTTCCGGTCAGGCTCAGTTTACACTTACCATGTTTGCCTCCTCCCACTTTTCCCTCTTTGCCTTTCTAGCCTCACCAGGGACATTTTCTGCTCCTTAATGCCAGCCCCTCAGATTCTGATCTAGACATTTATACATTAAACAAACATTTGAGAGCCTACTGGCTGCACTATGTATTCTAAAACCTGGGAATACAGAGATCAGTGAATAAAGCAAGAATTCTTGTCCTTACGGAGCTTATGTAGAAAGAAAATAAGCAAAATTGGTGCCCAAGGGAAGAAAAAATGAAATAAAAAGTAAATAAATATATAATAAATATATAATTTATGCTATAGTATAGATAATACATAGGATAGAACATGTCAGGAAAGAGTGGGGAGCAAAGATTTGCAAATTTTAATGAACTTGCAGTTTTTAAACAGATCTGACTGAGGAAGTGACATTAGAGCAAAGATTAAATAAAAAGGGAGCCACCGGTGTGTTTGGAGGGAGAACTGTAGGTAGAGAGAAAGGCTGTAAAAAGGACTTGAGGCAGAGCCTGCAGGGTGTGTTAGAAGGTCAAGGAGTCCTGTAAACTATGGGAACAGGAAGGGCATCAGGAATAGGAGATTGCTCAGTAAGGTGGATGTAGGGTTTGCTTTTAGACCTATGAAGTATGAGCTTCTCACTCGACATCCAAGTAGATATGCAAAATAGGCAGCTGGTTTTTCAAGTTAGGGATGCAACTTTGGGATTCATCAGCACAGAGATGCTATTTAAGGCCATGAGATGGGATGAGGTTGCTTAGGGAGGAGTGTAGACAGAGTGGAAAGGAGGGTAAGGCCAGTGCCCTGGGGAAGGTCAATGGTATTGCTCAGAGAGAACAGGTGGAGCCAGCAAAGATGACTGAGGAGGAGTGACCAGGTAAGAAAATGGGGAGCAGAATTCTGATGGATGGCCCAATAAAGAAAGTGTTTAAACAGAGAGAAACAAATAAACAGTGTCAAATATTTCAGTAGGGCAATGAAATGAGGACTAAAGTGATCATTAGACATAGTACTAAAATAGAATATTTCCACTCTCTCTGATCTAGACATCCACATGCTAATTATCCATCCTTTGAATCCCAATTCAAGGTTATGCTAAACAAAAATAATAGTGGGTATAAAAGGCTTTATAGTTCACAAAGCCTTTATATATAAGCTGGCTAATTACATTCTTATAGCAGCTTTGCATAGAGGAGACAATGAAATTGAAATGCAGAAAGGTTTAAATGACTCATGAAGTCTCAAATCCAAGTCTTTAAACTTGAATTTCTTCCAGTATACACACTACAAAATATGTCCCATTAAAGTTTCTCCTACTCTTTCAACCTTATCACTCTCTATTTCTCAGATTTCCTATGTGAGAGATTCCCAAAGTGTGGACCAGTGACCCCGGGGTTCTTACATCCTACAGGGGATCAGTGATGAAATCAAAACTATTTTCATAATCAGACTAAGATGTTATTAGCCTTTCTCTCTGTCTTCTCAGGGTTATAGTGTGGAATTTTCCAGAGGTTACTTGACATGTGGAATCTTGACAGAATGAATGCAGAAGCAGATAGGAGAATCCACCTGACTTCTATTAAGCCCAACATTAAAGAGATTTGAAAAAATGTCTCTTCTTATTTATTTTTTTATTTTGATAAAATTATTTTTCCTCAAAATAAATATTATGGTTAACATAAAATGAATTTTTATCATTATTTTAAAACAGAATTAATGAATTCTTTAAAATCTTGCTTTAACTTATGAAAAGTGACAAAAGTCAACAGATTAGCTTACATTTAAAGAAAACTCTTTGGGTTCCTTAATTATTTTGATAACCATTCTCCACAGCACTTGAGTCCATGCCTCTCTACTTTGTGTTCTCTTACGTAGTGGTTGTTATTTATTTTGGTTTCTTTGTATAATCCTTATTTATCCTTCCAGGATATTAGCCCTTCAGATTGGACTCTCCTTTTTTATTTTTTGGTTTCCCCAAGAATATTCCTACATTTGGGTAGTTAAGCAATTTCCAACTAATACTTAATGATTATTCAAAGATTGGTTGATTTCACCTAAGAGTGAAATCAGAGCCTGTAGCTTGCTGGTCGTTGAGTGGAGCTGGGTCTTAACATTGAGGTGGAGATCTGTGGGACAGCTTTTGCCATTTGATCTTACTTGGGGCCAGGAAGTCTCTGGTGGTCCAATGTCCTGAACTTGGCTATCCCACCTAAGAGTCTCAGGCCTGACAGCCAACTGGAGAACCAAGACTGTGTCAGCCACATGGCTTGGAAGAAAAGGGAGAAAAAAAAAGAAAGAAAAAAAAATAAAGTCATTAAAATAAAAAGAAATTATTAAGAATAAAAAATTAAAAATAAAAAAAAGTAAAAAGAAAGAAGACAGCAACCAAACCAATAAACAAATCCACTAATGATAACAAGCACTAAAAACTATACTAAAAAAAAAGGACAAATGGTAAAAACAAAGCTATACAGACAAAATCACAGAAAGAAGCATACACATACACACAAAAAGTGAAAAAGGAAAAAAAATATATATATATAAATTAAAGGAAGAGAGCAACCAAATCAATAAACAAATCTACCAGTGATAAGAAGCTCTAAATACTAAAATAAGATAAACATAAAACCAGAAACAAATCAGATGCAGAGAATAAACCCCAAGTCTACAGTTGCTCCTAAAGCCCACCTTCTCAATTTTGGGGTGATTCACTGTGTATTCAGGTATTCCACAGATGCAGGGTACATCAAGTTGATTGTGGAGATTTAACCTGCTGGTCCTGATGCTGCTGGGAGAAATTTCCCTTCTTTGTTGGAATAGCTCCTGGGGTTCAGCCTTGGATTTGGCCCCACCTCTGCATGTAGGTCACCTGTGGGCATCTGTTTCCCACCCAGACAGGACGGGGTTAAAGTAGCGGCTGATTAGGGGTCTCTGGCTCACTCAGGCGGTGGGAGGGAGGGGTACGGAATGCGGGGCAAGCCTGCAGCGGCAGAGGTCGACGTGATGTTGCAAGAACCTGAGGCCTGCTGTGTGTTCTCCCAGGGAAGTTGTCCCTGGATCACGGGACCCTGGCAGTGGCGTGCTGCACAGGCTCCTGGGAGGGGAGGTATAGAGAGTGACCTGTGCTCGCACACAGGCTTCTTGGTGGCCGCAGCAGCAGCCGTAGCGTTTCATGCCCGTCTGTGGTGTCCGCAGTGATAACCGCGGCTTGCGCCCATCTCTGGAGCTCGTTTAGGCTGTGCTCTGAACCCTCTCTCCTCACACCCCCCGAAACAATGGTGTCTTGCCTCTTAGGCAGGTCCAGACTTTTTCCCATACTCCCTCCCGGCTAGCTGTGGTGCACTAGCCCCCTTCAGGCTGTGTTCACGCAGCCAGCCCCAGTCCTCTCCCTGGGATCCGACCTTGGAAGCCCGAGCCTCAGTTCCCAGCCCCGCCGCCCCAGCGGGTGAGCAGACAAGCCTCTCGGGCTGGTGAGTGCCAGTCTACCCTGATCCTCTGTGCAGGAATCTCTCCGCTTTGCCCTCTGCACCCCTGTTGCTACGCTCTCCTCTGTGTCTCTGAAGCTTCCCCCCGCCCCCCCGCCACCTGCCATCTCCGCCAGTGAAGGAGCTTCCTAGTGTGTGGAAACTTTTCCTCCTTCACAGCTCCCTCCCAGAGATGCAGGTCCCACCCCTATTCTTTTGTCTCTGTTTTTTCTTTTGCTCTACCCAGGTACATGGGGAGTTTCTTGCCTTTTGAGAAGTCTGAGGTCTTCTGCCAGCATTCAGTAGGTGTTCTGTAGGAGTTGTTTCACATGTAGATGTATTTCTGATGTATTTGTGGGGAGGAAGGTGATCTCCACATCTTACTCCTTTGCCATCTTGAAGGTCCTCCCAAAACTGTTTTTGATATTATTTTTTAAATTTTATTTCCTTATTAGCCCTACAAATATGGAGCCTTCAAACCAACATTTCAGACTGAGCCTCATCCAGACTGCTAACAGCTGAACACTGAGAAAGGACTGTTTGCCAGAGACTCTCCATAATTTCTCAAGAAAGAGATTTTCCATTATGGCCCACCTTGTGTGTGGAAGAAATGGCATGGGGTCCTCATATTTGGACAATATGTTTAAATAAAAGTACCTAAAAAGTGGGAATTTGATACTTTGTCTACCATATTCTTTCTGTACAGTTCCTACCAAGATCTCATGCAGTTTGCCATATGGATTTATATACAGAAAGTGAGTTCAGAGATCATAAAATTACCATTACAATAACACTCAATTCACCAATTAATTAACTGAAATGAATTAGTTGGATACCTACTAATCATGACCATAAGTGAATTAATATTTTTCTCTTCTCATTTTTGGGAGAAAGACAAAAAATATAGAATATTTTTATATTAATATATAGAATATATAATTATATATTCTATATATTAATATATAGAATATTAACATTCTATAATTAATATATAATTATATTAATATAATTATAATAATTATATGATCATAATAATTAATTATAATATTAATATAGAATTAATATTAATATATAGAAATTCAATCACTTATTAAAGTGAGCAAAAAAAAAGCTCATGTATAAAGAGTTCCTTCCACCCTCCAAATAAAGATTTATTATTATGATCATAAGACACTATAAAAAACTCATTTACATTTACTATATTATTGAGGTAATTACTTATAAACATGGAAAAGTTAGTAAGAGTTGAAACTAAAGCAAAAATAAAAACAAAACCAAAACAAATAAAAACAACTCTGTTTATTAGAAAATTAAATTTTTCTTGACAAAACACTCTATCCTTTGGCTATAATTCCAGTGTCATTTTATTATATATTATTCTGTGACTGTTGTGAGTGATACAATAATTATAATAACATTTTCTATTTTGGGGTTAACAAAAGAGGACAACAAATGTGGCAGATTTTTATTATTCTTGTTTCTGTCTCAGATGAAAGAAAGAAGTATAGAGGCTAGCAAAAAACATGAATTATTTGGTTCCGTATCTAAGTGTTTAATTTTGGCCATGTTATCCAAATTATTTTTCTTAATGCTACTCCATGGCTTCAAGTCTATTTCTGCATTAATGTTGCATTTGTAATCATATCTTGGAAGGACAGGTTAGCTTGAAAGGATTTGAAGTAAGATATGGAATCTCATCCCCTTAGGTCATTTGTTTGTATCCAGCTGAAGTCCTCAGTGGCTAAAATTCATTACCATCTGGCAGTTTTTCCATGACCTCTGTGGCAGAACCTGTGGTCCTAGTCTAATATATACTAGACAGATGTCCAGGTCATAAAAATCACAAGGATACTTGGCATTGTGTCACCCCCTTGTGGACAGTACCATCATACAGGCCAGGGATTGAAGTGGAATAAAGAATGAGCTGTCTTCATCCCATCCAGTGGTCCATTGGCAAGTGGATACGCAGGCCTTATGTATTCTGCATGGGGGGATAAAGCTCTTGGCTATAATCAAAGGAAATGGAAATAATTCTAATGAATACAGTATCTCACAGCACAACATGATCAGGTGTTCTGATTTACCTCCTTGCACCAATAAAAAATTAGATGAACTGGTTAAACCTTCAAATTCTTCCTTTTTGATGGCAAGTGATGTTTCATGTACTCATGTTGTCTTAAGTTTTCCAAATTATTGTAGGAAGTGTGGAGGGCCAGCCACATCTGTGATTATAAACACAGCTTGTAAACTTGAGTGAGCCATGCAGACTGTACTTCTTTATAAGCTCTGTATGGTCAGCACTCCTTATCCACAGGTTCTGCATCCAAGGATTCAACCAAGGAATCTCAGATTGGGTGGTCCATCATTATCCTATTCTCTTGTATAAACGCTTACTGTCTTGTGTCTCCCCCTTTGTCATATACAACTGGTAAAAATCCAATTTTGTTAAACTCCAAATCTTCTCCTGCTATGTGCTTCCTTTCAAAGAAAGGAATGAGGCAATCACAATCCGCCAACTACAATGTCTGGCCTCAAATTGAATTTATGACCTGGCCAATGGGCCCTTGATAGTGAGTGTCAATTCCATTAAGTTTTCTCAGTCATTTTCCCATTTGGTTCACTCTCTCATTGTCCAGGAGAATATTTCACATCTAAAACTTTCAATCTGCTTTCCTCCTCCTCACTCACAGCTCAGAAGCTTGTTTCATATTCCGTTGATAAAAACAGAAGCAGCTCAATGTAGGCTCATCAATTGCAACAAATGTACCACTCTGAGGGGCTGTTGATAATGGGGGAGGCTGTGCATGTGCAGAAACTCTCTGCACCTTCCAGTCAATTTTGCTGTGAACCTAAAACTGCTCTAAAAAAAAATCTTTTGAAACTCCTACAAGATGGAAAGTAACAACAAAAAAACCCAGAGGCAGCCAGAAGAGAACTTCTATACCCTCCCACTACCTTATACATCAATTTACCTACCTCTTTACGACACCATCACCATCTCCAATGTCATTAGATTTCTCCATGCATATTCTATAGGCCATAATATCATTCATTAAAAAAAAACCCAAAATACAAGGACACAGCCTTGTGTGTGTGTATATATATATATATATATATATATATATATATATATATATATATATATATATATACACACACACAACACATCTTTATCCATTCATCTGTCGACGGACACTTAGGTTGCTTCCATGTCTTGGCTATTGTAAATAGTGCTGCTATGAACATTGGGGTGCAAATTTGTTATTCTTTTATCCTCAAAATACTTCCTTCACTAGTTTTCAGTGTTCTGCTTTCTCCTTTTTAGCCTCTTACTTACTCTCTTACCGCCATACAATGGAATATTATTCAGCAATAACAAGAAATAAAGAACTAATATATACTGTAACACATGTGAACAGTGAAAATATTATGCTGAATGAAAGAAGCCACTCATCAGTTAATGGGCATTTGGATTATTTCTAATTTTTTAATTATAATGAATAATGTTGCTATGAACACTCATACAAGTTTTCATGTAGATACATATTTTCCCTTCTGTTGAATATATATGTAGAAATGTAATTGCTAGATCATGTAGTAGCTCTATGTTTAAACTTTTGAGGAACTGCTATTTGTTTTCCAAAGTGGCTGCACTATTTTACATTCCCACCAGCAGTATACGAGAGTTTGATTTCTCCATATCCTCATCATTTTTAATTATCTGTCTTTTTGATTATAGCCATCCTATTGAGGGTAAAGCGATATCTCATTGTAGTTTGATTTGCATTTTCTGATTGCTAACAATATAATAGTTCCTTATATGTTCTGGATACAAGTCCTTTATCAGACATGTGATTTGCAAATATTTTCTCCCATTCTGTGCATTATCTCTTTATGTTTGTGATGATGTCCTTTGAAGCTCAAAAGTTTCAATTTTGAAAATGTTCAATTTACCTACATTTTCTTTTATTCCTGTTCTTCTGGTGTCATAGCTAACAAATCATTGCCTAACCCAAGGTCATGAAGATTTACCTCAATGGTTTTTTTCTAAGAGTTTTATAGTTTTAACTCCCACATTTAGATATTTAATCCATTCTGTGTTAATTGCTGTACATGCTGTGAGGTAGGGTGTCAAACTTCATTCTTTTGTGTGTGAATATCCAATTGTCCTAGCACCTTTTCTTGATAAGACTACTTTTTCAGTTTAATTGTCTTGACATCCTTGTCAAAAATGAATTGACAGTAAAAGTAAAGATTTATATCTGGACTATCAATTCTATTAGATTGATCGATGATTATCCTTATGCCAATATCACACAATGTTTTGATTCTTGTATCTTGGTAGTAATTTTTAAAGTTGGGAAGTTTGAATCCTCTAATGCTTCTCTTTTTATTTCAAGATTGGTTTGATTAGTTTCGGTCCTTTGAATAGCAACATAAATTTTAAGATCACCTTGTTATTTGTTTTGGAAAGAATTGAGATTGAAAACCAGAAAAACTATATCTGTCTGTGAAGAGAGATGAAAAATTGAGGCAAGAGGATCTATCCTTCTAATTCATATTATTCATACTACCTGTAGAGCAATGAAGACATCATTGATATATACAAATGAAAGAAGAGTGAATTGTTTGTCACCCTTCTATTGATGCTTTTCAACGAGATGGGGATACCAATTGAAGTGTAAATTGATAAATTTGTCTAGGGGATAATTTGTATAAAGTATGCAAAATCACAAATAGTACAAGAGGTAAAATAATTTAAAATGGGAATACATATGGCAGGAAGAAATATTTCTTGTGGGTCCTAACAATATTTCTAGCATGAGTAGTTAGGAAGACATAGAATCAGACCTGTCTACCACATTTGACATCAACTATTTAAAGCACCCTTATGCAATCTTGTATTTTGTTGTATTTGGTGACATAATTTTAGAAAGCAAACAACTTGTTTTTAAAAATCATAAGTAGATGTATGTTGTATCTAGAAGTTTTGACAGCTATTGCTGCAGCTTGCCTGTGATCTTTCCTTTCAATCTCTAATTTGTTATAAAATCTGCATCCTTGATTATGATGCTTTGTAGACAGGATATCTGTCTTTCATCTTGGATCTACAGTGCCTAATCCAGTGCCATATGACAGCAGGTGATCAATAAATGCTTATTGAATAAGGGAATGAAACAAGGCATTCTTGTAAGTAAGAGAGACAAAAAATGTGACTGGTTGAGTGCCACAAATTTTATTTTGAACTAGCCCAGGTGAAATGGACAGCTAAATATAATCTAGGTAACTGAGGAAGAGGATCATAGCTTCATTTCATTCTCAACTATCTTGCTATACATTTCAGAGTCAGAGGATGAAATACTAAGGGATGAGAGGCAAGGGTGACATAGAACAGTTACACTGCATTTCGTCAAATGTTTTCTGTTGCAGATCTTAGCAGTTGTCACTCCTTTCACATTTCAATTTCCCAACTATAATAAGGCTACAAATGTGCACTCTTCCCATTCAGATGAGGATGAGTTTCTATTCATATAATCACAACCCAAGTTATCATGAATTAAGTCATGTGCCATTCAAGAATGTGATGTTCACATTTATGAAAGAATTAATATGTGCAGCTACATTGCTTTTAACAAATTATTATTAGGCAGTGTATGAAATGCATTGGGAAGAAATACTTAACAGATGATGCTGTGACAATGTGCTATTAAGAATGTTACTGTAATGTCAATATTATTAAACCTATGCACCCAGCTAATCCATGAATATAAATTACTTTTGTATAAGCCACACTTTATTATTTATTAGGATCAGTGTAATAGCTAAGACTATTCCATGGAGGCAACCTAAGGGCATGTCTCTATCAAAACTGGAGCCTAGAGAATTACTGAATTCACATCTTATCTAACAGTGCATCCCTTAGGCACTGTTTCTCCAGACTCTTTCTTTGAATCATATGTGACTAAAAGATGTGATTGTTTTCCAGTGCCAATCCAGACAGCCACAATAAATACTGCCCTAATTTGTTAAGTCATACCAGCTATCGGGCACTGTAGCCAAGTATTTACATATAGTGTTGTAAATTATCTCTCAATTTCTGTAAGGTATTGTCCCCAAATGCAGGAGGGAAAAACCATGACTAAAAGAGAGTAGAAAAGACGCAGTCTAAAGTGTCAAAGCTTCAGTGCAAAATCTTGGGTCCAAACTTAACTATCTTTCATAGCACTCACAGATTTTTACATAGGACTCAGTTACATGATAAGCCACGGACATATGGAATAATTGGAAAAATTGGAAAATTTAGAATAACTCTTATTGGAGTTAATTCTCAATAATTCTTATTGGAGCCAGCTGATGATACTGTGTTTTTTCCCTCAGCTTCTCTCTTTGCAAAACAGAGTTGGCACTTTATTATAAAAATAGTTGTGTGCCATAAGTATAAGATTATTTTAAATGTTTCCCACAAAATCACTGCTATTTCTAAAGTACAATTGGACATTTGGTTTTATTATCCCCATTAAAAAAGTCTAGTGTAATGCACAAGATCATTTCCTTACTTTCAGCCCTCCTTCCACCCGGTCTAATGTATAGCTTTGAGATTTCAGGATCATTCTTCATTTAGGCTGTCTTCTATTTCCCAGTGTTAGCTTTGTCAGTAATTTCCCCCACTTTTAGGTCTTTTGGATAATTCAATAAATATGTGTATGTGTTCACATAAAACTTTCTTCGTTTGCACCCCCGTCGAATACTGAAGGAAGGTAGAGTGTATGGGGCTAGGGAAGGGAGACCATTTGCTGAGATGATGGGGAAGTGGCCCCAGAGTCTGTAGATCCACTTGTCTTCCATATTCCGCTGAATACAAACAACAGACATTACAATTCAAACTCTGACCTTTCCTCAAAAATACGCCATCTTCTCAAGAACATGTCATCTAAGAATCCTTAGCAGTTGTGCATATCCCAAATACCACCACAGTCCTTTAATATTTGGATTCGTTTTTACAGCTACCAAGAACAAGATGCAAGCTGTAAGTTTCTTGGAAAGGATGTTAAGTCAACAGCTGGCCATTTCTCTCTTCCTCTTTCTCATGGAAATCTGTATGTTGTATGCATGATTCTGCTCTAAAATGAAATTGGGGGATGAACTTGTGACACTACTCCATAGATGACTAAAACCTACTGTATGTTGTTGCCCTGTGTCCTCCTTCAATTTCAATTTATTTTTATTTTTGTAGTCAAACTCCTTACTAATTTAAAGGTATAAACCAGAGGACAGAACCAATGTCTTGGTCTGGGAAGGTCAGTAAAATCTTCATGGAGGAGGTAACAATTAGAACTGAATTTTGAATTTGAGGACGTTTGTTTGCTTCATCTATAGAATGGACAGACAGCCAAATACCTCAAGCTATGCTTCTGGAATGGTGCAAAAGGACAACTTCCTTTACTTAATTCTAATTAAGCAGATCATTATTGCTTAATAACTGTTGCTAAAAGCCACAGTTTCCGTTTCACAGCTTTCATTCATTTAGATCAGGTCCTTATTGTTAGATTGCCTTGTGTCTTTTAGTTGAGAAAAAAAACATCTTGTTGAATATTAATATCCTTCTCACAGAGTTAAAAATTCAATCAGATTTTAATAGATCCCAAATTAACCTCAGTTAGGGCATTATCATTTTCAAGAGTTTAATATCCTTAATTGTTGAGTTGAATGTTTTTCACTTTCAGCAGTGAATAAATAGCGTTAAAATGAATGGGGATGAAATAGCTGGATATGAATTTATATTTACTTGAAATATGCGTAATTTTAAGAATTTGAATTCTATTTTTATTACATAACCTCTGTTACAAAGATATAAAAAATTCAGTCTTGTAGATATTCATTCAACATTTACTTAACATCAATTCATTTAAAAAATATGTATCAAATGGTCTACTCCATATCAGCTACTTCATGTACTGTGTTAGGTGCTAGGAAAGGGAAAATTCAGTTTCATTGTTTCATTGAAATCTGCTTTGACTATAAACTAATGATCTTCTATGGCTTCGACCTGTTCTTTTTTCCTTTACTTAGATCTGATGGCATTTTAAGGACATATTAGAAATTCAAACACTATTATTTAATGTCATCTAGGATTATTAAAATTAAAAAAAATGTCACATGCAAAGCACCTAGCACTTTGCCTTGTGTATCATAAGTACTAAACACTTTAAAAATTATTATTATCATAATTCTGCCACTACTACTTCTATTACTACTACTACTACTACTATATTTAAGTTTCATGTCTAATGCCCGAATTTCCTGGATCCTGGATGCAGAAGAATTAAAATCATATGACAATGTTGGTATACAAAAAAATGCCAAAGTAGAGGGTTTGCAGCAATGATTTTTAAAAATATGCTACAAACTTTGCTATGAGTTTAAATAGAATCTTGAAATTCCTTGGGCAATTTGGTGAAAATTTTTCTCAGCCAAACTAAATAAAATTTTCATCTTGAATATGGTTTTGACCAATAGGTTAGTAGGAATTGGTCAATTTAATTAACATGGTTATACCTCCTGCTTGAGAAGATATAGTATTTTTTATTCAAGCCAAATTGTAATTTTGAGGTCTTCTAGGATCACATTTATTCCTCCTTCAATCAAAGTGTTGACCCCTTTATTACTGAATAAACTGGATTAAGTAGAGGCCAGCCAATCAAAAAGCAACTCTATTCTTTCATCACTCTATTTTCTCCGTGTGCTGTTGAATCTCCTTTTCTCACTCCTTGAGATGTTTTGGGTTGATCCCAAATCCTTCCTCATTATTTTCAAAGTGAACTAGTTATTTCATTTTCTAGTTCTAGTAAAATGTCCAGTCCAATCTAATAATTAAATGTTAAATCTCTCATCCAATTGAAATATTTTTTTTCTCCCACAGCTCAGAAATCTTATTATGTCCCCCACCTTGCTCTTCCACTCTCCCTCCTCCATTCACTGTGGTCTCAGGGCTCCTTTTGAGGGAGGAATGAAAGAGAAGGTAGAGGCAAAGTGTGCAAGGGTGTAGCTTGACTGGTAAACGTGCAATCAGGCATGGGAGCAGCTATCCAGATGCTGAACCTTTCTCAGAAGAGCTCTTTAGAGATTCCCCAATGGGAACTCTGGCTTCAGTCCTCAGATCACTTTCCCTATACCTCCCACACAATCCCTGGATTCCCCAAGTCCATTTTTCCTTGTTTAAAAATTGCATAGAGTTTTAAGGCAATTCAGGATCATGTTCCTTCATCATCAGAGACCACATGTGGCTTCAGGAAACAAACCATCATTGGTAAGAATACGGTACATTCTTTTTAATATTCCAACAAAGATTCAGCCAGCTTTTTACATTTAGACTACTTTTCAGACATGAGTCAGATACTGGTTCCTGAAAATCTCTCACATTTGAGAAGACACAGGAATGTGTCCCAATAAAGTTCTCTTGACATCCCTTCCCTCCCCATCCCTATGTGCTTTCAAGGTGAGTGATGACCAAGAGTTGCCTGATATATTGTGAGTCATCTCTTAGAAAGGATGATCTAACATATCTTTATTACTGTGAAAAGATATTAATATCCTTTGGGGACCTTAGCCAAAATGGAGACAACAGGAATTGTTCCTTTTAACATCAGGATATACAGAGTAATTTATTTTTCCCTTTGTTTAAATGTTCCCTTGAGGAAAGGAATCATGTCTTATACAACATTATAGCTATTATAGAAAAGATCACGGTGCCTTACATATATTACATTTTTAATATATTTACTGCATGATTATATGCTTAGGAGTAGTTTTACCACTTCCCTATTTTTCCTAAACACAGCCAAAGATCTCTTCATTATTAAATTCAGCCTGGTTCCTGGGAGGAATGAAATGGCATATTCAAAGGTTTTAACTAGAGAGAGACAGCTGAAGGAACTAATTACAGTAGTGGGGCAGGGTTAAGGCATCCCAAAAGGTAAAGCCCCTTGAAATCAGCAGCAGTGGGGAGCCATTGCCACCCTTAAGTCTGAGGGAGTAGGAGGAGGGAAGGATGTCCTGACACATGATGGAAGTTGGGGTTGTGGAAGAAAGGTGGTCTGATGGGATCTGAGGTCACAGGGGAGCACAATTGCTGTCAGACCAGTGCCAAGGCAGGAAGGGACTGCGGGTATGGGCTCAGGGTGATAAATACCCAATCTTCATCTTTTCCCATCCTCCAGGCTCCTGTGGGTGCCTGCCATTGGCTGAATCCAACTGGGAGCCAGATGGCAAGAGAACCTGAGCAATGCTGCTCTGGAGGCCACCCCTGAGGGACAGAAAGCCAGGCAGAAAAATACAGATAATGGATCGTGGAAGGAGGAGGGGGTGACAGAGAACAAGAAAAATCAAAGTAGTATATGTAAGCCATTAGAAAGAATATTGTATATATTCGTTCTTTCTTATGTATCTAAGAATACTAGGTAGTATAAATTATATAATATAAAATATTATATATTATTATATAAAATATTATATATATATTATTTAACACACTATTATGTGTTAAATTGTTACATAATTATGTACTATATTATATATGTACTCTGTAATAAACCTGACATATACCACAAAACAAGTATCTAACTATATATAGTATCATATATAATATATAGATATATAATATAATATATAATGTAATATATAATATATATAATATATATATTTAAATACTTATTTTGTGGTATACCTCATGTTCATTTCAGAGTAAACACATTTCGGGGGAATCTCCTGAAACCTAAACCTACCTTGATTTTTGTTTGCTTTTTTATATGCTGCCTTACTCCAAAAATAGTTTGGATGCTTCACATAGATATATATAACATAGTGAGATGAAATCAGATAATAAAAAGAAAAATGAAGGGATAAATGTTGGAAGAATTGAAGTTAATATACAAAATGTAGGCCACATTGTAGGCCATAAATCTTTGGTTCAAAGATTTCTTGCAGTCAGGTCCAAAAATATTTGTCTCATATAATATTTATTGAGTCCCTATGATGTTTTTTAGGTGCTGGGGATACTGCAGTAAGCACAAAAACAAGGTAGCAAGGAATTTATATTTTACTGGAAGATACAAAAACAAAAAGAAAACAAACATTTAAGATAATTTCAAGCTAGATAAACATTATGAGGAAAATAAAATAGGGTAATGGGATAGTGCCTGGGGCAATTTTAGACATTGTGATGAGAGAAAAAAATCTCTATGAGGACTAGAATTTATACTGAAATTTCAATGATAAAATAATCATGGTCAAGGGAGGTGGGAGCAGAGAATGGACTATGAAAATATCTGACCTAGCTAAATTTAACTAGCAAGTATCATATTATTCCTAAAGGGAAATATCTTCAAGGTTACAAGCAATTAACACATAGAGAATATTTGGATGTAAAAACTTCTTGCTTACACACAGCCAGAATATCCTATTTTGTTCTTCATTGCACATGCTTCTTCTTTTTCATAACTGTTTAGATGCTTTAATCTTTATTTTTCAACTCTAACTAGTTTAATAAAACTTTATTTAATAATTACCATGTGTCCAAATATATGCTGTGTATCACCGTATTAGTCTGCTAGGGCTACCATGACAGGATGCCATGGCTTACAGGTAGCCCCTTTCTCACTGTATCTTCCGTATGGCCTTTTCTCTGTGCATGTGTAGAGAGAGGTCACTGTTATTCTTTCTTATAAGGACCCCAGTCCTATTGGATTGGGGCCCCACCCATATGACCTCATTTAACTTTTATTATCTTAAAAGACCTATCTCCAAAAAATCACATAAAGGGGTTAAGCCTTCAACATATGAGTTTTGGGAAGATGCAACTCAATCCATAACAATAGCAAAGAACTTATATGTAAGGACTTAAAATAGTTCTGAAAAAAATCTATCAGGTACCTGATTGAGTGACACAAAACAAATATTCTAAAAGAAAGATTAAAGAAAGCTCAAGTTGCTAAAAAGACTTTTACGGAGAAAAAGCAGTATGACCTGAAAATCTATGAATGTCCTGTTCTGGAGATACTGAATCTGAAGATTTGAATTTGTTGAATGAATAAGAGTATCAAAATAATCTACCTGTGTCTAATATTCATGTACCCTGTTTCTATGTCAAATCCAAAATTATGATTTTGTAAGTTTAATGCCCATATCATGATGAGTGTTTCTGGTTGCCTAGTCATTTGATGTTTCATGGTAATGTTCTTAGTGTTTATAGCAGCCAGTAGCATCCAGAAGATGCTTTTTGAATGGTTAATAGTTCTCTATTACAGAGGTCATGACCTTGCTAGAGGATGGTTTCAGGAATCCACTGGGTCTACTATGGGATGAATCTGGGCCCATACTCCATTTATCATTTGACCTCCATAATTTCCCACTCTGCTGGGCTGGTGGACTACAGTGGGATTTGGAATCCCAAGGATTTAGCATCAGTTCAGATTCAGTGGCAGTAATCCTTGAAATGTTTAGACATTTCCTTCTTTTAACCCAGTGCATAGTTGCCCAAGTAAATAACCATAGGTCCCTTTGTGTTAGGCTGGGAGAAGTGTTTATATGTAAGTTTTTGACTGTAGCAGGGTCCTTCCTCATCCAGTCTGTGGATTGACTCTGGCTGGGAATAGTGTTAGGGGCTGTGACTCACTTACTTTGCTTTTAGGGATCAGGTAAGGCTTTAGTAGAACATCCATTTATACTATACATGGTAGGTCTAATCCCAGGGCCACCCTGATCAGTTAATCACTGGCAAAAATATCCATAGGTCAAACCATTCTGATGATTACTCTTGGCCTGCTGCACACTACAGTAATTACCCGAACCTTGTCACTAGCAATTAAGTATTCCATTTGACTTTTGCTATTCCAGGATTCCATCATTCTAGTTGAAATCAGGGAACCCTCTTCAATGGTAGCATTTTCCACTGAATTTCAGAGTTTCTCAAACATCCTTCACTTTCACCCATGTATTTCTCATGGCCTTGGTGAAGAGGGAGTTCTCTGGCTCTTCCAGAGGAAATAGATAAGGGGATGGGTAAGCAGATCACACAATAAATTTCACTCCAGCCCCTCCCTCACCCTTCGGATTTTTCTTCTTAGAGCAAGGGTCAACAAATGTTTTCATTAAAGGGCCAGCGAGTAAAATTTTAGGTTTTGTGGGTAATATGGTCTCTGTCACAACTACTCAACTCTGTTCTGGTATAAAAGGAGCTGTAGGCAATATATAAAGTAATGAGCATGGCTATGTTCCGGTCAAACTTTAATCACAAAAACATTTTGCAGGCTGTATTTGGCCCATGGGCCATTGCTTGTTGATCTTTTTCTACAGTATACCAAAGAAGTTTTGGAATTTTGACTCTATTTACTGCAAGGCTGTGTTAGGTCCAGGTTTTTTTCAATCACTCAAGCAAACTGATAGAGTCACTACCATCCTCCTTGAACTACAAATCTCTGGTGGATGTATTTATATCAATAAGTTCAACAGTTCAAATCTCACATTCTTTTTAATCTAGTCTATCTTCTTTAGAATATATATATATACATATATATATGTATGTATGTATATATATATGGCTGCACAAAATAGTCTTCAGAACTAATTGGCAAAGTCCTGAAATTCTTTTGGTGTGTGCAGTATTTCCTCCTTGTCACACTTTGTACCTGTGATCTGCTAAGATGTGAGACTAGAAACAATGAGAAGAAGTAGATGTGGGTCATGGGGAGGATCAACAGTTTTCTTACAAGGCTATGATTTTATAAGAAGTCATCTCAGGTTCTTCAGGAAAGAGAAAGTTAAATTCAGAAGTGGAATAAAGTTTACTTCTGCCAGGAAGGGAGACTCAGAGGAATTTGTGAGTTCAGGTTTTTCGATTTCATTGAAAACTGTCCAAAAGTCCCCATCCCAATTTTTAGGGTCTTGATTTTTTTCCTCTAATTAATTCCCTTACTTTGTCATAAGAAACGGCATGATTACAAATTCAGTTTGTATAGTAATCCTGGTACTCTAGCACAGATTTTAGATTTTTTATTTTATTTTTTAAGAAATTTTGACCTCGTGGCTCTAAGAAATAGGACAATCAGTTCATAGTTGATTTCTAACTTCTTATCTGGATCTTGAGTAATGTCATCCTTTATTTTTTCCTCAAGTTGTCTAGCATAATTAGAAGCAGCCAGTCCATCCTTAGTCATGACGCTATACCTGACTTACCTATAATGTTTTACTGCAGCAGCTACTGTGTCTTCCAAATCACAAATTCTTGAGTCTTTGGAAATGTCTGTCTGCAGCTGTGAAACAGAAACTACTGAGAACCCCGAGAGGCTGATGAGGACTTCACAGCTGCCTTTACCTCTGGCCCCTTAAACCTCCTCAAAGTAATGTATCACAATACTTTGCCCTCCAAACCTTGATGGGTTCCTCTCGTAGGCAAATTCTAACCCCAAACATGGCTTCCTCTCTGCAAAGAAGAGATGTTCTTAGAAGTGGGTGGTGGTATATACAAGGCTGACATCTGACCATCCAGCATGTGCTCGGAGGTTAATGGACAACAAACATTGACAGAGTATTGACTGTGTGACTGGCAGTACTCTAAGACTTCTACATCTATTAACTCATTTAATCTTCACGACAACCCTATGTTGTAAGTAGTATTACAGCTGATGACATTTTACGGATAAAGAAATGGGGCACGGAAAAATGTAGTAACATGTTCAAGGTCACACAGCTGGGAAGTGGGGAGAGGACATGAAATCCAAGGTAGCAAAAGTCCAAAATATCTGCCCTTACCCCCTAAACTATACAGATGCTGGTTGATACTGGGTGGGGAAATGCCAAGTAATTTTTGTTCTCTTTTGTGTAGTTATTTGTACCTTGTGACATTTCACCACTAAACATGAATTGCTTTTGTACAAATGACTCAAAGTTATTTTTAAAAAATGTTCTCATGTTGAGGAATCAGGAGATTTAGCTTTTTGGTCTTGGTTCCTGTTCTATCTGGCTCTGTGATCTTTGGTCCTTAACCAAACATCATACCCACAGCATAGCACTGCAGATGCTTTATTGTGCATTACTTTTACACACTGACACTCATTACCAAAAGGTATGGCCCTGAGAGCAGACACTCTGTCATGGCCATCTTTATATATGCAGTACTCCCTGATAGTACTCGACAGTGGTGCTTAGTAAATAATTATGGAATCAGTTATCTTGGGGTCCTTAACCTTTATAAGAGTCACTTTATTATCTGTAGTGTGACAGTATAGATTCAGATAATATGTAAGATATAGATCTATAACCTCTTATCTGAAATTCTGAAATCTATAAAGCTCTGGAAACAGAAGTTGTGTTTATAACTCACTTGGCAGTAATATCTGACCCGACCTGAATTCATTTGGCTACAAACGTGATCTGAAGTGACATGAGGCTACTTGTAATCTTTATTTATCATACTTAAAATAAATACTAATACACTTCCCTGCAGAAAGAGTCGTGTATTTTGGGTTGCTGCCCCAGACTCCATCAGGAATGTTACCACAACATTTGTGAATTCCCTTATGCACCAGTCTATTTTGGCTAAGGGAGCATGACCTGCGCTTTCTGTTGGGGACCTAAACTTTTGTGCCCCTCTCCATGCTTTGACCGTTCAGCGCACTCCTGTACTCGCTACCTCCCCTTTCCTAAGAATAGAGGAGCTATGAATCAGGTCAGTCAGAACTTTGGACATCGGGAGCCACATTTTAATAGTGGGGAGATTTTTGTTCCTATTGAACTAGGCATCACTTTGATGGCTCTTAGGGTAACATATAACGTTCTTTTTAAAAAAGGTTGTCTTGACCCAGTTTTGAGGCCCTTGCTAGAGGCTGGTCAGTTCCCCCTTTTGAGCAGCTAAGTCCACACCAGTTCCCTACTGGCTCTCACACTCTGGGGGCACTCTATACTTGCCTTAACTGCCCCAGGGCCAGGTACGGGGCAACTAGGGACAGGTCCTATGCCCCAGAGACTGCGAAATTATTCATATTAGCCAATTCACAGGAAGCCTGTCAAACTTAGCTCCCCCCACACCACTAACCACATCTAAGCTGCCCCTACGGCTCCAGCTTGCCTTTAGCCTGGCCCTGGGTTCAGCCCCCAGGTGGCCCTGCCTGGCAATGTTCTCTTGTTTGGAGTTGTAAGTAACAGAGTTCTGCTTTTCATCTATCGGAGCCTCCGCCTGCTATGTCCCGCCATCAAAAGAATCTTTAAATCATAAAATATGGGGGTAGAGCTTCCATCCTTGTTCCCTACCATAGACAGGCAAGTGCATGGTGCCTCTTGGGATCTGTTCTCTTTTCCCTTCCCTTCTATTTCTCTCCCCACACTCTTCTTCCATAAGCAAACCTGGCCACGTGGTTCCAGGATTCATATCCAGGGAGGGGTGGGTGAGAGAAGGACTGGTGAGATGGGAAGGCTGTTCAGGCCAGTGGTGCTTGAGCTGACTGCACCTGAAGCAATCTGGTGCGCTTTCTAAGATATTACCAAGTCTGAGACCATCTGGACCAATTAAATGAGAATCTGTGGGGTGAGACCAGGTGTACAGGATTTTTTAAAAGTTCCACCAAGGGATTTTAACATGCGGCCAGATTTTGTGAACTGTGGATTTAAGCCTTGATTTGAAAGCTTCTTCAGGTAGCTAAATGTTAGCTGAGTACGGCTTTCTCAGTTCAAAATCTCAAAGTGAAGAAGGGTAATTGACAGGGCAGAATTCACACGTGCCTCATTCCCTGGCTTTGTCCCACCATGTTGCCATCAAAATCTCACCCGGACATTCAGCACCTTTCAACTATAATAATTATATCAATACAACATTCAATAGTAGATAATCACCTCATTGCTTTTCCTTAATTGAATCCTTGATAAACTCATTTGAAAAATATAACACATGAATGCAGGAAGCACAGTTTTAGCATTGTGTTATTTTTCCCTTCTTGTCTGAGAGGTAAAGAGAACAGGGCAAAGCTGGATTTTAAAAATTTACTGATAGAATAGACCCTTTTCTAAATTCAGTTTTTATTACTCTTGCTTTTTCTTTTCTCATAAATTTATTTATTTATTTTTGGCTGTGTTGGGTCTTCATTGCTGCGCCTGGGCTTTCTGTAGTTGTGGTGAGCAGGGCTACTCTTCCTTATGGTGCACGGGCTTCTCATTTGGTGGCTTCTCTTGTTGCAGAGCACGGGCCCTAGGCACGTGGGTTTCAGTAGTTGTGGCATGCATGCTCAATAGTTGTTGCTTGTGGGCTCTAGAGCACGGGCTCAGTAGTTGTGGTACACGGGCTTACTTGCTTCGCGGCATGTGGGATCTTCCCAGAACAGGGATCGAACTTGTGTCCCCTGCAATGGCAGGTGGATTCTTAACCACTGTGCCACCAGGGAGGTCCCGACTTTTGCTTTTTAAATACTGAGATTTCTAGTAGGTATTGATTGAAGCATTCTTCAGTGATTTGAGTTAAGACTTCACCAATGTATGCCAATGGATTTCTGTAACTGGATCTGCTTCCAATCAGATTAACTTCTAGTCAGTTATCTACTTGGCAAGTTTAGTAGTTCCAGAATTGTCCTTTGTAGTCTTTCCTGTTGTTAACTCCGATATTGTTTTATGTGAAGATGGTTGTAATGGGTTACATAAAAGACCCAAATTCAAGGATCTTCCTATATGCATGCTATTTGCCATATGACATATCACGTTTTCTTGCCATGGCTAATAGAATGAGGTGGCAGTGAGGGTTTACCTGCTCTGAGACTGGGCCTTAAGAGGACTATTTCTACTTGTCCTCTTGTGCTGTCTGCCATTGCCATGAGTGTAGCCTCTTCCAGTTAGCTGCTGCCCTGTCAGTATGGGTCCAAGAATAAACACACAAGAAGTAATACATCTAAGTGCAAACCCATACAAGAAGCTGAGCCCAACTTGAAGCAGAGGTATCTACCTGAGCCTAGCCTAGAGTGGCAAGATTCCCACCCACCCACAAACGTATTAACTAAATATTTATTATAGTGTGTTTGTATATCATGCAGTCTAACTGTGGCAATAACTAGCTGATACAGCAGTAAATACATAGAGATATTGTAACAACTCATGATCCAACTCTTTTGGATTGTTATTTATGTATTATTTTAATTATACATAAAATGATTTAAAATAAATTTATTAATACAAATATTGCAGAAAATTATCTGGAATATAATGCTTTTCAAATTTAACTTTTTTCTTGAGGTCAGTTCTTCAGAGTGAAAATCTTGGCTACGGTTGTTCACAATAATTTTATCTTTGAGTTAAATGACACCAATATCCATTCAGCATCATAAGGTTTCAAATTAAAAGTATATCCTTGCTTTAAAAGTATATTTTTTAAACGCAAAATTTTTACATCATTGACATTTTTTACTATATTGGGTCAATATGACTATTGGATGATGTTGATAGAGTCCTTACAGTTTTACTGTTTCAATCAGTATAAAGCAATGACAACTCTTACTTTAAGACCCACTGGTAACCATGCCCATCATTAAAAAAAATATCCTTTGCTTGATTCTACTCATTGATTCATTCAGTGGGCAGAAGAGTTACCATCTCATATGATAAAGACATCTTTGATGCAATATAGTTGGTGGTGAGTACTTTGATTTTACAAGGAAGTTGTTTTGTCAACATTGTACTAGATTCTGGGAGTGTGAAGGTGTGGTTTCTACAAAGTTTAGAAGCTTTGTAGAAAGTAGTTTATACTTCTACAAAGTATAAACAAGTCTCATAGCTTGAAAGTCAAGTAAATTAGTTTTAGTTCTTGACTTAAACTACCGCTGAGAAGTACTTCATTTCCTGATTCTTCCTTCTCTAAATATATTAAGGGTTACATGAAAGTCAAGTTATGCTCATTTATCCTCCTTCCAGAGAGATTTCACCTGACTGCTTATTTATCAGTTTCTCTTTAACATAATTGGCTTCTGAAATTTCTTACTCCCTTCTGTCCCTCTCTCCCTTCCTTCCTTCTTTTTTTTAACCTCCTTTCCTGCCTTCTGCTGCTGCCATCCTCTCTCTCTCTTTCCTTTCTTCCTCCCTCCCTCCCTCCCTCTCTCTTTCTTCTTTCTTTCTTTCTTCCTTCCTTCCTTCCTTCCTCTCTCTCTCTTCCTTCCTTTCTTTTTCCCTTTCTTTCTCTTTCTTTCTTTCTATCTTTCTTTCTTTCTTTCTTTCTTTCTATCTTTCTTTCTTTCTTCCTTTCTTCCTTCCTTCCTTTCTTTTTCTTTCTTCCTTTCTCTTTCTTTCTTTCTTCCTTTCTTTCTTCCTTCCTTCCTTCCTTCCTCTCTCTCTCTCTCTTTCTTTCTTTCTTTCTTTCTCTCTCATTTTCATTCTTTTGATAGACTAAAATCAAAAATTCAAGAAAAAGGGTCATAATACCCTTGAGTCTTTAAGAAGGAAAACAAAATAAAACTCTTTAGAATAAATCAATTTAATAACTCTATCTTATGGGATTATTATAAAAATTAGGGCATGAATCTTTCTCATCCTTCCTTTGATTCAATTCATGGTGCCTATGTTGTGCTCAATTTATTTGGTGCTCAAGAAGTCCCTATTGAGTTTGGGATTGACATGTACACACTGCTATATTTAAAAAGGATAACCAACAAGGACATACTGTATAGCACAGGGAACTCTGCTCAATGCTATGTGGCAGCCTTGATGGGAGGGGAGTCTGGGGAAGAATGGATATATGTATACGTATGGCTGAGTCGCTTTGCTGTGCACCTGAAACTATCACAACATTGTTAATCAGCTATACTCCAATATAAAATAAAAAGTTAAAAAAAAGAAGAAGTCTCTTTTGATCAATAAATGATGTGTTTGGAATGAAGCTTTGATTTGTAATGAGAATAAAAATGATAAAGTAGAGAGGAATGACTATATCTGATAGTTTTTATGGAAGACCATTATGATCATGAACTTCAAGTTGGCTTTCCTAAATATGCAAAAAAAATCTCTTCAACAAGAATGGATCAGATTTATGGATCACTTTTGTTGTACTAGTCACTGTACATATATACAAAAATGATTACTTACTCTCATTTAATCACAGAGGATCCTATGAAACAGAAAACCTAGGCATCTTGTTAAATCACAGAATCAGTAAGTGTTGGAGATGGGATCTATCCTAGGTCTTCCAAAACTGCTTAGACCTATAAAATTGAAAAAATAGCAGAAAGAGTCAGTTCAAATAAAAAGAATTTCTAGTAAAATCATCCAACCACCAGCACAGATCCATACATAAAGCAACTTAGCATTTTTAACAGACAAGAAAGATCAGAAAAGTTTATCAGAAAACATGAGTTACATCAAATTATTTGAAAAAAAATTTTTTTATCCTCAAATCTTTTACAGGTGGTTTTAAACATTTAAATATTTATTTAAAAAATAGATATTTGGAAGAAATCTATTTTCACCCCCTTCTAGTGGAAATGAATGTGTTGTGCACCTCTGTCTCAAGCTGGTTTAGAATTGTGGTAAGAATTGTCCAAAGGGAGAAGACCCCATGCCTCAACTTTGTGTCAGCTCATCTCAGAAAGGAGGAAGTATGGAAAAGCAATGTATTCTCCAACTAAAATAAATCAAACCCACTTAGTGAGCACTTAACATATGCAGTGCAATAGGTTAGGAAAAGTAGTTGATAGCGAAGGCTGATGGGACATTAGAACATGAATTCTGCTTGAAGGGAAAGATACTTACACAGTAGAAAAGGGATGGGGGGCTTCCCTGGTGGCGCGGTGGTTGAGAGTCTGCCTGCCGATGCAGGGAACATGGGTTCGTGCCCCGGTCCGGGAAGATCCCACATGCCGCGGAGTGGCTGGGCCCGTGAGCCATGGCCGCTGAGCCTGCGCGTCCGGAGCCTGTGCTCTGCAACGGGAGAGGCCACAACAGTGAGAGGCCCACGTACCACACACACACACACAAAAATGCAATCATAGAAAAGGGATGGTACATAGTCATTTCACAACAGTGTTACAGAAAATATGTAAAATAATTGAGAAGATAAAGATCCCTTCAAGTAGAAGTGTTGAGGAAAAGGAAGGTATTGGGTGGGGGAAACCTCAGCTTGGGACAAGTAAAACAGGCAAAGAGACTGCTCTTGAAGATACCGTCTGCAGTATAATGTATGTAATATGTGGTAGCCAGATAAGGATGAGATACATTAAGTCATCATTCTCCAATGGATGCTGTGTAATAATCATACATGGCATTTGTTTAACCCTTACTACATGCCAGTCACTTTTATGAATCTTGGTTACTCTAAGTTATGGTTCACAGAACAACAACTTAAGCATTATCTAGAGCTTTTAGAAACGGGGAATTTCTGTCCCAACAGAGTTGACATCTTAATAAGATTCCCAGGTGGTTCTCATGCACATTCATTTACAGTTTGAGAAGTTTTACTTGGGTAATCCTCACCACAACGATATGGGAAAGATACCATTATTATCCCCATTTTATAGATGAGAGAACTGAGGCACAGAGAAGATAAATGAAGTCTGCAGTTAGTGGCAGAGCAGGATTCAAACTCACAGATCCAGAGCTCATGCCCTTACCAACTACACTATTCAGTTCCCTTGATCAGCTCACAGTGGGCACAAGAAGCTCAATAGCAATTTGCAGTTGGATTTGCCCAAATATTATCCTTCAATAGCACTTGATTCAGGACTTAGGGAAAATTTGAGAGTATCCACTGAGAACAGAGGTAGCTGGGTCTGAAATGAGAACTAAAGTCTGGCTACTATCCAGGACATTTAAAAAGAAATTAATATGCATGTGAGTATAAATAATAAATAGTGCAGTTCTGTTTAATTTCTCCTTCCTAGGAAGTGTGAGAGCAGCTACAGAAAGTGTCTTCTCTCCGGGTGCAGGTAAGACATTGTTCTCTGGGCCTCCTCTTTGCTTCCCAAGTCAGCTTGTGCAGCAATGACCTCATTTTTCTTGAAGGAATCAAAATTCCAGTCGCAGAGAACCTCAGTCTCTCCCTCTGTAATTGCTCACAGTTCAAACTTTAAGTTCTGACTCCATATTTTTAATTATACCTAAATCGAAGTGATGGACTTCTATTTTAAGTCAATCTAGTGAGGCCTATTTTACTATTGACCCCCCAAATAATCTTGTGAGCCTAGATTTAGGAGGAATGAAAATTTACCAAATAAATAATCAAATGAAAATGGGACAATCCTAGTAGGCATCTTATATGAATCTTTAAATACACAATTTAAAGAAAATCAGCTAATTTTTTTGGTAAGCAAGTTCTTTTCAACATTGTGAAATAAAGTGTTGGCAAATTAACAGAAATACCTTTACTGTGGCTATGAACATCACTGTTTCAGTTCTTCACAGAAATAGGATCTTTTTTATATTGAGTGTTGTAGAATGAAGCTAAAGATCTCAAGAGTTATATTTTGAGGTACTAAGAAACATTACATATGTAAAAGGAAAGAGGAAAACACAAGAGGCAAGCTCTGTTTATACTGGAGTCCATGGAAGTGTACAGAAGTTGGAGACAGATTTAGATCCTCATTGTTAACAATGTTACTATTACTTGTTCCTATAACTTTTTGTGTGATCTGAGATCAATTCCCTGCTTTGCTCTGTACCACAAAAGGCTGATAATATGAAAACTCTAATCCAGCTGAGAACAACCAATCTGGTGAGGTTAGGGGACAGGAAGAAGGATGCCAGAGTAGCTCTTCACCTTCCTGCTGCAGGCTCATCAAAGTGGTGACATCTCTTCCCAGATCTATCTGGACATCCCTTTCCAATGAGATCCCTGATGTTCTGCTCCTGGGTTCTGATAATGCACGACCTCCTTTTGGTTGGTAGCAAGTTCCTTCTGTTGCTAATCTTGGGGTTGTATCTCTGTGCCATGGCTTGCTTCTTAGTACTTTTGACACTGTTCAGTAGTTCTTTGTATCAAATATATTTTATTAAATTATTAGAGATCAGCTCTGTTTTTCCAATGAGATCTTATGTATACTAAATCTGTTTGAATCCAATTTTCTTCATCTAGAGAATAAATTCAACAATACCTTTCTTTGATGTTTGTTCTTTTTTTTTTTAATTCAAACAGAAAGTCAAAAAAAGTATAATCATCCTCATCAGTTCACTCAGTCTCATGTAATTAATTTTTTTTCATCTTGATCTTTTGTTAGCACTTTTATGAATTCATCAGTTTTCCATTAGAGTTCTGAAAATGCTTATTCATTCAGTTCTGCAGTATAGTCAGTTACCAGAAACCTGTACTTGTCAGTCATTTCCATGAATTCCTTGAAGATGAAACCCTTTTACAGGAACATTTTTGCAAAAGCATCAGAGTACACCCAGAGCTGTCTGTAAATGACAAAAGACTTAAAAATGACCACGGTTAAAGATTTGATGAAAGTTCATAATACTGTAATTGACAAGGAAATTTAATTATTTCTGATATATACATTTAAGAAAATAACTAAAATTATGACTTATAACATTATACCAGAACATATAAGATTTTTAGGAATTTATGTAATGTCTGAAACATTTATATTAACATATTTCTAAAAAAATAAACCAAAGAAAGTTTAGTATTAATGTTTTTCTTTTTAAATTTAATTTAATTTATTTTTTATACTGTAGGTTCTTATTAGTCATCCATTTTATACACATCAGTGTATACATGTCAATCCTAATCACCCAATTCATCACATCATCATCCCCACCCCACCGTGGTTTTCCCCCCTTGGTGTCCATACGTTTGTTCTCTACATCTGTGTCTCAACTTCTCCCCTGCAAACCGGTTCAATTTTTCTAGGTTCCACATACATGCGTTAATATACGATATTTGTTTTTCTATTTCTGACTTACTTCACTCTGTATGACAGTCTCTAGATCCATCCACGTCTCAACAAATGACTCAATTTCGTTCCTTTTTATGGCTGAGTAATATTCCATTGTATATATGTACCACAACTCCTTTATCCATTCATCTGTTGATGGGCATTTAGGTTGTTCCCATGACCTGGTTATTGTAAGTAGTGCTGCAATGAACATTGGGGTGCATGTGTCTTTTCGAATTATGGTTTTCTCTGGGTATATGACCAGTAGTGGGATTGCTGGATCATACAGTATTTTATTTTTAGTTTTTTAAGGAACCTCCATACTGTCCTCCATAGTGGCTGTATCAATTTACATTCCCACCAACAGTGCAAGAGGGTTCCCTTTTCTCCACACCCTCTCCAGCATTTGTTGCTTGTAGATTTTCTGATGATGCCCATGCTAACTGGTGTGAGGTGATACCTCATTGTAGTTTTGATTTGCATTTCTCTAACAATTACTGATATGAGCAGCTTTTCATGGGCTTCTTGGTCATCTGTATGTCTTCTTTGGAGAAATGTCTATTTAGGTCTTCTGCCCATTTTTTGATTGGGTTATTTGTTTCTTTAGTATTGAGCTGCATGAGCTGTTTATATAATTTGGAGATTAATCCTTTTTCCGTGGACTCATTTGCAAATATTTTCTCCCATTCTGAGGGTGGTCTTTTCATCTTGTTTGTGGTTTCCTTTGCTGTGCAAAAGCTTTGAAGTTCCATTATGTCCCATTTGTTTACTTTTGTTTTTATTTCCATTACTCTAGGAGGTGGATCAAAAAAGATCTTGCTGTGATTTATGTCAAAGAGTGTTCTTCCTATGTTTTCCTCTAAGAGTTTTATAGTGTCCAGTCTTACATTTAGGCCTCGAATCCATTTTGACTTTATTTTTGTGTATGGTGTTAGGGAGTGTTCTAATTTCATTCTTTTACATGTAGCTGTCCAGTTTTCCCAGCACCACTTATTGAAGAGACTGTCTTTTCTCCATTGTATATCCTTGCCTCGTTTGTCATAGATTAGTTGACCATAGGTGCGTGGGTTTATCTCTGAGCTTTCTATCTTGCTCCATTGATCTATGTTTCTGTTTTTGTGCCAGTACCATATTGTCTTGATTACTGTAGCTTTTTTGTATAGTCTGAAGCTAGGGAGCATGATTCCTCCAGCTCCGTTTTTTTCCCTCAAGACTGCTTTGGCTATTCTGGGTCTTTTGTGTCTCCATAAAAATTTTAAGATTTTTTGTTCTAGTTCTGTAAAAAATACCATTGGTAATTTGATAGAGATTGCATTGAATCTGTTGATTGCTTGGGTAGTATGGTCATTTTCACAATATTGATTCTTCTAATCCAAGAACATGGTATATCTCTCCATCTGTTGGTATCATATTTAATTCTGTTCATCAGTGTCTTATAGTTTTCTGCATGCAGGTCTTTTGTCTCCCTAGGTAGGTTTATTCCTATTTTATTCTTTTTGTCGCAATGGTAAATGGGAGCGTTTTCTTAATTTCTCTTTCAGATTTTTCGTCATTAGTGTATAGGAATGCAAGAAATTTCTGTGCATTAATTCTGTATCTTGCAACTTTACCAAATTCATTGATTAGCTCTAGTAGTTTTCTGGTGGCATCTTTAGGATAATCTATGTATAGTATTATGTCATCTGCAAGGAGTGACAGTTTTACTTCTTCTTTTCCAATTTGTATTCCTTTTATTTAGTTTTCTTCTCTAATTGACGTGACTAGGACTTCCAAAACCATGTTGAATAATAGTGGTGAAAGTGGACATCCTCGTCTTGTTCCTGATCTTAGATGAAATGCTTTCAGTTTTTCACTATTGAGAATGATGTTTGCTGTGGGTTTGTCATATATGGCCTTTATTATGTTGAGGTAGGTTCCCTCTATGCCTGCTTTCTGGAGAGTTTTTTCATAAATAGGTGTTGAATTTTGTCAAAAGCTTTTTCTGTATCTAGTAAGATGATCATATGGTTTTTATTCATCGATTTGTTGATATGATGTATCACATTGTTTGATTTGTGTATACTGAAGAATCCTTGCATCTCTGGGATAGATCCCACTTGATCATGGTGTATGATCCTTTTAATGTGTTGTTGGATTCTGTTTGCTAGTATTTTTTTGTTGAGGATTTTTGCAACTATATTCATCAGTGATATTGGTCTGTAATTTTCTTTTTTTGGAGTATCATTGTCTGGTTTTGGTATCAGGGTGATGGTGGCCTCATAGAATAAGTATGGGAGTATTCCTTCCTCTGCAATTTTTTGGAAGAGTTTGAGAAGGATGGGTGTTAGCTCTTCTACAAATGTTTGATAGCATTCACCTGTGAGGCCATCTGGTCCTGAACTTTTGTTTGTTGGAAGATTTTTCATCACAGTCTCAATTTCAGTGCTTGTGTTTGGTCTGTTCATATTTTCTATTTCTTCCTGGTTCAGTCTTGGAAGGTTATACCTTTCTAAGAATTTTTCCATTTCTTCCAGGTTCTCCATTTTATTGGCATAGTGTTGCTTGTAGCAGTCTCTTAGGATGCTTTGTATTTCTGCAGTGTATGTTGTAACTTCTCCTTTTTCATTTATCATTTTATTGATTTGAGTCCTCTCCCTCTTTTTCTTGACCAGTCTGGGTAATGGTTTATCAATTTTGTTTATCTTCTCAAAGAACCAGCTTTGGTTTTGATCTTCGATCTTTGCTATTGTTTTCTATTTCATTTATTTCTGCTCTGATCTTTATGATTTCTTTCCTTCTTCTAAGTTTGGGTTTGGTTTGTTCTTCTTTCTCTAGTTCCTTTAGGTGTAAGGTTAGATTGTTTATTTGAGATTTTTCTTGTTTCTTGAGGTAGGCTTGTATAGCTATAAACTTCCCTCTTAGAAATACTTTTGCTGCACCCCATAGGTTTTGGATCATTGTGTTTTCATTGTCATTTGTCTCTAGGTATATTTTGCTTTCTTCAGTGATCCCTTGGTTATATAGTAACGTATTGTTTAGCCTCATGTGTTTGTGTTTTTATCTTTTTTTTCCCCAGTAATTGATTTGTAATCTCATAGTGTTTTGGACAGAAAAGATGCTTGATATGATTTCAATTTTCTTAAATTTACTGAGGCTTGATTTGTGACCCAAGATGTGATCTATCCTGGAGAATGTTCTGTGCGCACTTGAGAAGAAAGTGTATTCTGCTGTTTTGGGGTGGAATGTCCTATAAATATCAATTAAATCTATCTGGTCTATTGTGTCATTTAAAGTTTCTCTTTCCTTATTTATTTTCATTTTGGATGATCTGGACATTGGTGTAAGTGGGTGTTAAAGTTCCCCACTATTATTGCATTACTGTCGATTTCCTCTTTTATAGCTGTTAGCAGTAGCCTTATGTATTGAGGTGCTCCTATGTTAGGTGCATATATATTTACAATTGTTATATCTTCTTCTTGGATTGATCCCTTTATCATTATGTAGTGTCCATCCTTGTCTCTTGTAACATTCTTTATTTTAAAGTCTATTTTATCTGATATGAGTATAGCTACTCCAGCTTTCTTTTGATTTCCATTTGCATGGAATATCTTTCTCCATCCCCTCACTTTCAGTCTGTATGTGTCCATAGGTCTGAAGTAGGTTTCTTGTAGACATTATGTATACGGATCTTGTTTTTGTATCCATTCAGCCAGTCTGTGTCTTTTGGATGGAGCATTTAATCCATTTACATTTAAGGTAATTATCGATATATATGTTCCTATTACCATTTTCTTAATTGTTTTGGGTTTGTTATTGTAGGTCTTTTCCTTCTCTTGTGTTTCCTGCCTCGAGAAGTTCCTTTAGCATTTTTGAAAAGCTGGTTTGGTGGTGCTGAATTCTCTTAGCTTTTGCTTGTCTGTAAAGCTTTTGATTTCTCCATCGAATGTGAATGAGATCCTCGCCAGGTAGAGTAACGTTGGTTGTAGGTTCTTCCCTTTCATCACTTTAAGTATATCATGCCACTCCTTTCTGGCTTGTAGAGTTTCTGCTGAGAAAGCAGCTGTTAACCTTATGGGAGTTTCCTTGTATGTTATTTTTCATTTTTCCATTGCTGCTTTAAATAATTTTTCTTTGTCTTTAATTTTTGTCAATTTGATTACTATGTGTCTCGGCATGTTTCTCCTTGGGTTTATCCTGTATGGGACTCTCTGGACTTAGGTGGCTATTTCCTCTCCCATGTTAGGGAAGTTTTTGACTATAATCTCTTCAAATATTTTCTCTGGTCCTTTCTCTGTTTCTTCTCCTTCTGGGACCCATATAATGCGAATGTTGTGTGTTTAATGTTGTCCCAGGGGTCTCTTAGGCTGTCTTCATTGTTTTTTATTCTTTTTTCTGTATTCTGTTCTGCAGCAGTGAATTCCAGCATTCTGTCTTCCAGGTCACTTTTCCATTCTTCTGCCTCAGTTATTCTGCTATTGATTCCTTCTAGTGTAGTTTTCATTTCAGTTACTGTATTGTTCATCTCTGTTTGTCTGTTCTTTAATTCTTCTAGGTGTTTGTTAAACATTTCTTGCATCTTCTCGATCTTTGCCTCCATTCTTTTTCCGAGGTCCTGGATCATCTTCACTATCATTATTCTGAATTCTTTTTCTGGAAGGGTGTCTATCTCCACTTCATTTGGTTGTTTTTCTGGGGTTTTATTGTGTTCCTTCATCTGGTACATAGTCCTCTGCCTTTTCATCTTGTCTATGTTTTTGTGAATGTGGTTTTTGTTCCACAGGCTGCAGGATTGTAGTTCTTGCTTCTGCTGTCTGCCCTCTGGTACATGAGGCTACCTAAGAGGCTTGTGCAAGTTTCCTGATGGGAGGGACTGGTGGTGGATAGAGCTGGCTGTTACTCTGGTGGGCAGAGCTCAGTAAAACTTTAATTTGCTTGACTGCTGATGGGTGGAGCTGGGTTCCCTCCCTGCTGGTTGTTTGGCCTGAGGCAACCCAACAATTGAGCCTACCCGGGCTCTTTGGTGGGGCTAATGGCAGACTCTGGGAGGGCTCATGCCAAGGAGTACTTCCCAGAACTTCTGCTCCCAGTCTCCTTGTCCCCATGGTGAGACAGAGCCACCCTCCGCCTCTGCAGGAGACTCTCCAGCACTAGTAGGTAGGTCTGGTTCAGTCTTCCCTGGTGTCAGTGCTCCTTTACCTGGTTCCCAATGCACACACTACTTTGTGTGTGCCCTCCAAGAGTGGAGTCTTTGTTTCCCCCAGTCCTGTCTGAGTCCTGCAATCAAATCCCACTAGGCTTCAAAGTCTGATTCTCTAGGAATTCCTCCTCCCATTGCCGGAACCCCAGGTTGGGAAGCCTGACATGGGGCTCAGAACCTTCACTCCAGTGGGTGTACTTCTGTGTTATAAGTGTTCTCCAGTCTGTGAGTCACTCACCCAGCAGATATGAGATTTGATTTTACTGTGATTGCGCCCCCCCCCCCCCCGCACCGTCTCATTGTGGCTTCTCCTTTGTCTTTGGATATGGGGTATCTTTTTTGGTGAGTTCCAATGTCTTCCTGTTGATGATTGTACAGCATCTATTTGTGATTCTGGTGTTCTCACAAGAGGGAGTGAGAGCACGTCCTTCTACTCTGCCATCTTGGTTCCTACCTGATGTTTATTCTTTTTCAAAAAGTTTATTTTATTGAAGTATACCTGATTTACAATGTTGTGTTAGTTTCCAGTGTACAGCAAAGTGATTCAGTTATACATATATATTCTGTTTTCATATTCTTTTCCATTATGGTTTATTACAGGATATTGAATATAGTTCCCTGTGCTATACAGTAGGACCTTGTTTAACTCTGATGTTTATCCTAATGATTACAGACAATGGTATAAAACGGGTCAGCAAACTATGGCTTCCCAGCCATATGCAAGCCACTGCTGGTTTTTATAAATAAAACGTTGTTGGAACACAGCCATTCTCCTTCGTTTGCTTTTATTCTAACACTGCTTTCATGCTACAATGGCAGGGTTGAGTAGTTGTTACAGAGGCCATGCAGCTTGCAGTGCTTAAAATATTTACTATTTGGCTCTTTTCAGAAAAAGATTGCCGACCCCTGGCATATAGGATAGTGCCTGTCTTATAGTAGATGTTCCATACTTGGTAGCTTTTATTTTCCTCTTATATTGTATATTGTGATATTTCTAGTTACATAGTCTTAATTATGAGTCTGCATAGGGAATTATTCTCAAGGTGGCATTAAATAATTACCATAAATTAAAATTGGTGAAGGACATTAGAAATTATCTAGGTCTTTCCTCCCATTTTCAATTGATTCCTGTGGTCTATTTCCACACTCAGAGTCTTTGACAGTAGATCAAACCCAATACACAGAAGAGTGGCTTAACATGGGTGATCCATGCAATTTGTAAAAAAGCTTGCATTATCTGGGTCATACCTCAACTGCATATGGAAGTGATGAACTTATACAAAGAAGTACTTTTCAAGTCCTTGCTTGCGTACGTGATGCAGTAGTCACAGATTGTGTGAAACTGTAATAGCTACAGTCAGTAAAAAAATCAGTGGAAGAAAAATTGCTTAATCTACTCTCACTTATAAAGCAAAAGTGAACGCTATTTTTGAAAGAATTGGCAGGTTAATTAAGAAGTCTCTTAGTGATTATGCTAAAAACGCTGACTCATTTTTAATTTAGCTTGATGTTCCTTGACATATAGATGTAACCGATGTTTGTGTGAGAAGCTTAAAGTCAGGTATATGGGAAATTCGTTATACATTTTGTAGATGATTTTTGCCCAAAAGTTAAGTGTGATTTCAAAATTGAAAGACGGATACATATATTCAAGGAATTCTATAAGGATGTACTTGAAAATGTGTGAGAATTTTCCCAAATACTCTAAAGTTTATTTTCACTAATTATAAAATAGGAATTATTATATGATCTGTTATGAGGATCAAATGAGTAGAAAGATGTAAGATGCTTAGCTTAGTCCCTAGAACATAGTAATCACTCAAAAAATTGTAGTTTCTTTCTCTGTTTCTTCAGGACACTAATTAAAGCCAGTTGAGTCTCATTTAAAACGTATTTATCTTTTTCTAATTGATTTATATCATACATTGCATTCCAAATATGAAAGAACCACTCTTTGTATTTTTCAGAATATTTGATTGATGGAAATCCAAATATCAAAATGTAGGACAATGAGTGGTCATCATGACAAAACAGGAATCTAATCAAATTTTTTGCATATTTATATGTCATAACATCTTTTAAATAAAGAAATAGTAACATAAAAGATGTGACTTCAGGAAACTGTGTTTTGTTTCATTTTGCAAGGAATAAAATAAACAATGAATATTTTGCATTCATGTTGTGCTAACCATTATTAGAGAAACACCACTGTTCTAGTATATTAAGAAAGTTAAAGGAAGTTATTTGAGTAGCCTTAATTCATTTCTACTATAATTAACGTAGTTAAATATGTTTCCTATGAAGAAGTTTATTGGCCATAGACAAGGTTCAGTTATTATTAGCACACACACACATGGTAGAGGCTGTAAAATTGTTGAAATATTTTCTTAAATCTCAGCACATGAATACCACTTACAAATGATGGCAGAGAAATGATACATGATCTTATTATCAGCCCAGTGGATGATTTCAGATCTTTCAAAATATTGCATGCTGAATCAAGTGGTTTTACAGGTACTCTTGTGTGTGAAAAAATCCTTACTGTATAGACAAGCTAAGAAGTCAATACTATGAACTCAGAAAAAAACTCAGGAAAAAAAACTTAGAAAAAAAATTAAGAATTTTCAGTTCACATTTACCAGAAAATACTAAGGCTAATCAACAACTCCACAGACTTATTAAAAATACATTCACATCTTGCTACTTATTTTGATCAAAGGAACCCCAAGTTCAGTGAAAATGAACAACTGGGCATATGAAGAGCTGAAAAAAGTATTTCTTGGTTTAGCAACAGAAGAGTCAGCGGGATGATTAAGACAATAAGATCAAACTTATATTAGTTTGGCAATCATATTTTAGGCTACTTGGAAAATTCCTAGGTCATTTAAAATTTGAATATTCTGAGTGTCATGGTCTAGACCTTATTTCAGAAAATTAATTAAAACATGCCTGAATTTTTAAAACCCAATAACCTAACAACCAGAACTTTTCAGCTGGAAGATCACATTTCAGAATTTCTCAGTTCTGATCACAATGAATATCAAATGAATAAAGTGAAAAGAAAGGCAGCAGGCAGCATATTTAAAACCCTCAGTGCTGCAAGAAAAAAAAATTAATGTTACTTAGTGCAAATATTTCATATTGTCAATTTAAAAGCCATGTGCACTCTGTAACAATGTTTCTGAGTTCATCTGATCATACATTGAACTTCTGCACTCCAATCTCTTAATAATTTATTTTACTCTTACACCCAGATTTTATGCGAAAGATGCTTTACTCTTTTAGTTACCTAAAGACCAGCCTTAAGACGAGACTCACTGGGGCTTCCCTGTGGCGCAGTGGTTGAGAGTCTGCCTGCCGATGCAGGGGACGCGGGTTCGTGCCCTGGTCTGGGAAGATCCCCCATGCCGCGGAGCGACTGGGCCCGTGAGCCATGGCCGCTGACCCTGCGCGTGTGGAGCCTGTGCTCCACAACGGGAGAGGCCACAACAGTGAGAGGCCCGCGTACCGCAAAAAAAAAAAAAAAAAAAGATGAGACTCACTGAAGAGCAATGCTCTGGAATCTTCATTCCAATAAGCTTGAAAAATTGGCACGACTCTAAGTCAGTTTTGTACTTCTACTTCTCGAAGAAAAGGAATTCCACTTCCCAGAGAGAGATATAGAAATGCTGTTCATCATAATTAGGGCTGTGTAACAAGAAATGTGAGGCATAAACATATTTACTGAAAAATGTAAATATTGCAACAAAGTGGGTTGGGCACCTGGGTCTCATCTGGATTTCCCTAGAACCAGTTCTAGTACACAGGTAAACACAGGTGTAGATCTTTTCAAACTTGCAGTATGTGATTCTAAAATTACATGCTGAATCATCTTGTAATGGCCACTTCAATCAACAGCTGCACGAGCCTCAAAAATTAATTAGAACACAATTACTTTTGGCAATACGTGAGGAAGTTTGTATATACGCACACATACAGGCATATATGTAAAATAAAAATATATACCTGGAGAGAAAAACTTTTTAGAAAATTATGGTAATAGGGATATAGAAACAGATAAACCAAAATGGAATGGAGGGATGGTAGGGAATCCATGGAAAAGAAATCACTTCTAGATGATGATTAAAAGAAAAAGTGGTGAAAAATAGAAGTGTGAAGTGGCTCCGTAATACTGTTTACTTACTCAGAAAGGTTGCATGTCTAAATTGAAGATGCCTCTTTATTGGCTAAAAGGAGAGTGAGCTTTATGCTATCAGGACTTCTTTCATGGCCTTCTTCCCATGATTCTGTGCAGTATATCAAAGCACTGAGCTGGGAGTCACAACCTTTCACAGCTGGGGGTCACAACCTTGGAGGCTGAGTTCCAAGGTTCTTGGTACACACACACTTTCCAGAATTAGCTCTCCATGGACCCCAGTGCATATAAGAATGCTTAAAGATTTGAAAAGCCACCATGAAGTAGGATTTGTGCTTTCCCAAGTGAGGCTTCTTATTGACTTCATGATACCTAATTTACTGGCAATTCAGAAAAATCATGTGTAGTCTAACATTTTAATACTGATCACTGCAGATAAGGGTGATATAAATTTGGAGATGTTGAAATTCCACAATGAACACAGAGATGGAAACAGAACTTAGTACAACTTTTTACATGGTAGATGCCATTTAAATAAATAACTACAGCTTATGTCAACAATGGGAGGGCCTTGGAGGAAAGAGGATGGTGAGAGATGCAGGTGAAAATTCCAAAAGTATGTTCAAAGTGAGCCGTTACTATTTAATGAATTTACAGCCTCCCAGGCCAGCCTCCTATCATGACCTAATACAGTGTTCACACATCCTTTATGCTAAGTAACAAAAGTTGGCACTTTTAACGGGCTGGGGCTTCCTCTGACCACTGGCAGGGGCCAGGGTGTAGGGATACCACTGCCCTAAGAATGTTGCATATTTAAAACAAGTATCCCAAAGACATACCAGCCCATGAATTTTATAATGAAGTAAAACTCAAACTTCAAGCTATGGGGCTTCCAATACCGTCAATATTTATGGGGCCAAATAACAGCACTTCCTAGCTGATCACTGAACTGAAGTCACTCTGTCTTTCACACAGAAGTGGGGAGAACTTTGGAGCTCTTCCTTGGGAATCCTTTGGTCCCATAAAAGTCTACTGAAAAAAAAAATCAATGAGTCCATCCTATCACTTCATCAGACATACCCAGCAATGTTAGAATTTTCTCAGCTCCTGACTTCCTGCTTTTACTAAAGTACATGGATGATTAGTGGCTTAGGCCTTTTGGATTTTCACTCACACTGCCGTCAGATGCTTCTCATTCCCTTCATGACTTCCTCCAGGTTCTGTTTTTATTTCTAGGTAAGTTACTCAAATGAGTTGTTCATACAGTTAACGTCCCTCCCACTTCCCGCCCCTGTCCAAAGCCAAGTATAATAGTCCTGCCTTTGCACACTTTGCCACCCCGTAGTCAATTTCCTGTTGAAACAACATGGCAGCAGTTTTTGACTCAACAAAATGGGTAATGTGTCATAAAATAGTTTTAAATGAGAAGTAGAGATCTGTATTCTAGTCATTCCTCCATCAATGGGGGATGCTGTGACCTTTGGAAAGTTGCTCAATTTTCCCCTGATTTGATTCTATAAAATACAAATTGTAATAGGCTTTATTTCATGATGTCACAGGAATATCCATATATGTGTATATATGTATATATGTGTATATATATATATATATATATATATGGGCATCAGATCTGTGATGATCCTTTAAGTAGTTTAAAATTTATTCATTTAAATTAAATGATTACTTTTCAAATTTCAGACCTCTCAATTCACCAAATGATTTCACCTTTAAAACAAGGAGTTTATTTTTTTGAAAATATAGATTTTATTTTTTTGCGTTTCCTAAGTATGTCAAAGTTAGTTTGTGGACAGATAAGTCTTATGAGCCCCAGAGACTATAATCAAAAAACAAAACATTTGCAGTAGGTTGGTACTGAAACCTGCTGTTCTCTCTCCCAGTTTTTCCGATGTACTTCAAATGTTCAAATGTTTAGCAGGCTCGGATAACTTAATCAATGAAGCTCTTATTTTTGGCATTCTCACATTCCAAATTAAAATTACATTATATTTTTTTGGGAAAACCCCCCACCAGTACCATCTGTGAATTGAATGGTGTCATTACATCAAAGTACTGCAATTAGAACAATAGGGTAAAATTAATGCCAATGTTAAGTACAGATGTGCCAGATATGATGGGTAGTTGATACACAATTCAAATTGACAACCACGTGCAATGTGGAAAGTATCCAGGCATAACCCCAGATCCAGTTGGCCAATGGATGTCATGATTGCCTCACAGAGAACATATTTAAAAGAGATTTATTTGGCAGTAAGAAAAAGTTAGTTTCAAAAGACCGTAGTCTATCCTAGGTTACTCATACAAAGCTTTTATTATCTCAGGGTAAAAATGGGCCCACAGAAGATAATCCAAAGGGAACATAACATTCCGTAGCCAGAGAAAAAAATTCCCATTTTTTTCAGGAATATAACATTTGGTATTTTCATTACATGGCAGAGCGTATGGCATTATTAGTCTGATGGTGCTGCTTTTTCATTTTTGTAGCTGTGACAAACTATTAGCTTTTGCATGCAATAGGGGTTTCTTGGTATAGGTTAATAGGGTAATACATTTTATTATTTAGGGTCACCATCTGTAAACTCAAATTTTTAGAATGGGTGATCATGGGCTAGAATTCTCTTCAGTTTAGGATGTTCTAATGTTTGGTATGAATGTTAATGCTAACATGATGGTTTTACTTACATAGTCATAAGATGTTTAATCTCTGTCATTTCATGTTGATGTGTTTGACAAAATGTGGTATTAAAAGAAGAGACGTAAGTTGTTCAATGTGTAAGAGTATTGATGAGGCCGTGGGCTATCTCTATCTGCTCCTTTTTTTTTTTTACTTTCTTGACAATTTCTTTACTTGAAATGTAAAAAGCAGTTGAGCATAGTTTCTAAACAAAGAAGAACTTTTAACGGAATATGTAGACATTACGTATTCTCCTTCCTTATTGCAATATGTAAACATTCTGGGAAAAGGACGCACAGATCTTCGGGACAGGAGCCACAAGGATCACAGCCTACTAATTCCATGTTTCCCACAAGAATGACAAATTGTTCTTCATTGTCTTCAGGGTATTCAGGGGCCATGGAGAATACTAGGGGCCCTGAAGACCCCCAAAACTATTCACAAACAGTATGGTTTCTCAAACTTGCATAATATACTGCGACAGCCGCCTCTAAGATGACCCCCAATCACCCTTGCCTCCTGGTATTCATACCCTTGCGTGGTCCATCCCACAGTGAATCAGGTCTCTATCAGCTCTTAACTACAAATGGTAAATAGCATTTTTTATGTTACAATAATTTTGCTACTAGATCCAGAAATTTTTAGCAACAAATTTAAAACATTATTTTGTGAATAGGCATAATTAGCCTATAAGCCTCATAGCAGCAGCTTTTATTTAAGCAAATAAGTTTCGAAAATGAGAAAATATTTATAAAGCAAGGACGACAGCTGCTAAGTCAACAATTATATGGAGGTATCAACTGATGTGTTTCTGTTCATGAAGGCTATCTTGAACTGAGGTCAGGATATTTTTCCATGGAACAAAATATTGCAGTCCAAGAATAATGGCATATCCATGTTGTTTTCTGAAATGCCACATTTCCACATTCTTTTCCTGCATTATTGCTCAATTTTCTCAGTCTTTTTTTTTTTTCCTGGAATTTCTTCCTCTTTAATGCTGAATATAAAACCTGAGATTTCACCAATGCCTTTAGAGACAAATGCATACAAACCGAAATCTAAAAACAATAATTTTGCAGATCAAAATGGGCTCTGACACTTTAGAAAAGATGCTACATGAAAAGCATTTCTAGAAAAAGCAAAACCCTATACAGCAAAGTCAAATTAAAAAACAAAACAAAACAAACCAGAAAGAGGCTTTGGTACCTTTCAACAACGGAGGACAAAAGTAAGTTTAGTTCATTATTAAATTCATGTAATATAAAAACATCTATCTGGGAGTGTTGAATAAATCTATAAAACAGAAACAAATCTAAAATATATTAGAGCCTGAGAGAAAAAAAAAAATCTTCCTTTTCTCCTCTTTGATTTTAATAGAATACCAGAATCTGGAAAAACAAGTACTTCCCCAACTAAATTTTCTTCTGGTCTACATATACCTAGCAGGATGGCATTCTGTATTTTATCTCATTTTAAAATGGCATAATTTGATTTTTAGCAGCACATTTTCTTTGCCCCAACAAGCCTCGTATAGGAAATAAAAATTCTGTCTTAAAATGCTCTTGATATTACATCTATGTCTGCAATTCCCATCCACTTCTTTCCTAGATTTTTAAGACTGTGATTCTCCAGATCTAAAGGTAGCTAGTTAAAGAAGGGATGAAGAAAACCATTACATGTTTGGAATTCAGCTGGTAAAACACAAGTAAGGACACAGTATTCTCTGAACATGGTGAGGTCCTAGAGGGCAATACCTTAGGACTCTGCAGAGCCCGGGTACTGAGGGAAATGCCACACAATGCGCTTCTAGCTCGCTCATAACAAGTACAATACCAGTTGAAGCTGGTCTCTCCTATTTCTTTGCTGCTCCAAAAAAAAAGAAAGAAAGAAAGAAAGAAAATGTGGGGTGGGGTAGATGATCTGTAACTGTGGTAAATAATTTAGCACTCCTATTCATCTAGTCTGTTTAGGACAGCCATACTGGGCCTACTACAACCAGAGTAATTCAGAAGTTTTGAGACAAACAATTCTGAGTAGCTTTCTTGGTCTAGCAAGTATTGTATTGATCTTACAACCCCAAGACTCAATCTTACCAAGTTGCTTCTTGGTACTTACTGGCAAGAGTAGGCAAAATGTAAGTTAGACCGTTGCAACATTAACTTTTTAAAAATTGCTGTATCTTAAGAAATTCTAAGTCTTCTTAGACTTTAACACAATATCCAGTTTAAAAGAAAATTCCTGGATAGTCCCTGGGATTTATCAAGTGGAATTTGACCTGGATCGTATTTAATGCCAACTAAGCAGTTATAATCATGATTTTACAGCAGCTTTCCTGGGAGAGAAAATTGTGGATTATGTATCTGTTCCAGTCATATAGGAATCAGTGGAATGCTTTTCTTCTGGCTGTAGTCCTGGGATGCAAATCTCAGGCTGGGATGTCAGCTTTAGCATTCAACAAGTTCTTTAGAATAGGAGGGAGAGAGAACACAGGTGACAGGGCCTAAATTCTTCTGTTCTTTCAATTTCTTACAAACTTCCTGCTCAGAATCTAAAGGGCAGGTTCAGCATCAGGTTGCTGGGAATAGCAGAATATCTTAGGCAACCCTCTGAATTTATTCTATTCAAGGCTATTCCCAAGTTTGGCAACTAGAAACTCTAAAACTGTGAGCAGGACAAGGATGCAGAAAAGGAGCCTTTGCCCTAATGAAGTCGACAGGTTCAGTGTTTATCAGCAACCACTCCAAAGGAAGGAGAGATTTCACATGCCAAGTACAATTCAGAGTGAGTCTCTGACAGCCCCTTTCTGGTATGTACTCTGTTCTGAAATATCACTGGTGTTCATATATGGAATGAAAACACATATCTATGTTACTCTGAAAATCCGGGACTGTGCATTGGCCAGAGATATGAGCTGGCAGAGTCAGAGGACCAATGAAAAGTAACACAGGAAAAAAATTAAATTGTGCAGCAATATTAGTATCTTTTAATTTGCCTCATCAAGGGTTCACAAAATATATTTAACCGAGATCTTCCTTTCTCGAAAAATATGATCCCTTCGCAAAATATATAAGCAGCTATTAGTTAAGGGAGCTGCGTTTAAAAATATATGTGCACTTACGCATAAATAAGTTGCTAAAGTTGCTAAAGCTGAAATGCTTTCAGGTACAAGTCAGATTGTGTCTCTATAAATTAATTGTCAGTGCACCTCTTTAAACATATCTTTTAAGCAATCTTACACATTAGGTGAAACTTTTCCTTTGTAAGTGATAAAGGAGCATGTATTTTTTAAAAGAGCAATTCTTTTCATCCCTGTCACTCGGTTCTGATCACACACTGCTGCAACAGTGATTTCTGGAAACATCTGTAGAGGCTTGGAGGATTTATGGGGGTAAGAATTTCCATTACCAAAAGGAGGCTAGAACATCTAACTTTTTCTTCAGTTATGACAAGCACTGGAATAGTGATGTTCGTGAATCTGCAGCAAAGATCTTTAGCCCTTTGTCAACCAACATTGCTTTTTTTCTTTCTGATCAAAATATTCTAATAGCCTGGCAGACTAATTTCAAGGATACCACCTTGGCAGCCTGAAGAGAAGCAGGTCTCAGCAATCCTGGCATCAACTACAACCCAGGGCAGATCCAGTACTTTCTCTCTGATGGTGCCACCTGCTTATCACTCAGTTATTCAGGAAGCACACCTGTAACAGGTGACAGTACCTCCGGGTGAGTGAGGCAACTGCAGGCAATTCTGAAAACAAGAAAAAAACCCACCATGGTCCTGATTTGGTTTAAAGCACTCATGCAATCCCATCAGACCCATGTCTTCCCCAAACACCTTTTCCATGGCAAGCAAAGTTACTGATAATGCATGTGGCTTCTGTCACACTGATGCATTAGGTAAGCAGGTGTGTGCTGAGTACCAGGGGCGCTGCAAAATGCATCTCCGTCCTCTTCCACTTGTCTTCACTAAGGTTCTTCCTTTGATGCCAACTGTGATTTCAGGCCTAAGAATGAAAAGACTGTGTTGCTTTCCTTGGATTCAAATAAACTGTCATAGTCTGCACAGTATCGGTCACCATTAAATATCTGAGGTGGCAGAGGGTTGCCCTGAACAGGCTCCTTCTCCGGGGGGATGTTTTTGTACTTCCACTGCCTCTGCTCTTCTGACATCGTGACGTCCACCTCCTCAGACTTTATCTTGTTGGCTTCCAGAAATCTAACCACATCCTGCTGCTTCTTCTTTATCACCACGAAGCCCGAGGAGGAGGCGGTGAATACGTGGATGACCATCCTCTCGCCAGGCACAGCGCTCCCGTCTCCCGGTCTGCAGATCAATTTTCTCAGTCTTAAACAAAGTTTAGAGTGGAAAAGGGAACATAAAATAATGGAAACAAAGGATACCAAGAGGTGTAAAGTCTCATCTTTTCACCACCCATTGTTACTAATCTTAAAATTTATCAAAATTCACTTTGTAAGTAGTAGTAGAGTGTATCATAACCTATATTGCTTAATATTTCCCCCGGTCAAATACAGTTTTCTTAAATGGCAAAAAAATACTAGGTTAATTTTTAATAACTTAGCATAATATATACTTGTTGAGAACATAGTATATACAAGGGGTTGTAGATAAACAGTGTTGACTCAAACTGCTCTCAATGTGATTATCATCTTATAAGAGGTCCCAAATAACTATAGGCAAAGCAAAAATGAAAGGAGTCACATAAGAGAGATAAGGAGTTTTAATGAGGGAAAAGTCACTTTAGGTTGGAGGGATCAAGACCCTACATAGTACAGGGGACAGTATTGGCTGAGTAGATGGCGAACCCCTGGTAGAGGAAACAGAATGAACAAACCTAGAAAAAAGTCAGGAATCAAGAATTATTTGTTCATTCAACAAGGTGAGACATGGAAGTGGCTTGGATTAAAATGGCAGAGGTGAGGCTCTGACTCAGGAAAGACTGATTGTGGAGGCTGAAGAATTAGCTGATTATTAAGATGTGAGGTGTGAGAGATGAGGAAAAGTTAAGTTTGATTGCAATTACAATTTAGTGCAGATGAAACCCAAAGAACAAATATTATGGTAGAAAGAAAAGACCAGAAGCATGATTTGTATCAGCTCTGGAGGTCCCTGAATACCTTGACTATCCTCTTTTAGCTTCACCTAAAAAAGATATTCACAATTCAGTTTACTGGGAAGGACTCTGTAGAGATGACCTTAATGACAACCAGAACCCTGGACACAAACAATGTCAGGAATAAATTATTCTCTGCATCCTCTCTTTGTTTGTCTCTTTATGGGCTTTATTCTCTAGGACAGCTTATCCATATGGCAGGAAGTTTCAAGCTCACAGCCTTGCAATACTGAGATCAAAGGGGAAAGAAGAACATTTCCTCAGCTCTTATTTGAAAAATTCAGGGAAGGACACTGATTGGTCACATGACTATACCTAAACCATTTACTATAAACTGTTGTGAATCATATATTCGTCCCACTGAGCAATGAGCAGCCCACATTCCTCTACAGTAGCACCCACCTAGTATGAGTGGGCATTTTCCAGAAGAATGGAACAGGGGGAGAGGCAGGCAAAATATTAACTCTTAAAGTTAAGTGAGACTTAAGCCTGAAATACTTTATATATATGCAAATAATATATGATATATAAGTGCATTATATATATGTTATACAGTACATTATATACATGGTATATATAATTTATACATAATGTATATAAGCCTGTTATTGTTTTTACTCCTTCCATCTAAAGATAATCCCTCTAGCAGATCACAGTTTTGCTCATTCTCTTGAGGAAATTGCTCTATCAATTCTCTCCATCATCAATTTTCTCCTGTCTATGGGATCTTTCTCATCACCATTATTCTTCCATCTTAAAAATAAGTTTCCCTTGACCCCGTATTCCTCATCAGCCATTCCCCTTTTCCTCTGTTCGCCTTTAAGACAAAATTTCTTGAAACAATTATCTTTACTCTGACTTCAGGTTCTCTGGTTTTATTCTCTCTAAGCCCATTCCACTCAGGTTTCTGTCCTTCACCAATGTAACACTTAACAATTTCACCAATGACCTTCATACTGACAAATTCATTGACCAATTCTTAGACCTTATCTTATTTGACCCCTCAATAATATTTACTGCATCATTCCCTCTTTCTTGCTACTTTTGCCTTGTTTTTCATGGCTTATTGAATCTTCTTCTTAGAGTTTTTTGTCAGTTTCCTTTGATAGCTCTTGCTTATTGTCAATTACTTACTTTTAGGGAGCCCAGTGGCTCCAACCTTGGTCCTCTTTTTCTTCTCTGCTTAAACTTACTCCCTTGATGATCTCATCAATTCTCATGGCTTTAAACTTCACTGCTGGCACTAAAACTTATATCTTTAGCTATTATCTCTTCTCTGAATTCTAGACCCATGTGTCACACTGCCTACTCAACACCTCTAATGTAGATGTCCAAAATATCTTAAATTAACATGTACTTACTTAAACTACTTAATCTTCCATCCCAAACCTACTTACCCACTGTTATGGGCTCCGTTGTGTCCCAGACCCTCTGACTCCCAACCCCAATTCAGATGTGGAAGTCTTAACCTGTATGTGATTGTTCACATTCCGAATGTGATACTTCTGAATGTGATTGTATTTGAAGATAGGGCTTTTAAAAACGTTATTAAGGTAAAATGAGGTCCTATGGGTTGGCCCTAATCCAATCTGACTGTTGTCCTTATAAGAAGAGGAGATTAGGACACACAGAGAGACACCAGACATGTGTGCAAAGAAGAAGGACCATGTGAACACACAAAGAGAATAGAGCAAGCCTGAGATGCCTCAGAAGAAACCAAACCTGCTGACACCTGGATCTCAGACTTCCATCCACCAGAACTGTGAGAATATACATTTCTATTGTTCAAATTCACAGTCTTTCCTAAGTCAGTTCATAATAACTCTATTCTTTTTTTATAACTACTATATTGGGCAGCACAGGTCTAAAGTATGACCATGGGAATAAGTGGTAGGATAGAGAGACAAGGGTGTTGGAAGGATCACCTATGTGAATACTAGAATCTCCAAGAATGTTTTTCAGTCACCAAAAAGAACATGTTAGACCTATACGTAATGAGTCGGAAAGATCTCCAAGACATATATTGAAGGGAAAATTAATTTCTAGTATAATATGTATGGATAATACTATTTATTAAAAAATATGTAAGTTACAAAAGAATACTACAAGGAAAAAGAAGTGCTAACTTGATAATGATAACTCTATTCTTTTTGCCCAGGCCCAACACTTTGGAGTTTTCCTAGACTCTTTTTTTTCCCTCTCATATTTTATGTTCTGTCCATCCGGAAATCCTGTTGTCTCTAAATTCAGAGCAGAATCTGCCTACTTCTCACTAGCTCTTGTACTACTATCTTGGTTCAGATCACCATCATCTCTTGCCTTGATTATTGCAGTGGCCTTTTAACTGGTTATCTCACTTATATCCTTGTCCCCTTGCAGTCTATTCTTCACACCTCAGGGGACTGATATTTTAAAAAGGAAATTAAAAAAAAATGTCAGCTTGGAATTGGGGCAAGAGGAATTGGATGAAGGTAGTCAAAAGGTGCAAACTTCCAATTAAAAGATAAATAAGTACTAGGGATATAATGTACAACATGATAAAAATAACTAACATGGCTGTGTGGTATATGTGAAAGTTGTTAAGAGAGCAAATCCTAAGGGGTCTCATCACAAGGAAAAATATTTTTTTATTTCTTTAATGTTGTACCTATATGAGATTATGGATGTTCACTAAATCTATTGTAGTAATCATTCCATGATGTATGTAAGTCAAATCATTATATACCTTAAACTTATACAGTGTTGTATGTCAATTATATCTCAATAAGACTAGAAGAAAAAATAGTCATTTCTCTGCTCATAGTTTTGTATTAACTCCCCATTTTCACTCAGAGCAAAAGTCAAAACCTTTACACTTGCCGTCAAGGCCCTAGAATATCTGTAACCACCACCCTTTACAATTCTGACCTCATTTTCTGCTACTTTCTCTTTTATTCACTCTGCTCCAACAATGTTGGCATCTTTGCTAATCCATGAACACTCTAGGCATGCTCCAGCCTTAGGGCTTTGCACTAGCTGTTGTACCTGCTAAAATGCTCTTCTTTCAAAATATCTTATCCTCCCTCATTTTCTTTAAGTCTTTGCTCAAATGCCACCTCAGTGAGACCTCCCACCCTACATTATGCCGAATAAAACTTCCTTCTACCACCTGTACTACCAACACAACTTATGTTGCTATTCGTTTTCCTCTTACATACTATATAGTTTTTTACTTATAGTATTTTAAAATTTATTTTTGTATTCCTCTTCTAGAACACAAACTCCACCAAAGCCACGATTTTTCATCTGTTTTGTTCACCAGCTGCCTTGAATGACATCTGCCACATAGTAGGTGATTGACAAATCTTTGTAGGGTAAATAAATGAACTGAATATAAGATATAAACAGATGTTAATAAAATAACACCTGGCTTGAGAAATAAAACATTATTAACACTTTGAAGCCCTCCATGCACTCATTACACTCACTTTTTTCTCCACTTCCAGAGTTTGAACACAAGCAGAGTTTTGTATTTATCATTTCTTTGAACATCTTCATAGTATACTACTTATGTAGACATGCCTAGATAAGATGCATCCTTTACTTTACACGTATTTTAAATTGAAAACATGTATCTTACTTACTCTTTTGCTCAACATTGTTTGTGAGTTTCATCTGTGTTGATATTGGGGTAGAGTATTCATTTCTAATGCTGTATTTTTCTATTAAATGAGTTCATCACAATTTTTTAAAAGTCTTAGATATTTGACTTATTTTTATGTTTGTACATGTCTCCTGGCACATGTATGCAATACAAGCATTTCTTGAGACTATATTGTAAGAAGTGGGATTGGCTGGCCCAAGATTTCCCTGTGAGCCACAAGATAGATTTTTTAAAATTCTACCCTTTCTTTAAGGGGATACTATTAAGAGATCTGGCTTTTTCTGGGATGGTAGTTTAGTTTTCCTGCCTATATAAAGTTTACCTTTATATGGGCTAAAGGTCATAGCAGTTTATTTCCTGATATTGACAAATAACTCAACTCCTGCTTCCCATCCTGTTTCCTGATCAGATTTCAGTTTTCTCTTCATTTTGGTTTAACTTATTTTCTTTTAAGCCTAGAAATGCATTATCAGTGTTGGTTATTGACTCTTATCCAGAATTTCTACATGTCTTAAATAGAGTTTTTTCAGAGTACCTTGTCTGCCATATTGCAAGAAGCAGCAGTAAGCTTAAACTTTCATACTTAATTTAAAAACTGTCACATATTGGTTGTTTGGGTGCTCTTATTTAGGATAGGGTAAATGTTATATAATAACAACTGTGTTTGGGAATATTAATATAGCAATAGCAGCTGGCATAAAGGAGCTATTGATAATGAAACGTGACTTTTTTATATATCTAGTACTATATTAAAAATTATCGGATCATCAGGGACAAAGATGGATGTTTTAATAAATGCTGTTGTGACAAATGGACAGCCATTTGTATAAAGATAAAATTGGATTTATGCCTCACACCATACACAAAAATAAACTCTGAAAGCATAGAAGGTCTAAGTATAAAAATAAAACCATACGTGTAGAAAAAGTAGGTGAATTTCTTTAGAACCTGATGAGAAAGAAAAAGCTTTCTAACTATAACTCAAAATCCAGTTCAATATTGCTAAATTTAAATATCTAAAAAAAAATTTGGGGCATGGCAAAAATCATCAGAGGCAAAATACAAATGGCAAACTGGGAGCAAACATTTACAATGTATGTCACACATCGAAAGCTAATATTCCTAATATATAAAGAACTTTTTACAAATTGAGAAAACAGGGAATTAACAAAAAATGATATAAAAATAGCCTGTAAACATATGAAAATATTTCCAACTTTACTCACAATAAAAGCAATTCAAATTAAAACCACTATGATGCCAGTTTTACCTATCGCTTTGGCAAAAATTTGAATGTTGAGCACATATTATTGTGTTGAGGTTGTGGAGAAACAGACACTCTAGTATATTACTGGTGGAAATTCCTACAGAATGGAATTTGGTAATATCTAATATCTAATAGAACTACATTTGCACTTACTTTTGTCCATCAAACCCTAGGTATTCACCTAGGTATTAATACATCTCCGTTAATAAGAAAAAAATGTGCAAGGTATTCATTGCATCATTGTAGCAACATTGCCTTATATTTAATTGCAAAATTTCAGAAACAGTTCTGTGTATGAAAAACTAACTTCCCCTGTGTTTCTTTTTTACTCTCACAATACTACTACCGTCCTCACAACACTTCTGACACCACATGTAGGTTTTTCTTCCCCAACACCAAGAAATTCCGGGACACCAGCTGGATGTCCTACAATTTAACTCAGTTCTGACACTGTCTAGTCAGCTCCCATAGGTTAAATGCTCAGTCCCACAAGACTCTCCCCTACCAGCTTCAGATGCCAATCACTTGTTCAGATTGTTACCTGAGCTTCTGACTGATTAGCTGTAAATCGGGAGTCCCCATGATCCCCTTGGGAGGTTCCATTACTTTGCCAAGGGCCAAACCTGGGTTGGTTTGAGTAGCAAAATGAATAAAGTCAGTACTAGATTATTACACACTGAATTTTTAAAAAATCTAATAAAGGTAGGAAGGAGGGAGAAAGATGACTGGAAAAGATTTTATGACAGAAAGTCAACTAATACTTGTTGAAGGAACAATAGATTTGAGAAGTCACTATTTAAAACCATAGAATAATGGTTTTTCAAGATCCATACTCTTCGCAAATATTCTATATGCTTACCTCACTCACAAGAATCCATAATCTCTCATTACACTGATGCACGAAGTAGATGACAACCTCCAGACTTCAGACCATCCACTTTGTCTAGCCTTAATACTCATTCTTGGTGTACAAGAACACGTGGTGTTTTTCATAAATATTTGATCTCTGCTTCCATCTGTCCATAGTCCCTTCTAGTAAGTAATAGTATCTGCTTTAGCACAAAGTTATATGTTTTGGTCTTTTTCAAAACACTATGATAAGGAGGCAGTGTAATGTACAGGCTCTTGGTCAGACAGCCTGGAGGAAAGTCCCCATTACATACTTACTGTCCATCTGACACAGTCTCAGTCCTTAAGTGCATGTGTTTAGACTTGAGGAGATAAGGGAAGGCAGAAGGCTTAACGAGGGTCAAGTTCAGGGTACAGCACTCTTATCAATCAAACCACCGTCATCTCTGAATATGTCTACTTACTGGAGCAGCCTGCAAGTCATCACAGCAATTCTAGAAGCTCTCCTTCCCCTCCTATAAGGTTTAGGTCTTCCATAACCAAATGCCCTCTTTGTATTATTGCTCCCTTTCTCTCCTTTCTTCACCAAGCTCTTATAAAAACCTATTTTAAAAAGTCCATTTGTACTTCTGCACCCTATTTCTTCCCACCAGATCTCTCATACTCTGCTATGAATAACCCATCGAATACTGAAATAATGGGTGATTTAACTAATATCTTATAATGCAGGACCCATTAATGCAATACAAAGTAATATTATGAGATTTTATTAGCTCATATTAGTAAACACAGATTGCATTAAAAGCTGTTCCTGTTTTATTTTTGAAATGCTTGGATATGACAGACTCATATAAGGTATCCAAATTATGCTGTTCTGAAACTGTAAAGTCGAGGTTACCACTGAGCAGGTTATGTTAAATCTTTTCCTTTTTCTTTATTCTTATGAAGGATAAGGAGATGCTGGCTACAGGATTTCTCTTTGTTCACCTTTTCTGCTGCAGAGGAAGCAGTTTAAGAGCACTTCCCAGGAAACGGTTTCTGACCTCCTGTCCCTTGCTTTCCACCAAATACTAGTAACAACATCAAATGCCACTTCTTAACATTAAAAATGAGATATTATCTAACATTAGAGTCTACATAGCACAAGGTAAAGGGGCTTTTTGGCAGATAGCCAGGTAATTAGCTCAATGCAGACCAAACAAGACCATTCGAAGCCTCATTGGAGAGTCCTGGCTATGCTTCTAAAGTCTCTCTCTCATCCTTGCTATAGGAAAACCTGTCAAAGGATGCATTTAATATTTTTACTTTAAGTATTCCTCATCTGAATTTTTACCACCCCTACAACTATGCCAGCTCTTTCATTTAACAAAGGCATTATCACACCAAGGTGAAAAAAAATCTCACTCAAAGTAATAATGCCATATCTATGATTTTCCAGGCTAATAATTTTGGGGTTGAGAGTAGAGTGACACCAAATGACCATTTCTGAAATCTAATAGTCAATATACTTCTATTAAGCAAGGGAAATAATCTTGTGTTGGTAATAGGATCAAAGTTGGTAAATCTAGCTGAAACATTACAATTTTTACTTTGTGAGTAATGGATTTTTAATGTCTGTAAGCAGAGTATGGAAGGTTTCAAAGGTTTGTTTGCTTAGACTATCATGCATATCTCAGTGATTCTCATAGATTACGGATCATAGAAAAACATTTGAACCAATGGTTGGCTACTTCTTGAGCATAACCAGAATTATTTTTATCAGAAGCATTAATTAATCAATAAAGTAGAAAGGAATCATCTACTGATAATACACAAGCCATACACAAAATTCTCTGGTGGACATCTCCTCCATGCTAACATCTAGGTAGCATGTCCTTTTGCAAAACCCTCAGAACTACTGCCTTGCCTCCCTCTTTAGCAATACATTTCTCAGAAACATTCTTAGAGTTAATGCCTCTATTTACTCACCATCTAATTCCTTCTCAGCCCAGTGACATTTAAATTTTATTTACTGTTCTTAAGTTTACTTATGACCACCTAATTATAGGTAAATATTTTTGGGGTTCTGACGGGGGCAAGAAGAAGGAGGATGGCAATACTTCCCTGGTCAATGGTTTATCCTTGCCAGACTTCCTAGATACTACGTCCTGAGAATTCCCATCTAGCCTCTTTCACGAACTCTTAACCAGATGGAGGAAATGCTAATTAGGTACATCCAACTAGGTGAGAGAAATGGAGAAGGAATAGCCAATAGACAAGAGCTATCAGAGATGCATTCCCAGCACAGAGACTCTCAGGGGAACAAGAAAAGGTTTTATATAGTTTTCAGTAATCACAATTACCAAGGAAGAAATCATAACTGGCTACATTGCTGATTTCGAAGTTAAAGTTCTATTATTTCCCAATAGATTGTTTTCCTAAAAAAAAAAAACCAGAAAACAAAAAACTGGAGGCATAACCTCCTGCCCTTATGATTATGTCATTTAATATTTAAAGGCAACCCTTTTCCTTGGCCTTCATCTTCATTAGCCACCCTTCATCTTTAAACATTGCTGGCTAACTCCATTTCCCTTTGAATTACTTTCTTCTCTCTTTTGCTTTGCTTTTTCTGGTATGGCAAACTTGTTTCTGTTCTTTCCCTTTTTTGTGTATCTTTCTCTTTTCCAGATTATGATTTTTCAGATTCTTCTGACTCTTTCATTGGAAAAATATTGCTTTCAGTCTGAGTACAAGAAAACCAATCCTTATCAGCTTTTGGAAACTTCTCATATCACGTGATCAACTATCCCTCTGACTAGAGCTGGCATACCTTTTGTGTCTATATTGTTTAAACTAAACAGAGTAAAGGCAATCCAAGATGGGGGACAAGGCTGTCAAACAATTCAGTCTGCAAACCCCTTTATATTCAAATAGAATAAATTGTATCATATTTCTACAATATGCATGAGGCTATATGAGCATAGCCCCAACGTTTCCTAAAATAGGAGTAAGCAGTGGAAAGTAAGAGACCATCTGTACATTTTTAAAGAGCATAAAGAGGCGTGTAAATAATCATTGATATACACACCATTGATTTAATTATGTGAAATGAAAGTCCAGATTTTTTAAGAATAACATCCTTGGTGACAATCATTAGGCATCTTTTGGTGTGATAATAGGTAGATAGATAATAGATAGACTATTGGTCTTGCTAGAGCATGGGTTTGATCCAATGTGTTTCTTGTGTTCTTATGAACTTCAATTTTCCATTTAAAGTAAATTGTAACTCTTTTTCTCTGAAGTTCTTTCTGTGCAAGAATGTAAACAGCTTTTGGTAGGAAAAAAGCTTTTTGCAGGAAAGAATTCTCTGCAGGAGACACCCTTTTGTCTTGTCGCTAAACTTAAACCAGGCACCCCCATGCTCTACTCATCTCGGGCCCTAGCACACCTTTCAAATCTGTTGGTCACACAATACTTTGCCTAACTTGTTGGTTCTTTCTGTAGATCAAGGAAGTAGAAATGAAGAATAAGTAATTAACAGATGACCAGATCTCTTCCCTAGCTTCCCCTTCAGTAATCTCACAAACAAACTGTGTGAACAAGATAGCATCTAAAGAAAGGTCATGAGGAGTTGACAAGCTTGCACACAGTGGAGGATGGTGATGACTCTGACTCCCTACCTCAATGATTAACTGAGATTACTTCCCTTTTGGCTTTAAAAGCTTTCATGGCTGAGCAGACTCTTTGGAGGTGGTTTTTGGGGGACGTTGAGTCCACCACCTCCCCAGATTGCCAGCAGTCTGATTAAAGGTACCTTTCCTTTCTACCAACATCTGTGAGTATTGATTCTGTAAGTGTTGAACATTGGGACCCAATTCGATAACATGAATAATTGGGGGAGAAAACTTTAGGTTTTATAACACTTTTTACTTATCTACATGTTTCACCATTATTTTAAATTATATATTAAAAAATCTTGTATGTTTTTGTTAGAAGGAAAAAAAAACCTAAGAAAGGGGTTATGTATAACAATTGAGGATTTACATGTTCCTAAAAAATTTCTCAGTTGAAATTTTCTAATTTTACTGCTCAGTGATGATGCTTTCCCATAGAACCATATTTCAATAGCTAATAACCAACCCCTCTTGGGGTGCTCATATCACTAGTCGTGTAAATGACAAGATTTCATTCTGCTGCAGTTGATCACATTGCCTCAAACTGTGTTTCATTTTATGAGAACATGCATACCTGTGTGAGTGGAATGTTTTTGATTCTACAGCCTATGGAATGGGACAGCCAACCCCCATCATACAATTTATTAAAACATGGTCATTCCTCATCTTGAAATCTTGCATTTATAGGTTCTTAGCAACAAGATACATTTTTTTTTCTTTGCTGGAACTTTACTCACAAATGGACAATTTTTTTTTTTTTTGAAAAAGCAGTTAGAGCACAGGACTTGATGAAGACCCTTGAGTCTTTAATAACAGCAAAGTGGAAACCAAAAGTTATGTCTCTATGGGAAAAAGCTTGTGTTCAACTGTGAGGCACAGACAATGGAATTATGCCTTCCTTTCTTGTTTTTTCTGTAAAATTTTCCTTGAACTGTTCGCTTGTTATTATTTTAATTGAAGGCATTCTTTCTCAGAGCTGAGGTTGTTGAAAATGATTCAGAGCAGCTTAACTTGTCAAAACATTTAGAGATCTGGATAAAATAATTAAAAATCATATGGAAGATTAGCACATGAGCAAATGCCAAACAATGTCACAGAGAGATATTATCATCAAGAAGTAGGCAAAATCAAGGCCCAACATGTCAACAAAATTCTGTCACTGATGCTATGATTCCAGAAAAGGAAAATGCTATATGGACACAAAAAGACGATATTACCCTGAGAATTTATAAGTCAGACAAAAAATTGTTAATGTAAGCCATAGAAAGTTGTAGACAGAATATTATTTGACTGAAGAGATGGGAGATTAACAGGGTAGGGATTTCATGACTTTTCTGCACTTAATCTTTTCCCTGATGAATGTGACTTGTCTCTTTCTCCAACCCTGAGCTCTGTCAATTAAGGTACAGAATAAAGGGTGACAATATTTGGCATGCAAACTGGCCCTTCATGTAGGCCATGACATGGACAATTCCACCTCACTGTTCTTAAAGCAGTCACATGTCAACTCCCCAAGGTATCCAGGGCATCAGCAAAAGGAATTAACTCTCAAATTTACTTTATTTTTAATTTATAAATTTCTTCCCAGTTGATGACTCTGCTCCTTAGACTGGCCTTCATCTAATCTCATTCTGCCCAATTACAGAAATAATCAACATGTGTCCCAGCTTTTAATATTTTAAATTCCTTTACTGAAGTTAAAAAACAAAAAACCCCAACTAAGACTAGAAAGCTCGTGAAGACAATTCTATGTGACCATGGATCCCTGTATCTCATCTTAGGCAGATAAACCAGGTACAGAGAGTTCAAAGGGATTTAGTCAAAATGAATCTTGAATCTCAGAAAAGCAAACAGATACATCATTTTGACCTTGAGGTTGTTTTCAGTTATATTTTTCAATTACTATCACAGTTGCAGAGTTGAGAATGAAGGCAAAGATCCTGATCTTTTAACCTTGCTGTATTGCCTTAATCTTAGTTATCTATAAGAGATTATTGAAAATTAATTCCCCCTTATTCAAGATTCAGATATTTTTCATTGCTGCTATCTGGAAAGGACACTTTTGAAGTAGAAGCATAGGCTAAGAGGTCTGCTTTCAGTTAAGATTAGAATGTCAACCTCTGAACTCTCTCTAAAACTCAGAACATATTCCTTGAAATAATGGTCGAACTTCCTCATAAAACCAACATTCATACTTTGAAATACATATTCTATACCCTAACTTGTCATAATGACCCACCACATTTACAGGGGATTGTAAATTTTTCAGGCAGCCAACATCTGACCTAAAAATTTAAACCTATTTATGGATGATTTCAGTTAAAATAAGGATATAATAAATAACATAGTAAACAACTTTGTGGACATTAAGCTTGACACCAGACCTAGAGGTGTAGTACTGGGGTGCCCTCCATAATGTCATTCAATGCCACACCTCCAAGGAAACCACAATTCTGGATTTTGTGTTATTAGGATTTAATTCAGTCACTCCTATTATTTTATGTCTCTCCTATGCCTAAATAATGCATGAAGTTGTTTTTCATGATTTAAATTTTTATATAAATTGTCTCATACTGCATATACTCTGTTGTACATTTAGTTCCTTGAATTTTCTACTGGTGTATATTTTCCAATATTTGATTTCCACAGTATATTTAATCATTCTACTGTTGGTGGATTTGAGTTGTTTCTAGATTTTTTGCAATTTCACACAGTGCTGCATTCTTGTCCATTTTCCTGGTGCCCATTTGTAAAAATTTCTCTAAGATATAAAATCAAGAGTGGAATTCTCTGCCATTCTTAACTTGTCTTATTAATACTGAATTGTTTCCAAAATTGCACTAATTTGTATTCCTACCAACAGCATATAGATATTCCAGTTGCTTCAAATCTTTGCCAAAACTTTCCTTTATCAGAATTTTTATTTTTTGGTTAATTTGGTAGGTGAGAAATGTTTTCTGGTTGTGATTTTAAATTGTATTTCTAAGATTAGTCATAAGGTTAGGTATTTTTCACGTTTTTATTTTGGTTTGTTTGTCGAGGTATAATTTACAATATGGTAAAATACACTCTTTTCAGGTTTCTTATGATTTTAATGGTGATTTGGGTTCTCTCTTTTATAATGTGCATGGCCATAACTTTTGCCCTTTTCCCCTATTGAGTTGTCTTTTTCTTAAATTTTACAGTTCTTATTAAATTTTGAAATTTTTAGTAGACTGTCTTAAAGAGGGTCTCCTCTAAGTTTTTGTAAAAGTTTTCAGTTTTGTCTTTCACATTTAATTCTACTCCATTTGGAATGGATGGGTGTATATGGTGTGAAGTATGGGTCCACTTTAAGTTTTTTTCCATTGTAAATAGAGAACCACCCAACAATGTATATTGAAAATGCCATTCTTTCTCAGTCTACAGTGTTATATTAAAATTGTTCATTATTGTGTGGTTCTGTTTTCAAACTCTGTGTTGTTTCTTGGTGAACTTGTTAATCTATGCTCCAATACCACACTGAGCTAACTATTTATTACTTCAAAATAAGTTTTGGTATATGAAAAGGAAAAAGTCCATCTTATTCTTAAGGAGTGCCACCAAAAGGATTGTTGGGATTTTGATGGAATTGCATTGAATCTGTATCTCCATCCATCTTTTAAAATGTTATTCAGCAAAATTTAGAAAGTTCTCCATGCAGATTATTCTGATTATCTATTGATCATGTAATACACGATTCCAAAACTTATGTTCTTAAAAACAACAAAAATCTTGTTCTTGCCACTAATGGTTTCTGTGGTCAGGGTTCTGGGAAGATTAGGGAAGGGAGGATTTGAGCAGCTGCTATAGATAGAGATAGCCCTGTGTCTTTCATCATGTGGTCTCAGGGCCTTTGCATGTGGTCCCTCCCCAAGGACTAGCTGGTGGAGCACATCACAGCAAGGTGACTAAGTCCTAACAGGTAGCATTCTAAGAGATAGGAAATGGAAGTGTCAATTTCTTTAAGACCTATGTTTGGAAAATGGTACAGTGTCATTTCTACTAGATTCTATTGGTCAAGCAGTTACAGAACTCAGGTTCAAGGGGACAGGCATAAATCCCACTGTGTGATGGGAGAGTTGTCAAAGAATTTTGAGATTATGTTTTAAAACTGTACAACTTTTGTGAGATTGATTATGAGAAGCGTTCTATTTTTTAATACTATTGAAAATGGTGTCTTATTTTTTTTTTTAAAGAAGATGTTGGGGTTAGGAGTTTATTAATTTATTTTTGCTGTGTTGGGTCTTCGTTTCTGTGCGAGGGCTTTCTCTAGTTGTGGCAAGCGAGCGCCACTCTTCATCACGGTGCGCGGGCCTCTCACTATCGCAGCCTCTCTTGTTGCTGAGCACAGGCTCCGGACAGGCAGGCTCAGTAGCTGTGGCTCATGGGCCTAGTTGCTCCGCAGCATGTGGGATCCTCCCAGACCAGGGCTCGAAGCCGTGTCCCCTGCATTAGCAGGCAGATTCTCAACCACTGCGCCACCAGGGAAGCCAGGTGTCTTTTTTTTAAAGGTTACATTTTCTAGTGGTTGGTTGCTGCTGATGTATAGAAATATGAATTAAATTTTAAATCCAACAAAGTTGGTAAACTCTCTATGAATTATCCTAATGTATCTTTTGATTCTTTTGGATTTTTATGTACAAACTCATATTATCTCTATATAATGACAGTTTATTTCTTTTTTTCCACATCTGGTTTTTTTTTTTTTTTTACTGTTCTTGCCTTATTGCACTGCCTAGACCTCTAGTACAATGTTAATAGAATTGAGGAAAGCAAGAACTCCTGTTTCTAAGTTCAAAAGAATAATTTCACCCTTTTGCAATGAAATGTGATGATTACTATATGTTTTTGTAGATATTCTTTTCCCGATTAAAGAATTATTTACTATTTCTTGTTTGCTAAGATTAAAAAATACTACTTAATAGATGTTGAATTATATCTAATTTTTCTCTGCATCTCTTGAGAATATCATATGAATTTTCTCCTTTGATCTGGTGAATTTCTAATGTTAAATCAATGTTGCATTCCAAGGATATGACCAGTTTGATCACAAGATATTATCTTTTTTTATACATTGCTGTATTTGATTTGCTAATGTAGTTTTAGCAATTTTCTTTTCATCTTTAATTATATGCCAGTTGAGGTTGTACTTTTTCTTTCTCAAATTGTCTTAGTCTGGAATTGTCATCAAGGTTACATTAGGTTTCTCAGATTAGATGAGGATTATGCTTTTGTTCTATACACTAGTATAGTTTATAGTAAAGATCAGAATAGTTTGACTGTTTAGTAGAACTCACCCTTGCAAAAAATCTAGGCCCGTTATTTTTCTCTTTTCTTTTGTGGGAAAATATTTTATTTTGATCCATTTGATTTAACATTTGTAAGACTATCCAGGTTTATCTATCTTGAAATAGTTTTGATAAGTTATTTTCTTTTTTCCCTCCTCTCCCTTTCTTTCTTACCTGATGCTAAAAACCAACAAATGAACAAAAACCAAATTTCTTGATTTCTTTTAAATAATTACAAAGCTTTTAACATCTTTCAAATCACTTCAAGCTTTTTTTGAATAGTATTTTAATTCTAAAAAGAAAGTTATGTCAGGAAAATTCTTTATCACTATTATTCATTATCACTATTAGCTCTCTCTTAATTTTATCCTTCTCTTTCCCTCCCTCCCAATTTCCATCCCTCTCTTTTTCTCTCTCTGCTTTCCTTCCTTTCCTCCATCTCACAAATAATTATTGAGAACTATGTCCCAGGCATCGTTCTAAGATGGGGATACAACACAAAAAGTTCCTGTCATTACGGCGCTTACATTCTGGTAGAACATGACTGACAGGCACGCACAAACAAATAATTGCATATTATGGCAGATAATAAATGCTAAGTAAGAAAAATAAAGCAAGGTAAAAGGGATAGGTGTTTGAAACATGTATTTGTTTCCTATTGCTGCTATACCAAAATACATAAATTTGGCATCTAAAACAATAGAAGTTTTATTCTCTTGAAGTTCTGGAGGTTACAATTCCAATATCAAGGTGTCAGCAAAGCTGCTCTCATACCAATAGCTTTAGGAGGAAAATCTGTTCCTCTCCTCTTCCAGGCTCTGGTGACTGCTGGCATTCTTTGGTTTGAGGCCACATCACTCTAATCTTTGCCTACATCTTACATCATCTCCTGTGTGTGTGTTTAATCTAACTCTGTCTCTCTTGTATAAGGACACTTGTGATAGTGTTTAAGGCCCACTGGGACAATCCAGGATAATCTCTTCCATTCAAGATCCTTAACTTAACCACACCTGCAAAGACCTTTTTCCAAACATAGTAACATTTACAAGTTCCAGAGATTAAGATGTGCCTGTATATTTGGAGGCCATGATCAGCCTACCACAATATGCATATTTTATCCAAGTTATGAGTGTTAGAACTACTGGTAAAGGTGATGTTTTTAGAGACTAGAATGAATAGAGGAATTGAGCCAGGAAAATGTTTTTGAGAAGAGCAGCCGGGGCAGAAGAAACGTTCAATGCAAAGGCCCTGAGGTAAGGACCTGATTGTCAGGCTTGTTAGAGGAACCTCAGGAAGGCTGGAATGACTGAAGTAAAGGGAATGAGAAGGAGAGTATCAGGTGATGTATAAAGATAAACAGAAGAAGAGCCAGCTCACACATGTTCTCACTGGTGGTTAATGAAGACCTTGGCTGTCACTCTGAGTGAGTTGAAAGACACGGGATGATTACGAGCAGCAGAATGAGAAAGTGTGACTGTGCTTTAAAGAATCACTCTGATTGTTGTTTTAGGAGTAGACTGAAGAGGGGCAATAGTGGAAGTGGTGAGGAAAGTATGTCTATCTTACCAGCTCATGTGAAAGATGATGATGGCCTGGACCATCTCTGATAAGCCTTCTATCCAGAAGAGTAGATGTTTCTCTTCCCTTGTGAATACATGCCCACCGAAGAGTATTATATCATCATTACCTATCTTTTTCCCCAATAAGCAAGTACTATGGCTAACTTATCTTTTAATACTTCCTTCAGTACGAAATCTATTCATTTCACTCCAAAGTGATATTTCTAAAACATAATTCTATTTAAATAACTCCCCTCCTTTCAACCCTATTTCCCCATTGCACTATAAATAAAACTCAAACTCCCAACCATAGACCACAAAAATGTATATGGCCCCTACCTAGCTCTTCAAAAGCATTTCTGCTGGTGACTCTCCTCCTAGCTCACTACACTCCCACCAGACTGGTCTTTTTTCTAGTCCTTAATTCTAAGCTTGAATTGTTTTTCCCCCAGAAAACACAACTGTGCCAACTGCTCCTAGAATGCTCATCCCCACGTCTCCATACTACTGCCTTACTCTTGTCACTTAGATCTCAACTTAAGAGTCATCTTCCTACAGTTCTTTCTTAACCATCTTATGTACCCTTCCAGTTATCACATCACATCTCCCAGTTTTATTTTCATCTTAGTCTTTATCACCTGGTCATTTTTAGTTTGGTTATTTATTGCTTATCTCTCTTCCCACCCTCACCTACCAGAATGTAAACTCCATGAATGATTGTATCTTGTTAAATGCCACTTTCCTTTATCTCGAAAAACTCCTGATTAAAATTGAATCTGGGGATTTCCCTGGTGGTGCAGTAGTTAAGTATCTGCCTGCCAATGTAGGGGACATGGGTTTGATCCCTGGTCCAGGAAGATCCCACATGCTGCGGAGCAACTAAGTCCGTGCGCCACAACTACTGAGCCTGTGCTTTAGAGCCTGTGAGCCACAACTACTGAGCCCATGTGCCGCAACTACTGAAGCCCCTAGAGCCCGTGCTCCGCAACAAGAGAAGCCACCGCAATGAGAAGCCCGAGCACCGCAACAAACAGTAGCCCCCGCTCGCTGTAACTAGAGAAAACCTGCGTGCAGCAATGAAGACCAACACAGCCAAAAATAAACAAACCAACAAATAAATAAGTAAATTTATATATATATAAAAAGATGAATCAGATTTTAAAAAATTAATCTGCAATGTAAAAGTGATTAAAAGTGAAAGAATACATTCTTAATGATAAAAGAACATTTTTATTGAATGCCTACATGTGTCAGATATTTTGCTAATCATTTTACATATATTATCTTAATCATTCCTCAAGGCTTTCGTGGATCCAGCCTCTAACTCCTGCTTACTTCTTCAGCCTCAGCTCTTGTAACTCTTCCCTCTTTTATGTCCCTCCACCTCCTATCAAGCCACCTTCATTTGCCATTTTCAGCCACATTAGATTCACTTTAGTTCCTAAATCTGTTGATGATTTTTCTCACCTTAGAGCCTTTGGACCACCTGTGGAAATGAATCCCTTTCCTTCCTTACTGAACACACTTCTACTTGTCCTTGGAGTTTAAACTTAAATATCCCCTTCACTCTATCAGCTATTAAACTTGTGCTAGGTTCCAGGAATGGGGAGACAATGGTATACAAACTTGGTGTGGTCCTAGTGCTTCAAATCTAATGGAAGAAACCAAACAGAAAAAAATCTCCCAAATAGACATGAAACTTCAAACTGCGAGATCTGGCCTCAAGGAAAGATAAAGAGTTCCTGCCAGAATCTGACATGCACCAGGCAGTCTAGAAAAGCTTCTCAGAGGAAGTGATTCCTTCAGGGGAAATTCTTCCCTGACTCCTCAAAAGCTAGTTGGATGCTCTTCTGTATGTTCTTGTTAACACACACTGTTTAGCACCATCATAAGCTTATTGTGGTTTTTAAATTGTCTATTTATTTGGGCAAATAGAAACAATGCCTTCTTCATTACTGTATTGCAGCCATTATCACAGGTCCTATTCTATAGTAGGTGGGTACCAAATAAATGTTTGCTGAGAAATGTATTGAATATTGAAGGATCATAACATAACAAGAATAAAACTAATATTTCTAAAATGAGTGGCTGAACACAGTATGCTATATACAGGTCTGAGAATTCATTCACCTAAACTGGACACTTTAACACTAATGCAACCTACGAATATACTATCTTTTCTTAGTGGCCATGTCACACAGTAGTGATAACGTCATAAACAGGAAAAAAATCACATAACCATCCTGTACTACTTACTGATCCTAGAATTTATAGTAACTGACCTATATTTATGAATAAACTTGCCTCCCAGTTTCAAAGCATAAGTCGGATTATAGGACGGGTTGAACTTCACTCACAATTTCTTAGATTTTCCTATTTTGCATGTCAACTTTTATATTGTTTAAAAATTTTTCTTTATGCTTAATTTGCTTCTTCATTTGGATAATGCTAATGGGCTGTTATTGACTAGTGTCTCCAGTTCAGTTCATTGCACACTGGGCAGTATTCATAAAATGCTCCTTATATGCCAGCTGAAATTGGTAGTGGTTTGAAGGCAGAGAGCCAAATTCATCAAAAGGATAATGGCTAAATATATTTTGTTTTGTTTTCTGAATTTTAATGACTGAATGGAAGACTTATTCATTATTTATCTATTTTTGAATTTTATCAAATAGTTCTAGTGGTAATTACCCTATCTCTGTATTTATAGAAAAGTGGCACATTATCAAGATAATAGCCTGATTCCATATTTATGAAGTATCTGTTAAAATTATAAATATAGATACATGGAACTATGTGATTAATGCCAAGGAAAGCCACTTACAGGTTAAAAATGGGGGGAAAACTACAACTAGCTAGTACCTTTGATGAAATTAGTATTCTGTAGTTGAGTTCCATGTGGAAAAAATTATTTTTCTTCTTTAAAGTGTAATTTATTTTAAAGGGAAATGTTCACTTATCCTTATTAATCAATAATATAAAATTAAAAAAATAAAACAGGTATTTCATTTACTCTATATTGAAGATTAAATAACATTGGACCTCATATTTTTTTTTTCTTTTGGTGTAAAAAACAATAAATTAAACTGTGGGTGTGGATGTCAGTGACTTCATATATCTAAACGTTTAGTTATATTCCTGAAAACTCATATTGATATTTATCCCTTTAAAGAGAAACACCAAAAGAACCCTATTTTTATTGAGAAGGAATTTGAAAATAAAAAAGAAATGAAGGCACATCAACTTAAAGGAAAGGTTTAAAAATAGGGAATAAAGAAGAATAAATTTCTAAGGCATTTGAATTTTCTACATTGAAATAAAATTGTATAAAATTACTTTAAATTTGTAAATATTGGTAAATTGAAAATTGAGAAATTTCTATTGACATTGCCTGCCCAGGTTTCTCTACCTTAAAGTTACTTGTTCCTTTTCTACTTAATAAGTACTTCTGTGGGTAGGTACTTGGAAGCTGTGCAAATAGCTTATTTTTCACTGAACTTTAAATTTATTCATTTATATCATTTTAATTTATCCACTCTTTTATACCTGCTTGGATTCATGATTTCCAATTTTATTCAATGAACTATGATTATTTACAAGCATTACTTTTTTATAAATTTATTTATTTATTTATTTTTGGCTGCGTTGGGTCTTCGTTGCTGCGCGCAGCCTTTCTCTAGTTGCAGTGAGCAGGGGCTACTCTTTGTCGCGGTGCACAGGCTTCTCATTGCTGTGGTTTCTCTTGTTGTGCAGCATGGGCTCTAGGCACGTGAGCTTCAGCAGGTGTGACTCGCGGGCTCTAGAGCACAGGCTCGGTAGTTGTGGCACACGGGCTTAGTTGCTCCGTGGCATGTGGAATCTTCCCGGACAAGGGATTGAACCTGTGTTCCCTGCATTGGCAGGTTGGCTTCTCAACCACTGTGCCACCAGGGAAGTCCCTACAAGCATTATTTATTTTGATGACAAACTGTCCCAGATTTGATCAATAGCAGCCCTTCAAGCTGTGCTCCATGTCCTTTTAACAGGTCTCAAAGAATGATGGAGACCTGAACTTCTTTGATTTCTGGTACAACAAGGTATTCCACACTTATCTTGTGTTTCTTTTACCACAGCCCTGGAATAAACCATTTCTCCAAAGAGCCTTTGTCCTTTTAGTGGAGAATGGTTTTTAGAAGCCAAGATCTGGGATATAAGTGTGTTTTCTGCTATTGAGATGTGCTGCTCCCAGATCCTCTCAGCAGACAAACCTAGAGAATATATGTGAGTATATGTGTTTGTGGGTATACATACACTTTATCTATCTATCTATCTATCATCTCTATCCATCTATCTCCCCATCCTATATATTCACACAGATACTTCCAATTATAATCCCAACTACAAGGTTTATTGTAGTATTTTACTTTCAATACTTGTACATCTTTTTTCAACAATGAGAAACTTAATTCCATTGTCATTTACATCTTTTTTTTTTTTTTTTTTTTTTGGTCAAGCCCCTGTAGGTAACCAATCTCCCCTCTCTGCCGCTAGTCCGCATCCAGCATGCATGCCCTCCTTATCCTGTGCCAAACCAGGGTGCGTGGACACCCTCCTCATCTTACTTGGTCTCTGAAATACCATGCTAGGCCACTCCCAGGCATAAATGTTTCTTTGTGCTCAGTCCACTTTCCACTGCATGGAAGCCCTCTTCACTTCATTTGAGCTCCAACATTCCACTTTGGGCTACCATGGCTGCACACCTCTATTAACCCAGGTCATCTACCTTGTTCTGACACACCCAGTGGCTTTAGGGTTGACCAGTTCAAGAAGGAAAGAAAACATGAAGAGATATAATGAAAAACTTTAAACGCAGAGACCCTCTGCCTTGTACCATATAAACTTCAACATTATTTCGAACTTAAATAGGTTTTATTTGAGCCTGAACAAAGCAGTGTGGAGAAAGGCATTTTCTCCAATGTGAGTATGATCACCAAATAGCCTTTGTAAAATAGTTGGCTATTAAATACCTGCAAACTCCCTACAAGAATGAAGTAGAAGTTCTGTTGAGAAAGGACTCACTTCATATGAGAAATGCATAGCTTATGGCCTGAGGGCTGCCTAGAAAACTGCCCTCAATTATTCAAAAGTATTCTTTTTTAGATTGTTTCTTTTTTCAAAAAAAATTAATTTTTAGCTGTGCTGGGTCTTCGTTGCTGTGCCTGGGCTTTCTCTAGTTGCGGCGAGTGGGGACTACTCTTTGTTGAGGTGCACGGGCTTCTTCTTGTGGTGCCTTCTCTTATTGTGGAGCACGGGTTCTAGGGACATGGGTTTCAGTAGTTGTGGCACGTGGGCTCAGTAGTTGTGGCTCGCAGGCTCTAGAGCACAGGCTCAGTAGTTGTTGTGCATGGGCTTAGTTGCTCTGCGGCATGTGGGATCTTCCCAGACCAGGGCTCAAACTTGTTTCCCCTGCACTGGCAGGCAGATTCTTAACCACTGTACCACCAGGGAAGTCCCTAGATTGTTTCACATCTTTGCCTGTAGAAAGGCACCCTGGTTCAGCAGCTAAGCTTTAAAAAATGTGTGGTTTTACTGGATTTTCATAGTATTAAAGAGAGTTGGTTCTGTCAGAAAGACACTTTATCCTTTCCTGTCTCTACCTCTTACTAGCTATGTGAACTTCCATGGTTTAATCTTTCCATAGCTCAGTTTACTTACTCATAAGATGGGGATGATCATATCCACATTATAGGATTAAATGAGGTAATGCTTGCAAATTATTTAATGCCTTAAGAGTAAGGAACAAACAATGTTATTTATTATCAACATTAATATGGTAACTGTCACAATTCAAGTATTGATTAATCAACTTTTACCCTCTAATTAAGCAGGAACTAAGCATAATGATTTCTCCCTTTTTGAACAAAGCTTGATGTATCTTAATGAAGAATTTCTCTTGATCATTCTATCACTGAACTGGAGCCACTCAGTTAGTTTCAAGGAGGGTGATTATTTGATGTGTATTACACCCAAAAGTTTAGAAATAGTAATAAAGAAGATTGCTCGCAGTTAGAATAGAAATTCAAAAAAGCATTTAGGTATGTTCTATGTCAAAGACTCACATTGGCCCAAGAGATTTCAGTTAGATTTACCCGAACAGTTACCCAAGGAGAATATCATCAACTCACTTCAGCCCACATCAGGGGTTCAGCATTTCTTGGAATGGAGTCCATATCGGGCAAGGTGATATTCAGCCCTTAGGTAAAGTAAGTGACTCTAGGAATTTAATTCACACGTGGACACATCAGTTGTGGCCTCTTTAATTTCACATAGGCTAAAAGCAACTTAAAAATTGCTCATGTTCTCACTACTTTCTTTTACAACATACCCACTCAGTGGGCAAGCTGTAATAGTTGTATTCTAGAGAAACTTTAAAAAATTTTATTTACATAAAAGTATGGAACAATTCATTACAGGAAAAGAAATCCACTTTTAACACAAAGTCCATCTTATGCCCATATGGTTTTCCTTTTCTTTGAGTTTGAGGATTCCACCCACCAGTAGTCTTTGGAAGAAGGAAAGCATATATGTCATTTGTTACTTACTTTCTCTGAGGCATGTGAAAGTTACAGGGTAAATTTAGATAGTCATTTTGCCCACCTTGCAGTCTGTAAGCAAATCTGATTGTGAGCAATTCCAATGAAAGTATAGCATGCCCCTTGAGAAGAGGAGGGATTGTCTTTGGCATTCAGAGATCCTGGACACTGCTTCAACTCCAAGAACAAAATTGGGGAAATAAAACAGATTGCAATTCACATGATGCCCACTCTCTTCTCAAGTTCCTGACCTTGGCTGACAAGGATAATATACTGGAGAATTGAAATAAATACCAGTAATACCAATATTATTATTTAGAAACTTTTTTAATGATTAAAATCAAATATAATCTCTAAGACAATAACAGAAACAAGAAAGAAAAATGGAAACTCTACTGAACAAAATAAAGAAATGTGCAGCAGTAATTGCATTCGTCAAACACATTTTGAGAAATAATCGGTAACTCCTATGCTGAGGTAATAGGGCTTACTTTCCCAGTCTGCCTCCAATGGAGGGATTTTCCAGGATGTGGGACTTTCAGTGGTAAAACTAGGATGTGTTGATAGGTTAGGCAAACCAGGTTGGTTAATAGAGATAACATAGAGAACTTCGCTTAGTGTGGGGTATGGATGGGTAAGATGCTGTCACACGCTTCTTCACCCCAACCACCCAACCTCTAAAATATAACCTATTGGACAATCCAGGGCCCCTAGCACAGACTTGTTTGCTAGAATGAGTGGGCAAGAGTGAAATTAATCAACAGCTATCACATTAACTACAAGTACTATAGTTTCTTAGTACACAAGTTGGAATATTAATTAATCACCTTCATTTTATGATCCCTAGAGTTTAAGGCACCATGCTCAGGCTACCCCCACCCCCCAGGTTGTCTCTGCAAAGGCAACTTTTTTTTTTTTTTTTTTGTGGTACGCGGGCCTCTCACTGTTGTGGCCTCTCCCGTTGCAGAACACAGGCTCTGGATGCGCAGGCTCAGCGGCCATGGCTCAAGGGCTCAGCCGCTCCGCGGCATGTGGGATCTTCCCGGACCAGGGCACGAACCCGTGTTCCCTGCATCGGCAGGCGGACTCCCAACCACTGCGCCACCAGGGAAGCCCTGCAAAGGCAACTTTGTCTTGGAGACCTTTTACTCCCCCAGACAATCGCTGTGATCTCCACTGACCAGCTGGGTCCATATCTTCTTCTGGAAGACAGCCTTTTTTTCTAGTCATCCTTTGGCATCCCTGACTTTAGAAGAGAAAAATCTCAGAAATTTGTTTTTATTCACTCACTCATTCATTCATCCATCTATTTAACAAATACTCATTAAGCATCTACTCTGTGCCTGGTGATGTGCAAGGTGCTAAAGATACAATCATGGATGGTCTACATCATCTCTTGGTCATTGAGTTTTCCATCTAGTGAAGGATATAAACAATAAATAGGCTTAACCTGAATGACCCCAGATAACATCAGCCTGTGAGCACAAGTATGACTGTATTAGCATTAAGAAATCAGATTTCCCATTGTCCCTGCTGACCCACTCTCCTTCCTCATCCACCCTGCTCTCTGCCCTTGAGGTTGACCTGGGTGGAATAAATCCACAGTTTCCATGCCCTCTGCCTTCTGCTTCTCCTACACACACACCTTTGTAAATACTACCTCTGTGAATAAACACTCCATGCCCTCTCCTATTGAGTGTGCCATCTGTTTCCTGTTGGGACCTTGATGATCACACAAAGTAACACTTTTCTATTTCTGGGGCTCATAAAAGACAATGTCACAAGCCTTCAAGAACATATTCATGCCCTTTGGGTTACTGTTGTCCTAACAGGCTCCCTTTCCAATCACTAGTGTCCACTGTATTTGGAGCGTCTGCTTTCTCCCGTAGATGTCCCACAATTTCTGTAACCATCCCTTCATCTGAGGCATTTGAGAACTGCAGAACACTCTAGATGCCAGACCAGCATTGCATGACCTTCAGTCAGGGCTGACTCATCAAGAAGGCACAGCACATAGGGCCTACAACATTTTCAAGGTCCATGAAAATTCTTTAATTTCTTTTAAAATCAGAAAAAAAAGAACTATCAGGTTGAGGAAATGCTTTATTATGTAATATTAATATATTCATCTTTATGCCAACTTATTCAAATGTACTTCTCTCTGTGTGTGTGTGTGTGTGTGTGTGTGTGTGTGTGTGTGTGTGTGTGTGGGAAGGGGCCCATGAAGACAAAAGTGCCTAGAGCCCACAAAAGTCATAATGCAACCCTGCCTCAGAACTTATGCATGAATCCCATAGGGAACTGGATGCTATAATACACCTTCCTCTTAATATCCTGCTTTTATTCAAGCATTCACGCATCCTTCTTTTCTCATTCTTCAGCAGAAAATCACTCATGCTCAACTCATGCATAAATATGTCTTACAGGGCTACCAATGATATTACTTCATCTGATTTACCCAATTAAATCAAGTCAAGACTACGTTTACCACGTAGCAACTGCTACGTGGTAAAGGTATAGTGTGAAAGAAGCTGTATTGTTGAAAGTGTGAAAGAAGCTGTATTGTTGAAAAAGTTGATAGGCGTTTTGACATCACCTAACCCAAAGTCTGGGGGATGGGGAAGGGCTGGCAGAGGTAGGTGACTTCTAAATTAAGACCTGTGATATGGGTAACAGGTCAGGGAAGAGAGCCCAGGTGGAGGGAAGGGTGTTTTAAAATCCCCACCATGAATTAGAGAAGGGCAGTAGAAGGGAGTGGGGTTGAATGGATATGGACAACTCATTAAAGGCCTCAGAATTACTTTGGACTTTAACCTGAGTGCAAATTGAGGAACCAGTTAGTTTTGCAATTTAGGAAGATAACTCCAGCTACATTATAGGGAACTAGAGAACCAATAAGAATGAAGTTAAGAGTGGGGATGGGGAGAGTTGATTGCCTGTTCCTGCAAGTAAAGGTAAGTTGGTTATCTGGACTCAGTAGTGGCAGAAGAATTACCTTATATTTGGTAGAGGAAATCAGTAGAAATTGTTAATGGATTAAAAGGAAGTTGGTGGAGCAAAAGGGGAAGGAGGATCACTTCAGTTCATCCAGACAACAGATTTCATACCCTGGGGCATGAACTCCCTCATTCAATAGGTATTTTTGAGTACCTACCTCTGGCATCCAGGATGTAATAAAGAGTTAAGGCAGTTAAGATTCCTTGCTCTTTGGAGCTTACAGTAGAGCAGGAGAGAGAAGCCTTAATCAAATGTAAAACATCCTCTGTTGTAAAAGCTGCACAAGATGTGTACGTGGCTCCATGACAATGTATTACAGGAGATTTGCAATAGCTAAGGCGGTGAGGGTAGATTCCTTTAGTAAAGTGATGGTCGAGCTGGCCTATGAAGAACACATATGTATTAGCAGGGCAGAGAGTAGATAAGTCTTTTCAAACCAGTGGAGCCTTACATGTAGACCATGATGTCCTCATGAAACCGAATGGCAGCCAGGGTGGCAGGCTTATGGAGGCTAGGGGAAACATGACACAGGATTCAGCTAGAGAAGTATACAGAAGCAAGCACAGGCAGAATCCAGACCAGTTAATTGAGGCATCCAAAGTCACAGTAAGGAGTTTTGTTCTCCCAAATTTTCCTTAAACACTGACAGTGGTGGAGGTATGCCAGTTTGTATTTTTAAAGCTCTCTCTGAGTGTTGGCTAAAGAATAAGCTTGAGGGCTGAAGAACTGACAGGGAATATCCATTAGTAGGCTATTACGGAGGTCCAGGCAAGAGATGATAATAGCTCGATCTGTGTGAGGCAGTGGAGATGGAGGAATTTTGACAGATTTGAGAAATGTTTAGGAAGCAAAATAAGCAGGGCTTGGAGATGGACTGGTTCTGGGTGGTGGGGGAGAGGAAGGTGTCAGTGCTGATATATGGGATTGATGGGAGGGCCAGGCATTGAGATAAGAACCTTATTGAGGTAAGGACCGTGGGTATGTACGGGCCAGGTGGACATAGGTGGTGATGGGAGGATGGGAAACTGGGATGGGTAGCTTTGATTTTAGGCAGGTTGAGTTTGAGTTGAGTTTTAGAATACAAGGGAAGGTGTATAGTTTGCTGCTAGTTATGTACTTTTTATACAGCAATTGTAGCCTGGTCCTTCATCAGAGCATTACTCCTTTGAGTAATTCCATGATTTTCTCAGTCATGAGGGAATGATCTCATAACTTTTCAAACAGTTTAAACTGTAGTTCTTGGCGACAAATAGAGTCAGCTTGCCCTGAAGAGAACTGTCAATAATTCTACTCTAAAAGGATGAGTGACACACTCTTCCCTCCTCTGGGCTCTCCATCCCAGTGTTAGCTCAATTCATCTCTCATCCTGGATCCCCGAGGAAGAAAGCCTCTTGTTACTCCAAAGGTAATGTGCCGTCTGTTCCTGAAACTTACTTTCAACATTATTAAGTCTTCAATAGCTTCCCAATGCACTTCCAATAAAACTCAAACTCATTGTCTGCCCCTCAGTCCCTCTCTACATTCTAGTCCTCTTGCTCTGTTTTAGCAGTTCTGCCCTATTTCAAAGTCCTTTCACAAGCTCATTGCCACTTTAAGATCTTCACTCATTCTTTTTCTCACTCTTTTCCTGGCTACTTCGTACCCATCCTTCAGATCCCTACTTAAATGTCACATGCTCAGAGATTTCTTCCCCATCCTTCCTCTCAACTAAATTAGCTCTTCCATCCCTTCCTTATTCTCTTTCTTGTCCTTTGTTCTTCTCTATCAAAGCACATACCACAGATAAGACTTGTATATTCATTTGTGTGTTTATCTAGTGTCTCTCTCCCTGACTAAACTATAATCTACGATAGCAGGGACCATGTTTAATATGTTTTTCAATATTAAACCATCAATAACACCATGTTCATTCAACAAACGAATGAATAATGACTGAAGTGCTTTCTCTGTGCTAGGCACAATAGACAGAATGATGTATGAGCTATGACTTCCATGCTCGGTGCCTAGTGGTGAGAGAGAACTGCAGTGTGGTGTTTGCTCTAGTAGATATCTGGACAGGGTGGTACTGAAGCTTGCAGCATCTATATACCAACTCTCTCTGTGAGTACTGGGAAAGGCTCCCAGGGAGGTAGCATTTAATTTGGGTCTTTAAAGACAAGCAGGAGGTCATTGGGAGGAGAAGGGGAGGAAGGTCATATAGACAGAGAGTAGAGTTTGTGTAGAGGTTGAGGTGTGAAAGAGTGTGATGCTTTTGGGGCAACAGTGAAATGTCTGGTCTGTGAGAAGGAGACAGAAAGGAAGGGATAGAGATAAGACTGGTGAGGGGTGCTGGAACAGACGGGAAAGCCAGTTTTTTGTTTATAGACTTCATCCAACAGGAAATGGCAAATCTTTGCAGATTTCTAAGCCAGGGAATAAGTGGGTCAGACTTATGTCTCAGTAAGATTACTTTGACAGCAGACGTGTATGTGTGTGTGTGCGTGTGTGTGTGTGTTTGTGTGATGCCTGGAAGTGGGCTAGGAATTGGTAGCCCACGTGGAAGATAAAACCACAGACACAGAGGTAGTGGCTGTGAAGAAAGACAGTGGAGGATGGATTTTGAGGTATCTGGAGGAGGAAGAATCATTAGAACTTGGACTGTATACTCTCTGAAGTCATTTTCAGCCTTGAAATTCTATGACCAATATATTAACTCCTATTTGGGTCTCAGAATGTGGGTGAAATATGTTTCTGCTTTCCCAAAAATAAACTCAGGGAATTTACATCTCTTAGATGAAAACACAACTGAACTATGCATTATACAAAAGTATGGTTTCCCTGGGATGGAGTCAGAGACGTCATGAGAAAAGTGCTCTGACTGGGTCACCTTGCATGGGGTAGCAAAGTGGACAAGTTGTGTAGACCTGAGGCCAAAGCATCCTAATAAACCTTTGCTGCTCTCTCCTCGTGACATGGCCCTAGATGACTACACTGCAAGTTTAAAAAATGGTCCACACTTAATTTGGGGCAGTGGGAGGAACTGAGGTTTCCATATCCCTCCATTTTCATGGTTACTAATGTGTATTTTTGACATATCAATTTTTAGGAGTTTAATAGCAATCAATAGATGAATTTTGATGTAGTAGACCTATGAATTGCCAGAAGGCTAGGATGGAGTAGGGGGTAACATAAACCAAATGGTAGTTGATATTAAACCCGGATGAAATTGAGAACCACAGCAAGAGGGCAGATTTGAGGAACAGTAATCAAATTAACCCATCCTTGAGTGAAATGAGCACACGTGAACTTGAGGAAACTGTTCAGATCTGTGTATATGAGGTCTGTGTAAATTCCTTTCTTAATTGTCTTTAATGTATGCCATCAGGAAACACCGAAGATGGAAGAAATTCCTTGCCAGTCCCAAGGGATGATCCCTCCGTGTTACTGTCAAACAGCAGCCAGAAGACAAGAAGGGAGAGAGTGTGACCAGCCAAACTGTAACTATTCAGTGGCTTCAAAGAAAATTTCCTTATCCTTGCCAATGTGGTATTTTTCTTTCTGCAATGAAAATTAGTGGAAAAAAAATATCCAAAGCCATAGCAAGTCGTTTGAAAAGCCTGAGGGAAGGGAATTATTCACATGCTTTAAATAGCAATTTGTTGATTTATTTCACTCTCAGGAGAAGAAACAGTTCCATGGATAGTTGTCCTTATTTCCAGAAAAGACTTTATATATACTTCAAGTGTCTCAAGGATCTTATCTTGTACCCCCAACACAAACATTGCATTAAAAATAGTTTCAAAACTATTTAGTTACTTCAAGTTTGTAGCACATGATCCTTCCCTAACACTTCTCATTTTTCTGCAGAGGTTTTAACTAAAATAGTTACAAAGTAACAGATTAATTCTGTTACTGAGAGTCTGACCTCAGAATGATGGCCTTCTGAATAATTTTAACCTGTGCCATATGTCCAGTTCCTTCAGCTAATTAATTATTAGCTACTTATTGCTAGCAGTTTCTACACTTGATTCAAGCACCAGCTCCCCTGTGTTGAGTCATTTTATATGAAGATCTTAGTCTTCCTCACCCATAAAACAGAATTTGTTACAGCATCCATATAATTTGTTTTGTAAGAGTTAACTAAAAATAAAAATTATTTTTATTTTGTTTTCCAATGTGTGTGTGTGTGTTTGTGTGTGTGTGTGTGTGTGTGTGAGAGAGAGATAACAGTGCTGCAAATTATTTTTAAGATGGCCAACTTACCTTTTCCCTAAGCCATCCTTCCAGAGGAACACTACTACTGAAAAATTTGCTGATTTACAAATTATCTATCACTCAAACAGTTCAAGGGTGTATATTGTACTTTCAAAAAACCTTCAAGTTTTTGTAATCATTGCCTAACTTCAGATCTTTATGTACTGTGGAAGCCAGGGGTCTTTATTCCTAGTATACTGTCACAGTTAAGACTTCTCCACTTACTAGTTCTGCGTATGTCCTAGCAGGTTATAACCTAGTTGTGTCTTATTTTTCTCCTCTGAAAAATGGGGATAATCATGGTATATTTATCATAGCATTGTTATGACTCACTGATTGGTAGACATTATTGACAAGAAGTTTCAAGAATGATTTCCAGATTTCTGACAAGGATAACTGGGAGTACAGAGTGCCATCATTTGCAATATGGACTCTAGGGATAGGGGAACATATAAAAGGAAAGTCATGATTATGACATACTCAGTTTGAGCTGCCTGCCAAATCTGTTAGACATGAAAAAGCGTCAGTGTGGCTTTGAAAATAAGCCTAAGATTGTATGGGTTTTGGAGTCCATTTTCCTGAAATAGTATACTGTACTGTATTGAATGGCTCAGGGAACTTTGGACTATTAAAGGTACACTTGAACCTAGTGCAACCTCTTCATCTGACAGTTGAGGAAACAATTCTTTAGGTCACACTACTTGTGATAAAGTAGCTTGTTATATTGGTGGTCCCTCATGAACCACACCTCTTGATAGTCACACACTTGTGCAGTTCCCTCCTCTTGAAGCTACGATTCCCTATAATGAATAGAATTCGACAAAAGTGATACTGTGCTACTTTCAAGTCTAAGGCTTAAGATGACTTGGGCACTTCTGCTTCCGTGTTCTTGGAATCCCTAAGTTCCACTGAGAAGTCCGGCTATTCTGTAGGAGCGGTGACATGGAGAGTGAGATGACCTAAGACATCGGAGGGAGAGAAAGTCCAGCTGACCCAGTGTCCCAATCCCGGGTGACCTCCCCCTCTCCCCCAACCCCAGCTGAATGCAGCAATGGGTGATCACCCTCAACACTCAAGACTGTGTTTGGCTGAGTCCAGAAAACCCATAGAATCATAAGAGAGATAATTTGTTAAGTCACTAAGTTTTAGGGTGATATATTACATATCAATAGCTAATCAAAAAAACTACAGAAAGATGACAAGAATCTAGGTCTTCAGCGTTCTAGAACTAAGGTCATCTAGGGCAAGAAATTCATGCTATTAGATTTTCCTAACTTTCCCAAAAGCTTAATAAAGAATGCAGGGTGAATAACTCTACTTCTTTGTGCCCACTTTGCTCAAGCACAAAATGTGTATAATAATGAACTTCTTGACTAAAACATACTATATATCCTGAGATTACTGAAAGTTACCTGTTATTTAACCATGAGATGGATCTATCTTGCCATCAGTGCTTTTGTCCATCTGTCCATCCACCCATTCATCAATTTATTCTTGATTAATCTATATCAGAGAACTAGAACTATATCAAACATTTATTTTACTCTGTGGCTTTCTGAGCCACCAGGAAATACAGGAGAGGTGGAATGAAAATGGCAAAGTTTGGTCTTTCTGGTCACCTCAATTTTAAATCTTTGTAATTCTCATTAGGAGGATATCAATGGCGGCAGTTTTGACTTTGACTGTTGAATGTTTAAAACTTTTATTGAATTTTAACTTTTCATAAAATATGGTTGATTAAGAAAAATCATCAGAACTTCAAGACAATAGTCACAATCTTCTGAAAATAAACTGCTCTCCAAGTAAGTGACGTTTAGAAGATGATAATGTCATCTCTCAAGGAGGCAACATAATCTGGCATGCATCCTTAAAGGAAAGGAAATCACTTTCTCCTTTTTACATTAATTTTTTTAGCATGCAGTCCTGTAGTTTGTGGGTTCAATATTAGATAACACAGTGGAACAGCAGGAATCCTATTCGTTTCTATATTAGAATTATATTTGTTTGGGAACTGCTCAGAAGTCTGTCTCACAGCATCTGACAGCTTGACAAGGCTTGTTGCCATGGAAAACGTTTGTGATGTTATATAAATATATTCCTAGGTCATGAGTTGCCATGTATTTTTTGGACACTGATGCTAAGAGGGAAATGACTGAACATCTTTTTTAGAAAGGAAGAATAACATAGTAAACAAACAATAACAGCAAGTAATAAATATGTGTATCCAGTAAACTGGGCTTCTATTTTCTTAAGAATTAGAGCTACGTTCTCACAAGCATTTTAGCTATAAAAGTTCATTTATAGCCAAATCTTTCTCCCCTTAAAATATTCTTATTACCAGTCATTTTGCAATATTAATGGTTCCACTATTAATAGACTGAGAGACAAGGGAACCATTATTCTTGCTCTCTATCTGTTATTCCATTAAGTAAGACTGCCAACCTCTGACTGCTAGCAGCTCTATAATGAACCGTGTGCTCAAGCCGCAGCGTATATCCTAAGTAAAGTTGTCCTCACATGTTGTTTTTGGTGCATATTATGGCTAGACAGGAAAAAAGTACAACAACAAGATGTGTGTGGGGGGAAAACACTCCATTCAGGTTAGGATTTAAAATAGTCGTTTTCTTTGGAATTGATGGGAGGTGAAAAAGGGTTGGGGAAATGATGTGGAAAGTCATGGGTGAATGTCTCTGTCATTTGTCCTCTTCTTATGACTGCTGCCCTTTATGAGAGCTCCAATGGTACCTACAGTTGGACATACACAAGCCTGTTATCCATCCTTGCCTTCTCTAACACACTAGAATTTATTCAACCAGTAATGAGACCTGCCAGATTCTTATGCTTGGGTAAACACTGCCTACCTTAGGAGTGACTGTTAGCTGTGTGTGGGGATGCTGCCTTCACTGTTGTAACTGTGGCCTCTGCTGCTGTTCACCCCTTGAGTCAATGATCGATGTTCCAAATACCACCTCCTTGGGCCACAACAGAGAGGGTGGATGGCCCTCTGATCTGTAAGCATGCCATCTTTCTCTTAAATTAATGTAAATGTAGATTTCTACCAGAGTCTGAATCCCTTGATGAGTTGTAATCTATTGTGAGTTATGCCACTAATGCTTTACAAGTCCATATATTTGAAAAGTACTTAGTTTTTAGTATGAATTTACAGGAATTCAGTTCGTTCTGTAATAATATCACTCCTTTTCACTTGACTTATGTTGTGCTTCCTTGACAATGGAATGTAATGGAATGCAGCTATCTATGACCCTGAGCACTGGGCCTTGTACTTAGATTGCGCCACGCAAAGCAACATCATCCCTTTTGTACAGAAAGAAAAATAAACATCGGTTGAGGGCAGATTGGTGGAGAAGAGATAATCAGACATTTATTTGATTTTTCCCTCTGCAGATCACTTTTACAAGCACCATATCTTTTTTTTTTTTTTTGTGGTACGCGGGCCTCTCACTGTCGTGGCCTCTCCCGTTGTGGAGCACATGCTCCGGATGCGCAGGCTCAGCGGCCATGGCTCACGGGCCCAGCTGCTCCACAGCATGTGGGATCTTCCTGGACCGGGGTACGAACCCGTATCCCCTGCATCGGCAGGTGGACTCTCAACCACTGCGCCATCAGGGAAGCCCTAAACACCATATCTTTTGATTCTCTCTTCAACCCTGCAAAGTATACAGGCAAGTGATATTTAACCATTTCACAGGTGAGGAAATGGAGATGTGGACAGCTTTAGGCATTTGCTCAAGCTGCACATTATGTAAGCGACAGAGGTGTGCTTCTCACGAAATAGAATCACCTTGCTAACAATGTATACAAGACTTACTAAGCACAGAATTTGCATCAGCGTGCTTTCTTCACCCTAAGCTGAGAACTCTTCTTCATTAACAAGTCTTCAACTCAGAATGGAGACAGGAGAGGAATGAGTGGGTGGAGATGAATTTCTCCATGGCTCCTCTGGCTTCCTTCACCTGCTGTGAGGGTCGCTCTCTGTGGGTGAGATGCCCTGTTGTTTTGCTCTCTACATGCTTGGAGCTTTCTTTGCACTGGAAATTGAAGGCACAGAAATGGGAGGACTCTGATGCCATCCAAACTAAGGAAAGCAACTCATTTTATTTTTAAACACTGCACCTCTGATTACTTTTGCTATAATTTATCCAGGTAATTCTGTCTGCAGGAAAATGAAGGAAAAGTAATATTTGCTTGAATGATCTCCATTCGCTAATATTTTTCATAGATACAAACACAACTCATAAGGAAATAGGTCTCCATATACAGGTAAATTTGAGAAAAAAGTTTTTCAGTTATTTATTTAATGTTAACATTCTTAATTTTTAAATAAAAGTTTTATACTTTATAAATTAAAAAATGTATCTTAATTTTAAAAAGTGAAGCTGTTTTGTGCTTTTGGATAGCTTCAAGCATCCTCATAGTCTTTGTGCATAAGAATCTTGTAAAATTATTATAAAATCTGAAGTTACCATGTGATTAAGCCTATTAAGATATTCTATGTCATATGGTACCATTCTTATAATATTCAGTTTCTTTTTCTTTTACTATAAAAATAAATATGAACAAAATATAGTCATTGATTAAGCATATTGTATTCCAAGCATTTTCAAATAAATAATTTTATTTATTCTAGGGAGCAATAGTATTATTCATAAGTAATCTAGTTTTTGGTGGGAATGTAAATTGGTGCAGCCACTATAGAAAACAGTATGGAGGTTCCTCAGAAAACTAAAAATGGAATTGCCATAGGATCCAGCAATCCCACTCCTGGGCATATACCTGGATACAACTATAATCCAAAAAGATACACACGCCCCTATGTTCATAGTCACACTATTCACAATAGCCAAAACATGGCAACAACTTAAATGTCCATTGACAGATGAATGAATAAAGGAAACGTGGTACATATACACAATGGAATACTACTCAGCCATAAAAAGAACAAAATAATGCCATTTGCAACAACATGGATGCAACTAGAGGTTATCATACTAAGTGAAGTAAATCAGAAAGAGAAAGACAAATACCATATCATCTCACTTATATGTGGAATCTAAAATACGGCACAAAACAGAAACAGACTCACAGACCTAGAGATCAGACTTGTGGGGGGAGGGTGGGCAGGAGAGGGATGGACTGGGAATTTGGGGTTGGTAGATGCAAACTATTATATTTAGAATGGATAAACAAAAAGGTCCCTAGCACAGGGAACTATATCCAATCTCCTGGGATAAACCATAATGGAAAAGAACATTTTAAAAAGAATGTAAATATGTGTAAAACAGAGTCACTTTGCTGTACGGCAGAGATTGCCACAACATTGTAAATCAACTCTACTTCAATTAAAAAGAAAGAGAGAGAGAAAAAAAATATAGTCATTGACTAAGCATACTGTATTCCAATCATTTTCAAATAATTAATTTTATTTGTTCTAGAGAACAAATAAAATTTATATTTATAAGTAATGTAGTTTATAAGTAATGTAGTTTTTATTTATAAGTAATGTAGTTTTTCTCCTTTCAGGCATATGGTAGGATTACACTTCCCCACTTCTTTGAAGCTAGATATAGCCACGTGACTCACTTTAACTAATGAAATCCAATCAGAAGTAACATATATCATTTCCATGAAAAAACAATTGATGAAGTAATTTTTCTTCTCTTGTAGCAATCATGAGAGCACAGAAATATGGCCTCCATAAGCCTGAGTCTTTGAGTGACTACCATAAAGAATCACTACATTTTGGTGATTATTTGTTACTGTAGCATAGCCTAGCCTAGCCTGACTGATAGAGCATTTGACAGATGAGGAAAAAAAAACTAGGAGAAATGAAGAGACTTGCTAAAATTGGCATAACAAAGTTACAAACCAGCTTTTCTGGTTCTTCTCTTCTAGACTTGCAACTTCAATCCAGGCTCAAATAATATGTTCTCCAAGAACCTCAAAATTAAGCAGCACCTGATTTAACACATATGTATTAGATGTGACATACAAAATAACTGGTTTTTTTGATTGAATTGTAAAATTAGTTAAAGGAATAGTGGTATTGGAGGTTTAAGTGAACAAAGATTAAATCTGCTAACAAGGCCTTTTATGGATAAACAAAACTGCTGTAGTGTGGTTTTTAAAATATCTAGAAAATGAAAGTCTCTGAGCTACTTAAACCTTCAAGCATTTTATTCAGGCAATCAATAGGTGACTCCCAAATAGCTACTTCAACCTACTTATTAAAAGAGATTGAGAGGGGGAAATCAAGAAGACAGTTCCTAGAATACTCTGACTAGATGAGATTTCTAACATAATTGCAAGAAGCTTAGACAATTCACTTGCCATTTACATTAATACCCATGGATCCCTGTCATATGAACATGCTGATCTACATTCAAGTGAAAATGCACTTTGCAAACAGGCTTTTGGTTGAAATATATTTTTGCAAGATTTTATGACTTGGCAGCACAATTTCTTCTTTTATACTAAAGAGATTTTTGAATAATGAATTGACTATCTTGGCCACTTCAAAGTCACACAAATTTCACACTCAGTTTTCACTGTGTGTTCGCTCTTACTGGTGATATTTTAATATCCCTGTTTAACTACTTTTTATGTCATTTATTTTTTGTATTTTTGGCAACCGGTGTCCCATTTCCTTTAAACTTTAAGCAATGCCAATTACTTTCTTTCTTTACCTGATGTTTTGCTCATTTCCTCCCTAAGCTAATCTTTCAGGATTTAGAGGGATATAGGATTTCTTATTCAAAATAGTCTTAGGAGAAATAGTACACAAATGTCACAGGAAATAGGAAACACTTTTTAAAATAATATTCATTCTAAGGAGCACCTTCAAGATGGCAGAGGAGTAAGACGTGGAGATCACCTTCCTCCCCACAAATACAACACTACACCTACATGTGGAACAACTCCTACAGAACACCCACCGAATGCTGGCAGAAGACCTCAGACTTCCCAAAAGACCACCTCAGGCAACCTACATGCAGAGGCGGGGCCAAATCCAAAGCTGAGCCCCAGGAGCTGTGCAAACAAAGAAGAGAAAGGGAAATTTCTCCCAGCAGCCTCAGGGGCAGCAGATTAAATCCCCACAATCAACTTGATGTACCCTGCATCTGTGGAATACCTGAAGAGACAATGAATCGTCCCAAAATAGAGGCAGTGGAGCAACTGTAGACTTGGGGCTTGCTTTCTGCATCTAATTTATTTCTGGTTTTATGTTTATCTTAGTTTAGTATTTAGAGCTTATTATCAGTGGTAGATTTGTTTATTGATTTTGTTGCTCTCTTCCTTTTTTAATTTTATATATATATATTTTGTTTCCATTTTCTGTTTTTGTGAGTGTGTATGTGAATGCTTCTTGGTGTGATTTTGTCTGTATAGCTTTGTTTTTGCCATTTATCCTAGGGTTCTGACTGTCCATTTTTTTGTTTGTCTTTTGTATAGATTTTAACACTTGTTATCATTGGTAGATTTTTTTTATTTTTTTGGATTGGCTGCTCTCTTCTTTCTTTCTCTCTTTTTTTTATTAATTTAAAATTTTTTATTTTTAATAATTTATTTCTATTTTAATAACTTTATTTTATATTATTTAGTTACTTTTTATTTCTTTCATTCTTTTTCTCCCTTTTCTTGAGAGCAGTGTGGCTGACAGGGTCTTGGTGCTCTGGCCAGGTGTCAGGCCTGAGACTCTGAGGTGGGGGAGCTGAGTTCAGGACATTGGTCCACCAGCAACCTTCTGGCCCCATGTAATATCAAACGGTGAAAGCTCTCCCAGAGATCTCCATCTCAACACTAAGACCCAGATCCACTCAAAGACAGCAAGCTACAGTGCTGGACACCTTACGCCAAACAACTAGCAAGACAGGAACACAAACCTTCCCATTAGCAAAGAGGCTGCCTAAAATCATACTAAGGTCACAGACACCCCAAAACACACCACTGGATGTGGTCCTGCCCACCAGAAAGACAAGATCCAGCCACATCCACCAGAACACAGGCACCAGTCTCTTCCACCAGGAAACCTACACAACCCACTGAACCAAACTTGCCCACTGCAGGTAGATGCCAAAAACAATGGGAACTATGAACCTGCAGCCTGTGAACAGGGGACCCAAAATGCAGTAACTTAAGCAAAATGAGAAGATGGAGAAATACACAGCAGATGAAGGAGCAAGATAAAAACCCACCAGACCAAACAAATGAAGAGGAAATAGACAGTCTACCTGAAAAAGAATTCAGAGTAATGATAGTAAAGAAGGTCCAAAATCTTGGAAATACAACGGAGAAAATATAAGAAACGTTCAACAAGGACCTTGAAGAACTAAAGACCAAACAAACAGTGATGAACAACACAATAAATGAAATTAAAAATTCTCTAGAAGGAATCAATAGCAGAATAACTGAGGCAGAAGAATGGATAAGTGACCTGGAAGATAAAATAGTGGAAATAACTACCACACAGCAGAATAAAGAAAAAAGAATGAAAAGAATTGAGGACAATCTCAGAGACCTCTGGGACAACATTAAACGCACCAACATTCGAATTCTAGGGGTCCCAGAAGAAGAACAGAAAAAGAAAGGGACTGAGAAAATATTTGAAGAGATTAGAGTTGAAAACTATATGGGAAAGGAAATAGTCAGTCAAGTCCAGGAAGTACAGAGAGTCCCATACAGGACAAATCCAAGGAGAAACACACCAAGACACACATTAATCAAACTATCACAAATTAACTCTAAAGAAAAAATATTAAAAACAATAATGGAAAGCAACAATTAACATACAAGGGAATCCCCATAAGGTTAACAGCTGATCTTTCAGCAGAAATTCTGCAAGCCAGAAGGGTGTGGCAGGACATATTTAAAGTGATGAAAGGGAAAAACCTACAACCAAGATTACACTACCCAGCAAGGATCTAAATCAGATTCAATGGAGAAATTAAAACCTTTACAGACAAGCAAAAGCTGAGAGAATTCAGCACCACCAAACCAGCTCTACAACAAATACTAAAGGAACTTCTCTAAGCAGGAAGCACAAGGGAAGGAAAAGACCTACAATAACAAACCCAAAACAATTAAGAAAATGGTAATAGGCACATACATATCTATGATTACCTTAAATATAAAAGGATTAAAGCTCCAACCAAAAGACATAGACTGGCTGAATGGATACAAAAACGAGACCCCTATATATGCTGTCTACAAGAGACCCACTTCAGACCTAGGGACACATACAGACTGAAAGTGAAGGGATGGAAAAAGATATTCCATGCAAATGAAAATCAAAAGAAAGCTGGAGTAGCAATCCTCATATCAGATGAAATACACTTTAAAACAAAGACTATTACAAGACCCAAAGAAGGACACTATATAATGATCAAAGGATCAATCCAAGAAGAAGATATAACAACTGTAAATATTTATGCACCCAACAAAGGGGCACCTCAATACATAAGGCAAATGCTAACAGCCATAAAAGGGGACATAGACAGTAACACAACCATAGTAGGGGACTTTAACACCCCACTTTCACCAACAGAGAGATCATCTGAAATGACAATAAATAAGGAGACACAAGCTTTAAATGATACATTAAAAAAGATGGACTTAACTGATATTTATCGGACATTCCACCCACAAACTTCAGAATACACTTTCTTCTCAAGTGCTTATGGAACATTCTCCAGGATAGATCATATCTTGGGTCACAAATCAAGCCTTGTTAAATTTAAGAAAACTGAAATCATATCAAATATCTTTTCTGACCACAGCACTATGAGACTAGATATCAATTACAGGGAAAAAATCTGTAAAACATACAAACACATGGAGGCTAAACAATACACCACTAAATAACCAAGAGGTCACTGAAGAAATCAAAGAGGAAATAAAAAAAATACCTAGAAACAAATGACAATGAAAACACAACAACCCAAAACCTATGGGATGCAGCAAGAGCAGTTCTAAGAGGCAAGTTTATAGCAATACAATCCTACCTCAAGAAACAAGAAACATCTCAAATAAACAACTTAACCTTATACCTAAAGAAATTAGAGAAAGAAGAACAAAAAAAACCCCAAAGTTAGCAGAAGGAAAGAAATCATAAAGATCAGATCAGAAATAAATGAAAAAGAAATGAAGGAAATGATAGCAAAGATCAATAAACTAAAAGCTGGTTCTTTGAGAAGATAAACAAAATTGATAAACAATTAGCCAGAGTCATCAATAAAAAAGGGAGAAGGCAAATCAATAGAATTAGAAATGAAAAAGAAGTAATAACTGACACTGCAGAAATACAAAAGACCATGAGAGATTACTACAAGCAACTCTATGCCAATAAAATGGGCAACCTGGAAGAAATGGACAAATTCTTAGAAAAGTACAACCTTCCAAGACTGAACCAGGAAGAAATAGAAAATATAAACAGATGGATCACGAGCACTGAAATTGAAACTTTGATTAAAATCCTTCCAACAAACAAAATCCCAGGACCAGATGGCTTCACAGGCAAATTCTATCAAACATTTAGAGAACAGCTAACACCTATGTTTCTCAAACTCTTCCAAATTAGAGCCTCATTCTATGAGGCCACCAACACCCTGATACCAAAACCAGACAAAGATGCCACAAAGAAAGAAAACTACAGGCCAATATCAATAATGAACATGGATGCAAAAATCCTCAACAAAATACTAGCAAACAGAATCCAACAGCACATTAAAAGGATCTTACACCATGATCAAGGGGGGTGTATCCAAGGGATGCAAGGATTCTTCAATATATGCTAATCAATCAATCTGATAAACCATATTAACAAATTGAAGGAAAAAAACCATCTCATCTCAATAGACGCAGAAAAAGCTTTTGACAAAATTCAACACACATTTATGATAAAAAAAACCCTCTGGAAAGTAGGCATAGAGGGAAGTTACATCAACATAATAAAGCCCATATATGACAAACCCACAGCCAACATTGTTCTCAGTGGTGAAAAACTAAAATCATTTCCACTAAGATCAGGAACAAGACAAGGTTGCCCACTCTCACCACTATTATTCAACATGGTTTTGGAAGTTTTAGCCACAGTAATCAGAGAAGAAAAAGAAATAAAAGGAATACAAATTAGAAAAGAAGAAATAAACCTGTCACTGTTTGCAGATGACATGATATTATACATAGAGAATCCTAATGATGCTACGAGAAAACTACTAGAGCTAATCAATGAATTTGGTAAAGTTTCAGGATACAAAATTAATGCACAGAAATCTCTGGCATTCCTATACACTAACGACGAAAAATCTGAAAGAGAAATTAAGGAAACACTCCCATTTACCATTGCAACAAAAAGAATAAAATACCTAGGAATAAACCTACCTAAGGAGACAAAAGACCTGTATGCAGAAAACTATAAGACACTGATGAAAGAAATTAAAGATGATACAAACAGATGGAGAGATATACCATGTTCTTGGATTGGAAGAATGAACATTGTGAAAATGACTATGCTACCCAAAGCAATATACAGATTCAATGCAATCCCTATCAAATTCCATGGCATTTTTCACAGAACTAGAAGAAAAATTTCACAATTTGTATGGAAACACAATAGACCCTGAATAGCCAAAGCTACTGAGAAAGAAAAATGGAGCAGAGGAATCAGGCTCCCTGACTTCAGACTATACTACAAAGCTACAGTAATTAAGACATTATGGTACTGGCACAGAAACAGAAATATAGATCAATGGAACAGGATAGAAAGCCCAGAGATAATCCCACGCACATATGGTCACCTTATTTTGATAAAGGACACAAGAATATACAATGGAGAAAAGATAGTCTCTTCAGTAAGTGGTGCTGGGAAAACTGGACAGCTACATGTAAAGAATGAAATTAGAACACTCCCTAACACCATACACAAAAATAAACTCAAAATGGATTAAAGACCTAAATGTAAGACCAGACACTATACAGCTCTTACAGGAAAACATAGGCAGAACACCCCACGATATAAATCACAGCAAGATCCTTTTTGACCCACCTCTTAGAAAAATGAAAATAAAAACAAAAATAATCAGATGGGACCTAATGAAACTTAGAAGCTTTTGCACAGCAAAGGAAACCATAAGCAAGATGAAAAGACATGCCTCAGTATGGGAGAAAATATTCAGAAATGAAGCAACTGACAAAGGATTAATCTCCAAAATATACAAGCAGCTCATGCAGCTCAATATCAAAAAAAAACAAACAAACCCCAAAACCACTCAATCCAAAAATAGGCAGAAGACATAAATAGACATTTCTCCAAAGAAGATATACAGACTTCCAACAAACACATGAAAGGATGCACAACATCATTAATCATTAGAGAAAAGCAAATCAAAATACAATGTGGTATCACCTCACATTGGTCAGAATGGCCATCATCAAAAAATCTACACACAATAAATGCTAGAGATGGTGTGGAGAACAGGGAACCCTCTTGCACTGTTGGTGTGAATGTAGATTGATATAGGCACTATGGAGAACAGTATGGAGGTTCCTCAAAAAAACTAAAAATAGAACTACTATACAACCCAGCAATCCCACTACTGGGCATAAACCCTGAGAAGACCATAATTCAAAAAGAGTCATGTACCACAATGTTCACTGCAGCTCTATTTACAATAGCCAGGACATGGAAGCCACCTAAGTGTCCATCGACAAATGAATGGATAAAGAAGATGTGGCACATATATACAATGGACTATTACTCAGCCAGAAAAAGAAACAAAATTGAGTTATTTGTAGTGAGGTGGATGGACCTCGAGACTGTCATACAGAGTGAAGCGAGTCATAAAGAGAAAAACAAATACTGTATGCTAACACATATATATGGAATGGAAAAAAAAATCGTTCTGAAGAGCCTAGCAGCAGGACAGGAATAAAGATGCAGACATAGAGAATGGACCTGAGGACCCGGGGAAGGGGAAGGGTAAGCTGGGACGAAGTGAGAGAATGGTACCAAATGTAAAATAGATAGCTAGTGGGAAGCAGCCGCATAGCACAGGTAGGTCAACTGGGTGCTTTGTGTCCACCTAGAGGGGTGGGATAGGGAGGGTGTGAGGGAGACGCAAGAGGGTGGAGATATGAGTATGTATGTATATGTATAGCTGATTCACTTTGTTACACAGCAGAAACTAACACACCACTGTAAAGCAATTATACTCCAATAAAGATGTTAAAAAAATAATATTCATTCTACTTTTAAGTGTCAGAGTGGTCTTTCACAACTCACTCAAACCTTCAATTCCTTAGTTTCCCCATCTACTAAATATGAATAACTTCCATCTTCCTCATTTTAAACTCAAAGAGTATATTGAGAAAAATGAAACTGTGTTCCTAAAACTTTCCCAATCTTGTACAAAAAGTAGATATATTTAAAATATATGAATCAAACCTGTCTACATTTGGGACAATGGCATTTTAAAACAATTATGCTATAACCTTTGGAATGAGCTAGTGTGTTCAAAGTGCAACAGAATTGGAGTTTCCAAGTATCAAAATAAATCACAAGTTGATTTCACAAAGGGTTTATCAGACTCGCACTCATTTTAGACATCAACGTCTGGTACAATATAACATTTCAAATAATCAGAAAAAAAGGAGCTTGATTACCTGAATTAAGCATCATGTTATTTGTCATTTCTGGAAGTGTTCTTGGTATTAGTAAAAATAGCTAACAGTTCTAACAGTGCTTTCTGTGTTTCCATTCCTATGTTGGTGTTTATTACTTTACCTCATTTGTTGTAATTCTCTCACAACAGCCAAATGAGCTACGTATTTTTCTTACCGTTCCCATTTTACATACTCAGAAAGTGCCTTAAGAAGTTAATGAACTGGTTCAAGGTTACAAAGCTAGTAATCAGCAGTGCTCAGATTTGAAGATAGGAAGTTTAATTCCTGAGACACATTTTAACCACTACCATATAACGTTTTGTGATTACTGATCAAATTATTTTAGGAAACTTATGGTAAGATTACAGATTAATAGACAAAATAAGGAAGCAATATGGAAGATTCTCTACCTCAGACCTTTCATCAATAACATCTCGCCAGAGTAGAGGAGTGTGGAGGTACCTGCATTGAAACAGAGAGAAGCAAATGACTAGAATGTTGGAAAATCTCTGAATCACATCAAATGACGCAGATTCTCTTAAGACTCAATGGATTTAGCTTCATAGAGAGAAGATTAGTAGGAACATTACAATTGAGTTAAAACTTTTTTTTTTTTTTTTTACGCGGGCCTCTCACTGTTGTGGCCCCTTCCGGACGTGCAGTCTCAGCGGCCATGGCTCACGGGCCCAGCTGCTCCGTGGCATGTGGGATCTTCCCGGACCGGGGCACGAACCCGTGTCCCCTGCATCGGCAGGCGGACTCTCAACCACTGCACCACCAGGGAAGCCCTGAGTTAAAACTTTTTAAGAGCTGTCATGTGATAAAGGAAGGAGGTTGACTCTGGGTTGATCCAAAGACGTAAACAACAGCCCGTCAATAAAAGTTACAGTGTGGAGACAGATTTGGAGTTAATTGTTAATCAGCCATCATTCTGTGAATGTTCTATCATGCATAGCTTCTCTGGAATGAAGTTCACAAACAGAGCACCAGATGAAAACCTATATCAGAAGTCCCTTTAATTTATTTTCATTGACATTGAACATTTTCAATGTGCATCTGTAGTTGTTGTTGGGGGAACTCTTAAAGGGGTAAGAGCAGCACTGGCAGTGGGAAGAAGCCGGAACTTGTGAAATCTATCAGGGAGATGACCATGGAACCTTAGCACACGCAGCATCCTTAGCATGCATATGTAGGAAAAGTTCTTAACCAAGTGTCACTCCCTCTAGTTCAAGTAGTAACATTATTTGGAGTGTTCTGGATTACCAGAGCATGAGTAAGTTTGACCAGTTGTTTAAAATAAGAAAGCCCACATCAGGCTTCTGTCAGGTTTACTGAAACAAATAGGCATAAAATTGCTTTGGAGATTGCACACATATACAACTTCTTTCCCCCAAATCATCTAATCATCTGGAAATTGAAAGCGCTTAGACTGGAAATCCCACGCAGTCAGGGATTCTGTGTTCATTGCTGAATTCTCAATACTCAGCACAGTAACTTGCACCTAGCAGGTCCTCAATAAATAAATAGTCATTGAGTGAAGCACAGTAAATGCAATAGGTAATCATTCCCAGGAATTGCATAAACATGATGATCAGGAGTGAATTGAGATTTAAGTTACAGAACTTCTGGAAATATTTTAAATCTTTCCTGTTGCTTTATGCTTTGACTCCAAAGTCTTGAGTTCAGAATTTAAGAAAATTGGAGATAAATGGTCCAGACAGTTCCTGTTAAAACAGCGCAGCAGCTCATCTATTCCAAAGAGTCTTTCGTTTGCAGTTAGACCTGAGCTTAGTCATGTTTCCAGAAAGCCCTACTTTCATAAAAAGTGGTTTGGATCCACTGCAACTTAAACAGAAGATGGCAATACTAGTGAGCAGACTTCTAGATTTAACAGCTTTCTTAAAAATTAAGAACACACAACCAGACAGCCTGCAGGATACCCCTGAGAAAATTTTCATTATATTTAAACAATTGAATGTCAGTGCTAATAACCGATTCCTGCTGGGTTGAATTCTTTCCCAACAAAAAGGAAACCATTTAGTCACACTAGCATGTGTCCTCCACGTGAAACATTTGAAGTTGTCTTAATGTGTTGCAGGTGATGTTGTCAAGAAAGGGTTGTGACCCTGGAACCACTACTGAACAACTTGGGAGTTGGTTATCCTGCATTTATTCTCTTCCTTTCCTGGAACACTTGATGTGCTCCTAGCCTCTGAATAAAGTATGTACACAGTAGAATCAAACCAAGTGCAATAAAGGGAAAAGCTGCAGTTGGTGGTATAACTGCTAATGGTGAGACTGGCCTACAGTCAGAAAATTTCTTTTTCTGTGATTTTTCTCTCCTCCATCTGATTTTTGAACAAGTTACATTTTAGAAAATGAAATGTTATATATCTCATTCATTTGAAAGCAGGATAACTATAAATGAGAATATTCTTTAACTCATATTATTCCTGCTTTGGATGTTATAAATAAGAAAATGCTGAACTCCCTGCACCCTCCCCCCCGCCCCCCCCGCAGAGCATCTAATACTGCCTTGTATGTTCTTAGGTTGATTGCAAACTTTTCCGTAGTTATATGTTGACCCACTAAAGGGTAAAAAATTAAAAGAAAAATTCAGGCGAAGTGACTAGATCAATTTAGACCCCCTATGGCTTACCTCCCATTTGTGAAAGGGATAGAATATCCTCATGAAACCTCAAAGTACCCCATTCCATTTCTTTGAGGATTAATCAGTCAACAACTAATTATTGTATTATCTACCAGACACATAGAGGCACAGCATTACGCCAAATCTAGGCAAGCCATGCCAAGATAAATACCTTCGTTTGTTTTAAAATTAACCCCGCTGCTCTAATAAGGTAACTACAGAACACGTAAACCCAAATCAGTGATCGATTTTCCAGCAAGTGAATTTGAAAGCTTTGATTGAAAATGTTCTAAACATTTTTAATCTCTCTTTCTTCCTACCCGTAACAGTAAAACTGAAAATAAGCACTTATACAACCTGGCCAAATATTTAAAGAATGAGTTTGTAACCAGCAATATCTTAAAATGTGTTTGAGTTATTCTATATGCTACTTAAATAGTTAAACTGTCAGCCTGGGATTTTGTATATATTCCTCATTAGGTTGCCTCTAAGACCCCAAGGTTGGTATATCTGCATTCTAAAACTTTGTATTTTTCCATGGTTTATATACCCCATAAAATGCCTTGAGAACTTTATGAGGGATGTTACATTAATATGTGTTATTATAAATATGATTTAAATATCTAAAGCATTACAGAGTGATTACTGTTCAATAAGGCAGCATGCATAAAATGGTTATCTCCACACTGTGCTTAGGTTTCTACAATATAATATAATGAATTGTTCGATATAGTTTGCATGCTATTTGTCTCTGTTTTTTCCTGGGCTCGAGGGAAGCTGATGTGCAATCCTTTAACAAGATGATCATAAATTGCAGAACAATAAACAGCCCTTGAGATTTTTAGATAGTGTGTTGTTAGCATGCAATCCATCTTGGGAAACTTGATTTAATACTTCAAAGGAACATCTCTGACAAGGCTCAACATTGTTTTAAACTGCTGCTAAATCAATTAGTACATTGGAGAATCCTAATGTCTCTGCCTCTTTCCTAGCCCATCCCAAGAACATTGGCTGGTTATTTTGTAAAGCAAAAGATTTAGGGAGCCCCTGCATGGATGCACTTGGGTTCCCCTGGAAAACATTAAAGGTGATCCTGCATGAAAGGAAGGATCAGCCAGCCTCCCTAAATCATCAAGATCAGTGAGGGTGTCATCTTCAAAATTCATTTCAATTTTTCTAAATTACCCTTCTTGTGGCCAAGAAGGATAAATTTAGATAAAAGGTAACTATTATTCTAAAGTCAAGACTATAAGTCAAGTACACTTCCCCTCCAAAATGTATATATATTTGCTTTTATTTACACATTTCTTTTGGTGTATATAATGTATCTTGTAACTATGTATATTCGTATTATATTGGAGAATCTCAAGACATTTATAGATATTGTCTAATCCTCACACATCTATTATCTCATAAAGTAGAAACAAAAGTTAAAAAACCAACAAAAACAAAACCCACCCTGTGGAAAAAGAGATAATGTCAACAATTTCTTAGTTCATGATAGATCATTCATTTCTTTTTTCTACTGCATGAAATGTAATAATTAAAGTAACAATTGCTATGCAAGGAGGATCATGAACTCCCCTTAAATTTTATGGTATTTCCTGCTTTTCTTAAATGGTGTCCTTTTATTTTTCTACATTAATTTACTGAAGACAATTCTCGGGCAATTCCTCATCTTTCTTTCTATCTTTTGTTATGGTGCAATACTCTTGCTTTTTCAATATCCCCCAGACCCAGCTGGCCCCTTTTGACTGCAGGGTGAAATCACAGATTGAGTTGAGGGGAGACACCCAGCTGTACCCCTCAACCATGCTTTCCAGGGCAAGTTCACTCCACTTATGCATCTGGGACTAACTGGCTGGATTAAGAAACAAAGCGAAATAAACAAAGCAGTTAATCAGTCCAACTAAAAGAAACTTTTCATTTTCCCTTAAACAACAAGGCCAAGTACCTGTTTTACCTGACTTATAAAAAAAAAAAAAAAAAAAGCAGCAGCCTGTTCTGGCGATGTGTAAACACAGTCAATGTTTTCCTCAGCCCAAGGTTAGTTTCCTCTGACAAACGGATAATTTCAACATTTTATGTCTGTTCTTTCCTTTAAAGATGCATAGGGTATGCTTTTCTGGAAGCCGTCTAAACTTCATATTAACTCCCATACATAATGGGAATCCTCACCTTATTTGCTCCCTATGTAATGGAAAGCCAAAAGGTAAAAGCTTTTTTCTCCCCTCTCCAAATAATTGAATGAGTATTTAAGTAGCCTGGTTCATAATTTAGAGTCAGGACGAAGCTCATTTTTCTCATCCATAAGAACTACGAACAGTGTTATATTTTGCTTTCTTTATAATGTTATTTCTAGACAAAGTGAGAAACAATCAATTTCTAAATTACATCTCTTGCTTCGCTCTATTGCTCCTTTTTGGGGCCGTTAGTACAGTTAAATAATACATTACAATATAACTGACAATAATTGCTCGTGTGTTTTAAAAATTTATCTGTCCCACGTGTATATTTGTTCGGTCTCACTACAATACTATAATGCAATCTGGCAGATTATCCTCATTTTATGTAAGGAAAAATGGAGGCATAAAGTGGAAAAGCAGCCAGAGGAACAGGAAAAAGCCAAGGCCAAAGTCAGGTAATTTAAATATTTTAATACTTTTGTAGGGTTTTGCTTGGAAAAGAGGCTTAGCGTAAAAATGGAGAGAATGTTTTGGTATGAGGTGTCTTTTAAAAATTAGCCAAGAGTTCATTCTCACACTTTTTCTCTTTGTCCTCTGAGGTATCAATGAAACTTTATTACATACTGGCGCTTGCCAAATTCAGCTGTATTTAGCTCAGTAGTCCTTAATAAAAGAAGTGATTCTGGTCGCAGAATTGGTTTCAATAAATCCTATTCCCGCGTTATCTTTCATGGAATCTAAATGACATCTTCCTCATAGTCAAACCTTTCAATGATTTCAAAACCAAACAGGACTTGCCACACAGCAGGGGCTCCAAGGTTAGTACCTGTTTCATTGATTGTTATAGAAACCACTCTTGTTCAAAACATGAACTCCCAAGATATAAGGGGGAAAAATGACATGGTAGAGCTTCTTTCTTGTCATTTCCTTTCTGTCCTGGTCCTATTCAAGTGTCTTTTCTACAATTTTCTCCTTTCACCTCATTCAGATGTATCTCTGTAGTACGGTCCGACCCCATTTTTAAGTAATCAGAGGCTCATGGCTCAGTGTGTAGGTTATTCTGGTCCACTATTATCATTACTTCCTGAAGCTTTTGGATGCCCTAGTACCATTCCTTTTCTTGTTAGTGTCTTTATCAGAAAGTGAAAACAAAAAGGCACTGAATTGAAACCAGTTTGGTTTGTGAATTTCTACTTCTATAGAGCCTTCCCAAAATGAATGGTTGAAAGATTTATTCTCTTCACTGGAGTAATCCAAACTTTATATACCATGAACACAGACAGTTAATAGTTAGGTTTTTAAAAAATAATCATATCTTCAAAAATGCTTTCTATCTACCCATTTCCAAGTCCCTGTTATTCAACAAACATTCCTTGGTCATTTTGTTTTATTAGTTGCTGTACATAAAAATTTTTAAAGTGGAGACAACACAAAATGCTCTAATACAAGGTAGTGTATTATATTAGTATAAAAGTATATTAATTAAATGCTACATATTACATTAATTAATTTATCTATGCCAAAGTGGGCATAGAAAATTAATTCTCTGGGAGAATCTAGGAAGATTTTATAGGAGAGGTGGGTTTTGAGTTTGGTGTTGAACGATGGAATTAGATTGTAGACTTGAATACTAAGCTAAGACATTGATTTTATTCTATTGTAAAAGAAAGGATTGACTTAACCTTTGGAACTTTAATATCTCCATCTGTATTACCAAATCGAACATAAAACATGAAATGATATTGACCTGTTAAATGGTAGGAAGACATACCTGGCCTGGGGCAATGACTAGACTCTGAACACAAGCACTCTCTCCACAAGGATGACAGCACCCGAAGGACAAGACTTGCTCCACAAATTACATGGCAAGTTGGAAAAAGTAAAAAAAAAAAAAAGGAAAAGAAAGGAGTCACCGGTGATTTTTAAAGGTAGAGAATAAGAGGATCCCACGACTTAATTCATAACATTTAAGTTATTCTCTAATTGCTTTCTATTCTTAAATTTCCTCCAGCCTTTTGATATTTAGATTACCTTTTACTTAGATTATCTTTTAGTATCCTGTAATAGAACATGTCTGATTCTTTGACTTATCTCTCAAGTAAAAACTGGAACTTGAAAGTCAGAGTAACCGGATGATGCTTTTAAAAAGCAATGCCATCAAAAGCATTTGAAATTAGTCCCATTTACTTTAAATATAGGATTTTTACAAATGGATCTTAATAAACAGTCTGAAGGTAACAGATATGTTAAACTGCAGAGTCCTAGTCATCATCATTGACTCTCCACACAGAGACCCTTTACCAATTCAAATGCCTTTCTCAGATGCTTGCAACGCCTCTCACGATGAGTTACTATATTAATTACTTTACTCTTACCCCCAATTTTTCTGAATATATATTAGTTTCCAAGTACTCTGCCAGGAAGTGAGGACAGGAGGATAGGAAGTGCCTAACCCATCCTCAACGATCGTAAGTTTTTCTTTCTGTGTGTGATTCTGAAGCATTTATTGCCCTGATGGTGCAGGGTGTTCACTGGGCAGCTTGGCTGCAGCCCACCTCCTCCCTTCCCCCCCAAGTGCTTTTACACAGGTGTGAAAGGGGACCCTTTTATTGCAAAGAGATTTTCAGTCTCTCAGGGAATAGAACCAGGGGCTTTTTTCCGGCCTCAGTCTCGGGCACTGGCTTTCAGAGAGAGTTTGTACTTCCCTGTCATCTCCTTGGGCAACGCACGCACGAGGCCCGGGCAGGGCACCTGCCCCTTCATCTCACAGATGCACTCCCACTTTCAGGGCCCAGAGTGGGCTGGGTGAGAAAGCTGAGTTTTCTCCTGTTCCTCTTTCCTGAGGGTTTCCTCATTCTTCCCCAGAATCTTTTTGATGTGCTCCACGATCTGCTTATTGCTGGTCTCCACGCCCACGAGGACTTGCTCCCCAGAATCCCAGTAGAACCGCAGGAAGGGTGTCAGCGTCATGTGCTTAAACATCATGATCTGCACCCAGGGGTCCTTGTACTGGATCGGAGGTATGTTGAAAACCGCGAATTCCCTGGCGCCTTCGCCCAGCTCCCCATGCGTGTTGTAGTTCACCGTCATGACCTTCACCGAGTCCTTGAACACCACGTCTCCCTGGCGCAGGTACTGCGGGGTGCAGCGGATCGGGAAGCGGCCCGTCACAGGCACGGGTGCGACGGAGGGGCCGGACCCCCTGCCGCGAGCCCAGCAGAGCGAAGAGACGAGCGCAGCCGGTGCCTCCAGGGCGGCCCTCGCGCAGCTTCTCCAATGATCATAATTTTTAAATGAGATTTTTCTGAAATGAAAATACTTGAAGACAAGAAACATGTCATATATATACATCTGTATATCCCCAATAGCTATGAGTACTAGCAAGTTACCTAATTTCTCTGGATCTCATGTTGATTTTTCAGAGGGTTATCTTGGGAATTAAATGAGTTAGTGTATCTAAAACTCACATATTATACAGGCATACCTCGTTTTACTGTGCTTCGCTTTACCGTGCCTCACAGATACTGTGTATTTTACAAATTGAAGGTTTGTGGCAACCCCGAGTCGAGCAAGTCTACCGGCGCCATTTTTACTAAAGCATTTGCTCACTTTATGTCTTTGCGTCGCATTGTGGTAATTCTCTCAGTATTTCAACTTTTTCATTTTTATTATATTTGTTATGGTGATCTGTGGTCAATTACCTTTGATGTTACTACCGTGACTCACTGAAGGCTCAGATGATGGGCAGCATTTTTTAGTAGTAAAGTATTTTTTAATTAAGGTGTATGTACATTGTTTTTTAAGACATAATGCTATTGCACAATTAATAGACTACAGTATAGTGTAAATGTAACTTATGTATGCACTGGGAAACCAAAAAAAATGTGTGACGCGCTTTATTGTCATGGGTATGAAACAGAACCCACAATATCTTTGAGGTATGCCTGTATTTATTGTGCAGAGTAGATGTTCTATTGAGGTTTAGTGAAATGAATGACTAATTTAATTGGGCCCTCTCTGCAGTTTCTAGATTGAGAATTAACTTCTCACTTACCAAACGAACTTATTTTTTAATTAAAGGCTACTTGCTAATATCACATTTCATTGACACTGAAATGCAGATATGTTGCTGTCATTACAGAAGTTGACTTGGCTTCAAAGCAGTTCTGTTGTCTTCATGAAATTGTACTTTGTGACTTTCTCTCTGCATGTCACTTCTAAACTCCAGCAAGAAAATAATGATGGGCAACATAACAATAAAAGCGACTGTCTCTTCTATTCCTTATCTTCTCTTCTAGAATCCTCCTTGCAACAGGGATTCAATGCCATATGGAGGTACGCTTCCGTGCTGTCAGGATGTGGACCTGTGGTGCGGTACAAAACTCCCTTTTCCTCATTAAAGGCATGCAAAAGTCTAAAAATAAATCTTCTGCTCGTTCATCCTTCACTTTTTAGCAAACCTCTGGGGACAACTGCCAGCCAGGCAGTTCAGGGGAGGAAAGTGAAGCTGAAGTATTCAGAGGGCGAAGCAGGGAGGCAGAGACTCATGATACAGGATTGGAATTAAAGCCAGCGGGAGGTCAAGAACTTGCTAGTAAGATGTTGCCCATCATGTTTTACATTAAGTTAGTCCTGGAGGACCTTCGTCCCCTAAACTCTAAGAGGGAAAAGATAGCTGGTGAGTCAACTGGGCTGTTGCTGTTGTATAAGGACTTAGAATTACAGCAAAAGCAATAGGCTGGAAGAGGTGAAGACTGGCATTCTTGCTCGTCCTCAAGGCCCAGCATCTGTGCAAAAACTGTGACTCCTTGCAAAGGTGGTCTTCTTTATTGTTCTGATTTTATAGCCCCTGAAACTCTTGTCCCCCAAATAGCCCCTCACTTGTTTTGCCATCATGCCTAAAATCTCCATGCTACTTATCCTCTTATTGTAATGGACAGGTTATCTGGGAAGAACATCAGGTAAAATCATTTCCAGCCACTCAAATTTTAAATCCAGTTAATTTTATCAGTTTAGTTTTGTTTTCCAGTAAAACTCTAAGGGATTTAGACATGAAGTGGGCAACTTTCAAAAGGGGACGCTCTCCTTGAGGAAGGTAAGAGCAAGATCTTGATCACTAGACTGCCCAGGAAGAGTCCTCTGATAGTACTGGTACTCCAGTAGGGCTAACAGGGAAGTGTGCACACAGAAAGTGATGGAGGGTGCTGAAGACCACCTTCACCTCAGTAAAGTGCCCAGAGGCTTCCTCTACTCTCTTTCCTTACTCCCTGGTGGCCCAGTATCATTTCAGGACTAAGGCTTAGAGCATTTAATAGACAGCAAATAAATTGTGGAATTCTTAAGAGATGGCTCATCTTTGTTCCTACCCAGATAAAAAGATTGAATTCCAGAACAGTAATATTGGATATCTATCTCTTAAAATGATATTCAGTTAAGAATATCTTTTGCTTTCCCCCCAGTTGTGTTCCATACAACCTAAGGAATATTCTAAAAAAAAAAAAAGATGATGACCCTATCTTCAACTTAAACCCTCAGATTCTTGAAATTCTCAGCACTGTTTTATTCATTTTCTTTATTTTGGATTCTTAGAAGTCCTGGTTTCTTCCTCATTAAAACAAATCAGAATATTCTGGAAGTGGTGAGACTTTATTAAGGAAAATTCTGCCTCCATTCTCATTAGGCTCTGGTAGACTTGATAAAAGCAAATGTTATTGCAGAAGAAAATCATAGCTGAACTTTGAAAAATTTTAAACTTACCTCCTTTTGGACCAAGCTTTATCAAATGAAGAACTGAGCTGTAGGATTACTCGAGAATAATATTTAATCTGAGCTTGGATTTGTATAGGAGAGTCTACAGATATTGTGAATTAAATCAATTAATTTAACTGCATACAATCTGGGTATTCTATTTGCTAGAGTTCCAGAGCACTTTTTCTGTACTCTTCCCTTTAGAGATCTATATAGTCATGATCTCAAGAAATATAGATGGATAGACAGACATAGATATAATTTTCCCTACATATATACTTTTCCTTTCCAAAATGTCTATTGCTTGATCTGATTTAACTGGTATTGAGAGAGGGCTGAGATCCCTGGACAGATGTGGAGTATTTTTTTTAATGTTTTGTTAGGTTTGAAATATTTCTGTGTTTTCACTCTTTCTTTTAGACTGTTCTTTCAACAATATCAAACATCTTGCTAGGTTTAAGATTTTAGCAAGTGCTTTTTCCTCTTTCATTTTTAAACTAACACGAATCCATTTATTCAAGGGAATTTTACTGAACGCAGAAGTTGAAAAGAATACTTATAAAACAGCATCATGAAATAAGAGCAGGCACATTGAATTGTTAACTTTATTGATTGACTATGTAAAGCATTCTAAACTCACTCAGAGAGAAGCACTGAGGGGCTAAGTTCATTGCAGGGCAATTCAACAGAAATTCCATGCAATGTGAACTCAGCTTTCAACACAAAATTAAAGGGCTTCAGAAATCATACATTGCAGCTTGCACTAGACATATGAGACATAAATATATGCATCTGCAAAGATGGAAAAAAAAGCAATGCTTTTAAATTGTCTTAATATATCACTTAGAATTTCATGTTTCAGGTCTCAAGAACAAATTACACCTTTCACAAACATAAAATACAGGTGTATATAATCACCACTTTATGGTCTCCTGCATAAAGACATATTGCAAAATCTTCTATTAATTACCAAAATGATTACTCAGTTTCCTGGTTTGTAGGAAAGAAGTTGATAACAAACTTACAAAACAAACAAACAAAAACTCTCCTTAAACCAGACACATAGAAAACAATCAACATGCCAAGTCGTTTCTGTTAACTCACATGTGCATACACCAAGGAGCGATGACAAACATGTCACTATAGGCACAGAAGGAGTCTAATAACATAGGATATAGGACATAGAAATATAACAAGATTCTCTGTCTCGATAAGAACTTGAAGTATTATTGCAAAGACAAGGCATATCCATGGAACATTGAGATAACCTGTGCAAGGGTTAAATTAATGACTAAGCTCATGGATGGGGTGGAAACTGCATTCCCACCATAAACACCCCATTACAGAGCATTCTTTTCCTCTGACTTATACCTAGCTGTTGCCTATTCTCCTGTACTTTTTCCTCTCCTTGTAGCCTTTCTTACTTTACGTATGTAGGGGGTTATACTCTCCCTCCTCCCCTCTCCCTTTTGGTTACATGTGGTATCTGCAGATGCAGCCCACACAGTTCTCTCTATGAACATCCACTGATAGACAGGTGCAGAGATTGATCACGGCTCGGTAACAGTGCTGGAAATGGCCGCCAGTTGTGAAGAAGAATAACAGCTGGCAGCCATTCTGATTGGTGCTGGCACTGAGGCTTTCTTATGAGATCCAAATGCCTTGAGAACCAAATGTTCCTGGGATTCAGGCTTTCTGCAGCCAACAAAGCTTAGGTCAAAAAGCTAATTGGCTACTTGAAACTTTACTTAGATATCTTCAAGAGAAACAAAAAGGGTTGTTTCTGTTCACTCACATATGCATATACCAAGGAGCGATGGCTAAACAGATAGACAAGAAAAAGCCAAATGCTTCTTTGAAAGGCTCTTCTTTCAAGGTAAGATGAGGAAAGGTTTTGAAATAACAATGCAAAATACCTTTTCTACAGAAGCCAAACTGTTATTTCGTACATTCACCATGTAATTATGTCTTTGGTGATATAAAATCTTCTCCATTGTAATTGTTGAAAGCTGAACAAGTCTAGAAAGAGAAAGAAAAGAAAGAAAGAAAGAAAGAAAGAAAGAAAGAAAGAAAGAAAGAAAGAAAGAAAGAAAGAAAGAAAGAAAAAGAAAGAAAGACAGAGAAAGAAAGAGAGACCCTTTACAGAAGAGAGTTTGGTGCAATTCAAACAGAAATCACAACGCCACACCAATAAAACACTACTTCCTAAACTTTCCCTATCATTGCCTATGTGAAACATTGTTGTTCTTTCTCCTTTGCCCCATACTCAAATGCCAGGGCCACAGTAGGGCATGACACAAAGAGTGAAACAGTTCTGTGGCATTCTGATTAGACTCTAACAAAAGCACTTTCCAAAATGCTGTTTCACTAGTGGACAGTTCAATAAAAGAGGGAACTGGGAGGGCAGAACCTCCTGGACACTGCCATTAATGAACATCCAGTCCACACTGACCTCTGCGCATTGCGGGGCCAGACACCATACAGAGCAGGGCACAGACACGCTCCCTGCTACTCTTTAAAGTTTACAATTGAGAACAGATGACAATAGGCTGAGACAACTGATAACACTGTAAGATCATGTACTGAAATTAAAGCATCAAGCAAACAGAAAGAAAAAAATTGAGCTGTAATGTACAATAGATTAGGATATAAAAAGGCACTCTATGTCATCCATTGAGAGGGAGCTTCATTTTTAGTTAATGAGGAAAAATCTTATCAGGGAGGTGGAGCTTGAAGAGGTCTTTATGTAAAGAAATCAGATGAGGAATTTGGCAAACTAGGGGGAGGACAGTGCGCCAGAGGTGGGGATCATAGGCTGACAAGGTCAAGCACTGGGTGAGGGCAGGAGACAGATTGACACTGGCCAAGCGGAGGGCATGGACTGAAGCCCAGGGTGAGAAAAGAGATTGTAGCTAGATAGCACTTGATACAAAATTAAAGCTCAATCTTTGTTTGCTCTAGAATTTCATTATACCATAACATGAATGAATGCATCTATAGCACGTGCGTTACTTCCCACCTTGAAGTAGGCAGCTGTCTGCTGCCTATTTGCCATTCCGCCTCAGGTGGCATAGGTAAGGGAGAAGGGTGCGGCCCGGGTGGGTGTCTGGACTGAATGTGACCACTTCCTTTGATGGTACTTCAGCGGTAGCTCTGAGGAGAGAGAGATCTTGAGTGAGAAGCAAAGAATACAAAAACCACAGAGGAAAGAAAGAACATTCATTCATTTTGCTTCTTCTTCCACTTTTATTATTAGAGTTAGTTGTGGGTTTACTTTGGTGCTTGGTTTCTGTGTATGAATGTAGAAAGTATCTCATGAACTCATTTCTATTTATTTGCAGCATTACCTCCTTTGAGCTAATGTGAATTTTTATTTTCTAAAGGGGATCCTCTTCCCCAGGTAATGTGATCTATTAAACAACCATCACGAATGTTATTCCGCCCATTTGAAGCTAGTTCAATTTGACCAGCAAGGTAACACTCTTGAATAAACAAAACTCAAATGTATAATTGTGGGAAGCTACTTGCCTTATTAATATTGTCCTGAGCTTTTTCATAGTCCAGTGTCACGGTTTTGTAAAAGCCTAAGTTTCCAAACCATGAGAGCCTATGAAGTTTGAAGTGGTCTAGACAAGAACAATCAAAGAAAGGTTAAAGGGACTCTGGAGAAAGGTTATAGGAATTGGCACTATGTCACCCGGGAGAGAGAAAATGAAAGAGCAAAGACCAGCCTTATGTAATTGGGAAAACGTGGTTGATTTGTATATGTAAACACTTCGGTTAGACTAAAGGAAGAACTCTTAAAGTAGGAATGCACAACTGAGACTCTGGAACTCTAACAATGGTGATCTTTAAGACTGGGATGGACACACTTGTCCAGTGCAGAAACTCACCTGTCTGGGGACACCTCGGGCTTGATTCAGACCATCTCTTCCAAACCTGTCATTTGATGTTACTTCCTGCCTAGTTCGTATGTAAGATGATATGAAAAGATGAGGTGTTGCTGTAAATCTTTATTTGTGACCTCACATTCATTGTTAGAAAGAATCAGAAGGGTCAGTGTCATCTCCTTTTGACTCAAATCTGAGATTGTTCTCTCCTCTTCTACCACAAATTCAGATTTGCTTTCTTTTCAGCAGAATTTTCTTGGGAAAATTCAAGGATAATAAAGAACTGTGTATTTGGTTCACTACTCATATATTTTCTCATTATTGTGCTTCTTTCACTCGGTTAGTAGAGGGTTTTTTTATCAATATAAACAGTATCTTTTCTTTTTTAAGATTTCCATTTTCATAGTGTCATTACTGACACTGACAGCTGCCTAACAGTCATGTGAAATGTATAATTGCCTAAGGAAGAACATCCCATGACCGATTCTTTCTCTTTCATATTAAAAAGATAGACAGGCTTGCTAAGCCCCAGGCTTCAGAACTTTATGTCAGCTCAGGATTATTTTCCAGATATTATATTCATATATTTTTCTACATGTATCAAATGATTTTCTCTGGAATAAGTTTAGTAATATAGGTCTTCCCTGCTTTGTCCCAGGGATTGCCTTTTTGCACTTGTTCTAGATCTTCGTCTAGAGCACCACTCCCAGGTCCGAAAAGGCAGAGATAATTCATGCCCTTAATTACTATGTCTCTAGTAACAGTATAACCATCACCCCTAATTTCAAATATTATCTAAACTGCTTTCTAAATTTTGAGTTTGAATTTAACGTAGATTTTTAATTTTTTTAAAGGGAATGTCAGCACATATACATTTTTTTTTTCCTGATGGTGCTTTGATTATTCTTTCACTGTTTGCCGGAAGAACCATCCTTCAAGGCACACCCCCGACTGCATTAACATTCTTTCACTTCCCCTCTCTCTACCCCTTTTACCTTATCAAAAACTCTCATTCAGGACTAAAAAGGAAATACCTGAACTTTTTATGAAGTTTTTCTCTTTTCTCAAGGACACATCATTCTGATTCCCTTAACATTTTCTAATTGCTCATTTTAATAGCCCTGATCATTTTTGTTATGATCTTTTGGACCCTCTCCAAGTAATCCGTAAGTATGACTTTCCTTTTTGGGTTTTTTTTTTTGCAAACTGGTAGGGAAAAGTTGATATTATATCATGGCAGAGAGTGATTCCCAAGGAATAAAATCTTCAGGGCAGTTAGAGAATTGAGGGCTGAGAAATTAATGTAGGCTGTGCAATTTATGTCAGACTGCGTCTTGGTGGTAGACTTCAGGCTACTGTCATTTTAAGTTACTTTCTTTATGTCTTTGTACATTTCCCTCTAGCCACAGCCCACTTGGAGTACAAATGAGGTAGATAGGAGTATTTCCTTGTCTCTTTCTTATCACCCTCCGAACACTACAGTTCTTTAAGGCCCTGCTCTGTATCTTCCCCGTTTATTTTTGGGGTCCTAGGAAGATGTCTCATGTATACTCATGAACAAATTCACATGGCTATTCTTCATTTTCTCCACTATCAATAGTACATATGCATATTTCCATTCTTGCCGTAGCTGGTTCCTGTTATCAAGAGAAACAAGGCCACTTCAGAGTACCAAAGCTGCCATTCTGTCCAGATTTTTATGAGGTACTGTTCTGAGGTCCCCTGACGTGGCCACGCCATTGCCACCGTGGTTAGTGCCGCTGCTTTACCGGAGCGTGTGACGGCTCCAGAATCTCTGTGTAAGAGGTGTGTGGGCACAGCAGGTGGGTGGGGGCAGGGAGAGGTGGCTCCGCAGAATTTGTTCGGAGGCTTTGTTTGTATTGTTTACTTAGACCTTGGGTTTCCTAGTGTACCTTTAGAGGTTAAGGCGTTGATGGATATTAGCTACCTCAGGAGCCTTCATCGGAGTGTGACCGAGGCTGTGGGGATGTCTCAGGACTAATTCAGGGTGGCAGTCAACTCCAGGGGACAGTTTTTTAGGGTTTGAGATTAGCTCCTGACACTAAGTCATTGCTCAGGGCTCCTTTGCCAACATTCACTCCTCAAAACTCACTACATTCCTACAAACTCAAGATGGTAAAGAAGATGAGGGCATAGAAGCATCCGTGGTAGCAAATTCTTCTTGGAAGTGACACTCTGATTTGTCTCCCGAGGGGCACCTTAGGAAGGAGTTGTTTTTTCTGCTCCATCCTCTTTACTTTTGCATGGAATCCCAAGGCTGGTGGGGAGTCCAGGGAGATGACAAACATGGTGGCCATGTTGGGATGCCCAATTTGAAGAGAAACGTTGTTTTTCCAGACATGTCTGTGCCAACTGGAGAATCAATGTGACAAACTCCTTGTGCATCTGGGTCTGGCAAGAACCCTGGAAAGGATGGGAGATACACGGAATGGTAAGAGCGAGCACAGTGGTCTTTTCCCCATCACGGCATTGTCTATCAAGGGGAAACATTATGACTCGGGCTGGAGAACAAGGAGGAATTATCGAAAGGGGCTCTGAGGGCTGAAAACAAACTTTTGCTTTTTAAAATACTGTACTTCTCAATTTATTTGTTTATTCCCCTTCTTTTAGTTGGTAATTTCATTTTTCTTTTATTATTATTTCAATTTTGGATTATTGTTCATGTGTATCCTTTTATATCTTGTTGCAAGATTTTATAGTTTGACTTTGCTCTGGAAGAGAATTTTATGTTTTTACACTTTTGCTATTTTTTTTCAGTTCGTTTTATTCCTCAACTTTTAAAAATGTTAACTACTTTTCTAATTATTTTACTTTTATTCCATAAGTTACCTTTCTTTTATCTTGGGGGGGTCCACTTTGTTTAATCATCTTTATTTCTTTATTTTACTGAGTTTATTCCTTTTGCATTAGATACTTCTCTTTTAAAATTGTTTTTACATCTTCTTTATAGAAGTCAGGAAGGAGGCATGGTCATGGAGGCAGAGAAAGTCACCAAAAACAGGGAAGCCTTGAGAACAGCAACACTTCTGTGCTCCCTTAATAGTTCCCAAATCCCTTTTAATGTTGAATCTGCTAAAACTTTAACTTGAGTGACTCAGGAAACCACCAAGTTTCAAATTTCCTCCCAGGATAATGCTAATATTACCTGCACTAACAGCACATTCGAACTGCCCAAATGGTGGTGTTTTCTCAGTTCCCTTATGAAGGGAAACATTATTTAAAATCCACAGTCTCTGCCATATATGACTGTAGACATTGGGCAGAGCTCCAGGTCAGAGCTGGGCAAAGTCACACAAAACAGAGGGAGGTAAGAGATTCTTTTCAGGCAAACATTAACAAAATATCCCTAGTTTGACTTCAAGGACTTAGGCTGTCTTTACATTTTCACTAAGACACTCTGAAAGGTGACATTGGAGAGGCTTCTTGATGGGTCTATCACAAGGAATTATGAAGGGTAAACCAAAGCTAAATGCATTTTGATTTTTTGGGTACTATGGACTGTCGAGGAAGAAGAGAGCATCTTTTCTTCCAAAGAAGAGATCTACATGGTTTTGTTGTAAAGGTCTGAATGTTAAAAACAGAAACAAACAAAAACAACCAAAATAACTCCAAATTAATTAAATTTTAAGAAGAAAACCCTCAAGGAGGGGAAGTTGGAAGACGTGGAAATGCCTTGAGCAGGAGGCATCATGGACACTGAGCCTCAGGAAATGGCAAGCGTCGAAGGGGTCTTCAAAGGTGGTGAGATACGTGCCTCACTGCCCCGACTCTTTTATGGGCTGTGAAATGCTTGGGAAAAATAGCCTTCAATGCTGAAATCTTGAAAGCAGAAGCAACTGGTCACTCACATCGTATTCAAAATCCAAGAGGGAGCAGGAAGCCATTTTTATAGGCATGAATCCTATGAATTTGTGTAACTTGCTGGGTTGTAGCAAATCAAGATTATCTTGATTTGTCTTCATGGCTTTAATCATCATTATGACTTACTAAATTCAATGGTGCTCATCCCTCCTTAAGTCCCTTAATTTCCTCTTATTTGAGAGAGAAAATAATTCCTTTAGTGGTACTGACAGCATTCCGCCCCACATTTCATCCTGTATTAGGATACTGTCCTAAATCTTTTCCCTACTAAAAACCTATATTCCCAGATTTCCCCTTTCAATCCAGAAGAGAAAAAATTTATCTGAAGTTATTATAACATTAACTTTAACAACAACAAATTCAAAGCAAGCTAAAGTCTAGTGCTAGGAGGATGATTATATAAATTACAAAACAATGGCATTATGGAATATTATATGACCAAATTATAATAACAAACCATGTAATGAAAGGAATATTATTATTGAGGTAAAAAGAAACATGTAAAACTTCGTGTGTTTTGCAGAAAACTCATTAACTAACCACAAGGCCTCCCTATTTGGGAACTAAAAAGCACATTTATAAACCACTTCAGGATTAAAAAGAAAACCTAAATAGAAATGATAAACACTTACAACTAAATGCCCATGAAAACACCATATATCAAACTTCTTAATAAATGAGAAAGAATAAAAATAAATAAGTGTTCAGCTCAAAAAACTGTCAGAAGGAAAGTAAAATAAATTCAAATAAAATGGAAGGAAGCAAATATAAAACAGAAATAATGAAATCGAATACTAACACCAATGGTAATAATCAACAAATCCAAAAGATACTTCTTTAAAAGCCTAACAAAGTAGATAAGACCCTGGAAAATTAATTAAGAGAGAAAGTAAAAATAACAGGAATAAGAAAGAGGAAATAACTACAGAGAAGTAGAGATATTAAAATCCATAAGCGACTATTATAAATAAATTTACTTAATAAAAATTTGGAAGTCTAGATAAAATGAAAATGAAAAAAATTAGAGAGCTATAAATTAATGAAAAATGTTTTGAATGGACCAATTACAGTAAGAGAAACTAAAATGGTGGTAAAGATATCCTTCTTCAAAAGACATCAGACAAAGATGATTTTATAGGAGAGATCTACTAAACCATCAAGGAACAGATCATATTCCTATCTTTCATAATTTGTTTTACAATATGAAATATGATGGTAATTATGCGACTAACTTTTTTTTTTGCGGTACCCGGGCCTCTTACTGTTGTGGCCTCTCCCGTTGTGGAGCACAGGCTCCAGACACGCAGGCCCAGCGGCCATGGCTCACGGGCCCAGCCGCTCTGCGGCATGTGGGATCTTCCCGGACCGGAACACAAACCCGTGTCCCCTGCATCGGCAGGTGGACTCTCAACCACTGTGCCACCAGGGAAGCCCATGCAGCTAACTTTTTGAGGTTGGTAATTTTTAATACAAAACCGGGCAAAAACTTCACAGGAAAATCAATTGGTGGATAATTTCATTATGGAGGTAGATACAAAATTATGTATGCCAAATTAATACAGCAGTCCATCCCAATAACAATGCATCATAACCAAATTTGGTCATCCCTGGAATGCAAAGGAAGTTCAATATCAGAAAACCTAGCAGTGTAAAACATTGTAATTCATTTTTAACAGATCCGGGGTAAAAAAATATATATATTGAGGTATAGGATTTGCCCTGAAATAAATGAAAAATTCCCATGATCATCCGGAACAAAAACTGAGGTGAACTTCCATTTTCTGGGACCAAAAGAGAATCTGGGGGGGGGGGCCTGCACTTTGTTGCGTGGGGATAACCTCCTGATGGGAGGAGGGCGGTAACTCCACCATTTAAAGGTCTGCCGGTGGTAATGGTAGTGAATTTTGCTTAGACTATGGGAGTCCTAAGACGAGACAGCTTAAAGTGATATAAGCTATTTGGTGTGTCTCTTTTCTCAAGCTTTCAGCAAGTCTTGTTTACTTTCTCCCTGTTGTCTGAGTTATATTACGGCAGGCTGAAAGATCAGTGTTCCTACTCCATGGCCAGAGTGGCTTCATCAGATATGGAGGAGACTGGTGCCCAGCAGAGTATGCATCCCATGAAGGTCAGAAGCAATGGCCACAATGTGACATTGAGACAATAAGCCTGCAGCGATATAAACTGAGGGGTACAGTTTGGGGGTGATGGTTATAACAAATATATCAGTGGGGAAGTATATCATAATCAACCTATGTATTAAAAGGATGGGGAATCTCATTCTTTAGCCACAGTCTGAAAAGTCCAGGAGGTAGGCATTTTTCATTTCCTCCTAAACTCTAATATATCCTAAGGTTTTTTATTTTCTAGAATTTCTTCTTTTTTCCATTGATTTTGTATTTTTTTCCAGTTTCATTTAGTAGAAATATAATATGATAATGTCTACCATTTATGCAAATTCAGACTCAGTAAATAATAATTCATTATTTCATTTAATTCTCACACTGCAGGGAGATATTATTTTCTACATGTTAGAGCTGAGGACACTGGAGTTTAGAAAAAGACTTGCCAAGGTGAGTAGAAGAGCCATGATTTGAACTATTATTTACCTGGATCTGAAACCTTTGCCCTGTCACTAAACTATATTGCCTGTTCTCTATCCTTTTGATTTTAAAAATTACAAATGATAGCTTTCTCATTCACCCCTACTTCCAGCTCTCCTTAGCAATGTTTGGTTATAATCAGACTTTAAAATTATTGTCTTTAGGAGGGCTGTGAAATGGGTATGACTCTGTTTTAAATAGATCTTTTTGGAGTATAATTGCTTCACAATAATTGCTTTATTGGAGTATAATAGTTTCTTTTGTACAACAAAGTGAATCAGCCATATGCATACATATATCCCCATATCCCCTCCCTCTTGAGCCTCCCTCCCATCCTCCCTATCCCACCCCTCTAGGTCATAGCAAATCACCGAGCTGATCTCCCTGTGCTATGCTGTTGCTTCCCATTAGCTAACTATTTTACATTTGGCAGTGTATATATGTCAATGCTACTCTCACTTCGCCCCAGCTACCCCCTCCCTCGCCCACCCCTTGTTCTCAAGTCAGTTCTCTATGTCTACGTCTTTATGCACACACCCAACATCATACACAAAAATAAACGGGTAAACCTTTAATGAATATTAATCTGTCGTATCAAGCAACGTTTGGTGCAGGAAAAGTAAAAAAACTTTCTACATATACTGAGAATGGAGAGATTAATAGAGAATTTGGGAATTTACAAAATTATTGGAAGAGTTGGGGAAGTAGACTTTAGGCTTGTCTGAGGCTACTTCTGGAAATCGTGAGTTGAAATCACACACTCCATTGCTGCCAATCAGTGACTAGAATGTCCCTTCTACTGCTGAATGGGCTGCAAATACTCACAATCCAGGCAGCTAGAGAATGGACACCGGTAGCCTGGTGCAGACATTTCCTCCCACTCTGCATGCCTGCCAAAACTGTCGAAAGGGACAGGGAAAAATGGCCCCCTCTTATCTCTGCCTTTTGAATCTCCCCTGAGTACACCTAACAGACAGGACTTAACTTCCATCTGGAATCCTCACAGCTAGAGAGTCTAGAAATGTATTTTTAGTTTTCTCCACTTTCCAAATAAGACAGGAAGCATGGAACCCACACTCCCCACCGCGCCGGATGAATCCTGAAGTTGAGGACCTTCCAAGTGTTTGTTGGGCCCATGAATTTTTTTCTCCTATGAACTGAATGTTCACATCCATTGCTGATTTTTCTTTTCAGCTGGTTGCCTTTTCCTTATAATTTATAGGCATTTATTTATTAACTTATTCTGAACATCAATCATCCATTGGTTGTATGCACTACAGATACCTTTTTTTAGTCTGTGTGGGTTTTTTGTCATAAAAGAAACTTTTATTATAACGTCATCAAATTTATCAGTGATTTTCTTTATGATTTGTGCTTCTTGTGCATTTTTCAAAAGTTATTCTCTAAACTGAGGTCATAAGTCAAGTCTGTACATTTTCTTCTAACTGTTTTAAAGTTTTACTCTTCACATTTAGGTTTCTATCCATCTGGAATGTGTTTTTGAGAACTGTAAGGGAGAGAAGTGTAATTTTTATTTCATATTATAACAAACAAATAACTGCACAATTTCACCATTTATTATTTCATCCTTTCCTTTACTGATATGTAATGCCCTTCCTATCATGAACTCTGTTCCCTTTTGTACTTGGGACTCTTCCACAGCTCTTTAATTTGTTCCAATTATCTTTTTGTCTATTTCTATTGCAATACCACAGTTTTAATTACCATAATTTTATAATATCTTTTTATGACTCAGAGTTAGTGTTAAGTTCTTATTCTTTTTCTTTTAAATTACTAGCACTTCTTGACCCTTTACCGTCGCATAAGGATTTTAAAATCAGTAAGTTCTCATTAAAAGAAGTTGGGGTTTTGTTTAGATTTGTATGATATTTATAGATTAACTTGGAGATAACGTACACTCGATGTTCAAATATCGAGTATTCATATCCTTATGCATGATCCACTTTATTTGGGTGGATCTTCTTTGATGTCTTTCAATACATTTTCTAAATGTCTTCATAAAGTCCTTACATATATTTTGTTAAACTTATTAATAGGTACATTACTGATTTTTGAATGGAAACGTTTTATATTGCTAGTTTTTATTTTTGTTTGTTGATGGTGTATAGAAACACCATTAATCCTACAACCTAGCTAAACTTGAATTTGTTCTTACAGATTCATTTGGATTTTTTTTCTTATAGCTAATCGTAGTGTCTGAGAATACCGACAAATTTGTTTTTCCCTTTCCACTCCTTACACCTCCTATTTCTTGTACATGTGCTAAGAAGTCCAGCACAACTTTGAATAGCTAATACACTCGGAGTGAGGGACACGTGGATTAGGGGCCAGCTGGTTCTCACCAGGGGTGCTAATCTGTAAAGGGCGCTAAAACTTCAGCGGAATAAATCAAATATATGGTGCCAAAAAACTCAGGTTTCCACAAGCAATTCCTTATAATTTTCTCAAAATGAATATTGGTCCTGCTCCTACAAAAGTGGAGATGCCCTGAATGGAAATTTGTTAAGAAAACTACCCCTTGCCAGCCAACTCTGAAGCTAGCTTGTAGACAGTCACCTGAACTTGGCAGCTAAAATTCTGAAACAAAAAATGATTGCATAGTGCTATTCACTGGAAACAAGTGATTTTCCTTATTACCTAAATTTTAATCACTTTACTATGATGCTTCCCAAATGCACCTGGTTCAGAAAAAAAAAAAGGAAGGTGGAATGTAAACCTTAAGAATTGGAAAACATTTTGCCTTCAGTCACTGGAAGCAAATCACTAAGTTAATTTATATGTGAATATAATATTTGTTAATAGAAAATTGGTGTCTCTCCATCTTCACTAAATCCGTTTAAATGAAAATTGCTTAACGATTATTTTCAAAGGGGACCAAATTATTAGCTTGTTCAAGTTAAGTCCTGTGAAAAAAGGATCTGAGTGTGATACATCTTTTTGTGTGTGTGTGTGATACATCTTTGAGAATGTTTTGATTACCTAAGTTCACCACTGTGTCAGAAAGTGAAGCATAATTGTGTGCACACACATACACACACAGACACACTCAAATATCTAAATTTAGATCAGAGGTTATGGGCATTTGTCCACCTGCCTTTTGGGGAGAAAGGGCCCTTTGATATACATTTGACATATCCTTGATTTTCCTTCCTCCTTTAATTCACAGAGAAACATTTATATTATTTCGGTCTTTGTTTTCGGACAATTTTTTGGATCTAGGCCAACATCTCATAATTCAGTCCTGCCACTCACTCATTTCACTTCTGCTTGAAGTTCTTCTTTTTCCTTTTTTTCTATCTCCATGTCATACTTTCTTTTGATCTCTGCTAGTTTTTTAATCTTTTTTCTTTTTCCTGTCACTCACTCTGTAGCAGCTCAGAAGCTCTGTAAGAGTGAGGAGAAAGATACTAACCAAGGCTGATGTGTGTGTGTGTGTGTGGAGAGAGAGAGAGAGAGAGAGAGAGAGAGAGAGAGAGAGAGAGGGAGAGAGAGAGAGAGAGAGAGAGGGATCTGAAGAACAAAAAGGAGACTTAGGGCTTCCCTGGTGGCGCAGTGGTTGAGAGTCTACCTGCCGATGCAGGGGACACAGGTTCGTGCCCCGGTCCGGGAAGATCCCACATGCCGCGGAGCGGCTGGGCCCGTGAGCCATGGCCGCTGAGCCTGCGCGTCCGGAGCCTGTGCTCTGCAACGGGAGAGGGCACAACAGTGAGAGGCCTGCGTACCATAAAAAAAAAAAAAAAAAAAAAAGGAGACCCAGCCAAGGATAAACAAAACTTGTGTAGATCAGCTACCAAGTAGGTCTGAGATATATATACATATAATAGGTTACACATTTAGAACAAGCTACTGTGCAGGTTGCCAAGTAATAAGTATACTTTTTCAATTATAGACACAAGAAAGGTTTAAAAACACACACAGTGTGTTTATTAAAGATGAAAGTAAAGTAATAGCAATTAGAATAAGTATGAATTTGATGAGAACTAAACAAATAGCAGAGGAAATTCCCAGTTGAGCATAATATATACAGAGAACCATTATATTCCTAAGAGAGCAAATATTTATCATCTGAGTCCACTTCAAAGTTTATTTGAATACCTGACACAGGCCCCTACCTCCCGTGATGTTTAGAGATAGATATTTGTCAGAGGACCTTCCTGGAAGACTCCCAGCTGCTGTTGAATATTCACGCTACAAGTGATCACTTCCAAATGGTCCTGCCTTTTTCCATTGAAATCATCAGAAGCAGAAACAGAAGTGCTACCAACTGTACTGCTTTTCCAGAGGAGCCTGCTTTCTAGTGGAGAGACGCAGACATAAAAACAAGCCAGTGCAGTACAGTTATCGTGCTTGAGAGTAAAACTGTAAAGAAAGCAGTGGAGCATGGAAGAGAGAGCGAGCAGTCCCACTGGAGAAGGAGGACAGTCACGAAGAGCTTCTAGTGGAGGGATCACCCAGAGCAGGAGGTCTGGGAGGCTGGGCGATTTCAAAATCCCATGAGACATTAGCGCTATTCTGTACACTAGGGTTTGTGGGTGGTGGGCTGCACACTAGGAAATGAGTATAGACAGGCAAGTGGCATTCACTGAGCATCCTTATGACTTGCTATGGCATTTGGAATTTTTCCTGAGTGAAATGCGGAAGGAAGGGAGGAGTCATGAGGCTAAGATTCTAGTACTGATTGCCATCATTGAACTGGATGACGGTAGATAAATTATATAACTTGGTGAGTTTCAGTTTCACACCTATGTGAAAAGAGGAGGCAGAGAAAATCTCTGGGGTCCTTACTTATTTTGATCCATACTATTGATAAGAGCTATCATTTCTGAATGTTTATGATGTACCAGACACTTCATTTGCTTTGTCTCACTTAATCCTTGCATTCGCCGTGAGATAGATATGACCACTCCCCCATTTACTACTAAGAGGTTGAGTTATATTAACACAACCAATAAGAACCTAGACTTGAATCTATACGTATTTTCCCAAAACCAATGAGGTTTTTATTTTTTGGTGGTGAAAAGATATTCAAATTTATTTCTCAGTTCTTTTTTCTGAAAATGAAAACTTTGTATAACCACTTAACACCAAAGCCAATGAGGTTCTTTTTTTTTTTTTTTTTGGTTGTGCTGGGTCTTTGTTGCTACGTGCAGGGTGCTACTTTTTGTTGCAGTGCGCGGGCTTCTCATTGTGGTGGCTTGCCTTGTTGCAGAGCACGGGCTTCAGGTGGCGGGCTTCAGTAGTTGCAGTGCGTGGGCTCAGTGGTTGTGGCTCATGGGCTGTAGAGCACAGACTCAATATTTGTGGCACACGGGCTTTGTTGCTCCGCGGCATGTGGAATCTTCCCAGACCAGGGCTCAAACCTGTGTCCCCTGTATTGGCAGGCAGATTCTTAAGCACTGTGCCACTGGGGAAGTCCACCAATGAGGTTTTAACAGGACATTTTTTGGTGCTTAATTCTAAAAATTTTAATATTTTAATAAAAAAATTTAAAAGTATTAAAATTGTTTTAAATTTTAATTAAAAATTTAGTAAAATGAGGTGTAATACAGATCTTATTTGAAAGATGGTGGCCAGTCTCTATATTCTATGAAGATAGAATAAAAAGAAATGGGTTGCCAATGCAGTATCTCAATTGATTCCATTTAAGGGTAAGGAGCATTTTTAGGTAGTGGAGGCTATTAGCCATAGTTGTGGTTATATACATGTTTTCTCTAGAGGTTTTTAATTAATGACAGTTTTGCCTGTCTGAATTATTTAAAGTGTTATTCTGACCAGATGTAAGTGGCTGAACAGGACAGGTACTCATGCTTCTCTTTGATTCATGGTCTAATCTGGAAACATCACCTAATAATCAGATGGGTTCCTTCACTGGAAAGGATAGAAATTGTCTGCCATATTCTTAAATTATCATCATATCATAACATACTATAGGAAATGTTTTATGAAAATGGAGAGGTCAGTTGTTTTAATTTAATTTAAAAAATTTTCTCTCAATTATTGTGATCAAATTATGTGTCTATGCATACATGTATATCTTATGCATACATACACTTGAAGGAAAAAAGGACCTGTGGAAATTCAAACTTACAATATTCATAAATTAAGAAGTAACTTATTTAAATCAGTGTTTCTGAACTTTTAAAGATATTTGTCCCTTTAGATAAAACAGAGAATTCCATACACACAGCTCCCAGTATTCTGATCTAAGAGCGTTTCCTTTGTGAGAGATTCTTAATATCTCCTAAGTGGGCTTCCTGCTCAGTAAGGTATTGCTAAGCTTTATTCTATATAGTTTCTCTTACAAAAAGAGTGTTTTTTCTCTGGCATTGGCAGGTGGATTCTTAACCACTGCACCACCAGGAAAGTCTGAAACCATCTTATCTTGGATTTTTCTTCATGGGAAATTTTTTTTTCTAAGTTACTAATTCCATCTGTATACTTGTTTTAGGTGTATTCAGGCTTTCTATTTCTTCTTGGTCTACTTCAGTAGTCTGTATCTTTTCAGGAATTTGTCCGTTTCACCTAAGTTATCTAGTTTGTTGGTATACAGTTATTCATAGTATTCTCTTATAATCCTTTATTATTTCTGTTGAGATTATAGTGATGTCCTCTTTGTAATCCTTGAGTTTACTAATTCAAATCTTCTCTCTTTTTTCTTGGTCAGTATAGTTAAAAAATTTTCAATTTTGTTGATCTTTTTAAAAAAACAACTTTTGGTTTTGCTATTCACTGTTAGTTTTCCATCCTCTATTTCATTTATTTTCACTCTACCCTTTATTATTTGTTTCTTAAGGTATGATCTTGATTTAAGACCTTACTTATTTTATTATAGACATTAGCAGCTTTCAGTTTTTTTCTAAGCACTGCTTTAGCTGCATTCCATAGATTTTCGAATAGATACCATGTTCTCATTTTTATTCATATCAAAGTATTTTCTAGTTTGTTTTCAATTCTTCTTTGACCCATTTGTTATTTAGGATTGTGTTAATTTCCACATATTTGTAAATTTTCCAAATTTCCTTCTATTGATTTTAATTGTATTCTATTCTGATTAAAGAGCATCCTGTGTATGATTTCAATCCTTTTACATTTATTGAGGCTTGCTTTATAGCCTACCATATGGTCTATCTTGGAGAATATTCCACGTGCAATTAAGAAGAATATGTGATCTGCTGTTGGTAGGTGGAGTGTTCTATAGATGTCTGGTATATCTAGTTGGTTTATAGTTGTTCAAGTCTAAAATATTCCTGTTGATCTTTTGTGTAGTTGTTCTATCCATTATTGAAAGTGAGGTGTTGAAGTTCCCAACTGTTATTGTTGAATTCTCTATTTTTCCCTTCAATCCTATTAGTTTTTGCTTTATGTATTTGTAGCTCTGTTGTTAAGTACATGTGTGTTTATATACTTGCTATATCTTCCTAATGGATTAATACTTTTGTCTTTGTGAATTGGCCCTATTTATTTCTAGTAACATTTTTTTAGTTTCAAATCTATGGTCACCCCCATGTCATTACAAATCACTAATACATTAAAGCTCATGCTTAAGTTCCCTTTCCCAGTTAGATTTTAACTCTTTACTGTGAAAATATATATGACTTAGAAGTCCCTAGCACAGATCAGGGAGTTTACTTTTTTTTTTGCCCCATGTTCAGTTAGGGACTAGTAGCTTAGAAGTTTGTTCTCTGGTCTTTTTTTTGAGAGGGTGCTGCCTTGAGTGTTCACATAGTCTTACAGACTGCCAGGGAGAGTGTGATTTTATTTTTAAGCCTGGATTTCTAGGAGTCATCCCTTGGCCACAGTAGCTTATTGTTAAGTTAGTGTTTTGTCAGAGATTGTGCTTAAGCTATTTGTGCCAGTGAGGCTTCTACCCTGTATTGATGAGGCTGAGTGTGGCTTGGGAAAAACTTTCATGTCTGCTCCATGTTCTGCTCTGACTGATTCTGAGTGAATATAGCCTAATGTATGTGCATAACCTTCTCAACCCCCAGAGTTGACTATGATCCCAAGAGGACTCTTGTTTGTTTCTTTCTCCAGTTCTTTCTATTAAACTTTTGGTTACTCATCTGTTTTACTAGAATCATGGAGCTACCAGCCTCTCTTAATTGCTCTCTACCAAGATATCCATTGTTATACAATGCCTTTAGACATGGAATCTCCTTGCTCTGTTCCAAATACAGTTGGTTCTTTCAGGTAGAGCTCTAGAATCCTTAGTCTGATGGCCTGCCTTTGCCACTTGGGGGAAGAATCATGTTTTTACTGGAGTGACACTCCTACTCTATGAATGGGCACTGGGGTGGTGGTTTGCCCTTAGTTTTTTTGGCTTGCTCCTCCTGGCATTGAACTGGAGGCAGATCAGGTAAGGGCAAATATTGACTGAGTATTTTCAACCTGCCACACCTGGAGAATTACTTCCATCTTATGAGTGGGGAATGGGTGAAGAAAAGGAGACCCAGTCTTCTACTACACTTGCCTTGAACAGACTTCCTACAACATGAGACTGGGGGTGGGAGTTGGGGGACAAAGAATGCTGTTGGCCTGACCCTTCTATGGTAAAACTGTGGCTCCAGACTTGACGATGGGAGGACAGGGAGCCCCATCTTTTTGGCTGTTCCTGTTTGGAGTAAATGCCTGGCAGAGTGCTTCTCTAGCACAAAACTGGGGAGAGTTGTTAAAGGAAAGGCCATGACTCAAATGCCACAGACTCTTGCTTTTCTCATTGAGAGCTAGTAGAGTGTAGTGAATGATTCTTTCTCTATTCATTGTATGCTCTTACAACAATCTTCAGAAGCTCTTAATGGGATGTTTGAAAAAAATTTTATCAGTTAAATTGTTATTTTTCTGAAGAGAGGCTCTGAAGAAGTTTTGCCTCCTCTCCCTCTTTCTCCACCAATATTTCTTATCTCATTAAGTGGCTCCATCATCCTTGCCTTCAGCAGATTTAAAAGCAGACTCAGATTTCCACCACCACCTTTACCTAAAGCGAGTCATTAGCTTTCTTAAATATTGCAATGGGTTCTTTACTAGTAATAGTAGAAGAGTAAACTATTGCAATAAAGAAATCCTCAAATGCAATCCACCAGAGAATGTAATTCTGCTATCTTTTTCTCTTATTCTTTCTTTGGCTGTGTTGAGTCTACTTATGGGCTCATTGAAGGAAATCTTCATCTCTGTTATTGTAAATATTTTTCATTTATAGCATTTTCATTTGATTCTTTTTATAGCTTCTATCTCTATGCTGAAATAATTTATCTTATTTTGTGTTCTATCTTTTCCACTAGAGCATTTAAAATATTAACTACAGTTATTTAAAATTCCCTGTCTTGATATTTCCACCTGTGTCGTGTCTGAGTCTGGTTCAAATCAAAGAGATTGCTTTGTCTTTTGCCACTGTGCTGTTTTTCTTAATTTTTTTATGACTTACAGTTTTAGTTTTTTTTTTTTTTTGGTTGTTGAAATTTGAACATTATATTTAGGATAGCAGAGGCTGAGATTTTATGGCTGGAATTAGGCATGCCTTTTCTTGTTCTAGGCTGTTACTGTGAGATTCAGAGTCTGTTTTTCCAGAGTTGAGCAGGATTTGGTACTTGTTACTGCTATGGTTATTATAAGTGCACCACTGACTTCAAATTCCTCTATCATTACTTTGTGCTTAAGATGGGAGTTGTTTTGCCAGGAAGTTTCCCTCAATATCTGTTCCGATCTTAGTTGTAGTCTCTTTGTTTTATCATGTGTAATCTCCTTTGTTTTATCATTCAGAGAGGGTCTCTCTATGTGCTCCTGTCTCTCTTACATCAATATACTGCTGCTACTTGTTCCTCTAAACCTGTTAGAATGGTGGTAGGAGGAAGTATGGAGTTCTTCTCTGTTTTCCTGATTAAGCCTCAGTCATAGGAAGCACTGTGTTGCTGGACTTAGGTTATGTGGCCTTCTTGGTGCCCCTGCCCTTTTCCCAGCTTTACTTCTTGACACAGTACATATTCCTGCCACCCCATTAGTAGAGGATTTTTTTTTTCCTGTTGCCCTCCACCTGCTGCAATGAGTTGTTTTTAAAGCTTATGAATAGTCAGCTTTTTTTTTTTTTTTTTTGCGGTACGCGGGCCTCTCACTGTTGTGGCCTCTCCCGTTGCAGAGCACAGGCTCCGGACGCGCAGGCTCAGCGGCCATGGCTCATGGGCCCAGCCACTCTGCAGCACGTGGGATCTTCCCAGACTGGGGCACGAACCCGTGTCCCCTGCATCGGCAGGCAGACTCTCAACCACTGCACCACCAGGGAAGCCTGTCAGCTTGTATTTTTAAAACACGTTTCTACAAGTCATAGATAGTTCATTTTAACTAGAAATCCATTATAATCACATATCTGGTCTCTCATATTTCCACCAAGAATAAAAATACAACCTAGTCAACTCATTATTGGAATGAATTTTTAACAGTGCCCTAAGCGGAGGGGTATTGTTTGTTGCCCTCCTTACAGTATAACGACTTTATTCAATAAAGAAGATAGTGCCTGCTGTTTCCATCTTGCCACAGTACTACCTACAAGTAATGTTTCCTCTGGACTCTTTTTTTCCCCATATACCTGCACCCCTAGGAGTTCTTTCCTCGTGTTAGCCCACACTCAGCTTTTACCAGATTCTTAAAAATTTCTAGCTGAATCATTTTTACCATTGCTCTGTGGAATCTGCCTCAAATAATGTAGTGTTAGAATCACATCTCTCTTTTCAGGGACCTGTCTTCCTTGGATTTCATGTGTTGCTTGTCCTGTGACCTTTGCTCTATAAGTAGTTCAAGAAAACAGGTGAATTTGTAGATTGTCCAGTGTTTTCATTTTTGTAAGGATGGGAGTGATTTTCTTTCCAGTTTTCTCTATCCTAAGCAGAAAAGGGAAATCTACAATGTGTGAAATAATTTTAATGTTGCAGTGTGGAGAATAAATATGGCATGACCCAAAAATGGATGCAAGAGAACCAAGGAGTAGGTCGTTAGTAGTTCAGAAGTAAGCTGATGATTGCTTAGACTAAGTAGTGATGGTGGAGGTACAGAGAAATTAACCTACTGAAGAGACAGGCAAGAAGTAAAATTAACATGTTTGATTACACATTGGGTAAGGTAGAGGAGGAAGATGGAGATAATTGTCCAAAATGGAGCCTAATTTCTGGTCTTTAAGATGAGATAATGAAAAGACAGGGAACATTAGAAGAGGATAATTTTCAGGGGAAGTTAATAGTCTGACTTTTAATATATGGAATTTGAAGTGCCTTGGAGGCAGTCAGTTGGAGACCTTGAGTGGACTGTAGTATATAACTATGTAGAGTTCAGAAGAGACGTCTCAGCTACAGAAATAAAATTGTAAACCATTTTCTTGTAGATCATAATAAAAGTCATGGTCCATTGAAGCCATAGACATAGTGTAAAATGAAAAGAGGGCTTAAGACAACAATGTAAGGAACCTCTTTAAGAAACACCCTCGTTGCTCTCAATGCTCCAATCATATTAACGCTCTTAGTTCACGGACTGCAGTATGCTTTTCCTCACCTCCAGGCCTTTGCACATGTTTTCTCTGCTGGGATTGTCGTTCTTAATCTCCATCAACTCTCCTTTCTCAGGCCTAGATATCTGTACTAGCTCCTTTTTTAAAAAAAATATTTATGTATTTATTATTTTTATTTGGTCGGGCTTGGTCTTAGTTGTGGCAGGCAGGCTCCTTAGTAGCAGCTCGCCAGCTCTTTTGTTGAGGCATGCAAGCCCCTTAGTTGTGGCATGGTAACTCTTAGTTGTGGCATGCATGTGGAATCTAGTTCCTTGACCAGGGATCAAACCCAGGACCCCTGCATTGGGAGCACAGAGTCTTAACCACTGAGCCAGCAAGGAAGTCCCTGTACTAACTTCTATAAGGCTTTGTGATTGATTTAAAATTGTCTTCTACGAGGATGCCTGTCTTCACTTTATCTAAATCAGTTTGTCCTATTCCAGAATAGTCTAGGTCTCATTACATGCTTCCACCCTATACGTCTTCTTTATAAGATTTTCACCTTAATTTCTTAATCAGCATCTATCTCCTCCCAGACTATTAGCTCCATGATTGCATGGATTTATTTATATCTCTCTTTCTCACCAATAAATGTGTTGTCCCAGACCAGAGTCTGGCCCATAATGAGCATTCAATAAATATTGAATAAATGAGTTACTGTATGACCAGGTTTTACCTGCTTATTGATCACCTGAATTTGAGGACTAGGACTCATCTGAAATTGATATAGTAATACTGAATAATTCCTGAACTACTATAGAGAAGTATGAGATGGCATCTTTTAACAATTAATTTTTGACTCACTGAAATGAGAAAGAAAGAAGAACTGAAAATTGGGAGATGGAGGGGACCACATGCATGGTATACATTCTTTTTTTTTTTAATTTAATTAATTTATTTATTTAATTTTGCTGTGTTGGGTCTTCGTTTCTGTGCGAGGGCTTTCTCTAGTTGTGGCAAGCGGGGGTTACTCTTCATCGTGGTGCGCGGGCCTCTCACTATTGCAACCTCTCTTGTTGCGGAGCACAGGCTCGAGATGCTCAGGCTCAGTAGTTGTGGCTCACGGGCCTAGTTGCTCTGCGGCATGTGGGATCTTCCCAGACCAGGGCTCGAACCCGTGTCCCCTGCATTGGCAGGCAGATTCTCAACCACTGCGCCACCAGGGAAGCCCGGTATACATTCTTTTTATAACCTGCTTGGGTGAAAACCAGAATTTGGATAGCGAGAAAGTTAGGTATGGGGTAAAAATGAAGTCCTTCTCGTGATTCCTCTCTCTCTCTCTCTTCTTAACACTTCTTTTCTTAACTCTTTCCTATTGAAAGTGTCTGTATCCTGGAGAAGAAGGAGAAAGAAATCTGGAGGGACTTGGATATATTACCTGTACTTTTTTCATTAGTTTAATCTAATTATCTTAATCATAATTAGTGCTTCTGTTTGGAGCCAGGAATTATTAAAGATTCATTCCTGTCAATACATGCTGTTAGTCCTGTGTCACATCCCATCCTCTTGCTAAAAAGGTAACAGAGAAGAGTGTACAGTACTAAAGTCATAAGGTATAACAAGGTGTGTAATTACTGTACAATAACCTTCTCTCAGGAAGCAAAAAAAAAAAAATTGAACAAAGGGCAAGATGCTTGGAAGTCCTTGCTGTGCAGTTATTATAATTGAGCTATGCAGCAGTTATATCACTTTTGTGAAGATTTTAAAAAGTTATAATGTAAATTGTTTAAAAAAAAGAAAGAAAAACATTGGGAAGAATTGTAAAGAAAATGCCAATTTATGAAATAAGTTTTACTATTTTTAACTTCATTTCAGTTAATGTTGCAGTAGATGATAATTTCCTTGCCTGTTGGAGACTAGTTTCTTAAAACTGTCTTCCAAAGTTAGGTGAAATGTTATAACAGAACTTACTTTTCTTGAGCAAAGAGTTGAAATGATGGTTTATGAAAAGCGCTTAAACAAAATAGAAATACAAAGTTTAAAATTTCAAGCTCTTAGAGACACCAGCATTCATTTTTTCAGGCAGAAACTGAACAGTTCATAAGGCGGTCAATATGGAACATAAAGAACCCCAAATTAAACTAAATATGACTTCATAGCGTAATATCTATGAGGGGAGGCAGTCTATTGGCGCTGGAGTATCTTTAGGCTAATATTGTCTTTCGCTACCCTAAAGAGTATTATTCCAACCATGGGTCTTTCAGCATTCCCTTCAGATTCAAACATTTTAGAGGCATGGGAGAAGGCTTTACTAAATGAATGATGAAAATTTCTATAACTGCCAATGCTCTAAAGCTAGGACTTTGTCTTATGCATCTTTCTATTCCCTTAATCCTAAGGAAATACTATATAAATTGTAAGAGCTCAAAAAATACGTGTTCAATCAACTAAATATACTGAGATAAAATTAATTGGAGAAGTCAGTTTTTTAAATTGAGATAATGTTGATCTACTATATTATATGTTTCAGGTGTATGGCATCATGATTCACAATTTTAAAGGTTATATTCCATTTATAGTTATTATAAAATATTGGCTATATTCCCTGTGCTGTACAATATATCCTTGTATATCATTTATTTTATACATGGTAGTTTGTACCTCTTAATCCCCTACCCCTATTTTGCCCCTCCGCTCTTTTTCCTTTCCCCCCGGTAATCAGTAGTTGATTGTTCAATTGTTCTCTGTATCTATGAGTCTGTTTCTTTTTTGTTATATTCACTAGTTGTATTTTTTAGAGTCCACATGTAAGTGATAACATACAGTAGTTGTCTTTCTCTAACTTATTTCACTTAGAATAATACCCTCCAAATCCATCCATGTTGTTGCAAATGGCAAACAATTCTTTTCTGTGGCTGAATTGTATTCCATTGTACGTGTTCTTTATCCATTCATCTGTTGATGGACACTTAGGCTGCTTCCATATCTTGACATGTTGCTATGAACATTTTGGTGCATATATCTTTTCAAATTAGTGTCTTCTTTTTTATTGGAGAAGTTAGTTTTTAATGTAGAATGTCATGACAAAAAAGCAAATTTGGAAAGGTACCTAGATAAAATTAAGATAAGCTAGACACAATGAGATCAGATATTGAAAGTTATTGAGAATTTAGGGCATTGGTAGCTTCTATAAGACATATTGAATAGCTATTTTGATCACAAATTTGCTGTGAAAATAATGACTGATCTATAAAAGTTAGATTCTTAAAGGCAGTATAATTAAGATATATAAGGAAAAAAATTGGGGAAATTACACGGAGATATTTTTGAGAAATATGTCATCCTGGATATTCTATAAGGCTAACATTGTCTTGGAGAAGGCACCCATGGTAAAATTACTAAACCTCATGATTATCAGGTCTTACTTGATTTGAAGCTGTATTGTATTGTTTACCTTGTAAAAAGTATAAAAAACATTAAGTCCTCTGAAGATATTACTAGCAGATATAAAACAAGAAAGGAGAGTAAAAACAAAACCTTAAATAAGTTGTCTAATCCAATGAATACAAGTCACTTCCTATTCCCTGTGTTATGATGCCTTCCATAATTATGTTTTCAACCTGATGAGCCTATCATCTGGTAACTAACGGGTCCTTACAACACAGTTCCATAATGGAATGGTCCCTGCTACTGGGAAAATAGGCATTCTGTATTGGCAGTTACCAGGTCAGTTTTAGTTAATGTTATGGACTGAGTGTTTGTGTCCTCTCAAAATTTGAGTTGAGGCCTAATATGCAATTTAGTTGTGTTTTGAGGCAGAACTTTTGGGAGGTAATTGGATTTGGAGGTCATGGTAGTGGAGCCTCCAGGATGGAACAGGTTCTCATACAAGGAGATGAAGAGACCATACTGCTCTCTCAGCTATTTGAAGATAAGCTGAGAAGGAGGCTGTCTATAAGCCAGGAAGCCAGCTCTCACCAGGACCTGACCTTGCTGACACCCTGCTCTTGGCCTTCCAGCCTCCAGAACTGTCAGAAATAAATGTTGTTGAAGCCACACAGTCTATGGTATTTTGTTACACTAACCTGGGCAAACTAAGATGGTTAAAAAAGTACAGATTGTTTGTTCTGTAATAGCCTCTATCCCTCTCACCATGGCCCCCTTGTTCATTAACCTATTGATCAAACCCTGAGGTAACTAGAAAAGTTTTTCCATAGAAGTACAATCATTTACAGAGTAGACCATCCTGATAATAATAATGCCTGATTATTAAGAATATCTTCTTTGATAGAGGTCTTTTGTTGAGTAATCACATGGCATATGACTATTCCCATGCTCTGGTCCTATTTTTAGAACATCTTCTACATATGGACTGAAGACTCAGCCAGACTATTAGTCATTAGCCAGGAATCACTGTAGAACCTGACCTTGATTTATCCTTCCTTCCTTTCTAAGTGAAGAAGTCCTCTCCACTGGGCAGATTTCAAGATCATGCTGAATGGGGCTGTATACCACAGCAGCCCACTTCAACTTGTGTTAACATATCAAGAAAATCTAACAAACTAGGCTTGAAGTTTCTTCACTCCCAGCCAGCTGATCATAGGAAACGCTCCAGAAAGCCATACCAATTAATGAAGAGGAAACAACATAGCACTAGAAAAGCTAAGGGTGTAAGTAATTGGCTTATGCAACTAACTTTTACCTTCTGGGTCAGCTTCTCCCGTTTCCATGGACACTATTTTCATTTGACTGCTGCTGCACGTGTTCAACCTCATAGCTAGAGGGAGTACCCAGCTCATGATGGTGGCTTGTCAATAACTATGAAGGATCTAAGTGTTTACCTTGCTTGTGGATGAGAAATGAGTTTGCCACAGTTTCATATAAATGCTGGCAGAAGACTCCTGGGTCAGGACTTGATCACTCATGGCAATGCAGGTGACCACGAGTTTGTACTGGTTCCATGGGGAAGATGTGGCGGTCAACTCAAATGGGTGCTGCATACACAGTGGATTTGTATTCAAGGAGGTAAGCAAATAAAAGTCTGGCTTCCACAGAAGAAGCACAGTCCTGAGGTTACACGTGGTGTTCCTTGAAGGAAAGAGTTTACAAGTGTTGAGGCATTCAGCGAAACTTACATCAGTTGGTGGCACAAGTAGACAGTGCCTCCCAAACGCCCTTTTGAATGGCTACTGGGTTTTGCGATTCTAGTTCATTTTGAACAGCCGGGTCCAGTACCTATTGGAGGGGCTACCTGAGGGGAGTCAGTCCAATCTGTCCTATTTGTCCGTGACACCAGCTAATCTACCACATGAAATGACAGAGCATGGGGATGGGGACATTTGGAGATAGGTGTTTTGTGTGAGTGGCACAGGGGCTCAGGCCACGTCCTGCTGCCTCTGATAGACTTCACAGTAAGACTGAAGGAAATGGTGATCAAATCATGGTCAAAGCCACCTGTCAAGGAATGGCAGACCAGCAGTCAGTTCATTTTAAGGCACTTGCAACAGTTTGGGGGAGCTCTATCAGGATGCAGTCCTTCTGGAGGAAGATGCCAGGATTGTCAATGTCTTTCCTTGTCCCACATGTCTCAGGGTATAAGGTGGCCCCTCTCCCACAATAAAATCAGTGTGTCCCATTTGGGGCATGACTTCACCTTTCTCCCAGCCATACTTTACTTGTACCCAGTCTCTTCACCTGGAAGGATCATGTGCCACATAATCAAGGTCACTTTTATAAAACTTAACCAGAATTAAGCTTGATTCCTGTAGGCCCCCTTCTGGCTGGGCTCCCTCCTGGAGGATGTATCAACCAGGCTAGCCCGGGATTACTGTTAGGAAAAAGAAAGATGCATCATCCCCAATAATATTCAAAAGGGAATCCCCAATTTTTCAAATAAATGCCTTTGACCTCCCCAACAATTTTCATCCTGAAAATCACTGAGAACAGGTGACAGAGGGTTATCACTTTCTGGGGACTGTTGCGTTCAATGACCAAATTGCATTGCTAAGGTATGCGGCCTAGGGGAAGGGGAACTAGAAGAGGTAGTTTTTGTGATAATAGGTGCATCATTATCAGATGGCAAATGTTCTGGAAAGGCAAAGGCATGACATAGATTAGTTTCAAGGGCTAGTGTGGAGTCATGATCAGTACCCCAAAAAAGTGCCAACATTGGTGAAACAGGCCCAGGCATTTGGGAGAATCTCTGAGCATCAAGGTCCCCAATGAGTCGGAAGCTTAATTTCCTGTGGGGGAGTAAGGGATAAAGTTTCCCCCAGAAGGATAGATGCCAATTTTTTTTTACATCTTTATTAGAATATATTTGCTTTACAATGTTGTATTGGTTTCTGCTGTACAACAAAGTGAATCAGCTCTATGTATACATATATCCCCATATAGCTGCCAATTTTTATATAAAACTGAGATGCCACTGGGGTCAGGCAGGGTACTTCCTTGACTATATCATTTCCATTTGACAAACAATGCTTTTTGATCCCTTCCCACTGCTAGTCATTGAATCCAAATTAGACCACCTAAAAATGGAATGTCAAGTCAGGCCTCCATGGACCAGATATTAAGTTTTGACAAGAACTCAGTAGCAAGCTAGTAGCTGATTTTCTAAAGGTGTATGCCTGGTAGCATGTCAGGGAGAACACAAGTTTAAAACCCCAAGCGCTGCTTCCGGGTAGAGGCTGCGTCCCTTTGTTAGAGGCTCCTATTGGCAAAAGCATAAGTTCCAGAGACTTGTACAATCTCCAATACCCGATGTGTCAAATAAGGTGCTGGACCTCCTTTTTGGTAAAGACACAGCAGTTGTTTTCTGGCTGCTGGATGGACTAAGCATTGTGAATCCATCCTTATAGTTCCAAGAAGATTTACTTGGCAAATATGAGCTTTCTCAAGATTGATCAGCTACCCCTGTTGGCAGAAATATGATAACTCATCAGGGCTCGTCAGGGTTACTGAGACTGAAATTTCTAATTTGCCAAACAAAAAAGCATCATCTCTATAATGAAAGCTTTAGATATCAGAGGGAAGAATAACACTCATATTCAATCCTGAAGCCCCTCTGGTGGCAAGTGGCAGTGGAGGTTGTCCCACTAGCACTTCTCTCTATCCAGATTGGGATAATCTCCTTGGGTACTTATATGACAAGGAAGTACAAGAGTATAACACATCAATTTGTAAAACATCAAAAGTAATACTTTGAACTGACCAAAAGACCCCACTCAACAGGTCTTGTTAGCTTTTCTCCCCCATTTGATCCCTGATCAAAAACCTGTCAGTGGGATCCAGGCACCTCTTCTCTGCTGGGTCTCTGTAGGATGGAGACTGGGCTCTCATGTCTAACAGAACCATATAAGACAGAATCCTTCCCTCTCCAATATTCTCCAGCATATTGAGGAAGTAGCTGAGGTTGGGGTCTGGTGCAAATGAGGGAACAGGGTTGGAGAGAGAGAGACTCCAGGGCAGTAAGCAAGGCACATCTGGTTTTGAGTGAGTTATCATGACTCAACCAAATGAACTTCTAATGCCGTTCCACGCAAAGCGCTATATTAGATCTACAGCCTGCTTAACTCTTCCTCTTCCTGCCTGGAGGAAAGTGAGCAACAAGACACACACCACTGAGGCAGCCTGTTTCTACCCTACATCCTGGCGCTCAGCCTCATTGAAACGTAAGACAGGAAGAGACCTTTACTCTCCAATATCACCCACCACTTGAGTGAGAGCATTTGCTACTGGATCCTGGGAAGGCTCCTCAGATCGCCTAACCTAGTCCACGAGGAGCCCTTGTTCTTTCCTTTTCCAGAAAGCCTTGTATGTCTCTGTCAGCGTCCCATCCTTGTCACCAAAGCTCATGAACTTGGAAGGGTCTGAGATTTTCCTCTTCTGGCAAGCTAACAAGTTAGGCTGCTACAGTTTCAGAGCTGCTGGCAGAAGATACACAATTCCTGGGTTAGACACAAAGGACTTTATTACTCATGGCAGAGTGAAAAAAAGACAAAGCTTCATGTTTGCATCAGTTCCTTTGTCCCCCAAATCCCACAGGGCCCAGGTGGGTGCTGAACACATAATTCGTTGTGTCACAGCTGAGGAACCCTGCACTTCGGAAACCCCAGGCTTTTAAAGGGGCTGTTAGCAAAACTGCCCAAACTTTGTACTGAAGGGACACATCACACAGACCTGAAAATGAGATGTGCAGAAACATGAAAGACCCATGGAGAACTGTCTTCCAACACATTTTCACCTGATATTCCATCGTTAAAGAGTCAGTCTCCATCAAAGTTCACTAGCAAGTCAAACAATTAGCTATTTCCCCAAAGGAGAAAAAATATCTGACAAAGATGAAATGGCTTCATTTCAAAACTCTGAAGAATTCTGCTATGATTCTTTTATATGGGCTTATTACAAGCCCCATATAACCTGCCTTAGACCCTGTGGTAGGCAGAATAATCTGCCCCCACAAAAGACGTGTACGTCCTAATCCCTAGAACCTGTGAATTTTTAACCTTACATGGCAAAGGGGAATTAAGATTGCTCATCAGCTAAATTCTACACTCACGTTTCCTGCTTCTTCCATATTTGATGTATCCTGGGTATTGTGATATAAAAGAAAAACATATGGGCTTTGGATCAGATAAACTAGGGTTTAGAATTCTGATTTTACAGTTTGGACAGGTTATTTCACCTGAGTATGAATTCAATCATGTGTATATTAAGGATGAGAAGACCTATGTTATAGAAATGTGATATTTAAATGAGATAATATTACCAGAGATGTGCAAGAGATGTTAATTTCCAACTTCTTATCCTTATGTTTAAGGACAACTAGATAATAGATGTACATCCTCACTCAAACTTTGTGTTTGTTTTCTAGGTTCAACATAATAAAGTACCACAAACTGAGTGGTGTAGTGTAAACAACAGAAATGTATTGTCTCACGATTCTAGAGGCTAGAAGTCCAACATCAAGTTGTTAGCAGAATTGATTCCCTCTGAGGGCTGTGTAGAGAATCCGTTGCCTGCCTCTTGCCTATCTTCTGGTGATTTTCTATAAATCTTTGACATTCCTCGGCTCGTAAAAGCATCGCCCCCATCTCTGCCTTCACTTTCAGCTGAAGTTCTCCCTATGTGTATCTAAATTTCCCTTATTTAAAAGGACATCAGGGGCTTCCCTGGTGGCGCAGTTGTTGGGAGTCTGCCTGCCGATGCAGGGGACACGGGTTCGTGCCCTGGTCTGGGAAGATCCCACATGCCACGGAGAGGCTGGGCCTGTGAGCCATGGCCGCTGAGCCTGCGCGTCCGGAGCCTGTGTTCTGCAACGGGAGAGGCCACAACAGTGAGAGGCCTGCGTACCACAAAAAAAAAAAAAAAAAGGACATCAGTTATATCAGATTAGGGGCCCACCCTACTCCAGTATGACTTCATCTTAACTAATTACATCTGCAGTGACCCTATTTCCAAATAAGGTCACATTATGAGATACTGGGGGTTAGAACGCCAATGTATAAGTTTTGAGGGGACGTAATTCAATCCATAATAGTATTCTAAGCTATCTTCACTAGCAACAGCTTTTTGTAAAACTAGGCATTTAATGTTATTAATTGTCAATCCAATATCATTTTCTTCCACTAAAGAGTGCAGGTTTGTCAGATTGTCAGGTAATAATGTCTGATATAATAATCTACATGAAATGTTTAATGAAAGCAATTACTGAAACATTTCTTTAGCTAAACATCCTATAATTGTCTTCCCACAACACGGAAGTATAACCAGAGAAGTTCAAACCATTATCAATGAAAGAAACTCTGTAATTCAGGGAGCTTTAGTACTTACTAATATCAGACTAAGTCAAGCAATATTGTTTGATTTTTGTATTCTAATACCATGTTTCTTATGGCCTCTGATGAATAGTGATAAATAGTACATGTACTGAGTACCATTTATGTATTGAGTACCATTTTTGAAGTGGCTTTGTAAGCAGACTTGCTTTAAGATTAGTATTGCAGAGAGTTCAGCCGTGTGTTTGAAGAGAGCTCTAGCAATAACGGTGTCCAGGGGAACCCTGCAGAAGACGGAAGATCCATTTAATTCTGTCTCTTTCATACTTTTCTTTTTCCCTGAACATTTGTTTAAAAAAACCTGTTGAGAAAGTACTATGTGTAAAATACAACATGGTACTAGGTGCTAGAAATGAAAGCCCTGCTATTAAGGACCTCGCAGTTTAGCAAGGGGAAATACAGTCATAAGTTAATAGTGGTAAAATAATGTGGTATTTCCGCTTCTGATCCAGATGAAGTAACAGAATTTAGCCTCCTGCTGAAACAACTTAAAAAAGGACAAAGTCTATAAATCAATGATTCTTAAGACAGTGAACATCAGGCAACAAAGGAAGTGATTACTGAGAGATGAGAAATTAATTAGGTGAGCCTTAAGACAGCCCCAGCTTACTGTCTGCAGAGAGTTTCCAGGCCACCATGCCAGGAGGACGAACCCAGTCAGAGCTCAGTGGATTCTTTGAGTTGAGGAGTTGGAGCTGAGAGTTCTAGGAGATCAAGCAGCTGGAGTTCTCATGGTAGATGGTAGACTGCAGGAGAAAAGAGCACTGCACAGAGAGCCTTGGAGGCCCAAGCCTTGGAGACCCCTCTAATCTTCCATAGGGTACTGAGAGCACAGTTGCCGAGGGAACTAACCAAGGCCAAGTGAAGAACCATCTGAATGAATTGAAGAAATAATACTTGGTGCTCACTTAGAGCTGAGGATAATTTGTTTTCCCACCAGCCAGAGTGGAAAACCTCATAGCTCACAGAGCATCACTCAGTAGTGGGCCCAAATTAGCGCTAGACTAAAGGCTGCTCTTTTCCAGTTTAACAAAGCTTAAAACCATGACCCCAAGGAGTCAAACTCTTTTCAAGTAACTTAAATGTGTCTCAGAGCAAAGCCATACGAAAATATCCATATCTAACAAGGCTAAATTTACAATGTCTGGCATCTAATCAAATATTATCAGGCACACAAAGAAGCTGGAAAGTATGACCCATATGAGAAAAATAATATAATGTGAGTTATAATATGAGGGATATTCATAAGCGATGATGGGAGTACAGAAGAAAGGACAATGAACTCTGTTTGGTCAGCATGCCTGAGGCAGGTATTCAAAGAAGGCTTCCTGGAGGAGGAGAGAGCTGATGTGAAAATTAATGAATGAGTAGGTGTTAGCCAGCTGAAGATAAGAGAAAAGGCATTTGTGACAGAGATCACAGGCTGTGCCACACACAGGGGCATGGAATTATAGATTCTCTATGACTAAACAACATACACGTGGTCAGTATGGCTGAAGGTAAGGAGGGGCAAGAGAAGACCCGAGAGAGCTGTGTGTGAGTCAGGACCTGAAGCGTATCCTGCTTGGCAAATGTTTTCTGTCAAGGTCCAGAGAGTAAATATTTTAGACTTTACAGACCACAATTAGCCTGTTGCACACTCTTTGTGTGTGTGTGTGTGTGTGTGTGTGGCCCTTGGACCATAGATTGCAGACCTTGCATAGATGATGAGGCATGATTGAGTGCTTTTCAAAAGGGAAAGACCTGTTAGGTTTGCATTTTAGGGTCATTTTGCCAAATGCGTGGAGGATGCATTTGAGGGCATCAGGCAGGGAGACTGTTTAGAGAACTATTGTGTTAGCTCAATTGAGAGAGAAGGGGGGGCCTGGCTTTATGAGTCTGAAACACTAAACAGTTGCATCATAGATTTGGGGATTATCAGCAAATATCTCAGTTTAAACCTCAAGCATGGGTAAGATCATGGAGGGAGAACAGGCTGAGGGAGAAGAGTCTTGATTGAAAGACTGCTAGGTACTAGTACATTTACTTGGAGAGAATTCATCCTTAGTATAACCCTGTATAGACAAATTCCATGACTCCCGTTTTACAGATGGGGAACCCAAAGCCCTGAGAGGTTAAGCAGCTTACCCAGAACCACCAGTTAGAAAGACAGACTTGGAATGAAAACCAGTCCATTGGTTCTGAAAGCTCTCATTCTATTTCTCCATGGATAGTGCCCTCAACTCTCCTTAAGACACGGAGCGTGTGGCCTCTGTCCACAGCGCTCTCCTCCTGACCACATGGGACTCACAGCACTTTGCTTTCAGCTACATGCCAGTGGTCCAGAGACACAAGACCTGGCCAAACTGCTCACAAAGGAAAGAGACCTGTGCTGCTGCCCATCACGTATTCTGCCACCATTTCCAAAGGGTACAACGTCCTTCTTTGCAACCTATTTTGCCTCCTACTCCTCGAATTTCAACCAGCCCCACTGCCCCCCTTCCAAACTTAAAAATTCATACAGTTCATACGCACAAAACTCACAAGATCCTTGAGACACTCTACTGTAGTGAGGAATTTCTAAAAGTCAGTCCTAGCACTGCAACTGTTCGCAAAGAGAAACTGGCCAATATTCAGAATTCTACAAACATATGGTAAGGCAGAGCATATTTTAAATATCAAGAACATTCACTCGAGACCTTCCCAAATGGTTTCAAAATTTTATTTGGGGTTTGGACACATATCAAAACATGTAGTTACCTGAGAGGTCATGGCCTGCCTAAACCTTTGGGGTGCACACATTTTTCACTGAATACACAAATTAATTAGGTTAATTAAAATTTGCATCCAGTTTTGCACCAAAACTGGGAACGGCTTTGATAGATAGGCAGTACTTCACTAAAGTAACTCGAATATCCTTCTCTTAACACTAGTTTCCCCTTTTTATTTGTTCAGCACGAAAAACAAACACTGAACATATGGAAGGATAACAGGGAGTGCTGAAAACTTTGAAAAATATTTTATGTAAGTTTAATTTTGGTTACACAGGATTTAATGTTTTGAAGGATTTAGTGCAAATTTTTCTTCAATCCTAGGGAATTTGCTGATATGAGAAAAATAGGATTGTGTTTGTCCTTGAACAAACACAAGCTTTGGGAAGAAGGCAGCACCATGGGTTATAGATCCATGTTACTAATAGGAAGCTGAAAGACACAGAGGAGGGCATATTTCACAGATTTATGTCAATACTGTGAGAAAACTTGGAAAGACCCCCAATTGTTTATTTTCCTAATATTTTACAGATCTTTTCTTCTAAAACTAGAAGTTGAATAGAAATACTAAAGAGAAATGCTTTTTGAATTTATTAAGATTGAATCTCTCTATCAGAACCTTCAGTAATGTGAACCACAAAACAATGAAATTATATAAATGTGATAGAAATATGTTTTTTAGTTTAACAATAAAACATTCATAATGCCATAGGTTGCTTTAAAGTACTTAGTTCTAATTTTCTGAATTCCTGCCTTCTCTCCATCCCTGTTCCCCCCATATGTCCTATCGGATTTCTTTCATATCATCCCTTTGTTTTCACTGAGTTCTCTTTCCCTGTCCAAGGTATCTAAAATTCCACTTTTCACAAGAAATTTACTTTGATTACAGGGCAGGCGGGGATACAGAGAGATGGGAAAATGAAAATGTTCTCCTTTTTCCAGCAGAGTCATAAACATCTGACTGTTCTTTGGCTTTAATTTCAAATAAAATGAAATGTAAAGCATCCCTAGACAAACACTTTATTATGCCTTGTTACACCTCTTCATACTTTTCTAGGAATGTAGCTTATTGATAAGTGTTCCTATAATATTAAATCCATGGACAAATTTATTCCTTTTCATTAAAAGATCCAAAAGAGAGTGATGTTTTCTTCTATATGAAATTAAATTATATTTGTTACATGTGGATACATATATGTGAGTATATATATATATTTACACTATTATTTTTCTGTGTTTAAATGTAGCATTTAAAAAAATTCCTTTTTTAACAGCAAACATCATAACATATTTTGTCTTTAGAACAGTATTGTTTCTGTGAAATATAAGATCTATTGTGGATTTATAAGCTTTGAGAAATATGAATATAATAAAAGAGGTCAGTGTCACTGACATATCGTGAACACCCACCACTTGTTTTTTAAATAGTAAATGCAAAACATGTTCTAATTAGTAGCTACAATCCTGTTTCATGAAAGGTTTATCATGTTGACTCTGTTGCAAGTGTACCACGTTATAGATCAGAAATTTCTAGTGAATTGAAGATTTGCTCTACAAATAAAAGAAGATATGGCTGCATATAAATCTGGGTGTGTGCATAATTGAAAGAGCTATAGAAACGAAAATGGGGAGGGAACCAGCAATTCCTGGAATTGATGCCCATTGAATCTCTGCCCATTTCTAAAAAAGAACCTTGAAAAAAACATATTCTGGCAAAATACTGGTTTCCATTACTTTTCATTTTCTCTTGCCAGGATCAGAACCAGATGTTCTGTAATATAGCAAAGTCTGTTCTATTGGCATTTTTGGTCGTATTAACTTCAGGAACTACTGGAAATTTTATGTGAGAAGATTCACAGGTGATTAGCATCCAAATTTCCTGAGATTTCAGGGGTTTTGATGAGGTTGGAGAAGAGATGGCATACAGTGAAAGTGTCCAAATATCCTGTGTTCTCTTCTTGATGTGCTCATGTTCATAGTGAAATACATATGCTCATATAACTTATCTTACAACATATGGTACAATGTAATTGAAGAAAGTCTATGCAATTATTTCACCCCTCCAAAAAAAGAAAAGTGTTCTATATTATTAATAAAAATAAATCAGGGCTTTGGTGCGTACTGGAGATACAGATTTCAAATACAGCCTACACCAATATCCCACAAGTTTAAGTGGAAATAAGAATGGAACATTGTACAATCAGGTTACAGCTCAGGTTAGTGTCATCTCCTCTTTTCCCCCCCAGCTCTTACATCTAACCTGACTGTAAAGCAAATGATTTCAAAACTGACAACTCACACATTTAGAACTTGAATTATGTGGGTGATCATACTTAAAATTGGATCCATTGCTTTCATTCTCTGTAAATTTTGTCATCTCTACTAACGGTGGGAATGTCTCTTAAAATGCAATACCATATTTAAAAGTACTCCTCCGCCCCCAACACACACACATCCTACATTTGAAGAGCTGCTCAAAGTACTTTCATTTAATAGCATTTCTAGGCTATTCTGGCAATTGTTACCATAGTCTGGCTGTCATAAAAGACTTACCACCCCTTGGAGGCTCTCTACTGATGGTCTGAAAAATTGACACAGCATTGACTATGTAAGTTTCAACTGGATATGCTTATAATTTTAATTTTATAATGGATACTGGTTAAGGCAGTGAAAGAAAGCATGTGTATTAGTAAAGAAAAACAGGAAAATGTAGATAATAATATTTTGCTTTAGTGAAATAACGTTTCTGAAGAAGCTCCCAATTCTTCATTCTACTCGCTACCTCTATGGTGTTGTGGAAACTAATGTGATGAGACAGAGTAGATCCTCTAGAAGAATGGGGGAGGTCTTACATTCAGGTCTTTAAACCATTTTGAGTTTATTTTTGTATATTGTCTTAGAGAACGTTCTAATTTCATTCTTTTACATATAGCTGTCCAGTTTTCCCAGCACCACTAATTGAAGAGACTGTCTTTTATCCATTGTATATTCTTGTCTCTTTTGTCATAGATTAATTAACCAGAAGTGTGTGGGTTTATTCCTGGGATCTCTATTCTGTTTCATTGATCTATGTGTCTGCTTTTGTGCCAGTACCATACTGTTTTGATTAGCTTTTTAATATAGTCTGAAGCAAGGGAGCATGATTCCTCCAGCTCTGTTCTTCTTTCTCAAGAATGTTTTGACAGTTTAGGGTCTTTTGTGTTTCCATACAAATTTTAAAATTATTTGCTCCAGTTCCAGTAAAAAATGCCATCGGTATTTTGATAGGGATTGCATTGAATCTGTAGATTGCCTTGGGTAGTATGGTCATTCTAACAATATTAATTCTTCCAATCCAAGAATATGGTATGTCTTTCCATCTGTTTGTCTCATCTTCAATTTCTTTCATCAGTCTCGTAGTTTTCTGAGTACAGGCATTTTACCTCCTGAGGTAGGTTTATTCCTAGGTATTTTATTCTTTTTGATGCAATAGTAAACGGGATTGTTACCTCAATTTCTCTTTTTGATAGTTTGTTAGTGTATAGAAGTGCAACAGATTTCTGTATATTAATTTTGTATCCTACAAATTTACCAAATTCATTGATGAGCTCTAGTAATTTTCTGGTGGCATCTTTAGGATTTTCTATGTATAGTATCATGTCATCTGCAAGCAGTGACAGTTAAACACTTAGAGGAAAACATAGGCAGAACACTCTGACATAAACCATAGCAATATTTTTTTTGGATTTGTCTCCTAAAGCAAAGGAAATAAAAGCAAAATTAAACAAATGGGACCCAATTAAATTTAAAAGCTTTTGCACTTCAGAGGAAACCATCGACAAAACAAAAGGCAACCTACTGAAGAGTAGAAAATATTTGCAAATGTTATGACCAATAAGGAGTTAATATCCAAAATATATAAACAGTTCATACAATTCAACATCAAAAAACCAGACAATCCAATTAAAAAATGGGCAGAAGAACTGAATAGACATTTTTCCAAAGAGGAAGTGCAGATGGCCAACAGGCCCACGGAAAGATGCTCAACATCGCTCATCATCAGGGAAATGCAAATCAAAACCACAATGAGATATATCACCTCTCACCTGCCAGAATGGCTACTGTCAAAAAGAACACAAATAATGAAAGTTGGCAAGGATGTGAAGCAAAGGGAAACCTCCTACACTGTTGGTGGAAATGTAAATTGGTGCAGCCACTGTGGAACAGTATGGAGGTTTCTCAAAAAACTAAAAATAAGACTACCATACGAGCCAGCAATTTCACTCCTGTGTATATATCTGAAAAAAACAAAAACACTAATTCTAAAAGATACATACACGAAAATGTCCATAGCAGCATTGTTTACAATTGCCAAGATATGGAAACAGCCTAAATGTCCAATGTCCATCAACAGATGAATGAATAAAAAAGATGTGTGTGTGTGTGTGTGTGTGTGTGTGTGTATATATATATATATATATATATATATATATATATATATATACCCACACACAATGGACTACTACTCAGCCATATAAAAGACTGAAATTTTGCAATTTGTAGCAACATGGATGGCCTGGGTGGGCATTGTGCTAAGTGAAATAAGTCAGACAAACACAAATACTGTATGATATCACTTATATGTAGAATCTACGACTCACAGATATAGAGAACAAACTAGTGGTTACTAGTGGGGAGATGGAGAGGGAGAGGGAAAATATAGGGGTATGGGACTAAGAGGTACAAACGATTATGTACAAAATAAACTATAAGGATATATTGTACAGCACAGGGAATATAGCCAACATTTGATAAGAACTATAAATGGAGTATAACCTTTAAAATTGTAAGTCACTATATTGTATGCCTGTAACATATTATATTGTATGTCAACTAATCTTCAATTAAAAAAAAGAGAGTGGGAGGGGAAGGGGATCACTAAAGTGTCAAACTTTTCAACTCCACCCCATCCCACACCCAAAGTAGGCTTTATGGGTGAGCTTCCAGCATCACGTTTCATTTCCTGTGGGAAGAATGAGTATAAGAAAATGTTATTGATGAAACCAGGCAGTCTGTGACCAGATGTTCAGAGAGTCCCTATTGACAAGTCTGTGAGATCGAGCTGGAGACCCTAAATTTCCCCAATCCCCTATAGTAGGGCTTCTGTGGCCAAGTCAATTTGAAATATTAGGCAACACTCCCCCTAAACACATTAAAACCATAATCTATCAAAAGACTCAGCAATGCAAATTCTTCCTTGTACAGAATTTTTCCGTAGTATTTACCAGTGAACACTACCTTAGTTACTAGTTAAAGCCTTACTAGGAATTAGTTGAAAACCCACTGAAAGACAGAGGGGAACATATATATGTGAGGTCCTTCCTGGGGGCTTGAGTATTACAATTGTAGGGTATAGGATAAATTGAATGGGAAAGGGAGTTGATGAGGTAGAGGGCAAGGTGTTAATGTTTGGTCTATCTGTTTCATAATTTTTCCTCAAATTGGCTTTGACAATGAGACTCAAAATTAAATTCAGACATGTCATAGCTTGCCAATGCTGTGAACAATGCTTTGTTTTTCTCCATTCACACTGCCCAGGGATGGATAACAAGGGTGTATTCCTATTCTAATTTCTAAAATGGTAAATTATCTTTGGAAAGAAGCCGAGTTCCTTCCAAAGGGTAGGTTTGGGAATCTCTGGAAGCATCAGGAGATATTTTTCTTAAAAGGCTGGCAAAGTGCCCCATTGCCCAAGGAAAGGGTTTGTTACCATATTTGCCAGAGTATAAAATATAATTATCCCCTCTGTACCAATATGCTGCCAGCTGCTCCCAAATGCCTAATCAGAGTTGATCTCAGTTATTCTCCCCACCTTCCCAGATAAAAGAGACTGTCAGGTTTTGACTACAAGGGATTTCTAGGTGGCCTTCTTGACTATCTGACAATACCCTGGGGTGATGAAATACTGTGTTAAAAGACCCAGCCTGGAGGAGAGTGGAGAGCAGTACTTAAATGCACTACAATTTAAATTGAGATATGTCAAACACAGGAGTGTCTTATAGTCAACAGATAGGATTATCAGACAATTTATGTTCTGAAATTTAAAAGAAAGCAGCCCACTCTCTGTAGGTATGAAGGCTGTGAAAGGAAGAAAGAGGTGGTTCTGGTTCAGAAAGATGGCAAATACTGTACTAAATCATGTCTTCATCCTGGTTGGGCACGCTGGGAGTCAGCTGGGTTTAGGATTCAAAGAGTTGAGAACTAATTGTTTCAACCTAAGAGCTGCCCAGGCTGACTCAAGTGATTGTTAATTACCCTCCCTCCCTGCAGAACCACAGTAGAAGGGTCAGCTTTATGGACCAAGGGAGCATCATCACTGGGTGGCCTGGTATCATCTGTCACATGTGATACCACGTGGCAGTGCAAAGCAAGAGCAGCAATGTTCTCCCTGCTTTGCAGTGCATAAGCCCTGAGGTTAACAAAAGATCTATAGGAAGAAAGTAGCAGATATTTTCTGGCTAATATGACACATGTGGTTTGCTACTTGAGTTTGTGGAGAAGTTTATGCTGATTATCTTCATTAGAAACTCTCTCATCACTCAGATTACAAAAGAGAAAACTTAGATGGGAGAAAGGTTGCACAGAAATTTAGTCCCATGACAGGAAGGAGAATCCAATTGTGATGTCTCATTCAGGGCTCTATTCATTATATTAGACAACATTTTTTTTGACAAGGGGAGACTTTTGTTTTTGTTTTTTATTGAAGTATAGTTGATTTACAACGTTTCAGGTGTACAATAAAGTGAATATTCAAGATATTCTTTTCCAGATTCTCTTCCATTATAGGTTATTACAAGATAATGAAAATAGTTCCCTGTCCTATACAGTAGGTCCTTGTTGTTTATCTATTTTATATACAGTAGTGTGTATATGTTAATCCCAAATTCCCAATTTATCCCTCCCCCTATCTTTCCCCTCTGGTAACCATAAGTTTAGACTTTTCTATAATCCAACAACCTTGATACTGCACTTTGATGATTGCTGACTTCATTCATTTTTCCACTTATTCAATAAATAAATATTTATTGAGCAACTATTATGTACCAAATACCCTCTTAAATGCCAGGAATACAGAAGGGAAAAATACAAATTCCCTGTCTTTGTAGAGCTTGGTTTTTAATGAGATTTTTTTTTAATTTGTACACTCATGTTCAGAGAAATAAAAGCTATTCCAAAAGCTGTGACAAATAAGACATCTCAAAACCTCAAAACCATGCTCAACAACTGAAAAAAGTCCCAACAACTGAAAAAATTCCACCTCCTGAACATTGTCTGATCAAACACTCCACCCCCACATATCAATAAGCTAATAATGACTAGTGGATAAGAGATCATTTGTGGACTAACAGGAGTCAGGTAATGGGTCACTGTAAGCAAAACTAACATGGGCAAAGTTTGCTTTCAATACGCTCATCCTTTGTCTTCTGTGTTCTCTGATTTTTTTTTCTGTAATAGTGACGTCATCTCTTCACCCTGGTGATACAGCCTCCCTCCTCAATCTTTCCCCTTCATCCTTTCTCCCAAACCTACATTCCCTTCAGAGGAAGATATAAACAGATAGTGAGAGTTTTAAGGCTTTCATTCAGGTGCTTTAGCAGAAATCAGAGCATTAGAATTAAGAAATCCCTAGCAGAATTTAAACCCAGCTAGCACTAAAGCTGGAAGGTCAAATATAGATCAGCAGGAGGTAGCACACAAGGAAACATTTCAACAGAATTTGATCCTTCTAGGCTCTGAATCTCTGAGTCTGGGGTCACAATCATTGATGCCATTTTGGATACTATTTGAGTGCTTTGTATTACATTGATATTATGTTATGAAATATAAACTTATATTCAGAATTTGGAGATATTTTAAGGTATTAATTCTTATCATTTTTGCTATTGTTTATTAGCAAACCATTAGTTCATACTTGTTCACAGATTTAGAAACTGTCAACAATATAGTCATGTATTTCTTATTAGACGTGATTTTACATAGCTGAAATACATAATTCATAGGCACTATATTTTCTAAAAATATCAAAACATGGACATATTTAAATTGACCTTAGCTTTAATCCTCCATGCAGATCCTCACAAGTTCCAACTTTAAAAAAAGCTATAGAGAAAAGAGACAATAGAAAAAAGAAAACTCACGAATATTAATACCAAAGAAAGAAAGATAAACATATGCCAGAATCTTGGAGAAATTCCACCAAGTGTAAGGCAGATGAAGTTTGATTTGGAAAAAGCTTTTCCATGTTTCATCTTTGAGTGGATATTGCCTGAAAAAAAAATGGTTTAAGACATGTTGTATTTTTCATTAACTCAGAGACACACAGCCTATGCCAACTGAAGTCTGTTCATAAGGTGCTGCTTTTGGGACATGCCTGAAGACTGTTCCTGTCCTTGTTTCTTCAATCCCAGCTATCTACATCCACTCAGATTTAGCAAATTACAAAAGCCAAGAGAGCAGCAAATTAACAATACGCTTGCTTTGAGATTGAGAGGGATAGTTTTTAGGAGTAAAGTGCATTAGGTCAAGTAGAGATTAAAAAGAGACCCAAAGCAGTGCCAACTAAGTGGTGTAGCATTTCATATGCTCCAATGGTTATTAAATAATATACTAATGCCTGCAAAAATTAGAGAAATTTCGGTGCTGTGCAACTTGAATCCCAGCTATGAAAAATAACAGGAGAAAATTGATTATGTCTCAGCTTCAGGTAACCCACAGTCACGTTCATTAGTAAATATTAAGTCTGGAAATATCTTGCCTCATTTGAGTAAAATCAAAGTAAAATATATATATAGCTTTTGGAAAAGGTATTGTAAACAATGAAGTAACAAACCCTAAAAAGAAATCTCTAAAAATAGGCTTATTTTGAAAATCAGAAAAAAAGTTTTGGAAAACAAATTGGCACATTCAATAAAATTTAAGATATGGCCATTATAATGTTATTTCACTGTTAAGAGACAAAATCTAAAATAAAAGTCAATAAGATGGACTATAAATGGATATAAATAGGAAACACTTCCAGGAAACAAATATGAAACAACAAGAGGTAGTAAAATACAGAAATGATGAAGAAGAAAATGTAATCAGTCATTTGCTGTAAAGATTTACAAATTATCTTATAGCTTAGAGCGAAAAAATAAAGATGTTAAAAAAAGTACTAGAAAGTGACAGACTTGGACAATAAAGAATAAAAATTTGTGAGTATAAGTAATGCACCTTAAGAAAAAGCAAGAGCTTTTGGTCGCAATCAAAGATGTAACAGGAGAAAACATCTGACCTAAAAAAAATTCATGTTAGCAAATGTATAGGATTCCCACACTTTATGTTAAATTACTGGGAAAAAGGCACATCACTAAACATTTCCAGAAGAAATATTTGAAATATGAGGAGGAGGAGGTTGATTCAAGGTGGCAGAGTAGAAGGACGTGGGCTCACTCTCTCTTGCGAGAGCACCGGAATCACAACTAACTGTTGAACAGTCATTGAAAGGAAGACTCTGGAACTCACCAAAAAATATACCCCACATCCAAAGACAATGGAGAAGCCACAATGAGATGATAGGAGGGGCTCAATCACAATAAAATCAAATCCCATAACTTCTGGGTAGGTGATTCACAAACTGGAAAACAATTATACCACAGAAGTCCACCCACTGGAGTTAAGGTTCTGAGGCAAACATCAGGCTTCCCAACTTGGGGGTCCAGTAAGGGAGGAGGAATTCCCACAGAATCAGACTTTGAAGGCTAGTGGGATTTGATCGCAGGACTTTGACAGGACTGAGAGAAACAGAGACTCCACTCTTGGAGGGCACACACAAAGTAGTGTGCACATCGGGAAGCAGGGGAAGGAGCAATGACCCCATAGGAGACTGAACCAGGCCTACCTGTTAGTGTTGGAGGGTCTACTGCAGAGGTAGGGGGTGGCTGTGGCTTACTGCGGGGTCAAGGACACTGGCAGCAGAAGTTCCAGGAAGAACTCCTTGCCATGAGCACTCCATTAGCCCCACCAAAGAGCCTGTAGCCTCCAGAGCTCCATTGCCTCAGGCCAAACAACTAACAGGGAGGGAGCTAAGCTCCACCATCAACAGACAAGTGGATTAAAGTTTTACTGAGCTCTGCCCACCAGAGCAACACCCAGCTCTACTCACCACCAGTCCCTCCTATCAGGAAACTTGTTCAAGCCTCTTAGATAGCCTCATCCACCAGAGGGCAGACAGCAGAAACAAGAGGCACTACAATCCTGCAGCTTGTGGAAAGAAAACCACATTCACAGAAAGACAGACAAAATGAAAAGGCAGAGGACTATGTACCAAATGAAGGAAGAAGATAAAACCCCAGAAAACAACTTACTGAAGTGGAGATAGGCAAGCTTCCAGAAAACGAATTCAGCATAATGATAGCGAAGATGATCTGGGACCCTGGAAAAAGAATGGAGGCAAAGAGCTAGAAGATGCAATAAATGTTTAACAAAAACCTAGGAGAATTAAAGAACAAACACCTAGAAGAATTAAAGAACAAAAAAACAGAGATGAACAATACAATAACTGAAGTGAAAAATACACTAGAAGGAATCAATAGCAGAATAACTGAGGCAGAAGAACAGATAAGTGACCTGGAAGACAGAATGGTGGAATTCACTGCTGCAGAACAGCATAAAGAAAAAAGAATGAAAAGAAATGAAGACAGCCTAAGACACCTCTGGGACAACATTAAACACACAAATATTCGCAATATAGGGGTCCCAGAAGGAGAAGAGACAGAGAAAGAACCCGGAAAATATTTGAAAAGATTATAGTAAAAAACTTGCCTAACATGGGAAAGGAAATAGCCACCATGTCCAGGAAATACAGAGAGTTCCAGGCAGGATTAACCCATGGAGATACACACAGAGACACATAGTAATCAAATTGACAAAAATTAAAGACAAAGAAAAATTGTTAAAAGCAACAAAGGAAAAATGACAAATAACATACAAGGAAGCTCCCATAAGGTTAACAGCTGATTTCTCAGCAGAAACTCTACAAGCCAGAAGAGAGTGGCACAATATATTTTAAACGATGAAATGGAAGAACCTACAACCAAGATTACTCTGCATGGCAAGGATCTCATTCAGATTTGACGGAGAAATTGAAAGCTTTACAGACAAGCAAAAGCTAACAGAGTTCAACACCACCAAACCAGCTCTACAACAAATGCTAAAGGAACTTCTTCTAAGTGAGGAACACAAGAGAAGAATAGGAACTACAAAACCAAACACAAAAGAATTAAGAAAGTGGTAATAGGAGCGCACATATCGATAATTACCTTAAATGTGAATGGATTAAATGTTCCAACCAAAAGACACAGGCTCACTGAATGGACACAAAAACAAGACCCATATATACGCTGTCCATGAGAGACCCACTTGAGACCTAGGGACACATACAGACTGAAAGTGAGGGGATGGAAAAAGATATTCCATGCAAATGAAAATCAAAAGAAAGCTGGAGTAGCAATCCTCATATCAGATGAAATAGACTTTAAAATAAAGACTATTACAAGACACAAAGAGGGACACTACATAATGATCAAGGGATCAATCCAAGAACATATAAAAATTGTAAATATTTATGCACACAACATAGGAGCACCTCAATACATAAGGCAAATGCTAACAGCTATAAAAGAGGAAATCAACAGTAACACAATAATAGTGGGGGGCTTTAACACCACACTTACACTAATGGACAGATCATCCAGACAGAAAATTAATCAGGAATCACAAGCTTTAAATGACAGAATAGACCAGATAGATTTAATTGATATTTATAGGACATTCCATCCGAAAACAGCAGATTCCACTTTCTTCTCATGTGCACATGGAACATTCTCCAGGATAGAAAAAATCTTGGGTCACAAATCAAGCCTCAGTAAATTAAAGAAAATTGAAATCATAGCAAACATCTTTTCTGACCACAACACTATGAGATCAGAAATCAATTACAGGGAAAAAACCCATAAAAAACACAAACACATGGAGGCTAAATAGTACATTACTAAATAACCAAGAGATCACTGAAGAAATCAAAGAGGAAATCAAAAAATACTTAGAGACAAATGACAATGAAAACATGATGATCCAAAACCTATGGGATGCAACAAAAGCAGTTCTAAGAGGGAAGTTTATAGCACTACAAGCCTACCTCAAGAATCAAGAAAAAACTCAAACAATTTAACCTTAAACCTAAAGGAACTAGGGAAAGAACAAACAAAACCGAAAGTTAGTAGAAGGAAAGAAACCATAAATATCAGAGCAGAAATAAATGAAATAGAAACAAAACAATAGCAAAGATCAATAAAACTAAAAGCCAGTTCTTGGAGAAGATAAACAAAATTGATGAACCTTTAGCCAGACTCATCAAGAAAAAGAGGGAGAGGACTCAAATCAATAAAATAAGAAATGTAAAAGGAGAACTTAGAACGGACACCACAGAAATACAAAGCATCCTAAGAGACTACTACAAGCAACTCTATGCCAATAAAATGGATGACCTGGAAGAAATGGATAAATTCGTCAAAAGGTATAATAATCTTCCAAGACAGAACCAGGCAGAAATAGAAAATAGGAACAGACCAACCACAAGTAATGAAATTGAAACTGTGATTAAAATTATTCCAGCAAACAAAAGTCCAGGTCCAGATGATTTCACAGGTGAATTCTATCAAACATTTAGAGACGAGATAACATCCATCCTTCTCAAGCTCTTCCAAAAATTGCAGAGGAAAGAACACTCCCAAACTCATTTTATGAGGCCACCATCACCTTGATACCAAAACCAGACAAAGATACTACAAAAAAAGAAAATTACAGACCAATATCACTGACAAATACAGATGCAAAAATCCTCAACAAAATACTAGCAAACAGCATCCAACAACATATTAAAAGGATCATATACCATGATCTAGTGTGATTTATCCCAGGGATTCAAGGATTCTTCAATATACGCAAATCAATCAATGTGATACACCATATTAACAAATTGAAGAACAAAAACCATATGATCATCTCAATAGATGCAGAAAAAGCTTTTGACAAAATTCAACACCAGTTTATGATAAAGACTCTCCAGAAAGTGGGCATAGAGGGAACCTACCTCAATATAGTAAAGGCCTTATATGACAAACCCACAGCAAACAGCATTTTCAATGGTGAAACCTGAAAGCATTTCCTCTAAGATCAGGAACAACACGAGGATGTCCACTCTCACCACTCTTCTTCAACATGGTTTTGGAAGTCCTAGCCATGGCAATCGAGAAGAAAAAGAAATAAAAGGAATCCAAATTGAAAAAGAAGAAGTAAAACTGTCATTGTTTGCAGATGACATAACACTATACATAGAGCATCCTAAAGATGTCACCAGAAAACTACTAGAGCTAATTCATGAATTTGATAAAGTAGCAGGATACAAAATTAATGCACAGAAATTCTTGCATTACTATACATTAACAACAGAAGATCAGAAAGAGACCTTAAGGAAACAATGCCATTCACCATTGCAACAAAAAGAATAAAATACCTAGGAATAAACCTACATAAGGAGGTAAAAGAGCTGTACTCAGAAAACTATAAGACACTGATGAACGAAATCAAAGATGACACAAACAGATGGAGAGATATACCATGTTCTTGGACTGGAAGAACCAATATTGTGAAAATGGCTACACTACCCAAAGCAATCTACAGATTCAATGCAATCCCTATCAAATTACCAATGGTATATTTTACAGACGTAGAACAAAAAATCTTAAAATTTGTATGGAGGGGCTTCCCTGGTGGTGTAGTGGTTGAGAATCTGCCTTCTAATGCAGGGGATACGGGTTTGAGCCCTGGTCTGGGAGGATCCCACATGCCGTGGAGCAACTAGGCCTGTGAGCCACAACTATTGAGCCTGCGCATCTGGAGCCTGTGCTCCGCAACAAGAGAAGCCATGACAGTGAGAGGCCCGTGCACCGCAATGAAGAGTGGCCCCCACTTGCCACAACTAGAGAAAGCCCTTGCACAGAAACAAAGACCCAACACAGCAAAAATAAATAAATTAATTAATAAGCTCCTATCCCCAACATCTTCTTTAAAAAAAAAAAAAAAGCAGGTGGAAATATTAAAAAAAAAAAAAAATTTGTATGGAGACACAAAAGACCCCAAATAGCCAAAGCAAACTTGAGGAAAAAAAAAAAAAAACAGAGCTAGAGGAATCAGGCTCCCTGACTTCAGACTATACTACAAAGATACAGTAATCAAGACAGTATGGTACTGGCACAAAAACAGAAATATAGATCAATGGAACAGGATAGAAAGCCCAGAGATAAACCCACACGCCTATGGTCAACTAATCTATGACAAAGGAGACAAGGATATACAATAGAGAAAAGACTGTCTCTTCAATAAGTGGTACTGGGAAAACTGGACAGCTACATGTAAAAAATGAAATTAGAACACTGCCTAACACCATACACAGAAATAGACTCAAAATGGATTAAAGACCTAAATGTAAGACCGGACACTATAAAACTCTTAGAGGAAAACATGGACAGAACACTCTTTGACATAAATCACAAGATCTTTTTTGATCCACCTCCTAGAGAAATGGAAGTAAAAACAAAAATAAACAAATGGACCTCATGAAACTAAAAGCTTTTCACAGCAAAGGAAACTATAAACAAGACAAAAAGACAACCCTCAGAATGGGAGAAAATATTTGTAAATGAATCAACAGACAAAGGATTAATCTCCAAAATATATAAACAGCTCATGCAGCTCAATATTAGAAAAACAAACAACCCAATCCAAAAATGGGCAGAAGACCTAAATAGACATTTCTCCAAAGAAGACATACAGATGGCCAAGAGGTGTATGGAAAGGTTCTCAACATCACTAAAATTATTAGAGAAATGCAAGCCAAAACTACAATGAGCTATCACCTCACACTAGTTAGAATGGGCATCATCAGAAAATCTACAAACAGCAAATACTGGAAAGGGTGTGGAGGAAAGGGAACCCTCGTGCACTGTTGGTGGGAATGTAAATTGATACAGGCACTATGGAGAACAGTATGGAGGTTCCTTAAAAAGTAAATTACCTAGCAATCTCACTACTGGGCTTATACCCAGAGAAAACCATATTCAAAGAGTCATGTACCACAATGTTAATTGCAGCTCTATTTACAATAGCCAGGACATGGAAGCAACCTAGGTGTCCATCGACAGATGAATGGATAAAGAAGATGTGGCACATATATACAATGGAATATTACTCGGCCATAAAAAGAAACGAAATTTGGTCATTTGTAGAGACATGGATGGACCTAGAGACTGTCATACAGACTGAAGTAAGTCAGAAAGAGAAAAACAAATATCGTATGTTAACACATATATGTGGGATCTTGAAAAATGGTACAGATGAACCAGTTTGCAAGGCAGAAATAGAGACACAGTAGAGAACAAACATATGGACACCAAGGAGGGAAAGCAGGGGTGGGGGGTGAGGTGGTGGTGGGATTAAGTGGGAGATTGGGATTGACATACATGCACTAATATGTATAAAATAGATAACTAATAAGAACCTTCTGTATAAAAAATAAAATTCAAAAAAAAAAGAAAAAAAAGAAATATGAGGAGTATGAAAATCTACTCAAGCATTGTGAATGTCTTACAATGTCATGTGATTTTCCTAAAGAATATTAATAAAGGGTAGCTATGTGTACAGAGATCTGAGGAGAAACTTTTGTAGAATAAGATGCCTGAAAATTTCTCTTTCATATGTGAAATATACTTCATATGTATAATATATACTCAGATATTCAAGAACATGGAAGATATACTGCCTTCTACATAATTTGCAATTGAAGACAGAAAAAAGAGGTATAAGGTAAGATAAAAAATGTGAAATTTAAGCCCATGCAACAATTTAAACAAAGTTTTATGTTAAATAATTATTTTATATATGACTTTAAAATTAAATGTTACAATGTCAAAATTATTCAGAGAGCAGTAAGTATAATATATAAAATTTAACAAATGACAATCTTATTCTAATATTAGTTTACATACACATAAAGAAGAGCACAACTCTAAGTTATATGAAAGTATAATTATGTTTAATTATGTATCTTAAAGAAAAATTAAAAGTTATGATTTCAGCTTCTGTTCAGATGAATGGAGAATTACAGTTAACTTTTTTTTTTGAGAAACCTAAGATAACTACCAACAGACATACAATTTATACTTCTTAAAATAAGAGACTTTTAAATAAGTGCAGATAAAACATAATCTATTTAACAAAGACTTTAAAAAATAGCCAAAATAATCCTTTAAAATATAATGTGTAAGACAGCATAACTAAAGTAAGATAAATATGTCAATAATAATGATAAATACAAATGGGCCACATTTTTTATGAAAGAAAAATGCTTTATGAAAGAAAAAAAAAGAAAAAAAATCAATGGTTTGATAAATAAGATAATGTTGCATGGGGTTTATAAGAGATTCACCTATTCTTAGTGAATAAACAGATTAAGAGTTAAAAGATCAACATGACATCATATAAATATAAAATAGAAACGGGTCCTAAAGATTAATTCAAAGAAAATACTGAAACAAAGATTATTTCATACTGATTAAAGTGCCCAGTGAAGACAAGACTGCTAAATATATGACTAAACTCAACAAGAAATATTCAGATATATGAAGAACAGTATGAAATTACCAAAGATCATGAAAGACTTTATTAGAAAGTTCTACCATTTTGCTGGTAGAAAGACTCAGTAATCTATAAAATATCAAGGATCCCAAAATTAACCTTTATATTTAATAAATCTATCAATTGAAATTCTCAAATTTTGAAACTTAAAATTACTCCATCACTTATCAATAAGCAGAAGAATATATAGATATTTTTAGAAAAGATAACTAATGAAGCAATATTTACTTAACAAAATTTTAAAATACACTAAAACAATAATATGAAAATAGAATAAAAATAAAACACAAGACAGATAATTGAAAAGGATATAGAAATCACATGAAAATCCCATCAAAAGTTCATAATAGCTATTAAATGTATATAAAATAAAGTGGCACTTTAAGTTAGCAGGTAATAAGTGACAAATGAATTTTGTTTAAATTTGTCAAATTAATAATTTGACAAATGAATCTAAGATACTTGATTAAGTATTTGGAACAAAATATATATTAGAGCTATCTCATGCCATAAAAATGAATCCCAGAGTAATAATAGTTAAATAACAAAGTAGGGATAAATGGATCTAATTATAGCAAAGGAATTTATAAAGCATAAAAACAAAGAAACAAACAAAATTAAAAGAAATGGTTTCCTAAGAAATGAAAAGATTGCTAGATATTGCTAAATCAAATATGAAAATGTATTTATATTAAAATCATAAATAAAACAGATGCATTAAAAAATAAAAAGGACTGTCTATCATATATGAGAGCCAATGGTTTAATATTTTTAATATAGAGAAAGCTCTTAAAAATTAATATGAAAACGCCTCCTACAAATGGGTAAGGTACATGAAAAAAATTGTTTACAAATAGCTAATACAAATAATAAAAATGTCCAAAATCACTGGTAATCAAATAAAACATTTTAAGTATTAGGGAGACATCATTTCTATGTATTCAATTCATAATTTTTTTAAAATAAAAACTCTCAAAGCTCTCAGGCTTGGAGAAGGAGTACTGATATAAGTTGATATAACCATTTGTAGGATTGTTTTGAAATATACATCAAGATATATGAAAATATTCATACCCACTTCTAAGGATAAATCCTAAGGAAATGATGAAACATTTTCCCAAGTAAATTTTATCATAGTCTCATAAAATGAATTTAATTGCAGCCATTAAAATTATTTACCAGCAGATGACTTAATATTAAATAAAAAGGGATGCAAAGTGATCAATGTGTAATGTTAAATTTCATAGATTGCATATTTTTATTTTAATTATATAATTATTGCATGGATATTCATTAATTCAGAAATATTTATCAAGTACCTACTATGAAGTGGACTATGAGATAGACACTGAAGATAACAGCAACTAACAAAACTAAATAAGACAAAAACAAATCCCTGTCCTAATGGAGCTTTAGTTCAATTTAATATAATACATATTAGTTAGATACAATATAGTAGATAATACTACATACAATAAATATTAAGTCATTTCTGCATGGTGGGATTACGGATGGTCTCCAAAAATATTTTTTATTTTAATTCTCTCCCATAACCGTATATTATTTTTATACAAAAATCACATTTTAAAATGACTTCTGAATCAGAGTTTTTATTAAAAATGTACTTCAACAGAACTTTTTAATGTTAATATATATAGTATTAAATTTTTTTTAATAATGTTGGACATACCTTGTATTCATGATCCAAAATTGAAATCAGAAGCAGTATTTTAACTCTGGTTATCTAATTAAAATTCCAAACAGGGCCATTTCTCTAGACCACTATTTCTAGAAATATCCCCCTTATGTACCCCAGTGGAAATTTTAGGCATATCAAGTATTTCCCAGGCACTTTTGTTGCCCTAATTCCAGTTATTTATTTTAAATAATTTAATTTTGTTTGTACTGCATTCCTTTCCTCCTGCATTGAGTTTCTGTCTGACACTAGTGGAAACAAATTGCAAAACAACACAACAAAGGTTTTCCTCACAGCTGCTTCAACCAGATGGTAGATTTAAGCTTCTGGAAACATATTAGGAAAGCCTATTCCCGCATAAAGTCTATCTCAAGCTTCGACATCCCTAAGGCCCTTGCAAGACACAGAGAGGACTGCTAAGTTTGAGGTGTTTTTCTGTACAGTAATTTCTATCTTTATGCTATCCAACTGTCATGAACTTATAGGTTATCTCTGGCTCGCTCACCATCGTACACGTGCTTATATAACACCATGAACTAAAACACATATACTAGGTAATCCTGTTTGTACCCTTCCCATATCCGGACGCTTTTATTTCAAGATGCCATTTCAGAGAACCATTATAATCTATGATAGCCCTTTTCCCCAAGAAGATGATCTTTTTGATGAACAAAATATGAAGATAAAGCAAGAAACAGAAGAATCTAATTCCTTGATTATAGGATGACATTTTTATCACCACATTGTGGCAGCGATCATTGCAAGACTTTCTTGTTTTTAAATACATATAATTTGTGTTCCTGAGTTGGCAGTTTGTCATATGGAAACCAGTGAGCCGCAGAATTGCTGACTTGAGGTTGGATATCCAGATAGCAAGCCCAGAACCTAAATTCTTACCCCGTAGCCAAGAATTTGAGTAAAGTTATTGTCTAAATTGTTACCCTAAAGAGCAGCTCCAGTCATGTAATTTCACTGGACAAGGACTCTCCATGGCACTCTACACCTACAGAAAGAGGCTCAAACTCTTTAGTATTTAAGAAGCTATAGAACATGGTCGAGCTGTTTTCCTGTTTTATCTTCTTTTGACCTATATATCCCAGGGTTTCTCAAAATATGCATTATGCACATTTTGAGAATGACTAACTATATCAAAATAAATCTTGTCAGTCTACTTGATAGTAAGGCGAATTCCCAGTTTCACCTCTGAACATTAGCTCACACTACTTCCTCATTCTTCTTTCTTCAATAGTCAGCTCTAATGCTTCTTATTTATTGAAGTCTTTCTTACCTAAACTGAGAAGGATTCTTTCCTACCTCTGATTCTACATGGATAATACACTGGGAAGTTCACTGGATTTGGAAACTGGAAACCCCTAGCATAATTTGGACAAGTCCTCTAACTTTCCAGAAACTTCCATTTCCTGATCCATAAAATGGACAATTCGTTCACCCACTTGGCAAGGTCTTATTAAATACTTCTGTACCTTAAGCACTCTTCTAAGAACTGAAGGTATGTAAAAGACCAAACACTCGTGGCTCCCAAAGATAGTGACTGCCCTAGACCTCCACAGTACTGCGTGCTTTGAGAAAGCACAGGAGGCTGAAGCGTCCTGGTTTTGAAGTATTAAAGCAGGGTTCCTCAAAGTGGTACCTGGAACAGCAGAAGTAACATCATCTGGGATTTTGTCAGAAATGAAAATTCTCAGGCCTTACCCTAGATTACTGAGTAAGAAATTCTGGAGCTGAGACCTGCCTATCTGGGCACTAACAAACCTTCTAGATGATTCTAAGGGATGCAAAAGTTTGAGACATAGTGTCTTAGAGAAAATAATATTACAGCCTTTCTTTCTGGTATCCCAATACATGTGTTTTTAATTTGTTTGAATGTGAACGATATTGGCCCTCAGGTCACTGGTTATACTGATATTTTTAGGCTTCTTTTCTCTCTGTGCTTCATTTTGAATATTTTCTATTGCTATATCTTTAAGTTCACTTATGTTTTCTCCTACTTTGTCTGCTCTGCTATTAATCCTATCCCATAATAGTTTTTTTTTTAAATTATTTATTCTTGGCTGTGTTGGGTCTTCGTTTCTGTGCAAGGACTTTCTCCACTTGCGGAGAGTGGGGGCCACTCTTCATCGTGGTGCGCAGGCCTCCACTGTCACGGGCTCTCCTGTTGCGGAGCACAGGTTCCAGACACGCAGGCTCAGTAGTTGTGGCTCACGGGCTTAGTTGCTCCGTGACATGTGGGATCTTCCCAGACCAGGGCTCGAACCCATGTCCCCTGCATTGACAGGCAGATTCTCAACCACTGCGCCACCAGGGAAGTCCCCCATAATAGTTTTTTAATCACAGATGTTGTATTTTTCATTTGTAGAAGTTCCATTTGGTTCTTATTTATATCTTCCATTTTTCTCCTTACATAATCATGCTTTCCTCTACATTCTTTATTATGTGAAGCATAATTATAATAGTTGTGTTAAAGTCTCTACCTACTGCTACCTTATCTGGGTCTGTTTTTAACCAAGGAGATTTGTTTTCCTGGTTATAGGTCATGTATTTCTGCTTCTTTGCATATCTAATATTTTTATTGTTAATTTATGTTACTGGGTGCTAGATATTATTGTATTCTTTTAAAGAATGGTGGACTATATCCCGCCATATGATGTATCCACATTAAGTTGTAGGAACATCAATTATTCCAGCCCTGCCTCAACCCTGAGTATTATTTGGTCTATTGATTTATGGTAGTTCTTTCTCCAGTTTCATGAAGTTCTTCCTCTTGTATGCACAGGTCATTATTAAACCAAAGATTCAAAGAGCCACTGGCTCTCTAGAGCTCTCTCTTTGTACACATCTCTTCTCTCTGATCTTCATCTCCACTCATTCAAACTACTTCAGCCTCCTTGAACTTTGATCTCTCTTTTTCCAACTTACTGAGACTACTGGGTTTTGATTGGATTTTGCTCCCTCCTCTGCAGCCTAGAAATTGCCTCTAGCAAGTAAGTTAAAGCAATTGTTGGACTCACCTCATTCTTTTTTTTCTTAGTGACTACAGCCCTGGACTGCCCGCTCTTAAGTGTCTGAAAAGAGTTGTTTCAGATATTTTCCTAATTTCTAGTTTTTAAGGGAGGAGGGTTGATTCCCACATCCTTTACACCAAATGGCCAGAAGTAGAAATCCTTTCTCTCTGTGTTTATTTTCTTCTCTATTCAACTTAGATATAACAGATTGTGGTCCATCATTATAATCACTTCTTGTAGAATCTCCTACAGTCATCTTGTATGGCCTCAGTTTCAATCCCAGCTCAACCTAGTCCCCATCTTCTTAATTTTGTCACCTAATTAGCTGAATGTTGCTGGAGAATGTTTTAAAACTTAGGAACTGATTCTCCTTTAAATTTATAACCACAAACCTCAAGTAGCCACCTAACTCTTGCAAAAAATTTTACTACTTTCTGCAATTTTTTCCTCCTTATTCAAATGAGGAGCATTTCATACATTCCCCTTTATCTTTAAAAACACCTGTGCTCTCCAAAGTCCCTCCTTCCACCCATTTTATCTGATATCCTCTCGTCTTACACCTTAAGAAATTAGAAACAGATATAAAACTTCCTTTTTTATTATCAAATCTAAAATCCAACTTGCATTTTCACTCATTTTCAACCTTCTGTTGAAAGATGATGCATTCTTCATCTTTTCAAGGTGGACCTTTGCACCAGATCTCATTCCCATTATTGGAATATCTCTCCATTTTTTAAAATATCTTTGATGTCAGCTGGGAGTGGCCAAGGTGGCAGAGTAGGAAGACCCTGAGTTCACCTACTCCCACAGGCACAGCGAAATTACATTTTATAGAGCAACAATTGATGAGAAACACCTGAAGAATAGCAGAAAAGATCTTCTACAACAAAAAATATAAAGGAGGAACCATGAGATCGGTAGGAGGGGCAGAGACACCGTATAGTTAAAACCTATACCCCCAGGTGGCTGGCCCACAAGTGGGAGGATAATTACAATTGCAGAGGTTCTCCCCAAGAATCTAAGTGTCCAAGCCCCACATTGGGCTCCCCATTCTGGGGGTCCTGCACCAGGAAGACGAACCTCCAAAACATTTGTCTCTGAAGGCCAGTGGGACTTACTATGTAATATCTTTGTGTGGTGACTAGACTTATAACTAGACTTATGATGATGATCATTTTGAAATGTGTAGAAATATTAAATCACTGTGTTGTGTAACAAGAACTAACATGGTGTTGTAGGTCAATTATACTTCAAAAACAAACAAACTCATAGAAAATGAGATCAGATTTGTGGTTACCAGAGGTGGGGTTGGTGGCGGGGGGAATGGACAAAGGTAGTCAAAATGTACAAACTTCCAGTTATAATATAAATAAGTGATGGGGATGTAATGGACAACATGATATGTAGAATTAACCCTGCTGTATGTTATATGAAAGTTAAGAGAGTAAATCCTAAGAGTTCTCATCACAAGGAAAAATTTTTTTTTTCTATTTCTTTAATTTTTTATCTATATGAGATGATGGATATTCACTAAACTTTTTGTGGTCATCACTTCACGATGTATGTAAATCAACTCATTATACTATATACTTTAAACTTATACAGTGTTGTATTTCAATTATATCTCAACAAAACTGGAAGAAAAAATATCATTTGTCTGTCCATCTTACCGGTTCACACATTTAAAAGAAAAATCCACCACTACCTCCCATCTTTTTAAAAAAATCTCCCAGCAGCTATTTCTCCATTTTCGTTTGCTTTTTTTTTCAGTGAAATGTCTTGAAAGTACGGTCTACACCAGTTGGTTCCACTTTATCCCCTAGTTTTCCTTATTTAGCTCATGCAAGTTTGACTTCTGTCCCCAAAATTCCACCAACTGTGTTTTCCAAGTCCTCATCTACTTTTTTACTTAAAACCCAGAGTTCTTCTTAATTCTTTCCTTTTCCTCATTCTCCATATCCCATTTTTCAAAAAGTGCTATTGATTTTACATACAAAAACCAACTCAAATCTGTGCAATTTCATTCCATCACCAATACTACCATCCTAAGTTATTATGGCATGTCTTTATTACTGCAATAAAAAGATTCTGAACTGATGTCTTTTTTTCTACTCTTTTCCTCCAAAATCCTCTTCTGACACAACTCATAGTAATTTATATTACATGAAATTTGTATTATTTAATTCCTTACATAAAATCCTCTTACTATGGCCTACAAAATTCTATGAAAACTGGCCTAATGTCTTCTTCTCTGTCCCATCTTTCATCATGAATTCACTCTCCCCTCCTCTTCATCTATATTAGTCCCCATCCCATCATTATCTTCTATCGGTTTTCTATATATTTCCTTCACAGCATCTATTTCAATATGAATCTTCATTTTCTGCTCTTCATCTCTTTCCTTCCACCCTGTCTGCCCAAAATGTATTTTTCTTCAGAGTAGGGACTTTGTTTTAGCAGAGTGCCTAGCACATAACATGTACACAGGAATGTTTGCTGAATGACTGAATGATAGAACTTGCAGCATAACGATACAACTACAAATACTCTATAAGATTTTTGTGGAAGAGCTTTGTAGGTAGGAAGGGGGAAAGGAGGAGATCAGAACTCTTAAGCATCCACTTTCTGTTAGGAAAAATATTAGACACTGTCCATACATTATCTTATTTATTATCTTATTTAATTTTATCCTTACAGCTACCCTCTGAGTTTTATACTATTATCCCATTTTCAGATGAAACCAAGGCTCAGATGAGCTTGTTTTCTTGTCCAATATCATATAGTAAGTGGCCAGGCCTGGAACGAACTACAAAGCCTGTGCTCTTTAACTACATTAATCTTCAGTTATACTTTGCAAATTAGCTATTCTTTCCTCTATATTATGTAAACACTTATATTTAATATTCACAATATTTTTGCATATTATCCTTTCCCCCAAATTAGAAACTCCATCTAAGTAGTAGTTGACACTTATCTTTTAAATTCTGCAATTCCTAGCACATTGGCTGGCATACAGAAAATATTCCAGAACATTTTATGATCTTAAGTGAATTGAAGGCTGAATTTTCCTGTTAACCTTTAGTACAAAGTGTTTACCCTATTTTTTAGTCTGGTATTTGCCTGAGGGTAATGTTCTTGTTAAGAAACTGATCAAGTACAAAGGGTTGATGTATTTTACTGTTGTATTTATTGCATTTCTCAGCACTGGAGATTATCTAAGTGAAGTCATTTGAAAAATTCACTTCAAAAGGAACTCCACACTTGGATATGCTTCACAGAAGAAAATGTAAAATAAGAATTTGGTCTCTAAGGACATGAAGAAAGCCAAGAAGTTACTGGCTGGATAATAGGTAGTATCTGGTGAAAAACAAAGTACCTATTCCCAGGCTTTTAAAAAAAAGAATAGTGGATTTTCTTTTTCAACTTAGGGATCTGTTGTTGATGTATCCAAAGCACAGAGAGTAAGACTAACTCCTACTACCATACTAGTAGTATGGTACAATTAGTACATACTAGTACAATTAAAACCTACTAGTTTTAATTGTACCCTGTGATATAGACACTATTTCTTCAAATAAATACTTTAACCCAACAATATTCCTATGAGTCATCGCTATAATTCATTAGGAAATCTGAAATTCAGAGGGTTAACTTTCCTATAATACATTTCAATTCTTCAGATGCCGAGCTAGATTTTAAGTTTAAACTCTTGCAAGAAGCCTTTTCAATAACTTTAAAATTATACAACTAGAAATGAAAATCTCAGAAGTGAACTTCTACTCTCTAAATTCTTCCTTGCTCATCCATCATGCATACTTTCCTTATATTAATCTCACAATATGATTATGTCACCAGGGTTCTAAACCTTCTGTTGTATTACTTCATTGCATAGATGTATCAAGAATATTAAATGTATAAAAATACAAGAAAATGAAGGAAGTCTGAATGATTGATACCTTTAAAAAATTGGAACTAAATGAATTATCTTGCAGAAATATGAATTCATTCTTCATTCAAACATTTTTGATAGATCTGGATGAACATCTTACCTCCAAATACAATAGCAGTTACGTACGATCATTTTCAATATTATAACAATAGGGATCATATCAAGTATAAACACTTTAGCTTTATGTAATTTGCAATTTTTACTCTGTCACTAAACACTTTAGTTCAGGTGATGGAAGCAGATTTTGACTTGCTTTCTGGTACAAGCTCCTTCATCTGGTTAATAACTCCATAGTGTTTCCCTGTGTCATTTCTGTTCCATAGAACAGATATGCTCCATATGTTCCATATGTTCTGTTCCATAGAACATATTCCTACACATAACTTGAACTCTGAACCACATTTGTTGATAATGCAAACTTTCATAATAGTATACATTTCAAAGATTGTTGTTTATCTTCAATAGAGCTGAAAAAATTCTCCCTTCATAATGTCATCAGGTTCAAATTGCTCATATACAAAAAAAAGTCATGTTAGACAATATATGTGCATTCATCAAGTTGCAATAAAAACAACTTTGCTAGCATTATTTGTTCTATGACTTGGTCTTCCACCTCATAAGCTAATTCCTGAATATTCATAGACATTGTAACATGGGAAAGTGATAGCTCAGCTATTTTCTATGCTGCAGATTTGCTGAATAATTCCAAGCAAATCTATTTAATGCAGGCTTTTGCTAATGTCTTGACAGTTATCTGTGATTTTTTACTTTTATGTAAACTAAAGTCCTTCTTTACAAGATGCCTCATATACACTATGAAACAGTGACATCTGTTTCTTTTGGCTTTTCAAATCAATAGTTTTCCTTTGAAATCGTTTTTCTTTTGATTTTAAATTTATTTCTTTATGTCTTTTTAAAATGTAAATACTGCTTACCTTACAATAGTTCCATTGTTTCAATAGCTAGTGTATCTCTGCAAATAACACACCAGGGTTTCATACTTTGGCATCAATTATGGCTACAAAATTGAATTCAACATGTGAAGATTTGAATTTTACTTCCAAGTAAAATTAATACAAACTCTTTCAGTCTTCATGTATTTGAAATCACTTTCATAACCATCATTTGGTTTATCACTATTAATGCAATAAAAAATGTTTTTTTAACAAGAACTTTCCAATGAGGCTTGTTTGCCATCTGCAAATTAGGGTTAAAAATATTATAATATAAATTATACTTTCCTAATATAGTAAATAATACTAAACTATAAATTTAAAAAGTTTTGGCTAAAAATTAAAGTGATTGCTAAAATAGCAAGTTACAAGAATAAATAAATTTTTTTTTCTAAATAATTTTACGCTTAAAGGTTACAATTGTAAAACTGACCTTAATGCATTAGTGTTGTAATGCGGTGTCACAGTGCATGACCAATATGTCTTATTCCACATGGGATGCACTGCATGAGTTCAACAATATGCAGCCTGGTCCATGTCTCGTGCCATGAAACATGCCCACCAATCAGGTGCTTGAATGCCAACACAATGGCACATTTCTGTGAAATTTTCTAAACACTCTAAATTTCTCTATTTATCACAGACTGATAACATATAGTTCTCAAATTCAGTTCTAGGGAAACTAGTTAGGGCCTGTCTTTGGGCTGTGAGTTTTGGGGCAAACGACTGAGGATACAGAAACTGATAGGACTATTCTTTTTCAGGTTTCTCTAAGTTTCCTAAAATCATGTTTCACAAATTTGCCTTCATGGGTAAATCAGAGCTGGTGTTATTTTCTCAATGCAGTTTTATTTTCCTAATAGTCCCAGACATGTCTCCTACATAATTAATCTCTTATTTTGGCGCTGATTTAAATTTTTATCCTTTTTTGCTTCACTCAGTGCGTGGTTTCAGAAGCTGTATCAGGTGCTGCTAGCCAGGTGTCCTGTTAAACCAAAAGTGTTTGACATATTCTTTTTATTGTCCTCAGAGGTTAAAAAAAAAACACAAAAAAACCCCTGAAACTCTGAGAAAAGATTTGAACTTTGTAAGGAGCCAAAATCATCCTAAGTCAAAGTGTGGCTATCCAGTGATGGGATTGATTTATCGTGATGTTCGTAAACTCTAAAGGCAATTTCTTTCTTTCTTTTTTTTTTTTTAGAGTTCCGTATGCTATATAGTAAGTCCTTGTTGGTTATCTATTTTAAATACAGCAGTGTGTACACATCAATCCCAAACTCCCAATCTAAAGGCAATGTCAACAGGGAAGTTCGAAACCTGGTTTGAGTAAAGGACAATTTCACTGCAAAGAGCGATCTTCCTAAGATAGAGATTGATTGTCCTAAAATCTATCAAGAATTTTCTGCATGAACTTCGTGGTTTATCATTGGCGACCTTCAGAATTTCGGTACTGTCTAGTATTGCTTCTTTTGCCCACACAATATCATTTACTTCAGACATGCCGAAGTTTTTCTAATTCTCCAGTTATACAGTTTAAAATTTTGTCTGTCACAGCACTACATTTTATTTGCTTGTCGATCTTGTCTTGTTAGTATCCGGCACCATTGCTGCACTTTGTAGGCAATGAGATGTTTGTTGAATGACTGAATTAGTATAAAACCTCCCGAGTTAATTATCTTAAAAAGATGTATTTGATTTTATAAATCCTAGTATTTCTAAAAGGAGTTATTGTTATGTTACCACCAATAGCAATATAGTGTTTGGGGACAATTATTATGTTTAAGGTTAATTCTGGCAAGGTCATCTCTCGATGTTTTTTATTTTCTCCAGCGTACCTTCCTATATTTAGGAAAACGATGCCTTAGTTAGGGGTTTCTGGGTCAAACAGCCAGGCCACCATGGAAATGGATAACTCAGAAGATTAACATGCTTTTCCACTCAAGAGTTCTTTTGTAAAAATGAAAACAAATATTTTATTAATATTTAAGCTTAGTAATAATGATTTTTGCACCCACCCCCATACACAAATACAAAGTACAAGTCATCGCTGCTCTTGCTAATATTTCATTGCTATTTCAAGTTTCACCATGGTAGTTAACTCCAGCCAAACTTAGAAAGTTAATCTTAATCTGTCTGAATTTCTTCCTTACACCTTTCTGTAGCACGTAGTTGGTCCTTGATTCCTGGGTTTATGGAGCAGTGTAACGTGATGGAAAGAATCGTGTGTCATACTTAGGACACCTGGGTTTCTAGGTCCTGTGCTTTCCCTAACTCACTTATTAACTTGATTATATCTGATTAATCTCCCTATACCCTTAGTTTCTTCAAATGAAATGTACTCTCAGTTTCTCACGCAAGCTCTGTTCTGTGAATCAAGCAAGAGGACCTCTGAGGCCCTCCCCATCTCCAGCATTCTAAAATTCTGCTTTTGTTTTCATCTTTAGTGGGAAACTTCTCCCCCTGGAGAATTCCTGAGAAGACACTGTTTTCTGCTAATGTATTCCTAAATTTCCTTTTTCCTATCCATGTGCAAAAACAAAGCCATTTAGCATCGAGTATCTTCATATGTTTCTTTCTTAATAATGTGTTTTTGTTCTTCATCTGATGACCTTTCCATCTTTGTTTTTAGCATAAAATTCTCTTTAAGCATCTGTTCTCCTATTAGGCATTTGGTTTACACCAATGACTATCAATTGTAATCACACCTTAAAAATGTATGGGGTAGGGCTTCCCTGGTGGCGCAGTGGCTGAGAGTCCGCCTGCTGATGCAGGGGACTCGGGTTCGTGCCCCGGTCCGGGAAGATCCCACACGCCGTGGAGCGGCTGGGCCCGTGAGCCATGGCCACTGAGCCTGCACGTCCGGAGCCTGTGCTCCGCAACGGGAGAGGCCACAACAGTGAGAGGCCCGCGTACCGCAAAAAAAAAAAAAAAAAAAAAAAAATGTATGGGGAATTTTCTAAAATATTGGTGACTAGGCCTTATTCAAAGCCCATTATTTAAAACTAGAGGTCAGACCTGGACATGAAAATAGTTAAAGCTTTACGGGTGATTCTAATTTTAGCCAAGGTTGAAAACTTCTCACTACCATGCCTTGGTCTACTTAGAAACTCATAGGATTACTCATCAAGTGCTTTCTAGATATATTTTATTTTTCTAATGGCTTTAGCTAAAAGTGCAGAGTTTAAGCCATAGGTTTAAAAAACATGTTTAAAGAGAAAACAGAGATTTGAATTGTTTCAGCCATGGAATAGTCCCATGAAAAATCACCATGATAAATAATGTGCATATTAAAGAAAGGGGTTATCAAAAATTATCTTGGGATGAGTAGAAGTAATATGTTTACTGGGTATCGGATAGAATAACTCAAGGATTGGAAAGAACCAATCAAAGGTAAAAATGGGTTGCCAAACACCTAATTACAGAAAAAAATCTTGTTTATATCAGTGCCCCATGCTCTTTTTAATTTTCGAAGCAGCTGTTTCTTAAAATGCTTAGGAAGCTCTTGGTGATGGTGATTGCTAACACCACGTCTCTTTCTCTGCCATATCTTAATATAAGTACGTGTCATATTCTCAAATGAAAAACAAGACTTTGTACAATGGATCATTGTACTTTGTACAATGGATCAAAGTACAATGGATCAATCTGGAACATAATCTAGATCAAGGTAACACATTGGAAAACATGACTTTCCTTAACAGCATCAGTGATTAAGAATCTGGTGGACAGAAAGTGAGACACCCAGATCCTAAACTAAGTATGTCTCTTTAGGATTAGAAGCTTAGTTGACAAGTTTCTTACTTTTAATTAACCTGAAAAGAAACTCAAGGATATAACTTTTCAATGCTTTGCCATCTTGTGAATTGCCTTTAAAAAATGAATGCCTTTTTTTCCTTTTAAAATAACTTTAAAAACCTTACCTAAATATACATTTTTCTTTCAACTAAAGATCTAAAGGGTCACTAATGATTTAGTCAGATGGCATTTTCATGTTGGAAAACCTAGATATTCTTTTGGTAAGTTTGGTGTGAGTGTCGTTTGTACTTTGAGAGAACACCGTTGTGGAAAATAACGGCGGTTCTAAGTGAGCGTGACTATAAATTCAGATCAATATGTGACAGTGATAGAAAATGTAGAGCATACCTAATCCAGCTAACTATGCCCCTGACAAATGCAGTGTGAGCACTGTGTCACTGGTGCCTTTCCTTTCTTTATTTGCATTATCCATCAGGACAGCCCATGAGGGAATGCCTGGGAACCGCGGAGCTCTCTGTAATAAGCCACAGCGCTAATGAGGCATAACAAATTTAGCAAGTATCATGTATAATCTTGATCTTTCATTGACACTATTACCCACACAGATTACGTGTTGCCATTTGTTATCTGCCTAATGCAGATGAAATGGGAGGGTGTAGCTGAGTTACTCCTTCTGTGGTTAAACAATTTTTAACGAATTACCATCCTCCAAGACAAAAACTCAATAGTCCTGGCCTCTGTTTTTGCTGCTGCTGCCTCTCAGCAGGGTTGGCTGGCTGTTTTTGCAGAAGGTCAGCCAGATTTTGTCTTTCTCACAGTTTCGGTTTCCTCCTGGGAGAGCCGGTCTAATATATTTCTGTAACACACCAACTGAACCCAAGATAAACAAGTGCCCAGAGAAACATGGCCCTAGGATATGCCTCTCTTTAGTTCAGCAATATAGAAATCATATGTCTGCAATGATCCTTGTCTGTAGGAATTGTTGAGCCCCAGCCAAGAGAAGGAGTTTGAGGTGAGGCCATGTGTCAATGATGAGACTTTTGAGTTGAAACTAATAATAATAATTTATAACGAATCTCTCCATATTACTATTTCACAGAACTTTTTTAAAAAGTTGATTCATTGTTCCTCAAATGACCTCCTGGGACAAACCAAAAGTTAATTCCATTTTACAGATGAATGCATTTTCAAAGCCAAGAAGTCATTATAGGAGTAGAAGGGAAATGTGTATACCCTGATGTCTAATTCTGAAATTTTCTGTAAAAGGGGAAATAATCATAAGTATCTGTACATATGAAATACACTTGAAAACACTTTAAGGGGCATGAAAAGGCACAAGGTCCCTTATTTCTCTTTTAAAAAAAATTCTTATTAAAGTCTCTGGAATGAATTTTACATTTCTCTCTACTAAATTCTTCTGTGCAAAAAGAAATCTGCACTGACTAAAGTGTTTCTTGTAAATTCAGACCCAGGAATGACAAAATTGTAACCCATATCTTCATTCCCTCCAAATTCTAAATTTTTGAAATCAAGAAAGGAGAAGAGATATTTTGGTTCATCACAAATGAGTCTTACTTGATAATATTAAATTAAAGAAAGTGAAAGGGGTTAGACTAGGAAAGATACCAATTGGAAGAAATGGAGAGTAGTGGTTCATATTAGTTATAATTAAACACTTAGGAAGTTTTCCTTGATGGGCAGTGGCCATATACCTAGAAACCTTTCTATCTTCCACCTATCAAGTACTGAATGGGTCCAGTGAAATTTCTCATTCGGGAGTCCTAGGTGTTTAGGGTGGGGTAGGAGGAAGAGAAGACAGGGCAGAATTTTACAGACATATTGACACCTACTTCCCAGTTTTACCTGGCACCAGTTCTAGGTTCATAGGCTAAAATTTTCACTTTCATTGTGTTTCTGGGCATGCATATTTTGGGTATATTTCTTTCCTTCTTAATACACTCGATGTTACGTTATCACTTATGTCTTACTTATAGCTTCTATGTTTATTTACTTTTAATATTATAAAAATTTGTGGGCAGTGGCACTTGCACTTGCAAGTCTGGTGTTATTCTGACTTAATGATAGAGAGAAATAGCAAAATAGGTTGAAAACTACCATTTGTTAATGGTCTTTAGTCTATTTTTGAGATTAAGTTAATAAGTTAATAGTATTGTTAATTGGCTATGATTCTGTAATGCAAATTTTTAATGATTTTAATGATTTTTAAGATAAGGTGCTTTGTCAAGGATAGCCTCATATAGTATCTAAAGTCAACTGGAGAGCGATGTTGACAGCTGACCTCAAGTTTCAGGGTTAGATAGTTAGGATGCTTTGAGTTTAAGGTCAAAATTGTTCTTAAATGGTATCAAGTCTAGTTTTATTGCAAAAGCATAAATAAAGGAAGAAAACTTAAAAACTATCCTTAGTGTTTTGAAATGAGTTGGCTGGCTGGAATTCCTTTTTTTATTAAGTTAAACTTAACATACAATATTAGTTTCAGGTGTACAACATAATGATTTGATATTTTTATACATTATGAAATAATCACCACAATAATTCCAGTTACGGTCTGTCAACATACAAAGTTATTATAATATTATTGACTTATACTCCTTATGTGTAGGTTACATCTCCATGACATCTATTTTATAGATGGGTATTTGTACCTTTTAATCCCTATTACCTATTTTGCCCATTCCCCCACCCTCCCTCCCCTCTGGCAGCCACCAGTTTGTTCTCTGTGTCTGTGAGTGTGTTTCTGTTTTGCTTTGTTTGTTAGATTACACATATGGGTGAAATGACATGGTATTTGTCTTTCAATATACAGAATAAGGGGTTGATATCCAAAATACGTAAAGAACTCAGACAACTCAATATTTAAAAAAAAAAACTCAATTAAAAAATGGGCAGAGGACCTGAGTAGACATTTTTCCAGAGAACATACAGATGGACAACAGGCATGTGAAAAGGTGCTCAACATCACTAATCATCAGGGTACTACAAATCAAGACCACAGTTAGATACTACCTTGCACCTGTGAGAATTACTGTCATCAAAAAGACAAGAAACAACAACTGTGGGTGAAGATGTGGAGAAAAGAGGACCCTCCTGCACTATTGGTGGGAATGTAAATTGGTGCAGCCACTATGGAAACAGTATGGAGTTTCCTCAGGATACTACAAATAGAACTATCATATGATCCAGCAATTCCACTTCTGGGTATTTATCTGAAGAAAAGGAAAATGCTAATTTGAAAAGATAAATGTAGCCCTATATGGGACTTCCCTGGCGGTCCAGTGGTTAAGACTTTGCCTTCCAATGCAGGGGGTGCAGGTTCGATCCCTGGTCAGGGAGATAAGATCCCACATGCCTCATGGCCCAAAACATAAAACAGAAGCAATACTGTAACAAATTCAATAGAGACTTTAAAAAAAAATGTAGCCCTATGCAGCACTATTTACAACAGTCAAAATATGGAAGCATCCTAAGTGTTCATTTATAATGATAAAGATGAAGGGATAAAGAAGATGTGGTGTGTGTGTATACACACACAGACACACACACACACACACACAAACACACACACACACTGGAATACTACTAAGCCATAAAGAAGAATGAAAGAAATCTGCAATTTGAAATAACATACATGGACCTTGAGGGTATTATGCTGTTATGGTAAGTGGAATAAGTCAGACTGAGAAAGACAAATACTGTACGAATGCAATTACTTTTGCAGAAAAAAAGATTCAAGTGGCTCGTAACTGCAGCTGTCTCCTAAGAAGCAGCACCCACAAGTGCAAGACTCGTTATCCTTCAATCAATAAATTGGCAAGTAATTGTTGAGGCCTACTATGTGCAAAGGTCTGGAATAGGGTCTAATGAATTCAGAGAGTAAGATGAATTGCACTAGCATCTAATGATAGAGGCTGACATGGGTAGTTATTTTAAAAATAACTTTGAGAAAATAATGTGAGTCTTTGCTAAAAGAATTCATACTCTGTTTTTCTTTTTCCTAGACTATACTATTTTTTGTGACTATGGTAGTTTGTTAAGAAGCACTTCTGCACACATTACGTGTATACTTCTAGGGAGAAAGTAGACTAACTTAAAAGAGTAAACAAACATAAGCAGAAATTTGGAAACCCTCAAACATTTAAGTTAAGGCTGACCTTTGTTTAAGGTTTATTATCTACCTGATTTTATATGTCTATTAAGTGCTGTTCCATTGAATATTTTATCACTGAGACATGTTGGATAGAATAATTTGCCTACTAGCTATGAATAGACATATTCGAAGATCTAATTGTTTGCTTTGGTATTAACAAAACATTATTGCATTTTGACTGAGAAATATGCCTACTTCACCAATTTGACTATGAGATAAGCTTTCAGTTTCAAGATTTTTTTTTTTTTTTTTTTTTTTTTTTTGCGGTACGCGGGCCTCTCACTGCTGTGGCCTCTCCCGTTGCGGAGCACAGGCTCTGGACGCGCAGGCTGAGCGGCCATGGCTCACGAGCCTAGCCGCTCCACGGCATGTGGGATCTTCCCGGACCGGGGCACGAACCCGTGTCCTCTGCATCGGCGGGCGGACTCGCAACCACTGCGCCACCAGGGAAGCCCCGAGTTTCAAGATTTTTATATTTAAGTATACTTACTCAGGATTTTCAAAACTAAATTACCTGAAACGCAGCTAAAGTTGTTTCAATAAGCACAAATTCTTTTAGAATTTTATACTTCAAATGTTTATCAGAACTCTATTAGGTCTTAATTAGAATTAATAACTTTCCACATTTTTATGAATGAATGTTACTTTTTTTATGGAACAAAGAGCCATATGAATTAAAATGTAGCAGCCTGCTATAATTGTAGATACTAATTCTTTTGAAATGAAAGTACTATTTTTTAAAAACTAGATTGCTTTCTGAAAAAAATCTCTTAAAGATGTATAGCTAATATATTCTTATTTGAAATAGACATTAACAGAAGTAATAATAAAGATATTGTTTAGAAGTAGATAATTCTCAGGTTTTAGATGCATGTTCAATGGAAGTCTTTTTTTGAACTAAGTAGAATATTCTGAAGAATTTTCTGAAAAACTACTAGAGAATTTATTTTAAAATAGATTTAAATTTTGCTGAAATCCAGAATTTAAAAAGCAAAACAAAACAAGAGTTTGAACACACTGGAACCACTGTCAGTTTATATCCTAAAAATGCATGATGATTTATTTCAGCTCAATTTCACAAGCAACTATTGAGTATGTACTACTGTATGTTAGTTCAAAAGAGGGGTCCTTTTAGAAACTTCAACCATGTTTTCTATTCCTTTGTATTAATTAGGGAAAATCCTGTTTATTCAAATCTGGGAACTCAAGAACAACAGTGATATTGTGGTCTCAATACACTCAATAGATTTATAATTCTCAATTCACTTATTTTGCACAGTATTTAGTGCAACAGAGTTCTAGTATACTTACACAATTTTGTCACTCTTTCGTGCTGTAGTGGGAAAGCATTTGACTTGGCATCAGAAATACTAGAATCTTGAGGAGATTTCTCTAAGTAGTTCTGTGAGAGTAGGATGGCACTAAAGCTGGTCTAAGACTCTGTTTGGTTCTGTCTGGGAGGACAGGGTGATAATGAAGGCTGAAGTCATGCTAGAGTGTTCTATACTGTAACATTCTCTATAGGCATGTTGTATGCTGTATCAGTCCAAGGTTAATGAGGTACCCTTGGCTAGGCTGAGGGGATCTCTAGGACATTTCCAGATGACCCTAAGTGTAGGGATGCTGGAGTTCTATGAATATAAATCTGGTCTTGGGGAGGGCAAATGCAGGTTCCAGAGTTCTGACATGGCTTCCGTTTATGCAGAATTATTATGTACAGTGTGGGCTATGGTGAGGCCTTTTTGGGGAAAAATTCTAATGTTAGTCCTCCATCTGCCATTGGAGACTAGTTTTGATCTCTCTGTGCATCATAACCACACTGACTTCTTTCTGTATCCTTTATAGAAAGAAATCTTGTTGGATTCATCCCAGTATGTATGTATATCTGACTTCATTCATCTGAAGTTATTGCTTTTGAAGTTTGCAAGACAGTGGTTGTACAAATATTCTTGATTATGTCTTCTACTTCCCATAGGCCTTAGATTTGGCCTCTTCACCTTTATAAAATAAGATGATTGGAACTGATAACATCTAGATTGCCTTTCAACACAAATCAATTGTTCTTTAAGGGAAAAATCTACATTTGTGGAAGAATAAGTAGTTTTTGTATATTCTAACTCAGATTTCAATCTGTATCTCTCTTGAGATAAAAGTTTTGGGCTATCATTGATTTCTAGAAAATCAATGTTTCATATAGTCCCTGAGTGTTATGCTGTGATTTGGGGAACACAGATGTCAAACTTTACTACCTGGACTCAACCCAGGCGCTGACCTCTACTTCCTCTCCTAATTCATGTTACTGGAGAGATATTCATCCTGAAAAGAGTGGTATCAGCCTCAAGGCAGCCTTTCAAACTAGAACTACCCATCTTATAAAAGAGCACTGGTGTTAGCATAGTAGGACTCTCTGAGCTGGTGTGCAAAAGACTTGACATCCCTCTTTTAACCTCTATGTTTTTTCTCTACTTATAAGCCAGAGGAACTGTCCTGAGGAAGGGCAGGAACTGTGTCATGGTGAAAAAAGTTGGATCAGGAGGACACACAGAATCAGTCTGGGTCCGGGAGAAAAAGTAGAAATCATGCTGGTTATTGAAACTGAAGAAATTTAGTACAGGAAATTGGTAACACAAATGTTATGAAGTTGAAAGAGCAAAAAAATGGAAAATGAAGTAGCCCAGAAATTATTAGCCACTTCTTGACAGGGAGCACAAAGGAAGAGAGGGTGGTACTAGAACCTGGAGTGTGGACGAGGGGCCAGTGCCTCTGGTTCTGGGACCTGGCAGGAGAGGCTGCTCTGAGCAGTTCTGGGAAGTGGAGGAGAAGCCTCCAAAGCCCAAATGGTGGAAGGGATTCAGATACTTCTAGGGACCACAGAAGAAAGGAGAAATTAGAGGTAGTAACTAGAAGAACAATAATTCCTTTCCTCCTCACAACTTCTGACTTCCCACCAGTAACAAAACCTAGCAGAGAGTGAACTAATGAAGGATCCTGGAAATGCATTTTTCAGCTCTGGCATCACCAAACAAAACATAGAAGAATGAGCAGAAGACCATGAGCAAATAGATAAACAATGGCCACACCTCACAACTGCTGGTTATGTATATATCTTTTTCTTTCTTTCTTTCTTTCTTTCTTTCTTTCTTTCTTTCTTTCTTTCTTTCTTTCTTTTCTTTCTTTCTTTCTTTCTTTCTTTCAGTATAGTTGATTTACAATGTTTCAGGTGTGTAGAAAAATGATTCAGTTTAATATATATATTCTTTTTCAGATTCTTTTCCACTATAGGTTATTACAAGATATTGACTATAGTTCCCTGTGGTACACAGTAGGTCCTTGTTGGTTATCTATTTTATATAGAGTCATATATGTTAATCCCCAATTCCCAATTTATCCCCCTCCCCTTTCCCCTTTGATAACCATAAGTTTGTTTCCTATGTCTGTGAGTCTATTTCTTTTTTTTAGATTCCACATGTAAGTGTTATCATATGATATTTCTCTTTCTCTGTCTGGCTTACTTCACTTTGTATGGTAATCTCCAGGTCCATCCATGTTGCTGCAAATAGCATTATTTCATTCTTTTTTATGGCCGAGTAATATTCCATTGTATATAGATACCACACCTTCTTTATCCATTCATCTGTCGATGGACATTTAAGTTGCTTCCATGTCTTGGCTACTGTGAATAGTGCTGCTATGAACATTGGGGTGCTGCTGGTTATAATTTATTCTCTCTTTTTCCTTCACCTAGTAGCTTGAAGTGTCCTTGAGATAAGAAAAAAATGAAGAAAAGAGTTAATAAATGTGATTGTGAGAGTCTTTGTTGTGTCTCTGTACATTCTATGTCTGAATGAAAAGAATGAAGGATTACAGCGAAAGGCCCAGATCCTTTCCTTAAACTTATTGGCATCTGACTCTGGACTACTATGTGCGTTGGGCTTTGCAAAATGATTCCATATATTTCTGAATTCATGAATTCAATTGCTCGTGAATTGTCCACAATGTAGCCTCTGGTCTGAGAGCTAGAAGATTGAACCCATCCAACATTTATTAATCAAACTTATAAACAGGATATCCAATTTTCTCTCTCATTTGATAACATAGATTATATTTAATAAAAGTACTATGTTGGCTGAGCAATGACGTCAGACAACTGTAAATACATTGTAAAAATCTGTCTCCATTGCAGTCATCCTTTACAGTTAGTTTTGTGCCTTCTGAAAGTAGTCTCAGCTTTTCAGGATGTTCTCATGAAGTCCTGAATCAAAACTCACACAGTTCCCCATATAAAAATATAGAGTGATCCATAATACCTCAGAATGAGCAAGTAAGAAATGGTCTTAAAAGTATGTTGATGGGGCTTCCCTGGTGGCGCAGTGGTTGAGAGTCCGCCTGACGATGCAGGGGACATGGGTTCGTGCCCCGGTCCGGGAAGATCCCACATGCCGCGGAGCGGCTGGGCCCGTGAGCCATGGCCGCTGAGCCTGCGCGTCCGGAGCCTGTGTTCCGCAACGGGAGAGGCCACAACAGTGAGAGGCCCGCACACTGCAAAAAAAAAAAAAGTATGTTGATGAAATATATTTACTCCAAAATTTGGAGTATAAATAATTTGTGACCATCTAGAGGGGTGGGATAGGGATGGTGGGAGGGAACCCCAAAAGGGAGGAGATATGAGGATATATGTATATGTATAGCTGATTCACTTGTTATAAAGCAGAAATTAACACACCATTGTAAAGCAATTCTACTCCAATAAAGATGTTAAAAAAAAAAAGAATATAAACTCTGTAAAGCCAAGGATTTTTTCCCAGAACTTTATCTATAAGAGCTAGAATAGTAGGCATGCAATAAATATGTATTGAGTGAAAAAAAAAAAGAACACAGTCATAAGACACTTAGGTAATTTGCTTTACTTTTCTGTGCCTCTTTCCTCATCTACGAAATGGGAATAACAATGGTACCTAATTAAGTTATCGTGCACATTAGAGTTTATGCATGTAAAGTATGTACAATAAGTGTCTGCAGACATATTTCCAGTGCAGATATCAATATAATGAAATGTGTATTTCCAATTGATCGTAACTGCTTGTTCCAAGTTGGGTTCATAATGTCCTTCAAGGATGACTTAGAAGAGCAATGTTACGTAAATCTCTAGAACCGTCGAATCCTTACCAAGTGGCCCTGTCTATCTGACCTGGTCTGAGGGCTTTATGCCTTCAATACTCTGCTTCTCATTGTCTGAGATGAGCAATGACTTCTGATTGTTCTGCCCTTGCCTGAATCCTGTGTGAGATGGGAAACATTACCACATTGATAAACTGGCTCATTAGAACAACCCCCCATTCCTCATTTTTTCCCCTCTTCCCAACATAAATAGTGTGCATACGTATCTGTGTGTGCTTTATTTTCACTCATCACAGGACTCCTGAACCTCTCCACATGACATTTGCAATGTTGTTGTCCTCAGCTCACGTACATTCACTAGGCGCAAGAGATTCCAAGTCGTAATTATGCAATGGTTTCTTCATGTTCCATTAACGCCATCCAGTACATGTTTATATTTAAACAATGTATAATTAAAATAAACACCAAGCACCATTAAAGGGCAAGAGAATACAAGGAGTCAAGTACATCTGGAGGGCGAGAGTTCCCTTGGATCATTTCATTCCTTTACAGGGACCAATTCAGTTTAGTATAAACATCTTCAAAACTTTGGCTTCTTTATTGTATTTTAACCAGTAGCAAAGGTCAAAACTCTTGTCAGGGTGGGAGTGAGGAGTGGGGTGGAGAATGATATCAAAGTAAACAAAAGTACTTCTGCAAAATATTGTGGACATATTTAAGTTGATCTAAATCCTCATTTTGTGTGTGTGGTTGTTTTAGAGACTCATGTCTGTAGCGCTTAGTTTCTCCATTTTATAAAGTCACTGTTGTATTAGGTTTTTTTTCTTTTTTTTTTTTTTTCTTTGCGGTGCGCGGGCCTCTCACTCTTGCGGCCTCTCCCGTTGCAGAGCACAGGCTCCGGATGCGCAGGCTCAGTGGCCATGGCTCACGGGCCCAGCCGCTCCGCGGCATGTGGGATCTTCCCGGACCGGGGCACGAACCCGTGTGCCCTGCATCGGCAGGCAGACTCTCAACCACTGCGCCACCGGGGAAGCCCCCTGTATTAGGTTTTGAATGGAAAGATATACCCACTCAGTCTAGGTAAAATGATCAGATCATCAGGAATAATTTTATTCATGAAAATATATTCATGGCAAGGAAACAGCTGTGTGTTCTCAGTGTAAGAACCTCTCTGAGATCTCATTTGCCTCACTGCAGCTCTGTCTGGGTCTGGCATGGCTGGCCAGCCTCTCATTCTCTCCCTGGCTGCAGCCGCCTGTGGACAACACTTCCTGCTGAACCATTAGACTCACTTTGGTGTTCTTGCTGCATGGTGACTCTGATTCAGCCTGACCTTCTAGATTCCTGGCCTTGGTTCATCTGATCTTGAGAACCTACTTGCTGAAACTCCTGCCTTGGATGACTCTCTGGCCTCTAGACCCTCAACTTGCTCTGACTCACCTCTAGTGGTGAAGTCCCTGGTACCCAGCTAGGTTTCCAGGCCATGACCTCTGGCAGGCCTGGGATGTTTAATTAACAGCCTGTATGGCTCTGCCTTAAACTCCTGCTTGACTCCATCAGATTTCTCCAGAGATGTTTTAATCTAGTGTTCAAGTTGGAAAGAACAGGCCGAAACACATTGATGCAAGTGGCTGGTGTCAGTAGCTGGCCGGCTGGTCAGGGGCAAGATACCTCCCAGGATGGCTTTGCCTGATAGCTTTGCTGGGGTTGCAAGGGCAGCCAGGAAACATGTGTCACTTATTATGCAGAGTCACACTTCTATTCTCATTTATATCTGTGGTTCTCTCTTCTTTATCATTTCTAGTTGTTTTGCTTCCTCTATTTTTTCCTCATTTAGGAGGAAACTACTAACTACTTGTTTCTCTCTCCTATTGGTCTTTTTGAATTACCTGTTTCAGTTTTCACTTATCTGTTTTTTCTAAATCATTAATTTTGTTATTGATTAATTGTATTTTCCTATATGTCTTTGTTATTTAGTGGCTAGGAACACAGACTTTTAGCCAGACTGCCTCCATTGAATGCTAGGCGTGTAAACATTGGATGAGTTATTTGGTCCCTCACAACTTTGTTGCATCACCTATAAAATTGGAACAATGATAAACTCATCTCATTCATTTGGTGTTTACACTCATCACTACTTCAGAATGAAAGTAATTACTAGGCCCACCATCAGAATCTGTTATTTAATGTCATCATAAAAAGCATATATATTACTTTATCACAAATCTGTTTTATAAACATGTTGATAACCATAATTCAATATAATTGTTATTTTTAAGACTTTGTAATTTATTCATGTACAAAAATTATTTTGAGATCAGCTTCAGCAGTCTGCCAGAGAGCTCGATGACACAACGAAGGTTATGAAGCCTCACCTTCCAGAATGGCAGAGAATGAGATTGGGAGGAACCCCAGACCCTTGAATTAGCCCACCTATCTAGACCACCTCAATCACTCTCTCCCCTCTTCGCTGTTACATGAGAGACAAATGTTTATCCCTTTTGGATTGTATTTTGGAGTATAGCATTAAAACATACATTCTCACTAACACTGTAACTCTAAAAGTTCACCTGCAAGCAAATATCTTATTTCACCCTGACAGTGAATACAGTTTGGGCCGGGTGTGTTATTCTTGAGTTGCATTCCTTCTTCCCCACTAATAATTTTGTAGACATTATTCTACCATCCTCTAAGCAGTCTGATTTTTCTCCTTTGCAAGTAATTTATTTATTTCATCTAGAAGTTTGTTAATGATTTTCCTTTAGTGTTGGGATTCTAAGAATTTTACAGTTGAATACATTTTCTTATCAACCCCTCCTGAAAGACATAGAGCCTTTTCTGCAAATAAATGTTTTATCTGCCTTAGATAATTTGAAAATTATTTTTATTAATCATTGATTCTGTTTCTTTTTTAGAGTTTCAATCATTTTCATATTAGATTTCCTGAATCTATCTTCTATTTACCTCAGTTTTTTTCTCTAATGATTTTTAACTCTTTCTACATTTACTTTGTATTTGAGATCTATTTTGCACCTATTTGACTCTCAAAACCATTCTTTATTTCAATTTACAGACCTCAAAAGCTTAAATATCATGTTGTCTTTTCCTTTGGGAACTCCTCTTTTTTTTTCCTGTGCTTAATATGTTGAAGTATAGAGTAGAAAAGATGGAAAACATGCATAATAGGTGAGACCTTTCAGCAGAAAGATAGAAACTGTAAAAAAGAGACAAATGAAAATGATAGGAATGGAAACACAGTATTAGAGATGAAATATTCCCTCTATAAGTGGAGCAGCAGACTCAACACAGAAAAGATCAGCAAACTGAAAGTTAGGTTAAAAGATATTATCTAAACTGAAATACAACGAGGAGAAAGTTTGAAAAAGAAAAATAATCCAGGGCATCCAAGACCTGTGAAAAAATACGGAATAGTTTAACATGCATCTAATTGCAGTACTAGATATCGAACAGAGAGTGAATGAGGCATAAAAAACATGTGAAGAGATAATGGCCAAAATTTCCAAAATTAATGAAAGAAAATAAATCAAAGATCCAAAATTAATGAAAGAAAATAAATCAAAAATCCAAAGATCCAAATCAAATAAACCAAAGATCCAAAAATCTCAGAGAACTGAGAAAAGGAAAAATACAAGGGAAAACACACACATACACATCCAATCAAATTGATAAAATTTAAAGACAAAGAAAATCTTGAAGGCAACAAATGAAAAGAAGGGTTCCTTATAGGGGAACAATCATAAAATTGCAATTGAATTGTCTTCGAAAAACATCAAAGCCAGAAGACATTTGAAAGAGTGTTTTTAATGGTTGAAACACACACATACACACTACAAACAAAAACAAAAAATGGCATATCACCTAAATTCTATCCTTTTTTCTTTTTCTTTTTTATGGAAAGGGTGGCACAAAACATCACCCACACTGCCCCCTCCTTTATTTTGTTTTATTTTTTTTAACATCTTTATTGGAGTATCATTGCTTTACAATGGTGTGTTAGTTTCTGTTGTATAACAAAGTGGATCAGCTATATATAAACATATATCCCCATATCCCCTCCCTCTTGCGTCTCCCTCCCACCCTCCCTATCCCACCCCCCCATCCCACCCCTCTAGGTGGTCACAAAGCACCGAGCTGATCTCTCTGTGCTATGCAGCTGCTTCCCATTAGCTATCTATTTTACATTTGGTAGTGTATGTATGTCCATGCCACTCTCTCGCTTTGTCCCAGCTTACCCTTCCCCCTCTATCCTTTAAAATATTCCTTAATAATGAAAAAAAATTACATTTCAGACAGAAAAGCTGGCAGAATTTACCTCTAGCAAACCTACACTAAAATAAATTAAGAAGCTTTATATTTGGAAATGACATAATATCAGATAGAAACTTGATTCTAAAGAAAGGAATATAGAAATCTATAAAGAGTTAATAAACCAGTAAATATAAAATATCTTTTGAGAGGGGAGATCAAGATGGTACAGTAGGATGCTGAGCTCAATTACCTGTATAAACACATCAAAAATATGTCTACATGTGGAGCAATTCTCACTGAAAACAGACTGCAGACTGGCAGGAAAGACTCTTCTACAGCCAAGGCTGGAAAGAAAGATCTACATGGAGCTGGGTAGGAAAGGAAGAGAAGAGAGTAGTTCGGGACCTAGGAGGGGACACAGAAGAGGAGGGGGTTATCATAGGCTCAGATATCCTCCATGGGGGAGTGATTGGTTCAAACCCATACTGGGCACCCCAGCCCTGGCGTCCCACACTGGTAAGATGAGTCCCCTTAGCTGGTTTGAAAACCTGTAGGACTTAACAGGAGGGCTGTAACAAACCTAGACTCTACTCGTGAAGGGTGCACGTGCTTGCTTACTCCTGGGAATAAGGCACAGGGAGCAGATAGAAATTGTCCGGGGCTCAGGCTGGTTTCCTGCAACTGCTCCAGCACGTGCCCCTGCCCACATCAGGTGCCTGCCCTGATTCTTCTAGCTCTGGTGCAGCTTCCCAGTAAGGTGAAGGCTGCTGCTGTGGAGGAGAGAGCACACTTCAGGGGGGGTGGAGCCGGCTCAGACCCCGCACTGCGTATGAATGCGATGAAAGCAGTTTGGGCTGGCACTCGTGAAGGCAGTGGGTCAGAAACTGTGTTGAGATCTTACTGATACGCTGGGACTGTCGCAGAGTGTGCTCTGGCCCACAGTGGGGGGGCCCGCTCCAGCCCCTCTTGCTCCAGCACTACTGCCCCCCTGGGGTAAAGGTGGCTTTGCTGGGAGAGGGGGGAGTGCACATTTAGAGGGAGCAAAACCAGCTTGCATCTGACCTCAGGGCTTCTGATCCAGCACCCTGGGACCCAACCCTGCCTGCAATAGGGTGCTGTTGGCCACTGAGCATAGGAGAAGCTCCAGCTCACACATGGCTCTGGCTCTAGTCCCTCCATCTTCAGCCCCACCTCTCACCAAGTTGCCAGCACACCCTGGGAGAAGATGTGATCCGTGCTCACTTCAGATCCACCTCTCCCACTGGAGCCACTGGGCACATGCAGGTTGCATAGAAACACTTCCACGCAAGAACATCTCTTCAGGACTGGGATAAGTAACTGTTTCACCTAATTTCACAGAGACAGAAAAAGTTAAACAAAATGAGAAGACAAAGGCATTTGATTCAAACAAAAGAACAAGAGAAAAAAAAAAAACCCTGTAAAAGCAGCTAATGAAACAGAGATAAATAGAAACAAGAAAGATGAAAGAATATTAAATGCAAAGTTACCAGAATTAAGAAAATAATATGGATTAGAACACAAGTCACAGAAATATAAAGTAGAAAAGCAATAGAAAAATTCATAAACCAGTTTTTTTAAAGATTAATAAAATTGATAAACCTCTAGCAACATGATCAGAAAAGAAAGGTAACAGAAATAAAAACAGGAACATTATGACAGGACCTACAGAGACTATAAGATAATAAAGAAACATTATGAATAATATTATGCCATTAAGTTAGACAACTTAAGGCAGACCATTTGAAAGACACAACTATCAAAGCTCACTCAAGAAGAATTAGATCACCTGAATTGTTCTATACCTATTGAATTTGAAATTATAAATCTCACAAAAAACTATAGGCTCAGATGGCTTAACTGGTAAATTCTTCTAAAACGTTAAGGAAGAAGTAATAAAAATTGTACACAAACTCTTTCAAAAAAGAAAGAGCAAGGATCACTTCCTTGAACATTTTATGATGCTGGGATTACCCTGATAAAATAACCAGGAATAAAGAATCACAAGAGAAGGAAACTGTAGAACAATAGCTCTTATTGACATAGACACAAAAATGTGTAGCACAATTTTATACAATTGAATGCAGCAATGTATATTAAAGGATGATACAACATGATCAAGTTGGGTTTACATCCAGAATGCAAGGTTATTTTAATATGTGGAAATAATTCAATTTAATTCATCTATTAGCAAACTGAAAAACAAAACCAAGACATCAAAAACAAAAAAAAAAACAGTTATCTCAATAGATGCAGAAAAAGCATTAGACAAAATACGGCATCCATTCATTTAGAAATTCTCAGAATACTAAAATAGAAGGGAACTCCCTTGATGTGATAGGGGCATCTAAGGAAAACCAGCTATCATGATACAATTAGTGAGGATTGAACAGTGTCCCTTTAAGGTTGAAAAAAAGGTAAGCAAAATCATTTTCCATCAGGAGAGGGTGGGAATGAGAAAAAAAGCTAATTTTGAAATCCTGGCACAATTATTTTTAACAGTTAATTTTTTTAAAACATCTTTATTGGAATATAATTGCTTTACAATGGTGTTAGTTTCTGCTTTATAACAAAGTGAATCAGTTATACATATACATATATTCCCATATCTCTTCCCTCTTGCATCTCCCTCCCTCCCACCCTCCCTATCCTACCCCTCTAGGTTGTCACAAAACACTGAGCTGACCTCCCTGTGCTATGCAGCTGCTTCCCACTAGCTATCTATTTAACGTTTGGTAGTGTATATATGTCCATGACTCTCTCTCGCTTTGTCCCAGCTTACCCTTTCCCCTCCCCATATCCTCAAGTCCATTCTCTAGTATGTCTGCTTCTGGCCCTTAGGTTCTTCATGACCTTTTTTTCTTTCCTTAAAGTCCATATATATGTGTTAGCATACAGCATTTTTTTTCTCTTTCTGGCTCGCTTCACTCTGTATGACACTCTCTAGGTCCTTCCACCTCACTACAAATAACTCAATTTTATTTCTTTTTAGGGCTGAGTAATATTCCATTGTATATATGTGTCACATCTTCTTTATCCATTCATCTGTTGATGGACACTTAGGTTGCTTCCATGTCCTGGCTATTGTAAATAGAGCTGCAATGAACATTTTGGTACATGACTCTTTTTGAATTATGGTTTTCTCAGGGTATATGCCCAGTAGTGGGATTGCTGGGTCATATGGTAGTTCTATGTTTAGTTTTTTAAGGAACCTCCATACTTTTAACAGTTAATTTTTAAACTCAATTCTCTTCTCTCTCATTTTCTAATAGGCAGCTAGAAGAAGCTAGGGGGCACCTTCAACATTCTGTCTAGAAATCTCTTTAACTAAGTCATCCAGTTTATCAGAAAACTGCAAGCAGCGGTGTTAAAATTTCTGTCACTACATAAAAATGTCTCCTTTCCTTCAGTCTCCAATAATCTTATCTTCACTTTCCTTTAACCGTTTACCCACAGCTCCTCAAAACCCTTCTAACATTTGCCCACAGTCCAGTCCCAAAACCAATGCCACATGTTTCAGTCTTTGTTACAGTAGCACCCCAGTTTCAGGTACCAAAATCTTTTTAGTTAACTACTGCTCTATAACAAAGTACCCCAAACTTAGTGGTGTAAAACAGCAGTTATTCATTATCATCACTATCATCATCACTGCAAATATGACTGATAACAGATGCTGGTTTAGCTGGAGTCATCATCTGAGACCTCCTCAGTCTGGTTGTTGATGACAACTGTCAGCTGGGACCTCAGTGAGGACTCTTGATCAAACAAACAACTACACATGGCCTCTCCATGTGACCTGACTTTCATGGCGTAGAGGATAGGTTCTAAGGACGAGAGTTCCAAAAGAAAGTCAGAAGGAAGCTTCAGAAGTGATGCAATATTACTCCCTTCACATTCTACTCCTTAGAAGCAAGTCTCTAAGGCCACTCATATTCAAGGGGAGAAGAACTATGCTCCAGCTTTTAATAAAGGGAGTATAGAAGAGTTTGAGGACACTTTTAAGAAGATCACCCACTAGCATAAATTATATGGGTACCAACTGGAGAACAGTACTGGGGTATTAACACTAAGCACGTGCTCCTGCAAATTCCTAGGCATTCCACTGCATCTACTGTGACAAACCTGGCATCCAAAGAGCGCTGAGGACACCACTGTGGTGCAGAGGGATACAAGGACTTCCTCATGGCTCTAGCTCCTATCCCAGCTCCAGTTTGGGTCTGTGGGTACTGTCAGTCTTGCCTCTTCCAATTCTATGCTTGGGGCCTCTTAACAGATTTTTCCTCTTTACACCTCCACAGGCTCTCACAACCAAAATGCCCATCTTGCTGTAGTCTCTGTGATCCCCTTGGTCCTTGGATACAAGAAATGTAAACATCCCCAACGCCGACCCTTTACATCGTGTTTGCCTTCTTTCTGGTCCCTTTCTGATCTTAAACATTCTTGTTTCCCAGGGTCTAGGCCAATCTTTGCACCCTGGCTGTAGGAATCAGGTCCTTGTCTTCCCTCTCATTTCTTGCCAATTTTCCTGCCTGCCAGCCCCAATTGTTTCCAAGACAAAAGTCTCCACCTGAGCCCCATTCCTCATGCCTGGGACCCTATGTGCTACTGCCAACATGCCCTTGTCCTGCGCTCTGCCCACCTGCCAGGAAGACACCCATCACTCACTTCTGGATATCCTCCATGCCAGCCGCCTGTCTGCCTGGACGTCCAGCTTCTACCTGTTGCCAAATCCTCTAGACAGCAGGTTCTGCCATCTTTTTGGACCTCCCAGCTGCTGGGTCCTTCTCCAAAAGACTATTTTTTCTCCAGCGCTGGCCCTCTCCCACTATATCTAGTTCCTAGTTATGTACCAAAGAGCAATTGACTTTCTCTCTGGCTGCCATGGCATCCTTTTCACTCCTATGACTCCCTGCCCAGTGCGATCTATGGAAGCAATTAGAAAAAACAAATTCATTGTGCTAAGACCACTGCAATTTTGCTACTTCAGTTAAAAATGTACATGGACTCGAACTCTCTCACCTTCTCTATTGCTTCATCTCTAGGAAAACCGCCTGCTCCAGCCTTCCCTGACTGGCTCCTAGGCTTCTTCCCCTTTGGCTTTCTCTTGGCTTGCAAGACCTGCAAACTCCATGAGTATGGTCCACTGCCCTGGATTTCAAATTCCTGGTACCCTCATCATTCAGCAGTCATCTGGCCCTCAACACTCAGGCTACATGTTGTACGCTTAGCTTTCTGGATCCTGCCTAATCAGTCCTACTAGTTGCCACCCACATTTGGTTAGGTTTTCTTATGATATCTGGAGAAGTGGGAGCAAACTAAATTATTTTGTTTCTACAATACAAAACTTTATTTCTGTCACTTGTACATATTTTAGATTTTTCAGTGCCTAACCAACACTAAGACCTTTGCGAAGTTTTCCTTGACCCCCCAATCCACTTAATGGAAGCTTGAGATATTGATTCTACATTTGTGATGTGTTTTTTTTTTTCCCCTCTAAGACTGTTCAAAACTGGCGTGACTTTTTGATGGGAAGAATAATATGGTTAGCCTGTTTATAAATTAACAGACAAGGAGGTGTACAAACCCAAAATTATTCTCACAGGAAGCAAGTTGCTGGCTCTGACATCCCTTCTCTTTCTTAGCTTGCCAGAAACAGATGTTGACAGTTCTCTTATTTGGGGAATATATCCAGAAGGATGAATATTATCCTTGAGAAACACAATATACCGTATATAACTTCTTATAAGCAAAGAAGTAGTTTATTTAAGCTTAGAGAAAGGACATACAGACAATCTGGACAAAGAAAAGAAAGAATGCCGTCAAGCAGTCGAAAAGCTTAGCCAGCTCTCAACTTCACGGAAGTTTCTGGGCTAGCTGAAAGGGGCAACTGATGGTGCTAGAGGGCTGCAGATGGAATCAGACCTGAGAGACCGAAGTCTTCTCCACACAAAGCCAGAATTCTCTGAGAAGTGAAAAATACCAGCCTTCCAGCTGGTACTTTTGCCCACTTTTCCCAAAGAAATCCAATTTCTTTTAACACATAAAAAACTATAATTAACCTGTTTTCACTTCAATCAAAGGGTATTTATAAGGAGCTTTCCATATACCAAACCCTATACATGTTAATATGTTTGCATGTATGCATAAAGATTGTATATGACAGTTCCCGTTCTCAGACTTCAAAATATAAATGGTTAGAGTCTGAAAAGTAAGAAGTCTGGTGAAAAAAAAGAAACTAGTTTATTTGTCTAGTCGTGCTCAGAAAATCTAGCCTACATTTTAAGTGTTAGGCGTTCTTAGCATAAATAGTTTTTTTCTTTTTGTTTTTTAAGGAAGCATGCCTGATTTTGCTGGGGGTTGAAACTGACGTGCAACTCACAGAAACGTGTCTGCATTGTGGTGTGAATGGAACCATAGACTGGGAAAGAAATGGAATAACTCAGAGATTCCAGTAGATGGGGAACGTGTTGAAGCCACCAGAGCCTAGTGGTATGTGGCAATCAGAGATGGCTGACTCCTTTTGAATAAAAATGTCATGCTGACCTGGTGGAGGCAAACCCTGCAGGTGGTATCTGGCAGCTGCTATCAAAACAACAGAGTCAGTGTATAATCAGGGTGACCTGAAACCGCCAATCACACACCACTGTCTTCAGCGGCGCAAGGCTCCAGCACTTTCAAATATGCAGTACTCCCTTTCTCTGCTCATCAAGCAGGAAACACTTGTGCATCTGGTGTCTGCAGACTTCTTCATACAACCAGTTCAGGGACACTGAGCTGCAGACTTTGATGTCTGTGGACAGAGCCCTACCTGGCATTTGGTCTCACCATTAAATGGCCATAAAAACATGTGTCATATTTGTTCCAAATTCCAATACATCATATATTGAAAGTTCGAGGTCCTCTTGCGACTGGAAGTTTTGACAACTTTATTGGTTTACAGAGAATTGACTGATTTAAGAGTATAATCTACCTAATATTTTCACCTGCCGATGACTTAGTTCAGAGTCAGTGTTGTTAGTTGTGTTTGTCAAAATATCTGAAAAAAGTAAAACCTTATTTTATAAAATCATGGATATGATTTAACCAACTACTTCTATTTCTGTGAATCTGTTGTGAGAAAATAATCATAATGCAACAGAAATTTATATAAAAAGAAGTTTGTGAAAAAATTGTAATATTGACAATTACATAAAACGTATATTGTTCTATATATAAGGAATATATAGAACCTTGGAGTATGAGGAAATATTTAAAAATAAGAACTTGATTGTCAGGAAAATGTTCCTAAAACTGAATGCTAAGTAATAAAGGCAGATCACAAAATATTCATTCAACAAATATTTATTGAGGCTGACCATGTAACAAACATTGTTTTAAGCCTAGAGGTGTTACTAGGAACCAAAAAAACCCAAAAAACTAAAAACAAACTCTTCCTTTGTGGCGATTACGTTCTAGTGTATCTTATAATGTCCTTTCAACTATGTAAACAAACAACTATGCAAACAAATAAAATAAGCAATCATAGAAAAGGAAGTGGAAGGGAATTGTAGTGGACGCTGCATCCGTGTCCCTCAGATCCCTTAACCATGTTAGTGCAGAATATCTCCCATGCACTTACCCTCCCAAAGCCAGACCTGCATCTCTTTTGAAAGGCTGCTGTCTGGCTTGCTGTAGAGCCTGCTCTGCAGAGGTGCCTGGAATATACAGGTCCCCAGGGGCAGCCCTTAACCAGTGACTGAAGGAGTCACTGAAGGAGTCACATGGTGTAATTACTGCATCTCCCTTGTTCTGGTTGGAACATCTGTCTCCTATGGATCAAGCAGAACTACCCTCTGTATGACCTTGTTTGCTATCACACCTTTACTGCTGGGGAACCAAACAAAGACCAACATTTGAACAGAGATGGTAGGCTAATAATAATCATAGCTTGCATTCCTTGAGTGCCTCTTATGTTTCAGATTTTAACATGAATTATCTTAATTTTCACAGCAACACTGTGAGATAAGTACTGTTATTGTCCTTGTAATACAGATGAATATGAGGCTGTGGGCATTTTCTTTTCCTTCCTTATACTTCCATGTCTCTTGCCATGTTCCACCAAGATACGTATCATTTTTACAAGCATCTAGGGCATGAGTACCCTTTTTCTGGAGTGTTGGCTGTAGGAGCTGCAGGAATAGTGTTCTCTTGGCAGCTGTGAATATTATTGCTCTTATATCTGAATGCAGTTCTTTGTCAATCAAAGAATGATAAAATAATCATATCATGACCAAGTATTTCTGTGACCTTTATCAATTAATTCCTTTATGAAAGTGAACAAAAAAGTACATATTAGAGTGGATTTCTGCCTATTGCCTTTGAAGCTTGCTTCATTGTCTGGGAATTTTTGTTCAGTCTAATGTACTTTAGATTTTCAGAACCACCTGTATTTTAAAATATTATCCTTTTACTCATTCTTTTAATTTGCCCTAAAATGTCCCAATTTTATTATTTAAGTTAATAATGCGTTGCTCTGGTTTTAATGTTACACTTACATTTAGTTTAAACATTTGTCTAAGATCGTGACATTTTCATAAGAAGTTTTTGACCCAACCTCCATTTGTCAAAGCTCTTCACATGGTACTTTCTAAGCATAATTGGCATTGCTCTTTATCCCTTCCATAAGACCCAAAGGAGAAAAGGCCCATAACTGAAGTTGAACCACACACATTTATATGTATGATTTCTCTGTGCTGACTTAAAATAAGAAACCAGTCAACTAGGAAAATGGTTCTCTATGTTATTTCACAGTAGAAGTGGTCATCTTGGACCAGAGCAACTCTCTTCTTGTTAGTGTCATAACCCGTATGGGCAGAAATTCCTAAAGATATGTGTTACTTGGACTTTGGTCGTATGGGATAAGGTCTAACTAAATAGCTTAGGAAAAAAAAAAAATTTAAAGACTGGTGAAATCTAAGGACGTTTTAAGTAGCCAAGCCAAAAATGACAGCAGGGATGTGTCTGGACCTCAGGGATGCTCCCTGACCAGAAGTGAAATCTTTAATAGAATTCAACATTCCTAAGAATAGTGGTGGTGGTGGTGGTGTTTTGTTGTTGTTTGTTTTTGGTATTGAGTTGTATGAGCACTTAATGCTTTTAAGATTAAGATAAGAAGAAAGAAACATCAGAAAGTTGTTTACATCTTAGCTAAGTTCTGAAGGAAAACAATAAAAACAAAACAGTGATGGGGAAAGTGGTTCTTGGCACAGGGAAAGGCGGTGGCATAGGATGTGAAGAACTGGGAGTAATCTTTTTTTTGTTTGTTTTTGTTTTTTGTGGTACGCGGGCCTCTCACTGTTGTGGCCTCTCCTGTTGCAGAGCACAGGCTCTGGATGCGCAGGCTCAGCGGCCATGGCTCACCGGCACAGACGCTCCGCGACATGTGGGATCCTCCTGGACCGGGACACGAACCCGTGTCCCCTGCATCGGCAGGCGGACTCTCAACCACTGCGCCACCAGGGAAGCCCTGGGAGTTATCTTTTTTAGGCCAGAGAAAAATGTACTTAGGGAAAGTAGAAAAATAGAAAATAAAAGTACTTAGTGGGGAAGTAGAAAATAAAAAGTACATAGGAAGGGAATACATACTGATTACACTAGAATGTTGGAACTTTTGGTAGAGTGCTATTAATCAGAATAAGTTTTTTGATATTTTATATTTAGCTTGTAGTTAGAGATGTCTGAGAGTTTATCAAGATAACTTACCTGGAGCTCAGAAGAGGAGATATTACGTACTTAAAGAGAATGGGTACAAAAAGAAGAAAAGTGGGCCAAGAAAGTTTCATCTGGGTTGATTTTATTATCAAGTGCTTAAAAAAATTATTTTCTTTGACAAGAATCTTATGAAGACCTAGACTGTTTATGCTATGGCGCAGGAATGCTCTGAATCCTAAGAAGTCTAATCAAAAGTAACCTCATAAGTCAGACCTCAGATAGGGGTCCCTGACTCATGGGGGTCTGGGGTGGGGGGAGGGGTGATTTGACCCTTCTTAACCCCTGAGTTCTTTTCTCTATACCAACTGCCCTCTGAAGCAGATCTGGGGGACTGGCATCTAGGGCCATCACATCATACATCCCTGCGCAGATTTACAGGAAATATGTTCACCCTGGACCACAGCAGAGGTGATGTGCTGCAACAAGTGATTCAGATTAAAGGCTCTTTTCCAAAGGTGGACACCCCTTATGTTTGACACTATTATTAGGTTACTTTCATTGGGATTGTAAAATGACTTTATATAGGTCATCTAGGAGCAGTGAGTTTTCAGGATGTTGTTTTAGGAGCTAAAAATAAAATTAGATTAGCAGTAATTAGTGAAGTGGGTGTAATTTCATACCTCCGACCGTAATCATTTCCCAAAGGGGTTTTCTCTTGATTTTACTTTACAGTGCATCATGTCCTTTGTTGAAAGAAAATACCCGCTACAAGAGCAATTTTAAGGAAAGTACAGTAAACAAACTAATGTAATGATGGGCTGCATAGAATGCTCTGTTTTCATGAAATAAACCACTAAAAATATTCCTTGCAGCAACAATGCGAAAGTAGTAATATTGTAGTTCAAAACAGTTCCAAGCTATTATTTTATTTTGCAAGATGTTGTTGGCAGAATCTAGTCTCAATAATTACTTTTTTAAGAAGAGTGAAAAAAAATAATTTAATGCACTCTAATGCTGACTCTAAAAATATCGGAGAACCAAGTATACAGGGATCAGACTATTAATAGCTTGAAACACTGTCAGTCAGTGGGATGGGACACACTTTTTTTTAGATTGTGAGCCAAAATCTAAATTTTACTGCCGAATTATGTACTTTGAATCTGTAGCACACTTAAAGGTGAGAAAAGGCTGTAAGTGATTAAAACCTCTTGTTTCGCAACGCCCCGTAGGAGACATTTAATTGTTTCAAGAGATGCAGAAGTTCTCAGATGTGATTGACTCAATTATAATTAATTTAAAATGAAATATATAATATAGCACTTTTACAAAATTGGTAAGAATCATATGCAAACTGAATTATGATTTACTGTCACAATTCCAAAAATCTAGGAATTCTTAAACTAAGCATTAGCAACCGTTTGACTAAATGTAGTAGGAAGTGGTGTTACTGTAAGTGGAGTCCAGCTGCTTGCTACTCTAAAGCCAATACTAGAGAGGCAAGGTTGGTGGGAAAGAAAGTTTGCTTTATTTTGGAGGCCAGCAACCGGGGGGGTGGAGGGGGCAGAAGGGCATCTTATGTCCAAAGGCCAACTCCTCTCCCCGCCCCACCCCCCGACAAACAGTGGACAAGAGTTTTTATAGGTGGAGGCAGGGGGCTACATGTCCTCTCCAACAATTACCTTCAAATTGGTCATGCCTTGTCCGATCAGCATCGTCTTGATTGTTTTAAGTACAACTGTACTTCCAGGGTTGGTTTGTTTCCATTTCTTTGAGGCCACTTCTCAGAATTGTGGCAGCTTATCTCATGGCTACAATCTGGTCATCATGTAGTTCACTTCTTCCACCTGGTGGGAGTTTCAATATCTATAAGAGGGCTCACAGGATATGGCTCAGAATATTATCTACAGCCCTTGAAGAGGAACTAAAGGTCCTTGACTTTATTTAATGACTAAACTATTGTTATTTGGTGTCCTTTAACTGTTTTCCTTTGTTTCTGCATGTTCTCACTCCTTTGATTAAACTTATTCTTCGGCTAAAGTTTTTCTACAGACAAAAGGCAGATGGAGGGCTTCCCTGGTGGCGCAGTGGTTGAGAGTCTGCCTGCCGATGCAGGGGACACGGGTTCGTGCCCCGGTCCGGGAAGATCCCACATGCCACGGAGCGGCTGGGCCCGTGACCCATGGCCGCTGAACCTGCGCGTCCGGAGCCTGTGCTCCATAACGGGAGAGGCCACAACAGTGAGAGGCCCACGTACCGCAAAAAAAAAAAAAAAAAAAAAAAAAGGCAGATGGAGAACATGGTGGGGAAGGAGCAGAGGGTCCTGCTCCATTTCAGTGGGACAAAAGTTCAGCAAATAGGGCTTAATCCTGAGAAAGTCTCCTTTCAGCAGTTACAGATACTGGTTTGGCTGTCACCTTCTATAGTTTACTCATACCCACATTCTGGGTAACTATTTCACCAGTGGCCATTTCCCTGATCCGGTCTTTCACTGGAAAATTGTAAAATTCCAAACACCATGAATCTGGCATTATAAGTAAGATGGTTGGAAGGCCTTTATGTTTATGGAGAGAAGACAAGTGACTTCACAGAAAAGTAGGGAAACTCAGGTGTTAGCACCAGAAAGGGAAGACAATTGGAAATCTGTTCATGGGTGATTTGGGAAAAGGTAGTGAAGTCTATATAATAGCTCAGCAAGCCCCTCTAAAATAGTCCTATAGCAATTGCAAATAGATGTGTTCATTTCCCTTAAATTAAAAAAAGCATATATTTTATTTTTCCTTTCTATTGATACATACCTTACATACAGTACAATGTATAAATCTTAATTGTACAACTCAATGAATTTTTTTATATATGTATATATCCACTACCAAATTCAGATATGGAACATATCTAGCCTCTTAGCAGACTTCCGTATGCCTCTTCCCAATTGATAACCCCATTATTCTGATATTTAGCACCCTAGAAAGAGTCTCAGTTATTTCACATTGTCCCCAATACTTGGTATCGTCAGTTTTAATATTTTAATGTTAGCCCTTCTGGTTGAAGTGTAGTGATGTCATATTGTAATTTTAATTTGCATTCCTCTGGTGGCTAATAATGTTAAACACCTTTTCATGTGCTTATTGGCTATTTGGATGTCTTCTTTTGCAAAGATCCTGTAAATGTCCTTTGCCCAGTTTTTAAAAATCATTAAGCATAAAAGACCGATACATAATTTTTATAAAAATTATGAACTTCTCTTCATCAAACAACTGTATCAAGAGAGTGAAAAGGCAAGCTAGAGGAGAGGAGAGGAAATTTTCATATTTGAAATTTCAAACTGATTAAGGTTAACCATTTCTCCACTTTTCATGAACCATGAAGACAAGGGAAGTATATGATGCTTTCCCAGTGCTACACATGCAGCTTGGCATAGAATAGGTGATGAATGCATACCTGTGAATGAATGCATGAGTACCTGAGTGAATGAATGAAGTAGTCGTCCCTCCCCATCTAAATATATACAGATTATGACCAACTGATTTGGTTTTTCTAAGGCTAAGAGAAAGCTCAATTGTTAGCAGGAACAGGGACTCTGAATATGACTCTATTCCCTGAGCAATGCCAACCTGAGAGCTGGCCCCAATGATGACTGGTCCCTAGAGCTGATGTACAAATTCCACTTGAGGGCTGTCAGGTCCCCTGGCCATCTTTTATTGGTGCCCTGGGTCACAGTAGATATCCAACCAAAGATGTGCTCTCTGCCTTGCGGCAGGGGTGGAGACTGCCCGAGGGGCTTCCTGGCCTACTAGAAAGAGAATAATGCTGAAGTCTGAATGCCTACACACTATCACAAACGGACCACAAGTAAATACTTTCCCAGTTTTGGTTTCAGTTTCCCCAATTGCAAAATAAAAGGGATCATCTATGAGCTCTCTAGACCCTACTTGCTCCGACACTCTGTCACTGGAGAGTCTGAAGAAAAGAACTTTTATGGGAGAAACAGTACTGGACACCCTGTAGGTCAAGATGACCTGAGCAGTGTATTCTGCTCAAGTCCCAGAGGGCCCACAGTACCTTTGTACTTGATCCAAAAAGGCAGTCTTTTAAGTTGTCCCAGCACCTAACTACTCTCTTCTGTAGGCTGAGATGAAAAAACTTCCAGAATTCTTTGCAAAAGGAGCCCAAACCCAAAACAACAATGCTCCTTGGATACAAGTAACATTTTCTTCTAGAAATAGAAAATGTCCTCTAGCTTAGTTATAATTTCTGCAATCTGTTCTGCCAAATTTTTTTTGGTTTGTATAACTGCTATTCAGAGTTCTTTTGGCAAAAATGAAAATCTAGCTTATTTCTAATAGCCTGTTAATTTTCATGGGATGTCCCATTTAAGAACAGATGAAAAAGTCACCACTGGAGTCTTGTTATAGAGAAGTTAACCCTAGATTATTTACTATTGATAAACAATCTATTTGAAGAATAGATGCTTCTTTTTGAAAGAAAAATATGAAGTTTTCACCCTGTTATAAACACTATTTTCTCCTTTTTCACTTGAAAACCAATCTTTATTTTCAGCTTAAAGAGCAGTTATCCTAGAACACATTATATGTAATAGAGCATGCTAATTATTTTGCCTTTTTAAAAAAGTAGCTTCTCTAATATCAATCACCACATTTACTAATAGAAGAGATCCACTGGCCTGCATGATTAACCAATTTGGGCTCCCTGAGGGAAGACAGGAATGAAAGATATATGAATGATATGCCAGTAACCAATCAAAAGTGAGGGAGTGACATCCTAGTCAATGGAGAAAGCATTTATGTAACTGACCTAAGATATGACTGACAGCAGTCATTATGTGAGGGACGGGGGGAGGGGAGCTGATGCCTAGTCCTTAAAATGAAAGACAAAAAAAGCAAAAATTGTGCCATACTCTGTTGACATTCTTAAAAACAAACAAACAGACAGACAAACAAAACCTTTACATGTTTGTATAAGCCTCATGGAAAAGATGCCACTGTCAAATATATGTATCTTGCAACATCGCCCTCAAACCTGATAATGGTAATAATAATGATAATATTGGCCAGGAACGGAACCAAGCATTTTTTATTGCATTACTTATAATTCTCAACTACTCTATAAGTACCATTTTATCACCATTTCATAGATGAGGATGCCAAGGCACAGAGGGGTTAAGAAATATACTCAAGATCAACATGGAGTAAAACTCTAGATAGGAACACAGACGGTCTAGCTCTTAACTGCTTCTTCTGTACAACTTCTGGAGATGCTGATATGCTCTATGGTACATTAAAAATGGCTGCAAACTCTTTGCTGTTGTTCACATTGAGAGATGAACTTTCATCCCCATCCTCTAAATGGGAGTGGGCCTTAGTGACTTTCTTGATCATGGAATGTGGTGGACATGACATTCTGTACTTCCGAGGCTATGTCAAAGGAAGCAACGGGCTTCTTCCTGTGCCTCTTGGAGCTCTCACTCTCTGGATTCTCCATCTCAGAATCCAGCTGCCACACCCTAAGAAGCCCAAGCCATATGGAGTGGCCGTGTGAAGGTGCTCTTTCAATGTCCCCAGCTAAGCTGCCAGAGGACAGCCAGTGTCAAAAACCAGCCATCTGAGTGATCCATCTAGACATCTAGCTTAGCTCTGCCTTCAGATAACTGTCATCCCAGCTGCAACCACGTGAGAGATTCCCAAGCAAGAACCATCCAACTGAGCAACAACTCACAGAACCGTGAGACATATAATTGTTTGGTTCCATAAAGTATTTGGGTGGTTTGTTACAAAGCAAAAGATAAACAAAAGAACACCCCCGTGCAACACACCATTTACAGATGAGTTGTATTTTTAAAAAATTACTTACAAATTGATTTTTTGAAACTCAGAACATGTCTACCCCTAGTTAGAATGTTATAAATAGCTATAAAGTTCCTAGGCCACTTCACTAAAGTCTATTTAACCCACAGTGTAGCTTAAATTTGCAATGAAAATAGTAACAATACTGTTACAAGACTAGTAATTAAATAGACTTAAAATATGAGAAAAATGAAGAAGTCATTTTTTAAAATTTACCATAAATGTTTGTGCTTAGGGGAAAAAAAGATTAAGTTATGAGAGAGAGATGATACCTTTTTGGGTCTTCTGATGGGAATTTTCTGATATCTTTCAAGACCTCTATAAATTGATAACATCTAACCTTCATTAAACCTAACCTCTCTGCAAAAAGTATGGTTTTCCTTAAACCTATATCAAGCGTAATTCGGGGGACAAAACAGAATTGTGTAGCAAAAATAAGAGAGACAAAAGGAAAATTTTGGGGTGCTGCTCAATAACAATAATAGAAACAAGAAAAGAATGAGCATAGGGCTTCCCTGGTGGTGCAGTGGTTGAGAGTCCGCCTGTCGATGCAGGGGACACGGGTTCGTGCCCCGGTCCAGGAAGATCCCACATGCCACGGAGCGGCTGGGCCCGTGAGCCATGGCCGCTGAGCCTGTGCATCCAGAGCCTGTGCTCCGCAACGGGAGAGGCCACAACAGTGAGAGGCCCGCATACCGCAAAAAAAAAAAAAAAAAAAAAAAAAAAGAATGAGCATAAAGACAATATGATGGGCATTTGTAGTTTTTGTCACGTAGCATCCACTTACCTTTTCCCAGAAAGGAAATGGGTGCTAAGAGTCTCTGCTACAATCTATCCTACGGTCACTAAATATCTTTTTTGCTCATACTTCTCATATTCCAAACACAGTATCCCCCTGGAAAAGGAAACAGTCCCTGCATGCAGTCTAGGACCTCCTGGTGATGCCAAGTGACCCCAGTCAAGCTTCAGTTTACCTGACTACTTTGGTCTATTGACCTGTCAATTAAAAAGACAAGGAACCCAGCTTCTCCTCCTCCACACAAACTCAGTTTACAAATGGTGGAAAGAGAAGCTGAAAAGCAACAGTAACTCCCATTTAGAGAATGAAAGAGTGGGAAGCATTTTTTAAATCTTCTGGAACACACATTTGAAGGTCCCTGACCTAAAAGTGGGGAAATTTCTCTGAATAGACCCTAATTCTGCCCTCTGGGAAGAACTCCAGGTCAATTTTTTTCTGTGACCTCTGGACCAACCTTTCATCAAGCTGTTCCTTGTCTATCCAACTCCTTGTTCACATCTCAAGGGGATACTGAGGAGTATATCCTTAGTGGGGGAGGGGCTGTGTGTACCAGTCAGTATCTCCCCAGAAATCAGATGGCATGTTCAAATTAGGATAACTTAAGGGGGATTTACTTACAGAAGGACCATTAACAGAGGTGTGAGAAGGGGAAGAAGAGCTACAAAGAACAATGCAGTCATCCAAGATTTAGTAACTATGGAGTTCTCAGACTGTAATAGGGAAGAACCTTTTGTATTCTGATACAAGTTAATCACTAAAGGGATGTTGCCTATAAGCTTAAGTTATACATAATGGCGCATCTCTGGGAACCTTGCCTCCCAGGTACAGGAAGTCGCCTACACATGAACCTCCAAGTTGAGAACCTTCAAATATGTGAAAGTGTGTTCGCATGTCCAGTCACGTAAGTGTATGGTGTACATTGTCACATGCGTGCATCCTCTACTAGTGACTGTGCTTTTGTGTACTTTACTGTATAGTACTGTATAGAGTACAGTAGTACAGTGTCTTTATTTCAAGCTAGATCTGCAAGAGGACGACTTCATTGAACTCCTTGCTGTGCAACATGAGGGGCTTACTAATGAAGACCTGATGGAATTGGGGGCCCAGAGAAAGGACGAGGAGAGACAAGAGGAAGAAGAAGTAACTGAAGAACCGAAGAGATTCACGATGCAGGAAATGGCAAGGGGATATTTTTTATTTGAGGAGGCACTGTTAGTATTTGAAGCACAGGACTGGAACGTAGAATGGTACACGAAGGTTGCAGCAGCCGTTCAGAATGCAATCCAGTGCTACCGTGTCATCTATGATGAGGGAAAAAAGAGCTACTACCCAGACATCACTGGATTGTTTTTTTCAAGAGGATAGATAGAACTGAATCCAGCAAGGAACCAGAACCTGTGTCATCAATGTCAGGCGTGAGTGAAATTGCAGCCTGCCCTCCTATGGCTGATGATCCTTCAAGTCTACCGTCTCCCATCTCCTCTCCCTCCTCTAGTCAGTAACTCTTCCTGCCTGTTCACTCGATGTCAGCCCGTGTATGCCAGCTGTTGGACTGTACTACGGTACTTTTCAAGGTACTGTGCTGTAAGATTAAAAATGTTTATTTTTTGTGTTTGTTTGTTTTTTATGTATTATTTGTGTGAAAAGTATTATAAACCTATTATAGTACAGTACTACATAGCCGATTGTGTTAGTTGGGTACCTAGGCTAACTTTGTTGGACTTAACGAACAAATTGGACTTACGAACACACTCTCGGAACAGAATTCGTTCATATGTAGGGGACTTACTGTAATGAGCATTAAGCTAAAATACCTTTGTTTAGCTCACAGGAAACATCCTAACCAGGCCCACCTGTGAATGACTGCAGAAAGGAAGAAATGAACATATCTCCTCCAGAGGCTAATGGGAACCAGGGAGTGTTTGACTTTACTCTCTCCCCTTTTAGTATAAATGGAACCTGAATTCTAACTCAGGCAAGATGGTTCTTTGGGGCATGAGCCCACCATCTCCTCAGTTAGCTGGCTTTCCAAATAAAGTCTCTATTCTTTGCCCCGATAACTCCTCTCTCAATTATTGGCCTGTGAGCAGTAGGAGCTTAGACTTGGTAACAAGACCTCTAGGCTCGGTGGTACGAGAGAAGTGGCAGATTGTCAGAATCCAGGAAAAGAAAGTCTTTCTGAAGGAAGTGGTAGCCTTTGCAACTGAGGCACACACAGCCTAAGACAGCCTTGTAGATAGGGAGCCAGGAGAGTAAGTCCCCCAGCCCTTCTCTCTGTTCTACCTCTAGTCTCCTCTGTAGAGGACTTACTGCCCGCCTGCCCCCTTCTGTTTCTTTCTTGCTCTTGCTTCTTTCACTGTACATTGTCCTAAGAAGGCATGTGAAAAGCAGAGAAGAGGCATGTTATGTGATGATGGACTGCAAGGGGTAGTGGACTAAGGACAGTTCTATTTTTAATTCTGAAAATTTTTGTACATTAATCCTAGAACAAAAGATACATACCAGTGGCCAAAAGACACATGAAAAGAAGTTCAACATCACTAATCATTAGGGAAATGCAAATCAAAACCACAATGAGATACCACTTCACACCTGTCAGAATGGCTATCATCAAAAAGATAAGAAATAACAAATGTTGGAGAGGACGAGGAGAAAAGGGAATCCTCATGCACTGTTGGTAGAATTGTAAGTTGGTGCAGCAACCATGGAAAACAATATGGAGGTTCCTCAAAAAATTAAAAATAGAACTTTCATATGATTCAGCAATTTCACTTCTGGGTATTTACCCCAAGAAAAGATAAACACTAATTTGAAAAGATATATGCACTCCAATGTTCATTACAGCTTTATTTACAACAGCCAATATAGGGAAGCAACCTAAGTATCCACTGATAAATGAATGGATAAAGAAGATGCGGTATATATATGCAATGGAATATTACTCAGCCATAAAAAACGAAATCTTGTCATTTGTGACAATATGGATAAATCTAGAGAGTATTATGTTAAGTGAAATAAGTCAGATAGAGAAAGACAAATACCATATGATCTCACTTGTATGTGGAATCTAAAAAGAAAACCAACCAATCAAACCAAACCGAACAAAACAGACTCATACATTCAGAGAACAAATGAATGGCTGCCAGAAGGGAGGGGACAAGGGGTGTGGAGGAAATAGGTGATGGGGATTAAGAGGTACAAATCTTAGTTATATAATAAATGTCACAGGGATGTGATATACAGCATAAGGAATATGATCAACAATATTGTTATAACTTTGTATGGGGACAGATATTTACTGGACTTATTGTCGAGATCATTTCATAATGTATGCAAATGTCAAATCACTATGTTGTAGTACACCTGAAACTAATATAATATTGTATGTCCATTATATTTCACTTAAAAAAGACTTTTAAAATAAATAAAATTAAAATGTCAATCTCATTCTTGCTTTAAAAAGGATTGGATAAATATAAAACATAAAGCAATATGGGTTAAAACAGAAAAAAAAATAATATTCTAGAATTGACTGTGTTAAGAAAATATGGTGTGAACTTAAGTGGTCAAAAGGAGAAGCTGAGAATTTACATACAGGGTGCCTTTTTGAGATACACTGAATGGATCACCAACTAATTGTTTTAATCATGCTTCTCTTTTGTTAACTACACACGGTTCAGATCACACCTAACCTCTCACAAAAAAGGCACAGATTATGATTCATCTACTTCCAATTAGCATATTTATTTCTGCTAACTGAAACACTTCTGACACCCTGTGAAAAGAAACTTCTTGAAAAATCTTTACACATAGCAAGTCTGTCCACTTGGAAACACATTTATGTACTTTACATTTTTGTACATTTTTCAATTTAGAGTGCTTTATACATATAGTTTCAATTAATCTTCCCCAAACTACAATGTCGTTGGTATTATTTCCATTTGCACTAAAATGATAGTGATGCTCAGACGGTTACATTACCTGCCCAAGGATTGGGGAAAGAGGTTGCAAATCCAGACGTCTCATGCACTTTTATTTCATGATGTTGAACATCACTTGTAAGCAGTAAACGTTTCCATCTCATTACCCAGAATGCAGGATGGCTCATAAGATGCAGAGATGCTCCTAGAATTCGGATATCAGGCTGCCCTGGACCACACGAATAATGAATATTTGCTCACATTTGCCTGTCTCATTTCTTACCTCTGTGGATGCTACCACTCATGCTTCCTGATTTCCCTGACCCCAAGCGAAGAAATAATCGTAGTGTGCTACACACGCAGTATTCTTTCAGTAAATGTCTATTGCAGTGAACTTATGCCTCCCATAGGAAAGTTAGCACAGGGTAACATTTTTGCAAGTGCATTTTCAGCCTTCCTATCTCACCAGATATAAGGAGGGTAAAATGGAGATAAGCATCTATCACGCTGCTTTTTAAAATATATATATATGTATAAATGATTCTTTTTTTAATGTACTTTTATTTATTTATTTATTTGTTTATTTGTTTGTTTATTTATGGCTGCGTTGGGTCTTCATTGCTGCTCACCGGCTTTCTCTAGTGGCGGTGAGCTGGGGCTACTCCTCGTTGAGGTGTGCGGGCCTCTCACTGTGTTGGCTTCTCTTGTTGAGGAGCATGGGTTCTAGGTGCATGGGCTTCAGTAGCTGTGGCACATGGGCTCAGTAGTTGTGGCTCGTGGGCTCTAGAGCACAGGCTTAGTAGCTGTGGCGCACGGACTTAGTTTCTCCGCGGCATGTGGGAGCTTCCCGGACCAGGGATCAAATCCGCCTGCATTGGCAGGCGGATTATTAACCACTGTGCCACCAGGGAAGTCCCCGCACTGCTTTTTTTGCTGATTAACATGTCTTTGATCTGTATGTTTTTATATGTCCTATCCTTTTACTTATGTTATGCTGTTTCCTGAGACCAAATACATTTTATATGTTTATTTTGTCTAATGAACATCCGTATAGTGCTTGCCATGTGTTCTAGGTGCTCTGCAAATATTAGCTCATTTAATTCTAGTAACAGCCCTAGGAGGTAGGCACTATTATTATCAACATACTATAGATTATAAATCTGAAGTATGGAGATATTAAGTAACTAACTCAAGGCCGCACAGCTAGAAAGTGGAGAGACTAGGGCAGACAAGCAATCCGTCTCAAGAGCCCACCTTCTTATCCTTGGTGTTTTGTTCCCCACAGTGAACAAAAGAATAGACCAAAGAGAACTGAATAATCGTGTGTTAGTTAGTCTTGGACATAATAGCATGCCGTTCTACAGAGATGGCATAGCGAATACTTTGATGAAATCAGTGAATAAATGACATAACTTTTGCAGATTATGCTTCAATTTCAGAGAACATCTGACTTTGATTCTTTATAAAATATTTTAAACAACAAAAGTATTCTAAATTAAGAAAATATTCAAAGGATATAGAAATTTATAATCTGAGGACTTCTCCCACCAAAGGCCACACCCCAGAGGTAATTACTTTGACTAGCTGGTCTCCAGATTTCAAACCTTTTTATGGAATTATGCTACACACACACACACACACACACACACACACACACACACACACATGCAGTACTTTTCCCCCAAAATGAAATCATATTATACACATGACATTGACAACTGGCTTTTCCGCTTAATTACATCTGACTTCTGTCTGTTTCAACATATGTTCCTTCTAAGGGCAGTGCAGTATTCCATTCTATGTGAGACTTTACATGCGATTTCTCACTTTGTATCATAATTTATAGTTTGCAAAGCATCTTCATGTTCATCATCTCATGGCCCAAAAGCTTTGGTTAAACAGATCTATACTCATTTTAATAAAACAGAAGGAATCAACAGTCATTTTTCACATTAGTACTCTATAAATATGACCTAAGAACACATAAGAAGCTTACTAGTATGGGCTGAATTTGTTGGTATTTTAAAATATTTTTATGAATGACTACATCAGTGAGAGACCAAATGGAAAGAAGGATCTGATGTGTTTCTCCTTCTGCTGTGATCCCAGTGAGTTCCTGAGCACTGGTGAGGAGGGTTAGATTGCATTAGCCAACGTTTGACCAGAGGACTAAACCTCTCCCATGACTTTATCTGAGCTGTGACACTTTCCCTGATTTCATAGGAAACTCCTTGGGGGCTGAGAGGGAGTCGAAAAGCCAAATCAGTGTCAGCTGGAAGTAAATCTGCCTTATAGGGCAGCCATATGGGGAAGGGGAATGTTCTTTTAACACCTCTCCTACTCAGTGCTCCAGTGGAATGGCCAAGGTCCCTGTCTTCTTTGGAGCTAGTTAAGCAGCAGTTGTATTCTGCACTAGGAAGACACATCTCCTGTAGAACAGAGCAGTCCTTGCACTGTTGCAAAGTACAGAGGTGTCAACTGAATACCATTTGACCCTCTTTAAACACCTTGCTGTTCAATTTCAAACCATCCAACATGGCTTGAAATTTACACTCTAACACCATTAGAATAGGCAAAGGCCATAAAATGTTTTTGTTATATTTTTAAAACATTGGTCCAATAGCAAGCCTTAGTGATACGCAACTCTGACAAAATTATGGCTCAGTCAAGGCATGTTTTACACCAGCTTTTCAGGATACTTAATTTCCATTAAGGAAAACAGAGTTTGAACTAAGGACATTCAGCATAGATATTTATTAAAGAATTGAAACGGAAGCAGGAGATTCAGTGTAGTCGAGGATCGTAAGATATTCTAGACTTCACAGCGGGAGGGAGGGCAAGGTGACAGAGTGGTTGGATATCAAAAGAACAGAAGGAAAAGAAGACAAACTGTGGTGGCAGCTTTGACTATGGCCTTGCAGTTCCCAAGATTGCACACGCGCGTGTGTGTGTGTCGTATTTCTGTTGGAAAGAGCAGAATCGTGTGTGAAATTTCAAGTTTCACTCTTTCTAGTAACACTGCAATGTCTCGGGATGCTAGGACTTGAATTGTTTCACTTTGACTAAACGGGCAGAAGAGAAAGCTGCCTGGAGAATATTGTATTACACACAGCGGTGGGGATGTCCCGTGCGGAAAGGTAAGGAGGATGATAGATGGGTAAAGCGTGAGTGGCACTCTGCCAGCTCGTGATAAGAATTTGGCACATCTGCAGCATCCCCGAGTGGTCTCTGATTTAGCAAAAGCGTCATAAAGATATTCGGCGTCGTAAAAGTAACACTTTATTTAACCTTCCTGTACAAATTTTAGAAGCATTAATCTGCCACAGTAGGCTCTATCTTGTACATGTAAATGGATGACACTCTGTAATCAAACCCTAAATGTGTATTTGTAGCAATACGGCTTTTCAGCACAATGTATGTTGGGAAGAAATAGACGGAGCCGGGGGACAATTAAAGGGAGATCACCGTGCTCGATGAGACCTTTCATTCCCTGAATGGAGTTTCCCAGGACTGCACTGATTTCTGAATTCTCATGTTTATTTACCAGCCAGCACAACTCTATTGGAACCCCACAAGGTCTCTCTGACTCTATCCCCTGCAATGGAGACTCATTTAGGCAGAGAGAACCCTTGCATGGATGTGATTCAAGGACTTTCTCATCTCTTTTCAATACCAGCTCCAATTATGGATTGCAGTTCTGTGTTCAAAATATCTGGAGTCTGAGAACTGTCCGAAAGAGCAAAAGCTTTGTGAATCTTAGACTTGAAGAGGGCCGGCAGCAGCTTCAGGTCTTGGGATTCGGGCTCAGGGGTGTTCCCACCCAGATTGTCCCGAAGAGGAAGGAGGCATTTGGAGATGCTGCCAGGCCCATTGGATATTTGCCAGCAAGTTTGGAATTTATGATTTATGGAGCCTGAAATTTTAGCCACCAGAAACAAATTCCTCCTGACCCAAAACAAAAATCTTAGATTGCTTTTATATAAACTATTCATTGTCAGGGGTTGAGGCAGAGGAGGAAGGCAATGATTTGGATTTGACCTCAGATCGGCTTAAGGATGCATGCCATGATATTAATAGGAATAATATCAGCACATTTTTCTCTTTCAAAATCTTTGCAAGATTTGCATACGTGTTTATTGCACAAAACATGTGCATCTTGCCTGCAATGTATTTCATTGTGTAGCATATGGTTCCTTTCAGCAAAGGATCTTAAATGACTTTAACAGAAAGAGCTCCTCCTTTCATTCACTCCCAGAGAGTAAGGTGCTATTTAAGAGGCAATAACTCTCTCCCGGGGGCTCCACTTAGGCCCTTGTAACCGCCTTGTAAGTTGCACACCCATCAGGTTTTCTCCAGTCACTCTCTCTTGGCAGGGCAGGCATGGCTTAACTGCCATGGGCAACCCAGGCCCTGCAAATCCGTAATGGAAAGCAGGAGTGTCTCCTGCTCACAGGCTAAATGTGGGATCCCTGGAGGGAAACCCAGAGGAATTGTAACCTAGAGCAGGGCTGTCCAAAAGAACTGTTATATGAGCCACAAATGCAAGCCACATATATAATTTTGAATTTTTTAGTCACAACATTTTAAGAAGTATAACCAGGAGAAATTAATTTTTATATTTGCTGCAAGCCACTATATTAAAGATATTATAATTTCAACATGTAATTGATCTAAATGTTATTAATATTACACATACCTTTTTTGGTACTAAATCTTCTAAATCTAGCTTGTATTTTTTTCGCACAGCATATCTCCATCGGAACTAGCTACATTTCAAGTGCTCAGTAGCCACTTGTGACTAGTGGCTACCATATTGCATAGCAATAGGGAGAATGCTAGGGTGAGCCAGAGAATTCTATCCAAGTGAATTTTATTCTATAGCAGAACAGGCAGGTGTCAGGGTCTGAGGTAGTGATAATGATGATGATGGTGGCGGTGGCGATGACGCTAATAACGTATACTTACCACCCCCTTTTCACTTTTTACTACTACTATTATATTCATTTTTATTATTTTATATATTTATTTATTATTTACAGCTACTATTACTATGATGGGCTGTTTTAAATGTTTTACATGTATTTACTCAATTCTCAGAAGATCCCTATAAGGTGCACAATATTGTTATTCCCCTTTAGAGATGAGGAAACTGAGGCACAGATATGACACTGAAAGAGTGTGGAAGAACCTAGAGAATGAAGGCAAGAGCATCGGATGGTGACAGGTAAATGGGGGACTGTCTAAATGAGGTTGATGGCTGTGCATTTTCACGCACTCCTCGTGTTGAATCAAGGAGAAGGTTTGGTCCATCCCATCAGCTCTGCTCTGCTAAATGGCCTCTGAGCCACCACAAAAGTAATGCAATTCCGTAGACACCTAATTTACTGCCATAAAAGGTAAGTTGAGGGCTTCCCTGGTGGCGCAGCGGTTGAGAGTCCGCCTGCCGATGCAGGGGACACGGGTTCATGCCCTGGTCCGGGAGGATCCCACATGCCGCGGAGCGGCTGGGCCCGTGAGCCATGACCGCTGAGCCTGCGCGTCCGGAGCCTGTGCTCCGCAACGGGAGAGGCCACAACGGTGAGAGGCCCAGGCACCGAAAAAAAAAAAAAAAGTTAAGTTGAGAGGGAAACCGAAGGTGAAAAGGGTTGAGAACGAGTTTATACAAATGAGAAGAGTACATTCAGAGAGAATCTTCCAACCTTCATCTTGAATGTAAATATTCTGGGACAGTCTGTGTGCAGGTCACAGAAGGGTAATTTTCTTGCGTAGTTCTTGATGTGTGTTATGCTTCTGGAGCTGTGCCCCTAGAGACCCTGCCCTGTGTTCACTTCCAGGCTGTTCTGATCTAGGAAAATAAGGATTACCCCAGATGAATAAGCCATAGACCCATAGTGGCCCCACGTACTGGAGGTGGAATCTTTGCCACATAATAATTCTAAGACAATGTGATAGAGTGTATGTAAGACCAATAAGCGTTAGAGAAGAGAAAGTCGGGGGAAATTTGGCGGAGAGGAGCCGTGTTGGGTGCCAGGCAAGGCCGGAGTTAACACTGAGCAGCAGTTCAAAGAGGGCTGAGGAAAGCTCCCAGAGGGAAAGTGGAAGAGGCATCCCAGAGATGTAAGTCCTACTTATTCATCTTATAAATTGTGCTGACAGCACACCAGTCCTTTTTAACGGAGCAACAGGAACATACATCCAGTTAAAAAACTGAGTCATTTGGCATTAACAACATGTTCACACGCCAGAACATGGCCTGACCCACATCACTCTTTTGTACACCAAATAGAATATATATTCACGCTAAGAAGTGATGAGAAGCAGTAAAAGTTTTTTTCTTCTTCTTTCCATGGCAGCACTCTGTTCCACACCCAGCATTCTGTGCAATTTACACGTGGGAAAGACTGGAAAGGTCATGTGACATCAGCTCAGCCCACACGTTGGAATGGAAATCTGTTGGCAAACGGCAGATCCTTGGTCCTGCAAAATTAATTGAGATGGGAACACTGACCCGTGAGAATGTGATTTTGTTTGTTTGTTTGTTTTTGCTATGCCATTTAGGAACATGACATGAATATCCCAGAGTACACATTTTTGAATGTGTATTTGCAATTCAATGGAGAGGAAGGGAAAAAAACAGGTAGAATGGAGGAAAGGGAAAGACAGCCTGCCATTTTTCAAGATGTGACTCTTAGCACCTCTTTTTTTCTCCCCAGAAAGCCCTGAATGTTGATAATGATTGTGAAGACACAGAGGCCTTCCGGTATTTTGGAGAACATTTCACAAAGCAAACTTTAGTCATGTAAAATGGGTAAACATGATGTGAAATGTATTAACACATTTGGTGAATTCTGCAAATATATTTTTACACAATTAGCTTAATTATTTAGATACATATTAAACCTTGCTTGCCTCAAGCAATTTAACATGAAATGTAATTTCACATATTATCACAAGAAAAACACATTTATAGAAAATCTGTGTCTCTCCTTTCATAATAACACTTCAACCCATCATTATTTGGGATATAAATAGACAGCTGATATTTCAAGGATGATGAACACTGTGTTTATAGAGAGAGCTTCTCCTAATCCAATGAACAAGTGGCCCCCTAAATCCTGATCTGTTCATTTATTGTATTGAAATAGATCCTGGTATGACTCCATTGACGATACTAAAACAATATACAAAACAAGCTGCTCCCACTGTATTCTGAACAGGAAAGATTTTTTATGATTTATTTTGAGGGGCTTTAAAGGTAAAGAGCGTGAAGTATTAACTCAAGAAGAGCCGCAAAGGATGATTGTAGTTCTGCGTATTCTCGTGCTTGCAAGGCAAAAGTTGTTACTTCAACTTTGAAAATCCTGCTTAATAGTCATTGTTTGTTGTCATTCCATTAATATTTTCAATAGACTGTGGGTAGCGTTACTTCCTGAGAGGGCCAATAATTTTTGGAAATCCCTTCTGTTGCAAAGTCAACTTTGCAACAGAAAAAAAGGGAGCATTAATGGTAGGAGTACTATACGTTTGTATGGTGATTACAAGATTTTTAAAGAGCTCCCACATACATTATTTTATTATGAAGTAACTTGGCGATCTAGGCAATGTTTAGTACTGGCCATTTTACCTTTGGAGAAACTCCATTTCACCAAGGGAGAAAATAAATCACAGAGAGAAGTTACATGCCAGAGGCACTGATGCTGTGACCACACAGACAGAAGTATTTTTATCAAATATGTCTTTGGCATTTTACTACAAGACAAGCAATAGCATTTTGAACTGAAGGAAATATATGATATATATATGTATATGTATATACACACACATCTTCCAAAAATTTTCTTTTTAATTCCCAGTTATGTAGATTTGATCTCAAAAACAATTGCTTGTACTCTATTTTGTAAAAGCCTCTGGAGGTGGTAATTGAGGAGGGAGTTCCCTGGTGGCCTAATGGTTAGGATTCTGGGCTTTCACTGCCACTGCTGGGGTTCAATCCCTGGTCGGGGAATTGAGATCCCGAAATCTGTGCAACGTGGCAAGAAAAGAAAAGAAAAGAAAGTGTTATGAGGAAATTCCCTGCCCAGGGGGAGGGATGGGCAGAGAACAGCAGAACAGTAATATCTCAAGCTGAGACCACTGTGTACCCCCTAAATGGTACCCTGCTCACCTTGAAAGATTTTTCTTTTGGGGTAGAAACCAGTCACACAGGAAGAAAGACCCCGGGGCTCCATTTGTGCTGCTTTTCACTTAGAGCTAAACTAAGGGGGATGAGAAATGTCTCCTGAGCTAGTCTGGGTACGTGGCAGGCAATGACTCAAGGAGTCAAAGGCAGTACTCTATTAGGGAGACTCGGAAGGAGACCCTGGGCTGCCAGGTTGGAGAAACGTACCTCGTGGCTGTGTGCACAGCTCAGGTTGGTGTTAATGTCAGTTTAAATCCTTCTTTTCACGGAAGACCCTGAGGTGCGAGAACGAGGAAGCCATCGACCTCACACACCCAGAAAAGGCCAGCCCAGTGCTCTCGGGAAGACACGCAGCACAGCTGACCTTTGACCTTTCCATTTTTAATGTGCTCACTCTCTACAAACCTGAGGGTCCCTGACTGAGTCGTCTATAACATTGAAGCCAATTTGAAATCATGTTTTTCTGAAGGAAAATGTTCCTTGGTCAGTGAATGAGCCTGGCTGACAACCCAGGACCCACCTCTCATCCAGGTGCATTATCTCAGAGGAAGATTTTGTTTTTAATGCCTCTATGTGAAAAATGGTCATCACGTGTGTGGCGGAGACTGCAACACTCCCTAGATATTCCATTTGTTCCCTCGCAGATAAGGTGGGTCCACGCAAGGGATCCGATGAAATGTGTGTGGAAATGATATGTCACTTCTGGGCTGCAGCATGAAAAGCCATACAAGTGTGATTCTCAATTCCCCCTTTCCCTGCAATGGCAAGTGAGGAAGGCGTGTGTCCCAGAGGAGCAGCTACAGGACGGCTGAGCCTCTGTCGGGCTGTTTCCCTGAGGGACCGTGTGGAGCCGAGCCTCTCACTCACTCACGTGGAGGATGGTCCCTAAGTATGAATAAACGTATGCAGGGCCAAGCCACTGGGATTTTACCACTGTTACCCTGGCAAAGTCTAGCCCTTCCTAATGAATGCAATGGGAGGGCTACAACTTTGGCGATATTCTGAAGCAGTTAAATTATGAAATGAAGACTCCTATCAGCAGCCTATAAAACTAAGTCTATGTTTGCAGATTTGAGGTTTCTCCTTTTCTGTTACAGCTCCTGATGTAAAGAATTTAGTGATAGAGAGACAAATTGAAATTAGATGTTCAGTAGCAGGACCTTTTGGAAGATTCACAACATCTAACTGGTGGCCACGTTTGTTCTTTTACCCACTAAAACTATCACACATTTGTCCACTTTCTCCGATTCCACAGGCGTTAAGCTGCAGCCCCCATTGCCTCTCAGCTAGGCTGCGGCATTCACTCTTGGTACCCTCTAACCCACTGGCCTCATTTCAGCCCAAGTTCCTTTCATTCCCCCAGTGAGAACTCTTCAATAGGTTCTCACTGTTCTTAAAATAAATTCCAAACTACTGAATATGGCTCCAAAGGCCCCACGTGAATGGATGACAAGGATGACAGGCATGGAAGGTCATCTACCCCGAGGTTCCAAAGGGTTCCCTGGGCCAACTTGTCTGTGGCCTGATTAGCTAGTGGAGCTCTATCTCTGGACTCAAAACAGAGTGTCTGGATAAAAACTATTTAGTGTTAGCAAGACTTATTTCCAAAACTGAGGCTGGGGAAAGTGGGAGGAGCCAAACATATGGTTATAATGAAATGGATTAGCATTTATCTACTTCACACGCCTCCATAAAATTTAGCTTTTTGATGGAAGGTATTTTCTAAAAACTCACTTGGATCTTGTGATCTCCCTCTGACCTACTAGTCCTTACATAATATTCAAGGCCCTGCATGTTCGGGCCCAGACATTTCTCTTTGCCCCCAAAATGCACCCTGTCCTTTCACAGCTTTATGCTTTCATATGTGCATTTGGGGGACCATGGAAGACCATGTTCCCCTTTTCATTTTCTACTCCTTTCACCACTTTCGAGACCTGATTCCAATATTACCTTCGTGTGAACACTTCCCTGAATCTCCCAGAGTTAATTGAGCTCTCCCAGCAATGGGTTAATAGCTCTGTCCCAGGATCAACCATGCCGTATTATCATTATTTTATATCACATAATTATCATTATATATTATATCATATCATTATACTTTTCTCCCCAGATTGTAAGCTGCATGAAGACAGGGATGCCATATCGCCTAGCTCCGCATCTCTCCCCCTTCCTCAAATCCATAGACCAGTTCTAACATCTAATGTACATCCTAAACTCTCAAGAAATGCTCTTTTATCTACTTTCCCTTTGGATATTCTTAGAGGAGAAACTATAAACTACTGGGAGATATACACATATATATTTCTTTTTTTTAAGTTGTTATCCTGAGCGATGACAACACAAAGCCCTGTTAATATACATTGCTTAGAAGTGACTTATTTTTTTTTTAAGATGTTATTACTTCACTCACTGTGCTATTTATGTGGGTGCCCAAGATCCTCGAATGCCAGGAGGAGGCAAAGGGCAAAGTGCTGCTGGGAACCACTCACAGCAATAAAAATGGTGCATCTGCCATCTAGCGGTGACGATGTGTAAATGCACCTGGGCTTTAAAGAAATCTGGAGGGCCAGTCTAGGGCGAACACGAAGTGAAAATACCACCTAATATGTGCTGAGCTCCTGCTATGTCTCAGGCACTGTGATAAGTGCTTTATATGGATTGTCTCATTTAACAGTCAAGACAATAATATGCAGTAGACACTATCTTTACACCCATTCTAGAGATGAAATCTTTGAGGCACTGAAAAGTTAAGATTCTTAACCCTGGCAGCCTGACCTAAGAGTTCACACCCTTAACAATTACAGAATAATAAATGACGGTCAACTGAGCTACTAAGCTCTACGCAGAAGCACTAATTTCCGTCTTTATATATAATAATTATTAAAAAGTGTTTATAATTTTAGAGTTGGAAAAACACATTCACATTTGTTGTATCTTTACAACAACCCAATTACTATCATCCTTGTGTTACAGATGGAAAAACTCTGTCTCAAGAGAAAGGAAATAATCACTAAGGTCTCACAGCCAGTAACTGACAGATGCAGGATTCAATCTTGGGTTTTAGTTTCCAAACTCCTTATTGTATCCACTGCATTTCATTTCAAGTATATGTCATAAAGAGTTTTTCAAGCCTGTTTTTTTTAAAAAAAAATAGGTTTTCATCCTTCAAATGTTTAGTGCCTCTGTTTCCTTGAAGGTTGAGTGAATTGAGGGTTTAAGGGAGAGCCTGGGATTATCAGAGCACAAACGGCATAGAGTCACCAGTTCTCTTTTCCCCCAGAGCCTGTCCTGTGCCCAGTACTCCATCTGCCAGAATATTCATCTACCAACAAGTCACATAACCAGCACCAGCTTCCAGACCCAAGGAAAAACGTCTCAGTCTCTGAGCATGGCTGACTTTAAAATGTAATGTTTTCACTGTGTTGACAAACACCAAATAACTGATTGCCACTTCTTCCCGATATCCCACACCTCTTAGGAAGTCTGCTCAGACCCTGCTCGAGGCAGTCAGTCAGTGGGGAAGTGCTAACTAACTCCGGTGTCCACCGGTGCTCAGATCAGGGCTACATGCAAATCTACAACACAAATCTCTCCTTCTGATTATAGAATATGTTTTTTCCCTTCATTGAAATGCCCTTTCTGTTCATTTTGGCCACAACTGAAGACTTCTCATCTTTTGTCTATCCAATAATCCATTTTACTCCTTCTTTTAAAATACGTACTAACATCCTATTCTGCAGCCCCTAACCTCAAGGACATTGCAATCTAGTAGAATGATATATACAAATTAAATTAATAGACAAGATAATTCCAGCTTGTGCTAAATGACAGGGAAGAAAATGAACATCTGATGGATGGAGAGTAACGGTGCTAGGTAGCACCCGTATTCTGGACATTTGAGCTGAGACCTGAATAAGTAAAGGGGCTAGGGAAGGGAGGAATTACCATTAGTGGGAATATTTGTTTGAGCTCCTTTCAGACTTAATGTACATGGACTATCATCACTGCAGTTACGCCTCTAATCTCCTTCCTATCTTCTCATCTTCCCATCTATCCTCCTCTCTCTTGGCATTTATAGTCTAACAGTACACATCCTTATGTAGATTTATGCTACCTGACCCTGATGTTTGAGCATCATGCTTACATGTAAACTCCTTAAAGCTCTATTTTCAAAGTTCTTCCTATCTCTACCTCTCTTGACTGCCTTGGTGTGGTGGAGTGAATAAGAGAGAAGTAACGACAGATTTTTGTGGTGAGAGAAAGGAAATGGAAAAGAGGCAAAAAGATATCTGAAAGAAATGATTCTGGATAGGCAATGGGTTTGATTATAGAAGGCTCAGGGCAGATGAGAAGTATATGATCACAACATGGGCAAGTAAAATGTCTCTCAAGAGTAAGAATTTCAAGCGATAGAAAACTAGCTGTTCTCTTAGCACATGGATGATTTTGAATGACTTGCATCTTGTGACAGCAGATGAGAATTAAACTTAAATATTTTGCTGCCCACAGAAATCATCTCTTTATCACAGCAGTGACAAGTGTGTGGGTTGTTCTTTGGTGAGGTACAAAGAGCCTCAATTACCATCCCCTCGTTGAGGATATATTATGTGAAGGAGAATTCAAAGGGTCTCCATAAAAGTAGAATTTTCTTATCCAATAATTTTGTGCTTTGTATTTTCACATCCCATTGCCTCACTTTCTTAATCCCTTCCATGATATACAAACTAACTTAAAAAGAATGACCAACAATCCCCTCATTTTTCTGTATTCTTCTTCAGCTAACAGAGCCAGAAAATCCTTCACAGAGGAAACAAGCTAGATTACATTCAAGCTCACGCACCATCAACACAGTTGTCAGCCATGGAGCGTGTTCATTACAGTGACGGTATAAGAAGCAAAGTGAACACAGCTGGATTTTTGAGATCCCAGGTTGAGTCTGCAGGGCTGACTGTTAGAAATAGCATCTTTTCACTTATACACTGAGAAAATTTGACCTGGAAGTCACTGAGGGGGAATATGGAAGCCCCATGATGTCACTCTTATTGAGTGACTTTTCTGTTTCTTAGCTTTGGTTGAACACAAACAGCAGGCAGCATAAGTAAAGTGATTATTACAGTAATATTTAGAGATACGCAATTACCTGATGTTTGGAGTTTTGTAACACATATGTTTCTTTCAGATAATTCATATCTTGAAGCTTTTTTCAAAATAATTAATTCCACACTTTAAAAATTGTGGAATGAATTCCACACTTTAAATATTCTTTCCTCTTCATTACCAACCGCCCCCCCCCCACAACTACTCTTTTTCTTTTCTAGAAAACCACTGTAGCTAAACAAGACTCACCAGGAAAGAAATGCAATTCATAGTTATAATCACAGCAGTAAAAGAATTCCTCTAAATTGTTTGTCTTTTACGGATCTTTGGTTGAGGATTGAATTTTTATTGTGTTCGTTTTTAAATGTCATATTTGGAATTATTTTGTTTGAGCTCTTAACAAGTGGACCTTTGTTTCTGTTCCAGACGTTATCGAAATGCAAGCCAAGGTGTTCCATATGCTCCCTTTTTACTTAATCGCTTAATCAAACCATTCTCCTGGAGGAAAGTAGATCACTTCCTTGGTTCTTTACTGTCCGTTTAATTAATCGGTTCTCTCCATGGTGGGTATGAAATTGCTGTTTGAGATTAGTTCCCTGAAGAAAGAATGAATATAATATCTGCATATATGTGTCTTTCCATCATGCACACATCCTCTCTCCCTCCTATCACATCATGTCCTACACAGCCGCCATCTACCTGGCAATGTCACAAAACACACATGTTCCCTTCTGGACACTTAGATCAAAGTAGAGTGTCTCTGGATCTTTTCTTAAATGTCTCAAGACTCCATTTGAGGGCGTAGACTTTTCATCTCATTCTAGCTTTCAGTTCTCTGCAATGGAAACATTCTTGGAGAAATATACTTTAAAACATCCATGCTTATTTCTCATACAAAAAGCCCACGAGATGAATCTTGAGCTACTGTATCCATTCCAGCCATTTTCCTTTTATCCAAAGTAAAAATTTATAAATTCTATAAAAAACAACTATGCTTATTATTTTGTAATAACCTGTAAGGTAAAAAAGAATCTGAAAAGACTCTCCTCTCTCTCTCTCTCTCTCTCTCCCCCTATATATATATATATATATATATATATATATATATATATATATATATATATATATATAACTGAATCACTGCACTGTACACCTGAAACTAGCACAACACTGTATATCAGCTATACTTCAATTAAAAAAAGTAAAAATTTATTTAACATGTTACCACATCCTGACCCATTCTGTGGTTTTTTTCACTGGGCTCTTGTGCTTTTGCAAATCATTATGAACCTTAATTAAGATGTTAAAATTCTCCATGGTGACCCTCTTTTGTCACTGGAAGAGAAGAACTATCTTCTGGCACTTCCTCCACACTGTCCTTTAAAATATTTAAAGGCAAAAAAAAATCACACACTTAGCTTATGCAATGCTCTTTACCTTTGCTGAGTCACAAGATAAAGGGCCAAATCTTTATATACCGTCAACTGCCACAGTATCTGGTAGGTCCACATGTGTCAGTTGCCTATTTTAGGAGTTGGAAATGAAGATGCTTTTTATCATTTTAAAATATACATTGCCAAACAATTGGGAAAAAAAGACTCAGAGAAGAAATGTATCAGACAAGACAAGATATGTGTCCCTTCTGATTTTAATCAGGCAGAGACAGTCTGTTCTGTCCATGTGGTATACTGCCTGGGGCCAGCCAGTTGCTACCCTGGAAGAGCCTGGCTGGCTTGCTCTCTCTCTCTCTCTCTCTCTCTCTCTCTCTCTCTCTCTCTCTCTCTCCTCTCTCTGTGAGTGTGTCTCTATCTCTCTTCTGTGCCTCTCAGTCAAGCCAACCAGCCTCATGCCCCAAGTGTCTGGCTAGTCCACCAATCCTGAATGATTCTGAAAGATTGGAGTCTGTGTCTCAAGTGATCACCAAATGGGCCAGATGACGTTGCAACTCAGAAGTTCAGGAGAATTAACTCCTCATGTGTGAACTCTGACCAGTGGGTCAGGAGATGGAGAGATGGGTAAGTATTGTCTGTCCTTTAGACGATTCATGAACTGTTCTGAGGTTCTGTCATGTCGTCTGTCCAGAGGAGAATCATGCATCCTACTAAGCGGAACTTCTAGGTCTTTGCAGTTCATCATAAAGCTTAGGTTGAGCAGTAAGGTACCACATTGCATTGCTTCCTGTTTTTTCTGTTTCCTGTCCTCTTTCTCACTCTCTTTTCCTTTGGTTTGCACCTCTAAGTAAAGTATCAGCGCTTAATTCTTGCCTCGAGTTCTGCTTTCTCAGGAGCTCGGGCAAAGGCAAACACAATAAAAACAAAAGGCTTATTTCTCTTTTTCAATGTGAGAGTCTATGAAAATTACCGAGAAACGTTAGCCTCCGTGTTAGACTCTCCAATGGCACTTTTACCCTATATTTATGAATTTCAAAGTTTGACTTAATACTCTAGCTGATATGGGAGTGTCCTAACATAAATTATTCAGCTCCTGATTTCATCGAATACTCATATTTGGAATGTTAAGAGGTCTATGCTTTTGTTCATGGTTTTAACAAGTCATTTAGCTAAAATATTTATTTTTGAACCTATATCACCTGGAAAATGTTAACTTTATAGTGGAGAATGCTGGCAGAAGCTGGATTAATCAAGTGATCAAGCCGAACGTCATCAGCATTGAAATGATCGAACATCACGTGCCTCGTAATGTAGAGAAGAACAACACATCACCAATGTATCACTATAGACTACTACACTGGCAGTGTTCTTGACCAAAATACAGTATATGAATCTAACCAGGCGAAAGCAACAAACAAGGCCAAATGGAGGCATACATTCTAAAAAGTAAGTGGACGCTACTCTTCAAAAATACAAGGTCAAGAAAGATAAGTAAAGCTGAAGAGTCCTTGTTTATTTAAGGAGGCTAAAATGACATGACAAATAAATGCAGTGCATGCTCCTTGATTGGACTCTGGAGCAAGGGAAATAACTCTAAAGGATAACATTGGAACAACTGATGAAATTCCAATGTCAGCTGTGGGTTCTATAATATAATTGTATCAATGTTAAATGATACCTGGATGATACCCAAGGGGAGAAATTTGGGGTAGAGCAGTTCTCAGAAGAGGCAAAGTGTTGAAGAAAGAATAGAGTGTGTATGAGTGAGTGTGTGCGCACGCGTGTACTTATTACTTAGTGTACTATCAACTATGATAACAAACCAACCTAAAATTTCCAGAGGTGTAGAAAAGAATAGTTTATTTCTTGCTCATGTGACAGTCCACGCAGCTGCTTCTGGCTGATGGGTAGCTTTCCTCCACGTGATGATTCAGGCACCCCCTCCTTTCCGTTTTAGGGCTCCACTAACCCTTAGCATCTCACAGTCCTCTATATTTATCAGAGGGGAGAAGACAATGGTTAACGTGCGATTGCTTCTAAAGTCGCTGGTGGGCTACACATCACTCCCATTCACATTGCGTTGGGAATAATTAGCACTAGATGGGCAGCTGCCTTCTCCCAATAAGAAAACCCCATGGAAAGTGGAGCACAGATTTCTTTGCAGATGGGGTAACAGAGGGGAAAGATTTTCCTGTGTTGTGTAATGTGCAGTAAAATAACTGCTATTTATCGAGCACTTACTATGTGTCAAACGTAATGCTGCAAGTTTTACATGTCATTCACTCAAAGTTCCTATGAAATAAGAATCGTTATCCCCATTCTAAAGAGAAAAACCCAGAAGCCTTCTGAAGTGAAAAGCAGCTTGCCCAAGGGCACATAACTGGTTGAGAGTATTTTGAAGTTTGCCTTGCTCTCAATCTCCTGTGGTGGTTACACGCATGAATGTAGGAGGGAGAGCCTGAATCAAATCTTCACTCTTGGGCTTCCCTGGTGGCACAGTGGTTGCGAGTCCGCCTGCCGATGCAGGGGACACGGGTTCGTGCCCTGGTCTGGGAAGATCCCACGTGCCGCGGAGCGGCTGGACCCGTGAGCCATGGCCGCTGAGCCTGCGCGTCCGGAGCCTGTGCTCCGCGACGGGAGAAGCCACAACAAATCTTGGCTCTGACTTTCTAGTTCCATGACCTTTGGCAAGTTACTTCACCTTTTTAAGCTGCAATTTTCCCACCTATAAATGGGAATAATGCTGATATCAGAGTATTTTTTGGTTTTTTTAGAAAAGAAGATAATGCTTATAAAGTTCTGGTCTTGGTATTTCACTAAGGACAGGGATTTCACTAAGCAAACCCTCACAGAATCCCAGTATCACTACCTATTAGCACTGGGAATCTTAATCTTTTCCACTGTCTACTTCCTCACCTGTCAAAAATCAAAGGATGGTTGTTAAAATTAAATGGCTTAATATATGAAGTGATTAGCTCAGTTTATGTTGCATAATACGCATTTAATAAGTATTTGTATGTTTCCTATTTCTGCAGTAACCATAATTTAGCAGCGTAAAACAATATATATTTGTTATCTTACGATTCTAGTGGTGGTGGTCAGAGGTCCAAAATCAGTGTTATTTGGCTAAAGCAAAATGTCAGCATTCCTTCTGGAGGTTTCCAGGTTCTAGGGACTGCCTGTATTCCTTGGCTTGTGGCCCTTCCCTCCATCCTCAAAGCCATCAGTGAACTTCTCGGTTCTCTGACCTCTGTTTCTGTCCTTACATCTACTCTCTCTGACTCTGACCCTCCTGCCTACCTCTTACAAGGATCATTGTGATTCCATTAGGTGCACCCAGATTATCCAGTGGAGTCCCCCCATCTCAAATTCCTTAACAGTCACAACTGCAAAGTCCCTTTTGCTATATAAAGTAGCATAATCACAGGTTCTGGGGATTAGGATGTGAACAGCTTTGGGGACCATTATTCAACCTGCCACATTGTTAGTAGTGATATTTGTATAGTCAGAAGTTATTCCAGAGCTTCCCTGGTGGCGCAGTGGTTTGAGAGTCTGCCTGCCAATGCAGGGGACGCGGGTTCGTGCCCCGGTCCGGGAAGATCCCACGTGCCGCGGAGCGGCTGGGCCCGTGAGCCATGGCCGCTGAGCCTGCGCGTCCGGAGCCTGTGCTCCGCAACGGGAGAGGCCACAACAGTGGGAGGCCCGCGTACCAAAAAAAAAAAAAAAAAAAAAGAAGTTATTCCAAATCAAATGAGATGATGCATATATGTGACCAGAATGATGCCTGGTATTCAGTAAGAACTTGGTAAGTCTTAGATACCACATTTCTCAAAAGATCCTTCAGACCTCTGGTACTTAAAGAGACCATCTTTGTTCCCAAGAGAAAATAAGAATCAAAGAAATTATCCAGTCAATTCAATTCAAGAGAGTAAATACTAGCAAGAAAACAAACAAATAAATAGCTGATGTGTCTGAGTTGGGATAAAAATTCTGGATAAAACTGAGATTTTTGTTTTGGTTTGATTGTTTTTTTGGAGAAATCTGAAAATTTTAGGCTTCATCTATTTTGTGATGAACACCTGGCTCAAGTCTCCTTTCTATTTTCTTATAGTTTAGCTAGAACTATCATCTCCATAGCTTTTCTTGTTGTGACACGAGCCTGATGCAAAATATTGGGAAACCATGGGCCTTGACAGGCCCTAGGGAGAGCTCAGCTTCGAGCTTCCAATGGGAGAAGTCATTAAAGTACAGCAGGACCTGACGTATTTTAGAAATTTTCACGTACATGGGAAGATCCTGGCTTAAAAAGTAATAATTTTTTAAAAAAAGCCCAATTGCCTGGCTGAACCTACAGATGATCTGGCTTTCAGTTAGTTTAAGGTTTATTTTATGACATTAGAAACATGAGAACATGTGTTATCCGGCCTGGGGAGGAAAACAGCACCCCTACATTCTAATCATTTATTTCACCAATCCAAAGGAAATCTCTTAAGGCTTTAAAAGGTTGGGTTAACAACACTGAAAATATTTTTATTTTTCACACTCCTCTGCTTTTCTTGGTTCCATCTGGGACCAGAAGCCAGCATGCTGAAATACCAGGAGAAAGGCAGTCCTCAAACATTTCCAGCCTGACGAGAGGCAGGAAATAGCAGAAAACTCAGAAGGGCAGACTCTCTTTTCTGCTTTTACAAGATTTCCAGGCTAATTTAATATGTTAACCAATTTGTATAGATATTGCTCAATGTGACTTGGGAATACCCAAGTTTTGAAACGTGTTAGGGTTTTTGTGTTCCCCAAATGAATATTCATCTTTATTGTCATCGTGTTCATTGTTGATATAAATGATATCATTTTTATTTACGTAACAACGTTCTTGTGGGAATTCCAGCATCTTTAAATAACACGACTAGGGCAATTATTGGCTCTCAGATTGTCTCAGCATATCAGAGTCGAGATGGAAAGTTATAATTTTTTAAGAGACAAGCATGATATGGGTTTCAGTTCACTGACAAATGCAGCTAAATCTTTATTTAGTTATATGCATAAATGCAAGAAAAAGTGGGAGGAATACCAATTGTTTAAGAAAACCAAAATGATTTAGCAAAGAATGTAAAAAAAGTCTCAATATTTTCCGCACATAAGTAAACTCACCAACTCAAAGTTCTCCAAATATGGCTTCAGAGTGCTTTGCAGGAGCCAGAGCCAACTCTCATGAGTCAACAAAATAAAAATACCTTAAGGGAATGATTTAATAGCTACTTCCCATTCCTGGTTGTAATAGAATAGGTCTAATTTGTTTTTTTTTAAAAAAAAAAAAACTACAAGACATTGTGAAATTGGGCTTTGTTTGATGCTTGGACCTTTTCATATACTCATATGGAAAAATATGAGAGACTCCAGGGAAAGGAATAATTCGCAGCAGCAGCTCTTAGTCATAAGGGATTTGCAGATCCTGGAGATCAATGAGACGAAGTTTTTACACTTTCCCCAAAGCAGTGCAGAAACAATGGATTTAATTCACACCAAGCATGCATTTGTATGAGATATGTTCATACTGGGTACTTTTAACTCATTAACATGCTGAAGGCAGGACTTCTGATTGTGATGCATCTCATATAACATCTCTAGTAGGTGCTAGCCACTGTTCAACATGGAGGGAGCAGCCAGTCCCAGATACCAGAAACTGGGCTCCGTTAGCCCATGGCTTCGTCACCATTTTTGATGAAATGATTAATGTGTGTATCGTGTCATCAAATATTTATTAGCTTTCTACTATATGCATTAGATGAGCCTATGCTTTAGATATTCAGTGATCTCTGTCTTTAGGGAGCTTACAGTGTCACGAGAAAATGCAGACAATACAAACAGGAAATTATAAATATGGAAAAGTGCTGAAAAAGAACAGAATATGCGGTGGGAGAGGAGGGTTCAGGAAAAACCTATTCCTTTGTATAGTAATTAATGTGGAATCTGGTTTCATTAAAAGACCTAAAGAAGAGCATTCCAAGGGACCGTATGCTCCACGCATGTTATGGGATAGCGTGTGATCTGGCCAGATCAGCTTATCCACCAGAGAAACAGCGAAAGTGTGTCATCTATCTTCTGACCTGAACCCATTGGGCTAAGAACATTTTTGAGCCCCTTAACTCAAGCTATGGCTCACTCTCTTTCTTATTTACCTACCCCCTTCACCACCAGCACTCCTGGGGAAAAGTCCAGCCAAGTGTTCTAGCCAAGTGCTTTCCCCATTGTCCCAACAACATGACCTCCCAAGCCCACACTTCTCTGGTACCATCTTTTCCATCATTTCTAAGTCTCCTCATAATTTCAGAAGGTGTAAGTGACTTTTTCCTAATAATGAAATCACAAAAATGGACAAGTCTGAAAAGTTGAAGGGTCATAAAGTCCCCATACCTTTGTTAAACCTAAGCTCCATGTTCCCAATTCATGTATGGGAATTCATGTATGGGAATTCATGTATGGGAATCAGAATCCCAATTCTGGTTCTCATTGAACCAAGGTGGAAACAGCACGAGAGTGGTTAAGGAGTTGAGAGCAGGGTCTCTAGGAAGAATAAGACTGCCTCAAAGCCACAAGGAGACGGGGTCCACACGTAGGACAAAGAGAAGTTAAGGATGAGATTGCATTTATAGCCAGGTGAAAGACTGAAATTAGATTTTGAACTTCTAGCTTTCTTCCTAATGCCTATTTCTTATAAACTTGCTTCAGCTACTTAGGCTAGGATTTCAAGAAGGGGAATCACTTCATATGACTCTGAAATTTAATTTTTAATAATGTTAAACCAAGAATTAAAATAAACATTAGCAATCAACTTTGAATTTTTACCTGCCTAATATAAGAACCAAATTTTACTTGTAAGGCAGTAAATTGAATTAGGATTAATCTGCAATATTAGGGAACCACCTGCCCTGCTTAGACTAGGGAAATAAGCCATTATAACTTAATTATAGTACATCTCTTAAAAAGTTGGCACCAAAGAAGGAGGGAGAAACACCTTTAAGAAACTATGCTTGTCCAGTTTTCTGATCTCAGTCAAGGTCTCCTTTTATTGACCACACCCAAAAACCACTAAAATGTTTCTCAAAAGAGAGTAGCCAAGCTAGTTAGTGACCTCACCCTATCACAAGTGCTGGCTGAATTCTTTCCCTTGTATATAGTTCCTTTGTGAAAAACATTTATAGTGGTGTTTTTTTTGTTTTTTTTTTTTTCCGGTACGCGGGCCTCTCACTTTTGTGGTCTCTCCTGTTGCGGAGCACAGGCTCTGGACGTGCAGGCTCAGCGGCCATGGCTCACGGGCCCAGCCGCTCCTCGGCATGTGGGATCTTCCCGGACCGGGGCACGAACCCGTGTCCCCTGCATCGGCAGGCGGACTCTCAACCACTGTGCCACCAGGGAAGCCCTATAGTGGTGCCTTTTAAGGCTTAGAATTAAGTAGCTCTTTCTGCCTTTTTGCAGAACTCATAAATATTTCTGTGCTTTGATATATCAGTTTTAGGCCCTGAATTTTTGATACTAGGACTTTATCAATATAAAAGGTATACATTTTTAGGTGGTTTGATCATTCTGTAACCATAGGAGAAGGATGCAGAGTCTTATCCGTCACAGCCATCATTGCCTGAAAGATAACAGATTTATCTTATGAACTTATAGTTCCATTACTCTTGCTATTGAGGGTTGTTATATTTAGCTTTGTTTTGTGTACAGATAGTTACTGAGGCTGTCTCAATAAAGGTAAAAACATCCACTTTTTATTTAATAAACTTGTGAGCTCAGCATTAGAGATACCAAGATAAATAATATATGGGCCTTGCTCATAAGATACTCATGACTAGTGGGAAGAGACACAAGGAAACTCAGATGTTATGAGTGAAATGGGGAAATGGAGGATGCCAGACCACATGGTGCTTGGCCAGTGTCCCAACACATGAATAGGGGTGTAAAGGGAAGAACATTCCTAGAGGAAGAAATAGCGTCATAAAGGAATGGGGAAATGAAAGAACATGGTATGTTAAATGACATGAAAGAGGACTGTGGAAATGAAAGATGGGGTCCGTCCAGGGAAATAGAGATGAGTGGACAGGTCATAGGATTTGCATTACAGGGGTAAGGAACTTGGGTGTTTCTTGAAGCCCCTGGAGAATCATAGAAGGACTTTAGGCAGGAGAGCAACATAGTACATTTCTAATTTAGAAAGCTGTCCCTAGTGGCAAGGTTGGAGCAGGTCAAGTGGAAACAAAGACTCTTTGGGCACGTATTGTGCTAGTGCTGGAGAGAAGTGAACATTTAAGTCAACGTGGGCCGTGGCAATGGGGAAGGAAGAGGGCTGTGGCATCCTTAGGAACTGGTGACGGACTGGCTGTGGGGTGGAGGGAGTCGGAGAATCTAGGGTACCTCCCAGAAGCTTTTGAGTTGCCTTGGATGCAGAAGAACATGGAGCAATTTGTCAGTGGGTGCAGTCTGCATTAGGGCCAAAGTGGATAATTAGAGCAATGCCCAAACTGCTCCTTGCCCGCTTACAGTAATAGCTAACAGGCAGTGTGGGCTGGCTCTGTGCCACGCACTGGTCTTCGTATGCTCGGTGTGCAAAGCATAAGGATGGAGAGCACTGACTCAAGACCCAGGCTGTCGGAATTTGAATCTTACCTTTTCCACTAACTGACTGTGTGACCTTGGGCAAGTTATTTAATCTACACCTCAGGTTCCTCGTCCATAAAGTGAGGGTGTTAATAATGAAACTGACCTCACAATGTGGTGATAAGGATTAAATAATTTAAGTAATTCACTCAGATTAGTGATTGGCATGTGAAAAAAAATGTCCCTGGTTGTTATTATTGTTACCACATGTAGTAACTCATGCTAACCCACAAAATCTCTAGCGATAGGTATCATCTCCTTTTTCACAGGAGGAAACTGAGGCACAGAGAAGTAGTAAAACTAGGATATCCAGCCAAGCAGTAAGACTCAGAAGCCTTTACTTTTTACCTGCTTCACCATAGCGCTCTGCTAAATTCAAGGGTATTAACTGGAAGGGATCGTTCCAGGTAGCAGTAGGTAGAGGACACTGTGGTGTAAGGAGAGAGGTCCCAACATTCACCATTGCATTGAAAGCAAACCTGAATTTGATTCTCCTCTGGAAGCCCGAATAGCTATGTCACCATGCTGGCTTCATGACAAGCACTCAATACCTCTTAGTAGGGAGGCCAGAGACTCCCCACCCTGCTCTTTGACTATTTAGTGAGTCCTGTTTCCCCACACCTTGTGCCAGGACTGCCCAGACAAAAGAAATGCTTGTCCCACCACTGCTATAAATTAGCTTAATTTGTTCTACTTTCAGCGCTATTTTTTCTTTCTAAATAAGTAATAGCCTTTGCTAAATTGGGGGTTTTCAAACTTTATTTTTGTGTAAAGGGGCAGTTTAGTATAGTGGTTAAGAGTTTTAGCTTGGGAATCAGAAAGACTTATATGGCTCTGCCAATAACTAACCAAATTTAGCAAATAAAAGTGCTGGATGCTCAGTTAAATTTGAATTTCATATAAACAATGCATATGTATTTTTTTAGTATATTAATATATTTGGTATATTTCCTGGGCTATACTTAGACTGAAAAAAGAGTATCCATTTTTTATCTGAAGTTCAAATTTAACTGGGCTTCTTGTAATTTACCTGGCAACTCTATGTAGGACTTAACTTCTCAGTGTCTCCATTCTCTTACCTACAACAAAGGGATAATAAAAGATAGTGACCGTGATTGATATTTGCTATAAAGATTAAATTACATAGTGTGTGTTTAGCACAGAGGAAATGCTCCATATCTATTGATCATTGTTACTGTTATTCTGGGATGATGGTGGGATGATGGTGGGATGAAAAGTGTGGGGAATTTCCAGTACTGATTCTTTTGATAACATTTAAAAAGCTTCAGAATTGAGAATGGAAGATGTTCTACCCAAGCTACATTTTTGCATCTCAGAAACGGAAATATAAATCCAACTTCATCTTTCTGTTTTGTTCAAGAAGAACTGAGTAAATAGCTCTTATTTCCCAATGTAATTTTCATATTTTCTCCTAACTCTTCTGACCATGAACTACCTGCCAAGCTAACTTTATAAGGAAGGAGAGGTTCCAGGCAATTATGCCTTTATCATTAAATATAAAGTAGAAGTAATATGAGGTAGTATTCATTAATCTTCCCCTATTTCCTTGGGAAAATTTGGTAAAAACAGATTCTACAAACTCAGCCAGCCATCCTTGAAGGCTATTTGCCTTGGACCAATTATATAATACACAAGAAGTATGCCCAATAATTAACTAATGAATTGATTTCTTTGGGAAACCATCAGAAGTGTCAGGGATTGAAGAATATTTAGATTGTCTCTATGAGTCCTACTGAAGAAACATCTGGTTCCTTTTTCTTCAATTAGCATGCACCCTGAAGGGTCCCTAAATCAAAAATGATTATATTTCATGTCATTTATGTGCCTTACAGTTTGACAAATTTAACTTGTGAGAATAAGTGATTCCGTGTTCAATTTACGTTGATCCCATTTTCATCCAAACATCCAAAGAGAGAGAACCATAATAGATTGATAAAAGCTGCTGATTGATCTATTGATTTCCAGGCCTTAAATCTCCTAGGGAAGTCTTTGTAAAGTTCGTGTTCATAAAATTCTTGTTCTGCCACAAAAGCTCCCAGTGGATTGTGTTTCTCAACTACAAGGAGAATCATCAGGGACAAACCCAGAAAATGTTTCTTTAGTATACACTAGGCAGGAGGGCCTTCCAAATTCAGTCTCAATCTGGTTTCTTCAAAGGTTTATTTTTATTTCATTTTTGAAAACTTTTAATTTGAAGAGGGGGGAAAAAGCCCTTTAAAGCATAACAACCCGCAGTGATGCAAGTGCCTTTCTGTCTCATATATAATCATGTCTGTTTGGACGTGCTGTGTGTCATGTCCAGGGCTATGGTGCCACGTTGAGAACAATATTGAACTAAATAGTTTTGACAGAACAGCCAGACCTTTTCTTGGGTCTCCTGCTATATTGCATATCTGCTTTTTTGTACACAACGGGGTGAGTGAGTGATGGAAAGCTGAGAGTTCAATTGTGCTTAGAGTCCGAAAAGAGCCATCCATGGAACCTCTTTACTGATTTGCACTAACGCCTGTGGGACAGAGTACAGATGACTATATTTTCCAGGTTACCAGGTATAAGAAAAAGCAAAATCATTTTTCTAAAATGTGTACTCTAGTTCAATAAATGCCGTGGGTTTTATCTATGCAGATTAATATCAGCCTGTGTGGGCTGGGCTGAAAGGACTTGGTTAATCTCAGCTCCTCCCTTCCATTGCTTTATGGAGGTCGTTTATGGGTATTGGGTTGGATGAGTGACCTCTATGCGCATTTGTCTCTAGGCAGCATGTGGTGTGTATTTATTGACAAGGAGCTCATCTTTCTGATTGTATAATTTACTGAGATGATTTATTGAGATTTTAACTCAATAATACTGTTTACGCTGCCCTCCCAGACCCTCACTCCTATCCCAGGGGGTAGCTCAGCTTGTAGTCCTGTGTGCCCCAGGGTAGACATAAGAGGCTTTGTTTTCAAAAAGAGTTAAATTGACCCAAGGAAAGGAGAGACTCAGAGAGTGGAAAGGCAGAATCTACCAAATTGGTACATATTTTCCAGGAGACACAAGGAAAATGGGTTCTGGGGTCTTGCATGAATGATAGACCTATATCAGGCTTCAGAGCAGCATTGAGATAGATGACAAACATCTAATGGGGCAATAGGTAGGTGCTGATGGGACCTCATCCTAAGGGCAACGACCCTTTGAGTCTCACTAAAGGATCATGGTGACCATGCTTGCACAGAGGGAAGGACCTGCTTACCTTGTACTGGCCACAGAGGCTTGTTCAATGACAACATGACATTACTCAGTTACTCCAGTGCACTGAAGACTGAACCTCATTCAACCCACAGTAACAATTATCTTCACTCAAGTGTCATTTTGACTCTGTCACCTTTTGCAGAAGTTTTACTATTACTAGGAAATTTAGAATCTCTTCATCTTGGGTTTGAGGTCTTCCCAGCATGTATAGTGACTAAAAACTTTTAAATTAAGGTTGCAACTTGGCAACTCATGGCTGAATTCAATTAGTATATGTTTTGTTTAATTAGCATGGAGTTATTCAAATTTGAACAGCATTTAACTTTTTTAATCAGAAGATTTCTTATAAAAATCTGGATTTCTGGCTTCTTTAAAACAAAAAAATAATAAAAGAACAGATAATCTGACATCATTAAGCCCATATTCCCACTATATCCATCTCTCGGAGTTGGATACTGAATGTGATGGAAGTTTTCCAACAAACTACAATTTTTTTCTACTCTCTTGTTTCCCTTCCTGGGTCTGCTTCCTTTGTTTGCATATGTTACATGGTCTTTGGAGGTATATTTGTTTGCAATTTCTTTGAACTGAACAGAAATGGATGGGTTAACCGAAATCAAGGGCGAAGTTCAAGGACTGAAGTGTGAAAAACCCAACTCTCAAGCAAAAGCCATGGTAAGTTCAATTTAGTTAACTGACTGGGGCTAGAACCATGGAGATCAGAATCTTAAGTGGAGAGACACAATGTATTAATAATGTGTTAATATATTAAGTCTATTGCTAGGTAACAAATTCCCCAACACTGCATGACTTGAACCAACAGCAATCCGTTTTCATCGCTCATGGTTTCTGTGAGTTGGGAACATGACCGTGGCTTGACTGGTCAGTTCTGGCTTGGGTTTCTCATGAGGTTGTAGTCACAGCAGTTGGGGGAAGGGTCTCATGAAGACTTCTTCACCCATGGGTCTGCAGCCTGGGGGCATCCTCTCAGCCGGGAGATCTGGGGCTCCTCAGTCATGGATCTCTACTTCTATGTGATCTCTCTACCTGGTCTCCCCAGCATAGCCATCATCGGTCCAAGGCCAAGTGTCTCCAAGGAAGAACACCAGGTGGTGGTTGCATCTTTTCTCTGACAGCCTCTGATACTCCATAACTTCATGTCTGCCTCACTTTAAGGGTTGGAGCAGTCACAAGCCTGCACCCAGATTTGAGGGAAGGGAACAAAGACTCACCTCTTGGTGAGGGGGAATCAATCTTATTGTAAGTAGAGCAGGTGGGATAGGAGCTGTAGACCGGTGGCATCCACCTTTGGAAAATGCAGTTTGCCACAAGCAAAAACAGAAAATAAGTCAGGAACCCAGAAAATCTGAATGATATAAAAGCAAATAAGAATTCAGCTTTCCTGGGACTTCCCTGGCGGTCAAGTGTTTAAGAATCTGCCTGCCAATGCAGGGGACACAGGTTCAATCCCTGGTTGGGGAACTAAGATCCCACATGCCCCAGGACAACTAAGCCTGAATGCCACAACTACTGAATCTGCACGCTCTGGAGCCTGCGCGCCACAATGAGAGAAGCCTGCGCACCGCAACAAAGCGCCTGAGTGCCAAAAGAGACCCCACGTGTCGCAACTAAGACCTGATGCAGCCAAATAAATAAATAAGTAAATATTAAAAAAAGAAAAAAAAAAGAATTCAGCTTTCCCGATAAGAACAAGAAATAGAAAAGAAAGTCTGGGGACTGACATACCTGCTTGTCTGTGTTGGTTTGGTTTTTCTCCACCAGACTGTAGCCCAAAGATGAACTTGGGCATGCCCAGGCCACTTGACATCACTGGGTTCTGAAACTGCCTTGCAGCCCTACCTGGACAGTATCATTTACTATGACCCAGTTCTCCACTTCAACTAAACACACTGCCTCACTATCTCCTGTGCACAGTTAGTCCCTCAGTCGCTGCCTCGCTCCTCTGATCTGGGTTGCTCGCCCCTCCTTCACTCAATCTGGGCCCCTTTCTGCCTTTAGAATTCAGGACCAGACTAGATCGGGCACGTTCAGGGTGGTATGGCTGTAGACGTCCATAAAAAATTATGCCATTTGTAGTGACGTGGGTGGACCTAGAGATGGTCATACTGAGTAAAGTCAGACAGAGAAAGACAAAAACCATAGGATATCGCTTATATGCGGAATCTAAAAATATGGTACAAATGAACTTATTTACAAAATAGGAATAGAGTCACAGATGTAGAAAACAAACTTATGGTTACCAAGGGGAAAAGAGGGGAGCAGGATAAATTGGGAGATTGGGACTGACATGTACACACTACTATATATAAAATAGATAACTAATAAAGACTTACTGTAGAGCACAGGGAACTCTACTCAATACTCTGTAATGACCTATATGGAAGAGAATCTAAAAAAGAGTGGACATATGTATATGTATAACTGATTTACTTTGCTGTACACCTGAAACTAACACAGCATTGTAAATCAACAATAGTCCAATAAAAATTTTTTTAAAAAAGAAAAGAATCTCATGCTTCACAGGTAATAATTAATTTCATCTATTAAAAGAAAGCATATAAGACAAAAAAAAAAAAAAAAAAACCAAACAAGAATTCAGGACCAAATTCTCCTCCAGGTGACCTTTCAGCTCCTACAGGACACTCTCTTTAAGAACCGCCACACAGCGTCCAGATTACTCAACGTGGTAACCGATCCCTTACTATTTATATACTTTTTGAAAATGTGAGTATGTTTTAAAAATTATTATTCCCCTTTCTCTCCATTTGAATAGAATATTTGACATATAAGGAGCCTCCTTATTCTCATTTTGCAGATGGGGAGACAGAAGCCAAGATGGGTGAGTAGCCTGCCCAGCCTTACAGAGCTGAATTTGGCAGAGAAAGGCCACAGCCTGTACCTTCTGACTTGTGGTTTGGAGCTCTTTTTGGATTTGTGGTTTGGAGCTCAGGGGTCAAAATCAATGGGCAGCCCATAGGCCTGAGCAAGCCTGGCCCACAGACATGTCTTGGTTGGCCAGCACACAGGGTTCTGTTTTCTTTTCTTTTCTTTTTAAGCCTTTAAGTGGGGCACATACTTTACAGTTCTCTGCAGCCTCCACTGTTCTCTCCCATCAAGTCACTCACATAACTCGTTACCTGCCCGGCCTCTGAAGGCATTTTATTTTCTGCCCCCCTTCCCTACTACAACTTTGTATACTTCCTAAAGGGAAGACTTTTACTCAATAATAACAGCTGACACTTGTTGACCTTCTACTATGTACCAGACGACTTACATGCATTAACTTATTTGGTACTCACAGCACCCCTATTGTTATCCCCATTTGATAGATGAGAAAACTGAGACAGGGAGAGGTTAAGTAATTTGCCCATTCTAACACATACTAAAGACTGACAACTGGAATTTGAATCCAAGCACCTTGACAACAGACCTCATAATCTTAACCACTCTGCCGAAGAAAGTCTTTAAATAGACAAAGGGCCACCATCGTAAATTTGGTGGATCTAATCAACATTTTCTTAAAGTAGCCACTATATTTTCAGATTTATAAAATCTATCTGTAGGTTGATATTTGAAAGAATTGGATGATAGGGCCTTAATGCCTTAATGTGGCTCGTCTGCTAAGTGAGATATCACTGACCACGCATCATGCAAGGTGAATTTCACTACCTCAAAAATGCCTACCATCTGGGTTTGATTTTTCAGACTAAATCTCAGATTTTAAGCATTTTAACCAAATCACCATCTACATCTTTATTTTAGTCTCCAAATGCTTTTGTGGCTAGTGTAAAGAGGAATGGAATTTGAAAGTGTCCGTTAAGATTACTACCGCATAATGGGAACTAAAGTCTACTATATAAATCTAAATCCCTCCAATAAATTTTAAAAAAGATTTACTGCTCAAAAGTAAAAATATAAATCACTCTCATTTTCTAACTCATTGCTGTGGACGATCATACTCCGCGTGGTGAGAGATCACTATATTATTCTGGTTATAGTACGACGTCTCAATTTTCCAAGTAGTCTCAACTTCCCAGGGGATTTACTACTTCATGTACTTGCCAAGATAGAAGGTATTTCTGCATAATTCCTGTAGCTGAACATTACTGATGCTCTAAAGGAGTGGGACATTTAATATGTGTGGCTAGACCAGCTGGATCAGTTATTGACATGAATTATGATTTTTACACCAAACCACTGAAGAGACCCAATTAGAAAATGGATCACTTTTGAAGAGCCAGTCTCCTTAATCTCTCTTATTTACAGAACAGGATTTGGCAGTAGGGGTTATTCACAACAGGGTCAGATAATGACCAAACTAATGCATCTGAATGCTTACAGAGAACAGAGAGCCATTTAAAAGTTTTTTTGAACAAAGTGAGTGACATGATCAAAGAAGTGCTTGGGGAAGGTTAACCTGGCAGCAGTATGTAGAATGTTCTCCATCACGTGATTACAAGAAAATGGGTCTATGGACAGAAAACAGTGAATTAACTCATGTCAGCCTCTGAAGAACAAACTAAGTTCAACAGCTATCAATCCAGACCAACTTCAGGTCCGTTATCCTGAATGCTCAGATCACTTTCAAGTCATAGCTTTAAAACTCTGGATCAGAAGGACTTTGCCGAGTATATTTGGAGGTCTGGGGAGAAAAAGAGGAAGGAACCCTGAGAAACTGCAATGCAGTGAGAGGAACACCTCGTGTGTCATAGCAATGGACCCGAAGAGGACCTGTGGGCCACAGTAGGTGTAACTTCATGGATGACCTTGTCATGGGTCCTGGGATTATTTTTGACTTCCTGTTATTTTCCTGCATACTTTGTTCCTTTCCAGATTATTTCTTTCTTGTGCCTTCTACGCAGATGCTGAGCCATCCAGGCAAGTTTTGATTGCTGTCTATACTGGTACAGTCTGGGAAATTTCTACTCTATCCAGTGCTGAGTGGGTGGGCTGTCATTTCTCCAATAACCTATTACCTGTATCTTAAGACATAAGCGCAGCCATCTTCTACCATGCTAATGCAAAACAGTTGACAACTCACTCGTATCCAAAATATTTTCCTAGCCTGTTTAGATGATACAAGGTTTTATTTTTGTATTGTTTCAAGAAAATCGCCAGAATTGGGAACTGCTCGCACATGACAAATCCATGATTTTGGTACTTATATTCTGGCATCCAGCCAGGTCTCTTTTAAATCAGGGGTGAGGATACTCTTGTCCTCAGGGCAGCCCAGCCTTAAGACTTTTTACTGTGCCCCAGTTCTGCACGGCCTGTCTCAAGGCGTGAACCAATCGGCTGGAAAATAAACAGGCTGGGCAGCTGAGAGACTTCTGAGCTAATGCTTATCTCAGAGGAGATGAGTCTCTCTTACTTCATGTTTTTTCTTTGAATTTCCCCTCTCTTATTTATTCATTCAGCAAATAGCCATTGGGACTCTATGGTATGCCCATATTGCACTAAGTGTTTGGGATGCAGAGGTAAAAAAAAGAGTGTAAGGTACCTGTCTCATGGGGTTTATTGCACAGAGGGAAAAGCAGATATTAAACAGATGAACAATCAACTGGATATGGAATTAGAAATTATGATAAGTTGTATAAAGGAAAAGAAATGGGATGGATAGGAGAGAGACTGAGATAAATTGATCAGGGAAAATCTCTGTGAAGAAGTGATGTTACACCAAAAGGATTAACAGGCACTAGTCACATAAAAGGGTTTGTAGGAAAGAACATTACCAGCACAGGACACAGGAGGTGCAAAGGCCCTGGGGAGGGAAAGAGATGCTGGTAATTGCAAAGAACTAAGTGATAGACTCTCTTTCTCTTCCTTTCTGTTTCTCTATCTCTCTCTGTCTCTTTCCTCATCCTTCATTATTTCTACTTTTCTCATATTATCTCACTTTTATCATATTCTTTTTGATACTACATATCATACATTATTGTATAACACACAAACAGTTTCAGAGAATTAGTGCCAGAATGCCAACCTGTATTTGCTATTACAAGTTAGGCAATACTTCTGGAAGGTCATTTGTGTTATCTGTGACTTTAAGTATCACTGCAGGAAAATCACCTAATTTTACCAGTTCCAGAACCTCATAGGAAAAGACGTAAATCCATAAATCCATAGACAGGAATCCACTGACGTATCCAATGAACAGAGGGCCTTGATAAAAGCCACATTGCAAGGAAGAACAATGGAGCTTATGAAAGAAAACCAACAAAAGAAAAGAAAGATGAATTGATTCCCTAAATCTAGAACCTGAATGCTAGAAAAAAATTGTGACTTAATGTTAAGTGTAAGACTAGAGCAGAACTTGCTCTTAATCAGGTATCTGTGTTGCCTCTCTGCCCTGGAGGACAAGGCTGGCTTCAGAGACTGCCAGTTATATTACCAATCAATATCCATTGTCTCTTTCTGCCTTAGGGAAACCTCAGTTTTGCTTGGAGTGGTGGTATGCCCAGCTAAAAGGCTAAATATCTCAGCCTCCTTTGCAACTAAGTGTGATCATGTGACCAAATTCTGGTCACATGGTAGTGTTGTACGGGCCTACCAGAAAGACTCCTTAAAGAGAGCTGACTCAGCCAGGAGGTATGCCTCTTTGGCCCTTTCCTAATTTTCCTTCTTGCTGGCTGGAATGTGGCTATGATAGCTGGAGCTGTAGAAGCTGTATTAAATCACATGGTGACCTTAGAATGAAAATCATATGTTAAGAGAGTAGAGCAGAAAGAAGCAACTTTAAGGCCTGGTGATAAAAGAACTTCCATGCTAGCCCTGAACTGCTCACCTTGACATTCATGTTATATGGACAAGAAATACACTTCTATGTTATGGAAAAGTAGTGTTTTGTCTTGTGATTTCTTCTGTTTTAGGCATAAAGGATAATTTCTAAAATATGCAGCCCAACCTCACCTTGATTCATATTTGCATGTTTGATTCAGTTATTATTATAGACAGCCATAATTTATTATTTCCCATGATTCAGTGGGGAAGGAATTCAGCTGGGCCATTCTCTGGTTCCATGTAATGCCAGCTCGAGTCACTCATGTAGCTGCATTCATCTGAGAGCTTGGCTAAGCCTGGGACATCCAAGATGGCCACTCAATCTCCAGGACCTCTTTCCATGTGGCCTCTGGGCATTCAGAAGTTTTGCTTGGACTTCTAGAACGCCAGCACGGTCTTAAGCATTGAATAGAAGGAAGAGAGATCTGATAGGTCTTTTATACTTGTTCTCAGGAGTCCCAGAATATGAGTTCTACTACATTCCATGATCAAATCTAGTCTCAAGACCAACCCAGAGTCAAGAAGAGGGAAATCAAGTCACCTCTTCATGTTAGAAGCAGATTCATAAACAAGAATGACAGGAATAATTGGCAGCCGTATTCGAGGACCACTTTACCAAATTAGTAAAAATAAAATAATAGTGTATCACCAGCCTTTTTAATCCCTCTGCTACAAAACTGCCCACTGAGAATTAGGTGGAGAAACTGAAAACTTATCCTAAGAGTACTATAAGGCTGGTGATGCAGGATATGGCGGAGAGGTTCCTGGGGGAGATGAAAGGCAGGTCACCACCACCAGCAAGGTGGCCCAGGGTGCCGCAGATGACATCAGTATGGAACAAGACACAGCAGAGGATACTAGGAGCAATAGCTAGGGCAGAACGATTCTAGAATCACAGGGACTGGTTCAAATAATATACTCTCCTTTAAACCTCTTACTTCCATCTTCTAGCCTCAGCACAGACCCCTGAAGAGACTTTAGGGTTTGTGTCCTCAATTTGGAAGATGGGTCAATGCATCAGGTGTACCTAGTGGTATAAACTGTTAAAATGACCATCCTAAGATCCACAAACTGGTGATGTCTGAGGGACATTTAAGTTACACAAAGATATAATATTTGCATATTTTTCTCCTTAATTTAAATGTAAGTTTATTTATATAGTTTTTCCCAAGTATACTTACACACAGGAAAAAGTCTGGAAAGGTATATATAAAACTTTAATAGTTACTATCACTAGGTTATGAAATTACTAGGTGAACTATTCTTCTCTTATCTACATATTTTTTAAATTTTTCTAAATTAACATTATTTGCCTAATTTTAAGTGTAGTTTTAGTAAAGATATGAAATTAACTATTTCATATTTCCCTGAGGAAGAAAAAATGAAGTGACTTCTCACTTATAAGTCGACTTTAATTGACTATTTTTGCAGCAAACTGCTCGTCAACATTGGCTTGGTGTAATAGTAACACTCTTCCACAAAGACTCACAATCCCATGATATGTATCTTAGGTGTTTCAATGACAAAGATTAAAGAAATTTCAAAAGAACCACCAGAAGGTTGAATTATTGAAATGGTAATGAAGACATGCCCTCAGAGAAAATTGCAGGGAGTCTTCACAACTTTTAAGGCTTCATCTGAAAGACCTTTGCTGAATAAACAAAGTATTCAATTTCTGTTTCTCAAAAGGGCTGCTGGAATTTGAACTGATGCTCCCAGAGAGTATTTAAGGCACCAGTTAGATCACTAATCTGTATAATTTCCATTTGATATCCACCTGATCTATGTGTCCAAAATAAAAAGTTTTATATAATTTCAAAACAAATGAATCTGCACAATTAGTCTAGAGATGTACAAAATGTTGAATGAAGTAGGTTGGCCTGAACAGGAGGGGTAATATACTGATAGGAAGCATCATATTTACATCATATTTACATTATATTGTATCATATCATATCATGATATGCGATATGCGATATATGATATTGTATCATATCATATATCGCATCATATTTACATTAAAAATTCACATTTCTACATATTTTAAATGGTGGTACTTTTAAAAGAGGGTATTCCCAATGAAGTAAACGTTTTGGATGTTTTCTATCCATCTCTTACACGTCCCTGTGATACAGACAATTACATATCTCCTTTCTTTAAAAAAAAACCCTATAGAGAACAACCAGATATTAATAGCCTAAATGACTATAAAGTTACCTCTAGAAATATTTTGAATATGATATAAATGTATATGAATGTGTGTGTGAAATAAATGAGAGGAAAAACCAATAAACAGATAAATATCAAGATAGATAAATAGATGATAGACATAGATATTCCATAAACAACATACACTAGCATAAATGTACATTTATCAGGCCAAAAATTCCATCCATAATCAACATGTCTCCTAATAGATGAAGAATTATGCAGATGTTTAATGTTCACTTATTTGTTTGACCTCTAAAATTATTTGAATGCCATGATATAACAATCAGAGCAAACTTCAACCTTTTGTGTCACTCCTGGAACACCAGAGAAGAGAGATCAAATACCTTGACCCATATGGCTGATAGTTTTTCATTATGATTAAATTATTTTTAAAAAGTTGTCCTGTTCAGGAATGTGAACATGGCAGTCTAATTCCCATGTAGTGTGCTTGGGCTTTCATATGTTGTCTAATACCCGTAGACCATATACTATAGGCTACAATAAATTCTACGTTGGCAAGTTCTTGAAACATTTGAAAGGGAAAAGTCAGAAATTATGATGAAATGAGAATTCTGTTAATCCCCTGGGGACAAAAATGGCATGTGCAAATACAATGCCAAGGTCTTCTTATAGTTTGCTGTGGTTTTGCCTAGTTTAATGGCCATGCAATGTAAAATTGTTGGTGCACCAGCCTATCACATGGTGCTGAGCTTGTATTTCCTCAAACTTTTAGACCAAAGAGCAGTTCCAAGTTGAACTTAAGGGACACTAATTTCTTAACAAGTTTCTTTACCCAACGCTCACTCAGAAAATTCTTTCCTAGTCTCGCCAAATGAATAATCCCCACAATTTTGATCCTAGTTTTAGCATGGTTAGATTACTGTGATAAACAATCAGCTGCTAAAAGAAACTGACAGGGACTTCTCTGGTGGCACAGTGTTAAGAGTCCGCTTGCCAATGCAGGGGACTTGGGTTCGATCCCTGGTCTGGGAAGATCCCACATGCTGTGGAGCAACTAACCTCGTACACCACAACTGCTGAGCCTCTGCTCTAGAGCCCGTGAGCCACAACTACTGAGCCCGCGTGCCACAACTACTGAAGCCCGCGCACCTAGAGCCGGTGCTCCACAACAAGAGAAGTCACCGCAATGAGAAGCCCACACACCGCAGCAAAGAGTTGCCCCCACTCGCCGCAACTAGAGAAGGCCCGTGTGCGAATACCCAAAACAGTCAAAAATAAATAAATAAATTTATATTATAAAAATGAGAAACTGACAATGCAATATGTCTAAAAACTCTGTTGATAAGATTCCTTGATCTAAATTTATAGATCTGATATACATTTTCATGGCAAAGTTTAACCGCAGAGTACCCATGGACATGATAACAACAATGTTCCAACAGCTTGATAGTTTGGGTTTTAAGAGAAAAGAAGACAATTGTTGTCATCTCAGCATACAGAAAATATGAAGCAATAAGAGTCCAAATCTTATCAAGACTCATGCAAATCCAATACATGAGGAATTTCCCCATCTCTGGACTGACTTATTCATTCACTCATTAAGCAAAAAATGTATTGAGCTATCAGCTAGCAGAGACTATGGTGAGCCCAGTGAAGGGTACCATGTTATAGAAAACACATCCTCTGCTCTAAAGCTCTTACCAATGAATGCAGGCAATAATGTAGTAAGTACAGTGACAGTTATGCTGGTGCTCTGACAGCCAGAGGAGAGAACAACCTAAATTTGCCTGGAGGAGTTGGGAATGGCTTCAGAGTAATGACATTTGAAATGGGCCCTGCCGGATGAGTAGGAGTTTACCAAAGAAGGTTGTGAGAAGGACATTCTAGGTGGAGAGAGCAACAGGAGCATGGAAGCTTAAAAGAGAACTGAACATGGAAAACTAATCAATAAAGTATACCTAAGGTGAAAGTGAAAGGACATGAAATTAGCGAAGAGCTACTTATATCTTTTTGGAACCAGTGGTATGGAGTCATTTAAAAGATGATAGCAAAAAGAGGTTTGTGCTTCCTTGTGAAGGCTGTTGTGTATCGCAGTGTTTCACTCCTTGCGTGGTAGGTAGATGGGTTACAGATGTGTTGAAATATTGGTCTCTTAAGCTCTCTTTGGGACAGCCAGCAGAGTCTGGGTGGTCAGAGATACCAGGTGCATCACCTTTGGCCAAGAATAGCTTCTTCCATTTGTCAAAGTGCACTCTAAAAATATTGTCATCTTCTATACCTGTCATGGGGTGGAAAAGATTGTGAATCACTGGCATAGGAAGCTAAAGAGTATGCATTTTAGGCATTAGAGAGTCCCTGAAGATCTTAGGCAGGAAGGTGGTGGCAGGAAGAGACTTTAGAGATGGGAAGCCAACCTCAGAGGCTATTACAGTAGCCAAGGATGAAGACTTCAGCTGTTTCTCAGCTGTGTCACTTGTGAGCACTTTGTGTCATTCAGTTAAACAGAACTCATGTTCTGTGTGGCAAGGACTTATCTCAGAGACACAGAGACCCTGGGCTGTCACAGCAGGACCACAGAACTGATTTTTGTAAAACGGCTTCCTGTTGGGAATAAAAGAGAATATTTAGATCTAACGATCAGGCTTTGGCTCACAAAATTACTACTTTGAGCAAAAAGGGTGAGGGCAAAGCTCTGCTCAACCTTTTGGGGTGGAGGCATGTTTCAAAAAGTAGCTTCTAATGAACTAAGAACCCAGTGGGCATATTGGCTCAGCCTGTGACCCAACCGATTGTCCATGAGAAGAAACTGTTTTGATGGAGACTAGAATGTAAGCTCCATGACAGTAGGAATTTGGTCTGTCTGGTTTATTGGTCCTCATTGCCTAGACTAGGCATGAGACATGTAATAGATATTTGTTGAATGAGAGGATGATACCACGATGTTGAGTGTTGACATGTAAATAGTCTCTGGTTCAATTCCTGGGGAATATTCTCGTTTTTCTAAAGAAGCGATCATAAATTCAAAAGATATGTATGTGTGGAGAGATAGAGTCAGAGAGAGAGAGAGAGATTGATTTAATTTATTTAGACTAAAGCACCTGAAGAATGAGACGAACAACGGAACTTCAATTCTACTTCCACCACTCAGCACTGATGGCAGTGGCTGCCTCTGAAAAGTGGCTGGGAATAAAAACAGCAGCTAAGGAGTGACTAAATGACAGGAATGATGAAACCCAGGAGGCATAGCACCAGCAGTGCCTTTGGCAGCGGTCAAGACACATAACAAATTTTCAGTGTGAATTGCGAGCTGTGGGTATCCCCAAGTTGGGAATGCACATGGAGATGGGGAGAGAGAAGGTAGGAATCCAGGAATAACAATACAATAGTGGGTGAGTACTCAGAGAAAATTGTTATTATCCTTCATACTCATGGGTATGAACTGAAACTGCTGGCATAGTTCAGGGAAACAAGGGTTACACATGCATTCACAACGATGTGAATCTGCTATACCCCAGCTGTACCAACATAGAGCCAGTGAAACAGACCATAGTGTGGAAAATATAGTGTGTGATTTACTTCTGTCAACTTGTAAAGCTAAGACAGATTTCTGCAGCTGCATTGGACCAGGAGAGATCCATTGAGCTCATTAAGATGTCAATGGCCAATCATGTGCACCATGTTTTTCTAGGTCTACAACTCTAGCCACAATTCTCAAGTCCAGAATCTTCTGGAAATCCAAATTTTTTTATTTTTAATACATTTGATGATTGAACTGATGTAAGGTTACTTTCAACTTTTGTCTCACTTACTCTCAATATCCACACCTTTTGCTGCTGAAATTTAACGATTGCATGCTACCCCAGACACTGCTGGAAGTATCACTTAATGTTGGTACATGCACCAAATTACCTTTCTAAAATCCTAAACTTTCTGTATTCTGAGGCCTATTTTGCCTCAAAGGATTCAGATAAGGGATTGTACACCTATATTCTATTTTTCTCTCCCATAGAAACAGTCTTATTTTGGATTTAGAAGCATTTCATTGTAATTATTTTTATTGAGCCTTTCCAAATATAGAGTTGTATTTCTATTCTTAAATTTGTAATTGCCCATTTGTATGCCTTCCAAAATTAAAAAAAAAAACAGTAATAATAACAGCTAACACCAAGTGCTTACTATGTACTAGTCCCTGCGCTAAAAGATTTCGATTTGTTTTCTCTTAGTGACATGTAGCTGGACCTAGCCCCTGGCACCTTACAAAGACCAATGACAGGGCTTCCCTGGTGGCGCAGTGGTTGAGAGTCCGCCTGCCGATGCAGGGGACACGGGTTCGTGCCCTGGTCCGGGAAGATCGCACATGCCGCGGAGCGGCTGGGCCCGTGCGCCATGGCCGCTGAGCCTGCGCCTCCGGAGCCTGTGCTCCGCAACGGGAGAGGCCACAGCAGCGAGAGGCCCGCTTACTGCAAAAAAAAAAAAAGACCAGTGACACATGTTTGCATTCCCCTTGGTTCCTGATGACCGCTGTCACTGAATCTTCTTTAGAAGATTAGACCTCTACCCTAAGACTTCCAAGTAACTCCAACAGCACATATAGAGAGGGTCCAACTAGATCCCGTGAGATTCCTGAGCCCCTCATATTACCTTGTTCTTTCTCTTCATAGAATTGATCACATTGGTCATTGCATTTTTGTTTTTCTGTCTAATGCCATTTTCCCCACCATGAGGTGAGGATGGTGTCTATTTTAGTGACCATGGTTTCTGGTGCATAATAATGGGTTTCAGTTAATTATTGTTATGTAATAATACACCATACCCAAATGTAATGGCTTAAGAAGGAAAACAAAGTATTATTTTCACAATCCGGTGGGTTTCTAGGCAGCTCCTCTGCTGGTTTCACTTGAACTCACTTACTCGGTACACGGCTGTACCATGGAGGATGGCTGCACTGACACAACTAGTAGCTGGTGCTGGATACTGATTGGACTGGCTTCCTCGTGTAGAAGTCTTGGGGTTTCAAGAGAGCATCAGTAGAAGCATCAAAGCTTCTTAAGGCACAGGCTTCAGAGCCCACATCTTGTCACTTCTGCCACATTCTATGGGTCAAAGCAAGTCACAAGGCCAGTCCAGACTGAAAGGGATGGAAAAAGATAGCCCACCTCTGGATGAAAGGAGCAGGAAAGGGACATGCATACTGGGATTGGGTGGGATTTATGGCTATGCAGCAATTGCTACATTCTACCTTCTTGTCACATATTTCTCACAATCCTCCCACATGTAAAATAGGCTTATTCCTATCCCAGTACCTGAAAAAATCTCATTCCACGTATTGCATCAGGCTTGAAATTCACCAGCTTGTGCCTTACTTTTGGTCCACATGAGATGAGTTTTCTCTGTGGGGCCCCTCTGCTCTCCAGAGACCTGTGAATCAAAACTATAAGGGGGGCTTCCCTGGTGGCACAGTGGTCGGGAGTCTGCCTGCCAATGCAGGGGACACGGGTTCGAGCCCTGGTCTGGGAAGATCCCACATGCCGCGGAGCAACTAGGCCCGTGAGCCACAACTACTGAGCCTGCACGTCTGGAGCCGCGACAGTGAGAGGCCCACGCACAGCAATGAAGAGTGACCCCCACTTGCCACAACTAGAGAAAGCCCTCGCACAGAAACGAAGACCCAACACAGCAAAAATAAATTAATTAATAAACTCCTACCCCCAACATCTTCTTTAAAAAAAAAAAAAAACTATAAGGGATCTGCCCTCTCTCACCCAAACTGCTAAGGTACAATGGTGAGGCAAAGAAGAGGTAACTACACTGAACACTCCTTTCTTAAAAAGAGAAAAACTGGAAGCACATAGTCTCTGGTCTGTAGCAATTGTGAGATCCAAACAGACACATGTTCAGGGACAGGGAACGTTCCCTGATTAGGGCCTATTTCTTCTCCTTTGGAGTGGTTCTCTAATCCATTTTGTTCTTACATTCTGGACTGTTTGCTTAGCCCTCTGAGAGGTCTTTCTCTTTCCCTAAGAAATAGCCCAGGTTTGCATCTGAATAGTTCTCTCAGTCTGTTTTGCACCCGTAGGAATTTGAGGGCCCAGAGGCTTCTTAAACTGTGTCTGTCCCTTTTATTCTGAATTGACACAGCTCCTTTAAAAATCCTTATGGGATTTCTATAGATCAGACTAAAGTCTACTCTATTAGACAATAGCCAGGCTCACTATTCTTATCAAAACTAGCTTCTTTCTAATTTGAGAGATGTGTCAAATTTGGGCGATATGTCTGGATTCATAGAAGATCTTTTTTTTTGGTGAGAGGTCTACTAGACACCGCTTAAATCATTCTGAGGTTTTATGAAAGGGTCTTATAACCACACCCTTCATCTGATCTTGCCCCTGAGGGCTCACTTTATTGAATGCGGCCTGGAATTAATTGTTATGCACATTTTAATTTTCTTTGACAGTCTTTTCCAACCTAGCGCATCCTGGGTCTTCTATATTTTAAGTTCTAATGCAAACAAAGTTTCTTTCTTTAGTTAATTTCTCTCTTCCTGCATTTTATTATACACGGCTATAAAAAGCCAACTCACCTTGTAACATTCTGCCTAGAAATCTCCTAGCCAGATCCACCAGTTCATTAGAAAAAATTCCTATCTTCCAAGTGTAGCAGGCAACATTTACCAGTTGTTTGGCTACTATATAACAAGGGTGGTTTTCCCTCCAATAGCAATTTCCCTCTTAATCTCCCAGCATCTCTAGACACCAATCGTTTTCTCACAGCTTCTCTAGACACCCACCTCCCCCATTACCAAAGCCAATGCCACATGTTTTAGATTTTTCTTATGACAGCACCCCACCTCTATGTACTAACTTATGTTTTAATTAACTATTTCTGTTTAACGAACCCACCCTAAAACCTAATGGCTTAAACACCAATGACTTCTTACTTCCTATATAGTTCTGCAGGTTGGCTGGGATGTTCCTCTGCTGGTTTCATGCGTTTGTTCATGCTGGAGTGTTGTCTGAGCCGAGAGGTTCAAAATGGGCTCACTCTTAGGTCTGATGATTGGTATTGACTATGGCTGGGGAGACTTCCATTCTCTTTTACATGGTCTATCATCTTCTGGTAGACCAGACTGGCTTTCCTAAATAGTAATCTCAAGGTATCATTCCAGGAGGGCAAGAAATGAATCTTCAAAACATTATGAGGCCCAGGCTCTGGAACTTGTATAATATCATTACTGCCACATTCTGTTGGTCAAAGAGACTCAGGTTCAAGGAGGTAGAGAAACATCTATCTCTGCACGGGAAGAATGGCAAAGTCACAATGCAGGGGGATATGCACACTGAGATGGGAAGAATTTGTGGCCACTGAGCAGTCTATTTAACTGGAATCTATTGAATGAGTGAATACATAACTTTTATTTGGGGTACAAACATGGCCTTAGTCCCTGATCTCTGCTTCTTGACTCCAGCCCCAACTCCATGGTAATATGTTAGTGGTGGGCTCTGAGATCAGACTCGTAGTATGAGATTTCCCAAATGACTGTTTATTCTCTGATCTCCCTACTTTCTTAATTCTTGTCAACAGTGGGGTCTTGAATATCCTATCTCTGCTGTTCTCTATGTCATATTCTAGAGGAATATGATATATTCCTCTCTGGAGGAGCAGAGAGATCTGGTTTAGAATCTTGGCTTTACCATTTATTCATTATGTGACCTTGAGCAGGTTATTTAAACGATTTGAAAAATCTGCTTCACCAGATGTGTAGGATAAAATGGCACATTGATTTAAAGTTCCTGGCACATAGTAGTACATTAATGAATGTCAGTTTTCTTCCTTTGTCTATGTCATTAGATACTGAACTACATCTTACATAAGATTAGGACTATGGATTTTACAGGCAAAAGTCAGCTGTTGGTAGTTTGTAAACTAAGAAGTTACAAAAATAAAGGTGATTGGGAAATAAAATTCTTAGCTATGTGTGACTTCTATATTATGGTATATTATATGCTTCTACATTATTCTGCATTGTACGTATAATTTCAGAGATTGTGAAGAAGTATATTACTATAATCTCAATCCAGTAATAGATTATCCAATTAATCCCTAAAGATATGTTTAAGATACTAGAACATTGGGGCATTGAACAAAATTACAAAGTTGTGATATTTGATATTTGCTGATTTTAAAAAGGGCTATGAAATAGTCACCAAGGGAAAACCCAAAACTTTGTAAGACTTTCCTACACATACATATTTTTAAATTTTGCTTTTTTTAAAAAAAAATACATAGTATAGAAGGAATTGCAGTCTTATCAGTGTTTTGTGTCTCTGATCCAACTCTTCCTTCACACACCATATATAATCTGAGGCTTACAAAAGAGTTACTCGAAATAAAATGAAGACTAAATATGAACCCCATTTCATAATAAGAATACATAATAAATCTTGCTTGTTGTTGAATTGTAAAGATTGATGGCAAGGAAAAGGTCAAAGATCTCACTACAATCTTGCAATGACATACTTGAGAAAATTCTATAAAATGAAAAATCATCAATTATGACCCTGGCACATCTAGAATTCCATAGATAAGATATTCAGTTTGACTTTTTGTAAGGTATTTCATCCATGTGAAATATGTCAGCTTGGTCCCCAGTTTGAGCTGAATATGTTCAGTCAAACAGTAGTGACCTCACTTAAGTTAATATCATCAAAGTAATGTTTCTCTTCTTTTGCACATTTTTGAGTCCAGGAAACTTTTTCACTGTGTTTTCAATGCCCCAGAACTCCTAGACCTGTGGGACATGAAGGTAATGGAGTAGATACAAATGAAACATGTCCATCATGATCATACTTTTCTTCCAAAAACCCACAGGGATTCAAACAGTTTGAAAATCAGTGGCCTTGTAATGTAGGTTTACCTCCAGTGTAGGAATCCAAGGGAGACAGTGTCAACTGGTCTTTAGGTTTCTACTACAAGTTTTCTATTTTTCCAAAGAGCAGATGAGTTTCTTAAAAAGCCATGAGGTCATAGTGTATAAACCCTGCATAGGTGCTTATACATCTGGACCTTCCTCTGGGAAACTGTATGCTATTGAAATAAAAGTACCATGTGAGCTGAAGACATATAACATAAACACACACATTTACCCCAGGAATGACAAACTCTTATGTTGTCTATCTTTTTTTTTAAAAAAGCTGATCATTATTCCATTCTTCATATAGTTCATCTCCAAACGTATCTTTGGGGATACAGGTGGTATTCTGAGGCATATCAGAAATAATTCAGGTAGCACAGGCAAAGCTCTTCTCTGGCAGGAAGCTAGGCCTTGGATTCCAACAGTAACTCAGCAGTAAGAATCCAGTATAAGAGTTATGAAGTGGGCCACAAAAACCTCCTCTCAGTAATTGCTACCTCTTCTTCCTCTATGCCTTGAATAGAAGAGCACGAGCAGGTCCCATACTTTGTGATTTGAAGCAATCAATGTGCGTATTACCTCTTTAACTGTGAATTTAAAACACTATTAAACATCATCTTCCTAAAGCTTTATTTCCAGATATGTTAGCACTTTTTAATTGATCTTAGGAAACTCAACAAAAGCTATTATGTTTGTTTAAAAAAAAGAAAAAGAAAATCCTCTAGTGAACATGTAATAGTGAGTTCTAGAAAGCCAGATAATTTCTTTGCTTAATAATAGTTTTCTTTCCTGTTGGCTGCAGATTCTCATAACTAGCACCATGCCAAACATTCGAAGATTGGATTATGGCCTGTCGTACTTGATTATTTTTGTCAGCATGCTGACCCGAGGTGCCCTTTTCTTGTGTTGTTCCTTCTGTTTCCATTTTTCATGTCATCCAGCTTTTCATCTTGTCAATCAGCTTTTGACTTCCTGATTAAAGTGTCTGTCACAGGAGCAGCCTGGTCTCCAGTCAGTTGTTTAATTTGTTCCTCATGGCATCCAATTGAGTTATTCATCTGGCCCAGCTGTTCCCAAGTGCTTCCAGCATCACTTTTTCATGTGTTTGGGTTTAACCTCTATATCTGTGTACAACAGTGTGAATTGTTCCATTCATACTGTTGACTGTGGATTGCTTTGCCTTCCTAATGCCTTGACGCTACGAGGCTGGCTGCTATGCTGTGGCCAAACCAATGGAGAAAGGCAATATTTCAATCTGGTGTTATGGTAATGACTACGACGAAACAGACTAGTTTTCAAGAATTATAGCAGGCCCCCCTTTTTAACAATTAGGACGATGTAATGGAAACTCTGGACTATTCGGATTCAGATATGTCCCAAAATAATGTTGATGGTGCTTGGCAGAAGAAAGGAAACCTCAGTCTGCCAAAATTGTGGATATTGCCGTGAGTGGTCCAGGACCTATTTGTTGCATTAGGTGATATGAGATACTCTCTTGGCCTGAATTGGTGCAGATAGCCAACTGGAAAAATGAAATTAAGTAAATCTGCTGAGTTCACAAGCTAAAACTTGTCTTCTAGTGGTAAGACGATTTATATTATGCAACATGCAAGAAGCCACATAACGCAACAGGAAACTGGAGGAAAAGAAAACTAGGGTACATTTCCCCCACTCTCCCTTTTAGCAACTCAAACCTAATCAACTCAAAATTTCAGGAGATTGTTCATGAGTGAGCCATTCCTTCCTGCTATTCCTATCATGTTTCTCCTGTACCCCCTACAAACTTGAAATGGTAATTCCATTATAGCAGTCATGAAAATAACCAGAGACTTTGTGCCTAGGACTTAAAAGAATGTAGAACGAGTCTAATAAGAATCAGGCAGCAGGTTAACACAACTTCATAACCTATCTCCCAATTTGGTTTGATTTCATGGAAATATTTAAAAGGAATTCAGTTGCTCCTATAAGAATGTGCATTCATTTCCTTAGGCTAGCAATATAGGATATAGTGAAATGATGCAGAAATCCTGAACACAATAAAAAGTTAGTAGAATGATATATGGGGAAAGCTATTGCCAATTAAATTGATGAAATAACATCATTTTTCTATGGGTTTTTACAAAATAGCTTTAATTTTCTCTGAGAGGTATTGTACACATACCAACTCATATTAATAATATTACAGCTTATTTATAGAGGTTTTATATATTTTGTTTTTAATTAGAAAAACTATCAAAATTTGACTTCAAGTGTTTGTAAAAATAAAATGTTTAGGGGTCATAAATCATGGAAAAATATGTACTTTGAAATGTGTATGTCTGGTTTTTATTTTGGGCAAATAAACCCCAGGAGCTTCCCAGTGGAGGTTTTCCATAATGTATTTCTCAGGAAATTAGTTTTTTCAATCTCTCCCCTGGAAGGTTTTCCTTCTTGTCTTATGTAGATTCATTTTTCCAAACAAGTTTCTGGAGGAATATCCCCCCATGAATCTTTCTCATTATTATCCCCAGGAAAGTGAATATAGTGAATTGGTACTCAATATTCATTCCATCCTTCTTCTAGTGTGTCTTTCTGTGCTGCAGAGGTTACAAAGTTAAACATCACATTTGCTAGACTCCTTTGCAGCTATGGTTCCAGATATGCTTTAGATCTGTCCCATCAGATACACTTGTGAAATATGTGGAAAGGGGAAATGAAGCAAAGACCATTATTTTACCATTTCTATTGACTGTGTTGAGAAGCACAGCCCTGGAAGTACTGAGTTTTGCTGTAGTAGTGCTAGCAGATGTCCCTGGTGTCAAGAGGCAAGGTGAGGGATAATCATTGTTTCCTGGGGAGACATCGGATAGGCACAGCATGACTATGAAGCCGACAGTTGTAAATGCAGCACCTTAACCTGAATCCCACCTGAAAAGTGTGCCCTTGGAGCTTACAGTACAGGTGATGGCTTCTTGGTTCCCCACCTTTCTGACTGTGGCTCCCCTGGTGGACTAGTTCTATGGTATTCCTCTCAGAAATATTCCTGGAGTTCTAACCCAGAGACTGTTTTTCTAGTCCTTCCAATGGATTGCAAGCTCTTTATTCCCTGTATCAAATCTCTTTCTTATTTAATAAGAGTAATTTTTTAACTGCAAATTTATCCTGGTTGGTACAGTTTATCTTTTCCACTTTTTCAAAACCCCTTGCTTCACTGTCAGTGTCAGAGTACAAAGAGCAGATGCTTTGAAGTCATATGCATCATTATTGGTTATGCCACCTTGGATAAACTTATGAACTTATCTAAGCTTCAGTTCCTTATCTTAAAGTAATATCTAAATGCATAGTGGATATAAGGATAAATGAGATAACAAATGTTTAGAACCTGGAACACGGATGCAAGCATTCAATAAATGACAATACTCTTCTTCAATGTTTAAATTTGAACATCCATTTCCAACATAGTAGTTTTTCCACTAAGCTAATCAAGTATCACATTTAGTGAGGAAAACAAAAGGCTATGGGACAAGATCGTATATTTCTTTAAAAGTACATTCCTGTGTCAACCTGGATCCAGTGAGTCAACTACTTGTGGATATCAGTACTGAGGTTTACACAGGGAACCAGACCCACTGAGACTTGCAGGTTGCTATACTTAACTCTTTGGAAAATAAAATAAAATAAATTTTATATATATTCCATGGAAGGAAAGAGTACCAGGTGCTATATATGTACATGCTTGCTTAATGTCATGAAAAAATTAAGCGACTGACCCTCAATCCAACAAGACTATGTTAAGGATGATAGTATAATTTTAACCCTACCTCCTTACCTAAGACTAGGGACATTTTTCAGTTAGTAACACAATAAAACAGCACTCCCATTCTTTTAGCCAAAATAACTTTGGGTTATCAACAGACATTTTCTTTGAAAAAGGAGTCCATCCTAGCTGCATGAAGAACTAAGGCATTCCAGAATTCTCCTCGATCTTTCCATAAGATTTGGGAATTTTACTATATCCCATATCTTTAACCTAAGAAGTGTATATTCTTCTAGGAATAATGGGATAAAATAGAAAGGTGCACTCAGAAGAAAGAAAGGGATGTACCCAGATGCTGAGGTCAAAATGGATCTGAAATTCAGCAGCTGCATATGTTAAAAGATACTGTGGTGGTCTGCAAATAGGCTCTAATACCTAGAGGCTTGAGTTTAAATCTCAGTAAATTTCACAAAAAGAGAGGAATCTTTGAGCATATTTGAATAGGAAGGTAGAAATGAGAACCTTGTAAGCCAGAACCATCAATGGCTTCATGCTCAGTGAAAAGAGATACTGGGAACACATACATTGGGCCAGGAAAATGGCAAGAAATTTTCCCATTGCCTGAGGATCTGGGTCAAAAAGAAAAAAAAATCACCGTGGAAAATGAATACCATGAACTATGAGCAAATGAGGCCTGATTTTGCATGTTTGGGGGGGATACAAGAATTATTAAACCAATAAATATGCAGGGGGCTTCCCTGGTGGCACAGTGGTTGAGAGTCTGTCTGCCGATGCAGACGACACGGGTTTGTGCCCTGGTCCGGGAAGATCCCACATGCCGCGGAGCGGCTGGGCCCGTGAGCCATGGCCGCTGAGCCTGCGCGTCCAGAGCCTGTGCTCCGCAACGGAAGAGGCCAAAACAGTGAAAGGCCCACATACCGCAAAAAAATAAAAAAATTTTTTAAAAATGCAGGAAAAAACAACTGATATCAGGTACCTTGCATCAGCAAATACAACCTCAAAACCTTTTTGGAGAAACACTTCCACAACTAAAGCTAATTTAGGACTCTCTGTCTCACACACACACACACACACACACACACACACACACACAAGATCTACTGCTAATGACCTCACAATAAAACATTTTTAAAAACACACAGGGAAAAAATACTTCATTAGCAAGATTAAATACACATCATCCCCAAATTTGAAATTACAGAAAAGTCTGAAAAATCTTATATGTTTAAAGTGATAACAAAAGGAATAAAAACCATATTGTAGGGCTTCCCTGGTGGTGCAATGGTTAAGAATCCTCCTGCCAATGCAGGGGACGTGGGTTCGAGCCCTTGTCCGGGAAGATCCCACATGCCGCAGAGCAACTAAGCCTGCGCTCTAGAGCCCACAAGCCACTACTGAAGCCCGCATGCCTAGAGCCCGTGCTCCGCAACAAGAGAAGCCCCCGCTCGCTGCAATTAGAGAAAGCCTGCGCTCAGTGACGAAGACCCAACGCAGCCAAAAAACAAACAAAAATATATGGCAAGAATAATACACTATCAAAAAGGCAAAATTTAAAAGAACCAATGACATAAAAAGTAATATAGTTAATGAAATTAAAGACTCAATGGACATATTAAAAAGCAGATTAGATACTGTCCAAAAAATAGTAAAATGGAAACTAGATCTTAAGATCTTATGTAAAATATGCACAGATATAAAAAGGTGGGGATTGCAGAATGTTAAAAAATGTGTAGAATAAATTAAGGTAAAATTAAAAAGCAACTAATAGATGTTCTGGGACAGATTTTAGATAATGGTAACAGCACATATTTCAAAAAGAAAAGAAAAAACTAATTGAGACCTTTCTTAAATGACATATATCTTCAGATTCAACAATCATGATGACTAAAGAGAAGTACAACAATTCCCTCCTATATAAGACACTGTTCAATGCTCTGCACATATTCCCTTGATCCCTTCCTTCCTCCCTCCCCCCCAGTATTGGCTCCAGGTGTGGCTTCACTCCCAACTCTAACACCTGCATTTCTTTGGCAACCATTTCCTTTACTACACATCCTCACCAATACCTGTTATCTCTTGTCTTTCTTGATAATAGCCATTCTAAAAGATGTGAAGTGATACCTCATTATGGTGTTGATTTGTAATTCTCTGATGATTAGTGATATTGAGACTTTTTATGGACCTGTTGGTCATTTGTATGTCTTTTATGGAAAAATGTCTATTCAGGTTTTTTGCCCATTTTTAAATTAGATTTGTTTTTGTTTTGTTTTTCCTATTGAGTTATATAAATTCCTTACATATCTTGGATATTAACCCTTATCAGATGGATGGTTTGCAAATATTTTCTTGCATTCTATAGGCTGTTTTTTCATTTTGTTGATTGTTTCTTTTGCTGTTCAGGGCTTTTTTAGTTTGATGTGGTCTCATTTATTTATTTTTGCTTTTGTTGTTTGTGTTTTTGGTGTCATGTCCAAAAATCATTGCCAAGACCAATATTAAAGAGCTTTCACCCTTTGTTTTCTTCTAGGAGTTTTATGAGTGATATAAGAAAGGAGTATAATTTCATTTTTCTGCAAGTGATTTCCAGTTTTCCCAGCACCATTTATTGAAGAGATTATTCTTTCTGCATTGAGTATTCTTGCCTCCCTTATAAATTTTAGTTGACTGTATATTTGTGGGCCTATTTCTGGGCTCTGTATTCTGTTCACTGGTCTGTGTGTCTATTTTTATGCACGTGCCATCCTGTTTTAATTACTATAGCTTTGTAGTATAGTTCAAAATTAGGAAGTATGATGCTTCCAGCTTTGTTCTTCTTTTCAATGATTGCTTTAGCAATCTGTCCATCTGTCAATGGACACCTAGGTTGCTTCCATGTCCTGGCTATTGTAAATAGTGCTGCAATGAACACTGTGGTAGATGACTTTTTTTGAATTATGTTTTTCTCAGGGTATATGCCCAGTAGTGGAATTTCTGGGTCATATGGTAGTTCTATTTTTAGTTTTTTAAGGAACCTCTATACTGTTCTTCATAGTGGCTATATCAATTTACATTCCCACCAACAGTACAAGAGGGTCCCCTTTTCTCCACACCCTCTCCAGCATTTAATGTTTGCAGATTCTTTGATGATGGCCATTCTGACCAGTGTGAGCTAATACCTCATTGTAGTTTTGATTTGCATTTCTCTAATGATTAGTGATGTTGAGAATCCTTTCATGTATTTGCTGGCAATCTGTATATCTTCTTCAGAGAACTGTCTGTTTAGATCTGCCATTTTTTGATTGGGTTGTTTGTTTTTTTAATATTGAGCTGCATGAGCTACTTAGATTTTTCTAGGTCAAGTGTAGAAATTAAAATTCAGAACTGATGTAAGAATAGAAAAAGAATTAATATTTAACACATGATAAGAGAGAAGAAAAGGAAATAAAATAAAATTTGATCAATCAATAAAAAGGAAGCAGAAGGTTCAATAAAGCAAAGAAAATCATAGGATATAGAAAAACTAAGATTATAAAAATGTATTTAGAAGTATCAGAAATAATAATAAATGCAATTATTAATGCAATTATTGATGCATTCACCCTTCCAGGTAAAAAGAAGATGGTTCCCAGAAAAGTGCTGTTTTAAAAATCTAACTATATTCTTTTTACTAAGAGTCACACCTACATAATAATAATATTGTTAGGCTGAAAGAAAAAAAGTAGAAATAATCCCAGAAAAATAATATTTTAAAAGCTAGAATAGTCACATCAATAAACAATAAATTTCAAGAAAAAATTATTAGTGATATAAAGTGTCATAATTATCAAAGGAAAATTGTCTAGGGCTATATAATTCCAAGCCTATATACTGCAAAGGAGCATCAAAATATATAATGTAATGATTTCACTTACCACGGGGAAAATTAACAAGTTATATGTTTAGTGCTTAATTTTAACATATCACTCTCATTAATAAATCAAGAAGACAAAATATAATAAGCATAAAAAATAGACAGACAACCCAAATAACAATTTTGCTTTAAAGGATGTACAGAGAATCCTACCCACAAAATTAGAAAATACAATTTAAAATATTATTAAAGTTAGAAAATTGTTTGTTTTAAAGTATACATGGAACTATATAAAAATTGAACACAAAATACAGAACCAAATATTTTATGAAGAAATATGCATAATATAAACTTGATTCTTTTAACACAGTAAAATAAGTGAGAATGCATTATAAAAACTAGATTTGAGGGTAGGTTACTCACAATCTTTTATTACAAAATTAAAAAATCTGTTCATGACAAGATTACTTCACTGGTGAATTCTACCTAACATTTAAAGAAATAACACTGATACTTCACAAACTCTTCCAAAAAATAGAAGAAGAAGGTCTATTTCCCAACTGATTCAATGAGGCCAGTATTAATTTGATACCAAAACAAATAATAACAACACAATAAAAGGAAACTACAAACCAATTATTCCTTATGAAGATACATGAAAAATCCTAAACAAAATACTAGCAAACTGAACCCAGCAACACGTAAAAATGATTATATCAGAGCTAAGTGGGATTTATCTCAGGAATGAAAGGTTGGTTCAACATACAAAAATCAATCTATGTAATACACCTCAGTAATAGTATAAAGGACCCAAAACACCTCATGTGATTATCTCAATAGATTCAGAAAAAGCTTTTGACAAGATCCAAAACCCTTTCATGATAAAAACACTAAAAAGATTAGGAGTAAAATGGAACATTCTCAATATGATAAAGGGCATTAATGAATAATCTAAAGCTACTCATAATTAATGATGAAAGAATAAAAGATTTGCCTCCTAACATCAGGAATAAGGTAGTGTATCTATGCTAGCCACTTGTGTTTAATGTTGTGCTGAAGAATCAAGCCAGGGCAATTAGGCAAGAAAAAATAAATAAGAAGTTGTCCTGATTGGAAATGAAAGCTAAAACGTTCTCTATTTGCAGGTAACATGATCTTGTATACAGAAAATCCTAAGGAATCTGATAAAAAACATTAGAATGTTAAGCAAAGTTGCAAGATACAAGAGCAAAACACAAAAATCAATTTTATTTCTATATACTGGCAATGAGCAATCTGAAAATAAAGCTTTTAGAAATCCTATTATATTAGCATCAAAAACAATAAAATAGTCAGAAATAAATTTAGCATTTTTTTAGAAGCACAAGTTTCCTACAGTGAAAACTTAAAAAAAAAATTGTTCAAAGAAATTAAAGAAGATAAATAACTGTGAAGAAATTCCATTTTAATGGATTAAAAGACTTAACATTGTTAAGATGGCAGTACTCTCCAAACTGATCTACTGATTCAAGTTTCCCTATTAGAATCTCAGCGGCATTCTTTTTTGCAGAATTTGTCAACATGATCCTAAAATTCATATGAATTTGCAGAAGAACCAGAATAACCAAAGTAATCTTGAAGAAGAACAAAGTTAGAAGACTCACAATTTCTTATTTTAAAACTTACTACAGGCCTACATAAATCAAGACAGTATAGTACTGTTATTATGATAAACATATAGACAGATGGAAAAGAGAGTACAGAAATAAACCCCTAAACTTATGGTCAACTAATTTTGACAAGGGTTCCAACATGATTCAATGAGGGGGAAGATAGTCTTTTAATAAATGATGCTGGAACAAATGGATATCTTCATGCAAAAGAATGAAATTGGACCCATATCATATAGAAAAATTCATTCAAAATAGATCATTACATTGAACACTTCAATGTAAGAGCTAAAACTATAAAACTCTTAGAAGAAAATATAGTTGTAAATCTTCTTGACCTTGTATTAAGCAACGGTTTCTTAAATACAACACCTGTAGTACAAGCATCCAAACAAACAAGCAAGATCAGAAAAGCCCAGATGAATTGGACTTCATGAGAATTAAACTTTGTGCTTGAAAGGATACTATCAAAAAAATGAAAGATAATCACTGAATGAAGGAAAATATTTGCAAACCATAATGTGATAAGAGATTTAAATCCAGATCATACAAAGCACTCTTACAAATAAACAACGGGAAAAAAACAAATAAAAACTAAGCAAAAGATTTGAATAAATATTTCTTTCAAAGAAGACATAAAAATTGTCAATAAGCACATGGAAAGATATTCAACGTCATTAGTCATTAAAGAAATGCAAATTAAGATCACAATGAAATACCTCTTTACACCCACTAGGATGCTATAGTAAATTCTTTTTAAAAGGACAATAATAAGTGTTGAAAATGATGTGGAGAACTTATAAACCTCATACATTGCTGGTGGAAATGTATAATGATGAAGCCACACTGGAAAACAGTTCGGTAGTTCATCAAAAATATAAACATGGAATTATCATATGACAGCAATGCCACTCCTATGTACCCAAGAAACTGGAAACATATATTCATACAAAAATGTGTATTTAGCAGTGTTTATATGTGTAAAGTGTGTTTATAGCAGCATTACATATAGTAGCCAGAAAGTTCAAACACCACAATGTCCATCAACTGATGAATGGATAAATAAATGTTGTGTATCTATACAATGGAATGTTATTCAGTCATAAAAGGAGTATGGTACTGATACATGCCACAATATGAATGAATATTGAAAACATTATGCAAAGTAAAATAAACTAGGTACAAAAGGCCACATAGTTATGATACCATTTACGTGATACGTCTGGCACAGGAAAATCCATGGAGTACAGTACTGATATAAGCCACAATATGAATGAATCTTGAAAACATTATGCAAAGTAAAATAAACTAGCTACAAAAGGCCACATAGTTATGATACCATTATGTGATATGTCTGGCACAGGAAAATCCATGGAGACAGAAAGTAGATTAGTGGTTATCAGAGGCTGGGAGGAGAGGGAAATGGGGAGTAACTACTAATGGATACAAGGTTAATTCTGGGGGTGTATATATTCTAGGATTAGATATTGGTGAATCACATAACCCTGTGAATTTACTAAAAATCACTGAATAGTACATTTTGAAAGAGTGAATTTTATGGCATGTGTATCACACCTTAATTTTAAAATCAGAAAAAAAAATGAAGAAACTATATAATGTTAGAAATTTTAAGACACATTTAAAAATAATTTATGGATGATAGTAAAATAATTATGGAAATTAGAATATAATAATAACTAACTGACAATGTTTTCACTTGAGGAATACAGCATAATTGTATTTGTAAGAAAATGTATAGCCTTCAGTGCAAATATTTTCAAAACTGAAAATTAATGAGCTAAACATTTAAATTAAAATATTAATATATCAGTAACATTTCAAACCCAAAGACAATAAAAAGAAAGAAATAGTGAAGACAATAAAATAAAATAAAATAGAAAACATAGAAACAAAAGTTAAATAAATAAAACAGAAAATTACAACAATAAAATTCAAAAGCTGCTTCTGGGGAAAATTTAATTAAAAACAATTTTTGCAAGACTGATGCAGGAAAAAAAGAAATTACAAATACTGTCCTGAGAAAAGAGATTTTTTAAAAAGATTTGAAATTTTAATATTTTTTAAATGTGCTAAGAATATACTATGGATACCTTTATGGAATAAGTTTATTAAAACTTTAAAGAAATTGGTAATTTCATAGAAAATTATAATTTATAATAACTGATTCAAGAATTCATAAAAAACCTAGATAACACTATAAAAATGAAAGAAATAAAATCACTAGGTTTTTTAAAAAAAATCTACTTACAGAAACAACAAAATGAGATTTTATCTTATTGCCCTGATGCAGTAACTTGTACCAGATTTGCCCACTTAGCAAACAACTAGAAAACAACTTCTTGCATACACTGCGCAGTGGGCAGTGTAGGATTATGATCCCTGAGAGAAGAGAAACAGAGAAGATTAGCCCAGCTTTCTGCCTAGAGTTGATTTCTGAATCATAGTGCATGGAGAAGAAACTCAAGCAGAGCATGGCAGTTATGATGAGTTCAGCAGATAGCAATTGGAGATCAAAGAGGTTGAGGTGGCTGGAGTTTTGATTAAAAAAAAAAAACTTCCGAAGTTTGCATAGGGCTGTCCTTGAAACTTTGCTGAATACTAAGCTATGAATACATATATGAAACTCCATGAAGTCATAGAAATTATAACTACTTAAAAGTAAAAAATAAAATTCTAGAGCTCACACAAGGCTGGGAGATGTTCAACATCTATCCATCCAAAGTAAAGAGACTTTATTAAACCCCTGTGATGTTAGGTAGTGACTACAGAAAAGCCAAGTCTTAATGGGAGGAATAAAGTAAACGTAGTCTGTATCCTTCTTAACAAAGCTTTACAAGGCAGACCTTGAAAGAATCAAGCTGATCTGCAAGAAACTTAACTGCCTCACCTTTCCAAGAAAATTTACTCTTTAAATTAAAACCAAAAAGTTTAGACATTCACCAAAATAATAATTACAATGCCTATCATTCATATAAAAGTCACAGAATTTCAGAAGAAAAAAAATATGACTGATAACCAAGTAAAAATTAGGTCAATAGAAAAGAGAGAAGATGGAAATAGCAAAGACTTTAAAATAACTCCCATAAACATATTAAAGGCCTTTAAATAAAAACATGAATACAATAAAGTTGGAGCTTAAAATAAAAGAATTAAATAAGTCATTTAGGACTGAAAAATAAAATATCTAAAATCAAAACTCACTGGATGTGCTTAAGAGCAGGTCATCACTACAAAAGAAAAGGTCAGTGAATTTGAAGACATAACAAAAGAAATGATCAGAACTAAGCCTGGGAGTGGGTAGTAAGAAGGATGAAAGAAAATAAAAATGGACTGATTCTCAGGGAACTGTAAGACAATTTCAAGTTATTTAACATATGTGTAATTGAAGTTGAGAAAAAGAGCAGGGCATAGTTGAAGAAATAGTGCCAAAAGAATGGTCTCAAATTTTCCAATTTGACAAAAACTATAATCTACATCTTCAAGAAGCTCAGAAAACACAAAGCAGAAAAACCCCAAGGAAACCCACCCAAGGCACAGCTTAAAATAAAGTCTTAAAAGCAGTCAGAAAAAAAAGATATTTAAGATACCAAAGATAAGAAACATTACTGATTTCTTTTCAGAAGCAATGCAAGCCAGAGGACAAAGGAAACTTTTTAAACAGTGGAAGGAAAAAAACCCTTTCAATCCAGACTTCTATATCCAGCAAACTATATGCTTCAAAATGAAGGTAAAATACTTTTTTATTTTAAGGCAAACAGCTGAGAGTTCATTGCCATCAGACTTGCAATAAGTCTGAAGACTAATACTCAGTAGAAACTCAAAATTACACGTTGCAATAAAGATCACTGAAAATGGTTAATGCAAAGTATACATATACACACTATTATATGTAAAATAGATAATCAACAAGGACCTACTGTATAGCACAGGGAAATCTACTCAGTATTCTCTAATAACTTATATGGGAAAAGAATCTGAAAAAGAATGGATACATGTATATGTATAACTGACTCAGCTGTATACCTGAAACTAACACAACACTAAATCAGCTATACTCCAATATAAAATAAAAATTAAATTAAAAAAATAAAGTATACATATAATACTTTTTTCTACATTTCTTAACAGATAACTATTAAAAGCAGAAACAATAACAATATATCATGGGTTTTAGAATTTATAAGAAGTAAAATGTATGACAATAGCACAAAGGAAGAGAGGAACAGACATTCACTATTGTAAGTTTTTTAAGTTATAGTGGCATAATAGTCTTTGAAGATAGACTGTGACAAACTAAAGAACAACTGGGGGAGGAAAAGAGGCACAGCTAATTTGGTGATAGTGGAAATGAAATGGAATACTGAAACTATACTCAATTAAGCCAAAAAGAAAGAAATAAAGAAGAGGAACACAGATTATATTGACAAGTTGAAAGCAAATGCTAAGATTGCAGATTTAAAATGACTATATCCATAATCATATTAAATTTTAAAATTGTAAACCAGGGGTTGGCAAACATTTTCTTATAAGACCCAAGAGTAACTAGGCTCCATCAACTACTCAACTCTGCAGTTGTAGTGTGAAAACAGCCACAGACAATATATATGTGAATGGGTATGGTTGTTCTTCAATAATTTTTTTTTTGTTTTTTACAAAAACATGTAGTTAGCCCATGGGCCATAGTTTTATCATGCCTGGTCTGAGTACTGTTCAATGGAAATATTAGTCACAGATACAATTTTAAATATATGGTATCTACATTAAAAATAAAAGTGTGAAATTAATTTAATAATATATTTTATGTAAACTAATATATATGTTACCATTATTTCAAAATGTAATCAATATATAAGTAATTAATGAGATATTTTACTTCCTTTTTCCGTAAGTCTTTGAAATCTGATGTACATTTTACACTCAAGGAGGCAGTAGTGCTCAGAATCATACAGACACAGGGTCAGTGTCTGAGATTGATTTGCCTCCTTAAATTTTACTATCTGGGTGCCTCCTTACTGCATGTGAGTACTGGTTTTAAGCCACTGATTTAGTCGTTCTGGGGTGGTGGTGAGAACTCACTGACATTCCTGGCCTGCTATGTTATGTCTAAAGTAGGTTCTCCAGAGAAATCAGCCAAAAATATGCAGATGCTGACAGCTGGACCTCAAAGGGCATACAGAACAAGAGTCAATAGTAAGAAGCAAGGAGATATGGTAGGACACCAACAGTATCTGCTACCCTTGGAAAGCAAGAAGTGGCACGTTCCCTGGATGCTCTACAAAGACACATGCTCCAGAGGGTGGGAGATAAGCTCTACAAATACTTAGGGGCCTGTTATAGCAGTGATACTTTTAGAGAGTCGTATGTACTTTTAGGGAGTAGTATCAAGTGTATGCAACCACAGCTGCCCATCATAAGCTGGGTGTTGTCAGACCCACAGAGACATACTGCTCAGCAGAGATATCAGCAATCCATGGTAAAATTCTAACAAAGATTTGGACCCAGGCTGGTGACTGATAGGAGTTTGTTTATAAATCTTTCATTCTTTGGGTGAGATAACTCTGAGATGCTATAGTATAGTAGCAGTAGCTCCCAAAGAGATTAAGTTGTAATTATCCACAGTAGAAACTTGTTTATTGTTTGCTTTCCCTCCTCTGTCTCATTTCCCGATTCCTCTACTGTCTTTCTGGGAACACTCCCTAAATAAACTAATAGTACCTGAAATCTTGCCTCAGGATCTTCTTCTGGAGAATCCCAAACTAAGCACCAGGTTTGATTTAGCATCATGTTATCAACATGGTGGACCAGCATGATATTCTATGTAATGTCACAATGATCTAGGTCCCTTAGGACTATATTATAAATAAGCAATATAGTTAATACAGTGCTTAGTCAAGACTGTGAACAGGTATTGTTGTCTCTCCCAGGAGAATGCAAACTACTTTGATCCTCCTTTTTTTATCTGAGGTATAACTGACATAAAACATTATATTAGTTTCAGGTGTACAACATAATGATTTAACATTTGTGTATTCTGCAAAATGATCACCACAGTAAGTCTCAGTAACATATGTCATCATACATAGTTACAAAAAATTATTTTTTCTGCTGTTGATCCTTCTTCTTAATGAGCATTAAAAGTTACCCATTCGCCAGTCAGTAGCCTCATAAAACGTTTCAGAGGTGGGACTGATCTATTCCAGTAAAAATAAAGCTACACTTCACTAAATATATGGTAGTACATTTCAACCTACAATGATTCATCTGTTTTTTGCAGGAGCCACTCTGGTAAATTAAATGAGGAAATGGTGGACACTACCCTCTAAGTTTTCTAGATGTCATTAAACTCTACCATTCCACCCAGGATATGATATTGCTTCTAATTTATCATCTTGACTAAGGGCACTGAGGACAGATTTGTGAGCTTCCACTTGGCCTTTCCTACCATGATGACTATTAATCCAGGAGCCAGGGAATATTGTTAGGATCTGGATATATATATGCCTTATATTATATATACCCATTATATTATATATAGGTGTTATAGGGACACATGGTATCAGTAGAGTTGACACAGAGGCTAGATAATAAATGGAATCCTGGTCCCACAGTAGTCCAGTGGGTCCATGGACAACATCCTATGCTCATTTCCCTAGTGTCCCTAGGAAACTATAGGATGTGTCCATGGACCCATGGACTAGCATGGGGCAAGGATTCCACTTATTACTTAGCCTCTGTATCAACACTATTCTGTCAGCAACAGCATGATGACATTTTGGGTACCATGGTGTCAATGTCAGGTCAGACTACTGTGTGAGGTAAAATAATTTTCCGTTACAATGGCTGCCATCAGCTGTCTGCCAATCAGTTTTTATATTTTTGGGTTTTGGCTTATATAAGTTAAGCCATATCCTCATTTTGCCATCTATCTTATCCCCGGGAACAACATGCTATATTAGCCGTTGTGATCCCAGAGGATCTAAACATCTTGGTTGCCTCTTTGGCTTGGCTGCCTGGTGCAGTAATTATGCCCACTTGCCTCTAACAATTGTCACCACCTGGCTTTTCAGTTACAGATTGCTATCAACCCCTCTGAAATTGGGAGTGGAGCTCTAGAGCAGCATCTGCTACTATGAACTCTGGCCTACAGATGACAGTCACCCCAGAGCTTGTTGACAATGCTTGTGCCACCGTTACTAGCAGAGCAAGAATCCTCCTGGGTCCTCCTGGGGAATATCCTGCTGGGTGGAAGTCCTCTGAGAGAATGGTTAGAACATCTCAGTTGTCCTACCAAGGAGCAAAGAAGCTGAGATATTTTCTACCAATTCCCATTGGTGGAAATTTACTCCTGGGGATGTAAACTCCTCAGCATTATTAGCCTGTTCAGCACAGTGAAGTTCTTCTTCTGGGACAAGAAAAAGTCCCTGGGCAGAGAAATGCAGAAGCTTGAAGGAGGAAGCCTCTGGTGTACGCAAAACTGCAGGAATGTGCTGAGGCGGCGGGGGGATAAGTCTCCCAAAGTTTCTGCTTCTTACGTCATAGAGAAACTCAATTACATGAGCCAAACTTAATCACAGGGAATGGTGTTTACGTTATTCCTGTTTGCAATATTGAAAAAAATGGAAATAGGCTAATTATTCATCTTTGGGGAAATACTGGAGAATAGATAAATAAATAGCTTATTTATTAATAAAAAGACAGCCATTAACATAAATGAACTAGATTTACTTGTATCACTAGGGACAAAGCAAAAAGCATAATATTGAGCAAAGAATAACTTGCAAAATTTATATATGATAAAGTTATAATAGTAAACCAATACTGAATAATGATGTATTTTTTATAGGTATCTGTGTATGTAATAAAATTACAAAAAATGTGCATGGAACAATACATATAAATGTCAAGATCTTGGTTATTTCTAAAAAGAAAGGAATAGGATCAGACTGGGGGTTAAGCTGTCTTTATAACACATATCTTAAAAGAAATTTTAAAAGATAGTCTAAAGCAAATAGGTCAAAACTGTTGATAATTAATAAATTTCATGGTACATAATGGATGTCGGTTATATTTTGTATGAAATGTTTCATTAAAAATTAAATTTAAAATTAAATTAAATTAATTTTAAAATTAAAAAGTAAATTTTAATTAAAAATGTAAATTTATTTTAATTATTTAAACTGTGGACCAGAAGGTAGCTTTAAGGTGGTGACTCCTCGATCTGGGTGCTCATCAGAATCATCTGAAGAGGTTTTTTTTTTAATATATGCTTGGATCCCACCCCCAAAAAATCATTTTCAGTAGATCTTGAGCAGTGCCCCAAAATTTTATTAAAAGTTTCTTGAGTACTTCTGATATTTATTCAGGTTTGGAAGCTACTGACTTAAGATGCATTCCTTTCTCTGGGAAATCTAACTTATATCCTAGTTTTCACTTCTATGATTAGAAGTTAAGCAATCCATTGTAAACATTTTCACTAAGTTATACCACAATGGCATGCCCTTCATATTTTATTAAAATAGCAGGAAGCTTTGGGATTTGCTGTAAAATCATTGATGGGTACATTGTCAGTTGCATTATTTAGTATAGTTTATAAATCGTATCTTATGAGAAATGGCATTCATACTTTGGTGCCAAAAAAAGAATCTTTCTTTTTAAATGAATAATTGATAATTTTCCTTTTATCAGTTAATAATTATTATGTAAGTAACCATGAAGAAATTTTTCCCTGTGCTGCCAAAAAAAACTCAGAAGGAAATTTAATACTTTAAAAAATTCATTGTCTCTGTTTTAATAGCTTTAAAGTAGTTGTTTTTTATTGAAGTATATTTGATTTACAATATTATATTAGTTTCAGATGTACAGCATAGTAATGTAGTTGTGTCTTTTAATGAAAGCCACTTCAAATACTTTGTAAAACTAGGTTTGGTATAAATAGTTGATGATGATGATGATGATAATGATGATGATAGCTACCATTTTGGGGGACTTTTACTATGTGACTTCATAAACTTAAGTTTTAAATTTAATCCTCAGTTCAACCTCCTAAGGTAGAAATTATTGCCATTTTACAGAAAGCAAGGTAATTAATAGCTTTTCTTCACTGATGAAGAAAATCAAAATTACAGAGAAAAAGTAGAACATGACAATGTATACAGTAAATTATTTCCCTATGAATCTATCCAGCAACTAGCCGTTAGTGTATAGCCACTGTAATGTATAGTTTTTAATGGTTTCAACTCTCAGTTTATACCATTTAGTAAAGGATATAGGTAATGTTTCAAAGATTCCCTCCAGTTTAATATGGCCTTAAGTCACGAAATTTGTAAGGTTGGCTCTGACTAATATAGTGGTTGAGACGGAGGGCAACTAGTTTCCCATTTATTTTCTTTCTCCCAGAAGAAACCAAGAGTGTGGGCAGAATAAAGTTCTAGGGACTTTGCCATCATAAAGATATTAAATACAAGGATAATCTCTAGGCTTCAAACTACATGAACATTTCCATTCAGTATACTTCTCCCGTTCCTCCTCTTTCCCATATTAGTCTTCTCCAATTAATGTACAAATGGATTATGATTAATAATAATAATACGTAGTGTATTATTGTATTTGTAGGTGAAAAGCATTGCATAATAAAACATAATTAACATAGTGGGTGTCAAGCTGGACATAAACCCAAGAGGTCAGAATCTAGCCCGAAATATTATTATTCCCTATGGCCCAAATATTTGTTAATTGAAATAATTACAATAACATTCACTTCGTGGATGTTTTTGTATGACTATGTCAAAAAAGGTTCTCACCCCTTTTAGTTTGTCTTGTTTATACTAATGGAGAGAAAAACAGCAGGTTGCATTAAAGGACATTTAGAGTACTCTCTTGTTCTACTTGAATTCATAAAACAATACGTCTTGAAGAGCAAATTTATTTTAGGGTGTGACAGAATAGAACTGAAACAGGCCTGAAGGCTTGGATCTGCACATGTTGAGTGGTGGCACCCTTCTGATTTACCCAGATTTATAAGAAGTACCCAAGAAGTTGCTGGGACTGTTCTTAGTTACTTCTGCTTGGTGATCAGACAGGTGTATAACCAGAGTCTCCAGAATATTTGGGAGGGACAGGAAGTATCAATATTCCTGGGAGATCAGAAAATAAGAGCTTCTCAAACAGCCTGACAGTATCTTCTCCAAATCAAGTGGCATCGTTGACAGGGATTCTGGGGGAATCTGAGGGCGACAGAAGCTTGCCCATCTGACCTGGAGTGCTTCTGCATCCCTTGTAGTATGTAGCCATCTGTGTGAGAAAGTTGTGTCACCTAACCTACCTTTTGGTGGTGTCACCAAACCTTTACTTTGTCTGTTGGTGTCTTTGTATCAATCATCTCACCTCCACACTTAGACATCCATTCATGAGGTCACCAAGAAACCAGACATAAGCTCCATCACTATCAAACTCACCCATCTGAAAGCATTTAGGAAAAGTTCTAACAGCAAATGAATGATTATAAAAACATTTAGATCATGGTATGTAAAGTGACATGGAAGTCATAGAAATCACTCCTTGTTCCTCTTTTTTTCTTCTTTCAGATGGATCAAAACAGTGCAACTGAATGCCAGAGAAGCGTCTCGGCTTTCGTATTCATCACCCCCACCTCCCCAGCAGTGAGGGTCCACTTCCCCCTTTCATTCACTTATCACACAATTACCAAATATTTATGGAGTGCTTACTATTTGTCAAACTCCAGGGGCTGTCAGATTTGTGTTGTTCCCTCTGCCTGAAATATACTTCTCACATTCTTCTTTCTTGGATGAATTCTTCCTCAGCCTTTAAGTACCATCTAAAAGTCCCCTTCTGTGAGGGCATCCTAAACTCCTTTAGGAAGTCATGCTTCCCCTCTGCCGTGCTATGAGAGCATCACTTCACAGTCCTAGTACAAACCTCATCACATCTGTTCTTATTCATCTGTGAGTTCCAGGAGAGCAATGGTGATGCCTTCCTCTACTTTGTGTCTTTCATTGAACTTAGTACAACTTTACTGAGCACATAGCTCAATATTATTTTTAATTCAAGAAATAAGTAAATATATGAACGAAAGCTAGGTGATATTTTCCACACATTGGACTTTACATGGAATTTTGGACAAGTCACTAAAACACCTTTTTGGTTCTGGCTTCCTCTTTGGACAATTAAGTGATAATACTTAGCATCTCTCTTTCTGTGAGATGTCATAATGCTTTAAAACTTTAAGTGTGGAACCCTAAAAGTGTCTTATTGTTGCTATTAGACCCACTGTCACCTTGCAGTTGACTTTGTGGCTTCAGTGCAAATAAATGAATGCTGGATGCAGTGATTTAGAGCAGCAGATAGTAACTATAGAGCTTATATGCTGTCATCATACTTATTATGTGGTTAACTTCCTCAATGCCTGATTATTAAGCAAGATTGGTTTTAGTGGATTTCTTGGGCAACAAGAAAAACTGAAGCAATTTGAGAAATAAGTGAGAGATGAAGAAATAATGGCATCTTGTCTAGATACAACTTTGACAAATTGATTCTGAAGTTAGAGAAATAGAGTGGTGTCTGACGAGGAATAGGGCTAGACCCTTTTGTTAAGAAACTAATGGGGAAAACAAGTAAAGGATGCTCATTACAGCATCATTTTTAACAGGGAAAAGAATGGAGGGATACATTAGTATATTCATATGATGAAATAATATGCAGAAGAAAACTAGAATGAACTGAAACTATATGTATCAATATGAAAAGATTTTACAACATAACATTGAATAATGTATCGGAATGACACATATACAGCATGATACTGTTTATGAAACTTTTGTAAACTCAGGAAGTAGTGCCATACATTGTTTATGTGTATGCAGATTTCTTGTAAACATATAAAAATTGGAGAGGAAGGATACTCATCAAATTCATGAAGATGGCTTCTTTTGCATAAAAATAGAAGAGGGGGAACTGAGATTGAAAAAGAGAACAAAGTGTATTTGTCTTGTAATTTCTATATAAACTATAAATTGCTCTATAAAGTGTAAATCTAAGACATAAATTGGAAAACATTATTAATTTTGGGAGAACTGTGTTTTTCTTATAATTTCTATATTAACTATAAATTGTTCTATAAAGTATAAATCTAAGGCATAAATTGGAAAACAGTAACCATTTATTGATACAAGTGAGCATTTGTAATGTTGATCTCTTATATACGCTACATTTTTTAAACAGACAATCAAAGAAATCAAAAAGTCAGTGGGAAGGACCCAGATGAAAAAGTGAGATATTGAATCAACAGAAGTGAAGAAGACTAAATTGTAGAGTTTCTCAAAAGCAAGAAATAAATGAGGTAAAAAGCAAAAAAAAAAAAAAAAAAAAGTAGAATTCTTAACTTTAGAAGAAGGGCTATTGGGAGCTAATGGGGCATATTTGGGTAGGATATTTGTTTGATTTTAGAATGATGAGGGAGTCCCTCCATACTAGGGAGTGGCAAGATACAAGGGGTGTAATTTTGAAGACAACAGAGGATGCTATCGAAAATGATTTTGGGGAGTAAGTGTGAGCTAACTAAAGAAATTTTGCAAAGTTGCCAAGCAATGGGGTTTCCTTTTTGGTGATCATGAATTTCTAGTGAAATCCATCTGTCCTACTGTGTGCAGGCCCAAAGAAAGCAAGGTTGTCCTTTTTTTTTTTTTGGATATTCTGGATGATGTGACAAAATGTGAGAGGGGCAAGTAAATTCAGGTTTTAGGGAGTATTATTATTTAATGGCATATAAGAGAATTTAACCTGGATAAGAGAGAAATGAATAAAGAGAGAACTTATGAATTGGGAGAAAGCAGAGAACTCCTGAGGCTAGACATCCCAGTGAGGTCACAGAATAATGGTGGTGGTCCAAATTGAACTAATTGTTTAATTAGTGATTTGGAAGGTAGAACAATTATAGGTGATGACATGAGTTAGTGATTTGGGCCAACGGTGGGAACAGCTAAAGTATGGTGTAAGGAACGCCTGTGGAGAAGGGAAATTCAAGGGTTTAAGAGGCTATTGGGTCACAGGGGTCATTTACCTCGCCATCTAAATCTCACTCGTTGAAGACAAGGCTTGGTTTCTCTCTCGTGAATATTACAGCTCCATTCTGTCTTTTTTCCTAATTCTTCTGCCACTATTGACACATTTTCTGCGTTTCTTTTTTTTTTTTTTAAGAGAATGTGTTTGGTTCCATCAGTCATCATTCAGTTTGAGGTTCCTTGTTGGGATTCTCAGAGCCATCTCTGGTCTAGGTCACTGGCCAGTCTATAGAGGTTTTCTCTGAGTTAGTCTTGGCCTAGTCTGTCCAGTTTAGATTTTAGAGAATATGAAGACCTGTGCAAGGTTCTCAGAAGAAAGCTGTGCATAGGGTCAATGCAATAAGCACTGTATGTGTGTGTGTGAAATTGTACCACATGCCGTTTCTCTATATATACTCATGTGTATGTATCTTAATTCAATCAAGTAAAATTCAACGAAAATACCTTTTAACTTCTTCCCAGAGCTACTCACCAATATCTTTTCACTGGAAAAACCAGAAGAAGGAGAAGTAGCTGGGTACTCTGAGACTGCAGGGCATGAGAATTACCGGTCAGCAAGCACACACACTAAGCACACCTTCCTTTCAAAGAAGTCCAGGATCCAGGAACTGTGGGAACATTGAGGAGTAAAGGGGTAGCGCCTGGTAGAACAAGGGAAGCTATGTGCAGTTGGCCAGAGCTGTGGTTAGATGCCCAGTGGCACTTACTCTGGGCATGGAAACACCTCTTATATGCATGACTGATTTAACTAATATAAAAAGCAATTTCTTATTTTTGAATCTTGAAGACCAAGAAAAAAGGGACAAATGAAATCCAAAATAAATGAATAAAATCAATATATTTTTTGTTGGAAAATGAGAGTGAACTGTACAATAAACCCTCACAATATTTCCATCTGCTAGGTAGATGACTCTAGAATGGTTTTCATTTATATTACAGAGGGAATGTGTGAAAGACCCTTATTCGTTTTTTCCCTTCTCTTAAAAAAATGGTGAATAGGGCCTTTAATACTCAATCTTAAATGAATGTTGTATATTTTGGCGTGGTGTCAAAGTGTTAACAGAACTTGTACTATGGTCTTCTAAAGGGAAAACACAAATAGTTTCACACTGAGGTATTTGGAAACAGGTGCTCTGGACAATCAAAGAACTCTGTGGCTTTTGAAGGCACCCTTCCAAGACCTAGAAATCTGAAAAATGAATACCACACTGTCACTTTGATAAACTATCTGGTTTTTGCTTCTACTGGGGACAGAAACCAGAACGCAAAGAGCGCAGAGTAAAGTTATGTTTATTAAGGTGTAATGTACAAGACACTGCTTGAAAGTTGCCAATGACCCAAGAAAAAAAGGTTATACTCAGTTATTTAGATCCAACACCAAAACACCAACAGTCCAGTTACTCTTAAATTTTTGGCTTAACTTACTGTCACCATAATACGAATAGAAATGTATAAAAATTACAATTTGGGATACACAAGGCTATGACTGAAACTGGAATTTTGTAATATAAAGCAAAGGGAAAATAAGTGTAAGAGAACAAATTACATAGGATTAAAGGAAAATAGGGGAAGAAAAAGAATGAAAGAGAAATGGGGGTTGGGGACAGGGAAACCACAGGACAAAATCCAAGTGCAAGAAAATGAAAAGAAAAATCACTTGGACTGTTGAACAAAACCCAAGTTCTAGACCTGGATATTTTCAACAGAAATAGGACATTACTAACAATAAATAGTTATTTCAAGTAGTACTGAGACATTAGAGAACTGACTCAATGTTTTTGGACATGAATCAGTTTTATCATCTATAAGAGGAAAATATAATCTCTGCTTTGTGTACCTTACATGATCTTAGTGAGTCTCAAATGAGGGAGTGGTTTTTAAATCATCATAAAAATAGCTAGTGGATATTTTTGTGAAGGTTCAACCTAGAATCCTAAAAGAGAAACAGTCTAGAACAACACACCATCAAAATCCTGGTGGCCTATGACCTAAGGAAAAGAAAAAGTAACAGCCAAGCAAACAATGGCCAGTTCCCCAGGGAAAAGATCTGAGCTGGGATTCATTCTCAGAAAGAGGCAAGTGATGACCTCATGCTACTTCCCCATGAATTTAGAAGATGACACAGTTGTACTAGTCATTCACGCAAACTGAAATGGTCTAAGCCAGTCTTGGTCCAATGGGTGCACAGATTGTCCTTAGTTGGATGGGTAATCGTACAAAGCTTTGTTTCCACTGCAGTATAGATAAAGCCTTTAAAACAGGTTATTTAACCCCACTGGGCTTTTAATAATTACTATAATCATTAGAGGATTTTAAAAAATTTTAGATGAGAAATTTCATTATCTATACTCTTGACTAAACCTGGGGGGCAGGTACTAAATTCATTGCTAAAATTCATCTGCAAGTTAGAGTTTAAATATATTTTCCCAGACATGTACTTTATATTTTTTTATTACCCTTCAATTCCTCAGAAATTTTCTCAAGATCTATTTCATTTTGTAGCTTATTCTCTATGTTTCAATGAGGCATTTGCATGTTGTCTTCATTACCATATAATTATGTTATATAACATTTATACGTTTAACTTTTCTCTATGAAACTCAAAGAAGTTAATGGGTTTTGTGTAATTCATTTTCCTCCTACCCCACTGAACCAAAGGATCAGAAACTACCATGGCCCTCATTTTACTGACCAGTGGTCAATCTATTTCTGTCTCATAGGCTGGTCAAGGCTTCATGTTACTCAGGCTCTTATTTCCCAGGTCTAGTGGTTCTTAACCCTGGACTCACTTAAGAATCACCTGGTAAGCATTGGAAAAATAGCCCGCCCAGGCCTTACATCAAAACAATTGAATCAGAGCTTCTGATGATGGGACCTGAACATCAGTATTCTTTCTAAACTCCTTAGGTGATCCTGCAGTACAGCCAAGGTTCAGAACCATTGCTCTAAAGCAGTGACTTTCAAACTTTAATTTCAGTAGGAATTATAAGAGGATGTTGTGGAAATACTGATTCTGATCTAGTAGGTCTGGATGGTCCCTGAGATTCTGCATTTCTAACAAATCCCCAGGTGATGCAAAACCCAGAGCATATAAAATTATTCAAATGACGATTTTCTCAATTCTTCCAAGGACAGTACACAACTAGGACCATTCTAAATGCATAGATTTTGTAAATTCTTACATTTGTAAATTCATAAATTTTTTAAATTCTTACAAAATTTGAGTTCAGAAAGCCTGCTTCATCTGTGAATGGAAATTGAAATAATAAAGATCAAGCAATACCTTTTATATATTGACAGCACATCTTAGTCATTTCTGTCTTTATATGTCCACTAATTAATTTGCTAACCTGGAACTTTTAGATTCACAGGACATCAATACCTTCTTCATCCACTTCCACACTGCAACCTGCCATTTATTCAAATTCTATTCACTTCTCAAATCCCTAAACTTTGGCCTCTGTCCTGCTACTTTACTGAAATCACCCCCTCCAAGATCAACTTCTTTGGTTAAATCCAATGAACTCTCTTTTAAGTCCATCTTATTTGACTTCTTTTTCATCCTACCTCACCTTTTAAACAGTCTCCTTCTTAGCTTCTTGCCACTGAAATCCACTCCTACCTCTCAGCTCACTCTTTCTTCCTCTTCCTTCTTTCCTCTGTATATCTCTTAAATGTTGGCTATTCTTGAGGTATTCTTGAGTAGAGTCTTCTCACTCTACTCACCCTTTCTGAGGTATCTTGCCTAGTCCTATTGTTTCCTTCAATGTGCTGGTGACTTCCAAATCCATGTCTCCAGACCAGAGCAATTTCTAGACTCAAATTTCAATTGCCCATTACATCTCTTGGCCTGAATATCAAATTCTTCATTACCCATTCTAAACCTATATCCATCCCCAACTCTCTCTTTTTCCTAAATCCACTATAGTGAATATTGTAAACACTAAGATAAGAAATTAGTGAGAAACAAGGGAGAGGTGGTGACACCTGGAAAATGATGGCTGGTCACTTAGGTCACGTCAGGGAAATAAAACCTCATGAATTTCCCTAAATCCAGATTCTGCCCTCAGGTTCAGAAGCCTTATTTTATCAGGGTCTTCCTGGTTATAACCAATGTATGAAAACTGTAACCCAAGTTATTTCAATAAATTTCAGCTCTAATATTCCCATCAATGTGACCAAGATGTGCTCTCCTTATAGAACAACCTATGTGGTAAGTCAAATTATAATCAAATATTTGCTCAATAACCATGGAATCAGTGCAGAGGAGTTGTTAGATAATTTAAACATATAATAGAATCAGGTTAATATTCAATACTTCATTTATTCTACAAATATTAATTGAGCACAATGACTGAAGCTTTGCTATGGATCGTAATTCTTAGTTTGTCATTCAATACCCCCTTACCCAAGAAGCTGCTTCCTGACAGCTGCTGGCCTTCATAACATTTCTTTTTCTTTCTTCCCATCACAGATCAACCCATCTACTTCCACCTCCACTCATACTGTCTGCTAGTTGATGTCTTCATTGTCTTCATACTGTCATTGATGTCTTCATGTTTTTAATCTGCTTTCTATCTATTGCAGCCTCAATGTTCTGGAAAAAGTCATCCCCAATCTTTAAAACAACAGTGCTTCTTTACTGTACCTACTTATTACTTATTATATGTTTTAAGTCTCAGAGGGGAATTTTATTTTAAATTCCTAGAGTTCCTCACTACACCCACCCAAGTATCACCTACAGATACCATCATTCACCTATTTCAAAATCCTAGTATCATAGTGACTACTTTTCCTGTTTCATTTCTCCAAATACTTAAAGATACAACTACAGTAACTCAGCCCTCATCTTTCCTCACTAGGATCATTGCTGTAACATCTATCTTCCCCCTGCCTTAGGTATGGAACCTATCCAACCCCTTCTCCACAATGCCTGCAAAGCTTAAGAAGTAGAAATTTCTGTTGTTGGGACTATCACCCAAGACCACCTATTAGCTGAACCTGAAGCTGCTGGATCTAACAGAGCTGTTCTCAACTGGGGGATATTTCCTCCCAGAGGACGTTAGGCAGTGTCTGGAGACAATTTTAGTTGTTACAACTTGGGGGATTCTACTGGCATCTAGTGGGTAGAGGCCAGGGAAGATGTTAAATACCCTAAAATGCATAAGATGGCTCCCACATCAAAGAATTATCTGGCCCAAAATGTCAGTAATGCTGAGGTTGAGAAACTCTGATTAATATCATCCCAAGAAGAATGAAGCATAGTCACTGTACTCATGCCACTTACTACTACCTTCATAGATATATGCCCCCCCAGGCTATTCTCTACCACATGCCATCAGCTCCTAATGTTCAGAAATTAATTTTCTTATTCCTATCCTTCCATTCTGCCCCAAACTCCTCTCCCTGTGCCTCTTGAAATGTTGCTCATGGTCTGGGCACTTCTTATATGCCTAGCCTCTTCTCAGAGCATCATTTCAACTCCTTAACTTATCTGAATCCTTAAGTAGTTCCTGAGGAGACCATGTCTCCTATTAACCTTTCAGTTTGTTTATTCTGTCACACTTTATAAAACTCAAGATTGGGAAGTGGAAATGTTGTCCTCCTCTAATCTCACATTAGGTGTCCTTTAATGCCACCTACCTCCAAACCATTTCATCTCTACAGTCTGGTTCAGGAATCTGCTTCTCTCTCTCTCTCTTTCTCTTTCTCATTCTCTCTCTTATTCTCACCTTATTTGTCTATGTGCTCTCTTCTGGTCTTCATTTTTGTCATGTATAGTCCTCTTGGTCATTACCCTTCATTCATTGAAGGTGCTGTCTCATCACTTTTGATAACTTAAGCACTCTTGTGAACACACCCCAAATTCTGATCTCTGATTCCTGCATTATTTCATGTCCAATGACATTCTCCTCCTTCCCCACAGTCACACCATCTCCTGCTTTCTCTGTTTCTCTACCACTGACCATACTCTTTCCCTCCATGGATATCCCTTTACTTTCTACTTTCATTGAGTGACTTCTGGTCACATTTCAGGACTCAGTTCATTAGTTAGCTTCTCAGGGAAGTCTGGGATGTATTGCCAGATCCCCTGCCATGAGTTAGATGTGCCTCTGATGCACTGTTTCAGCATCCAGTGCAAACCTATATCTTGCATTTAGAAAGCTTTTTAATGATTTCTTATTTATGTGTCTGTCTCTCTCAGTTGATTTTAGCCTCCATCAGAGGACTACGTGTCTAATTTGCCTTAGTATTCCCAGAAGCTAAAATAGCACATGGTATATAATTGTTGACATGTCTCTCCCCACTCCCATGAGTCTCTCCAGCTCAGTTGTCCTTGAAAGTTATAAAAGGAAGAACAGTCAAGGCAGCAGGATACTCCCATTTATAAACGCCAATAATAAGATAAATGCCACTGACCAGTCCTGGAGGGTGTCCATACAATGACATTAACTGCTTGCACAGTGTCCAAGCCAGTCAGAGACTCAACAGGCTTACATATTCCTTCTTTGTTATAGCTCTAATCCTGGTTGGTTTTCTTCCAAGTTTTGCAAACAATATTACGTTCCTGTGCTCAAAACTATATAAGATCTAAATGTTCTCTTCTCATTATATTTTCTAATGCCAGTTTGTATGAAGTTGGTCTGTTTGTTTTATTCCCCTTGTATGTTTCATTCTGCTTTTCAGAGGACGTTCATGTTTCTCTGCATATGCCTACAGATTTCTTTAAAACTCTTAAGATTCCATTTATATTTTATTTTACTCTCTATAAATAGTAAGCACTTAATAAATGTTGACTCCTGAAAATGATTACAATTTTGAGGAACTCACAGTCATTGTGTGGTAGAGTAACAGATGAACTCCCAATGTAGACAAAGAGTGCCAATCAGCACATGCTCTCAAATCAATGACCCAATATCACTAGGAAGATTGAGTTTCATTTTTCTTTCTCCTTCTGCTAGACATAAATAAACTCACTGAAGACAGGATTCCATCTTATGTTTTTGATCCATAAAACTGGGATTGACATATATACACCACTATGTATAAAATAGATAACTAATGAGAACCTACTATATATCTCAGGGAACTCTCTACTCAGTGCTCTGTGGTGACCTACAGAAGGAAGGAAATCAAAAAAAGAGGGGATATATGTATACATATGGCTGATTCACTCTGCTGTACAGCAGAAACTAACACAACATTGTAAAGCAACTATACTCCAATAAAAATTAATTAAAAAAATAGTGAATGAATAACAGTGAGGAACACTCTCCCTCACACAATTCTTTTATGCAATATTGAGTGAAGCTATCTACAAACATATAGTAATTAACAGACATACATGCATATCCACCATGTTTATATTCTGAAAGATTACAGCAATGGAAATTCTTGTGAAATAAGAACCCTCAGTGGTAAAAACACTACCACTTAGAAATCCTAAAGAGAATTCTTTTCTGTGTCTTAGTAAAACCTGTAGAACTATTATATAACAATCATTAGATACTAATAACTTTTGAAAAGGAATTTATTATAAAAAATTTTCAAATAAACATTTTTTAAAAATCTAGTCAGATGCCTTAAGAAGATGCCTTTACCCATCTTTTCACTTCTTGTGTTGACAAGATACAAACTGGGATTGGCTCATGTAGATTAATGCCTTTAAAGCAACTTCTGACTATGTTTCTTTGGCTAAAATCTAGGTGAAGTATTAGATAAAATTTCAAAAAACAAGAGGTTTAAAAAAGCCTTCTTAAAAATAATATCTTAAATTTCTTTGTGCTCTCTTGGTTTTTACAACAGTATCTTAAATTGATTGTGTTGACTTGCTATGTGGTTGTTAAACAACTGTCACGTATCTTCATTTCAAACATAACTATTTAAAATGTTGAGTGAGGAAGGAGGAGCTTCAAGATGGCAGAAGAGTAAGACATGGAGATCACCTTCCTCTCCACAAATACATCATAAATACATCTACATGTGGAACAACTCCTACAGAACACCTACTGAACGCTGGCAGAAGACCTCAGACCTCCCAAAAGGCAAGAAACTCCCCACGTACCTGGGTAGGGCAAAAGAAAAAACAGAGACAAAAGAATAGGGACGGGACCTGCACCAGCAGGAGGGAGCTGTGAAGGAGGAAAGGTTTTCACACACTAGGAAGCCCCTTTGTGGGCGGAGACTGCGGGTGGCAGAGGGGGAAAGCTTCGGGGCCGCGGAGGAGGAGAGCACAGCAACAGGGGTGCGGAGGGCAAAGCAGAGAGATTCCCGCAGAGAGGATCGGTGCCAACTGGCACTCACCAGCCCGAGAGGCTTGTCTGCTCACCCGCCGGGACGGGCGGGGGCTGGGAGCTGAGGCTCGGGCTTCGGAAGTCGGATCCCAGGGAGAGGTTTGGGGTTGGCCACGTGAACACAGCCTGAAGGGGTTAGTGCGCCACGGCTAGCCGGGAGGGAGTCCGGGAAAAAGTCTGGACCTGCCGAAGAGGCAAGAGACTTTTTCTTGCCTCTTTGTTTCCTGGTGCGCGAGGAGAGGGGATTAAGAGCGCCGCTTAAAGGAGCTCCAGAGGTGGGCGCGAGCTGCAGCTAAAAGCGTGGACCCCAGAGACGGGCATGAGACGCTAAGGCCGCTGCTGCCGCCACCAAGAAGCCTGTGTGCGAGCACAGGTCACTCTCCACACCTCCCCTCCCGGGAGCATGTGCAGCCCGCCACTGCCAGGGTCCCGTGATCCAGGAACAACTTTCCTGGGACAACGCACGGCGCGCATCAAGCTGGTGCAATGTTACGCTGGCCTCTGCTGCCGCAGGCTCGCCCCGCATCTGTACCCCTCCCTCCCCCCAGCCTGAGTGAGCCAGAGCCCCCGAATCAGCTGCTCCTTTAACCCCGTCCTGTCTGAGTGAAAAACAGATGCCCTCAGGTGACCTACATGCAGAGGTGGGGCCAAATCCAAAGCTGAACCCCGGGAGCTGTGCGAACAGAGAAAAGAAAGGGAAATTTCTCCCAGCAGCCTCAGGAGCAGTGGATTAAAGCTCCACAATCAACTTGATGTACCCTGCAGCTGTGGAATACCTGAATAGACAATGAATCATCCCAAATTGAGGAGATGGACTTTGGCAGCAACGATATATATAACTTTTCCCCTTTTTCTCTTTTTGTGAGTGCGTATGTGTATGCTTCTGTGTGATTTTGTCTGAATAGCTTTGCTTTTACCATTTGTCCTAGGGGGTTCAGTCTGCCCGGTTTTTTGTTTGTTTGTTTGGGTTTTTTTAGTGTAGTTTTCAGTGCTTGTTATCATTGGTGGATTTGTTTTTCGGTTTCATTGTTCTTTCTTTCTTTTTAATTACTTAAAATTTTTTTTAATAATTATTTTTTGCTTTTTATTTTAATAACATTTGTTTTATCTTTCTCTCTCTCTCTCTCTCTCTCTCTCTCTCTCTCTCTCTCTCTCTCTTTCTTTCTTTCTCCCTTTTATTCTGAGCCCTATGGATGACAGGCTCTATGTGCTCCAGCCAGGCATCAGGGCTGTGCCTCTGAGGTGGGAAAGGCAAGTTCAGGCCATTGATCCACCAGAGACCTCCCAGCTCCACGTAATATCAAATGGCAAAAATCTCCCAGAGATCTCCATCTCAACAACAAGACCCAGCTCCACTCAACGACCACCAAGCTACAGTGCTGAACACCCTATGCCAAACAACCAGCAAGACAGGAACATAATCCCACCCATTAGCAGAGAGGCTGCCTAAAATCATAGTAAGGTCACAGACATCCCACAACACACAGCCAGATGTGGACCTGCCCACCAGAAAGACAAGGTCCAGCCTCAGCCACCAGAACACAGGTACTAGTCTCCTCCACCAGTAAGCCTACACAACACACTGAACCAATCTTAGCCACTGGGGGCAGACACCAAAAACAAAGGGAACTACAAACATGCAGCCTGCGAAAAGGAGACCCCAAACACAGTAAGTTAAGCAAAATGAGAAGACAAAGAAAGACACAGCAGATGCAGGAGCAAGGTAAAAACCCCCCAGACCAAACAAATAAAGAGGAAATAGGCAGTCTACCAGAAAAAGAATTCAGAATAATGATAGTAAAGATGATCCAAAATCTTGGAAATAGAATGGAGAAAATACAAGAAACGTTTAACAAGGACCTAGAAGAACTAAAGAGCAAACAAACAATGATGAACAGCACAATAAATGAAATTTAAAATTCTCTAGAAGGAATCAATAGCAGAATAACTGAGGCAGAAGAACGGATAACTGACCTGGAAGATAAAAGAGTGGAAAAAACTACTGCAGAGCAGAATAAAGAAAAAAGAATGAAAAGAATTGAGGACAGTCTCAGAGACCTCTGGGACAATATGAAATGCACCAACATTTGAATTATAGGGGTGCCAGAAGAAGAAGAGAAAAAGAAAGGGACTGAGAAAATATTTGGAGATTATAGTTGAAAACTGTCTTAATATGGGTATGGAAATAGTTAAATAGGTCCAGGAAGCACAGAGAGTCCCATACAGGATAAACTCAAGGAGAAACACATGAAGACACATATTAATCAAGCTATCAAAAATTAAATACAAAGAAAAAATATTAAAAGCAGCAAGGGAAAAACAACAAATAACATACAGGGAATCCCCATAAGGTTAACAGCTGATCTTTCAGCAGAAACTCTGCAGGCCAGAAGGGAGTGGCAGGACATATTTAAAGGGATGAAAGGGAAAAACCTACAAACAAGATTACCCTATGCAGCAAGGATCTCATTCCGATTTGATGGAGAAATTAAAACCTTTACAGACACGCAAAAGCTAAGAGAATTCAGCACCACTAAACCAGCTTTACAACAAATGCTAAAGGAACTTCTCTAGGCAGGAAACACAAGAGAAGGAAAAGACCTACAATAACAAACACAAAACGATTAAGAAAATGATAATAGGAACATACATATCGATAATTACCTTAAATGTAAATGGATTAAATGTTCCAACCAAAACACATAGACTGGCTGAATGGATACAAAAACAAGAACCATATATATGCTGTCTACAAGAGACCCACTTCAGACCTAGGGACACATACAGACTGAAAGTGAGGGGATGGAAAAAGATATTTCATGCAAATATCTTTCTGGGGGGCTTCCCTGGTGGCGAAGTGGTTGAGAGTCCGCCTGCCGATGCAGGGGACACAGGTTCGTGCCCCGGTCCAGGAAGATCCCACATGCCACGGAGTGGCTGGGCCCGTGAGCCATGGCCGCTGAGCCTGCGCGTCCAGAGCCTGTGCTCCGCAATGGGAGAGGCCACAACAGTGAGAGGCCTGCATAATGCCAAAAAAAAAAAAAGAAAGCTGGAGTAGCAATTCTCATATCAGACAAAATAGACTTTAAAACAAAGACTATCACAAGAGACAAAGAAGTACACTACAGGGCTTCCCTGGTGGCGCAGTGGTTGAGAGTCCACCTGCCAGTGCAGGAGACACGGGTTCGATCCCTGCTCCAGGGAGATCCCACATGCCGTGGAGCAACTAGGCCCGTGTGCCACAACTACTGAGCCTGTGCCCTAGAGTCTTCGAACCACAGGTACCGAAGCCTGCGTGCCTGGAGCCCGTGCTCAGCAACAACAGAAGCCACCGCAATGAGAACTCGCACACAGCAACGAAGACCCAACACAGCCATAAATTAAAAAAAAAAAAAAAAAAAAGAAGTACACTACATAATCATCAAGGGATCAATCCAAGAAGAAGATATAACAATTGTAAATATTTATGCACCCAACACAGAAGCACCTCAATACATAAGGCAAATAATAACAGCCATAAAAGGGGAAATTGACAGTAACAAAACCATAGTAGGGGATTTTAACACCCCACTTTCACTAATGGACAGATCATCCAAAATGAAAATAATTAAGGAAACACAAGCTTTAAATGATACATTAAAAAAGATGGACTTAACTGATATTTATAGGACATTCCATCCAAAAACAACAGAATACACTTTTCTTCTCAAGTGCTAATGGAACATTCTCCAGGACAGATAATATCTTGGGACACAAGTCAAGCCTTGGTAAATATAAGAAAATTGAAATAGTATCAAATGCCTTTTCTGACCACAATGCTATGAGAGTAGATATCAATTACAGGAAAAAATCTGTAAAAATACAAACACATGGAGGCTAAACAATACACTACTTAATAACCAACAGATCACTGAAGAAATCAAAGAGGAAATCAAAAAATACCGGAAACAAATGACAATGAAAACACAATGACCCAAAACCTATGGGATGCAGCAAAAGCAGTTCTAAGAGGGAAGATTATAGCAATACAATCCTACCTTAAGGAACAAGAAACATCTCAAGTAAACAACCTAACCTTACACCTAAAGCAATTAGAGAAAGAAGAACAAAAAACCCCCAAAGTTAGTAGAAGGAAAGAAATCACAAAGATCAGATCAGAAATAAATGAAAAAGAAATGAAGGAAACGATAGCAAAGATCAATAAAACTAAAAGCTGGTTCTTTGAGAAGATAAACAATAGATAAACCATTACCCAGACTCATCAAGAAAAAAAGGGAGAAGACTCAAATCAATAGAGTTAGAAATGAAAAAGGGGAAGTAACAACTGACACTGAAGAAATACAAAGGATCATGAGACATTACTACAAGCAACTATATACCAATAAAATGGACAACCTGGAAGAAATAGACAAATTCTTAGAAATGCACAACCTTCTGAGACTGAACCAGGAAGAAATATAAAATATGAACAGACGAATCGCAAGCACTGAAATTGAAACTGTGATTAAAAATCTTCCAACAGGGCTTCCCTGGTGGCTCAGTGGTTGAGAGTCCGCCTGCCGATGCAGGGGACGCGGGATCGTGCCCCGGTCCGGGAGGGTCCCACGTGCCGCAGAGCAGCTGGGCCTGTGAGCCATGGCCGCTGGGCCTGCGCGTTTGGAGCCTGTGCTCCGCAATGGGAGAGGCCACAGCGGTGAGAGGCCCACGTACTGCAAAAAAAAAAAAATCTTCCAACAAACAAAAGCCCAGGACCAGAGGAAGGACAAAGAGATAAAAGGAAGAGGAAGTAACTGAAGAACCAAAGAGATTCATGACACAGGAAATGGCAAGGGAATTTTATTTGAAGAAGCACTGTTAGTTTTTGAGGTACAGGACCCGAATGTAGAACGGTACACGAATGTTGCAGCAGCCGTTCAGAATGCAATCCAGTGCTACCATGTCATCTATGATGAGAAAGAAAAGAGCTACTACCCAGACAATGTAAAACTGATCACCAGGAAAATTCCAGGCCTAATTGGGATCACTTGTGAATTCTGCCAAATGTTTAAGGAAGGAATAATGTCAAATATACACAAAATTTTCAGTGGACAGTAAAATGGGAAAGCTCCTAATTTGTTTTATGAGACCAATATAAACTTGATATCAAAATCTGAGAATATTGTAAAAAAGGAAAATTGTAGTCCAGTCTCTCTAATGAACATAAATGAAACAATACTAAACAAAATACTAGCAGAGTCAAGAGAAAAATAAAACTCAGCAAGGGTATTTTTCCAGGAAGGAAAATTTGGGTATTTTTTTCACCATGTTAACAAAATAAAGGAAATACAATACCCATTCATGGAAAATCTCTTGCAAAGTAAGAGTAAAAAAAAAAATCTTCCTTAACTGAATAAAAATATCTGCAAAAAGCTTGGAGCAAATGTTGTATTTGATATTTGCTGAAACTTTCCTCTGAGATTGGGCAATTCCATATAATTGACATTTTGAAAGCTAAAATTTCCCTCTGAAATTAGAACAAGATAAGGATGTCTACTTATCACCCTTTCTATTCAGCATTTTTGGTGATCATAAACCATGCAGTAAGACATGAAAAAAATACACAGAAGGACTACAATGGAAGAAAAATTATTTTATTGCTTTCAGATGGAATTATTAAACACAAACAACATTTAACTGAATCTATAGATAAATGTTTTAAAATAACGTGCTGGGCTTCCCTGGTGGCGCAGTAGTTGAGAGTTCGCCTGCCGATGCAGGGGACATGGGTTCGTGCCCTGGTCTGGGAAGATCCCACATGCCGCGGAGCGGCTAGGCCCGTGAGCCGTGGCCGCTGAGCCTGCGCGTCCGCACCCTGTGCTCCGCAATGGGAGAGGCCACAGCAGTGAGAGGCCCGCGTACCGCAAAAAAAAAACAAAAAACAAAACAATGTGTTACCTTAATAAGGTTCCTAGAATGAAGGTAGCTAGAAAACAATATTTTAGAAAATACCATTTACAATAAAGTCCACATAGTAAAATAGCTAGTAATAAACCTAATAAAAGATGTGAAAAATTCTTATGCAAAACTTTATAAAACACTTCTGAGAGAAATTAAAGAAAATGTAAATAAATGTTTATGGACTGGTAGACTCAATTGGTCTGTAGATTTGATACAATCTTTTTTTTTTTTTTTTTTTTTTTGCACTATGCGGGCCTCTCACTGTTGTGGCCTCTCCTGTTGCGGAGCACAGGCTCCGGACGCGCAGGCTCAGCAGCCATGGCTCACGGGCCCAGCTGCTCCGCGGCATGTGGGATCTTCCCGGACCGGGGCACGAAGCCGTATCCCCTGCATCGGCAGGCGGACTCTCAACCACTGCGCCACCAGGGAAGCCCTGATACAATCTTAATAAAAATCTCAAGATGGAGGTGTGTGTGTCTGTGTGTGTAATTTGACAAGTTGATTCTCACATACATATACATTGAAAGAACCAAGATTAATTAGAAAGGATTATAAAAGAAAAACAGCAAAAAACTTGCTCTGCTAGATGTCAATTTACAGTTACAGTAATTAAGACAATGAGGTTGAAGGGCAAGAACAGGCAGATCAATGGTACAGATTACGGGCCTGGCATATATGAAAGACTGATTTATGAAAAGGTACAAAAGAGCTGAGCAGTGGAAGAAACATTAAAAGTGTGGCTTAGACAATAGGCTAGCCAATAGACAACAAATACTGAACATCAACCCCTACTCAAGTTATGTGCAAAAATGAAATTCAGGTGCATTGTAGATCTAAATATGAAAGGAAATCAATAACGTTTCTTGATGATAGTACAGAGAAGCATCATTATTCCCTCACTGCAGTAAAATAGTCCTAAAAAATACTAATCATAAAAGAAAAGATTGTTAAATTAGATCATAGTATGAGTAGAACTTTGGGTCACAAAAAAGACACAAATACAGAGTGAAAAAGCAAACCACAGAATGAAAGGTGTTTATAATACACGTAACTTACAACAGGCTTAGGTCCTGAGTATATGAAACATTTCAACCAATCAATAAGAAAACAATCCAATAGGAAAATGGGCAAGAGGCTTAAGCAGTGCTTCACAGAAAAGAATATCAAAATGGTCATAAACCTATGAAAGGGGTCATTGGTAGTCAGGAATATAGAAATTAAAACCAAAATAAAACACACTACAAGTCAAAGTGCCTCAAATTAAACAGACTGACAATGACAATGTTGTCAAGAATTTAGACTAATAGCAACATTCATTCATTGCTGGTGGCAGTGTAAACTGGTATAAACACTTGGAAATAGTTTAGTATTATATCACTTGTTAGGTCATAATAATGTTATGTATCAAACAACCAAAAAAACCTCAATGAAACATACCAAAGAGCACTGACACAGCTCACACATCTACATGGGGCTCAGCTGATCCAGACTAGCCTCTCTGCTGAGTTGTTGTGATGGACCAGGGCTCAATCCCTGTCTGCAGATCAGTTAGGAATCATTTGGTCTGGGCTGGGCTTGCCTGGAACTGTTCATCTAGCTGGGCTCCAGTTCTATTGGCTCTCCTCTTTCTGGAGTGTTATCTTTCCTACTGGAATTTATCTTTGTCCAGTGAGATCTGTCGTGAGGGAAGATTGAAGTCTGACTACATTATAAGCAAATAGCAATTTGAGTTGGCTGGATATAGTTGTTTGAAGAAAATGTAATCTCTGTTCTTTAGAGTTATTAAAATATTTGAGAGATTTGCAGAAAAGGCAGGAAAAGGAGTGGAGATTAATCATTCTAATTTCTGTAAAAGAATGTTAGATACTTGGTTCTTTCCTCTCTCCTCTCAAAGAGGAATAAATATTATTTTTTTTCTCCCCCAATTTCTTCCCTCCTCCCCACCATTTACCCATCTCCAAGACTGCCTTCTGGTTTTCTAAAAGTGTTTTCCACACATTTTATCCCTTACACTGAGCTATTGTGCTTATTCATTTCATTGCAATTATCAAAGTTTATAACTACAGCTACAGTTTTTCAGGGCTAATTTTCTTCGAGGTCCTTTTCTCAGTCTTCCTAGGAAAGATGAAGAAAGTGGGAGGAAGGTGAGAGCTTGTTGATAAACCTGATTTTTATTCTGTCCTCTGAAGTCTGAGGTGTTAATCTCGTCTTTTCTTTTAATCTAGGTAATGATAATGGGTTGTTTTTCAACATTTTTGCGGCTTCATTAATATGTATGTTGTCTGCTGTAATTTCTTTTTCATTCAAGTGGTACTGTGAAGCTAACTTCTTGAGACTCTCTCCTGCTTCAGGCCTAACTTTGACTTTCTTTTTCTACTCTCATGTTTTCTCTCCATTTGCCCCCTGTGCTTTGTGTTTTACATCTCAGTGCAGCGCCTGGCTTTTCTGTTCACTGCTCTAGCATTATTCTACCATGTATTTTGGTTTTATGATTGGTCAGTATCTCATCAATTTCATGTTTATGAAAACTATCTAGTGAAGTTTAACAATAGTAATTCCCAATTATGTATTTATGGTATTCAATTAATATTAGTGCTTATCCTGTGTCAGTCACTGTCCTAAGACCATCTTGCACACCAGTTGTATGACCCAGTGTTCCTGCCTCACGTGAGTGAAGGATTTGGGGATATGGACACTGAAACACTGATGTGCACCTTTACTGGGTAGCTGGCACCCAAGCTCAGCCTGTGCCCCCATAAGGCTGCCCTCATATTCACAAAAGTCCCCACTGTCCCAGACCTTCTGTAATAGTAGTGTGACAAGGTTCTCTCTCTTAGAACACTTTCTGCAGTACATCCAGCAGGGATCTAGTGCTTGCACCCCTTTTGGTGTAACGCCAAGAGCATAGAGTTTTCACATATCATTCAGCCAAGCGTCTGCCTTTAAATTTTCTCAATGAAGTTTGCTTTGTGCTTATACCACACTTAAGAGATGTTTGCTTTCACCTACACCTCCAAAACGTGGAACAGAACAAAAGAATCCCTGTCTTCGTGGATCCTCGGTGAGTTAGAGATACTATGTAAATAGAGATCAAATTTATTTTAGCCCTCAGGTAGCATTTTGGTTATGACTTTTTGCCTGGTAAACTCCATTGGTTTGGATACTTTTGGCTTATTTCCATCCTAGTCCCCTTAACAACTTGGCTCTGTTCCATGGCCACAGATGGTACCTCCTGACAAGTCATCCACCTTGTGCACCCATAGGCACTGGAAGAAGGAAGTTAAGAAAGTAAATAGATTAGCCTAAACTCACAAAACTACTGAAGAACAAAATACCCTCAGGCAATAGGCAGTACCGTCACCTCTCTCCTTGGCAAGTGGTAGCTAGTATTTGACTCATTGCTTCAGTGTAATTTCCCTTTTTCTTTCCTACCTAATTTATAGGAATCATAAATGAGAGGAGGCAAAAGGGGTTCTAAAACTTTGACATATAGAAACTGATAATGAATTTTTTATTATTTATTATAATGCTATAATTTTCCAGTATAATTTCCTAGCCAAAATAATAAGCATAGAATGGATGAGATTAACCATATGTTTTTATGGTTAACCAAAAATTTTATTAGGAAGAACTAAGATATTCATTCCTTTATTCACTCATTAAACACAAATTTTGAGGCGGATCAACTGGATAAGCCAAAATTTTAAGCATTGGGATAGTGTAGAGTGAAGAGGTGGTGGTACGGGTGGGTGAGAATTCAAAGATCAACAAGACATATTCCCTAACCTCAGGGAGTTCATAGCTTAGTTTGAGGTGCAGAGAAGTGTGATAAGTGCTGTAATGGGATATGTATTCCAGGCCTAGGACACCCTCCACTGATTTTGGTCCTCTCAGGTTAACAGGATAAAAATAGTAACAACAAAGACCAATATAGCTTATAAATTTTTAAGGTAAAATATTGATTGGCAGATACTCATCCACAGCATGAGCATCTCCTGCAGCTCCAAGTAGTAAGTTTTGGAGACGTTTGCAATAAAACCCATCCCTAGACTATGCTGACAACCTATAATCCATGAAACAGTACTGATGTGTCTCTTGGCATCTTGTGTTTTACAGCACCAAACTATCAGCAAGGACAACTTTTCATCTGGCAGTGTGTAGTCCTGCCACCAGCCATTAGATATGTTATATTAGACAACTTCATGACCTTCTTATATCCTTTCTCCACCACGAAGGCTAAGGCAACCCAAAGATTACATTTATAAGCAAGCAAAGATTGTATTTATAAGCAAGGAAAATATGAAGAGTCCCAATTCTGATTATCTATCTACCTATCCCTCAATCATTAAAATATCTGTTAAGCATTATAAGATAAAAATAGAAGACAGGATGTTTAAGTATAGTTTTAAGCACAGGTAAATAAATAAAGGACGCTTAAAAATTATTATTTGTTTTAGAAGTTGCATAAGAGAACATAAGAAAGGAACATGAGAGACAGAGAAAAGTCTACCTACAAGAAGTATAGATCCAGAATTACCATGAAGCTAATGAAGGTTCAGCTTTAAGACCTTCCACTTGCATTGGACCACCCAGGGCCTCGAGAGGGACCTAGAAATGCATTCACTTCATCCTACATAAAATTCGCAAAGTTATGATTTTTTTAGCAGCAGTTGATTAAGACTGCTCTCTTTTTCTATTCCGACCACATCCCTCATACATTTTTTGATGCTTTGAATGACTTTGGAGTGGTTTCGGAAATTTGGGAGCTCTGACTAACGGGAAGTTGAGCTGGAGATAGTAGATTACGTTTGCATGGGTCCCAAGCACCTCTATGTGTACATAAGTCCCTGCTAACCTTCCCAATGTAGGATTGTCCAGGAATACTCTAGACCACACTGACAGCACTGCTCACGTACTATTGTGGATGAAGATGTTGCAGAATTTGCAAGCAAATTAATCTCATTGGAAAAAATGATGCCTCAACAATACTTGAAAATGCTGACCACTTTGGTACTTTGTAGCAGTTATGATTTCTTTTGGGTTCTCTCATAGTGTAATAATTTTAAACACACATGCCAATTTGAGTTGTTCTTACAGTCAGTTTCTTAAGTATAAAGAGGTGGTCTGCCCATGATAAAGCTGTACAAGCTTTGCAGCAATGGGTAAAATGACATTTTAGGGGCACTAGAATATATTGAGAAGCTTTGAAAGAGAATTCCATATACAAATAATTTGCGAAATGTTTATTTTAAAAGTTTATAAAGTTTGATGATAACATTTTAACTGTTGTTTAATTTAAAAAGCCATCTTGCAACTTTTCAGTAAAATAAGTGAGAAAGTATAGACTCCTGATTTGATGTATACAAAATGTACCTTCTTGTTCCTGAGTTGAGGGAAAATTCAGGAAAAAAAAACTAATGGCATATGAAGTAAAAGGGACAGAGATGGATATTAAAATCAAAAAGAAATTATTCTAACATAAAAGGGTTAAATTTTAACACAAACATTTCAAAACATTTCCAGGGCATTAACTCCATAAGAGAAAGATAAATGTTGAACAGAAATAATGACTAGAGCCTTGGATGTTTGCTAGTCCATTTAATGGAGTGGTGTGGATCGTATGAACACAGAAAAAGACTGAAATTTTTTGCCGCTTTGATATGAAATTCTGGTATAAAGTTATCATAAGCATTATAATATGTCCAGTAAACAACGATACCAAAGACAAACTGGTAAACATGCCTTCAATTCCGAGTATTTGAGATTAGTTACTGTTCAAGAAACGCTGAAACCTTAATGCTAACATGGGAAAGAAACTTGATAGAGATTTTGAAACATGACCTCAATCTTTATGTTTTGTTTTGTTTTGTTTTTTATTGTGGTAGGCGGGCCTCTCACTGTTGTGGCCTCTCCCGTTGCGGAGCACAGGCTCCGGACGCGCAGGCTCAGCGGCCATGGCTCACGGGCCCAGCCGCTCCGCGGCATGCGGGATCCTCCCGGACCGGGGCACGAACCCGTGTTCCCTGCATCGGCAGGCGGACTCTCAACCACTGCGCCACCAGGGAAGCCCATGACCTCAATCTTTAAAACGTATAAGACAATACCAAATACTGGTTCTGAAGCTGAAATAACTTTCCTAGACTTTCAGTAAAACAAATAACATTAAAAAAAAAATTCAAGTTCTATTGACAGTAATAGAGACATGTGATATAGACCTCTGGTCCAAGGGAGTCAGTGCACTAACCCACAACCAAAAGGCTGGCCTGTTTAGCAGGTTTCCTACAGGAGCTATGGTGGATCAGCCATGTTCTAGACACTCAGCCTCAACTTACTCTTGTTCTATGTTCACCAGGCAAGCCATTTTATTATCTGAATTTGGTTTTCCAGATTTTCATACAACGAAGGAATTGTGCTGACCAACTCACGAGGGGACTTCAAGATCACAGTTCACATTTAATAAATTGTCATCCTGATTTATCATTCTTTTTTGAATTTGAATTTGTCATTCTTTTTTGAATTTGGTTAACATGAGTCAGTGAAAGAATTCAGTTTCTTCTTACATGAGTCTGGTTGTTAATGGTGTAGGTTCCGCATCCAGATTGCCTGGATTAGAATCCCAGCTTCTGTATTCATTAGCTGTGTGGCCTTAGGTAAATTTCTTACCTGTCTTTGCCTTAATTTACTCGTGTGTATACGGAAGAGAGTAGTACTTACCATATGAAAATATTTGGAGAAAACAAGTAAACACGTGTAAAATGCTTAGAAGCACCTGGTTTAGTGGCACTGGAAACACATTAGCTATTTTGATTATCATTACCCTTGATTCAGCCATAGAAGGACCCGGGTTCTAGAGTCAGAACGCCTGGATTTGTTTTACAGCTTTGTCTATAACTGACCCTGAGCAAGGACTACATAGTCCTTTCTATGTCTTGGTCGCCTCAGCTATAAATGGATTTAAACATTGTTTGGTGATCAAGTAATATAATATATTTAGAAGTCTAAGAACAGTGACTGGGCCATAGTAAGCACTAGCTACTGTCTTGTTATTAAACACACATTTGTTTAATATGCACGAACTGCACCTACAAAGAGGCTTAACTATAACCCCTGCCTGATCGAAGAGGCCATGTCAGAGGAGAGATACGTGTGTTAACAACAGGGTGAAATAAATGCTCTAACTACAAAAGAAAGAATTGGGTGAAATTGATCACTGAGGAGTAAATACAGTGAAGAATAAGTTGAAGCAAAGTGTTTAGTTTTGAAATTTTATCTTCATAGCCCCTCAGAGTATTTATATTTCCTAAGACAGACAAATAAGGAAGGAGCCAAATGAATAAATCACAAATCTTGTATTTTTAGTCATTCATTAAACTGAATCACACCAATTTACAGGAGTGGAAATCTACATCTAATGTAACTAAAAATGCTGAGATTAAAGCAAGTTTGGTAAATGTCCGTATGTAAAGTTATGAGTTGCCTGGAAGGAGACTCAGCTCTAACTAAAATTCTGTGTCTCTCATTATTAGTTCGTCCCTCCATCTGTGGACACATTGATTTCCTCACCTGCTAAGTGGAGCTGATGATACTTACGCTCCCTACACACTTCAAAGGATTGTTGCAAGGGTTAAATAAGATAACTGACATACATATGCTCTAAACATTGTTTAGCATGTTATACGTGAAAAGGCATTATTGTTATATATGAGAGTATATCATCCTTCAGAAAATCATGTAAAAAATTGAAATTCCTCAAACTGTAGACCAGTGCATTGCCAGGTGTGGCTGCTCGTAACATTTGAGTTAGCTAATACCTAAAACCAGTTCAAGAGAGTAATTTCTACTGCTTTAAGGGCCACATTAAACCAAATTTTAGGAGATTCTATTCATTGTTCAGCCCTGAGCTGTGACAACACATGAAAGAAATACATTTCCCCAAACATGCTAATTTTTTTCTATAAATTGTATTGAAGTCAATTTAAAATTTCTTCCAACCACAGTTACTTATATTTTTAGAATTAGAATTTCATATAATATACTATAATTATATATTATTATATAATATATGGAATATATAATTCTAATTATTCACATTGTATGTGGCTATTCTAATTGTAGAATACACACACACACACACACACACACACACACACACTCACACACACTGTACTATTCATCAAATGCTAGGATGAAACGCTATTTATCCAGACTTTTACAAAAGCACCTCTTTATCTCTGTTCCTTTTTATCGTGTTCATTGAGATCACATGAATCTAAGACCTGAATCCAATACACCTGTGTATGTGTCCCTCTATTTTTATGAGGCTTGAATATTAGATGGTGGCATAACTGAAAAAACGTTTCCAGAACATCTTTTCTTTTTTTGTACATTATCACTATTGTACTTTTCCCCCTTTCAATTTTAACGAATTATTTCATATGATGTTTGTTTCACATTTTACCAGTAATATCAAACTTGCTGCTGTACAGCTTACATAGTCAATCTGATAATATTAGAATAGGTTTCCCTAGCTTTTTATTATAATTTCCACAATATGGATAAATTGTTTATGTACTGATATGGACAATTATTAGGATTGATAAGAATATACTGTTATATGAATATGCTCTGTTATTATTAAATGGGTAAACAGTTCCACCTCTATTCCACAATTATTTTTTGCTTTGTAAAATTTGGGTTTAAATTTAACTCCACTAATTTATTAGGAAGACAGTAATTCTCTCTGGCATCATTATTTTTCCATGATAAAATCTGTAGACAGCAATTTGAAAAAGTGTAATGATCTTGCCAAATACGGGAAATACTTTTAAACTATATGTAGGAACTTTAATAAAATGACAATTTATTAAATGTCTAATACTTTTGTACACTGTATTAGACACTTTATTAATTCTTTCAACAACCATATGAAGTAAATCTTCTTATCCCAGTTTTACATGTAAGTCCTTGGGACTGAAAATTTGAGCTAAGTAGTTATTAATATTATTAATATCATTCTTTATAGTTGAAGAAAGAAAGGATTCAAGAAGATTAGTGATTTTCCCAAGTCAGTGAGGGCAGTCCACACTCGCTCTAGTTTCACAGGCTCCTAGTCATCTATGCCCTAAGTAGGGGTACTAAGATTTTATCTCTCAGTTAGCAACCATTTATTATGAACTTGCTGCATCTAGAACCCCTGGTATACAGATTTTGTTTTCAGAAGAACTGCATTCATTGAATTCATGGCAAAACTACTTATGTCGTAACAGATCTATACTCCTATAGGAAAAAGAAAACACACACACACACACACTTCTAATCTCAAATCCACATCACATAAGAAAATTCAACTCCATCTAGGGCTTTGTAACCAAAGCAAAGGTTGAAGGATCTTCCTGGACTTTTTGAGATTAGCTCTGATCCACACTCCCACATCATTCCATTACCAGAAAAATCTCAGTTACAGATGTAGATACAAGAAAGATGAAGTTATGATGTTAATTAGAATATAGGTGTTCAGTGGATAGAAAGTCTGTTTATATGGAATGGATACAGATTTTTTTTTAAAAGTTTAGTTGTGCTGCATTCTATCTACTAATTTTAGCTCCTCCAAGACCATTGGAGGTAGCGTAAGGAAACCTACTCTGCTATTGCCTATGTTGGCTAATAAGAAACTTACTCAAAAGGTCAATAAAAAGGGTAATAAAGAGGTTAATAAAAATCTTTCATTTTAAAGTCAGAATAAAGCCTATAATATTAATTTTTCTAAGGTTTTTAAAGAATTTCTATCACAGGTACACTTACATATAGGTGAAAAAATAAAATTTAACAGCAAAAAATAATTTTTTAAGAAATACTAAATTGACACATTATATGTGGCTATTCTAATTGTACTTCCATTAAATATTTAAATGCCATTGAAATAATAAATTGTCTTCTTTTTAAAATATGGCTTTTTAATTGAAAGAAAAATGTACAAAGACATTGAAATATTTTATTAATGGCCATCCAATTTCATTGGAAGTTTAGAGCCTTAGTTTTTATTTCTAACTTTCCTCAGCTCAGGAAGATGTAGATTTTCTTGGCAACAGTTGCTGTGTAAAATATTCTGAGATAGAATTTTTTATCATAATTAATAATAGATGAAAATTTCTGAGTTTTTGATATTCTAAACTCTATGCTGTTTGATTTACGGTGTCTTTATAGTTCTGGTAATGCTCAGCCTCTTCCTGTTGGTATAAGGGTTAGTCCTTTTTTTCTAGATGGGTCTGATATATTTTTCCTTTTTTCCATAGCTTCATGTTTTACTTGTATATATAACTTAATAAAAAAACAGTTCTGTCATAATGAGATTGGAATACGTTTTCTAAGTTTCTAAGGTGGAATATTTATCACATTCTTCTACAGCTATCAAAGCACTCTTGCAGTCTGCATCCTCGTAACAGAAACACTTCATGGGGGCATCACAACTTTTAAAACTTAGTTCCAAAACAGGCACCCATGCTTGTGGCAATTATCAAAGCTAATACATAAATGTCATTCATTGTGAAAAGTTCAGTACAAGTGCTTGCACAATATTATCACTATGTTATCCTTTTCATTTAAAATTTTTCTGTCCTTCTTTGGGGACATTTGAAATGGAAAGTTGAGATATAGTTTCAATTCATATAGTACAAACAGGAATTTTTCAAAAATGCTTTCCATAGACAGCAGTCAGAGAGAATGTAATCCCTAGAATGCCTTCTGTTCTTTTCTATGATATTTCTCTATTTTTGAAATATAGGCTTTTGGGTAGGTAGTAACAATATGTTTCTATTATTCTGTACTCCCTTCCCTTTGTCTTCTCCCTTGCTAGTATCTGCCATCTGACTTCTAATTTGCACCTCAACAATGGAATAACTCCATTGTTTCGATGTTCAATCCTCAATTTGCACCTACAAAGACATGCAATGTTTGTCAGATTTATTTTGAGCTTCCATGCATTTCGGTGGAAATGGATAATGCTCTCTGCCTATACCGTATGGGGTTAGAGTAAAGGCAGAGCTGTTTGTTTTCAGCCATCTACATCTTAATTCATAGCACTGAAAATTTTGTGAAATATTTTGGTAAAATGATCATGAGTTATTCTAATGAAATCCTGCATGACTGACCACTTTTATTTTTCATCATTATAACTTAATAAATAGCCACTTATTTTTCTTCTGATAACCTCAGGCAATAGCACGCCTTTGCAAATTCAGCCTTGTGAAAACTATGCTTGGGTGGTCTATGATTACTACTATATATATATATATATATATATATATATATAGTCAGGCAATTCTCAGTTAGTAATTGTTTTTCAAGAATTAGAAAAATGTTTAGTGAGAAAATAGGTTCTTTGCAAACAGCTGCATTTCTGCATGTTTGCTGGGAAATAAAAAATTATGCCCACTGTAAATTGAGGCATTTCCATTCTCAAAATGAGGTAATTGCTTTCCTCGAAGACTGAATTTGCAAAGCATGCACTACAGTTCCTGATACACAACTGTACTTTTTTGTTGCCTTCCTAAGAACAGCTATTTCACATCAGTATTTTCGAAATGAACCCTTTCAGGGAAAGCTGTGTCAGTCTCGAAAATCAAAGTTACATAGTTAAAGGCCATAAAGAGATAAAATGCAATGTTTCCTTTCTTCCTAGTTTAAAGAAGTATAGGACTCTATGTTGTAGCTTAGCACAGAAAAATCTGATTAAAAAACTAAAATTAATTTTAAGGAAAGCATGGGCCCCACCCTGAATAAAACCATGTCTTTACAAAGTATGTGTACCTGAATCACCCTAATGGGAAGTAAACAGTGATATGTGTGTGTGTGTGTGTGTGTGTGTGTGTGTCTCTGTGTGTGTGTGTATGTTTAAATCCACCAGAAAAAAACCCAGTTTGTTTAAGCATAAAGTACAGTCCAGTAACTTGACAGTCTGAAGCAATAGTTACAATTCTATACATCTAGTAAAATCTCTTTTCACCTCTTTTTTTAGTATAACTTTAGATGCGATCAAACAACAACTAGCAAGTGGTAGCAGAGAGAGTGAGAAAAAGAGAAGGAAAGAAACCCACCATGTCCCCCACTGCAGTTTTTCTTGCCTGGGACAAGAGCAGTGGGAAGAAGAACATTTAAGTTGGATAAAAGATGGAAGTGTTCACTGGATGAAGAATTTTAATTACCGAAATGGGCTTTTATGGCTAAACAGGGATAGAAAAGCTACTGGAGATGCTCAAAATTTTGACAAAAAGTCGGGGGGAAAGTCTACAGCATAGGGTCTGAAAGGACAGTAGGATTAAAAAAAAAAATTTTTTTTCCTTTTTGCCGTCTATACACTCAACGTTTTTCAATAACATGTTTAGATCACACTGCCCCATTTCAGTCTTGCTCTGCCCCTGCGGCTGGGCCTTCACATGGCTATTCATCCTCTTTTATTTTGAATCTTTCTGTGATTCTGCGTTTCCTCCCCATTTTACCTTTAAACTAGATCACATGCTTCTTGTGAGCGCTTATACCTCACTTCTCACAGCACCTTCCCTAAGTATAGCACCATGCTTTCACCAATGGATATAGGGCAAGGAGGAACTGTGGCCAAGCAGTCACTGCTGTGGGCGTTCCACCATTTATTTTCTTTTATTTAATTTTTATTTTATATTGGAGTATAGTTGATTTACAATGTTGTGTTAGTTTCAGGTGTACAGCAAAGTGATTCAGTTATACATATACATATATCTATTCTTTTTCAAATTCTTTTCCCGTTTAGCTTATGACAGAATATTGAGTAGAGTTCCCTGTGCTACACAGTAGGTCTTTGTTAATTATCTATCTTATATATAGTAGTGTGTTTGTGTTAATCCCAAACTCCTAATTTATCCCTCCCTTCAACATTTTCCCTTTGGTAACCATAAATTTGTTTTCGAAGTCTGTGAGTCTGTTTCTGTTTTGTAAATAAGTTCATTTCTATCATGTTTTTTTTAGATTTCACATATAAGTGATATCATATGTCCCATCATTTATTTTCTTTGTTATAGAAAGCTACCGCCTTCCTGCCCTTAACACCATGACCCAGAAATTCTCCATGGGAAACTTTGTTAAAAGTTTCTGAGAACCAGGTACTGTCAACAAAGGAAACTAACTGCTTATTTTTCTCCTTAAATCTGGTGGCTAAAGTTGCTCAAGAGCATATTTTATATTATCAAGTAAATATACAATAATGCCAACAGCTAATACTTAATGAGTATTATCCACCTGCCAGTAATCACACAAAGTGTTTTCCATGCATTATCTCATTTAATCCTGAGAGCAGGGCTTTGTAGTAGATATGTTTCCCCTCATTTCAAGGATGAGGCCCAAAGAGGTTTGAAGACATGCCAAAATCCAAATATCCAGAGATATGAGTCTGGATCCAGAGACTGAACTCTTAACCACTAGGTTGTACTATTTCTCAGTGAGAACACATTTTAAAGAGAGTAGAAGTTGATGGAAACAGAAATATAGTTTATGTTTTCCACCATGAATCAAGGATCTTCTCTGAAACCCAGAAAAACTAAAAGTTTTTTTGACACTGTGGGCCTGGTGTCACCACTCCATAAGAGGAATTTAGCCTAAAGTTGAAAAAAAATCTTCCAGGCATAAAGGAGTGCTTGAGGTCACTTGCACGACCAGAGAGAGCCCTACAAGCCCTATTCTTCCCTGTTCTGCTGGGGATTTCATTCGCTTTGTAGCATCTGTGTGGAAAGAATCCTTACCCTTATTTAACCAATGAGGAAACAAAAGCAAAAGTATTAATAAACCCAGCAAAATTCACAACCTCAGGATCTGAGCTGCTGAGTTTCTAATGTCTGGCATTTTAGAGCATTGGGCAAGAAATCTCAACCTCTCTGTGTGACCTAATTTATTAAAACACATGCAAAATTAAATGGTTGGCCAATTTAATGAAGCATGAGAGATCCCCTACCACCTACAGAATACTGCAAAAGGTTTCCTTAAACACGTTCTTTATTCAGTTAATTCAGGATATATTTATAGGACCTCCCCAGTGAGCGAAGCATTGCAAGTCTGAGGTGGAGGGAAGATAAACACAGGACACAGAAAAATCCTCATAGCAAAGCTTTGGAGGATGCTCTGACCTATTTCACGTTGACTCGGTCTACTACTCACAGAGCATCACTGTCCTTATGAATTTATTAATAGTTTATATAGATATGCTGTTATGTCAGGGAATGTATAGAGTGATGTAGACAGAAACTGACTCTGCCCTCAAGGGGCTTTCAATGTAGGATAACTTAGGTCATATACACCCCCTTCTCTGGTTTAAAATAAATATTAAAAACACTTAATTTGGATGAATTAGTTTGCTTACTCGTAACTCAGTTATATTTTGCCACTGAGTATCTGCAAAACAACTTTAATAGAATCTACCATTATTGAGTATAGCATACAGAATGCTGTCCCAAATTTATGTTCTAAGCATAAATGTGCATTGCTGGCTTTAAATATTTTTATTGTCTTTTATGCAGTATTTCCAAGTAAATTTTTAAAACACGTATGACTTTCAGTGAAAATGTATATGTGTTACTTAAAAATGTTAATGAATTAAAACTAAGGTAACTTGATTATTATAATATGATGTTTCTAAAGATTCCTTTTCTGTAACATACAAACTAATCAACTTCCTTGCTGTTAGTTCCCTGCGTTTCTGATAACTGCTTGTATTTTAAATTTAATGCATGCAGTAGTTAGAAGCACAAATAGGTCAATTTTAAAAAGTGAATGTTTTTTGAAGTTCCTTTGTAAAAGAAAAGGCAGACACAATTTCTGGAGAATTTAACCCGAAGTTATCTTCATCGAAGGCCAAAAACTTACTTCATAACACCTAGTATTTATTGTTCCCTCTAATGTCTTAAAAAATATATATCCTGAAGAAAGGAATGGTGTCAGGAGCATGGGAAGGGACAGAAAACTTGGCAAAGACAAAAAGCACAGCTCACGGAAACAGCTTTGCAGAACATGTGGGCTGCAGAGAGGGAGGTGACTTATGGTTGTCGTTTCATATATAAAGACGGCATGAGAGAAAGGTGACAGGAATAGAGGTGACACCAAGCAAGTGTCAAAAAATACTTGATGTCTCTTCTGTCCAGAATCGGGCCCCCCAAAATCAGGAATTCTTTATTTTCATTGTAATCAGGCTACATGCTACCAATAGAGAGCTCATCAGCATTTGGGAATCCATTCAGCAAATGTCACCATCTGAAATCGAGGCAAGTAAGAATCAGCATAAAATGGATAAACTTGACCATCTGCAGAAGTAACTCATCTTGAATATATTGCTGATGAGAAACATGGGATTCCCCATTTCCAATTGTTAAGGTTCTTGGGTATCATCCATAACTCATCAAGGTGAGCATGTCAGAAAGACATGATTAAAATGTTAAAACGAAAGAAAGCCACAATCTGCATAACAATTATATAACACCTTTGGCATGAACGAACACTGCTTTGGATGACAAATAAAATGGCTAGTTAAGAATTTTTCCTCTGTTTTTAGGGGGAAGGTGACTCTAGACATTTACCTGATCATTTCTGGTTCTTTAAGCAGAAATATTTTAGAAATGAGAAAAATAATTCCGAGTAGACTTCTATCCTCACCACTCCAATGATAGTTCTTTTGTTCCAGTCGCCAGCGAGCTCCACCTTGCCAAATCAGTTGTTAAGTCTTAACCTAGCTTGGATTCTCATCTGTATTCAGCTTCCTCTCTCCTGAGGCACTCTCTTTTCTGATACTGTGACACAATCCCCTCCAGGTTTCTTTCCCTCTCACTGGCTGTTTAATTTTCTTTTCCTTTGCTGACTTCTTTTACTGCTTAATCTCTAGATATCAGGATTCCTTGAGGCTTGATACTTGGTCCTCTTTCTTTTTTCTATATCTACATCTACATATTCTTTCTATGTGATCTCATTCAGGCCCATGGTTTTAAATACCATCTATACTCAGATGGCACTCAATACTGCATCTTTAGTCCTGAGTTAAAGATTTCTATTTCCAACTGTCTGTTCGTCATTTCTGCTTAGATGGATAATAGGTATCTCAAAGTGAACTTGACTGATAAACTTTTCATGCTTCAATCTGCTCCATCTCAGCAAATGGAATCCTCATTTGCCCAGGTGATCAATAATAAACTAAAGCATAGCCATGATTTTCCTCCCTGTCTGACACAGGTACAGTCTGTTAATCTAATTCCAAAGAATACCTTTAATTTGTCCACTTCCCTCAACTCAAAAATTGCCTAGTCCAAGTCATCGAGGCTACTGAATTGACCTCATAATTGATTCCTCCTTGCCTTCTTCATCCCTCCAATTCTTTCTTGAGATATTTAGCAGATGTCATCGCTTCCCTATTTAACTCTTCACTGCCTTCCCATTACAGTCAGAACGAAAGCCCAGGACTTTGGGCGGTAGCCCCAGTAAGATTTCAAGGTTATATCTTGCATTATTCTCCCCCTCACTCACTAGACTTCAGTCGTACTGGCCTTTCCTGTTTTCAAACACACTTAACTCATGCCTGCTTTTTGAATTTTGCACCTGCTGTCTCTTCTCCCAGTAGCGGTCTGTCCCCAGATGCTCATATGTTCAAGTTCTCTATCATATTTAGATCTCATCTCTAATGTCATTTCTCCTAAGTTGTCTTTCCTGACCACCTAGTTTGAAGTAGTCTTTACCTCACCTGAGTCTGTCTTATCACATTACTATGTTTTGTTGTCTGTGCAATATTTATCACAATCTGAAATCTTGTCCATTGATTTGTTTATTTTCCATCTCCCTCTATCATTTGCTCCAAGAAAGTAAGGTCCTTTTCTGTCTTGTCCACAGTTGTATCTCTGTCTCCTGGAATAGAATCTGACATGTAGCATAAAACCTTAGTAAATCTTTTAAATTACTTAACTATCTGGAATTATACATATTTATATTAAAAATATATTATATGTATTAAGCATATGATATACAAATATGTTTGCTGTGTATATTTGCTGTTCTTTTTAAAACAGATATATATATATATATATAAATATATACTTAATAATATATCCCCTGTACGGTTGTATGAGGCTAGTATATTTTATATGTTTATACTTTATATATAGAGAGCAGACATTTGTATATCATATATTTAATATAAAATAGTATATGACAGGTAAATATAGTATTTATATATATATATATATATATATATATACAGATATATACATAATATACTATCCTTACACAACCCTACAGGGGAGATATTATTAAATTTATACATATAATCCATTTTAAAGAAAATACCAAAATAGTTAGGAGTTTTAAAGTTTGCTTGTGAATGCATGTTGATATTTAAACTCATGATTTAAATAAAGATTATTATTCTACAACGTTTTTCTAGAAGATTAAACAAATCTAGACATTTTTATTTTGGTTTAATAGCTTGTGAAATTTAGTTTATTTGGCTCAGTCCCTCAGAGTCTCATAATCTCCACGTGTTCAAATAACTGTACATTTCTGGACCTGCAAAGTTGAGTCTAGATTCTAGAAGCATGGTGACTCCTCCTAGGAACTGGCTTCCTGAGAGGCCTGATCTCAAAAGTCAGCCAGGTTCTCACAAATAACTTCACAAAATCTCATTGACTTTATCTCTGGTTCCTTTGTTATAGCCCAGAAATTATGAAAAATCTAGTCTGGACATTGCAGATCAATCTGAACACGTGAGAGATCCTCTAAACCTCCACAGAAGAAAGTTTAACTTTTTTGCAACAGAGAACAGCGATCTGTCCTATTGGTGTTCTTTTAAGAAATGGTAGGGCTTCCCTGGTGGCGCAGTGGTTGAGAGTCGGCCTGCCGATGCAGGGGACACGGGTTTGCGCCCCGGTCCAGGAGGATCCCACATGCCGCGGAAAGCTAGGCCCGTGACCCATGGCCGCTGAGCCTGCGCGTCCGGAGCCTGTGCTCCGCAGCGGGAGAGGTCTCAACAGTGAGAGGCCCGCGTACCGCAAAAAAAAAAAAAAAAAAAAAAAAAAAAAAAAAAGAAATGGTAAAGTCTCAGAGATAGATGTATTTTCATGCTTGAGTTTCTCTACTCTTTAGTAAGTGTCTAAATCAGTTCAGAGAGGAGGGGAGATAATCAAAAAGGGTCCTACCTTGTTACAATGCCAGATTATTTGAGAGCCCTAGGTTCCGAAAAATTGCTGAGAAGGAAGAGTAATATTTACACATTGAACCCCTCGAAATCGATAATTCCTTTATTGAAAAATATCTTTTATAATATCTAATAGAGTGGCATGTTTACATGGAATGCCTAAGTTGTGCATAAGAAGACAGTGAAGAAATGAGTTGGTATAATTAACATATAACCTCACATTTTACTTAAAGAACGGGGCCAGACAAAATTATTGCTAACTTGAATAAAAAGAGGGAAAGAGGAAACAGAATGGAAAACTTCATAGCCAAAAGTGTGGAATATGAGACAAAGAGTGATGAAAGTCAGTGGTGGTTTTTAAAAGAGAATATTGTAATGACAGAAACTCAAGTGCTTTCAGAATGAATTAATAAGCTTCGATCTGAGATGCTCATAGCCAAACCACACACATACTTTACTTTAAAATTGTAAAAATGGCCCTGGTGTGCAAATGAAGTTTTCGGTGCTCAGTTATAGATCTTAAAGTGCATTATAATTAAGCTAATAAAGCATATTTCTCCATAAAAAGTAATAACAAAATTATGTACAGGTGAAAAAACTTACTTTTGCTTAGTATGAACTGAATTTTAGTAATAGAATAATGAATCCCAATGATAATAAATGTTATATGCTATTACAAATTTTTAATTACATGATCTGAATTATATTATTAAAATATGTTACAAATATGTAAAATGATGAATCATAAGTGCTTTAAAAATAAAACTTTAAAATGCACACAATAGCATTCTCATGTTGTAATCCATTTGTACATTGAATTTTTTATCAAGCTCAATTCATTGAGCTCAACATTGACAGAAATGTAGGCACATCTCATACTGTTTCAACTCTACTGTTAATTTATTTTGATGATTAAATCATGACTTTTCCTTATGTTGGGCACTAAATTAGCTTTTTCAAGGCACTAAATGATGACAGAGAGAGCTAAGGTAGAGTTTCTACATAACACCTGATGGGTGGGGAGATTACTAAATACTATTGACTCTTGTCAACAAAATGTAACCCCAATTCACATTCTATTAAGAAAAACACAACCTAGTCATATCTAAAGTGTCAAGGAAATTGGTGTAGTAGCACCATCTTTCTTTAGCATTGATGTAAGACTCTTGAGGTAGGGATTAATTTAGATAGATTCTTAATGTTTGGTTATGTGATAATGCTATGAAAAATATACAACATACCACCTTGACAAGATCCCCTTGGTGAATGAACTACTTCCTCCCTGGTTTTAAATATTTTTATGAAGAATATAAGATTTATGGGCTTAATGAACTGGGGAGGGTAAAGACAATCAAAATATCTTGTGTATGGCAAGTTGAGCTGCATTCTTCTTTAAATTCCAGTGGCTAGGAAAACAGATGAGGGAGGAGAGTATCTAATCAATCAGACGATAGGACTTAATGTAGTGCCCTTCATGCAGGACGATCACAGGGCACTTTTTTTTTTAAGGCAATTCGCTTTCCTGACTACAACAGAAGGGAGGCAGCATAAAACAAATTAGTCTAAGACTCAAAAATGCCAAGGGCCCTATTAAGTATAAAAAGCTAATAGGGCATGTGCTTAAACCCACAAGTGTGTGCATGTGTCTCAGAGACGGGTAGTGTAAAAAGAAATTAGCAGCTCATGCTGCTTTAGCAAGACCATACAGAGTTTTCTTGATTCATAAAACCTGACTTACAAGCAAATCTCATACAAAACTAAGCAGCTCTAAAAGTGAAGCTCAGATGGAAAGACAACGGGGCTGCTTAGACACAAACGTTACTCCTTTTTTAACATCACCAAAGCAATTCATGTTATGTTTTGATGCTATATTGGTGGGATACTGAAAAAAAAGAAGAAAAACAAACATTTTATATGTAAGTATTTGAAGCATGTGGGGGGAGAGGAAGTTTATTTTCGTAATAATATCAAGTGAAAACTTGGTGATTATATGCAATTTTACATCCTCCATTATTTTCTCTGTTGCTATTTCATTAAGTCTAGTCATCTTTTTCTCTTTAAAAAATACACTGTAATAAAGGTTTCCACATAATTCCATGGATACATAATTGAAATCACTAATGGTGGCAGTTCCTGAATCTATATCCAAAAGATAGGCTGTGTGAAAGAATTTCAATCTAAAATAGAACTAGAGGTTATAAAATGGGACTCTCATGTGTGTGTCCTCAGGAAGACAAACCTTAAGGACTAAGAGACTGACTCCCCATAAATACCTGATTTACAGAAAACTGATAGTGTCAGAATTTTCTCAGATGATAGGTGGTTGATCAGAGGTTGTCTTATATCAACCTAGGGAACTTTTGCCAGAGGCACGAATGGAAGATGACTGACAGGTTGGGCTGGCCTCAAAGTGGGCTGAATTGAGCTTTGTTTGTGTGAGTGAACTAATAATGGTGTCTGCTCAGGAAGTTTTCAATGTTGGTCTCTATTTCTCTTCATTTTAACTGTCTCTAACTGGACTCTTCTCCCTTTATATTCCCTGCCCATAAACACAAACTACCCCAAACTCTCAGTGGACTCTCCTGTAGCTTGCTACAATTTTCTTGTCCCACATTGCAATTCCTCTGCTATTTCCAAATAAACTCATCTTTTTGAGCTTGCCTCAGTTTACCTGAGTTTAAGTCAACATTTATGGTGTCAGAAGTGAGATTCAAAGAAGACCCTCAACAACTCTTACGCCAGTGAACAAACAGGTGCCAGTACTCACAGAGTCCACTGAGCTCACTGTGTTGGTTGGTGTTCCCACCAACCCTGGAGTTTGAGGGTAAGTCTCAGAGTTTGAGCTCCCTCCCTTTTGGTTGAGCTCTCCATTGGGACCTATTTAAAGGCTTCATCTTCTTTGGTCAGTATTTGATTGTTTTCTTGTTGATAACACTCTAGAATTTCCATATAATTCCTTTGGAATTCTTGACAGAAAAACAAAATACTGATAATAATAATAATATTGGGGGCACAGATGAGCGTTTAAACACCATCAGACTATCTAGAGATTTTTCTTTTGCTCTCAAGAAAACCTCTGAGAAATGGGATCGCAATCATCTAAATGCTCTAAGAGTAACCCTCTTTCAGGGACCCAAGCCAATTTTATGTTACAATCTCTCTAAATTCATTTTTCTCTAGACTAAATTAAAAGACTAGAGCAAGAGAATTATTTTAATTGATACCTAGAGGCTTCCAAACATATTCAGCATTCTAAAATTTGCCTCTTTACAAAATACCGTTTCAAAGTTAACTGAAGCAAATAAACAACTAAAAGGAGATTAAAAAAAAAAAATCTGAGGCTTCTTCACTGGCAGCACCAACTGAGGTTTCCCCTAATCCCCTTTTCCATCTGAACTCCCCTAATTTCTCTAGTGTTAAACTCTCACCAACATTGCCTTTTCAAAAAAAGAGAAAGAAAGGAAAAAAATTCTTGATTTGAACCCAAAATCCACTCAGATCTTTTCCAATTTTCCTTCAGACATTTGCAGATACTGTAAAAAAAAATCAGGACATTGGAAATACAATTGTGCTGCACTTAAGAAAAAGAAGTAAATAGTAATTACTCTAGACTTTTGATAATAGACAAATATATCACAAAATTCTCCATCCCCCCAAAAAAAGACCTTTGCATTCTTTCTCTGTCCCTCGGAATTTTAAATCTTATTATGTCTTTGAAATGTAAACACCTGGGAGATAACCAAAACATTGCCCACAGAGACTAGAAGGAAAAAAGAGCCTTTTAAAATATAGACCTCTATAGAAGTTTCTTTGCCAAAATTAATTTGTAATGTGCTTTATTTAATTGGCTTAAAGAAAATAAAGCATTTATATAAATATGATACTTTCAGAAACATAGAAACTAACCCAAACGTTTTTCAAGTTCACATAATCTGGGATAATCTTTGATAAATAAAAGCTAGCTTAAGGTTTTGGTTTAATTAAGTCAGATATAACTTTAGAGTTATCAACATTTAGTATAATACTTTTATTCTACACAGGTTAACTGAAAATCAAATAAACTCATCCAATTCTGTTACAAAATTTCTCAGCAAGAAAAATAATTTAAGATGATGGTTAGCTGTTTAATGTCTAATCCAAACATAATTGTTAAAAATAAGTATTTTAAATATGTGATCAAAGTTTCTACTAAGTAAAGTAAATAGTGGATTTTTTTGATATCTAGCTCATTTCCAAATAAGATAGTGTACTGAGACATTGATTGCTAAACATAAGTTTATCTCCTTCTGGCTTTTCATTTTTTTTGCAGAGACAAAAGGTATTTGGATCTATTAATAAATGTGTTTTTGCCACATTTTAAAAATTTTGCTATGAGGAAGAAGAGCTGAGATTAGAGAAGGACATGTGCTGTCTGCTACCACTCTGCTAGCTTCAGGGCTGGCAGAGAAGGTGGGAAAGAATAATAAATTGGAGACCTTAGCATGCCGTTTTGCAAAAGTAGGAGGGCACAAAATGCCACGGATTAAGATCCATGCACTTGTGACAAAGTTTAATTAGGATGCTAGGAGATGAAATCTCTGGGAAAATAATGAGAATGAAAAGGAGGATTTTATGGTAATTGAAAATGACTGTATATGATAAGTAGCATATATATTGCCAGTAAGAGAAAGCATGAGGAGTGGAGATGCATTTTTATTGAGGGAAAAGAAAGTAACTTTGTCCTAAAGTAAAATGATTGTTCCAAAATAAAAAAAGAAAAAGGACAAAATCTAAATAGATATAGTAAGCATTGTGGAAAGGAATCTTGAGAAAGGAATTTTATGTGTGGTCAAACTGACTAAGATTGGGATGGATTTATTTAAGTTTTTTTTTTTAAAGGAAGAATTTTAATATCAAAAGTACTCTGGTGCAAAATTAGAATTTGGTTTTCTCTTTTTAAAAGGATAATTTTTTTTAGATTATTGACCTTCTCTTACTAAATAATTGTAAACAGAGGTTTTTCTTTACCTTTAATGTAAACTGCCTAGAAAACAAAGATTCTGTGTTTTGTATTTATCGGGTCTTTGATTATTTAAGTAAAACTAGTTTTCTCAATATTAAGAGCTAAATTTTGCTCAGATCTTTGTAACTTTCTATATTTGCCTTTGAACTCTCTTATTGTCACTTGAGTTAATTGGTAATTCTCTCTCCATATAAAAAGGAGATATTACATTAATTAGGCTTATTTGGTGTGAACAAGGTAAGAATTTCTAAAACCCTGATGTTAAAACTGATGAATTCATAAAACTGCTAACAAAAGATGAAGCAACAACAAATACTAGCAAACAGACTCCAGTGACACATTAAAAGGATCATACACCATGATCAAGTGGGATTTATCCCAGGAATGCAAGGATTCTTCAATATATGCAAATCAATCAATGTGATACACCACATTAACAAACTGAAGAATAAAAATCATACAATCATCTCAATAGATGCAGAAAAAGCTTTGGCAAAATTCAACACTGATTTATGATGAAAACTCTCCAGAAAGTGGGCATAGAGGGAAGCTACCTCCACCTAATAAAGGCCATATAGGGCTTCCCTGGTGGCGCAGTGGTTGAGAGTCCGCCTGCCGATGCAGGGGACGTGGGTTCGTACCCCGAGCTAGGAGGATCCCACGTACCGCGGAGCGGCTGGGCCCGTGAGCCATGGCGGCTGAGCCTGCACGTCCGGAGCCTGTGCTCCGCAACGGGAGAGGCCACAACAGTGAGAGGCCTGCGTACCGCAAAAAAAAATAAATAAATAAAGGCCATATATGATAAACCCACAGCAACATATTTCTCAGTGGTGAAAAACTAAAAGCATTTCCTCTAAGATCAGGAAGAAGACAAGTATGTCCACTCTTGCCACTATTATTCAACATAGTTTTTGAAGTCCTAGCCATAGCAATCAAAGAAAAAGAAATAAAAGGAATCCAAATTGGAAAAGAAGAAGTAAAACTGTCACTGTTGGCAGATGACATGATACTATACATAGAAAATCCTAAAGATGCCACCAGAAAACTACTAGATTTAATCAATGAATCTGGTAAAGTTGCAGGATGCAAAATTAATGCACAGATATCTGTTGCATTCCCATACACTAACAATGAAAGATCAGAAAGAGAGATTAAGAAAACAATCCCATTTACCACTGCAACAAAAAGAATAAAATACCTAGGAATAAACCTACCTAAAGAGGTAAAAGATCTCTACTCAGAAAACTATAATGTGGTGATGAAGGAAATCAAAGACAAAACAAACAGTTGGAGAGATATACCATGTTCTTGGATTGGAAGAATCAATATTGTGAAAATGGCTATACTACCCAAAGCAATCTACAGATTCAATGCAATCCCTTTCAAATTACCAATGTCATTTTTCACAGAATTAGAAAAAAATTTTACAATTTGTATGGAAACATAAAAGACCTTAAATAGCCAAAGCAATCTTGAGAAAAAAAAAAAATGGAGCTGGAGGAATCAGGCTCCCTGAACTTCAGACTATACTACAAAGCTACAGCAATCAAGACAGTATGGTACTGGCACAAAAACAGAAATATAGATCAATGGAACAGGATAGAAAGCTCAGAGATAAACCCACACACATATGGTCACCTAATCTTTGACAAAGGAGGCAAGAATATACAATGGAGAAAAGACAGTGTCTTAAATAAGTGGTGCTGGGAAAACTGGACAGCTACATGTAAAAGAATGAAATTAGAACACTCCCTAACACCATCACAAAAATAAAGTCAAAATGGATTAAAGACCTAAATGTAAGGCCGGACACTATAAAACTCTTAGAGGAAAACATAGGCAGAACACTCTTTGACATAAATCACAGCAAGATCTTTTATGACCCACCTCCTAGAGTAATGAAAATAAAAACAGAAAGAAACAAATTGGACCTAATAAAACTTAAAAGCCTTTGCACAGCAAAGGAAACCATAAACAAGATGAAAAGACAACCCTCAAAAATGGGAGAAAATATTTGCAAACAAAGCAACTGACAAGGAATTAATCTCCAAAATATACAAACAGCTCATGCAGCTTAATAACAAAAAAACAACCCAATCCAAAAATGGGCAGAAGACCTAAATAGACATTTCTCCCAAGACGACATACAGATGGCCAAGAGGCACATGAAAAGATGCTCAACATCACTAGTTATTAGAGAAATGCAAATCAAAACTACAATGAGGTATCACCTCTCACCGGTCAGAATGGCCATCATCAAAAAATCTACAAAGGGTAAATGTTGGAGAGGGTGTGGAGAAAAGGGAACCCTCTTACACTGTTGGTGGGAATGTAAATTGATACAGCCACTATGGAGAACAGTATGGAGGTTCCTTAAAAAACTAACAGTAGAACTGCCATATGACCCAACAATCACACTCTTGGGCATATACCCAGAGAAAACCATAATTCAAAAAGATACATGCACCCTAATATTCATTGCAGCACTATTTATAATAGCCAGGACATGGAAGCAACCTAAATGCCCATCAACAGAGGAATGGATAAAGAAGATGTGGTACATATATACAATGGACTATTATTCAGCCATAAAAAGGAACAAAGTTGGGTCATTTGTAGAGACATGGATGAACCAAGAGACCATCATACAGAGTAGAGTAAGTCAGAAAGAGAAAAACAAATATTGTATTTTAATGCATATATGTGGAATCTAGAAAAATGGTATAGGTGAACTTATTTGCAAAGCAGAAATAGAGACACAGATGTAGAGGCCAAATGAATGGATACCAAGGGGGGAAAAGGGTGTGGGATGGATTGGGAGATTGGAGTTTGACATATATACTCTACTATATATAAAATAGATAACTAATGAGAACAGACTGTATAACACAGAGAACTCTACTCGATGCTCTGTGGTGAGCTAAATGGGAAGGAAATCCAAGGAAGAGAGGATATATGTATACGTGTGGCTGATGCACTTTTCTGTACAGCAGAAACTAATGAAACATTATAAAGCAACTATACTCCAATAAAAAAAAGATGAAGCAAAACAAAAATTATGTAAAACTGATAAAGATAGCTATACTTTTTAGGACTTCTTTTAAAACTTTGCTAGTTCTTTAATGTTATTTTCCAGAATTAAAAGACCCCCTTTTCTCCTCTTTTTGAAACTATCTACAGCTTACAGCAATTTTGTAAAGTGTATCTTTGCAACGAAGGTTGAAACATTTATTTTTTTTCTCCCTACCTCATCTCTCCAGAATTCAGAAACTCTTATTAGTCTTATTTTTCATGACAATATATGTATTTGCATAAATTCAGCAGGAACCGGTTCTCCTTGTAACAGGACACAATTGGACAAGTCCTTGCCTTGACTTCTTAGCCTAAAAAGACTTTAAAAGTCTAATCTAAGATTCCTTATGAAAAGTTTCAGCAAAGCAGATTTAAAAGAGCCTACATTCCTGCTGTAATTATGTAAATAATCAGACCAAGTTTATTAAAACTGCATTTAATTTACAATTAACTTAGTCTTACTGTGGTTATCTTTGATAAAAATGGGGATGATTATAGAAAGAAGAATTATATTTCAATAATACACCTTTATGGATACCAGATTCCAGTATTTTTAATTGTCTTTGAACTTTGTTTTCTACCTGTAACTGGACTGAGTCCTGAACTCTAATTTCCTTCCATATGTGGCTAGAACTCTCCAAACTAACATTTCCAATTTTCTCCCACTCTTTTGACTTGAACTCACTATGAAACTAAAACTGCTCTTTTCCAATGCCATGAAAGTTAAAGCTGGACAGCTTGATACAGTTGGCCTTTTGTATCTGTGCATTCCACACCTGCAGATTCAACGAACTGCAGGTTGACAATGTTAAAAAAAATTCCAGAAAGTTCCAAAATACAAAACTTGAACTTGCTGTGTGCCAACAAATATTTATATAGCATTTACATTGTATTTATAACTATTTACATTGTATTAGGTATTATAAGTAATCTAGAGATGATTTAAAGTATGCAGGATGATGTGCATAGGTTATCTGCAAATACTACTTGATTTTATAAAGGAAATTGAGCAGCCATAGATTTTGGTATTTGATGGAGTGCTGGAACCAATCCCCCATGGATACCGAGGAACAACTGTATAAACTTCAGAGAAATCACCACAACACCTTATGTGTGGACAATCTTTGTGCCTGTTGATACGTGGCCACTGAGAAAGGTCACCAGAGACATTCACACTTCAATCCAGGAAAATCTGTCAGGTTGCTATTGCTTGCCCTCATTCCATCTGAGGATGCTTAGAACCCAACATCTAGAAATTTTCTCAATTGGCTGCTCTCCAAACCTCAGAAACTAAATTTATAATTTGCTGGAACTGTTAATCTTTGTTTTTCTTTTGTTTCCATAGAAATGATTCCTTCTCAAATGTGAGTAAACTAAACTATCCACCTTAGAGGGACATAACGGAGATTATTTTTCAATCTGCTTGTTGTTTAAGTGAGGACAGTGAAATTCCATATAATTTCCCTCTTCCATGGGACAAGACACCTGCAGATGGTCCTCCTCAGCTCTGTGGAACAAAACACCTGAGGATGATCCATCTCAACTTCATGAAAAAAAGATGCCTGAGGACAACCCTCCTCAGCTTTGTATGGCATACAATACAATCCATCTATAAAGAACTATACCGCCCCACACACACAACAATAACAAACAAGACCTAAATGGCATTATTGATCAGCTATACTTTCTGCAAAAGATCTTGATCAAAAGGGGAAAATGTGAAAAAAATTCAATCTGAAATAGAACTGGAGGGTACAAAATGGAGAAGCTCACACATGTGACTATAGGAAGACAAAACTTAAGGACTTGGAGTTTGATTTCCTGCAAATGCGTGACTTACAGAAAACTGATATTGTCAGAATTTTCTCAGATGATAGGGGGTTGATCAGAGCTTGTCTCATATCAACCTTGGGAAGTTTTGCCAGAGGCATGAATGGAAGATCATCCAGGTCAGGCTGGCCTCACAGAGTGGCCTGAATTGAGCTTTGTGTTACTGGACTGATGTTGTGTGCTTGGCAAGTTTTCAAGGTTGGTATCTCTTTGTTGTTCATTTTAGCCAGCTCTGACTGAACTCTTCCCTCTTTACATTCCCAGCCCACAAATACAACATACCCCAAACCCTCAAGAGACTCACCTTGCTACTTGCTACTGTTTGCTTGTCCTGAATTGGAATTCCTTGCTTATCCCAAAATACATTAATTTTTGTGACCTTGTCTCAGTTTCTCTCTTTACTTGGGTCAACAGCTGCAAAACACATTATGATATATCTATTGCAATGCAGCCCTCTAAAGGCACTCGAATGAAAGAAAAGGGGTTATGTCCTTTTGCACATGTGTTTCATTCCTATTAAGTGAATAAAATATAAAAAGATAAAATAAAAATACAGTACATATTTTCTTACAAACCATGTTTCAAAATTCCATATTTTATAGAGTGAGAAATCACAAAATGAGAGGTATTGGGGGATCTGTTTAGTTAGTAAGAGAACCAGATGGTTGTAACCTAGAAGCCTCAAGAGTGCAGGCCAGTTTGACAAACAAATGGTCATTACAAATTTATCAGTCCTTTCCATGCATCCACTGTTATAGAATTGCCACTATCACCATTCTACACCCAAGCCAATGGCCAAGACTGACCCAGTGGAAACATTCATGATAGAATGATGCAGACTGGATGGCTCCCCCAGAGCTCCCAGGCAGTTTTCCCAGTGAGAAAGTCCTCCCCTATATTGTACTTTACAGATTCTCGCAGTGATCATCTGTGACCAAAAACTGTTCCATTTTGCCATTTACGGAAGCAGTTCATCTCTTAATTGCCTTGGCAGGTTATATAAACTGCCAACAACTGCAGCAGATTTCCCACTGCACTATCATAGGGCATTAAAATCCACACTTACCCAAGTTTTTCATAATACTCATAGTAATGGCCAAGATTTATCAGGCATTTAAAATTAGGTAGGCACCACTACGTTTTCCGTTTTACACATGAGGAGCCAAAAACTAAGAGGTTAGATGACTAAGGTCATAACTTTTATAATGGGTGAGCTGAGATTTCAACCCACATATATTTTATTCTAAAATATACATTTTAACCACTATTCTAAATTAGAGCAATTACAATTTTTTTTACTAAAGTAAGCATGATTTATGTTTACCACAACTAAACTATACAAAAAAGACAAATACATGAAGAAAAGACTAAATTAAAAAGAACACCCTCATTCACTTTCCTAGAGGCTATATGCTTATCTTACTGATATAATGCAATCTGAGTCTTAACTTCATGTCAGAAACCTCCCAGCAGCATGTCCTCAATTCTCAAAAGCAGGTGCCTCTTTGGCAATAATCTGGTCCCTGAGAGCTTCTAAGCTGATCAAGGAGAAAGTGTTCGTTTACCTGTCTGGCTTTCTGTGGTTAATAATGGCCTGTCTTTCCTCCCATCTCCCTGCTAGAGACACTCAGTTCTTGAGGAAGACAGAAGGAAAAGAAATGAGATGTTTGCTTCCCAAGGCACTGTCTCCTCGTGCGAATGTTCCTTCGTTCCAGCTACCATCTCCTTCTACTATATCTGCCCAGTTTGGGAGGTTTACTCCTTTACTCTCTAGGAATGGAGTAAAATAATCTGCTTCCCTCTGAAATTACTAATACACATGACTTATTTTTTTTTTAAAGGTGCCTTAGGTTACCATTTGAAGGCATTTTAAAAGAAGTAAAATTAAAACTTTGAAATTCAACATATTTTTAACTGGTTTCATATTTGTAGAACTTAACTTTTCTCCAGAAGACCATTCAATAAGACCCTAAAGAGGCACAAAGTCTACACACGCTCAATAGCCTAAATTTTTAGTGCTGGTGAAAGTTATTAATTCCTTTCAAAAGAACTACCATGAAAGTGAGTTACCAAGACGTGAAATTTGCTTTTAGGAATCTGACATTGAATTCAGGCAGAAACAACATATGTGAAGGCAAACGTAGCTCTTTGGGAGCATAACTTTCCATTGACATCCTCCATAAGTAAAAAAATTTAAATGCAGAAGACCCGTGCATGTGGAGATTTACCATTCGTGATGCTGAGGACCCATGAGTATTCCTGCAGGTCTCAGAATATGTAATCATTTGTGCTTTGTGATTTTTGTTGAGGCAGGCATTTCAATCACTGGGCGCTGGTTTGCCTAACGAGTCTTGCCAACCTTCCAGTATCAGCATTTCGTCATGCCTAACATATTCTCTCCTTATCCCTGGAAACCATTAATGCAATTAATTAAAATCCAAAGCTCTTACATGGCCTGCAAATCCCTATATGGTCTGCTCTTTTCCACCACCACCCACCCCTCCCCAGCTTTCTGGACTCATTTCAAAGTACCCTTCTCTCTTGTTCTTCTATGGCCATACTGGCCTCCTCACTGAGCACGGAAAGTGCATCCTAAAAAGAGACCTTTGCCTTTACTATTCCTTGTACCTGGAGTAACTCTTTCTTCCCCCTGGTATCTACCTGCTGGGCATATTCTCTCCATTCTAGCAGGTGTCTTCTCTTAACATTTTATCACGGAAGATTTTTGATCCATTATATCAAAGAAGACTCCTAATACTGATGCTTCTCGTCTCCCTTACCTCACTTCATTCTTCTTCATGCTACTTATCACTCTCTAAAATTCTACATTTACTTGTTTATTGGTTTATTGTCTTTTTAAACCCTCCAGCCCTATCCCACACTGTCCTTCCTGCTTCCTGCTTCTTTGCCTTCCAGAGCACCTTTACTTCTAACTCTTACAAAACCTAGTTGCAAAGCTGGCCTCCAAGCCTCTGGGAGCCCAGGATCTCCTCTAGAAAATTTCACTCTTCCTCAGTTAGTTACAGTCTAACCAAAATTACCTTACACTAAGAATTTTTAACCGGCACACCAGACTTCTGTTTTCTTATCCCTGATGTAAAAGGGAATTGTTTACCTGCCAAAGGTCCTTTTGGCATATGAGAATCTTTTAAAAATTGGGCTGTATGGTTCTTAGGAGAAAACTACAATACTTTTGGATGGTGAATTGAAGTCATTTTCTAGTTACAATTAGACCCCTTGATTTTTAAAAAAAATTAATAGTGGCTACCACGCTGAATAGCAAATTACCTGACAATGGAATCCTGCCTAAAGGACATTCCAAAAATTAAAGCTCCGTAGATACAGGCCGTGTTGGCAGTACCTTGGAAATTTCCTAAGCACTCTGGCAACTCCACCTCAGAAGAATTTGTTTACATTAGGGATATGCAGTCTGGCATTCAATGCTGCTGCACCCCCAACTCCAACCTGGACGGTTAATGCTACTTTTGATAATCCTCTCCAGGCGCCTCAAGGCAGGAACATCAAAAGGGCACATCAAAGCTCCTGGTCACAGTGGAGAGGAGTGACTGCAAACCAGGTGATGCCTTTTTCTTCAGGCTCCGCAACAAATACAAGTCTTCCAGCCTTCCCCCAAGGAAGAGAAAGTAATATTTAAAAATTCTTGGCTACCTGCCCTGAGGGAGGAGAGAGACACCATCATTGCAGGTAGTGGATAAAACCATGTCTCCCAATCATATGTTTCTGAGACTTAGAAGGCCGTACTAACCACACACACACACACACACACACACACACACACGAAATGTTTGATTCATGTTTCACTGATGTGTTTTAAAATGCAAATAACAAAAGCTGAAAATGATGAAGTGAGCATGTGCCGTCTCACTGACATGTGAGACAGGCAACTAATGAAACTCTGGGCCACAGTATCAGCTGCCTGCTGACTTCTGCAATTGAATTAAAACTATCATAAGAATAATACAAGGACTTGCCCTTGTCCTTCTTGTCTATGTGTTTATTTAATTTTCTGTCCAACTGACTCTCAAATAAATTGGAAACAGCTGCCATTTTTTGATTCAGTAGCTCCATTTCCCCCTTGTGACATCATTCTGGGCACAAACACTAACAATAGGTCATTATGTAGCAATTACTTTATTGATTTATGGAAGTTTTTAGGCTCCATCAGGAATACGCACATTCAAGGGGAAAAAAGACCACTTCTGTATTCTTGTCAAGGATAAAAACTGAACTGCAGTGGCTGGAATAATGTTGCTCAGATGGGACCTTCCTTACAAAGGAAAACTACAGGAATGATTCCTGTTCGTTGATTTTCTTTTAGTAAGAGAGAAATGGGGAAAGGTTGTAAAGTTTGAAAGTTAGACCCATAATTAAATACAGTAACTAAATAAACAGATTATTCAAAGGCTGCTGTTGTGTAACAGGAGAACTTCAGTGATATAATAGAAGATGCTTAAAACAATTAACAGTGTTCAGACTCCCATGATGAATGAACTTTCTGAGCTTATGCATAACATTTCAAGAATACTGCTGCATGAAACCAGTCTTGCTTTCTCAATTCAAATGGATCTCATAATACTTCACATTTCAGTATTAAATGCCTACCCCACACCATTCAGTGGATCATACTTTTAACTGCCCATCAGTTTTTAATCAGGCTGTTTTCTCAGGCCCCTAAATATAAATAAGGAAGAGTTTCCTCTCTTGTAAACAGCTGACTTTATTTCACATTCCTCTGGTTTAGGGAACTCTGATCTAGGGATAAAAAATAAAAAAGGAATAATGTACCCTCTGGGGAGTAACTTAACAGCAAGATTCTAACATGATGAGCTGAGCAACAGCCTGCCTACATCTTGAGGAAAATGGTTGTTTCTTTATTGAAATCTGTATTTGAGATTTGTTGGCACCTATCGGAGGTCAAGAGTTTACTATCTTGGCTCTTCTGTCAAAGCCCTAGTAGAGGAAACATCCTAGGCCCAGTATTTGGCTTGGCTCCCAATGGGAAGAACAGCTATGGATGCGACATCCCCGTGGAAACACATGGAGCTGTGGCTTGTCCTAGATCAGTAGCCTGAGCGTAAGTAAGGATGATGAAACTTGTGCGTTTCAGAGGTAGGAGACAGCAAATGATGTGAGCTTGAGCTTCTCCTATCAATGTTTTTCAGTTCTGACCAGATCCTTAAAGGCACTCAGAAATAAAAAATTATTTAGGAAACAAAGAAAAGTAGTAGGTGATCTTGTTTGGGAAGTCCGTCTTCTTAACTCACCAGGAAGACAAATTTTAGGGAGTCCATCATTCGTAAGTCTTGAACCTTATATTCTTAAAATAAATGCCCTAAAGCAATTTAGGAAAGAAAGTCTCCTCTCTATTCTGATTCTGAAAACATTATTAAGGGTCTTCCAGGTAGAGAGTAAAACTTGACGGAAATAATGTCTAATAAATGCTGAAACTGAGTTCTGCTCCAGGGAGGACAGCTCTGGAGAAAGTAAAAGTAAACAAAGACATGGGTCCTGACCTCTGGGAGCTCATAATGCAGTCTACTTTGGTTGGGTGTACAAACAGCATGGGTGACCCTGTTTGATATATATATATATATATATATATATATATATATATATATATATATATATATATATAAAACAAAAACTGCACTTCATATTAGGAGACCTAGGTTATAATCACAATCATGCTATTAATTGGAAGATAAGTCACAATTTTCCTAGGACTCTATTTCCCTCAGTTGTAAACTAGAGAAAGTGGTTGGATAACACCTAGGTCTCTTTTAGTCCTCACAAATACCATAATCATGATAATTCATATATCACACAATTTCTTGCCTGCATTCATATGCCACAATTTATGACTGTATTCCAGCTAACACCTAAAACAGTAAATGTGTCTCTGTTTACAATTCAAAAGAACATTTTACCTTGCTTATGCACAACACATCTTTCACACTTCTAAATGTCACAATTCTTGTATTCCTCACAAGATGGCCCAAGTCCATTAACTCTTTATCAGGAAAACGTCTGTAATCAAAGAAAAAAGCACACGTTAACATGAAGACTTTTGTGTTGAAATATCATTTCTGAACAACCAAATTGTGCTTCCTTGATAACTGGCCTTTGAGTAATATTTATAGACTAAAAATATTAGGAAAATATAAAGTAAAGGGGACATTTCATTTGGGATGATACACTTCATTGAAATCTTTTTGAAAGAGGTAAATCTGAAACCAAGTCTTAAGAAAGTTATGGGCATAGCTTAATGAAAAAGAAGAGGTGGTCATTCCATGGGACTATAAGAGCAACGACAAAGCAGTGAGCATAACAAAGACACTGAATTTTGTGAGGTGGAGTAAATGACTATGTTGGAGATAGATGGGGTTTGTATGCACACAGTGTGTAATAAATGAAGGCTGGAATGCCATTAGCATAGACAAAAGGAGTTTACTTTGCTTTTGGGGGGAAATGTGTGATTAAAGTAATATCAAAGGAAGACTCTGTTGTTGGCTATGTGGTGAGTAGGCTGAAGAATAGAGGGATTAGAAACAAATAATACAACCAAGAGAAAGTTAACATAATCAAGGAAAAAGTTATAAAACTCTGGACTAGGATAATGACTATGGAAATGGAAAAGAAGGCTCAAATCCAAAAAACCAGCAAGAAGAATTAACACAATACTGATTTGATATGTGAAGACAAATAAGTTTTTTTAAAGGAAGTAGTAAAAATTTACTACCAGATGAATGCCCCAGAGAATTAATTGGATAGCTGAGTTATTGGGACAGGAACACAGAAGGAAAGAGAATGTTTGAGAATGTTTATTTCATTGAGTTCAGGGCATAAGTGTCCCACTGGAAGCACAACTAAATAAAAGCATTTAGTTAATAAATAGATGTAGAAGACTGGTGAAAGTTCAGAGTTGGAGCATCATTCTTTCATTCAGCAAACATTTATCAAATATTCATCAAATATTTTTCATGAGTTAGGCACTGTTCTTGATACCAGGAATAAAGAGATAACAGGCATAATCTCTGCAGTCCAGAAATTTTCTCTGGTGTAAAAGACAGAAAATTACTTAGTTAAGCATCTTGTAATCACCTATAGAATATATAATAAACATTATTAAATATAAATCAAAAGGAGATATCACAGCCCAGATTACTATGTGACTTTGAGGAAGAATTTGGGATACCTCCTGGAGCAGGGGGAGAAAAATCTAGAGATTACAGTTTAAGCATAACTAGTATTGGGATAAAATTTAAAAATAGTAGAAAGAATTCAAGGGATTTTACTATCATCACTTGAATTCAACATTGTATGAGATCCTGTTCTGTGGAACTAAAAGAAATGAAAGACACAGAATGGAAAGAAAACGAAAACTGTCATTATTTACAGGTTATTTTGCATGCAGACTAAACCAGAAGACTCTATATACAGTATTTTAAAATTAGTAAGTCAATTTCCCAAGGTTACTATATTAAACATCAATGCTCAGAATTAATGTATGTCTTTATGCTTCTAGCAAAAATTGGAAAGTAAAAAATTTTAAAACAATATTATTTAATATTGAAACAAAATGCATCAAATACCTAAGAATAAATATAAGGTATGTAAGAATTTTATATTGAAAGCTATAAAACAATGTTGAGACAAATTAAAAACATTAAAAATTAAGAAATATATCACGCTCATACGTTGAAGGAATCCATGTTTTTACTAAGACAATTCTTCTCAAATTTATCTGTACATTTAATGTAATCAAAATCAAATCCCTGTGGATTTTTGTAGAAATTGCTAAACTGCTTCTACAGTTACATGAAAATACAAAAGACCTAGAAAATCACAGTAATCTTGAAGAAAAACAAATCTTGCCCTACCAGATCTCAAGACTTTTATAAATTTAAAGTAATTAGGACAATGTACAAAACTAGAACAATAGAATAGAAAGTCCAGGAACAGACCCACACATACACAATCTAATGATATATGGCAAAAGTACCACTGCAATTCAGTGAGGGAAGGGATGGTCTTTTCAATAAAAGATACTGCACTAATTAGATATCAACATTAAAAAAATGTCTTTTATACCATACACAAAAATTAATTCAAGATGCAACAAATGTCAAAGAAATGGTTCTAAAACAAAATCATTATAGGAGATAATTTTATTATAGGAGATAATTTTTTATTTTAGGAGATAATTTTTATGATGTTATTTTTAAGATTTCTTAAATGAAGCATCAGAATACAAGTCTTTTATGAAAAAATTGAAAAGTTTGGTGTTCTAAAATTAAGTTCTCAAATTAAGAACGTCCATATATCCAACAAGGAACTCATATCCAAAACATGCAAACATTTAAAGAACTTGTACAAACAAACATTTTTTAAATGAAAAAAGACTTGAACAGGCACTTCTTTTCCAAAAAGAAAAATTCTAAATGACCTATAAACATCAGTGTGTCTGTCATTGCCATTCCTAAGGAAAATGCAAATTAAACTAAAATTAGATGCCACTACATGCGCTCTAGAGTTATGAAAATTAAGAAAGATTGACAGTAAGTATCAAGTATTGGTGAGTAAGTAGAACTCTCATACATTGTTGTTAAGAGACTAAAATTGGTATACTCACCTTAAAAACTTTTTGGCAGTATCTAGTAAGCTACACATTTGCATACCCTATGACCCAGAAATTCCACACCTAAGTATATGCCCAACTGAAATTATTACTTATGTCACCAGAAGACAAGAATGTTCATATCAGCATTTTTCATAAGAGGAAGGAACTGGAAACAATCAAAGTGTTCATCAATAATAGAATGGAAATGTCCATTATCAATAGAATAGAAGAACACATGGTGGTACCCTCATACAGTGAAATACTATGCAGTAAGGGAAAAGAATAAACTACAGGTATACACAACAAAATCAATGAATTTCAAAGACAAGATTTTGAGCAAAAGAAACCAGATTAAATAAAAACATATTTCATGATTCCATTTATGTTAAGTTCAAAGTAAGTAAAACTAATCTTCCAACAAATAGCTCTAGAACAATATAAACATGGTATATCTTTCCATCTGTTTGTGTCTTCAATTTCTTTCATCAGAGTCTTATAGTTTTCCAAGTACATGTCTTTTACCTCCTTAGTTAGATTTATTCCTAGGTATTTTATTCTTTTTGATTGTACAATTGCATGACTGTAAAGAGTATTGTTTTCTTAATATCTCTTTCTGATAGTTCATTGTTAGTGTATAGAAATGTGACAGATTTCTGTATACTAATTTTGTATCCTGAAACTTTACTGAATTAATTGATGAGCTCTAGTAGTTTTTTGGTGGCATCTTGAGGATTTTCTATGTATAGTACCATGTCTTCTGCAAACAGTGACAGTTTTACTTCTTCCTTTCCAATTTGAATTCCTTATATTTCTTTTTCTTGTCTAATTGCTGTGGCTAGGACATATTATGTTGAATAAAAATGGTGAGAGTGGGCACCCTTGTCTTGTTCCTGATCTTAGAGGAAATGCTTTCAGCTTTTCACCATTGAGTATGATGTTAGCTGTGGGCTTATATATGGTTTTTATTACGTTGAGGTATGTTCCCTGGATATTGACTTTGTGGAGAGTTTTTATCATAAATGGATGTTGAATGTTGCCAAAAGTTTTCTGTATTGAGATGATCATATGATTTTTATTCTTCAATTTGTGGATATTGGATTGATTTGTGGATATTGGACCATCTTGCAACGCTGGGATCAATCTCACTTGATCATGGTGTGTGATGCTTTTAATGTATTGTTGGGTTGGGTTTGTTAATATTTTCTTGAGGAAATTTACATCTATGTTTATCAGTGATATTGGCCTGTAATTTTGTTTTTTTTGTGATATCTTTGTCTGGTTTTGTATCAGAGTGATGCTGGCCTCATAGGATGAGTTTGGAAGTGTTCCTTCCTCTGAAATTTTGGGATAGTTTAAGGATAGGTGTTAACTCTTCTGTAAATGTTTGGTAGAATTCACAGGTGAAGCCACCTGGTCCTGGAATTTTGTTCATTGGGAATTTTGGGTTTTTTTTTTTAACTGATTCAATTTCATTACCAGTAATTAGTCTGTTCATATTTTCTATTTCTTCCTGGTCAGTCTTGGGAGATTGTACACTTCTAGGAATTTGTCCATTTCTTCTAGATTGCCCATCTTATTGGCATATAGTTGTTCATAGTATCTTCTTATGATCCTTTGTATTATGATTTTTGACATCACATTTTACATATTTTTGTTTTGTGTATCCCTTAACTACTTATTGTGGATATAGATGATCTTACTACTTTTGTCTTTTAACCTTCCTACTAGCTTCATACATCGTTGATACAATGAGATTTTTCCTTTCATAATTTTCATGTTTCTAATTGTGATCTTTTCTTTTTCAATTAGAGAATTCCCTTTAACATTTCTTATAAAACCTGTCTGGTGGTGCTAAACTCTTTTAGCTTTTGCTTGTCTGTAAGAACTTTTGATATCTCCATCAAATCTGAATGAAAGCCTTGCCAGGTAGAATTCTTGGTTGTAGGTTTTTTGCTTTCATCACTTTAAATATATCATGCCACTCTTTTCTGGCTTGCAGAATTTCTGCAGAAAAATCAGCTAATAGCCTTATGGGAGTCCCCTTGTATGTAATTTGTTGCTCTTTCCTTCATGCTTTTAATATTCTCTCTTTATCTTTAATATTTGCCATTTTAATTACAATGTGTCTTGGTGTGGTCTTCTTTGGGTTGATCCTGTTTAGGACGCTCTGTATTTCTTGGACCTGGATGTCTGTTTTGTTTCCCAAGTTAGGGAAGTTTTCAGCCATTATTATCTGCAAATATGTTCTCTCTCTTCTTTTTCTGAGACCCCTATAATGCAAATGTTAGTATGCTTGATGTTTTCCCAGAGAGCTCTTAAACTGTCCTCATTTCTTTTTATTTTTCATTTCAACTTCAGTAAGTTCTACTAATCTTTCTTCCAGCTTGCTGATTCTTTCCTCTGTATCATTGAGTCTACTGCTGATTCCTTCTAGTTATTCTTTATTTAAGTTATTGTATTCTTCATCTCTGTTTGGTTCCCCTGTATACTTTCTAACTCTTTGTTAAAAACTTCTAACTTCTTACTCTGTTCATCTAATCTTCTCCTGAGTTCCTTGATCATCTTTATGATCATTATCTTGAACTCTTTATTGGGTGGGCTGCTTATCTCCAGTTCTTTTAATTCTTCTTCTGGGGTTTTATCTTGTTCCTTCATTTGGAATATATTCCTCTGTTGCCTCATTTTACCAAATTTGTTATTTTTACTTCTATGTATTTGGTAGATTAGTTAAGTTTCCTGACCTTGGAGAGTGGCCTTTTGTAGGAGATGTCCTATATGTCCCAGCAGCACACTCCCCTCTGATCACCAGAGCTATATGGTCTAAGAGTACCCTCTGTGTGAGCTGTGTGGCTCCTTCTGTTGTGGTTGGCTGACTACCGTGTCTGATAGGTGTGGATGGCCCCTGATTTAGTTGGTTAGCTGGTCCTGCTTTGTCCCTAGGCTGTTGGTTGCTGGGGGGTGGGGCTGGGTCACATGGTGGCTGGCTCAGTGCCCTGGGGTGGGGGTCGGATCCCAGGCTAGGGTTGGCCCACTGGTGGAAGAAGCTAGATTCTGGGGTAGGTGGTAATGGGGCCTAGGATCCTGGATCTAGTGTTGGTCTGCTGGTGGGTGGGGCTGGTTCCTGACATGGCAGGCTGTGGGACTGCATGGTCCTGAGGCTGGTGTCCCCTTGCTGGTATGTGAAGCCAAGGCTCAGGGGATTGTGGGGCTGTTGCCCACCCACTGGTGGGTAAGACATTGTCCTGGTGCTAGTGCTGGCATACTGCTGGGTGGAGCTGGGTCCTGGATCTCTGGCTTTAAGTCCTGGGGTCCCAGAGCTGATGTAGGCCTTTTGATGGGTGGGGCCAAGGCCCAGGGGATTCTAGAGCTAAAACTGGTGCACTGGTGTGTGGGACTGGGTCCTGAGCCCTCTGGTGGATAGGACTGTGTCCAGGACAGCTGTGGGCTCAGGGGGTCTTAAGACAGCTGTTTTGCTGGTAGGTAGGCTGTGTCCCCACACAGCTGGTTGCTCAGCCTGAGGTGTCCTAGAACTGGTACCAACAGACTGGTGGGTGTGGCCAGGTCTTGGCACTAATAAGCTAGAGGGAGGATTCCAAAATGACTCTTGCCAGCACCAGAGTCCTCAGGGTAGAACGAGCTCCCAAAAATGGCCTTCACCAGTGTCTGTGTCTCCAGGGTGAGCTCCAGTTGCTTCCTGCCTCTCTGGGAGGCTCTCCAATATCAGCAAGTGGGTCAGACTCAGGTTCCTTTCAAGTTACTGCTTCTGCCCTAGGTCTTGGAGTATGTGATATTTTGTGAGTGCCCTTTGAGAGCAGAGTCTATTTCCCACAGCCCTGTAGCTCTCCCAAAAGGAAGCCTTGTTGGCTTTCAATACCAAACATTTTGAGGCTCATCTTCCTGGTGCAGGACCCCTGGGCTAGGAATCCTGATGTGGGGCTTGGACCCCTTGCTCCTTGGGGAAACCTCTGCAATTGTAATTATCTTCCCAGTTATGGATCACCCACCTGAGGGTGTGGGTTTACTATACCATGTCTCCTCCCCTCCTTCCTATCTTGTTGTGGTTTCTTCTTTATGTCTTTAGTTGTAGAAGATATTTTCTGATAGTCTTCTGGTCTTTCTCATCAACAGTTGCACTGTATATAGTTGTAATTTTGGTATGCATGGGAGGAGGTGAGCTCAGAATCTCCTGCTCCACCATCTTGGTCACTACTTCTCCTCACACCTCATTAAAATTAACTCAAAATGAATAATAGACCTAGATGTAAAATGAAAATTCTAAGACTTTTAGAAGAAAATGTACAAGAAATTCTTTGTGATCTCAGATTAGGAAAATATTTCTTAGATATGACACCAAAATCACAATCCTCAAAAGGTTCTGCTCTTCAATAGACATTGTTAAGAGAATAAAAAGCAAGCCACAGACTGGAGGAAAATATTTGCAGATCACGTATCTGGAGCACAAAAAGAACTTTCAAAACACAATAAGAAAACAAACAATTTAATTTTTTTTAAATGGGTAAAGAGTTGAACAGATGCCTTTCTAAAGAAGTTATAGGAATGACAAGCACATGAAGAGATGCTTGTCATCATTGTTCTTAAGGAAAAGCAATGTGAATAAAACCACAATGAGTTACCACTTCACCCTTATTAAAATGGCTAAAATTAAAAAGACTGACCATGCTAAGTGTTGATGGGGATGTGGAGAAACTGGAATTTTCATACACTGCCAGTGGGAATGGAATGGTACAACCACTTTGGAAAAGACTTTGGCAGTCTCTTAAAAACGTTGAACATGAACACATTATATGATCAAGACATTCTTCTTGATATTCCCCAAAATAAGTAAAAGGCATGTATATCATGTTCACTACAACTTTATTTGTAATAGCCAAAAACTGGAAACAACTCAAATATCTGTCAACTGGTAAATGGATTTTAAAAGGTGTGGTATATCCATACACTGGAAGCCTACTCAGCAATAAAATAGAAATAAAGTTTTGATACATGCCCTAACATAGATAGATCACAAAATAATTATGCTGAATGAAAGAAGCAAGACAAAAAATTACATACTGTATGATTCCATTCATATAAAATTCAGCAAATGCTATTAACAGTTGTTGGAGGATTGGAAGGTAGGGAAGCACGGGAGGAAGGGATTACAAAGAGACATAAGGAAACTTCTGGAAGTGACGGATATGCTTATTATCTTGATTGATCTTTTCACAGATGTACATATGTCAAAACTTACCAAATTATACATTTTGAAAGATTACATTTATTGTCTATTGATGGTATCTTTAAAAAGCTATACCTTTTTTACATGAACAAAATTAATCTTTGGTGTAGTAATTCCTAAGAAGGGACATGAGGGAGAATTCTGTTGTGAGTTTTCTATAGCTCAATATGGGTATATATACCAAAAAATGGCCAAAAAAAAAAAAAGCTGTATATTTTGGACTTGTACATTTCACAGATTTAAGTTCCAACTTCATACAAATAAATTTTACAAAAAAAGTAGTCGAAGGACTTAAAGTAATGAGTATGGAGTAGAAAGTCTAGAACCATGGCTTTCACAAGACTTTCACAAGACATCCATAAATAAAGAACAGAAGAAGAAATGACAAAGCAGAATATAAAACAATACTGCAAACATAGGAAGAACACTCCTAGGCAATGGCAGGTGACTTTTACCCCGGAAATTTAAATGAACCTGTCATGGAGAAAGAAAATTTTCTCTACCCTTCTAAGTAGCTCTGGAAATCTAAGACTCAAATAACAAGAGAAAAATTAACACGAGAAATTTGAAAGTTTAATAACATGTATACATGGGAGACACCTACTAGGAAAACTGAGTAATTCACCAAAATGATTGAAACTCTCATCTTAAATATCATCTTCAGCTAAAGGTGAAGGGGATGTTGGGAATAGTGGTTTGGGACTTTAAAGGAAGGCAATTCACACAGAGAATAAAAGCAAATGTTTGGTAATCACATGTTTGCTGGGCCATGCAGAGACAATGGGACACAGAATGGACTCTGACCTCTAGGCCCTACTGAGTTTCCCTGGCCACATATCTGCAAAGTCCACATTCTTTGCATATATTTCTGGTGATAGCTCTATTCTTGGAACAGGCCCTTTATCTAAATTCTTTTAGTCAGTTAAGGGATGGGGGTGTGGTAACAAGAAAACTTTCTGCTATTTCTTAAACATATTCATCCCAAATTAATCCTCTTGTCAAAGAGACACATTTTGGGGTGACAAATTTTGCTCCCCTACAAACCCATCATGACCCAATGAAAAAGCTGGCACGATGGTCCATACTTTATTAATGCAATTGCTGCAGGACACATTTTGTTTGTCTTGTCTCTCACTCTCTGTTGTCATGCTTTCTTTTTTTTAATGCTCTTCTCTTATTGAATCTAGTCCTATTGCTTTAAAATTTAGGCTTTAAAATATAGGCTTTAAAATTTCTCTTGGCTTTGTTATTTGGCATAGAATCTATTCCTCTGGAATACGATTCTAGTCTTTGTCTTCTGTGTTTATTCAGAAAACCATAGGTGAGGGGTTACCTCTTTCACATGTCCTGCCATACTCCTATAATACATGCTCTAGATGGGGTAGGTGTGATTACTTACCTGCCACTATCTGATCATTGTGTAGGATAACAGGGGGAAGAGGAATGGGTAAGAGGGAGGACACACATGACTGAACAGACAGAATAAGAAACAGCTGAATGGCTGGGAGTAAAGAAGCAAGAGCATTTGAATGGGCCAGATGCTAGCATGGGTCACTAGATTTGCTTCAAGGGAACACAGTAACCTAAGAGAAAGCAAAATCACAAAAGAACAAATTGGAAGAGATTATGGTGAAAGAGGATGGTGAGTAAGTGGAAATATTCAACATAATCATGTAAGAGAGTCATGAATTTTGGAAATATTTATAGAGAAAGCAGAATTAAGTGCAGGATTTTTTTTTTAACCTGTGCATGAGTAGGGAAAAGAGAATGTTTGGGAAGAAGAGTTAGTATAACTTTTTCTCTAAATCCATAGGGAAGGAGTGAGCAGAAAAAGGAGTTTGTGCCTCATTTCAAACCCACTCAATTTAACTTCCAGCATAAAATGAAGAGAAACAAATTTTGTCTTCCAGCCTCGTTTTTACTATACACATCTGTGTGTGTATGTGTGTCTCTGTGTGTGTGTGTCTCTGTCTGTGTCTCTGTCTGTGTTGGGGGGTGTCCAGATAGGCATGGTTGCCATGGAATTTGAAAGAGAAAGAAGGTGATATGGACTGGAGATAGCCACTTTGAAAGTTAAAGTAAAGAACTCAGGGCCGCTAGAGAGCAAGTCAATGTTCTAAAACTCAGGAGTATAAAACAGATGCCTTGGATTTTGTGGTTCAAAGCAATTGACCTGTCAGTTGAGACAAAATGAACCAAGACCTCAAAGCACATAGCACTGGAATTTTAGATGATCACTCAGAGAAGATTCCCCAAAATGAGCAGTATTGTAGCACTTAGATAACCTGCACTCTGACTTCTTGTAAACTTTGTGTCTAGCAGGTCATGCTGAGCCCACTGGTGAATGGGAGGCGATGGCTGCCAAGGGAGAGTGAAGTGTCGTGAGAAATTGTTACATTATTTCACATACTTTTGGTTACCTTCCAATCTAAATTACCAACTTGCCAAAGATGGATAAAATGATATTATGTGATTAAGAGCTTTAAAACTACTAAGGTTAAAGACTCATTAAACATTTTAATTGAAGCAGACGTGAAGTGGCCCTTTCCAAAGGTAAAAGATCCATGTATAAACATCACTCTGCTATCCAACAAAGCCAGACTGAGATTCCAATCCAAGAACTCTAAGTTCTTAACTACACACACACACACACACACACACACACACGTACATAGGTATTTATGTACATCAAGCATGCTGGTGAGTTGAGCAATTCCTATGCCATAAAATAGAGGCAAAAAGAAAGATGCCGCAGGAGAGGAAGGAAGGGAGGGGGAGGGAAAAGGCCACACATTATAGTTGAGATGGCTAGTCTTCCACAGTTTCTGCCCCCATTCCAAACCAATATTTACTCCTTTGTGTAGTCCCTCCTCTTGAATCTGGGCAGCCTCTGTGACTCACTTCTTCTTTTTCTTTTTTTTTACATCTTTATTGGAGTATAATTGCTTTACAATGGTGTGTTAGTTTCTGCTTTATAACAAAGTGAATCAGTTATACATATACATATGTTCCCATATCTCTTCCCTCTTGCGTCTCCCTCCCTCCCACCCTCCCTATCCCACCCCTCTAGGTGGTCACAAAGCACCAAGCTGATCTCCCTGTGCTATGCGGCTGCTTCCCACTAGCTATCTATTTTACGTTTGGTAGTGTATATATGTCCATTCCACTCTCTCACTTCGTCCCAGCTTCCCCTTCCCCCTCCCCATATCCTCAAATCCATTCTCTAGTAGGTCTGTGTCTTTCTTTATTCCTGTCTTACCCCTAGGTTCTTCATGACATTTTTTTTTCTTAAATTCCATATATATGTGTTAGCATACGGTATTTGTCTTTCTCTTTCTGATTTACTTCACTCTGTATGACAGACTCTAGGTCCAAGCACCTCATTAAAAATAGCTCAATTTCATTTCTTTTTATGACTGAGTAATATTCCATTGTATATATGTGCCATCTTCTTTATCCATTCATCTGATGATGGACACTTAGGTTGTTTCCATCTCCTGGCTACTGTAAACAGAGCTTCAATGAACATTTTGGTACATGACTCTTTTTGAATTATGGTTTTCTCAGGGTATATGCCCAGTAGTGGGATTGCTGGGTCATATGGTAGTTCTATTTTTAGTTTTTTAAGGAACCTGCATACTGTTCTCCATAGTGGCTGTACCAATTCACATTCCCACCAGCAGTGCAAGAGTGTTCCCTTTTCTCCACACTCTCTCCAGCATTTATTGTTTCTAGATTTTTTGATGATGGCCATTCTGACTGGTGTGAGATGATATCTCATTGTAGTTTTGATTTCCATTTCTCTAATGATTAATGATGTTGAGCATTCTTTCATGTGTTTGTTGGCAGTCTGTATATCTTCTTTGGAGATGTGACTCACTTTTGATGATTAGAATATGACACAGCTTAGTGTCTAATGCTGTCTTAAGAAGTCTTGTAGCTTTGGCTTGTGTTTCTCAAACTCTCACCTTTGAGATGCTTCATCTCATAGCCCAGACATCAGGGCACGTGCCTGTCCCACAAGTAAGTGCCCCAATCACCAGTACCTGCTGATTTCCCAGGTGAAAGCCACCATCAACTGCCAGGCACTTGAAAGAGTCAGCTCAGAAATTTCAGTCCAGTCTTATTCCTAAACATCAACATGCAACATCCTGTGGGTCAGAAGAACAGCCCAGCAGAGCCTAGTCAACCCAAAGAATTGTGAAAGATAATAAATTGATTGTTGTTTAAGCCATTAAGTTTTTTTAAACAGCTTATTTAACAAGATTAAATAACCAAAATGATTGATCAGTTTCTTAATGTGATAGCATACCAATTAGATAGTACTGTGTAACAAGTTACCCCCCAAATTAAGTGACTTAAAACAGGGTATCATCCAACTTTTTCTTAAAGGACCAGGCAATAAATATTTTAGTCTTTATGGACCAGACAGTCTCCATCCAAACTATTCAGCTCTGCCATTGTAGCGTGAAAGAAGCCATAGACAATACATAAACAAATGTGCATGGCTGTGCTCCAATAAAACTTTACAAAAACTGGCAGCTGGCCCATGGCCATAGTTTGTCAACTCCTCTTTAAAAAAAAAAAAAAGCATGCACTATTGCTCACAATACTATAGGTTAGAGGGTTGGTTCTGCTGATCTGAGCCAGGTCTAGCTGTTCTCAGCTTGGCTTGTTCATGCACCTGTCATCAGCTGGCAGGTTAGTCAGGGGGCTGGTTGGTCTATGATGGCCTCATGTACATCTGGTGTTTTGCTGGCTGCCAGCTGGAGTGACAGGGGTGATTGGGCCACGTCTCTTATCATCCATCAAGCTAGCCTAGGCATGTTCACAAAGTGGTGGCAGAATTCCAAGAAAACAAGGAAAAGCGCACAGGCCTTTTGAGGCCTATGCTCAGAATTGGCACAGTTTTTACTTCTGTTCTAGTGTATTGGCCAAAATAAGTCACAAGGTCAATCCACATTCAATGACGGGAGAATAGACTCACCCCCTTGATGGAGGAGCTGCAGAGTCACAATGCAAATGGCATGGGTACAGGTAGGGGTGGAGAATTGTGCCATTTTTGCAAATCATGAGACTATGAATATGAGAAGCTAAGAGTTAATATTCTAGTGGGGCTTGTTCCACTTCCTTTGTTTATAAAGGAAGAAAATAAGACGTAGGGGCAGGGATCGACTCTCTCAAGTCATTCTTGCTAGGTAGCACAGCCCTGGAGTTACTTACTAACTGTGTGTATAACTAGGAAGTTATGGTTTTTCTGGCCCCTTAGAATGTCCATATAGGGCCTTCAGGGTTTCCTAACACAGCTGTGAAGTCTCTCTTCTGCAAACAAATCTCAGTCAGGTAACCTCCACCTCGAAGTCTCCAATTCTAGTAAAGGCACACAGGGTGGGAAATATGTATTATCCACCAAGATCCCTTAAACTCCTTCTTATATCCAGAAAGTCCTTCTTATTATATACTTAGAATCTTAATTCCTAATTTAGTATATCTTCAGCCTAAAACTTCTCCAAACATCTGTATCACTTGGTCACATGCCATGAAGGTGGAGTGGCCCAGTGACAATAGGCCCAGTGAGAAATGACTCTCACTCAAACATTTGAGCCAAAGACTTGTTGTAAACAAACATAGAATGAGATGACTACAGGCTACAAATTACTTACCAGCTGCCACAGTTATGGGCAACATCGCTACTAGTCACTTCAAAATCCATAGGGACTTATGAGAATGTTCAAGCTAAAACCTTCCTTTCGATTCTCAATTGCCTTGCTGTTGGAAAAACAGTAGAATTATCTTTCCCACCCTGATAAAATGGCTTCTGGTAAGGATACAGCCCTATATTAAGTGCAATCTCCTATTCACAGTTTAATAGGTTATAAAAATAAAGTTTTCTGCCTTGCTTTACCCCATGGACCAAATTGACTTAAGCCAGAGCATATGCAAGAAGATCCTGAGTCCCTGACTCCAGAATCTTATATTACAATTTGTATCTGGACTGGAATCTGGACTCAACTCAACTTGGCTGCATTTCTTTAAGCTAATAATTATTCTGATGTTTATGTCTTCATGACTCAAAAAACTCTAACATTCCTTTGTGGCTTACTAGTAAAGCAGCATTCTAGTATTTTATCTCTATATCAAGCACCTTTTACGTAATTCAAAATTTTACCAGTCAAACCTAAATCCAATATTAGGCAACAAACCATCTCCTACACATAATCTGAAACTAATTCCCATGCCACGACAATATACTGAATTCTGACGCTCCAACATAAGTAAGGTTCTGAACTTAGGCTGCACTAATTCATCATTGCTATGTTCTCGTTTTTATGGCTTCAGAGGGGATGCTATAGCATCACCATCCGTGGTCATTTCCCTCTACTCATGTTACAAATTGCCAAAGCATTTAGATCCTACCTTCTTCACATCTTGGCAGTTGGTTTCTTCTTTTTATGCTCTTTGCTCCCACTTGCATGAACCTCGTGTCTAGGCAATTTTTGTGCTTGGGCTCATGTTATTCCTTTAATAAAATGTCTTTTCTCACCATCTCTGCCTACTAACGTTTCAATTACACTACATTAATGGTTGATTTTCCCTGACCAAATCGGATCACTCATTTCATCATGAATAAAAATTACTGTCTGTTTTGTAGGATTATTCATTTTTTTGTTGTAAGATGCCCCCTCTTCCTACAGCAAGACAATTTTCCTCTAACTTAAGGTATGCCTTTAGCAAATCTGACACCGACATTTAACTTTCTAAGGCAAGATCTGTAATGCCCACTGTAATGCTTAATCCTTTCTGTTGATATAGCAGCTGTTGTACCAAATCCAGCAATAAGAGCCTCATGGGGAAGTAGAACCCACATTTCCACAATCATGTAGGAAGTGTAAAGGGAAAATTGTTAATAGCCTCCCTAGGGTTTTATCTCTTGCTATGATGTCTTCCATGATTTCATCTTGTCTTAAGTAGTGAAATATCTTAATTCAGGTTTCAAATCATAAAATAAAAATAAGTGTGCTTTAGTCATCTTTTCCAAAGCCTGGTTTTATTATTGAGGTGTACAAATCTCCTTCATATGTAACCTAATAACATGACAGTATCAAAATTCATTTGTAAGCCAGGTAGTATTACCATGCATCTTGTTATAATTTTTTTAAGCAAATTTTATTATGGTCACAGATTCTTTTTTTTTTTTTTGGCCATACCACACAGCATATGGGATTTTAGTTCCCCGTCCAGGGACGATCCTGTGCTCCCTGCTGTGGAAGCACAGCGTCTTAACCACTGAACCACCAGGGAAGTCCTATTGTAATAATGTTTTTAAAACAACTCCTTGTACAGAAATATCAAATGCTATATATATTGTTTTACACCTTTTTGCTTCAGTGCAAGATTGGCCTCTTTCCTTTTTGAGCAACTCACTAACTTCTTTAGTAAAGATGTTGTCTTTTTTTTTCAGCCAAATTACTACATATATCTTTGAGATTCTGAAACCTTTATGTGTGCAAAGATGAGAGGAGAAAGAAATTCAGTCTTATAGTATTCTCAAAATAGATATATTCTAATTTGGGTAATTAAATACTAGATCTAGAGCAACAGTATCTGAACAAAAGTTGTGCATACATCTTTGGGCACATAATGGTCTGCTTCACTGATGCTTGCTTTTCTAGTTTTTAACTTTACAACAGTGACTGAAATCAAGTTTACAGAACAGATCCCATATGAATTAATTAGTTTTGTCCCATTCTACATTAGCTTCCATTTATGAAGTGCCTACTCTAGGCCAGTCATCATGACACTCTTGTTCCACACTCATCTCAAAAACTACTAAATCTGGTTCCCGATCTATACTTCTTCTTTCTGTGAAAGGTACCACTCTCTGTCCCGTTGGCAAGCAAGATGCATAATTTTTGCTCCCTCTCTCACAACCCTTATTTCTGATTCACACCAAGTTCTATGAATTTTATTTTCTAAGTATATCTAGAGTCCCATGTCTCTTTTGCTTCACCACCATCCCTCTATTTCAAACTGAAATTATCTCCAACCCAAACCACCGAAAGAAGGCTAACTAGTTTTCCCTTTTATATATATATATATATATATATATATATAGATTTATTTTATTTATTTATTTTTGGCTGCATTGGGTCTTCGTTCCTGTGTGTGGGCTTTCTCTAGTTGCGGAGACCAGGGGCTACTTTTCGTTGTGGTGGGCGGGCTTCTCATTGTGGTGGCTTCTCTTGTTGCAGAGCACAGTCTCTAGGCACGTGGGCTTCAGTAGTTGTGGCTTGCGGGCTCTACAGTGCAGGCTCAGTAGTTGTGGTGCACTGGACTAGTTGCTCTGCGGCATGTGGGATCTTCCTGGACAAGGGCTTGAACCCGTGTCCCCTGCATTGGCAGGCGGATTCTTAACCACTGCACCACCAGGGAAGCCCCCTAACTAGTTTTCTTGCATTAACTCTAGGGTTCCCCTTTTCCACTATCTACCCTGATGTCTGTCTAAATTTTGCCTATTTTTAAGCAGAGTACTTTGTCTTCTTATTTTTTTTTCTTTTATTTATTTTTTTAACATCTTTATTGGAGTATAATTGCTTTATGTTGTTGTGTTAGTATCTGCTGTATAACAAAGTGAATCAGCTATGCATATACATATATTCCCATATCCCCTCCCTCTTGCGTCTTCCTCCCATGCTCTCTATCCCAGCCCTCTAGGTGGACACAAAGCACCAAGCTGATCTCCCTGTGCTCTGTGGCTCTTTCCCACTAGCTGTCTACTTTACATTTGGCACTGTATATATGTCCATGCCACTCTCTCACTTCGTCCCAGCTTACCCTTCCCCCTCCCTGTGTCCTCAAGTCCATTCTCTACATCTGCGTCTTTATTCTGCCCCTAGGTTCTTCAGAACATTTTTTTTTTTTTAGATTCTATATGTATGTGCTGGCATATGGTATTTGTTTTTCTCTTTCTGACTTACTTCACTCTGTATGACAGACTCTAGGTCCATCCACCTCACTACAAAAAAACTCAATTTCATGTCTTTTTCTGGCTGAGTAATATTCCACTGTATGTATGTGCCACATCTTTATCCATTCATCTGTCGATGGACACTTAGGTGGCTTCCATGTCCTGGCTATTGTAAATAGAGCTGAAATAAACATTGTAGTAGATGACTCTTTTTAAATTATGGTTTTCTCAGGGTATATGCCCAGTAGTGGGATTGCTGGGTTGTATGGTAGCTCTATTTTTAGTTTTTTAAGGAACCTCCATACTGTTCTCCATAGTGGTTGTATCAATTTACATTTCCACCAACAGTGCAGGAGGGTTCCCTTTTCTCCACACTCTCTCCAGCATTTATTGTTTCTAGAATTTTTGATGATGGCCATTCTGACTGGTGTGAGGTGACACCTCATTGTAGTTTTGATTTGCATTTCTCTAATAATTACTGATGTTGAGCATGCTTTCACGTGTTTGTTGGCAATCTGTATATCTTCTTTGGAGAAATGTCTATTTAGATCTTCTGCCCATTTTTGGATTAGGTTGTTTTATTTATATTCAGCTGCATGAGCTGCTTGTATATTTTGGAGATTAATCCTTTGTCAGTTGCTTCATTTGCAAATATTTTCTCCCATTCTGAGGGTTGTCTTTTCGTCTTGTTTATGGCTTCCTTTGCTGTGCAAAAGCTTTTAAGTTTCATTAGGTCCCATTTGTTTATTTTTGTTTTTATTTCCATTTCTCTAGGATGTGGGTCAAAACGTAGCTTGCTGTGATTTATATCACAGAATGTTCTGCCTATGTTTTCCTCTAAGAGTTTTATAGTGTCTGGTCTTACATTTAGGGCTTTAATCCATTTTGAATTTATTTTTGTGTATGGTGGTAGGGAATGCTCTAATTTCATTCTTTTACATGTACGTGTCCAGTTTTCCCATCACTACTTATTGAAGAGGCTGTCTTTTCTCCATTGTATATTCTTGCCTCCTTTATCCATAAGATGGCCATAAGATGGCCATATGTACGTGGTTTTATCTCTGGGCTTTCTATCCTGTTCCATTGATCTATATTTATGTTTTTGTGCCAGTACCATACTGTCTTGATTACTGTAGCTTTGTAGTATAGTCTGAAGTCAGAGAGCCTGATTCCTCCAGCTCCGTTATTCTTTCTCAAGATTACTTTGGCTGTTCGGGATTTTTTTTATTTCCATACAAAGTGTGAAATTTTTTGTTCTAGTTCTGTGAAAAATGCCATTAGAAGATTGATAAGGATTGCATTTAATCTGTAGACTGTTTTGGGTAGTATAGTCATTTTCACAATGTTGATTCTTCCAAAACAAGAACACAGTATATCTCTCCATCTGTTTGTATCATCTCTAATTTGTTTCAGCAGTGTCTTATAGTTTTCTGCATGCAGGTCTTTTGTCTCCTTAGGTAGGTTCATTCCTAGGTATTTTATTCTTTTTGTTGCAATGGTAAATGGGAGTGTGTCCTTAGTTTCTCTTTCAGATTTTTCATTTTTAGTGTATAGGAATGGAAGAGATTTCTGTGCATTATTTTGTATCCTGCTACTTTACCAAATTCATTGATTAGCTCTAGTAGTTTTCTGGTATCATCTTTAGGGTTCTCTATATATAGAGTCATGTCATCTGCAAACAGTGAGAGCTTTACTTCTTTTCCGATTTGGATTTCTTTTTCTTCTCTGATTGCTGTGGCTAAAACTTTCAAAACTATGTTGAGTTATAGTGGTGAGAGTGGGCAACCTTGTCTTGTTCCTGATCTTAGTGGAAATGGTTTCAGTTTTTCACCACTGAGAATGATGATGGCTGTCCGTTTGTCAAATATGACCTTTATTGTGTTGAGTAAGTTCCCTCTATGCCTACTTTCTGGAGAGTTTTTAACATAAATTGGTGTTGAATTATGTTAAAAGCATTTTCTGCATCCATTGAGATGATCATATGGTTTTTCGTCTTCAATTTGTTAATATGGTGTATCACATTGAGTGATTTGTGTATACTGAAGAATCCTTGCATTCCTGGGATAAATCCCACTTGATCATGGTGTATGATCTTTTAAGGTGCTGTTAGATTCTGTTTGCTAGTATTTTGTTGAGGATTTTTGCATCCATGTTCATCAGTGATATTGGCCTGTAGTTTTCTTTCTTTGTGACATCTTTGTCTGGTTTTGGTATCAGGGTGATGGTGGCCTCGTAGAATGAGTTTGGGTGTGTTCCTCCCTCTGGTATATTTTGGAATGGTTTGAGAAGGATAAGTGTTAGCTCTTCTCTAAATGTTTGATAGAATTAGCCTGTGAAGCCACCTGGTCCTGGGCTTTTTTTATTGGAAGGTTTTTAATCACAGTTTCAACATCAGTGCTTGTGATTGGTCTGTTTATATTTTCTATTTCTTCCTGGTTCAGTCTGGGAAGGTTGTGGTTTTCTAAAAATTTGTCCATTTCTTCCAGGTTGTCCATTTTATTGGCATATAGTTGCTTTTAGCAATCTCTCATGATCCTTTGTATTTCTGCAGTGTCAGTTGTTACTTCTTTTTCATTTCTAATTCTGTTGATTTGAGTCTTCTCCCTTTTTTTCTTGATGAGTCTGGCTAATGGTTTATCACTTTTGTTCATCTTCTCAAAGAACCAGCTTTTAGTTTTATTGATCTTTGCTATTGTATTCTTCATTTCTTTTTCATTTATTTCTGATTTGATCTTTATGATTTCTTTCCTTATGCTGACTGGGTTTTTTGTTGTTGTTGTTTTTGTTCTTCTTTCTCTAATTGCTTTAGGTGTAAGGTCAGGTTGTTTATCTGAGATATTTTTGTTTCTTGAGGTAGGACTGTATTGCTATAAACTTCCCCCTTAGAACAGTTTTTGCTACATCCCTTATGTTTTGTGCCGTCTTGTTTTCATTGTCATTTGTTTCTAGGTATTTTTTTCATTTACTCTTTGATTTCTTCAGGGATCTCTTGGTTATTTAGTAGTTTAGCCTCCATTTGTTTGTATTTTTTACAATTTTTTTTCCTGTAATCGTCATCTAGTCTCATAGTGTGGTGGTCAGAAAAGATACTTGATATGATCTCAATTTTCTTAATTTACCAAGGCTTGATTTGTGACCTTAGATATGATCTATCCTAGAGAATGTTCCATGTGCACTTGAGAAGAAAGTGTATTCTGGTTTTTATTGGATGGAATGTCCTATAAGTATCAATTAGGTCCATCTTGCTTAATGTTTCATTTAAAGCTTGTGTTTCCATATTTATTTTCATTTCGGTTGATCTGTCCATTGGTGAAAGTGGGGTGTTAAAGTCCCCTACTATTATTGTATTAATGTTGATTTCCCCTTTTATGATTTCTCCTTTTATAGCTGTTAGCATTTGCCTTATGTATTGAGGTGTTCCTATGTTGTGTGCATAAATATTTACAATTGTTATATCTTTTTCTTGGATTGATCCCTTGATCATTAGGTGGTGTCCTTCTTTGTCTCTTGTAATAGTCTTTATTTTAAAGTCTATTTTGTCTGATATGAGTATTGCTACTCCAGCTTTCTTTTGATTCCCATTTGCATGGAATATCTTTTTTCATCCCCTCACTTTCAGTCTGTATGTGTCCCTAGGTCTGAAGTGGGTCTCTTGTAGACAGCATAGGTACAGGTTTTGTTTTTGTGTCCATTCAGCCAGTCTATGTCTTTTGGTTGGAGCATTTAATCCATTTACATTTGAGGTAATTATAGATATGTAGGTTCTTATTATCATTTTCTTAATTGTTTTGGGTTTGTTTTTGTAGGTCTTTTCCTTCTCTTGTGTTTCCTGCCTAGAGAAGTTCCTTTAGCATTTGTTGTAGAGCTGCTTTTGTGGTGCTGAATTCTCTTAGCTTTTGCTTGTCTGTAAAGGTTTTAATTTCTCCATCAAATCGGAATGAGATCCTTGCTGGGTAGAGTAATCTTGGTGTCAGATTTTCCCTTTCATCACTTTAAATATGTCCTGCCACTCCCTTCTGGCTTGCAGAGTTTCTGCTGAAAGATCAGCTGTTAACCTTATGAGGATTCCCTTGTATGTTATTTGTTGCTTTTCCCTTGCTGCTTTCAATATTTTTTCTTTCTATTTAATTTTTGATAGTTTGATTAATATGTGTCTTGGCATGTTTCTCCTTGGATTTATCCTGTATGGGACTCTCTGTGTTTCCTGGACTTGATTAACTATTTCCTTTCCATATTTCCATAATCTCTTCAAATATATTCTCAGTCCCTTTCTTTTTCTCTTCTTCTTCTGGCACCCCTATAATTTGAATGTTGGTGCATTTAATGTTGTCCCAGAGGTCTCTGAGACTGTCCTCAATTCTTTTCATTCTTTTTTCTTTATTCTGCTCTGCAGTAGTTATTTGCACTATTTTATCTTCCAGGTCACTTATCCGTTCTTCTGTCTCAGTTATTCTGTTATTGATTCCTTCTAGAGAATTTTACATTTCATATATTGTTTTGTTCATCATTGTTTGTTTGCTCTTTAGTTCCTCTAGGTCCTTGTTAAACCTTTCTTCTATTTTCTCCATTCTATTTCCAAGATTTTGGATCATCTTTATTATCATTTCTCTGAATTCTTTTTCAGATAGGCTGCCTATTTCCTCTTCATTTGTTTGGTCTGGTGGATTTTTGCCTTGCTCCTTCACCTGCTGTGTATTTCTTTGCCCTATCATTTTGCTTAACTTATTGTGTTTGGGGTCTCCTTTTTGCAGCCTGCAGGTTTGCAGTTCCTGTTGTTTTTGGTGTCTGCCCCCAGTGTGTAAGGTTGATTCAGTGAGTTGTGTAGGCTTCCTGGTGGAGGGGACTGGTGCCTGTGTTCTGGTGGATGAGGCTGGATCTTGTCTTTTTGTTGGGCAGAACCACATCTGGTGGTATGTTTTGGGGTGTCTGTGAACTTATTATGATTTTAGGCAGCCTCTCTGCTAATCGGTGGGGTTGTGTTCCTGTCTTGCTAATCATTTGGCATGGGGTGTCCAGCACTGAGCTTGCTGGTCATTGAGTGGAGCTGGGTCTTAATGTTGAGATGGTGATCTCTGGGAGAGCTCTCACTGATTGATAATATGTGGTGCCGGGATGTCTCTGGTGGTCCAATGTCCTGAACTCTGCTCTCCCACCTCAGAGTCTCAGGCCTGACACCCGGCCAGAACACCAAGACCCTGTCAGCCACATGGCCAGGTACGTGGGGAATTTCTTTTCTTTTTTTTTTTTTTTTTGTGGTATGCGGGCCTCTCACTGTTGTGGCCTCTACCATTGCAGAGCACAGGCTCCAGACACGCAGGCTCAGTGGCCATGGCTCACGGGCCCAGCCGCTCCACAGCATGTGGAATCTTCCTGGACCGGGGCACGAACCCATGTCCCCTGCATCAGCAGGTGGACTCTCAACCACTGTGCCACCAGGGAAGCCCCGTGGGGAATTTCTTGCCTTTTGGGAAGTCTGAGGTCTTCTGCCAGCATTCAGTAGGTGTTCTGTAGGAATTGTTCCACATGTAGATTTATTTCTGGTGTATTTGTGGGCAGGAAGGTGATCTCCACGTCTTACTTCTCCGCCATCTTGAAGGTCCTTGGATCTGTCTTCTTATTATTGAATTTTAGTGGTTCTTTGATGTTCTGGATATAAGTGTCCTTTTCACAATGTACAGCCAGTCCCTGGCAAAAAGTAGGAAGTCAGTGTTCCTTGTTGAAAAGATGAATGAATAAACCCTTTGGAGCATAATTACCCCAGTTTATGACTAAAGAAGCAGACTCTCAGAGAGGTTAAGTTAGTTGCATGAGGTCACATAACTAATAAATTGCATAACAAGGATTGGAAACCAGGACTACCTGAATTCAAAGACAGCTCTTTCCAGGTGCTATATTTATTCCCACTTCATTGTCATAATAATATGTGCTTAAATTTGTTGAACTATTTTACAAATGTGTGTCTTTGTTAACTGCTGGATAGTGAAAGGGGGGAGTGTTAAGAGAGTGTGAAGGAATAGAGATAGCGGTGGTATCAGTAACAGATAATGATGCCATGCTTATGCTCCATTGTGATTTGGTTAACAGCTCTATATTTCTATCTATCTACCTATCTCTCTATCTATCTAACTATCTTGTCATAATCTACCATCTATACATCTGTAATCTATCTAAAAAGATAGCTTCTCTATAGGCTGTGTGATCTAAGTCATATTCTTTTTATCCTGTAAAGGTAGCTAATAATATTAAGTAGATATCAGGAAGAGTTTTTACAGTTTAGTTTTTGGTAAAATTTGCCTTCAGAAATATGTAAAAATCTTAAGTGTTCAATAAGATGAGCTTGACAAATGAGTGCAGCTGTGTAACCCACACCACTGTCAAGATAAAGAACATTTCCATCACCTAGAAAGTTCCTTCATGCCTCTACCCAGTCAACCTCATTCACCCTAGAGGCAACTATTTTTTTAAATTTCTTTCATCATAGATTAGTTTTGCCTGTTCTAGAGCTTTGCATGAGTGGAGTCATAGTATATACTCTTTCATGTCTGGCTTCTCTTCCTCAGCCTAATGTCTTTAAGATATATCATACTGCTATATTTATCAGTCACTTATTCCTTTTTATTATAGATGAGTACTATTCCATTACATGAATATACCACAACATATTTTATCAGTTCTCCTTTTTTTTTTTTGCGGTACGCGGGCCTCTCACTGTTGTGGCCTCTCCCCTTGCAGAGCACAGGCTCCGGACGCGCAGGCTCAGCGGCCTTGGCTCATGGGCCTAGCCGCTCCGCGGCATGTGGGATCTTCCCGGACCGGGGCACGAACCCGTGTCCCCTACATCGGCAGGCGGACTCTCAACCACTGTGCCACCAGGGAAGCCCAGGTGACCTGACTTTTAAATAAGCAGAGAAGTTAATAAAGCATACTGTCTTCTATGTAAATTGATGACAAACATGTTTCATTGGAACAATAACAAAAATGATTGATTGATATTAGATCAGCAATGGTGGCTATTATTTTAGAATTAACCTGGAAAGTTTCTTTCATTGGATTGGAACCTGTACATAAATATGCCTCTATTCTAGACCTTTTTGATACTGTTTCTTTTTATATGTTAAATATTAAACATACAAAACTTAGAAAGAGAATGCTTTAGTGAAGAATAAAGAAGCCAAGGACAAGTTGTAGATTTACAATGAAATGCAGCTTTCCCATTACAAGGCAAATATTTCATTTCCAAAGGTTAAATTGGTTAATACTTAAAAGAAAAATTTTCACTGGAAGAAAAATAATCTAATCCAAACTGTTCTCTGGCACTGTGTCTATTGTGCTTTCATTTGATTATCTGTGGATACATTTTCATGCACTTTAATTCTTCACCACCCTGTATTGTATAATTCTCCTAAAACAAATTTTTACACATCTAAAAACTCCACTAGCTCAATGATTCTGCCTTTCACAGTATCTCTTTTACTAACACTTATTCTTATGTTAAAATAGATTAATGTTTGTAGATGTGTCTTTATTGAATGATTATGCTACTAGGATTTATTGGGGGCTTGGTCATTTATGATCCTGGTCTTATTCCACTTTTTCTTATACAGTATCTATTACCTCTTAAACTAATGGCTGGGCAGAAAATGCTATAAAGGGTCAGTGTTTCTCTTGTCTTCACTATTCTTTTGGTATTTCTTCAAGTCTTTTGGTACTAACATGGATATGAGTTCCTACTTCCCACCAAGATTGTTCCAGGCTCAACTTAATTTTTTTTGAAGCATACAAATAATCATGCAATTTGGGGGGAAAAGACTAAAAGCTGTTAGTTTTTTAGGTAACATAGGTAGGTAGTATTCAAGTAATTATCAATTGTCATTTCTAAGAGTTTCCTAAGGAAAAAAGACCACAAATGCCTTGAGTCTTGAAGGAACTATAGAATCTGGGCTGCTGGAGAGTTGAATATTTCCCAAGAGAAGAAAATTATATTGTATACGTTCACTCAATAAATAAAAACTTGAATCCTTGGGTGTCAAGATCTGGTCTAAGACCTGGGGAACTAGATTGTACCTTGAAAAATATGCCCAGTCAAAGGAACATGAGTGGATACCTTTTCTAATTCTTACTAAGACTTCTCGGTGCTAAAAGAGGGTTTGATTAAAGCTGACATGGCCCTGCCCTCAAGGAGTTTGGAGTAGAGGAGCCAGACATTTAACAAATAAGTTAGTAAAACAATGTAAAGTTATAAACTGTGGAAACTGCTATGCAGGAAATAAGCAGGGTGCTAAGAAAGAATGACAAAAACAAATGAAGGTTTTTTTAATCAAGATTCCTGGTCACCTCTCTGATACAGTGATATTGAATCTGAGACCTGATGGATGAAATGGGTGTGACAATATGGAAACAGGGGCATGGGGTGGGCAGTTCAGGCAGAGGAAACAGCCTGCACAAAGGTCCTCAAGCTGCAAAAACCTCAAAAAAAAAAAAATCCTGAAAGAAGAGCAGAATGACTTCAGTTTCTATTGAGTTAGTCCAAAAGTTGCACTAAAAATATGTTTTTGGCTGAGCCGTAAAGTATTTATGCTCTTCCATTTTAACGCCAACTCTTCCAACTTCTTTCTGTTAATTCCTTGATTACAGGTTGCTCCTAACTTGGAAGCAGTTGGAAGCAAGGTGTTTTGTGAGTCAGGGCATAGGTCCACTAATTCTGTCTTGGCCCAGAATGCAAAGTCTACCACTCTCTCCTGGAATAAGGCAAACTCAAGCATAGCAAGGACCCTGGTTTGACAGCCTAACCTTGAATATCCTGCAGGCCCACAAAGTCTGGGCTGACCTGTAGTTCCAACATTAGGTGTCTAATTTGCATGAGAGACTCAGGCCCTTGAGAATGACCTTCCCTGCTCATGGTAGAGAGGGTTGAGGAGTTCGGCCCATAGATGTCAGAAGGGAAGGGCAATTCAAAGTATAGCAGAGCAGGTGATACTAACATTGTCGTCCAATCGGTTTCCATTGGAGACTATGCCTGGGGAGAGGCCTGGGAGGGGAGATGGTTAAAATAAAAGGCCTGGAGCACAAAATCAATTTAAGATATGAATGAGAGTCACAGGAAAGGTAAAGGCCCCCATCCTTCTTTGCCATTTAAGGTCATTGGAGCACAAAACAGAGGGTGGTATATCATCATAGCCATTCAGATTAGAGGCAACTACAAGTGAATGACAACGACAGGAGATTGGTAAGCACCCATAATGTGTGAGGCACTGTTTCAGGCTCTGGGTGCAAAACACACACAGCCTCTGCCCTCACAAAGCAGATGAGAGTCATTGATCGATGATTTTGCCAATCCATAGATATAAACTGTGATAAGGGCTATAAAAGAACTATATAAGATGTCAGACAGTCCTATTAGTTGTGGCCTTGGGCATGTATTTCTATGAACCACAATTTCTTTATGCATTTTGTTGTTCTCTTGTAGTGATTGAATAAGTTAATGTATGTAAACCACCTGACATGTACTTTGTCCGTAATAGGCCAAATCAATGGAGCCTATTAATACTATTTGGGAAAAATATAAGTCTGCAATTATTCAGGTTGTGGCTGATCTAGAGAAATGTTCTTTCGTCCCCTGTTACTTTGGTCCTATTTTGACTCCTAATCATTTTTCCAGGCAGGAAATATAGACTGCATAGGTATTAAGGGATTCAGTGATTATCTCAAATTTCCCTTTACATACCTCCACAGTTCCCCTACCACTGAGAACTGGGAAATGGGTGCACATCCGGATCTGCGGACAACTCAAGGTATTTCATAGTTTCTCAAGGTAACAAATTAAAATTTGATAATGGTTGTGTCTCCAACAAATGGCCCCTTAGCAAGTCACATACACACTTCCTGAAAGTATTTGCAGTTACAAAACTAAGCTTACTGGAACAAGGCATTAAAAAAATATTTAAACTGAATACTGAAGAGCTTTTAAGCAGATATAATATGAGGTTTTACCACATATATTATGGGAAATTGTCGACACTTTTTTGTCTGTCTTATGGGAACTCCTCTGACATCCTATCATGCCTGTATCTTTTCATTAAACAAATGAAATAAACTCTATACCTGAATAAATATGCATCATACTTTAAACAGATATAGTTGCACTGACCTAGCTGTAAAGTTCTCTTCAAAGTATAAATCACAAAAAGTAGAATGTGAGTGTAATGTATTAATCACAACACACTGGATGTGAGAATACCTCCAGTTTCTAGCAACCAAATCAAAGACTGAAGGCACATTGTCACAGAACAGTTTTATGTGAGAATCAAGCCAGCTAACTAGCTAGTTTAGAAGAAGAGCATGGCCGTAGGCATAAATACTACCAGTACAGTTCCTGGCATGCAGTAGGTAATCTTTTCATGGCACTCCATTATTTCTGATACTCTGATCACGGATCCAAATGTCTACACTGATTTTACATATGTAGATAGCTTTGTTGAAGTATCCGTCCTTATATCCCTGGATTTTCCAGATAAATAAAACATTCTCTTTGAAATGGATTTTTTTTGAAGGAAGGATTTTTTAAATGTAGAAGCATATCCTATTTTTCCTGAAATATAGTAGCTTGAACATTATTTGAAACTTTCTTCATGAATCAAGGCCATTTTTATGAACATCATGCCCTGAACTGCACAACACTTCTTGGAGACCATTGATTTTTCTCATCTGTACTCTACCCAAAAACTCTGGAAATCTCCTTTTAATGCAAAATGTTTATTTCTTAATCAACCAGTATATTTTTATATGTAAACATGCCAGTTTGGTTTTCATATTTTTTACTCAGAAGACTATATTTATGCCTATTCATATACAAAATGTGACTAGAAGGAAAAAAATTGAGTTGATAATGAAGCATTGGCTAAGATGAGATATCACATCACCAAATACTGTCTACAACATTAGAGGAGAAAAATTCCTGTCTTATTATTGAGTATATACCCAAGGAACAATATCTTTCCTCTACCCACTTCTATCTGGTTATTAATAATCTCATTCATTTACTAATTTCCAGTGTTTGACCATTTAGGAATGTTCATTAGAAAGAAAATTTATCCAGTTCATAGGAAGTCCTTGAAGGCCTGGCACCATATTTGAGCCAATAAATAAACAAATCAGTGTAGCCAGCAAACACCAAATTTTATCAACCTACAGATTTTTTTTTACCAACTCCCCAGCCCCTCAAGCGGCACAGGCAATTCTTTTCTAGTGACCTGAAAGAGGAAAGACAGAAAAAGACAGAAAACAACAGACAACATAACAAATTAAAAACTCTGCTCTCCAGCAAATTGGCCTCAAGCACACAAGTGAATTGTTCACAGAACTACCCCTGGTTTTCTTTTTCTTTTGGTTTCATTTTGTATTTATATCTTTAATAAATACTCCTGCAAAAATTGTGCAGGCTTTTTTCTACTTCAGAAGTCTTTGGTTACCCAGGGCATCGGCACAAAATACGAGTATTTCGTTTTCACTCATGTTGAGTGGCAGCCGAACTTTTCGTAAAAGCTACACTCTGCAGAACGATTGCAGAAAATAATTACCAGGTCAAGCGGACCCTTTATCCTCAGTAGCCATTTATCCAAAGTCCCACTGAAAGATCTACAAATCTTTAACCTTTCTTCTAAAAAGTCCCGTTTGGATGCAAACCTCCTTAAAGCTCACTATGAAGGGCCAATTCTAAAAGGCCTTCCAGTTACGAAGTGAATGAGGCAAATTATGACCCTGAAGCTTATATTTCTCTGTTAGATATTATCTCATAACCTTACATAAAGTCTGATTTATACAAATTGGCTCACTTTCTGAGCATTTGCTTTTATTTTAAATACAGTTTTTCAGTCAAACTTCACTTTCAGTGGAAACATATTTTTGATAGCCGGGGTTGAAAATAAAATTCCATTATTTAAGTGGCAGAGTTGGTAAGTTGAGTCCACGAGGCCTGTGGCAGTAACTTACTCTGTTTGTGGTTTCGACTTTGTTAGACTCTGTGGAGCCATGAATCTATCTTGTCCTTAAAAAACTGAAAGAGTGGGCTTTTAAAATGAATGTAATGCTGAATTTATGTGCCCCAGGAGCAGCATATCAAGGCCTCTGGACTGATTAAACCCAGATGTTGGTAACAATGTTAGTGTTATGGACCAACTGCAGGTGTGGGAATAGATCCCCTTCCCTGGGACCCTCAGCAATCAGACCAGTGGTTTCTTCTGGCTCTCAGTTTGGAGTTTTCAATTAACACTACAATGGTATTGTTGTTCGCCAGCATTAGATCATATGTCATGTAAATGAAGTTGAATATACAGTTCAACTTGACAAGGTGATTTAGGCCAAGGATACATGTGTTCAGTATTATAACTTGATTGAGGTTAAACAATAATAATAAAAAAGGCCTGACATGCTATAAAGTTTTTATTATTTGGCTTATCAGTAGATTTTCACATTATGCTTTCATAAAACAGAATGTCATTTATAGTAGGGCAAGACGCTTATGAAAAGAGAGATACAAACCTACTTATAAATGACTGAAATGATTAATTCCAGATTGGATGCTTTCCTATAGTTAGTATGACAACTGGAAGTTCTCTCTATGCTTTTTTATTTGCTTGCTTCCATTTTCCAAAATTCTGTCTTAGTTCTTTATCTTCTCCTTTAACGTGAGTGATCAGAGCCTACATAATCACCCCCACTGGTGAGAGCAGCCGTAGTGTTTGAGCTGAGATCGTTCTGAGATATTCTTGACTTAAAGTAATGACCAGGACCATATTCCACTCTCCTATGGGTGTCATGATGCTCAGGAGAGAAGCCTGACTCACTAAAACATACCTCGACAGCTGTCATATCTTTGAGTTAGACTATAAGCTTCTCAGGGCAGGAACCTTACCTGTTATGTGTTTACAGGTGCCACAGACACTGATCAGCCATGAATAAATACCAATAAAAACAACTTTGCTCGTCCATTTTGTACTTCATACTCGTAGAGCATTTACAACTCTCATTAATGTTGATGGACCATGCACAGTACAGAACTCTTCCGTTCTACTTATGCCTTCACTTGCTGCAGTAATCTCTAAGAGACCAGACCATGTCATAAGTCAAAGTCAGCTCAATAAAATGCGCTTTGGCGGGCTGGCACCTAGGAAAATCTTTATGTCCTATGAATGTGTGCATCACAAATGTAAAGAAAGAGAAAGCTTATTTTTTCAGAGAGAATTAATAAGCTCATGGATTAAATTTTTCACAACCCAACACTATAATAACTCAGAAGTAACTTCTTTCAATGAATGATAAATAACTGGGAAAATGGAGTTAGTCCTGAGAGTGACACAACCTCTCCGTTAAGAGCAGAAAGAGATGATGGCATTCCACTCTCTTTTTGTTACTACCCATATACGTGTGTGTGTAGTATTTCCTCTTTAAATGTACAAGTCGTTCATTATAGCTAGAAACATTGATTCCTGGCATAATTATGAATACTTTGGCAAGTTACTAGTGAGTGTCAATTTACCTATCTGCAATATAAACATAATGTGAGATGGAAGGAGTGAGAACAAACTCAAGTATTCGTGGATGAATTGTTTCCAGACACTACACTGTATGTATACCAATAATTTGGTATACTGGTTCATTCAGGAATTTATTCAGCAAACATTGAACATCTATAATGAGCAAGGCATGGTATGGGGGACTTAGATACAAAGATGAATAATACACAGTCCTTTCCTCAAGAGAAGACAGGTATATAACCTAAGTGCCATAAAGCAATTCCATAAGAGCAATGATGGAGATACGTAGAAAAACACATCAACAGCAAAATTAAGAAACGAAATTAAACACCTATGAGTGTATAATTTTTAAGGTTGCCCTATTTGTTCTTAATACAAAGGAAACTGTAAACAATAGCATTTACAATGTGGAAAAGTGTGATTTGAGTAATGCTGTCAGAGCCACTGTCAGCACTGAGTAAAACGAGTGCAAATATGTGACATGAAAATTGACGATGTTAGGCCACTGACATAAAATAAATTCTAATTCCTTATTCTTCCAGGATATCCTAGTTATATTTACCATTAATTTTCTAATTTAATTTTTAATCTAGATTTTCCTCTTTATCTAGCTTTTCCTAGGGCCCTATCAAATGTTTATAATCTATGGAACACTACATAACTGTCCCCATGTGCAATGATAAAATGCAGTGCATTGATTTTTCTGCCAAGTAGGTGGAAGAGTTATTAATATGGTTCTTCTATATTGTATGAGCCCCACATTACAGTAATGTACTATTCCCCCCCTTCTGATGGTGTCCAAAAGCATGAAGTAAATGAAAAGTAATGATGCTAGTGACTGAAATTACCATAAGAAAAATAATTCATTGTGTCACTTAAATTTCCAGGACTGTTTCTGGAAGGTAACACACTTACTGTAGTGGAAAGTGGAAGCATAGCAAGTAAACATTTCTGTTATGAAGAAATCAAAGGGAAAATTGCTTTAGGATAGTCACTATTATTTTCAAATCACTTTCAAAACTAACAGTAGGCAATCATTTTTTCTCTGAAAAACACCAAAATGAAACTAAGAATTACTTGTTGCCTGGGTTTAGCAACATTTCACACAAATTATTCCAATATCAGTCACGGCTATTATACTACATCAATCATGTAAAAGGAGGTATTATTCATCCTATATCACAGATGAGAAAACTGAGGCCAAAATAGCCATGCAACTCATCTGTTGTCATATGGATCTTAAATTGACTAAGAAAGCAATCATAATGCCTAATTGAACTTTTAATTCCCTGTTGCAAACGCCTAGTGAGCCCTCTTAGTGTAAGCCTTTATGTTAGGTATAGAGTCAGACACAAAGGTGAATAAATTGTCTATTTTAAGAAGCTCACAAATAAATTACTCTGGACGTCTGCATGTTAATAAGATTGGGAGACTCTAATAAGATGTGCAACAAGGAAGCATTTTTTCCTTAGGCTTTCTGTTCTGTGCTTTCTACCAAACGCTATACCTAAGGATTACCCAAGTGTTACCTATACTGCCTCAAGCACTTTTCCTGAACATAAGAATCTTCGGTCCAGATGTGAATGGTTCTAACCCTGAGCTGATGTCGTCCACCCACCGTTAAGGGAGGACTCTTGCTCATAACCACAGCACATCAAGCTTTAGAAAAGCAAGTGAGCAATTTGGTTCTTGATTATCATGAACAGAAATTTTAGGTCCATGGTAGAATCCAAATACAAAGTCCTTTTGCCTTATTTGGGATATAAAAGGACAAGCCATTCTATAATCTATGCATATCAAAAAGAGCAAGCAAATAAACACAACTTATTTAAAGGTATTAGCAGATATTATTCTCCCCAGAATATATGTGGAAAAGGCAGTGACGATAGCACAATCACACTGTATTATTAGTTGCATCTGCTTCTATAAAAAGGGAAAATCACTTCATGGTTGTGTCAAAAGTCTTAGGCATCATTGGCAGCTATCTTGAGGATCCCTCAAGAGAGAAAAAAATGTATTCTTAAAGCTAAAACATTGACCCATGTCTCTGCTTGCTGATGAGGGCATCATATTTCATATCATTATTGAAAAAATTCTGTATGCTCTACATTTACCTTCCTAGAAAGTGATAGGTAAGGAAAGGAAGAAGATTGAGCTGTCAAAGTATCTGTGGCTCTTCTGTCCCGATAAGTGAAGCATGAAGTGGATGGACCACCTGCTGACATGTAGAACACATCCATATAGCTTTGGATATGCAAAAAAGAGGTGTTAAAAAATTAAAGTGTGGGGCTTAGAGTAATTTAGAAATAAGTAGATTGGACACAGAAACATTAGGCTTCTGCCAAAGATGATCTACAGAGAGATCATTCTCACAGCCATAGATCATGAGAAGGAACTTTCCAGCTCTTTCATATTTAGGATCGGGTTTGCACAATAAGGTTTGCACAAACCTGGAAAGAATCCAACCTTAAGGTTATTGAAGTTTAGTGTAGATCTTTGAGGACTTCTTGTATGTACATGTATATCTGTGCATGTATCTAATATTATAAATTCTATGAATTGTAAATTTATAGAAACACATACAAGAAATGTAATCAGTGAGACCCCAGGAAGTGAAAATAAGCAATTGTGTTGGAGGGAGTAAAACATTCTGCCCTATTTGAATTTTTGATAAGCATATTATATTTATACATATTTTTCAGCTTGATTGAGATATAACTGAGAAATAAAATTTTAGGGTATTATAGTGTACAATGCAATGATTTAATATTGTGGAAAGATTTCCCACCATTGGGTTAATGAATGCATGCATCACCTCAACTATTTCTTTTTTTGTGTGTGTGAGAGCACTTCAAGTTCTACTGTCTTAGCAAATTTCAGTTATACAATATAGAGTTATCAATCACAGTCATTATGTCACACATTAGATCCTCAGACCTTATTCATCTTATAAACTTAAAGTTTGCCCCTTTTTACCAAGATCTCCCTATCTCCCCTAACTCCCATCCCTGGCAACTACCATTCTACCCTCTGTTTCTCTGAGTTCGAATTCCACATGTAAATGGTACTATGAAGTACTTGTCTTTCTCTGTGTGGCTTATTTCACTTAGCATAATACCCTCCAGCTTCATCTATATAGTCTAAAATGACAGAATTTCCTTCTTTTTTTAAGGCAGAATAATAGTCCATAACATAGATCGATAGATAGATATAGAGATATATCACATTGTCCTGACTCATTCATCTGTTGATGGACACTTATGTTGTTTTATACCTTTTGAAACTAATAATTACAAGAGTTGACTGGGGGGCTTCCCTGGTGGAACAGTGGTTGAGAGTCTGCCTGCCAATGCAGGGGACACAGGTTCGAGCCTGGTCTGGGAGGATCCCACATGCCGCGGAGCGGCTAGGCCCATGAGCCACAACTACTGAGCCTGCGCATCTGGAGCCTGTGCTCCGCAACGAGAGGCCGCGATAGTGAGAGGGCCGCGCACCGCGATGAAGAGTGGCCCCCGCTTGCCACAACTGGAGAAAGCCCTCGCACAGAAACGAAGACCCAACACAGCCATAAATAAATAAATTAATTAAAAAAAAAAAGTTGACTGGGATTGTGCGGCTTAAGATGAAAAAATCGAGACAAGTAACACAAGAAAGTATACCTTTGGGCTTGAAATTAGCTTTAATCAGAGTTTTGGAGAGATGAAATGATTTTGCTAATACAATAAGAAAAATATGTCTCTTTAAAATAGGAGATCAATAAATGGCTTTTCCGTCCCCAGCTTTCCATCCTTCTGTCCATGTAAGAAAGTATATCCAAATAAGTATCACTTTAAGTAGCTTATATTGGATCAATGAAACTTGCAAAAGAAGTTTCAATCAGAAACTGAACAGTCTAAAGACAAGATCTTGTTTTGCCTTCTCCACCTCTTTGATATGATGTTTCTTCCATTACTCCCACCCTTTTTGGTGTTTGTTTCCATTCTTTGAACGTTTATGTTCTCAGTCCTTCCTGGGCAATCTGGCTCATTTAATGGCTCAGTCCTTCCTGGGCAATCTGGCTCATTTAATGGCTTTGGCTGCCCTCACATCTGCCAGTGACTCCCAAATCTATAGCTCTCACCCCCAACTTTTGCCCTGCACTCCAGACACAGCTTCTATCAGTTAATATGCCATCTCCACTTGGATTTCTACTTCATATTTAACACATCGAAAACTGAACTAATTTTCCACCGAAACATGTTCCTTTTCCTATTTCTGCCAGCTCTATTAATAATATTATCATCCCAAGTGAGAAGCTCTAAATTCATTATCTAATTTTCTCTCTCTCTTTCCTTTACATCCAATTTTACCAGTGCAGCCTCTAAAATGTCCCACAGGAAAAACCAAACCAGCAAACCAAATCCACCTTTGCAATTGTGTTAATCCTGTCTTGTCTAGTCTATTGCAAGACATATTTTAAATAACTATTCTCTCCATCTTTAAAGCTCTTCGCTTAACTTTTTCTTCCTCAGTGTCACCAGATATTGAAATATCCTGCTAGAAAAAGCTTCAAAGTCTCCCCACTTCCTAGAGGATTAGCACAGACCCAACCTACCTGTGCTGGGTTATTTTCATCATTCTGTATTTCAGCCAAACAGAATCGTTTGCTTTTCCCCTGGACTATGGCATGCACTTTTATGCCATTGCATCTTTCATCTTCGGCTTCCTTAGCCAAAAATATGACAAGTTCTGTGGGGTCACATAAGGTGGTATCTTTTTCTAAACTTCACCTTCCATCCCGCATCTGGTGGCAGTGCTGTGCTGGAGGTGGGAAGATGTGCCAAGAGAGTGAAAAAAGACCTCTTGCCAGCTCATTGCCAGGAATTGCTTTATCAAACAATGCCTGAAAATCTTAGACACCGCAACAACAGTTAGTCAAGGAAGTTGACTAAAATTCACTGGTGTTTCTGAAGATTAATCCAGCATAGGGGAGAAAGATACATACACTGGAAAATAAACTGTCATCTCTTTGCATCAGTATAGCTGCAAAATAATTACTATGGTCTCTGCTGACTCTGAGATGCCATCATTCTATACATTTTACTCATAGAGAGATAATCAAATATATTTGTCTGATGATAAGTGAGAGATTGTTCTTTGTAGTTAATGTATTATTCTTATGAGTAAATAAAACACTAACCCAATGCTAAAGTAAGTGTCCAGATGTAAATAAACTACAAAGCAACACAAATGAACTGTAGTTAAGTAGAGTGAATTAAATAAATATAGTATACCCACTGTCAACTGATCCCACAGGATATTGCTTAGCCAAGACAGTCCAAAACCATTTATCCTAGAAATCATATGGTACAAATGCATATCACTCAACAATAACGCTTCAAGACTCTGAGTAAGTGTACTTGCCTTCTCAGCAAAACCTTTCTGTATTAATGTGTCCCTAGAGATGAATCATGTCTCTAAAAGATATGAGAAAAATAGGAAATATTATTTGGCTCACTGTGTTTTCAAGTCAGTAATATGAATAACTAAAAGGATTAAAAACAAAAGAGCATTTGATTTCTGAAAACAAACCATACAGGTGTGCTTGGTAAATAAGAAGCAGGTATGAAATAACCTGTATCCCAAACGCCCCCGACTCACCCCATCCTATGTGTCTTTGTATAAGTCTGGAAATAGGTGTCCACTTACAGAGACCTACAATGAGAAACTCCTTCCAGTAACCAATATTCTTTTCCTGGTTGGGTCTACCATCCAGATGGTGAGGGCCCACAGAACTCCCGGAGAGAAGCCACCCAGAAGATTCCTTATTTCCTCTTGCTCTTAGAAGCAAAGATGAAAGTGGGAGCCATCAGCTGAACACCCAGAAGGAGGGGGCCTTGTACTCCTGGTCACGTACATTTCATCTCCTCCCTTGCTTACCGACCACGCCCCGTCCCCATTCCCTCCTGGGCTGCTGTGTGCAGCTCTCAAGGCTGCTTTATTGAGTGATGGGAAAAACACCATGTTCATCTCCTTTTCTCTCTGCCACACTTCAGGCCCACATGCCCAGTCCTAGCCAAGTTCAAGCCTAAAACTGCAGAGAAATACACTGGTTTAATAGTTGGAAACCAATTCCTTGTGGAAGACTGATTGCAAAAAAAAAAAAAAAAAAAGTCCCAGTTTTCCATTCTTCTTGCAATCATGACTTTGCAGCTACTCCCTTCAAAAGAGGCAGGGTTTACTTTCTCACCCCTGAATTCTGAGCTGCCCTTGTAACCTACTTTGACCAAAAAAAAAAAAAGTCAGTGAAACTGACACTGTCTCAATTCCGAGCTTAGGCTTCAAGTGGTCTTATCTGCTTTCTCTCTTTCTCAGAACCCTGCCCCTGCCGTGAAAATAGGCCCAGGCTGGCCTGCTGGAAGGTGGGAGAGTAGGACCAAGTCATCCCAGTTGTCCAGGCCTAGGGTCCAGCAAAAATCAATAAGCCTGTTTGCCAATAACTAGGCAGGCAAGAACAGAACTGCCCTGTCCACTCACAGACCCATAAGCGAAGTCAATGCTTATCGTTCTACACTGCTGGGTCATGGATGTGGTTGGCTGTTGCACTGCATATTGTGGCCAGACACAGCAGATACACTCATTTACTTGGAGAATAGGCCAAACTAGAGCTACCCATAGTGATGTGCTCACATTGGCGTAAACCCTAAATTGTCTGAGTGCAATGGCAGAACCCCAGTAGCAATACCCTCATAGAGACCAGAGATGAGCCTAAAAACTCATCCTGAGGTCCTGGATATCACGAAGACAGGAGCAAAGGCCAGATATCAGGGTCTAAGGCCCAGAGTTGAAGGCAAGAGCCACAAATCGAAGTCCAGGAAGACTGAACAAATTAACTAACCCAGTCAAGAATTCTATAACAGCTGGAATCAATAGAGAAAGAGTCAGAGTGAAAACCTGTGTTATAAGTCAGAAAAAAATCATCAGCTAGGGAAGCCAGTTAGCATAGGAAAGAACCTCAGGAGAAAACATATAATAAGGCAGGTAGTTGAGTTTCTGCCTATTTCTATAAAGATATCTGAATGCTGCCTGATTATGAATTAGAATTATACTGACCAATTGAACATATTACTTTATTACACTAGAGTGTATTCTCCATAAGAACAAAAGATGTGTTTTTCCCCTAGCCCTTGTATTCAGTCTTAGCAACTAGCATAGTACAGTACCAACACATATTAAATGCTCAACAAATGTGCTGACTGAATGAACAAATGAATCAAAGAATGAATGAATGAGTACCTGTAGTAAACATCTGACCTGAAGCCAGGTCAGCCAAGTTTGGCATTAACAGACACTGGGGAAAGGGCTGATTCACAAGGACAATTATTAACGCAGAGCTTTTTGGATCATGAATTTTCATGATTAGAATTTTTATGACTGTTTATTTCATAAACCTGACTTTGGATCCCTGGATCTTTCACATAACAGGCATTTAATATTTGTTGAATTGCACTAAAGAGCATAATAGAGTAAAGGATGCTCTCTTCATTTATTTTAGATATCATGATCGATTGGGAATTATCCAAAACTCTCTCCACCCCCACCACCTTCCCCAAGCAAGTGCAGTTTCTTGATATTTAATGCATTCATGTGCTGTTGCACTGGGATCTGGGCATAAAATCAGAACAGATAGCCCAAGGAAGCGACTCACAGGCTCCCTTTAGGTTTGCCTTTATCAAAGCCCAACTCCCAAAAGTAACCCCCAAGATTATCAAAAGGCCCATCTCCAGGAGTGGAGGCCAACAGAACTGACCTTGTTGTCTGTTTTTAAACGGATATTTACGAGGTGACACAGAATGCCTTTCCTTGGATCCTAGACATAGGTTATTTCATGCATTTTGTTCTTTCAAGAGGCTAAAATACTGTGTATCAACACAGTTGAAATGTAGAATTGAATCTGTGCATTGATTGGGATTTCACAGACTATCATGAAGAGACACCCCTGCTGGAGGTTCCTTTAAACAAACACCAGTGAGGGGTTCTCTCCTTATGCTGTCATGTGGTGTTAGTAATAACACAAATTTGATAAGTAATAATACAAACAGCAAGGCCAATCATAGTTCCGGTGACATCAGTTGTACAATTTATGATCCTTCGTGATGGGCTTCCTTAATTGATTAACTGCTTTCATGTAGCAGTCAAGGATGAAGGGAAGGCCTTCACAAAAGCTTTGCACTAGCATTAAATGTGTCTTTTTCAGTGAAATAAAATGGAGTCAAAGTTTTAAAAATGTAGGCTGCAAGTAAAATGATCAGCATTTCTGAACAGAGCATAAGGATGCTGACAAGACATCTATCACTATGTCTTCTTCTTTTCTGCTAACTCACTATAGGTAACAAAAGGAACCCATCCAGGCAAAACATTACCAGGTCTCCATAGACATCTAAACCTCTAATTACATGCACTATCTTAAACATCTACTTCTAGAACACTTGGGTATATATAAATATGGGATGGACTTTATTTTTTTATTGGAGTAAAATTGCTTTACAATGTTGTGTTAGTTTCTGTTGTACAATAAAGTGAATCAGCTCTATGTATACCTATATCCCCTCCCTCTTGGACCTCCCTCCTCTCCTCCCCGCCCCCACACCACCATGTAGGTCATCACAGAGCACCAAGCTGAACTCCATGTGCCATACAGCAGGTTCCCACTAGCTATATATTTTACACATGGTAGTATATTTATGTCAAGCCTAATCTCCCAATTCATCTCACCTTCCCCTCTCCCCCCCATTTCCACATGTCCATTCTCTACATCTACATCTCTATTCCTGCCCTACAAATAGGTTCATCTGTACCATTTTTCTAGATTCCACATATAGGCATTAATATATGATATTTGTTTTTCTCTTTCTGGCTTACTCTACTCTGTATGAGAGACTCTAGGTCCATCCACATCTCTACAAATGACCCAATTTCATTCCTTTTTATGGCCGAGTAATATTCTATTGTATATACATACCACAACTTCTTTATCCATTCATCTATCATTGGACATTGAGGTTGTTTCCATGTCCTGGCTATTGTAAATACTGCTGCAGGGAACACTGGGGTACATGTGTCCTTTTGAATTATGGTTTTCTCAGGGTATATGCTCAGTAGTGGGATTGCTGGGTCATAGAACACTAACTAACACCATACACAAAAATAAACTTCAAATGGAATAAAGACCTAGACGTAAGACCGGACACTATAAAACTCTTAGAGGAAAACATAGGAAAAACACTCTTTGACATAAATCACAGCAAGATTTTCTTTTACCTACCTCCTAAAGTAATAAAAATAAACAAATGGGACCTAATGAAACTTAAAAGCTTTTGCACAACAAAGAAAACCATAAACAAGACGAAAAGACAATCCTCAGAATGGGAGAAAATATTTTCAAATGAAGCAACGGACAAAGGATTAATCTCCAAAATATACAAAGAGCTCATGGAGCTCAATATCAAAAAACAAACAACCCAATCCAAAAATGGGCAGAAGACCTAAACAGACATTTTGTCAAAGAAGACATACAGAAGGCCAAGAGGTACATGAAAAGATGCTCAACATCACTCATCATTAGAGAAATGCAAATCAAAACTACAATGAGGTATCACCTCACACCAGTCAGAATGGCCATCATCAAAAAATCTACAAACAATAAATGCTGGGGAGGGTGTGGAGAAAAGGGAACCCTTTTCCCACACTGTTGGTGGGAATGTAAATTGATGCAGCCACTATGGAGAACAGTGTAGAGGTTCCTTAAAAAACTAAAACTGGGATGGACTTTAGTTCATTGGGTATTATCAGAACAATCACCTACTTTGAGTTCTACTACTTTTCTCTTTGGTGAATTTTAGAGAATATTCTGTGTTTATTCTCTCTTATAATGCTCTGTGTGTGGGTTTGTGTTTGTGTTAAAGCCTCATACATACTACATCCTGTAGCACTTTAGAAAGTTCTCAAATTACTAAATGACTTTCCTACACGTATTAAGAAAAATCTTTTCACCATTCTATTTCTGCTTTGCTCTCAGTCAGCAAAGACCAAAAATGCTTAAGCTAACTCTATTACTTAACTGTTTTAATGATGAAGTCATATCAGAATGCCTTGACTTTTCACAACTGGACTGGAAAGTCTGCTTGAAAACCCATTCTTAAAATATTTGGTTAATCATCTTTCACAGCCCAAATCCCAAAATGTAAAATTACTTAAAATGGAGAAGAATTAACAGGAAGATGGATATTTATCTGTATGTTTTTCAAATTTTTGATTCATGTTAGGAAATCTGAAAATTGCTTCATCAGATTTTCATAAAAAGCAAATAATTCTGCCAAAATTACAGCATTATGATATAAATATGGGTATTGACAACTTGAAGGAGACTCTTTGAACATTAATCTAATTAATTGCTTTTCTTCTTGTCATAGTGATCATTTACTGTTAGGTGCCTAAGACATAACTGCTGGGAGAGTTGGACAGTGGAGCAAGCTAATAGTCAGAGGATCAAATGTACCAGGAATTTATGGCAGTGAACTACAGCACTTAAATAGGCCTAACCTCCAAATGTGAAATCTTCTGAGCTTTGGATGACACATCACTGAACAGAGATTTAAGGAGAAAGTTCTAGTTTAATTATAGAGTTGACTTTGAACCTATACAGACAGTGATAGAGCGAAGATGTGGTGAGAGTAGGCTGAAGGAATGAGAGGGGAATGTACGGAAAAATTAAATCTAAAAGTAAGAAAGCATATATATATATATATCCTTGGAAAACACACTCTCAACCTAATTTTATAAAAATAAATAACATTACCTGATTTTTAAAAATTTTACCAGGTACTTTCTCCTTCTCATATGATACGTGAGAGTACATTGAATGATTAGGGGCCAGGATAAAAAGGTAAAGCAAGAAGCTTTGATAGAATCCACACTAGTGAAGAAGATTTCACTCAACTCAATTCAGTGAATACTTCTTAGTGTCTATATGGTGCCTCCTGCTGTACTTGGTACCACAGCGACAAAGATGAATCCAACAAGGCCCCTGACCTCAAGAAATTTATTGTCTAGTTGGGGAAAGAAACATTTTAAAAACAAACAAACAAATGTTCATGTGATACGTTCAAGATCAGAAGCATAGAAGTAAAGCAGAGGAAGGGATGAGTCCACGAGAGAGAGAAAAGGGGAAATATCTCCTGACCAAAGTCTTGAAAGATGAATAAAAGTTCAAGGATAAAATTTGAAGGGACTTCTAAGCAGATGGAACAACATATGCAAAAATACAGAGCCAGGGAGCAGCAGGTTATGTGAAGCAAGCAAGGGGCAAATTTTCAGTGAGTTACATAGAGATAGATAAGGATTCAGATACGACCAGAGTCTTGAATTTCACGCCAGAGATCCTGATTCAATGTTATCCTGTAGATGGTATCCAAGATGGAAGGAGATGAAACTTGGAACCCACAGGGTCAAATTTACATTTTAGAAACTGTGCCCAGGGTGGAGAGGAAGATGGATGGGAGTGTTGTAAGAACAGAAGCACAGAGACCTATAGGAGCCTCAGCTACAGAAAAACTTCCTTAAATTTCTGCCTCATTAATTGTGACCATTTAAATGGAGATCTTTTTATTTTCTGCAAAACACAGAAAGGCTTACAAGGCAACTCATTTTGAGGCCAGATATCTAAGACGTTTCAAGATTTGGACTTCTAAGAAAAGAAGGAGAATGGTTAATTTAAAGGTATAAAGTGATTGTGACGCTTAGAAGCATCATTCATGTTCAGTATTGCCTGGCATAGGGTGGGTGCTAAATAGTTATTAAATGAATGAATAAATTAATAAATATAATTGCCCTTCAGATTGGGTCCTTTTCATATTATTTACAAATCATCCTTAGTAATTTATCACTTTTAATAAAAAATAGAGTTAATTTAGCTGAAAATACTTAAAAGTAATCAAACTGAGTTTATTTAAATTTTTTTCTATAAATCAGACTTTTATTTAGTCAGGCTGCCCTTTACCCCAATTAATCCAAATCAGTGAGCTTTTACTGTAATTGAAAGTTGTGCATACTTGCCACTTCCACTGACCCTCTAAGAGCCTGTAATGGCAATTGGAAAATTTCCAAGGTGCTGGTACCTTTAATTTCTCCTTTACTCTTCCTACAGACAATAGAAGTTTGCATTGTCAAGTTTAAATCTCTGAAAATGTCCCCTCATATCCTAAAATATCCTTTAGAACGTTTGCTATTTCTTAACCCTGCCTTTACCTAACAAACCCTTACATGGAAATTAAGTAAACTTGTATTCACCATCTCCATTAATTTCAATTACCCAGCACTGAGATAGAGATCTGAGTCAGCCTCAGCTTCTCTCTCCCTCATTCAGGCAATCGGTTATCAAACCCTTTTCAATCCAGCACTGAGACGCCTCTCAAACCTGTCGTTTCCACTCTACTCCTCCGTCATTCTCTAACTTCAAGCTCTCACTACTTCCTGCCCAGATCTTCGCAAAGGTCTCCTACCTCTAATAGTCATCACCCTCCAATCCATCCAGAACCACTGTCCATGGTATTTCTACTGTCAAATACAAATCTGATTATGTGACTTCTCTCAGTGGCTTTGAAATCTTCAGTGGTTCCTCACTGTTCACAAACCCAAATCCAAACGCTTCAGCATGGCCCCAATAGCCCTTTACATGTGGTCCCAGGTTCCTTTCATGTATTTTAACACATCTGTGCTTTTGTACATATTTTTTCCTCTACCTGAAATTCTTCTCTGCCTAGCTCCCTTCTTCAACCAGCAAATTCACATACATCCTTTCAAAATGAGCTCAAGGGGAAAGGAGATGGAATTTAGTGGTTAGAACATGGAGGTTAGTGTGCTTAAACCTTGGTGGGAATCTGGCACTGCTTCCCGGCTCTACCAGCTCCTGGTTCTGGGACTTGGGGCAAATTGCTCAGCTTTCCTGAGCCTCAGTGTCCTCGGTAAAAGAAGAATCCTTTTACAGGGCACTGTGAGGATTAAATGAGATCAAGCCTCTGAAGTGCTCAGTTCAGTGCCTGCAACGTAATAGTCACTACTGTGTAGTAGTGACTATTATTTTTAAATGTCATCTTTTCTATGAGGTTCTCTTTAATCCAATCTCCATTTCCTTAAGTCAAAACTGATCATTTTGCCTCTTGTGCTCTTGGAATTTTTTGTTTTGTTTATACTTTTATAGCACTTACCTTATTGTTGGATGCTCATTTCTTTAATAATAATCAGAGTCAACTGTTCATTCACCACTTTCTATGTATGTCACTTATGTAAACCTTTAACATGTATTATCTAATTTAACCCTTGGCAACTCCATGAGGTGGGTATAATTATGAGCCCCGTATTAGTGATGAGGAAACTGAAGCCAGACAGGATAAGTGATTTGCCCAGAGTTACTCAGCTGATTGTAGTGTAATAGGGAAGAACAAATCTGACTCCATATTAGATCTGTTTCTCTTACTTTAACCTCTGTATTCTGTTGCTTTTGCTGCAAGTTAAATATGTAGCCTGTAGCCTGATATAAATAGAATAAACCATTCTCAAGGCTCTGACCTTTAAAGGTATAACACTTTTCCATTCATAGAGAGATAATAAGTTGCAGAACAGAGAATAACATTTGTCTTGTTGGAGATTTACAGGAACATCACGACCTGACCTATGTGGACAGATGCAAGAACAAAAGATTCCGGCACCAAGGAGTTTGCAACAACTAACCACATCCCCTCCACTTATAAAAGAAGCCTGAATTCTAACTCGGGTAAGATGGTTCTTTGGGACACTGGTCCACCATCTTCTCAGTCTGCTGGTTTTCTGAATAAAGTCACTTTTCCTTGTCCCAACAACTCATCTCTCAATTTACTGGACCATCATTAGGTGAGCAGTATGAATTTGGACTCGGTAACAGTAGCAGAAGAAGTTAATTAAAACCAGGTAACTTTGTTCAGAATGCATTCTCTTAACCACTGTATAGCCCATTGAAATATAAGTTCCTTGAGTACAGAAATCATATTGCTCTCATCTCTATGTCATTAGTACATGCACAGCTTCTACAAACAAAGAAGGTTTATTATGAGCTTCTGAAGAGACTCTGGAACCCAAGGTCTGTGCTGCTGAACCCAGAGATGTCTTGAAAACCCAGGCACAAAAGCCATCTGTCCAGACTTCTTCTCTTTCTCCCTGAAAAATCAATTTCTCTGCCTTGGTCCAAAAGAAGTGTGGGAAATCTTATTATTCTAAATGTGATCCAGTATCCTGCCCTCCTCTACAAGGGACGCAGGAAAAAGAGATTTCTGTGAGTTGTGAAGTTACTCCAAAACATATGGACTATACCCAGTGTCCATTCCAGCTTCATATATGCTTTACCAAGTGGATGAATATGAAATTGTACTTGGTAAGCTAGTCTCAAAGAAACTGTTGTTACTGTGGAGAAATTTTGCCACTTGATAATTGACTGAACTTAAGAAAATCCTGGAGAAAGTATACTTTCACATTTACATTCAAAGAGATGGGTATAAAGAAGCTAAACATTGTTTTCTGAATTCCTTAGTGGGAAATAGCATACTTCTGAAATGTGAAGTTTTTTCTAAAAAAAAATGCTCTCTTTAATATGGGATAGGATCGTATATAAAGACCCAGATATACATTTCCTCATCTGTTTCAGCCACTTGTGCTCTTATTTCCACTTATAAAGTAGCTGAATATAAAACTCCCCAGGATTGCTCTGTGTAGTTTTACAAAATGTGAGCCTGTATATTCTATGTAAAATTTGTATCTATGTTGTGAACAGCACTTAATAAATCTAATGTGTCTAATTTAGACACACAATGCCTTCATACTGCCCGAGTTCTTTCTGGGTCTGAGGTCGTATCATCAGCATGTACACGTTCAGAGCATTTCATGAACTATATGATGTCGGCAGGTCATTAATAAAAACTGAAAAAGTAAAAAGCCCCATAATTAGCTCCTGAGGTAACTTTGAATGTAACACTTTCACCTCAGATTCAACACCATTAAACAAAATGACTGGGATTTATTCGCTAATGTAGCCTGAGAACCATTCCACTATAGTTAAACTTTGCCAAATTGAGGGACACTCAAATAGCAATATGTTGTGATTCACTGAATCAAAGGCCACAGACAAATCAATAGAGATAGTTGCTGCATAAAAAATGATAATGAACAAATGTAACAATATCACCAAGGTTACCTTGAGAAGAGCAAAGAAGCGGTTTAAAACCATCACTAAAAAGAGGGTCAATATATCAGCCTCAAATGAGGAGTTAAAGAAGAGAAAACCAGTACACCAAATCAGTGAGTCAATCCATATTTATTTTAAAAGTCTTGAAGTAAAGAAGCAGCATATTAGTCAAATGACAGATGAAGGAAAAGATGTGAAATGATTTAATTCTCTCCTTGTTTTAACTGTTTGGTTATTTAACTTTAAACAAAGCCCAGTCCCTGGAGAACATAACACTTACATGAATTACTCAAGTGGCTCTTTGAATGATTTGTTAACATAAAGAATGTGATAACAAATTATCAATAAGCAACTCGTTGCTTATTCAGATAAAATGTATTACACTGATGTAAACTTAAATTAGCACTTCAGAGAGTTGGTGGGAAACAATCATATTTTTTTCCAATGATAGAAGTATAAAATTGTTACTGAACCAAACCTGGGTCTCCTTGCCCTGTGTGCAGTAAAGCCAATCTACCAACACCGGGTTGTGGTGAAGGAAAGTGCAGCATGTATTGCAGGGCGCCAAGCAAGGAGTCCAGGGCAGCTGGTGCTCAAAAGACCCGAACCCCCCGAAGGCTTTCAGGGAAAGGTTTTTAAAGACAGGTTGAGGGAGGGGGGTCCTGGGGTGTGTGATCAGCTAGTGGACATTCTCCTGGTTGGTTGGTGGTGAGGTAATGGGGAGTCAACCTCATCAACCTTCTGTTACCAACAGGTCTGGGGTCTACGTATTTGTGGGGAGCATACAGTTAACTTCTTCCACCTGGTGGGGGTTTCAGTATCTGCAAAACAGCTCAAAGGATATGGCTCAGAATATTATCCATCCCTGTGGAGGAACTAAAGGTCCTTGACTGTGTTTAATGGCTAAACTATTATTATTTTGTCTAGCTTGACTGTTTTCCTTTCTTCCTGCATTTTCTCACTTCTCTGAGTAAATTTATTCTTTGACTAAAGCTTTTCTACAGACAAAAGGCAGGTGAAGGACGTGATGGGGAGTCCTGTTCTGAGAAGGCCCCAGAGGGTCCTGCTTGGTTACAAAGTCATACAGCTGGAAGCTGCCTTTAAGATGGGTCACTCCAGCACCCCTATCAGTCACTTCCTTCCTGCAGAACACTCTTTTCTCAATGTATTACAGAATTAAAATACTTTTTGTATTGATTGTTCCATGAGGGAGTTTCTCTAAGTGGTTTTTAAACATTTTAACAGTAATAATATCTGCAAATTTCACCTAATAGTTAAACATTTTTCTAAGCCACAAAATCACTGTATGTAAAACAATTAAATCATAAAGCAGGTAAACCTCATTTAGAGAAAAGTAAAGGTTGAATTTAAGGTTGATCAGGAATCTGAATGTTAAACTCTTAGGGAAGGCCATGGGCAGGTTAAGACATGTCTTCTCAGTTGTGAGATTATCTTTTTTATTTAGAATAAGAAATGTCAATAATTTGCTTTGTATTTTTGCAACACAGGGTAAACAATAATTTCTTATCTAATAAAATGATTTATAGGTTGTTTTGATTTTGTGCTCTTAGAGGAATATTTAGTCTTTAGAAATCATCATTTTGTTTAATACACAGACAAACATGAATTTCTCACCTGTTTTATATTAGAATCTCAGCACAACATCCACATTGGTAGAGTCTGGGGGAATTCATACCCCTAACCAGCTCTAAACAAACCAAAAAATTGTACAGAGCTTCACAGCAAGAATAGATGTGTTTATTTAACTAAGGAGTCACAAGCAAAGTTTTATGAACGTTGTGAATCTGAATAACCTATCCAAATGATGACCACAGTTAAGTGGTTCATACAATTCCAGTTTATGGCATGATTTTATTCATTGTCACAGAATTTGTGATTATAAACTTACCTTTTATGTCACTACAGACAGTTCCCAAGGCCACCTGATAGCTTCTGAATTACTGATTGTTTTCAGTAGAGCCCAAGTTAGAAAGAAAACTCTTCCATTAGACTATGTAATTTTAACCTCCAAAATTCAAATAGAATGCAAAGGCAGGAACAGAAACAGGTAATTTTGCTACAGCATAGAAAACAAAGACATTGTTCTGCCACATGAGTGGCTGACCTTAGACCTGAGTGGGACCACCTGAGCATACAGTTTACTTAACTTGCTGAATCTTGACTTTGAAAGTAATACTTTAAAATATGGACTCCCTAAACCATATTGCAGAGCTGTGCAAGCTGGGTGGCTGAAGATACTTGACAGCAGAAGTTCTTAATCACTTGAGAGACACAGATACCTTTAACCACCTGATAAAAGCTCAGGCCTCTTATACAAATTTTTGCACACTATTGCAGGGGTCCTGGACCACCCGGCTAAAGCCCATGCACTGATCCTACTCCAGGCTAAGTCAGAAAAATTTGAACACATTCTTTTTCAACCAAAAATTAGCACATTATTTTAACTACCATGGCATCTGAATGATGTTTTAAATGTGTTGCTGGGTTTCATTAATAGAATTGCCTTCATTCTACTTTATTTGCTAAATATGTAAATAAATAATAACACCAGATGTTTTGGTCTATGTACAACGATACATAAGCACCGTTCTGTAAATGTAACCCTTCTCTGTACACCTTCTCTAGCACTGCAAATACATAATCTCTCTGAAATATGGAGAATCAAGGGCAGAAGGGAAGTAGAATTTTGGTAATTTCACTTAATATATAAGGCCTTGCAGACACAAAGAAACTGGCATAAATTTTGGGTGTAAAATTGTTACCCATCTATGTTAGTCTTGTGAGGCATGAAATGGTTGCCATTTATCTAGAAAACTCCTGCAATGAACCATGATGTGAGTGCAAGGAAAGCCTGCTTTCTGAGTATCTGGCTTCTCTAAGCCAAGTTATAATAGTTGGAACTACATCAGTAAAGTGGGTATGTTCTACTCTTTCTAAGATTCAAACATCTGCAGAAGGGCAGCCAAAGAGCTTCCACATCCACTTCTGTCTGTCTGGATATCAGATAACCGGTAGTAGCATCTACCCAAATCTCTGGACTGGGAGTTATTAAGGCCAGCATTCTGGCACTCACTCCTGTATGAATGCATTATTCCAAACAATCAAAGAGAAACTACTTAGTGAGTGTTTCTGTGGTAGATATCGTGTTTAGGAATAAGTTAATACCAATAAAACAATTATAACAGTGCCTACTCATTGTAAGCACATAATAGATGTTAACTATTGTTATTATTATTGTTTTCATGGTTATACAAATTCAAATGGGCCATCATTCTTGCACTCAGGAGCTGTGATCTAGGGAGGGATTTAAAAAATGGAGTGTGGTAAGATTATGATGGAAGTTCTGATATGTAGCATTGCCACAGAAACAACGAGGTGGGCTATGGAAGTCCATTTGGGGAGTCAGGGCAAGCTTCCCAGCAAAGAAAGAGTAGTGATTAGCTAGACAAATTGAGAAGGAGGCATGGCCTTCTAGTGAGGCAATTATGTATGCAAAGCATGAAACAACACACGTTTGGGTGACTACAGTAGTTTAGTATGGTTGGAGCAAAGATTAAAAGTGGAAGTTTGACAGAGATGAGGCCAGGAAGGGATGAAGAGGCAGAGTATGACAAGTTGTTAGGTGCTTAAGTAAGGAGTTTAAATTTTATTGCAAGTGCCACAGAGAGTTATTTAAAAGACTTCTACACAACAGAGTTCTGCCACCGTTAACTGCAGAACTTTGATTTATTCACGTAACCATTTGGGGTTTTGGTTTTCACCTATGACACAAATGAAAGGGTAGAGTTCATGGTTGTTGAGGCCTCATCCAGCTTGACTTTTAAAAATGATTCCTTGTTCTCATGTCAAGAATGACCAAAATAAAAAGAAGGTTAAAAAGTTTTCATTTTTCACTAGCCAAATGTAATTGTGGAGACATTTATATGACTTCTGACCTTTATATTTCGCTTATCTCTGAATAAACAAATGACTTTCTAATTTTGGCTTATGCCCTTTGCACTATAGGCAAATTAAAAAAAAAAAAAGCCAAAAAAAAAAAAAACAAAGACAGGCTTCCAAAAATTCCTGCTATCTCCTTCAAAAGCATAATCAAAATGTACTTGAAGGTCCACTTAAAATTTGCATAATATATTTTTTTGTTTTGAAATTGAAAAAGAAGAAAAAAACCTACAAATTATTGCTCAATCATTAACACAGTCAGGTACCACTTCAGTGGCTGATATCCAGTCAACTGATCAAATTCACCTAGTCAGCTACCTTATGATTTTCCAATTTTATAGTCAGATCAGCTGGAGATGTAAGTAATTAATACATATCTAAACTATCAACAGTTTTAGTTTTGTAGTGAGTCTTACTAAAATTCTAATTCTGATTGACAAGAATAAAATTGAAGTTTTCAAGACTTCAGTACTTCAATTGCTTTATTGAGATTAAACGGGGTTCTTCATAAGCTGCATCGATACCTCAAGCAAACACATAAAATCTGATGAAATGGTTATAAATATACCCTGGCCACCTTCCTCTGCATTTTTCCTATTTGAAAGATAGAACCAATCAACCAAAACCAGAAAAATTGTTAGGTTTTGTGGCAGTGGAAGGTGGACAGAGATGTAAGAACATGATAGTGAAAAAAGAAAGTTTAGAAGCAAGCTAGCAGAAAATAAATAGCATTTTAATAAGGCCTCTTTACCAGGTATCTGTAAGTAAAACTCATTCTTCCTGAAGGCCTCGCTCTCAATCTACTGCTGCTCTAACCTCATGCCTTAAGTCCTCATCCAATATACTGAAATGACCTACTTCGAGGGTCAAAGTTGAGTGGATTCCATATGTAATAAAATGTCTTCTCCCTTTCCTCCACTTTTCATTTAAAATCAAAAGCCTTCAGGCCAAAGGAAGTATGTGTAGGTCTGTCATCTCCATTTCTCCCATTGTTCCTGCCTTCTAGTGTATTCTTGCATGCCATCTTCTCTACCTGTAACACTCTTTGTTTTCATCACTTGACTTTCTGCCAAGGTTTCCAACTAGGACTTGCTTAAAATTGCTGTCTTTCCGGAAGACATTCACCACAATTTAAATCTAAATATAAATTCTACACTATAAGCCCCTTTATCTAGTAAATGTCACCAATTTTCTTCATTGTATCTAATCCACCAGTATTTTATCCACTTATACTGAAATTTCAGTAGGCAAAGACCAAGTCCATCTTAGTATATTTAAGATTCCTGAGCTTCTCGTGCTCAAATGACTTTCTATAATGCCAGCCTGGCTATCTACAATGCTGGTCGAGGTTCTGGTTGAGGCCCAGGGTAGGCTGTCCCAAAATATACCTCAATGGCATATTGATTATTTTAAATTAAAGTTACTTGAGAAACAGCTGGTGGAAAAATAATGATACTAAAAAAAAAACCCACTCTGACCCCCAGCTTTCCCCCTGAAAGTGGGAAATAAATCTCCCATGTGACGGTATCCTCCCTCTGCTAGGAGGATAGAAAACATCTTTATGACCAGAGTTAGGGAATTCAAGGCTAAGAAAGCTATATAAACAAATTTTGTTACTTCTTCACGAGTCTGTTACCCCAAGCATGAGCCCCTTTATTTTTGTTAAATCTTCGCAAATAATTGTTTCTTTGTCTAAAAATAATATGTAAACAGCCTACTTTGGTCACATCGGGGTCCCATTTCTAGGAGACCTTGGTGCATGCGAATTAAATTGGTTTTTTTTCTCTTGTTAACCTGCCTTGTGTCAATTTAATTATTAGACCAGTCGAAAGAACTCAAGAAGGGTAGGGGAGAACTCTTCCTCTCCCTGCCAGTTGGCATACCAGGACAGCAGGATGCCAGCTGGACCCTGCTCCCCACTCCACCACGCCCCTCCAGCCCCACCCCCAGACACAAACACACCTCCCATGAGATCCTGGGACCTCTGACAAAGGCCTGCAGAAGGTAAGTGTCCTAACCACATCATCCTCCCAAATCTGCCTGCAAGGTCTGGTGGAAGGGAAAAGTCGTGAGAGTCCTTTTTCTTTTTTCTAAACTTAGATTAGCAGGAGAAAATATTTGTGGAGCTGGTTTCTTGGGACATAGCAAATCTGGTATTTGGTAAATGAGTACTCTCACGTTTTATTGATTCTTTCCTTCCAGAGACGGTCACTAGTTTTCTTTGTCTGTTGTGTTTTTTGTCATAAGGAGGCAGAACCATAGGCAGAACAACGAGCACGGGCCCTTTATATGCCCACTGCTTGAACCAGCCTCACAGACTAGTGAGTTGGCAGTTCTCACCAGACCAGCGTCTGTTTAGACAAACTTTGCTGTGGGTCCCCTATGTAAAAACTGAATGAGGCTCTTCCTTCTGTATTGTTCTATGTCCTGAGAACTTAGCTTTGTGACCAATGAGAATATTCTCTCTGATTTCCACCATCCAGAAGGTGCACTTACTGGAGTGCATCTGGCGGCCAGTCAAATTAACTGGGGTTCCAAGACATGAAGTCATGGGCAGCATTTTCTTAGTCTGACTGTGCCAGCTCAGAGGAATTTGTCATAAGGGGTCCCAGTCCATAAGGGGCCTTTGTCACCTCAACTTCTGTTGCTTGTTAGTGCTGGAAAAGTCCCATTCCAGTAGTGCCTGCCCAGTGTCACAGATGAGCGGTCTATGACCAGAGGTACCCCACATTCTCATGGGAAACCAGAGCCAATGTTTCACTACACCATTTTACCACCTGTGGCAACGAAAAGCTCTTACTTTCTTAGACCAACTCTGGGAATGAACTTTCTGGATCTTGTGAGGGCTAAATACTCTCCTATGAGACATCTTTTGGGTCTTTGTTTAAGCCATAAAAAAGACTTACTGGTTTGAGTCACTATTTGAAATTAATATAAGCTCCTACTCATCAATGGCCAGACAATGGATTCTTTAAATGACTTATGATCCTGTTTGACCAAGTGTTTTAAAAGCTTTTTGATATTTTTGACAAAACTCCCAAAAGTCAAATTCTAAATGACCTAGAAATAATGCTGGGGTCTTCCAGAGGGTCCCTGAAACACCTCAAAAGATTTATTTTCTCTCCTAATAAAAGAGGGATATCAAACTAATTAGGCTTATTTGGTACATTGAATTACATGAGAAACATTGTCAAGTAAATGATGATAAACTTGTTAAATTATATTAGGTGGTGATCAGGAAAAGAAAGGGATGGAGGGGGAAGCCGGAAACTGAAACAGACCTAAACTCTTACAAAATGCCAAGGTCATAAAAGACAAGGAAAGACCAAGAAACTGTCACAGACTGGAGAAGACTAAGGAGACACAATGACTAAATACAACATGGGACTTCATGGCACCCTGGAACAGAAATGGACATTAGTAGAAAAAAACTAGTGCCATTCGAATAAAGTCTGGAGTTAACAGTAATGTTACAATATTGGTTTCCTAGCTGTGATAACTACTATGGTTACATAAGATGGTAACGTAAGGGGAAGCGGGGTGAAGGGTATAAAAAAAATTATATTAGGTGGGTAAATGTTATTAATATAAATGTTCTAAACATTATATGAAAATCCTGAAATGTCGGTAAGTCCTAATATAACATTAACTGTCCTAATTCTATTTATCTTAAAATGTGTGTCACAACAATAACCAAATTTCCTTGTCAATTCCATTATAATGAATCAGATCTTTAATAACGGACATTTTAAAAGTCTTCCATCATTTACAGACAGTTATAATTTTACTCAGGTGCTGTTACAAAGGTTTTCTGCAAATGTGTGCCAGCTTCAGAGAAGTTCTTGGAAAGGAATCGAACAGGTACAACTCTAGAATACAAGTTTCTGATAACTTTCAAATCATACCGCTGAACTGGGTAAGAATTTACAGAACCCTAATGGAGAAATTGATAGCTTCATAAAACTTCTAACGAGAGGTCAAGCAAAACGAGAGTTAATTATATGAGACTAAGTGAACTGAAAAAGGTGATTACAATTTGTTAAGTTGTTTTTTATTTGAAACATTGCTGATTTTTTAAATGTTTTGTTTCTCTAGATTTAAGAAAATGTTTCTCTCTTTTCTCTTAAGCTATGACTTAGAGTAATTCGGTAAATTATACCTTTGTAAACAGAACTGAAACATTTACCTTTCGGCCCTACCTGATCCCTCCAGAAGTCAGAAACTCTCAGTGAGTATTCTTATTCTCTTGGCAATGTAAAATTTGGCATTTGCGTAAGTTCAATAAGCATCTTTTCTCCTTATAACAGGACGCAATTTGAAACATTGATTATATTACCAAAGCTCTGACCGGAATGTCATATTTGAGAGAGAAATACATAGACTCAGATTATGACCAGACAGCTTTAAGGAACTAAGGTTGACTTTATGGAGCCAATAAAGCCCCCTGGAAAAAAGAGCCTGTTATCTTGCTTACAGGATTTTCAGCTGCCTTACCAGGTGAGGGAGAAAGGTCACTTCTTGGCAGTCGCAGGAACCTCAGGATATTTGTGGGGACCTCAGGAGGGAAAAGATTTCACCCCAATCTATAAATCTATAGGTACTGCAGGTGAAGTCTAATGGCAAATATGTGGCTTGGCTTCTTAGCCTCAAGAGGCTACTGAAAGTTCAATCTGGAGATTCCTTATAAAAAGTTCCAGCGAAGCAGATCTAAAAGAGCCCAAATGGTCAATTGCTGTTCTTTCTATACTTAAGTAAATAACAAGGCCAAGTTTATTGAATATAGACTTATTTTCAAACGAATGAGTCTTAATTTGGCTATCTTTGGTAGAAATGAGGGTGATTTTAGAGAGAAAAAGTATGTTGCAGTAGAAACTATAATACACACTTGTGGATATTAGATTCTAGTGTTATTAATTTTGCTTGAGGTTTCATTGTTTACCTGAAAACTAAACTGGATATTGAAATTTTCTAACTTCCTCCAGTATCTGGCTACAGTTCTCCAAGCTAACATTTCCAATTTTCTCTCACTCTTTGGACTTGGAATCATTGAGAACTAAAACTGCCCTTTTTTCCTGAAGTCCTACAAACTCAAGCTGGATGTCTTAATATAAGCTTTAGGGAAATCACCACAATAGCTTGTGTTCAGACAAATTCTTCACGCCTGTTGCTGTATGGACCTCTCAGAAAATCTACCTGATCTGATGACATCATCTGAGACATGCAGACTGCAAAAGATGCTTCAACCCAGACATCTAGAAATCTCAATTCTACACTCAGAACTCAAAAACTGATTTATAATTTGCTCCAGTTATCAGCCATTGCATTCCTTTTTTCTCCATAGAAATGCCTCTTAGTAAACAACTGATTGCTTCCATCATAGGTCTAATTTTGAACCTATTTGAAATCACCACCTCCTGAAATGAGATTAACTGAACTGACCTTGCTGTCAAGACTAAGAGGATGGTTCAATGAGATGGAACAATCTACCAGCTCAACTTTTAATATGTGAACCTTCCAAGGAAGAATCAGAAGAAGGAACTATTGGGGTCCAGGGCATATTGATTATTTTGAATTAAAGTTACTTGAGAAACAGCCGTTCTGGGGGGATGATATTAAAAAGTCACTATGACCCCCACCTTCTCCTTGAAGGCAGGAGAGAACTCCCTAGACCAAGAGGATAGAAAACATTCTTATCACCAGAGTTAGTTAGGGAATTCAAGGCTAAGAAAGTTATATAAACAAACTTTGTTATTTCTTTATTAGCCTGCTACCCTAAGCAAAGCCCCTTTGTTTTGTTAATTCTTCACAAATAATTGCCTCTTTGTCTAAAAACAATGTATTGGTAGCCTGCTTTGGTCACACTGAGGGTCCCATTTCTATGATACTTCCATGCATATGAATTAATTTTTTCTTCTATTAATCTGTCTTTTGTCAATTTAATTATTAAACTAGTCAAAAAAACCCCACAAAACTCTAGACGGGTAGGAAAATTCCCCCTCCTCAACATTCTAGTTATCCCAAGCAGCTTGGAGAGAAGATTGGGGGGTTGCAGTCACCTACATCCCCAGCCTATCATATATCAATATCCTCCTAAGCTTATACCCAGATGCTCAAATTTGCACCAAAACCTTCTCAGCCCATAATGCCAGTAACTGTACTCTCAGCTACAAAATGAACAGTGTGGGTATAGAGCGCCCATCCACAGACTGTTCCAGCTCAGAATAGGCTATTGCTTGGAAATACACTTTCCCCGAAGTTTCTTTATGTCCTCTGTGTGATTTGGCCTCAACAAGATAAAAATATGTTTAAGTAAACACAGGGTAGCTCAAACAGGATTTCCAGGAAACCCAATCTCTAGATATTTTTGCCAGCTTTTTCTGGGTCTTCCCATGGGACCATTTTCAGGATTATGCACAGAAGCTGTAAAAACAGAAAATCTATCCTTTAGTAGTAGTTTAGGAGAGTCCATGATTCTAGGAAGTACAGGCATACTTCACAAACCACTTGCTGTCAACTTAGAGTCCCTGATCCCCTTTACCTTTACCATCTCCACCTCCTCTGAGTTTATGTACCTGATAACGAACTTGTGTAGATGTTTTGTCCCTCCTTGAGGGCAAGAACTGGGTCTTAGGCAGCTTTCTGTTCTCCATAACCCCTTCCAATAGTATATAATGTACTTTAGTTGCTCATTAAGTATGTTTGAAATGAATATTTGGAAAACTGAGAATTAGTATAGAGGCCATGTATTTCCTGTTTGAAATATGGATCATCCATTGAAATAAAAATCTTAAGGAAAGATAGATTCACCATGGTTAGGGCAAGCTTCTCACATGAACAAGGTATAAAGGGGCAAGAGGGCAAGTATGCAAAATTACAACAGAAAGGAAAGGGTGCTGTATGACTGACTGAGTCTCAGGTAAGAAGCAAAGAATAAATGATTTATTCTGAGTATAAATGATTTCTAAGCTTCATCCAGATCTTGAATTTTACTTATTTCCCTTCTTTCCTTTCTCTCTTTTTTAGTCCTTCAATTTGACCTGGTACTAAAAAAATAATAATAATATCTGGAATGAAAGCAAGACTCAGCAGCCAAACGCCTATGAATTGCCTAAGGCCATGAGAAAGACAAGAGATCGATTCCCTCTTCTCAACACCTGCTGCTCGAGGGAGTGAATAAAAATGGAAGCCCTTCACCTAATATCATAACCAAAATAACATAATATATAAGGCAATGAGGCTATATACCAGCAAATGCGTTGAGCCACTGCTATACAAAACCAAAATAAATTAGCATCTACACAAATGAAAAAGAGATAGAAACAAGATCTAATTAATGTTGATTAATACTTTTGAAAAAGAAATAAGAACTCTTGTATGGTCCTTGTTTCAAATGAATTTAATAATACAATCTGTAGTATGAAACGTACTCTAGAATCACATTCATTACCTCTTAAAATAAAAATGATGTGATGGAAATAAGTGTAGAGATGGAGTGGGAGGATCATAATTGTCTACATTTTCTTTAACTTACCTCTTCTTGCTCTAGAATCCCCACTCCTGCTAATGGTGGGGTGAAATGGAAATGGCAGCGTCCTTAAGTTTGACAACTAAAGGTATTTCAGTCACTTGCCTAGGGTCTCATCTCCTGTCTTCTTGTCTTTTTCCTTCCCCTAGTAGAAAGGGTGTTTGAGTGAAAGGGTGTCCTCATTGAGTAGAAACCAAGTTCTTCCTTACTCTGTTATTGATTTCTGGGTCAGTCCTTAAGCTTTGGTTCACATATTTAGAAAGAAGTCCTTCTAGAGTTTAGGAAATTCCTTTCTCTTGTTGGCGGTTTCCTTTCGAGATAGTTGAGTCAAAACAAAATCAATTTAGAAACAGATCAAGATCAATTTGTGTCCACTTAGTTCTAGGTGGTAATTTTTTTTTTTCTTGAAGCAGTAAATGGGCAACCAGGCAAGGTATTTTATGAGAAAATTTAAAAATACATCAGTCTAATAAAGGGGATATGAAAGACTGGAAAAGAAAGTGGAAAGGTGCAAGGAGAGAAAGAAAAAAGGAAGGTCAAAAGAGAGAAGCAAAAGAAGATGAAGCTCGGAAAGGAAACAAGAGCTAGAGAGCAAGCAGCAAAATAGAGAAGGAAAGAGGACAAAGGAAGGCTACAAGATGGTGCCACAACGTTGATGTTGCCCCACGCACTGAGAAGCCAGAAGAGTCTAGCGTCGCTCTCCTTTGACCTACCGTCTACACTGCTCTTTCCTTAGGCCAATCACATCACAGCCTGTCTGCTGTAGGCATCCAGTGGCTCCTGTGGCTCACAAGGTAGGGTTAGCTCTCAGAATAGCCCTACAAAGCTGGGCCATAGCCACGCCACTCTAGGTACTGTATACAGAAGCGATGTCAGTGATACACATCCCCTCTTCTCTGTAGTCCCTCATCCGACTGAGCTGCTAAACTACTGGAATGTTTGTTTCCCATGCCCTTCTTCCCCTTTTTCTACCTGAATAATTCCTAGTCATCCTTAAAGACACTGCTCAAATGACATATCCTCCAGAACGCCTTCTGCCTCTCTCTCTCCATCCTCTTGCATGCCCTTATGACAACCCATGAAAAATTCTTAGAGTTATAAATCTGCTTATCTGTCACACATACACCCAGGCTGAAGTCACTTTATTCTCTGTAGCCCCAATGCCTTATTCAGTAACTTATGAACACATAGTAGGAATTCAGTATTATTTTTAAATAAGCTAATTTTAATTGGTTTTCTTAAGAGTCGGCCTCATTGCTGACTAATGAAGACAAGAGTAGGGGGTGACATCCATCCTTCTCCTGGGTCAGATCCTTTCCTTATTTTCCCATCCTAATTAACCTGATTCTCTGACTCTCGTGTTGTGGTTTTGGTTCCACAACCCATGCAGGCCAGAGTGGTACACACTAGTGTGGTCACTTTCTTAGACGTGAAATACAGTCCTAGCATTCCATGCTTAGCCTTCACTCTCTAAAATATAAATACTCTCTGGCTCGTCTACACAAACTGTATCTTTCATTGCTAATCAGGGAATCACAACCATTTTTTCTTGTGCCTTCAAACCATTCCCATGGCCTACACACATCCATCATCAGAACCTCTCCTTACATACAGTGATCCTCTACCAGGGACCTGCCTGTCCCTGGGGAAAGGTTTCAGAATCCCAGGGAGGCAGGATGAGGTATATAGACTTTGAAAATGCTCCCTTTGGAGCATAGGCCAGATCTGATACTAACACTTTTCTAAAAGATGCTGGTACCCAGGAGAAAAATGGTAAATTGGAAAAAATGTCTAAACTGGCTTTTCCCCAAAGGTACAACTTTTTGAAAAAACAGAGAAACCAAAGTCCTTGGATTTTGCTGGCTGTTGTGTGATTGAAAAAGCAAGGGATATAGTGTCAGGAAACTCTAAAGGAGAGAAAAGACGAGAAAGGAAATGTGAGAGTGAGGAGAGAGTAAGAATGAGTGTGTGTGTATTTAGGGGAGGGATGCTCTTGCCCTCTGATTCTTCTCCTTTGGCCAAGAGGTGTGGTGAGCAGAGAACACCTGCCTGACCTGTATTTGTTCCTTGGGCCCAAAGAGAAAGACTCCCTCCTGTCTGGCTCCTTAGAGCTACAGGTGCCAAATGGAATGTTGACCCAGAGAATCACTGAGGACAAAGATTCAATCAGGCCAAGGAAATCAGAGAACGGAAGAGAGAAGAAAGCAGGAAATGACATGCTCAACAACAATCATCCCTGGTCTTGGACGATTACATCCAGCAGGAGCTTTTCCCCAGGTGTCTTCTGTATCCTCTCAACATGGTGGTGAAAAATAGAAACAGCTGAGGACTCAAGGATGGGGCAGAAGGAGCCTGAATTATCAATACATGATGCTCAATGTCACCCAATTGTTTGCTTTGCAGTGTTGTCGGGATTTTGTAATCAAACTTCCTTGTGTATTTGAGAGTGAGCTTCCTAAATTACAGATTCTCCAACTGTCCCCCAAAATAAGTCCCATTTCCTAAGTTTTATAACATTTTCATTACTCTTCTGGGGTCTTTAATTTCAACATTCATGGAGAAGATGCTGTTGTTAGAGCCCTGGGTTAACAACCAGCGACCTGATTTCTAGCCTGAGTGTCTGGAGTTGCTGGGACACAGGCTCTGCCCTGGCACTAATTTGCTGTATTATCTGCAGTCAGCCACTTAACCCCTTCCTACTTCAGTTTCTCATCTATAAAACAGGAATGCCAACACTGCTACTGCTACTGCTACTACTAACAAAAACAACAAATAACAATAACCATAACATATACTGTATCATTAATAACACCAGTGATACAATAATAACACTCTTGCCTGCAAATAGCAGGTAAGAAATCCTGGAACTGAATTCAAAAATTTTCTAGTAAATATAAAGGAAAAGGTCAATGCCCAAGGCTTTCTTTCCTAAAAATACTGACCCAAAGCCCAGCAAAAGAACCCCTCAGGAATTTCCACCCATGGGAAGGTGATGAGTGGGATATCTACTGTTGCCTTATTTTAAAGACTCGATTTGCCTCTATACGGTGATGTTGGCTCTTGGAATTTAACCACCCCGTGCATCCCTTAGGCCTTCTTGTTAGTGTTTTTAAAACTATTAAAGGTGCTCCAAGATCTGTCAGCATTCAAGTATTTCTCTTACTTGTCCTCTGTTCCTTTCCTCTAATTTTTTCCCCTAGCTTAGTGGTTTAATATAATTTTTACTAAAAATAAGATACTTTTATTCATAATTTAAACAACTTAGCCACATTATCATTATTCATTCCATTGTTAAATGGTTCTTTTAATTTCTTATTCATTCCATTATTTCTTTAAACCCAAAACTTTTCAGTTTTAGTTCTTTTTTATTTTTGTTTCTTTATATTGCCTTATCTCCTTAATTTTAATCTATAAATTTTCCCCCAAATATAGGATTATCCTTTTTTGCATTGTTTTTATTTACCTGGCCCTTTAAAAAAAATGGCAAGTTGTGTGACTGAGATAAAGAGACAACCATGAAGACAAGCCGAGCCCTAGGTCAAGAGAGGCTGGATTTCTTCTTTTTTCTAGTTAAACCAACAGTGATATTTTTAAGCCCCTTATTACCATTCCTTCCAGAGTTCATCTTCTGACTTTAAAACTTGCAAGCTAAGTAAACTAGTGGACCCAGAGGTTAAGTCTCCAGGATAACAAATCTTCCCCCAGTGGCAATGCAGCTGACCAGCTGGAATGGTACTGTCTTCTTGTATTATGTTTATAGGGGAATCCTTGGAAAAATCTCTGTCCAGGGACTACATCTCCAAGCTCCAGACATGCAATGATTTTTCCTTCCTAAGGAACACAGATTGTAGCCATTTTTTCAACTGAAGTCACTGTGTCCATTCCAGTAAAATATTTGCACGGAGGGAAAATAAATAACATGGGAAAATCTCCAGCTTAAATATAAGTCTCTCTAATCTATTAAGAAAGGACTTGGCCCCTTTTGTCTGAGGTCAAATGAGACGTTGCCTGAGAGTAGGACTTGAAGGAGACATTTTATTTTTAATAGATCAAGGAGGTAGGAGTGGGGAGGACTGAGATACAGTCACCCTTTTTGCTTGATGAATGGTGACCCCAAATGTCCCTGGTGGGACCTGGTGACAGACTGAAAGCACCACCCTATCCTCATCCACCCTTACTTACATGCCAAGCAGTCAGGAAGGTTCCCATCATCAGACAGCAGGGCTTCAGTGCACTGATGGGGTATCTAAATATTACATAGGCAATTCCAACAACCAAGAAGAGAAGACTTATGTAAACCCTTTGATGGTTTTTTTCACTGTGAGTCTGAAAATTTTTTTTCTACGATGATTAAAACATTCTAAATATTATCTAGCTAAGAGAAGGAAAATTCCTTAATTTTAAAAATCCTAAATCAATTTTCATCCCTTTTGAAAGTATATATGACCTCATCACTATAAACTCTGCATATGAACCCCAACACACTGATGGAGTAAAGGATGCAGGAGGGCAGGAGCTCCCATCGAGGCAGGAACACTCAATGTTATAATTTAGGTTTAATCTTAAAAACCACCAAAAGATCATGAACCTTCCAATAATACCCATTAAAGTGAGCTACACTGAGTCTACATTCAAGCTAATATATTATTTTCTATCATCCTGACTCCAGCATAATTTTTAAAAAATGATTAACTTCTTTTAGTGTATATATCTCCTCAACCACCTTTCTTTATCCTAAGAGATAAGAAAATTTTGACAAGACCTGAGATTATCCTCAAGAAGACTTTTAGAACTGAGGAAAAAAAAAAAACATTTAAAGGATTCAAAACCCTAATTTAATAATCCAAGCCTGTCTAGAACTCTAGGAGTGAAAAGAATGGGGAACCCCAATTATTTATGATTAGACACCTCAACTTCCCATAGAAAGAGTTCTCTCTGTCACTGGGGAACGGGCCCTTCCCTGTAATCCCTCACTCACCTACTGCTGTAGATTGAATTGTGTCCCCCCAAAAGGTATGCTGGAGTCCTAATATTCAGTGCCTCTGAATGTGTTATTTGGAAGTAAGGTTTTCACAGATTTAATCAAGTTAAACTACAGTCGTTAATGTAGACCCTAATCTAATGAAGCAGGTGTCCTTACAAGTAGAGAAGAGACAGAGATGGACACATCAGGAGAAGGCCGTGTAGGACAGAGGCAGATTGGAGTGATGAGCTGCAAACCAAGAAACACCAAGGTCTGATGCCACCACCAGATGCCAAGAGGAGGCGAGGAAGGATTCTACCCAGAGTCTCAGAGAGATCATGGCCCTGCTAATACCTTGATCTTGGACTCCTAGCCTCCAGAACTGTGAAAGACTACATCTCTGCTGTTTTAAGCTACACAGTTTGTGGTACTTCGCTACAGTAGCCTTAGAAACCTAATACGCCTGTCTAAGAGAAAATAAAATAAGTGGAAGGGCAGCTTTGAGTTCTTAATAATTGAGTTGATTATACATATAGATATACACAGGCTTTTACAAATATAATATTTTCACCCACTAAAGCTGCCATTCACTGTGCCCTGGTGTCCAAGCATCCACAGAACCTGCTCATCTTTCTGCCAAAAAAGTCTAATGCTCACGATGTGACAGTCAGGATGCTGAAGAGTGTACATCGACTGCTCCACTTAGTCTCCATAGTGACACCCTAAGGTATACATTATTTTCCCTATTTTGCAGATTTAAAAAAATGAGGGTTGGAAAGGTTAAACGAGTAACTTGCCCCAGGTCACAAAGCTAGTAAGTAAGAAACTATGATTTAAACCAGGTCTGTTTGACATTCACTTCCAGGCTCTTAGCCATAATGCTCATTGATTTTACTCCTCACTTTGTCCAACAGTATTTAACCTCTTCAAGTGTTCTTTTTTGTTCATGGCATAGAACACTGTCTCTAAATTGGGCATGGGGAAGGGACCAGAACCATCTCGTAGGGTATTTTTTTCAAACTTTATAGCCCCTTAAGAAATACTAGCAAAGAACTTCACATATTTTCTCTGTCTGTTTCTGTCTCTTTCTCCCCCACTTTTTCTCTAACATTCTACATAACTTCATAACCCTATCCCTTTCTCAGGCTAAATACCACTCACCCTTCCTTCAGGTGTCCATTTAAATGTCATTTATTCAGTGACCTTTCCTTGATGTCAGTCTAGTTGGGGCCTGTAATAATATAACCTCACAGCACTCTTCATTCCTCCTTCATGGCACTTACAATCAAAATGAAATAATTATTTGGGTAGCAGGGTAGACCAGCTAACTGATCTAAGGACCTGTTAGCCTGACTTATATGGAAGTTTAGGGTACTGACTGTTACATTAGTCCCACTGCTATAAGATTAGGAGAGTACATAGCCTAGGTTGCATTAGCCTGGGGAAGTGACCAATAAGGAATGCGTGCTGTCCGTACTAGCCCCTGCCATCGTATCAAACATTTATAAAAATTAGATGGCTCAGTTGAAGGGTCTTGGTCATGTTCAGACTAGACAGTGCACACAATTGCTCCTGTCTTGGTGTAGAAGGCTTTGCTTGGAAGGAGGGAAATGATTCCAGAAGATCTGACATGACCCTCTCCCACTCAGATTCTCACCTACAACTAGGGTATCTGAAAGCTAATGTCTCTGCAATTGGAGATCATTGCCATTCTCTCTGCTGTGTGTCTGCCTACGCTGATTTCCTCCTGAATTTGGCAGACAGTAAATCTTGTTTAATTTCTCTGTTAAATGAATTACTGCATTTCCTAAGACCTAGTAAGCATAGGCTATTTCTCTCAGTAATTAAGATTCTTCTCAGACTGAAGAAGGATGAAACATTAAATATAGGTCCAAATCTTCTAACTTTTCCAGGGGACTCTAAAAAGTTTTGACTGTAACAAACATGGATGATAGAAAACAAATTCATTCTCTAAGGATAAGACCTACATTTATAAAATAATGCTGACAGAGGACAATGTAGGCTGATCCTGTTAATCCAAGTCAATGACAAGGAAAATCTCTCATTTCACTCCCACAACTTCAATTAGTTATATGCCTTAGTTCATATATCTCTCCTGAATAGGAGCATAGATGTTGTTTAGGTGTCAGTCCTTAAATTAACATTCTCTTTGCTCTAAATACTATATGTGCCAAACATTTGATATAATTTTTTCCCAGAGATCTAAATGCTAGTATTGGCAAAGATACTGCCAAGGATCCACCTCACATATCTCAGGCTGTGGCCCACAGGCTGCATCTAATCTACAGATATATTGAATTTGGGCTGTAATGTCTGTTTAGAGATGTTTACATTGGTCAGGATTTGGTGCATAATGAGCAATCCTAAATCTCAATGACTTTACAACCACAGACATTTATTTCTTACTCACAGGTCGTAAATGCAGGGGCACAAGAGGGGTGGGAGATAGAAGGTGCTTCTTAAAGCCACAGCTCACATTTTCCCACATTTCACTGGGCAATCCAAATCACATGACCAAATCCAAAACCAATGAGGTAAGTGATGTATACTCTTCTGTTGGGAAGCCCTAGAGTTACATGGCAAAGGGTGTGGATATGTAATTCTACTATCAAAAAGGAATGAAAGGGCTTCCCTGGTGGTGCAGTGGTTGAGAGTCTGCCTGCCAATGCAGGGCACACGGGTTCGTGCCCCGGTCCGGGAAGATCCCACATGCCACGGAGCAGCTGGGCCCGTGAGCCATGGCCGCTGAGCCTGCGCGTCCGGAGCCTGTGCTCCGCAACGGGAGAGGCCACAACAGTGAGAGGCCCGCGTACCGCACAAAAAAAAAAAAACAAGGAATGAAGAGTTGGGGACAAAGACCCAAACTAACACAGTTGTTAACATTCAAAAATTGGGATGGTGTTCAATCTGAATTTTCAGCTTTTCTCGAAAAAACAGAAGATTTAGTAATATGAGCCCAGAGCTCAAAATATAATCTTTCCTACTTTCCAAAAGGGACCTATAGAAATAGACTCTCCAAAGAAGACCAAGCAGCTCTTGTTTCTTTGAACCAAGAACTACGGATCAATAATCATCCGCACAAGCAGCGACTCTTAGTCTAAGGGAAAGCCCACTGTGTCTGGCTTCAAATGTCTGGGTTCAAGTCCTGGCTCACCACTTACTACCTGAATAACCTTGGTCAAGTCACTTCATCTCTCTGAACTTCCATGTCTTCATCTCATAGGGTTTTAGTGAAGACTAATTGAGATAATATACATAAAAGTTGTTCTATGAATTGAAACAGGCTACACAGATGTTGGTTGTTGTTATTAGCAGGACTTGCCAGGTGAAACTCAAATTACTATTTAAGGAAATGACCAATTTGCATAGCCACCTGGATTTTTACTGTCAACAACTTTGACTGGGATTCAGATGATTTAACAGCAGGGTTGTTTCATTCACTGAAATCCAGCTGGTGTAGCAGTTTGGGATGTGCATTAAAGATGCTTGGAAACACCTGCTGGTCTTTCAGCTATTGTGCTATAAAACCAGGTAGGGGAATCCTTTTATCATTTCCACAGCTGAATATGCTTTAAACCCCCTAACAGAGCCAAAATTGTCAGACCAAATTCCACTTGTGATGAAATCCAACCAGGTTAACATGCTCTTTCCTTGTTAACCACCTAGGCTTTTCTGGATGAAATCCTGCAGCCCTAAAACAGGCAAAACTCGACTTAACTTCAAGGAAAGTTTTGGATTTCAATGGACCTTTGAAGTCCCTTCAAAAGATAAGGGCTTCAGTGAGAGGTTTGCCTATACAGAGGACCACAGAGGCAGGCCATTTGTAGAAATTCAGTTCACCTGGGAGCAGAAGTTGTCTGGTGAAAATTGGTTCAGAAAGGAGGGGCTAACTGAAGCCTGTGAGTTCAAACTCAGTAGAATGAAAATGAGTCTATTTTAGATAATTAGATGTTGTTTTGTACTTTTCCTCATGAGTTTATTAAAGCAAGCTATTTTTAATGGCCATGAAGGTTAATCAAATTAATAACTGTGGTTAAATTAAAGCCAACATATACTATGCAAACTTTAGGAAATGCCAAACACGTGATGCATTTCCAACAGATATTTATTTAATTATTTAAGTAATAAACATGCATTTTAATATAGAGATTTCCACAAAGGCTATGAATTGAGACTTTGACTCGTGAATAAAGACCTTCAATTTATAGTAAGTGCATTCTTCAACACCAGAAAAGTTAAAGTGGCAATTCTTCAAATAGTTTTTATCACACAATATTTTCCATATCAAGCTAATAATAATTGCATCTTGAGGATCTTTATCTCAAAACATTTCTATCAGAGCACATTATGCTGTAAGTAAATCATTTTTACTGTGAAAGTTATTGTTTTCTAAGCTGCAAGAAGTGTCAAATGGTGCAACAGAAAGTTAATTATAGCAAATGTATTTAACCAGAGCTCACTGCAGAAAATATTCCACCAAATAGCTGTAATGTATTTCTATACATACAGTTGACATTCCACAGGAAGAGTTTTCTTTCTGGAAAATGTGATTCTTGAATATATATATATATATATATATATGAATTCCTGGCGTCCTTTCAATTGGAAGAGAGTAACTCTATCAGGTATGAACCAAAGGATGCTCTCTCTAGCTAAGAAAGTTGTTATTATACTAACTCATATCTGCTAGAGATTTTTAGAATGTTTTTTAGCAATAAGTTGTAATAAAATCCAGCAATGGTCAAAACAGGAATTCTCAAACACAATACTTTTTTCCAGACAAAAAACAGCACATTGTATTCTATGTTGAATTCTAGCTCTACTTAGGAATCTAAGGATTTTATTTAGTCCACAGATTAAGATCTTAGAGTAAATATAATAAAAATACTTTAAAGGTTATGTATCAACAAGGTGTCAGTGTGCATAAGGATGAAGTATTCTAGTCATAATTAAATTTTGAATCTAATTATAATTTGAGGCGTTCTTTTAATTACATTGCAACATTTTCTTTTCCTAGGAAGATGAGTGGTATAGCATCTTTTATCTGTAATTTTCTTTTAATTAAAAATGTAAATAAATCAAACCTTTTTAAAAATATTTACTTTGCACATAAAAAAGAGGATTTGTAAAGTTGGGTTTTATCTAGTTAATCATATTTACTTTCAGCCATAAACATATGATGTATGAATATATAGGAGTAGAGGTCTAAATTTTCCTAAATATTACGAAGCAGGAAAAAAAAGTGCTGCCAGTAATTCTTTCTTTCCAGTGAGAATTCTTCCATCACTTCTGGCAAAATCCTACTAATCCTTCAAAGCCAAGTTCAAATGTCACCTCCTTTGTGTGAAGCCTTCCCTAACTCCCAAAGCCAAATTCAGGGCTAGACAACTGAGCCACAGCCAGAGTTAAATCCATAAGGGGCAGTGAAATATCCCTGGGATTTTACTAAATCCCCGGGGAAAAGAGTCTTTACCAGAGTTCCCACAGAAAGAGAACTGCAAGGAGTTAGAAAGAAACTTGAGCCCCTCGGGGCAGGAGGTAACATAGCCCCTCCCCCAAGTGGCACATATGAGTATCAGGGAATACTGAATTGGCTCCTAATGGTCCATCTCCTTGGCAAGCTTAGGTTCACCTTTGTGGGATGTACAAGTTTAAAGCCAAAATGGGACTCTTGGAAAAAGAGAGGACAGATTGGAACAGGCTAGAGTGTTTCTCCTCTGCCCTAACCCCAGACAGTGATAGACCTCTTATCTAAATTAATGTTAAATAAATATTTATAAACACCTACTGGTCCCATTTTCTTATACTACTCTGATATCAAACCATAGAATATAAACTAGGAAAGGAAGGACGTGAGGACATGATGGGGGTAAAGCACAGTGAATAACAGATGATAATATCAATGACTGGCAGAAACTATGGGGTGGGAGGAATTTTAGACTGGAGAGTGAGCTGGAAAGTGAGGGAGTGATCAGAGAGTGGGAACTTGAATTTGAGGTAACAGAGAGGTTGTGATTATTTGTAATAATGAAGGTTTGGCTATAACAAGGGAGCCAATGGCTGCAGCAGAGTGAAGAAAAAAGTCTCTGGAGCATAGGAGGCCAAGAGAAGCAAGGGGCGTGGAAGGGTTGTCCCCAAGAAGAATGAAATCACCAAGAATTATGACAATGTTGGAATCAGTGACAGTGAGCCAGGAACTCAAATGCTCACAGAATTAGGGGGAGTGGCCCAGGGTGCCTTAGATTTCAACAGAAGGTAGGTAGTAATAGTTTGATGGTTTGATGACTTCGGACGCAAAGCTAGGGTTTATCATCAGGAAGAAGGTAGAAGGGCTAGAAGTAGCAATGAGGCACAAGAAAGGCATCTAGCCTGTCTCCACACAACAATGAGAGAGAGAAAACATATCAATCGGAAGGAGAAGCAGTGACTTCAGGGGAAAACCAGGTTTTTCAGCTGGTGAAATGAAGCGATGGGGATTCAGAAGTAAAGAGAATGAATGAGAGGATGAGGATATACAGGATTTTTGCTGATGGCTGATCATGAGTTCCAAGAGTCAGAGAGAAAGTGTTGGTGCTATTGGAGAGAGATGGGTAATGAGGAGATCATGAAAGGAGAAGCACAGAACTCTATGGGCAGTAAAGTGTGGGGCTGTCCTATTGGGCTTCTTGGGGGACTGAAATAAATAGGCTTAAAGGATGAAATTGCATTCATCCTGATGTTCTCAAGACTGATGGTGGTGATGATGCTGTGAGTGCTGTGCAAGAAGGGGAGATATGGGTCTGCCAGGATCAGCAGAGTCTAGGGCTTTTCTTCACCCCTGCCAGTTTGGAGACCATGACAACGTGCTCTCAGCCAGAGCACTGGGATCTCTGTGGCATCTTCCTGACAACTGGAGCAGTCAGAGCTTCTGGGATTCTTCTCAATGTTTATTAAAAAAAGGCACCTGGATAATGGGAAAGGAGCCTCTTACCCTGAGTGTTTAGGGCTCTTAACTCCTGCTACGCTATGACTTTTTGTTTCTCTCTTAAAAATGGGGAGCCATTAAATATTTTTGAGAATAAGAGTGATAAAATTCAAGTTGTGTTTTAGGAAAATCCAGTAGCTTTTAATGGTCTCAGAGAACCAATGGGCAATGATGATGGGTAGCCTCTAAGATTTCTCACTAGAAGGAAGATCTTCTGATCGTTGACAGCCTAGATGCTGCCCTGCCTTTTCAAAGGTCTGTCGATGATCAGAAAACATTCCTTCCAGTGCAAAACCTTAGAGGCTCTGGATTTTACTTTATTGAGCAGCCATTGTTTCTTGATAGGAAGCCAAATTAAAAACTACCGGATTTACTGATCTCTCTGCAAGAACATCCCTCCCCAGAAACATTCTTTCACCCTATTCAAGTCACTGATCATCAGTTACCTTCTCAGCAGGCCTTTCTGGACCAACCCCATTCGAAAGTGCTCCCCCCACTCCCTTCCCCACTTTATATTCCTCCATAACATACTTTATAGCTCTTTCATTTATTGGCACCAGTCCCACCACCCCCATCTCCAAACTAGAAGATAAACTTCATGAGGACAGGGTTGTTTCTTTCTTCTGCCCCTTGTTACATTCCCAGAGTACAATAAGTACTCAATAAATATTTGTTAAATAAATCTGGCTCCATCTCTACTTTTCTTCCCTACATCTCTCATGTTCCTCCCCACATCAAACGATTCTACCACAGCAGACTAGTCAATGCCTCCTTATTTGCTCTGCTGGTCCATGTTTTCATGCTTTTCCTCAAGGAATTTCCTCCACCTGCAATACCCCTTTTCCACATTCTCCATTTATGGAATTTCTATTCATCTTTCAAAACCCAGTATAAATATTTACAGTATAAATATTAATTAATATTAATGAAAATAATTAATACTTCCTTAATTTCAGTTATATTTGAAGTCAGTATCCTAATGTCAGTATTAAAATTAGTATTCTGGTATCACCAATCACAATGTATTTTTTCTTCCTCATTGTTCCCACAATACTTGATTTATATGTCTATTTATTATATGTTTATTATGTTGATTATTACAGCTAGTTGTTCATGGGCCCACCTCTCTAACTAGAATTTATAATCCCCTTGAAATCAAGGATTAATCCCTAATCATGGTTATATTTTCATATGGTTTACCATACTACCTGGCATGTACTAACACAATAAATACTGGATTAGAACGGATTGAATTACTTTTTTTACTTCATTTTGCCTAGAAGCTAGAAAATGCAACAAAATGGGTTCTCTCCTACAGCCTCCATCCAGAAAGGATGCAGCCCTGTCAACACCTTGATTTGGGACTTCTGACTTCCATAAATGTAAGAAAATAAATTTGTGTTGTTTTAGGCTACATGTGTAATAATTTGTCATAGCATCAATAGAAAACTTCCCTTGGTAATTTTTTGTGTTTATATCACTTTCTATTTCTAAGTTTGCCTTTAAGCACCACTGGGCTGAGATAAATTCTCCTTCTTATATTTGTTCTTTCTCAGTTAGAGGTACACTCACTTTCAGAAAAGTGGGAGAGTTGAGGGGACGGAGAGGGAGTTTCCCTAAGCAGTAAAAAAAAGAAAAACCACCCTTGAAGCTTTCACAGTTAAACAAAACAAAACCACTTTCCAAAATCAATGACAAGCCTACAAGAGGAAAATAAATGGAACAGATGTGTCTGTACTATGGTAGAAAAGAGGTCCAGATCCCCCAGTTCCCCTGACTATCTGCTTTTCCTAGTTACCAGTTCAGGCTGGGACACCAACCCATTTGTCTGCTTATTCTGTCCCTGAAAAAGGGGCTCTTGATACGGTGGTGTAGAAACTGAGGTCTGGCCAGGAAGCATATACTGGGGTGTGCACATGAGTGTACTATCTGTGCTGCCCATGGGCATGAGATGACAAAGTTCTTGATAGGAATCCAATTCACATGATGTGGTCTACCTAGGTTTACAAGGAGCAGGCAGGCATGAGTCACTGAACTTGGGACAGTGGTGGAGGGGAGGGATTTGAGAAGGCTATTGGAGGGAAAACCTGAAGTAATTCTTATGCTGATACAGTTTCATAAGACTTCAGTGGTATTACATGCAGGCAAACTCTAAGGGCTTAAGGGCAGAGCTTAGAAGTGGCCAGGGCTACCTCTGAATGGTAGGCTTTGCCCAGCATGAATGCACTGCTATGCATTTTTTTTTTTTTTTTTTTGCGGGCCTCTCACTGTTGTGGCCTCTCCCGTTGTGGAGCACAGGCTCCAGACGCGCAGGCTCAGCGGCCATGGCCACTGGCCCAGCCCCTCTGCGGCATGTGGGACCTTCCCGGACCGGGGCACGAACCCGTGTCCCCTGCATCGGCAGGCGGACTCTCAACCACTGCAGCACCAGGGAAGCCCACTGCTATGCATTTTTAGCACAGGTTGCAGGGCATCCCTGAGCTATCTGTTCAGGCAACCTCCAAACTGCAGCTCCTCCCACTTATGCTGTCTTGGAAACATCCTGCCCGGAAACCACTGTTCCTGCAGCCATGATGTACCTCCAACATCTAGGAGTGTCCTCTGGCTACTGTCATCCACCAGGCTCTCTTCTTTATCTCCTTGGAAATGGTCAATCCTCCTTATATAGTTTCTGCCTCTTCTTGGTTTCTCCATGAGTATGGAGCTCATTTCAATATCTGACACTCCCAGTGGAGCCCAGAACGCTAACCCAGTTCAGTTCTAACAATGACAACTTACTATGTGCCAGACACCACATTAGGCAAGAGGAAATCAAAGACAAAAGTAGGCTCTTTGCTGTAAGGAACTGACAATTGAATGACATTTCAGCTCTTGCTGGCTCATGCATCCCCTTTCCCACAACTCAGAGGGCAGGGCAACTACAGCTCCTCTCCCCACACCCCTGCATATACACAGTTCACCCTCCCTTGCTTCAGCCTTCCTGAATGGTGCCCATGACTCAACCCATTCAATTAACCTCTGCGGGGTCTAGAAGGCCTCATTGTGTGAACATCCTTTTTTTTTTTTTTATGGAAGTTTCTCTACTGGGGGGAGGCAGGCAGTGTGAAATCTTATTTTCCACTTTGCTGTAGTCAGATTTCATTTTTACCCAAGACTTCTGGGTCCAGTGGAGAAAACAGTCACGAGTTCCTTTTTCCAGGAATGCCATACAATTCCCAGGGACAGCAACACAAGAGGTCATCACAAAGTCCCTGGCATTTATTTTTTCAAATTTTGAGTCAAAATATGTATACTACCATTGTCTCTCATCCCAGAAATCAGCATTCCTAAATATTTTTCAGTGACAAAGCTCAGAGCTTACAAGTATATTAAAAGCAAAAACAAGCCTCCCACCAAAGGGGAAAAAAAGCAATTTCTCACCAAACAGGGACACGCTTAGAAAAAAAAGCACTTATATTTTTACCAGAATTGTCAGAGAATAGATTCAGAACCTTTCCAAGAGAGATGGAGGGTTGCTTTATGCCCTGTTTTGGTTTGACATATGCACAAACAAGTACACCTGTGCCTAAGGGTTTTTCTAGACTTCATCTTTTAAAACCCCTGAAGTATTCTTCCTTCAGTTGGCACATTATTTTTGCACATGAAGTGTTTTGGATCAGAAAGGCTGTGATGGAAGCGCTCAGTGGTTGTGTTCTTTTTCTAACTTGGCTCGCTTTAGCTGCCGTTCCTCTCAATTCTCATGAAAACACACATGATTCCGTGATCCTGCCCCCTCTCAGTGGATAGCACCATCCTGCAGGCCTCTCACAGAGACGCCCAGGACTTTCCTACATGAATTGTCTCCCAGCCAGTGGCTGCCTTTCCTACAGCAGCCCAAGCCAGACTTTGTTACAGCCTGTGAATATTTTCCACTCCAACGTGTGATGCCAAAATCATTCCACAAGGCCCGCTCCAAGTTTTCCTGTCAAGATAAGCTTCCAGCCTGATGTATAGTAGATTAGCATAGAGCATTAAGACCACACTCACAATCTTATCAAACTGGCAGCCCAGCTTCCTAAGTTGAACAATAGAATGGATAGATCCTTTAAAACCGAAAGGTAAAATAGATTTTCAGAAAGGATATCAATTTCCACAAGACTGATTTAGTTAAGGATTTAGAGAAATTAGTTAAAACTAGTTTTTAAAAGTGATTATTATTTTATAAGCACAAAAATACAGTACTTTTTATTACATAAATTTATCAAGCAGCAGCAACATTTACAAATTGGCCCTTTGTCCCTTAAATCTTATTTATTTCTAGTGCTTTTTCAGAAGCATTTAGAAAATAGATGTCTGTGTGCCATGGTCCTTTTGTCAGTTTACATTTTTTAGTAATAACCAAAGAGAAAAGTCATGCTGGGTTAGAGCAACCTAGAACAGTACACTGGCTTTGGCAACAGTGAGAAGGGACCATTCTGGTAAGGGATAAATATCTTCTGTAAAGGCAAACTGTAGATTAACAAATGTTTATTTTCTACCTGTAAACAGATGGTTCATTTTTGAATCACCAGTGTCTATAAGGAGTATATTTATTTATTGAATGAATGAGAGAATGAATAAATGAATGAGCACCCCTGTTTCTCTAAGGCTGTGAATTTATCTGCTCATCCTTGAGCATATTGATTCTTGAAGACATTCCAGGTCCTTGGATCACAAGTTCTCTATGTTGACTACTCTTAGGAAACCACTTTAGATTTATGTTTGAAAACCTGCGGAGTTTTCTTTCTGCTTACGTTATATTGTTCTGTGGTTAAAAAAAAATCAATAGGCTTTCCTATCTATTTAGGCTTTCCAAAGACAGTCCTGGCAGAATTAGAGATATCAGAATCTACAAGTTCTACGAAAGGAAGCTTTTGAGTTGTTGAGAAAACTAGGAGCGACTCTTCTGGACTCTTGTGTCACCTCCGTCAGGAAGCTTCTTTAGCCTCTAGCTCTCTTCCCCCCATACTTCCACTCCTGCCTTAAATGTCCCTTCCTGAGGCTCCCTGAACTCTTGTGCACAGCCTCACTGTATTTCAGTTGACTCCCTTCCTGGTCTGTGGGCTCAGTGTAGGCAACGACAGGGGATTCTTCTTGGTACCTTCAGTTCCTGGCATAGAAACTGGCACTTAGTGAATGCTCGATCAGGGTTTAAACAAATAAATAAAGGAGTGAACCATGGTATTAAATTTAACTGAAAGAATAGTGTATCTAGAGGCTGGAAAGCATTTGGAATCCTTTAATAGTGGGAAGGTTACTTTCTTCTATTTGGAGAGAAGATCAAAGAGTTACAGCATAAGAAGAGGCCTCCATATGGTTTTTATTGTCATCTTTCTTTTTTCTCCTACTGATTAAAAATAAAAAAAGAGAGAGTCCAAACTAATCTGGGAGACTGGCAGAACTGTGAAAAGGCTGTGAAACCCTATTTTTAGGACCTTCTGGCAATCCTTGTCAACCCAGGCAAAGCTGGCCCAGCGTTCGGGGCCCTCGGTTCCTAAACGCATCAATGGACACCTTGCCTCTTGAAGGCCATGTTTCAGAGGCTCCTCCTCAGAGGCTTCTCTGTCAACCCTGCTCTCCCTTCCTGCTAGTTCCACCTGCCTGGCTCTCAGCAGAGTGCACTGATGCCTCCTTGCTCTGTGGACTTTCCAACGAAAGTTAGTATTACCACTCTGCTGCCGCTTACACTGGATTCTAAGTTGCTGCCAATCTCCTATCCCTGTTACTGAATGCAAGTCTGTGTGCCCGATGCACAGTGAGGCAAAACAAACTGAAACATTGGAGTTTAGAGCAGAGAAAGGTTTATTGCAGGGCCATGCAAGGAGATGGGTGGCTTGTGCCCAAAAAACCACGCACTCCCCAAAGGGTTTCAGCAAAGCATTTTTAAAGGCAAGATGAGGGGGAGGTGTGGTTACTTGCTGCAAACTTCTTGGTGTAGGAATCCTTTGTTCTTGCAGCTGTCCACATTGGTCAGGTCACAATGTTCCTGTAAACCTCCAGCAAAACAAATGCTATTCTCCGTTCTGCAACTTTTAATCTCTATATGGTTGCCCTCTTAAAGGTCAGAGCCCTGAGAACAGGCCATCCTGTATATTTCAGGCTATAGGCAACGTTCTTTTACAAAAGGTGCAGAGCCCGCATGACTAAGCACACGCAACAGAGCACAAAGGTTTAAGTAAAAGGAACAGATCTAATGTGGAGTTAGATTTGTTCCTCCCTATTATACCCTGAGCCATCTTATTTTGTCTGGCTACCTAGTCCTTTTACTTTGTATCCCTTGTGGAGATTTTGACACATATCCTGATCTTGAATGGAATCCATCTCTTCCTTGTCCACAGGTTTTTTTCTACCTGAAGAATCTGGCAGATGTATCTCTTCAAAGCAGAGTAAGTCATCTGACAAAGCTCTCTGCATGGGACAGGCATTGAAGACCATAAAGGCAACAAGTGCAGAATCTAGGGAGACAACCAGGGCAATGGGAAATCCTGAAAACAGGCAGGAAGACTATGCTATAGGGAATTAAAAGCTGAAACAAAGAATTAGTGTCACAGAGGCCAGGAAGCCAAATAGAGACCATGAGAAATAGCTACAGGGTTACAGCAACAAGCCCTTGCTTCTGCATGAATTCTTTGCTCCTGTCAAATAAATCTGTAGTTATGTCCTATTAGTGAGAAGGAAAGCCCAGGAGGAGGACTGTTTGTGGTTCTGAATCAAGACTCTCCACACTTGTGTTCCTGTGCTCTAACCTCTCTGCCTTGATTTCCTCTTCTGTAAAATGGAACTAATAATAGTACCTATACTAGGAAGTTTTTCTGGGCATTAAATGAGATAATGTAAGTAAAGTGATGGCATAGCCATGCTCAGCAGAAGGCTCTCAATAAGTACTAGTTGTCATTATTATCACAGTGAAGACAGTAGTATTTAGTGTGACTAGCATGGGTCATGCTAATAGAAGTTAAGGTTTTAGGATCCCCCCAAAGAAACATTGAAAGAGTCAGAAGAATAGCATTTGCTGATAGGTAGCTCTGAAATGGAAAAATATTAAAAGTTTGGTTATTTTATTTAGAGTTGTTCTTACAGCTTTATTGGGGCGTAATTGGCATGCAATAAACTACATGTTTAAAGTATACAGTTTGATGAGTTTTGACATATGCATACACCCGTAGAGCCATCACCACAATCAAGATAATGAACCTATCCACCACCCCGAAAAGTTTTCTCCTACCCTTTTATAATTGCTTCCTCCCACTCCTCCCCACCCCACCCCCTAACATCCTTAGGCAACCACTGATCTACCTTCTGTCACTATAGATTAATTTATATTTTTCTAGAATTTATATAAATGGAATCACAGAGTATACTTTTTTCAAATTTTATTTTGGTCTGTCATCTTTGACTCCCTGTGATTATTTTGAAATTAATCTACATTGTCGTTTGTGTCAATAGCTCATTCCTTTTCATTGCTGAGTAATATTCCATTATACAGCATGATCTGTTTATCCATTCCTCTGCTCGTGGACATTTGGGTTGTTTCCACAGTTTGGAGCTATTACAAATAAAGCAACAGTGAACAACCATGGACAAGTCTCCGTATGGACCTTGACTTTCATTTCTCTTGAGTAAATATCTAGGATGAAAATGGCCAGATCATATGATAAATGCAGGCTTAACTTTTTAAGAAACTGCTGAACTATATTTTCCAAGATGGTTGCACTATTTACAAACTTAATAGTCAAAGGCTTATCTTTTGAATTATTTTTATAAAGGTATGAAACAGCTTTGGTTCTTGTCTCTATCTGGATCTAAGGTTGCTAGCTAGGTCTATGGGCCCTTACTGCTGACCTCCCTTGGAAACAACCTAATCGTTTTGTTGCTTCGGCAGAATAAACTTTTTAAAATGCGAACCCATAAAATTAAACGAATCAAATGATAAAAAGTAAGCATCATAATGGCTATTGGGTAAGGCATTTATTTGTTTAACTTCAAACTGTCTCTTTCAAGTTTCAGTAGTGGAGGCCTGGCAGGAACAGTCCAGTACATGCTGCACAAATCAACCTTGTCCTATGGCCTTCCAGCCCATCCCCCCAGGTCCCTGCCACCCTCTCATGATACAGTGCCTAGTTGAGGACCCCACTCCATATTCATATTCTTGAGGTTACTTGCAGCCTTCACCTCTGAGGGTGCCATATCCCTATGCCCAAAATCCTATTCACGTAACTGGGATGGGGAAGAATTGTCAAATAAGTCTCAAAACAAATTTAAACTACAAGCACACCGTGTTGTTCAAAATAATTGGTCCCCTCAATTCCAAAAGGTTAGAAATCTCTGTTCTAAGACTCTTGTTTCAAGATGAAAGGCCCCAAATCCAGTGATGTCAACTGGATGTTCTAATAATGGGACCATCAATATTCCTGCATATTTGGCTTCCAGCTGTTAGTGTAAATCACACTCCTTTCCTTCTACATCCCCCTCCCACACCCAAATCCCAGCTCTCTCTCTCTCCTTCTGTCTCATGGTCGTGGGAACTCTGGTTTCCTAACTAAAGGAGGAAAGAGGAGATTTTGGTATGGAGAAGGATCAGGAAAGTTGAAGAGGAAAATGGACGGTAAAAGCTTATGAATTCGGTTTACGCATCTTTGGTTAGAGGAATGAAAGGCCAGAAGCTATTCAAGAGGGATTTGGTAGAGTTTGGAGTATGTCTGCCTTCTTCAGGTCCAGGGCACAAATGTGTTGACCCACTGTGAGGCATGAAAACAATACCTGGGGTACCAGAGGACGGGACACTTGGGAAGTGTTCAGAGGCTGCTCCGTGGGCATGGCCATCGGCCTACGTAGCAAGAAAGGGACTTTATCAAGCAACTTTGCAGGCAGTGGATATAGGTTGTGACAACAATAACAGTGATTAAAAAGCATAGCTAACGTTTACTGAGCTCTGCTGTGTCTTAGATATCGTGCTAGATGTCTTACAAAAATTATTTCATTGTACCTGCAAGATAAATGCATGGTCCTGAGTTTCATAGATGAGGAAATAAAAGCATAAGAAGGTTAAGTAACTAGTGAGGCCACACAGCTGGCATGTGTTGGAGCCAGAATTAGGCACAGTCAGTCTGCTTCTAGAACCCCTGCTCCCAGGGAAGGGGGTTAGAGTGGGAGGGGATTAGGTGCATGTGGCACTGAAGCTGGCAGGCTGTTGTGTGCTGTGTGAGAACATGTGAGGCCCCCTTTGTAAATTCCCAGGAATAAGTAGGGGGTTCTCTTAAGAAAGAGGAGACTCCTCTATAGTTACTGAGTCCAGGCTCATACTGCTTGCCGCACAACAGGCCAATAAATTGAGAGACGACGTATTGGGACAAGGAATAGCAACTTTACTTGAAAAGCTAGCAGACCAAGAAGGTGGTGGACTACTGTCCCAAAGAACCACCTTACCTGAGTTAGAATTCGGGCTTCTTTTATACTAAAGGGGGAGGCGGGGTGTGGCTGGTTTTTGCAAACCTCTTGGTGCCGGAATCCTTTGTTCTTGCAGCTGTCCAGTAGGTCTGGTCACAATGTTCCTATAAAACTCCACCGAGACAATTGCCATTTCCTGTTCTGCAACTTTTTATTATACCTTTAAGGTCAAGCCTGGGAGGCAGAGCCTTGAGAATGGGCTATCATGTATATTTCAGGCTGTAGGCAACATTCGTTTACAAAAGGTGCAGAGCCAGCATGCCTAAGCACAGGCAACAGAGCACAAAGGTTAGAGCTAAAAGAATATATGGAGTCAGGTTTGTTCTTCTCTCTTACACTATCACGCAGATGTGGGCTGTCCAGCACAGCTGCCTGGGTACCAGAAAAACCCAGCAAGTGTCAATTCCTGCAGAAAATCTTAACCATAGAACTGTGTCTATTAAGGGTTGCACTTTATGAAACCGTGTTACAATTTTAAAGAGGTTGTTTGTAGTGGAAGTTTCAATCTGGGCAATTATGAATGTTCCAGAAAACAGACACGCAAGTGTGATCATCTCAGGTCAACTAGCGGCAAGAAGGAGCACAGGCTGAGGCAGTTCCTGGAAAGGATGTTCAAGCACAGCTGACAGAGGAATGCAGCCACCTGAGCACGTCGGAACTGAAGCCAGGGTGGGAGTCGTCAAAAGCTCCTCTCCTGATAGGGATCTCTTTAACCACAGAAGTCACCAGCTCCCAGAGAAATCTGAAGGTTTGGGTGGCTACAGGCAAAGAAGTCTGCCTGTGACCTGGGAGTTTTTCCAGCTTCAAGTCCTGACTTCAGGCTCAGGAGGAAGGAAGCAGTTCAGCTCTGCTGAGACCCAGGAACAGAGCTCTGCTTCTACACCCCTGTGCCTGTCGTCCTGTTCCTGCTCGGCTGGAACGCTCCCCTTTGGAAGCACAAGCAAGCACTTCCTCCCAAAGGCCTTCCCAACACTCTCCTTGGTGCCCACTATCTCCCAGCCCATGGCTTTCTGAAGGGCCTGTCACGATGCAGCACAATCATTTGTTTTCAACTCTCTCTCTCCACACTAAGGTGGAAAGTTCTTTAGAGGCCGTAATCCTGTATTATTCACCTCTAGCTCAGCACAGGACACAATATATTTTTAGAATGAAGGAATGGCAATGAGGAGTTGGTACAAACTGCAACAAAGAAAGCCAAACTTGCTAGAAATCCTAAACTCTTTTCTGATGTTTCTGTATCTTCCCCTGGGCCAGTATTGCTCCTCCCTCACTAGGAAAACTGGTAATAGGAAAACTGGTGATACTATGTGACAGAGGGACACTGTCCTTAGAACATCTCAGCAAGCCCCAGGCCTCAAAGGCACCCAACTGACAGCTCCCATGATGGATGAGATAAGAGAGGCCAGCCAGAGCTGGCAATGCTGGGGCTGATGCAAAGAGAGCAGGGCAAATGGGAAATTTCGGGATGTCCAAACAGAGGTTGTCAATGGAATCCCTACCCCTGTCTAACATGCTGTAAAAGAGGCAAGAGCCCTGTTCAGGCATGACTTAAAATTTGAGATATAAAGATAAGACTCTCCTAAAAATAAAAGTCGGTTCCACAGCTTTGTCACCACCGTTACCCTTTTTTGATGTGCAGACATACCTTCAAGAACAACTTTCTCCATCTCCTTCTTCCAAACAGGGTGAAGGGAGGGCAAGAGAAGAATTGTTTCAGAACATATTTATCCTGGCATCTTTTGATTTTGTCCTCCCTGCCTTGCCAGTGTCTCCTTTCATAGTACTAAGAGCCGTGTCTTCCGAATCACTCAATTTCTAGGTCCATTATTACGTGGACTCCTGCACAGCTTCCAGCTTTTAAGAATAATGAGTAAAATGTAAAATACAATTAAAAAAACTGATGTTAATTATATCTACGTTTTTTTTAAAAAGAGAGTATAGGCCTTCACATGCCTTAATTTTACCTAAAAAAATATTTTGTGTGGGAGTGGGGTTAATTTACCATATTGATTCCTCTGAGACCTTCCTTGAGCTATAAACTGACATTAATTATTCATAGCCCAGAGAGGTCCTATATGAGGAGACAATATTTCCATTAAGACTTAATTCACTAGCTCAACACTTTAAAAAGTTGATGGCTGGGTTACTCAGAGGTAGAAACATAGTCTAACCATGGCAGCCTGGGGATGAGTCTGAACTGCCTGCCATAATGCAGACTGCCATTGACTAGGGAGAGAGAAACAAACCAACAAAGATCTCCCTCTTGCCTACACTATTTACAGAGAGAATCATTATCATTACCACCATCCAGATAAAAAGAATCTTGGCTGAGCCCCCAAGATCATCTTCCTCAACAAGAAAGGACTTTGTTCCTTCTCCTCAGACATCTTTTGTGCCCACCCTTCTTGTTTTTATTACTTCCCCACTAGGACAAATATGCTCACAAAAATATTCCCCAATCTGGCTCCTCCATGGGGAATTGACCACAGGTCACAGACCATGGAATGACATACTACATTATCATCCAATCAAACAAAAAAATAATAAACAGGAGGAACTAGCTACGAGGTCTTGAAAGCATAGACCTCATAGCCAGTTCTGCCTTTGAAGTTTCACTTTTTTATTCAATACTGATGTGGTGTTGTTCTTAGCCTGTGACCTGTGTGCCGTCCCCTGCAGATGGTAGAGATCTGAGGACCATTGTTGTGGAGTATGTTCATTAGATATGAAAAAAGAGACTGTGAATGAATGAAACAAAATGTCAACTCCCTTCAGATTCTTTAAGAATAAAAGCAAACAAGCCAGATACTGAATACTGCTAGGTTTTCTGTGTGTCAGGGAGCTAAACTAATATCGTCTATTAAATCCGTTCTATCAAAGGGGGATAAAAAACAGGAAACGATCTCCAAATTAAGGTGTTTTTTTTTTAATAATGTTTGCCAAATCTAGGTGTTTTTGTTGCATCCTTTTTCAATAAAATACCATTTGTACCATGTGTAGAGTATATACCAAAGCCTCCTCATGTGACTTTGAAAGGGATGAAATTCTTCAACAGATGGAGGAAGAATGGATGCCATAGACAGAGATAATCCATATGCTAGAGAATGTTGTGAAATAGCTCACTTCATGGAATGGAAAGGTCAGTTGTTAGGATGAAAATTCAAATTCAGCATGCCCGTCTCCGAGTGCGTGCCTTCCTTCATTTATTCTGTCAAATATTTATAGAGTGCCTGTTACCTGCCGACACTGAAATTGGCCCTGCAGATACAGCAGTGAGGAAGAACAGATCCCTACCCTCAGGAAGATGACAGTCCAGTCTGGGTACAACTGCCTACTGCACCCTTATCACTCACTATCAACTGTGTCACAGGTCAACAAGAAGTCATGTTTATCAAGGATGCATAAGAAAGCCTGACCCCTAATTTTAAGACTTACTGCTATTCTTTCATCAGTTCCTTTCTTAATCCTCCTCTGGACTGGAAGGTCACATCTGCCTCTGTCTGGTGTCCACTGCCCACCTCCCACTCCCATCTGTTCATTTTCCCATGGTGCACCTTGCTTCTCCCCGTCTCCACTGAAAGGAAGAGGTCTGGCTCTTTTGTTCATGCATTTTGGTGAAAAAGAATTGGGAGAATGTGCAGAAAGTGACCAGGGGCAGAGGGTGGTCAGGGAAAAGGTGAAGGCGACTTGAACAAAGGTAAGTGCTTCACCGCAGAGTTAAAGGATGACCTGGGGGACATATTCGAGAGTGAGGTCATGAGAGAGAGATGTTCTGGGACACAGGCAGGATGGGACACGTGTGGATGAGAAAATGGAAGGGAGGTTTTAAAAAACCACTCTGGGTTATGACTTAGATTCCTCGTAATGTTATTCAAGAGATGCAAATAATACCTGCAGTCACCTAATGCCTTTCTTCTTTTTGCCATGCCATGTGAGGGCCGAAGATTTTCAAGTTAACAGTTCTCATTCTCATTTTCCAATTGAAATACCTGAGGCACAGGGAAATGGAGGGATTCAAGGGATTGCATAGCTATTCAGGTAGCAGTTTCAGACTGGAACCTGGCTCTCTAAACTCAAGGCTTTGGACCTTTTCTACTCAGAGCAGACTCTGAAGCCAAACTGCTCTCATGGGAATCACAGCCTTGCTACTTACTAACTGTGCCTGGATTTCCCTAATGATAGTGTAACAGAGAAGAACAAACCTGACTCCATACTATTCCTTTATCTCTAACCTTTGTGCTCTGCTGCCTGTACTTAGTCACCGCTGGCTCTGCACCTTTTGTAAACGAATGTTGCCTAGAGCCTGAAATATACAGGATAGCCCATTCTCAAGGCTCTGACCTTTAAAGGTATAACACGTTTCCATTCACGTAGAGATAAAAAGTTGCAGAACAGAGAATAACATTTGTTTTATTAGAGGTTTATAGGAACATGAGGACCTGACCTACTAGAAGGCTGCAAGAACAAAGAATTCAGGCACCTAGAAGTCTGTAACAACCAAGCATACCCCCTCTCCTTTTAGTATAAAAGAAGCCTGAATTCTAACTTGGGTAAGAGGGTTTTGGGGGACACTAGTCCATCATCTTCTCTGTCTGATGGCTTCTGAATAAAGCTGCTATTCCTTGTCCCAACAACTCATCTCTGGATTTATGGGCTTGTCCTGCAGTGAGCAGTACAAGCTTGGACCTGGTAACAATAGTTCCCACCTCAGAGGGTGGTTGTGAAGATAAATTGATTAATATATGAGAAAATTTTGCAATAGTCATAGTAAGCACTGGAGAAATGTAGATAATAACAGCAGTACTAGCATTAATAACAATAATAGTAATAGTAATGGGAGTAGAAATAGTGATGGTAGCAATATTAGTAGAAGTCATTTGCCACAGGTCTTGTATTTTGCTGAAAAAAGTTTACAAACTGGCTTCTGGTTCCTTATACGTGGGAATATTACACGCCACTCAGGCTTACTAGAGATACATTATGATTTTTAAAAATAGTTCATCTCCCTTCCAAAATTACAGGTACAGGTAAACTCCTTAGCCACTGTATCAGAATACAGTCTCAAATGAACAAAGAAAACGGTCTTTTTAAAATTCCATGTTGAAAACGGACCATACTCTCACACCAGTAAATAAAACGAAGAGAAAGCTGTTACGCATCCACTTCTTCCCATATGTGTCCCGCAGCTTTAAAGGTTTAAATGATCTCCTTCTTGCCATGGGTGCCACTCACAGGCCCCTGGGGAGTAGGGGACAGTCTACTCAGTGCTGCCGCATTCCATATACACCACCTCTTGTAATCCTCACAATTTCAGAGCCTAGGTGTTGCTTATCCCCACTGTAAAGTTGAGGAAATTGGGGCTCAGAAAAGCTTAGTGCCTCCTCTAAGGTCAAAAGCCATATCTGGGTTCTTCTAAGGTCACAAAACTCACAAGTGGCAGGGGGTTCAAACCCTGACTCTCCCGTCAGGCCTCTTTGCAATACACTGCAGTATCCAGGGCCGCAAGTGTCACCCATATACGTCCCAAGGAGCTGAAGGATCTCTGCTTTAACCTATTTCTATTCTTGTTCCAAGACACCTGATGTTTGTCAAAGCTGTTTTTCAGTTACACCTCAAAGGAAACGCGATAGTCAATCTCCCTGAACCGGTTCCAGCCTAACTGCAAAGGCAGCGCCTGTGTAGAGGAAGCCTGGAAGTGTCTGAAGGTTGCCTCTGCCTCATTGCCACGCTAACATCTCCACCCAAAGGGGAACCATTTACCTTGCTAGGCACAGTGAGCGCTGTGTGCCAGGGAGCCTGAGGAACTGCGCATGTCCCAGCTGTTCTTGGAAATCTTCACCCTTTGCCCCAGTTTCTGATCATGCACCTGCCTCTTACCCCTTAAAAGTCCCCCACTTTTCTCCCTTGGGAGAGAAGGGGTCTTTAGAGCACAAGCTCTCCCTTTTCCATTCCTTGATCAATGAATAAAGTTTCTGCTCTGCTTTGCCAAACCTGGTCTCATTCAACTGGCATGAGTGGCACTGGGCAAGGGAAGGACCCAGTTGGGGTCCACCCGATCCACGAGGGTCAGTAACACGATCGTGAGGCAGGGCTGGACTTCTACTAAAGTACAAAGATACTAGTAGCTTTTAAGCCCTACCTATGGAGCTACCCCCAAGTGCTGGTCTCTTTGCTAGCCTTCATCAAGTTGATTTTCACTCCCAACTTCAGCCCTAAAACATCCCTCCCAGGTTAACATTTTCCTGCAGCCAACCTATTCTTCTACAGCTCTTGCAAGTTATTTGATGAACTAATTTGAGTTTTACACCCTCCTCACTCTCCCATCTGGGTAGCATATGTTCATCCGGCTACTGAACATTTATTGAGCAGTATCATGTGAAAAGATCCTTGCTAGGTATCGACAGTGTAGAGGAAGAATGGATGAAGCAAGTTCTCTATCCTACAGGAACGTATCATCTGGTAAGGAAGCAAAGAGGAGCAGAAATGATCACAGCAGAAAGAACAAAGTGCCGTATACCTCGGGAGCATGACACATATAAAAGCATGTCCACAGTGACTTTTCTGGAGAGAAAGCTTCCCTAACATTTTAGGGCTCAGATTCAGGGCCACCACAGATCACGTCGAAAGCAGGTCAATAAAATGTCAGTAAAAATCTGCAATTATGGAAAAAAGGTAGGACACATACAGAAAATCTACTGAATATGTGCAAGGCACACTGCTATGGGAGCTGTGCTCTTCCCAGAGATAGAGCTTTCACAGGGAATAGAAAGGGGAAAAAAAAGGTTTTGATATTGATCTAGCAACACTGCCATCCAGGAACAGCAGTTTATTTTGTTCCAAAAATCTATAATGCAATCAATTCCTGATTAAGAATTGTTTATTATTCTTTAGAGATGATCTAGCATTTCTACGTCCAAACAAACCAACTAATTTCCACTCATTTAATCTTAAAAAGAGAATGTCGACTCTACGTGTTTAAAGAACAAAGGATGCACAGAGATTAAGCCGAGATGGTGTCTGAACGGGTGTTAGGCTCTTTTGTTATGAAACCATATCGCTCCAGTGCCTCAATCCCATCTTTCTCTTTCAACCCGGCACACTTGAAAAAGTCTGCCCAAATGTGAATTTGGTTTCATGATCATGAAGTATTTTTTTGAGGGCAATTAGGGGAAACTGATGAAGGACATTAGATACAATGATGCCTGTGTAATCACCGATTTATAGATTTCCTCCTCTACCTGCTAATTCATTCCTGCTGATAGTCAGGGTTTTCGAGTTCTTCACTGTTTTTCAGATCCCAATTACTCAATGTAAACAAATGAAGAGGAATTATGGGTATTCAATGTGATTCATTTGAACAGAAGGTAGGCAACATTAGTATCGATGTAGTCCAGGACTTGCAAGCAAAGCACAACTAAATTTAGCAGCCAGTGATATTGATTTGATTAAAAATGGTTTAAGACTTGTAAATGTCACTGGAACTTAGCAAAATGAATATTATTAAATCCTTCTGGTGATGGGGAAAACTAACAAAGGGATTTGCAGCGGTTTCTGTAATTAATTGCTCTGTCATGATTTATATTAACTTACAGTACAACTCCATTAGCTCAGACCTGTCATCTCTGCTCAAGGAACCACCGAGTAATCACTAGCACATTAAAGAATAAATTAGTTTCTGGCTTGGAGCCTAGCTGTAGAATGTTTCATTTGTGTCTGCTGCAGACATATGTACCTAATAAAGTTGGGATGAATGAGTTAAAGTACATATATATCAATGTCAGCAGGTTATATTTTAGAGACAATATGCTCAGCATTGTTCATTAGAGCTAACGAAGCATGGTCTTTCAGCTGCATCACCTTGTGTTGAGCAAATGCCTTCAGGTAAGCTGAGATGCAAAAGATTCCTTGAAAATAGGTGCGTCTCCAGAGAGATACCCTCTTAGCAGTCTGTGGCCTGTGGTTGTAATAATAGCTTCATGTGGTTTTTGTTAACACTTCATTACCCTAAAGTTGGATAAATGATCCTCCAGCTTCTGCCCTACATGCAAACACAGAGCCAAAGCCTTAGCTACTACTACTTACCATAGATTACAGGGATTTGTAAGGTTCTATCAAATCATCTTTGACTTTGATAGTTGGATGATACCTTAAGCAGTGCTTGATAGAACACTGTTTTACATTTCAAAGCAAGCTCCAATTGCCTTGAGGGTTTGTAAGCTAAAACTTGAACCACTTCCTTTTCATTTCAGGCTCAGGAAAGCTAAATTGGCATTCTCCTGGCCGGAAGGATAACTGACACAGAGTAGAACCTGTGGGGCAATGTCCTATGGAGGCTGTGCACAGGAAAGCTTGTGGCCCCAAGAGTTCACCAAAATCTGCAAGGCTCCAAGGGCAAAGTCATTTCAGCTCAAAATCTTTGGGCACTACCCAGACGTTCATAATTCGTCCTGGATCATTTCTGCAATTTGAATCATCAGATGTCAGTGACTCCTTCACAGATGCTATGCCTGCAGTGCAAGGAGCTTGCTACACAGGGGCTTCTCCTGCCTGGCTGAATAGAGTGACAAATGTCCAAAATGCAGAAAGATTGCAGCCTCAGCCAGCTGGAAAATGCATACATTATTGAGGATAAAATATGAAGAGTGTGAGTCGATTTGTGAAATATGGGAAAGCTTATTTTTGCTCTTTTAATGTGCTAAATGATTAGATTTCATATCTGCAGTAAGTGGGACTGATAGCTTTTCACTTAATTGGAGGAAAACCTGGAAGCACCCCTCCCCCAACAAAAAATTATTCTGTGTTCTACATATTATTGTATATCCCCGACTTCACTGTAAATAATGAACGAAGCAAAAGAAATATTTTCTCCTGAAATAAAACAAATGTTTTTTTTAAAGTGGTGTCACTTTGCTGTACACCTGAAACTAACACAACATTGTTAACCAACTGTACTCCAATACAAAATAAAAATTAAATAAATAAATACATAAACACATAAATAAATAAAAATGTTTAAAGTAGTGTCAGGGGAGGAAGAAAAGTAAAGACTTGACGTTAGAAGTGGGAGGGAGAATGATGGGAGGACGGTAACTTAAGTAACGGTTCAAGGGGGTATATAAGTTTTCTATAAGATAGGAATTATTTCTAAATATTTCTAAATATTGGTTTCAGCTCACTTACAGATAAAGAAACACTCATGAAGCTGTGACATTTTCCAGTTATTCATGTGATGCCCTTACTAAAATTACCCCCTGTACGCAGACAGGATTTTTAAATAAAGTCTGGGAAATAACTTCTCAGCGAAGCAGCCTCGTGTTTATTTTTATGGAATTTTATGATGATTTACCTTTGATTCTAATATATCAACAATTAGATACAAAAATATAGCTCCAAGTAGACTTTAAGAATAGAACAGCCAGTATTTAACATTTGTTCAGTACCTAGTGAAACATTTCATCAAAGTAAGAATAAAGTGCAAACGTGGGGGGAGGCAAAAAAGGAAACAAATTACTCAGTTGATTAGTCAAATGGATTCATTTGGCTGATTATTTTTTATGAAATCACCCCCTTATTTTCAAGTCTTTCTTATTTTTGCTCTTACAGCCAAGCGAATGCGTTCAGAGAGAATTCACAGGCTCGACTCGTGTGTGGATGGAATTAAGAGGCGCTACATGTAACACAAAGAGAATCCTTTCCTTAGGCGGTGCTTTGTGATTCCTGCCCTTTTGTTTATGCTTCCCCAAAGGATTTGGAAATATCAAATACAGGTTCCAAATCTGTTAGAACAGTAGATTCCCTATGGACAAAAAAGAAGCACATGCAGATCAAACATTCAGATTTTCTAATCTCTCCTGGATGGGTAACACAGAAGCAACTATATTATCCAAAGAGTTAACAAAAACGTGGGCGATGCAGAAAGCATTGACAATCCCCTTTTTCATATTCTTTTGTTTGAGTCAACTAATCATCTAGATTGAGAAATTAAAATATCATTTTTTTCTTCTTTCTCACATCTGCTGGACAGTTTTTGTGTGCTGGACAACTTCAAACAAATTATATAGCTTTCTCCCTTTTTCTCCCCTCCACTTTGAGCTCTGGCAGAAGTTTCACATGCAGGGTTGAGCCCCAAGTCCTTCAGTAAAGCAAATGTTTCATTTTCAGCAGAGTCCACATATTCCATTCAGACTCGCTTCTTTCACTTCTAGATGTAAAGAGCAGCTGTGTCTGCCGAGTTGCTAAAGAAGATCCTATGTACAAAGTTAACAAAACACAGCTCGGACAATGGATTTGATCTCTACAGCAGGGAAGCCGTACTTTTCAAATTCAGCTCTTTCTGGCTCCAACAAATTACAGGTCCCTGAAAAGATCTGGTGACCCTTTTTAAGTGTGTTTGTTGAACAAGCTCAGAGGTGACCACATGATTTAGTATAGCATGTTAACATTTTGCCAAGCACCAGGGTCCAGGAGAGACCATCTATGGACTCCAGGCTCCCTCAGTTGGTGGCCCTTAGGGGATCCATTAACTCTGCACAAACTCTTTTTTCAACCGCTTTCCACTGATTTAGGGAACTGTTTACCCCTCCACGCCCAGGGCTGGATGCTGATGCTGATATATGGGTACCTTCTCCCTTGCCCCACAAGATACTCTTTTACCTCGACAAAATGGTATTCTTTAAATATCTGTTCATCGTTTATTTGATGGGACAAGGGAAAACACACATTTATTAGCAAACTTAAATAGCCATGTATTTATATACTTGGGAGACATATTCAAGCACTTAGAAGGTAAATAATAATAGGTAATTCCTATGGAACCTAGTTCAGGTTTTTCCACTGACTTCAGATGATGGGTGCGTGAGGGCTCAGGGCTAGTGGTGAGCCCTGCAATTTGTGTGTCTCTTGCAAAAGATATGCAACAAAGTTAGGTCAAAGTTAGAAAAAGGTACTTATTAACTCTCACTTGAGTATGCAGCAGAAACAGTACTGTTACCAAATGCAAGTTCCTGTGCCTGACATGGTGAGGCCAAACAAACCTAAACATTGGAATTTGGAGTAGAGAAAGGTTCACTCAAGAGCTATGCATGGAGACGGGTGGCTCATGCCCCCCAAACCCCAAACTTCCCAAAGGGCTTTAGCAAAGCATCTTTAAAGGCAAGATGAGGGAGAGCTGTGGTTAGGTTTTGCAGACTTTTTGGTATAGGAATCCTTTGTTCTTGCAGCTGTCCACATAGGTCAGGTCACAATGTTCCTGTAAACTTCCAATAAAACAAATGTTATTCTCTGTTCTGCAACTTTTAATCTCTATATGAATGGACTTTTAAAGGTCAGAGCCCTGAGGATAGGCTATCCTGTATATTTCAGGCTCTAGGCAACATTCTTTTACAAAAGGTGTAGAGCCAGCATGACTAAGCACAGGCAACAGAGCACAAAGTTTAAAGTAAAAAAAAAAAAAAAAAGGACCTAATATGGAGTCAGATTTGTTCTTCCCTATTATGGTACTAATTTATATATATTTTTCCAATTAGGTTATGTACGTGGGAACACAATTAGAAGGTTATGTACGTGGGAACCCAAGTAGAAGGATGTTCTGTGTCTGATTTAGTGCACTGATTTTACTGCCTCTTAAATATTGGCACCCTGGCCAGCTGATTGGGTAACCCAATCCTTAAACTGGCTCTGCCTTTCTGTGTTCAATTTTAACAAAAGTTGTTCGTCTTCTTGTGAGTTGGACCTTTCCCTACTAGCAAAGGAGGCACATTCCTCCCTCTTGAAGAAATAATTCCTACTGTTATTTCCATATCTCACTACTAATTGATATACGTTTTAAAATCTTTTTGTGAACCCACAAAAGATTGAATTCTGCCTTCTCTATTCTCCCTCTGTAGTCAGCTCAGGCTATGGAACTTTACCTAAGAACCCCCTGGGCATGAAATAAAGAATTCATTAAAGTGATAATTCAATGAAGACTAAATTTTAATATTGTGGCAAGCAAAAGTCCCACTTCTACCTTCAACATCTCCATATCTGCTCACATTCCTACATTTTCTACAAATTCATGTTTGCGTGTATAAGTGCTGGCTAAGATGAGTGCCCTAAAAGAGGTACCTAGTTGGCATCAAAATTGCCTCAGGTGGTACAATGTCAGGGAAAACGTTTGCTGTCTTTTAAGGTTAAAAAAAAAAAAAAAAAACCCTATTCACGAAGCTTCTTTATGCCCTGCACAATGGAAAATTAATGCCCTCTTTCTGGAGTTAATAGTAATTTGATGGCATTTAAACTCAGAAAATGTCAAACCAAACAGAATCTGTTTCAAAATACAGATTCATGAAGACGGCTAATAAATTTACTTATATAATGACAGAATAAAAGTCAGAAGAGACTTTAAAGTGTCTAACTAATTAGTAATACAGAGAGCTTGACATGAATCAAAAAGAAAAAGTGAAAAAGCAGAATGTTCTTATTTAATAAGTCTATTAGGGCTCTCTCTCTCACTGTCTCTTTGCTCCGTGAAGAACTTATATAGAGAAAATATGAAAGATCTGCTATTTGGATTCATTGAAACAAGGCGTTTTAAAAAGTCATGAGCTTACGCAAGAGGGAAGAGATATGGGGATGTGTGTATGTGTATAACTAATTCACTTTGCTATAAAGCAGAAACTAACACACCATTGTAAAGCAATTATACTCCAATAAAAATGTTAAAAAAAATTATACTCCAATAAAAATGTTAAAAAAAAAAAAGTCATGAGCTTAAAATCTGCATAGGTCAATCAACTTCATCAGGTACAATATCTTAGAAGCAGCCCTGGCCCAGCTGACTCAAATGTGGACTGTTCATCAGAGGAGAATGCCAGTAGAAGAGTGTGGGTGAATCAACACAACAATATTTATCCCCACATTTTACTTTAAATAGTTGTATGTTTTTCAGTTTTTCTATGGGCTTATTACTATGAAGGAGAAAAATACCTTTAAAGCACACATAACCTAACAATGATGAGGCCTTTGTTAAATACAAAGGAAACAAACATATACAAGGATTTGGTATAACGTGGTATGGACCTTAGCGTATATCCCACCTAAAACTGCAGCTACATGACTCTGGTCAAGGCAAAGTTTCCCAAAGCTAAAAGAGAAAACATAACATCTCCTAGACATACTCAATAACATGTCATTATAGATGTAGATTTAAGTCTTCTTGTTTAAAATACCATATGCTAACACATGTATATGGAATACAAAAAAATGGTTCTGGAGAACCTAGGGGCAGGACAGGAATAAAGATGCAAATGTAGAGAATGGACTTGAGGACACAGGGAGGGGGAAGGGTAAGCTGGGACGAAGTGAGAGAGTGGCATGGACATATATACACTACCAAATGTAAAATAGATAGCTAGTGGGAAGCAGCCGCATAGCACAGGGAGATCAGCTCGGTGCTCTGTGATCACCTAGAGGGGTGGGATACGGAGGTGGGAGGGAGACGCGGGAGGGAGGAGATATGGGGATATGTGTATATGTATAGCTGATTCTCTTTGTTTTAAAGAAGAAGCTAATACACCATTGTGAAGCAATTATACTCCAATAAAGATGTTGAAAAAATCTTTCTGTTTAAAAAGGGAACACTAATTGTAGATTCTCTCCATACAAAGCATCATGCCTGTCTTCCTTATTCCTCCATTTAGGTAGTTCTCCGTATAAACAGGCACTGTTGTGATTCTTGCCTATGATTTCATTTTGTCCACTAGTGCTTAGGAGATTAATTTCGTCATATACAACTTCAAAGACTTAAAACATCAGTTACAGGATATCACAGCAGGTACAGAACCCCCTGATAATGACGCATCGCCTTGAGTGAGTCATTTACTGCTTGGGATAAGAGCCTACCTGGGTCATTTTTGAACTCTTGATCAAAAAAACAAACAAAAACCCTCCCTTATAATTTTCCTAAAATGATTAAAGTCCTCACAATTACAACGACTAATTTACTCAACAAAAGTTTTCTTAGGCAGCTAATATGTTCTAGAGACTAGAGATTCAGTCATAAATGCCATGGTTCTTCCCTGTCTTCAAGGACTATACAATCTACTGATGGACATAGACACAAAAACTGCTATTCGTTATACAAGGCAGCATAAACATGGTTTAAGAGAGAAGATGCCAAACGCTGAATTATAAAAGGAAGTTCAAGAAAGGTTTCACAGAAGAGGCGAATTGTGAGCTGGGCCTTCGATAATGAGTAGAACTTTAAAAGGCCTAGAAAGGAACTTCCACAGTGAGCACAGTGACTTCCACAAAGACTTAGAACATCAGTGACAGCAAGTCATGTGGAAGGATGAGAACACAGCCCGAATAAACAGGTGCCACAGCAGATGAGGTCATTAGAGTAATAAGGGAAGGTGCTGTTGTCATGCTAAGGAGTTAGGAATTTTCTAAAGGGTGGAGGTAATGCAAGATTTTGTAGAAGAGTCACATAAATCAATATTTTCGAAAGAAAACTCTTCAGCGTAGAGTTGGATTGGAGAAGCAAGAGCTTGGAAGGCTAGAGAATCTTAAGAGTGAAGGGCTAGAAAAAGAGATTAGCATTGAGGTTAAACAGTATGGTATGCACTGGTGGAATTAAGAAATCTTAGCAATCAGTTGGTGGTGGACAGGAGAAAGTGAAGACTGGAGTGACACAGAGATTGCAGCCTGGATGTGCTATTACCCAGGGAAACTGAAAAGAAAGAGCAGGTTTGGGCAAAGGGAAAATACCTAGATTGGTTTTGGACATTGAGGAAGAGAAGATAGAAGAAAAAGAAAGAGGAAGAAGAGTAAAGAGAAAAGGAGAGGATAACAGAAAGAGAAGAGAGATAGCAAAAAGAAGAGAAGTTAGGCAGAAAAGGAGACTTTTCCTCTAAAACAGAGTCAGTTTTAGTCAAAGTTAAAAGTGGTAGATTCAAAAAGCCTAATTTTTTTGATGTCATATGGAGAGGCAAACCAGTTGATTGTCAATTGTATTGTGATTTCTCACCACCTTTCTTGCAACCGTATTCCTCCATCACTAAGCTACTTGAATTTCAGATTACTCATTCAAAATATAATGCAATGGGTCAACTACAAACACATTCATTCATTTATTTATTCAAAAAATATTTATTGAGTGGCTACTACATGCCACTGTGGTAAGTGCTGGGCACACGATAGTGAATATAACAAAAATCCCTGCCCTCACGGATTCTAACATTCTATCAAATGAGACTTTGCGTCCTTTGAAAAAAAAGCGAGTCAAAGGGCAATAGTTGTAAAATTAAGAATGTATTCCTCGTTTTCACTTGAAAGGAAGTTAGACACTCTCATTAATATATTTACAATGCAAGTTCAAGGGCATGAGATTTACGGCTGCCGAAACTTCAACTTGGTTAAGGAGTGTTGTCCTTTGTCAGTCCTGGCTCTGTCCCCTCTCCTGTGCGATCTCTCTACTCATCCATGAAACTGAGATAGTTTAAATTAAAATCAGCCGTTCATAACGGGTTACTCATTAGAATAACTTGAGAGAGTTTGAAACACAAGCATGGGTCCCCACTCCGGGCAAACAGAAGCAGCGTCTCTGAGGGTAGTGTGTTTTATTTTTAAAGCGCCTCCAGTGATTCTAAAGGGCATCACCAGGATTGAGAACCACCAACTGTACTATAAATTCTTAGTTTCACAGAGGAGGAAACTGAGACCCATACCCTTGCCTACTGTATCATATAATCTCATAGCTCTACATGACCAGTCTTTGGGCTCTTAGGTTTGGATACACTCATTTCTTGAAGGTACTCTTCATTTCACATTAGTAAACTCTTCTTTCCTACAAGGTGAACTGTGCAATACCAACTGAAGTGGAGAACTGGCACCTCTCCAGGAACTTGCTCTGATGGTATAACCAATCTGGATCAATCAGAATAAAAGTACAGCACCTACCTACCAACTATATTTTCTTTTGCTAACCCCTTAAAAAGGAAAAAATACCGATTTTTCAGTCCTTAAACATCTAAGGAATGTATTTACATAAATATTTGTTCTGCAGGAGGACAACCTCAAAGAAGTATTATTGATGACCTAGTACCAGTATATTTCTTTCTTTTTTTTTTTTTTTTTGTGGTACGCGGGCCTCTCGCTGCTGTGGCCTCTCCCGTTGCGGAGCACAGGCTCCGGACGCGCAGGTTCAGCGGCCATGGCTCACGGGCCCAGCTGCTCCGTGGCATGTGGGATCTTCCCAGACCGGGGCACGAACCCGTGTCCCCTGCATCGGCAGGCGGACTCTCAACCACTGCGCCACCAGGGAAGCCCCAGTATATTTCTTAATTGTCTATATATGCAGTAGGCTCTTGCATTCCCTTAATAATTGATATCCTTTCACTTCAGTTCATACAGGATGGACCTTTCCAGAAAGAACTGCTCTCTTCAGGCTTTTAACTGAAACACAATTCAGAAACTTAAGGTCATATTACCTGACCTCTAAAAACTACTGTTAAGGAAAGTCTAATAGAGAATATGGTCGTGGCCTGTGAAAATATGGAATTCTGTGGAATCCAAAATAAAACTAAGTTTTCCTGATCCTAACTCCAAATGGATGATGTTATTTTGCAATTCAATTTGTCTAAAACATCTTCCTCTTTTCTTCTTTCAAATTGCCTTCACTATCATAAGACCCTAAGAACTCAGCACCTCAAATGGTTTGATTAAAATTGGTTGTTAAAGTTAAGATCAGAGACTTCGCTTCACGCGCTCACTCCCTGCTTTGGTGGCTCCTTGGCTTTACAGGAGACTCATTAATAGGACAGCTCACCCAGTTTGTCATCTGTTTCATTATGCAAAATATATACTTTTCAATGACTTTTCCTGTCTGAAAATCTCTTAACTCTAACCTGATCTAATGATTTCTTTGGGTTTCTTCTCAACCTCTGAATGGCAGAGCTTTCCTAAAATCTCAACTGGGGGTAGAATACTTGGAAACCCTGATGGGAATTAATTTTCATGTAATGATCTTTATGTGCCCATTAAAATAGGAGTGAAATAGCTTGCAAAGCTGACCACTGGGCAAACCTAGTGTTGACCTCAAAGGAAGAAAAAAAACGGTTTAAAGCTTTCTGATCATTTTGTTTAATCTATTTAACATGGAACATAAGGAAGTTATCCCTAAAATAAGGCTTTGGCTTGCAACACTGATTTTATTTCAGTGAATAAAGTGGAAAAAGTTAGAATGGGATCCTCTCATCTTCACTGGTCTCGTCTAAAGTTAACTCTTTTACATCAGTAGTAATTGGTGACACACACACACACACACACACACACACACACACACACACACACTAAGAAACTGTAACAGTTATTACAATACAGGTATTTGGTGGACAACTTTGCTCTTTAGTTTTCCATGTAAAGTTCTTCTCCTGTAGAAGAATCTGGATACCTCAAGAATTGCCCAAACATAGATCTTTCTGGCTGTCTTCTAGGTAGACCTAGACCCATATACACACCCATGACTCAACTTACCAGGCCCCCATAATATATGAAGGCATTAATCTAGTTATCTTGGCCCACTCGACTCAAAAATATTTTACTGCCCAAAGCTCTACTGCACAATATATTTTTTAAAATGTACTGATACCCACCAAATTACCTAATTTGTAGGAGGAGGCAGGAAAAGCAAGTCTAAAGACTTTCCTTTATGCTGTGATTCTTTATTCTGGAAACAAGCAGGGAGTACTGGCCTAAATGATGCCTTTGTGAGAGCTGAGGAATGCTGACGCTCCCTCAAGACACTTGACTATGATCTGCCTTTAAATTGCTGTTAATCAATACACAAATATATGTTATTACACATGTAAATGGTGATCCCTAGGGTGTGAAATGCACAACTATACATAGCAGCCCTAGGAAGGAGTTCAAAGGAAATAGAAAACCCACTTCTGATTTTGCTTCTCTGAGGGTTCATCCTAATTCACTCAGGTACTAGAAAGGAATGACTTTTACTGTATGGCACTCTGTGAATGAGAAGTTGAAATGTGTGTGTGTGTGTGTGTGTGTGTGTGTGTGTGTGTGTGTGTGTGTGTGTGTGTGTGTGTATGTATGTGTGTTCATGTGTGTGTGTGTGTGTGTGTGTGTATGTGTGTTTCCTCAGCAAGAAGAAATCCTACTTCTGAATCCCTTGGCTGGTACTCATGGCACAAAAGAACTAGGGTACATTTAAAGTGGTTCCTTTAAAGCCTGCAGAAACCCAGAAAAATCCATCCTTATACCCTATGTTGTCTAAAACTTGGTTGAGAGCAGAATTGTCCAAACCAAAGAGGGCTTGAAGAACAGAAAGTAGATATCCTGGGGATGGAAAATTGAGATTGGATGGTTCCAGAAGTAAGCCTCTGAGAAACTCAAGGTGGGCAGGTATGGTCAAAGGATTGCAGTGGGAAATCCAGACAGGCTGTGGATGTCCCAGAAGGTGCAGAAAGTATCATCTTAGGCTTCCGGAATTAGGCAGAACATAGACACAAGGTAAAGAGCTTTGACACTACACACACATAAACTCAAATCCTGTATCTACTTCTTACTCAGTGAGTGACTTAGAGAAAATTAATAAATTTTTCTGATCTCAGCTTTCCCTCTAAAAATGAAAACTAAAAATATTTATCTTTCAGGGCTACTTTAAGCAAGGAGCAAGTTTCCTAAGCCTTTCTGCTTCATTATAATAATGAAGTATAGCAGGTAATTAAACAGACCCTAACATATGTGTTTGTATATTTGATATTCATAATTCAGATAGAAGGCAATATTATTTAAAATAAATGCTTGTCATTAAATCAGCTTCATAATAATTCTGATGCCTATTCTCTCTTCACATAAAAAAATTCACTTGACATTAGCTGTGTTTTTAAGCACACGGAGTAAACAGAGGATTTGACAAAACGTAAGCGTATTCATAATAGAAATGTTTCCCAGTAGTTTATTAATTATATTTAAAATTGAATCACATCCATTTAGTGCTTTTCCTGTCACAGCTGAGCAGTGTGCACTGACAAATTTACTGACATAAAGTCACTGTGATCTTACATAAAGAAACAAGGATGTCAAAAATATCCTACAATTGCAAATGATAAAATAGTCAATGTCTGGAAATGAGAATGCTATTACCAAAAGTGCCTCATCAGTTACCAGAGGAGGCTGGCAGTGTGTAGGATGCAATGACTTCACCGTGATTGACTGTGACACATAAATGTTGCAAGAACCAGCACCCACCCAGAGACTGACCCTTCATTTTCTCAGCAAATTACTGATGGTGCTTCTGTGTGACCAGAAGGAAACTTTGCTTGATTCAGTTTGTCCGTCTAATCCAGAAGATCCCAGCTGGGACAAGCTTGGAGGCAGAGGGGAAAAAAATGTTTTATCAAACCCATTCCACATTTTCTCTAGGAAACTGGCACAGAGACACTGCAGTCTGGTTTGCCAGATTTGTCTGAAATCAGTAAAATGTACTCAAATGACAGACAGACACCCTGTTACTCTGAGCTGTGTTCCTAACTCTAGAGATGTGGAAGTTGTTGTAATAAAATTAATCATTAATCAACAAATACTTATCAAAACCCCAGTACATTAGAGGTATTCTGCTAAGTTTCAGATGGGATTTAAAGAAAAATATTATCTTGTCCTTAGAAACCTAAAATATATATTGAGCAAACCATGATTTAAATGTATATCCAATGAAAGGTAGTCATCAGTCAGTTTAGGCTTAGCTACGTTACATCGACAAATGACCACAAAATCTTAGCGGATTACAACAACAAAGGGTGATTTCTTGAACTTGTTACCTGTTCATTATCACCAGCTATGACACCGCTCCACGTCTTTTTGTCCAAGTTTGATGGAATCTCCTTTCTTTGGGATGTTGCTGATCTTGTGACAGAGGAAAACTAAAATGAAGGAAACACAGAATGAATTATAAAGCTTCTGCTTGTAAATGGCACGTGTCATTTCTGGAGTAACCGAATTGTTGTGCTTTGTCCAGTACTTGCCGTGTTTTAGCAAGTCCCACATCCCAGGGGTCCCCTGAATCCCAGGTAAACCAGGATGGTTTGCTTGCACTGTTCTGATTTTAAAACTGAGAGCCTTACATCCTGAGAACCTTCGCGATCCTGATAAACTGGGGCTACTAGTCACCTGGACTCGTTTCCACTTACATTTCATTGGTCAAAGCAACTCATCAGCCCATTCTGAGTTTAACAGGGTGTGGTCAATTATTCATCCCATAGAGAGGGCCACTATAAGTCAGAGTGCCAACACTGTTGCTAATGTCAATGGGATCGGAAAAAATAAGCCTTTGCCAGAAAGGGATAGCAAAACATATTGAAAAAATAATACAGTTGACCATAACAACACAACAAAAAAGGTGTATTTAAAACTCAACACAATTTTTTGTTTGGAAACCATTTGCTAAATCCCTATCATATATCAGATTCTACACAGGTCTATGAATCTCAGAGACAAAATGACACCGCTCTTGTGGAGGTCACATTCTAGGGGGGAAAAGCAGATATATGAACCATAATTTAAGTGTCATGTGATTGACGTTAAAACTAAGTAACCATGTATTCTTATTTTCCCAAGTTATGTCAGTTCAAATCCATGTGTGTTGATGTATTTTTGAGAGAGTCTTCTTTTACTCTCAAATGTGTCCCAATTTGGATGAAAAAGTATATGTATTTTCCTGGGGAGAATAGAGAAGAAAGTAAATTCCTGGGGATTTACTTCCCCAAGGCAGGTGATATTTAAGCTAGGTTTCAATTTAAGCTAGGTTTCAATTTCTCCAGCTGGAGAAAGCAGTAGACAATCGTATCAGAGAAAACGCTTGCACACGCATGTGCGCACACACACAGTAAGCATGAAACAACATAGGAAAATGACAGCAGTCAAATATCACTAGAGCTCCAAATGATTCTCCATCTCCCTACAGATAAAGTCCATAATTTTCACAACCTCAAAGATCTTCATGATCTGGGCCCGGCTACCTCTTTCTAACTTCATCTCCTACCACTGTCCCCTTGCTGGCTCTACACAAGGCACACTGGCCTGCTAAATATTCCTCAAACACACTTCCTCCTCAGTGCATTTGCCTGGTCTCTTCCCTCTGCTTGGAGCACTTTCCCTGACCCCCTTTGTAACTGCATGGCTTGTTTCCTCACTGCATTCGGGTCTCTGCTCAAATTTCCCGTTATTAGGGAAGCCTTCCTATACAAAACAGGATATCAATAGTTCTCTGTTCCTGCTGTAGTTTTATGCATAGCACCCAGCATGGTCTCACACGGTAATGTCTTGTTTATTGGTTGCCGCTTGCCCTTCCATGCCAGCTCTTTGAGGGCAAGGGCTTTGTTTATTCTGTTCACTGCTATTTCCCATATCCCTGGCACCTAGAAGAATTCCTGGCACATCACAGGTGTCCAATAAATACTTCTTGAGTGAATGAAGTATAGGAGTCATGAAGACAATGGAAGCTGGTGGCAAGTGATGAAGTTAGAGGGTTAAACGTGTTCCAAAAGATTGGTTTTTTGACCATGACTCGTGGCTTGTGGGATCTTAGTTCCCTGACCAGGAATTGAACCCAGGCCCTCGGCAGTGAAATCTCTGAGCCCTAACCACTGGAACGCCAGGGAATTCCCACATTCCAAAAGACTGATGTGTGTTTGTGGGAGTGGGCAATCCGTCACAGGCATCCGTCATTACAGACCCCCAGGACAACAGAACCATTGTAATTTGATTCTTAATTTTCCTAGAAAGATAAGTCTTAAAATAGAAATGAGTGAAAATGCTATATCTGTCCTAAATGTTTATTGTTACATATTTATGAATACGACCAATAGAAAACAAAAATGATGAGATCTAATGAAACACTTCATGGCTACCAGGAAGCAACTTGCATTCCTCTTCCTTTCCTGCATTCTACAACGTTTTACAAAAGGTCATAAAGAAAGTGCTTTCCAGACCGGCTAGAGTAAAAGGAGGGTGAGTGAGTTATCTCTTGCTGTGTAATACCTCAACTCTGAGTGGCCTAAAACAACAGCCGTTCGTTGTTTCTCATCTACGGGTTCTCATCTGTGGGTTAACTACGTGCTTCTGATAAGCGTCAGACCAGGCCTGGATGATTTTCCTGGGTTTGCTTGTAAGTCTGAGTTGACAGGTCAGCTAAGGGCTGACTGGTCTAAGCTGCCTATTCTGTCTCACACGGTTTATCATCACGCAGGTGATCTCACACTTGTTCCCATGGAGAAGGAGGGTCCATCACAAAGATAACGTATGCAACACCTGCTGAGATTCAGGCTTGGTCCTGGCACACAGACACAGCCACTGCATTCTGTTGCCCGAGCAAGTCACAAGGCTGGTCTAAAGGGTGGGGAAAAAGCCCTCCCTTTCACAAAGGAATTGCAAAGTCACATCGCAAAATGTGCAGAAACAGGGAAGGGTGAAGAATTGGAACCATTTTTGCAATCTATCACAGTTTGCCCTCTGGCCACAATATGATTCATATTCTTCCCATATGTTAAATACACTCACTCCCTCATATCAAGAAAACACCTGTTCACTGAATTATCTATTAGCTTACACTAAGATGACTTTTTAAGCTTACATTTCAAGAAGCATAATAACATCTGGCACGACTAATAAGTTGGTTTAGGAAGAGCCCTGCATGCATATGGAGGTGACTATTCATAGCCCCTGAGATTGAGCTGTCAGTGAATAATATTTGGCAAGGAAAAAAATAGAAGGAGAGAAATCAACATGAACCATGACTGGCAGAACCATAGTCCTGTTATTTTTAATGTAAGTTTTAGAAGATGATGGATAACTTATATATATTTATAATACTTTGTGTTCCCAGCCCATCGTAGAATCAACAGGCTTCCAGGTAACCTACTGGGAGCAGTCAAGGAACTAAACTATAAATTATCTTTGCAGATTTGTCCTTTCATGTCACTTAAAAACTTGGCAAATAATACAATTATTTTACAATAGTAGCTTAACACAAATTGAAAGACTGGGCTTTAGTCTCAGAAGTGTACGTGTAGTTAGTTTTAAGCATGCTTAATTTTCTGCCCAAGCATTTGCCCACCCAGAGGCATGTAATGAAAAGCGATTGAACTTGTTTCTGTAAGATTCTTTACTCCTTTCAGTTGCTGGGTTTATGGACCCATTGTTCAACAGTTTTCTCTTGGATTTCAACCCATGCTTGATTGGTTGCTAAACAAAAATGTAAAGAATGCCAAAAAGTGTAGTAGGCATTTGGACAGATTAGGTGATAAAGTACCATAATTATGCAATCAACAATTAAAAGGCCAAATTGAAAAATTTAAAGGCCAGTGCCCAAATTTCTGTTTGTAGTTATCATCCCAGTATATGCTTGGAACAATGTACACCAACAAGTGTGGGAAGCCAATTTAAATCTTTCAAGCAGTGCCACCACTGTTTTTTCTTTCCCGTGTCTAGAATGCACTTTAAGGTAGTGAACCCGATTTAATAAAATATATATCATATAGGAGAGCTGCCACGGTTATTCCAGGTTCACATGCAAATTTAGGGATGGTAAAAGTGAATTCTCAGAAGTACTATTGGGAAGACAGTTTGAGAGAAGCTACTAAGCAAGGAGTAATTTGTTGGACTAGAATTCTAGCTACAGTAATTCCAAGTCCTAGCTACTCTCTTTATGAGAAGTAGGGGCAACAACCAAAACTACCATTATCACACAATACAGGATCTATGGACGACTGGTAGAGTAAGGTGCCTTAATAAGTCATGCCCCCTTTATTGAGACCCTTGCATCATTCCCTCCCACACTGATTTTGAGCTTGGCCAAGTGACTTGCTTTGCTCAATGGAACACTGGCCAAAGGACTTCAAAATGGCTTGTGCATTGGGCCTTATTCTCTCAGAATTCAGCTGCCATATGAAAAACTCTGAATTAGTCTACTAAAGACACATGGTTTTGCAAACAGGCAGTGACGCCATCTTAGACCATCCAACCCCAGCTGAGCTACCAGATGATCGCAGTCATATGAGTGATCCTAGCAAGAGTTGCAGAAGAACTATTCAGCTCAACTCAGCCGAAATTATTGATCCATAGACATGTGAGCACATAAGATGGTTATTATTTAAGCCACTGCATTTTGGTGTGGTTGTGATATGGGAAGAGATAACTGATATGGCAGCAAACTATCACAGCCTCCCATTCTTTTCTTAAGGTTTGACCATATCTTTACTTATACTTCCAATCCTGCCAGTTTCTTCAGCTTCCCAGACTATTCTATCCATCCTCTGTTGTACCTGTCCTCAGTCTCTGAGATGCTATCAACTCAATTCAACAAATATTTATTGAGCACTTATTCTTTGTTCAGCCTTCTATTAAATTACTAAAGATGCTATCAGGTACCCATTCATTAAATGGGCTTCTCTTCTGGTCTAGCCTCTCTGTGTGAATATATGTTGAACAATACAAGCATTACAGAGTCAAGCTATATGAAAAACACTGTTGATTTTTAAGAAGGAGTTACAGCTTATAAAGGGAGCTTAATAGTTGCCTCATGTGAAAGTGAATGTTGGACCCTAGAAAGTGTGGTGAGTCCGTGAAGGCATAACTCTGGGTGGTGGGACTGAGGGAAGGATGGATGGAAGGAAAATCAGAAATGTGCAGAAGAGTCATGGAAATCAATATAAGCACATTTCATGCCGTTGCTTTATGTCTCCAATCATCTTTCTTCCTTTTCTTATAATTCCTTACTTTTTTATTTACTTATTTTATTATACTCCCTTCCTTTTCCAGGCTAATTCTAAATATCGGGAAGCTTCAGTATATATAGAAAACTATGCTCTGAATGGCTTACTCTGTCTTGTAACAGTTTTAAAAATGTTGACGTACAAGCATAAATTGAGGGAATTTTATGACTGTTGAATTCTCTACATTTGTTCAATACAGTGTAACATCACTTAGGAATTGAACTTTTTTATGTGCAACATAATCTTACAATGCAGATGGCAAAGTGTCATTTTGATGGAGTTCTTCATCTCCCCATACTGTCCGGCAGAGGGCGCCTTATGTGGAAGGCAGCTTTAATCGTTTTTTCAAGATTATTATGGACTGAAAAACATTATTCTGAAATGTGGTAGATTTATCTTCAAAAATTATAAGGCTCTTTAGAGGATAATTATACGCATATGTACTTTTAAACTGTATTGTAATTCACATATTAATTTGTTCCACATAGGAACGCCTACACTGAGAATCATTACACTTTTTCAGGTCAACATTCTTTAAAAATTATTTTAGCTTGTTTTATGTTATTAACTAGTTAATTATTATTATTGAAAATGATCTAATATTCTCTTTCTTAAAGGTCTGAAGTGAGTGGATACTGGCCAAATAATTTATACACTTAGGTATTTTGCTATATTTGTATCAATTAATATAAAAACCATAAAATACACCCATTTTAAAATCATAACTTGTAAACCTTTAGAAATAAATGTTACATAAAAATTTTTTGAAAAAGAAAACTTTGTCAAATACATTCTTTTTTCCTGAAAGTCTCACAGGGAAAAGCACAGTAGTCCCCTGGCATCTCCCCGACCATAGTGTTTATATCATCATTAGCCACAAAATCTGGTTGAAAGTGCAACAAAAATAAAGTGGTGGGTAAGGATGAGCCACATGGCTGGACATGCTTCAACAGCAGGCGTCTGGCCAGCCATGTCAACAAATGTGGTCCACATGGCAGAGTTGTGTGGTAGGAATGGGCCATGCGGTAAGGAGAGGAGAAATAGCCAGTCCTCTCTCCCAGTGTCGATGCTGCCCCCAAACTCACGCCACTCTGTTAGTGCCACCACGTTACACAATTCTAGGCAGAATCATCTGGAATCATGCAGTGTGACAGCTTTATTCATCATAGGAATGGGAATTTAAACCTTTCTGTTACACATTATGCCTTCTTCTTCACTTAACTGACCATATCTACCTAGTAACCACAAAGAAGGTGCTGTTTCTTGGTGGAACAGAATCTACATTGGGTTGTGGACCACAGCACAATAACTTAGGATGAAGTGGGACATTGTCATATTTCAGACAGGACAACAAAGTCATTTCATGCCACCGAATTTTGTTGGACCTCTATATGTATGTCCAGACAAGGTTAACCACAATAGCCGAAAACCAGTGCAGGGCACGGACAGACTAACTGCCTCGGCACAGCAAATGAAGAACATTGAGTTTAGACATTTTTATGTGAAATGAAAAATAAAAAGTGACAAGTCAAAACACAGCGTTTCAGTAATCACAGCTCCATTGGCTGTGTTAGTCTAACTCTTTAAACTCTTTGCAGATGAGTATGAAAATATTCCCGGATAGTTTCTTTTTCGTGCAAGAAAAAACAAGATTTTATTCAAGGAAATTGATTGACTCAAACTATAAATCAAAATCTGCTATTAACTATACTACTATGCTGATTCCAAAACAACAAAATGAAACTCACATATATTTATCTACAAACGCAAATTACTTTTGAAATTAATTTTAGATTATTTTACCTTCTCTAATTTCATTTTTTATTTGCAGTTCTTTCTTTCACCTTCCTCTCCAGCTCCATTTTTATAGTTAAGCATTTGTTTTTCTAATAATACTTTGCATACATTTTGTTCTTTATAGTTATCCAAACAATTTTTGAAATATTTTCTCATTGCATAAACAAAGAACTTTTAGATGGGCCGTTTTTTCAGAGGAAAAAACTGTGATTTGGTCCATTTCAGGAGTTGGCCATGCCCACAAGGGGGAAGCGGTGGCCGTGGGGCTCAGATCCAGGCTAGACAGATCCCTGCTCTTTCTCCTACATTAAGCTTCTCCCCTGCTTTCTGGTATTTTCCACCAACACAGGCATAGGACCACATCATGTAAAAGACCCAGGCCATGTTCACCCATGGATGTTGTCTATGGAGGGTATGTTTTCGTTTGTTTTGGTTCTATTTTAGTTAGTTAGTTTGTGTTTACTATCCATTTGTATTTACTACAAACTGTTTCTCCACCCTTTTATAAATAAATTGTATTTGGAATGGTCAAGTATGGGGACCTTTGTAAGAGAAAGACATTTGTGATGTGTCAAATTTAAAATGTATACCATCGGGCTTCCTTGGTGGCGCAGTGGTTGAGAGTCCGCCTGCCGATGCAGGGGACACGGGTTCGTGCCCCGGTCTGGGAAGATCCCACATGCTGCGGAGCGGCTGGGCCTGTGAGCCATGGCCGCTGAGCCTGCGCGTCCGGAGCCTGTGCTCCACAGCAGGAGAGGCCACAACAGTGAGAGGCCCGTGTACCGAAATATACCATCACAGAATAATGTCTTTTCACTTTAGAATTTTACAATTTTTCTGGACTGAATAAAACAGCAATTCTAGTAGCTAAAATAAATATGTGAAGAGAATGTGTTTTTTATCTTTATAACTATAGAAAAGATTTCTAAAATGGGAATTTAAAAGATACCTAAAAATATATTTGGAGACTACATACTATAATTCATTTTTAATGTGCTATTTTTAAAAGAAATTAATATGTGAAAAAGAAAAAAAATCCTATGAAGTATCTTTGTATATAATTCTAAAATTATTATTCTTTCCACAAAACCAGTGGGTATTTTAGGTCATCAAAATATTAAGTAAAAATGGCCTGGAAACAGTTAATAGTCTAAATTATCAAAGAAATTGAAGTAAAAGATTGAAACAACCTTTCTACACTAAAAAAGAAAAAATATATTCTTTTCCTTTAAGAACACTTTTGTTTATTCTTAACATGGAATTAAAGTATGTATTTCTTATCTAACATACTATTATTATGCATGTTAGAACTATTCAGTACGTTATATCTAATGTAACTATTAAGTATATTCCTTTTACTTAGTTTTTTTTTATCCTTTGGAGATATTTGAAATTCATAGTAATGTTTAAGTCATAAAATCAAGCTAATGATATTAGAATGTGCTTGTCAATTTTCTTCCTTGAGTAAACTACTTAAAACCTACAGATTTTTGAAGACTTTGAATGGTGACATAAAATATAATATTTTCTGATACAAACTTGAACCAGACTATGTCATTTAAGCCTTAGATAATGAATAAAAATATGTGAAATTCTCATGGCACTTTGTCACTTACAAAGTACCAATTATAAAAGAAGCCCTTTTTTTCTTTTGAAAATGAAAGCAAATATTTAATCTGGATTATTTTTGGCCTTTCATATTGAAAAATCTTACACAGAAATGTTTGAACTGTCTCTAGCATAGGTGGCAGCTAAAGGGAAACCAGAGACAAAAGAAATAAACAGAAACAGAGATCATAAAAGAGAGAAAGAAAAAGTACTTTTAAAAGATAGGGAAATAAGAAAGAGATTTAATGTAAATGTGATACAGTCATGATGATTTAACTCATACATAAGTACACAAGGCAAAACAATGGCCACATAAATGTGTTGGGTAAACTTTAAGGATCCAGAAAGGAGCCAATTTATTGCCCTGTAACCTCAGCGGCAAACTAAAATTATTTCCTAATAACAGATTTCCAGTCTTGCTGAATTACTGTGAAACAGACGGCCAATAACTTCCACTGAATCGCTCCCTTGGCTGTCTATAAAATGAGCACTGTGCACTAGATCCAGGTAATCTCAGGTGCCATTTTCCAAAAACTCAATCCTTGAAAATCTTTCCATGGAAAATAGTCACCAAACAGTTTAGGTTTGGAGAGTTTTAATTAACTACCTAAGTGACTAAAATCTAGAGAATAAAATCGCATCATGCTGATTAAAAACTTTTGATAACACTTACATTATTTTCCCTTTCACATGCCATCATCATGTAAAAGTATATTGTTTGGCCAAATATTTTTCAAAACCTCTATTGCTAGAAAATATTAACTCAGATATCATAAGAATTTCTCTCGTGTAATACTGAGATTTCCAAAGGATACTTAAAGCTCCTAATAACGTCATAAGTCAAACTTAAAATTTGTTTCTATCAATATTTAGAACAATAAGTGGGGGATGACAAATTTATACTGGTTTTTATATTAATTCATTCATTTAATAGGTATTTCACCTGATTCAGACATGTGGGTTTAGCCAATGGAGTCCTTTTTTTTTTCTTTTAGTATTTATGCAATTTCAAATTCAGTACAACCTACCATTATTATTTTACTGGTTGGTGGTAATTCTGTCAAACATGCAATTCTTATTTGAGACTTTTTACGAAAATAAACTATATAGATATAGATTTGAGTAAATGCACATATGTCCTTAATTATTGTTATACAGGGTTGAATATTTAATCTTTTTTTCTCTGTAAAGATTTTAACTTGCTTTAAAGCTTAATATTGGTACACTATACTTTTTAAATAATACTTCAAACACCTGGAGAAAATAAAGAGAAAAACTTGAGTTTATATCATATGCCTTGTGAATAAAAGGTAAAGAAATTAGAGTCATTTCACCGGGTGAAAAGTTTACTGTTTAGGTCACTGTTGACTCATCCATTAAGAAAACTGAATAAATGTTAAAACTTCAAACCTCTCTGTCTAGTTCTAGTTTAAGAAGGTAAATTGGGCACAAGTTGTGGCCAAACATATTCCCTGAGAAAAGAGTGTAATATAACATAGGAAATAAATTTAGTAAAATAATGGAGAAAAACTACCAAGGAGAGTATGTTATCTTCAGAGCTGCGGAGGAGGAGGTTGCCAATCTGCCCTTTACAAATCAAGATAGACTTTCAGAATTGAAAGGTCCTATGGAGGGAAAGCATTACAAATGAGGATAAAAACAGAGAATTAATTGAAGGTTTCTTTAAGCTTCAGGCAACTGACATTTACCCCCTGGCCAAAAAAGGGGGTCGGTGAGTTTCCTGTAGATGAGCGGCAGAAGGTGTTGGAAAAAACCCCTGAGGATTCAAGTAAGAATATTTGTCTCTTGGAGTAATTGTACGACTTCTGGAAGTTGGAAAGCCCTTATCCTGCCAGTAAATTATTTTGCCCACTTATTCTAAAGCGAAACCTTCTAAAGGACACATCTCATCCCACTCTACTCCAGTTCATGTAGAACTGCCAGTTATGGGAGAGACTCTATTGAAAAACTGTCTCACATAAACGACAGTAGAAAAACCCCACACCATTTATATATAGCTTTTCTTAAAATATGAGTGGGTGAAACAAGGCATATTAAGAGAATCAATAGTGGTAGCACGGAAGAAAAAGAATATGTAAGATTCCTAAAGAGAAAGAATGAAGAAAGTTAAGAAGTAGAAGGACAAAATTATCAAACAAATAACAGAAGAGACATTGCCAGATGAAATGTAGTCTGCATCTTGAACTTGTTTACTAAGTGTCCTTCATATTAAATTATAAAAGGCCCACAGATAGACATAACCTTGAGAAATTTGCATACCTCAGTGAAAAAGAGAAAATCCTAAAAACTTTCAGAGACAATAAGAAGTAACTACAAAGGAAGAAAAATCAGATACGTATTAGACTTTTCATCAGCAACACTGGCAGCTAGAAGAAGGTGGAGCAATGTCTTTAAAATTCTAAAGGAAAATTATTTCCAACCCAGAATTCCACACCCAGCTAAACGATCAGTCAAGTATGAGGCGAAAAAGTAAAGATATTTGCATATATGCAAGGGCTCAGAAAAATGTAACTCCCCTCATATTTCTTAGAAAGCTAGCTAAAGATACAATTCAGTAAATTAAGGAAGTAAAGTATAGATCCAGCCAAAAGAGTAGAGCAGTTCTGAAGAACAGTAGTACAGCTGACCTTAGAGAGGAACCAGGTAGAGTAGAGGAGGAGAAGGGGAAGGCTTCATAAAATGTGAAGAGTAGCTCCAGGATAAAAATAATTAAAGAGTGTGAACAACCTTTAGGATTCAATAAAAGTAAATTATGTCAAATAGGTAAATCAAAAATTTCATTGAATATATTAAAATTTTACAAGAAACTCTCAACTAATTATTTTTATAATAACTTTATTTTTAACCAGTTTTTAATTGAAGTATAGCTAATTTACAGTGTGTTAGTTTCAGGTGACAGCAAAGTTGTTCAGATATATATATATATATATATATATATATATATATTCTTTTTCAGATTCTTTTCCATTATAGGTTATTACAAGACATTGAATGTATCTCAGACTAATTATTAAACAAACCAAATTGCAGCCATTAATGGGATATAAGAAAAGAAAATCCACTTTATCTTCATGCTAGCAACATTGTCGTCCTATTGGTAAGGTAACCTTAGCAAACTGGCCTAGGAGGAACAATATTTATAAAGTCACAATAACATACATATCATTATTATACACATGTATATGTATGATCACTGGTTCTCAAATTTTAGGTCAATACAGACAAAGCCTAGAATTCTTGGCTATGATTATAAGATAAAATGTAAATGTTAACAACCATGACTATGTAAAAATGTAGCTGACAGAATGTGAAATGTGGCAGGTAGGAGCAAAATTACCCTCATCTTTCAGACTGGGGAATGAGGAAATACTGTCAAAGTTTAGTGAAACAAGATATAGAAATTTTAAAGTTATATAATATAACCAATAAAATAATGTAAATATATAATTAAAATATAACTAACAAAAATTGAGAATAGGAGCAGAAAAACTCAACATGCAGGGATCTAAATACGTGACTTTAACAGAAGGTGTTCAACGATGTGGCACAGAGTTGAGAAATCAAGAAATGTAAAGAAATATTAACCAGAGATATGAAGATAATCAATAGAAAACCTAAAAATGAAAATGGTTGACATTGTCTCTGTAGGCCTAGGGTAGGCCTGGGGATGGCTGTGACTATTGCTTTGAATAGTATGCCCCGCCCCCTTCCCCAGGCTCTTTGTTCCAAAGTTCATGCTACTTTGATGAAACACTCTTTTTCAAAATTAGATAGATAATTTTACAGGATAAAGATTTTGCTTAGACATAAAAATAAAAAACAGTCAAGACAATATAATTCTGGACTGGTCTTCCTACTGGAGAAAATGATTGTAGCTCCTATTTCCTGAGCACCTACTTTGTATAAGATGGGATGCTAAGCACTTTATTTTCCTTGTTGCTAAAGTTCAAGACAAGGTAGAAGCTATAATGCTCATTTCACAGATGTGGAAACTGAGCTTCAGGAATTTAAGTAACACAAGTTTGAAGTAACAAAGTGGTGAAGTGGTAGAGCAGAACCTATTCCAAAGGCAAAAAAAAAAAAAAAAAAAAAAATTAAAAACCAAATGAGAGGCCAGGGACCTTCAAGACGGCAGAGGAGTAAGACGTGGAGATCACCTTCCTAACCACAAATACATCAAAAATACATCTACATGTGGAACAACTTCTACAGAATACCTATTGAACGCTGGCAGAAGACCTCAGACCTCCCTAAAGGCAAGAAACTCCCCGCGTACCTGGGTAGGGCAAAAGAAAAAAAAAAAAACAGAGACAAAAGAATAGGGACGGGACCTGCACCTCTGGAAGGGAGCTGTAAAGGAGGAAAAGTTTCCACACTAGGAAGCCCCTTCACTGGCAGAGATGGGGAGTGAGCGTGGGGGAAGCTTTGGAGCCATGGAGGAGAGTGCAGCAACAGGGGTGCAGGGGGCAAAGCAGAGAGATTCCCACACAGAGGATCAGTGCTGACCGGCACTCACCAGCCTGAGAGGCTTGTCTGCTCACCCGCTAGGGTGGGTTGGGGCTGGGAGCTGTGGCTTGGGCTTCAGAGTTCAGATCCCAGGGAGAGGACTGGGGGTGGCTGCATGAACACAGCCTAAAGGGGGCTAGTGTGCCACAGCTAGCTGGGAGGGAGTCTGGGAAAAAGTCTGGACCTGCCTAAGAGGGAAGAGACCATTGTTTGGGGGTGTGAGAGGAGAGGGGATTCAGAGCACCCCCTAAACGAGCTCCAGAGATGGGCACAAGCTGCAGCTATCAGTGCGGACACCAGAGATGAGCATGAGACGCTCAGGCTGCTGCTGCCGCCACCAAGAAGCCTGTGTGCGAGCAAAGGTCACCCTCCACACCTCCCCTCCCGGGAGCCTGTGCAGCCCGCCACTACCAGGGTCCAGTGATCCAGGGACAACTTCTCTGGGAGAACACATGGTGTGCCTCACGTTGTCACGCAATGTCACGCCAGCCTCTGCCACCACAGGCTCACCCCGCATTCCGTAACCCTCCCCCACCCCACCCAGCCAGAGTGAGCCAGAGCTCCCTAATCAGCTGCTACTTTAACCCTGTCCTGTCTGGATGGGGAACAGATGCCCTCAGGCAACCTACATGCAGAGGCGGGGCCAAATCCAAGGCTGAACCCCAGGAGCTGTGCGAACAAAGAAGAGAGAGGGAAATTTCTCCCAGCAGCCTCAGGAGCAACGGATTAAATCTGCACAATCAACTTGACAAACCGTGCATCTGTGGAATACCTGAAAAGACAACGAATCATCCCAAAATTGAGGCAGTGGACTTTGGGAGCAACTGTAGACTTGGGGTTTGCTTTCTACATCTAGTTTGTTTCTGGTTTTACGTTTATCTTAGTTTAGCATATTATCATTGGTAGATTTGTTTATTGATTTGGTTGCTCTCTTCCTTTTTTATTATATATATATATATATTTTCTTCTTTTTCTCTTTTTGTGAGTATGTATGTGTGTGCTTCTTTGTGTGATTTTGTCTGTATAGCTTTGCTTTTACCATTTGCCCTAGGGTTATGTCTGTCAGGTTTTGGGGTTTTTTCTTAGTAGTTTTTAGCACTTGTTATCATTGATGGATTTGATTTTTGGTTTGGTTGCTCTCTTCTTTCTTTCTTTCTTTTTATTACTTTTAAATATTTTTAATTTTATTTTTTAGTAACTTTATTTTATATATTTTTATTTATTTATTTTTCATTCTTTCTTTCTTTTTCTTGCTCCTTTTCTTCTGAGCTATGTGGCTGACAGGCTCTTGGTTCTCCAGCTGGGTGTAAGGCCTGAGCCTCTGAGGTGGGAGAGCCAAGTTCAGGATATTGGATCACCAGAGACCTCCTGGCTCCACGTAACATCAAACAGCCAAACCTCTCCCAGAGATCATCACCCCAACAATAAGAGCCAGCTCCACTCAACAACCAGAAAGCTACAGTGCTGGACACCGTATGTATGCCAAACAACTAGCAAGACAGGAACACAACACCACCGATTAGCAGAGAGGCTGCCTAAAATCATAATAAGGTCACAGACACCCCAAAACACACCACCAGACATGGTCCTACCTACCAGAAAGACATGACCCAGCCTCATCCACCAGAAGACAGACACCAGTCCCCTCCACCAGGAAGCATAAACAACCCACTGAATCAACCTTCCCCACTGGGCGCAGACACCAAAAACAACAGGAACTATGAACCTGCAGCCTGCAAAAAGGAGACCCCCAAACAGAGTAAGTTAAGAAAAATGAGAAGACAGAGAAATACACAGCATATGAAGGAGTAAGGTAAAAACCCACCATACAAAACAAATGAAGACGAAATAGGCAGGCTACCTGAAAAAATATGAAGAGTAATAATAGTAAAGATGATCCAAAACCTTGGAAATAGAATGGAGAAAATACAAGACACGTTTAGCAAGGACCTAGAAGAACTAAAGAGCAAACACACAATGATGAACAACTCAATAAATGAAACTGAAAATTCTCTAGAAGGAATCAATAGCAGAATAACTGAGGCAGAAGAACGGATAAGTGACCTGGAAGATAAAATAGTGGAAATAACTACCACAGAGCAGAAAAAAGGATGAAAAGAATTGAGGACAGTCTCAGAGACCTCTGGGACAACATTAAACATACCAACATTCAAATTATAGGGGTCCCTGAGGAAGAAGAGAAAAAGATATGGACTGAGAAAATATTTGAAGAGATTATAGTTGAAAACTTCTCTAATATGGGAAAGCATATAGTCAAACAAGTCCAGGAAACGCAGAGAGTCCCATACAGGATTAATGCAAGGAGAAACACGCCAAGACACATCTAAATCAAACTATCAAAAGTTAAATACAAAGAAAAAATATTGAAAGCAGCAACAAACAACATACAAGGGAATCCCCATAAGGTTAACAGCTGATCTTTCAGCAGAAACTCTGCAATCCAGAGTGGGTGGCAGGACATATTTAAAGTGATGAAAGGGAAAAACCTATAACCAAGATTACTCTACCCAGCAAGAATCTCATTCAGATTCGACAGAAAAATTAAAACCGTTAGACAAGCAAAAGCTAAGAGAATTCAGCACCACAAAAGCAGCTCTACAACAAATGTTAAAGGAACTTCTCTAGGCAGGAAACACAAAAGAAGCAAAAGACCTATAATAACAAACCCAAAACAATTAAGAAAATGGTAATAGGAACATATATATCTATAACTACCTTAAATGTAAATGGATTAAATGTTCCAACCAAGAGATGCAGACTGGCTGAATGGATACAAAAACAAGACCCATACATATACTGTTTACAAAAGACCCACTTCAGACCAAGGAAACATACACACTGAACGTGAGGGGATGGAAAAAGATATTCCATGAAAACAGAAATCAAAAGAAAGCTGGAGTAGCAATTCTCATATCAGACAAAATAGACTTTAAAATAAAGACTATTACAAGACACAAAGAAGGACACTACATAATAATCAAGGGGTCAATCCAAGAAGAAGATATAACAATTGTAAATATTTATGCACTCAACATAGGAGCATCTCAATACATAAGGCAATTGCTAACAGCCATAAAAAGGGAAATCGACAGTAACACAATCAGAGTAGGGGACTTTAACACCCCACTTTCACCAATGGTCAGATCATCCAAAATGAAAAAAAGTAAGGAAACACAAGCTTTAAATGACACATTAAACAAGATGGACCTAATTGATATTTAAAGGACATTCCAACCAGAAAAACCAGAATACACTTTCTTCTTAAGTGCTCATGGAAGATTGCCCAAGATAGATCATATCTTGGGTCACAAATCAAGCCTTGGTAAATTTAAGAAAATTGAAATCATATCAAGTATCTCCTCTGACCACAATGCTATGAGACTAGATATCAATTACAGGAAAAAATCTGTAAAAAATTCAAACACATGGAGGCTAATCAACACACTACTAAATAACCAAGAAATCACTGAAGAAATCAGAGAGGAAATCAAGAAATGCCTAGAAACAAATGACAGAGAAAACACGACAACCCAAAACCTATGGGATGCAGCAAAAGCAGTTCTAAGAGGCAAGTTTATAGCAATACAATCCTACCTCAAGAAACAAAAATATCTCAGATAAACAACCTGACCTTACACCTAAAGCAATTAGAGAAAGAAGAACTAAAAACCCCAAAGTTAGCAGAAGGAAAGAAACTATAAAGATCAGATCAGAAATAAATGAAAAAGAAATGAAGAAACAATAGCAAAGATCAATAAAACTAAAAGCTGGTTCTTTGAGAAGATAAACAAAATGGATAAACCATTAGCCAGACTCATTAAGAAGAAAAGGGAGAAGACTCAATATAATTAGAAATGAAACAGAAGTAACAACTGACACTGCAGAAATACAAAAGATCATAAGAGACTACTACAAGCAACTGTATACCAATAAAATGGACAACCTGGAAGAAATGGACAAATTCTTAGAAAAGCACAACCTTCTGAGACTGAACCAGGAAGAAATAGAAAATATAAACAGACCAATCACAAGCACTGAAATTGAAACTGTGATTAAAAATCTTCCAACAAACTAAAGCCCAGGACCAGATGGCTTCACAGGTGAATACTAACAAACATTTAGAAAAGAGCTAACACCTATCCTTCTCTAACTCTTCCAAAATAAAGCAGAGGGAGGAATACTTCCAAACTCATTCTATGAGGCCACCATATACCAAAACTAGACAAAGATGTCACAAAGAAAGAAAACCACGGGCTAATATCACTGATGCACACAAATGCAAAAATCCTCAACAAAATACTAGCAAACAGAATCCAACAGCACATTAAAAGGATCATGCACCATGATCAAGTGGGGTTTATCCCACGAATGCAAGGATTCTTCAATATACACAAATCAATAAATGTGATACACCATATTGATAAATTGAAGGAGAAAAACCATATGATCATCTCAATAGATGCAGAAAAAGCTTTCGACAAAATTCAACACCTATTTATGATAAAAACCCTCCAGAAAGTAGGCATAGAGGGAACTTTCCTCAACATAATAAAGGCCATATATGACAAACCCACAGCCAACATCATTCTCAGTGGTGAAAAACTGAAACCATTTCCACTAATATCAGGAAGAAGACAAGGTTGTCCACTCTCACCACTATTATTCAACATAGTTTTGGAAGTTTTAGCCACAGCAATCAGAGAAGAAAAAGATATAAAAGGAATCCAAATCAGAAAAGAAGAAGTAAAACACTTTCATCAGTGTCTTATGGTTTTCTGCATCACTGATGAAAGAAATTAAAGATAATACAAAGAGATGGATTGGAAGAGTCTTGGATTTCTTGGATTGGAAGAGTCAACTTTGGGAAAATGACTATACTATCCCAAACAATCTACAGATTCAATGCAATCGCTATCAAACTACCAATGGTATTTTTCACAGAACTAGAACAAAAAATTTCACAATTTGTATGGAAACACAGAAGACCTCAAATAGCCAAAGCAATCTTGAGAACGGGAGGAATCTGGCTCCCGGACTTCAGACTATACTACAAAGCTACAGTAATCAAGACAGCATGGTACTGGCACAAAAACAGAAATATAGATCAATGGAATAGGATAGAAAGCCCAGAGATATACCCACACACATATGGTCACCTTATTTTTGGTAAAGGAGGCAAGAATATACAATGGAGAAAAGGCAGCCTCTTTAATAAGTGGTGCTGGGAAAACTGGACAGCTACATGTAAAAGAATGAAATTGGAACACTAACTAACACTATACGCAAAAATAAACTGAAAATGGATTAAAGACCTAAATGTAAGGCCAGACACTATCAAACTCTTAGAGGAAAACATAGGAAGAACACTCTTTGACATAAATCACAGCAAGATCTATTTTGATCCACCTCCTAGAGAAATGGAAATAAACACAAAAATAAACAAATGGGACCTAATGAAACTTAAAAGCTTTTGCACAGCAAAGGAAACTACAAACAATACAAAAAGACAACTCTCAGAATGAGAGAAAATATTTGCAAATGAATTAATGGACAAAGGATTAATCTCCAAAATTTACAAGCAGCTCATGCAGCTCAATATCAAAAAAACAAACAACCCAATCCAAAAATGGGCAGAAGACCTAAATAGACATTTCTCCAAAGAAGATATACAGATTGCCAACAAACACATGAAAGGATGCTCAACATCACTAATCATTAGAGAAATGCAAATCAAAACTACAATGAGGTATCACCTCACATCAGTCAGAATGGCCATCATCAAAAAATCTACAAACAATAAATGCTGGAGAGGGTGTGGAGAAAAGGGAACCCTCTTGCACTGTTCGTGGGAATGTACATTGATACAGTCACTATGGAGAACAGTATGGAAGTTCCTTAACAAACTAAAAAGTACCACATGATCCAGTAATACCACTACTGGGCATATACCCTGAGAAAACTGTCATAATAGATGAATGGATAAAGAAGATGTGGCATAGATATACAATGGAATATTACTCAGCCATAAAGAGAAATGAAACTGAGTTATTTATAGTGAGGTGGATGGACCTAGAGACTGTCATAGAGAGTGAAGTAAGTCAGAAAGGGAAAAACAAATGCCATATGCTAACACATATATATGGAATCTAAAAAAAATGGTTCTGAAGAACCTAGGGGCAGGACAGGAATAAAGATGCAGACATAGAGAATGGACTTGAGGACACGGGGAGTGGGAAGGGTAAGCTGGGACGAAGTGAGAGAGTGGCATGGACATATATACACCACCAAATGTAAAATAGATAGCTAGTGGGAAGCAGCCGCATAGCACAGGGAGATCAGCTCGGTGCCTTGTGACCACCTGGAGGGGTGGGATAGGGAGGGTGGGAGGGAGACGCAAGAGGGAGGGTATATGGGGATATATGTATACGTATAGCTGATTCACTTTGTTATAAAGCAGAAACTAACACACCATTGTAAAGCAATTATACTTCAATGAAGATGTTAGAAAACCAAATGAGGGAGGTCATGTCAGATCATCCCTCAAGGTACATTTCAAATCTGACATTCTCTAATTCCACAAGCAGAATGACAGCAAAGTCTACTCACTCTTCCATGTCAATCTAAAAATCAATCCAGACACCCAAAAGAATGTGGGTCATTAGATAAGATTTCTTTCCCAGAGGTTGTGTGTAGGGTCCAAAATGCTCGTTATCTAGCACAGGTGCAGGAATTTTCCTTTGCAGGCCCTACACCTGATGGGTCTGCCTCACATTCATATATACTTTATTCAATTAACATTTTCTTGAATCTACATTTCTGCATACAAAAATATTACTCTGTTATAGTATAACAGTAAATCAAACAAAAAAGAGTCTCTCTGTCAAAGCTTTGTTTATGTTTATTTTAAGAGTGTTCAAAACTCCACTCCATGCAGTTAGGTTTTACAGCTCAGGAAAGCAAGCTCCAAATTTACAGATATTTCATAACATCCTATCAGCATATGAGAGCTTCCTTCACAGCTGGCACAGAGTGGCCTTTCTTCTGTCTCTTCTAAATCGGTAGGAAGCTCCTTAGATCTCCTTTTGCGAACATTTTCTCTCCTGGCAGTGGGCAGTCACAAAGGATATGCTATTGATCTGGCGCTGAAGTGAAAATTTCCACACGATGAGAGAGCGCACAGAAGTACAAGTTCAGGCAGGAAACCAATGATTTTATTAATTATTGCTGGTTGCGTCATTATAAAAAATACTCTCAGGCTAAAAGGCAACATACAGAATGTATGTGTGTGTGTGTGTGTGTGTGTAAGAATGAGACAGAGGGAGAGAGAAGGAAAAGGGGACACGAGATGAGAACGAATGCCATCCTGTAGACACCCCACCAGCACTCACCAGAGGAAATCAAGTTCCCGCCAGTTTGGCTGGGGTTCAGCGCCATCTGCATAGTATTTAAAAGTGAGAGCCAAACTCTGAGCTATTTTATTGGAGTTAGTAAAGAAGCTCTCCAATCTATATCTGAAACTCAACCGTTCCAGCTTCTGAGCATCACTAAAAAGAGCTTACGGAGGTCAAGAAACTTAAAAACAGCAAGAGGAACCGCTTTGCAGTCCATATAAAACTAGGAATCAGTAGCCTGAGCATTTGAGAAGACCATTTTGTCTCTCATGAATGGTGGGAAAATTCTGAGGCAGTTCTTGTGGGGAAATGTATGAGATAGAGGATAATAATAGTACTAATAGATAAAGCATACAGAGGACTTACTCAGAGCCAGGCACTGTTTTACGGTTTTAACATTCACTTATTCATTCAATCCCCACAGTAACCTTGTGTGGTATTATTATTATCCATAATTTGCCGATGAGGAATCTCCCAGGACCAGTTCCTAAGATAAGAATTCTCTTCCTAACATTGGTTTTTAAGTTCTGCTCTCTCAAAATCCAGTGCTTGTTTTTGTTCCCAAGTGACTCAGAAGTAAGCAAACGTGATTCTTAGTTTCTTTCCTTATCCATGAAGCATTTAAGAAACACATAGATTTGAGTAGATTAATAAAACTTATCTTGACATAGTTAATAGTAGTAATAGCTAACCTTTATTGAGAGCTTTCTATTGCCAAGCTCTGCTTTTCACATAATAAATTAAATCAATCCCTACAGCAAACCTGTAAGGTAGATGTTATTAAGATACCCATTTGCAAATGAGGAAACTAGGCACAGTGTTAGGTAACATGCCCGAGACCACAAAGCCTTCAAGTAGCTGAGACAGGGCTGAATACAAGCCAATTGGCTCTTGAATCTCTACTGTTGCTCTGGCATCTATTGCTGCCCTCAAAAATCAGTGGCTAAAACCAACAATTTATTATTATTTCTCTCAGTTCTGTGGGACTACGGGGCTCAATGAGGGTTCTCACTTGGGGCCTCTCAAGCAGTTATAATCAGATGGCAGCTGGGGCTGGAGTCAAATGAAGACATGACTGGGCCGATCATCTGAAATCTCTTCACTCACAAGTCTGGTACCTCTGCAGGATGGCTAGGATTGCGGGGGGCTGGCTGTCCTTCTCTCTCTCTGTCTCCACCCAGTCTTTCCATGTGGATAGCTTGGGCTTTCTCACAGCATCATGCTCTCAAGACAGTAGGATTTCTTACATGGCAGCTGGCTTCCACTTGTGTGAGAAATCCAAGAAACCCTAGAAAAAGCTGGAAAGTTTCTATTTTACTTAATCTTGAAGATCATGTAGCATCACTTCTCCACATTCTATTGGTCAAAAGCAAGTCACAGGATCCACCCAGCTTCACGGGGAGGGGAATACACAGAGTGTAAATACTGGGAAGCATGATTCACTGGGGGCCCATTGCTGGACATCAGTACCATAGCTCTTAGCTACCATTATTTGCTGCTTATACTATAAACTGCAGAGCTGAAGATTTGAGCCCAGTTTGAACAAGGCACAACAATACTACTGAAAATAAGTACACAGAAAATCCTTTCCAAAATCATTGTCTTCTTCTACTAGATAGATCTTCAGAGGTGGCACTGAGTTGCCTCAAGATGATATCAGTGAGAGGAAGTCCAAAAATGTCTGGAAAGATTCTAAGCCTCATTAAGTAAGATAAAAATTAGCATTTTTCTTATTCCTTCCCTCTTTGGAACTAAGTTTAAAGTCTCCCTAGAAGGCAGGCATTTTCCTGATTGAGTTCGTGTCCTAGCTCTGCTGTTAAATAGCCTTGACTAACTTCTCAGCATGTTTCCCCTTCCTTTAAAAGTGCTTATTAATGTTCTCCATCATGGAATTGATGGAAGGATCAAATAAGATTATACACATAAGGGTACTTTGGAAACTAAAAAGCAAAGCACTCCTCACTATTGGATCTTGCTATTGGTGGATTACTGGTTGATGTACATCTCCTCTACTAGGCTGTAAGCTCTGTGATATGAGGGACTGTCCTGGACACTGCAGCATCCTCATTGCCTAGAATAGTGCTGAGCTTATAGTTAAGAAGACCATATGCTTTATCATCCAAGTAGGAACACTGTCAAGAGTGAAAGGGGACATTTTAAATAATTATGCTATAGACCAACAGATGTAAAATGGACCTATCCTAGTAGATACTGAATGAACATTTACTGACTACAAATATTACTTATGGTATTTATTTTTATATTTATATTTGTTCCTTTCTCATTATGAATCTTGTCATTCTCTCTTATCCCATCTCTCCTTCACTGTCACCCAATTTTATCTTTACTTTCAAAGTCAGAACTCAAATTATATCCCATCTTTAATGGTAAATTAACTCTTCCATGAATAGATTATCACTACTCTGAATGTCAAACTACCTCCCAGGAATTAGAGCTACATTTGATTAATCCCAAATATGATTGTTCGGCGCCTACTATATAGCAAACTCTTAGCTGGGCTAGGCAGCACTGACCAAGACAAGCAAAGTCTTTGTCTTCAGAGAACTTACATTCTTGTGCAGTTAAGCAGACAATAAACATACAGATATTACAATCTCAGATTGAGGTAAGTGCTATAAAAGATATAAAATAGAAAGATTTGGGAGTCAGTGATGGAGGTTTTAGGAAAGGTAGTCTAGAGAAAGAAGACATGGAAGCTGAAATCTGAATGAATGAAAACCCCAGGCATATGAAGGGCTGGAGAAAGTGCTCGAAGCAGAGGGAGCAGCAAATACAAAGGGCTGAGGGTGGATGAGCTTGGCAGCACACTGAGGAACAGAGAGGTCATATGGCCAGAGCCTAGTGAACAAGGGGGGAGAACGGTACAGCTGTGGTTGGTGATCACTGGCTTTGAAGTAGGATAGACCCACATTACAATGCTGACTCTCCTTATCCCAGTGGTATGCCTGGGCAAGTTATTTACACTTTCTGCGTCTATTTTTCAGGGTTGATGTAAGGATTAAACAAGATAAAGGAGTGTGAAGCATCCTATACACGGTAGATACCATATAAATGGGAGATGCTAGAGTTACAAAATTACCTTGAGTTTCCCAAATGAATGCTCTTAAAATAATTCATAAAGGGCTGTATTTGTAACCTACTAACCCAAAGACTAGACAAAAATCAAAATCAGTATCATCTTGAAGTTTTTTGTTTTTACATTTCTCTGCTGGTCATCAAAAATTCACATATGGGGTCAATTTAAATATAGATTGGGCAGAATAAATATTGATATAAGTCATTTATCTTTTCTGGAAATTCCTCTGGAATCCCAGACTTGGTGCTCTTTACCTGTTTTCTAATCCCCTTGTCTCAGTGCCCCTTACACATCATTGTTAATTCTCCAGCTAATATAACCAATACTTAGGCACCATGTTCCCTATCCTCTTTTTAACCCTCACCACATCCAACTCTGCATTTTTCATAGAATAACATAGTGTTGTTTCTAAAGAAATCCCAAGCTAGTCAGTCCATGCTGAAAGGGATGAAGATTTCTAGTTAGAACTTGGCTTTTTTGTGCTTGTCCTGAGTTGCACTTGTTGTGTAGGTGCCATTCCAGCCGCTCTCCACTGAAATGGACAGTGTATAAAGTCCTTTGTGCAGCTCTGCAGGTGCATTAATTATAGACTACCTGGATGCATCTAGAACACTTGGCAGTAGCAAGACAGTAGTCAGTGTTCTGTTAAACAACGTTTCCAACGGTGTGTATTGTGGACAACTATAACAGACAGTCAGATAATGGCTCAGTATAATCCAGGAGTCATTTGATCATACCAATTGCATCCCTACTCAATTTTGTTGCAAAATAAATCTTTTTCTTTGATAATAATCCTTGAAGGTTGATAACAGGTATCAGCCTTGGAACAAGGTATAGGAGAGTTATATTTACTGTCATGAAAATAATTTCTAGTCAGGGAAATTCATTAGCATTACTGAAATGTTGGCTCTCGTATGGATATGCCCTAGTTCTTTACTGAAGCCAGGAATCCCGAAGGCATTTTCTTACTTTGTCTTCAAATGTGGAAAAACTCAGTAGTGCCAAAGATTCATTTTTTTTAAAAGATGAATCTGAGTGGATTCTTCACTAAATGCATAAGAAACGGAAGCAATTTGAATGACCTGTGTTGAAAATTAAAAAGCACTCATGTGGAAGAATCAGCATGTGGATCTCTCATATGAAGAAGAATAAAAGTAATTAAATCATCCTTTTTTAGTTAGTCCAAAGAAAACCCACCAAGATGAAAACAGTTTGCCAGCTCATTAGGTAAAGAACACAAAGGCAGTCAGAATTCTTTTAGCTTCCTTGAAGTTCAGGGTAAGGGAACAGACCAACCAGTATAGAAAGACTGTTCAGGTACCTGTCTCCCCCTCACACACCCTTAGAGAATATCACCTCTACCAAAAGGAGAGCCTGTTTCCCTAGTCTTATTTTTATTTAGCTAAGAAAGGTCTCTTGAGAGTAATTTCTTGACTTGTAGAGGAAGATGCGGGTGATGGCAGGGGCTGAGGTTTTTCTTAGTAGACAGAAAAGAATTACACTGTGGGAACTCACCAGTTCCAGAGGAGGTGAGTTTTCACATATTTAATGTCATTCATCTTGTAATAATATCAAGGAAGGATATACAAAAGAAAGTTTTTTATGGCTAAGTTTTCGTAGCTCCTTCAGTTCCCTCAATGGACAATTAGTGACTAATAAAAACAGCCACATTGAATATGAGAAGGGATAAAGCAGAGAAAACAAGAACAGAATTCTTTGGGAAGGGAAACAAGCAGACATGTGCCAATACTTAAATTTAATATTCATTGTGAACTAGATCTTTTTCTTGTTCTTCTGTGTTTACCACTTGCAAAGGACATAGCCAAAGTCTCATGAGGAAAAAAAGCTGCCTTTCATCTGGCTCAGTAATTTTATGTAAAATTACCAGAGAGGGACCCCTTCAAGGGCCTGAGAGTGGGCTCTTGTCTAACACTCTGAAATGAATTGTCCAAGGAGACACATGTACTGACAAAGCGAAAGGCTTTATTGGAAAGGGGTGCCAGGGCAGAGAGCAGCGGGGTAAGGGAAGCCAAGAGAACTGCTCTACCTCATGGCTCACAGTCTCAGGTTTTATGGAGGTGGGGTTAGTTTCCAGGTTGTCTCCGGCCAATCATCTTGCTCGTGCCCATATTTGGTTCCACTCAAGGCCCTCCCTGGTGGCACATGCATATCTCAGTCAAGATAGATTCCAGCACAAGGGTTTCTGAGAGGTTGGCAGGACATATTATGGGTTGGTGCCTGCTCCCTCTTTTTGGCCCTCCCAAATTCTTCTGGTTAGTTTTGGAGGCAGCTTATCAATTCCATGTTCCTTACTGGGACCTCCTGTTGTGAGACAATTTATGCAAGTGGTTATTTTCATGCCTGGCCGGGGTGAGTGGTTTTCGTCCACAGTTCCCTACCACCATCACTATAGACTAGGAAAAATACACTGACTTAAGGGAAATAGCATAATGGTATTTCATTTACCTCTGGAATCATGGACTCATAAATACAAGAAAAGCATTTTTCTGAAAGTCAAACTTCTGAAGTTTCCATCAAAAACCACAATTATACTCTCTAATCCTTAGCACGTAGGCTGTGTCTCAGCCCCAGTCTTACACTTTATTGAGTCCCATGGGCACAGGTTCCCAGAGGATTTCGTCACTGCGGTATCTCTTCAGCACTGGAATTTACACTGAATCCACAACCTCTTTCGTTTTCCCATTATGGCACAAAAAGTCCTCCAGATTCTTATGCTTCTACCCTCAGAATCATCTTGGACATATTACTCCTTTTCTTCATGAATAATTCCATTCCATTTATTGCAATAAATGTGTATTGGACCCTAATAAGTGCATGAGATACAAGGCTAAATAAAAGAACAATCCTACCTTCAAGAGACTCAGAGTGTGGTGTGAAAGAAAGACACATACACAAGTGACAACAACACAAGTTGGACCAAGATCAGTTCTAGCGGAGACATGCAGAGTGAAATGACTGAGGAGTAGAGTTTCAACAGGCAGAATGTGAGGAAAAGCATTAGAAGCAACTGTGACAACATGAGCACAAGCAAAGCATGAGAAACTAGTGAGTATATTCAAGGAAATGAAAGTGACCTGTACGTGGAGTAGATGGAGAAATTCGGTCAAAGATGAGGCTGGACAGCTCATATATGTACTCTGTCTGTCAGCACAGATCACCAACTGTGATCTTTCCTCTACCCTGTGTTCTTTTCACACACTTTCTCTTATTCCTGTTGCCAGAGAAGATTTTTCAGTTAGTTCATCTCTTCACGTTTGATCTGCTGAACTAGATTATAAATGCTTAAGGAAAGAAACCATGCCTTCTATGTTTTTTTATGTATACCAAACAAGAGCAAGGATTGTACACAAAAAGCAGTCTTAGTGATTCTGTGTTGCACTGGGCACACTCCTCCAGTGCCTGTGGTCTTACAGGCAATTTTCTTCACAAGCAGAGACTCCAGTGGAGAAGTCAACATCCTTAGGAAGTAACTAGTGACCAAGATGGGGGCAGGGGGAGGAACCCAATTTTTGCTAAATAGAAGGTGGCCCGAAAGATTATAACATTCACGATCACCTGATTATTAGAAAATGGGGAAAATCTTAAAATACTGAAATTCCTACTACCTCTTCCAACAACTATCTCAAACTAGAAACAATGGGTTAGAAAGTCCAATTTCAAGATCTACTGAAAATCATCAGCCTGAAGAATTTTATTCTTTTTTTATCTCCTCCTACAACAATATTTCACAGTTCAAGTTTTGTCTTTACTTGTCCTTTTTACAATCTTTTTCACAATTTTAAAGAATGTAACATGCATTCTGTGGCAGAAGAAAAAAAAAAAAGACAGGATAGCACCAGATTTACTCTGACCTTTTGAAGGTTCCAAATTTAGTTAGTTAGCCATTTCTATCCTCTGAGCTTTTCAGAAGCTCATGTGTTGGAGAGAACTAAAAATGGCAAACCCCTCCAAATTACCGGCATTTAAAAGGTTAAACAGTTTATTTTTATCCCACTAGCAGAGAATGAAAGCTCCTGTGTGTTCAGGCTTGCTATGACAAAGATCACAGCAAGGAACTGGAAATGATCTGTGCTTAACCCTTTCCATCTACAATCCTCAAATCTCACTCTGGGGATTTTCTTTCCAAATTTTGCAAAGTGTTAAACTGTGCCTCTCAAGATTGGTCACAAGGCAGCACAGCTGCTCCCTTTCTTCCTCAGAGTTGATCATCTCTGTCCTTAGAAGTCCAGAGTGCAGGATTCAAAATCCCCCCAATACGGAACTCTCACTGCAATCAACAGACTCCACTCTCTGGGCTGCTTCGGGGAGCATATGATTCTTCTGTGTAGGGCAGTTTTCCCTCAAATGAACATTCTGATTCACGTTAATGGATTGCTTTCTCTGTGACCAGAAATAACTATTTTCAATGATATTGAGGGAAGCAAGAACCAGACTCATACCTTTTCTGTAAAAAGGTACAATGGCATAAAAGGGCAGTTAGGAACTTCAGAAGGAAATACTTAACCATTTATAAGGTATATGCTTTACTTCTCTCGCTCTGTCTCTCTCTTTCTGAAGATTAACTCTAACAATTAGTTTTATAAATTCACCACTTTGGGGCACACGTGCAGAAGGTGAGAATCCCAAGAGTAGATGGTGGACGCTTTGTCTTATCGCCTATGAATTAGGCTTGTGTGAGACACTGCACCTCGTTCAAGAGAAATGGGGTCACCAAGAAGCAGGCTCAGCAAAGGGAGGGATGCATCCAGCTACTTAACAGCTTTGATCCTTTCTTCCTCTCCTCCAGACAACTCTCAATTTCCTACCAAAATAGCCATGGCTTATCTTTTCTTACTCATTTCAAAACCTGCTTTGAGAACACATAAATGGGTGGCAGAATTTCCAAGCATGAGAAAAGTGAACTACCCACTCTCACAAAACAAAGAAAGCCTGCTGCGCTGTTAAAAAACGAAAGCATTAAAAGTGGAGTTTTTTGTTTCTAATATTGATTTGGCCTTTGGAGGCACAGTTTAGGCTTTTGTGACCTATGCTCTGAGAGCCATCCTGGAAAGCATAGTTAGGAGGTGTGGTTAAAATACAGGTCTTAGATAAAGAAATTCACTACTTATGCAAAAGCGATTCTCTCTGGGGTCCTAAAACTACATCTCTATTCTCAGAAAACAAAAATGTAAGTGATAATAATGTGTTACATTCCTTGAATATATCAGCCTTACAAAACCACCGCTAGCCTAGGTTTTAAAAAATGTATTTGCTCTCTTCAAAGAATTTTCCTTCATAATATAAAAATTCTTTTTTGCCACCTTTAGAGCACAGGGATGATTGGAACACGGGGGAGTCGAATCTTCTGGGGAGTTAAATCCTCAATTCAGCATGTAAGGTGAAAATTACATAATCAAAATTACCGTTAAAAATCCCTCAAATTATCCATAAAGTAGACTGTACATATTTCTGTATATACAACAGTATACAGTAGTTTCTATTCATGCTAAATCGTGGCAACTTCAACCCTGGATTAACAGAAGGAATAAAAGGTCTATGAAATGTACGCAGCTCTCTGGGCGTTTAAAATAGGAAAGGTAGGAAAAGATAGAGGATTGTAAATCTTTCATTTGCTTGCATGATTTGTTCTATTCTCTGTTAATACTTAGCCTCTACGACCTTCGTACACGTTCATAGGATTTTTTTTTTTTGGTGAGTATTAAACAAAGTAGAGTCGAATCATACCCCCAAACATGCATATGCAGGCTTGATGTGACTCTCCTGTAATCAACTATGATTCTACAATCCTAATCATTTTATAAAATGCATTTGCATCCATTATGCCATCTGACCCTCATTAGGTAACAGGGACAAGAGTGAGCATTCTCAGTTGTAGATGAGGAAAAAGTGACCTGGAAGTTAAGCTGCTTCCTCAAGGTCACTCTGTTCATTAGGGGCAGAACTGGGAATTCAAACCACATCATCTCATTCCCAGTGTAGCAGCTCTTCCAAAGGATCCCACTGTTCAGAAGGCAGTTGACATAGAAACTTAGTGTACCTTTCTTCGGGGGGCTATAGGGTGTGGAAAAAATGAAAAGAGAAAGGAATTAAAAACAAAACTTGTTGTGGTCACCCACTTTGAGACCCATCTTTGGGAGGAGAATGAGATCTGTGAAGAAACCAGAAAGACATAATTTTAAAAGTTATGGATGGTTTCTGAGAATTCAGAAAAAAAAATTTTTTTGGAAAAAGAGGAAACAAGAACCTAGTAATGTGGCAATGTTTGGATCTTCAGTTACCTAGAAAGACTTACACTGACACTAACCACAGCTGAAATATGAATTTTGCACTAACCCTTGAATGCTACAAAAATATATCAAAGAAGAAGAGGAAAAAGGAGGATGAAAACAAGGAAGAATAGAGAAGAACACAGTACTATATCCTTAGGAGTCATTTCCTCAGAATCTAGAGACCATTCATACACAAACACAATAATCATCCAAATTTATGTTTTAGGAAGTGTAGAGGAAGCAGAATTTACTTTTGGATTATTGAATAAAGGCAATAAAAATTGACATTATGAACTGAGCAGCCGAAGAGTTTGTGTTCAATAGGATGGTTCTGTCTCAAAGCTGGCAAAGGCTTTAAAGACTGCTCTTTGGTATTGAGGAAGTCCTTTTAGAGTTTAACATTCTGCTTTAATCTAATGAGAAAACGGTCAATGCTGGCACTTAACCAAGGGAATTTTTTCCCCAGGTTGCGATTACCTAATTCATTTCCAAGAATTAGCAGCAGATACTTCTCATTCTCAGTCCCATAGTAAAATGGAAAAATTAGTTGTATCCCCCAAATTCTTGAAATAAGTCAAAATGATTTTTGATGAAAAAATTAATGATAATTATTTTATCACCCCAAGAAATGAATAGCACTTGGTCTTGAGTACCAAATGTGAGACAATTTTAATGACCAAATTGTGGAATCTGGAATCTAGTCCTGATGTTCAAAGGGATATCAATAGGATTCAATATTCAAAGGGGAGATAGGGGGTTGAGAGAACACAGTTAAAGGCAGTGTTTAAAAAAAATATAGAACATTTTGTGTTTACACTATGATTGTTTTTTAAATCCTTCAATAAACATATTCATATATTTTAAATGAGGACAAAACAGAAACTTTTTCAGATAAAAGAAAACTGAGAGAATTCATTGTCAGGAAACCTGTATTAAAAGACGTTTTTCAAGCTGAAGGGAAATGATGCTGGATGTAAAGTCAAATCTATATACAGGAATGAAGAACACCAAAAATGGTAAATAAGTGTGTAAGTAAGAGATTTTCTTATTTATCTTCTTCCCAAAATTTTCCTAAATGACAATTGACTGTTTTAAACAAAACTACGGTGATAAAAGTCAGAAAACAGTAGTTATTTAACCAGGGGAGCAGTGGTGCAAATGTTCTATATCTTGATCTAGGTAGGATTGTATGCGTACATATGTAAGTTAAAAGTCATCAAACCTTCACAAGTCATACCTGATTTTACTATGTGTAACTCTTCTTCAATAAAGTAGTGTTAGAATGGAAGAAACATAAGGACACAGAAAGGTTTGAAGTCAAGTGATATAAAAAGATAACAGGAAAATAATAGAAGAGAGCAGTGTAGCTGCATTAATATTTAATCTAAACAGTCTTTAAGGAAAAAATATTACAGGTAAAATTTGTACTTTACAATAATAAAATGTTTAATATACCAAAAAGATTTTTAAATGTAGCCTCAAATATAAAGCCAAAATTGACAAAACTAGAAGTGAACAATATAAAAATCTACCTTCATAGTAGGACATTTCAGCACATTTTCCCAGGAATTGATAGATCAAACAGGGAAAAAAAAATCACTAAGTTTATATAAAATTTGAACAGTAAAACTAATAAGCTTGATGTAATGGACATATATAGACTATGCAACCCAACAATTGGAGGTGCACCTTCTTTTCAGGCACAAAGGATATATTTACAAAGATTGACTAGAGTGGGGGCTTCCCTGGTGGCACAGTGGTTGAGAGTCTGCCTGCCCATGTAGGGGACACGGGTTCATGCCCCGGTCCGGCAAGATCCCACATGCCGCGGAGCGGCTGGGCCCGTGAGCCATGGCCGCTGAGCCTGCGCGTCCGCACCCTGTGCTCCGCAACAGGAGAGGCCACAACAGTGAGAGGCCCGCGTACCGCAAAAAAATAAAAAATAAAATAAATAAATAAGATTGCCCAAGTATTAGACCATACTTACAGCAAGCCTCAAACAATTCCATTTACCTCAATGTAATTAAATGAAAAAGTCAATGATCAAAACAATATTAGCTAAGAAATCTTTTTAAATGCCCTACTAAACTACTTGTTGGTCAAGGAAGAAATAATCATGTAAATAAAGGTGGGAGTATTGCTATTAATCAGAGCAGAGAGATGGTGTGGTTGTTGGGAAAGAATGTGGAGTTCACAGGTGTTTGGGGTTTGTTTTAACATGGGGGATATAAGAGTGTTTTGTGTATTAATGGGGAGGATCCTCATTAATGATGCTGCTGGTCAGGACAGGGGCAAGTAATTGCATTTACACACACACGCACACAAGAAACAAGTTTCATGAAGTAATACCCTCACTTATGGGTACTTACCCTTACTTTTGAGACATAAATTCAGATATTTTCTAACATATTTTATTATTTCTATTTTATTCTATTTTTTATGAGAAATTCAAATTTAATGAAGTTGTATTAGAATACAGCTATGCCCATTCATTGGTTTATCTAAGACTGAGTTCGAACCACAGCAGCACAGTCCAGGAGTCAAAAAGCCCAAAGAATTAACTATCTGGCCCTTTGCAGAAAAAGTGTGCTGACCCGACCCTGATCTAAAGGATCATTTTTCCCATTACTTCTGATACGACGTTTAGTGCTGTAGGGGGCCTTCCAGTGGTTCCCAGTCCTGGCTACACATTGGAATCACTGCAGGGGCTACTAATTTGAGCCTCTCTGGAGGTGAGCCCAGGAATCTATATTTACAACCAGTGCAGTCAGCCAGTAGGATTCTGTGCTGTGAACTCCCAGCTATTAGATGGATAAGTTGTTAAGCCCCATCATTTTGTTATCCCTGTGAGGGGAAATGCCTTCCCAAAGAGGATGAAGATTGACATTGGCAAAACCCATATTTCCTGCTACCAAGAACACTACTTGTAGGGCTCTCAGAACTGAGTGTTTTATTCTATTTTTTAAAAGCTGGTAGCAACTAATTATTTGATTTCACAACCCTAGCAGGTAGTAATCTAAAGTTTGAAAAATCCTACTACCAAAATGACTTAATCCTTGCCATTCTTTCTTCTCTCCTGTTTTCCAAGTTGAAGGCAGTGGTCTCAATAGTTTTTTTTAATAGGCTATGGGATAGCTCATACTCACCATCATAAGAATGCAGCTACCCTATATTTACAAAATGCCTTAGAGTCTTCTGAATGCTGACTCCTGCTTTCTTTCCATGCAATACCCCCAGCCCAATGATATAAGTAGCACAATGCATTATCCACATTTTATAACTTAGGAAACTAAGGTTAAAAGATATTAGGCAATTTGACCAAGGTCACAGAGTCAATTAGCAGCACACCTATAACTGGTAACTGGCTATTCTGTCTCCAAAACAGTATTCCTTACTGTCCCTATCACCAAAAACCAAAATGTAAGCTAAGACCTGAATTCTACCACATTTCGGGAGACCCAGAATAAACGAAATAGGTGGGATAACAAAGAAAAAATGATCCTAGTTGGAAATCAAAGGAGTGGGGAGAGATACATAAGAGGCAAAGTAAATTCTAATGTCCTATGGACAAAGGGCTAATATAAATATATATGTATACATGCAAAGCAGGATAGCTTATCATTGAGATCACTTATAATAATAAGTGCTTATCCTTACTTGCTAATTCATTTATGTTGGGTTATCATTCAGACTTAAAATTGATGTCTTTGTACAAATTATCAAGTTAATAGAGGTCTGGTTTTCAATAATAAAACATGAAAAAGAAACAGCTATTCAAAAATTCTTGCTTTAAAAAGAAAAAACATGCCTTCATTCTCCTTGGCATCATGAGAAATATTCCCTCAGGAAATTAAAAATCATCCACCATTGTGTGCCTATCTTACTTCCATGATACAATTACAGAAGCACTGAAGATTAGAAGACAAAGGCTTAACTGTTTTTAGAGATAAATTTATTTCCTGTAAGAACATAGACTATCTCCTGTATTTATATACACCTTACAGATCCTAAAACAGATGGTGATAACAAAATAAACCTCTATTTAAATTGAATAATAGCAGAAAGTTAACAAGCACTGGTTCCAGATTTTTTAAAAAAAACAAAGAGAAGCACATGTGTTTTCCTTACACCACTGTCTAATGTGGTTGGAAAACACACACAACAGCGATTTACCCTAGGAGCTTTTTGTGTTGCCAGTTTTGGCGAAAAAGCTTCTCTATAAGAGATCTATCAAATAGAAAGTTTTGATACACTTTCTATTTGATAAACACTTCTAAAAGAGATAAACTACTCTGGAAATGCTGTGATACCGATCATAAAGTTGTTTCAAGGAAGGTTTTAAGATTGCTCATTGGAAGCCCATGCATGGGGTCACAACTTGGGAGCTACCTTGAAAAAATTTTGAATTAACTTTTAGAGACACTTCCAAGGTGATTTAAGGACAGTCTTTTGGAGTTGATTTTAAACAATGACAACCAGGTTTAGTGTCTCTACTCTTTGGAAAACCAAAGATTTAATTGGAAAAGCACTTAACGTTGTCTGCTATGTTACAGGAGTTCTTTTCTTGCATAGTGTTTGTATTATTTTTAACTACTCTCTTTGTATAATCTTGCCCTGTGTTTACCCTACAGTTTCCTTTTGTTTCCTTGTCAACACACTCACTCCCGACAATCAGATTCTATTATTTTAGCTTACTCAGTGGCTCTCAGATTGTTCATTGAGAAGATCACATCACATCTCACCACAGCTGTTGGCAACATGTCTTGCATGAAATAAACAAATTTTATTTCTTCAATATATAGTTCAGTTAACTTATTTTATCAGTGAACTCAAATGTCCTTTTAAAAATCTGAAAAGGTTTTGAATTTAAGATACAAAAGTATGGGGCTTCCCTGGTGGCGCAGTGGTTGAGAGTCTGCCTGCCGATGCAGGGGACACGGGTTCGTGCCCCGGTCCGGGAAGATCCCACATGCCGCGGAGCGGCTGGGCCCGTGAGCCATGGCCACTGAGACTGCGCGTCCAGAGCCTGTGCTCTGCAACGGGAGAGACCACAACAGTGAGAGGCCCGCGTACCGCAAAAAAAAAAAAAAAAAAAAGATACAAAAGTATGCCAGTCTCTAAGGTCTTTTCTAGGATCAGGAAAGGAACACAAATATCCATAATACTATTTACACATAGAAGCTAGATCTTTGAAAGTAACGAACACTCTGCATTCCACTTTCAATTACTAAGTTTTCACTGTAAAAATTGTTATACCAAGTGGAAACTTTGAAGTGCTTTCATTTTCAGTCCACAGGCTTGGAATGAGGCTCCCAGCCTCTGCTTCAGGAGTGACTATAGTGTACCACCCTGTTTGCCTGATTGGTTCAAAACTGGGCCAATGACATAGCAAGGCCACTCAGAGGGATTTTTACTGGAAATAAAAACAGGGAGTTCTCTCTCTCTCTCTCTCTCTCTCTCTCTCTCTCTCTCTCTCACTCACTAGAAATCTCTAACATTTCACTCTCATCTTCTCCAGTCAATCTAATGTCAAGTTCTAATTTTTAAAAATTCTTTTGCACTATTTTAAAATGCATCCCTTTATCTCACTCAATTCCTTATCATTTTAGCCTCACTTAATTTCTATTGACTCCTAACTAGTTTCCCTGCTTGGCCCCCTTCTAAGCCATCCGATTGTCAAAATAATTTTTTTTAACTACCATTTTCATCATGTCATATTAACAGTTCATATTCTCAGAGATACAGGCCTAAAAACTAGGAAGAAGCATCCATTCCTTTTTCCTCATTCTTCATAGTAAGCTGGTCACCAAATCCTGTCAAGTCTACCTCCATAAAGTCATCTCTAAATATCCTCCTTGGGGACTAAAATATAAGGACATCATTTGAAAAGAAAGAAAGAAATAAACAAACAAACATACAAAGAAAGAAAGAAAGAAAGAAAGAAGGAAAGAAAGAAGGAAAGAAAGGCAGAAGAAAAAATGCAAATGGCTCTTAACATCATGAAATCATACTCACCCTCATTAATAACAGAAATGTACATTAAAATTATACAACTGAATACTTCATACCTGCTAGGATGGCTGTATCTAAAAAACACAGAAAATAACAAGTGTTGACAAGGATGTGGAGAAATTGGAACTATCATACTACCAGTAAAAATGTAAAATGATGGAGCTGCTGTGGAAAATAGTTTGGCAGTTCCTCAAAATGTTAAACATAAAATTACCATATGACTCAATTATGCCATTCTTTAAATAATTTTTTTTTTTTTTTTTGTGGTACGCGGGCCTCTCACTGCTGTGGCCTCTCCTGTTGCGGAGCACAGGCTCCGGATGCGCAGGCTCAGCGGCCATGGCTCACGGGCCCAGCCGCTCCACGGCACGTGGGATCTTCCCGGACCGGGGCACGAACCCGTGTCGCCTGCATCGGCAGGCGGACTCTCAACCACTGCGCCACCAGGGAAGCCCAATTATGCCATTCTTAAGTATTTACCCAAAAAAACCTGAAAACGGACTCAAACAGATATTTTTGTACCAATGTACACTGAAGCATTACTCACAGTAGTCCCAAAGTGGAAACAACCAAAGTGTCCATCAACAGATGAATGGATTAACAAAATGTGACCTACATACAATGGAATATTAGTCAGCCATAAAATGAATGAAGGTCTAATAGATTCTACAACATGAATGAACCTTGAAAACATCAAACTAAATAAAATAAGCCAGTCATAAAAGTACAAATATTGTATGACTCCACTTATATGAAATATCTAAAATAAGCAACTTTGTAGACAGAAAGTATATTATAGGCTACCAGGCATGGAGGGTGGGCAGACTGGGGAGTTACTGTGAATGGTTGCAAAGTTTTTGTTTGGGGTGATGGAAAAGATTTAGAAACAGATAGTGGTAATGGTTATACAATACTGTGAATGTAATTAATGCTGCTGAATATACACTTAAAATGGTTAAAATGGCATATTTTATATTATATATATTTTATCACAATAGAAATTTTACTTACATTATGGTAAATACTTCCCTATTAGATTGGCAAAGATTGAACATTTTGAGGCTGTATTACAGTTTGAGGCCACATGGAAACTGGTAGTCACACGATGCTGGTAGGGATGTAGAAAGGTACAATCCCTATGGAGGAGAATTTAGGAATATCTAGCAAAATTACATATGTCTCCTCTACCTTTTAACTCAGCAATTCCACTTTTAGGTATCTATCTTAAAGATACTGAAAAATTACAAAATGACATATGCCCAAGATGTTTCATGTCAGCACTATTTATAACAGCAAAAGGCTGGAAACGAGGGGAATAGAGAGGATTCAGAGGTTCCCAATTTTTTTAAGCCCTTAGTTTTTTAGAGCAGTTTAAAGTTCACAGCAAAATTGAAAGATATATATATACACACACACATTGGTTTTGTAAGAAACCACCGAACTGTCTTGGAAAGTGGCTGTACCATTTTGCATTTCTACCTGCAGTGTATGAGAGTTCCTGTTGCTCCACATCCTCAGTAGCATTTGGTATGTCAGTGTTCCAGGTGCTGGTCTTTCTAATAGGTGTGTAGTGTTTTAATATGTATTTCCCTAATGACATATGATTCTTTTCATAAGTTTATTTGCCATCTGTATACTTTCTTTCATGAGGTGTCTGTTAATGTCTTTGATCCATGTTTTAATTGGATTGTTTTTCTTATTGTTGAGCTTTAAGAGTTCTTTGTACATTTTAGGCAACAGTCCTTTATCATATATGTCTTTTGCAGATGTTTTCTCCCAGTTTATGGCTTGCCTTCTCATTCTCTTGATATTGTCTTTGTGAAGCAGTTTTTAATTTAAATAAAGTCTAGCTTATCAATTATTTCTTTTATGAATCATATATTTCATGTTGTATCAAAAAAGCCATCCTATGATCCTATGTTATATTCTAGGAGTTTTATAGTTTTGCACTTTAAGTCTATGATCCATTTTGAATTCATTTTTGTAAAGAGCATAAGGTCTATGTCTAGATTCATTTTTTGCATGCAGATGTCCAGTTGTTTCATCACCATTTTTGAAAAGACTATCTTTGCTCTATAGTATTGCCTTTGTCTCTTTGTCAAAGACCAGTTGACTAGACTCATTTGGGTCTATTTATGGGCTCTCTATTCTATTACATCGATCTATTTGTGTATTCTTTCACCAATACCACAGACTACTGCAGATTTGTAGTAAGTTTTGAACTCGGGTAGTATGAGTCCTCAAATTTTGTCCTCCTCTTTCAATATTGAGTTGGCTATTCTGAATCCTTTGCCTCTGCATACAAACTTTAGAATCAGTTTGTTGATATTCACAAAATTACTTGCTAGAATTTTTACTGGAATTACACTGAATCTATAGATCAAGTTGGGATGAACTGAAATCCTGACAATGTTGTGTCTTCCTGTCTATGAACATGGAATATTTCCCCATTTATTTAGTTTTTCTTTTATATCATTCATCAGATTTTTGTAGGTTTCTCACACAGATCTTGCGCATATTTAGATTTACACCTAAGTATTTCATTTGGGCAGCAGTGCTAATATAAATTGTATTGTGCTTTTAATTTTAAGTTCAACATGATCATTGCTGGTATACAAAAACGTAATTGATTTTTGCACACTAACTTCATTTCCTGCAATTTTGCTAAAAATGCTTATTAGTTCCAGGAATTTGGTTTTGCCTTTGTTTTTGCTTTTTGACAATTCAATGGGATTTTCACATAGATTATCATGTCGTCTGCCAACAGAGATAGTTTTATTTCTTCTTGGCCAGTCTGTATGCCTTTTATTTCCTTTTCCTGTCTTGTTGCATTAGCAAGAACTTCAAGTATAATGTTGAAAAGAAGTGGTGAGAGGAGTCATCATTGCCTTGTCCCTGATCTTAGTGAAAAGGCTTCACATTTCTCACCATTAAGTATGATGTTAGCTGTAGGTTTTTTGGTAAATACTCTTTGTCACAAGTTTAGGAAAATTCTCCTCTAGTCCTAGTTTACTGAGAGTTTTTAACATGAATGAGTGTTGGATTTCGTCAAATGCTTTTTGTGCATCTATGATGTGATCATGTGATTTTTCTTTTTTAGGCTGTTGATGTGATGGATTACATTAATTGATATAACAATGTTGAACTAGCCTTGCACAGCTGGGATAAATCCCACTTGGTCATGATATACTGTTCTTTTTATACATTGTTGGATTCAATTTGCTAATATTTTGTTCAAGATTTTTGCATCTATGTTTATGAGAGATATTGGTTTGTAATTTTTTCTTGGAATATCTTTGTCTGGTTTTAAAATTTGGATAATAATAATGGCCTCATAGAATGGGTTAGGAAGTACTGCATTCCCTTTGCTTCCATTCTCTGAAGGAAATTGTAGACAATTGATATAATTTCTACCTTAGATATTTAGTAGAATTCATTGGTGAACCCCTTTGGGCCTGATGTTTTCTGTTTTGGAAGGTTATTAATTATTGATTCAATTTGTTTACTAGATATCACCTTATTTAGATTGTTTATTCTCCATGTGTGAGTTTCAGCAAATTGTGTCTTTCAAGGAATTGGTCCATTTAATCTAGGTTATCGAAGTTGTGAGCATTGAATTTGCCATAGTATTCCTTTATTATTCTTTTAAGGTCCATGGATCTATAGTGATATCTATTCTTTCATTTCTGATATTAATAATTTGTGCCCTCTCTCTGTTTTTCTTATTTAGCCTGGCTAAAAGTTTATCAGTTTTATTGATCTTTTCAAAGAGTTAGCTTTTGGCTTCATTGATTTTTGCTATTGATTTCCTATTTTCAATTTCATCGATTTCTGCTCTAATTTTTATTATTCCTTTTCTTCAGTTTACTTTGGATTTAATTTACTCTTCTTTTTCTAGTCTCCTAAGGAGGAAACTTAGATGATTGAGTTTAGATCTTTCTCCTTTTCTAACATATGCATTCAATGCCATACATTTTCCTCCAAGCACTGCTTCAATTACATCTCACGCATTTTGACAAGTTGTGTTTTCATTTCACTTCATTTTCAAAATAATTTTAAATTTCTCTTAAGATTTTTTCTTTGTCTCATGTGATGTGTGTTGCTTAATCTCCACATATTTCAGAATTTTTTAGTTATCTTTCTGTTATTGATTTCTGGTTTAATTCCATTGTGATCTGAGGGCAGGCATTGTATAATTTCTATTCTTTTAAGTTTCTCAAGATGGGTTTTATGGCCCCAGATGTGGTCTGTCATGGTGAATGTTCCATGTGAGCTTGAGAAGAATGTGTATTCTTCTGTTTTAGATGAAGTAGTCTATAGACGTCAATTGTAACCAGTTGACTGACAGTGTTGTTGAGTTCAACTATGTCCTTACTGATTTTCTGCCTGCTGGATCTGTCCATTTCTGATAAAGGGATATTTGGGAAATTCTTTCTCTCTCCTTCACTTTTGAAGGATAGTTTTGCACAGCAGAGAATTCTAGGTTGGTGGTTTTTTCTCTCAACATTTAAAAATATTTTACTCTATTCTCTTCTTGCTTGCATGGTTTCTGAGGAGAAGTTGGATGTAATTATTTGTTCTTCTGTAGCTAAAGTATTTTTTCTCCCTGTGACTTCTTTCAGGATGTTATCTTTACCTTTTATTTTCTTTACTTTGAAAATAATATGCCTATATGTAGTTTTTGTTTTTTTTTTGGCATTTATCCTGCTTGGTGTTCTCTGAGCTTCCTAGATCTGTGGTTTGGTGTCTGACAATAACTTGGTAAAATTCTCAGTCATTGTCATTTTAAATATTTCTTCAGTTCCTTTCCCTCTTTCTTCTCATTCTGGTATTCTCATTATGTATATGTTACACCTTCTGTAGTTGTCCCATAGTTCTTGGATATTCTGTTCTGTTTTATAGTCTTTGTTCTCTTTGTTTTTTTGGTTTGGGAGGTTTCTATTGATATATCCTCAAGCTCAAAGATTCTTTCCTCAGCCATGTCCAGTCTAGCTCATCAAATCATTCCTTATTTTTGTTACAGTGTTTCAATCTTCAGCATTTCTTTACTGTTCTTTCTTAGGAATTCTTCCTCTCTGTCTACATTGCTCATCTGTTTTTGCATGCTGTACATCTTTACCCATATTAACAGTATATTAATCATAATTGTTTTAAATTCTCAGTCTAATCATTTCAACATCCCTTCCATATCTGGTTCTGATGCCTGCTCTTCAAATTGTGTTTTTTGCCTTTTAGTATGCCTAGTAATTTTTTCTTGATAGCTGGACATGATGTACCAGGTAAAAGCAATTGCTGTAAATAGGCTTTTAGTAACATGATGGTAAAATTTGGGGAGATGGAAAGTGTGGGAAGAGGGCAAGTGTTTTATAGTCCTATGATTAGGTTTCAATCTTATAGTGAGCCTGTACCTCTGGATGGTGAACTTCGCAGTGTTTCTCAGTCCTGCCCCCTCCACCATTAGGTGGGATAGGATGGTTATAGCTGACTAGGGTTGGGTATTTCCCTTCTGCCAGGTCAGTTATGTTCTGCTAATACTGAAGCAGGTTAGGCTCTGGTTAACTAGATTTTTTCTGAGAGCAGGGCTTGTTAAGAAGAACAGAGTGCTCAGGCACATTTCAAAATGGTTTATTTGCCCTCCCTCTACCAGAAGCATGAGGGTTTTTTTATCCAATATTTACTGTGACACCCTGGTTGAGCTCCTGGAGATAAAACTCACAAAACTGTGTGTGTTTGTGTGTGTGTGTGTGTGTGTGTGTGTGTGTGTGTTTCAGGGTTGGGGGGGATTCTGATGGCTAGATTCCCCTGGATTTTTAATCTCTCATACTTGTCCATACTGAGCTTCCAGAAATTCCTCAAGTTTTCTTATCTCAGTACTGGCTCCTGTGGCAGTTCCCACTCATGGGTCTCTAGTTCAGTAAGCTGTGATTCCCTGTATCTTCCTGTCTGTCTCTCCAATCTCGGGGCAGTGCTTTACCTTGTGTCCTCACCTCTCTTACAGATACAAGAAGAGTTGCTGATTTTTCAGTCTGTTCAGCTTTTCCCTTGTTAAATGGAATATCAACATCCAAGCTCCTTACATGTGGAACCAGAAACCCAAACTTTCTTGATTACAACATCCTTAATGAGTCAGTAATTTTTTAACTGAATGCCTGAAACAAAAGAAACATCTAACAGTTCTGTTTATTAAGTAGTTAGGTCCAGCTTACATAATAAATATTTATGTCCTAACATCTTAGCAGCCATTTGAAAAAGAATAACACACATTAATTGAAATAAAAGATAATTTTTTTCTTAAGTAACCTTAGCAAGGAGATGTGTGAACCTATTTGGTGCTGTATAACTTCTCAAACCTTAAAATCAGATTGAACCCCAACTCCCTCATTTTCTACTCCACATTGATTTTCATGTGATATTTGCCTTCTATCACAGCAACCACCAGTAATCCAGCTTTGCAAAGCTGTGACATCACCAAAAGGAATATACCACAATCTAAAGTTGAAACAGCGATTTACTTCAAGCTAGTTGTTTGTGCAGTCTGAAAAACATCAAATATTACTGTGTTTCTCTCAAGAATTTAGAACACCTTACAGTGCACTTGAGAGTTAGCTGCAATGCCCTGGGGATTGATAAATGGTACATCCACCCAAAGGAGTCATATGCAGCTGTAAACAATTGTGAGCAATATCTTTTTATCTGCCTATGAAATGATCTTCAGTATGTGTTGTTAAGTAAGTTAGATGGGAAGAAAAAGTGTATAAAGAATATTAGCAAAAGAAGGAAAAAATATGAATATAAATGCATCTTTCTTATATTTAAAAACTGGGAGGAGAAACCATAAAATTATTTCTAATATTCCCCTATAGACACAGGAAGGTAACAGAGTGGAGGGGTCTGAGATAAAAGTCAGATTTTACTAAATATACCCTGCTTTTTACTTAGGAAATGTACACATATTTTACATAATTATAAAACAATTTTTGAAAGCAATCTCTAAAAATAGAAAGCTAAATGAAGCAAATGAACTTAACTGCATATTGATTTTGTGGCATAACCACACAGAGAGTAACTACTTCATGTCATTTTAAAAAACAGGAATATAAAGCTAGTGGGAAATTATTCAAAGGTATTAAGAACTACAAAGACACATTAGGCTGTCGCCAGTTATCATATTCTTGCTGGTAGTGTTGGTGTTGTTACTCAGAGACTATTTTGTGTGTGCTATGGGTTAAAACAAATAAGTAATTAGTTGATGTTGTTGAGAACTTAATGTGAAATGAAGTAGATACAGATGTAAACTATATAAGAGTAAAGACTCCTAGTCCTGTAGTTGAGTTGGAAGAGTCAAAATGAGTTCATGATATATTTTGTCTTAAAATACACATATATTTCTTAACTCTACCCCCAGAGCAGCATCCAGCATCAATCCAGCCCTACAGAGGAAAGCCAGTATAACACCATAACTAGTTCATTTCTTTTCCCTTTAGTGGAGAGAATGTCCCCTGGGCCCTCCTGGGAAACAGTCACCTGGTGGGTTCTCTGGTTTTATATAATTAATTGACACCACTATACACACTTCTATTAGCCTTTTAAACCTCTTTGTCAATTCTCAGACAAAGGCAGTTCCAGCATCTCAATTTCATTTACTGTAGGTTGTTTCTTCCCGCCTCAAGCTTCAAGCAACCATCCCAGCAGGGCATTAGGATTGGTTCCAGGTGTACTTGTCAGAACATTTAAGTCCTGAGTTATGGAAGGATAAACCAAATCAGTGTACTCTCACTTACCCCACTTTATATTCTGTCCCTCAGCTCCAGCACTTTGAAGTCCATTGCAAAACATTTTACCTTGCTTTCTGACAGTACACGCTAGCCAGGTCCTGCAGGTTTTGGGGTGACTAAGCCCTTTCCCCCTACAACAGGAAAAATAATTTTCAGGTGGCCTGTGCTAAGACCTAAGCTTAGTTATTGGTTTAGAATAATGGGATGTAAGGGCAGATCCAAGGAAGGCAAGTGTCATCTTATGAGGCTGCTGCCTCAGATGAGGACTTTCCATGGTATCCAGGCAACGGAAATGGGGAGTGGGGGAGTGGACCAATTACATTAGCAAATGGAATCTGGGAGTTGGAGGTTTTCAAGTACATCCACCCAATATCCCTATCTTACTTCTCTAGGGCCTCAGACCTTCCCTAAGGGTTTTGACTTTACTCTAGAAGACTTTACTGGTATAGCCTTCTTTCTAACTCTACTAATCTCACAGTTAGGACTTCCCTAGTGATGCAGTGGTTAAGACTCCACCTGCCAATGCAGGGGACATGGGTTCGAGCCCTGGTCTGGGAAGATCCCACATGCCACAGAGCAACTAAGCCCATGTGCCACAACTACTGAGCCTGCACTCTAGAGCCCACAAGCCACAACTACTGAACCCACATGCCACAACTACAGAAGCCCATGTGCCTAGAGCTCATGCTCCACAACAAGAGAAGCCACCACAACGAGAAGCCCACACACCGCAATGAAGAGTAGCCCCCGCTCACTGCAACTAGAGAAAGCCGACGTGCAGCAATGAAGACCCAACACAGCCAAAAATTAATTAATTAATTTTTAAAAATCTCACAATAAGTTCCTGGGCCTAATTTTCTGCACTATTTACCCTTTTGCTTCAGAATGTGAGGATCTCTTTAAATGCCACCCTAGAGGCCTTCTGGCTTTCACACTGTAACTCAAGTTAATAGCTGACTGACCTGAACCAGTTATTTTCTTTCTTTGACATTTAACAACAAGCAACTAAATTCAAAATTTTTATAATTATTATTGCCCTCTTACCTCTTAACTACTAGAGAAATTGTATTAGCAGTGCATCTTCTCCAGCTATTCCTAAGAAAATCAACCACAGGTCTCACTACTTGTGATGCTACAGCATACCAAGCATTGTCATCATCACACTTCCATCAGAAATGTGAGTTTTGTTTCCATCTGGTCAATAGTTATTCAGTTCTATAAACTTACTCCTGTATCAACTGTCTTGGTTGGTGGTGCCCCAGAAGCAGACATTGATTGAAGGATTCAGTGCAAGTATCTGAATAGTTTATCTGTGAGGTGATCCTAGGAAATACCAGTACAGTAAGGATGTGAGTCAAGGAAGAAAAGGAAACCAGTAAAATCTATATTATCAAACAATTACAACTGTGGGCAACTGTAGCTTAATTCCACTGTAGCTTTATTCCTCCAATAAATGGTATAGAATACATGACTTAGAGTATTCCTACCCGAGGAGCAAGGGTTCTGCCATTCCTTAGTTGAGGGCTCCATGAAGAGAAGGGTAGTGCATAAATTTCCCAGAATTGCCATCCTGCCCATAAAGATCTCCAGTGACCAGAGAGAACCCTGAAGCAAAGAGGTATAGGAGCACCAGAGGGCAGACAGCAGATGCAAGAAGAGCTACAATTCTGCTGCCTGGGGAAAGAAAACCACATTCACAGAAAGATAGACAAAATGAAAAGGCAGAGGACTTTGTACCAAATGAAGGAAAAAGATAAAACCCCAGAAAAACAACTAAATGAAGTGGACATAGGCAACCTTCCAGAAAAAGAATTCAGAATAATGATAGTGAGGATGATCCAGGACCTCGGAAAAACAATAGAAGCAAGGATGGAGAAGATGCAAGAAATGTTTAAAAAAGACCTAGAAGAATTAAAGAACAAACAAACAGAGACGAACAATACAATAACTGAAATGAAAACTACACTAGAAGGAATCAGTAGCAGAATAACTGAGGCAGAAGAACGGATAAGTGACCTGGAAGGCAATGGTGGAATTCACTGCTGGGGAAGAGAATAAAGAAAAAAGAATGAAAAGAAATGAAGACAGCCTAAGAGACCTCTGGGACAACACAACACATTCGCATTATAGGGGTCCCAGAAGGAGAAGAGAGAGAGAAAGGACCAGAGAAAATATCTGAAGAGATTATAGTCGAAAACTTCCCTAACATGGGAAAGGAAATAGCCACCCAAGTCCAGGAAGCACAGTGAGTCCCATAAAGGATAAACCTAAGGAGAAAAACGCCGAGACACATAGTAATCAAATTGGCAAAAATTAAAGACAAATTATTGAAAGCAGCAAGGGAAAAATGACAAATAACATACAAGGGAACTCCCATAAGGTTAACAGCTGATTTCTCAGCAGAAACTCTACAAGCCAGAAGGGAGTGGCATGATATACTTAAAGGGATGAAAGGGAGGAACCTACAGTCAAGATTACTCTACCTGGCAAGGATCTCATTCAAATTTGATGGAGAAATCAAAAGCTTTACATACAAGCAAAAGCTAAGAGAATTCAGCACCAACAAACCAGCTCGACAACAGATGCTAAAGGAACTTCTCTAAGTGGGAAACACAAGAGAAGCAAAGGACGTAGAAAAACAAACCCAAAACAGTTAAGAAAATGGTCATAGGAAAATACATATCAATAATTACCTTAAACGTGAATGGATTAAATGCTCCAATCAAAAGACACAGGCTTGCTGAATGGATACAAAAACAAGACCCATGTATATGCTGTCTACAAGAGACCCACTTCAGACCTAGGGACACATACAGACTGAAAGTGAGGGGATGGAAAAAGATATTCCATGCAAATGGAAATCAACAGAAAGCTGGAGTAGCAATACTCATATCAGATAAAATAGATTTTAAAATACAGAATGTTACAAGAGACAAGGAAGGACACTACATAATGATCAAGGGATCAATCCAAGAAGAAGATATAACAATTAGAAATATATATGCCCCCAACATAGGAGCACCACAATACATAAGGCAACGGCTAACAGCTATAAAAGAGGAAATCGACAGTAACACAATAATAGTGGGGGACTTTAACACCTCACTTACACCAATGGACAGATCATCCAGACAGAAAATTAATAAGGAAACACAAGCTTTAAATGACACAATAGACCAGATAGATATAATTGATATTTATAAGACATTCCATCCAAAAACAGCAGGTTACACTTTCTTCTCAAGTGCATATGGAACATTCTCCAGGATAGACTACATCTTGGGTCACAAATCAGGCCTTGGTAAATTTAAGAAACTGGAAATCATATCAAGCATCTTTTCCGACCACAACACTATGAGACTAGATATCAATTACAGGTAAAAATCTGTAAAAAAAAAAATACAAACACATGGAGGCTAAACAATACACTACTTAATAACCAAGAGATCACTGAAGAAATCAAAGAGGAAATAAAAAAATACCTAGAGACAAATGACAATGAAAACACGATGATCGAAAACCTATGGGATGCAACAAAGCAGTTCTAAGAGGGAAGTTTATAGCAATAGAAACCTACCTCAAGAAACAAGAAAAATCTCAAATAATCTAATCTTACACCTAAAGGAACTACAGAAAGAAGAACAAACAAAACCCGAAGTTAGTAGAAGGAAAGAAATCATAAAGATCAGGGCAGAAGTAAGTGAAATAGAAAAAAAGAAAACAATAGCAAATATCAGTACAACTAAAAGCTGGTTCTTTGAGAAGATAAACAAAATTGATAAACCATTAGCCAGACTCATCAAGAAAAAGAGGGAGAGGACTCAGATCAATAAAATTAGAAATGAAAAAAGATAACTTAGAACAGACACTGCAGAAATACAGAGCATCCTAAGAGATTACTACAAGCAACTCTATGCCAATAAAATGGACACCCTGAAAGAAATGGACAAATTCTTAGAAAGGTATAACCTTCCAAGACTGAACCAGGAAGAACTAGAAAATATGAACAGACCAATAACAAGTAATGCAATTGAAACTGTGATTTAAAATCTTCCAACAATCAAATGTCCAGGACCAGATGCCTTCACAGGTGAATTCTATCAAACATTTAGAGAAGAGCTAACACCCATCCTTCTCAAACTCTTCCCAAAATTGCAGAGGAAGGAACACTCCCAAACTCATTCTATGAGGCCACCATCACCCTGATGCCAAAGCCAGACAAAGATACTACAAAAAATGAAAATTACAGACCAATATCACTGATGAATATAGATGCAAAAGTCCTCAACAAAATACTAGCAAACAGAATCCAACAACACATTAAAAGGATCATACACCATGATCAAGTGGGATTTATCCCAGGGATGCAAGGATTCTTCAATATATGCAAATCAATCAATGTGATACACCATATTAACAAACTGAAGGAGAAAAACCATATGATCATCTCAATAGATGCAGAAAAAGGTTTTGACAAAATTCAACACTCATGTATAATAAAAACTCTGCAGAAAGAGGGCATGGAAGGAACCGATCTCAACATAATAAAGGCCATATATGACAAACCCACAGAAACATCATTGTCAATGGTGAAAAACTGAAAGCATTTCCTCTAAGATTAGGAACCAGGCAAGGATGTTCACTCTCACCACTATTATTCAACATAGTTTTGGAAGTCCTAGTCATGGCAATCAGAGAAGAAAAAGAAATAAAAGGAATACAAATTGGAAAAGAAGAAGTAAAAGTGTCACTGTTGGCAGATGACATGATAACATACATAGAGAATCCTATAGATGCCACCAGAAAACTACTAGAGCTAATCAATGAATTTGGTTAAGTTGCAGGATACAAAATTAATGCACAGAAATCTCTTGCATTCCTATACACTAACAATGAAAGATCAGAAAGAGAAACTAAGGAAACACTCCCATGTAACACTGCAACAAAAAGAATAAAATATCTAGGAATAAACCTACCTAGGGGGACAAAACACATGTATGAAGAAAACTGTAAGACACTGATGAAAGAAATTAAAGATGATACAAACAGATGGAGAGATATACCATGTTCTTGAATTGGAAGAATCAATATTGTGAAAATGACTATACTACCCAAAGCAATCTACAGATTCAATGCAATCCCTATCAAATTACCAATGGCATTTCTTACAGAAATAGAAAAAAAATATCTTAAAATTTGTATGGAAACACAAAAGAACCTGAATAGCCAAAGCTCTCTTGAGGGAAAAAAACGGAGCTGGAGGAATCAGACTCCCTGACTTCAGACTATACTACAAAGATACAGTAATCAAGACAATATGGTACCAGCACAAAAACAGAAATATAGATCAATGGATAGAAAGCCCAGAGATAAAGCCACGCACCTATGGTCAACTAATCTATGACAAAGGAGGCAAGGATATACAATGGAGAAAAGACAGTCTCTTCAATAATGGTGCTGGGAAAACTGGACAGCCACAGGTAAAAGAATGAAATTGGAACACTAACTAACACCATACACAAAAATAAACTGAAAATGGATTAAAGACCTAAATGTAAGACCGGACACCATAAAACTCTTAGAAGAAAACATAGGAAGAACACTCTTTGACATCAATCACAGCAAGAACTTTTTAGATCCACCTCCTAGAGTATTGGAAATAAAAACAAAAATAAATAAATGGGACATAATGAAACTTAAAAGCTTTTGCACAGTAAAGGAAACTACAAACAGGACGAAAAGACAACCCTCAGAATGAGAGAAAATATTTGCAAATGAATCAACAGACAAATGATTAATCTCCAAAATATATAAACAGCTCATGCACCTCGATATTAAAAAAACAAACAACCCAATCCAAAAATGGGCAGAAGACCTAAATAGACATTTCTCCAAAGAAGACATACAGATGGCGAAGAAACACATGAAAAGCTGCTCAACATCACTAATTATTAGAGAAATGCAAATCAAAACTACAATGAGGTAACACCTCACACCAGTTAGAATGGGCATCATCAGAAAATCCACAAACAACAAATGCTGGAGAGGATGTGGAGAAAAGGGAACCCTCTTGCACTGTTGATGGGAATGTAAATTGATACAGCCATATGGAGAACAATCAAAAAGACACATGCACCCAATGTTCATTGAAGCACTATTTACAATAGGCAGGTCATGGAAGCAACCTAAATGCCCACTGACAGACGAATGGATAAAGAAGATGTGGTACATATATACAATGGAATATTACTCAGCCATAAAAAGAAATGAAACTGGTTCATTTGAAGAGTCGTGGATGGATCTAGAGACTGTTATACAGAGTGAAGAAAGTCAGAAAGAGAAAAACAAACATCGTATGTTAACATATATATGTGGAACGTAGAAAAATGGTACAGATGAACGGGTTTGCAGGGCAGAAATAGAGACACAGATGTAGGGAACGAACATATGGACACCAAGGGGGGAAGGTAGTGGTGGTGGTGGTGGGGGTGGGATGAATTGGGAGATTGGGATTGACATATATGCACTAATATGTATAAAACTGATAACTAATAAGGAAAAATAGAGGTATAGGAGCTGGCAGTAGGAAGCCAACAATTAGGAACTAAACCTGTAAGGGAATAGGAATATGAGTGGGGTATTTCCAGGTCTGTCTTTTTGCTCATCTACAACCACTTCTTCTTCCTTAGAAGAGAGGGTTCTTTTCTACCCTAGTGGCTTTGTTTGGCTGTCTTCTTTGTGAGACTCTCCTCATCTCCGCCCCTTATACCTGATTGGATCTTTTGAAATTCTTCCTGGGTTTCAAGGTCTAATTAACCTACCAAATCTTCTCTCATTACCGCAATTGAAATTAATTCACCTGTTCCCCACTTTGCCACATCTGTTACTATAGGACTTTGTTTCTATCTCTAGCTCAGCACTTGGTACATTTTACACAGTATTAGAGTTATTTGAAAAAATCTCTATCTTGCCCACTAGATTTGAGTTATTTGAGGACCAAATCATATTGGCATTTCAAAATGTCCTAAAACTAGAACAGTGCTTAAAATACAATTTGTTTAACAAGCAACAATGAAATTATTCTATTCATTCATTCAACAAATATTTATTGAGCATCTACTAATTACCAGGCCTAGTACTAACTACTTGGGATATAACAAAGAGCCAGAAAGGCATAGACGCCACCTCCTCTCACCCCCATCATAAAACTTCCATCTTTTCTGTTAACTATTGCAGTAAGTCCAACATTTTTCTGCCCTCTAAAACATGTATTACTTCTTTTTCGACGCTTCCCCTGCCTTACCCTCTTCCATATAACTGTCATAACAGGTAATATCTATTACACACACACTATGGGCCTGACCATGTTGCTTATTTCGACTCATTTCATCTTCATAACCACCCAACAAGGGTTGAATTATTAATTCCATTTTATAAACCTGAGGTGTGAGAGAACAGTGATTTGTACGAAAGTACAGAGCTAGCAGGTGGAAGGTGGTGGGGACGGCTGGAACTTGAAACACTGTTTTGTACTGCCTGTGTGAGTGTTATTCTTAATATTCCTCAAAATGCCCTCTCTAAGCATGGTAGACTCATGTCTGTGGATAATACCAACTGGAGTGCACCCCACCTCCATCCATCCAAACCCTTGAACTAGTAATTGTTATAATTGGATCCTTCTCCAGCACTGTGTGTTTTGTGTGTGTGTCTGTGTGAGCATATCAAATTTTAGCATTCTCTACATGGAGCTATAGGAAAGATTTTTTACTAGTGATGAAGTTTTGATATTAAGAAATTTGTTCTCTTCTTCATTATCTTTCTTTGGTGTTCTGTACCTCTACATCGTAAATATTTAAACTTCTCTTTGAAATGCAGACAGAAGAAAATTATTAGCAGAATGACAATGAATAGCTCCTTCCTTCCCTTTAGATATATTTTGGTGTAGATATTTCCCTAATTTCCTTAGGGTACACAATTGAGGGTGAGGTGGAGGAAGGCTAAAATGTTAAAATAAGAACAAAAATAGGGGGCTTCCCGGGTGGCTCAGTGGTTGAGAATCCACCTGCCAATGCAGGAGACACGGGTTCAAGCCCTGGTCTGGGAAGATCCCACGTGCCGCGAAGCAACTAAGCCTGTGCGCCACAACTACTGAGCATGTGCTCTAGAGCCCACAAGCCACAAAACTACTGAAGCCCGGGCACCTACAGCCCATGCTCCACAATGAGAGAGGCCACCCCAATGAGAAGCCCACACACCACAACGAGGAGTGGCCCCCGTTCACTGCAACTAGAGAAAAGCCCGCGTGCAGCAACAAAGACCCAATGCAGCCAAAAATAAATAAATAAATAAACTTATATAAATAAATAAAATAAACAAATAGGATATAATTAAGCTAAAAACTTTTGCACAGCAAAGAAAACCACAAACAAGACGAAAAGACAACCCTCAGAATGAGAGAAAATATTTGCAAATGAAGCAACGGACAAAGGATTAATCTCCAAAATATACAAAGAGCTCATGGAGCTCAATATCAAAAAAACAAACAACCCAATTAAAAAATGGGCAGAAGACCTAAATAGACATTTCACCAAAGAAGACATACAGATGGCCAAGAGGCACATGAAAGTATGCTCAACATCACTAATTATTAGAGAAATGCAAATCAAAACTACAATGAGGTATCACCTCACACCAGTCAAAATGGCCATTATCAAAAAACCTACAAACAATGAATGCTGGAGAGGGTGTGGAGAAAAGGGAACCCCCTTTCACTGTTGGTGGGAACGTAAATTGATACAGCCACTATGGAGAACAGTGTAGAGGTTCCTTAAAAAACTAAAAATAGAACTACCATATGACCCAGCAATCCCATTACTGGGCATATGCCCTGAGAAAACCATAATTCAAAAGGACACATGTACCCCAATGTTCACTGCAGCAGTATTTACAATAGCCGGGACATAGAAACAACCTAAATGTCTAATGATAGATGAATGGATAAGGAACTTGTGGTACATATATGCAATGGAATATTACTCAGCCATGAAAAGGAATAAAATTGGGTCATTTGCAGAGATGTGGATGGACCTACAGCCTGTCATACAGAGTGAAGTAAGCCAGAAAGAGAAAAACAATTATTATTATTAACGCATATATGTGGAATCTAGAATATGGTACAGACGAACCTATTTGTAGGGCAGGAATAGAGACGTAGATGTAGAGAACAAACATGTGGACACAGTGGGGGGAAGGGGAGGGTGGGATGAATTGGGAGATTAGGTTTGACATAAATACACTACCATGTGTAAAATAGATAGCTAGTGGGAACCTGCTGTATAGCACAAGGAGCTCAGCTCGGTGCTCTGTGATGACCTGGAGGGGTGGGATGTGGGGGGGGGGAGGTACAAGAGGGAGGGGATATAGGTATACATTTAGCCGATTCAATTCATCATACAGCAGAAACTAAAACAACATTGCATAGCAATTTTACTCCAATAAAAATAAAAGAGAAAAATTAGGTGTCTTCAGGTAAAGAATTATTTCGACTTAAATGTAAAGGGAAAATCAAAAGGGAAAAAAGGAATAAAATAAAATTATTTGATTTTAAAAACAAAATAGCAGAAGTTATTAATGATTTTTAAAGTCCTTTCTAATACACTTATTTAATTAATTTTCAAGGTCTAAATTGTATTAGTCAGTGATGTAGCCTCTATGCTATGTGTATCCTGAAGCTGTGTTAGTATTTTTAAGATTCTATTGTGATGTCTAATGTAAGATTGGCAGTATTTAAATGATTCTGGCCTGCAGCACATCATCTCAGGCTGTGAATTCATTAAATTTGAAAAGAGGCAGGCAAAGATTCATTTTGAATGGGAGATATCCAGGAGAATGAGCAGGTTGGTCCAGGAGTTGCTGTTGGGTGCCTTTGAAGAATGGGAGCACACCTTTCCCTAAGTAAGAACTGAATGGTTCAGCATATGGTGTTTGTGAACACACATGCACCCTCTTGGTAAAACAGAAAACAGCCCTTGATTACCTAAGCTGTCCAAATGGTAATTATCCTACTGTCTCATCCATCATTGCTTGGTTTGAGCACTGTATAATTCATTTCCTACTCTTGGGCCTCTATAGGCTATGACAAGTACTACTGCAATATTTAGCATTGCGGGTTGGAAATGTGAAGTGAAGCATAGACACAGTACTTAGTTTGAGATGATTACACAACACTGTGACTTGTAAAAGGTTCTCAGAAATAAATAAGTTCATGAGTCAACTTGAGACCTTACGTTAAAAGAATGACAGCCAATAGAATCCCTGAGGATTCTCTGAGGATGTGGCTTTCTGGTGAGATAATATTGGATTCTGAAGCTTTTCTTACTCACAGTGAAGCACACTTCAAACTGGCTTTAAAGATTCATTTTGTAGGCTTAAAAATCTACCTTTAGGAAAAGTGGGACTAGCAGGTAACCTAGTATGGAAAGAGAAAGAAATGAGCAAATAGATTCGCTCTTCCTGTGGGAATTCCAAGCCTCAAAAGTAATGTAAAGTGACAGTTTGATTTCCTTTTCTTCTTCAAAATCACCAAAAAGTGATAATGACCTCGGGAGTCTGCGTGTGGCCCATTTGATTCGGTTTGGGCCCAAGGAAAAGCTAAAGGCTAAACGTATTTTAACTGAGCTAAAACCAAGATAAACACATCCCTGAGGTCATTATTTCCATTAGCTGACACCCTGTATACAATATTAAAAGCACTGTAAAAACAATATACACTTTTCCAATGGTTTACTTTTGAGGAACACTTATCCACACTGTTTCTGAACTCTTGACTCAAAGTAAAAATAACTTTTATTCTGTAGGGGAAGCAGTGTTTAAACAAACAAGTAAACAAACTATGGTTTACAGAGTAGAGTCACTTTCGTTCAGTAAATATCCTAAACACAGTGGTATAAAACAAGCCATGGAGGCTAACTAGAGTGCATGTTACATATACCAAACATGTGCAGAAGCGTTTAGCAGACAGTTTTTAGCAGATTACATAGTTATTGATCTTTGTAAGATATATCCCACCTGTTTCCAAAATCAATTGGAAGAGGCAGGCCCAATGCTCAGTATGAAATGAACTGCCAGTGAATTAAGTTTTATTTTATACACATCTCAGATTAGACTGGGTTAAAAATAATTTTACATTATGATTTTGGTGCAGTCCTTTAAAAATCAACAGATTATGGCCAGCTGTGTGCAAATACTGTCGTAGAAGCTGATTCTACACATCTAAAAGCTGTAATCCCATTATATACATAAGATTTATCTGATATCTCTAAGTCAACAATATAGTTCAAACAGAACTATCTATCCCTTTGTGTTAGGGAGTATTCTTCCATATACCTCTGTGCTACACAGACAGTTCTAATGATTTAAATAATTCACATGACTCTAAAACATAGCCTAGTAATATTTTCAATCTCCTCTTTCTCCTTGAGCAAGTAGAAGTCTATTTCGACTTGTCAGCTAGGGATTACCTGTTTGTGATTTCTAACAAATTTCAGACAAGTATATTGATTTTGATAACATTTATTTTATTTCTGTGATATTTAGGCTATGATGATTTGTGACTGAGCGTGCCATTTTGCAGAAAATGAAGGATGACTTTTTTCCAAAATGCCTATGTGTACATCAGAATAGCTAAAATGATAAAGACTGAAATACTACCTATTAGAGAACAGGTGACACTTCCATGTGTTGCAGGTGGGAGTGTAAAATGGTACAACCACTATGAAAAACTACTTGGCAGTTTTCACTAAAGGTAAATATATGCTTAAAATGTGACCCAGCAATTTTACTCCTAGGTTTATTCCTAAAAGAAATTAGTCCTTATGTCCACAAAAAGCCATGTACAAAAAAATTTTATAGCAGTACTCTTCTTAACATTGCCAAACTAGAAACAACCCAAACATTCATCAACAGTAGAATGGATAAATTATGGTATACTTATCCAGTGGAATACTGCATAGCAATAAGCGAATGAATTAATGGTGTATGCATCAATATGGATGAAACTCATGTTTTGTAAAATACTCAAGATTCTAAATAACATGGTGTATGAGTCAATTTATATGCATTCTTAGGACAGAAGAAACTAACCTGTGATGATGGGTGTCAGGATAGTGGTCATCTCTTGGGAGATAGGGCACAGATGGAGAAGGAGCATGAGGCGATATCCTGCAGTGAGGGAAATGTGTATCTTAATCTGGGTGGTAGTTACATATGCATATACATAAGTTTAAAAAATTGAGCTCTAGTAAAATTCTTTTCTATATTTATGTTATACTTTAATATTAAGACAAAGTAAATTCATTTATATGTAAAATTTGTAGAGATGTGATGTCACTAAAGATGACTGTATATACACCAGTACTGGTCATGCTATGTTACTAAACCAGATTCCCTTCTACTCCTGGGAGGACAGAGAAAGTAAGGAAAAAACAGGAAATGCTGCTATTGATAGATAACATCTTAAGGAACTATGAAAATATAATAGTCCGAATACTCTTGACATCTGGACTCTATTTAGTGTTGCCTTGGGCCAAAAGGTCACATCTACAAGAACACCTGTTGACATGCCTTTGCTGTCAGTTTCTTGATAGAAAGTTTGAAAGTGGCTTCTCCACAAAATATTGAGGAAAGAGGCAGAAGAAATTTTTTGAAGGGCAGGAACACCAACCTGAGGAGAGGAAAACAGAAGAATTGGCGGTGACCGGATTAGTATTCTAGAACTAAGAGAAGAACCAAAACAGAGAACTAAGAAATATCAAGTTTAACCCCAGAACCCAGGGTTCCCCATGCATGGATTCAACCAACCACAAATTGACTGTACTACATCATTTTATATAAGGGACTTGAGCCTCCACGGATTTTGGTATTCTCTGGAGTCCTGGGACCACCCCACCCCCATACTGAGAGACAACTGTACTACCATTTTAGAGGGGTCAAAAATTTACTGACACTATAACTCAGATGAGCACAGGAGACATAAGCTTCCTAATTTTGTATTCAACTGACGTGGTCTTACTCATGGTTCTCTAATTGATGGGAAGTGAGAAAAAACCTACTTCTAGTCCTGGTTATTTTAAAACTAGTTTGATCCAACCACTTAATCTGTTCCTTTAGGTAGGCTCAATATTTGGGGATAAATGCACAATTTATTTCCACTCATTCTTTTACTCTCTGTACATGGTGACATTTGGGTGTGTGGGGAGGAAAGAGCTCACGTGATCTCCTGTCAGTTGAGTGAAAGAATTTACAAAGGTGTCCCTTTGGTCTCTTCCCAGTCCCACTTGTGGAGGGCTGGTGTGGCATAACCCAGACACTGGGTCTTAGTGACTAAGTCATGTGGATGGTGGTTCTGCTGACAACCATGGCCGATGAGCTTACAAATCCTTCTTAACTGGCTTCATCAGGACTGAGTGGACCCTCTCAGCTCTTGCTGCTACATAACTGGCTGAGTCTCTGCCAAGTCCTCCATCCCGGCTCACTAGTCAGGCCCCAAGCCCATAGGCCCAGTGGACGTTGACTCAGTTCCGTGTCATCTGGGAATCCACGGATGCTCAACTGGATAGATCTTCATCTTGTTGCGTGATGCTACTATTGCATCCCGCTACTCTGCCATCTTAACAGTGCTGTCCACCCCGTGTCATACAGTGATCTCCTGAAAAGTCTGAATCTGGGAGTGAGTCAAATGGCTTCTGTCCTTGAAACCTCCTCCCACTCATCTAATATATTTCTTCCTCTCAGCCAAGGGCTAGGAGGAGATACTCAAATTTATGTCTACTTTCCACTTTTAAAAAAAAATTATTTATTTTAACATCTTTATTGGAGTATAATTGCTTTACAGTGGTGTGTTAGTTTCTGCTTTATAACAAAGTGAATCAGCTATATGTATACATACACCCTCATATCTCCTCCCTCTTGCGTCTTGCTCCCACCCTCCGTATCCCACCCCTCTAGGTGGTCACAAAGCACCAAGCTGATCTCCCTGTGCTATGCGGCTGCTTCCCATTAGCTATCTATTTTACGTTTGGTAGTGTATATATGTCCATGCCACTCTCTCACTTCGTCCCAGCTTACCCTTCCCACTCCCCATGATCTCAAGTCCATTCTCTATGGCTGTGTCTTTATTCCTGTTCTGCCCCTAGGTTCTTCAGAACCATTTTTTTTATATTCCATATATATGTGTTAGCATATGGTATTTGTTTTTCTCTTTCTGATCAATGGAATAGGATAGAAAACCCAGAGATAAACCCATGCACATATGGTCACCTTATTTTTGATAAAGGAGGCAAGAATATATGATGGAGAAAAGACAGCCTCTTCAATAAGTGGTGCTGGGAAAACTGGACAGCTACATGTAAAAGAATGAAATTAGAACACTCCCTAACACCATACATAAAAATAAACTCAAAATGGATTAAAGACCTAAATGTAAAGCCAGACACTATAAAACTCTTAGAGGAAAACATAGGCAGAATACTTTCCACTTCTCTATTTCTGTTCTCATGATCCTCTAAAACCAGAAGCAATTGGCTTTTCTTTCTTACTTCCTATGTCATACCCATTTTCAATCAGATAACAGCAATCTTTGTTATTCCTCATTAATGGTGAAAGGGTTATCCTCCCTAAATTCTGGTAAAAATGCTGACATTCAGGCCACTTGACCTAGATTTTTAATATATTCAATCAGGGTCAAAGGAGGTCCTTTGTTTTGCTTTTTGTTTTTTCAACAAAGCCCAAGTTTCGAGTCTATTATCTTGATGCAAAATCCAATTTTGAATTTCAGAAGCTGAATTTCAACTCTTTTTATTGTTCCTGTAACTTATTCCCCATTTGTTCCCACCCATCCTCTGCCCACTCTCACCCCAGGCAGATGAAGGGTCAATTAGGAAGAAAATCTTCCAGGTAGAACACTCATATTTTTTAATAAAATATATATCCCATTAAATCTAAGACTTAGGCTCTGTATCAGGGTGGTTAAGAACACGCTTTTGGGGCTTCCTTGGTGGCACAGTGGTTAAGAATCCGCCTGCCAATGCAAGGGGACACGGGTTCGAGCCCTGGTCCAGGAAGATACCGTAGAGCAACTAAGCTCCTGCGCCACAACTACTGAGCCTGTGCTCTAGAGCCCACGAGCCACAACTACTGAGCCCACGTGCCACAACTACTGAAGTCCACACACCTAGAGCCCGTGCTCTGCAACAAGAGAAGCCACAGCAATGAGAAGCCCGCTCACTGCAACAAAGAGTAGCCCTCGCTCGCCGCAACTAGAGAAAGCCCACACGCGGCAACAAAGACCCAACGCAGCCAAAAATAAATTAAATAAATAAATATATATATATAAGAACACGCCTTTGAAACCAGACAGTCTTAGGTTTCAGATTCTGTTCTGTAATTACCAGGGTCTTTACAGACTTTCTAAATATCAATATTTACTGCTACTGACTAAAAGGAAAACAGGACTCTAAGAGAAAAAGGGAAGTTCCAATCGTCAGCACATCATGCTCACTTGCATTCTCCTCCACATAGCTGTTATCAATACCCACTGAACTCCTATTATGGGCTTGTTGCCTTTGTTGGGATAGCTGAAGCTCCATGAAGTTATGGAATTTGCCAACGTCATGCAGCCCGAAAGTGGCAGAGCCAGGATTTTAATTTTAACTTCAGACCCCTTGACTCTGAAATCTATGTCGAATCCATTGCCCATTTCACAGACTGTGACACTGGAGTTCAGAAGACTTAACTTGCCTAGGGCAACACCACTGGTAAATTTATCCTCAGCCTGTGTTCTTTCCACTAGGCTATATTGCCTCTCACCAGTGTGGGGCGAGCACCGTGCCTTGCGCATTCCTGTGATGCCTGCCAAACACGGCATCTGAACACAAAAGAGCATCAGAGAATGTTAGAACTGGTAGGAATTTCGAATCTGAGTAGAAATCTCTCGATTTGCTCACATGTCATTTCTGAAGCAGAGCTACACGACAAGAGCCAGGTCTAAAACCCAGATCTCCTGATCCCCTGATCTGCTTTCTTTCTCCTTCCTCCCTACACCACTAGATGTTTGTTTCTATTGTCCCCTTCCAGAGGCTAAAAGAAGAGGAAGAACAAGTGGTGGCAATCAGAAGAGAGTGGGTAGCCAATCCCACAATTCTTCCAGGAGGAAAGGGGCACTGGCCCAGGCCCAGGAAGTGTCCCCAGGGGCTTGTGTCGGCAGGAATCCCCACATCACCACGTGTGGATCTGAGAGGAGAACCTGGCAGATTCAATCATCCAGTGACTCAAATGTCACAGCATAACTGTAGAGAAAGAATAATAGTGGAAGCTCGCTGGCCAATTTTCAACAGAACGGCTCAGGATAAGGAAGATTAGGAAAATTGCTGAAGAGGATGATAATGACAATTAATAAAAACAAATAGCTACCATTCATTGAGCACTTATGTGTCTGGCACTGGGCTGCCCACTTTACATATCAACCTGATAAAGTACAGTTATTATCCCCATTTTGTGGGGAGAAAACTTAGGCGGGGCAAGGCTGAGGAAGCTGCCCAAGGACACACAGCTCGTAAGAGAGAGAGAGAGAGACCTTGGGTGCGAGCCCAGGTCTGCCTACCTTTAAGTCTGTGCACCTCAGCACAGAATCATAATAGCGGCCGTTAGGTATCCAAGCCTGCAGGAAGTGCTTAGAACAATGCATTATCTTCTTTCCTTTTCACAGAAACCCTGCCAACTGCGTATTAGTCTCTTCATTTTTATAGGCGAGGCAAAGAGCTTGGAGACACTAATTATTCAAGGTCACGCAGTAAGTTAGGAACAGACACAAGATTCAAACTCCAATTGGTCTTATTCTGAAGCTCATCGTGACGGTAAAAATAACTGCAACAAAAAATTATCACACTTGGCTAAACATAATATTAGTGGGAGTTGTCCATTTGACGGATTATTCACAACCAACTCCTAGTGATTTTGACAAGCTGCCTACAACCCGGGCCCAAAGTCACAGAAACAAGAGAAACATGAGTTTATCGAGTCATTTTCCCTGTGACTGTCAAACTACCTCTCTGCAGAAAACTTACCATCCTAAGTGACAACAGCAGACACTTGTGTAATCATCAACAGTCTTAGAATAAAGGTATTCATCCCTTTCCTACAGCCCCCTTCTTTTTAAATTGAATATAGTTGATTTACAATGTTGTGTTAATTTCAGGTGTAGAGCAAAGTGATTCAGCTGTACCTATCTATACACACATATATACGTGTATATGTGTATGTGTATATATATTTTTTCAGATTCTTTTCACTTATAGTTTATTACAAAATATTGAGTAGAGTTCCCCTTGCTGTACAGTAGGTCATTGTTGGTTATCTATTTTATATATAGTAGTGTCTATATGTTAATCCCAAACTCCTAATTTATCCCTCCCCGCCTTTTCCCCTTTGGTAACCATAAGTTTGTTTTCTATGTCTGTGGGTCTATTTCTGTTTTGTATACAAGTTGATTTGTATCATTTTCTTTAGATTCCACATATAAGCAATATCATATGATATTTGTCTTCCTCTGTCTGGCTTACTTCACTTGGTATGGTAATACCTAGGTCCATCCATGTTGCTGCTAATGTTCATTGAAGCACTATTCACAATAACCAAGACATGGAAGCAACCTAAATGTCCATAATAGATGAATGGATAAAGAAGATGTGGTATATATCTACAACGGAATATTACCCTGCCATAAAAAAAGAATGAAATAATCTCACAGGCTCTCGATCTAACCCCAAATCACTTCTGATAAGGAAAAAAAAACCTATGATAAAATATAAAAGATACATATAGCAAGAACCTAGGAAACCTTTCTCTCCCTGGAAAATTATAGAAATTATCCCAATAAAAATTCAGTTCTATAACAATTACTGTTACTCTACGAGGAGGCTCATACTCTTTACATCTTTCATGTACGAACAATTTACCAAAAAGGAAATAGACATGGCTCTTAAATATCTGAATAAATGCTCCTCCTCATTCACAGAGAAAGGCAAATTAAAACACACAAAGTCCATTTTAATCATGGAGACTTGGTGACGTTGTAGGCAGAAGTCACTCTCATGCATCAGTGGGATCCTTCAGGAGGGCAACTTTGCAACATTTATCAAATTTACAATTCATGTACCATTTGACCTAGCAATCTGTTCCTAAGAATTTATCCTTCAGATTTACTTACACAGATGCAAAATGACCTATTTATAAAGTTATTTATTGCAGATAGTTTTTAATCCACAAAAGATGTGAATAAATGTCCATCAGAATGGGGCTGGTCCTAAATCATAGTTCAACCATGCAGTGGAGCACCACACGCCATAGAAAGAATGAGAAGCTTTTCACATAGAGATGGAACAGATGATGAGATCTATTGTTAAGAGGAATATGCAACATGCAGGACAGTTAAGGCTGGATATTACTATGTCTATAAAAAGTTTGGAGGAGAAATTAAAAAGATGTGTACTCCTTACATATGAATAAAATATATTTGTGAAGGTACACATGAAAATGCCAACATTCATTGCCCTTCAAGAAAGTTGGAGGAATAGACCCTCCCTTGTACCTCCTGAATTTTTAACCATGTGACTATATCTCCTATTCAAAATTTTTTCAAAAAATAAATAATTTGTTTTAAGTTGCTTTCCTCACCTTGGGTGAGGTGCAGATAGACCAAGAGTAGGAAAAGATATTTTCTTTATATATCTCTGAATTGTTTTTATAAACATGTATACTTTTAATGTAAAAAACTCCAGCTAAGATTAAAAAGATAAATTTTCTTTCATAATTTCTAACAATATTTTTTGGCCATTAACAGAAAACAACTGTGCTCCTAAATGTTCAAAAAAGCTGAACTGGCTATGTCTCTTTTTTCCTTAAGAATCAATTTCCTTTATTTCCCATTAGGTAAAGCATTTTTGTTTATTTTGCTTTGCTTATTTTTTCCTAATGTGCAGTCCAGCTCAACATCTCCTTAGAAAGATAGCGATGCTTGAATTCAAACTGGAGATGCTTCTAGAGGTTTCAGTGCGCCCACTGTAGCTTTCTTTTGCACATCACAGAGTTCTGAAATTTGGTTATTGCTGGCCTTGCTCTGGTAAGTTTCCTTCTTAGAAAAAGCATTGTTGAAAATTCTACATTTTCACTTTCATTTGTGAACGTGGCCCTAGAAAGCTTTTTGATTCCTTAAATGTTTTCAAATGTTAATTGAAGAGCAGAGCAGCTGGACCAAATCATAAGCAGCATATCTTCAAGACACTTACTCTGTTCTTTATGAAGTGACATTTCCTACAATCCCAGGAAAATGTGAATAGATAGGAACTAAATGAAAAATCAAATAGCTCTTTTTTGATATGTGATTATAATGTACACAAAACATAAGAAGTTTCCCATTAGACATGAACCTGGTAAAATAAAAACTGTAAGTTATTGGCCAGTAACACTACTCTCCTAGCTAAGTTCCACGGAACAGTATATAAGATAGTCAAAGAAGCTTCAGCTTCTGTTAATGTATGAATTCATAAAATAGAACCAAACCTACACATGATCATATTTTGGCCCCATACATGGACTAAATATTCTTTAAACAAAACACTAGGGGCTGGTGAGTGGAACAGGAGGCCGGGATAGAAATCCTATTAGAAAATGCCATTTGAACATCATTTGTATTAAAAGCTACTTAGAACTAGGAAGAGTAATAAAAAGATAAAATCATTTCATAGGAGTTGTGATAGAACTTCATCTGTAGCTAGTCAGAACAACTGGAATCCTGGTTATCTCCAACAGTAGTATTGCAGCCCTATATAACTATCCAAATAGCTAGTATGAAATCATATAAACATTTAAAAACTATGTACTTTGCCATTATGTAGTATAGACTCTGGCTATTCAAGGTGGGGTCCATAGCCCAGCATACTGCATTTCCTGGGAGCATGTTAGAAATATAGACTCCCAGACCCCCTCAGACTACTAAATTAGGGTCTTCATTTTAACGAGATTCCTAGGTGATAATTCACATACACATTAATGTTTGAGAAGCACTAGTATAGAACATGGACACAAAAGGCAGACAGATCTACATTGAAATCATAGCTCTGGCATTAAAGGTTGTGAATGAGCAAATTATGTAACCACTTGAAGCTTCAATTTCCTCATTTTAAAAATGGAAGTGATAATAGCTGGCGCATACATTTGTTGTGATAATTAAAACAGAACATATATGGAGAACACCAAGCAGAGTACTAGGCATCAACTAGGTGTTCCATGAATATCAACACACTTCCTCTACTCTTCTTCCCATTTTAAGAGGAAAGAAAAAAATTCAAATAATAAAAAATAAAGAAACCATGCACGTAAAAATTCTTAAGTCACCCTACAATATTATTGAGAACTAAGTTAGGACTTCAACCCACAGCTGAGCCAAGTGTCTGACTTATTCCGTTAACACAGACTGTAGCTCATGTTCTTGCACATCCATCACCGATAAACCCCAGGTTACATGTTTAAAATATATATGGAATACCACTCAGCCATAAAAAAGAATGACATAATGCCATTTGCAGCACCATGGATGGACCGAAAGATTATCATATGTAGTGAAGTAAGTAAGACAGAGAAAGACAAATATCATATGCTAGCACTCATATGTGGAATCTAAAATATGACACAAATGAACTTATCTATGAAACAGAAACAGACTGACAGACACAGAGAATAGACTTGTGGTTGCCAAGAGGGAAGGGGTGTGGGGGAGGGATGGATTGGGAGTTTGGGGTTAGCAGATGCAAACTATTGTACATAGAATGGATAAACAACAAGTTCCTACTGTATAGCACAGGGAACTATATTCAATATCTTGTGATAAACCATAAGAGAAAAGAATATGAAAAAGAATATATATATGTATAACTGAATCACTTTGCTGTACAGTAAAAATTAACACAACATTGTAAATCACTGTACTTCAATAAAATAAATTTTAAAAAATAAAAATAATATATACGGAAATAATAATACGAGTCCATCATTACTGTTACAAAAATATTCAAACTACATGCCCTGCTCACTTGTTTTAGTTACAAACACAAATCATATGTCAGCATTCAGAAGCAAATGTATATGTACATATATGTATATATTTTTATCTCCCAAATTATATAATCAATTGCAAATATTGCAGTTGTTATTTATAGGTATCTAAAAGTTACTACCTTAGAGTGGCTTTAAAGAAATTAGTAATATTACAATAATCATAGCAGGGCTTCCCTGGTGGTGCAGTGGTTGGGAGTCCGCCTGCCAATGCAGGGGACACGGGTTTGGGACACGGGTTCGTGCCCCGGTCCGGGAAGATCCCACATGCCGCGGAGCAGCTGGGCCCGTGAGCCATGGCCGCTGAGCCTGCGCGTCCGCACCCTGTGCTCCGCAACGGGAGAGGCCACAGCGATGAGAGGCCCGTGCAATGCAAAAAAAAAATAAATAAATAATCATAGCAGACTAATTTAATTGCATACCTGTTCTTGTGCCAGGAACTGTGTTAGGCTATTTACATATTTGCAGCAAAACTGTGAAAAGAGAAACACTACGGTAAGTTTTGTCATTATGAGAAGTACCCTGAAAGAAATGATGTAAAGTTCTTGAACAGATTTAAAAAATGTCTTTCTACATAATGATGTAGGGGAGGAAAAAGAATTTTCCCTCTATCCTTCTGAGTTCTTAGCTGAGACCCCTGTAATAAAAGACAGAATAGCAAGAGAAAAATAAACAAGTTTATTAACAAGCATACATCATGTATACATGGGAGATACCCAGGAAAAATTGAGTAACTCCTTGAGGTGGCCTAGAACTCAGGCTTAAATACCATTTAAACAGACAAAGAGGAGGAGGGATGTAAACTTCTCAGAGGAGAAGAATGGACCTTTAGAAGAACAGACAGTTTGTCTGGGTGTGGTGTCCACTTTTAGTCTCTTCTGTGATGAGTCAATTCTTCCAGGTTGATGAAACTTCCAGGGAGGGGATCTATGACAACTGCGGGTTTTTTGGATGCTCTGTCTTTAGATAGATAAGGAGAACTCACAGAAAGCCTCTCCTCGGATTTGCTGATTTTCGATTGCCTACAGCTCCAAATAATCAATATACCAAAGTGGCATTTGGAGGCAGCATGTCCTGAACAGCTACAGTCATATTCTGGGGTTGCACATTCTGCCCCTCCTCAGTGAAAATGTAAGTAGCACTGTTTTTTAATGGACTTGGGGCACAGACACTGTTTATTGAGTGGCAGGTGCAGGAGAAGTAGCTGGCTCCACTGTGGAAGCAGAGGTGGTAGGTCATTCCAGGGTGCTGTGGGTATCTGGCAGCCAGGGCCATGCCCCCCATCCTAGGGGACAGCACAAGCTCACTACAACAGGAGTAGCAAGGAGTCGGCCTGAGGAAGAGGCAGCCACAGCCCCCAGGATCCTTGGCAAGAAGCAGCAGACGAATTTGGCACAGGGGTCTGGGGTGGGAGGGACTGGGGTCTGGGTGTTCTTGAGGGAGATGGAGGAGGATCACGTCTGTGGGGTGGAGTAGAGACTGTGGTGGTAACTCTCTTCCCATCTACCCCTTCCCTAATCCAATCCTAGAGATGCCACAGAAGTAAAAGTGGGGACAATGTGTTTGGTAAATTAATATGAAGACCAAGAAAGTAGCCAGGTTGAGGAATTAGGAAGGAATCAACAACTGAGCAGGGAACAGAGTTTAGTACTGCTATCCTCCAGAAGATGGAGAGGGGAAAACTTTTAGAAGAGCCCTTTGTTCTACCCCATAAGGGCAAGAGTGCACTGCTGCCTGCCCAGTCACCACTGTCTCAGTGTGGAAAACCTGACGTTGGCCCAGATTTTGTAGCATTTACTTAATGACCAGGTGGGCTGAAGCCTGTTTATCCAACAATGAACATTTTGTGGGCTGCCATTATAACTATAAAGAGTCTTTATCCACCTAGATGTTATGTCTTGTTTTAACTCCGTGGGAATTCAGTCATAAAGAAAAGAAAACAAATATTTTATACAATGGCTGAAATGCAGACCACAAACACTGGTGTGCAAAATGCAACTTTATTATTCCATAACAAATTAATTTCTGGTTGGGGCTCCCAATTCTCCAAAGTCAACTTGTGGCTGTTTCCAAATATTGGGGGTCTGAAACAAATGTTAGTCATTATGAGGTGTTATGGACCCTAAATGTTGATAGCCCTCACATGCATCTTCTGATTCACCAGCATCCCAGTGGGTTGATGGGATGCGCGGGTTTTTCATTGCATGCTGGTTGATGCTGAGGAAGCCCTGCACTGGTCTACATAGCCCCTTCAGGTCCAGCTATGCTAACTGTTTCTTCCATGCCACTCTAGAAGCACAGAATCATTCTGCTGGTGCCCAAGGATCTCGGTCTGCTAATGGTGACACTGTCTAATCCAAAGACTTGCTCTCCTTCCCAGAACCCGAACCAGGAAAACAGGACCCAGAGTCCCTGGATTTGAGACACTGCATAACCCTATTCTGCTCACTCCTCCATCCCTCCTATTCTTTCTTCTCCCTATTAGCCTAAGGGAGTGTCTTCTACTTGAGGCAAGAAAGCCTGCTCTCCTACAAGGTGCTTCTTGTCAACACTGTATCCATGCCCAATGTCCCAAATCGCCTCCTCTACCCTTAGAAGGGGAAGCCAGGAAGAGGCTTTTTGTTCTGCTTTCCAACCTGTCACTAATTTCCCTTGAGGAAATAAGCACAGAGGTGGATCCTACCTGAAGGGAGAAAGGAGAACGTTAGCCAGAGAAAAGGAGGAGGGGGGAAAGATGACTTCCAGGAGAAAAAATACAAGCTTCCCTCTCAAAAACGTTATTTCACAACATTGTTACCACCTCTCCTTAGCTTTATCAGGTTTCTGGAACAGGAAGGATATTAACCTCACCTAAATCACATGACTAAAATGTCTGTGAATTACTTTGTATAATTTTTACATGATGCATTATGTAGGAGAGCAAAACTTACCACCCCAAAATGTGTCTCTTTGGCATGAGGATTATTTTAGGCTCATTATTTTTAAGAAACAGAAGACTCAGGAAGCTTTTCTTGTTACCTCTCCTGTAGCTGCCTAAAGAATGAAGACAGTAGATAGAGAACCTGTTCCAGGAAGGGAGCTATCACCATTGATAAATATAGTATGAACTAGGTGTGTACACAGGGAGAAACCTAGTAAAGTTTGTTAAAATTCCTCTGTGTCCCATTGTCTCTGCATGGCCCAGCAAACATTTGTTTACCAAACATTTGCTTTTCCATCTCCATGTCAATTGCCTTCCTTCCCTCTGAGGTCCCAAACCACTCCTCTCAGCATCCTCTTTTGTCTTTAACTGAGAATAATATTTAAGGTGAGGGTTTTGGCCATTTTGGTCAGTTACTCAGTTCTCTGGGTCTCTCTCATGTATACATGTTATTACATTTTGTTGATTGTCTCCTGTTAATCTGTCTCATGTCAATTTAATTCTTAATCAGCGAGAAGAACCTAGAAGGGCAGAGAAAAATTTCTTCCTCCCTGACAATTGTTCTATCCCAGTTTTCAATTAGAGGAAGAAAATACGGGCTTAGACGAAGCACTTTCTACTGAATGTCTAAAAAAATATTGGGAGTTAAGAGAGTTAACACTATTATAGTCTCCAAATTTTTACTGATTAAGAAACTAACCTGGCTGGTCTCTTTTGGAATATCAGCACCAGATCCATCAAAAGTAATACAGAGTGAGTGCCTTCATTTTGAGATATGTAAGAGTCTTTTCCCTGGCTATTAACCTGACAAAGGACAACCAGGGCAGTAAAGCATCTGTTTAATGGCAAAATCAACCAACCAACAAACAAATACTGAGCCTCAAGCAGCATATTTGAGATAATCCAACTTGGCCTCCATCCTCAAGTCATTTGTCCCTGTCCAGGCATAGAATGAGGTTTAGGGGCTTAGTACTCAAAAGCACCATAGATGCCATGCTGCTCTTGAAACTGAGGGCAGTCATCAGTTATATCCCTTAAACTATAACTTGCTTAATAAATAATATCCTGTAACCTGCATTCCCTGACCGAACTTGCTTTAATTGTTTAAGTTGCAAATCCTCCAAGCTTCATGTAGCTTAGGCAATATATCACAAGATTCCTTTAACTGCCCCCTATAGATAATACCTCTGACACATGGGTTTCTACAGTAACAGTTGCTTAAGTTGTTTTTTCCAGGAACACAGGACTAGCCTTGCCCAGTTCAATCTGGTCAAGACCACTGACTATGCAACTGGGTCTGCATGAGTGTCTGCTGGCTGACCATTTGATGTCAGAGGACCAAAAACTCCACCTTCAGATCATGATAATACTGCCATTTTCTGAACATGTGTCGTATGAAAAAGCTATGTAACTCAGATACACCTGTGCAGAATCACAATAACTTGCATCCAATTATTTTTCCCCACATCTCAGACCACCCTGTTTCTTTTTTTTTTTTTTTTTGCGGTACGCGGGCCTCTCACTGTTGTAGCCTCTCCCGTTGCGGAGCACAGGCTCCGGACGCGCAGGCTCAGTGGCCATGGCTCACGGGCCTAGCCGCTCCGCGGCATGCAGGATCTTCCCGGACCAGGGCACGAACCCGTGTCCCCTGCATCGGCAGGAGGACTCTCAACCACTGCGCCACCAGGGAAGCCCCACCCTGTTTCTTTATCCCATAAATATCCCAAACCCCTCACCTTTGGGGAGGCCAATTGAGACTTGTTCTCCCATCTCCTCACTTGCCTCCCTCATAGATAAACCCTTTCTCTGCTGCAAACTTCAGTATCTCAGCATTTGAATTGCTGCACCACAGGCAAACAATCCTGTTTTGGTAACAAATTTGGAAAATCAGCCAGGAGGTAAGTCTAGATGGACCATTTGCTGTAGTTCATGGGCCCCTTGGCAGCACTGAGAGACTACTGAAGAGTCCAAACAGCTGCCTGGCCTGTTTGTTCCAGGCACTGTCCCCAGAATTTCCTCCAGCACCCAGCCTCTGACCTTTGGCTTTTGTACATAATTTTGCATTGCAGCTGAGCAATGGTTTCTGGATCTGAAAAATGTCTTTTGGGTGAGTAACCTTGTTAAAAAGTATCTGTGTCTAAATTGTCTGATAATTTCATCCAGATCATGGGTTCAAGATGCACCCGAGGGGATTCTGGTAGGATTGTGTGTTCGAGGTACACCTTAAGGACAATATGAAAGGTTACAGCAGCTGAGTTACCCTAAACCTGGGTTTGAATCCAAAGGTTCTCATCTCTGGTCTGGCATGTCTCTGTTCTGGCCTTATTTGTTTATGCCCATCTGCATTTGATGGTCTTATTTGTTAAGAATTGGCTATTTAAGGCTGAGTTTCTTGATGGCTGTAGCAAAATTCCCCTAGGAATCAACCTTATGAGGGTCTTCTGACTCCAAAGAAAAGAGACACTGTTCCCTCTGGTCCTTTGGGATGTTCCCAGGTAACTGGGGAATTTATGGAGGTGTCGGGGCATCCAACTGAAATGTGTAACAGCCTCATAGGGACCCCCATTAAGAAAACACATCTTTTCAGGCCTTCATTGTTCACAGGAAAGCAGTTGGCATTGGCAGCTCATCAGGGCTCACTTGCCTGTCAGCTCTCAACAGTTTATGCAAGGATCACACAGCCAGGGTGTAACCAGGACCCTTAGAAAAACTTTGTTACTGTGGCCACCTGCAAAAAAACCCCTTCAAAATGGGAAATGTTCATTTGATTCCCCCTTGAAGCTCTCTAGGCTGTATTCTCCAAAATTGGGTGACTTTCAATTATTAATCCATGAAAGAAAAAAAGATGATACTTGTTTATAACACCACATGGCCACAATGTTCTTTAGGCTGCAGAGGAAAAATGGCCAAGATGGGGCTCTTGTGACATTCCAAAACTGGGTTTGTGTACACAGAGAAAGTGGGCTTTCTAGGAGAAACTTGCATTTCTCTCCCTGTGCCTTTGAAGTGTAAATATTCTACCAGAGCTCTCAGGAACTCCTATCCTACTGTTATCTAGACCATCTCCAATTTCTGAGATTGAGAGGAAAAAAGGAAGAAAGAAGTCTTTTTAAACTCAACTCAGAAAACTGTGAGATCTGTCTGTGTCTATTTGGGTGTATGTATGTCTATGTCTTTACCTCCAGATGGTTTCACCAAAATCAATTTGTAAACGAACTATATTTAATGGGCTAAAGAGAAAGTAAGAGCTTACAAATCAAATATCAAATTTTTCTAAATGTAATATAAACTAGCATAAATTTTGTAAAGTATCATATGATCTAGGATTAATCTTTAATGAATGAAAACAAGTTTAAGTTGTTGGTTAATTAATACAGAAATGTCTTTAGAGTCATCAATATTAAGTATAATTCCTTTCTTTTACCTAGGTTTACCAAAAGTCAAATAAGTTCATATTATTTCAGCTAAAAAAATTTATCAGCAAGAAAAATAACTAGATATGATGAAATTTTAAGTAAAATAATGTAAGTGAGATAAAAGTTTTGGGGTAAACTTTTTAGGAATAGTTATGTTTTAGTACTGTTTACTTAAAAATAGTTTCTCCAGATTTTTTTGGTAACGAAACCATTAGACTTGCTAAATTAAGTTAAATGATGGGAATGCATTAAATATCCAGATTATTTCCTAATTGTAATATATATGTAAGTAAAGCTACTAGAAATAATAAGGGCTACATTTCAGTATGCAAGAAAAGTAGGATGTGTGTTTTCAGTAAAAGAAGGTATGAGGAATGGAAATGTAATTTGTTAAGGGAAAAGAAAGTAGTTTTGTCCTAAAATTGGTTATTTCTAAGTGGAAAAGAAAATAAAGGACAAACTAATATGGATACAGGAAATTATGGAAGGCTTATGGAAAAGGAACCCTAAGAAAGGAATTTTGTGCATGGTCAGAACTGGCTAAGATTAGATTGAATTTAATTAAGTAAATGAATTTTGATATTAAAGGTAAGGTTGTACAAAACTAGAATTTGGTTTTCTCTTTGTTAAGAGAACAAAGTATTTTTGGAAAACATTTGATACTTTCGATAAGAGATTGTAAGTTATTTTTTTTATTTGGGGGGGTTGTTTTTGTTTTTTTACCTTTTAAGTGATCTGTTGTAACTTTCTGTATTTGTTTTTGAAATCTTTCATTTTCACTTTAAGTGAACAAGTATTCTTTCACAGTGACCTATGATCCTACTTGACCAAGTGTTCACATACCTTTTTGATATTTTTTAACAAACTTCCCCAAAATCAAATTTTAATTGAAGTTCTTTTAACCTCTAGATAACTTTGGGATGCTTCAGAGAGCCCCTGAAGCATCTCAGGGAGAAAGGTTAAACTAATTAGGCTTATTTGGTATATTAAATTACATGGGAAGCATTGTCGAATGGTGATAAACCTTCTTAGATTGTATTGTACGGGTAAATGTCATTAATATAAGAGCTCTAGAAATTATATGAAATTTCTAAAATTTGGATATGTCCTGGTATAATGTTATCAGTCATAATTCTAGTTATATTACAGTGTTGTATGTCACAGTAATAACCAACTTTCTTTGTCAATTGCATTGTAATCAGGTCTTTAACTCTGCCTTTTTAAGTCTTTTGTCATGCATAGACAGTTACTGTTTTACTCTGATGCTTTTGCAAAAATGCGTTATCTTCAAGAGTATTTATAGAAAGGACTTTTTGACAAGTACAGGTTTCTGATAACTTTCAGATCATACTGCTGAAGTGAGTAAGAAATTAAAGAATTCTAATGGAAAATATGATGGCTTCATAAAACTGTTAACAAAAGATTAAGATCAAAGATTAATTACATAGGACTGAGTGAACTGATGAATATGGTTATAATTTTTATGGTTCTTGTCTGAAATATTATTGGCTTTTCATCTGAGTTTTCCAGATATAAAGAAACCTTTTCTCTTAAGCTAATTATGACTTATAGAAACTTGGTAAATTCTACTTTTGCAAGTAGAATTGAAGCATTTATCTTTTCTCTCTATCTGGTCCCTCCAGAAATTGGAAAGTCTTAGGTTCCCAGCAGGCTTATCAGATATTCTTAACTAGCTCGTGCACAGTGAAACTGAAGAGAACTGACTCGAATTCATATTTCTCACTTAAGATGGGCCTCTGTGATGGACTGGTCTATAGAAATATTGCTGACCTCAAAGTCACCTTAAAACAATGCTCAAAGAGAGGAGAAACAACACCCACACCAGGATAAAAAGAAGATGACAGCAGTAATAGACAGTTGATCCAAGAATCCATACCAGGACTGTAACACCCATCCTACTAATTCAATTGTACTCTTTATCAAATGTTTTTCTCCCTATCAAAATGGAAAGTTATTGTTTGACTTATAGCTAATACTTTTGCCCTAATACTCAGGAGGAAGAAAAATTCTCTTGTGAAATTGTCACATAGTGTAATTACTCATGCATATATCATTGCTTATTTTTAGTCCAATGCTTAAAGCTCATGTGTAATGTTTGTGGGACAATTTTATATAATTGACAAAATGCATAGGCTATGAAATGTTTCCCTGTTGGCATACCTCTGTGCTTTTTCACTATGTCTGATTAGTTTCCCCCCACTGTGTATAACTAGTGTATATATACATACATATATATATATATATATACACACACACACATACTTACATAAACAAACAAAAAGAAGCCTAACACCAAGGGACATGATGGATCCAGGGTAGACAGCAACCACCCTGGCATTGAGGGACAAATGTTTTGCTCATAAATGCTTTCTATTGAAAGATTTGCAATTAAAAGGGGGAAATGGTGGAGGAAATGTTCACATATTGAGGTATAGGTAAGTCAATCTGGCTTATACATAATATGACTTAAACTTTATGCTAACCAGAATAGCCTATTTTGCAGCCTGTCAAATATATATTGTACATCTGCTTTAACCACTGAAGAAATGATAGAGCTAGGTGATTATTGTAGATGTAGTTTCAGTTGCGTTCCTGTATAACTGAGAACTTGAATTTTCTGAACTGTATCAGACTCAAGGACACTATCCACACCTCTGCCCATTTGCAGATTTAATTATTCCTCCTGGACACTGCCTTACCATGACCCCTGGCTCGACCATGTCTTAGATGAAATCCCCAAAAATAAAAGTCTAAATTTTAACAATATGTCTGGCATTCTGTGTGCCCCCTCGGTGTATACGTTTGTCTGAGATTCTAATAATCAATCTTGGGACTATACATGTCTGGATAGTTGGTGAATCAGAGGCACCTGCCTACTAGGGTACTTAGCCATTCCCTGTCTGTCCATAACTTCAATGCAACTCAGCATTGGACTGGTTCTTTAAAACTGCTCTCCAGAATGACAAGGGATGACTACCTGCCTGGATATCAAGAGGACAGATTTTGGTATATGTTTGGTAGAATACTTTTACCATGGTGGGGAATTGGATCACATGAACATATGATTAGGTATCTTTTGTTTGCCCTGGGCATCATAAATGAGACTGCCACAGCTATTGCTACCCAGCAAAAGGAAATTGATTCAGTAGCTAAAGTAGTCCTAGATAACCATATAGCTTTGCACTATATACTAGCTGAACATGGTGGAGTGTGTGCTACCTCTTATTGTGTGTACATTAATGCTTCTGCTGAAGTGGAGACCCATAGAGACAAAATCTGGCTACAACAAGTATCCTCAGAAGTGCCAGGCCCAGACTGTTTTTCAGGACTATTCTCTCATTCCTCAGGGAATAAGATCTATGTTCCAGGATTAATTAAAATTTGGGTTGCTACTCTTCCCCCTACTTCTAACTGGGTACCTAATAATAAAATGTGCTATAAGATGCTGCACCAAAACAGTAGACCAAGGAATTAAGATCTTGATTATGCAGAGCATAAGGCCAAAGCCCAGTACAAAGGGATATTTCCAAGTGGGTTCAAAGTTTCATTCCTCGACCTCTGTTATACCTGCACCCTTCTTCACCAGGAAGTAGCCAGAGCAGTCATCACCCCTCTTCCCTCAAGACTGAGGAATGGTCAAATGATAAGGAGGACTGAAACTGAGGGCAGTCACCAGTTAGATCCCTTAAAATGTAATTTGCTTGGTAAATACTATCTTGTAACCTGCCTTCCCTGATCAAGCTTGCTTTAATTGTTCTTTAAGTTGCATAGCCTCCAAGCTTCGTGTAGCTTAGGCAACATAACACAAGATTCCTTTAACTGCCCCCTATAGACAGCACCTCTGATGTATGGGTTGCTATGGTAATGATTGCTTAAGTTGCTTTTTTCAGGAACGGGGACTAGTCCTGCCCAGTTCAAATTAATTGAGACTACTGATGATTCAACTTGGCCTGCATGAGTGTCTGCTGGATGATCTTTTGATGTCAGCGGGCCAAAAACTCCACCCTCAGATCATGCTAATGCCACCATTTTCTGAATATGTGTCCTGTGAAGAAGCATGTAACTCAGATACACCTATGCAGAGTAGCAATTACTTGACATTTTTCTCACCTCCAATCATCTTGCCCCACATCTCAGACCACCCTGTTTCTTTAACCCATAATTATCCTGAACCCCTCACCTTTGGGGAGGAAGTTTTGAGATTTGTTCTCCCATCTCCTCACTTGGCTGCCTCTTGAATAAATCCTTTCTATGAAAATCTTGGCATCTCAGGGCTTGGCTTGCTGAGCATTGGTCAGGCAAATGAACCTGGTTTGATAATACTCTGGGAAGGAAAATCTAGCAGAAGCTACAGACTGGTCATTCACAGACAAATCTAGCTGAAAGACATGTCCTGTTTCATATGTACTGTGTATATTATTAAAATTATTATTGAGCCCATATCTAAAAACCAGATGATTTCACATAAAAATACGGACCTCTGATTTCCCTTTAAAAATTAAAAGCTCAGTTGTATTTGAGTCCATATTCCCATGTGGTAACAGTAGGCTAGAGCGAGCACACAGCTCCAATTTGCTCTACTCCCCACCAATCCCTGTTATCCCTCTATAATTCTTCATCGTTTTTTCCTCTTTAGCTTCTGCAGGCATTTGAGTTTGTGACCCAGGGCCAGAGGCTGTTGGGTGGTCAGAGCCACTGCTACATCCCTGGGAGACACTTCTGTTACCAAAGCAGGTTCGTTTGTCCCATGTGTAGCAATCCAAATGCTGAGACATTGAGGTTTGCAGGACAGAAAAGGTTTATTCACAAGGCAGCCAAGTGAGGAGATGGGAGAACAAATCTCAAATCCACTTCCCCGACGGTGAGGGACTCAAGCTCAAACTGGACATAGCTGACTAAAAGTTCCTAAAAAAACAACTTGGGTAAAACATCTTACTGTTTAGGCTACATAATGCTTGGAGGACAGGCAAGTCTTTTACAGCAATAATTAAAGTGATCAGTGAAGGCAGGTTACAGGTATAATGGAGTTAAATAATGAGTACCCTCAGTTTCATTTCCTCCTACTGCCAGAACCACATATGGTCAATGTTGTCACTATCACAGTTAACTCAGAACCCCTTTCTTTCCTCTTAAACCCAGGTGAGTCTTTGCAACATAAAGTATTCATACTGATACTTGGAAGAAGATAGGTTCCATGAGCTTCTGTAAGTTAACACTAGGGATGAAGCTTCCCCAATATGTCACTCAAGGGTTGTGATGAGGAGAAACCCATTCCAGCCTCAGTGAGAAGTGTGTGCCTATTCTTATCAGCTCTGCCCAACACCTAGTGCTGTAGGGGTATGATTTCCTTCCCTATATGAATACAGATCCTAGAATGGAAATTAGCACTGTTGAAGAGGGGAAGCAGGGAAAGACTCCAGAAGGCCCAAACAAAAATATCCTGTACATTCAAGGAATAAAGTATGTCCTTCCCAATTTTCCACAGTGGTTTCCCTTCCCTGAAAAATAGTCAGATTTTATCCTTGTATGTGGATCATCCTTAAACTGACAAATTTAATGTCTCTTTTTTGAGGTCCAAGCTACAGCTTTCACATTTACTCTTTTACTTCATTTTGACATGAAAGTCCAAAAATGATCTAAGGCAGTGATCATTACCCTTTTGAAAAATGAGAACTCTGGGACAAAGCAGTCAACTGGCTCACCCATGGCCCCATTTCTTAGCAGGAGAGGCTATATCAGAAGTGAGTGCTGCAAAATCTTATTCCGTTTCTCTTCCTACTAAATCATGCCATGGCCACTTACTCCACCTCACCTTAGCTAGAACTACTGTAAACCATTATTGTTTTGCATTTAAATAGTGATGTTTAAGAGAAAATAAATGAAATTATGATTTTTCAAAGCAAAAAATGATGAAGGTTTGCTTTCTTTCTGAAATGCTCCTGATTTGATAATAAAACACTAAAGTATATTCATGCCACATCCATGATATATGAAAATAATGCTCCTGAAATATTTTATGGGGACAAGTGTTTTAAGTTACCTTTTTATTAGTAATTCAAATTTGCTCTGACTAATAGAATTAGCCATTCTATTCCACCTTATTAGAGGCAATGGCATGGCAGAGTTTGGGAGCATGGTTTAAGGTGTAAACTGACAAGATTAGCCCTTTAACATTATGGTTTAATAGACATGACCAGTCACCAATGTAACATTGAGCAAATTCCTGAGCAAAGATGAGTTAGAATAAGGGGCAACAATTATTAATATTTATTTAAGTCTAGGGAGAAAATTAAAAGAAAAAAATCATCATTCACATCAACGTTTGTTCAGAACATAGAGGCAATTACTACCCAACCACTGGAATGACGGCTGCATGGACTAATCACTAAGAGAGGTCAGAATCCAGGTCTTAGATTTCAATTATGTCTCACTGACACTGTCATTTTATACTGAGTGGAGGGCATTGGCTTGAAATTATTACTAGGTTAAAGATTCATTCTAATACAAAAAATTTTTTCATGTAATTAACAAACTGTCCAATTTGAGCACTGATTTCTAAGACAGTTTCCTTCCATGACACCACATTCAAAGATCCATAAAGCAGCCTCTTTTTTTTTTTGGTATTTATTTCACATTCCTCCAGCAGATCCCACAGTGTTCAAAGGACTGACAACCAGAATTGGCACAGTGGTTTCCGCTATTTTCCTTGTATCTGAGGAGAAACAGGTTGTAAAGGACTAATCAAATACTGTCCTCACAAGAGCAGGAGCTGGAGATGCAGAGAAGGAAGGCACTTGCTGCCAGTCTCCAACTCCCCCTCTGCCGGCACTCATGCACCTGCAGTGACCCCCAAACCCCAGAGGCTGGACTCAACATGGAGAGAATCCAGTTAATATTTGTGAGTAGACGAAGTGTAATCTTCATAAAATATAAGAGCAATCTAGATTCATGCTCTTTAGTGGGGAAAATATCATTAGGATAATTGACTGATATATGACAAGCTGCAGCTGGTTTGCCTCCTGCTGGATCCTGGGTTTGCCCCATGCAGAGAAAACCCCAAGAACTCATTCAAATATGTCACTCATCCCTCTTGTGACAGCTTTCACTAAATAGTTGAAGTAGAGAGGCTCTGAATGGTGCTTTTATTCTTTCCATCAAGTCATTCTATATTTGCAAAATCAAGTTATTTTCAAATGAATGGATGTTAACTTTTTACTAAAAGTCATGGAGAACTATAGCCTAGGAGGCATGTAACTTCCCTGGAATTAGTCTGATGACTGAAGGGGTGCCATGCAGCCCTTTTCACACCTGTTTAGATATGCTGTGAGCTCCTGGGAATAGAAAGGCCAGAGATGTGGAGGCAAACTCAGAATGCGGCGACCTGACGGAGAGGGCAAGACTATTACGGCTTTTAAAGGCATGCAGTTGACTATGCACATTAAGAGGATGAAAAAAAGGGAAGAGAGAAGAATGACAGTGGGGAACAGGAGACCCTGTGTGAATTCAGCTAAAATACTGAAGACTGCTCATGCCCCACTGAGACCTAAAATTTGGAAAACTAAATGCATTCATGGAGGAAGAGTGAAAAAATAATTCCATAGTGCATGACTAGGAGTGAGGAGCTGAAGTGTGGGGACGAGCACAGGGTGCTGCAGTTCAGTGTGCTCATGAAGGCTGAATTGGAAGAGCTAAGCTAGGCGTGTCATTACAGCAGTGAAAACTTTTGTAAAATGTGCAATCCATCAGAGGCTGATACTTTTGTAAAATAAATTTTAAAGGAATTATTGGAATAACAATTCCATGCTTAGGTGCGGTGGCAATGCCAGACTGCTGATAACTTGTGAAATGCTTGCTCTTCAATCCTCTGCTATGCTCCTCCCAGACCAGTAACACAAAGTTCAAAACTGGGCACCAGTCTGTGGACCACATTTTGAAAAGCACTAGTTAACTCCATAGAACCTGATTCCTAAGGATGACACATGCAATGCATACTTCAGCTTGGCAAAAATAAGAGTCCATGGAATGACTTTTCAAAGGCAGAAATTCTGGGTTCCAGCTCCCCAGAAAAACCTGGACACTGACAACAGAGATATAACATTAAAGTCAGGGGAAGTTGGTGGCACAAAAGACGAGGGTAGGTAGGAATTTGTTAAAACAGAAATGGTACCATGAAAAATAGTCTAGCGACACAAAGATGCCTTTAGGGGAGATAGAGAGAGCCAACAAGAAGCATAAATCATAGGTGAGTTAAGAGAAGAGTGCGCAACTTAGAAACAAATGACAATGAAAACACAACGACACAAAACCTATGGGATACAGTAAAAGCAGTTCTAAGAGGGAGGGTTATAGCAATACAATCCTACCTGAAGAAACAAGAAACACCTCAAATAAACAACCTAACCTTACACCTAAATTATTTAGAGAAAGAATAAAAAACCCCAAAGTTGGCAGAAGGAAAGAAATCATAAAGATCAGATCAGAAATAAATGAAAAAGAAATGAAGAAATAATAGCAAAGATCAATAAAACAAAAAGCTGGTTTTTTGAGAAGATAAACAAAATTGATAAACCATTAGCCAGACTCATCAAGTAAAAAAGGGAGAAGACTCAAATCAATAGAATTAGAAATGAAAAAGGAGAAGTAACAACTGACACTGCAGAAATACAAAGGATCGTGACAGATTACTACAAGCAACTATATGTCAATAAAATGGACAACCTGGAAGAAATGGACAAATTCTTAGAAAAGCACAACCTTCCAAGACCGAACCAGGAAAACATAGAAAATATAAACAGACCAATCACAAGCAATGAAATTGAAACTGTGATTAAAAATCTTCCATCAAACAAAAGGCCCAGGACCAGAGGGCTTCACAGGCGAATTCTATCAAACATTTAGAGAAGAGCTAACACCTATTCTTCTCAAACTCTTCCAAAATATAGCAGAGGGAGGAACACTCCCAAATGCATTCTATGAGGCCACCATCACCCTGATACCAAAACCAGACAAAGATGTCACAAAGAAAGAAAACTACAGGTCAGTATCACTGATGACCACAGATGCAAAAATACTCAACAAAATACTAGCAAACAATCAAACAGCACATTAAAATGATCATACACCATGATCAAGGGGGGTTTACCCCAGGAATGAAGGATTCTTCAATATATGCAAATCAATCAATGTGATATATCATATTAACAAATTGAGGGATAAAACCATATGATCATCTCAATAGATGCAGAAAAAGCTTTCGACAAAATTAAACACACATTTATGAAAAAACCCTCCAGAAAGTAGGCATAGAGGGAACTTACCTCAACATAATAAAGGCATATATGACAAACCCACAGCCAACATCGTTCTCAATGGTGAAAAACTGAAACCATTTCCTCTAAGATCAGGAACACGATAAGGTTGTCCACTCTCACCACTATTATTCAATATAGTTTTGGAACTTTTAGCCACAGCAATCAGAGAAGAAAAAGAAATAAAAGAAATCCAAATCAGAAAAGAAGAAGTAAAACCATCACTGTTTGCAGATGACATGATACTATATATAGAGAATCCTAAAGATGCTACCAGAAAACTACTAGAGCTAATCAATGAATTTGGTAAAGTAGCAGGATACAAAATTAATGCACAGAAATCTCTTGCATTCCTACACACTAATGATGAAAACCTGAAAGAGAAATTAAGGAAACACTCCCGTTTACCATTGCAACAAAAAAAATAAAATACCTAGGAATAAACCTACCTAGGGAGACAAAAGACCTGTAGGCAGAAAACTATAAGATACTGATGAAAGAAAATAAAGATGGTACAAAAAGATGGAGAGATATACCATGTTCTTGGATTGGAAGAATCAATATTGTGAAAATGACTATACTGCCCAAAGCAATCTACAGATTCAGTGCAATCCCTATCAAACTACCAATGGTATTTTTCACAGAACTAGAACAAAAAAATTCACAATTTGAATGGAAACACAGAAGATCCCAAATAGCCAAAGCAATCTTGAGAAAGAAAAACGGACCTGGGGGAATCAGAATCCCAGACTTCAGACTATACTGCAAAGCTACAGTCATCATGAAAGTATGGTACTGGCACAAAAACAGAAATATAGATCAGTGGAACAGGATAGAAAGCCCAGAGATAAACCCATGCACATATGGTCATCTTATTTTTGATAAAGGAAGCAAGAATATACAATGGACAAAATACAGCCTCTTCAATAACTAGTGCTGGGGAATATGGACAGCTACATGTAAAAGAATGAAATTAGGACTCTCCTTAACACCATACACAAAAATAAACTCAAAATGGATTAAAGACCTAAATGTAAGGCCAGACACTATAAAACTCTTAGAGGAAACATAGGCAGAACACTCTATGACATAAATCACAGCAAGATCCTTTTTGACCCACCTCCTAGAGAAATGGAAATAAAAAAAAAAATAAACAAATGGGACCTAATGAAACTTAGAAGCTTTTGCACAGCAAAGGAAAACATAAACAAGATGAAAAGACAACCCTCAGAATGGGAGAAAATATTTGCAAATGAAGCAACTGACAAAGGATTAACTTTGAAAATTTACAAGCAGCTCATGCAACTCAATATCAAAAAAACAAACAACCCAATCCAAAAATGGGCAGAAGACCTAAATACACATTTCTCCAAAGAAGATATACAGATTGCCAACAAACACATGAAAGCATGCTCAACATCACTAATTATTAGAGAAATGCAAATCAAAACTACAGTGAGGTATCAGCTCACACCAGTCAGAATGGCCATTATCAAAAAATCTACAAAAAATAAATGCTGGAGAAGGTGTGGAGAAAAGCGAACTCTCTTGCACTGTTGGTGGGAATGTAAATTGATGCAGCCACTATGGAGAACAACATGGAGGTCCCTTAAAAACCTACAAATAGAACTACCATATGACCCAGCAATCCCACTACTGGGCATATACCCTGAGAAAAACCATAATTCAAAAGGAGTCATGTACCACAATGTTCATTGCAGATCTATTTACAATAGCCAGGACATGGAAGCAACCTAAGTGTCCATCGACAGATGAATGGATAAAGAAGATGTGGCACATACATACAATGGAATATTACTCAGCCATAAAAAGAAACGAAACTGAGCTATTTGTAGTGAGGTGAATGGACTTGGAGTCTGTCTTACAGAGTGAAGTAAGGCAGAAAGAGAAAAACAAATACCGTATGCTAACACATATATATGGAATCTAAAAAAAAAAAAAGGTTCTGAAGAACCTAGGGGCAGGACAAGAATAAAGAGGCAGTCGTAGAGAATAGACTTGAGTACACGAGGAGGGGAAAGTGTAAGCTGAGACGAAGTGAGAGAGTGGCATGGACATATGTACACTACCAAATGTAAAATAGATAGCTAGTGGAAAGCAACAGCATAGCACAGGGAGATCAGCTTGGTGCTTTGTGACCACCTAGAGGGGTGGGATAGGGAGGGATGGGGGAGATGCAAGAGGAAGGAGATATGGGGACATACGTATATGTATAGCTGATTTACTTTGTTATAAAGCAGAAACTAACACACCATTGTAAAGCAATTATACTCCAATAAAGATGTTAGAAAAAAAAGAGAAGAGTGCCCATAACAGCAACTGCAGAGGCAGGAGGTGGATGGCCCCTGAAACTTCCTGGGTGGTAGGTGGTAGTTTCGTCTAGTATCTACCTTGAAGCCATAGTCTGATCCCCACTGACTCAGAGCAGGGCTGCTCAAGGCTCTAGAGAAATGAGGACACCACCACTGAAACCTGCCAGGAGGCTGAGAAGAAGGCTCAGCTCATCACATTTACCCAGGAAGTCACCCATCATTGCCCTCTATTTTCCTGATGGCTGGAGACACATGTTGTCTCTTCATTTTATTTATGTATTTTGGAAGCTTTGCAGCTTCTCCGTTTATTAAATCTTCTTTCTGCCTCTTCCCAGAAGCTCCTCTTTAAGAACACATAACAGTTCAATGTGCAAATTAGTGTGGTTGATTTATAATTCATTTTGGAAGAGCAGCTTTTAAAAGGACAAAGGGAATTAAGCTGAGAGTTAAGCTTGATATGTACATGCCTCCCTCGGCTTTTGAATGAGATGTGTTTAATGGGAACGTGGACACTAGGGCTGTGGGTAGTGGATAAAATCTATTGGTCCTGCTGATACTAAACATTCCAACTGCCAGGGGAATTCATTTTGGAATACATAAGTTGAATGTGCCTGGACAGGCTTTGAAGCACCGTTGAAAAAGACCTGGCTCCTCCCTACCTTTATCAGGCCACCAGGTATCTCTTCTGTGAAAACACTGCTCTTTCTCCAAGAGAAGCTCAAATCCCAAAGCCCCTCATCATAGCCACCTGTGGAAAGTAATTTTGAAATTTTCATTGTAGTCCCTAGTGAGGACCAACATTCCTTCCAAACACTGACAGGACCGGTGGTGTTTTCCACCTGGTTAGCAGGTGCTGTTCCCACAGCCCCACTTGAGGAAGCTTTAGCCCCAGAAGGAGAACTAAAGGTGCTGGAAGGATTCCCAGAATTCAAAAAGTTGAGAGATGGAAGGAGTCTGCATTGTTCCCTCATCTACATCGTTTTATGTAGTGTTAGGAAGATCACAAAAGCATACAAAGTTTGAGCAGAATTCTGTTAGGAGAGAGGGAATCAGGCTAGAGACAAGAAGGTGAAGGGAATGTCAAAAAAGTAACTTTAAAGGAAACCCTTTCAGCAATTCACCTTTGATTAGAGTAAAACCACTTCCAACTGTTATGCATGAAGCAGTTTCTGACAAACTAATCCATTTTATTTTTAAAAGTTTCAAAATTATTTTAAAAGACACAATCAGTATCTGAGAAAAAAAAAAGTTTCTATTATAGGGCCATACTTTCATATCTTTAATTGAGAAAAATTGCCCCAGAGGATGATACCCTTGGTTCACACTGTCCAGGATTCTGAGTTTGATAGTGACCCCCAGGGACATGTCTGAAAAAGCTTGGGTGTGCTGTTTGAGGTCACCCTGAAAGGGAAGACTGGCCCCAGCTTCTCCAAGAAGCCTCAGTCATTGAGAAAAGCATGCACATCCTATTGGAGTCCATTACCATCTCTTGGTGTTTCATAAATTTACAAGATTGCTTTCTGCTCTGAGTAGTAATTCTGATTATTATCAGTTTACGTTTTTAATGTTTTAAGATTTAATAAACAAGTCAAATTTCTACCTTATGCATCCCTTTCCAAGATTTTCTAGATTTAAACCATGTTTCTTTAAAACTTTCAATTCTCCAAGATTTTTTTAGGTGTTTTTAATTTCTCCACACATGGCATCTGAATTCACATTGTAGTTGCCCTTTTATGGAACTTTTCTGGTTACAGTAATCAGAAATTAAATCTACAGTTTTACATTGTGACATATCTTTTATAAGCTGTATCGTTTCGAGCAATTCTACTTTTACAGAGTTGAGAACTCCCTCACACTACTAGTTCCTCATTTCCTACAAGCAATCTTAATCTGCCTCCTGAGTACTTTACTTTCCAGTGTGTAAGAGAACACAGACACACACACACACCGCTGCCCTGAACTCAGCAGTTTCACATATACTATCTCTTTTAATCCTGAAACATTACTGTCAGGCATATTTACCGTCCTAATTTTACAGTCAAGAAACTGAAGCTCTCTAAGAGGCAAAGCAAACTAACCAAAACTATACAACTAGTAAAAGGTATAGTCACAATGTTAAACCAGGTCTTCAGGTCTCTTCATATAATTTTCTTTTCTTTATTACATAAAGGAAACATGGACACTTTAATCAATAATTATAGAAAGATGTCATGACATCACTAGCTAAATCAAAAAATAGAATACTGACTGCCAGGAGCTCAGTGAAGCTGTTCGTGTGACCTCCAATGATCACCCTCTTTTCTCTCTAAAGATAACCACCACCTTGATTCTCATATTGATAATTTTGTTTCTTTATAGTGTTATCACACCTGAATGCATCCCTAAACAACATAATTAAGTGCTATCTGTTTTTGAAATTTACAGGAATGGAATCACATAGCATGAATTATTTAAGTCTTGCTTTTCTTTCTAAATTTGTATATATGCTCCTCCCTATAGCTATAGTTTCTTCATTGGCATTGTTGTGTGATATTCCAATCTATGCAGAGCTGATGTTCAGGAACACCTCTGTCCATTGCAGTTATTTTCAGCCAGTGTCATTCTGATTGGGTCCACTTCTATTCTGGCTGGTTAGTGCCAAAGCCATAAGAGTTTGAACATCACTCTGACTGTATGTATATATCACAATACATTTATTCCATTCTAATGTTGAGAGACAGCAATCCCCCAGTTTTATATGAATATTTACTATTATTTATTTCTGTTAAAAAGAGGCTTGAAAGGAAATACTTAACTTATCAGGGAAACTTTTTCTCTGCCTATATTTAACTCTCTACCTATATATAATTTATATAACCTAAAGTTCACCAGTTTGAAGTGTGTATTTACAGAATTGTGCAAACACCACCACTATCTAATTCCAAAATATTTTTGATCATCCCCAAGAGAAGCCTTCTACCCATTAGCATTCACTCCCCACTCTCCCTTCCCCAGCCTAGGCAACTAGAAATCTACTTTCTCCATGGATTTGCCTATCTGGACATTTCATATAAATGGCATCACATAATATGTGGTCTCCTGTGATAGACTTCTTTAATTTAGCATAATATTTCATTGTTCATCCATGTCATAGCATATGTTAGTATTTCATTACTTTTTATGACTAAATAATATTCCACTGTATGAATATACCACATTTTGTGTATACAGTCATCAGTTAATAGATATGCGGGTTGTTTCTGATTTTTGGATATTATAAATAATGCTATAAACATTTATATACAAGTTTTAATGTGTAGACATGTTTTCATTTCTCTTGGGTAGATATCTACAAGTAGAATTGCTAGGTCATACAGTGACTTTGTTTAATATTTTGAGGCACTTCCAACTGTTTATCAAAGTGGATATACCATTTTTTACATGTCCACCACCAATATATAAGGGTTTCAACATGTCTACATATTTGGAAATACCTGTTACTGTTTGGTTTTTTATTATAGCCATTTTAGCACATGTGAAGTTGTATCTTAATGTGATTTTGAAATTTTCATTTTTCTAATGATTAATCGTGTCAATCACCTTTTTGTGAGCTTATTGGCCACTTGTACCTCTCTGGAGAAATGTCTATTCAAATTATTTGCCCATTTTAAACTTGTTTTCTTTGTCTTTTTATTATGGAGTTATAAGAGTTTTTATTTATTCTGGATAAAAGTCTCCTATTAGTTACACGATATGCGGATTGTCTTTTTGTTTTCTTGATGGTATTCCTTAAAGCACAAAAGTTTCTTACTTTGATAAAGTCAAAATTTTCAGTTTTTCTGTTATCACTTGTGTTTTTGGTGTCACATCTAAGAAATTACTACCTAATCCAAAATTATGAAGATATATTCCTGGGTTTTTGTCTAAGAGTTTTCTTGTTTTAGCTCTTATTTAGGTTCATGACCCATTTTGAACTAATTTTTAAGTCGGTGTGAGGTAGAAGTCCAAATTCATTATTTTGCATATAGATATCCAGTTCCCCCCAGAACCATTTGTTGAAAAGACTGTTTTTTCCCCATTGAATTATACTGGCCTTTTCTAAAATATTATGTAATGGTAAAGCTAAAAGTCAATAAAAATATTGTTTATGAGTGTGGTTGTTCTGTAAGACAGTTATAGAAAAACTTTAATACACATATAGCATATATATTATGTTTTAATAGAATAAGTATACACATAGATGTGTACTATGTAAACTAAGATGATGACAAAGAAGTGCTGGTTAGAAATGCTATTTCCTGTGGTTGGGGCAGATGGTAGCACTATTGAGAAACCATTTGAAATACTAAAAGAAAATTTTCTTGTCAAAGCAAGAGGACCAGATTACAGAGAAAATGCAAGACATAAATAAATGGGGGAAGACAAGACCCCTACCTTTGGTGAGAGTTTAACAGCTAGAATTGATAGACCAAGACTTATCACCACATAAGTCAGGCTACATCCAATTGAGGGGATACAAACTTTAAGTATGCCAACCCAAATGGATGGGGCTTACTGTCTCACTCGCCTCTGAGCCCAGGAAAACTGTACAGGCTTGTAATATTAACTATCAGAATCTGAATCCTTCAAACCAGCTAAAACAGGCATAAGCTCCCACCCCTTGCACAGCTTCATTTTCTGGTGTTAATTCTCTGAACAAACAGAACTGGGAAGAGGAATTGATGATCTTTCAAAGACTACTTTTGTCCCTGTTCCTTAAGTAGACTTGGTACAAAGCTCTCTTTTAAAACAGGGGAAAAAAAAGAACTTGAATTAGGATTTTTGAAATCCGAATGCAAAATAATCCCTAAGAGCATTGTATCACTCTTGTCTGCATTAAAATTCATCTGTTACTTGTGGACGCACTTAAACAGCCCTTTAAGATCTCTCTGTCATCTTGGGCTTCCCTGGTGGCACAGTGGTTAAGAATCCACCTGCCAATGCAGGGGACATGGGTTCAAGTCCTGGTCCGGGAAGATCCCACATGCCGCAGAGCAACTAAGCCCGTGCACCCCAACTACTGAGCCTGTGCTCTAGAGACCGTGAGCCACAGTTACTGAAGCCCACGTGCCTAGAGCCCGTGCTCTGCAACAAGAGAAGCCATCGCAATGAGAAGCCCGCGCACCACAACAAAGAGTAGCCCCCGCTCTCAGCAACTAGAAAGCCCGGGCACAGCAACGAAGACCCAATGCAGCAAAAAAGTAAATAAAATAAAATTAATTAATTTTAAAAATAATATATATATAAAAAAATATCTCTCTGCCATCTATCTCCATCTACTTGGCTCTTCTAGTTTTACAGCTTCTGCAAAACATGAAGACTTCATGACTTTGGGATCCCAGTAAGGATTTTCATTAAGAATAGTTCTACTAATAAGGAGACAAACTGATTGGACCCTGAATTGAGGAAGAGAAAACTATGAAGTGACTTTCTGGGGGACAGTTGGAAAAATTTTAAGAAGAACTATCTACTAGATAATTTTACTGTATCAATCTTAAAGTTCTTGATTGTGATCATTATTTTGTGCTTATGTAGGAGAATATTTTTGTTCTTAGGAGATAAATGCTAAAGTATTTAAGAGTGAAGGGTCATGATGTCTGTAACATACTTTAAGATGGTTCAGAAAAAATAAATCACACACACATGCACAAACGTACACACACACATACAGAGAAATGTAAAAAGTGTAGCAAATGTGCAAAATGTTTCATTTGGAATTGACATTGTTGTACATCTAAAATGGTCGAATATCAACAATTGTGTGTGATTCAACCTAACAGATTAAGAGTATATAACTGAATCTAAATCAGGTTTTCTCAACATTGGGACTATTGACATTGTTTTAATTCTTTATTGCAGGAGAAGGGTGATCTGTGAATCTGTGAAGGATGTTTTAGTAACATCTCTGGCCTCTGCCTTCCAGATGCCAGCAACACCCTCAATCATCCAATCAAAAATGTCTCTAGACATTGCCAGATGTCCCCTGGGGGCAAAATCTCCCCTAGTTAAGAACCACTGATCTAGAGAAATATGCAAGAATGTATAGACAAAAGGTACTTTTCTTTCAACTTTTTGGTAGATTAAATTTTTTGCAAAATTAAAAAGTTAGAAAAATAATAGATAAAATAATATATGTGATTTATATATTAATAGTGCTATTAATTATTGATTAATTAATAATTTATAAAACTGGTTCTGTCACCAAATTTTGATGAATTTTGTTTTTCACACTTTTAAAACACCAAAGCCCTTAAGAACTTAATTCATAGACTCCTCTAATACTTTCGCTTGACTCCATACCTGAAGCAGAAACATTTCATTGTGCCCCTATTCACCTGAGCTATAGAGAACACGATAGAACAGAAAGGGAATTAACATTGACTGAACACCTACACATGGCAGGTGTCACTTTATATCATTTATTAAAATTATTGTGAGAGGCAATTCCATTTGTATAGATGAGGAAAAAAATTCAGAGAACCTGATCATGGTGACATGACTTGTAAGAAAGTAAGAACTGGAGTACAAGACTGAAACCAACTCTAAAGTTCACATTGTTTCACTATACAAAGGAAATTTGCTGGCCCCTGGCCTGTCTCTGTTACAATAATACACAAATGCCTATTACATTCAAACAAGTTTAAACTAAATATTGGACATTCTATTTTTAAATTTCTTGAACTACTCTACTTTATGGTTGAGTCAACTCTTCTTTTGTCTCTCTGTGCCCCCTCATCTCTCTTTCTTTCTTGGCTCTTGTTTTACTGCCACATTCCTCTTGATTTTTTTCAGGTAAGCCTATTCTCTCTGTCTCTCCCCACTCCAACTTGTTTGGCTTTTTCTCCTATTGACCACACTCTCAGAGAATTATCTTCTGCACTTTCCATCCAACAAACGCAGGCTAAAAAAATAATCTTCCTTAAGAGGAATGCCGATGGTAGTTGCTAAAACTTTCTTACCTTCCTACATCTGGAAGTTCTCTAACACCTTTTCTTTCAACTTCTCTGTAGATTTAAAACTTTTCTAAATAAAATGCTAAAAAAAACATAATGCCTTGCACATAACAAGCACTTAATAAACGTAAGACGCTGCACCATTGTTGTTCTTACGTAAGAGTAGCCAAGTTTCCACCAGGAGTTTCTTCAAACATAAAGAAAAGCAAATACAATTCACTTCTGGTAATTGTACAACTAAGCTTTCAATTTGATTTGGAATACCTTTCATTAGCTAATATTTGGTATAGTAACTTTTCCACTTGGAAACTGGTTTATTCTTTGGAATCTACTACCATAATGTAAGACTAAAGTTTTAAAAGTATCTGTTCATTGGAGATAAAAGACCATGCTTTAGAAAATGTTTTTTTCCTCTCTTCCACTATTTTTGAGTCACTCACATCACCCAACCTGCCCCTTCTCCATCCCCATTCTTTCTCACACAGTTTATTTTCCTTACATTTACCAATATATTGACAAGAGGAAGAGAGGGTTCCATTTTGAGGTAAAAGAAATACTGTCGATCTTGTATCTCAACTTTCTTTTCCAGGCAATCTAAAATTTGTATAAAATCTTCTCATCGTCATATATGGGTCCACTAGGATGCACTAGAGGTGCCAAAGCGGTATTTCTTTCTAATGGGTATGTACACACAGAGTAGAAAAGGCAGAAGAGGGTCTTAAATGAAAAGGTAGTACTGCAGCTTGGGAGGGGTTGGAAAGAGATGAGGGAGTGGAAGCAGAGAGGGAAGAACATGCAAGAGAATTGGGCTTGTAAGAAGAACCAGACTAAGATTAGGGGGACAAGGGTGTGCAATACAGGAAGTGTTCAGAAGCATGAAAAAAATCCCTTCTTCCATTGTTGTACTTGGAAGGAGTGCTTTGTTCGCTTTCTCATGTATGGAAGACCCTAACTCAAATAGATCTCAAATAAACAACATGTTTTTACTTTGTGCCATGGTGTCCCCAGGTGTTTGTGAGCATCTTTTGCAGATCACAAAACTGCAGGTCCAGAGTCTCCTCCCAGACTCTGATGATTCAAAGCAAGAACAAACAGTTGGAATTTCTGTCAAATTGGCAGGCTGGAGGGGAAATAAGTTGGAGTCATGGAGACATTTACTTCCCCGAAAATCATTCACAGTTTAAAGGAAAGAACACAGTAGAACTGCATCCTCACCATGTTCTCACTGAGTACCATGAGAGAATTCGCTGAACTTCAGGTTACTTGGGCTCTGAGTAAAATGGAAATAATAAAAATACAAACATCAAGATTTTCTGTGAAGCACAAATAACAGAAAGGTATACAAGTGTTTTGTAAGCTTTTAAATATTATAAATAATTGATTATCATTGCATGTACACCATCTGTTAGGCCTGAGCACAAGGCAGATGTGCTGCTCTATTTCTCCTCAAGCAGAATTCCTCTACATTCCTGCCTAAGTGAAATTTTCATACTTCATAGTTGTTCTGAACATCACCAAGAGAAAGATGAAGAAGAGAAAGAAAATAAATCGTTGAATGCCAAGAACATCCACATAGTACACAGCCATTCTCTTTAAACAAGGAGAAAACAGCATTTTACTACTCAAAGCTCTAGGCAGTTTCCCTCTTTAGGGAAAGATAAGTGAGCTGTAAAGTATCTGCCCTGGCAACAAATTCATGAATCACAATTACCTGTTTCTTTTGGATATTGGATCTGCTAATTACCCACCAAAGTTTAGATTGGACAGCTGCTACCTGACATCATTTGGTATCCAATATGGAATGATTTTGGCAGAGAAATGGTTTCTCTTTTCCCAACAGGAAAATGGAAAATGAATTGGAAGACTTTACTAATAATTAGTAAAAACATTAAAAAAAAACAAACCCATAGCTCTAGGTGTTTGAACCTTGGATTAACTGTTGAGAGTTAAATCACTGGTTAAGGAAAAGTGATACTATATAAGTTGATGATCTGTTGAAAGTAGATTAAAAATGGGAACTGACCAGTGAGGACTAGAAATGCTACTAGATTAAAAGAATAACATGTATTTTAAAATCTGTATTTAATTTTGGCTTGTATTATGAGAGGAGACATCTGGAACTTGGGTGTTGGTGTTGAAATTACCAGTAGCATCTGTTCATCCTTGGTTTTACCCCTTGAATCAGAGGAAAACTACATTGTATTACAGATCTCTGGGTAAAATAGTAGAATGAAAATATGGCATGTTCCATTTAATCTGCAAGTGTAAAATAATGCTGTAATAATTTTCTAATTTTAGTTTTAGGTTCTATTCCTAGCCACTAATTAAAATGATTAATAAATGCTTTCATTTTCTATATAATTCATCATTTATGATTTATGGAAGTATCAAATATAAAAGCTAAGTTTTCTATTTCTGTTTTTACTCAAGAAATTAACAACTAGGAAACGCTAAGTAACTTGGAGTTAAGAGTCAGCAAATGTCCAATAAGCTGTGTAGAAATCAGCCTGCTTAATTTTTTTTTAATCCTGAAAATGTTCAGCACAAATAAATCTAATAAACCAACTAAAGCAAAAGGGAAGTGGGAGAGTTTACAAAACAACTGGGAAAGAATACTCAAGGTGTGTGTCAGTTATGAAATTTCACTTATCGTTAGTAGAAAAGATTGATTTTCTTTAACAGAAAAGGGGAGTCTTGCCCATGGATGCCCAAACAACCAGTTGATTTAGACCCTAATAGTTAATCCTCTGCATGAAAAAAGCAGCAAACTTTTTGTTGCAATAGCTTATCAACAGAAAGACAACTGAATAAAGACAAAGTAGAAGATACAACAGTAATGATGTTCCAGCACCTGTATACAAACTAGCAAAACAACTAAAACATCAGGGCAAGATTTTCTACTTCTTCTTTCCTCCCTCCCTTCCTTCTTTTCCTCCTTTCTTCCTAACTTCTTCATTTCACTACTTTCTTTCCTCCTTCTAATTTTGACATTTTAAAAGTTAATTTTACAGGGTTTTTTTTAATTTCAAGGAACAGTTTCCAACCAATTATAGAATTTTAGTGCTTTAGTATTTAAGTAGTCCCTCTCCATCATTTCATAAGTGAAGAAACTAAGGGCTAGAGGGGGTCCCATTCTGTAGTGAAAGAATATATCATTACTGTTGCATCTTCTGCTTTGTCTTTATTCAGTTGCCTTTCTGTTGATAAGCTATTGCAACAAAGTTTGCTTCTTTTTTCATGCAATGGATTAACTATTAGGGTCTCAATCAACTGGTTGTTTGGGCATCCATGGGCAAGACTCCCCTTTTCTGTTAAAGGAAATCATTTTCCACTAATGATAAGAGAAATTTCATAACTGACATGCACCTTGAGTATTCTTTCACAATCGTTTTGTAAACTCTCCCACCTCCATTCTGCTTTAGGTGGTTTATCTGATTTATTTATACTAAATATTGTCAGGATTAAAAATACTCACTTGCGGACTTCCCTGGTGGTCCAGTGGGTAAGACTACACACTCCCAATGCAGGGGGCCCGGGTTCCATCCCTGGTCAGGGAACTAGATACCACATGTGTGCCATAACTCAGAGTCTGCGTGCCGCAACTAAGAACCCACATGCCACAACTAAAGATCCCACATGTTGCAACAAAGATCCCATGTGCCGCAACTAAGACCCGGAGCAGCCTAAATAAATAAATAAATAAATAAATAAATAAATAAATAAATATTTTTTAAAAAACTAGCTTGTTGCAGAGCAATGATGAATACATGTGATAATTACTGCTGGGTTGTTTTTATTTTTATAAACATTCTTATATGTAGGTATATAAATTTTAAACTTTCTTGGCCATTTTCCAGCATTTATGCTTTTTTCTAAAAGAATCAACAATACAAGGATGTTTAAAGTAAAGACTAATCCTCTCTCCTCCCCACCTCACTCTACTATCCATTCCACCTACCTCAGGTGTCCAATGTTAATAGACTTGTACTGACTCCTTGGTAATATATATACACACAACATAACTATACATATATAGGCTATTTGTTTGTATCTTCTCTGTTTTTTCCCAATATTGACTTATAACATATATACTTTGTAGTCTTCTCTCTGCTGTTTTATTTTTTTCATGTGTCAGCATACATGGACAGCCCTACAAGAATGTATGTGTCCATATATTTTTGCAGTTTATACATATGCATAAATACATAATTTTACATTATGCATTGAAATACGTGTTGGGGAGTTTCAAAGCAATATTGCTTTTCTCTCTCTATTTTTTTGTTGTTTGCCTGTTATCACTCCCTCTCTTCCTTGAGGCTATTCATTTAAACACACACACACACACACACACACACACACAAACAAAATCTGTTCTGTGAGCTTCTACTTTTTCTTTCTTTCTTTTTGTAATTTTTCCATTTTTTTTATACAGCAGGTTCTTATTAGTCATCAGTTTTATACACATCAGTATGTACATGTCAATCCCAATTGCCCAATTCAGCACAGCACCACACCCACCCACTGCAGCTATCACCCCTTGGTGTCCATGTTTGTTCTCTACATCTGTGTCTCAATTTCTGCCCTGCAAACCAGTTCATCTGTACCATTTTTCTAGGTTCCACATATATGCGTTAATATATTTGTTTTCTCTTTCTTACTTCACTCTGTATGACAGTCTCTAGATCCATCCATGTCTTAACAAATGACCCAATTTCATTCCTTTTTATGGCTGAGTAATATTCCATTGTATATATGTACCACATCTTCTTTATCCATTCATCTGTCGATCAGCATTTAGGTTGCTTCCATGACCTGGCTATTGTAAATAGTGCTGCAATGAACATTGGGGGTCACGTGTCTTTTTGAATTGTGGTTTTCTCTGGGTATATGCCCAGGAGTGGGATTGCTGGATCATATGGTAATTCTATTTTTAGTTTTTTTAAGGAACCTCCATACTGTTCTCCATAGTGGCTGTATCAATTTACATTCCCACCAACAGTGCAAGAGGATTCTCTTTTCTCCACACCCTCTCCAGCATTTGTTGTTTGTAGATTTTCTGATGAAGCCCATTCTAACTGGTGTGAGGTGATACCTCATTGTAGTTTTGATTTGCATTTCTCTAATGATTAGTGATGTTGAGAGCTTTTCATGTGCTTCTTGGCCATCTGTATGTCTTCTTTGGAGAAATGTCTATTTAGGTCTTCTGCCCATTTTTGGATTGGGTTGTTTGTTTTTGTAATATCGAGCTGCATGAACTGTTTATATATTTTGGAGATTAATCCTTTGTCCGTTGATTCGTTTGAAAAGATTTTCTCCCATTCAGAGGGTTGTCTTATCTTGTTTATGGTTTCTTTTGCTGCGCAAAAGCTTTGAAGTTTCATTAGGTCCCATGTGTTTATTTTTGTTTTTATTTCCATTACTCTAGGAGGTGGGTCAAAAAATTTCTCGCTGTGATTTATGTCAAAGAGTGTTCTTCCTAGGTTTTCCTCTAAGAGTTTTATAGTGTCTGGTCTTACATTTAGGTCTCTAATCCATTTTGAGTTTATTTTTCTGTATAGAGTTAGGGAGTGTTTAATTTCATTCTTTTACATGCAGCTGTCCAGTTTTCCCAGCACCACTTATTGAAGAGACTGTTTTTCCTCCATTGTATATCCTTGTCTCCTTTGTCATAGATTAGTTGACCATATGTGCGTGGGTTTATCTCTGGGCTTTCTATCCTGTTCCATTGATCTATGTCTCTGTTTTTGTGCCAGTACCATACTGTCTTGATTACTATAACTTTGTAGCATAGTCTGAAGTCAGGGAGTCTGATTCCTCCAGCTCCTTTTTTTTCCCTCAAGACTGCTTTGGCTATTTGGGGTTCTTTGTGTCTCCATACAAATTTTAAGATTTTTTGTTCTAGTTCCATAAAAAATGCCATTGATTTGATAGGGATTGCACTGAATCTGTAGATTGCTTTGGGTAGTATAGTCATTTTCACAATATTGATTCTTCCAATTCAAGAACATGGTATATCTGTCCATCTGTTTGTATCATCTTTAATTTCTTTCATCAGTGTCTTATAGTTTTCTGCATACAGGTCTTTTGTCTCCTTAGGTAGGTTTATTCCTAGGTATTTTATTCTTTTTGTTGCAGTGGTAAATGGGAGTGTTTCCTTAATTTCTCTTTCAGATTTTTCATCATTAGTGTATAGGAATGCAAGAGATTTCTGTGCATTAATTTTGTATCCTGCAGCTTTACCAAATTCATTGATTAGCTCTAGTAGTTTTCTGGTGGCATTTTTAGGATTCTCTATGTATAGTATCATGTCATCTGCAAACAGTGACAGTTTTACTTCTTCTTTTCCAACTTGTATTCCTTTTATTTCTTTTCTTCTCTGATTGCCAAGGCTAGGACTTCCAAAACTATGTTGAATAATAGTGGTGAGAGTGGACAGCCTTCTCTTGTTCCTGGTCTTAGAGGAAATGCTTTCAGGTTTTCACCACTGAGAATGATGTTTGCTGTGGGTTTGTCATATATGGCCTTTATTATGTTGAGGTAGGTTCCCTCTATGCCCACTTTCTGGAGAGTTTTTATCATAAATCGGTGTTGAATTTTGTCAAAAGCTTTTTCTGCATCTATTGAGATGATCATATGGTTTTTCGTCTTTAATTTGTTAATATGGTGTATCACATTCATTGATTTGCATGTATTGAAGAACCATTGCATCCCTGGGATAAATCCCACTTGATCATGGTGTATGATCCTTTTAATGTGTTGTTGGATTCTGTTTGCTAGTATTTTGTTGAGGATTTTTGTATCTATATTCATCAGTGATACTGGTCTGTAATTTTCTTTTTTTGTAGTAATTTGGCTGGTTTTGGTATCAGGGTGATGGTTGCCTCATAGAATGGGTTTGGGAGTGTTCCTTCCTCCACAATTTTTTGGAAGAGTTTGAGAAGGATGGGTGTTAGCTCTTCTCTAAATGTTTGATAGAATTCACCTGTGAAGCCATCTGGTTCTGGACCCTTGTTTGTTGGAAGATTTTTAATCACAGTTTTAATTTCATTGATTGGTCTGTTCATATTTTCTATTTCTTCCTGGTTCAGTCTTGGAAGGTTATACCTTTCTAAGAATTTGTCTATCTCTTCCAGGTTGTCCATTTTATGGGCATAGAGTTGCTTGTAGTAGTCTCTTAGGATGCTTTGTATTTCTGCACTGTCTGTTGTAACTTCTTCTTTTTCATTTCTAATTTTATTGATTTGAGTCATCTCCTACTTTTTCTTGATGAGTCTGGCTAATGGTTTATCAATTTTGTTTATCTTCTCAAATAAACAGCTTTTAGTTTTATTGTCTTTGCTATTGTTTTGTTTCTATCTCATTTATTTCTTATCTGATCTTTATGATTTCTTTCCTTCTGCTAACTTTGGGTTTTGTGTTTTCTTCTTTCTGTAGTTCCTTTAGGTGTAAGGTTAGATTATTTATTTGATATTTTTCTTGTTTCTTGAGGTAGGCTTGTATAGCTATAAATTTCTCTCTTAAAACCTCTTTTGCTGCATCCCATAGGTTTTCAATTGTCCTGTTTTCATTGTCATTTGTCTCTAGGTATTTTTTGATTTCCTCTTTGATTTCTTCAGTGATCTCTTGGTTATTTAGTAACATAGTGTTTAGCCTCCATGTGTTTGTGTTTTTTATATTTTTTCCCCTGCAATTCATTTCTAATCTCATAGTGTTCTGGTCAGAAAAGATGCTTAATATGATTTCAATTTTCTTAAATTTCCTGAGGCTTGATTTGTGACCCAAGATGTGATCTATCCTGGAGAATGTTCCATGCATACTTGAGAAGAAAGTGTAATCTGCTGTTTTTATATGGAATGTCCTATAAATATCAATTAAATCTACCTGGTCTATTGTGTCATTTAAAGCTTCTGTTTCCTTACTTATTTTCATTTTGGATGATCTGTCCATTGGTGTAAGTGAGGTGTTAAGTCCCCCACTATTATTGTGTTACTGTCGATCTCCTTTGTTACAGCTGTTAGCAGTTGCCTTATGTATTGAGGTGCTCCTATGCTGGGTGCATATATAGTTATAATTATTATATCCATCTTGGATTGATCCCTTGATCATTATGTAAGTCCTTCCTTGTCTCTTATAACATTCTTTATTTTAAAGTCTATTTTATCTGATATGAGTATTGCTACTCCAGCTTTCTTTTGATTTCCATTTGCATGGAATATCTTTTTCCATCCCCTCACTTTCAGTCTGTATGTGTCCCTCGGTCTGAAGTAGGTCTCTTGTAGACAGCATATATATGGTTCTTGTTTTTGTATCCATTCAGCAAGCCTGTGTCTTTTGATTGGAGTATTTAATCCATTCACGTTTAAGGTAATTATCGATATGTATGTTCCTATGACCATTTTCTTAACTGTTTTTGGTTTGTTTTTGCAGGTCCTTTTCTTCTCTTGTGTTTCCCACTTAGAGAAGTTGCTTTAGCATTTGTTGTAGAGCTGGTTTGGTAGTGCTGAATTCTCTTAGCTTTTGCTTGTCTGTAAAGCTTTTGATTTCTCAATCGAATCTGAATGAGGTCCTTGCCAGGTAATCTTGGTTATAGGTTTTTCCCTTTCATCACTTTAAGTATATCATGCCACTCCCTTCTGGCTTGCAGAGTTTCTGCTGAGAAATCAGCTGTTAACCTTACGGGAGTTCCCTTGTATGTTATTTGTCATTTTTCCCTTGCTGCTTTCAATAATTTGTCTTTAATTGTTGCTGATTTGATTACTATGTGTCTCGGCGTTTTTCTCCTTGGGTTTATCCTGTATGGGACTCACTGTGCTTCCTGGACTTGGGTGGCTATTTCCTTTCCCATGTTAGGGAAGTTTTCGACTATAATCTCTTCAAATATATTCTCTGGTCCTTTCTCTCTCTCTTCTCCTTCTGGGACCCCTATAATGTGAATGTTGTTGCATTTAATGTTGTCCCAGAGGTCTCTTAGGCTGTCTTCATTTCTTTTCATTCCTTTTTCTTTATTCTCTTCCCCAGCAGTGAATTCCACCATTCTGTCTTCCAAGTCACTTATCCGTTCTTCTGCCTCAGTTATTCTGCTATTGATTCCTTCTAGTGTAGTTTTCATTGCAGTTATTGTATTGTTCATCTCTGTTTTTTTGTTCTTTAATTCTTCTAGGTCTTTGTTAAATATTTCTTGCATCTTCTCGATCTTTGCCTCTATTGTTTTTCCGAGGTCCTGGATCATCCTCACTATCATTATTCTAAATTCTTTTTCTGGAAGGTTGCCTATATTCACTTCACTTAGTTGTCTTTCTGGGGTTTTATCTTGTTCCTTCATCTGGTACATAGTCCTCTGCCTTTTCATCTTGTCTATCTTTCTGTGAATGTGGTTTGTTCCACAGGCTGCAGGATTGTAGTTCTTCTTGCTTCTGCTGTCTGCCCTCTCACAGTTGTTTCAACTACAAGCATACCTCAGAGATATTGCAGGTTAGGTTCTGCTGCAGGTTAGACCACTGCTAGTTTTGTAGGGTCTCCTGCAGAGGTGGGGGGTGGCTGTGGCTCACTGCGGGGACAAGGGCCCTGGCAGCAGTTCTAGGAAGTACTCCTTGGCATGAGCCCTCCCAGAGTCTCGAGCTCCTACTTTTTATAATCATATAATATTGTTAAAAAACAAAATTCAACCAAGTAAATTTGAAGATCTAAATGGATTTATTAAGCGATTCATGTATCGGGTAGCAACCCAACTAGCAACTAGAAGGGTGCTCTGAGGGGCTGTACAAAATGGAAGGCCTCTACAGGCAGAAGGAAGGTAGGGCAAGGTAGTTGGTGGCAAAAAGAAAAGAAAAAATTGTTTCAGGCCAGGAAATCTTCTTTTGGCGGGCGGGGGAGGGGGAACAGCAGGGGTCTTATTACGCAGATTGTCTCACTAGTGTTGATCAGGAAATTTCAGATTGTCTGTTTAAAGGTCACATTCCTGGGAGAGGCTGAAACTGCAATTAAGTCTTTGCTTGCTGTCATGGGGACAAATGACTCCATTTGGAGATTGTTATTTTTTTTTAACAGTATAACCATACATACACACAAAATGGCTAGCATCCTTTTCTCTCTTCTCCCATCACAGAAACACACACACACACAAACACATGCACAAGCACACATTCAGTTAACCAGAAAATCACTCATCTTGATACTCCAGTATTAAAGTATAATTTTCAAAAAACTGAAAGCAGGACTTCCTTACAAATTTTGAATGAACACATATCAAAGATTTATTTAATTCATGAATGAGGGAACCAGCAAGATAGTAAAGCTGCTTCAAAGATAGAATTCAAGAAATAGAAGTTTGTACAGTCAGGGAGGAGTATTAAACAAATTTCCTAAGTGTTAATGAAAAAATTAATCAATAGTCAATCTAAGAAAGAAATGGAAATTTTTATTTGAGCCAACCTGAGGATTTTAGCCCAGGAGACAGTTTTTCGGAAAGCTCTGAGGACTGTTCCACTATCAAAACAGTTACATAATTTTTTGAGCCAAAGGGTTATACATCAAATGATGTATTATTGATAGTTTACATAATTCAGATCTACACGTACAAAGCGAGTAGTGGGTCATGGGTCATCGTGGCCTCTTGCAAGATTAAGAAGGAAAGTTACCTCTAAGGAGTTATGACCCTTTACGTGATTAAAAAGAAATGTTATCTCCTAAGGCGGTCTGGTTAATGCAGATGCACAATACACACTAAAGGGGAGGGAGGAGGTCCAAACGGGCAGAGAAAATTTTAGTTTAAATGTTCTTATCTTGCCATAAAATATGAATTTGATTTTATCATTGAGTTAGAGACAAGACCAGCCAGGCAATAAAACCATAACCTTTGGTGTCTCCTCTACCTGGCAGAAATAATCTTCTTCTAATGGACCAAAATTTGCAAGTTAACAGGTAACTTTCACAGTGTCAGTGTCCTAATCAATAGTAAATGGCAAGCAAAACAAAAGTACATCTCCTTGTCTGAGACTATTAGGCAATGCTTCAGTGTGACATTGAAAGGACATGCAATCATCCTTTTGCCTTCCTTCCTGGTCTTGAATCATTTTTCTTAACACCAAACTGAAACCAATAGACTATGGAACTGTGCCAAGCTTGAGTCACACCCTAAGAAAATGTAGAGATTCCCCTGGATGACCACTGCATGTTGTTCCTCCTCCTGTTAGTCAGGATGACACCACCAGACCTGTCTTTTGGGCCACTTAATTATATAAAAGCCAAATCCTTGATGGTTCCCATTAAGACTATGGGCTCTTCTGTCATCTTTAGCGGACATGAAAAGTAACTGCTCTAAATCTTTCACATATAAAGATTTCACATAACTGATGTATTTATTATTACTGCAAATAAATTTAATAGTTGTAATGATCTAAAAAATTAGTGTTAATTAGCACTTCTCATTGACCAACGTAAAAGAACTTTCTGGTATGGGGCTTATATTTCTGGTAAGTTGCACTAGCCTTTTGTTTTTTTTTTTAGCAAGGAATGAATGTTCAGACTCCTTTAATGTACAAATTTAATAATTTTGCTTTTCTTCTCTTTCTTATGTACTGTAGAAGGATGGAATCGAACATTTCTTCTCAGCTCTCTACCTCTATCTCTGAAGAGAGGTAGTTTTTAGGTTGCTAATAATTTAGCTTTTGTGTTTAATGGACAGTAACAGTATATTGGGAAAGATCAGAAGAGATGACAGTTTAAGATAAGAGAGATAGGAAAGAGAAATGCCTCAGGCTGAAATGGAATTAAGAATCGAAGTGCATAAATGCTGGAGAGGGTGTGGAGAAAGGGGAACACTCTTGCACTGCTGGTGGGAATGTGAATTGGTACAGCCACTATGGAGAACAGTATGGAGGTTCCTTAAAAAACTAAAAATAGAACTACCATATGACCCAGCAATCCCACTACTGGGCATATACCCTGAGAAAACCATAATTCAAAAAGAGTCATGTACCAAAATGTTCATTGCAGCTCTATTTACAATAGCCCAGAGATGGAAACAACCTAAGTGTCCATCGTTGGATGAATGGATAAAGAAGATGTGGCACGTATATACAATGGAATATTACTCAGCCATAAAAAGAAACGAAATTGAGCTATTTGTAATGAGGTGGATAGACCTAGAGTCTGTCAAACAGAGTGAAGTAAGTCAGAAAGAGAAAGACAAATACCGTATGCTAACACATATATATGGAACTTAAGAGAAAAACATGTCATGAAGAACCTAGGGGTAAGACAGGAATAAAGACACAGACATACTAGAGAATGGACTTGAGGATACGGGGAGCAGGAAGGGTAAGATGTGACAAAGCGAGAGAGAGGCATGGACATATATACACTACCAAACGTAAGGTAGATAGCTAGTGGGAAGCAGCCACATAGCACAGGGAGATCAGCTCGGTGCTTTGTGACCGCCTGGAGGGGTGAGATAGGGAGGGTGGGAGGGAGGGAGACGCAACAGGGAAGAGATATGAGAATATATGTGTATGTATAACTGATTCACTTTGTTATAAAGCAGAAACTAACACACCATTGTAAAGCAATTATACTCCAATAAAGATGTTAAAAAAAAAAAAAAAGAATCGAAGTGCACCCTGTAGGCAGCCAGCCCTCAGAGTGGATAATAACATGGTTTATCTAGGCCCATGCACTAAGGACTGAAGCTTTGGCAAAGCTTCCCTCACTCGCAAGGCTACAGAAGCAGAGAGCTCCCCAACTTTAAAAGACTAGTACCCATTTAAACAATGAGAATTCTGCAACTACTATGATATACACTGGAAATCAGAGAACTTTCTCCTGGGTGTTAGGTCCTACATAAACTTTCTGAATTCTGATGCAACTATAGAAGAAAGAAGGGGGAAAGAGGGAAGGGAAGGAGAAGAGGAGAGGAGAGGTAGAAGGCTTAAGTTATAGCTGAAACAGAATGTCCTGTCTGCCTTACAAGATGAGGCTATCAAATTCATCAGTCACGTCAGATTAAGAAGTGATATTTTTTGCACACTTGAGTTTACTGAGATTCAGATCTGTCCTTTTCTATCCAGATGATGATTTATTGAAGATCTCAGTACTGACACACACACCCATAGTCATCTATAACAAATCAGAGCCAACCTCAGCATTTGGTTGTTTGATTCCAAAGCATATCTTCCAGAAGTCTTTCTGTAGTGAGATAAATAAATGAGTCTCATTCCTCTGAGACTTATTATAAGTTGAGCAGGGGAAGAAGGAGCATGACTGAGTAGAATAGCACCAGATTAAAAATCAGAGGACTAGGACCTTTATACTACAACTAATGCTATGTGCAAATTTCGACAAGTAACAACCTACTTGTGGTCATCAAAATATCTCTTCTAACTTTAGAGTTATACATGGCTCTCACTCTCTCATTAATAATTGTACTATCCCTGTTGCGCATAGCTTCTCAGGCTTTCCCCAAGGTACTGGATATGGCTATTAGTCACAGAACCCCACTGTAGCAACTTTGCTGCTACCCCCAAAGAAGTCTTAAAGTTTTGAGTTGCTCACCAGAATTGGGGAGGAGTAGCTAGATAGGCTCTCCTAAGGCTCTAATAAGAGTCCCTACTCTCCCACAATTCCTAGATGCTTCAATATTTGAAGAAGAGAATTCTATTGACACTTCTCATAGCCTCTTTACTTAAAATTGTAAGAGATTCCAGTTGTTAGATAAAGCTTCTGTCACCTAGAACAGGAAAAGAGTTCAGAATAATAAATTTGAAGATGGTAATAAGTAATAATAATATAATCAGTAAAAATTATTGAGGATTTTCAAATGTAACAAGTATACTGAGAGCTTTATAAGCATTATTTAATTCTCAGAGTAAATCTATAAATCATGTTCTTTTGCCAGTTCTATTTTACAAAAGAGAAAACTGAGAGGAGGCAAGAATTAAAACATGGTCCCATAGCTCACAGCTAGCAATTGACAGAGCCAGTTCTCAAACATAGTTTTATTTCATACCCAGTCTATATCATGTCCTATTTATTTAGCCCAGTGGAATAATTATTGTTGGGCTTAGACAGAAGGGGATGTAAAAGAGGTTCTGAAAAAGACAGAACAACTTATTCAACAGTTGGAAGCATAGGTCACAAATGGACAGGATAAAAGTTATAAATATTCATTATTTATAGGACTCTCATCTTTCTTAGAAAGATGGATCCTTAAGAAGGCCTGTTTTGTACTCACGTCTAAGTCATTCTCCATAAAATGATCATTCTTAGTACTGAAGATAGAATTCAGTGATGTATAGGAAATTCATTGCTGGAGAAGCTGAGACAACATTGTTCCGACTAAGAAAGAAGCCAGAACTTGTATATCTAGAGAGGCAATGTTGAAGGAGAAAGAGATCAATCAGCCAAGGGCAGAAAATGAAATTTAAGTGAACAGAAATGTCTAATAAGTAATCAATAAATTTCTGGGTAATGAGATGTGGATTTTTATATATATATATATAAATTATTTATTTATTTTTGGCTGCATTGGGTCTTCATTGCTGCACACGGGCTTTTCTCTGGTTGCGGCAAGCGGGGGCTACTCTTCGTTGTGGTGCGTGGGCTTCTCATTGCAGTGGCTTCTCTGGTTGCGGAGCACCGGCTCTAGGCATGCAGACTTCAGTAGTTGTGGCACATGGGCTCAGTAGTTGTGGCACATGGGTTCAGTAGTTGTGGCTCGCGGGCTCTAAAACACAGGCTCAGTAGTGTGGCACACAGGCTTAGCTGCTCCACGGCATGTGGGATCTTCCTGGACCAGGGCTCAAACCTGTGTCCCCTACATTGGCAGGTGGATTCTTAACCACTGTGCCACCAGAGAAGCCCTGAGATGTGGATCTTTGTCCCTGCCAATCAATGAAACATGTAAATCTGACATTACTAAGTCAATACTTTTGTAGTTGGAATTGATTTTTGATATGTGATAATAAATAACTGCCTCGAAAGGGAAGAGAGTGAAATCAAAGATGGTCAAACAGGGGCTTCCCTGGTGGCACAGTGGTTGAGAGTCCGCCTGCCAATGCAGGGGACACGGGTTCGTGTCCCGGTCCGGGAAGATCCCACATGCTGCAGAGCGGCTGGGCCCGTAAGCCATGGCCGCTGAGCCTGCGCGTCCAGAGCCTGTGCTCCACAACAGGAGAAGCCACAACAGTGAGAGGCCCGCGTACCGCAAAAGAAGAAAAAAAAAAAAAAATGGTCAAACAGGATCTCCTGCTACATTCAAATTAAAACATAAAACGATAAATTAAGATAGGAGATCAAAGACACCTCAGCATATAAGCAGTCTGACATAAAGAGAAAGATATGTCAAATATTTCTACACAAAGAATTGTGAAATTTCACAAATAATTTAAGTAAATGGAGAGATATACCATGTTCATGGACATTCAATGTTAACAGAGTAAACATTTCAATTTTCCTGAAAGAAATTTATCTAAAACCATCCCTATAGGATGGGTTTTTTCAATAGAAGTTCTGGTTTTTAGAATTTAACAAGTTCTATATTTAAACATACGGATTAAAATTTTTATGAATAGCTGACTCAACTTTTTAAAAAATAGAATAAAATGTTGGAAGTTTCCCCACTAGATATTAGAAAAGATATGCCCACAAATACACAGTAACAACCAAGGTAATTTCTAGCAACAGATATACAACAATGACAATAAATACACAACATAAAAATAGACACAGGAATATATGGGAATTTGAAATATGATTAAGGTGGCAATACCAAATAATGACAAAAACTAGGTTGTAGATGATGTTAGGAAAAACAGGCTTACTACATATAGAGAAATAAAGCTAGATCCCTATCTTGCATTACATGCAAAGAGAACTCCAAATGAATTAAAGACTTAAATGAGAAGGTGAAAGTAAGAAGGTAACAGAATAAAATGCATAAATGTATAAATGTAAAATGTATAAAATATTTTTTAAAAACTCAACAAAATGGAAATAGAAGAAAACTTTCTCTATCTGATAAAGGCCATTTATGAAAAACCCTCAGCCAACATCATATTTAATGGTGAATGACTGAATGCTTTCCCCTTAAGGAGAAGAAATTGTCTCCTCTCAGCACTTCCATTTTACATTATATTCGAGAGTCTAGAAAGGGAAATTAGACAATAAAAAGAAATACAAGGTATTCAGATTAGACAGGGAAACTATCTTCCTTTGCAGATGACATGATCTTGTACATAGATAACCACAAAGAACTATTACAGCTAATAAATGAGTTATTCAGGGTTACAGGATACATCAGGGGTCCCCAACCCACAGGCCATGGACAGGTACCAGTCCTTGGACTGTTAGGAACGGGCTGCACAGCAGAAGGTGAGTGGCAGGCAAGCGAGCAAAGCTTCATCTGTGTTTACAGCCACTCCCCATTGGTCGCATTACCACCTGAGCTCCGCCTCCTGTCAGATCAGCGGTGGTGGCATTCGATTCTCATAGGAGCGCAAACCCTACTGTGAACTGTGCATGTGAGGGATCTAGGTTGCGCAGTCCTTATGAGAATCTAATGCCTGATGACTTGAGGTGGAGCTGAGGCAGTGATGCTAGCGCTGGGGAGTGGCTGCAAATACAGATTATCACTAGCAGAGAGGTCTGACTGCACAGAGACCATTGTAAATCAATTGCCTGCACTCATATGAGAACCCTATCGGTGAGCGGCAAGTGACAATTCAGCTGCCTCTGTGGCAGGATTTATAGTGGTAAGGGAGCTGACGTACTTCAAGTGTACAGCTGCATCTTGTGGCAGCCTTTAAGTCAGAATCCGACACGTATTTTAGTCCAGGCGTGGCCCGCCCATTATTTTATTTACCTCTTCCATCCGCGCCTCTTTCCCGCACTGCGCACTTGTCTCAGTCACAGTTTGGGTAAGCTCACAAGCTAACCCTAGCCAAAATGAGTGAAAAACAAACATCCCTGGAGAGCTTCTTTGAAAGGGGGGAAAGACCCAATGATGAGAGAGCAGTAGACTCTAAGACTGCCAACAAAAAGAAAGCTGCATTTAAAAGAAAATACCAAGAGTCCTACTTAAATTATGGGTTCATTGAAACAGGTGATTCACGTTCTCCAAGCCTGCTTTGTATAATATGTGTCGACCAGCTAGCCAATGAAGCCATGAAACCTTCAAAACTGCTTCGCCACATGGTGACCAAGCATCCTGCATTAAATGACAAGCCTTTGGAGTTTTTCAAAAGAAAAAACCATGAACATGAAGAACAGAAACAATTACTGAAGGCCACCAGTTCATCAAATGTGTCTGCACTGAGAGCATCATTCTTAGTGGCTAACCGCATTGCTAAAGCTGAGAAGCCCTTTACTATTGGTGAAGAGTTGATACTGCCTGCTGCTAAGGACATTTGTCGTCATCTTTTAGGAGAGGCTGCAGTTCAAAAGGTGGTACGTGTTCCTCCTTTGGCTAGCACTATAAGTAGACGAATTGATGAGATAGCAGAGGATACTGAGGTACAACTGTTGGAGAGGATTAATGAGTCACCGTGGTATGCAACCCAGGTTGACAAGTCTACTGATATTGACCACAAGGCAACAATGCCTATTTTTGTGCAATACAGTTTTCAGGAGGATGTGCATGCGGATATGTTATGTGCATTTTTGTTGCCAACCAACGCTACAGCTGCAGAACTATTCAAGTCTTTGAAATGATTACATACCAGGAAAACTGAACTGGTCATTTTGTGTCAGTATATGCACGGATGAAGCAGCTGCCATGACTGGACGGCTTTCTGGTTTCACTACTCGGATCAAAGAGATCGCTTCTGAATGTGAGTCTATGCACCGTGTCATCCATAGAGAAATGCTGGCAAGCCGAAAAATGTCATCTGAACTTAACAACATTTTGCAGGATGTGATTAAAATTATCAACCACATTAAAGTACATGCCCTTAATTCATGTCTGTTCACACAGCTCTGTGAGGAGACGAATGCAGAGCACACACATCTTCTCTTATACACATAAGTGAGGTGGCTTTCTAAATGTAGATCACTGGCCAGAGTTTCTGAGTTATGAAAGCCGCTCCAGAGATTTCTTTTAGAAAAACAGTCACCACTGGCAGCACATTTCAGTGACACAGAATGGGTCGCAAAACTTGCTTACTTGTGTGACATATTCAACCTGCTCAGTGAACTCAATCTGTCACTTCAGGGGAGAACGACAACTGTGTTCAAGTCGGCAGATAAAGTGGCTGCATTCAAAGCCAAACTGGCGTTATGGGGGTGATGAGTAAATATTGGGATTTTTGACATTTCAAACATTAGCAGAGATTTTGAAAGAGACTGAGCCAGGGCCTTCTTTCTCCCAGCTGGTGCATGATCACCTATCTCAGCTTTCAAAAGAGTTTGAGCGTTACTTCCCAACCACAATAGACCCCCAAACTGGGAAGGAATGGATCCACAACCCATTTGTGAATAAGCCAGGTGGATCACTTTTGTCCATGCTAGAAGAGGATCAACTGCTTGAGATCGCAAATGACGGTGGCCTTAAAGGTATGTGTGAGACAACTTCAAATCTCCATACGTTCTGGATTAAAGTCAAGGCGGAATATCCTGAGATTGCCACAAAAGCACTGAAAAGCCTGCTTCCATTTCCAACATCCTGTCTTTGTGAAGCAGGGTTTTCTGCAGTGACAGCAACCAAAGAGAGATCACGGAGTAGACTGAACATAAGCAGCATACTTCGGGTGTCACTGTCCCCCATCACCCCCAGATGGACCATCTAGTTGCAGGAAAACAAGTCTAGGGCTCCCACTGATTCGGCATTATGGTGAGTTGTATAATTATTTTATTATATATTACAATGTAATAATAATAGAAATAAAGTGCACAATAAATGTAATGCACTTGAATCATCCTGAAACCATCCCCCTCAACTGGTCCATGGAAAAACTGTCTTCCGTGAAACCGGTCCTTGGTGCCAAAAAGGTTGGGGACTGCTGGGATACATGATAAATATCCAAAAATCAACTGTATTTTTATGGAGTAGCAATGAACAATTCAAAAATGAAATTACAAAAACATTCCATTTACAATAGCATCAAAAAGAACAAAATACTCAGGAATAAATCTAACAAAATGCAAGTCTTGTATCTGAAAACTACAAAACATTGTTTAAAGAAATTGAAGACAAATATTTGGAAAGATATACCATGTTTGTGAGTTGGAAAACTTAGTATTGTTAAGGTGACACTATTCTTCAAATAGCGAAAACAATCTTTACAAAGAACAACAAAAAAGAATACTCACACTTCCTGATTGTAAAACTTAATTTAAAGCTACGTAATCAAGATTGTGTAATATTCACCTAAGAACAGATATAGTTCAATGGAAGAGAGCTGAGAATCTAGGAATAAACACTCATATTTATGGTCAATTAACTTTTGACAAGGGTGCCAAGACAATTCAATAAGGGAAAAAAAGTCTTTTCAATAAATGGTGCTGAGACAATTGGAATCTACCTGCAAAAGAGTGAAGTTGGATTCCTACCTCACACCACACACAAAAGTAACTCTAAATAGATTGCAGACCTAAATGCAACAATTAAAACTATAAAATTATTAAAGAAAACATAAGAAATCTTTCTGACCTTGGATTAGGCAATAATTCCTTAGATATAACATCAAAAGTGAAGGAAAAAATAAATTGGACTTCATCAAATTAAAAACTTTTCTGCTTCAAAGAACACCATCAAGAAAGTGAAGAAACAGGACTTCCCTGGTGGTGCAGTAGTTAAGAATCCACCTGCAGATGAAGGGAACATGGGTTCGATCCCTGGTCTGGGAAGACCCCACATGCCTTGGAGCAACTAAGCCCGTGCGCCACAACTACTGAGCCTGCATGCCACAGCTACTGAAACCTGTACACTCTAGAGCCCACGGGCTGCAACTACTGAGCCCACGTACCACAACTACTGAAGCCTGTGAGCCTAGAGCCCATGCTCCGCAACAAGAGAAGCCACCACAATGAGAAGCCCATGCACCGCAACAAAGAGTAGCTCACAGTCACCTCAACTAGAGGAAGCCCTCACACAGCAACGAAAACCCAATGCAGCCAAAAAATAAATAAAAATTTAAAAAACAAAGAAAGTGAAGAAACAATGTACAGAATGGAATAAAATATCTGCAGGTCCTTTTTTTCTGAAGTTTTTAAATCACAGTTTCAATTTCATTACTTGTGATTCATTTGTTCATGTTTTCTATTTTTTCCTGGCAAGTCATATTTTCTATAACAGGACTTGTATCCACAATATGTAAAGAACATTTAAATTCAACAATAAAAAGACAAACCAACTTAAAAATGGGGAAAATTGAATACAAATTTCTTCAAAGAAGATATGGAAGTGGCTATAAGTACATGAAAAGATTCTCTACTACACTATTCATTAAGGAAATGCAAAAAAAAAAAAAAACCCACAATGAGACAGCACTTCACATCCACTTGGCTGGCTAAAATTGAAAAGGGTTGATGAATATGTGGAGAAACTGAAAGCCTTATACATTGCTGGTAGGGAGGTAGAGTGGTGGAGCTCATTTGGAAAAGAGTTTGGCTGTTCCTCAGAAAGGTAAACTTAGAGTTATCATATGATAATATGAAGCAATTCCACTTCAAGTATATACCCAAGAGAATTAAAAATGTACATCCACAGAAAATCTTGTACATGAATGTCCATTACAGTATTATTCATAATAGTCAAAATGTGGAAACTTGAATGTCCATCAACTGTTGAATGGATAAACAAAATGTGGTGTGTCCATATACTGGAATATTATTAAACAGTAAAAAGGAATAAATTATGATATATGCTACAACATGGATAAACCCCTAAAGCATGGTTAAAAAAAAACAGACAGAAACAAAAGGCCACATATTTACAATTATATTTATATGAAATGTCAGAATTGGCAAATCTACAGAGACAGAAGATAGATTAATCACTGCCAGGGTCTGCAAGGAGGAAATAATGGAAAGTGATGCTTACAGGTACAGGATTTCTTTTGGGGGGTGACAAAAGGGTTCTGGAGTTAGATAATGTTAATAGATGCACAAATCTGTTAGTATACTAAAAGTTGAATTGTACATTCTAGAAGTGTGAATTTATGGTATGTTAATTATATCTCAATAAATCTGCTATTTTTAAAAAGTCCAATAGACAAGGAGTCATAGAACCTGGATTCTAATCTAGATTCTGTTATAATTTTACAAAATGACTTCAGACAAGTTTCTACTCTTTCTGGTCTCATTCTCCTCATCTGTAAAATGAAAAATGATGCATAAGTGCCCTTCCATTTCTGACTATTTATGGTTCCATGCCTCTAACACTTCCTTCATGAAACAGTCCTTTGCCCTATTATCTAAAACTGATCTTTCCCTGCTTTGAACTCTCATAACATTCACTGCCTTGTTTTGCTACTATTTGTGCTTCATCTTATCTCCTCTACTAGAAATGTGAGACACTTAAAGGAAGACTCAGGACCATCTTGAACATAACAGAGGTTCAATTTTTAGAGACTAGGGACATGAAATTATTTATATTTAGAAGACATTGTGTGAATGAAGCAATCAGTCCAAAAATCAAAATGTTAGTTTTGGTTTACATGTCACCAAAATAAGGGATTGGTAATTTCCCTAAATTTGACACAGATTTTATGTTATTTCTTGGCATAATAGAACTTTAAACTTGATAGAGAGTTTGATACACCACATTAATTCCCTTTTATCCCACAAAGATGAGCTTCTACCCTATTTTAAAATAGATTGCCTGTACCATGGCAGCCTCACTGATGTTGATATGAAGCATGATGAAAATAATCCAAAAATGAAAAGAAATAAAATGCTTGAACCAGTATTATTTAATTGCAATTAATCAAGTATTTAGTATTCCAGTAGGTGTTCTGAACCACATTGTTTTTAAGGAATGAAATCTTACCAATAGGAGACCTCAGTAGAGTACACTATTATTAAATCCTCATCAAGAGGTTAGGCCACTGTTTTCCTGCAGTCATTATTGACTTTGCAAAATTTTTAAAAATAGAAAATTATACAGGCTTTGCTGCTTTATATAACTTTCCATAGTGTATGTCTGACAAACTGAAATTTTTAGACTAAAAAGAAAGTTGAGTAAAAATGTAACCAACTGCTTTCTTACTTCCTTCTTTCTCTAAATACAAAAAACAATTATCTAAAAACTAATCTTCAATTTTGTATTCTTTTCTCCACTGCTGAACTACATAATTTAACTCAAAAACATTTATTCCTCATTATTAAAAATACAAAAGGAAGAATTATGGAAAATTAGTCCTAGCCTGCTAGGATTCAGCTATAAGCTCATCCCACCACATTCCCTTTTTATTCTGCATAACTACCAGTTCGGAATACCTGACTCCATTCCTAAATGCAGGGTTTAGAAAAATTTTGTAATTGATAAGAAAAAAACTAAAGCAGCATCAAAACATGTTGAGAACCTATGCAAAATTTGGGGTGCATAACTGGTAACACCTGAGAACATTTTTTATTCTACACTTCATTTTGCATATGGGATGTACCTGAAGATCATGTTTTATAATATTGGAGGTGGTTTCAGTAAGTACCCATATCTCTCAAATGTATTGAGTTAAAACTTGTATATAGTATTATTTTTTTCATCTTGGGCATAATAACTTCTATCTTGCTGTCATTTAAAATTTGTATTTAATAAACATTCATTGAGTACTACCTATTCTTCAGGTACAGATAATAATAATACACACAAAAAATAAGATTTATTGAGTGTTAATTAGAGTACTAGGCACTATACAAAATTCTTTATAGTCTTGTCTCAATCAGCCCTAAAAGCAATTCTGTGAGAATGGTAGTTCACACTTACTATCCACATTTTACAAATGAGAAAATTGAAGGTTAATGACATGAAGTAATTTGCTCTAAGTTACAAAGCTAACAAATGGTTCAATTCTATGCTAAACAGTTTAGGGGCACACAAACAAAAAAACACCCAGATGTCCTCAAAGAATTTACAATCCAGTGAGGCTGTCAGAGAAGGAACCAAATAACAGACATGAACTATAAGTGATGATTCATGGTTCAATATGAAACCAATCAAATTAAAGATTACAATTTAAGCCATTAGTGTTACGGTATGAGGTGTGCATTGCTCAGAGTTCTCCAGAGAAACAGAACCAAGAGGATGTGTGCATAGAGGGAGAGAGAGATTTCTTTTAAGAAATTGATTCATGTGACTAATGTGACCCAGGGAAGAACTAATGTTGCAGTTCAAGTCCAAAGGCCATCTGCTAGCAGAATTCCTGTTTTCTCAAAAATGTTTAGTCTTCGTTTTATTAAGACAACTGATTGGATGAGCCCCACCCACAGTATGGAGGGCAATCTGCTTTATTCAAAGTTCACTGATTTAAGTATTAATCTTATCCAAAAAAACACCCTCATAGAAACATCCAGAATAATGTTTGAGCAAATATCTAGGCACCGTGGTCCAGCCAAGTTGACACATAAAATCAACCATCACATGATGCTTTAAAAATATATACTAATAACTCATACCATGCCCTATGATAGAGAGTCCTACAAATTTGTCTTCACCAACAGAGCTACATCCCTTGAATTGAGGACTATGTTATATTTACTTTTCTATTCTCAGTGTCTATTACAATGAGGAACATATAGAATCTTTTTAGGAACTCTTGTTGAATTAATACTAGTAGACTTGTCTTGAATTGAATTAAATTCAGTTTCTGGCCTTCTAAAATCTCTATTAAAAACAAAAAAGGTGTCCAGAATAAAAAAAGTGCCATTGATAAATCTAGCAGTTTGGGGGCTCATAGGTCTATCAGTTTCCATGGTTCCCCATTCTGTGGTAACAGTTATATATTAGTCATATGTTCTACATGACAAATTACTACAAACTTAGTAGCTTAAACCAGTACACACTTAATAGTTTCTGTGAGTCAGGAGACCAGTCACGGCAGAGCTGGGTGCCCTGCTTCAGGGTCTCCCCCAAGGTGCATTGAGGGGTCAGCCAGGGCTGGGATGTCATTTGAGGCTGACTAACTGAGTCACGTCAGGGGATGTCAGTCCAGAGATGAGCCCAGATGAACCACCCTGCCTCAAAGAGAAAGATGGCGCACGAACCATCCACCTCAGTCCCATTGTCAGGAGGATTCCTGAGTTCTCCCCTACAGCCAGACACCCGCCTGGGAAGAAAGATCAGCCTCTGGGAACTGAACATTCAGTTTTCTAAAGGTTGAATTGAAAGAAACTGTTAAAACTGGAAGAAAATGATTTCTTATTATTTAGCAAGCTAAAGGTTTAGTTGATTGACCAGTTGGGATGTGTGTGTGAGTATGTGTGTGTGTGTGTATGTATGTATGTATGTATGTATGTATGTATGTATGTATGTGTGTGTGTGTGTGTGTGTGTGTGTGTGTTTCTCTTACCATGCTGGAGATACATATCAATATACGTATACACAAAATTTACTGTTGAATTTATACAAAATTGACTATTTCCAGTGTCTATCACAATGAGATGCACATAGAAAGGTTTTAAGACCATTGTTGAATTAAATTCAGTTTCTGGCCTTCTAAAACCTCTAAAAAGGAAACTGTTCAAAATAAATAATTGCCATGGATAAATCCAGGGCCTATACTTGTATGCACACATTATATATATACACACACAGCTTTTTTTTGGTTAAACTATTTGAAAGTTGTTTTCAGACATCATGACACTTTTCACATTCCTCGCAATAAGTTGCCCAAGTTTGCAAAGCTGGTCAAAGGGAGTGCTGGGCTTAGAACCCTGGCAGTCTAAGGTGGAGCCTATGATCTTAATAACTGTGCCGCTGATTCAGTTAGGGAAAGGTGAAAGAAGTATGATAGGTGGAGTAGATGGGGCTCCTGTCAGCCACAGTCAGGATGAAAGCAACACCAGAGAGCTTCCGGGGAGAACACGGGAGAAAGGGGGAAAGCAGGTCAATTAAAGGTCAGAGAGATGGGAGGGGAGAGAGGAGAATTTTTATATTAGGAGAGATGACAGTCAAATGAGAAGTGCTACTAAGACAGAATCTCCCACTTTTTCCCTTTTTCTAGGGCAAAACAAACTATTTTATACTTGATATTTGAGAGTTTAAACCCCCAAAGGGCAGAGAGCAGGTTCTGCTTGCTCCTTTGGGCATCCAGTGTTGTATGCAGTCAGTTTCTTGGTCAGACAGTTAGTCTTTGCTTCTGATGTAAATGGACATAGATTTCTGAGGCATTGAGTTATCCAGTCATTAGAATTATATTTAACAGTAGATGAACAATATACCAATCCTCATGAAAGCTTTTTAAATTTATGTCTTTAACTATCATGAATATAGCCCTGAGGATCTGTAATACAGAAACAATGGTAGAGGATGTACAACATGAATATGTATTAACCCTTGCTCATAATAGCGGAAGAAAGAGCACCCAAAGAGTTAGAAAAAAATCCTCAAATTCTTTAAAGATGAAGTACCCAAGTTAGGTCAGAGGGTTATTTATTTTGTTTAAGATCGAGAAACTAACTTCCTCTCTGTAATCAATACTCAAACATAGTTCTGTATCTCTATATAGCTTGGTATATAACTCTTGAGAAAAAAGTATTAGGTGAAGGAAGGAAAGAAATCAATCTTAGATGTTTACCTAATAATTAAGAAATAAAAAATAAATGGAAACCAATATTGCTGATATCACTCTGCTTCCCCCACAAGGCTGTCTGTTTTATTTGCCCACTGGCCTCTTCCATCCTCTTACTCTTTAAGGCAGTAACTTGGAAACTTTGTTCACAGTAACTTATGGTGAGAAATACATTTTGTACATACAAATATGTTTACAGAAACATTTGTATTTTAAAGTATTATATTTGTATATATACATTTTCAATCTTTTCATTCTCTCAATTAATGAAGTATTTTTCCATCTGATTAACAACCTTGTAAAGGGTCAAAGAATCAATTTGGTTAGGTTAATAAACATTTTAGAAAAAAAAGAAAATATCAAAAGTACATCACAGGAAATGTAGGTTAAGTATTTTTTTGCGAAAATTTTGTTTCAGTTTTGTATGTATGTAGGTGTGTGTGTTCTGGACACAAAGCAAAATGTATTGCTCACAGGGGGGCAGTCTTAGTCAAAAATGTTTGACATGTTACTGTTTTGTGGCATTGCAGTTTGAAAGACACTGCAGTCTACGGGACCACAAGTAACTACCCTTATCTTCAAATAAGCTCTATGGCAGTGTTCAGAATGTTGAAAGTTTTCATTATGTCACATCTCAGTGTCTTACTCTCTGGCCAAGGGGAAAATGAGTTTGAGAAATGTGACTACACAGAAAGCCATTTGGGCGTATGGATCAAAGAAACACTGAATCTTGATGTTCTGCTCGTTTTTAGATTCTTGGAGCACAAAAAAGGTAGACATAAATGCAGACAATATCAAAAAAGCAACAAATGCTTTCAACACTAAAAATGTACTTACAAGGAACTACTATGGGGACTGAAATTGACATACTAATAAGAAAACAGTAGCTACTTCTATATTGACTGAAATACCATGATTGAGCAACATAAATTCTCTCAAATTTGATGTTGGAAATGTATGGTTCTGGTGCACAGGAAGAGGACTTCCTTCTTAATTATACATAAGCCTATTTTCACCAACAGCAGATTTCTATGGTGAGAGCCACTATAAATAACTGGAGGCAAAGATAATCAGATAAATATGAACTGAGTATATGGCCCAAGAGGACAGCATGACAATTGTTAAAACTTAATAATCAAAGATAAATAAAACTTTTTATCTTGGTATAAAAGAGGCATTTTATAATCGTGGGAAGAAGCTCTTAGTAAGGAGAAAGGTTGAGTTGATTCCTAAAGAACATTTTGTCTTTTTATGTTTTAACAGTAAGAATTAGATTAAAAAAAACTTTGAAAAAAAATCAGCAATTACAGTTGAAACAGTACACAGCAGCTAAACCAAGAGAAGATATAAGCAGTGCATTGAACCAAGGGGTTTGATAAGATTACCTAAAATCTTTGTCCTTTTCTAAGGACAAAGATGGATTGAAGTGGTGGTGATGATCCCTGTAAATTCTCTTGTGAATGCTCTCATTTTCTTAGTGAGGAAAAAGATACTGGGGTTTGGAAAGAAAGAAAAATATTTAAAATCCTCATCAAGAGAGTGGGGAAATGAATCTTTAAAAAAACATCTAGCATGATTGCCTTGCAGAATTAAGGCTCTACTTCTGATTTCAAGTCAATATGGCTGTGTGTTTTTCTCCAGATGATTTTAGTTTCAGAGTTGCAGATATGGAGGAGGGAAAGAGTTGGTTTTAACCAGGATTATGGATCTGCCAAATGACTAAGGCAATGAGAGAGGAGCAAGGGAGTGGTGGGTGTTTACAGGGGAGTGATTATAATGATAAAATTTAATCTAGAAGGATGTGAAGTCAATTTAAAAAATAGGATCAAAAGATCAGAGGTCTCATTGGGGTCAGTGGATGGCTGGGGTCCTAATACTAGAGAGAGAGGGCTGGAAAGATAGGATGTGGCAGTGATAGAGTAGTATAGTTGATACTGAGGTTATGAAGGAGTCCAGGCCTGAGCATATGATAGTGGCTAACATTAGGTTGAGGACAAGATCACTGGAGGAAAGGTGGTCAAGGAATTGGTAGACCAAAGTGTTAGAAGAATCACCGATACATCTATTGAAATCTACCATAATTAAACAGGAGTGTTATTGGAGAGAATGAAACAGGTGCTTTTATCAACAAGAAATCAGGAAAAATAACCCAGGAACCCAAAAATGATGGCAACAATGAGGGACAGGTTTAATATCATGTGATGGCATAAGATTCATGGCTGGTTGTTTTTAGAAAGGAGATGGGGAGAAACATCTGCAAGTAGCAATGAGGAACCAGGAGGACACCTACCCCACCTCCAGATCATTAGACCTATTAGGGCTCTGAGAGAAAAAGCAGCCACCACTTGAGGGGTTACAAGGAAAATGTGACCTTAGGGAAGAGTCAAGTTTGCCTTAGAGCAAGAGAGTAAAGAGAGGCTGAGGATAGAGGTCATTCTGCTACCAACAGACTCTGAATTCAGGGAGCACAACAGGTGAGTTTCAAGACTTGGGGAGGGTGAAAGAAATAAGGCAGTGGTTTTCCACTGGGACCACAAGTATCCACGTCACCTGGGAACTTGTTAGAAATTCCAATTCTTAGGCCTGACCCTATGCCTACTGAATCAGAAGCTAATTCAGGCCCAGCAATCTGTGTTTTAGCAAACCCTCCAGTTGATTTTGATATGCAGTGAAGTTTGGGAACCATTGGAATAGGAGCAGATTCACTTGGGCTTACACTGTAAAAGAGGAGGGTGACCTGAAAGTCTGGGTGTTTTATGGTGGCTGACATCATCATGGATAGAGGACAGAATGAGATTATGTCTGGTTTCAAAGCAGACAGTGGAGAGGAGTCTTGAGTGTTGGGGAAAGGGGGAGAACAGGGAGAAGTAGGTTCTAGGACTTTTCACCCCTAAAGGTCTAGAGCAGGGGTCCCCAACCTGTTAGGAACCGGGCTGCACAGCAGGAGGTGAGTGGCGGGCTAGCGAGCGAAGTTTCATCTGCCTCTCCCCATCACCCCCATTACCGCCTGAACCATTACCCCCTCCGCCCCCCCGGCCGTGGAAAAATTGTTTTCCACAAAACCGGTCCCTGGTGCCAAAAAGGTTGGGGACTGCTGGTCTAGAGGATCAGAGATATAAATTTTCCCCATCTCTCTGGCATGAAGTGTCACTATTGTTCCGTGTTGTCACCACACTAGAGCTTATACCCATCAGTATCTCTCTTCCTTTCCCTCCATTTTGTCTATCTAAATCAAGTCTTTTGATTACAAGTCACAGAAAGCCACTGTAAATAGCTTAAATGAATAAAGGAAAATTTATTCTAAGGATATAAGGATTCCAAGGCAAAAAGGGTAATGATACCTGGTAAGGAGTTTTCTCAGTGTGTGTGTGTGTGTGTGTGTGTGTGTGTGTGTGTGTGTGTGTGTGTGTGTGTGTGTGTGTGTGTGTGTGTGTGTGTGTGTGTGTGTGTGTGTGTGTGTGTGTGTGTGTCTATTTCTAGGACAGTCTGGGTTAGGTAAGTACCCTGGTCAGCAATAGCTTCAGATGTGGTATCATAGAATGCAAGCATGGTTGTCCAGGGCCGTCTGTATGAGCACAGTTAGGAAGGGGGGCATTTCTCAGAGGAGTGTCGGAGGCTGGGCTGCCCCCCCAAAATGTGTTCACTACTGACACTTTGTTCTAAATCACAGACTTAGCATAATTTGGGTGGATAAATACCTAGTAAATTTCTTTCAAATGGAAAGTGGGATAGCACCTTGGCTAAGTATATCTTTTCTAATTGTTTTAAACACTGACTTAATAATTTTAAAAAGCTTTTTTGTGAGACAGAGGGCAGCAGTTACCTTGAAATTGTACCATATATACTTATGCAGCATTTAATAGATCAAAATGTTTCCTCTCATTGACTTAAATAAGATAGACCTATCATTCTGGATATTTATAAGCCTGATGTGTGCATGTGCAAGTGTGTGCACGCACACACACGCATGAGTATATTTTGTGTTGGATGTGTGTGCTTTACCAACTCTACCTGTACCATATATGACTTCTGTAAGGTAACAAAGTACGTTTCACACTTTTGACATTATCACAGACCTTTGTTGAGTAAACTTTCCCCAAATGGATTTTAATTGAATAAGTCTTTTAACTTCTCGGACTCCCCAAATATTTTATTACATTTTAGTAATACTTTTTACTCTTCTATAAGTTATTTCTATATATCTGTAAGATAAAAGCTGGAACAGAAGCCCTAATATAGCTAAAGCCAAATGACAAAACAGACTCAAAACATGCATGAAAACCCGGCTCAGAAGGGACCCTCTGTGTGGTCAATGGCCTGTGCCTCTGTTCAAGATCTTTTCCTCCCTCCTTGCTGTCTCTCTCTCTCTCTCTCTCTCTCTCTCTCTCTCTCTCTCTCTGCGTTCTCACTTGGTCTGTCCAAATGCCATACTTCTGGGGTTTTTTCTTATTCACTTTCATTACTTGTGATGATATTTTCTCTTTCATGTCTCAGGAAAATATTTGAACAGCATTTATAATGCTCGGCAAGCTTCTGTTTTTCTGGGTGAAGGCTCAGAAACCAATATGTTTATGCAGAACAGATACTGAAGCTTCCACAGACTAAAAAATACAAGTGTACTGCCCTCGTTTTTATCTCAATTCATCTTATTCATGAGATATTTAAAAGAAATAAAAACAGGCATAAAAGTCTTCAAAATACCCATCCAGTTGTGCAGTAGTTCATTTTTTTAAACAAACTGATTATGTGTCATTGCTTTGATGATGCCAGGCAGAATGGAAGGTGTAGGTGTTACTAATATTTTTATAATGTTCTAGATTTGGATAACATTTCTCTATCTTACTTATTGGAAAAAATTACTTGGTCCCAGGCTATTTACATTATTTCTGTATTGATGTTACTAAGTGTAGAAAAATGCCACAAAGAATTTCTCAGTTCATAATCATTTTCATTTTCAGTACTTTTCCACTTCATTCATTGTTCTCTTGCAGAAAGACAGTGAGGGGTGGTAGAACTCACACTGATTTGGGGAGACCTGAAGTTTTCTATCATTTCTGCAAACAGGTGAGGTTGAGGGCAAGCCCCTTAGATCAAGCAATATTTATAAACACAAACTTTTAGAATCTAACACTAAAACAAAAGCTTGCTACATAAGTTTTAAGTGAATGGATTTCTTGGTAAGCCCCTCTTCACACACCTAGACACTAACAGAGTAAGTTTTCTTTAAAACCTTGTCTTTAGTCAGAAAGAGAAAAACAAATACCGTATGCTAACACATATATGTAGGATCTAAAAAAAAAAAATGGTTCTGAAGAACCTAGAGGCAGGACAGGAATAAAGACGCAGATGTAGAGAATGGACTTGAGGACATGGGGGGGGGGAAGGGTAAGCTGGGACAAAGTGAGAGAGTGGCATGGACATGTATACACTACCAAATGTAAAATAGATAGCTAATGGGAAGCAGCCGCATAGCACAGGGTAATCAGCCCGGTGCTTTGTGTCCACCTAGAGGGGTGGGACAGGGAGGGTGGGAGGGAGACGCAAGAAGGAGGGGATATGGGGATATATGTATATGTATAGCTGATTCACTTTGTTATACAGCAGAAATTAACACAACATTGTAAAGCAATTATACTCCAATAAAGATGTTTAAAAAAAAAGAAAAAAACTTGTCTTCATTACAGGTAGACCAGTTGTATAGTCTGTCTAATCTGGACAACACAGATTTGATACCACATGAGGTCTAAACCAGTTAAGACTTAAGTGTGCTTTCATTTGATGTTTTCTTTATGTTTAAAACCACAATGCCGGGAATAAATGTTGAATTAAATGTGTATATTTTGCATAACCACAGTATTTGCCAGTGACACATGCTCTTCACACAGAAAGAATTCACAGGATGTGAGTCTCCCAAACGTTAAAGTGTATCTAAATTAGGAGGAGTAAAGACAGGGGAAGAGGGGGAGAGAGAGAGAGAGAGAGGAAGGGGAGGAAGGAGAAGGAATGGGTACCAAGTTCTGAGCATATATAATTTACAGCAACACCCTATATAGGATAAAGATATTATAAAGTAGTGTAGATATTATAAGTAGTGTCATCATAACAGAAAACAAAATAAAACAGTAGACACAGGCAGAGTTAGACAGAAGTCCAGTAGAAGTATTCCCGTTCCTGACGGCCTTAGCAAGAGGGCTGAGGAAGAGGGCACTGTGGAAGGAAGGATGTGAAAAAGGGAAAGAGGAAAAGTCGGGCGACTCCATCCTATGAATGGGAGGGTGAGGATCTTTGCTGACCTTCCCCCAATCCTGTGGAAACTGAGAGAAGGAATGAGACCAGATAGCCCTCCTTTCCCTCACCCTCCACATCCAGCACCAAATCCCATCAAGTCCCCTAGGGACACTGCTCCTGACTGCCCCTCACACCACTTTGTTCTCCCTAACACAGGGCTGCATGGCCACCAGCTCATCGCCTCCGCCCTGGATGACTGCAGTCACCTCCCAACCAGGCTGTCAACCCCAGGCTTCCTCCACCACCACGGTGCCTTGCCAACTAGAAACCATAATGATTTTCCAAAACAAACCAGTCGTCACCTTCAGCCATTGTCTTCAAGATAAAATCCACACTCCTTCTCAGCCCCTTCCATCCCTACCTCTGCAGCTTCATTTCTCACCTTGGGATGGAAGATGGCAGGGAAGTCGTATATTTGTCCACAGTCTGGCACTAGCTGAATCACCTGGATGACATCATACTTTCCACACATTTCTATACCCCCCTACTCATTGCCTGGTGGCCCGAATTGTCTCCTCACACCCCCTCCACCCCTACCCCTGCCCTTCACTTTTCTCAGACAACTCTCTAAAGTCCCAGGCCCCAAAGGCAACATAATATATCAGAAGACGCAGAGGCTCCATTGAAGAAACTCTTATGGGCAGAATCGAAATGGAAGTGTGTTTGAGGTCCACCCATTTAGGTAGGCATTCTCTTTGGGATACTCTTCTCCTCCTTTATATCCATTACATTCTCATTAAAAGGCATTAGATTAGACCTCAACCCATGGGGGGACAAGCCCCTGGATGGCATCCTGCCCCTCCCCCCACCAGACATCAGCCATCGCCCAGGGTCCAGCCAGCGCTTCCTGACAAGCTGGAGCGGTTTACCTTCTGGAGCCTCTGCAGGGGCTAAATGCTCAGACCTCCACCCTCAGCCTGACAACCTGTCTCAGTGTTGAAAAACAGTTCAAGGTAGCACTTGGGACCAAACATGTCATTTTCCTTGTCAAAATGAAAGCTGTAAATTTTAAATCTAATGCTTAATGTATCCAGATATTGAACACAGGGAATTTTATCTTCAGCTTAATGGTCTGTCTAAAAACATCAAAAAAGATTACTTAAAAACTCTGGGCCTCAGAGGTCCTATAAAATTACACAAAGCAAGCCCCACCCCCCATCAATTCCTCCAAGTTTTAAAAAATTTATTGGAAAACACTTATGCAATATATGAACTCCTTTTTTCTTAGCCTTAGATACAGAGACTGTGTGCTTGATTGCTGGGGGGTGGGTAAGAAAAGCAATAGGATAAGATGAAATTTTATTAGATTACAATCTAAAATTTTAATAGACTTTCTGCTTCTGGGAATGGATGGCAAACCTTATTCAGCATCTTCTTGAGCAGGGAAAATGTAAAAGCATGGCTTTCCTCCTTTAATATAATGTGACAATAAAGAATGGCAGAGCTTTTTAATTTTCTTTTTAAATTCAGATATTTGTGAAGACCTGATTAGAACAGAAAGACAGGAGAAGGTAAATGAAAGCAATAGAAAGAGAGTTAGAATGTAATTATTTTCTCAGTAAAAGGAGACTTGGATTCAAAGGTAATTGTTGAGATTTTAGGAATAGAGAAATTATAACACTGGACCTAAGTAGCTTTATTAAAAACTCACCCACAAGCATACATTAATCTGAAACCTTAAAATCCACTCCACGGCCAGAGTATCTGTGGTGCAGTGATGCGTTTGCTTCCAAGGTCTTACTGACATAACCTGAAAAATTCTTTGTTGACACAAACAGAATCTTTATTGTCTCTAGTCTATAAAGAGAGACAGGGAGTGTTTTGCATACAATTGCTATCTTTCTGCCCAGCAAAAATTATGAACCATGAAGTTTAGAGGGGTCAAGACTGCTTTCAATTGTTGTATTAAATCCAAGACCTCATCCTGTACACGGCTGCCTGTTCTAGAGAAGAGTGCTGCTAATTAGGGGGAGAAGATGTTTGGAAAACTGGAAAACTTCCAAGTTCTTCCTGAATTCAGAATTTCCAACATTTTTAAAGCACTATAGATACACAGATGGTAATAGTATCATTTGCTTTATCCGCCTTAAGAGTGCTCTCTGATGTATCTGCTTCTGAGATAATAATAACTCCATTATGGATCCCACATTTAAGGTTCTTACTTTAATGCCCCAGCATTTTGGTGCATGTCTGGCTGACCCACAACACAGCAGCCTCGTTAAGGATAACTCCTGGGCTAAAATAGCATCTAACGGGTTAATGAGGCTGGGCAGTGTCAGCCTGTAGCAGCTGCTCAAGCAGCAGGCTGGGAAAAGCTCTGTTGATTTCCATTCTTCACTGCTGAGTGATGAAGGGCAACCTATATGCTCAAAGTCTAGTCAGGCCACAACCTGTACTGATGTACAAAAAAATTCAATTCAATCCATGCCCCAGGTCAACAATTACTCCATGATATATGATATGAGGGTAAAGTCAACGCGTTTACAGTGTATAAGGGGCTAAAACCACGGGGCTTGGGAGCTTAGCCACTATTTTGTTTATCCTTTACTGGGGAAAAGATTCTATTAGCTCCGATCTAGAATTTGAATAATTCTTTGATTCATGATTATATACATCTTGATTCATTTTATTGATGCTTTCAGCCATGATACTGCTCATCTGGTCACTTTGGATCTCTGCACTCATTTTGGGATACAGAGCCCCAAACTCTACTACTAAACATAGCCCACTGCTTTCCAACAAAAATACTAAGTTTTCAAAGATTAAATAATTTTAATATGAAAAAAGACTTTGTCACAAAATGTTCTCGATACACCTGAAACATCTCCTTTGTTTGAATTCACAGGGTGGAAGAATCACCTGGAGTGCTTCCGAAAAGATTCCTGAAGCCCACCTCCAGGGATTCTTATTCAGTAGGCCTGTGGTGGGGTCTGAGAATTTACATTTCCGAAAAGCTCACAGGGGTCACCAGTGTGGCAGGTCCACCAACCACACCTCCCCCAGCAGCACTGTTCTAGAATGCTGCTTTCTTTTTTTTTTCGGTACACGGGCCTCTCACTGTTGTGGCCTCTGCCGTTGCGGAGCACAGGCTCCGGATGCGCAGGCTCAGTGGCCATGGCTCACGGGCCCAGCCGCTCTGCTGCATGTGGGATCTTCCCGGACCGGGGCACGAACCCGTGTCCCCTGCATCGGCAGGCAGACTCTCAACCACTGCACCACCAGGGAAGCCCTAGAATGCTGCTTTCTTAATCTTCTTTCTCATTCTCCTTTTCTGGATTTTTCTTTTTTTTTTTTCTTTTTTTAATTGAAGTATAGTTGATTTACAATGTTGCATTAGTTTCAGGTGTACAGCAAAGTGATTCATATATATATACATATATATGTGTGTGTGTGTGTATATATATATATATATATATATTCTTTTGCAGATTCTTGTCCCATATAGGTTATTACAAGATATTAAATATAGTTCCCTGTGCTACACAGTAGGACTTTGTTGGTTATCTATTTCATATATAGTAGTGTGTATCTGCTAATCCCAAACTCCTAATTTATCCCTCCCCACTGCCTTTTCCATTTGATAACCATAAGTTTGTTTTCTATGTCTGTGAGCCTGTTTCTATTTTGTAAATAAGTTCACTTTTACCATTTTTTAGATTCCACGTATAAGTGATATAACATGATTTTTGTCTTTCTCTGTCTGACTTACTTCATTTAGTATGATAATCTCTAGGTCCTTCCATGTTGCTGCAAATGGCATTAGTTAATTTTTTATGGCTGAGTAGTATTCCATTGCATCTATATATATATATATATACACCACAGCTTCTTTATGCTGGATTTTTCATCTCCATGACCTCTAACTTGACGTGTTATAAGACTCAGGCCTACACATACTCTATCTTCCCTCTCCAAGCATCTCATTCAATCCCCTGGCTCTATATCATATCTATAAGCTGATAAAGCCTGATTTTCCCCCCTAAACTCATGATTGTGTATCTACTTGCTATTTGACAGCTCCTGATTCTCCTGTCAAATCCGGTCCTCTCCACTGTTCTCCAACTCAGCAAACTTACAAAACTTACCAACACTTACAAAATTGTTCAAGCCAAATCCTTCATCATCCATAGCTCTTCCCTTCTCCTCACATCCCACTCCAATCCATCAGTAAATCTCATTGGCTCTCTTTTCAAAATATGTCCAGAATCAGGCCATTTCTTACTGTCTACCCTGGCCAAGCCCCCATCATCTCTTGCCTGGATTACTGCTATTATTTTCCAGCTCATCTCCCTACTTGTTCCCTTGTCTCCTACCCTACTACCTACACAGAGCAAACAGGGACCCTTTAAAATATGTCAGTTCTCCTTCACTGTTCTGCTCTCATCTCTCTCCATAGAACTCGGAATGAAAAGCTGGAGGTCTGACAGTATCCCTTAAGGTTCTCCATGATCTGATCACATTCCCCTACACTTCTCTCACCTCCTATGCTTGCAGTTTCCCCCTCACTCACACATTCTGGCCACACTAGCTTCCTTGTGCTTCCTTTCCCAAGCCAAGCATATTCCTGCCTCAGTGCTTCTGCACATGCTGTTTCCTCTGTCTGGAATACTTTCCCCCGGTTATCTCCAAGGCTCACTCCCTCAATCTGTTCAGGTCTCTGCTCAGATGTCTACCACAGGGGCTTCCCCAGATCCCTCTTTAAAAGAGACACAGCCCCGACCCACGACACTCTCCAATATCCTTACCCAGTTTCACCTTTTTTGCCTTGGCATTTATCATCCCTGGTGACTTCTTATTTATGCATTTGTTCATGGCTTGCCTCCCTCCACCAGGATGCAAGCTCCATGAGGGAAGAAATGATTTTTATATCCACTGTTACATTCCCGGTACCAGAAATAGTATCTGGTCTGTTGTAGGATCTTGATAACTATTCAGGGACTACATGAATAAACTGATTGAAAAGTGATCATTTTAGTTTGTAAAAAAAAAAAAACAACTGACTGTTTTTTTTCTTCCTCTCTAGAACTGATCCGTGATTCTTCTCAGCCTTAATCACCTTAAGATACAACGTTTCTGCGGTATTTACTTCAAGGGAATTATATGGATAATTTATTTCAGTAAACATTACCCAAAAGACTGTTTGTGCAAGTGTTGGTTGCACACTCCCAGTAAAAGTCTGCAAAACTCTCAGGCCACTCCACCTCCTTTACCCCACACCCATTTTCCTCGAGTCCAAGACCGTTAGCCTGAGAAACAGGATCTTTTTGAAGACTGTAAGCTCAGGAAGAGCTGCTGAGTCTATATAGCAAGCTGACTGGGCACAGGTAGTCACAATGTTGGACAAAGAATATAACATTTGAAACACTGGCCACTGCATAGAGTGATACTGCCTGTTTGAGATGCTACCAAAGCTAATGAAGGCAGCTCCAGAGTCCTCGCAGTTGATAAATACAAGATGGAATAGTTGGAGAGTTGGGTAAAGAAACCAGTATGAAAAGAGCTTTGGAAAAATACTCGGCAGCACACTGCCGCCATTCATCCCTTACACTGAAAACCTGTATTAGTGCTTAAAATGACTCCTCTCACTAACTTTCCACACCAACTCAACTTCGTTTAACTCAATGCAGGCTCCCAGGCTTCTACTCTGAACTCCACTGTCTTTGTGCTTTTGAAAGAGTAGTGACATTGATAGTTGAACCTGTGGACCATCTTGCATGTTTTCTAATGTGATTTGTTGGGCCAAGGCTTGCCATGAAAGGCAAAACTATTAAAAAAATAAATGCGTGTAGAGATTAGAGTCCACATTTTGAAATGTCAGTAAATACAGTATTTGTGTGACAGATCATAATGATTTGTAAAAGGCGGCCATATGTGTATCAAGCTCTCAGTCTTCCTAATGTTTTTTTCTTAAAAAATCTTTTATTTTTAAATCTGAAAAAAGCCGGCATTAAACGAGAATCATCTTTCAAATTTTGGGAGGAATGCAGACTAAAATCCCACGTCCTCAGCCCGTGGATTTTTCTCTTTCAAAGAGAAACCAGGGGAACGTTCCCAGCTTGTGCGTTCCTGTCATATTACAACATTGAGGGCGATAGAAAGATTTAAGAAAAGAGATATCAAGGATAGAACATTCATGTCAGTTCTTCAGTCTTTAATGTACTGTTTCACTACTTAACAGTGCCTAAAGGTAGTTTGCCGGTATACTCTCACAAATAGCGCCATTAACAGAATTTTACATGCCTAGGTCACTTTCCTTTGATCCCAAAGAAGTCTTAAACATTGTACAAACAACAGACTGGAGGCTACATCCCTGAAAGACAGTCACTTCTGGGGAGTAGAGGTGGTCCCTGACATAGCAACAGAATGTACAGGATAATTTCAGACAAAGAACGAAAGCAAACGATGGTCCTTCTGAAAACCACTAAGGATGTTAAGTGTTTTCAGAGAGTGAAATCAAACACAATGGCCTAAGGCCAGTGGAGAATTTTCCTTGGAGACAGAACCTCTGCTTAAAAGTGATTAAGTACTTAATGGTCACCACAGACCTCCAAATTTCATAGTTCCCTATATGCAAACCATGTCTCCAAATGCACTGAAATTACATCTCAGGCATAAGCTTTCTTTTGTTCTGATGCCAGTTTGTAAGAGATCTTTACATGAACAAAAGCTTGTCTTTACAATAACCATCTTTCTTTAGAAAAGGCAAGCAATATACTTTTGGGATGCCAAATCGCACAATAGAGGAAACCAAATAATTCCAGCGAGGTTTGATGAGCCCTCAGCAAATCCTACAACAATTCTAGTCATCTGTCACTCAGGAAGTATCTCATAAAGAACTGTGTGGCATTGCTACTGTCTATTACCTGCAGTGTTCCTTTTGGTTCACTTGAGATTTTTAAAAAATATATAATGAATGCATTCAATAATTGTTTGAATTGCTGCTGTGCATTCTATCATAAATGGTTTATGGATAACCATCAATTGGTTCTGCTCATCAGTCTAACAAGTGCAATGTACTACTCAGAGCAAAGGATGACTATTTATTTAAGAGATCTTGGCAGGAAAATTTGTTGCATGCCACAACTTTACAAAGAACATTAAAATCAATGACAATTTATAAACCAAAAGCTGGGAATTATGCTTTGGATTCCCATAATTCATCAGAATAAAGCTGTCAGATACCTTTTATTATAAATTAATAGCGTGTTGTCTAAGAGCCCTGTGGAACAGATGTTTTGCCAGTTCAGTACTGACATCTAGTGGACAATGAAAAATACTCCCCCCTCTCCTCCCAACTCTGGAATTCACCTCTTTCCCAAAGTCCGAAGATTTTTATCATGCAAGAAACTGCATTTGAATTAAAGTTTTGTGTATTTGTGTTCGAGCTAACAAATATACACTGGAACTTTTAGTGATAAACATTGGCAATGTGTACGTATCATAATTTAAAACCTACTCAGCTTCTTTTCTTTAAAGCTGTTTCTATAATATATTTTAAACTTTTTAGGACTTTTCATACTTGGGGACTTAATTACTTCTAATTCTCTACTGTTAAATTAACTGTACTATTTAAAATGTCAAACTTCCAAATCCAGTGTTCTCATAAAGAAATAGAAAAATAGTTCTAAATATAGTTTTAAAATAAGCATTTACTTAGCTTGTATATGATTCAAAGTTAGAATTCAACTTAATTATTGTGAATTTTTCTCTCCAGTTTAATGGGACTTATGATGGCCAAAATATTGCAGAGAGAGAGACAGAGAGAAAGAGGGAGAGAAAGAAAGATTGAGAGAGATTGAGAGAGAGACTGCTTAAACGCACTGTTTGTGGATTTTCCTTCCTTATACAATATTTTCCGGTTGGTCTGCACAGTAACATGCCATGGTCATTAATGTACTGAAAAACTGAAAAACATCCTCATGTACACTGGCAACCTCTCAGGTACACAGTCTTGGCAAAGGTACCCCCTGGAGCAGGCTAGGTAATTTTATGCCCCAAGTAAGGGACAAATCTGAGACTTCCCAAGTGTTCCAGGTTACCTGATCTGGATGCATGCTGGACCTTCCAGGGGATCGAGGAGATTAAGGAGAACATGCTCTTCAGAGCCTTTTGGAATTTAGAGTTCCTAAAAGTGAAGAAAAGAGAAATAAAACTAGCATTTCCTGTGTACCTGCTTTGGTGTCTGGCACTGTGATAGGCACTTTACATAAGAGATGAATGAAGTACACATCAGTGATGAACATTATTGGTCCAACTTTGTATTCCTTAAAGGAACACAAATGACATGCTCTAGGGCAGGCATCACGCTGAAATTTCTAGGAGAGAAGGAATAATATCTCTTTCTACCTTGATTTTTACTGGGAGACAATGGTAAAACTTAACCAGTATCATAATCTGCCCCATTCCAATTTACCGAACTATAAAATGGTGAAACAGCAGATGAAACCACCTTACACATATCGTGAAGTTTATAAAATCTATTTTAGGTTACTTTCTTTAGGTTACTTTCTTAGGGTAACAACTTTCTAAACTAGCTTTTCGAAAGTCATTAAAATAAAGATTCGTCGCATGAATAAGGACAACTGAATAGCATTTTATCAACTAACCTGCCCTCTCCGTGGGCAGCTTTTTTATATTAACTAAAAGGCAAACTAGGCTGTCTCCTGCTATCATGAACAACTAACTTCAGTTCTTTTCACAAAAGAACCCCTATCACACTCACATTAGTTTTTGACTAATTTTCCCTCATTCTAAAAATAATTTTTAACTCTCTAATCACTCTAAATCTTATATTCTCATATAAGCTATAGACCTGCACAAACTCCCTTTGCATGGATACATTTCAAAGATCCCCATTAATGGAGAAGTCCACCAATGCTTATGTACAACTGTCACATTTAGCCCTAGAAGAAGTGAGAAGAGCTGGTCGAAGGAGGCAAGGCTTGAGAGCCAGATAGATAGGACATTCAAAAACTCAACAAGTGGGACTTCCCTGGTGGTGCAGTGGTTAAGAGTCCACATGCCAATGCAGGGGACTGGGGTTCGAGCCCTGGTCCGGGAGGATCCCACATGCCACGGAGCAACTAAGCCTGTGTGCCACAGCTGCTGAGCCTGCACTCTAGAGCCAGTGAGCCACAACTACAGAGCCCGTGTGCCACAACTACTGAAGCCCATGCGCCTAGAGCTGGTGCTCCACAACAAAGAGAAGCCAGCGCAATGAGAAGCCCATGCACAGCAATGAAGAGAAGACCCCGCTCGCTGCAACGAGAGAAAGCCCGCACGCAGCAACAAAGACCCAACACAGCCAAAAAAAAAAAAACTCAACAAGTGCAGGTCTAGGGTGGATGTTTTAAGTTCAGAAGGAAATAGGTTAAGTTGAGTAAAAACAAAAAACCTCATAATGTGGAAAGGACAGCAAGCAAATGGGACCCATAGGTCTAAAAGGAAAGATCGTATGGAGGAGAATCAAAGCTGAACTTGAATCCCAGGACAAGTCACTGTTTCTTCATGCAGCCCGCTGTGCCCAAAAGTGCAGCAAGAGAACCAGAGACCTGCAAGGCCAGCTTCCTCCTGATGAATATGAGGTTAAGTTTTTCCATTTACAACTTTTATTAAAGTCTTCCCCTCACTTATTATTTTAGGTTATGAGTGAAGTAAACAGAATCATTACACATTAGATCTGGAAGGGACCTCGAAGAACACTCCAACTTCTCAGCCCCAGCCTCGGAGAGGTTAGGGGTGCCGGAAGTTGGTAATACACTAACGGAGCGACATGAGCAGTGGGATGGGAGGTCATCAGGGCTGAGACCGTAGAAAGCCATCAAGCCCAGGAAAGATTGAAGGCCTGGAGGATAAGGTAAGGCTAGGAGTAAAGACTAGGAGAGAGCCACAGGCCTGTCCCAGAATTACCGGCCAGGCAGAGTCAAAATTTCCCAATGAAGGGAGCAGGACACATCCAGGTGCTTAAGATCAGAATCAGGCTTTCTACCAGAACTCAGGGAAGCGAGTGAGAAATCAAGGCACGCAGCGCAAGAAAGGAAAGCAGAGCAAGGCAGATGAATAAGAACCCAGAGACCCACAAAAGGAAAAAGGACAGTCAATCCCACAGTCCAAAGCAAGACTTCAACCCTAACGTCTACTACCCAGAAAGGACTTCAGAAACCAAGGTCACTCTGACCCAGTTCCGTGAAGATGGGATTCAATCCCAGCCCAGCTAACACTGTCACTGAATCACCTGGATAAGGTGATGAGTAAGTGGGCATTAGGTAACCAGAGTGTCAAGAAGGCAGATCCTAATAAAATCTACGTCAGTTGAATGCACTATACGTATCTGAAACTGTGAATCAATCAGATGTGTGATTTATCCACGTACGCTAGTATCTATACACACATGCAGAGACGGCAACTTGATAATCTAGAGACATTCATTGTTCGTTTCTTCTCCTTATTTCCTCTCCCTTCAACTTTCAGTCATTTTACTCTTTGTTGATAGTCTTTCAGCACAGATTCCCCAATGCATTTTGAAATTATTTTCCTGGGTAAATTCATATCTTCTATTTATTTTTCAATGTTGTTCTTAAAAAATGTCTACTTTAAAATGTCATTTCCTAGAGAAAGGGTACATATTTATTTACTAAATGTTTATGCTTCTTTTGACACTGCCTTAGCATTCTGTGTCCAACGAGGGGCTCAAGAAAAAGACATGTGGTGAATTCAAATCAGTCTGTTTTCCAGATGAAAATTTTGAATTTTACCTAAACATACCAGAAACCATCTTTTTACTGTGTATTAAGAAAAACGAGTAAATTCTAATTAAATGGTTTAGTTTATATGATGAAAATAAAATTACATATAAAGGAATTTTTAACTGAATAATCTCAGGTTAATAAGTGAATAGCGGCAGAAAGAAAGCTGGGTAGTTTATAAATTAATGGATGTAATCAATGATTTATGGTTAATTTACTTCACTTAAGTCCTTCCTTCAATCTGTCCCTGAGACTTTTATCTTTGAATTTCCAAATAAAAAAGCCAAACTCTTATTTGGAGAAATGGGGAGGGGAGGGGGCATTGAAAACTCCAATAGCTTTCTGTGTATTCCTTTTGATATTTTATCAGTAAAGCTTTAATAGTTACACAAGAACCACATGTTGATGTAATGTGATAGTCCCAAGCAGAGATATCGATGATTGTAACTGATGAAATAACTAAATATCAACAGTAAAAGGACCTCCAAGACAGTAAAAAAAGAACATCACAGAGGGAGGAAAACGAGTTGCTGGCCAACATGTAAACAAGAATTTGACCCTGTTTATTTCTTCCTTCCTTCAGAATCATTGGAGAATTGCTTTGTGCCTTGAACCTTTCATGGTCCAATTTAATATCTTCCTGTTTTTTAGAAGAGGTTTTATGCAACTTACTGGAATATTTCCAGGAAAAAACTGAGAGAAACCGAGAAATAGAGGAAGGAAGGAAGGGAGAGGAGAGGGAGGAGAGAAGGAAGGAACGAAGGGAAGGAGGGAAACTCAGGAATACAAGGCTCAATACATAATAATGCCCTTGGCAAAAGCTTTCCAAGTCCCCCACTCCTGTCTTAAACTCCATTTATTCTGCTATGATATATGGTGTCAAAATAGTGATCCCTGAGAATAAAAATCTTTTTTTTGCCCCCAAGCCAGTATGTAAAGAGAAATGCAAATTTCTCTGAACTCATGTGTATTTTCAACCCTGAAATGATCTCGTTCACAGACTACAAAGTCTCTCAAGAGAATTTCAGAAGCTCAGTAACAAAAGGCCTACCCCTTTCCACGTTCTCGCTAACTGTGAGACAGAGGAAAATGACTGGGAAGAAGGGGGATTGAGCCCCATGTCTGGTTATCGTATGTTGCTTCAAGCTAAAGAATCTGCCAAGACTCCTTCTGCTTCAAGGACAGAAATTTCGTCTTCTGCTTCCCTCTTCACTGAGAAACCACTCTCAGACAAAGTGCAACACACTGAATAACCATCCAGACTTTTTTCAAGTTGCTTAGCAGGAGTTCGAAGCTTCACCCTGACTCTATGAAATCTAAATGTGGAAATTCCCAACTGCCCTTGCTTCCCGCCTCCAAAATGTACCCACATATAGCAATGTGTTGTGTAAATGCTACTGCATCTGCTTATGGGTGAGTTTTTGGTGATTCACTGTGTTCATGACCTATAGATGTCTGTCTACATCTGCACTGCCCAGAGTTTTCTCAGAGAGCAAGAACGGGATCACTATACAGATATATTTTTCTTTTTTAAAAATCCAATCTGTAAAAATGCCAACAAAGATAAATCTTTGCACCAGAAGACATCTTGGATATCATTTTGTCTAAATTCCTCATTTTAAAGATTCGTTTATTCATGCATCTAACAGATATTTTTAATCCCAGAATTTCCCAAAGATGTTAAATGACTTGTTCAGGGAAATTAAATATGGTGTTCAGTGTTGCACAGAAATTTAAAAAGAATTTGAAATACTGTATGGTATCATTTATATATGGAACTTTAAAAAAAAAAAAAAAGAAAGCTGATCTCATAGAAACAAAGTGATATTTTGGTTGCCAGGGTCTGGGGGAAGGGGAAAATGAGGAGATATAGGTCAAAGGGTACTAACTTTCAGTTTTAAGATGAATATGTTTTGAGGTTCTAATGTACAGTTTGGGGACTATGGTTAGTAATTCAATATTGTATACTTGAAATTTGCTGAGAGTAGATCTTAAGGATTCTCACTACACACACACATACCCACGAAGAGGTAACTATGTGAAGTGATGGATGTATTAATCAACTTGATCTTGGTAATCATTTCACGGTGTAGATATGTATCAAATCATCACGCTGTACACTTCAAATATATACAATTTTATTTGTCAGTTATTCCTCAATGAAGCTGGAATAACATTTTTTAGAGTTTAAAGTTTCCTAAAATATCATCCATGTTATTGCAACTCCTCCAATTTTTTTTTTTTTTTTTTTTTTTTTTTTTGCGGTACGTGGGCCTCTCACTGTTGTGGCCTCTCCCGTTGTGGAGCACAGGCTCCGGACACGCAGGCTCAGCGGCCATGGCTCATGGGCCCAGCCGCTCCACGGCATGTGGGATCTTCCCGGACTGGGGCACGAACCCGTGTCCCCTGAATCGGCAGGCAGACTCTCAACCACTGCACCACCAGGGAAGCCCCTCAACTCCTCCAATTTTAATAAGTGATTATTGGTATTTCCAGGCCAGTCAAATCAAAGCAAATGTTAGAAATGTTTTTAAGTTCCCCATAATCCCTCCTTAAGGCACTTTCTTAACATCCTTTCTCCCTCTAAACTCATCGTAGTCCCTATTCCCAGCTTCTTCTTTTTCCTCAGTGTCAAAATGAATATGGAATTAATCAAATAGGCGAGGGGTGGCAAACTTTCCCTGCAAAGGCCAGATATTTCAAGCTTGCAGCCATATGGTCTCCACCTCCTACTCAGCTCTGCTATCGTAGCACAAAAGCAGTCACAGACAATAAGTAAATGAACAGGCTGTGGCTGGGTTCCAATAAAACTTTATTTACAAAAACAGGCTGAGGGCCAGATTTGGCCCACGGGCTGTAGTTTGCTGACCTCTGATATAGACTATTACCTGTGAGCGTGCCAGTTAATTCACCATCTTTCTTAGAAGATAAATTGCCTTTTCCCCTAATTACAATGCTCATCTTTTGATGAAATCCCTAAGGTAGCGCACTCCAACAGAACTTTTAGCCATGATGGAAATGTTTTATATCTGTGCTATCCAATATGATCACCACTCATATGTGGCTACCGGACCTGAAATGTGGCTGGGTGACTGAGGAACTGAATTTTAAATTTAAATTAATTTTTACTAATTTGAATTTAAGTAGCCACCTAGGAGCTCATGGCTATCGTGTTGGACAGTGCAGTCTTAAGGAGTAATGAAGACCATCAGGCACTATTTTAGACAGAGCCAAAATACTGGAAGGTCTATTGTGCCCTCAAAGCACAATGTGTAGATAAGTATCTATACCACTATGCCTGTGACCAGCCCTGGGCATTTCAAAGGCATTCTTTTTATAAAATAATGCTTTTAGTTAACTCTCCCAGTAGAAAAAGTGTAATTTAATTTATATACCTTGAATTTTCAAACAACTTTTGGGAATCCATCAGTTGGAGTAGATGTGTGACATCTTCATTTCTCTTTTGAGTTAATAAATAGCACCTACAACTGTAAGAGGTGAGGATTTATCACTGCCTTCGATGTGCTCATTATCTGTCTGGAAATACAGATAGAGAAAGCGAATCCATATCCTACAATGTCTCAACTTCCCTATTAAAGGTATGTATTTCATTAATAGGCACACAAAACGATTAAATTGCCCTGGAATGAGTGAATCAGAGAAAACTAAAAAGAGCAGGAGACATGTGAGTTGGGCATCAACCAGGAATAGGGAGGAAAAGTACTTCAGGAAAAGGGAACAGCATTAGCAAAGTCATGTAAATGGGTAATGCGTACTGGTTTTAGGGAATGATGAGTAATCTGATATGACCAGACCATAGGATGGAGAGGCTAGAGATAAATTCAGAAAGAAAGGCCAGGACAAAATTGAAAAAGCCATTGTATGTTTGGAAAATATGTTGCAGGCACTGAGGAGCTATCATAGGTTTTAGAACTGGAGGAGTGATGTAGTTAAGGTTTGTTATAATTCAGGCAGCAGCACTGAAGACAGTTTATAAAGACTAGCGGCAGGAACAGAGTGCAAATAAAAGCTTTGTATTAATTTTTAATGCTGAAGATAACAAAGATTAAGAAGATCATACATCACTGGATTAATGATTACGAATGTTACCCCTGAACTTGGTAAAACACAGGGCAGAGGTCACAAACTGTTAGGCTGTCTGACCAAATTTAGCCCACAGATGTGTTTTGTTTGTCTTACAATGTTCCTTTAATACCTTGATTTGGTTACCAATATTTATATACCAGGGGATTTTACATTTACATATACCAGGGGATTTTAGATTCTCTTTAGAAGGTCCAATTCCTTTTAAAAATCATAAAATTGGACAACACTGGGTCTGCGTTCTCTCCTGGCAACAGTCAGCTGTGACTGGGTAGCAGTTGTCAATCTCTCCCCACAGACTGTCTAGTCCTCCATGGTCCCCAACACTTCCTATTACTTGACATCTAGTAGGTTTCACTCATTTATAACACCTAACTGGCCTCGAAGGTGTTTGCGTTTTTTACTCCAACTTGATAGTTAATTTGGCTGAAAGTTCAAATTTTCATTTTGTTTCAGAAACTTCCTCTATGAATGTTATCTTCTACAATACCCACAATATTTTTATTCTAGCCACAATGACTTAAATATCTTGCTTTCTTTAAAATATTCCACATTCCCAACCTTTTCATTAATTTAGGCATATTCATCTTCTGGAATGGCTTCATCTCAAAAATTTGGAAGAAAGAAATGATAAAGAATCAGAAAACAGACATTGGACCTTAGCCTTAAGCAGTTATGTTGCTTCTTCTGTTGGACATTTTGCAGTTGGCAGGTCTTAGGTTCAACTGGCTATCCTGGGATGACTTGTACCACATATTTATGTTTGCCATCTTCCCTAGGACCTCCTGGCAAGTATGGAAAGACCAGTTGTCAGGATTTGGCCAATCCTGAAGCTTAGGCTTGGTGTTGGCTAGGAAAAGCTCTCGGTTATTTTCAATGTCTGGTAAACGTATCCATTTTGTAAAAAATTTTATTTATTTTTGGCTGCATTGGGTCTTCGTTGCTGTGTGCGGGCTTTCTCTAGTTGTGGCGAGCGCGGGCTACTCTTTGTTGCGGAACACGGGCTCTAGGCATGCGGGCTTCAGTAGTGTGGCATGCAGGCTCAGTAGCTGTGGCTCATGGGCTCTAGAGCGCAGGCCCAGCAGTTGTGGTACATGGGCTTAGTTGCTCCACGGCATGTGGAATCTTCTCGGACCAGGGATCAAACCTGTGTCCCTTGCATTGACAGACGGATTCTTATCCACTGAGCCACCAGGGAAGTCCCAACTCATCCATTTTGAGATAACTTTTCTAGTTGGAAGTTAGAGGGTTTAACCCACTTAGTATCAATTAAGGTTCAATTAATGAGCAACATCAGCACAGGTCAAATTGGAATTAATTTTTTTTTCTGAACAAGAGCTCTTTTTATTTATTTTTTTCCTGTATTTTTTTATTTGATTTATTTTTTAACATCTTTATTGGAGTATAATTGCTTTACAATGTTGTGTTAGTTTCTGCTGTATAACAAAGTGAATCAGCTATATGTATACATATATCCCCATATCCCCTCCCTCTTGCATCTCCCTCCCTGGAATTAATTTTAAACTGAAAAAGTTGTAATACATCAAGTCCTTGACTGAGGAGATGCTGTAGCTCTGATGACATGCTGCGTGCCAAATAACAAGATGTCCACATATGATTGTCAGTAATTGGTGACATCTTTTCTTCTTGATTTGCAAAACTGTGAGCTATGTGTTCATGTATTTCTTTAGAACTATTTTTATTGTACAAAAATACTGGGTAGAGTGAAACATGTTTCTTATGTGTTGGTATAAAGCCTCTATGATCTTACACAGAACAGTATAAAACCACATTTGCCTGATAAAAAGTCTGTATTTGTTTGAAGTTTCATAAAGTGAAGAAGGGCTGGAGCTGTGAAACCATGAATAATTCTCATTGTGATTACGTGACTGTAGGGACAGGAGGGCAAGGAAGGTTTGTGAGGAACCATTTTCTCTCTTCTACTAAGAGTTTACAGTGTCCCACTCTTTTTTAAAAAGTGGGGGCTGGGATGGAGGTCAGGAAGTGTTTCATGTGTATATTCCTATCCTAGAACCAGAAGTAACTGGGATATTTAAATACTAAATCCTACCCGTAGGCTAAATTTTGAGAGAGATGATTCTATCAATCCCTCTGTTCTATAAATAAAGCATTTAGGGAAACCCCGCAGAGCTGCCAGGTGGAGACACAGCACAAAGGCAGTTGCCTCTACTCTAGGCTCAGAACTTTCATTCCATATGGCTCCTCCCGAGCTGCTAATACTGGGCAGAGAGTCGGAGAAGAAGGTCGTTTTGCTAGCTGGGGCTAAAAATTACTCCTTCATCAGCTTGACTAAACTAATGCAACCAATCAGATGCTTAGGAAAAAAATTCTTGCTGAGGCTAAATGGCAGGTAGCCAAAGAGAAGATCAAGAAGTTTTAGATCCAGGGCAACAACTTTGAGGCATAAGCCTAATTCTACCTAAGGAGCCTTAGAAGTCTCTAGGGCAATACACAGATATAACATCAATGTTGTCAAAAGCACTTGTCTTCCATGCTTGATAAGTTCTTTTTAACCCCAAAAGGGAAAAAAACCCACACAAATCCTCCTTCTATCCACATTTCCCCTCTTAAGAAGCTCACTCTTGCCTAAGCAAATTCTTTCACTGTTCACAGGGAGCCCACACTAGACTTTGCTTTGGGATTATTTTCTAAATCAGGACAATTTGATGTAGCATGTTGACTCGGGGGATGTTTGGGTGTAGACATCTTCCATCAGCCATTTAAAACACACACACACATACACACAGACACACACACAAAAGAGTTAAATTATGTTAGAAGAGACAATTGTGAAAGATTATGAAATATGAGAAGGTGGGGTGGTCATAAAAATTTAGAAGGCTTCCATATCGCTTTATGAAAATCTCTAATGTCTCTCTATATGTTAAATAAACTGAAACTGTATTTTGGAATTATGGTGTGCTTTAGGGAAGAAACACCAAGCAGAACTCCAATCAGCAAATCCACACTGAATGAAGAGCCTTGCCTCTGTATCAAAAATTGGTGAATGTGCTTCCCTGGTGGCGCAGTGGTTGAGAATCTGCCTGCCAATGCAGGGGACACGGGTTCGATCCCTGGTCCGGGAAGATCCCACATGCCGCAGAGCAACTAAGCCTGTGTGCCACAACTGCCGAGCCTGCCCTCTGAAGCCCATGAGCCACAACTGCTGAGCCCGCGTGCCGCAACTACTGAAGCCCGCATGCCACAACTACTGAAGCCCGTGCGCCTAGGGCCCGTGCTCCGCAACAAGAGAAGCCACCGCAATAAGAAGTCCCAGCTCGCCACAACTGGAGAAAGCCCGCGCGCAGCAACAGAGACCCAACGCAGCCAAAAATAAATAAATTTATTTAAAAAAAAAATTGGTGAATGAATGTACATTTATATGTTTTAAGTTAGAGTAAAACATGTAAGATGTGCATGTAGCACTTTTATGAGCCTGGCTTTCACTATCTTCGATTCATAAACCAAGTCTCAGTTACATCACATAGGAGAACTTTTAATATATATATATTTTAATATATTATATTCATAATAATTTTATTTTATATAAAGTTTTTTAAAGTTTTATAACTAGTTAGCCTTTCAGAGGATAGCAAACCCCATACCCTTAATAATCTTTATAAAAGAGTTTTATTATATTAAATACAACATATATATTACTAAAAGTGCTAAACGAAAGTGTTGGAAACTTTAAAAAGACTTTCCTGTGTAGTCAGGAACCTAGGAAAAGTAATCACATTATGGCTCAAAAATTCTATCTTCAGCATCACAAACTTTTGAGTATTAATCTGAGAGTTTGAAGTACCGAACACTTGAGATACAAGTGAATTCTCTGAAACTATTAGCGATTTGGCTTATAAGAACTGCAGGCCCCTCCTAAAATGTACACATTACATGCATTTTGAATGCCTTGTGATGCTGCAGCCCTGGCCTACTCCTCATCATGTTCCTTGTCCCATCTCTGGGACTCACGTGCACTTTCCCACCCTACACCTCAGAGTGAAACTCAAGAATAAGAGAGGGCTTCCCTGGTGGTGCAGTGGTTGAGAGTCCGCCTGCCGATACAGGGGACATGGGTTCGTGACCCGGTCTGGGAAGATCCCACATGCCGCGGAGCGGCTGGGGCCGTGAGCCATGGCCGCTGAGCCTGCGCGTCCGGAGCCTTTGCTCCGCAACGGGAGAGGCCACAACAGTGAGAGGCCTGCATACCGCAAAAAAAAAAGAAAAAGAATAAGAGAACTTCTTTACATATTACTCGGTAACTTTTTTTTAACCTGTTAAACCATTTTAAAGTGTATAATTCAGTGATGTTAAGTACATTCACAATATTGTGGAACCATCACCACTAGCTACTTCCACTATATACTTCGTCCTACTGATGGGCTGAATTTATTATTTCCAGGGTGAATATATTACAATTCTGACATCTCTTCCCATACCACTTAGTAGTATAATATTCATTAAATACTAAGACCAAAGATTAATAAAGCGAAAGAACTTTAATGAACCAACATTTAGTATGCAGGTCTTGAACTGCTTTTCAGAAGTGACCACTTTAACAGTTCTGCAAATCAGTTCATTGCATACTGGGAGAACAGGGATACATATTCACTCTAGCCTACCCATCTTAAGCAATTTTGCAGTTTTTTCAAAAAAAAAAAAAAAAAGTGATAGTCATTCAAATTGTGAGACTGGGATTGACATATATGAAGTACTATGTATGAAATAGGTAACTAATGAGAACCTACTGTAGAGCACAGGAAACTCTACTCAGTGCTCTGTCGTGAACTAAATGGGAAGGAAATCCAAAAAAGAGGGGATATATGTATACGTATAACTGATTCACTTTGCTGTACAGCAGAAACTAACACAACATTGTAAAGCAACTATACGCCAATGAAAAAATAAAGATGCTAGAAAGTGACAAAAATAGTTTATCTCTAATAAAAAATAAAATAGTGATGCATAAATAATATAATATGGCATGCAGCTGTAATATTAATTTCAATTTTGATTTTCCTCGAACTTAGCTTTACTTAAAACAATTTAGTGACTGGAACATGTTGTCAATATTTTAGCTTGAAATTCAAAAAAAGAAAAAATCAAGAAATTAGTAGAAATAACCAGAAGAATAAAACATAAGACTTAACTGAAAAAAAAGTGATAGTCATTTAAAATTCAATTAATAAAACACTAGGTCTGTTTAGATGAGCTCCATAAAAAGGACTGGCCCCCAAATATGACTGATTTGATATATCTATCTTTTTTAATATATAAATTTATTTACTTTATTTATTTTTGGCTGCGTTGGGTCTTCGTTGCTGCACGCGGGCTTTCTCTAGTTGAGGCGAGCGGGAGCTACTCTTCGTTGCGGTGCATGGGCTTCTCATTGCGGTCGCTTCTCTTGTTGCGGAGCACAGGCTCTAAGCACGCGGGCTTCAGTAGTTGTGGCATGTAGACTCAGTAGTTGTGGCTTGCAGGCTCTAGAGCGCAGGCTCAGTAGTTGTAGCACACAGGCTTAGTTGCTCTGTGGCATGTGGCATCTTCCCGGACTAGGGCTTGAACCTGTGTCCCCTGTGTTGGCAGGCGGATTCTTAACCACTGCACCACCAGGGAAGCTGATATATCTATCCTGATTCTCAAGATGACTTCCATTTTAAGTTAAAATCACCAGACACCATCAGGAAAAACAGCAATGAATTCCAAATCAAAATAACTGGACACTGCGCTTGATTCCCCAATATAATAGCTGTTTAACCTTGGGCAAGTCATCTAATCTCTCATTCTCAGTTTCCTGGTTCATCGGTATAAATAACAATACATACCACCAGGGTTGCTGTAGAAATTAGAAGAAATAATACATTAAAAAAAAACCCAACAACTTTGAAACATATAGGGTATTAATAAATATTAGGATGATATCGGAACAATAATACTAATAATAGCCGTAATGGCTTTTACTCTCAGTTATTGATTGAGAATTCAAGCCATAGAGGTTTGCCATCCAACAAGGGAGAACACACTTCAATTTTTTAAAAAAAGAAAATATTTCGAAGTATATACTCAGGATGGATATTTTTTTTAATTCTACAAAATTAAGTAGAAAAAAAAATCTCCTACAATGTCTCTAAACCACTTTCAAAAGCAAGTAGTTAAGTGAGTAATCTGAATTAAAATACTGATATAAGATAAAGAACTGTTAATCCTTGAAATCTCAGAAAGAGAAAACTCCATTCAGGCAAGGTTAGAATATTGTTCCTTAAAGGGAGAAAAACATCTAAGCTTAGGTACTTAGGTATATGGATAACATGTAGTCCCTCAAACCAAATCACCAATCCCTACTTTATCTTTTATCTCAGCATTATATAGGGCAAAAGAATGAAAGAAAATATTGTTAAAAGCAGCACATTTACATCCATCACAAAATGATCATACCACTTCCCTTGTAGCCCAGAGTGCATTTAATGTAATTGAAGAGAGAAGAAAATGCTTTAAAAGGAATAGCACTTTTTTTTTCAAAAACATAACTGAAGGAGCTTTGTGCTTCTGTCCAAGATAGAGAAAGAGAAACCATGTTTACCTTTCTGTTATAAACAACAAAAAAAAACAGGCAAAATATATGAAGTAATGGCTTTCATAATGTTGGATGTTATTGAAAAAGGACAGAGACCCCTGAAAGATGAGAAACAAATGAGGTGAGCCCTGTAGTTGTTTCAGTGTATTTCCTCAAGAGAGATCCCAGGCCACGATACAAAGAAAGGAATTGCAAGGAAAGCTTGGTAGTATGCCTGAGTTGAGGAGACCTTGCTGAGAGGTTAAGACAAGCTAGAGTTCCCCGAGCAGAATACTGGAGAGGAGAGAGATGCATAAAAAGAGGACTGATGTGGGCCATCTGCAGAGGATTCTCCTCATGACTTCTGCTGAGTACTGATCAGAACATGCACATGTGGTAACTGTCCAAGACTGGGGACAGAACCACCTGAAAGAATTAGAGGGAACAATCCCAGGAGCTAAATGAGAACTGGAACTAGTCCCTGTTCCCACCAGCCTGAGTGAAAAACTTTGCAATTCAGAGGAATTAGACAGAGGCCTCAGAGAGATTTTGCTTGAGTAATGGGTCAGAATTAGCTCTAGATTAAATGCAGCTTTGCCCCACCTAAAAAAGTTCAAGAGCAAGACCAAAGAGGACTAAACTGTTTCCACGTAACTTACCTGCATCCCAAAACAAAGTGCAAGAATATTATAGGAATACAAAAGATATGGAAATCAAGAAGATGAAACTCTCAATGTCTAACAACCAAATAAAAATAACCAGGCATGTAAAGAAGCCAAAAATATGACCCATAATAAGGATAAATATCAGTGAATTGAAAAAAACCCAGAAATGACACAGATGACATATTGTAAACAAGGCCATTAAAAATTATGATAACTGGGCTTCCCTGGTGGCGCAGTGGTTGAGAGTCCGCCTGCCGATGCAGGGGACACGGGTTTATGCCCCGGTCCGGGAAGATCCCACATGCTGCGGGGCGGCTGGGCCCGTGAGCCACGGCCGCTGAGCCTGCGCATCCGGAGCCTGTGCTCCGCAACGGAAGAGGCCACAACAGTGAGAGGCCCGCATAATGCAAAAAAAAAAAAAAAGTTATGGTAACTGTATTCCACAGGTTTAAGAAGCTAGAAGAAAGACTGCACGCGTTAAGAAGAAACATAGAAGACATTAAAAAAAAAAAAGACCCAAACCAGACTTGTAAAAAATGAAGACTACAAAGTACAAGATGAAAAATACACTGGCTGGGATGAACTGCTGTTTAGACATTGCAGAAAAAAAGGTATGAACTTGAAGGTATAGGAATAGAAGCTATCTAAAATGAAGCTCAGGACTTCCCTGGTGGCGCCCTGGTTAAGAATCTGCCTGCCAATGCAGGGGACACGGGTTCAAGCCCTGATCCGGGAAGATCCCACATGCCGCGGAGCAACTAAGCCCATGCACCACAACTACTGAGCCTGCGCTCTAGAGCCTGCGAGCCAGCTACTGAGCCCGCGCGACACAACTACTGAAGCCTGCACACCTAGAGCCCATGTTCCGCAGCAAGAGAAGCCACCGCACTGAGAAGCCCGCGCACCACAACAAAGGGTAGCCCCCACTCGCTGCAACTAGAGAAAGCCCATGCGCAGCAACGAAGACCCAATGCAGCCAAAAACAGATAAATAAATAACTTAATTAATTAAAATAAATAAAATGCTCAGAAATAAATATATATTTTTAATATACAAATCATCAGTCAGCTGTGGAACAACAGCATACAATCTAATATGCCTGTAATTGGAGTCCCCGAAAGGAATAATAAAACATTTTTGAAGAAATATTGACTGAAGGTTTTCCAAATTTTATGAAAATTTTAAACCACAGTTCCAAGGTGTTCAATGAACTCCAAACACAAGGAACGTGAAGAAACATGCACCAGACACGGTATAACCAAATTACTTACAAAATGGTTAAAAGAAAATATAAAAAGAAGCCAACACAAAAAGACATTATGTGTTAGGAATTCTGGTGGGATTCAGCAACATCTCTGCCACTCATCTCCCAAGCCTGCTGTTCTTTCACAGGCAGTGGATTACACGTCACCCTACTTCTTCCTTTCTTTCAGTTCCATCCCTTTCTTACAAACATTCCTCAAAGTTCCAGCATATAGTTTTCACCTTTCCAGTATTTCTAGCATTTTTAGTTTATTTTTTTTATCGAGGTAACATTGGTTTATAACATCACATAAGTTTCATGCTTACAACACTGTATTTCTACTTCTATATACACTACAGTGTACTCACTACCAAAACTTTGGTTTCCATCTGTCACCATACAGTTGACTCCCTTTATCCATTTCACCCTCCACTCACCCCTTTCCCTCTGGAAACCACTATTCTGTTGTCTGTATCTATGTGTTTGTTTTTGTTTTGTTTGGTTTGTTCATTAATTCTGCTTGTGATATTACACATGAGTGAAATCACATGGTATTTGTCTTTCTCCATCTGATTTTTATTTCACTTAGCATAATACCCTCAAGGTCCATCCATGTTGTTGCAAATGGCAAGACTTCATCTTTTTCTATGGCTAACCAGTATTCCATTGTGCATTTGTACCACATCTTCTTTATTCATTTATTTGTTGATGGGCACTTAGGTTGCTTCCATGTGCTGTGATGACATAGAGGTGCATGTGACTTTTTGAATTAGTGTTTTCATGTTCTTTGAATACAGTATTTCTAACATTAATACAATGTGTTTGATATTTATTTTTTTCTTTGGACATTACAGTGGAAATCTAGAAAGAATTTTATTTACATGTAGTATACATAAATAATATATATATATAATATACATATTCAAGATGCCTTATATCCAGAAATCCTAGAAGTTTCAAATTTTTCAAGACACAAAACCATCAAGGGTTCTCTCTGTGATTACTGCCATTTCTTTCAAGTTTAGAAACTCCTTCCCCACAGGAAATGTATTTCCTTCTAGCTTTTTCTGTTGATATGATGATACCGTTTTTCAAATAGCTTAACAATTACTACATAAGATGAGAGGAAGGACTAAATTTACAAATTTGTAGGGAAAGTTACATCTAGGGAGGGATCAGTTTATGAAAGAAATGTGAAAAAATGTTATTGTTCATAAATCTAAATTTACGAACTAGATGTTAGCCTTAAGTAAATCTGAACATTTGTGTTCCTCAAGGTCAAAGTCTATTTGTGAAATTTCTTCAGAAATAATTAATCAAGCATTATTCGCCTTTGGCTTCTCTGGTTATCTAGCAATTAAAGCTATTGCTTACTTTTCAGACTTTGTAGAATCATTAGCTTGCAAACAATGCTGGCAACATAAACACTCAGTCATCATGGTGTGGCTTTAGCATCATTATTATTTCTGAATAAATACTAACACTTTGATCCATCCTTTTCATAAGCAGGTATGAAAATGACACAGTGAAACCTGAAATAATAGTATTCTTACTAAACCAACATTTATTTTTTTGTTATACTCAGTTTCTCTTTTAATAGGTGGGTTTTTTATTCTTTTCCATTATGGTTTATTACAGGATATTGAATATAGTTCCCTGGGCTATACACTAGGACCTCGTTCTTTATCCATTCTATATATGAGTTTGCATCTGCTCGTCCCAAATTCCCAATCCATCCCTCCCTGGTCCCCACTCCCCTTGACAACCACAAGTCTGTTATCTATGTCTGTTGAGTCTGTTTCTGTTTCATAGATAAGTTCATTTGTGTCATATTTATATTCTGCTACTTTCTACTTTAATGAGAATAAGGTAAGAATACAAGTGGCTAACATTCACTGGAGGATCCTATGGGCCAGACCCTGTAGTAAGTGCTTTCCACAAATTAACTTACCTATTGTTTCCTTGCTACTACGAGTCAGGTGCTGGTGGTCACTCCATTTTATAGGTTAGGAAAGCAAGCCATAGATTGCTTAAGACACTTTTCTTAAATAGCCATGAATCAAATATAACACTAAATTTGCATGACATAGGAAGACGTACCGCATAATTGTAAACAGTGTCTCTCTACCATAACCTGCAGGAACATTTCTTTCATGATCCTGTCCCATACATATTTTTTGCAAATCTCTCCAATCTGCTCAATATTGAAGAAGACGATTCACTTCAGTGAAACTTGTGTGGCTAGTTTAATCATAAACAATTAATTTCACTGTGTATATGATTGCGTATGACTCTTACAGTATATGTCATAGAACAAATTACCTAATTTTACTTCTTCTATTAACAATTATTTGACACATCTTTACACTCTATCCCAATGTTGAATTTAAAAGACATTTTTAATCTCAGTATTCTGAAAAGGCATATCTTGCAATAATTAACATACTTGTTTCATATAAATGTAATATCACAAACATTTCTTTTTTAATGAGAAAAAGCAGTCCCAAGGACTCTAAGACACATATTTTAAATGAAATGCATGCTGGTGTTCTTGGTACTTTACTTTAACATGCTCCCTAAACCTTCCTGCCACTACCATCACCTAATCAGATACTCTTCATTTTTAGTGTTTTCCCATATTATCCCCACTTCCTGACAGTTTGCCAGATCCTCACAGACTTTCAGAATTGACGAAACGCACTGTGAAAAAATGTCTTAACAGTGTGCAAAGTTTTTCATGTACTTTATTGAAATATGTGCATATTACTTACAATATTGCTTAATAAGACATAAAACTGGAAAGTGTTCAAAAGTTAAAGCCCAGGTGCTGTCATCATCTTCATTCCTGTGAAGTTAAATTACTTTTGTTGAAGACAAAGGAAAAAGGAAATAACTTTGGGGTTCACAAAATATCCCTCCTAGATACTGGAAGAAAGCAACACAGTTCTGTTTCCTACGATCAGAGATTTCCAGCTAGAATGAATTTTGAAGGACATTGAGTCTAACCCCATTACTTTATTATTTATTTATTTATTTATTTATTTATTTATTTTTGGCTGTGTTGGGTCTTCATTGCTGCCCACAGGCTTTCTCTAGTTGTGGAGAGCGGGGGCTACTCTTTGTTGCGGTGTGTGGGCTGTTCATTGCGGTGCCTTCTCTTGTCACAGAGCATGGGCTCTGTAGTGGTACACGGGCTCAGTAGTCGTGGCACGCGGGCTCAGTAGTTGTAGCACACGGGCTTAGTTGCTCCGCGACATGTGGGATCTTCCCGGATCAGGGCTCGAACCCGTGTCCCCTGCATTGGCAGGCAGATTCTTAACCACTGCACCATCACGGAAGTCCCCATTACTTTAAAGATGTGAAAACTGAGGCCCATCAGTTTCCAGAGTAAGTCAGTTGAAGAATCAAGAAAAAAACGTATTCTGATCTCACTTCAGTGCTTTTTCTTTTATGGTGCATGAGCTTATTCAGATACATGTAGTTCTAGGAATAGGTCATTGCTTTTATTATTAACTGAATTATCCGTATCGTCCCCAATTCAATAAATTAATAAAGAGCTTAAACTAAGCCAATAATTTGCCAGTTTCATTAATAAATGAAAAAGATAAGAGATTTCTTAGTAGCCTTTGGTGTTAAAGAAAATTAAACCTGCCCTCAAAGTCTTCCCTAATGACATAAAGAATATACGATGGTTCATTTTTTAAGTGTACACTATAAAATAAAAATATATGAATAAAAATACAGGACCAACAAAAAATATATCATTGAGATCAAGACGTTGTCAGGCTGGTGTGGGTTGGATGGGATAGGAGGAAGACACTTAATACTTAGTTCTTTAGAGTTCCTGTAATGGAGACTCAGATTAGGCTCTGAGATTCTGAGTGGCCACAGTAAAAAGGAAAATCTAATTATGTCAGTCTCGTTGCCCTCAAGCAAAACAAATCTTCTTATAAAACTTGATCAAAAACTAATATTCTTATTTGTAGATTTAACTAGTAATAGTTATAAGTATCCTTAGCAAATACAATAGAAACTACTTGCAAGAACATTTGATTGTTCCCAACTTAATTCACTTAACTGACTTGAACCAATTAAGCTACATAGGGGCCCTGAAAGAATGGCCCTCTTCACTAAACATCTCTTAAAAATATGACTTATTTCCTCATTCTACTTTACTACTTTCCTTTCTAAAGTGAGAAATCTCTTTTCTTGATTCTGTTTTAGAGCATTCATTGCCCTTCATGTTCAAAGTCCATTTAGAGCAAATGATTTCATAGTAAATGATAGATAGATAGATAAAAACTTACACATATATACATACACATATATATAAGAATCATAGACTTTAAAGTTGAATTGAATCTTACATATTTTTAGTCCAACTCTTTTATTTCACAGATATGAAGAAATATACCCCAAAAGGTATAATATTCTACTCATTGCCTGAAAATTAGTTTCCAAACATCTAGGAAATGTCTTTTCTTGGTATTATAAAACTTGGGAAATTCAGACTTGGACATGATTATAATTGTTATTTTATTGTTTTCCAAACTATATTAGTGTAATTGCTGAAAGGTTATCCAGAATGTTGCCAAAGACATAGTACAGTACTATGTTTTTTCTATGTTTTCCGAATATTCTTCATGGATAGTTCTTTTTTTTTTTTTTTTTGGTTGCGCCGGGTCTTAGTTGTGGCATGTGAACTCTTAGTTGCGGCATGCATAGGGGATCTAGTTCCCTGACCAGGGATCGAACCCAGGCCCCCGGCACTGGAAGCATGGAGTCTTAACCACTGCACCACCAGGGAAGTCTCCCTTAATGGATATTTCAATGTGTATTTTTTTTCTAAGGGGCCAAATGACACATGACAGTTTGAACATGTGCCTGACTTAATGATCAGTCTTTTGTACCTCAGTATAATCATCAACGAGGTACTCTTTTTAACAAAAAAGGTAAGCAACTATGGTTCTCTTTCTGTTAATACTGAAATTCCCATATCATGTAAACAAAGTGTATTAGGGTTCTCAGTTGCAAGCACATTCTTGATGAGGAATTTATTTAAAAGATCTTGCTCACAAAATTGCCATAAAGGTACAATTTTGGAAGAGGGAGAGAAACAAGAGATTTCCAAAAATACAGCCAGAGTGACATCACAAAATCAGTCTGATGAGGACACACATGCACCACCCCACACAACAGTCCACTAGAGCTTGTACTGCCACCAGGACCAGAACCTGACCCTGATGGTGCTGCTCTGGCCCTGCCACAGTGCCCCTGGACCCTGGTGTTGCTGTCTCTGCCACCACCCACCAACAAAATGAATTCTCTGTAGTCCCTCTTCATTGCATCAGCTGCTCCCAGTTCAAAGTTCCAAGCAAGTACATCCAAATGGCTGTTCAATTTTCCCATCCCTAGCAGTAAAGGTGACTCAGAAAGCAAGTAAGTGGCCAATTTTGGGCTCCACAGTAAGAGGTGAGATACACCTTCTACCAAGATTCTTAAGGAGGGAAATTCTTCCAAAATAAAGGAATGGGGCTCTGAGGCACATGACTTGTGATAATTAGATAATTCAAATCTTAATCAAAACCCCATAATCAAATATTTTCACGCAATATTCTAATTTTATCACTAGCAACATTAATAGCATTGACAACAATATTGTTAATTGACAGTGATCAGTCTTCAAAACAATAGCCAGTAAATAAACCACCTTGTGAGCCACTCTTTAACTTGAAAATAACTATAGATTCATTTACTTTATCCAGATTTTGGCTCAACTATGATGCCAAATTTTTCTCCATGATAAAAAAATACAATTCCAAGTCTAAAATTTCTGACCGTAGCTTCTAATTGACAAGTTAGCATACCTCCGTGTGGTAGAGACAATTTCAAAGTTTTTCTCCCATTTCATTACAAAATTGTCCTAAAAGATGAAATTCAAATAAATAAGACATTTTTACTGAACCCACTGAAGAACATCTTTTTCTGAAGAAATATTCTATCTGAACAATCCAGTCACTTCTGGCCTAACAAGGGTCCCCAGGTCTGGGATGAGCTGCCCCTGGCCACAGATTCATCTATCTAACCAAAATGTTTGCTAAAAACTAGCATCTTCTTGTAAATTTTCTGAACAGCTATCTAGATATAACAATGTCATGATTTTATGGAGAAGACGACACTCCTTCACAATATAGACAACCATCTAGATAGTGTGAGGTGTCCTAAAATAAACTCACTCCTTGGTCTTGTACCAATGCCTTAGATTCACGGTGTAGCCAAGAAATTGTGGACTTCTCTGACTTTCCAAATTCCTGTTGTATCAGAATTATTACTTGCTGAGCCACTAATAATTTGTTTACATTTTATGATCTCTATTTCCTCACTTGTACAATGAAGTTAATAATTCCTACCTTATCAGGTCATGGTGAGATTTAACACAGCTGAAGTATTTAAAGCACAAAACCACTCACAGAACAGACACTTCAATACATGTCAGTAACCCTGTCCATTTTAACATAAGATAGTGAAGGAATCAAAGGTTCCTGCTGAGATGCAAGTGTCGCCTGACAAATGATTAAGTGGGCATCAAGTAGAACCAGAGGGAATGGTAGAGGCTAAGATGCAAAAACGGCAGAGAGTATGGGGTTTTGGCAGCCTGTTGGCACTCTGGTTAACGGGGGAATATGAAAGTTGTACACACTTAGCAAGTTCTAGCAATGGTTGGCAGAACGAGTCAAGAAGAAAAGAAAAAAGATACTTTAATAGGACAAGACCCTAAAACAGGATAACAGTTAAGGCCTAGTTAAGCTTACCAAATCCCTACACTGGCTTAAACAACAGACCAAGAATTTAATCTCAGAGGCACTATACATTCTTCAAGATTTAATTCAATAAGAACTTTTTCCATGCTACACCCAGATTATCAAGATATGAAAGCTTGGAAATTCCAGTCAAAATTTGGCAATTATGCAGACAACAAACTTTGCTAACAATCACTGGGACATGATTTCACTCTGCTTTCTTGAATAATTTTCAGGAAGGCTTCTTATATGCTTTGCTATGAAACAAATATCATTTCCTATTCAAAAGAGATTTCTTTAAAGTGTCCAAGTAACAATAGGGTCAAGGAGCTTAATTTTTGTGATATAGAACTTACCGAAATGAAGGAAAGAAATGAAAGTAACATTCAAGTGGTACAATTTAATTAGCAAATGTAAGCATTCCTTCGGACAAGTTGATCTTTTTTTAATAAATGTAATTAGCATTTAAAGGCATTGTCGTGATGGCAAATTATGTCACTGGGCTTTTTTCAGGCAGTGTTTTTCAATTTGGAAATAAGGAACTATTCATTTAGATATCCCTTCTAAGACACAAAAAGCAAGGAAATGGCCTTGATCAGAATCAGAAATTGAGACCACTTATTGTAACTTTAATCCCTACCTCACTTTTGATGTGCTTTTGTGACTGTCCAACTTATTTAAATCATTTGGTGATTTTATAATATCTTGTGAAATAGCCAAACTTCTCTGTGTTACTAAAGATACTTTATCTTTACCAACTCAGAGAGATTTTACGAGTAATAATTATAAAGTGATTCAAGACATTTCATTTGAATGCTAAATTTTATTAGAACTTTTATTTATGCATTAGGTTTTTTTGATTGAACTAACTCAAACATATTTACCTAAAAATATGTAGAACTCTTAAGGCCTCTTGAGTTAACCAAAAGCAATTTTTTCCAATAACATTTAATAGTCTCCATTTCTTTTTAAGAAATAAGACTGCTGTGAGCATTTTTGTAATACTTCACCCACTAAAGTAAAAACTTATGGCAGTTTAATTCCCCAAATAAAAAGGGGCTGCTGTAAACATAACTGAGCTACCAGGAAGCAGATGGTTTTAATTACCTACATAAAAAGCTATGTAAAATGGGAATTTGGAAAAACAATCTAGAAACAATACTGATTGTAGAAACATATATTTTAATTAAATTCTTTAAAAAAGAATAACGAGTGATTATTAAATGCTACCTAAACTCCAACTGGCATTAAAGGTTTGATGTGGAACCCTTGAGTGGTTCTGCGGCAACCTTCAATAACTGCATTTGCATATATAATTGTACACTTGACCTCTTACGAATAAACTGAGGGGCAGAGGATTACTTGAAATCAGCACAAGCCCACTTGCGTGATGATATACAACAATAGCCATGCTTGAGTCAGGAGGTAAAGAGTGCATATTATAGTCTGTACAAAGCATCCTGAATTTCATACCCAAGAACATTCATTGGGACTTCAGAACCAAAGGCAAATCATGCTGGATAATGTTCCTCCTCATTCCATAAAGATTTTTTTTTTAATTAGAGTACAGTATAGGGTAGTGGTTAACAGCAAATAATCTCAGGGTGAAGGGTTGCCAGATTTAGCAATAAAAATATGGGACATCCAGTTAAATTGGAATTTCAGGTAGACAACAAATAATTTTTAAGTTTGTTCCTGTATTGCATGGGACATACTTATACTTAAAAATTATTTGCTGTTTATCTGAAATTCAAATTTAACTGGGTATCCTATATTTGATCTGGCAACCTTATCTAGGTCTCAATTCTGTCTCGTCACTTGCTAGCTATGTGAATTTGGGCAAGTTATTTAATGCCTCTGGGCCTCAGTTTCCTTATCAGTACAATGAGGATAATAACAGTACCTAACCTACAGGTTTGTTTGACAATTAAATGAGTTAATATCTATAGAATGTTTGGGGTTGTGCTTGGTATACAGTGAGTGCTATATGTTTTGTTAAATAGTATTCCTGCCTGGAAGGAAACATTAAGTCAAAAAGAGATAGCCTTAGAGTCTGCATGGAAAAGTCTTTTTCCCTACTATTCCTGAAAATATTTGTGCATTAATTACAGGTACATGTGCCTCAAATCTTTCTCCATCACCAGTCTCCTTTAATTCTCGTACCACCACATCCAATACCCACACCTCCTCTCCTCTCCTGCCCTTCACTGGTTCCCTCCATAAGTCACTGCTGATCCTCTGGCTCTAGGGAAGTCACACCCAAACTGCTCAGGATTATATAGCCCTTGACTACTCAAGTAGTTGCCTATGCAGACTAGCCACATTTATCCAGAACTGGACAAATACAGGAGCAAGTGTAACTCAAAAGAAGGTGGGAGATCCTTCACTACAGCGGTCAAGGTGGACAGTATTTAACTATGTTATGTGGACATTCTCCAGGAGCCTGTATTTCTCCCAAGTGATGATTCTTTTCTGTCTAATCTCCAAACAGAAAGCTTTTGTTCTCTCTCCCCCACTCCCCAAAAATGAAATGTGGTCAGCCGCTGCAAATGAAGCTTGAAGGAACATACAAGTAGGACTGCAGGCAATGGAGGGCGTGCGGGCAAACTCCATGTTCCAGTAAGGAGCAGAGCAACTGATCGGGGCCATACGCAGATAGCACCAGGAAACTAGCTGAGAGGGAGAAAAATCTCATTCAGAATTCTGAGAACAAGACTTGGTTCTTAAAGTGAATTTCCAGCAGTATTTCCTAAAATTCTAAATGGTATTGGGGACCCCATATTAATTTTCTAAGGCTACTGTAGGAAATTTCCACAAACTACGTGGCTTAAAAACAACAGAAATTTATTCTCTCCAAATTTTGGAGGCCAGAAGTCCAAAATCAAGATGTTGGCAAGTTTGGTCCTTCTGGAGGCTCTCAGGGAGCATCCATTCCATGCCTCTCTCCTGGTCTCTGGGGGTTGCTGCCAATCCTTGATATTCCTTGACCTGTAGATGGATCACTTCAATCTCTGCCTCCATTTTCACATGGCTTTCTTCCCTGAGGCCTTCTATGTCTTCTTGTCTGTCTCTTATAAAGGCCCACCCTAATCCAGGGTAATCTCCTCTCAAGATCAATTACATCTGCAAAAGCCCTTATATTACCAAATAAGGTAATATGGCAAGGTTTCTGGTAGACATATTGTTTGGGAGTGGGAGAAAGGGGACAACATTCAACTCAAGAGACCCTGAAACAAGTAAATGACATTTCAGGGTAAACCAGCTAGCATGAGAACAAAATAGAGTATTCAGAAGAAATCTGGTAGAACCTGGGCAGTACAAGGTGAAAGGAATTCAGCTTAGACCTGAATGGAGACCTGCCTCTTGGAAATACTAAGGGTTTTCAACATTTATTTAGTGAAGAGGAATTAGAGATTGATATTAAAAAACTCAGTATCACAGGTAATTTGCTAAAAACCATTCTAATAAACCCTATAGAGTTAAAGTTTGGTCATTCTTAACAAATCATTTTTATTACCTTCAAAATTCCCCCATTTACCCAGCTTTCCCAATCCCAGCATGGAGATTACTGTAATATAAATAATGACAAGAATGTGGTGCTCATAATCATAACTAGATAAGTAGAACAATTCTGGGGAAAGCTGCCTTATTCAAACTTTTTCTGTCTACATGTGGTACGTGCTACCCAGTGACATCTGGAAACAGCCTGAGGTCTTCTGTAGTCAAAAAATTTTAACTTTCATCTTTAAGAATCTCTTAATTGCCAGGCGGTAAACCAGGAGAGTTTTTTATTAAGACTTCATTTGTTAGAGAAGTTTTAGATGCATAGCAAAATTGAGGGGAAGGTACAGAGATTTCCCATAAGTCCCCTGCCCCCATACATGCAATAGCTTCCCCCATTATCAACATCTCCCACCAGATTGGTACATTTTTTTACAATTGATGAGCTTACATTGATACATCATAATCACCCGAAGTCCATAGTTTACATTACTGTTCACTCTTGGTGTTGAACATTCTATGGGTTTGGACAAATGTCTAATGACATATATCATCATTATGATATCACACAGAGTATTTTCACTGTCCTAAACATCCTGTGTGCTCCAGTATTCATCCCTCCCCACCAATCCCCAGCAACCACTGATCTTTTTACTGACTCCCTAGTCTTGCCTTGAGAGTTTGTTTTTAATATTTTATATAATTCTCACAGCCACACTATAATGTAGTTTCATCTATTCTTTTTATAATTGACAAAGTCAGAATATAAACCTGTATCTTTCTGACAAATAAACCCATGCTGTTCCCTTGATAGGTTGCCTCTCAATCCTTCCTATGAGGTTGAAGAATACATATTGAATATGGAAACCATTCTTGTTATGAGGTTCCATCATTCATTCGCCAACCGTGTTCTCCTTCTTCTCATCCTTGAAACGTGTAGCACAGGGCTATATACTTAGTGTGCTTTGTATAAATTGGTCACAACTTGCTGAGTGCAAAGTGAAAGGTCCTGCAATACACCTGGCCTAATTAGACAGAACCCAATTCATTAGGCAGTACTAAGAAACTAGTTATGAACTTCTGCAAATGTCTGGGAAGTTCAATTAGATAGAATGATGAAATTTCACATTAAATACCTCCAGTCTGGTCAAACAACCTTCAAGGGCTGAAACTTCTGACTCAGAAAAGCATCTCTTCCTAAAAATGCAAGGAAAGTAACAAGAAGACAGCTGTGTTGATTCAGTTGAAGGAACAAGGCCATGCTGTTTCGAATACCATTTAAAGGTAGACCATATGAAACTCAGTATTTATACATTGCAATGCAGATTTTCTGGTTAGTAAAAAAAAAAAAAAGGAACCATGATCCTTTGAATTTAACAGATTATTCTCCACCCATCCAACAAAATAATGTTTTAAACTAACTCTTGGTCATTCAAAGGTAGTTTATCCCATGTACCTAGATCCTTTGCTTCTCCTCCTCCTAATTAGTCACGATGATAACTATGAGCTTCCTATTGAAAAGCAGAAGGGACAAGGAAATAGACATGAAATTCAAACCAAATAATTTGGATACTAATTGGAAGTTCATAGGAAAAGTTTGGTAGAGAAAACAACTACAACCACAAAATAAAATATTGATTGAAAGTTGTTTTTTGGAAATTCTCCGATGTTTGTTATCTGTGGTCTAACTGGAGGATTATTTCATGTTTGTTCTTGCTAACCATAGCAAACACTAACATCAGGGACTTCCACTATTAGGTATATCTCAAACTTTTGAAAGTCTGTAATAAAATCTAAAGAATTTTATTTTTGTCTTGTTTTAGCTACAAAAGTATAGGCATGATATGATAAAATTATTCCATAGAATAATGGTTAAGAGTTTTGCCTTCTATAACTTTTCATGAACCCAATCAGCTGTATTCCTAAACCAGGGATTGCTAGAATTTGGAAAGAGTTGTGCAGGTTTTTATCATATTTATTTTAATATGTTTGCAATGGAATTTCCAGGGAATTGGAAGAAAGTTACCATATAGCAGGGAGTTGTGAAGCTGTGTCACCCACCAGCATAACTAAGGGATCTTTGGTTCCCAAGGCCAATGGTAGAAGTAGGAGAGCTGGAAGTGAGTGCAGAGCACAGTGTAATGGGGCAGGAGAGCAGACTTTAGCTCCTGACTCTGACAGCCACCTGCCTACACTGGTTTTCAGAGAAGGTGGGAGATGGAGCCTAGTGACAAGAACTAGCCCATGGCCCACGTGACTGAAAATAAGTTCTTTGGTTCTCTTGAGTTGTCAAGAACACCCGACCTATGCTCATTTATCCATTCATTCAGCAAGTATATATTGGTCCCATACTTTATATTTGTATTAGGACAGCTTCTCCAGGTTGTTGTGGCCTCTTATAGTCACTAAAATGTAGTAATCAAGATCATTAGAGGTGTATTGGATAACAAATGCCTAGGAACATAGTAAATATCTATCAATGGCAGGTTAGTTAGATTATCATCAATGTATACAATGGAATACTATAAAGTAGCCTTTAAAAGACAATATAAAAATATTCAACATGAGGGAAATTTTATGACATGTTGCTAAGCAAAATTTAAAACTATATTAAAATATAATCTCATTTAAAATATAGGTACTATATAAACACATACATTTTTAAATACTGAAAAGCTATAACCAAATTCTAACAATATTTTTCCTTGGGATGGTAGAGTTACAGAAAATTTTTACATTCTAAACATTTGTGATAGAATAATGCCTCTTCATCCTCCCACCCCCAAAGATGTCCGTGTCCTAATCCTGGAAATTTGTGAATGTGTTACCTTATGTGGAAAGAGGGATTTTGCAGATGTGATTAAGGTAAGTATCTTGAGATGAGGTTATTCTGGACTATCTGGGTGGGCCCAGTGTAATCATGAGGGTCCTTATAAGATGGAGGCATGTGGACTGGAGTCAGAAAAGATGTGATGACAGAAGCAGACATTGCAGTGACGAGGCAAGGAGATAAGGAATGCAGGCAGTCTCTAGAAGCTGAAAAAGACAAGGAACAAATTCTCCCCTAGAACCTCCAGAAAAAACACAGTCCTTGATTTAAATTTTGTAAGACCCATTTTGGACTTCTGACCTCCAAAACTATTAACAGAATAAATTTGTGTCATTTTAAGCCACTGTTTGCAGTAATTTGTTACAGCAGCAATGATAAACCTATACACATTCTAAACAAATTTTATATTTTTTTAACAAAATATCAGTAATTTTTAAAAGTATATCCCAAGTGGCTTTAATTGCCATTTGTCTCATTATTGCCAAGGTAGAGCTTATAGTACCTCACAACAAGCTATTCAAAAAGTCCTTAAAACTGCCAGCTCTCTACATGGATGGCCCTAGAGACTGTCATGCAGAGTGCAGTAAGTCAGAAAGAGAAAAACAAACATCATGTATTAACACATATATGTGGAATCTGAAAAAACTGGTATAGACGATCTTATTTACCAAGCAGAAATAGAGACAGAGACGTAGAGAACAAACGCATGGATACCAAGGAGAAAGGGGTGGGGGGGGATGAATTGAGAGATTGGGATTGACATATATACACTATTGATACTATGTATAAAATAGACAAATAATGAGAACCTACTGTATAGCACAGGGAACTCTACTCAATGCTCCGTGGTGACCTAAATGGGAAGGAAATCCAAAAAAGAGGGGATATATGTATATGTATAGCTGATTCACTTTGCTGTACAGTAGAAACTAACACCACATTTTAAAGCAACTATACTCCAATAAAAATTTAAAAAACCAAAAAACTCCCAGCTCTCTAAACCTACCACTGGAACTATGGTATGTACTAGGTCCTATGATGTAAACTTCTACAGCTTATTCCCCCTGTGGCACGCTTAATTTATTCATAATTGTACTAGATGAAAGGGTACCAAGAAATAGAAATCTTGACATGAATATTAAGGCGATCACCAAGAGCCTTGTATATTATTCCACGATATGCCTATTTCCTTTCTGTCCACACTCTACTCCATCACCTCTACCCCCAGTCTCATAGTTCTGGTAACTACTTTAATAGTATATTTTCTGCCACTGTAACTGTCTGCCACTCTGACTGTTGTTGCTATTCTTTCCTGTTTTGTTTTGTATGCGGGAGTAGTTTTTATAAGTCCAAGTGTCTTTTGCTTTGCAATTAGACATCTTTACCTAATCTATGTTGTCTTCCTCTTTATACTTTAAATACAAATTATTACCCCATAAATCAATTCTATACACAAATTCAATGTATTTACAGAAGGTAAAATTTTGTCCTTAAGGAGTTGACAATCCACTACAGAACCCCAAAAAGGACATATGGTAAGGTAGACATAAGCATAGGTTCCATCTCACAACCTAATCCTAGGAAATTTGAGAAGGTAAAAAATGATAACTGAGCTCTACAGAGACTGAGAAGTCTTAATAAATCTAATTTGGTAAAATAGAGTTGGAACAATTCTTGAATTTTTGCTACCACCAATTATAACACAACTAACACTAGTTCAGAACCTCATAGTTTATGACACACTGTCTCATCTAGCATTCTCTCAACTGCCTTGTGAGGTAAGTGTCATTATCCTTATTGAACACTTATGAAAAAACAGCAATAAGTTAAATGAGCTGATGAAGGAAGCACAATTGTAGCTAAGTAAAGATCTTCCATCACCTAATTTGCCCATTGCCACACTACTTCCTAGGAAGAGAAACACAATTTAAATGAATCATTAGAAATGACACTGTGACTTAAGAACAAATATATCATATCTCTAGAAAAATAGTCACTGAAAAAAAATGGTATTCAGCTACGCACCAATAAACATCATAGCCATCTGAAAAAACTATCTAAAAGTGAGCCATAGAAAACTATATTCAGTAATATTAAATTTTTTTAAATTTACTTATTTTATTTATTTATTTTTGGCTGCATTGGGTCCTTTTTGCTGCACACGGGATTTCTCTAGTTGTGGTGAGTGGGGGCTACTCTTCGTTGCAGTGCACGAGCTTCTCATTGCAGTGACTTATCTTGTTGCAGAGCACGGGCTCTAGGTGCATGGGCTTCAACAGTTGTGGCTCGTGGGCTCTAGAGTGCAGGCTCAGTAGTTGTGGCGCACAAGCTTAGTTGCTCCACGGCATGTGGGATCTTCCCAGACCAGGGCTCGAACCCGTGTCCCCTGTATTGGCAGGCAGATTCTTAACCACTGTGCCACCAGGGAAGTCCAGTAATACTAAATTTAATTAACTAACCAAATTGCAACAGTCTTCCCAGTGAAAGTTAAAACAAAAATGACCAAAAAATAAAGCTGAATTATTTTCAACAATTATTTTGAATCAGATGCTATTACTGCCACCTCCAGTCTTCACCCCAACTATTCCCAAATCCCCAAATGAGGGACAAGACCAGCACTGAAAAAAGATGGGTAACTCAACAGTGAAAAGCTGAAAGCATTTCCTCTAAGACCGGGAATAAGACAAGGATGCCACTCTCACCAATTCTATCCAACACAGTACTGGAAATCCTAGCCACAGCAATCAGACAAGAAAAAGAAATAAAAGGAATATAAATTGGAAATGAAGAAGTAAAACTTCTGTTCACAGTCATTGTTGGCAGATGACGTGGTACTATACATACAAAATCCTAAAGACACCACAAAAAAACTACTAGAAATCATCAGTGAATTCAGTAAAGTTGCAGGATACAAAATTAATACACAGAAATCTGTTGCGTGTCTATACACTAACAATGAATGATCAGAAGAAGAAATTAAGAAAAGAATCCCCTTTAGAATCACATCAAAATAAAATAAATCTAAATAAGGGGGTAAAAGGCCTGTATTCAGAAAACTATAGACACTGATGAAAGAAACTGAAGACAACACAAACAGATGGAAAGATATACTATGCTTATGAATTGGAAGAATTAATATTGTTAAAATGACCATACTACCAAAGGCAATCTACAGATTCAATGCAATCCCTATCAAAACACCAATGGCATTTTTCACAGAACTAGAGCAAATAACTTTAAATTTTGTATGGAAACACAAAAGACCCCTAATAGCCAAGACAATCTGGAGAAAGAAGAACAAAGCTGGAGGTATTATGTGCCCTGATTTCAAACCATAAGACAAAGCTACAGTAATCAAATAACTATGGTACTGACACAAAAACAGACACACAGATCAATGGAACAGAATAGAGAGCCCAGAAACGAATCCACACTTATATGGGAAGTTAATCTATGACAAAGGAGGCAAGACTATACAATGAGGAAAACACAGCCTCTTCAATAAATGGTGCTGGGAAAACTGGACAGCTACATGCAGAAGAACCAAACTGGACTACTCTCTCACACCGTGCACAAAAGTAAACTCAAAGTGGATTCAAGACTTACATCCTTTAAATGTAAGACCTGAAACCATAAAACTTCTAGAAGACAACACAGGCATTACAATCTTTGACAAGGGTCTTAGCAATACTTTTTTGGATATGTCTCCTCAGGCAAGGGAAACAAAATCAAAAATAAACAAATGCAACCACGTCAAACTAAAAGTTTTTGCACAGCAAAGGGAACCATCAACAGATCACAAAAGCCACATACTGCATGGGAGAAAGTATCTGCAAACAATATATCTGATAAGGGGGTAATATCCAAAATACACAAAGAATACACACAACTCAATATCAAAAAAAAAAATCAACCAACCCAATTAAAAAATAAGCAGAGAATCTGAATAGACATTTTTCCAAAGAAGGCATACAGATAGCCAACAGGCACATGGAAAGATACTCAGCATCACTAATCATCAGGGAAACGCGAATCAAAACCACAGCGAGATATCACCTCACACCTGTCAGAAAAGCTACTATCAAGAAGGCAACAAATAACAAGTGTTGGTGAGGATGTGGAGAAAAATGAACCCTCATGCACTGTCAGTGGGAATGTAAATTGGTGCAGCCACTATAAATAACAGCATGAGAGGTGCCTCAAAAATTAAAAATAGGACTACCATATGATCCAGCAATTCCACTCCTGGGTTTTTAATCAGAAGAAGACAAAAACCCTACTTAGGAAAAGATATACACACTCCTATGTTCATTTCAGCGATATTTACAATAGCCAGGATATGGAAGCAATCTAAGTGCCCATCAATAGATGAAAGGGTAAAGAAGATGTAAGATATACCCACACACACACACATATATATATATACACGCATACGTACATACATATATATATACAATTGCGTATTACTCAGCCAAAAGGAAAGAATGAAATCTTGCCATTTGCGACAACATGGATGGACCTGGAGGGTATTATGCTAAGTGAAATAAGTCAAACAGAGAAAGACAAATTCTGTTTGATTTCACTTATATATGGAATCTAAAAAACAAAACAAGTGAACAAATACAACAAAACAGAAACAGGGTTATAGATACAGAGAACAAACAGGTGGTTCCCAGGGGGCAGGGGAGAGAGGAGGAAAACAGGTGAAGGAGATTAAGAGGTATAAACTTCCAGTTGCAAAATAAATGAGTCACAGGTATGAAATGTACAGTGTGGGGAATATGGTCAATAATTATGTAATATCCTTGTATGGTGACACTGTAACTATACTTATAATGGTGATCATTTTGAAATGTATAGAAATACCCAATTACTATGTTGTGTAACAGGAACTAACATAGTGTCATAGGACAAATGCATTTCAAAAACGAAGAAACAAACAAACTCATAAAAAAGGAGGTCAGATTTGTGGTTACCAGAGGCGGGGGGTAGGGAGAAGGGGAACTGGATGAAGGTGGTCCACACGTAGAAGCTTCCAGTTATAAGATAAAATTACTAGGGATACACTGTACAACATGACACATATAATTAACACTGCTATATGTTACATGTGAAATTTGTTAAGAGAGTAAATCTTAAGAGTTCTCATCACAAAATATTTTTTCTCTTTTCTTTGTTTTTTTATCTATATATGCGTGATGGATGTTCACTAAACTTATTGTAATAATCATTTCATGATGTATGTAAGTCAAATCATCATGTTGTACACCTTAAACTGGTACAGTGCTGTATGTCCGTTACCTCTCAATAAAATAAGAATTAGTCAATTAATTAATGTTTTACAAGTGAAAAGAAAAATGGTCAAAAACTTGTTTTGCAGCTTTTAGTTCCTCACCCATATCAAGGTTATATTAAGGAAAAATTATGCAAAATTTGGAAGTACAGCAAGAGGATTACTCTGTGCCCTTTCAAAGTTATATGGAAGCATGGCCGATCAAGTCCACCTACAGGTTACCTGATGCTCTACAACAGAAGTCAGCAAACTTCTTCTGTAAAGGGCCACACATAAATATCAGGGGCCTTGTGAGCCATATATGGTCTCTGCGTCATCCATTGCCGTGTGAAAGCAGCCACATGCAATATGCAAAAGAATGGCTTTGGCTGTGCTGCAATAAAACTTTGTGAGTAAAAATTGGCCTGGCTTCCTTGGGCCTACAGGCTGTACTTTGCCTACCTCTGCTCTACAGAAAGGTAACATTTTCTTTACTATAGCTTGGGGCCCAGAACCTGTGAAATTAGATATTAACTGGTAGAAGACTGATAAGTTACAAATTACTTTTTGTCCAGGAGAGATGCAAATGATTTCTACCTGTAGAAAAAATAACCCCCAAGGGTACCATTTCACTGCTCTGCAGGACATTAGCCAGTTTTGTATCTAACTTTTGTATCTGATTCTTTCTTCCAGCAACTATGTTATACTTAGTACTTCAGCATCCCTATCTCCAATTGACCCATCCCTCATCTTCATTGCTCATTTATGAGAAACATAAATCTTTGACTTGTGCTCATTGCATATTTGTACAAGAATTATGCTTTTAACTTCGGAAAAGTATATTTTGACAGGTCTAAGAGGGTAAGGTAAGAACATGGAGGACGACTTCTTCGGAGAAAGCTAGCTTGTGAGTGCCCCACCTGCCTCCTTGGAGGAAGGTACATAAGCTTGCTCCTCCCCTCACGCTTTACAAGGCTTGAGGTGCATCTCCTGCAGTGTGGGAGATACCCTGGGCTGGGCTGGTGTTGTCTCATTCCCGTAAATTCTAAAGGGCAAGTGACTATGGCTTGCTGGCTTCTCTGCTGTGCAAGTAAAGAGACTTGGCAGCACTGGGGGTGCCCTAGGCATCCAAGGTTTGTCTGGGTAAAGAATATGTGAGAGTCCCCTTCTTTCTAGACATGAGCCATGCAATAGGGAACCAGGCTGGAGTTGTCTTAGATTCAGCCAAGAGAGCCTGCTGGAAGGGCAAGGCCTCACCACATACCAAGGGGTTAAGGAGGGAGTGAGCAAGGAACCAGCCAGAGTCAAGTGCTGGAGCATGGGGTCCCCAAAGAACTCACAGAAAGCACCCTAAGAGAAAGAAACCCAGAGAAGACTAACACTACCCAACAATAGCATCAGTCAAGTGAACCCTTTTTTGCTCCCTTTGGTTCCTCATTTTCCTGCTACAATTCCAAGAAGGTCCAAAAAATCAGCCTATAGAGAAGGCATAAAATCTCTATGCAGGGAAATAGAAAAGAAGCTGGCCATGTTTTTCTAACTACAGGCAGCCAGCTCTCAGACATAAGCTGGGATAGAGAGAAACCTTTGGGCGAAATGGCACATTTTGAGTATTACGGTGATACAAGCAATATTCATTACTAAACCGAGAATACAGTGATTAGAGCAACCTTTATTATCAAGAGTGACCAGAAGGAAGGTCTTTTTTTTATTATTTTAATTTCTTTTTTGGCTGCATTTGGTCTTCATTGCTGTGCGTGGGCTTTCTCTAGTTGTGGCGAGCGGGGGCTACTCTTCGTTGCGGTGCACGGGCTTCTCACTGCAGTGGCTTCTCTTGTTGTGAAGCACGGACTCTAGGCGCGCAGGTTTCAGTAGTTGTGGCATGTGGGCTCAGCAGTTGTGGTCTGCGGGCTCTAGAGTGCAGGCTCAGTAGTCGTGGTGCACGGTCTCTAAGGCACACGGGCTTCAGTAGTTATGGAGCGTGGGCTTAGTTGCTCCACGGCATGTGGGATCTTCCCAGGCCAGGGATTGATCCCGTGTCCCCTGCATCGACAGGCGTATTCTTATCCACTGAGCCATCAGGGAAGTCCCAGAAGGAAAGTCTTGAAAGTCTCCATAAAGGGCAAGTTTGTGAAGCAATGAGGAAAAGGAACAGGGTGGTTTTCTGATGACAGCCCCCTGCCCCAGTGAGAGAGGAAGGTGAAAATCTAGCTTCCCCAAGGGGGAAAAATACTAAGTACTAAGAGACTTTCTCATTTGGAAGGCACTTTGCTGTGCCTGGAATTCAGAGAATTTAGCCCATATAAATCAATAAGGAAAGGGGACAACCCGAAAACAGGACAAGTTCTGAGTGACCAACCGCATTTTGTGCTGGAAATTGCCTCTGAGGTTTTTCTCTTTACTGAAGAAAATTTTCTCAACCATATTTTAATTAGTTTAATCATTCACACAGTTCTTAAGAATTCATTTTAAACCTAAATTAGTGATCTTTTCAAATAATTAAGTACATATGCCATCCAGGAGGCCATTTTATAACTTAAATTTGCTTGATTTTCTAGTAAGATATATAGACCAGTGATTCTCAACTAAAGGAGATTTTGCTACTCGGGGGACATCTGGCAATATCTGGAGACACAATTGGTTGTCACAACTGGGGTGATACTATTAGCATCTACTGGATAAAGGTCAGGATGCTTCTAAACATTCTACAATGGACAGGGCAGCCTTCCGCAACAAAGCATCATCTGGCACAAAACGTCTGTAGAGCTGAGGAGAAACCCTAATATAAACTGATTTTCAGAGACAGGCTATGTTTAATTGTTTTAAAGCATAAAAACAAAATACAGCCATACCCTCCTGTAAGTTGTAGATTATAATATGAGCTTAAATAAAATTTTAGAGTCTTAAATTTTTTAGTCTGAATCTAATTTTTTTTAAGTTTCATTTCAGGCTGGTTTCATTGAAGGTGTATGCTTATATTCTCAGATTTTTGTTAAATAAATATGTTACAAACATCCCATTGTTTATCTGGATCTAATCCTTAGTTTTCTTTATCTAACCCATTTTTATCCTCTACTGTTCTGAGAATTTAAATGCTGCCAACTGCATAAGTGCTTCTCACATGTTCATCACATGCTTATTTTTCAAGCAACTTCTCAGAGAAGATGTTCCCGTACAGATACTCTCCTTTCCACTGTTTACTGCCTTTCTACATAAATAACAGATTGCAGTAGTGATATCACAGGATCTGGTAGGGGAAAAAAACACCAATAATAATGTTTTTCTTTTCAGTCAATCTATTAGCAGTACATGTACCCTTCCCATGAGCCATTTTTGCTACCCATTACCAGAGCTACCAACCGTCGAAAAAAATCTTTGCTTTTAAAAACAACTCCCTTCAGAATCCTGTCTGTCATTTATTAGGTTGGAAAACTGATTTTTGGGTTTGATATATGGATTTAGATTTTTGTCTTCCAATGTTTGTGATGAGAGACAAACTCATTATGGTCTCTGGTACTTTGTCACATTCTCAGATTTCACAGAATTGAGAATGAACAGTGGTATTGATATATTATATATATATTATGTATATAATATGTATGAGATAGATAAGTAGGTAGATAGATAGATAGATAGATAGATAGATAGATAGATAAAGCTAGGGAAAGCTCTCAGATTTTAATTCCCGAATTTTAAACCCCCTTTATTTTAAAACCTAATTGTATATAAGGAAAAATAATTCTATTTTTTTCTGACATCTACAATTAATTCAAGCCATAAAATCATGGATATCCAGAAGACTGTGGAGCATATTTTTATCAATCTAAATCTATTTCTTGAAATCTGAATGTTTGAGTTGGACCTTTTACTCGAAAAGATTCAAGTTCCCTTCTAAAAAGGGCATATGGTCCAATTCTGCTGAGCAACATAAATAATTTCCTAAGGCAAGACTTGCCTTAAAGGTCAACTAGACAATGTCTAGGGTTAAAGTCCTCTTTTGGGAAGGGTGGGCTGACCAGCAGGCAGCCTTGTTCACCTTTTTCCTCTCCTCACACCTGTAATTATCAACCTCCTCTCTCTCTCCTTCCTCTACCTTCCCTCTGGTCCCTCCCAAGATTTATTTTATTGATGGAATTATTTTGTAACTCTTGATTGCATCTATTCCATACTCATGCAAATTAGTTTTGTATTCTGCCTAATGATTTTCACCCAAAACTCCAAGCTTGTAGAGGCTGCTATTGTTCAGAGTGGAAAGGGTTTGGTCCTTTAGTAAGAGCCATAAAGCTGAGATGAATAGCAAGAAACAGATACAGATAATGAAACACTTCCACTCACCCAGGATTCATCAACTGCTTCTATTTCTGCTGTTGGCATATGCCTTGCTACTCATCCGCTATAGATTGCAAAGCAAGACGTTGCATTTCTATACTCCAGTTTTTCTTAACATTTAGAGATTTTGAGTCTTGTGTAGAAGGAACGCTGTTTAATTAAATCATTTGTATCTAGTCTCATATGTTGTATGTGAAATCTCTCTCACCCTTCCAACTCCTATTTTCTGTTCAGAGTTACTTATGATTGATTAGTGCTCACTTGCCTTTTTATTTATAGGCATTGGCTTTCCATTTAATATTTCTTAGTGCACTTATTTTTTTAACTGCTGCTGCTTTGATTTTTTGGCATATACACTACTGCCTTCTGGACTGTGCTAAGCTTTGACAAGACTGAAGAGGAGGCCCGACGGAATTTGTCTAGTACAGCTAGCACTACACTCAAAATAACTTTTCCTTAAAAAAATCTATTTTTACTGGTTCAAGTCTCGTCTAATCTTTCAATCATAAGGTTGAACCTTGCATTTTGTTTTAAAGTACAAGGGGTAACATTGAAGACGTTAATAAATAGGGAAAAAAATCACTTTGACCTCTGTACATTTAACATGGGTTAATTTGATAAAATTAAATCTGTTGTTTGATTCTTCTGTGCTAATCAGCTTTGTAGGCCAAAAATATCAAACACTTGGTCTTTTCCAGTAAAATAGCTTATAGTGAAGATCTTTTTTTCCCTTTGCCAGTTCTGTAACTTCATACATGACACGGAGCACTATTTCCAATCATAAATGAATATTCATGCAAGAGATTATCTAGCTTGTCCTAAGATGGTTTCTAATAGAACTTGTTCTAACACAACTGCCTGTCCAGCGTGCGTTACCTACGATTCATGCTAACTTAGCACCATCTAAGTTATTTGCTTTTTAGGAAAATAGGATTAACAAAGGAAATTGAAATTATTAGGAGATCAGGAGGAAAACAGTTTAACTGGTCCAAGTTTGCTTGTGGCTGACTGGAGCACTCCATCATCTCCTGATGGGCTCTGGATTCACTATGTTCTTTGAAGTTTTATGGGAAATTAATAATAAAATGAAATGGGAAGTGGCAAAACAAAACTGATTCAAGAAAAGTAACTCATTATCTGTAGCTTCCCATGATTGTGGAAGATTGTAACTACTGATTCAAGAGACAGAAGAATTTTATTTTATCTTATTTCATTTTTGAGTAGTGAATAAATGTACCTGGTTACAAATTAAAACAAAATTTAAAACAACGCAGTGAAAGGTCTCCCTCCCAGTCCTGCTTCTATCTGCCCTATTCGCCACCTGCCAGTCCCAAAGGTAACCAAATGTATTAGTTTCTGGTGTGTCTCTTCGGAGTTTCTTTATGCAGTTACAATCAAATGTAAATTTATATTCATATTCTTCCCATTATTTTATACAAAATATAGAATATTATATACATCATTCCAGATCTTGTTTATTTTACTACTCAATACATCTGGAAGAATCTTCCATTTGCATACATAGAGAACTTTTTCCTTTTTTAGAGCTACCTTGTATTGCATTGTAGGGAATGGGCCAAAAATTATTTTTAAATCAGTTCCCTATTAATGGACACTGAGGTTATTTTCAACTTGTTGCTATAATAAACAAGGTTACACAAATAAGCTTATATGTAAGTCATTCTCTTTGTGTGCAGCTTTATCTGTAGGATAAATTCCCAGAAATGAAATTGCTGGGTTCAAGGGAAATGCATTTATAATTTTAATAGATAATGCCACATTGCATTTTATAGGGATGGTACCATTTCAAATTGATAGGTGAAAACTGCTTTTTGGTATAGGTTTAATTAACATTTATCTTATTATGAGTGATCTGAATATATTTAACATTTTTAAAGGGCCAGTTGTATTTCTTTTCTTGTGAAGTACGAGATCTGTTCATATTATGTGTCCACTTAAAAAAAAACACATCACCGTTTTCTTACCACCCTCTAGAAGCTCTGTATACATTATGGAGATTAACTTTTTACCTACAGTAAGAATTGCAGATTATTTTTGCCGATGTGTTATTCGTATTTTGATAGTTTTTACTGTATTAATATATATATTTTTTAATGTGGTCAAAGTTATGTCTCTTCTTTTATGACTTCTAAATTCTTAGTCACAGTTAGAAACACTTCTCTATGCCAAAGCTAGAACTAATTCACCCATGTATTTTCTTCTACTACTTTTATGATTTCATATTTTATATTGAAATATTTAATACATTTGGAGTTCAGCATGGTGTACAGTATGAGCTATGGATCAAATTTTATCAACTTTATCTTTCCCAATAAACTTATTATCCTAATACCAATATCATTCAATGAAATTTATTCCATCTTTTCCCCACTGATTACAGGTGCCACATAAATTAAATAAATAAATAAATGCATTTGTAATATTTAGTCAACAATTGCTGGTTTAAGTTAAGTATTCCAACAATATTATCATATACCATTTTTTCAATTCTCTCTTCCTTGAAACAGAAACAGAAATTAACAGCTCAATTTAAAAAAGAGTTGACTTTGGCCCAATCTAAAATGTATAAAGGAAATCACTAAATTTATAGGAATACTTCTTTAATACTTCTTAGCAATAGCTTTGTGAAGGTCACTCTAAAAGAACTATTATCAGAGATGACCATTAAAAAGTATGTCATAATAATAGACAGTAGCCATTAAGTGCCTATTACTAACTGGATAATTGATTAGGCAATATTGTATATTTTATGTCATTTAATTCTCACGATAATCCTACAAAGCTTATCATATCCATTGTGCAATTTAAAAATAACTGAGGCTCAGTAAGTACACAGCAGAGCCAGGAATGGAATTTAGGTCTGCCTTCCTCCCAAACTCATGCTCTATAATATAGGGAGATTCATTCTCTCTCTATGTATATATATATATACATAGATAGATAGATATACACATATATATGTATATACACACACATATACATATAAACATATATAATACTTATATGATTTATAAACATATGCTATATAATTATTTATGTTCATATATACATTACATAGGCAAACTGTGATAAAAATACCTAATATTTATTGAGTGCTCGTATGTGCCAGGCATTGTTAACTACTTTGCATATTTAACTCAAGTGGTCCTCATTTTAAAATTCTTCTATTAACTCCACTTTCCAGATGGAGAAACTGAGGCGAAGGAAAGTTAATTTGCCCAAAACTCACACAAAATAAGGGGTAGAACCAGAATTTGAACTCAGATAACATGGCTCAGTGTCTCGTTCTTCCCCACTTAACTATACCATCTCTGTACACATGTTTAGCAATAAACATCATGAATAGGTTAAAGTTGATCCTATATCAATAAATCTTCAATTAACCAGAATGCCCAAGGACTGGGGCCAATAGAATATTTGATCTCCCAAGCCTTATATGGATATTCCAGTCTTCCTACAAGCTCTTTTTCTTTTTTGTAGCATCTTGCCCAAGTAAACACAGAATACAGAAAATAATATGACCTTCCTTTGTAATTAAATATCCTGCGGGAATATCCAGTCATCATCAAAACCATAACAGGACCATTCATTTGTCTCCTCCTCTCTAGGCCCTTCCTCTTACAGCCACTCTGCCAGCAGCCGCCTCCACCACACTCCAGCCCAACTTTGGACACACCCTCGTGACAGCCCTTGACACTTAACTTCACGCCCTTGTTTCCTGCCAATCTCCCTGCTTTTCCTCTCATGCCATTTCCCACCTCCACTCCCATCCCCACCCCAACTTCCATTTAAAGGTACTGACTTACTCTTACTTATATCCAGACCCAAGCCTGGCACAGAAGAGTGCTCATGAGTATTTGTTTTATTAAATAACAACTTAGATGATCTCCCTCTTCCCCTTTCAGCACTTCACCTTGCTTCCTGGAACGCCTTGGAACCTTCTCCTTCCGAACAGCCCCCAGCCCCATCTTTAGCCCTGTGTCTTCAAGTTGCCCACCACCAAACCCCTACTCAGGCAGTGTCTTGTGATGAGATTATTCTGTGCTTCAAATTGTTCTTTCTTCATTTGATAAGATTCTTAGCTTCTTAGCGCTCTGATCTTAGCCAAACAGCCCTGAGGGAAAGCAAATCAGCTGAAACTGTAATGGACACTAAACAGCCCAAAGTGCTGGGTTCTCCAAATGAAATCTATTTTTAAAAAGGCAAAGCTAAACTGACAAAATGAACTACTAATAAAGCATTGACACTGCTTTGGCAGAGGAGGAAGACACCTTCCTGAGGTTCCTTAAATACCACCTACACAGCTACCCCTTCTTCACACATCCATTATGAACTCAGGTGTATGTACAAAATGTAACAAAAAGGAACCCAAACCCCAAACCATACTTTAAACATTTGCGTTGTATCTGTCATTGCTACATTCTCCATTTTCCTAATACCCTCTTTTTATTTTAAAGCCAAGTGCAGAAGTTTTCCAGCTAATTCAGGGTTCAGATTACAATCAATTTTAAGTATAACTATTTATCATCCAATCTCACTACTTCCTTTTTAGTTTATGAAACCCCACTGAGAATTTTACCAACCTACACAGACTGACTTTTAGCTTATTGCATTTTTATGTCATTGAAAACACAGAAAGAGCTGAAAAAATCATTAATTCCTATACATAAAAATTTTATGGCATATTAAATCACTGTGGCAATCCATTTGATTCCCCATATTAACAGACTAAAAAATTAAATCATATTATCTTCTCAACAGATTCAAAAAAGCATTGACAAATCTTACATACATTTCTCATACAAACATTCAGCACACTACGAACAGAATGGAACTTTCAAAACCTGGAAAAAGTATCTACAAAAGACCTATGGCTAACATCACACCTGATGGTTGTATTAGTTCTTTAGGGCTGCCATAACAAAATACTACAGACTGAGTGGCTTAAACAACAGAAATGTGTTTTGTAACAGTTCAGGAGGCTAGGTTGGAGGCTAGAAGATCCAGGTATGGGCAGGATTGATTTCATTCTGAGGCCTCTCTGTTTGACTTGTAGATGGCACTCTTCCTGTCTTATCGCAGTCCTTCCTCTGTACTTATGCATATTTGTGTCCTAATCTCTTCTTCGAAAGACAATAGTCATACTGGACTAGGGGCCACCCATATAACCTCAATTTATTTTAACTGCCTCATTAAAGGCCCTATCTCCAAATACAGTCACATTCTGGAATGCTGGGGGTTAAGACCTCAACATATAGATTTTGGGAGAACACAATTCAGCCAATAGCAACAGTAAAAGACAAAGCTTTCCCTTAAGATCAGGACAAGGCAAGGATAACTATTCTCACTACTCTACTCAACATTGTACTGGAGGGTCTAGTCATTTCAGTAAGGCAAGAAAAAAGTAAAAGGTATCCAGATAGAAAAGGAAGAAATAAAACTGTCTTTACTCACAGGAAACATGATGATCATCTCTAGAGAAAATACAGTGAAATCTTCTACTCTCCAAAAGAGACATACAGGTGGCCAAGAGGCACATGAAAAGATGCTCAACATCACTAATTATTAGAGAAATGCAAATCAAAACCACAGTGAGGTATCACCTCACACCAGTTAGAATGGGCATCATCAGAAAATCTACAAACAACAAATGCTGGAGAGGGTGTGGAGAAAAGGGAACCCTCTTGCACTGTTGGTGGGAATGTAAATCGATACAGCCACTATGGAGAACAGTATGGACGTTCCTTAAAAAGCTAAAAATAGAATTACCATAGGACCCAGCAATCCCTGGGCATATACCCAGAGAAAACCATAATTCAAAAACACACATTCACTCCAATGTTCATTGCAGCACTATTTACAATAGCCAGGACATGGAATCAACCTAAGTGTCCATCAACAGATGAATGGATAAAGAAGATGTGGTACATATATACACTGGACTATTACTCAGCTATAAAAAGGAACAAAATTGGGTCATCTGTAGAGACATGGATGGACCTAGAGTCTGTCACAGAAAGTGAAGTAAGTCAGAAAGAGAAAATCAAATATCGTATATTAATGCATATATGTGGAATCTAGAAAAATGGTACAGATAAACCAGTTTGCAAGGCAGAAATAGAGACACAGATGTAGAGAACAAACGTATGGACACCAAGGGAGGGAACACAGGGTGGGGGGGTGGGGGATGAACTGGGAGATTGGGATTGACATATATACACTAATATGTATAAAATAGATAACTAATAAGAACCTGCTGTATAGCATAGGAAACTCCACTTTGCTGTACAGTAGAAACTAACACAACATTGGAAAACAACTATACCTCAACAACAACAAAGAATAAAAATTAGAAAGAAATCTTCTAAAGGTAGCTGTTAGAACTAATAAATGAGTTAGCAAAGTTTTAAGATAAAAGGTCAAAATACAAAAGTCAGATGAATTTCTATATACTGCCAATGAACAATCAAAAAATAAAATTTTTTAAATACCCTTTACAAGAGCATCAAAAACCATGAAATACTTGAGGAAAAATCTCATAAAATATGTGCTAAATCTGTACAATGAAAAAAAAACATTGCTAAAAGAAATGAAAGAAGACCTAATATTGTTAGGATGTCAACTCCTCCCAAATTGATCTGTAGATTCAACTCAATCCCAATTAAAATCTCAGCAGGCTTTTCTGTTGAAATTGGCAAACTGATTCTGGAAATGCAAAGGGCCTATAGCCATAATAACTTGAAAAGGAAGAAGACAGTTGATGAACTAAGTCTATCTGATTTCCAGATTTATTATAAAAATACACAACTATCTTTATTGACTAAAAATACTCAAACCAATAAAATGGAGCAAAGAGACCATAAATTTTTCTACCCATATGTGAAAAGCTGACTTTTTAGAAAGATGCAAAGGCAAATCAGTGGAGAAAGGATTATCTTTTCAATAAATGGTACCATTTTCAACAAATAATTAAGACATGAACTTTAATGCATACCTCACACCATATACAGAGATGAACTCAAAATAGATCATAGACCTAAATGTAAGATCAAAAATATAAAACTTCTAAAAAGCATAAATTAGAATCTTTGTGACTTTGGAGTAGGCATCAATGTCTTAGAAATGATGAAAAATATGGATATGTCTATCCATAAAAAGAAAAGTTAATAAATTGGAATTTATGAAAAATCAACAGTCTGTGCCTCAAAAGACACATTTAAGAGAATGAAAAGCCACGGCACACACGGGAAGAAAATACTTTTAAATCCCATAGCCAGCGAAGAACGTGTATCCAATGAACTCTCAAAACTCAATATAAAGAAAACAACCCCATTAGTAAGTGGGCAAATGATTTAGACGCTTCATCGAGAAAGATATACCGATGGCAAATAAGTACAGAAAGATGAGCAATATCATTAGTCTTTAGAAAAAATGCAAATTAAATCCACAGTTAGGTACCACTACACATTGATTACAATAGCTAAATTTAAAACCCTGACCATACCAAGTATTAATGAAGATTTAGAAGAACTAAAAGTCATTTACATTGCTAGCTGGAACATAAAATGGTATGTGCACTTTGGAAAACAGTTTGGCAGGTTCTTAAAAGGTTAAGCATACACCTAGCATACAATCCAGCCATTCTACCCCTAGGTATCTACCCAAGAGAAATGATAGTACATGTTCATGTAAACACTTTGAATGATTGTTCATACAGCTTTATTTGTAACAGCCATAAGCTAAAAATTATCAAATGTCCATTAATAAGTGAATAAAGAAACAAATGATGGTATACCCATATAATGAAATATAACTCAACTATATAAAGGAATGAATCGTTGATACAGACAACGACATAAGTGAATCTCAGAATAATTATGCTAAGTGAAAGAAATCATAATAAAAAATAACTATATAATTCCATTTATATAAAGCTCTAGAAAATGCAAGCTAACCTATAGTGACAGAAAGCAGGTCAGTGGTTGTCTGAAGGGGGCTAGAGGGAGAAATTATCCAGAGGCACAAGGAAAATTTGGACATGGATTTGTTCACTGTCTTGACTGCGGTGATTATTTCACAGATGTATATATACATATGTATATTATATATATATATATATATATATATATATACACACACACATAAAATATACAAACTTAAGTGCAGTTTATTGTATGTCATTTATACCTCAATTAAGCAACTGAAAACAATTCATAGGAAATATCTTGCTGCCCAGATATTTCCAAAGTCAAATTTTCACTAAAATTCACGCTGCCTCTGTTTACGCTGGTCTCCCAGATTAGGAAGCTCTCTCCTCTCTTACTCTTACCCCCATCATGCCACCTCTGTTTACTGAAATCTTTCTTGCTCTCCAAAGTCTAATTCAAGCTCAAATAAAATGCCACCTTCTCCACAAAGCTGTTCCCAATATTCCATGTCAACATGAGCTGCTCCGTCTTTATAACCTCCTCTGTTTATTTCATTTTGCCTTAGTAATCTAGTTAACTTGTACATACTCATCAGCTCCACTACACTGACAGCTCCTTGAGAGAGGCAGGCTGTTAAATTTTCTTAAAATCTATCTATGGCCTAGAAGAGGTTTTGACTGTAGAAGTTCTCCGTAACGGCTTCAAGGGTGGACAGACTCATGGAAGGAAGGAGCAGAAGATAACATATTCCATTCCCTTAGCTCAAGTTTTCTTCTGGAAGGCAACTTCAATTCTAATCATCCAATCGGTGCAGATGTGCTAAATGGCGCTCATGCGTTATCTATGCAAGGAGCTCATTTTGAACATGTCTCCCTGGAGATAACCTCTTAACCCAAAGGAGCGATTCTTGCGGTAGACATTTCAGACATTCTGGAAGGCTCGTGGGGAAAATAGCATTAAGAAAAACAAGACCTTGCAATGCCCATGCAGGATCCCAGGCTGGCAGCCGCCCTCAGAACACTGGTGCAGTAAATGACTCTCACCAGCTGAGCCAGCAGATTTTTTCAAGGCTCCTCAATGATCTCTAGGGAATAGCTATGAGATTTGAAGAATCTGACTTTCTCCTCTATGTTACCTGAAAATGAGAGATTTCTGTTACATTAGTTAGTCTTTACAGATGGAGAAACCGAGGGACAGAGGGGTCCGGAGGTCACAAAATAGTTTAGAGGCAAAACAAATTATTAAGTATTTCTCCAGAGCCCAGGTCAAAATCCCTTACAGGGTCTTTTAGATCACGTTGCTTTAATATTTCATTAAACACTGGGAAAATACTTGACATCCTACCAAAATTGCTGTGCACTAAAATATATAGTAACAGCAATGCTAACAGTTTGGGGACACAGATGACTTATCTGGATAAACTAGAGGGTCCAATAATATTTTCATCAGTGGCTTAAGAGCTATTTTTTTAATAAGCTGATCTAACCTACTCCGAAAGAAATGGAATATGTGTTTCATGTATTAGCAGCTAAACAGAGCCTGCAAAGGACTGTGGGAAGGACCTTTGAGGTTGAAGTTAAGAAATATTAACTCTTTGACCACTCATAAACCCTGAGAGTATAATAAATTATGCACTTTATGAGACTGTAAAACCCATGAGTGTAAGAACTGTGTCTTGCTTCTTGATATATTCCCATTTATTTGTTTATTTATCAAATATTTTCTGTGTAAATAATAAGGAAAGATTATTTTGCACTCGGGACATGGTAACAACGAGACAGACAAAGTTCCTTCTCTGAAAGAGCTTACATCGTAGTGGGAGGAGACAGCCAATCAAACAATCCACATAGCAGAGGATGATAAATGCTCTGTGGAGAATTAAAATAGGGCAAAGTACTTGATAGTTACCAGTTGGTCACAAGATTGGGTATTCAAGAGAGATATCTGGAGAGGCAACATCTAGGCTGAGAAGTGAATGATGAGAAGCGAGACACTCAAAGAGCCAAGAAAGCACCTTCCAGGCAGAAGGAACAGCCTGCCAAGGCATAAAGGAGGTTGGCATGTTCCAAGAAAAGAAATAATATAATGTAGATGGAGCCTGGGGGTGGAAGAAAGGAGTGACGGGTGATGAGGAAGAAGAAGCAGTCAGGGCACAGCCAAGCAGGGTTTGTGAGACAGAGGAAGGAGCCTGGGTTTTATTCTAAGCTTGACAGGAAGTTAGCAGAGGGTTTGGGGCATTGGAGTCACATGATCTGGTTATTTTTAAAAGAGCCCTCTGGTTACTGCATGGAGATTGGGGTGTGGGGAAGGCAAGAGTGGAAGGAAGAAAACTAGTTAGGATAGTATCACAGTAGTACAGGAAAGAATGAATAGTGACTTGGACTAGGGTGGTAATATTAGCAATAAAGAAAAATGGATGGGTTCAAGATGTTTTGTAGGTAAAACTGACAAGACGTGATGCTAGCTAAGTCAGATGCTGAATTTGTGGGAAAGGATTAAAAGGTAATGCCTAGATTTTTAGCTTGACTAACTAGGTTACTAGGACTTAATACGTGCTAATCACTGGGGTGGGGCCCACAAGTGTACCTTTTTAACAAGCACCCTGGCTGATTTCTATGTATGTAAAAGTTTGATCACCACTGAGTTAAAAATGGGGATAACTACCACGTTGACATGATACCTAGGCACATTAAATAGCATAAAAGATGAGGGTGATGTAAACACTCCCAGCCCAGGGCCAATGTGGTTACAAAAAAAAAAAAGTAATGCACAGGTGTATTTGTTTATGATTTTGTTTCTGCACAGCTGAATTTCCTATGAAAATTTCCTATGAAAATATTCAGTAAGAATAAGTCTTCAAGTATCTAGAAGCTGATTATCAGCAGTGTTAAGGATAACAAACCTGTTTGCTTATTAATTACTAAGTAATTGGAAGGAAATTATATTTTAAACTTTTGTGAGTTCTTAGCTTTTTCTATTTATATGACTTATTGGTGTGACTACGGACATTGGATGACAGATTCCTGGGCAGGTCTTCACACTAAAGGTACAAAATTATATGTGAGAATTATAGTACCATCCTCAAGGTGTTTTTGTGAGAACTAAATGAGACAACACAGAAAAAGCACCCAGCCCACTGCCTGGAGCACTGCAGAAACTCAACAAATGGTGAGATGTTATTACCATTCTTCAATTAAATAAGATGCACCTATGAAAAAATATAAAATGAAGAGGCAAAGCTTCTGAGATTTCTACTGTTTTAAAAAGATATTCTAACTCAGTTTTGTTTCTTTTTATGGCTGAGTAATATTCCATTGTATATATATACCACATCTTCTTTATCCATTCATCTGTCAATGGACACTTAGGTTGCTTCCATGTCCTGCTATTGTAAACAGTGCTGCAATGAACATTGTGGTGCATGTCTCTTTTTGAATTATGGTTTTCTCAGGGTATATGCCCAGTAGCGGGATTGCTGGGTCATATGGTAGTTCTACTTTTAGTTTTTTAAGGAACCTCCATACTGTATCGACACATATAGGCTACCGAATGTAAAATAGTTGGCTGGTGGGAAGCAGTAGCATAGCACAGGGATATCGGCTTGGTGCTTTGCAATGACCTAGAGGGGTGGGATAGGGAGGATGGGAGGGAGGCTCAAGAGGGAGGGATATGGAACATGTGTATGCATATGGCTGATTTGTTTTGTTGTGCAACAGAAACTAGTACAGTATTGTAAAGCAAGCATACTCCAATAAAGATCTATTTAAAAAAAAAGGATATTCTAAACTAAGCTTCAACTGTCTGGGGACACGTACTATCTGGGTTTTACCTCTCCCCTTTATTATTAGCACAGATAATAAAGAGCCGACCACCATTCTTCATGAAGACTGCCCTCCAGGAAATAAAGCTAACAACGCGCCCTCCAGAGAATACAGCTATGGAATGGAAATTGGCCCCTTTGTTGGTCCTCACTCCAGATCCTTCCTTGATCTCTTCTCCCCAAGATGGTGTGGCCATCTCTTCAGGCATGTGATTTGATCAGTCTCTTTTCTCCACCCAGAGGATGTCAACCTGCCTCTCTCTCATTATGTATCGATCATAAGGGAAAAAACGTGAATTTCCAGGTATCTTCCAGAAAGTTAACCTCCAACTCTTCATTATAACCTAACTTTCAATGATAATATTTTAGGAGACTTACCTAAAGGATGAGTCATCTGTCTACTTCTCAAAACATTCTGAAGTTTATCCTTAATGAAACTAGGCACTCAAAGAGCTACCCACCTGGACATTTTGGCCCCTTGTAGAGGTGCTTTTGTGTCACATTTCTCCAGTGTCACACCACAATGCATGACTGAGCATCAGTGGTACCACCATGAGCATGCTCAAGCCTACCACATCCTGTGATGTCACTTGTACAAGGACTCACAGAAGACAGTTTTCTCTCAGGCCCTTAGCAACTGGGTGCTCAAGAAACAATCTTGAGAAAGAAAAACGAAGCCAAAGGAATCAGGCTCCCTGACTTCAGACTATATTACAAAACTACAGTAATCAAGACAGTATGGTACTGGCAAAAAAACAGAAATATAGATCAATGGAACAAGATAGAAAGCCCACAGCTAAACCCACACACATATGGTCACCTTATCTTTAATAAAGGAGGCAAGAATATACACTGGAGAAAAGACAGCCTCTTCAATAAGCGGTGCTGGGAAAAATGGACAGCTACACATAAGAGAATGAAATTAGGACACTCCCTAACAACATACACAAAAATAAACTCAAAATGGATTAAAGACCTAAATGTAAGGCCAGACACTATAAAACTCTTAGAGGAAAACATAGGCAGAACACTCTGTGACATAAATCACAGCAAAATCCTTTTTGACCCAACTCCTAGAGTAATGGAAATAAAATAAAAAATAAACAAATGGGACCTAAAGAAACTTAAAAGCTTTTGCACAGCAAAGGAAACCATAAACAAGACGAAAAGACAACCTCAGAATGGGAGAAAATATTTGCAAACAAAGCAACTGATAAAGGATTAATCTCCAAAATATACAAGCAGCTCATGCAGCTCAATATCAAAAAAACAAACAACCCAATCCAAAAATGGGCAGAAGACTTAAATAGACATTTCTCCAAAGAAGATATACAGATTGCCAACAAACACATGAAAGGATGCTCAACATCACTAATCATTAGAGAACTGCAAATCAAAACTACAATAAGGTATCACCTCACATCAGTCAGAATGGCCATCATCAAAAAATCTACAAACAATAAATGCTGGAGAGGGTGTGGAGGAAAGGGAACCCTCCTACACTATTGGTGGGAATTTAAATTGATACAGCCACTATGGAGAACAGTATGGAGGTTCCTTAAAAAACTATAAATAAAACTACCATATGACCCAGCAATCCCACTACTACCCTGAGAAAACCATAATTCAAAAAGAGTCATGTACCACAATGTTCATTGCAGCACTATTTACAATAGCCAGGACATGAAACCAACCTAAGTGTCCATCAACAGATGAATGGATAAAGAAGATGTGGCACATATATACAATGAATATTACTCAGCCATAAAAAGAAACGAAAATGAGTTATTTGTAGTGAGGTGGATGGACCTAGAGTTTGTCATACAGTGAAGTAAGTCAGAAAGAGAAAAACAAATACTGGATGTTAACACCTATATATGGAATCTAAAAATAAAAAAAGGTTCTTATGAAACTAGGTGCAGGACAGAAGTAAAGACACAGATGTAGAGAATGGACTTGAAGACACGGGGAGGGGGAAGGGTAAGCTGGGACAAAGTAAGAAAGTAGCATTGACATATATACACTACCAAATGTAAAATAGATAGCTAGTGGGAAGCAGCTGCAGCACACAGGGAGATCAGCTCAGTGCTTTGTGACCACCTAGGGGGGTGGGATAGGGAGGGTGGGAGGGAGACACAAAAGAGAGGGGATATGGGGATATATGTATACATATAGCTGATCCACTTTGTTATACACCAGAAACTAATACAACATTGTAAAGCAATTATACTCCAATAAAGATTGTTAAAAAAAAAAAAGAAAAGAAAAGAAACAGCCCCCTAAAATCCTAGGATTTACATCTCCAACCTGAAAGCCTAACTCCCCAGCCTGAAACCTCTCTCTGAGGCTCTATCAGAGCAAGTGGTCAAAGGAAGACCTGTTCAACTAACTATGCAGGTCACCTGTTCTAGCTCTTGCTCCATTCCCCATGTGTTCATTAGAACCGGAAATCGGTTTTATGCCAATATTACAGTACAAATAGAAACATTTGCCTTTTGGAAAGATCATCTTGGTCTACAAATGGAAGTGTACCACTAAAAAATTTCTTCAAGATTTTAAAATTGAGAAGATAATGTTTTTTGAAGACTACCCAATAAAACCAAAGATGTGAGTTCTGATCATTATTCCATGAAATATTGTAAAGTATTGATTAAGGCTTCCACCTGCATGTGTCAAAAACTAACCCTAACTCACCTAAAAGGAGATTTTTCTAAAGAATGTTGGACATTAACAGATTAAAAAAACTAAAGAATGAAGTCTGTGGGCCTGTCAATCAGAAACTGTTCCCAAAATTATGAAACCACCACTGCCATCCCCAGTGGCACAGACCCTGCAGATGGCTCTACTGTCAGACAACACCAACACCAGGCACTGGACCAGGACACCATATTAATGCCCCACTGCCTTCAGGAGCAGGTGCAACTGCCATCTCTGTCACCACTTTATCCGAATGGAATCTGGCCAATTCCTCTTCTCTTCACCAGCTTCCCACATATATTTAGGCAGAAGTGTGTGTCTGGCAGAATTTGAGGTCATGTGACCATACCCTACCCACAAGAAATGCTGGGAAGGTGATTATCTGACATGTCCACCTTTACAGTGGGAAGCAGTACCTGCCTCACAAAACAGAAAATTCCCAGATGCTGGAAAGTTAAGATGTTAGGTAGCCAAACACAATAAATAACTATTTACTACAGCAATTGATCTACTTCTATTTAGTAAATGAATTGGAAATGTCACTGAAATATGGGATATTGTAGTGAACACATAAAATCTTTTGAACCACGGTCCTCCCATAAGGGTAATTTCTTTTGCTTCCCTGATATGGGACCTCTAAAACTGCAAGCACAGAAATAAAGGCAAAACAGATATTTCCAATTTTTCACAAAGGAGAGGCCCAGTCCTTCGTATCTCCCAACTTAGCTCACAATTCCTTCATTCCTGCTCCTCCCATTTTGCATCATTGATGTTTTTCCAGGGAATATGGCAAATGAATGTATCCAGATTCTTGACTATATTCTGATTATACCTCAGCTAAAGAAATTTCAAGAGGATAGAGTAGCTCAGTGAAAGAAGAATAAATCTAAAACTTTATATCATGATGGATAATTATATGTTACAGATCAAAGAATATTTCAGACATTGGATGATAATAATTATGGTTCCTAAACATAAATCCTAGATGGTAATTTTCTCAGCATTATTTAAGCAGGCTCTCCTGGTTACCTGAGGGTAAGCCCTGTGTCTACCTAATATTTTCTGTTAACTTCAAATTCCTAAATATCTATCACGCTTTATATGGGCAATCAATAAATACTCATTGACTGAACAAGGTTGTGTCACTTGTGTTTTAAGAGGTCAAGAGAAAGGATCCATGAGCAGTCACTCTGAGAAAATATGCCTCTGTCTCTGCTTTTTGGATATTTGCCCATCTGCCTTTTTGAAATTTACCTAGCTGTGATAGATCATGTTAACTAATAATGAATCTATTAAATATTTGGTGAATGAGTTACAAATAAATTCATTTGTATCCAAAATTAAAAGGAGAATTATATTTTAAGATATTGCATTAATACCATATTAACAAAACAGCGTCATGAATTCATTTTTGGTCTACGCAGGACACAAGTGCATAAAATACATGTGCTGAATGCCTGAACACTGCCCTTCACCCACACTTCTTTTTTTTTTTGGATTTTTTTTTTATTTTAACAGATCTTTATTGGAGTATAATTGCTTCACAATACTGTGTTAGTTTCTGTTGCACAACAAGGCGAATCAGCCATATGCATACATATATTCCCATATCCCCTCCCTCTTGAGCCCCCCTCCCACCCTCCCTATCCCACCCCTCTAGGTCATCGCAAAGCACCGAGCTGATCTCCCTGTGCTATGCGGCTGCTTCCCACCAGCCAACTATTTTACATTCGGTAGTGTATAAATGTCAATGTTACTCTCACTTCGCCCCAGCTTCCCCCTGCCGCCCCATGTCCTCAAGTCCATCCTCTATGTCTACCTCTTTATTCCTGCCCTGAAATTAGGTTCATCAGTACCATTTTTTTTTTTAGATTCCATATATATGCATTAGCATACGGTGTTTGTTTTTCTCTTTCTGACTTACTTCACTCTGTATGACAGAGTCTAGGTCCATCCACCTCACTACAAATAACTCAGTTTCGTTTCTTTTTATGGCTGAGTAATATTCCATTGTATATATGTGCCACATCTTCTTTATCCATTCATCTGTTGATGGACACTTAGGTTGTTTCCATGTCCTGGCTATTGTAAATAGAGCTGCAATGAACATTGTGGTACATGACTCTTTTTGAATTATGGTCTTCTCAGGGTATATGCCCAATAGTGGAATTGCTGGATCATATGGTAGTTCTATTTCACCAAGGAAGACATGCAGATGGCCAAGAGGTACATGAAAAGATGCTCAACATCACTAAGTATTAGAGAAATGCAAATCAAAACTACAATGAGGTATCACCTCACACCAGCGAGAATGGCCATTATCAAAAAATCTAGAAACAGTAAACGCTGGAAAGGGTGTGGTGAAAAGGGAACCTTCCTGTATTGTTGGTGGGAATGTAAATTGATACAACCACTATGGAAAACAACATGGAGTTTCCTTAAAAAACTAAAAATAGAACTATCATATTACCTACCCCACACTTCTCATAAGGGGTAGGTACAGGATTCTTTGCGGCCCCAGAGACATGTGAGAGAGGCAGGCAGAAAGAAGCTGGGCTGTGAAAGGCACAGGAGCAGAAAGCATACAGGAGATGCAAAAGGAGTCAGGATGGGGTCAGATTGAAAAGGGTGAGCAGAAATGGGAATCAATGTGAGACCAAAATAAAGAGCCTGGGACCAGGAGACAAGACCATAAGACAGGAGACAAAACTGCAGAAACAGGGAATGTTCAAAAATAAAAGGCAGAGAGAAGGAAGAGAATCCCACACCCACCATTGCCTGGAGCAGTAGTTCTCAAACGGGGGTGAGTTTGGGAAACACCCAGAAGCCTAAAAAAGGACAAGAGACCAGCCTGGCTCCTAGGATTAGGAGAGGGCCTGGACCTTTGTTTTTCACCAAGTTCCCCAAGAGATTCTGATTTGAACCAGAGCTTGAGAACCACTGGCCTAGAGCGTCAGTTAATGGATGAAGAGAGTGGACTCTGAAATATTTCAATGACTTACGTAAATGAGAAACTATATTTCCCTAAAATGATCTGCATTGCATTTCCTTCTTCACAAAATGCATTTCAGGATGGGCAGTGACCTCCCCTGCCACAGGTCTGAGCAGGCGTGAGAAACAAAAACGCTTCCTCCCAAGACGGAAATGGAAACAAGTTAAATGTTGTATATGATACCTTCACCATATTGTTATTAGCCTCAATGTCTGGAGTTCAAAAAAAAAAAAAAATCAGGAGATCTTTTGTCTTTTGTTCTTCAATTCATTTGCTCTTCACTCTTAAATTCAGTGTTTGGCCACTGAAGATTTCATATATGCATACCACTGTGGGCACCAGTCCCCACACAAGTGAGCTGCTCCCTCTGGCAGATCTCAGCTCTGTGCTAAGAACTGGGCTTATGCAAACAGGCGGCTTCTCAAGCATATTTTTCAATCAGCTGCAGTTTTCTCCCCTCACCTCTGCCTCCGCCGATTCATTAGTCTAGTTCTGCCTAACTTCTGACTGACTTAATGAATTCACTAGCTAGTTAATTGATTAAGATAAAAATCAAACCGAACAAAGCATTCAAATCTTATCTCAAAACCACAACCTTCCTGTTTAGGAAATGTGCTTTATTCTCCTTGATGACAATGATTGAGGTGGGGCTGAGAGATCTTCCTTCGAGCTTTAAGCCATTCTGCTGAGTAGAGGAACAGTGCAGAAAAAAGGGAAGCATCCACCCTGTGATGTTTTAACAGCAATTGAGTTGTGTCTGTGTATGGGGAAGAGGGAAGGGGATACGTCATCTGGGTGCTTGTGACTGAAGAGTTAGGTTGGGTGTTAGACCCATCAATTATACCTACTGAATCCAAACTCTAGATAAACTGAGGGTCTTGCCCATAATTGACATGGTCACTGACTCTAGCAGCCAAAATCTGTTCCATTTCATGCGAAGAGGAATTAAAGTTTTGTATTCCTCTACTCAAGACAACTGACCTTTCAACCAATCACATCAGAAGCATCGATTAAATACCTGATGCATTAGTCACTCTTCCAGGACTTGGACATTCAAAGATGAAAAAGGCATGTCTCTTATCCTCCAAAAGCTCGCAGTCTAGTAGAAAAGACAGACGTAACTGAAAAATAGACTGGTTTACCCCTTCCAAACCACCTCCAAAGCTGTCTCAGGAATCCCTTGATATAGTAGTGACGCTCTTCTGTGAATCTCTTTTTTCAAATCTATTTCTACTACCTTCTTGTCTTTTTCTTTTCAAGTCAAAGTTAATTCCTTTCAGTTTTCTTCCTAAAGCATTCTCAGAAGCATTTTAGTTCCACAATCAAAATTCAGAAGAGCAAAGGCATTTTTCTTAAAGTGCTAGAGATAGCTAGTTCTAGGCTCTTCAAAATCCCAAGAATTCAAAATCTCCCTGGGGATATTATAAAATGAGTGTACTGAAAAAAAACACACCTATGTGTAATCAAAAGCTTAACGAGATCCAGAGCTACACAGCTGTCCACATCACAAAGACAGACACAGTATTGAAGGGAAAAGAACTTGGGCTTTGAAGCAAATGGAACTGAGCTGGAATCTAAATTTGAACCTTTCTGGCTGTGTGACATTTAGGCATGTTGCTGAAGCTTTTGAAATTTAGTTTTCTACTGTTTAGGAGCACATAAAAACTGGCTTGAACTGTGATGGTAGGTCTAGAAAAATGTTTGTGGTATGCCTTGTGCATAATGGCTGCTTTATAAATGGTAGCTATTACTGCATTATTCCGAACTCAATTACTTCTGGAAATTAAATTATTAACAACAACTTGGATAATTACATACCAATAAAATCACTACTTAAAAAAGCTGGCTTCATAATGAAAGCCTAGAATAAAATAGTTCGTTTTTCAGAAAAATAGGTTCTCTTGCCTTGTATACTTGAAAATGCACAATTATTGACTTAGCTTGATCACTGCTGGAAGACTCCCCATCATCTTAAGCCTGGCCTAGAAGAGTGGGGAGCAAAGCCTCTCACTCAGCATTTCTCTGGAGACGCCCTGGCGTCCTCAGCCCCTTGTTTCCTTCTCCCCTTCCTCTTCCTCTTGCCAAATGTGTTTTGTGTGTTTCTCTCGTCTTCAGTACTTCCATCCTTTATGAGACATGAAGAACATACACGAGGAAATACTAAGTAGTCATGAGGCCGGAGATAGATGGACCCCAGGCTGAACAGTTTCTCCCCTGTGGACAGAAACTCCATAATAGCAGAAACCCCATAAAAGCGGGATGATGGAGGAGGCTGGGCCCTGCCCAGATAAGAGATAAAAGACCACATATTCCTCATTCTTGAAACGAAGGAGACCTCCCTGACTACACAGGCGCAGAAAGGCTCCCTGGAGGTCAAAAAGGGAGGGGGCGCCACCTCATAGTAAGTGATGTCACTACCCATAGGCCTCTGCTGGAATCCACCTTGGCTAAGAGATGCGCACACACACAGGGGAGAACCCTGGGACATACCAAACACCGACTCAGAACCAGGCAAAGCAAGATGATTGGTCAAAGGAAACCCAGAAGAAATGCCCCATAAAAGTGATTCAAACTGCCACGAGGGTGCAGCTCTCTCTCTGATCCTGCCCATGTAGCTATCCACACGTACTGTACTCTTTTTTTCTCCTAATCGACACTTTACTTGTTTCACTACTTTCCGTCTTGGTGGGAATTCTTTTCTGCAAAGCCGAAGGGCCAGAGCCTTGTCACTGATGACTGGTCTAGTGGCTAGGATTCAGTGCTCTCACTGCCGTGACCCGACCTCAGTCTCTGGCCGGGAACCAAAACCCTGCTTCAAGCTGCTGCAGTCAGAGACCACCCGAGATCAGTCAGAGCTCCTTGGGAGGAGGGAGAAACTATTTACTAAATGAAGGCTCCCTCATTACCTATTTTCAGTTTTCCAAATTCTCCTTACATTATCAAGTGTTGACTAAAACTGCTAAAAATCAGTCATTACAGACACCTACTGCATCATGACGAGAATCTGGGTACCCAATGACCAATAAAAATACAATCCTTCTCTGTTAGGGTCCCTGAGAGCCCCTGAACTAGTTCTAGCCATTTATAAATCTAAATAGCTTTATGATTCATTTTCTCATGATAAGGCTGAAAGGCTAAATAAAACATCAAATTTAATTGTTTTTGGGGAAAAATACATCAACTGAGTGAACCATCATCAATTATCTCATGTTGGTCAGAACCTTTGAATGGCACTTACTGTATGTATATATCATTAAAAATAATGGGAAAACAAATCATTTTAACAAAAACAGTGCCAAAGACAATGTTTCAAAACAAGGGATCTGCGAGTGAAAAAAAATAAAGCCTATTATTTGGGGGGCCAGATTTGGGGAGACATTAGCCTATCTTATTTATCTAGTAGTAAGAATTTTATTAAATCATAACACTTTCTCAGCAGCCCTCCCCATTGCCAACATCACAGGTCTCCAAAGGGAGGGTCCTTTGATTTCTTGGACGAGCCCCTTTATCTGTTCTTAGTAGCGTCAGACAGTTTCTGTGCCTCTCCGTGGCTAAATCATCAGCCACCATAGCTCAATGGATGATCAATGAAGAGAACTGAAAGAATTAACATTCCGTAAATGAAATGCATTCTTGTGTTTTCCAGAACTGCATAATTTACAACAAAAAATCAGTTAGTAAAACTCATTCGCTGTAATATATTCACAGAATGCCTCAAGAGTTATAGTTAGAAATAGAAGGTACTGTCCTAAAGCATTCTCAGGTCTGTTAACATCCAAACACCCTATTGTAAACCAAACTAATTATCACAACAAACCTGTTTTAATTCATTTTATTTATTTATGTGCCTCTCTTAATTGCATTTCCTTTATAGGACTCATACCTTTCTAACACTGCATGGGAAGATAGACTGTAAGTCTGTCTGCCAAGAACAAACTCTGGCTGGACAATTACTAGGGAACTTCTATCGAGATAAGCACTGGAAGCCATTTCCTGTCGGTAAAATGGATTCTTGACTTTCCCAGCCAATCATTTCATCTCTGTGAAGGAAGAAATAATAAGGGAGACACAGAAACGCTGAGTCTAGTGGTGTTTAAGGAGTGAAACTGGCTAGAGAATGGAGGACCCCTGGAAGAATGCAGTCATCTCATGTAAGATATGTTAAGAGCCAGTGACGGGAAGACCCGAGCCCTAAGAAAATAGATTTCAAAAAGATTAGTTGGGTGGGATCCTTAGAAACTCTGAGAGGGGAGGTGGCCCAAGAGGGAAGAAAAGCTCACAGACATAAAATTCTGACAACGCAACGTCAAATCATCCCGCTGAGGAAGAGGAAAGAGAAACATGGCAATCAAATGTAGGTGAGCTATAGCCAAGTGTCATGAACCTGAAAGAGCAGTGTCAGGCAGGCTAAAAGCCAAGAACAAGAAAAGGCTTTCAAAAATGCTAACAATCAATGAAAAGAGCTTTTTTTCTTTGAAGTAGATAAAGAAACTAACAACAACAACAAAAAAAAGAGATACACAACTTTGGGGCCACTGAAAGTGAAGGCATGACAGAAAGTCCAGGATAATCCGGTCCTGTTTTGTGTGTATCTTCTGTCAAGAGAAATGTTAGCTCGCCCAGAAAGGCAAGAATGAACCTCACAAGGTGGGATTAAAAACCAGGACTGGGCAGAATCACGTTCAAAATGCCAGGCAGTTTTATAAGATGAGCTAAGTGCTTCTGACCAGGTGAATTCCATCTCAGGCTTCTGAAAGAAACCACACAAGGAAGTGGCTGGACCACACCGGAATTTGCATTAAGGAAACTTGGAGTAAAGGACAGGCACCAGAAGATTGAGAGGAGCTAATATTGACTTAATCGACTTAAAAAGATGAGGAGTAGAAGAGGGTGTTTCATTAATTGAACTCGAGCTCTCTATTGATTCTGAGCAGGGCTGGAGTTGAGAAAATCAAATGGGATCTGTATGGGGCCAACCAAGATTTGTGACGAACAATTCAAGACAGACCTAGCTCATTTTCTCTTTTGATAAAATTACTGGAATGGGAGACAAGGAAAATACTATGGACATATAAATGTCTGAGTTTCAGGAAGACATCTGACAGGCTTTCTCATTTCACCTTTGCGGGGAGTATTTTCCAAACTGGTGTCTGCAGAGAACAGACTTCCACAGGATATCCATAGGTATTCCGAGAGCAGGGTTCATGCACAAGTACATTTGGAAAACATTAGTTAAACAAAATACAGATTTTGAAGAGAAATATATAAAATAATGTGCACTGTGGCTCTCGAAGAAGAGAATATAGTAAGGAGCATCTCCCAAACTTTTTAAAATATGGCACTAAATCCTGTCGAGGTACATCTCTTAATATCTTCTTGAAATAAAATGTGAGAACTGCTTTATTCAGACAAGAAATATGTACGGAATAAAATCCACAATTAGAGAGTGTCCTGATTATTACATCAACCACACCCATAAAAAGAGTCCTAGCTGAAGAGAGATCTCCTGTGGGGTGACACAAGGCTTTGTCCTTAATGTTGCCCTTAGCATCATAATCACTGACTTGTCGGAAAAATTGGGTGGTACTTTGTAAAACTATGGATGCTATAGGCTAGGAATAGACAGCCAATATATCACCTCAGAGAATCAAAATCCAAAAAGATTTCAATTGGATGCAACCATGAGTTGATTCTAACAAGATGAAGTTGAATAATATAAGGTCCTACATGTGGTAGGGGAAAAAAGTACAAGTGCAAAATGGAAGTAGGTTGAGGGAGGAGAAAAGTTAATAGCTGTGTATGTGAAAAAAATGTCAGATTTCGGCAAAAAGCTTATCATAAATTAACAGCACGATATAGCTGACCAAAATAATCTTAATATGCTCTTATATTATTAGAATTATAGAACCCAGGACAATGGAAGCAACAGGCTGCATCTATTCTGCTCTGGTCCCACCATATCTGGGAAACCTGTTATGCTTCAAAGACACATTACCAAGCTGGAAGGATCCAAAGAAGTTACCCGTAGGGTAAGGGGTACGAAATCAAGTCACTTAGCATTAAGAAATGAGACAGAAGCTAGGACTGCTTAGTCTACAGAAGGAGGACTGAGGGGGCACAATAGTTGTCTCCAAATATTTGGAGAACTGTCTTGTGGAAAGAGAACAATAAACTTCTACGGGACAGAACTGTGCTGAGTGAAGGCATCAGGAAGTACAGTTTTGCCTGAACCCGTTCTCATAATTAGAGCTGTCTGAAGATGAGCTGACTCTCACATGTGTGAATTCCCTGTCATTGGTGTGTTCATTCAGAGGCTTGACGACTGGTTAATGGAAGTAGAGTAGAAGCAACTCATATGGGAGAGGAACGGACTCTGGTTTTTAGAACTTTTTCAAATCCTACAATTCATACTTTGGGCTAGGGACACAGGCGTGATGGTCCTCACTTGATGGTCTAGAATTGTTGGAGGGAATCAAAATGCCAGAACCGAGGCCAGAACCTGTGCACCAGGACTAAACTGAAGGAGAGCACAGGTCCTAAAATCTTAATCTCTTGGTATTAGTCGTGGGCTTGAGGACAGCCAGGCCACTCTAGAAGCAAGATGGAGACTCAGCCTTTATGACAGGGTCAGCAGGTCCTAAATCTTACTGAAGAATTTGAGTTTGAGGATATTGACCTGCCTCGAGTTATGTATTCCCACCACCAGAACTAGCCCAGCGACTGAAACAAAACTGAGCATGGGGTGGGAGGGTCGGGCAGCTTAGGGAAGTAAGGATCCTTCCAACCATGAGAAGGACGAGCAGTAGATGCTGGGAAATGATAAGTCCATTATTTATGAATCTTGGACCTGTAATTTTTATCTGTAAAGAATATTATCTCCAATTTTACAATTTCAGATTAAACAGCAGTACTTTCTATTTCAACTTTAGTCTTAGATAGAAAAAAGGGTTCCCTACTGGGGTACAAAAATGAATTTGAGCATGAATATCTGAAAAAAATCATGGAATGTATGACTATAAGAGGGAATATGTAGATTGAACTTGAGATGGCTACATCATGGAGAATACATTAAAATTCAAAATACCCAAGAAAAGCTGGATTATCTAACACATAATAAACAATAATAGAAAAAGTAATCATAATAACAATAATTATAGCAAACTCTGTGTGCTGAGCACTTTTCGATGCAGTATATACGTGAAAGACTGTTATTCCTACAACAACCCTGATGTAGCTACTATTATCATATCATTTTTACAGAGAGAAAACTGAAGCATAAAGCGGTAAAGTAATCAAGGTAAATACAACTGAAGGGTAATACATTGAAGCAGAAAACAAAAAAGGCACACATTTAAAATGGGGCACAAATTAACAAAGAAAAAGAAGAGAATGCTAGAACCCCCTGATGCTCAGGGTATGGGAAAGCAGACATCTCATATGCTGATGGTGGGAGTACAAACTGATATAGCATTTCTGGAAGGGAATTTGGCAATAGGTATAAGAACTCTTAAAAATATCCATTCTCTTCCTCAATCCAGTAATTCCACTTCTGGAACTTTTCCTAAAGAAAAATAAATATGTGAACAAAGGTTTCTCCGCAAGATTATGCATTGTGTCATTGCTTATAATGGGAAACAAATTGCTTCAGTACATATGATAGCTAAAAATATTAAAATGCAATGCAATCTCTAAAAATGACACAGTAAATATATCTATACGCATGTAAAGATACTCCTTACATTTTCTGAGTGAAACAAGCAGCAAATTTATTCTGGGGAAAAATCTGGAAGTGCATGTAATCAAAATAAAAACGATAGTTTATCTGAATGGTGGCATTATCAGTCAACATTATTTTCTTTCCTTGGAGTTTTTTGTATTTTGGGATATTATGACAAGGAGCCCATGACATGAGAAGTAGTTAAGAGTATAGTTAAGAGCGGGCTCTGGAGCCAACACACGGGAGTTCAAATCCCAGCTCTACTGTTACTCACTGGGTGATATTGGGTAAGTTAACTTAACTTCCTCATCTGTAGAACAAGAATAAAAATGATACTTCATAGGGTTGATATGGGAATTAAATGAGTGAATACAGTTACAGCACTCAGAACAGTGCCTGGACCCTGGTAAACAACAAAAGCATTAGTAACTATTGATATTATTATTGCTTATCATATTAAGCAAGTTCTCAACAACAAAAACAGTATCACCAACCAAGCCGTACGTTCAGAATAGGAAGTCCTCAACTTTCAACCTGTACCTTTGTGAATTCTCATACATAAGAACAAAGCAACACTCCACTTCAAAGAAGAAAAAAAGTCAACTTCGCCTGTTACCAAGAGATACTGAAGGCGTCATACCCAGCCACTTCATTCTCAGAGAGCACCTGTTTGTTGTGTCTGAGTCTGGTTTTGAGGGATTTTATAGTGGTACAGCTATTATTAGCCACACCATGTCCAGTTAAAAAGCAGCAAGTTTGAAGTATGGTAAAAACAGGCATATGATTACAATGGAAATAAAAAGAGAAAACATTTTTTAAAACTGAAAGTGGTGAGAAGGTGATGAAATGTTACACAACCAGGTGAGATGAATCATTGGACCAGAAGGAAAATTCTTTAGGGAAAAAAAAAACAAAAAAAATCATATGACATTTGAAAAATGCCTGACCTAACTGATCTACAGGAATCAGCAACAGGTGAGGAAAAGTGAATAAGGACAATGAACAACTATGAGGACATGGCCAGATGATGAGCATCAAAACTGGACATCCATTCACTGGCCATTCGTTTGAGAACTTAAATGCTACACATCGTCAATACACTGCAGATGAAACCTTTGTTACAAACCATAGATGAGTCCATGCGTCAAGGCCTTGTTTGAATCTGCCCAATTTCCTTATGGAGCTGAGAGGTGGTACGAACTTCACCCGAAGCTCAGAGTTCCCCCACGCTAGTTACGCAGGAACCAGGCAGGGAGCGTTTAATGGTCTCAACAGACCTGCTATGCAGACAAAACCAATATTTTGGGAAAGCTATCTGATAGACCGCTTGTAAATTGGGAGAAGAGCATGCCTTGTTTCAACTCTCCAAACATATTTTGTGGGAATGCACTTGGAAAATGAAAACTTAAACCCTTCACAGGAATATTGCTCTGGCTTTGTTATTAACTTTAAAGCTAATCCTAAAGCCTGTATTATACTATTCAGGCTTTAAGTAGTATTGTGTCATTCTGATTTATGTGCAAATGGACTTAGGAACAACTTTTTTATAAGTAGAGTGACTTCTGTACTTAGCCTCAATGAGGTGCCCAGAAAGCTTGGAAAAAGGAAAATAAAACCAGCTGATGAATATATCATGTATATATATACAAAGTCACCTGGAGGAAGCAGAACGGTACCCAGGCCAGCAAGACTCAATTATAACTATAGTACTTATTTTAATATATCAAAAAAAGAACAAATTAAGCAAAAAGCAGTGTTCAGCCTGTAAATAAAAAAATATCATTTAGAAAAAGGCTGGCAGAGTCCAGTCTAGCATTGTCCAAGAAAGAGGAGTTGAGGCTAATGGAGAACTCTAACAGAAAGATGGATACATCTTACTATATCAGGCTGATTCCATTAAACATGAAATTCATCTAATTCTGCCCATTCTGTTTACTTGATTATCAAGTAACTCTCAAATTATGAGCTAACCTCCTATGCAGATATCCCTACAGAGACATAATACTGTGTTGACAAAGCCCATTATAAACATTCTGGCCCTTGTGACCATAATTTCACATTGTATATTATTAAATTGGCTGATTATTGTTTTGCTTTCTATCTAGCTTGACAGCAGAGAAAATCCATATTAATCCTGTGTCCATACATGTGAAGCCATTTCTTACTGAAATTTTAAAAACTGACATTCTTATTTCATACATCAGTCTTCATAAACTTGGTTAATGTGAGTCAGACCTTAAGAAATGGATCCACTCTTCTTAAGGAGAATATGCAAGACTAAGGAACCTGACCTTGGACATAGGTAGCTAAGGCCATCCTATTCAATCCCCACTGACCTTTCCTGGTAGTAATATTCTGATGTTGCAGTTAGCTGCAGGCAAGCATTCTACATTTCTACATGGAACAAATTCAAGAATTCTCTCTGTACTCAGTGGTGTTCATTTTGGGCTCCATTGAAAGACTCATAATTTGGAAAGGAACCAGGATTGGAGAAAGCAACAAATAAGATATTCTGATTGACTATGTGTTTTCATCCTGGGAAATACAAGACTGAGGGGGACAGAGGAGACGTGGTCAGAGCTATGAGACTGCAGAAAAGAGTGACCCTAACAGCAGCTAAGTAGACTGTGGATTCCAATTACAGTCATCCCTCAGTAGCCACAGGGGATTGGTTCCAGGACCAGGGTAGTAAACTCCGAGGATGCTCAAGTCCGTTATTTAAAACAGCAAGTACAGTCAGCCCTCCGTATCTGCGGGTTCCACATCCCCAATTCAACCAACCACAGATCGACTTTGAATTTCGGTTAAATACGCGAATGCGGAACCCACAGATACGAAGAGTCGATTATACTACCTCTTTTTTAAACATGGTGCTCTCTTTGGCACTGGTTTAGGAACACTGAATGTACTATGATTCCCTGCCTAATATACAATAGCACTGCTTGCTGTCCACGATCCTACAGAAGCTACTGGGCCAAGTTATAAAATGCTATCACTTTGAATTCACTGCAGAAACTTTACAATAAGTGTCCCACAGTTATTTGAATGACTTAATCTACACACAGAGATCTTACATCCTTTCCTCTGCTTCCTTGAGACACTGTTTATGATATGCTCACTAACAAGCACAACTGATCCTCTCATTAAGTCAGATTATTTTCACTGCAAGAATGAGAGTAACCAACAAAAGCTCCTCAAGAGGTTGGCAGAAAGGAAGTAGTTAAATGATAAAAATGTGAATTGTTATGCCGCAAGCTGTGTACAATTAACTAGAATTCAAATATACACCTTGTTCCAATCCAAGCCATTTATCAGATAAAAATAGTCTGCTACAAGAATGTCATGATTAATGAGGTGAGACTCCAGCTAATTACTGTTTCCTCCAGAAGTAATTAGGTTGGCATTGCTAATCAAGATGAATGAACACTCTGACCTGCTTTTTTAAGTGTAAAACTATGAGCCGCTACTGCAATAACATCATTTAGTTCAGGCAGTGTAGTCTTTATTAGGCTTGTAGTTTGATTAAATTCTTTTGTTACACTAGACTTTCCACACATGAACAGATGAATGCTGTGATGTTCAAAGAGTTTTTCACCCTTAATTAAAGACTGAAAAGTCTTGTTCAATTCACAGGGCAATACATAGGACAGCTCTAAATTGATAGCTTTTAAGTAGAGAATAAGGAAAGGCAGCTTAGGGCTTGTCCACCTGTGAGACGTTTCCTCCGCCTCCTCCTGTAATTCCACTTATTACGGCTGAGAAATGAATGTGAAATACTTTTATTAAACACCTTTTTCATTTCATCATAGCCTCTTTTAAGGAACACAATGCATATATCTGTACTTACTTATTTTTTAATGCAATGAATATAAGCGGGGAGGAATACAGCTGATTCAATGCCATTAATAGAACAAACTGCGACGTGGAACGCAGGTCTGTAAAAGCAGCAGAGTCCACACTTGCTGATGTTTACAGCAGAGCGACTAACGTTTCATATTCATGGTGATGGTGAAGATGTGAATATATTTCACTTCTTTTTGAGCCAAGGGACTAACTCCTTGATCAATCAGATGAAGTCTGAAGATGATCACTTATTACTCTCTTACCAAAAATGTCAGTATCTTTGCCCCCAAATTAGCTTGCTAGAGGTTTGTCTTAGATCCTGGCAACCGCATCACTTCCAGGCACTTAAGAAGTTTTCTTCATCTGCCTCCCCTTTCTTTACTTCTTCACATATTTCCATTTTCTGATTCTTAATGTTTTTCTATAGTTATTCCAAAAGGGTGGGATTATCCTCTCCACTCTTTCTCTGCCAGTTGGTTTATATTTCCACTTGCCAGGTTGGGAAATCCTATTTTTATATCTTCTACTTAATTATATTCCCAGTCTAGAATGTGCTGTCTCCTCTTTGATTGACATGTTTAGACCTCCTGCTGCTTTGTTTTTCTCTGCAATTTTGTATACAGGAGGATAAAATAATCTTAAATTTTGACACCTCTTCTAGGTCTAGGAGTCAGTTTCTTTTTCAGGGTTTTTCCTTGTCGAATTTTATAAATGGCTTTTAGTATTAATGATTTCCATTTTTTTTTAATTCTGTCTTCATTTAGAAAGATATGACTACAGCTACCTGCAGGTCCTACAGTGTCTGTTCTGAACTCTTTTTAACAATCATCAGAAGCCAGGCATTCGAAGCCCCATGCCTGACAGAGACACAGAGCTGGAAAATGGGCCACAGTGGTACACAAAGCCCCACTGTGCAAACAGAAAGCCTAGACACCAGTGCCTGCAGCACCAGGATAGGTAAATGTGTCAGGACATGCCCCACTGCTCGAGGGTAATTGTCAGGGTGTCATTATACACGACACTTCATTCTCTTTCCTAATTTTCCAGTTGGGTTTTGAATTTGTCACAGTTCCGTGTCATTTACTTTACTCCATCATTATTCTACACTAGACTGCCTTTCTTAAATGCAGCTCTCCTCACGTCTACGGTTAGCGTTAGATTTCGTCTTAGGATGTTGTATTAAATAGCTCCCAAGTTTTTTTAGACTTGTCTCTCGGGTTCTCTCTTTTCCTTGGTGCCTGTCTGTTTAGCACAAGGATAGCTCCTGTTCTGCCTGATAAACCCAAGCTGGTATCTTGTGCTTTCTGCCATGTGTTATTTAATTAAAACATGTAGTTCTTTCTTGGTCTTCTAAATAGTTCTGGCACCATAATGGTTGCTGAGACTTGGGGCAGCAAAAGAACTTAACATAAAGCTCTTGACCTTGATCTAGCCTTTTACAGTTTCATAAATTTTTGTTTGTTGATTGTAGTATGTAGTCTCAACTCCCTGGCGAGAATTAAAGATAAGAACTTTGGGTTCAGGTCCAGTGCCAGGGATTTTCAGTACATATTCCTAAGGCTACAATATATACGAGAAATTCTTAATGTACTGAATTATACTTCCTGGAAAAAAAAAAAAACTTCAGAAGAGATTTTCTATGAGAAGATAATGTCTTTAAGCTGGACTCTATGACTGATGGGCTAGTTGAGTTTATTCAGCAAAAAAGAAGTTAAATATTAAACATGTAGCACAATATCCATCAATAAAGTCATCTACAATGTTACCCTCTTCCTTAGTTCTTTTTAAACATCATCATATTTAATGGAATTATTTGGGTTTCTCCCAACTCTACACTTCACCAGTTTGTTTTGAAAACTATTGCATGGAAAATGAAAGTTAATTTAATCCTCCTCAGGCTCCCTGTTAATTTTTGTTTTTTCCAAATTAGAGTTCCTGTGTTTCCAACCCAAGACTGTGAGTTTTGTGATACGATTTCCTAATTATAAGGCAGGATTTTTTTTAAACTGACTTTTTCTGAATTCATCACAGGTGTATGAATACTCAATAAGTAATAGTGGCTGATCCTGAGAAGCATGGCCTCTAGGAGTGAGCAGGAAAGAAAATTCTATTAAGGCAGCAGTGATTAAGTTTAGGAAGTCTGAATCTCTTTTCTCACGGTATTATTTAGGGGTAGACTAAGGATGGACAAACTGTGGTTTCTTGAGTAAATTGGTGAGGAAGACGGGAGTTTGTACACACCAACCTCCTGAGACCGAGACACAAACCCAGCCAATAGCAGGGGCTCCCTCTGTCAAGCAAGGCAAATGCCCAGAAAGAGTGGCTAATTCTGTCTTGATTTAGCCAACTGTCAGCACTAGGGTTGCAACAGATGGTGCAAGGTCCCAGCACATCGAATGGAATCCAGGGGACCATTGACATTTAGAAGTTTTAATATCAACTGTTTCTAATCTGAGGCCACCTATTCATTTAAATTATAGTCACTGGAGAAGAGGAAAGAGGACCAAGAACAGCAAGGGCCTTATCCTCTCGCTGAGGTTCAAGAGCTGGGCTCCAGAACCTCAGGAAGAGACTAGAAGCCAAGATCGAAGAAACCAAAGCATTAACCCACTCTGAGACAGTGGAGCACACGGGAGAAGAAAAGCTGTGACTTACAGGCACAGCCCAGTGGCCAACTGGCCTGCCGAGGCATAATCATTCATCCAACAACCATTGTGCTGCAAGAATGAGGGTCCCAACAATCACAGAGTTTACAAATGAGTGGAGAGATCACTCTAAGTCACTAGCAATGATAAAGTATGAAAATGCTAAAATAGAATAGCAGGAGTCCCGAACACAGTCTGAGATGGGCAAGAGAAGACGTCAGGAAAGACCTCCCTTGGAGGAACTTGTGTTTAAGCTAAAGCCAAATCCAGAGTCTGATCCGCTGCAAAAGAGAACCTCAGAGTAATTCAGGAGACCCACGTTCAACTACACCTGCTAGATCCATGAGAGTATGATAGAGGAAGTTAGGAAAATACACATTATTTTTTGCTGGCTAGGGATTTGACCCTAAAAAAGTATATGGAAACCTTGATCCTGGTGAACTCATATGAGCAGAGAGTAATACTTTCTTCTTGGATGATATGCAGTTTAAGCCATCTAGACTCCCATTTACCAAAGTGTGTTCCATGGACCACTAGTCCCATAGAATAATCTACACCAAAAAGGTTACAATGGTCAAGCGCCTTTGAAAAACTTTGAATACTTTTTCCATCTCTTTAAGAATCACAAATCATACTATATACATTTAATCTAATTTATTAAATAATTACTATTAATATATTTATATGTATAAAGTTATAACATCTATAATATTTATAAAAATGTCTCTTAATTTATTTAAATATATAAATAAAAGGACATATTAATTAAATATATATACACTTAAGGCACTAAAAAGATTTACAATTAAGAAATGTGCTTGAATTTTATAACCATGGTAATTCACAAACTTATTTAACCATGGAACTCATTTTTATGTAAAAACTACTAATATTTCTTGGAATTAGTGCTCTATGTATCATACATCAGCAAATTTTTCTATAAGGGGTGAAATAGTAAATATTTTAGGTATGGGGGGCCATATCTGTTACACAAACCAATTTTATTATCGTGCAAAAGCAGTCACGGACAATATGTAAATGAATAGATATGGCTGTTTTCTAACAAAACTTTAGTTACAAAAACAAGCATTAGGCCAGATTTGGCTCATGGGCCATAGTTTGCTGAGCGTTATTCTAGACAATGACTCGCTACCATAGTCCCCAGACCAGAGTTTACCCTTAGCCATCCAGTGACTAGTGGGCTAGCAAGGGAAGAGTGACAGCCAACCTAAGTAGAGACAATCTTAGGCCTGTATTACCCAGAGAGAAGAATCCAAAAAGAGGAACTCAATGAAGAGAAGGAGAAAGCCCAAGAGATTACACTGAATAAAAAGAAAATATTTTAATGTATTTGCTGAACAAGAGAGCTCCATCACTTAGGACCACGGATCAATCGTGTCCTTGGCCAGATCCCTCATCTGCATTTTCCTGAGTAGAATGAGTGGGCAGCACTTAAAGTCCCCCAGCACCAACATGCAGAAATACCTGAAGTGAAATTGAAGAAAGCAATGACTGGGGGGTAAAGGCAGAGGTTGACAATGGTCAGAGATGCCTCAGGTGGCCAATAATCAAGGTCTGCCCTAAATATGGGGTGATAAGGCAGCTTTATACCTTTTGAGATTTCTGCAAATCTTTCCCACTGTCCAAAATTCCATCTTAGAGACATAAGTGATCCTACAGGTCTTGTAGGAATGCAGAAAAGACAAGGGAATTGACACATTGCAAGGGGAGAACACACACATAGAGAACCATGGGGCCCCCCAGTAAGAAGCTGTTAAGAGTGTGTTATGAGATTGAGGCTTGGCTTAGATGTTTGTGGGGAGGATTCAAGAAGTGGGTCTTTGCTCTGGATTCAGTTTTTGTGGTTGGACAATGCTCAGATTTGGAGCTTGTGTTTGGACATGATTGTGGAGTGGTCTTGTTTTGCCTTGATCCATCATAGTCACAAGGGGGCCTCATCTGATGTTTATGTTCTATAAAATTGTTATGTTCAACAAGAGGCCATCATGGCCTAAATGTGAGTGTGAGCCCAATTCATAGCAACCCCACAGCTTAGCTAGGTCAGGTCCTAGCTCTCAGGAGCTGCTTTTCCCTTTCACAGGACTGCAGATTTGAGAAAAGCAGATTTGAGGAACAGCAGAGAGAAGACAGATGTGATTCAATAGGCATAGGACTAAAAGGAAAAGTATTTGAGAGACGTGAGAAGTTCTAAAACATAAGGTTAGGCAACACAATATCAAGTGATTTCCAATGAAGAAGAAAGGGAGTGTCTTAAAGAAATTCAAAGCAGTAGTGCAAGGTACACTTAACGGGCTTATACAAAAAAAGAAAGGAAAAACACAAAACTAATGTTGGCTGGGAAAGGAGAGCAAGAACCAATAAGAAGAGACAAAATAGCTTAACACCCAGTATACTAGTGACTTCTATATCAGAGTACCAGCAGAGAACAGATGGTATGCTCAACTGGGTAACTGAGAAGAGATTAATAAAGAAACTCTTATAATCATTTAGGAAAGGGATAGGAATGGCATAGGCCCCCGGAGCTAGTAACGGCAGCAAGCTGTCACTATCTCCAGGTCTGAAGAGCAAGGGGAGGGCCGAACAGTAGCCCCGGACAAGAGACTTTATGGAGAAGGTTGATGGCAATGTGGCCTTTGCCAAAGGGAGGAGCCCACAATGGCCCAGCAGCGAGGAGTCCAGGGAAATGAACACCCTAATCTCACTTTTCTTCCTCCCTCCCATCTCCTGCCGGTGACTCCCATTTTCCAAATCCAACTGGAAGCCAAACAGCAAGGAAATCTGTGAATGCAGCCCATCAAGTCAGCCTCCTGGGGCACAAAGAAAGGTGGAATGTAGACGTGGAGGGAAAAATGGAAGATAAGTCACCTTCAACTCAAAGATTCTACTGCTCCCCGATACTGTTTAGTGTCTTCCATTCCCAAACTGGTAAAGCAAATCAGGCCACGCATAAAAAAGAAGCTGCAACAGTGACATCGTCGTTTCCCCTTCAACATGGACATACCCTGTTGGGGTTTTTATTCACTCTTTGCTAACTGCCTGCCATCCTCACTCCCCTTCCTAGCCTCCCATCCAAGAGTTACCATCCACTCTCCCTGACCTCTTTGCACAAGCATTCTTCCACCTGTTGTACTCTGCTAATGGACCCCTCTGGGCTGGTTCCTGGACAAGTCTCCCCTCCGCCAGTCCCAGTCCCCTGGCCCTATTCACACAACCTATCCATGCTCCTCCCAGGTGGTCTGGTGCTCCTAAGGCCAAAACAAATCATAATTCTTTATACGTTTAATCTGGGGGGAGTGTGAATAAGGAAATGTATTTAGGGCCAAAATTACTCAGAGATTGGCTTCATGACCTCTCCATAAGGAAACTCCACAATCATGCCACTCTATCAGTCCCAAAATATCAAGGAAATTATACAACTTATTATTAGTTTACACATGCTCATTTATAATTATTCACTACAGTCTAACCTAGGCAATAATTGAATTCAGGAAAATTCCTTTAGACCATTATTTTGGTTAAAGCTTTCAGGCTAGAAATAGAAGTCGGCTGTAATCTCCATGAGGGCAGAGACTATGTCTCATTTTGCTCACTGGTATCTCTAAAGCATGTAGCGAAGGGCATGTTCTTGGTTCTTAAAACTATGTTAGTTGAATAAGTAATTAAATAACATCTTCTGGATTCCCAAAAGCAAAAAAAAAGGTGGTATCCCAATTTTGAGTATTATATATTTTTCTTCCCTTTACAAAAAAGAAAAAAGAAAACCAGGTACAGAAATGAGTATATCATCCCTGTCAGCTTATAGCTTATACTCCTAATTAATCCATTTAAAGGTCTGCTAATTTCTCACTCTATTTTCCCCTTCCTGTCTGTGCCCCATTCACATTTCCCTCCTCAAAATAGGAGGAGGCTTAATGTATTTATAATTAAACTTTTAATTTTGAGATAACTGTAGATTCATATGCAATTGTAAGAAATAATATAGAGATCTTTTTACTCATTTTCAACATCTTGCAAAGCTATAGTACAAGATCACAACCAGAATACTGACACTGATGCAGCAATATACAGAATACTTCTATCATCATAAGAATCCCTCTTGTTGCCCACTTATAATCACACAACTTTCCTCCTGCCCACACTGCTTCACTCAGCCCTGGCAACTGCAAATCTGTTCTCTATTTCCATATTTTGTTATTTCAAGAATGTTATACAAATGGAATTGTACAGTACATAATCCTTTGGAGACTGGCATTTTCACTCAACAGAGCTCTGGAGATTCATCCAGGTTGTTGCATGTATCAAGCATTTCTTCCTTTTTATTGATGAATAATAGTCCATGGTATAAATGCACCACAGTTTGTGTAACCATTCACCTGTTGGAGGCCATTTTGGTTATTTCAGTTTCTAGCTACTACAACTAAAGAGGCTGTGGACATTCACGTAAAGGTTTCTGCATAAACATAAGTCACATGGTCTAACTCAAAGACAAGTGAGAAGTCCACCAAGTCCACCTTGAGCCCTGGCAAGGGGGTGGATGTATTACATTGCTACGGAAGAATGAAGTTTAGGGACCAATCATCCAATCTACCACAGCTGCGTAACCTCTAGCTCTAAGCTACCAAAAATAACGGAGCAAAAACCTTTCTTCAACATTCTCCCTTGTAGATCTTGAATGTGTGCTCCAGTGACATGCACACAAGAGTGGGATACTAGGCCATAGGGCATTGGTATATTTCTCCAAACACTACCGGATTGCTATGCATAATGACCATGACCGTTAACACTCCCATAATCAATACAAAGGAGTTCCTATCTCTTCAAATCCTTGCCAAGACTCAATATTTACCACCTTTTTTAACTTCGTATTTTCTGATATTTGAAAAGTGGTTATTTCATTGCTGTTTTAATTTGTGTATCTTAGATAACAGATGACTTTATAAACCTGCTACCACTTAGACTCTATAATTTATAAATTGCCTATTCATATATGTTGTTCATACTGTTTCCTCAGTTTCCTGTTTATTCTTGTTGATTTTCAGTCCTTTCTATATTTGGGAATTATACCTTTGTCAATTTAAGATGCTAAAAAGGTTTTTTCCTATTCTGTCATCTGTCTGTTAGTACTGTCTGCAGTTTTCTTTACTGAACAGAAATCCATATTTTTGATGTAGTGAATTTTATTAAATTTTTACTTGAATTCATCTGGAACCCACTTTTATACGTGGTATAAGATAAAGATCTAGCAATATTTTTCCCCATTTTAGTGAGCTTTTTTATAGCATTTTGTACTGAATAGTTCACATTTTCCCCCATTAATTTGTGATGCTGTATTTATTGTATGCTGAGCTCCTGTATTTAAATAAATCTATTTCTGAGCTCTTTATACTCCATTGGTCAATTTACTTATTCATGAGTCAAGTCAAACTATTTTATTTCTGAAAGCTATGTAGTATGACAATTTCTTGTAGGATAAGAATCCTCATTTTATTCTTTTTCAAATTCGATGTAGCTATTTATTAACTTTACTGTACATATTAGAATGTGTTTGGCAAGCTCCTCAAAAATCCAGTTGGAATTCAGCACTGTTTGTAGATTATCTGAGGGAGAATTAACACCTTTACTAAGTCCTTTCATCTACCAACATGGAATATATCAATAGTTCCATTTATTGTAATCTTTTATGTCCTTAACAGGATTACAAAATTACCTATGCTAAGTTCTCATGCATCCCTTGATAGTTTGATTCATAGATATAGCATAGTCTTTATTGTGATGTTATCTTATATTTTATTAAATTTTTAATAAAATTTGATTACTAATCAAATTGATTATTATTTGATTATTGCTGATTCGAGGAATACTACTGGTTTTTGTTAGATCTTTTATCTAGCACATTTGATGAACTCTAATTAGCACTGTTTCTAATAGCTTTTTTTTTGTTGTTGGTCCTGTTGGATTTTCTATGATGATCATCATATTATTCTCAAATAGTAACAATTTCCTTTTAAACCATATATCTCATACATTTTTCTTGTCTTATAGCATTGAACATGACTTCAAAATCACGTTAAACATTTGTAGTGATAGTGGTTAACTTGTCCTGTTCTTAACCTTAATGGACATGTAGCTGAATTTTCTCCAGGGTGTAAAAAATTTTCTAAAAGTTTTCAGAAAATATTCTTTATCAAAATAGAGAAATCCCTTCCATTCCTGATTTTATAAGGTTTTTAAAAATTGTAAGTCAATATTGAACTTAGTCAAATGCTTTTTCTGCATCTATTGAGACAATTTTTAAAAATGTCTTCTTTGTTTCATATATGTGGGATAAAATAATAATAGTGTAGTTTTAATGCATTGTTGGATTCAACTAGCTAATATGTTACTTAGGATTTTTACATCTATGTTCATATACTAAGGGGCCTGTATGTGTGTGTGTGTGCGTGTGCGTAGTAGATATATATATATATATATACACATTAGTACAATATGTAATTTTGAAATTAAGGTTATTCTAGCTGTATAAAATACGTTAGGTAGCTCTAAATTGTTTTCTATTAGTGAAAAATAAGATAGAAATCAACAGGTCCTTAAAATTTTAATAAAACTTATCTGCAAAATTGTCTGGGCCAGAGGATTTGGAGAGCAAAGATACATATTTCTATTTCCATTTTCTACACTTATTAGTTATTTAATTTTTCTCTTTCTTCTTGCTTCATTTATGTCAGTTTATGTTTTTTATCTTAAGTTATCAAATATATTAGCATATAGTTGTTCATATTTTTTAATCTCATATCTATAGTCACGTCTTTATTTTTATTTTTTACTTTATTTGCACCTCTTTTACCTTATTAATCTTTTCAGACAACAGCTTTGGGTTTTGTTAATCTCTGTTGTCATCTATTTCATTGATTTCTGTCTTTATGCTTTTAATTTTGTTCTCTCTCAGAAAGGTCTTCTCTATTAATATTTTTCAAACTTCTTGAGCTGAGTGTTTAACTCATTTTTTAAAAATGAAACTTCCCTTAAAGGACTGTTTTAACTGTATTATACATACTTCACCATGTAAATTTTCATTACTCATTGATTCTAATTATTTTTCCATTTTCTTAATATTTTATATTTACTATAAGGGTATTTGCAGTAATGCTGACTTCCAGCTATATGGACATTTAAAACTTATTCTTTTATTATTGATTGGTGGACTAGGGCTATAGTCAGTATGATCTTGTTCTTTGGAATTTACTAGAATTTTCTTTATCAGTCACAGTTTGGTGTATGTTCCATACATTCTTTACAAAAATGTGTATTTCCTACATATTGAATAAATCTATGTAGATATGTGTACTTATAATATACAAATAATACATGTGACATCTATAAAACTTTACATCCAATAATACATTTTACACATAAGTTTAAGCAAATTAATTATCCTATTCCAACTCTCCACATTTAATTTTTATTGTCTCTTTGATTTACCATTTTCTGAGAAGAGTGAATTAAAGTCTCCAACTATGATTATTGAGCCATCTGTCTCACCTTACAAACCTATCATTCGTTGCTTTGTATATTTTGAATGTATATTGTGCTATATATATATATGTGTGTATATATATATATATAAACACCACATCTTTTTATCTGATTTCCGTTTTGCCATTTATGTCTCCCTTAATCCTTTATGACTTCGGTCTTGAATTCTATTTCTCTGATATTAAACTTGTTTCCTCAGGGTATTTATTTTAGTTCATATTTACCTAACAAATATTTTCACTTCTTTATTTTAAAACTTCAGTGTCTTATAAACAATATACGGCTATACTTATAATCAGATATTCCCACCATCTTATTTTACATTTTCTGTTCACTCCATCTTTATACTTTCTCCCTATTTTACTTTCTTCAATTCAGTAAGCCAAAATTTCTTCTGCTAAAAAAAATTTTATGCATGTTATTTCCATTTTCTGGTGGATACCCCATCTTAATAAGACCCATATTCATGTTCTTTTATCAACATCAATTTTCTAAACTTTCAATACTTAAGAATATCTTCCTACAGAAAAACTCCTTGACATTAGTCTTGGCAATTATTTTCTGGATATGACACCAAAGCACAAGCAACAAAAGCAAAAATAAACTGGTGGGACTACATCAAACTAAAAAGCTCTGTACAGCAAAAGAAACAACAAAATGAAAAGGTAACCTATGGAATGGGAGAAAATATTGGCAAATCATATATCTGATAAGGGGTTAATATTCAAAATATATAAGAAACTAATACAACTCAACAGCAAAAATATAAATAATCTAATTAAAAGATGGGTAAAGGGCCTAAATAAACATTTTCCAAAGAACATATACAAATGGCCAACAGGTACATGCAAAAGGTGCTCAACATCACTAATCACCAGGGAAATGCAAATCAGAATCATGATGAGATATCATCTCATATCTGTTAGGATGTCTATTATAAAAAAGACAAGAGATAACAAATGCTGGCAAAGATGTGGAGTAAAGGAAACTCTTGTGCACTGTTGGTGAGAATGTAAGTTGGTGCTGCCACTACAGAAAACAGTATGGAGATTCCTCAAAAAATTAAAAATAGAACTACCTTATGATCCAGCAATCCCACTTCTGGGTATATATCTGAAGGTAATGAAATTACTATCTCAAAGAGATACATGCACCCCCATGTTCATTGCAGCATTATTTATAATAGCCAAGACATACAAACAACATTAAGTGTCCATTGATGCATTAATGGACAAAGAAGTTGTGGCATATATATATATATATATATATATATATACACAATAGAATATTACTCAGCCATAAGAAAAGGGGAATCCATTTTCAACAACATGGATGGATCTGGAGGGCATTATGCCATGTGAAATAAGTCAGACAAAGACAGATACTGTAAAAATCTTTAAAAAAAAAAACAAAAACAAACAAAAAAACTAAACTCATGGAAACAGAGAGTAGATTGATGATGGCCAGGAGCAGGGAGGTGGGAGAAATGGGTAAAGGTGGTCGAAGGGTATACAAACTTTTAGTTATAAATTATATGAATAAATTCTGGGGACCTAATGTCCAGCATGGTGACTATAGTTCACAATACTGTGTTGTATACTTCAAAGTTGCTTAGAGAGTAGATCTTAAAAGTTCTCACCACCACCAAAAATTAAAAATAATAATAATGGTAAGTGAAGTAATGGATGTGTTAACCTTATTGTGGTAACCATTTTACAGTGTATACTCTGTACACCATAAACTTAAACCATGTTATATGTCACTTATACCTCAATAAAGCTAGGGGGGATATTTTCCCACAAAATGAAAAAGTATTTTATCATATTTTCCCTCTGGTTGCTGTACCCTACCTTCTACCCCTGGACACATGGACATATCTTAGAATTTATTTCTGAGATAAATTATAAATGATATAATTTATATCATTATAATGATATACTTTTGCTTCTTTATGAGGAGACTTTTCTTGTTTGGATCATAATAAACTTTTCTAAGTTATTTAAAACCCATACTTCATATATCAATCAACTCATTCTCCTGGATTTACTTCCCTCCTTCGTGGAGCATTTCTTCCAAAAGAGTTTTAAAATATGGTCTTTGTGTGTCAAAATTTCTAAGGCCATGTCATGACTGAAACTTTCTTTATCACGATCTTGCATTTAAAAGATAGTTTAGCTAAATATAAAATTATAGTTTGAATAGACTTTAGAATTAGACAGAGCTGGAATTAAATCCCCATTGTGCCACTATCCATGTTACCTTGAACAAGTCGCTTTACATCTGTGAGCCTCACTTTCCTCATTGGTAATGAAAGAATGTTAATGTCTAATATGCAACATTGTCAGCACAGTTGGTGATACATGCAAGGTAACTGAAATGTTATATTAACCAGGGGCTTAACAAATGTTAGTTGCTTAAAAAAAAAAAAAGAAAAAAGAAACTATAGTTCGAAGTTATTTTTCTTTAACATGTTGACACAATTACTGCATTGTCTTCTTGCCTCCAGTATTGCTATTGAGAAGTCTAGTTTCAATACAATATTTTCAATTCTGTGGATCTTCTTTATAAACTTTTAAAATTTTCTCTTTGAATTTGGTATTCTAAAATTTCACACCTCTAGGTGTGAGGTTTTCCTTATTTATCTTATCTGGTACTCCATAAGCTCCTTTATATAACTATTGCTCATCTTTTCTTAATTCTGGAAAATCCTTTGTCATTATTTCTCAGTTGTTTCCTTGCCTCTGCTAAATTCTCCACCTCTCCTATCTTCCTGAGAATCCATCATAGGCATATTCTCATTTATCCTCCTTATCATAAATTTTATTTTCTATTCTTCTTTTTTTTTTTCATTCTTTCCTGTGTCTTCTGCAAGATACTCTTAGACTAACCTTCCAGTTTACTAACTTTTTCTTTGCCTCCACCCTTTGTGCTATTTAACCCTCATTGAAATTGTTTATTTCAATTGTTATACCCAGTGTTTCTACTTGGCTCTTTAACTGTTCCTTCATGCTTCATGTAACCAATATTCTTTCATCTCTTTGACATTTATTATATTTATTTTAAACTCTTAATCTGTTTCATTAATTCTGATTTGCTTTTGATAGATAATCCAGGTGTTGTCTCTCTTTAGGCATATTGTGCTCCTCAGCTCTCTGGTTATTGTTGTGTTTCTCAGCTCTCTGCCAACTGAAGATTATTTTACCCTAGAGGAATTGCCTGTCTTAGCTGAAATGTGAGAAGGGCAAAGTTCAGACTTCTGCTTGTTCTCTTCATAGGTTTATGAAGAACAGGTGACCATACCCCAGGCCAGGGAGCTCAGTATCTTGACCAGTTCTATTTATTGCCCTCTGTCCTGTGTCCCCAGCTCTCAGAAGATATTTTTACTCCTCTAACCTTGAAACTGCTCTCTTCTGAGGGTTTCCCTTCCTTGATATATTGATCTAATTTGGAGTATGGAGGAGTAGGGAAATAAGGAGGAGGAAATGTTTGGGGGCAGCAAGTCATTCTTTATCTGCTATCTGCTCCTCACTCAAGCTAGTCTCTGGCATTGCCATAAGGTTGCCCCACAAACCCTTGAGATACTGGGCTGGCACTACCGTATTTTCTGTTCTAGTTACATGGGAGCAAATTATCATCTATGCAGGGCAATGTATCCAGAGGGAAACATCCACAACTCAAAAGCTCCCTCTCAACTCATTACCAATACACACAAACAAACACACACACACACACACACCAGATCACAACTACCTTCTTGAGTGTTTGCTTCTCACAATCATTAATTTAGTTATTCATACACTGTAAGGAAGAAGCCAAATGCCTTCTATGGCCTAGTCTCATTGATTCCTAGTCTCATTGTTTCAACCATATTCAACTTGTTATAAGTGAGTCACCAAGTCTAGCGCAAGGTAAGGTGAATTAACCTCCACTTCTTAAAATGAAGGAAGGAATATTAAAGAATTTGCAGACATCTTTTAAGAATCACCACTGAGGGCTTCCCTGGTGGCGCAGTGGTTGAGAATCTGCCTGCCAATGCAGAGGACATGGGTTCGAGCCCTGTTCTGGGAAGATCCCACATGCCACGGAGCAACTGGGCCCATGAGCCACAACTACTGAGCCTGCGTGTCTGGAGTCTGTGCTCCACAAGAGAGGCCACGACAGTGAGAGGCCCGCGCACCGCAAGGAAGAGTAGCCCTCGCTCGCCGCAACTAGAGAAAGCCCTAGCACAGAAACGAAGACCCAACACAGCCAAAAATATAAATAAATAAGTAAATAAAATTGAACTATCAATTCCCCCCCCCCAAAAAAAGAATCACCACTGAAACGCAGAATAGTACAAATGATGATAGGTCTCCCTTAACCAACACAGGGTTTAACAAACCAAGTGCCATATCAAATTTTAGGACTTTCTTTGTAAATTAACAAAGAATTTCAAGGACATAAAAGTGATATGTCTTTTGTCATGATGTGGTGAACAAATGTTATTCAAGCTTTTCTCTAAACATTTATAATACTGAAAAATGCTGACTAATGTTATAAGAACTCTAAGATGTTAGAACTGTTCAGGAAAAGGATCCAACACTTTGAAATAAATCAAAAGATGCCAAACTTACTTTTCAATGTCATCCTGGAGCACTGTCTAGCAGGTCTGCCCAAGGTTTATTTAATTCTCTAGGAGAATATATCTTTGTTTGACTCATTACTTACTGTTCATTAAAGCCCAGACTCTATGTAGATACATATTAATTTGTGGACTTTAATCTGATAAGTGATGATTTCTCTCCAATAGAAAAATAACCCTAATGCTTATGGTTTTACTACTCTGTGAGATAAAACCTGTTTTGTCTCTTATTTAGCCAGCTTTTTTTATCATTCCTTTCAGAACTGACAATATAAATCTTTGTTCCTTGAATTCTTTAAACCAGCTTTACCTTCCAGCTGGATCCCTCATGAATGAGTTAAATAAATTTTGACACGTTCTTACTTTATATTTGTATGAGAGTCATGTTTTTAACTTTTTTAAGAGTATACTTCAGTCATTTGTGAGCTTTTTCCCACTAGGATACACTCATCTGCTGGAGTCTGTTACACTGTGATGTCCAAGAAGTACACCTTATGAGTTCTTTCCTCCCAGGAACATCTCTCTTGAGTCCTGGAGGAAATCCCAAGGGCCATATAACTTTTCTGCATTGACTGTCTGTTTTTTATTCTTCTGATTTTATGTTTTTATTTTCATTTCTCATTGTTAGTCTGTATTTTGTCAAATTTGTGATTTTGGCCATGTCTTTTTCCACCATCCAGCCTAGGGATTTATAAATAATGGACCATTAGGCCAATCTCAACTAGAGATCACCCTGTATATATCAATACATGAGTCTGCTTCACACATGACTAATAAGTGATTCCTCACTGGTACAAAGGGTGATTGGAAATCTGATTTTATGGTATGACTCTGTCAATATAATGGGGACCTTTGTCAGATGAGAGGTGACAGTTATCTAGTTTGTTTGACTTTTTGGTTTGTTGCTTTGTGTGCAAGTGAGCCCAACCCAATTAGGAAAAAGCTTTATGCTTACTAAAAAGCAGAAAATCTCTTTGAGATCTAGAAGGGTGAGTTTTTTGTTTCTGTTTATTTTAGACCTGTGTCTGTAGTTGTGGAATTGAAGCTGCAAGCTTTCTCTGTGTCTCTGTGTCAGTAACTGAGAAAAGCATTTTCCTTTCACTGTGTAACTATGAAATATTTTCCTACCTCTGGAGGATATTAATACATTAAACCATAAAACCTCAAATTAAAGTAGCTCTGTTCTGCTTGGTTATAGAGACCTATATGGGCTTACATAAATTTAGTATTTCTGGGCTTCCCTGGTAGCGCAGTGGTTGAGAATCTGCCTGCCAATGCACAGGACATGGGTTCGAACCCTGGTCTGGGAAGATCCTACATGCCGCGGATCAGCTAGGCCCGTGAGCCACAACTACCGAGCCTGCGTGTCTGGAGCCTGTGCTCCGCAACAAGAGAGGCCGCGATAGTGAGAGGCCCACGCACCGCGATGAAGAGTGGCCCCCGCTTGCCACAACTAGAGAAAGCCCTTACACAGAAACGAAGACCCAACACAGCCAAAAATAAAATATAAAAATAAATTTAGTATTTCCAGAATTATTATAAAATAAAGAAACTGAACTTCTAATGCTCTGAATGTGCTAGGCTTTAAAAAGCAAAAATAGAACCTTTCACAGAAACTGCTAGCTCAGAAGCATTTTTATATAATAATCCAAGTTCATGCAATGAAAGTGAATATTACTGGACAAACCACAATGAATTTTCTAGTTTTGCTTAAAAAGAGCTTCCTGTCTTTTCCCTAGTCTTATCAATGTGAAGGATAATAAAAGCATACCTTTTTAAAGATTTGTATTTACTTATCACGAAGAAACTAGGAATCAGAAGTTCTTAGATTTTATTTTTTATAAGTTTATAAGTTCAGATAATATTGCTATTATATAATTTTTAATTGAGGAAAATTACACTTCAACTAAATAATTACAATTTTGATAAATACTTTATTTCAACAGTAATTATGTCCCATAGTGTGTCAACTGAAACTTGTTTTCCAAGGTCTTTTTTTTAACTTTAAGACAGAAAACTAATATTAAATTGAGTTAATTACTGGATTATTCTTGGATACCTGACAATATCTAAGTAAGCATAGTTTGTTGTGGGGTTTTTCTTTTTAATAAATTTATCTTATTTATTTTATTTTTGGCTGTGCTGGGTCTTCGTTGCTGCGCGCGGGCTTTCTCTAGTTGTGGCGAGCAGGGGCTACGGGGGCTACGGGGGCTACTCTTCGTTGCAGTGTGCAGGTTTCTCATCACGGTGGCTTCTCTTGTTGTGGAGCACGGGCTCTAGGCACGCGGGCTTCAGTAATTGTGGCACGCAGGCTCAGTAGTTGTGGCTCGCGGGCTTAGTTGCTCCACGGCATGTGGGATCTTCCCACACCAGGGCTCGAACCTGTGTCCCTTGTATTGGCAGGCGGATTCTTAACTACTGTGCCACCAGGGAAGCCCCGTAATCATAGTTTTAATATATGTGCTTTTGCTTCTTTTTCTTGCACATTGCAGAGGCTACACCTCTGAGGTCTGTTAACAAATGTGTTAGTTTTTAAGAAGGTATAAAAAGGTGTGTGTAGTTATAAAATATGTGTGTGCTCATAGGTTTTGTGGTCTGCTAAAAGGCTTGTGTATCACAAACAGTTCACAATGAACTACCTCCAAATTTTTTCTGATTAATAGAAGTTAGTTACTTTGGTTAAAAACTGTGTTGTTGAAGGTGTACTAGAACAATTATGTACAAATGTGAAAGTAAGAAAATGGGGTGTGTGTGAGTTTTTTCCCAAAGGAAAAAGAGAGCGGCTTTGTCTTAAAGTACAGTGTCTTGTTTCAGAACATGGAAGGGAATAACGAAAGAAAACTTAAATGGATATAGAAAGTCATAGAAGGTTACAGAGAGTAAACTCCATTTGCTTTGGCTTCGAATACCTGCAAACAATGAGTCTGAAAAGAAGAAATGAAATGTGTAAAAGGAAAATCAGCAAAGTATGCTTAGTTTGATGCATTAATTCAAAATATAATGCTTTCATGAAAGACTATAATTGGGTTTTCTCTCTGTTAAAATGAAAAATTCTTCTCAGAGTAATTAGTTTGCTCTTAATAAGAGGTAGTAAAAAGATATTCTTCACATTTTCTGTTACCAGCCCAGGTAACAGAAATTCTATATCTCAGCAGAATAACATTCTGTGTGCTTTGTGCTGCATTTTTATGCCCTTACTTATTTTCTAAAGCAAACAACAGTAACAGGAAACTTAGAAGATAGACAATAGAAATTATACAATCTGAAGAAGATAGAGAATAAAAGATTGAAAAACAAAAGTGAACAGAGCTTAAAGAACTTGGGGAACGCTACTGAAATGTCTAATATACGTGTAATTGGAGATGCAGACGATGACAGATAGAAGTTGACTTTCTGGATTAATAGCTGCTCACCACTGCAGGGCTCTAGATTTGTTGACCATATTCCAGAGAGGTTTATATGTGCATATTAACATTCCTGGTTGCATCAATGTAAATGAACAGAACAATACACGACATAATAAAACCTTTTTGTGATCAAGAATAATCTTTGGAGTTAATTATTATCATGGGGGGGGGGGTTGTAATTTGTTAAGAAAAATGATCCAAAACTTGAAAACAAAGCAAAAGGATGACAGCTTATCTTTTCAATATCATACTGTGGCATTCTCTAATATGTCTGCCCAACATTTATTTAATTCTCTACAAGAATGTACTTTTGCTTGACTTACTATTTACCATTGACTATAACCCAGACTCTGAGGTCACATTCTAATCTATAGACTTTTATCAAGCAGGGATACAAATGATTTCTTTGATATGTGCTCCCTTTCCATTTGTACAAGTCATAATTTTAATTTTTTGAAACATCTGACAGGATGAAATCACTGAAATTCAGTTTTTGAAAAGTCAAATGATTGCATATGAAGCTTTGGTTGTAGGCAGAGATTGACACAGAATCTTCTCCAAAGAGTTATTTTTGTGTGTTTGTTTTTAGGGGATGACCGCTGTAGCCTTAGACACTTTAGTGTGATTTTGTGAGGCAAACAAAACCGAGATGGATGAACTTAAATGCTGCTTTAAAAATCATTAAAAACCATCCTAAAATCAATTCAAAAATTGACCAGAAGCCACTGCACTTTGCTCCAAAGAGAAATAACATGCTGAGCAAGCAATGCAAATGCGCCTCACTCTTCTCCAGACTGAAGTAACCTGCTGGGCCAGCATGGTGACAGCTACAATGGCAGTCAAGTCAAAAACAGCAAAACCTGCTGAATGACAGCCAAAAGATGGACATTTCATTTACTCTGTTGTTAGTAACTATATTCGTATAAGTTTCTAGGAAAAGCATAACGGCAGAATGTAGCAAAAAACTTTTTGAAATATGCTCTAGAAAGCCATCTCAAAAATAAAAGAAATGCCATAAATTCCCAAAAGATAAGATAATCAGGTTTTTCATATCATCTGATATTTTTGATCAAGAGAGCTAAACTTAACTCAATCAGAAGTTTTGACTTCAAAGGAAGGCAGTAGCCCTGGAAATAGATGCAGCAGCTGTTTTCCCACAGAAGATGAGGCTTCTTTACACAATGCTCCAAGTATTTTCCTAAAGTCACCAGAATCAGTTCCTCTAAGTTCATATAAACACACTGAGTTCTTGCTGTAATGGTATCTCTGGGGCCCTCACTCTGTGCTGTTAGATGAATTTTTTTAAAGTATTTTCTGCTATCTCCAAAAATTAAACAGGTTTAGTTGGGCTCAGTAAATAAGTACAATCATTTCCTTCTCCCCTCCCCCCTCAAAAAAAACAAAAAACAAAACTGAAACAAGTAAATTTCCAGAATATACCATGTAATAATGAGAGAAGACTGCTAATGAAGATGAGATGCATACCTTGAAAATACTCTGAGAGAATGGAACAGCAAATACCCTTAAAATCTGATATTTTTGAAAATTTTTATGTGTTTGCTTTTTTCTATTTGGGCTCGAGATTACTACTTCAAGAAGCTTATATTGGCAATGCGATGACAGTTATGAAGTGGAAAAGAAATGGAAAGAGGGTAACATTTCAAGTTTTGTTGTTGTTTTTTTCTCACAAAGTCCATGGAGAAAAGTAAAGACAAGAGGACAAAAATAAAGCATTAATTAGAGGACATAGCTTTGAACAAACTTGGGGAAAAAATTACATGTTTTTTTGTTTGGGTGTTTTGTTTCGTTGTGTTTTGTTTTTATATGTGTGCTATGCAGTGAGCTCTGTGGTACAGGATCTATTCGGTCTCCCCAACTCTGAACACTGTAGTACCAAGAATTTGGTAGACATTCCATGAATATTTGTTAAGGACATGATAAAATCAAATGATTAATGAGCTATTAAAAACCGCTGTGATGATTGCCATTATTTATAAATCAGATTTCGGTTAAGGCTACATATGAAGAAGTGTTTCCGGCCAGAGCTCCTCAAACTTTAACATTCATACCAATCAGCCAGATATCTTGTAGAAAGGCAGATTCTGACTCAGTAGTTTAGGGTGGGGCTGAAGAGTCTGCATTTCTAACAAGTTCTTAGGTGATGCTACTGCTGCTGATTCATGGACCACATTCTGAGAACTAAGGTTCTGGACAATCTGATGGCTCTGTGTCAATAGGGAGGCTCCAAAGTAGGGCGTCAATGAGAAGTGTTGGGCACCTGGACAGCAAGGAAAGAGGAAGGCTTGGGCCAAGCTGGTGTGGCAAGAGTGGGAGGGGAGATGACCATCCAACAAGTGTGTACACTGCCCCTTTCCTGCTCTACAAAATGAAAGCTTTTATCTCCTGCTTGAAAAAAAATGTTTCAAGACTCAGCAAGAAAGTGAGAGAAGGGAACAGAGACTGGCTCCTTACCCGTGAAATCATATTCTGACCATCCATGTGGCTTTATGAGGCCAAGTGAGAAGGGCTGTGAAAGACCAGTCTCCTCCCCTTATGGCACCTTCTCAAGGGTCCTCATTTCCTGGCGGAGAGAACTTGGCTACAATCACAGGAGACCTATTCCCCAAGGACTCTGAAGCGTGGAGGAGAATGCTCTGGCGTCACTGGCCTCTCAAAGAAGTTTTCACCAATTAGCTGCCCCTTTCCCTCTCTCTCTCTGCCCAGTCCTTGACTCTAATTCCTCCCCCTCTGCTCCAAGACTCACAAATACTGAGGATACCAAGATGATTCACCCTGCTCCTGCCCTCTCCCCTATGCCTAGTCAGCCATCAGCCTCCATCATGGCCATCGTACTCACGGAGGTCATGATGCACTCAATGAGACTGTCCCTTTACTGAAAATATTGTTTAAGGGTCAGAGTGACTGAATGTATTCACCTACATTTCTGGCCCAGAGGTTACATGAATCTCTCATTTTAGTCCCTGACCTTATCTTTTGAGCTCAAGTTTTCTACAACACACACAGAAAAAGAACAGAATTCAAGGTATGGAGAAAAAACATGGTTATTTTCTGTTGCTCACTCTTCACCAGAGCTGCAATGTGTAATTGTTTCCTGACTCCCCTCTTATTACAGTGATGGTCCTGGGCTGGTGCCCCGCAGTGCCAATCAAGAGGCAGTAGGATGATGGAAGTAGGAAGCTGGATGCTGCTGGGCTGCCACTCTCAGGGCAACCACGTGGCACAGCTCCAGGGGCTTAATTAACTTAGATGCAATGTGAAAGGCATCCTCTGGAGTGGTGTGATTCTGCAGCCCTGGAAGGGACTCTTGAGAGAAGATGACCCACAGGAGGAAACTGGGGGGAGGGGGTGTACAGGTGGGCCAAGAAAGGTAAGTGAATTTCAGCTCTCAGGAATTTTTCTCTAGAACATTTCTCTTTAACTCTATATGGGTATATATACAGTAACGATGATGATTAAAACGTATATTGCCTCAGGAAAGTATCGGTGCCATTCGTTGACTGCCAGATCCTCTCCCTGGCTTTGTAACAGAAACACAAACTATTGTCTCTTGTGTAAACTACTGAGCATTCATTTCTAATGCTCATGCTTTACAATAAGGACTATGCATAATACTAAATGCGTCAGTGGATACTATTGGGGGTCTCAATTTTACTTCAACAATAACCTACAGATTTTATTGTAGTTGGTATGTTTCCAATCCTGAATTCAACAAGTAAAAAAGGAAAAATTAGTAAAATTATCAACAAGAAATGTATGACAAAGTAAATGGGTCACCTATAACACAATCTATCCAAAGAGAAAAACTAAATGAGTAGTTGTGTTTCAAGAGAAACAAAAGACCAATCATGACTGACACGTGTCATCTTAACGCAAAATAAAGTGTTAAATGCTTGCAATTTTAAATGCAACGTTAGAAGCCCTTGTGCTTAATCCCATTTAATCCTAGCAACAATCCTATAAAATTGGTACACTACTGTCTCCATTTTACCCCTAAACAAAGTAAAGCACAAAGGGGATCAGTAACTCACTGCAGGCCGTGCAACTGGTAAGGGGCAGGACTGAAATTCAAGCCCAGGCAGGCTTGCTGCAGAGCCCAAGATTTTGCCACTAAGATGTACAAAGTCCCTAGAACCAGCAAGCCACATTTGTTCCTCTGTACCTGACACTGGGCTGAGTGTTTTACATATATTATCTAAAGTATTAACATAAATCCGTGGCATATTCAGTTCTACTTCGGCTAGTCTGCAAAAAGAAAGAATGTCAGTAAGCCTAATGCGAGCCCAAAAGAGGAAGAATTCCTTAAAGTTTATCCAGGATTGTTCAGGGGAGGCAGTACTCTGGCCAAATAGTTTGAGCACTTCAAATAACTTAGCCATAGGAGGGGTATTTCAGATCAAGATCATCCAAACAACACCTCTTGTTCTGATACAATAATTACCAGACCTTCTGGTTATACATTATTTCTTAGGTTTTCTTCTTTTCCCCTACAAGGAGAGAATGGAAGAACCACTGGCATCCTCCACAGCTTTCTCACAGTAAATTAACGAACTGGCATTCTGGTTTATACATCACTGTTTGTGAGCTGGGACACATCAAGCCTGTCTGCTTGACTAAACTATCAAAGCTGAGTTCTTTGATCTTTTATATCAAAGACCACACCAAAGTTCTGTCATTTGGAGAATCCGCTGATGAAGCAGCAGACCTCCTGGCCTTTCAAGAGGATGTAACTATTTTGTGCCTAACTAAATGTATGTGTGCTCATTTTTTTTTCATGCATTGTTTCTTCAGTCACACACAATTTTTAAAACTAGGGGAAACATATCTCTTGACTATGAATTAGTTGCCGTGAATTCTAAAGTACACAATTCCCTTGCAAGACATTTGGTCCTATCCAAAAAGTCCATAATACATTTGGTCCATAAGACATATGGTCCACACCAAAAGCTCCTTGAAATTTGGTCCAATCCAAAACGTCCATGAGCACATTTGGTCCATGCCAAATGGTTTTAGACAGAACCAAACATCCAAAAATTTTTGGCATGGACCAAATGTCTGCTAACCATACAATTCAACAAGAAGATGAAAAAAAAGTAGAAGGGGAGAAATAACCATTGATGAATAACCAGTGGTAGTACTATTTGGGGAGAATGACTTTAAACCAAAATTATTCATGTTCCCAGTAGAAGAAGCTGTATAGAAATATAAACCAAAGTCACACAAAATGAAGGCTACATAAAAGCCTTAGAGAAAGTCAGAGTTCTTTGGTCTATTCCTAATTTCCAGAAAATACGTTTACAAATGGTCAGGCAACTGAGCATCTGAGATCTAATTGTGTCACATCTAACAAACTGGTTTGATGTTCTCCTTTTAGAAAAGCAGATGGAGTCGTCTAAGACTATGAGAAACCCCTGAAGAAAGATGTGACAGTCTGAGGAACAGACTTAAACTAATGTTTAAAAAATAAATGCTTTCGTGAATTAGCAAGGATTTTGCAATCCAGATCTAAATGAGATTTTCATCATTCTGTAAACAATGCCGCAGTAATTTTCTGGTTTTCATGAAGAAAAAAGGACAAGAATTTAAGAAGTTAAATAAAGAGCAATTGATGGGAAGGAATTCAGCACGAAGGCAACATCAAGGAAAATGGCTTTAGATAGCTTTTCTTCTATTAAAAATGTCTTTAAAATACAGGGCAATGCAGAGAATAATATAATAAACACTTATGCATCTACTACATAGTTTTAATAAATGCTCATATTTTGTCACACTTGCTTCAAGTCACTTTTGAGAGAAATAAAACCTTATAAATACAGTTGAAGTTCCCTCTATTCCCCTTCCTGCCTCCCCTCTTTATTACAAAACTCATTATTATGAGTTTTGATGTGTACTACATCTATTGCATATGTATGCAGTATAAAAATAGATAGTACCCCAAACGCCCAGCCTATATTTAAGTAGATAACCAACAAGGACCTACTGTATAGCACAGGGAACTCTGCTCAATATTCTGTAATAACCTAAATGGAAAAAGAATTTGAAAAAGAATAGATACATGTACAACTGAATCACTTTGCTTTACACCTGAAACTAACACAACATTGTAAATCAACTTTACTCCAACATAAAATAAAAATTTTTTTAAATAAAAAAATAGTACCGTATATACAAGTATATATATGAACTATGTGTTGCATTAAAATACAGACTGGAAAAACACCAAACTTGTATATCTCATGTAATTCATATATCTCATGTACTTTCAAAATATATTCTTAAAATTGCTTTTAAACTGAGAAATTTCAGAGTTAGTTGACATGGCTAAAAACCAGTGGCCATTTCTTCTTGGAAAATAAGAAAAGAAACAAAATTTAGAGCAAGGACTTTGTTATAGTGAATTCTGAAAGCTATTTTATAAATTCTGAGAAGATACCAAGAATGAAAAGGGATTTCAAAGGTGGTGATGTGACCAAAAATTCTACAAAGAAGCTCACGTTTTATAAATTTGAAATTAGAAATGTGGCTTCCCTGGTGGCACAGTGGTTGAGAATCCGCCTGCCAACGCAGAGGACACGGGTTCAAGCCCTGGTCCAGGAAGACCCCACATGACGCAGAGCAACTAAGCCCACGCGCCACAACTACTGAGCCTGCGCTCTAGAGCCCGTGAGCCACAACTACTGAGCCTGTGTGCTGCAACTACTGAATCCCGCGTGCCTAGAGCCCTTGCTCCGCAACGAGAAGCCACCACAATAAGAAGCCCACGCACTGCAACAAAGAGTAGCCACTGCTCGCCGCAATTAGAGAAAGCCCACATGCAGCAACGAAGACCCAACACAGCCAAAAATAAATAAATTAAATAAATAAATTTTTTTAAAAAGAGAGAGAAAGAAATGAAACACGTCCAAAACAGATTTCAAAGGTGAACCCAGGTACTATAAAAGATTATGGTGGCTCATTGAATTCTCTTCCATGCATGCTAAGCTACTCTCTGGGAATAATTTACACAGCTTTGGAAATGACAATAACTCTTCAAATCTCTAGGGTACTGTTTAGTTAGTTATTATCTGATGTACTAAATTTTCTTAGCACCTAAATTATTCTCACAACATCAGCTATTCCCTGAGATTAAGTTATGGCCTCCATAAACCATACAGTTTTCTGATTACTTAAGTGTTCATGTGACTTTCAAATGTGCTCAACTTATTCACAGAAGTAATTTAGGCCACCTAGAAAATCCACCTAAACAAGTGAAATTCACTCTGATGCCACTGTGTCCATAGGCTTAAAGACAACAGCACGAAGAAGGTCAACCTGATATATGCAAGCCTATTAAAGAGAGAATCTATTGACTGTACCACCAATCCAAATGGCCATTATGATTGGCAAGCAAAGCCAACTGAATAAAGAATGGTTCACTTATGGCTTTTATGTAGTCAGAGCTTTAGTAAGTTATAAATGCTCTATAAGTCTGGCTCGTGGTCAGACTTCCTGGGATCATTAACAGTCCCCTGATAATTTTATCAAAGAGAGAGGTATCGATCCCAGTATTTCAGCCAAATTCTAACTTACAGAATTATAGCCAACTCTTCCCAAATACCCTCAGATTAAGTGATATATTCTGCGAGGATAACCACCCCGCGCTTCTAATGTGCTTCTCCCAACCCACGCCTCTTTGGGAGGCCAAAACCAACTCCTGCTGGCCCAATTCAGTAGCACAGAAGCCTTGATGGATTCACAGAAGCCTCCTCTCCCATCACATACTCAACAAAGAGTGAACCTATTTTTATCCTTTTTTAGCAAGAAATGTGTTTTCAGTCATTCCACTGGCAGGATCAACTGAACATGGCATGGACAGATACTTAATTTACAACCACCTGATTTCTCTACAGACCTTCCCAGGAGCAACTGAGAGAAGACAAAGTGTAAGGAGCAAAGTTGTGAGCTTCGACTCCTGCTGGAAGAAGAGAAAATCATCAGCCTAACTGTTATTCCCCTTGGAAATCAACATTAGCTTTACTGGTTCAGAAATGGAGATCAGAAAACACCAAACAATTACATTATTTTAGCCAACTGAGAAATCTGATCATTACTTTTTCCCTAAGAACACCTAGGGGAGATCATCTCTAAAGGAGTGTAAACTAACATGGAGTAAAGTGGTCCAGCAGGTGAGGAAACTGTGGTGTCCCACCAGTCTGCAGGATAACTTGGGATGAGAAACCATGGACTAGGTGATTTTTTTCAAAATCATTATATGTCTTATAATTTTGTCAACAGGAAACTAAATAATAGAGTATTTATTTGTTTGACTTCATTTGAAAACTCAGTTGATTCAATGAGAAAAAAATGAACTACCACGGTTTGGTAAAACATAGGTTTTAATCCCGTATGCATTAACAGGTTAACAGAGTTTTAGTTTTCATATGCTTGTTTTGTATCATGTTTCTATAGCTCAAGCTACCTATAAACTCTAGGGCAGGATTCTTCAGTAATAAAGATTAGAGGCATTGTTATTGTGGGAAATAATATAAATGACCACAGCTCAGAAGGCATTAATGCAATTTCTATGCATATAAACTATAGCATAGTTGGCTGTGAAACATAAATACATCTAGTTAACACATAAGCACATTTTGAGGGTCTAAAAAATCATCTTTTCTCTTTTTAGGCAATACTGACACTCATTAGCACCTTTGAATATAATTTCATGCGATTTAATTTTCTTATTTATAAAACTGTTTCCAGGTGTGATTATTGTTCATCACAAGATATATTTTTTAAAATAAAAACTGACAGCATTCACTTCCAAAATTTATATATGCTGGTAGAATGTTCTAATTATACAACAAAGGGATTTTGTTAATGTAATTTTTTTGGTGTTTGGTTATACTCTCTAAAATGTTTGCAAAGTTAAAAAAATTAAACTCCAAAGTCCAGGTACTTTCCATTAACACTATTCACAATTTCTTTGTGGATTATAACTACATAACCCAAGGTGATGTCCGGTAATTCTTTCTCAAGTTCCTTTTTTATTCTGCATAACCAGAAACCCCAAAGACAGGGAGAAATAGCATCTTTGATATAACTGTGGGCTCACTGTTAGCAGAGCAAACTGTGACAGCAGAGTCTGAACGAATTACTTCAGAAGGAGGGTCCTGAAAGTGAGAAAACTCAGGAAACTTTCAGACAGCCTTTATCGATTTGTGGATCCAGACAACAAAAGTACAACAAGCTATCCCCAGTACTAAAGAACTCCAGAAAGGTGTCCCACTTTAGGTTAAGATACAGGTGCAATCATTCATTCATTCAATATTTACTGAATACCTATTAGGTAAGGTACTAGGTAGCAGTGATCCAAGGATGAAAAGGATGGGTCTCTGCTCTCTAGTGGGGGAGACAGATGTACAAGAGATTTGCCTGTGGTGGTTAAGATTGGGTGTGGTAGATGAGCTCATCCTGGGAATGATGGGTATTCCGAGTAACAGTCAGGCCTGCTCTGTAGGAATATCCATGTTAAAGAACAATCAAGAGCAAAAGACACTAGCCTCTGGGCTCCTCTTGCGACTGAGCATCAGAGTCTGCCGGCAGAGACCCTGTAGTCTCTGGCTTAGAAATTCTCCCCCTTGCGTTATGAGACCATGAGTTCCTAGAGGACACCCCCAAACAAAGGGGCCTGGTGGGCCTTTCTGCCTACTGCATTGTTTATTTATCCTTTCTCATAATTAAACCTTCTTCTAGTCCTACAAGGTAATATTTGCAAATGGAGAACACCTGGCTATCCAACATGATGAATTTTCCAGGCTTCTGGGGAAAGAGCTGTTCAAGCCAAAAGAAATCTAACATGTCCCTAGAAAGGAACCCAAGCCCTTCACAATATGAATACACAGGCGCAAGGGTTAAATGTATAATGTATATTCAGCACAGAGAAAGCATGAATATTGTGTGTGTGTGTGTGTGTGCGTGTGTGTGTGTAACCATAGAATTCTAAGCTTGTAGGTTGTGCTTTACATCTATATCATATGTTATCCAGATACCAGTTGTATATTATAAGCTGCATATGCAATACCATATGGACACCATAAAATATCACATGTGGTGTCAGGATCATTTTACATTTAGTGCATGATTAAAATGTCATATTATATACCTATCTTTTCTGTGTGTACATGGATTTGTCTCACAAATTGCTTTTATTATCAAATTCAGATATCAATCAAAGTCAAAGTCTCTTTATCGAGATTTAATAAAAAGCAATATGGAAACGTGAATACAGTTTCGTTTTTTTCCCCTAGATTTTTCTGCCATGCAGCATTTAACACTGGTGCAGCTGTCAATACCCATTCATCTGCTATCGGGCAGCTTTTTCCTTTCACTCACTGTGACATTTTTAAAGTGGCAAAAAAAAAGAGCTTAAAACAGCATATTTGTCACTTTTTTCTTTCTAGTGACCTTTTAAGCACTAGGAAAAATTACCCTATATGTACTAAACGCTTTAATCATTCCACATACATTTCACAATAGTGCTTTCTATAGGGGTATCCTTTAATTAAGTTTAAGAAATTTACATTGTACTTACTGCTGTTCATTTAATTATTCAAAAATTTAAACATAAGAAAACCTCATAGCTCTTAGCTATGGCAACCGTGTGATGCAACTGTAATCTATATTAAGAATCATTTTTCATAAGGAGAATTTCAGAAATAACTTGTACATACCCTCGGCTTCCAGCCTTTAAGTCCTGATAAATTGCTACATGAAGTACTTTTCTTCAGTATTTAAGAAATTTAAGAATTTAAATTTAAATCTAGTGAAGAAAAACAAACTGTCTTCATGTTTCCATATTGCTTTTTATTAAATTTAATAAAAATTAAGAAATTTAAAAATTAAGAAATTTAAGGAAAAAGATACGTGGATGGTGAGACATCACAGTGAACACTTGGAGGAGGAAGATGTTAAGACTGAGTCTCAACCCTATTTTGGATCAGCTGTGAGACCTTGAGGGAGTCACTGTGTATCTCTGATGGCACCTGGTATCTCATCGTGTGCAAAATAAGATACTGATAGCCACTTCTCTCCATCACAATGTGATTGTGGGGACCAAATTAGCAAGTATCTGTGAATATGCCCTGAAATCTATAAAAAATGAAGAGTAACATGACTTTTAGTTCAAAAACAGATATTCTCTGTTTTAGAAGTTGAAGTAATTTAAAATTCTTGTAACACACCAGAAAGAAGTCAAAGGGTTAAAACAAGCTAAAATACCGACATTGGCAGTACATTATTTTAAAGTTAGTGTCCTTTCTAAAAGCAGAAACAGGGCTTCCCTGGTGGCGCCGTGGTTGGGAGTCCGCCTGCCGATACAGGGGACATGGGTTCGTGCCCCGGTCCAGGAAGATCCCACATGCCGCGGAGCGGCTGGGCCCGTGGGCCATGGCTACTGAGCCTGCGCGTCCAGAGCCTGTGCTCCGCGACGGGAGAGGCCACAACAGTGAGAGGCCCGCGTACCGCTAAAAAAAAAAAAAAAAAAAAAACACAGAAATACTGCTGTACCTGCTATATAATGGCATTAAAAACTGCAAAGAGTAATAATTCTGGATTGCCCATTTAGTCTCATTTTTATTCTTTTCACTCTTACTATGATTGGCGTGTCTTTAGAAGTGAACAGGTCTCACCGACATAGAAAACAAACTTATGGTTACCAAAGGGGAAAGGTGGGGAGGGATAAATTAGGAGTTTGGGATTAACATAAACACACAACTATATATAAAATAGATAACCAACAATGACCTACTATATAACACAGGGAACTATAACCAACGCTTTGTAATGACCTATAAGGGAAACGAATCTGAAAAAATAAGATATATACATATATGTATAACTGAATCACTTTGCTGAAACACAACACTGCAAATCAATTATATTTCAATTAAAAAAAAAAAGGAAGTGAACAGGTCTTTCTCCTACCCTCGCTACTCTGTGACCCTGAAAATCCAAAGTGAATGGGCTGAGCACCCTAGGACAGAATATCTACGTCACCACTTAGCAGTCAGTCACCAAGAGTAACCTAGCTTCTCAAAGCGTGTCTCTGCAAAAGAGAACGTAATACCTATCCCAGAAGGTTCTTTGGAGTCATAAATAATGTATATTCAGGGTCTGGTATACGATAAGCTCTGCAGAAATGGTATTTATCACTGTCTTTCTGGCAAGAAATCTCTTAACCGCACTTGGCTCTATCGGTAACGTGGAGGACTTACTGATTTTGAAGTTCAGCAAGAATCCAGCCAGGGTTCTAGAACGTTGCTGTGGTAGTGCTCCGGCGCCACGTGAGGACCAAGGGGAAGGAGGAGAAGCAGTGAAGGCGGCAGGGGCTGAGGTGGGAGCGGGGCGGGGGTGGGCATGGACCCGGGGCTGAGGCGCGGAGCCGGGGCTGAGGCCTGAGGCGCGGAGCCAGGGCTGAGGCCCGCCCCCTCTCCCTTCCGCCTCAGTGGCCACGCCCAGGGCGGAAGTGGCCGCCGAACTACGCGGTGATCTTGGCGAGCGCAGCCGCGGCAGAAGCACCATGGCGTCATCTGTCCCATCAGTTTAGCATCCCCCAAGGCATCTGACCGCCTACTTACACAGAAACTAATTGCCACTCAAGTCCTTTGGGGGTTTTGGGAGAGGAAGAGAACCGCAGCGCAGGATTTTCATTTGGGGAAAATTAAATAACCTGGTAAGAGTTTTTACGTTTGGATCTTATAGATGAGGAGTACCTACAAAAGGTACCGATACGGATGCGTTGTGTGTTGCCCCAAGACATGATGATCGAAGCGACTTTTTCACCTCATTCTATGATAAGTTGAGATTACAGTGAGAAGTAAAAGATGTAGGAGCTGTCGAACAGGCATTTGTAATAAGTTATCAAGCTGTGTTTTCATGGGATAGAGATTGATATTTTGTTTGCCAGATGAGCACTGCAGACTTTTCCAGAAGACTTGGACTTAAGAGATGACAGTCTGCTTAAAACTTTAGATGCAAGATACATAAGAAGTCTTAACGTTTCAGGGTAACTGATGAAATTTTACATGTAGTACTAAACATTGACAACTTCAGGTTAACCCTGAGATCTATCAAACTGTGGGCTAAATGCCACATCTATTCCAATATATTAGGTTTCCTCTGTGGTGTTTCCTGGGCTATGCCAGTAGCAAGAACTTGCCAGCTTTATCCAAATGCAATAGCATCAACTCCTGTACATAAATTTTTCTTGGTATTTTCTAAATGGGAATGGCAAAAGCCAGTCCTATTGAAACAACCTGAAGAATGCAATCTTAATTTGCCTGTATGGGACCCAAGGGTTAGTGTATTATTTTTTCCCCTAGAAATTCACACTGTGCAATAACAAATAAAAATCATCTGCAGGGCTTCCCTGGTGGCGCAGTGGTTGGGAGTCTGCCTGCCAATGCAGGGGACACGGGTTCGAGCCCTGGTCTGGGAGGATCCCACATGCAGTGGAGCAACTAAGTCTGTGCGCCACAACTACTGAGCCTGCACTCTAGAGCCTGTGCGCCACAACTACTGAAGCCCGTGTACCTAGAGCCTGTGCTCCGCAACAGGAGAAGCACCACAATGAGAAGCCTGTGCACTGCAGCAAAGAGTAGCCCCCACTCACCACAACTAGAGAAATCCGTGTGCAGCAACGAAGACCCAACACAGCCAAAAATATACATAAATAAATAAATAATTTTTAAAAAAATCATCTGCAAAAACTTCAGGGAGACTTCCCATCCTGTTACCTATGAGTGGACATTACACTTTCTTTCAGTCTCAACTATAATTGCCCTCTGAAGTGAGAAGTGTAATTATGTACCCTGTGAACTACATTTAATTGTACATAATTTGTAATATCAAGGTCACTAACTTTTTAATTCAGTCTATACAGAACTACCTTGTAAGTAAAAGTTGCGTGGGCATTTGTGCTTAAAAAATAATTATAAAAAGATACTTAAAAAAAAAAAATCCAGCCAGAATCAAGATGCAGTTCTCAGACTCCCCTGGTGGCGCAATGGTTAAGAATCTGCCTGCCAATGCAGGGGACATGGGTTTGCGCCCTGGGCCAGGAAGAGCCCATATGCCGCAGAGCAACTAAGCCTGTGCACCACAACTACTGAGCCCACGTGCCACAACTACTGAAGCCTGTGCGCCTAGAGCCCATGCTCCACAACAAGAGAAGCCACCGCAATGAGAAGCCCGTGCACCTCAACGAAGAGTAGCCCCCGCTCGCCACAACTAGGGAAAGCCCACACACAGCAATGAAGACCCAACACAGCCACAAATAAAAATTAATTAATTATTTTAAAAAGAGATGCAGTTCTCCCCATCCTTCAAGTAGTCCTCTTGAAGGCCTCCTCATTGGCTTTGTCATCCTGGTAAAGCAAGGGCTGGGAAGGACAGCCCTCCCCTCAAGGCCAAGGATCACTGTTAGTTTGCAACCTCAGGAATTTGGTTGGTTACCTGGGTGAAATTTAAAATTGGCCCCCCTACCCAGAGGAGAGACCAATGAAACAGGCAGACCACTCCAGATTGGTAGGTGGCAGGTGTAATCAGCAAGGGAGATTACTCAGGAGGCTTGTCTTGGGACCACAAGATGAGTAGGTCTCTGCACCTGCTGGCGGGAATCTTAAAAATGTATATAGAGGCCTTAATTATGTTCAGTCATGTATGTACCATCCAGATGGTCTCAACAATATCTTACCCCTCAAGGCTGTGTCCTTGAAATAGCTCCTAGTGTGGAAATGGTGGGTGAAATGTACATTCCAAAGACAGGGGAGAGGGCTGGGAGCCTCCAATTGCCTGCATCCAACTGGCAGGTCAACCTTGACAATCGTGACGTCTTTATTCCCTCGCCATCATCTTATACGGACAGGGAAGTGGGACAGTGGGCTGGCATCACGCCTGGTAGTAATCGGACTGTTCTAATAGAGTGCACTAAACATCGTTAAGGAAGGGGAGTACTAGGGTCACTTGAAGCCATCATGTCAGGGAGGTTTGGAACAGGAAATTGGGCTGGGTCTTAAAGGATGAATGAAATTTGCCAGGCTGGCAGGACTGAGGAGAAAGATTTCCTAACAAATACAACAGTGTGTTCATTTCAGAAATGAAATGGCTGATGGTTCACTGTGCGAAGTCTGATTTGAGAGCAGACGGAGATCAACAGAGACTGTCTCGTGGCACCATCCTGAGAAGTCTAGGTTTTATCCTCTCTTCTGCAGGGACCCAATGAAATGTTCATTAGGGAAGCAACTTTCCCAGATTTGTGTTTTAGAAAGATCACTTAACATTTGTGTAGAGAATGGGTTGGCGGGAGTGGGGTGGGGAGAGTGCACAATGAGAGTGGTAGACTTTGGAATGGTCTAGACAGGAAATAGTGTGCGCCTGAACTAAAGCAGTACCGGTGTAGTGGGAGAAGAGGACAAGTAGGAAATGGAATCAACAGAACATAGTGAATGAATCTAAGGAGTGGGAAGGAGAGAGGAGATGAGTTTCCTAGTTTCCTGACTGGGGTGCTGGACTGGACAGTGGACAGAGTAAACATAATGAAATGATATGTCGTTCAAGGTGGAAATGCTCAAACACGAATACACCAGAAAATATAATGAAGTAGTCCTATGTTTGCATTTATCTACAGCAAATGTTTAGATTTAAAACACACTTTTGTTTCTATTTGACATCTTGAAATAAAGGCTAAACAACTCTATTCCTATATACTTTAAATCACTTTGAATGTGCAATAGCTACAAACACTAGGCCATCTTCTGGGCAATGATACGCTGTTCCAAATTGGGAGATAACTCGGTAATATTATGTAATGCTTGATAATGTTCTCACCAAAATGTGACATAATTTCCCTTCCACTTACATCGTAGTTGCATTCTTAGAAAATTCTGTATATGTTTACATGGTAAAAATTTACTGTATGTTCATAGGTAAAATGGTGTTACATTCCAGGCTTAGAAAGTTGTAAACAGCGTTTTTCACTTACATGGGTGCCTATTGGGAACATCTGAAGTTGTACAGAATACAGGACCATTCTTTATGTGAGACTGTTCTGGTATTACAAAATCTTGAGTGTCTCTGCCTCTCCATATGCTGTGGTGACACTTAAGCCACTGAAGCACCTAAATCATTGGGACAATTCAAAATATTCCCAACAAATTTCCTAAACATTCCCCAGGGGATGTATCACTCTGACCCCACTGAGAACTAGTACGCTTGGGGAATGTTCCAGAGAGAACACCACAGCATCTTTTTTCTCAGCATCTGTGGGCACCATTTCAGCCCAGAAATTAAAAATCAACTACCTGTAAAGGGAACTTTGATCCTGATAATTGAGAAATTTTCGTAGGTTTGACTCAAACTGTACAAGACACACTCATGTTTAATCAGAAAGTATGAGAAGGAAAAAACCAATATCTTATCCATTCTTTAGTTTTTAGAAGAAGTCTCATCTCTGCCTCTGAGTGTTGGTGGGACCTTAGGCAATTCATGAACTGTAACAGGACCTGCTAGTCCAGGGGGAGAGTTAGGGGCGAGATATGGAGAATGACCCTGGCTTTACTTTATGGCTGCCCTTACCCACTGGTTTGTTTAATCCAGCGGCGTGTTGGAGTCAGCTTGCGCCGGCTTTTGAGAGCCAATCTAAACTTTGTGGAATTTGTGAGCTGGTTGACAATATATTAGAAACCTGAAATTGACCATGACGATAGTATTTAAATCATGAAAATTGGAAGACACTACAAATCAGTCCTCTCCCCACCACCCAGAGCCAGTGGTTAAGCATTTACCAGCACCCCACTGATTGAAGTTCTCCTCTATCCTGTAGGAAAGGGAAAGGTTGTCCCTGGGAAGGCATTATACAAAAGCCCATCCTCTACATCCCAGCTGGTCTCACAGGCTGCTCGTTATAACTTTAGTGCTTGGTGGTAATGCTTATGTGTTAGTTGTGGACACCTCAGTGCTGTTTCTCTGAAGCATCTGTACAAGGGTCTGTGCTGAGCACTGATATAAGCAGCTAAAATGACTCGCCCCAAACAGACACCTTTGGGAGATGCTAGCACTTCAATCTGGCAAGGAGTGCATTCCAGCCCTCCCCTAATCCTCTTACAGCAGCTAAGTTTTACTCAAAGCTTCAGCTTGGGTATAAAAGCAGACTCACTCCTTCACTCAGTCGGCTGCCCCTGCAAGACCAAGCTTGGGGGAAAGCCACAATTGCCTCCAAAGCAACTTGAAACAGGCAAATCCCTGAGCTCCAGTTTCTGGGCCAAAAAGAGTTAAGAGTTTTGTCAGCCCCGAGTCACTAGAGGCTTCAGAAGTCCGTCAAATCTGCCAACTCAACACTTTTTGCTTTAAATAGGAAAGATGCCAACTGAAGTTGAATGACATGAATGACAAAAGAGATTTCCAGGGAGTGGAAAAACTAAGGAGAGTGTCCGGAAAAAGAATATGTAGGGATAGTAATTATTCCTACTTCAAACAATCTAACAGCGCTTTTACTAGCTATTCTGCCTCCTTTCTCCACCCTGTCCTCTGAGCTAAGTATTATTTTGTCTATTTTACAGGTGGCAAAATTAGATTGGTCAGATAAATAAGCTAGTTCCAGGACACTTGGAGAAAACAGAACTAAAATTCTGGTCTTCCAAGATCTTCCTCTCAAACACTCTGACTCTAGATACGTGTTCCCTATTTGGTAACATGAAGACAACAGAACTAAAATATCCCTTGAACCTCATCCATGCTTAGGCTTTCATGTACATGAACCGCTTTTAAAATAGTTGAAAATAGTCAAACATCCATTTAGTTCAATTGAATTCTAGTACATCTTTTAAAAATCAATATAAGCTACAATAACTCATATGTTATTTGATCCTTATTTTTTTCCTCTTTTCCTTTTTTAAAGCAACTCTATTGAGATATAAAACATGCAATAAGCACAGTAAGTGTACAATGTGATAAATTTTACATACGTATAAATCCATGAAACCATTATCACGTTCAAGGTAATGATACTTCTATCAGTCCCAAATTTCCTCATGCCTTTTCTAATTCCTCTCACTTACTCATCCCACCTACCCTCTCAGGCAACACCTGATCTGCTCTGTCAATATAGATAAGTTTTCATGTTCAAAGTTTTATCAAAATGGACTCGTACAATATGTACTCAATATCTGGACTCTTTCATAGAAATTTTGGGATATATCCATGTTGTATAGATCATTAGTTCCTTCCATTTTATTTTTAAGTAACATTCCATTGTAGGAATATGCCACGATTTGTTTATCCATTCACCTATTGAAGGACATTTGGCTCTTTTCCAGTTTGGGGTTTTTACAAATAAAACTGCTGTGAACATGCATGTAAAAGTTCTTTGTATGGACATATGATTTCTTTTCTCTTAGGTTAATACCTTAGAGTGGAATGGCTGGGTCATATGTAAGTGTATGTTGAATTTTTAAGAAAGTTAAACTGCCAAACTTTTCCAAAGTGGCTTTACCATTTGACATTCCCAACAGCATAGTTTGAAAGTTCTAGCTGCTCCACATCCTGGTCAACACTTAATATGCCAATCTTTTTAATTTAGCCAACTAATAGGTGTGTAGTGGAATCTCATTGTGGTTTTAATTTGCATTTTCCTGATACATAGTGATATTAAGGATCTGTTCATGTATTTAGTTGCCATGCATGTAGCTTCTTTGGTTAAGTCTGTTTAATTTTGTTGCCCATTTTTAACTGTGTTATTTTCATGTTATTGAGTCTTGAGAGTTTTCTGCATATTGTGGATACAGTGCTTTAGCAGTTATATGCTTTGCAAATATTTTCTCCCAGCTTGTGGCTTGTCTTCTCATTCTTTTCTCCTTTGGAGAGGAGAAGTTTTTTAATTTTGATGAGGTTGAATTTATTAATATTTATTTTATACATCATATTTTTTGTGTCATAGCTAATAAATCTTTAGCCTAGTGTCACAAAGATTTTTACTTTTGCTTTCTTCTGGATGTCTTATCGTTTTAGATTTTACATTTAAGTCTCTGATCCATTTTGAGATTTTGAGTTAACTTTTGTATATGGTATAAGGTTTGAACTGGTTTGTTCTGGTTGTTTTGCATATAGATATCCAGTTATTCCAGCACTATTGTTGAAAAGACTATCCTTTCTCCACTAAATTCTCTCTGCACCTTTGTCAAAAATCAATTGTCCATATATGTGAGAGTCTGTTTCTGGACCTTTCTGGTTCATTGATTTTTTTTTTATCTTTACACTATTACCATAGTTTATTGATTACTGTAGCTTTATAAGTCTTGAAATTAGGTGATATTAGCCTTCTAATTTTGTTTTTCTTTTTCAAAGTTATTTTGGCTCTTCTAGGTCCTTTGCATTTCCATGTGAATTTTAGAGTCAGTTTGTCAATATCGCACACACACAACCTGCTAGGGTTTTGATTGGGTTTGTATTGATTCTGTAGATCTCTTTGGAAAGAACTGACAACTGTATTTCTATATATGTGCAACAAACATTCAAAATTTTAATATTAAAAATAATATCACTTACAATAGCATCAAAAATATGAAACACTTAAGAATAATTATGATAGAAGATGTGAAAGACCTGCTCACTGAAGAATACAAGACATTGCTGAGAGAATCACAGACCTAAATAACCTGGACAATATAACTTGTTCATAAGTCAGAAGACTCAATATTGGAATGATTTCTTCTTCCCTTTAATAATAGAAACTATTGTACTTTCACTTCTCTTGGAGGTAGATGTGGCCATTTGACTATGTTCTGCCTGAAAGAATCTGAGCAGAAGAAGTATGTGTAACCTCTGGGTCATATCTTTTTTGCTTTCTGTTTTTCCTTCCAGGGGGCTAGGGAGAATGGAGACAGCACTCGAGAACAGTGCCTCTTCAAGTCTAGTCCCCTGACCAGCAACATCAGTATCACTTGGGAGCTTTTTAGAAATGCAGATTCTCAGTCCCCACCCCAGACATACTGAATCAGAAACCCTGGTCTTGGGGTCCAGCATTCTGTGTTTTAAAGAGCCCTCCAGGTCTGACACAGGCTAACGTTTGAAAACTGCTGCCCTCGGGAATGCAAAGCATCAAGTAGGACCTAGTTGGCTGATATCCTCACTGAGCAGAGTTGCCTACTCTCCCTGGACCACCAGCTTACCTTCACCCTCTTATATGATGGAGAAATAAACTTCTCTTGCTTGAGACTTTTATATATATATTTTTGCTCTTCTGAAATTTTTTTATTGGAGTACAGTTGATGTAGACTTTTGTAATTTTTGTCTATTTGTTATACCATCCCTAACTATGCCCCCTTCTTTCCTCCATGTGGTATTATCCTGTCCTTGTATCAGGGAAGATTCTCTTTTAGGATATTCTGTTTACCTCAATGATATCAAGAGCATCACTTCATGTCAAGGATTGTATAGGATTGTACACCGAAGGGTACATCATAATAATAGGTAGTACCTTTCCTATATAAATTTTGACACTTTGAAAAGTTGGATAAATAATAAAGTTACATAAAAATGCTATAGTCAAAGAGATATAAATTATCATATACAAGTCAGTCTTAAAAATTAAAATATGAAACATGCCATTTCCCTTTTTGCATAATTTCTCTTCTTTTTCTCTAACTTTGAAGAGGAACTATGAGGATTTTCCTTTCCCTTCAAAGTATTAACTTTTTCAATCTACTCCTATCATGTAGGTACTTTAGTCATCAATAGCAGCAAGAATTACCCTGAAGACTTGTGCAAACGAATTGAGAAGGTATGAATAGCCCTAGTTGCTGAAAGGAAAAGAAAAATACTTTAAATAATATTCACACTTGACTGTCCTAATCAAATCCTCAAGCAGGAAAAAAGAGAAAGAAATATGATGTAGAAAAAAATTCGTATTATTTTAATCATTTAGGTAGATAGAGAGAAACTTTTAGTCATACATATGTATATGTGTGTGTAGATAGATATCACAGATAGATAGATAGATACTTCCCAAAATATAGTGAAATACAGCCTAACTGTATTTCGTCAACTCTTGATGAAAATTTTTCAATGATTCATCATGAAGCCCTTCTTATGATGCTTGAATGAGCCTGTCAAAAACTTGAATACTTCCTAGTGACAGGAGATTCAAGTGTTCACAGCTCATTCAATAATCCACTTATTTGTTGAGCACCTACTCTGTACCAGGCAGCCTCTTCAATTTTTGAACAGCTATAATTGTTTAAAAGTTCTAACTCATGTCTAGATGAAATCCTCCTGTAAAGAGCTTCAACACCTCTTAAAGAGCTTCAACACAAAGTGTTTCTCCGTTGCAGAAACACAGTGTACTGGGAGTTGGGGACAGTGACACAACTGCCTCTAGGGACCTCACAGTGTCATGCGAGCAGGGGTAGGACATCTGACGGTGGAATAATAAATGCCAGTACACAGACATACAAAGTACTCTCTGAGAAACTGGATGCAGAAGCCACTACCTCTGCTCTGCTAAGGGAGTGGTCAGAGAAGGCTTCAAAGAGAGCATGGTATTAGAGAAAGGGTGAAAAGGACTCAAAATAAAAAGAACATTCCAGGTCCAAGGAATAGTATAAATACAAGCCTGGAAGCCTAAAAGAGCACAACATATTTGGAAACTTCAAGTGGCTCCGTATGTCCCGAATAAAAGGTTGTGGAGCAGAAGATAAGACTGACAGAAGTCTGTTAGAGGCAAATTAGGAAAACACTTGTTCTTCGTGACAAGGAGTTTGAACTCCAGGCTATGGGGAATCAGTAAAGAATGTTAAATGAGGAAGTGACATGATTGACATTCTTTTTTTAAATTTTATTAATCAGCTTTGTTTTAAGCAGATGTGGTGTATAATTCCCTAGAATTTTTAAAAAAATTTTTATTTTATATTAGAGTATAGTTGATTTACCACGCTGTGTTACTTTCAGGTGCACAGCAAAGTGACTAAGTTATACATAGACATATATCTATCCTTTTTCAAATTCTTTTCCTATTTAGGTTATTACAGAATATTGAGCAGAGTTCCCTGTGCTATACAGTAGGTCCTTGTTGGTTATCTGTTTTATACATAGTAGTGTGTATATGTCAATCCCAAACTCCCAATTTATCCCTCCCCCCCCTTTTCTCTTTGGTAACCATAAGTTTATTTTCTGATTTGAAAAATTACTCTGACTGAAGTTGAGGATGAACCAGAGAAAGGAGAAAACATAAGAAAGAATAGAGAGGAGACCTGTAAATGGTTTGTTTCTTCCCCTTTCCCTCTCCTACCTTCTCTCTGTTCCTTCCTTCTGAAATAGGAAATATGTCTAAACAAAGGTGATACGTGTGAGGAAGAGATGAACCAACAGATTTCAGAGGTAAGGAAGTAAAATCATCATCAGTACTTTTTGACCAGTCCAATATGGGGATTGAGGGAGAAGGCTCTAAGTCTGCCCCCTGGGGCATCACAGAATTCTTCCCTATGATAAACCTTCAGTCGTTTGAGAATGATTATCACATTCTTTCCCTCACCACTCAAAAAAGCACTCCTCTTCGAACTAAGAACAATAAAATGCCATTCCCCATCCTACTGTCCTCCAGTGCTTTGATTAGGTAAAGAGGGTGCCTTATCTAAAATTCCTCAACTCAACAATATACCCAAACTCAGTAAGTAGATAAATGCATTCTTCTTCAGCCTATAGGTATTTACACCAGCCAAAACATCCCCCTCGCTGTTCAGCTGTCAAGAAAATATATTAATGCTTCTAAATCAAGAACAAAAATAAAATCACTCAGAAATAAGTTTAACATTTCATATTTTTGGCACTTAAAATATTCCTCTATTTGTGCTATCCTGAGCATTTGACTTGCAAAGTGAAGTAGCCATAAATCAGGCTACTCTAATACCGCTCCTCGCAGACATTTGTCAGGAAAAATCATTAACATACTGGCTAAGAGAACACTAATAAAGCAGTGTAGTGCATTTCATTTGGTCCTTATTCGACAACAGCAAAGAGTTCCAAAGCAAAAGACAAAGAAAATTAGAATGATCGTTATCCTATACCCTGTCCTATTGATGAAGCACATTCTTGATGCTGGCAAAACTCCTGGACCTGATCTTTATTTTTTAACCTACTGATTCTTTTCCATCAGTGACAGACTTATTCTGCCACAAGAGATGGGTTTCCAACTTGGCCTGAGGGAGGCATGTGGGTTAGAAACAATATTGTCATTGGCCTACTTTTGGCAAGATTGGTGGAAAATCAAACAACTGTTATGTTTTGGAGTTGTGGGCTAATAGTGCCCTCTGTTTTCCATTTTAGCTCCCATCAACAGAATTACCAGATGGCTAAGAAGCCACTATAATAGAGGTAATGTTCCAATATAGTGGGAAAAGACCAACCCAATAAACACGCTAACATTTATCTAGTCACTTAAAATAGCAATCTAAATGTTTAAACATAAATTTTGTTAAAAGAATACATAGCAGAAACTCTTGAAGCCTCACTCCTTTCACCAGAATACTTGGTCTTTTTAGAGCAATATATTCATTGCAGATGCCAGCACTCTCAAAATATCTCATCCATCCTCCAAAATGCCAAACCTTATAACCCAGTGGACCACAATCACCTGCAAGATTTGTAAGATTCTTCCTAAACCCCCCAGAGATTCTGAGTCAGTGGGTCTATGATACAGCATAAGAATCTGTAATTTTAAAGAATTTTTCCAGATGACAGGGGAACCATTTAAAGAAGTGTGAGGTCTACCTCTGGGAGAAATTTTTAAATAAGGGTGTTGGACAGGGAAGCAATCATTTGGGTGGATTTTCAGTTTACATATATCCTCTCCTCCCACCCACAGGTTTCTTCATGCCTCCTAGTGGATGGAGGGTGAAGTACTCAGGGTGGATGTGATCCCTTGATGCTCTTTGGAATAAAGAATCATGGAACTGCTTGGAGAAAAAACAAAAACAAAAAGCTTCCTCTCTTCAAGTGTGAACATGTAAAACTAGTAGGATTCAATTATAGAACCACTGTTTCCTTCAACACCCTCAATTTTGGTTCATTCTATGGGGTTAATGCTTCCTCTGCTCCCGAAAGAAATTCTGGGAAGATGGAATTAGTTTTTGCAGGCATTCTCAGATTAGAAAGTCGTTTTGTCTGAAAAAGAGTCTCATAATTGAAAGTCAAAATTACAGAATTTAAAGCTAAAATTTCCCTCCTCCCCCTGTTCGGACCTGCACTCCCAATGGGGACCCACACATTCAACCTTTTCTCAATTTCCCCTCTTGCTTCTCCCTTTCCTCCATCTCATTCAGTCAGCTTCCTCTCCCCTACGCAAGATTGAAGGTGGAACTGGGGTCAGGAGAGGGAAGGGAGAAGAGGTAAGGACACAGAGAGGAGGTCTTGCCTGACTAAAACCGATGCAATCTGCCACTGGCTCCCTCTGGCTGGCTACTGTGTAAAGCTGACTCACTCATGAGGTGCATGAGTGTTCTTTGTGGAGCTCGTGCCCTCACTGAGACCTGTCACACACAGAACTAGGAAAATCGCTTTGCTCTGGCTCCTGGCTCACAGGTCCTGCAGCAGCTCCTGACTTCCTGCCGCCTTTCTCAATGAGCTCTCTTGCCCTACCCGCCCCAAGTGCTTGGGCAGGATTCAAGGCAGTCCAAGACCAGCTTTCTTTCTCACAGGTGGCCCACATTTGATCCATGGAAAAGACTCATGTCATTCTCTGTCCCATCATCCAAGCAGGGAGCTCTAACCAGAGAATCTTGCTTTTAGGTGCTTAAAGCATGTGTCAGACATCGGTCAACTCTGCCCCGTGAACAACAGGAAACCAATGTATTCCTTTGAAGCATATTTTGCTTGACTTAAAGCAAGAAGAAGCCTCTCCTACTTCATCTCCATGAGGAAAGGGGATGAGCAACATACTAAAAACTCTCTCTAAAGAGTCGTCTCTTATATCTCCAACAAAGTCCTCTCAATCTCTCCAACTTCTTTCATAGACTGGCACCAGATGATCTGCAAAATCAGTCCATAACTACCATCTTCTCAAAATGTGTCTAAGTGAGGCTGCACCTCACTTGGCATGCAGTGCTTCTATTGTCTTGCGGCCTCAGGGATTTAAAGAGTTCCCTTTTACATTCGGGTGGCTAAAATCCTAGTCTTTTAGGCTGCCAAACTGAGAAGGGCAATGAATTTCCATTAGAGGATCTGAACATGCCCTGCATTCACTTGACCCTTTGACATTTGAAATCTGGGCAGACTGGCAGGTCCCGTTTGCCAAGGAGCAATTACTTCTGTAGTAATTAGGTCTGAAATCATGTTGCCTCTTTGAATCAAAAGCAGTTATCTGCACGATATAACATTCAACCAGTGCAGACACAGAAGAGAAAATAAACAGCCAATGTTTCTTCCACCAGATGCAGCACTGAATTTCACACAGATAAAGATTCTGAGAGTATTAAACATTACAAGACTATAATCATAAAAATACCAAAGACTTTTTTTTTTAAATTTCTCTTTGGCTGCGTTGGGTCTTTATTGCTGCACTCGGGCTTTCTCTAGTTGCGGCAAGCAGGGGCTACTCTTTGTTGCAGTGCGCAGGCTTCTCCTTGCAGTGGCTTCTCTTGTTGCGGAGCATGGATTGTAGGCGCACGGGCTTCAGTAGTTGTGGCTCGTGAGCTCTAGAGCACAGACTCAGTAGTTGTGGCGCACAGGCTTAGTTGCTCTGTGGCATGTGGGATCTTCCCCGACCAGGGCTCAAACCCACGTCCCCTGCATTGGCAAGCGGATTCTTAACCACTGCACCACGAGGGAAGCCCCCAAAGAGATTTATTGACTAAAGCCATATTATTGTTATTTCTACTACAATAGGGAAAGAACAGGGGAGCAAAGTGAGGAAAAAGAAGGAATCTTAAGTGGTAAATGGAAAGCAAAAATTTAGATATATCAAGTACTCTGAAGATCAGCTAGTTTGATTGCTTTGTTTTACATAAAATAATAACAATAATAATAGGCAACCCTACTGAGCATTTACTATGCCTTAAGCACATTCTATATGTTAGCTCATTTAATCATCACATATATATGAAAGACTGTGGTAGATTAGATTATTGTTCTTGGGTGTTCACTCATTCCCATTCTCTGCTATGCAACCTCACGGCACGTTATAGAGGGCAGAGTATATTTCTCTACCCCATTGATGTTGGGCTTGGCCATGTGACTTACTTTGACTAATGGGTTGTTAGCACATGTAACACAGATGTGTTTGTGTAATTTGACTTGTCATCCTGAATTCTTGAGATTGTTGTTGGTTCAAGAGGAATGAAGAAACATATGGAGCAGACCTAAACTCAACCTGAAACCTAGAGCCAAGGTCAACCAACGAGCATCTTCAAGCAGATATGACCCAACAAACTTGCAGGACCATGAGCCAGGAAAATGAATGCTGTGTAAGTTGCTGAGTTCTGGGCAGATTGGGATGTGGCATTATTTTGGCAACAGCTGACTAACATGGAGACTTAGACAAAGAAAAAAAATTTTTGCCTATGACCACTACCAAAATAGAGTTCAGAATAGTCATATTCCCAGTTTTCTCCCATACTACCAACTTATCTCAATTTAGATACCTTGACTCTAACCTGTGGTCACTGCTGGATGTTAAGAATTTTATTGGGAAAAGAGTTCTATATGAAACTCACAGAAATTCTGAATTACTAAGAGAACTAAAAATTTCCTCCTCCCTATTTTTGTTTTTGCTTTTGTTTTTGCTGTGCATGAGATAAAGACAAGCAAAAGGACATCTACAGTTTGACTCAAGCAACATATCAGCTTTAGAATGAACAAGAATAAAGCAAATTGGCAAAAGTTTTTCATGCAAAATGAACCATCAAATCCCAGGACTAGAAGCATATAAATCCTTGGCATTAATCAATGGGTATTTATTGAGTGCTCATGCAACGTTAAGCTGAGGGCAAAGATGGCAGTGGGGAGTGGTTGCTTACTGAGTGGTTAAAAATAAAAGTATGAAAGAGAGATCTTCCCTTGAGAAATTTTATCCTCATTAAAAAGTAACTCTTGTGACTTCCTTGTTGGCGCGGTGGTTAAGAATCTGCCTGCCAATGCAGGGGTCATGGGTTCGATCCCTGGTGCAGGAAGATCTCACATGCCGCGGAGCACCTAAGCCTGTGCACCACAACTACTGAGCTTGTGCTCTGGAGCCCGTGAGCCACAACTACTGAAGCCCGTGTGCTCTAGGGCCCGCATGCCGCAACTACTGAGACCGAGTGCTGCAACTACTGAAGTCTTTGTGCCTAGAGCCCGTGCTCTGCAATAAGAGAAGCCACCTCAATGAGAAGTCCATGCACCTCAATGAAGAGTAGCCCCCAATCGCCACAACTAGAGAAAGTCTGCGTGCAGCAACGAAGACCCAACATGGCCAAAAATAATAAATAAAATTTTTTTTAAAAAAGTAACTCTCATAGTTTCAAATCATTGCTTCAAATCCCAAAACAAAACAACAACAACAACAAAAAATCCCAAAACATTCAGAACTGCATGGAAAGTCTTAATTTGCTTCAAAAATAAATTCCAAATTTGCTAACAAACAAAAACATCTACCCCACCCTCAAATAAAACCTACAGCAAACATCAACACAATAGTGAAACTTTTAGAGCATTAACTTTAAAATTAGAAAAAAGGCAAAAGCCTGATATCACCATTTCTATTCACATTATACAGGATATCTGAACCAGTAAAATAAGAAAAAGAAAATAAGTCAAAAACATGAGAACTAAACAGGAAAAGTCAACAGCCATCATTTTATGCTTGTATACATAGAAAACTCAAAAAAAAATTATATAGGTAAAGTGTTAGAACTATTAAGACTTTTTTTTTTTTTTGCGGTACACGGGCCTCTCACTGCCGTGGCCTCTCCCGTTGCGGGGCACAGGCTCCAGACGCGCAGGCTCCGCGGCCATGGCTCACTGGCCCAGCCGCTCCGCGGCATGTGGGATCCTCCTGGACCGGGGCACGAACCCGTGTCCCCTGCATCGGCAGGCAGACTCTCCACCACTGCGCCACCAGGGAAGCCCACTATTAAGACATTTTAACAAGGTAGCTAGAGATAAGATTATTAGTTTTAAAATCCATATTAAAAAGTTGATTGTACATTTACACACCAGGAACATTTACAATACACAACTTCTAAAAATACCCCCCTTAAAAATCAAAACTTAAAAAAAGAGTTGTATAAATAAATTTCACAAAATCTTTGCAAGATCTCCAAGAAGAAAAATATATTACTTCACTGGAAGGCATGAAAGATGACTTAAATAAATGAGAGACATACCATGTTCATGGATTACATGAACATGTATGTATTCTAACCATATCAGTTATCCCTAACATGTTCTGTATATTCAATTTAATTCTAATCACAGTTCAGTAGGTTTTATGGAACACTAAAAGCTAATTTTTAAATCATATGTAGATTAATGGGTAAATAGAGAGATGGACATTTATGCGACAAAGCAATATGGCAAAAGGTTAATTATAGAATCTAAGTAGTGGGTTCATGGGTGTTTGTTTGCTATAAAATTCTTTCAACTTCTTTTCATTCTTGGAACTTTTCATAATAAAATGTTGGGGGAAAATCATATGGAAATGTGAACAGCTCAGAATAGCCCAAACACTCTTGAAAAGGAAGAGCCAGGTGCTTTACCACACAGGAAAATTTTGAATAAAAATTATAATAATTAAGAGAGTGTGGCATTGGTATGGGAACAGAAAAACAAATCAATGGACTATAATAGAAATCAGGCATTTATGAAAACCTGATTTATTTCAGATCTGACATTATAGATCACTGGGGAAAGGGTGGATCATTCATTAAATCGTTCTAGGAAAACTGGTATGCAAATAAAAAATAATTAAAATGTTAACAACAAAACTTTAAAACTCAGGAAAAAAATCAAGAGAATATCTTTTAAATATCTTTAAATTAATCAAGGCACAAAAAAGTATATAATAAAACCTTTTGCAAAAAGAGTTTAAAACAGAGAAGATTGGGACTTCCGGGAAGATGGCGGAAGAGTAAGACGCGGAGATCACCTTCCTCTCCACAGATACACCAGAAATACATCTACGCGTGGAACAACTCCTACGGAGCACCTACTGAACGCTGGCAGAAGACCTCAGACCTCCCAAAAGGCAAGGAACCCCCCACGTACCTGGTTAGGGCAAAAGAAAACACTAAACAGAGACAAAAGGATAGGGACGGGTCCTGCACCAGCGGGAGAGAGCTGTGAAGGAGGAAAAGTGTCCACACACTAGGAAGCCCCTTCACGGGTGGAGACTTCGGGAGGCGGAGTGGGGGAGCTTGGGAGCCGTGGAGGAGAGCACAGCAACAGGGGTGTGGAGGGCAAAGCGGACAGATTCCAGCGCAGAGGATCGGGGCCGACCGGCACTCACCAGCCGAGAGGCTTGTCTGCTCGCCCGCCGGGGCGGGCGGGACTGGGAGCTGAGGCTCCGGCTTTTGTCGGAGCGCTGGGAGAGGACTGAGGTTGGCGGCGTGAACACAGCCTGCAGGCCGTTGGTGCGCCGCGGCTGGCCGGGAGAGAGTCCGGGGAGGGGTCTGGACCTGCCGAAGAGGCAAGAGACTTTTACGTCCCTCTTTGTTTCTTGGTGCACGAGGAGAGGGGATTAAGAATGCTGCTTGAGAGAGCTCCAGGGACGGGCGCGAGCCGCGGCTAAGAGTGCGGAGCCCAGAGACGGACATGGGACGCTAAGGCCGCTGCTGCCGCAGCCAGGAGGCCTGTGTGCGAACACAGGTCACTAGCCACACGCCCTTCCGGGGAGCCTGTGCAGCCTGCCACTGCTAGGGTCCCGGGATCCAGGGACGGCTCCCCCGGGAGAGCGCTCGGCGCGCCTCAGGCTGCAGCGTCACGCCGGCCTCTGCCGCTGCAGGCCCGCCCCGCACTCCGTGACCCTCCCTACCCCCCGGCCTGGGTGAGCCAGAGCCTCCGAATCAGCGGCTCCTTTAACCCCGTCCTGTCTGAGCAAAGAACAGACGCCCTCCGGCGACCTACACGCACAGGCGGGGCCAAATCCAAAGCTGAGCCCCTGGGAACTGTGAGAACAAAGAAGAGAAAGGGAAATCTCTCCCAGGAGCCTCAGAAGCAGCGGATTAAAGCTCCACAATCAACTTGATATACCCTGCATCTGTGGAATACCTGAATAGACAACGAATCATCCCAAATTAAGGAGCCCTGTGGATGAAAGGCTCTTGGTGCTGCAGCCAGGAGTCAGTGCTGTGCCTCTGAGGTGGGAGAGCCAACTTCAGGACACTGGTCCACAAGAGGCCTCCCAGCTGCACATAATATCAAACAGCAAAAATCTCCGAGAGATCTCCATCTCAACTCCAGCGCCCAGCTTCACTCAACGACCAGCAAGCTACAGTGCTGGACATCCTATGCCAAACAACTAGCAAGACAGGAACACAACCCCACCCATTAGCAGAGAGGCTGCCCAAAATCATAATAAGTCTACAGACACCCCAAAACACACCACCAAACGTGGACCTGCCCACCAGAAAGACAAGATCCAGCCTCATCCACCAGAACACAGGCACTAGTACCCTCCACCAGGAAGCCTACACAACCCACTGAACCAACCTTAGCCACTGGGGACAGACACAAAAAACAACAGGAACTACGAACCTTCAGCCTGCATAAAAGGAGACCCCAAAAACACTAAGATAAGCAAAATGAAAAGACAGAAAAACACACAGCAGAGGAAGGAGCAAGATAAAAACCCACCAGACCTAACAAATGAAGAGGAAATAGGCAGTCTACCTGAAAAAGAATTCAGAATAATGATAGTAAGGTTGATCTGAAATCTTGGAGATAGAATGGACAATAGAATGGACAAATTGCAAGAATCAGTTAACAAGGACCTAGAAGAACTAAAGATGAAACAAGCAACGATGAACAACACAATAAATGAAATTAAAAGTACTCTAGATGGGATCAATAGCAGAATAACTGAGGCAGAAGAACGGATAAGTGACCTGGAAGATAAAATAGTGGAAATAACTACTGCAGAGCAGAATAAAGAAAAAAGAATGAAAAGAACTGAGGACAGTCTCAGAGACCTCTGGGACAACATTAAACGCACCAACATTCGAATTATAGGGGTTCCAGAAGAAGAAGAGAAAAAGAAAGGGACTGAGAAAATATTTGAAGAGATTATAGTTGAAAACTTCCCTAATATGGGAAAGGAAATAGTTAATCAAGTCCAGGAAGCACAGAGAGTCCCATACAGGATAAATCCAAGGAGAAATACGCTAAGACACATATTAATCAAACTGTCAAAAATTAAATACAAAGAAAACATATTAAAAGCAGCAAGGGAAAAACAACAAATAACACACAAGGGAATCCCCATAAGGTTAACAGCTGATCTTTCAGCAGAAACTCTGCAGGCCAGAAGGGAGTGGCAGGACATATTGAAAGTGTTGAAGGAGAAAAACCTGCAACCAAGATTACTCTACCCAGCAAGGATCTCATTCCGATTTGATGGAGAAATTAAAACCTTTACAGACAAGCAAAAGCTGAGAGAGTTTAGCACCACCAAACCAGCTCTACAACAACTGCTAAAGGAACTTCTCTAGGCAAGAAACACAAAAGAAGAAAGGACCTACAATAACGAACCCAAAACAATTAAGAAAATGGGAATAGGAACACACATATCGATAATTACCTTAAATGTAAATGGACTAAATGCTCCCACCAAAAGACACAGATTGGCTGAATGGATACAAAAACAAGACCCATATATTTGCTGTCTACAAGAGACCCACTTCAGACCTAGAGACACATACAGACTGAAAGTAAGGGGATGGAAAAAGGTATTTCATGCAAATGGAAACCAAAAGAAAGCTGGAGTAGCAATTCTCATATCAGACAAAATAGACTTTAAAACAAAGACTATTAGAAGAGACAAAGAAGGACACTACATAATAAGCAGAAACTTAAGGTGATACTTCACAGAGCAATGGTCCAAAGGGTTAGGGGACAAAACAATTGTGATGTTTTTATTCCTAATTTTGCTTCCAAATTCACTCACAAGTTACTTATAAAAACTTACTTTGGTTCCTTATATAAGCACTGGTACAAAGAAAAATTGCATGCTCATATAATCCTATGTACTTTCCGAGGAAGGGTCTGAGTTTTTAATATTCAGTTCCCAAGAAAGACATTCTTATATTTAAATGACTAGATAGACACAAACACATCTTACCTATAGTAGATGTTGATTATAAAATAATTTAAACAAGATTATTAAATGAATTAATAATGTAAAAAAAAAAGAGCACAAAATAAGAAACCTACATATACTCAGATTTCCACAAAATTTTTCTTTTTTTTTTTTTTCAAAATTTTTCTTTTAAAAAGCTACATTCATGCCTAAAAACTTCCAGACATTTAATACCTCTCTACTATCTAACCATCTAATTTCAACTATCAAAATAAAAACTCCTTTGTCTTTTTTCTCTGAGGATTGCCTCAAGAAAAACCTATTAACCAAATCTAACTAATTTTGGCTTTCTATAAATTTTCTTGGCAAAGCATTCAGCAGCAATAAAATATTTTATCTAAAAATGCAAAAAAAAAAAACCAGAGAAGATTAAGATATATATATATATATTAGGGTTACTAAAAGGATAAGGAAAACATTTTTAAAATTTATGGAGTGTTTTTCTTCTCATGCCAATAACACTCTTGCAAACATGGTGAACATTTTTAAAATCCACTGGACTTTCTGTAAGAAGGGTGGCAACGCCAGCCCCCCAAAATGACAGTACAAGAAGGACAAGGGTCCTCAGTATGCCCAGGGAAAGCAGCATTATAACAGGAATCAGAGCGACTATGGTAAGCATAGACTAAGCTGTTTTTTCTAGGAAAAGGCTAAAACTACAAAGAAGATTGCACTAAGGCTTGAACGTATTGAGCCCAAATGTAGATCTAAAAGAATCCTGGATATTTAGAGATGCAAGCTTTGGAACTGGGAGGAGATAAGAGAAAGGGCCAAGGGATCCAGATCTAAGCTTCATCCTTTGTTTTGTTATGAAGACAATACAATTTTGAGGTTATGTTCACTTCATTTGGTTGCTTTGTTCTTCGGGGAGGGAAATAAGCTAGTGTCATCAACAAAACTCCCCTTGTGGGGAAATTTACACTTTAAAAAATTGTGTGGAGTGGAGGGATGAGGGTACAATTTGGAATGAGCATATCGGGAGCCACAGGTGTAGTAGTAATGATCTATTTTTTTAATTGGGTGATATATATGAATGTTTATTTTATTTATAGTTATAAAACTGGATACATACTATTTTATATATGATATAATAGGCAAATTAAAGATTTTAGGTCAAATGCAGGATGCTAAGAAACCTAATAGGAAAGTAAAAAATCTAAAAAGCTAATCGAGATAGAAAGATAAGCAAACTCTCTTAAAACCTTAACGTTTTCATGTCCCTCAACTTTAAAGAAAATAAGCCAAAATAAAGGTGGCACTAGCTTATATTTTACTTTAGTAAATTTGGTAAGGCATCCATGAAGTATAATCTAGAAGCTTAAAAACTACACAGGACTTCATGAAGTTCTTTTTTATTAGCCTTTCAAAATTTATGAACTGTAGCTAAGTATGTCTTTCTGTCTTAGGAAAGAGAGCAAGGGAGTGGAAATTATGACCAAATATCCTTCCCTCCCTCCTTCCTTCCATCCTTTCTCTCTCCTTCTGTATTAATTTTAATTTTCTAATACTGTACAATGAATTACAAAAAGAAGAAGAAGAAGAAGGAGAAGGAGAAGGGGAGGAAGAAGAAGAAGAGGAAGAAGAAGAGGAAGAAGAAGATATTAGAATATCCATAGGAGTTCTGTTTTGCGTTAGCACCAGAGGTGTTTTCAAGTGTATCAGACCTCCTCGATGCTGTAAAACAGAATCCATTAACTCAGTCTCGTTTAATCATTCTAGAAGCAACAGTAACAGCAGCAGAATGAAAGTCAAATCCAGAGTGAATTAGTCATAGCTTTTCTGTGATGCTGGTTTTGTTTTTTTGTTTTTTTTTTTTTTACTTTTTTTTTTTTTTTTTTTTTTTTTTTTTGCGGTACGCGGGCCTCTCACTGTTGTGGCCTCTCCCGTTGCGGAGCACAGGCTCCGGACGCGCAGGCTCAGCAGCCATGGCTCACGGGCTTAGTCGCTCCGCGGCATGTGGGATCTTCCCGGACCGGGGCACGAAACCGTGTCCCCTGCATCGGCAGGCGGACTCTCAACCACTGCGCCACCAGGGAAGCCCCTGTTTTTTTTTTTTTAATGGCATTAGCTAACATTTTTATCCCACTGACCCCTGTACCGTCCGAATTGTATACAGCATGTATACTCACCACGGAGAAGCACACTCCTCTTCTGTCTTATTTCTTCCTCGTCTCTTTACAGCCTGTGGTGCTATCTTGGGGCCTTAGAGGCATTTCATCCAAATATCCACATTCGCACAAAATGTTCCAACACCTTCCCAGTACAATCCTTGACATTTTCCCTGCCCTCCCTGAGAAGCATGTGCTGTGAACCTGCTCCTTCTTGCATGTGAAATGGCAGCTGGGCTCATTAATGGTTCCCTCAGATCCTCTACGTCCTTTATTCCTCAAAACAAACTCTTTGGCTCCATTCATAACAGGTCTGATGGCACCCTAAATAAAGTGCCGAGACTTTGCTTCCCATTAAAGGGTACGGGTTAGACATGGATGGAGGTATAAAATGGTACGTGTCCTATCAAAGTATTCCCAGATTCCCTTAATTACACTTAGGGAGTTGTTCCCTTTGAATCCCCTAAACAGGTGGTGAGTGATGTTTTCTTTTTCCCTCAGGGGCTACTAGCCTACAATATAATCATTTAACTGGGAAACACACGGGTTATGCTGAAGTCATTCATTTTATATATATCTGGTATACCTAGCATTACTGAGCATATATGGTTACCATGCACTGTGTGAAGCAATTTATATGCATTATTTTTACCAATCTTTATAACTCTGTAAGTTATGTTTAATTACCAATATCCATTTAAACATAAGGAGACTGAGGTACAGGGAGTGTATTAATGTGTCCGAAGTCACTCAGCTAGCAAGTGGCCAGACCAGGAATCAGACCTGGTCAGTCTGGCCCCAGAGCCTGAGCCATACTCACTGACTGCCTTCCCCTTCACCCTGGGTGAAGCTCTGCAGTAGGTCCTAGAGTCATGTGCATGGATGCTGAAGACAATATTTCTGCCCCACATCCACCCAGAGCATAAATTCCAAGAAAAACACCTTAAAATCTATTACAGAGCTAAGAACAGAGTGGTGGTCCAGCATGGAAAATGGAATAACTAACTCAGCCTAGAGGATTGAAGAAAGCTTCCCCAGGGGAGTGACATTCAAGCCACAAATGTGACAAAGAATATCTGAGGAAGAACAGACTATATACTATAAAGTACAATGTTATAAAAGGGGATGTACCAGGAAAGGCAAAAAGCTTGATATGATGGCACGAGACGTGGGACCATGGAGAGAGGAAGAGGATGAGAGTGACAAGAGACTGAAAGGTTAAGTTAGGCCTTAACTGTGATGCTAAAAAGTCTGCATATTGTTTTCAGGTAAGGGAGCCAACTGCTTTTAAGCAAAAATATTACATTATTAACGTTAACTCTTGGGTTGCTTTTTTTTTTTTTTTTAAAGAATATTAGCCAAGTTAAAGTACAGATAATGGAGTAGAGAGAAAGACCAGAAGAAAAGGCACCTGTTTGGAAGCCAAGACAATAGCAAAAGCAAGACATAAAGAAGGGCGGCTTCCCTGGTGGCACAGTGGTTAAGAATCCACCTGCCAACGCAGGGGACACGGGTTCGAGCCCTGGTCTGGGAAGATCTCACATGCCGCAGAACAACTAAGCCCGTGCACCACAACTACTGAGCCTGCACTCTAGCGTCCATGAGCCACAACTATCGAGCCCGCAGTGCTGCAACTACTGAAGCCCACACGCCTAGAGCCCGTGCTCTGCAACAAGAGAAGCCACCGCAATGAGAAGCCTGCGCACAGCAAAGAAGAGTAGCCCCCGCTCGCTGCAACTAGAGAAAGCCCGTGTGCAGCAACGAAGACCCAACACAGCCAAAAATAAATAAAATAAAATTAATTTTTTAAAAAAATGCTTTTAGAAAAAAGACATAAAAAGGGCCTGAAGCAGATCAGTGGGAAGGAAAGGCCAGAACAAGACACAGGAAAAAATTTCTCCACACGACTTACTCCACCATTTTCATACCATATAGTTACTTAATAATTTGTTTATTTTCTGTCTCTCACTAGATTATAAGTTCCATGAAAACTTACAAGGATTTTTGCTGAATCCTTAGTGCCTAGAACACTGCCCCACAGAACCTCCATAAATATGTTTAGAATAAGTGAAGTAAATTCAAAGGAACTGAGGGATAAATTGGATTTAAGAGATGAGAGAGTTAAATGACTGAAACTTCTAGCTAAGGAAACTGAATGGATGGTGATAGAGCTCAAGAACCCACAAGACAGCTTTAAAGTGTCTACAGAATTCAGATTGATATATGTTGAAGGCTGTTTAATGTTTGGAACTGGAACACCAGGGAAAAGTTGAGACTGATTTTAGAGATTTTGGAGTCATCAGTATAGAGTTAGAAAGAGTCCTGAAGTCATGGAAATGGACAAAACCAGGCAGAGCCCGTGAGAGGGAAGGAGAAGAGAAGTAAGGAAACCACGAGCAACCACAAAATTTAAGAGATATTATAACCAAGAAGGACTCTATGGGGCTTTCCCAGGAAAGACCCCCCACCTCCCCTCCCCATGTCCCCTCTGCCTGCCTCTTGTTTGTAGAAAAACTTTAGCCAAAGAAAAATAAATTTAAACAGAGAAATGAGAAAATGCAAAAAGCAAAGGAAAATAGTCAAATAAGACAAAATAGTAATAGTTCAACCATTAAGCAAAGTCAAGGACCTTTAGTTCCTCCTCAAGGGCTATAGATAATATTTGGAGCCATATCCTTCGAGCTGCTTTGCAGAGTCTGAAACCCCCACCAGGTGGAAGGAGTTAACTACATGATGACCAGACTGTAGCCATGACATGAGTTGCTCCATCTTACACAATTCCGAGAACAGGTCTCAAGGGGAACGGGAAGGAACTAGCCCTGGAACTGAAGATTAACTGTACCTAAAACAATCAAGATGACACTGATCAGACCACCACATGACCAGTTTCAAGATGATTGTTGGAGCTGACTGTGCTGTTCTGCATGTAACCCCCTCCCTCTGCCTATACACCTTTGAAACTCCCCTTTAAAGGCTCCTGCCCTGTGAGGGGCAGTTGGGAGTTGGTTCTCTGGGACATGAGTCCACCTTCTCCCCAGGTTGCTGGCCTCCTGAATAAAGCAACCTTTCCTTTCCCACCAACACTTCTCTCTCGAGCATTGGCTTTCAAGCAGTGAGCAGCCAGACCTGAATTTGTTGACAATAGAAGCGCCTGTAACAGAAATAAAGAAGAAACAGTGAGAAAGCTAAGAGGAAAACTGGGAGAGAAGGGTGTTCTGGAAAAACCAGAGGGGAGAGTCTTGAAAAGCAGAGCCTGGGGTTGAGTTGTGCCATTAACCTTATCTGAGTAAAATCAAATGAAGATAGAAATCAACTATACTTCAATTAAAAATTTTTTTCATAAAAATAAATAAGTAAATAGAAAAAATTGAATAAAGATAGAAAATAGGACTTTTTTCCTTTATTAAAAAAAAAAACCACAACTTGCACCAGGGCACATGGACTGGCAGGCAGAGCAACACTTCCCCTTGAGCCGAGGATCTTTGTAAAGGACAAAACCTGCTCGACTCCCAGGAGGTGGTCCTTGCTAGGAATTAGGCAAGGAATTATTTCAGGGTAGTGAGACCAGAATGCAAGGACCAATAGAGTCATCAATCTAAGATAACGGAGAAAAGAAAAGTAAAGGAGAACAGGGCAGAAGATGGAAACAATCCATCTTTGAGTTTAAGGAGCATGGGGAAGGTTTGAATCAGAGGAAGATAGAACTTGTTAAAGGTTAGAAAAAGGGTGATCTGATCTGTATTGATAGTTCACCTGAGGTTGGATCCTAGTGCCACAAATTGCACAGGTGTGTAATTTTTTCCAACAGCGTTCAGAAGTTCAGTAACAGGAGCAAAGAAAGCAAGTGGTTAGCTTCATCTTAAATTTCTGTAGAAATTTACATAATGCTCTACTACCCATTTTAAAAATTGACAGCAATCACAAAAGTCTAGACTGTAGGAAACTATAGGAAAAATAATTTTAGTTCCCTCAACAAATAAATCATAAGTTGAAAGAGAGAGAAAGAAAGCAGGAATCTGTACATTGAAAAAATATGAAGAGAAGGAGCAACGCATCACAATGTGGGGACATATTTGGATACTGATTCCAGCAGACAAATTATAAAATAATATTTAAAAATTGGCATGACAGGCATTAGAAATGTGAACATTAACTGGGTTTTGTGCTATTAAGGAATTACTCACATTTTTGGAGTAACATTGCCATTGTGGTTTTGCTTAAGAGTCCTCAGGTTTGAGAGATTGATACAGACACACTTACAGATGAACTTGGTACAGGGCTGGAGCTTGCTTCAAAATAATCTGGGAAGGGCTTCCCTGGTGGCGCAGTGGTTGAGAGTCCGCCTGCCAATGCAGGGGACACGGGTTCGTGCCCCGGTCCGGGAAGATCCCACATGCCGCGGCTCGGCTGGGCCCGTGAGCCCTGGCCGCTGAGCCTGCGCGTCCGGAGCCTGTGCTCCGCAACGGGAGAGGCCACAACAGTGAGAGGCCCGGGTACCCCCCAACCAAAAAAAAAAAAAAAACCTGGGAAGTGGGAAAGTGGGTGGGGACATAGGTAAAGTAAAATTGGCTATGAATTGATAACTGCAGCTGGGTGATAGGTACGTAGGGATTCATTATACTATTCCGTGCACTTTCATATAGGTTTCAATTTTTCTATAACAGATTTTGTTTAAGGACAAAACAAGATTCTCTTCAGTGAATAATGGAAAAATTGCATTACTCCTAATCATGGCCAGTTAGGGAGATAAGGAAAGAGAGGGGAAATTTTTAAAGGGAGGATACACAAGTCAGAAAAAGGCAGAAAGATGAAAAGGACTGGAACACAGAGAAATAAAGGCATAAATACAAACAGAAAAAGAGGAAGCAACCAAGTGAAAGACAGACTTGTGAAATGACATTACCACCTTGTGGTCTTTTAGGATATTGCCCCTAAATACTCCAGCCATGATGTTTTTTCACACCTGTAGGCATTTGTGGGGATGTCATGCCTACACTTGCACCAGGTGTAACTGAGGTCATGGCCATACCTAAGCTTCTGTCTGGAGGTTTATTATTTGTGACTGAAATTTAGTTGACTCTCCTAATATTTTCAGACTGTACTTCCACTCATTCTCACAAGGTTCCCACATTTACTAAGTTTTATCATCCTGAATGTCCCACTTTATATATTCAGGATTAGCTTCTAGTTTGGTATTTCAGGACTTTGTGAACAAATCTTTGTTCACCTTATCCAAACCCTTAGTGTATTTTATTTTATTTTATTTTTTAAAAACAGCTTTATCGAGATATAATTGATATCCAAAAAATTGGACATATTTAATGCATACAATTTGATGACTTTGGAGATATGCCAAAACCATCAGGACAATCAAGGTAATAAACCTATTCATCACCTCTATTTGTTACATCATCTACTTGCCACTCTAACTCCAGCCTAATCTTAATTTCCAATTCCTCCATCTCCTTGTGCAGTCCACTCACGTTTCTCTAACCTTGTCCAACTCCACAGAAGTTACTTTTCATTGCAGTATATGACAGAGCAGCATACGGTATTCATACAGTGTGGGAGTGCCCCCACGAGACAAAGGAAAGGATTGGAAATGTGGAACCAAAGGGATTCTATAGCTAAAGTGGCCCCACTATTCAGTCAGATGACCCAAAGAACATTCCATCTCATACTCAACAGCCCAAATAGCCCCGATGCGATTGCTATCACCTGGTATTATCTTTTAAATTCCGCCTCCTCTCCGTCCACATTCCTCCTGTGTGAGCTCTTGCTGGACTCCCTGGCATGGACTATGCTAGTCTCCAAGCTAGCCTCCTTGCTTCCATCCGGTAGTGCCCTCACCTGACCCTCCACACTGCATCTAGTTACTTCTCCAAGATGCAGAGCAATCCTGTGATTCTCCGCTTAATACCTTCCAGGATTTCCTAACATCCACGAGAAAAAAAATCCTAAATGCAGACCGCCAAGCTCTTCCCAACACAATTCCTGCTTTCTAGTCTTATCCACTGCAGTGTCCCCAACGTACACACTCCGCTCCAGCCATGCCAGCCTGCTTGCTATTCCCAAGAAGGCCACTGAATGTGTCACACTCCCTTGCCTTGGCACAGATTGTTATTTCCGTCTGAAAACCCATTCTTATGCCTGGTTAACTCCTAATCTTGGTTTGTCTTAACTTAGACACTGAGTTAAGACTCAGACCTAACACAGCTGACTGCACTTTCCACCTGAGTGTTCCCATAGCACCTTAACGCTATTCCACTTAACTTATTGTGTTGTGATGATGTGTTTACAGGTCTCTCTACAGCCCTGCCTCTAGCCCCCTTAGACTCAAATGGAAGACAACTGGAACTGTGCTGTACTTATTTAAGCGTTCCCAGAACTTAGCACAGTGGCCCGCAAGGCGTGGGTATGCAATAAAGATTGGCTGCCTTCTCCTCTGCAGCTATTTGTGGAAATCTGATCTCCAAAGTATAGAGTGGGTGGCCAGAGCTTTAATGAAGAAAAGAGATACCATTTGGAGCTGATTGGGTTGGGTATTTTTTAATGATACTTAGCCAGTGTTAGCAAGGATTCTCTCTTAAACTTCAGTGAGGAAGTAAAAATGTGTTCAAGTCTTGCAGAAGTAAATACAACAAAATATATCAAACATATGTATATCATTAAACCCAGAATTCCACGTGTAGGAACTGAAATTGACAATATGCACAAAAACCTTGATACAAGAATATTTGTCACAGCAGTATTGATACAGCCTAAAAAAAAATCTGGGAACCCAAAATGTCGAGAATAGGAGCTTTAAAAAGCAAATTGCAGTATAACCATATGATGGAATTCTAGGCAGTCATTAAAAATTATATAACATGAAATTTAAAATTATTCTCTTGAAAAGCAAAAAACAAACGCTGGTTATAAAACAACTGTGGCCAACTTAATAGTGCATGCATGTGTGTGTGTGTGTGTGTGTGTGTGTGCACATGTGCATGCATGTGTTTATTTCTATCATGGACTAATGCAATAGACGTATGTACATACATACACTTATACACAAACATAAGGTACCCATGCATAGTGAAAGTTTGGGAAATATGTATAACCAAAATGAAAATAGGTTTATAAATAATGTAATTGTTGGCTCCTCTGTACTTTCTTTTCTTTTCCCCTGTATTTTATTTATTTATCTTTTAACATCTTTATTGGAGTATAATTGCTTTGCAATGGTGTGTTAGTTTCTGCTGTATAACGAAGTGAATCAGCTATACATATTTCTCTGTACTTTCTGATTTTTCTCCAGTGAACAGGTATTGCCTTTAAAATAAAAAGGGGAAAAATAAAGGGTGGGTTTTTTTTGTTTTTTGTTTTTTTTTTAAGATAAGAGGAAGAAGAAAGGAAAGGCAGCGGAGTCCCTGAGGCCGTCAAGAGAGAACCTAGGAAGCTGGCCTGAATCTAAAAGAGCATTTGAATCTTAATAACACAAAAACCAATGGAGTTTTACAGAAGGTTAAGCCAATTGGTCATATGTGCCTTAGTGTCAAGTACTCAGATCAATATGTACTTGAGGTCAGTGTCAGTGAATGGAAATGATTTGAAGAGGAGGGAGCTAGAAAGAGGAGGTGATATCTGTCAATATTATGGGTCAGACTGTTCACATAACCCTTGTTTCCTTGGTTGCCCTAGCTCACCCCTTCACTCGCCTCCATCCTTACTACAGGGACTTGGAGAATACTAGAAACTTCCTTTATTCATGGAGAACAGGAGGGATATCTGTGGAAGTAGTGCACAAAGAATATCTAGGCCAAGTGTCTGCCCAGACTATCTGGATCTTCTTCACTAGACCTGGGCATCCCTCCCCTAACCCAGAGCTCAGTGGACAGAGCTTAGTGCTTGGAAATTTATTAAGTTTAGGTTTCATCAAAAATTTCATACTGTTTGATTTACAAAGAAAACCAATAGGGAAAATCTCCTGTCTCACTACAATGGATATCAAATATTCATTTTGAAAATTCTTTTGTTCTGACAAAAAAACCCCACTAACATCATACTAGATGAAAGAGGGAGTTGAAGGTTGTGATGATTAATTGTATGTGTCAACCTGACTGTGTCAAGCGATACCTCGATGGCTGGTTAAACATTATTTCTGGGTGTGTCTATGAGGGTGTTTCCAGAAGAGGTTAGCATTTGGTGGACTGAGTGAAGCGGATGGCCCTCCCCAGCGTGGATGGGCATCATCCAACCTATTGAGGGAGGTGAAGGAAGGGAAGCTGTGCTCTCAGCTTGACTGTTTCACCTGGACCATCAATCTTTTCCTGCCCTCAGTGCTTCCGGTTCTCAGGCCATCGGACCCAGGCCGGAAACTACACCATTGACTCTCTAGCCCTCGGGCCTTTGAGCTACACCATCGGCTTTCCTGGGTCTCCAGCTTGCAGACAGCAGACCATGGGACTTCTCAGCCATATGTATATGTATATATATCCTATTGGTTCTGTTTCTCTAGAGAAATCTAACTAATAGAAAGATGAAGTAGAGATAGCAAGCATACACTAATTTTAAAGAACTTTTTGGCTGTGAAGTCGAGAGAGAAGGGTGGAGGTGAAGAGAGGTATGCATTGTTATTTTGTTTGCTTTAAGGCAAAAAGAGACTTTTGCATTCTCGCATCTCATGAGGAAAGCTATTAGAAGGGAAATATTGAACATAAAGGAGAGGACACAGATGGAGGCCTTGGGATCGAATGAGATGGAGAGCATTAGAGCATCTCTACTTCCAAGGTTGCAGAAAAGTAAGTTATGGAGATGCATAATATTTGAAGTTTTGAAGATGTAGTGTGGTGGGACTTTTTATTTGATTCTTTGTGAAATTAGAGGCAAGATCAACTGCTAGAGGGAAAGGAGTGTACAGGGGGTGGAATAGTCGTTTTAAGAGCATGATATATTTTTGGATAATGTTTTCTTGGAAAAGATACTTCATCACAGGTGGTGTTCTCTGGGAAGCAGACACTGGGACAGAGTTGGGGGTACAAAGGATCACTAGTAAGTAACACCTGTGAAAGAGGAATTATGCTGTACCAGAAGCTCAGGGTTGTTCTCTATTGTTGGACATTCAGAGGAAGCAGATCCGACTTGGTAGGTAGGAATTCATGCTATTAAGCTCATACATCATAGCCTTCATCATAGCCTTCATCACTGTTAATGTGGTCACATCATCTATGTGCCCATCGTGCTAGCCCTAGCGTGGCCACTGATATAGGCTGGCAAAGTCAAAGCCCAAGCCATTCTGACTGCTTATTTGTTTAGTGCCTCTCCCATGGTGGATTCTATCTGGGGCATGGCTAATGTAAGAATGATCTTTACACATCATGTCCACTCCCATATACTCATCCACATGTCTCTTAGATCTTGTCACCAGTCTCCCGATCGTTTTTCCTTCTATCTCTGACCAGCTTGTCACTGCCGTTAGTCCTCATACAGTGTAACTTCCTTCCACACGACGTGGACAGCCTAGTGTACCACCCACTGGGAATATTTTCCTTCACTGTAATTTTTTCAAGACCACACTGAGTGGAGCAGTAATTCAGCTGCTGCCCACATCAAGCTTACATCTACAGAACAAGCCAAACCGTCTATCAAGCTGGCTGAGGATTTTCCGCCTTCCTTCAGCTGGTCCTACAGGCCCTCCCACGTGACCAAAGGTGTGAACTGGAGGAGGGGCAGTGGTGCGAATATGATGGATAATGTAGGGGGTAGGTTATCTGCTCATTCATTCTGCTTGAATCTTTTGGTCCTGCTCATAATTGGTCCAGATGTATTATTTCCAACCTATAATGGACTGCCACTGAGCCCACCTGACTTTATAACCTGGTATGACCAACAGGATCCAGATCATGATGGCCATTTTAAGACACATGGTTACTTGGGGTCCCATGTTCAACTGTTCCATCTCTACTGGGGACCAGTAGCACACTAACAGCTATTTTTCAAAAGGCAATTAATTCTCTGCTGCAGACGGCAAGACTTTACTCCCAAACCTCAAGGGGCCAGTTTGTGATTCTTCCACTGGGAGAAACTCCTCATTGAATCTTTCTCTACCATTGACACCTCCAACACTGTAAGGTCTATGAAACCATACAGCCCAAGTGGCCGAGCTACTTACACCAAAGGTTCCATTTGTTGCCGAGGTTACCAGTTCTAAGCCCCACTCGAATCTGGCAGTCTCCCGTATCACTCACTATATGGGAGGAAGCAGTATTCTTAGGTGTGGAATGTGGTGCCTCTGGAATCCAAACAGACCTATTATGCATTGTGATTCCTTCTTCATAGTCAAAAATGCACAATATAGCATTTTCTCATTTCCTTTGGGAGGGGACATCATTCCATATTCTGACCACAGGACTCCTAGAAACTTTACTTAAGAGGTAGATCTATGAATCATCTTAGGGCTTATCATGTATGTGTTTTACCAAGGCCTCCAGCACGCTAGCTACCCCTGACCCCGTTTGTCTTGCCTCATCCTCAGAATGTCATTGCTGTAATGGATCGATATGTTCCAGGGGATGTCCAGATGGTCTAGATCTATTCGGACTATATTATGTCAGAGAATGAGAAAGTTAAACATTTCGTGGAATAAGATTACAAATATATATTGTTTTTCCTTCCGTGTAAATGAATACTCTCTCTGATCCTGGCATGGCTTAAGTGTGTCTCATGTCAATCAGAGGCAAAAAAGGACATCAATCAGAAGTACCCATTTGCATCACAGAGCAATGGTCTTGAAAGCCCTCAAAGAAGAGAGGTGCAATGCAGTCACCCTGGGAGAACTGCCCAAGCCTAAGGAGTGCAGTAACCACCCTGAGTACCAGCAGAAGGGCATGCAGAGTAAAGGATGCTAAAAACCACGCTCCCTGCCCTTGGGTGCTGTAGACCAGAGCCAGTACCGTGGTCAAAACATACAGTAGAGAATCAATGCATGGGCCTACAAGTGGTTCAATCGCAGGAGTCAGCAGTAGACCATTGGTAACCCAGAACCCTAAACTCATTCTGGTCATACGTGAGAGTGAGTCATTTCAAAAGCAGCACATGAGAACTCTTCAGGCAGTGGTCTTGAATGACCCGTTGATGTGCTGTAGCTAGCTGATACCAGCTCATGAGAGCCAACTGTTAGCATCTCTTCCCAACTCTGCAATCAGTGACATCAAGTTAGTAGCCTGAAATTGGCCACGGTGAGAGTTTTTATACCATGGGAACTGGCAAACACTTCAGGGCTTTCTTGTGAGATAGCTGGTTGTTAAAGTGCTCTTAAAGGCCAAGCTACGTTGGAGACTATGAAACTGTAGGAGCATCAACTAGCAAAATTGTGCCCCCAGCAGGGCCAGCCCCAGAGGCAAGAGTGGATGAGGCATATGTTTGGATATATCAAAGCCTAAGGATTGGTTAGACAATGATGGGAGAAAAACAGAGGTGGCCAGTAGGTGAGGATGCTGGTAGGAGGGCCTGAGGTGACACACCAGGGTCTAGGCTATATAACAATGACAGGCCAGAAGAGGGATGTTTGGACAGAAAAGGAAGAGGTCCAAGTTCTGGAGGTTTTAATGAAGGAAGAGAAAAAGTAAGGTGGAAGAAAATGAAAATGAAAGAAGTTAGATGAATAGGAAAGTGTAGCTAACAGTTTTATATTTCTGGGGTGCATTTTCAGATGACGACCTAGGCATAGACTATGATCAACCAGATAGGACGCTGATATGAAATGGAAATGTTAAAATTTGAAGAGGGTAAAGAACTTCCAGCCTGGGTTGCTGGAGAGACATTCTCAGGTACAGCTAAGTTGTCCGTGGTGATGACAGCAGTGGGGATGAGAGAGGACTGTGACTGAGATCCTGAAGCCCCTCGTGGGCAAGGAGGCCTGACCAGAAGAATAGAAAATGACAGTAAGAAGAACAAGTTGAGTATGGCATAGTTCATGAACTTCACATAAGGCACGTGTTGGCTGGAAAGAAACAGTAGTGGAAGGCTAAGAAAAATTCTACGGTGCTCTGGGCCCTAGGCACACAGATTAAAGAAAGCATGAGCAGCCTCTGCTCTGGGGACTCTGACTAAGTGGTATCCTCAGGAGAGACGCTGTTCTCAGTTCAGGCAAAGAAGAAAATACCTTGTGAAACAGTTAATGTTTCTATACACTCTTTCCTTAAACCCCGCCCCCTAACACACCCACACATACTACCTACTTGCCTTCCCTACGTACAACAGAAAAACCCTAAGATAGTCTGTGTTCCTGCCATCTGTATCAGTCAGCTTGGGCTGCCATAACAAAACACCGGATTAGGTGCCTTAAACAATATTTATTTTCTCACAGTTCTAGAGCCTGGACATCCAAGATCAAGGTGCCAGTTGATTAGATTTCTAATGAGAAACCTTCTTCCTTTCTAATGAGAAACTCTCTTCCTAGGTTGTAAACGCCGTGTGCTCACGAGCCCTTGCCTCAGCGCATGAGCGCGTGAAGAGTGTGTGCAAGCTCTCTAGTGTCTCTACTTATATGGACAGTAATCCTATCGGATCGGGGCCCCAGCCTTAAGAATTCATTTAACCTGAATTACTTCCTTAGAGGCCGCATTTCTATGCTGGGGGTTAGGACTTCAACATATGAATTTGGGGGAACACAAACATTCAGTCCATAAAACCATCCAAAAGCTAGGCAAAAATGACCCTTATTTGGCAAGAACCTACATAATATTTCAGAGATAAAAGACTCAAAGAAGTGAAACTCAAAGCCTGAGACCTCCAAAGACAAGGTACCTCCCTGCAGTAGCCAGTGTTCAGATAAGGTGAAGCTACGGGGAGAGTCAGCTCATGTACCAGCTGCGTGACTCAGCCGTTTAAGTAGGGGGCACAGCAAAGGAAGGGCAGGGATGTACCAAAGTGCAGAATAATACCGAAGCGTCCCAAGTTTTATACGGAATCTTTTCAAAAGTATTTTGGTTACTGTATTCTAGCATTTTAGAACTAGAAGGGACTCTAGTGGTAATCTCATTTAATCTGATCATTTTACAAATGAGAAAATGAAGTCCACAAGACTCCTGGTCATTACTGGGAGTTCCTGCCACCTGAACAGAAGGATCTTTCTACTATGTGACACTTTACCTCTAGTTTCTGGCTGTCTCCAAAAAGATGTTCTGAGTTGACAAGGAAAAAGAACAGAAACTAAACTCCACTCAACCTATACAAAGACTGGTGCTATTACCAACCCGCCTCTAAGCTTTCACTTTTTTATTGCAAAAGATAAAAGAGCTGCTGTCAACATAGTATCAGGTAACATGAAGACAAAGGAAAAGAACGCTGCTCCTCTAACCTAGGAAGGACACTCACTGGCAAATGTAGCCAAGTGGTTACTTTTCTTGTTGATTTTTCTTTTTAGACCATTTCAAAGCTGGAACTCAGAAATCTTTTTTAGCAGGATTGCTTTAAGTTGTTCGGGATGTCATAAAGACAGCCTTTTACAAGGCACCTACACAGCCTTCTGCTTCCATGTGAAAAAAAAGAAGAATAACTGCAAGAAGCACAATAAAATTTTAAATTCTTTTCAAAGTGTTACAAAGAGGAAGAAAGAGAACAGTCTGAGTTAGATTTGTCAAATGTGGTGAGAATAAAAAGGCAATCCTTTATCAACTAATTACTAAATATATATAGTTTTTAATAAAAGAGACTAAATCATTTTCAACTATAAGATTCACAATACAGAGACTTCCCTGGTGGCGCAGTGGTTAAGAATCTACCTGCCAATGCAGGGGACACAGGTTCAATCTCTGGTCCCGGAAGATCCCACATGCCGCGGAGGAACTAACCCCGTGTGGCACAACTCCTGAAGCCCGTGCGCCTAGCGTCCATGCTCTGCAACCAGAAGCCACCGCAAGAAGCCCGCGCACTGCAACAAAGAGTAGCCCCCACTCGCCACAACTAGAGAAAGCTCGCACACAGCAACGAAGACCCAACACAGCCAAATAACTAAATATTTATTATTAAAAAAAAAAAAGATTCACAATACAAAGAGTTGAGAGAAACTGCAGTAGAAACCAGAATGTTTGATTCATAATCTTGTGTTGAATTAAAATAGTACAGTAAAAATACTTGATATGTCGGAGTAGTTTTAGGTTGATTCCTCTTTTGTGATATTCTGGTTGGGTTAAGGGAGCAGAGGAGATAGTCCAATGTAGCTGCCAAATCTTTAGTAAAAAGTAGATTGTTGCCTGCATAACAAGTTATTAATGATGGCCACTTTAAAAAATAAAGTTCTGGTATAAATCAATCATGTTTGGCTTGGGTTTTATTGACAGTTATACAATATTATGAGAAAAACAATTATAGATTCTGACTGAAACTCATCTAGAGAGAAAAAAATCTTTCACTGCTTGTTTTAATGTTAGACATACATTTTAAAAAATATACACTGGTTGAGGGGGCTTGAAAAGCTGCTGGGATGCTAGATTCTAAGAACACTGCATTCTGGTCATCTCCAGGAAATCAACAACAGTTAACAAAATATCTCAAACTTTTCCAAATTTGGGCTCAACTATATAAATTAACATCAAGCCATGCAGAAGTATATGTAAAAAAGTAGAATGGATTTCTAACTTCCAAAGTAGTGAAGTACAGCTCCCCTAATGAAATCACTTTTCAGGTATCACATCAACTCAGGAAAAGTGATTCTGGATAGCCGTTTCCGAGGCTCATCTGTCTCCAAGATCAACCACTGCCTTTTGATTTTACTTGCTTTTTGCTCGATTGGAAATATTTCCTAATTATTCAATACTTTGATTCATTCATTTAACAAACATAAAGTGAAGTCCCATTACATAACTAGAGCTATGTAAGGTTATGATACCATAAAGATAAAGAAGGCTCATGTTGTGAAGGCTCATAAAGTATACCTGGGGAGGCAAACTTATAGCCAGACAATCCTGGATATGTTCACTGATAAGAGGTGTCCTGGGCACTGCAGTGAAGCAGAGGAAAGGGCCAGAAGGGACAACGGTGCAAACACGGAGATGGCTTTCTGGAAGTGATACTTCCAAAGTAGTTTGCACAAAGTTTTTAAAAGCTTTAACAAAGTCAAGAATTAACCTGGTCAAGAGGGTAAGAAGCATGGAAAAAAGCAGAGTTTTGAACAAGATTGACATGTCCCAGAACTATAAGTAGATGGGTGTTGCTCTATCTGAAAGTATAAGGCAGTAGGTGAGAAGAATCTGAAGCTGAAAAGAAGAGCTGAGACCAAACCAAGGAAGACTGTGCTTGGAGAGCCATTTTAAACAGTGAAATCGTCAACAAAAAGCACAAAAATGGAAAAAACGTGGTACTAAATACGTAATGAAAAGAACATTTACAGTATGAGAGCTAAAACAAAAGGCAGAACATCAGCTTGTTCAACTTCAGCTGGGAATTCATGTGTCAAGGGACTCAAATTTTTCATCACTCTGCACAGGCACAAGTCCACAAATGACCACAAAAGTGCCCCCAAAATTGACTTTCCCAAAAAATAAATAAATTTTAGCACGTAGGCGAATTCACAAATATGGAATCCATGGATAATGAGGATAAACTGTGTGTGTACTCACACATACACACATAAATATATACATGTGTAACACTACACACTGACAATACAGAATATGCCTTCTTCAAGAACACAGGTTAACAGTGCCCAAAGTGAATCATATATTAGGTCAAAACATCAATAATTACCATAAAGTAGAAACAAAAACACTCTCTGATCACAATGGAATAAATCAAGATATTAAGAACAAAACCAAAATTAAAAAGGTTCTTCCACCTAGAAATTAAACTTGGGTAAAAAGGAAAATATATACAAATTACACATTCTGAATAATAATTAAAACACTGCAAGTTAGAATATATGGTTTTTGTTAACATCTGTGCTAATTTACCGCATCAGTTAAATTCCCAACTGAAAAAGCTACATTAAAGAGGTTCCACATTGAGTGATGGAGGAATATCTCCTATTGGACCAAAGTTCTCACAGATAACTATAAAATTGGGATATAAAACTACCTAAAAGCACTAGAAAGCAATAAATAGCAAAAGAAACCAGATCAGGATTTACATTTAGAAAAAGAGAATGGCACTGAGTTTCCCATATTATTAACCTGAGGGCAAGCCACAAGTCAGAGGTTTGTGGGGCACCTAAAACTCAAAAAACCTGCAGTCTTTACTTGACGAGCCAGAGGACAGAGTTCAAAGTAACCGCAACAGCTGGAAAGTATGGAAAGAAATTCTGAGAGAGACCCAGAGATGACACTAAAATCTGCATACAGACCGACCAAATCTCTGGCTGACTTGTAAACTACACAGGTGTGGGGCACATTCCAAACAGCCCAACTAAATCTAAAAAAAAAAAAAAGAAACTGATCAAAAATTTTAGCTGCTGTCCACCAAGGAGAGCCAGAGTTTGAGTACAGCCAAGTTACATGCCTGCTAAAACAAACAAAATCAATACTTTTCAGAGGATCATAGCAGAATCAAGAGTCTCTACAACATATCAATCACAAGTCCAGGAAACAAATCAAAACTACTAGACATACAAAGAAACAGGAAGATACGAACCATACTCAAAAGAAACCAAATCAACAGATGGTCCCTGGGATGATCCATTGTTGAAATTCGTGGACAAGGATTTTAAAGCAACCATGCTCAAGGATGCAAAGACTATACTTATATTGAATAAATAGAAAATTTAAAGAAAAATAGAAACTCTAAAAAACAATGAAATGGAAATTATAGAACTGAAAATAATATCCAAAATTTAAAAAGTCACTGAATGGACATAACAGCAGTTTGGAAATTAGAAGGGAGGAAAGAAGTCAACAAAGTATGAAGACAGATGAACAGAATAATCCAATCTGGAAAACAGAGAAAACAGACATTGGAAAAATAATGAACAGAGCCTTAGTGACCTGCTGAACAACTTCAGTCTAACCATGTGTAATTAGGGACCCATAAAGGGAAGAGAGAACGAGTCTGAATATAATACTTGAAGAAATAATGGCTGAAACTTCCCCAATTTGGTAAAAGACATAAATTTACAGATTCAAAATGGTCAAAATTCAAGCAGAATCATAAATACAAAGGAAATCACATCTAAATCACATCTAAATAATCAAATTGCTAAAAACCAATTAAATACAGGTCACGCAAGCAGCCAAAAAAAAAAAAACAAACAAACAAAAACCCCAAAATACCACACTACAAACAGAGGACATTCATTTGAATGATCACCAACTCATCACAGGTCAAAACTGTTCTTAGGAAATACAAGTATTGAAATATTAAGGGGTAAAGAAGATTTATGTGTGTAAATTGCTCAAGTAATTCACAAAAAGAAATAGAGAGAAAATGGTAAAGCAAAGGAAGTAAAATATTACTGGGGGAATCTGGAAGAGGATATATGGGAGTGCATTGAAGCATTCTTCTGACTTTTCTAGTATTTCCTAATTCTGTCAGCTGATGGAATTTAGAAGCAGTAATGCCCAACAATGAACAATTAAGGCAACCAGGCCTTAATTTCTAAATATTCTCTAAAAAAAAAAAAAAAAAATGTCAGGGATCCGTGAAGAAATAGCTGAATTGAGGGTTGGGGCAGGGAAAGTACAAACCTAGCCTTCTAAAAATGAGGTGGGCAATGTTGAAAGAATACAGCAGCCAACTTGAAGGAGCTCTCAATCACCAATCTAGAAATAAACTGAGCAACAGAATGACTGTAATAGAATTATAGCCCACAGAATATCCTTGTGTCCTTACTGCTTGGATAAATAAATAAAGGTAAATAATAAAGGTACAGCTCTTCCTTACAGTAAAATTCCAATTTATGAATGTAGAAGGAAAGAGAGAAATAGAAAATCAACATCATGCAAACATCACAATATTGTTGCAGGAAAAAACTGCCAGTGGATGCTAAAATTAATAGCAAAGAAACCACACAACTTCCAAGTATCCTCTTCCACCAGCTATTACCAATTAAAAGTAAAACGTGGGGAGAGAAACCTGGCAGATACTTCAATTAAGTAACTAAGGTTAAAACCACCAGTAACATATGTATTAACATCTTACACCTCATATGATACACTGAAAAGGACCTATTTCTATGGTAGTCTTGACAAAAATACCTATCTGTATTATCAGAGTAAGGAAATAAGAAAAACAAATATGAAATGGTAGAGGCAAGGAAGAACTCTGGAAAGCTGAATCAGAAATTGGAGGTGTCAGTGTGGACTCAATTTCTAAAACATACATGAGTATGAGCATGTGTGCATGCGCACACACATACACGTGCGTGCGCGTTCCCTTGCTCTGCCAGCTAAAAGGGCCTAAGATCAGTAATATCCCAGGAGCAATGAGCATCCCTAGTTCTCAGATCTAAATTTCTAAACACTAACACCCCCAAAAGGAACCAGGCTCCTTGGAGAAAATGCCTGATTCCAGGGGTCAGGAAGCGAAGTGCAAAATTAGTCTGCAATTTCTTGTTTTACTAGAAGGTAAGGAAGTGCTCAAAAAATTTCGGGGTATATCAAAAGGACATAGGAACCAGATTTGATGGGGTTCCCCCAAGCCAAATCTCAAGACAATTTAACATCAATATATGTAAGTGTAGTAACAAATTATAATGCATTGAATAAAACAGAAACCCATGAGTATATACTTAAAATACGGTCCCATGCATGGCAGATCAGAGAAAGACAACAGACCCAAGAGGATGATTCCTTACAGTAAACAGAGATAGATAGATGATAGACAAGAGATTCCTTACAGTAAAAGGTTGATATACGTGAAGCATGCAGCAGCACTAGAAGTGACTATTTTGCAGCCATCACAATAAAGACTGGTTTAGATAATTATCAAGTATTGTTAAATCAGGGGAGGAGGACAGGAGATGTTTGCCAAGGAGCAAAATACTTAAATCTTAAAGTATCTCCCCACAGACTGCTTATTAGTAAAACAACTACACAGTGACGACATAGAACAATACTTTGACTAGGTGATCAAAATTAACATCAACATTGATTTCCTCACATGTGATACTCTAACAAGGACAAATCACTTCTGTAGTATTTTGCCTGCGATACATAACCTCAATCTAATCATTAGAAAACACCAGACAAACCCAAATTGGAAGGCATTCTAATAAAACAAACACACACACACTGCTGACTATTTTCATTATGGAAAACTGACCTTCATGATAAACATTATCTGAAGGTAGAAATCATATCTTATCTTTGTATCTCCACCATCTATCACACTACCTGAAAATTAGAAACTGAGCTTAACTAACATTAGTTGAATGGATAGTCCTTGCCTAGACTGTAAGATGCTAAGTCCCAAACAGTGTCTCTATTCCTGCTTCCAGCCCCAAGCACAGTGAAAACACAAAGTATAGTGGCTAGAATAATGAATTTTTAAACTAGGTAAACAAAATTTGTTCATAATTTATACAATATTCTACACTCTCATCTCAACCAAATTTTCAAAAGTAAACTTTTTTCAAAACTTTTAAACACTATATTAAAAAACCAGAGATTAGAAATTTAAAGACTCACTTCAAATATACAAATAGTTATACACAAACATTTAAAAGCTTTTTCTACAATAGGAAAACCACAAAAATAAGTTGAAGTAACAAGATTTATGGATACAAGCAGTTAGAACTCAACTTTATTGTTACAACCAATTTTTATTTACAGAATATAAATCTCTTCAAAAAGATACATTCCTTTATTTAATCAATGATAAAAGGCCTTATTAAACAGAAATAAAGCCTAAACATCACTTATATTTAAACAGAAATACAGATTCATTAAAAGTTTATGAACACATAGCAAAACTGCATTTTTATTTAAGCAGTTACATGAATGAGGCTGTTTTTAATTTTCTTCACTGGTAACCCCATTTTAACCAGAGAACAAATTTTACTTAAATTAACAGTAGTAAAAATGTAAAAATTAAATTTTAAACATGAAAAGAAGCAACAAAAAACAGGAAGTATCTTCATTACCAAACAGATTAACAAGTTCCCAGACACTCAGATACTTTCTGAGGCATATCAAAACACCTACATCAAACGTTGCATTCATTTGAGAGGTATCAATACATTTTCAGTGCTGAGACTATTTGTAGCACTTACAGTATTTACAGAGCAGCATTATACTACTATGGTTCACATTTGAGAAACATAAATTTAACCTTTATGTCACAATTTCCCAATTCAACATACAGCTAATGCAATGACAATTATTCATTTTGGTTTTTTCTTCTGAAACTGATAAGGACATTGTCATTTAAGAATATGTAATAATGCCAGGTCTTCTTTCTTAAAATAATGGTATATTTTAAAATCCAAATACTTCAAATCATGGAAACTTCACCCAGCTACACAAAGGCTCCTAAATACAGTAGAGTTTAAAAGTTTCCTTTTTGCAGATTCTACCAATTTATAATTACTTTAGTACATGTAAGTAACAGGAAACTTCTTCAGATTGTTGAACAATAAAAATTACAGGGTGTCACTACATAATTTAAGTAGCACCACAGTACAACCATGCAAGTGCTCTCATTTCCTCCACTGCTTTGGGGGTCTTTCCCAGTTCACAGGAGCTAGTTTACACAGATACTATCAGGTCTTAATCTCTCAAAGTTCCTTTTGAAATTTAACTAATGGAACAATTCAAATCAGCCACCTTTTTCTTACCCTTCACTAACTAGTTCAAATGTAACATGTAATGTTTTCAATTTGTATAAACACCTTGTGTTTTGTTAAAATGATTTATGGTATTAATACCATTAATGGGCAAGGTGTAGACAAAAATATGCCTACATTTAGGGATTAAGAGTATTTTACAGAGCAATTTTTTCGTAACTAGAAAGCCATAGGATGCATAACGAACACAGATTTTAACTTGCTGTTTGATAACATCAGTAGCATAGTAAGTGCATTAAGTATAGGAAAGAAGAGAAAGCAGATTTCAGGACAGAAACCTACTAAAAACTTGAATTCTGAATGCCTCAAAGTCAAAAGGGTATTTTCTATAAGCACTATATTATTTTTTCTATCCAAATAGTTTAAATCTGTCCATTTCAAATTATGATCCAGAAAGGAAAATTTTAGTGTTAAAAACTGTTCAGAAAAGTCTAATTCATTGTGTAATATATCTTATTAATTTCAGTTTTCAAGTATTCAAGTAATGCAAACTCAAGCATTTTCTTTTATAGCAATACATTTATGGACTAAACTTCAAAGATGGGGAAAAATTCATTTAAAATAATCGTTACACTTTTCTGTCTGAAGACATCAAACCCAAGACATAACACTGTGATCTCACAAGTGGTATGTAGCAGAAAAAAAAGGTGGTTCCATATAACTAATGTCTTTCGTTTAAAAAAGAAACAAAAACAAAAGAGATTGCCTTAATATGTAACTAAGTTTCCAGTCAAAGACATTCTAAAAATCTAATGAAGAAAATTCAGAGCAAATCAATTTTGAAATAAAGATAAAGCTGCTTTACCACATACTTATAATTCACTTTCCTTTGTGCATAAAAACTACTAGCATTTGCCTTTTGTGTAAAGTAGTGCAAGTTGCTGCCAATAACAAAACTCTCCTAGCATAAAGCATTGTTAACTTTGTCTATCAATTGAATGACTAATATTAAAAGCTTAAGTCTATATCACTTTGGAATGCAGTATAAAATGCTTATTAAAAGCAATTTAAAGCAGAAATCAAACTGATAGTTTTCTCATTTACATTATGAAGGAATTCAAAAATGGTACAGAAAGCTTTGTGTAATGTAAAAAAGAAATATCCATATAACTTTAAAAGTGGAGGTTTTTAACTTAATTGAGAGTGTTTGGGGGGAATTTTTCCTTTAAATCTGGAAGGTTTCATAATAAATATATTTATGAAGTTAAATATTTTTAGTTCAGCAAAAATGGAATTAGCAGTCATTAAAAGAGCACATACCTTTTCTGTGTTTTACAATCCCATAATGAACAACTTTATACTTAGAGAAGCCAACTGAGACATGCTTAAGTTGAACTAGGAGCTATTACTTATCATCTCCCTTGTATATGTGGGACTTAAGATTCACACTGAGATATATAAAAACTCAAAGGTTTTTTTTGTAGAAAAAGGTTAACAGCCTTGAAAACAGAAAAGGATAACACTTCAGTCTGCAATCATAAAATTATATTTTTAATTTGCTTTAGCTTAGAGTCATGACTCAAATAATGGAATTCTAACAATGTATTAATTTACTGCTTGCAGGAATCTAACCTCCAAAAACTAGTGGTCAACTAAAGTTTGAAAAAAAGTCATATTAGGCACTGAGAGGCTAAATAAATAAGTACTGACATTAACAAAAACTGACAAACCCTATTTCCAGTTCCTCTTGTTATCCCACTGTGCAGCCCGATTTGTTGGCTATTTCCAGTCTAAAACCAAAGAGCTGGATCATGACCTTACAGAAAAATGTCTACAAAAGGGAAAAGAATGCAAAACAATACACAATCTCATATGCAACATACAAGTCACACTAATTTACAAATTTTTATTTACACTGTTTTATATACATTCCAGGCAGACCTAGTTGATGAGTTTTGTGCTCATATTGATCTCAAATGATCATGTGAACAGTATGATTTACTACCACATCTCTTTAATTCCCAGAAAGTGGTGGTAGCATGGGGTCAGGAGGGGAAAAAATCAAGTATTACTGGTCAGTTAAGATCATACAAGTATGTAAGGAACAAAGGGAAAACAAACTGTGGAATTTTGCTTGCTAAAGCATCCAGGCCACTATGGTCTATTGACTAACACTGAGTATACATGAATGCCACTTCTCTAACAACCATTTTCATATTTACAAAATGAGCTTACTATCAGTTGAGTTATTAGGTAAGGCATTCAAGTTCCTTAGCTTAACATAAAAAGGCAAAAGACATCTCAGCAAGCCACAGGACAAATTTTAGAGGGATGTTTTCCCTTTAGAATCCCTTAAATGATCAATTAAAAGGGAAGCAAATTTTGAACCCTATTATTAGGCTGAAGCATGATCCCAAAAACCTGTACAGGAAGTGGGAACATCATAATACCCAAAATCTAGCCTAAAAGTGGGGGAAATATCTTAAATAGCTTATTTTGTTCCCAAGATTCATTGCCTAGGGCTAAAGTGAGAGCCTTTATTCCCCTTTACATTCACTTCTATATGAATCTCTCTGAACCACTTACAAGAGTATCACAGCTAGCAGCTAGGCACAATCTACCAGCAATGGCTCAGTGAATCTCTATTCAAAATAGTTTGAAGAATATGGAGTAAGGTAGAAAAATGATCTCTCTTCCCACAGTTCTCCAAGATATATCTGCACTTTTAAGAAGTCGGAAAGCAAGAGTACTACATATTCTTCATTGTTCTAAGAAAATGTTCCAGCCCCAGATGAAATTCCACCAAAAACAATTTTTCAAGTTCACTCTAACATTATATAAAAAGCTATTCATTGTTTAATTGGTTCCTTTCATTTAGTTAATTAGGTAAAATTCTATTGATCCTACAGTAATATGGTTTATAAAAACAGAAGTGAACATTTGTAACATTGGGGAGGTAGAAAACAAATCTTGGTCTAACACTGTTAATATAGACACAAAACAGATTTTAAGATTCTATTCATGTAACTAGAATTTACCATTTTAAATGGCCTGTAAGTGTTTCTACTTACTTTATTAGCTTTAAACATCTTGAGATAATCCAAGTATTTTAAAGCACTTATCTGAGAATACAAGTCACTTGGAATAATACATCAGACTCCCCAGAAGATTTCTCAGAGGATTAATTTGTAGTTGCATATTCTGAATATGCAGATCCATTAAGCCAACTTTGTACATGGGCACTTATGTGACCAAAGTGCAAAGCTTGTCAGACTCATTTTCTAAGTAAAGTTAACCATGACTGCTCAACTCTACACAGCAGTCTTCAAAACTGGATGCTTGCTTATCTATCTCAAAGATCTAAGTTCCTTCCAAATAATAACTGCCATCCTCTCACTCTCAAACAGACAAAAACAAACAAACAAAATCAAAAGAAATCAAACCAAACAGAAGCCCTCCTACCAGGAGTATTTTTGCTTAATTCACATTGTTATATCAGATTTTAAGTGTACAAGATTCATGTTCTAAAGGTTCCTTATTTAATTCTTTTAACCATCTCAACTTATTTCTCTGAAACTATTGATACATTTATCAAGTAATCATTTGCTATCATTCTAAAGACATGGAGCCAGACTAAAACATTAAAACCACACTGTAAGGAATGAATCTGAAGAAGTAAAAAAGAATTAAACTAAATGACATTTTCTTGTTCCCAAGTATGATAAGCATTCTGTCTTTGTTTCAAAAATTAACAATTGCTGTACTAGCTACTATTTAATAACAAACAAAATATACAACATCTCAATAAGTAAAACAAAATTTTTGGTTAGAAACAATTTGATATAGTAAAATTTTAAAAACAAACTGTAACTTAAATGACCATATATAGTATGTGAAAACATTATTTAATATAGATTTTGGTAACATAAAATCATCATATATCTATTCCAGGATTATATGGTAAATATTAATATTTATACTGCCAGACTATGTAGCAAGAGGGGAATTTAATTCTAAGATGTTCCCCCCAAAAAAATGCTTTCCAGTACTCCAGAAAGATGTACCACTAGCATAGACAGTGAATGTACTTCACTCTCCTAAACAGATATTTTTCTATGAACATCTTAATTTATCTAAACCAGTGTCTGGCATTCCAAGAGTAAATGATTCATTTAACTAACAGTGTGTCAAAATAAAAAGGTTACACCAAACACCTAAAATGTTTACTAAAATTAATGTTATTAAAGTAAAACTTAAAAGAAAATTTTCTCTGGAAAATTTTTGTTGCTTACACTCAACAAACAGATGAAACAGATGAAAACAGTCACAGAATTCATGTTAAATTTATAATAAATAATTAACATATAACATAGATTAAATTATCAAAGGATTAAACTGACATCTTTATACCTTTTTGCTGATTTAACAAACTTCTAACCCACCACATACTGAGAGCAGTAGGTGTATTTCTTAACATCATTCTATTTAAAAAATAAATTGGTTGTTTAGAAGCATAATTTGTAAAGCAAGATAACCAAATTAAAAGAATTTTAACATATATTGGCTTTTTGGAATTTCTTAAAATATCCACAAGCATTGTTCAGCTACTTAAGAATAATTAAATGTCTTCTTTACTCAGGCACCTTTAATGCAGTAACCTCAGGCTTCATCTTAAAGTATTGGTTAAAACGAACAATTGCATACCTATTGAGAAAAGAGAGTAACAACGTAATTACAGCTAAAAACCTTAATCCTTCGTTTATTTCCACCCACCCGTTCTAAACTGATTTTTTTTAAGTTTTTAAATTTTCAAGGGACATATTTTTAGTTTATTGCACCACCTACTGGACACTTTTCTAATACTGAAATCATTTAACAGATTATACCAGATTTCCTTGCAGACCAATTTATTAAATGTATGCAACCTCTGCAACATTTGACTAAAAATAATAACTACAATGTCCCCTATAAATTCTAAATGTAAATCCCAAGAGTAGAGACAAATGTAATGCATACAGTAAAATTAAACTTACCCAAGGAAATCAAACTCAATAGTGGAGTATTTGGCTTGAATCAAAGCCCACAATCCCCAAAAGAAATGTGAAGCCTAAAAAAAGGGAAAAAAAATCAAGAATTATGATAATGCATTTCTTTGTAAAACAAATATTAATTGTAAGTTTCTTCCTTTTTCATCAACTCCATGAACAATACTTTCTTGATGCTTTTTTAACACAAAGTATCTAAAACACAGGTAATACTGAAGTGTACAGTTATCTGGATGGCTATAGACCACTTTTGTCCACAAAAGAGGTTATAATAAATTATAATCACTAAAAAATAAATAGAGCCCAGTTCCTGTATCCTGCTTTGTGTGGGCAGAGTTTGGCACCAGCACTGATACATGTTGTTAGTTAAGTGTTTTTAATGGGTCATAATTGCTAACAGGATTTCCTATAAAATACATTACCAAAGGATTTTGTTTCTTAAAATATATACAAAAAGGAAAATCCAAATCTCAAAAATAAAACATATACTGAAACCTGAAGATGTTCAGGGGGTGACAAATTTCTGAAATCAATTTTTATTGACCCAACAATTCTGCGCAATCAACGATGATATAAAGTTACACAACTTGACTTATGTTGGAGAAAAATGAGTCTTAGGACTTAAAGAGTAAACAGATGACTGTGTAATTAGGAGCTGCACAATAATTTTGTATGTGTGCTTTACAATCTATTTTCATTTAAACACGATATTTTAAGATTCTGAGGGAGGAACCAAGATGGTGCAGTAGAATGACATGCTCTCACTCCCTCTTGTGAGAACACCAGAATCACAACTAGCTGCTGGACAATCACTGACAGGAAGAAGCTGGAACTCACCAAAAAAGATACCCCATATCCAAAGACAAAGGAGAAGCCACAATGAGACGGTAGGAGGGGTGCAATCACAGTAAAATCAAATCCCATAACTGCACGGTGGGTGACTCACAGACTGGAGAACACTTATACCACAGAAGTCCACCCACTGGCATGAAGGTTCTGAGCCCCACGTCAGGCTTCCCAACCTAGGGGTCCAGCAATGGGAGGAAGAACTCTTAGAGAATCAGACTTTAGAAGGCTAGAGGGATTTGATTGCAGGACTTCAACAGGACCGGGGGAAACAGAGACTCCACTCTTGGAGGGCACACACAAAGTAGTGTGCGCCTCGGGACCCAGGGGAAGGAGCAGTGACCCCAGGGGAGACTGAACCAGACCTACTTGCTAGTGTTGGAGGGTCTCCTGCAGAGGCGGGGGGTGGCTCTGTTTCACTGGGGGATGGGGACAATGGCAGCAGAAGTTCTGAAAGAACTCCTTGGTGTGTGCCCTCCCAGAGTCTGTCATTAAGCCCCACCAAAGAGCCCAGGTAGGCCCCAGTATTGGGTTGCCTCAGGACAAACAACCAGCAGGGAGGGAACCCAGCCCCACCCATCAGCAGTCAAGCAGATTAAAGTTTTACTGAGCTCTGCCCACCAGAGCAACAGTCAGCTCTACCCACCACCAGTCCCTCCCATCAGACTTACACAAGGCTCTTAGACAGCCTCATCCACCAGAGGGTAGACAGCAGAAGAAAGAAGAACTACAATCCTGCAGCCTGTGGAACAAAAACCACATTCACAAAAAGATAGACAAGATGAAAAGGCACAGGACTATGTACCAGACGAAGAAACAAGATAAAACCCCAGTAAAACAACTAAATGAAGTGGAGATAGGAAACCTTCCAGAAAAACAATTCAGAATGATAGTGTAGATGATCCATGACCTCAGAAAAAGAATGGAGGCAAAGATCGAGAAGATGCAAGAAATGTTTAACAAAGACCTAGAAGAAGTAAAGAACAAACAAACAGAGATGAACAATACAATAAGTGAAATGAAAACTACACTAGAAGGAATCAATAGCAGAATAACTGAGGCAGAAGAACGGATAGGCGATCTGGAAGACAGAATGCTGGAATTCACTGCTGCGGAACAGAATAAAGAAAAAAGAATGAAAAGAAATGAAGACAGCCTAAGAGACCCCTGGGACAACATTAAACACAACAACATTCGCATTATAGGGGTCCCAGAAGGAGAAGAGAGAGAGAAAGGACCCAAGATAATATTTGAAGACATTATAGTCGAAAACTTCCCTAACATGGGAAGGGAAATAGCCACCCAAGTCCAGGAAGTGCAGCGAGTCCCATACAGGATAAACCCAAGGAGAAACATGCCAAGACACATAGTAATCAAATTGGCAAAAATTCAAGACAAAGGAAAATTATTTAAAGCAGCAAGGGAAAAATGACAAATAACATACAAGGGAACTCCCATAAGGTTAATAGCTGATTTCTCAGCAGAAACTCTACAAGCCAGAAGGGAGTGGCATGATATACTTAAATGGATGAAAGGGAAGAGCCTACAACGAAGATTACTCTAGCCAGCAAGGATCTCATTCAGATTCCATGGAGAAATCAAAAGCTTTACAGATAAGCAAAAGCTAAGAGAATTCAGCACCACCAAACCAGCTCTACAACAAATGCTAAAGGAACTTCTCTAAGTGGGAAACACAAGAGGAGAAAAAGACCTACAGAAACAAACCCAAAACAATTAAGAAAATGGTCCTAGGAACATACATATCGATAATTACCTTAAACATAAATGGATTAAATGCTCCAACCAAAAGACACAGGCTTGCTGAATGAATACAAAAACAAGACCCATATATATGCTGTCTACAAGAGACCCACTTCAGACCTAGGGACACATCCAGACTGAAAGCAAGGGAATGGAAAAAGATATTCCATGCAAATGGAAATCAAAAGAAAGCTGGAGTAGCAATACTCATATCAGATAAAATAGACTTTAAAATAATGTTACAAGAGACAAGGAAGGACACTACATAATGATCAAGGAATCAATCAAAGAAGAAGATATAACAATTATAAATATATATGCACCCAACATAGAAGCACCTCAATATATAAGGCAACTGCTAACAGCTCTAAAAGAGAAAATCGACAGTAACACAATAATAGTGGGGGACTTTAACACCTCACTTACAACAATGGACACATCATCCAAAATGAAAATAAATAAGGAAACAGAAGCTTTAAATGACACAACAGACCAGATAGATTTAACTGATATTTATAGGACATTCCATCCAAAAACAGCAGATTACACTTTCTTCTCAAGTGCCCAGGGAACATTCTCCAGGATAGATCACATCCTGGGTCACAAATCAAGCCTTAGTAAATTTAAGAAAATTGACATCATATCAAGCATCTTTTCTGACCACAACACTATGAGATTAGAAATGAATTACAGGGAAAAACACATAAAAAACGCAAACACATGGAGGCTAAACAATATGTTACTAAATAATCAAGATATAACTGAAGAAATCAAAGAGGAAATGAAAAATACCTAGAGACAAATGACAATGAAAACACAGTGATCCAAAACCTTTGGGATGCAGCAAAAGCAGTTCTAAGAGGGAAGTTTATAGCTATACAAGCCTACCTCAAGAAACAAGAAAAATATCAAATAAACAATCTAACCTTACACCTAAAGGAACTAGAGAAAGAAGAACAAACAAAACCCAAAGTTAGCAGAAGGAAAGAAATCATAAAGATCAGAGCAGACATAAATGAAATACAAACAAAGAAAACATAGGAAAGATCAATAAAACTAAAAGCTGGTTCTTTGAGAAGTTAAACAAAATTGATAAACCATTAGCCAGACTCATCAAGAAAAAGAGGGAGAGGACTCAAATCAATAAAATCAGAAATGAAAAAGAAGTTACAACAGACACCACAGAAATACAAAGCATCCTAAGAGATTACTAAAGGCAACTCTATGCCAATAAAATGGACAACCTGGAAGAAATAGATGAATTCTTAGAAAGGTATAACCTTCCAAGACTGAACCAGGAAGAAATAGAAAATATGAACCAACCAATCACAAGTAATGAAATTGAAACTGTGATTAAAAATCTTCCAACAACAAAAGTCCAGGACCAGATGGCTTCACAGCTGAATTCTATCAAACATTTAGAGAACAGCAAACACCCATCCTTCTCAAGCTCTCCCAAAAAACTGCAGAGGAAGAAACACTCCCAAACTCATTCTATGGGGCCACCCCCGATATGAAAACCAGACAAAGATACTACAAAAAAGGAAAATTACAGACCAATATCACTGATGAATATAGATGCAAAAATCCTCAGCAAAATACTAGCAAACAGAATCCAACAACACATTAAAAGGATCATACACCATGATCAAGTGGAATTTATCCCAGGGATGCAAGGATTCTTCAATATACGCAAATCAATCAATATGATACACTATATTTACAAACTGAAGAATAAAAACCATATGATCATCTCAACAAATGCAGAAAAAGCTTTTGACAAAATTCAACACCCATTTATGATAAAAACTCTCCAGAAAGTGGGCATAGGGGGAACCTACCTCAACATAATAAAGGCCATATATGACAAACCCACCACAAACATCATTCTCAATGGTGAAAAACTGAAAGCATTTTCTCTAAGATCAGGAACTGGACAAGGATGTCCACTCTCGACACTATTATTCAACATAGTTTTGGACATCCTAGCCACAGCAATCAGAGAAGAAAAAGAAATAAAAGGGATACAAATTGGAAAAGAAGAAGTAAAACTGTCACTGTTAATAGATTACATGATACTATAGAGAATCCTAAAAATGCCACCAGAAAACTACTAGAGCTAATCAATGAATTTGGTAAAGCTGCAGGATACAAAATTAATGCACAGAAATCTCCTGCATTCTTATACACTAATGATGAAAAATCTGAAAGAAAAATTAAGGAAACACTCCCATTTACCATTGCAACAAAAAGAATGAAATACCTAGGAATAAACCTACCTAAGGAGACAAAAGACCTGTATGTATAAAACTATAAGACACTGATGAAAGAAATTAAAGATGATACAAATAGATGGAGAGATATACCATGTTCTTGGATTGGAAGAATCAACATTGTGAAAATGACTCTACTACCCAAAGCAATCTACAGATTCAATGCAATCCCTATCAAATTACCAATGGCATTTTTTACAGAACTAGAACAAAAAATCTTAAAATTTGTATGGAGACACAAAAGACCCCGAATAGCCAAAGCAGTCTTGAGGGAAAAAAGCGGAGCTGGAGGAATCAGACTCCCTAACTTCAGACTATACTACAAAGCTACAGTAATCAAGACAATATGGTACTGGCACAAAAACAGAAACATAGATCAATGGAACAAGATAGAAAGCTCAGAAATAAACCCACGCACCTATGGTCAACTAATCGATGACAAAGGAGGCAAGGATATACAATGGAGAAAAGACAGTCTCTTCAATAAGTGGTGCTGGGAAAACTGGACAGCTACATGTAAAAGAATGAAATTAGAACACTCCCTGACACGATACACAAAAATAAACTCAAAATGGATTCAGGACCTAAATGTAAGACCAGACACTATAAAACTCTTAGAGGAAAACATAGGAAGAACACTCTTTGACATAAATGACAGCAAGATCTTTTCTGATCCACCTCCTAGAGCAATGGAAATAAAAACAAACATGAACAAATGGAACCTAATGAAACTTCAAAGCTTTTGCACAGCAAAGGAAACCATTACAAGACGAAAAGACAACCCTCAGAATGGGAGAAAATATTTGCAAATGAATCAATGGACAAAGGATTAATCTCCGAAATATATAAACAGCTCATTCAGCTCAATATTAAAGAAACAGTCAACCCAATCCAAAAATGGGCAGAAGACCTAAATAGGCATTTCTCCAAAGAAGACATACAGATGGCCGAGAAGCACATGAAAAGCTGCTCAACGTCACTAATTATTAGAGAAATGCAAATCAAAACTACAATGAGGTATCACCTCACACCAGTTAGAAAGGGCATCATGAGAAAATCTACAAACAACGAATGCTGGAGAGGGTGTGGAGAAAAGGGAACCCTCTTGCACTGTTGGTGCAAGAATGTTGATGGGAATGTAAATTGATACAACCACTATGGAGAACAGTATGGAGGTTCATTAAAAAACTAAAAATAGAATTACCATATGATCCAGCAATCCCACTACTGGGCATATATCCAGAGAAAACCACAATTCAAAAAGGCACATGCGGGCTTCCCTGGTGGTGCAGTGGTTTAGAGTCCTCCTGCTGATGCAGGGGACACGGGTTCGTGCCCCGGTCCAGGAAGATCCCACATGCCACGGAGCAGGTAGGCCCGTGAGCCATGGCCGCTGAGCCTGCGCGTCTGGAGCCTGTGCTCCGCAACGGGAGAGGCCACAACAGTGAGAGGCCCGCGTACTGCAAAAAAAAAAACAAAAACAAAAAGACACATGCACCCCAATGTTCATTGCAGCACTATTTACAATAGCCAGGTCAGGGAAGCAACCTAAATGCCCACTGACAAACGAATGGATAAAGAAGTTGTGGTACACATATACAATGGAATATTACTCAGCCATAAAGAGGAACGAAACTGAGTCATTTGTTAAGACATGGATGGATCTAGAGACTGTCATACAGAGTGAAGTAAGTCAGAAAAACAAATATCGTATATTAACGCATATATGTGGAATGTAAAAAAATGGTACAGATGAACCGGTTTGCAGGGCAGAAGTTGAGACACAGATGTAGAGAACAAACATATGGACACCAAGTGGGAAAAGTGGCGTGGGGGGGATGGTGGTGTGATGAATTGGGCGATTGGGATTGACATGTATACACTGATGTGTATAAAATGGATAACTAACAAGAACCTGCTGTATAAAAAAATAAATTAAATTAAATTAAAAGAAGAAAAAGAAGCAGACTCACAGATAAAAGGAACAAACTAGTGGTTACCACTTGTGGGGATGGGCAATATAGAGGTGGGGGAAAAAAGGGTTATCATAGGGTTATATGAAGTCACGTGTGTGAAACTTTTGGAAATTGTAAAGCACTACAAAATTTTTTAAATCTTTCATTCAATAAAAAATTATGTACAATTAAAAAGAAAATCTGGCAGTGTTTTGGTCAGTTCAGTAAAGCTACACAGAAAAGACTGCCAAGCATATGCTGGCTCCTAGTTTTTATGCCTTTTGTGGTTCAGATGCATTTCTTTCATTCTGATTACTTAGGAAAAGTTATCTCCAGCTTGCTTTTTCCCATTATTTTCTGTCTACTTTACTGTCTTCAATTTATCTTGTTTAATGACAGATTTTTAAAGCAGTTGGTATTTTACTTTTTTAGTCATCATTCTTTTTATATCCCTACTTATTACATCTTATTAGAAAACCTATTTTGTTCTGTGTTTCAGTTTTTTCTGCTACATATTTATGAGACTTCCAATTGGCTTTCTCTTTGAAAGCATTAAACAGAATATTGGTATAAATTATATTGTACATACAAGCAAAAATAAAATAGTTGCATGTGTACTTTTTTAACATTTACATAGATAGATACTTGGCTTACATTTATCTCTACCTATGCATCTTTTGATTAGCTATAATCCACATCCAAATATTTAGACTATCTGTTCTCATATATTGAAAATGGATTGATCTATATTTTTCCCTACTGGAATCGTACCTTACTATATATCCAGCTTTAATTTTCATATCTTCCTATAGTGGTCAGATTCTACTAAGTTTTACCATTGCATTGTACTCCTTAGCTTTTCTAGGCTGGGACTACACAACACTGCATTAAACAGAGTTAAATATTTGATAATCTAAAAAAAAAAAAAGTTTCTGATAACACTAAGGCTTCACTTCCCAAGAAACTCTATTCTAACTAGAAATACTATAACTAGAAAAAAATTACTAGGTGTGTGGTTGTAAGCAACTTAATTAACCCCTCTGTACGTCTGTTCTCTCATCTGTAAAATGCAAGTGAGATATTATAATTTATAATAAGATATAGACATTTGATCTTCATTCACTGTTCCTGGCTCATAGCTCCTTGGACTTTCCTAAGCATAGAGCAACTGGAAGCATCTTTTGTTACAATATTTGGTCTTTTGTCATTGGTTCCTGAAATAGTTCCACAGCTATAATGTGAAAGGAATGTCTTTGTTATTCTTAACAAGCCCCTTTCAACCACATGTTAATGAGGTATCTTTTGGAAAGCCCCTAAACTTGAGGGCTGGTTGCCAGGGGAACTAACCACGTGATTAGAAGGTTGGAACTTTCCGCCCCACCACCTCCAGACTTCCAGGGAGGGAAGAGGGAATGAAAACTGAGATGGCCAGTGGTTTAATCAATCTTGCTTTGGTAATGAAGCGTCCACTAAAACCTAAAAGGAAGGAGTTTGGAGAGCTTCCATATTTCGTGAACCAGATGACCTACGCACATGTTGGGAGGGTGGTACACCCGAAACTCCACAGGAACGTAAGTTCCTACACCCAGGACACTTCCAGACCTCACCGTACTATACCTCTTCATCCAACTGTTCTTTTGTATCCCTATAATATCCTTTATGATAAACTGGTAAACAAACGTAAACGTTTCTTTGAGTTCTGTGAGCCACTCTAGCAAATTAATAGGCCCCAAGGAGGGAGTTGTGGAAGCCTCCCATTTAAAGCCAGTGGACTTGCGAGTGGCATCTAAAGGGGCAAGGGGGCAGTCTTGTGGGACTGAACCTTTAACCTATGGAATCTGACACTTATCTCCAGGTAGATAGTGTCAGACCTGAGTTAAATTTGTAGGACACCCAATCACTGCCTACTGAGAACTAGAGAACTGATTGGTGTGTGGAAAAAAAATCACATCGGAGCAGCTGGCATACAACAAACGTTCAATAAAATGTTAATTATTAATTATATGAAACCAGAATGACAAAAATGATGAAGATTTTTTAAAATGGTCTTCTTTCTGTCTAAGGAAGTGTCTCAGGTATTGAAAAGTGATTTATGAGATGAGATGCCTTCCTTCTTTTGAAAGTCTAAATCAGTGGTTCTCAAAGTGGTCCATGAATCCATGGAAGACTCTGAGGCCCAAAACTATTTTCATAATAATACTAATATGTTACTTGTCTTTTCGACTATGTTTACATTTGCAATGATGAAAAAGCAATACTGGGTGAAGCTCCTGGTACCTTAACATAAGTCAAGGCAGTGGTACCAAAATGAATTAGTATAGTAGTCTTATTCTTCACCACCACCACACACTCACAGTACAAATCCAGTCTCACTAAAGAATGTCCTTTAATAGTTAAAGTCCTTTAACTATTAATTTTATTAAATCGCCACCCCTGAGTACATGATATTCTGATATTCTGTGGGATGATATAGGAAGTACAAATAAAGCATGTCTGATGCATACCCAAAGCATGAAGGCTGTCTCAAGGAAAACCACATATGACTGAGTTGTGACCTAAACTTGCACATTTTTAATGGAACGTCATTTTTACTTGAAGAACAACTGACATATGAACTAGAGTTATTAGACTTGGGTATTTGGCAGACATTTCTCAAATATAAAAAAGAGAACTTGTCATTTCAATGAGAATAAATGACAGTATTTGTTGCCAATGACAGACTTTGACTATTCAACATAAAATTAGAACTTTGGAAAATCTGTATTCAACTCTGTGAGCTTATCAGCTTCTCAATAAAGTACTAAAACTCTTCTGATACTGGTGGTGATATCAATAAATGTGATTTTTTAAATATCATATAATGAGATGTATCAACTTTTAGAAGATCTATACAGCTCAATAAATCCGTATTTTCCAAATAACTAATGAATGACATTCAAATTACAAAATCACACATTGGTAAAAGAACCATTCAAAGTGCAAGATAAACTAATGGAGTTTCATGTAATAGAATACAAAAGTTAACTTATGTGTTCAGATTGAACATTACAATTAACCTTTAAGAAACTATCACTTGCTGAGTTTTGGTGAAGCATCAAAAAAGAATATCCACAATTCCCTGAAAAGGCAAAACACTCCTCTTTTCCAACAACCCTATGTGTGCGAAACAGGACTATCTTCATATACTTCAACCAAAACAATACACTGTAAGAGATGAAATGCAGGAGCAAACATGAGAATACAGCTTTTGTTATGCCAGACATTACAGAGGTTTGCAAAAGTAAAAAATTATGTCATCCTTCTCACTGAAGTGTTTTTTGATTTGGAAAATAGCTATTTTTCATTTTTAAAATGCTGTTTATGTTAACATGAGTTTTTTAAAAAAACATGTATTTAATAAATATTTTGAATTTGTTTTAATTTCCAAGATGGTAAATACTGATAATTAAACCATATAAACAAAATCTCGTAGAGGTCTTCAAAAAAGTTTTTGAAGAGTAAAATAAGGTACTGAGACCAAAAAGTTTGAGAACCACTAGTCTTAATCACCTCAGCATATTCTAATGATATAAAAATCATCTGCAAGTGGTATCATAATCTCTTCCTATTAGGTGGGTTCTGTAGTAGAAAAGACTAAAATCAGGGGACATTCTACACCTAAAAATAACATAACATTCTACACCTAAAAATAGCAGTGCTGGCAAATGTATTTCTCAATTTTATTCATATAGTAATGGAAAATAACTAAATAATTCTAAACTAGAGAAGCATTATACATAAAACTTCACTTTTTTGGTAAGTAACACCTTTTATAGGGTGAAAAATTAAAAATTTATATGTAACATTAGACTCATGAACAGATAAAAGGGGAAGTGAGGAAATAGCCCATTTGTCATTTTGCATTCTCCAAAATGGCAAAAAGAGAATATTTAAGTACAAATAATATAATAATCTGTGATTCTATGATTTACTAATACTACTTCTCTCAGATTTGGAAGTTATGGATATGTAAGTCTATCAAAGGGTATTTTAATTCCTAGGTTACCCACATCTGTTGCAAAGAAAAATTAAAAGCTTTATATGGTGAACAAATAACTAAAATGAATCCTCAAACTGTTTCCTGAAAACCTCAATATAACTTTAATATTTTACTTAGAAAGAATCTGAAGTCTGCCAACAATGTGTCTAAAAACTCCTCAAAGCTTAAAAAACCCCTGTATTCCCTATTTGGTTTTGTAATACAAATACCTACTTTTGTTTGTCATCTCCTCAACATTAATTAATTATAGTAAACAATTAATTAGAAGTGAAATCTTTTAATACTGAGGAAGTCTGATCATACCATTTACTGAACATTTATTTATTTAGAACATTACCAAACATTTACCAAACATTTATTTACCAAACAATAAACATTTACCAAACATTTATTTATTTAGAACAGCTACACCTTGATCTTATTCAAACCTCTTTTCCTCCCTTATCAAAACAGCTTTATAATGTATGTACGTGCTGTCTTCTTCATGACAAGTGATCAAGGAAAGAGGAGGAAACAGTATTTAAGACACATCCATAAGGAACAAGAGGAACTTGCCAGAGAATACAGGGAAAAGGGCATTCTAGGTAGAAAGGAATAATCTATACAAAAGCATACAGGCTTAAAACACCCTGGAGTGTTTAGAAAACAAGATGACTCTGCCAGAGAGGAGGTGGTAGGTGAGAAATTTAGTGGGAAATAAGACAATTTGTAGATGCTATCATTTGGATTTCATTCTGTAAGTCACAGGGAGTCATAAAGTAGGAAAGTGACACAATCAGATTCATAAATTAGATTCTAGTTATTAGAAAGAGCACTTTTAAAATATACAGTGTGAATTACAGACAGAAAAAACCTGCAGGTAAAGAGACCAGTAAAGACTAACATAGGTGAGAGACAAAGGCCTTAATCAAAGGTCATGCAATTAAGGAGAAAGGGTTGGAATTGACAGAATTTTAGAATAGAATCTGAAAATAGAAAAAATGTGAGAAGAAGAGGAACACATGAAAAAAAATTCCTTCTTTCCTGGTTTCAGAATACAGCAACAGAATGGACAGCATTTTAATTAAGTCAAGAGAGTACAATAAAGAATAAAGAATGGGACAGAGGATAGGATGCAGAAAATAAAATTCAAGTTTGGACACCTTGTGGTCAAATACTAATGGGACCCTGGATAGATACAGTCAGTACTGATCTGGAGCCTGTCAGTGGGATCATTAACAGAAAGGGCAATAAAAGTCATGGGACTAGATCACCCAATAGAAGTATATAAAGTGGGGAACTCCCCAGCAGTCCAGTGGTTAGGACTCCATGCTCTCACTGCTGAGGGTCTGGGTTCAATCCCTGGTCAGGGAACTAAGATCCCACGAGCCGTGTGGCACGGCCAAAAAAAGAAAGTATATAATGTACATAAAATGAAAGGAGGGAAGCCCAAAATCCGAACACTAGGAAACACTAGCATGTAAGAGGGTTGGAGGAAGAGTAAGAAGAAAGAGGAGCCAGAGAAGGAGACAAGCAGGAGGGCACAAAAAAGGAAAACCAAGGAAGAATGGGACCACAAAAATTAACGAAAGGAAAAATTGCAATCAATGGAAAATAATGTCAAATGCTATGGACAGATCAAGTAAGATAAAGACTGAAGAGTTTTAACTGGATTTAGCAATTATGTCATTATTGTTAAGAAAACCCTATATTCTCTACTTTAAGATCATGCTTACATAGAATAAATAGAAACAGCAGGCATCCTAGGACCAACTGGAGAGCATGTCATTAATTTAACCAACAGTTCGACTCAAAATAGACATCAAAACAGCAGGTAAAGAAGTCACATTTCAGCACACCCTCTTACTTAAGATGTATTCTGTACGGCTCTGGGGGAATGCTGCTCTTAAGACTATGGAAACAGTACACCTGTGAGCCACCAATAGGGTCTATTTGTGAAGACTACATAGCTAATATTCCCCATGTCAACTGCAGAGAATTATATTAAAACTAAAAAGAAGTAGTAGCTAAAATAACTTCAACCCAGTATTCAATTTAATTAGTCTCAACACCTTAGCTGAAAGCTTATTCTAATGGCATCACGTCATTCTCAAAAGGTAATTTAAATGAACTAAAATTTGAAAACATAAATGCATTTAGAGTAAAGAGAAGTGGGTCTTGAAAATAATAAAGCATTACAATATCAAAGAGGCAGGAAATAACTGCTTATCAAAAGAAGCTCAGTAAGACAAAATACTGGTGGTTATGAAAACATAATTCTACCAGTCCTTCCAATCTATTTTTATCATGTTAACATGATATGTTAACATGTTAACATGTGATGATTAAATATATTGTGGAAAAACCTTACTACCCATAAATCTGTCCTTGATTATGTTTTTTATAACATAAAGAAAGAGGGCTTCCCTGGTGGCGCAGTGGTTTGGAGTCCGCCTGCCGATGCAGGGGACACGGGTTCGTGCCCCGGTCTGGGAGGATCCCACATGCCGCAGAGCGGCTGGGCCCCGTGGGCCATGGCCGCTGAGCCTGCGCGTCCAGAGCCTGTGCTCCACGACGGGAGGGGCCACAGCAGTGAGAGGCCCATTAATCCTAACTCTAACTAGAATCCATTCATTAAACAAATAATTTCACTGAGCACTTAACCATGTGGCTAGGCACTGTTGTTCTAGAGGCTGGGGATATAGCAGTGAATGAAACAAAATTTTTGTCTTCAAAAGCATTATAGTGGGGGAATTTTAAACAATCTCATTTTGTCATTATTTTAAACAAATAACAAGTTCACAAAACTCAAAATGGGCAACTGTTTAAAAAATGATGAAAATTTTTAGTTTTTAACATTATATCAAGAATCTTTCATTAATTGTTTAAATTTAAACTTACCAATGCAAACTGATTGACTTGAATGAAGAGTATTTCTACTTCCTTTTCAGTAACTTCAGACCCAAAACCCTTATATTCTTTGTACGCTTCAAGGTAAGAACGCAGCCACTGGCCCTGCAGTTCTCTATCTGGATAAAGACTATAGTCTACATCACTCACACCTAAAATAGAAAAGAAAGTACACTGAGATTTTTAAGAACACATTACACATCTTGTGCAAACTTTAATAATCCCTACCATCTACATATTTTTTCAGAAAAAAATTATTAAATGTTTCCATTTGGGGCTGAAATACTAGATATTATTAAGTAAATAGCATTTATTAGAATAATAAACCAATCATAATGTATTCCAAATTAAATTCTAGTGTACAATACAGTTGATCACCATAATCAATTCTCATTGCCTCAATTTTTCCTCAAAGTATGAAGCTTGAATCACCTGCATCAGAAGCCACAAATCTTCGATTTTAATAAGTACCTCAGGAGATTCTTATGAGATTCTTATGCACACTAATATCTAGAGCATTTCCTAGAACTGTAGCTCTAAAGCTTCTTTAATCATTTCTCACAGAGTAAGAAATATATTTTTATATTGAAACCTTATACACACACCTGATACTAAGTTTCACAGAACAATATTTACCCTAACTACACCTTCCAATTCTGATACTTTCTATTTCTTTTCCATTCCTTGCTTTAATTACCCCACATACCTGATCTCATGATGTATAGTTTGAAAAATACTAATCTTAGTTCATAGTATTTTGCCCAGTGTTCAAGGTTCTTCCTAAGTTGATCCAAACTTACTTCTCTGGTCTTATGACACTCTATTCTCCTTCATGGATTTTATATCCTACAGAAATAGGTATACTCATCTTGAAGATTTCTTCCTTCTTCCTGCAGTGCCCTCTCTTTCTCTTCTATCTGCACAACCAAACTCTAACTTTTTCAATTTTTTTCTACACAAAATCATATTAAGATCACTCTTTGGTATCCACAGCAGCGACTATCCATATTACTAACACAGTGATATCTCATTATATGCACAACTGCTTTCCCTTCCTATAGATATTTATGTACAACATGTATCTGGGGATACGGCAATGTATATAGGCTTGGTGGAGGGAAATAACTGAAAACATGTAAACTAAAACTTTCCCCCAACTCTCTTTACCCAGTCTGGTAACTTAGAAGTATGTGAAAATACATGAATACATAAATATATAAAAATACAAATTCAGCAATGAAAAGTTCCTGCTAGGTATAAACCATCCAGGGGAATTCCCTAATCTTCACTATTTTAGAGCATTTCATGTTTCTAAATATAGCCATAAAATGTATTTTAAATTAATTATATTTACATTAAAAAACTTAAACTTTTACCTTTGATGGTAGTAAAAGATTATTTTCAGGGGTAAAAATGACCAGCTTTTCAATTATTCATAGCCAATGACAAAAAAAAAAAAAAAAAATTCTTGAGCTTTTTAGTTAAACAACATTCCAAAAGCCCTACTACACAATAGAAACAGCAAAGGCTTTTAAATGATTAAAAAGTTGTTTTCAAATCTTAGTTCTTTGCATTTTACTGTGACCTTGGTGAGTTACTTTACTCATTTGTAAACTGGGAATATTACCCAACTTATTGTTGTGTAGAAAAAATCAGATGAGATGAGATTTATGAAGCAACTATGTCAATTCTTAACAAAAGCCACACACACAAAAAGCCACAATCATTATTTTCCTTAAGAAATTAAGGAAGAGGTCATCATCTCTTTCCTCCAATAATAAAGAAAAACCAAAAAGGTCAGGAAGAAAATAAAAATTGTTGCTCCTACCCCCAGCTGATCTTCTTTAAAGAAAAGAAAAAACAATTCAAAAAGCATCCTTTCAAAATTATATATGCTACTCCATTAGAGGAACATGTTCCTCTAGATTTTACCTGCAAATTCATTGAAATGATTTCCAATATCATATGCCAGGTAGTTGTATCCAGAATATTCATAATCAATGAACTGTACATCACCTATGTGAGACACAAAAACAGAGACATAAGAAATCACATATAGGATCAGAAAATCCCTATGCTATTTATAATTAAATAGCTTCCAATATTTTGTCTCATTGTACGTGCTTGGTTACATGCACTTCTGAGACAATACAGGGTAAGGCTGTGAATTTTATGGCAATGAGCTTTACAAAATTCAAATTATTTATCTGGGTCAACAGCTTCTTTGTGAACATTAATGTCCACTACACTACAGAAAAGTCAAAATACAGTCATTCTCCAAGTTCAAACAAAAGCAAAATATGTCTTTAACCACATGGGGGCATCAGTTACTTAAAAATTCAAGTTTGGTTAGAAATGAAAACTATCTTTGGAAACTTAATAATCTACGCAACTTTAACAAAAAATTAATCTATGATACTCCAACAGTGAATTGACAAGCTAATCTATATATGGAAATAAAATACAGACTTTCAAAGACTTAAATTCTGAGAACCCTGCACTTGCTGATCAACATAACAACATGCCTAATTTAAGAAGTTAGTTGCTATCAAACTCTTACATATTCCTGGATGCTACATAATTAAGGTTTCCAATAGCATATTTGAGCAGCCTTAAGGTGGTTGTTTTATCATTTAAAAAGAGCAAAGGTATAGTTGCTTTTAAATATTTTTTTAATTTGAGAAATTTTTACATAAACTAAAGAGATTCCTATTCTAAATTAGTGCTAAATACTGATACAGATATGCGTATTTCATTATAATTCTCCAAAGACTATCCTGTTCCGCCTGCCCAGGGGACAAACTCCTGCTTATAAACACTTCATTTTCGAGTACTGAGTATTAGAGAGGGTTTGGCTCAACAGAGATATAGGTCCTATTTTTTAAAAGACGAGAAAAAGAGAGAGAGAAAGAGAGACAGAGTGAAACATTTAAAAAAAAAAAATCAAAATGGGTCACTGTCCACATCAAGGGATCACAAACTCAAAGGCTAACAGGGCTCAACAGTTAAAATGGATACATGAACAGAGATGGCTATAAGAATAGTTTCTAAGCTGCTGATATTGAGAAAATGCACAGCATATGTCTAGTTACATTGTCTTTTAAAACATCAAGCTGAGGTAACAAAACAAACTTCTGGTTTATACACACTGGCTTTTCCCAGATAAAAGAGCTTTTGAACTGTCATGTGTCATACAGATTTATATGTTTAATCTGGGGATGTATGTTGATCATATTCAAACTCAGAAAAAGAATTATATGACAGAAAAATGTAATGGCAAGTGGAGTATTTTAGACAAAAGCCAAAAAATTTAATGTAATTGTATTTAATATTTAATTCAAAATTTTTATAATAGTCAAGTCTAGAGTAAAATAAGTGAGATTACCAAAGTATAAAAGCCCAGTTACCAAAATCTATATGCATACTGACAAAATAATATAAGGTTTTTAAAAGTTGGTAACTACATAAACCACTACAACTCAACCAGTTTAAATTCCTGAATTCACAAAAACTATTCCACAGAAAGTCTTAGCGTTAACCAAATCACTTCACTAAACTTGCAGGATGGGAAGACAGAACAAGCTTTAACCAAATCACTTTACTAATAAGCTCCGAAATGAAAAGTCAGAACATATTTAAAAATTTTTTTCTAGGTACCCTTGGGAATGAGAGAGTAAAGACCACCATCATGACAAAATACTTTGCAGCCATGATAAAAATTTCATTTTCAAAAATTATTAAATGACCAGGAGAATTACAAATGTTATATGAAAAAAGACATAAAATAGTAAACACACTGATCCAAATTATTAAAATATTACGCCTGAAGAGAGGAAAAAAGAAAAAAAAATATAATGCATAGGGGAAAAAAGATGAATGGAAATAAACCAAAACAAAATGTTTCTACTAGTTTCATTTCAGATGGTAGACAAGTGACCTTTCTTCCTTTATTCTTTGCAATAAACACTACTTTTAGGAGGAAAAAAAAAATGACAGTTTAAAAAGATTAAGATGAATAAGAGGCTAAACACGATTTGAGAAATACCTAACCACCCAGCCTTCAAGAAATCAGGATTCCAGAGGATTTACCAAGTTGTATTACTGAGCCAACCAAATAGTTTTAATAAACAATGTTTTAAATTGCAGCTGTTGATTGCTTTAGCTCTTTTAAACACAAATTCTTGTAGAGCTCATATTAACTGTTACATGCCAATAAAAATACACAGCCCAGTCCTGAAGCTTACTTTTGCCACATAAACAAAAGCTTCAATTTCAATTTTCAAAATTATATTTAGAATTTGGCAAACATAAATAAAATGGCAGGTAAAACATGCCTGCTTATAAATACAATTTAAATAAAGCATAGATCATTTTAACAAAAGTTAAAATCTGTTTCAGTATGAAAATTTTAGCAATGACTTTTTGTAGTAGCATTAATTCATTAAAACTAGCCTTTATTTTTAAATGCTATGTTGAGTTTATAAATAATGAAATTTTAAAAATAAGAAAATGAAGCTAACAAGATACAGATGAGGCTGTTACCAGGCTCCGTGCATGTGAACAAGTGATGCGATAAACCTCCAGTCAGTGCGTTTAAGAAGCACGGGTGCGCCGCCACATGGCAGCAACAATGGAATACCTAATCTGTAGCAGATGAAGAAAATTTGGCAAACTCACATTTTACAAGACACAAAGCTTAAAAGGAAAAAAAAAATTTTTTTAATCTGCATTAACTGTTCTTTTCAAACAACTGCAAACAAAGTGGAACTCAACCTTAAATTTAATCTTCTGCAACAAAGTAAAATTAAAGAGGCCTGCTTCCCTTATTTCGGGTGCCAGAAAAATCAAATTACTGGAAAATGCTTTCCTACCAAAAAAATGCACTGAACTTTTTTCTTCTACAAATTTAACTTCTGAATTCTAAATTTTCCAAGTATTTAGAGGAACATCCACATCACTATAATAATTAATAGCTCATATGGCATGACTATCTTGTTAATTCTTTAAGATATGAATTTTTAATTGGGGATTCAAGGGTGGAAAGAAAATGAGAATACTCCCGAAAATTTTACACAAAATTTTATATAGGCAGATTCTGAGGGGATTCTCAATTTTCCAGATTCTCAAGGGATCCTTGACCTCTAAAAAGTAAAGCATTGCTTTAAGAGCTAAGACTATATTTTATCTGTATATAATTAGCACACAGTGGGTAAAGCATAAGATTACTGAATAAAACTATAATCTGAATGTTCAAATGCTACATTTTTCTTTTTTCGTTTCTTACGTATCTTCGCAGTAATGAAATCCACACTCTACTGAGTTAAATTATTCAAATTTCAGTACAGTTTAAATAATATTTAAAGTACTTTAAAACCAAAAAAATTAGCTTATTAACTAAGGCTATATAATTCACATGATACATTCATTTGGACTCCTTTTATTTATTGTTGTTACAGAGAAATGGATAAAGATGAAAAGCAAAATAACCAATATGAGAACCTGAAAATGTTTCCAACTCACTCTACTTGCTCTACAGTGTTATGTAAGGCAGAAAGAGAACGGAGAGAAAAAGTAACCATGATTACACTAATGTTGGCAAAATGCTCTCTAATACACAGAAAAAGGAAGTATTCTGTTCTGGGAAACTTTCGCTTCATCCCTTACTCTAGCGTCCAGTAACTTTACCCTGGACGTGTACACCTTCACCACACAGCACTCATCATTCTGAATGTAAACTTCTGTATTGTGACTGACTCGTCCACTACATGGCACATGGCTTCCTGGAGAGGCAGTCCCTTCCACTTTTCCTTATGCAATCCACAGAGCAAATCCTAGCACACAGGAAGTATTCAAATGCTAGTGAAATAAATGGAAGTTTTGCAGAAAATGCTCAGACACAATGATAACACATATTTAAATGGAAGCGGGGGATAGCATGAAATATTGAGGAACAAAATATGGCATTTCTGACATTCTTATTCCAGTATATGACTGAACATACAGTGGGAATGAATGTATGAGTAAAGAAAAAACACTGAACTAGTAACTATTTAAGGTAGCTCTTCCTTGATAGTTCAGGTTTTTACAGTCCATTTAAAGTTTTTTATTACCTGATTTAGGGTTATTTTATTTTATACTAAATAGTGATCCAGACTACAAGTTAAAACAAAGTTAAGATTATCCTTCATAAAAATTCCACCCTGGAAAATATAGGTTAGCAAATAAAAATATAATTTAAATTTTAAAATAAAACAAAAAACTTGTTTAAATATCAATAAAATAACAACCATATCAATGCCTTTTCATGAATAACAATAAAGTGGATAAGATTTAGAGTCAATCAAGTGACTAAGAATGGTGACTCACCCATTTTCTATTTATATTGTTTTATTTAAAACTCTAAAGAAAAACCTGGCTTACTCTGTAATTCCCAGAAAAGCTTCCTTTTTCTTCCACTCATTTTTTATTTCCTTAAATAGCTGTGAATCAGCTTCTCGCATTTGCTGACAGAGAAAATAATCAATGGCAGCCATTTTAAGTTACAATTAGGTCTTCAAGTGAACTTTTTATGAAGCTTTTATGAATGGGGGAAAAGGAGAAACAAAACAGCCACCAATAAACATTCTGACAGAGCATCAAGACATGAGACAACAAACTCAAAAGCTTTAGCAATTACTTCTAACATGTCAGCAGTTAAAGGATTAGTTGAAATTAAAATATTAGATTTGAAGTCAGTCAATAAGCAATACTGAAATTTGTTCTACTTAGTATAAATTCTTTTTAATTAATTGCTGATTAATTTAAAAGATGACTGATGTAAGTCTTATCTTACAATTCTGGAGCGAGAACCACTGCTTTTGGTTTTACTATTATATAACAAATTCTATCATCATATCATTAAGTATACTTTTCTTACCTTTTTAAGATGTCATTTCACTGAAGCCAAGGAATGGGCTGCTGTCTTACCAACCACCTAATTCCTGGCACTGACTAACTTTTCAAAAATCTTGACAGCTACCATCAACTTCAGAAAGGAAGCTTACTCTTCTCCCATATTCCTGAGTCCTGTCAACTGACATGATGAAAACAAGTAGAAGCAGTATTTCTTCTGTGATGCCTACCAGTTCTGTAACATTCGCAGGTGAAAATGCCTATAAACTGCAGGGTGCTCACAGTCTTGTGTGTGTGTATATATGAGTACGTATATATACATATACATATATACATTTTTAAACTTTAATCACTCAAGTTATAGTTAAGATAGAATCTGTAAATTGCACTTAAAGATAATCTGAATTGTCACCGCATACCAATGAGCCATAAATCCTTCTGGCTTATACTGATAGTAACCATTTTCACTTTTTCAGAAACAGATACATTTTGTATAATGCATCTCCTATAAACATAATACAGGGGTTGGCAAACAATGTGTTCTCAAGTTAAATCCACCTCAGTGCCTGTTTCTGTAAACAAAGTTTCATTGGAACACAGCCACACATATTTGTTCATGAATTATATGAACAGTATATGGCTGTGTTTGTGCCACAACACAGATCTGAATAGTGGAAACAGAGACTATAACATGGGACGAAAAGTCTAAAGTATGTACTACATAGCCCCTTACAGAAAACATTTGCCAACTCCTATCACGGTATAATAACTGCAACTGAGAGCTGCTAAGCACCTAGTCTGGTGCTATTTACATTACATGCATCATCTAAAATCTTGCCAGGAACCATCTGAAGTAGGTATCATCTCCTAAGTTTCAAATAAAGCAAATAAAAGTTCTAGACTATCAGCAGTATAAGCACTTCCTAGAAATCTGCTAAACATGCAGAGTCCTAAGCCCATCAGTAGAAATTCTTGTTCAGATGGTCTTGGATGGAGCCCAGAAACCTACATGTTTCCCAAGTACCCTAGGTGATTCTGGTGCAGATAGTAAAGGATCAAATATAAACACTTAATGAAGAGATAAAATGAATTGTCTAATACCACCTACTTCCATATGTGATTAAGCAGGGATTTGAACACGAGTGTGCTTGGTTCCAAAATCTATATTCTTTTTGACTTCTCTTTTAAGTTACTTAAGAGTTAAGAGTTTGATTGCTCTTTTAAGAGTAATATATCTGCTTGTAAGAGTTACTTAGAGATTTTTAATCTAGTTACAACATATAAAAAAATCTAACACTACGTTTGAAAAGTACATGCAGAGACTTCAAGATGATCCAATATAAATTCATGAAGTTTAACTAAAATTTGTACTTCCAAGAAATTAAGGGTCTGAAACACACTACAGAGAGATACTGAGATTGATGATGCAAAGGCTAGTCCCGTGGCTTTCATCTTGTTACTTTTATATGTATCATAGGTGGATACAAAATGGTGAAGTCCTGACCTCAAGTCACATGAATGATTTAACAAGTGATAACAAATCAAACACATTTGTGACCATAATATATAGCTTAATCATTTATTCTTTGTAGAAACCATTTTAATTTGAAAAGACTTGACACTTGGCTTTTAGATGCTATAATCAATTAACAAGTTCAGGTAAAGAACTTTGCAGTGCACATTTCTAATTTTCATGATCCTCCTTGATATTGCAATTATAAGTACTAATGCTATGCTACAGCTCAAATATATATATTTTATGCTTATTAAACTTACTAAATTTATATAATTTACCTTTTATAAAGTATGAGGCATGTTACTTCTCCTTATAACTAAAGACAAATATGTCATAGTCACATTACTTCAAAACCATTAGCTCCTAATTTGAAACAGAGTAAGATAATAATAAAAAGAACAAGCTTCTTGCCATTGTCATGAGTTTCAGATTTTACCTGAACAATATTCCAACCATGTTTTCTTAATGCTTATGTATCAACTAATCACATAGGAATTGATTTTAATGGATGCCACAAAGTCCAAAGTAGCCTTCCTAACGGACAGTATAAAGCCATTGGTGAGAAAAAAATAACAGAATATCTCCACAACTAACACACAAACACAACCACAAAGACAAGAAGAAACAAATGGTACATAACAGACTTCTGTGAAGAAGGGCAAACTCTAAAACCTGTATCAACATATTTACACTTGTTGAACTGCGAGTTTTATTCTTCTGTGTAGGGAAGAAAAATTAGACACAAAAGTATGATTTAGGTAACTCGTGGTAAAGTAAACAATGACAACCTTGAACTCTTAAAGCCAGACTGAAGCATAAATATTTTATTTGAAAATATGAGAACTTTTCATATCACTAATCAGTAGTTTAGATAGGCAACTGGTTAAATAAAAAAGTAAAAATTAATTTTTTTACCTAAGACATAGTAATCTGATTTTTTTGGTCCCTTATGTTTTAGATTATAAACAAGTTTGTTCAGTGAAATGAATATTCAAAAGAAACGTATAAAATTAAAATATGAAAAGTTAAAATGATATTCCAAAGGAAATAACAGATTCTCTTAATTAACTTGCAGTTAAAAATAAAGCTGAGTGTCCACTTCAAATGTAAGATGAAGACCCTCACTTGAAATTCCGTTATATAAAATAATGTGTTTATTAGATCTTGCACTGAACTTAAAAGCTAATATACATAGCTTTAATGCATAACTAATACTCTAGTCTCACAAATGGCATTGAGATTTGGTTACTAGTATACAATGTAGTACATATACACTATGACAATTATATATAATAAATGGATAATAATAAATTAAAGGACACTGTCAAGTACTTAATGTTTTGGGGTACACCTGAAGTTTTCAAAAAACGATTCTACACAGACTTCAAGACATTCAAAATAAAGATGTTAGCTCAGAAAATTTTTTAAAAATATAATCTCTAATCCAAATTAAAATATCAAATATAAAAGGTACTTAAGTGTGTTTTTGAAAATATGTGCTTCAGTCTACCACCCTTGACAGTGTTCTTTGGTTCGTTTTCTTCAAATTAAAGTCAGTTACAAATATTAAAAGCTTTTGCATTAGCACAGTCTCAGCTTACAATCTGATAAGAATGGTCATAAATAGTAATTTAACATAATATGACCACTTAATCAGAATTCTTTGGCTTCAATATCTTCACAACAGCACACTTTTAATTCAAAATAATCTTCCAACTATGATACCTATGTTCAAAACTGGTTTCCTACAAAATGCAATAGCTTCAAAGTTTCAAATAGACTTTTTGAATTAATACTAATCTTTCAACCAAAATTATGTTTTAAAAATGCCAATGTAGTATTGAAGGGCACCTACTGCTTTAGCAACCAAACCTCAAACCACTTTATCCAATAATATAATACAACCAAGTGTTTCTTAACCATAAAAACACAGAGAATTTGAATACAGCAAGATAGGAACAATCCCAAAAAACATTTCACCAAAAAGTTCACTGACCATCTCAAAAAATGTTAAAACAATTTACTAAATTGTCTTGATTATTACTTTAGTAGATAAAATTTCAGCAACTACAAATAAAATTTCCTCCATCTGTGGCTCCCTCCTTAGCATCAAAATATCTAACAAATCAGTATAATACACAGGTAATAGGAAACCTAGAGACATATTTGCTTCTAATACTGCTGTCCCCCCCGACACTCAAAAAATTTCTATATTTATAAAATAGTACAATGTCAGCTGGTTTTTCAATTACTCCCATTACAAGCAGGTGCATTTTCAAACCATGAACTACCAAATATTTACAATTAAATTCATAAACCAAGTCATTTTATCATTTTTCATTTAAAACTCTAACAGAAACCAAAAACTGTTTCTAATAAACCAATTCTAAGAAACATATTTTATACAACTATAAAGAGAATATACATTCCTAATTTAGCACAGTTACCATGACTTTGTAACCAAAGAAAATGCTGAAGACTGCACACATTTTTAACCCTTGCGTTTGAATTAAATTTACTGACACAAAGATCAAAGGATTGTTAAGAACATGAAGAAAAAAACCTTACTCACTGCTAAAGTCAAACACCTACCTTGTTTCTCATTGTAGATTATATTCTTACACAACAGATCATTATGGCAGAGCACAACAGGTGAGCCCAGGTTAGAAAGAATCTTCTTCATCCAAGTCATTTCTTCCTGAAGAATCTGAGAGCTTGGGATATCACTTAGGAACCTTTCAGTTTAAAAAAAAAAAAAAGAGTTATATCTTGTGTATATTAATGGCAACATTTTTTAAAGTTTCATTAAGGAATAAAATCTTCTTTTCTTTTCTTTTTGTCATATAGAACTGATTTTTTTCCTTCTAGTTTTATTAAGATATAATTGACACACACAGCACTGTGTAATACAGCATAATTTGACTTACATACATCACGGAATGATTACTATAATAAGGTTAATGAGCAGCCATCATCTCACAAAGATACAAAATAAAAGAAAAAGAAAAAAATTATAGTTTTCTTGTAATGAGAACTCATGATTTACTCTCTTAACAACTTTCATATATAACGTACAGCAGTGTTAATTTATCATGTTTTATATTACATCCCTAGCACTTATTTATTTTGTAACTATAAGTTTGAACCTTTTGCCTACTTTCATCCAATTCCCCCTTCCCCATACCCCACCTCTGGTAACCACAGATCTGATCTCTTTTTCTCTGAGTTTGTTTGTTTTTCAAATATAAATGACCTGCAGCACTATGTTACTTTCTGGTGCATGACACAGTAATTCGATATTTCTATACATATCAAAGAAAATCTATTTTTAATAAGTCCTTTCCATTTAAATGCACAGACTTCTGAATTAAAGCAAGCCAATTATTCTAAAGATTAGAATACAGAAAAACCATTAAAAAGAACTTAAACATGAATAAAAAGAAACAGATCAACAGTTAAAATGCAGGGCAGAAAAGTAAAAAATGTATCAGTACAAAATGGGGTGAGGGAATAATATATATATCTAACAGCTAACAATTACTACCACTATTCTAAATGTCTTATGTTTATGTCCATTTTATAGATGGGGGAAACCAAGACACAAAGAGTTAAATAAAAAGTTTAAGTATATTATGTAAAGTTACAAAGATAGTCCATTAAAGAACTAAAACATCTATTTCAAGCTTGGAAGGGTGAATGTAGTAATAAACCAGCTAAAGTCACATTTGATAGTCAATAGATATTATCTACTATTGATAAATCAACTCATTATTATATGATAATCATACAATCATTAATCATATAAAATTATGATACTATCATATGGTAACCACATCACAGAATACTCATCTTTACAGAGAACTGCCTCAGTAGTCAGACTGGGAAGGGTGAGTGTTGGTATGGCAAGAAGGATTAGTGATCATGGCTTTTTATCCTACACTCTTTTCTGTACTATTTATTGTGCTGTATTTGTAATAATTTGATAAAAATACAACGGAACAAAAATAAGGTGCTACTACTAATTCTTCAATAGCACCATCAGGCTTACAAAATAAGTTCTCTTCATTCTTTCTCTATATCGTCTCTCAAATTACCCCTTACATTTCCATTTTATAACACAAAAAAATTCTGTATCACTGAGTTTACTTTAATGAATTTGCCTATTCATTGTTCTCCCCACTCCTGCATTCTCTTCTACACATACCTTCCAACAGAGATCCTTATATGCGCTTTTTAAAATGGTGAAATTATTCAAGAATTTATTTTAGAAGTACTGAGTTGAATGGAAATAATAGGATTCAAAGGATTATTAACATAATTACAATCATGTACAGACAAAAAGGAATGGAAGAAAATATGAAACATTTTTAATATTTTAACTGTTTTTAATGTTTTAGTTGTATATTTTCTGTTGGGGGGAGGTTCTTTCATTATTTACCACACTGCATCTCCAGCTTTACCCAAGTATCACTAACCTCAAGCATTTGAAGTAACCTTCTCTGACTAATAATAATTTTAAAAATAGCAGCTAACATTTATTTAGCACTTATATGGCCAAGCACGGTTCTAAGAAATTTGTATATACCAACTCAATTAATCCTCACAGAACCCCTAAAAGGTAAATATACTACCTTTGTTATTTATGTTTTACGGAAGAATAAATAGGTAATTTGTCCAAGGTTACACAGCAGAACTGAGATTTGATCCCAGGCAGTCTGGCTCCAGTCTTGTACTCTTAATCCATACAGTACCATACTGCCTCTCAACTCTGCACCACTGCCATCTACTTATTCTAAAGTGATTTTCCCCAAAATCTTTCAAAAATAGCTATTTCAAAAGAGAATTTTTTTTGTTTTTATGTTATCACTTTCTGAATATCCAATACACCTGACACACTTCCAGGTGTCTGCCTATTCCAGTTAAAGGGGTATAATATCCCTATCCATTCAAAGTTTGACAAACTTTGTAAATAAAGCACACACAGAGTGAGTCAAACTAATCTTTGAAATAATCAAGCTCAAAACAATACAGCTATTTTTCGCTAATGAGTTATAAAAAATTAAAAGAAACGAGAAAAAAAAAATCCACAGGTCCTGCTTACTTCCGTTGTTCTTAAAGCAAAGACTTCCTGAATACAAAAGCTGAAATCTTCATGTACACTTTAGATATAAAGACAAAATAAAATTTCCAATTTTTGCACTAGTATTAATCACACTATGGAAAAACACGTCTGGTGTGGTTTCTGAGGCATGTGCCGCCGAATATTTCAGAAGGTCCCAGCAGGACTGTGCTCTGCATGTCTGTCAAGAGTGGCTGCGATGGAGGAGGAGGGGGACTCAGCTCACCGGCTCCCACTGGCGCCATCAAAACGACAACTACTTACAGAGCTGCTTACTCTTGACGAGAAAGACCAGAAGACTGGCACAAAAGATTTTTTAAAGGTATAAAGAAGAAGCCACAAGAAGACGAGTAGAAGGGGCAGAGATGCAGCACAGTCAAGACCCGTACCCCTGGGTGGGCAACCCACAAACGGGAGGATAATTACAACTGCAGAGGTTCTCCACAGGAGAGGACAAGCCCCACAGCAGGATCCCTAGCCTGGGGACTCCTGCACTGGCAAGACATTTGGCTTTTTAAGGGCACACTTTCAGGAGAACCAGAGGGCTGTGGGAAACAGAGACTCCACGCTTAAAGGGCATATACAAAATCTCACACACTCTGGCATCCAGGGCAGAAGCAGTAATTTGAAAGGAGCCTGAGTCAGACCTACCCGTTGATCTTCAAGAGCCTCCTGGAGAGGCAGGAGGCAAATGGAGCCCACCCTGGGCTAAGAGACACCGGCAGCAGCCATTTTGGGGAGCTCACTCTACCAGGAGGACACTCGCCCTGGTAAGTGCCATTCTGGAACCCTCCCTCTAGCTTACTGGCACCAGGACCCAGGCCCGCCCTAGCAGGCCAAGTTTTAGGACCCCTTGGGTCCCTCAGGCAGCATCCAGGGATCTTGCCCCACCCACCAGCAAGCTGACACCAATTTCCAGGACATGCTGGACACCAAAGCCAGCTGTGCCAGGAACCAACTTTGCCCACTGGGGGTCTAATACCAACTCTGGGGAACCCCAGGGCCCTGCAGCCAGAAACGCTGGGACCTGGCTCCACCCAGCAGCAGACCAGCACTAGGCCCAGGACCCTCTGGGATCTGGGCCCTTTCCACCAGCAGGCCAACACTACATCCGGGACCTCTGGTCCCACAACCTGCTCCCCCAGACCCAGTTCTGCCCACCAGAAGGCCAGCACTAGCCCCCTTAACCCTGCTGCATGTTGTATATGAAAGTTGTTAAGAGAGTAAATCCTAAGGGTTCTCATCACAAGGAAAAATAATTTTTTCTATGTCTTTAATTGTTTATTTATGATGGATGTTCACTAAACTTACTGTAGTAAGCACTTCATAATGCATATAAGTCAAATCATTATGCTGTACACAAACTTACACAGTGCTGTATGTCAATTATATCTCAATAAAACTGGAAGAAAAGAAACATGTTTATATTATTTGGATTCTAAATATTGATTTACACATTTTTCTATATAGGAAATGAAATACCTTAGTCACTCTGAACCTGAAGTCCTACAAAAGCTGAGACTCCAGTAAATTAATTTTCAACATCATGAGACTTAAATAGTCACAGTAAACTAAAACCCAAACTTTTTCATACTCCAAGTATGTCCCAGTATAGATCTCTAGGCCCCTTCAGAACAGCCTTCCTTTGGACAGAAGGAATTTTTTTTAAAAGGTCTCTATTGTCAACTCACACTACGAAAAATGTACCCATTCATAGTAATCTTTATATTATGTTTACTGCCAAATAAACACTCCATATTTGTTTCTTGGCTCACCACTTCCCCACTTTTATAGGGGTTGATTATTTTTCTTCTTTTTTTTTTGAGTCAGCTGTAGGAAGGGAAGGAAATTTCTGTAGTGCCTTTTGAGAGTCAAATGAATTAATGCTTATTTTACTTAAATGCAAAGAGATAAACCAAACCAGATTTTATACACAAAAACCTTACAGTTATCTTTGAAACCCAATATATGAGCAAAGCAATGTAAAACATAATTTAAAATGTAAAAGTAATTTTACCTTTTATTAATATCTTCATCTGCAAATCCTGTGGGAATGAGAGAGAAATATTTTCCCATCTTTAGCCATAGGTTAGATTTGGGAATCCAGCCATTGTGTGCATGAATAGCATGGATTTTAGCAAGCTGACGTGCTATAAGCCTGTTTAAAAACAAAACAGCATAAAAAAGAAAGTGTTAAGAACCATACAGTTCATATCTACTCATAGGTAAACTAAAATAACTAGGGTGCCTTTATCTTATAACATGATTTATTTTTACCATATACAAGATTCAAAATAATATGGCAAGTCAACTCTCACAAGGAGAGGCAAACAAATGTTTAAAGCATAAGTAGGAAAAACACCTAAAATTAATACAGTAATTAAATATTGTGTCCAAAAGGGACTGAGTGTCTGGATATAGGCAGCCTATTTTGAATATACAATGTTTGTGACCAGCAGAACAATACACGACTATAAATGATTTCAAGGCACGTATTAGATATTAATCACTGATGCATTTAAATTACACTGAGTCATTTTAATTTTGAGCTTTTGAAGTCACTGAAGTTAAAGGGCAAAAGGGGCTAAAGTAAAAAGGTAAATGCGCAGATAAATAGGTTTTATGAGTTAATTTCTGTGTGTTGTTAACAATACTCTGAATAAACGTTAGGATTTTATGATGTCAGAATCAATACTGATATAACAACAAAATAGTTTGAAGCTGTGTAGTATATTTGTGTCCACACCGTCTTTGTATCTGCAGAACCTAGTACAGCAAATGCTAATGGAGGAATAAGCATACCAAATAGAAATAAGAACTAAATTACCACATAGTCCATAGAATAGTAGGTAGAAACATGACTTAACAATAATCTACAAATAAAAGAACTTCAATCTGGCAAATTTTCAAGATGCTAACAATCTAATGTAACGTTCCTCAAAGTACAGTCCTAGGACCTACAACATAGCACCACTTAGGAATTTCTAAGGTTCCACCTCGGATAATCTCTATGGGTAGGCCCCAGCACTGCATTTTAAACAAGATTTCCAGGTGATCCTAATTCACTGTATAATTTGAGAGGCACTAATATAATGCTCCAATTCTGCTTCTGAAGTCACTGAGGTTAAAGGGCAAAAGGGACTAAAGTAAAAAGGTAAGCGGGCAGATAAATAGGTTCAGTGAGTTAATTCCTATAACTGTGTTAACAAGGTCTCTGAACAAACATTAGCTTGGCTATGTACTAAAATCAATCTTTGGAAACTTAAAAAAAAAAGAAAGAAAGAAAATAATACAGAGGCCTGGGTATTACCCTGAGAAATTAATTGGTTTGGGGTGCAGCCAGGGCGTCAAGATATTTTAAAAGCTTCCCAGATGACTAATACACAAAAACCACTTAACTAAGTACACAGGGAATCTAGCATTGTAGTAATCCTTCACCAATCTGTGATTAAATAACACACTTTTATTATATTTTTATACTACAGTGAATATTCTCATCTATCTAGTTTTATTATTTAATAAGAGTCCTGACTTTCCTTTGGAGAAACTTCCATCCCCCTCACTTTTAGTTCACTTTTGGTTCAGTCAGAGCTCATCTCAATCCTAACTCCCTATCCCACCGGCACCACTAACTTTAGGAGCAAAGAGATGACACAGACTTGCCCAGAGCATTCCATCCTTCAGGCCAGAGTGATCGGTTCAGGGCATATTACCCAAGCTAGGCCAAAAAGGTTTGATTCCAAGACTTTGGTTGAAGCTACTGACTTTGGTTGAGGCGATCAGAAAAGGAGTGACACACTCCCCACACTGCAAATTGATTAGATAAACCTGTAACTGCTAAGAATCATAATTGTCACTCCTTAGAAAAGTCTGCCAGAATAAAAAAGGTAACACAACAAAACAGACAGTGATTTTCCTAATGGCACTATTAGAGCCCCTGGATCCACCCATGCTTGAACTTAGTATTCTCAGATATATGAATCGACAAATTCCTCCTTCTTTGAGTCAGTCTGAATTTTCAAATTATTATTCTCAATAAGTCCTAATGCATCTCAGAAGTGTTTAGGCATTACTGCAAGTGAGTTTCAGTTCTACTACAAGAAATATTTGATGTTTTGCTTGAAAGGACACAGCATTAAAGAACCAATAGATTGACTAATATTCTTCATCTTTCAGTTTGGATGACTGTAATTCAGCTGACCACATCTCATTTGATGTTTGATGATCTAAAAAATATTTCACAGTAGGGGAAAATGCTCAATGCCTATTAGGAGCAGAAAATTGCTATTGGTCTGACAGTACTTGATGCAACGAAAAGAGGTCTATAGGACATAGCCCTTGCAAATCTTTGATACCCAAAGCTGTAACTGAATTAGCTGTTACCCTACTGATTCTCTCATGTACCCAGGTACAGAAATTGGTGAGTTTCTCTTGTCTTCAGAGTACCACTGGATTTTATTACTGAATTTAAAATAAGTAATAAAATATTTGTAATGCTGTTCTTTAACCCACCTAAATTTTTAAAGAGAAACCTGCTTATATTGTTATTCTGAAGCTTAAAGTTTACATGTAGATCACATTCAGCAAGCTCCTCAGCCTAAAACTGCTGCCAAGTGTAGTGTCTGATGCATTCAATATTTTCTCCTTGTTTTCTACCATGGAAAATAAGTATGATGAGGTTTCACTGTAATTGAGTAAAATTTGCTTTCGGCCTTTATTTTGATGATTAAGTTAGGATTCTATGGATGCTGAAGTTATGTGAAAGGAGAGACATAGATATATCTGAGAATATCTTTCACCTTTAAGGCACTGCATTCTTGTCTAAAATGGAAAATTTGGCGGATTTGAGAATAAAATATAATTGAGTATGCAACCATGTGAAGAATAAATCTTATTTTGGGGGAAAAAAAGAATCCTAATGCATTACCAAAATATTAAAATCTGTGATCTTTTTAGGTATGTGTGTTTTGGTCCATACCTCTGAAATTACCAAATAAACATTTTTATATAAATTAAATAATTATTGCTTAAATGATCTTCCCCAAGACCATATACTCTACAAGAATATAGGAAAAAAAATCTATTTTCATATCAACCTCTCATACAGTATTTGCATAAAAAGCTAGGCCCAAATGAACATGTAGTACTTTAAGCATCAGGAACCTTCATGATAATAAAAGTGATAATAAAATCAAAACAAAGGAGAGTACAAATATACACATATATACATGCAAACACACATATACATACATAGATGTGTATGTGTGTGTGACACATATCTATTTGAAGCCACTAAAACCTGGTTTTAAAACTTTAAGGAGGGGAATTGGAACAAAAGGCCTGAAGAAAGGTAATCCATGTTACATAAAACTCAAGGGGCAATCTATATCAACAGAACATTATGACCTAGAAATGTTTACTCAACAAATGAGACCAGTGATTCAGAAGAAGGGTCACATATTAGAACAGGTATTTAATACCAGAAAATTTTATTTGCTGTTTTAAAAATAAATAATAATGCCTATTTTTTATAGTTTTACCCCAGAGTTTGTATGAGACCCTGATTTGCAAAACACAAAATGTAGTCTCAGAAGTTGTCCAAATATAAGTTATTTAGCTAGGAGTGACTGGAATGACAATTCTAAGGTAAATGCTTCAAAATGGCCACAACTCCAAGGGGTTCTTACACGTTAATGGAATCTGTTGAACATGAATAGCTGCTACAAGAAAAAGCACCTACTAATTTTGATTGTCTTGACTCTTTTGGCAGAAAGGTGGCTAAGTGGAGCTGAGCCAGGATTTGAACTGATCATATGATGCAAAGGCCAAGGCCTTTCCACTATAATATACTGCAGTAACACTGCACAGAATTAGTTGGGTTTTCTTCTGACTTTTCCCTTGTATTTTAAGTCTAAACTTAAGCAAATCATTTCATTTCTCTGAGTCTCAGATTTCTTACAAGGAAAATCAAATTACTGGCGTAATCTTAAAGCTCTCCTTCAAATCTGACGTGATATGCCCCTGAATACCAGAAAAAAATTTACATAAACATTTACTCAATTTGGAGATTTAAGTTCAATAATGACAACAGGAATTTCACATTCATATTCATATACAAAGATCCTGTAGACTAACTTCCCATTTCATACCAATTTCCTACTAGGTTTAATAGAAATGTTAAATATATATAAACTATGGAGTGAAAGGCAAATTTTCCAAATTTGATTTTTATCAAAAATTATCAAATATATTCTCCTTTGAACAAATTTCTGAAATTACAAGTGAAATTATAAAAATTATTTTATATGCAATTTTAAAAACATTTCTGCATAACGTGATATAAACCTACTCAAATGGAAAACAAACTAAATTATTAACAACCACCATACAATAGCAAAATTAATATTTGCAAAAAAACTATACCAAAACTTAAGAGCTAATGATTAATATCTTCTAAAGTAAACTATAGATATTTACCTTATCTACAGGTGCACTGTTAAAATAGAATTCGATTATATAAGGGACAAAGTTAATGTTAAATGATAACATCATGCTTACATAATAGGTAAAAATATATTCAGAAGTGTTTAAAATGTTTTGTAACATTTTCCTATGTAATTAAAAAAAATAGCAGCAAATAATAATAGTATAGTTGACATTGCTTTATCAATACTACTGATAAATACTATCACTAAGTTATCATACAAGGGGCAAAGACCATGCCTTATTCTTCTATCCTAGCATTCAGCACTAAAAGGAGGTACTTAACAGATATCTGATGAATAAGAATCATCATCTTGGCAACAGACTCAGGATACATTTAGAAACTTACCATAGGATTCTACCACTATTAGAGTTTTTCTCTGGTGGATTAAAATTTATCCTGGATTTTTAAAAATCTCATATAATAAGAACTGTGCCAAAATTAATGCCTAGCTACAGAAAAACAAAATGACCATCCATTTGAAATACTGCCTGTCCTTTAACAAGACATCTTGTATAATAAGCCTTTTTTGCAAAATCTAGGATTCAAGTCAATTTCTACAGGTCTCAGAACTACCAGTGTATCTTTTCTGTAGCAAAATTAACAAGGAAAGGAAGAAAATCTATTATACAAATATCCTCGTGGAAATAACAAGTATAGTTCAACTGCAAGCATAGCAGCTACATACTTAAAAACTAGGCTTTGCTAAGAGATTTTTAAAATTAAATAAGTCCTACTTACAAGTTCCATACTCATCTAAAATTTTTGATAAATTGGTGTTGAACAAAACACGCAATTTGTGAAGGATGGCTTTGTTAGGAAAATTTATGGTTTTTACTAGTAAATGAATTCACCAAAGTTGCAGAACACAAAATCAACACATAAAATACATTGCAGTTCTACATTATTGATGAACAATCCAAAAAGGAAGTTAAGAAAACAATTCCATTTACAATAGCAACAAAAAGAATAAAATACTTAGGAATAAAGTTAACCAATGAGGTAAAAGATTTCTATATTTAAAACTACAAAATGTTCCTGAAAAAAATTAAATACAGAAATAAATGGAAAGACATTCCATGTTTGTGGACTGGAAGACTTAACATTGCTAAGATGTCAATACTACCCAAAGTGATCTTTAAATTCAATACAATCCCTATCAAAATCCCAACAGCATTTTTTGCATAAACAGAAAAAGATCCACCCTAAAATTCAAATGTAATTTTAAGGAACCCCAGATAGCTAAAACAAGCTGGAGAAAGAAGAATAAAGTTGGAAGTCTCACACTTCCTGATTTCAAAACTTATTACAAAGCTACAGTTATCAAAACAGAGCAGCACTTGCATCGCCTCAGACATACAGACAAATGGAATAGACAGCTCCAAAATAAACCCTCCAATTTATGATCAAATGATTTTCAATAAGGATGCCAAAACCATTCAATGGCAAAGGACAGTCTTTTCCACAGCTGGTGCTGGAAAAACAGGATATCCACATGTAAAAGAAAGACGTTCCTTAATCCTTTCCTTAAATCATACATAAAAATTAACTCAAAGTGGATCAAAAATCTAAATGTAAGAGCTAAAAAAACTATAAAATCCTTAGAAGAAAACATAGGAGAAAAGCTTCATGACACAGAACTTGGTAACAATTTCTTGGATATGACACCAATAGCACAGACAATAAAAGTAAAAACAGATAAACTGGACTACATACATCAAAATTTAGAACTGTGCATCAACGGACAAAATCAACAGAGTGAAAAGGCAACCCATGGAATTAAGTATTTGAAGTCATATATGTGATAAGCAGTTAATATCCAGAATACATAAAGTACTCTTACATCTAGACAACAAAAAAAAAGTCCCATTAGAAAATTGGAAGAGGACTTGAAATGACATTTCCCCCAAGAAGATACACAAATGGCCGAGAAGCATAAGAAAAGACGCTAAACGTGACTAATCATTAGGGAAATAGAAATCAAAACCACAATGAGATACCACCTCCTTGCAATTAGGATGGCTACTATCAAAAAAACAAAATAATAAGTGTTGGCAAGGACTTGGAGAAACTGGAACCCTTGTGCACTGTTGGTGGGAATGTAAATTGGTGCAGCCACTATGGGAAACAGTAAGGCAGTTCCTAAAAATATTAAAAATAGAATGACCATATGATCCAGCAATTCCACTTCTGATTATATACCCAAAGGAATTGAAAACAGGGTCTCAAAAAGATATTTGCACACCCATGTTCATAACAGTATTATTCACAACAGTGAAAAAGTATCAACAGAAGTGACCCAAATGTCCATCCATGGATTAATGAGTAAACAAAACATGGCCTACATATAAAATGGAATATTACTCAGCCTTAAAAAGGAAGGAAATTCTGACACGCTACAACGTGGATGAACCCTGAAGACATTATGCTAAGTGAAATAAGCCAGTCACAAAAAGACAAAAAGGTATGATTCCACTTACATAAGGTACCTAGAGCAGTCAAATTCATGCAGACAGAAAGTAAGATCGTTGCCAAGGCTGGGGGTAGGGGAGAATGGGAAGTTGTTGTTCAATGGATATAAAATTTTAGTTTTGCAAGACGAAAAGAACTGTGGAGACTGGCTGCACAGCAATGTGAATGTACTTAACACTATGGAACTGTATACTTAAAAAATGATTAAGATGGGAAATTTTGTTATGTGTATTTTATCACAATTAAAAATAAAAAATGTTAACTAAATTAATTAAATGGTCATAAGAAAGAATACAGTTCTTAAAAAGAACTGTATTAGAGCAATTCAATTGTTTTCTATTAGTAAATTTTATGTACAACAGAGAAAAAACTAGGTAATAAAAAACTAAGATTTCTGATTTTCACTATCATAGATTGGTCCTTCTACCTAGTCTCAGTAAGATAAGGTTTTACTGCACTAACATCAAGGCAAATGCTACTTTAAATTCTATACTCAATAAAGCCAAATGTTTGAAAATCTCAAGGCTGCAGAGAATCTCCTCAAACACCCACTAATACTCACTAATTGCTCCTCTCTTGGAAGCTTTTTAAGAATTATAATAACAGGCATTTTTTTGAAACTGGAAAAAAAAAATCCCTAATCCTACCATCCCAACAGAATTTATTTCTTTTTTACAAACTCCCTTTGAGTTTTCACATAAGCAAATTATTTCCTTATTGTAGCCACAGTTCAACTAGTAAGCTGATATTTTTCCTCTTAGTCCTGCATCAGACATCTTGTATGTTTCAGACAATATGAGTTGTTATGACACAATCAAGCATATGACTTTCTTTTATGACTTACTATATAATGTCCTATTAATTTCCGAAAGACAACATAACCAATTTTACTTGCAACTCACAGTGTATCAGTTCCACTACAATACCCTCAGCACTGGAAGTTGGTGTTTTTTAGTTATGCTTCTTGATAAGTGAGCAATAACTCATTTTAAATTGCATTTCTCCCATTATGTCTGTTGCTGAGTGGCTTTAATTATACTTCAGCCAGTATTTCCAGCAAGAGGCAAGTTTTAGAGAAATACTTGATAAGAAAATTCCTAAACACCTTAATTTGAATTAAAAAAAATTTTGAAGGTCTCTGCAATACTTGATTGCTACACAAAAGTTCAAATTAAAAAGATCATGATAAACTTCCATAAGTTGAATTACTAGTTAAGCATTAGCTTGATGCTATTCGTCTTTACCTATCATCTCCCTCAGACTCCTCCATGCTCTGCCTCATCCTTTAAAATCCAATTCAAATGTTACCTCAGTTAAACACTGCCTAATTTCCCAACTATACCACAGTAAATTATTTGTACTTTTTTTGAAAACCTTTTCTGTTCCTCTGTGTATACTATTTACCTTATTTTTTCCCCAAGGTTATTGTCTGTCACAGACTGTAAATTACTAGTAGAGCAGCTGACTGAATCATTTTTCCTCCCCTAGACTACATTAAACATAAATACATTCCAATGCCTTTTATATTCAAAGTAGATACTCTTTATTATAATCATTATATAGGCAAGTAGCTATGTCTGAAGAAGCCAAAGCAAGAGAATACTGTGAACTTTGATCTATGGCTCAAGACCCTTTCAGGAAGTTTGTGAGGTTAAAACTATTTTCATAAAGTATTATTTACCTTTTTCACTCTCATTTTCTAACAAGTGTACAGTACAGTTTTGAGAAGCTACGTGAAGTGGTGTGATGGTATCATCATGTTGACCGACAGCTAAAAGGACATGCACTTGATAATCTTTCATTCTAAAAACTTTGTGTTCTAATTTCTAACATAGTAAACGCTGATAAATATAATTCACATAAACAAAAGCTCTTTGGGTCCTCAATAACCTTTTAAGAGTTGTAAAAGGGTCTTGAGACCGAAATGTTTGAGCACTTTTGATTTAAACTATCAATGAACTTGCTGTTTTCAATCAAGCCCAAAAGAAAATTTTAGCAATTTTAGAAAAATGATCAAGCATATGCAAGACATTATTCTTATAGAAAACATAATACTTTGAATTAAATAATTTTTAAGTTTAAAAAGTAACAAAGGCGTGTTAACAGAATTAAGACTCATAGTAAGCAAGAACTCTGAAGCTATGAGCAGCTGAGTAATGAAACTTAGTAATAAGAAATGTGTAATGCTTTGATTCAAGCACTACTTTAAAAAATTGAGAAGCCTTGACCTTCTGCGAAAGGCTAATCCAAAACCTCTCGCAGTCCTTTCTTTTGCAAAGAGTTAACTATGAGAATTAACTCATAGTTAACTGAGGAATGTTTTTTCTTTAGCAAAAATAAAACAAAACCCGAACAAAAGAAAGTTTCTAAATTAACCAAATAGTTGCCTAAAGAAAGAAAAGGCAGTTTTAAAAAACATTTCCTTAGTGCACTTAATCCTCTTATTTTTCAAAAGGACAAATTATTTAGGAAAAGAAATGTACCTGAAAATGGCAGGGTTGCAGACATGCTTTGGATCCAATGCTTCTCCCTGTATAAATTCATAGCACAGTCCATTATTGAAGGTACAGTAGAGTTGTGGTGCACAGCCGTGAGCCTGCAACACTCGGAAACTCTTCACTTCCTCATCTCGATCAACTAACAACTCAGTCTTATTGCCATAAATTCGCACCAGGACTACATCCTCCATTGTATTACCCACGTAACAGCCAATAAGTTTGTTTGTGATTCCATCTGTGAAAAGCTGCCCAAAAAAAAAGAAAAAATGGGGGAAAAACAATTATTTACTTTTAATGAAGGAATAGGAGATAACTTGAAAATCATTAAATACTAATTGAAAGAAAATATCTACTTAATATAACTTTTGAATACAATTTTGCCTAACATGTCTATAATTTTAATTGTAGATTTAAACAAAACAGAATACCACTGTTTACTATGTTGTGTTGTACAACAAACACGTTCTCTCTCCTATATCTAAATAGATTGGAAAGTCTCTGAAGACAGGGAAAGTGGCTCTCTTGCTAGCATAGTATATGATATAAAAAAGTCTTTAATAATGTTCATAAGTTTAAATATACAAATATAATATACCATAATTTATATTATGGTAAATCTCCAATTTATAAAAAACTCAACTTTAAATGTTATTTCCAAAGATTACTTAACATAATATGTATAAAAAATTGTTTTAAGTATTCCGGTTATAATAATTTAAACTTGAATGCTACAGCTAAAAAAAAAAAAAAAGAAGCACAACCTTAATTAGAGGAAGATAGAGATTTCTCAGGTATTTTCTAAAAGGGAGTTTGAGGACTCTTCAAGAGTCTTAAGTACTTAAAGTCCTTTTTAGATTTGAGTACAATGGTATATTAAAAAGTAAACAGATGATTAGCAATATTAGTTCTCTAAGTCTATTCAAAATTGTAGCTTTCATTTTCCTCTACACTACTTCGACACTAAAACTAATTTTCTATTTACCCAATTATAACTCAGAGCTTTTGGAGGCTCTCAGTGGAATAAAGGGATAAAAGGTAAAAGTGAAAGTAAGCATTAAGGACATTTTTCCAAAGACAACTGGGAAAGAACAGGAATAATGGACAAAGAATAAGTTTTAAATGTATACACATTAAACTAATGCCTGAGAAAGAAGGTAAACGTTTCTGTTTTGATAAGATTGTTGTAATGATAAATGACATCTGAAAAGGCTTTAGATCTTAAGCTGAAATTTGAAAGAAAATATTTATGTATCCTTATTCACCTTTGAATATCTATGTTTTTTGGGTATGCAGAGACATACAAACTTTGCTTTCCACGTAGATTTCAAAAAGATGGTATGTAGGGAGACACTGACAAGAAGCATATGTCCTTAAACTAAATTCCATCATTTTATTAAAATCTATGTTGAAAGCATGTTGTTTCCTATTAAAATGCCATAACAACTCACACATATTATTCTGTAACTCCTCCACATGTCATGTAGAGATGAAGTATTTCAATTATTGTAATGAAGTTTGAGAAGCTAACATTCTGAAATGCTTGTAATGAAAGACATTCTACACTCCTCAAAAGCCAGGAGTGAAATCTATGTTTTCTACATCCTCCTAACAAATAGTAAGGACTTAATACTTAAACACTAGCTTGTCTTCTTGATCTAGCTTATAACAAATTCATTCTTTCACTCTTGCCTATAATAATAAATTTCTTTAATTGTGCACGCTATATTGTACATTTATGTGTACATGCAGAAACATACATACAAAGACATATGCACTTAAAAAGGCTAGAAATGGATAACATTACGGGATAAGATTATTGAATACTATATAGACATTTATAAGTATAACACAGAGTCACAACTCCAATGACACTAACCCTAACATACTCTGTTGCACAAAACAGCCACATATTTGCAATGAAATGATAGGCACAATAAACCCCTGGAGCAAAAAAATAAATATATGAATAACTTCATTTACAAAAGTAGTTTATGTATAAATAAGGATAAAAATGTCTGCAAAGGGGCTTCCCTGGTGGCGCAGTGGTTGAGCGTCTGCCTGCCGATGCAGGGGACACAGGTTCGTGCCCCCGTCCGGGAAGATCCCACATGCCGCGGAGCGGCTGGGTCCGTGAGCCATGGCCACTGAGCCTGCACGTCTGGAGCCTGTGCTCCGCAGCGGGAGAGGCCACAGCAGGGAGAGGCCCGTGTACCGCAAAAAAAAAAAAAAAAAAAAAAAAAAAAGTCTGCAAAGATATCCAATAAAATATTAGGTAGTTTAAATCTTGTCTCCTGTTTTCTTATTTCTCTCTAAGTAGTTTAAACTTTTCTCGTTTGGCTTATATATGTTTTCTCACTTCTTTTTTTTTTCCCGTAATCAATCTAGTTTACATGTGAAAAAATTAAAATAGTGAGAAAAACGAAAGGGGCTAGGAACTGACATGGCACGTACAGCAAGGCCTGGAGATTCTGCTGAACATAAGCAATTTCATAGAACATCAATATCAGATGAGGCCACTCTGTGACCATAATGCATCAAGACAAAAACAAAGTCACTCTGTAATCATGTCTGAACAAAGACAAAATTATGCATTTTTTCCAAACCACAAAAATGACCAAGCACTCCCCTATTCTGGCTAATGTGAGGGACTGCCGTTCCTTTTCCAGGAACAGCTTTGGTCCTGCTTCATTCCTCCAGTCCTCTAGGTAAGATAAATTACCCACACAGTCGTAGACTTGCCCCACTTCCTTCCTGACAACACCCAAATCCAGAGGAAAGCCTTGCTTCCTTGAACCCTCTCCCAAATCACCAAATTCAAATCTTATACGAAGTCCTTTCTAACACCCACATACTGAGAGCCCCACCATTCCCCATGGAATAAGTCTTCCTTAAGGAAGGAGTAATAAACCCAATTTGTTCGGCTTATCCTAATGATCTCTTGATGGAGATTTCTGACTTTAAAGATGTATGGACAGTGCTTTTTGCTCTTGGATGGTTCCCACCTCATATATAAACCAACAATTAATTCAAGGTGCTTCAGCCTTCTGAAACACACATTTAAAAACATACTAGGCATATGCTAGGTATGTGTACTATACTAGATATATACTAGAAATATAAAATTCCACCTCAATGGAGGGGGGACAAAACTACTACAAATCTCATGGAGCTCCTTTTCACATGGTTTATCCTGCACTGTTTGTCAAGTATTTAAGATAATACCAGTTCAGAGGATGAGCTACAGAGCAACACTGCTTGACTATAAATTCTAGCTGTGTCATCTGTAAGCTGAGTGACTTTAGGCAAGTCACTTACCTGTATGTGCTTCATTCATCTCATGTTTAATATCAGCACATTAGAATCTGCTTTATAGGTTTTTATGAGAATGACTTAATATACACAAAAGCACAACAGTTCCTGACACAAACTAAGCTCTTATCAAATATGTAGATAACTACATATTTAAATTTGAACACAAGACAGAAAAATAATTCATGATGAGATCATAAAAGTTAATAATTAAGACAACATCTATGTTATAGATTAACCCTAGACTGTATGCTGCTGCACTGGTACCACCTAGCAAACCTTGAAAGCAAGACCCAAAGATGCAAACTATTCCCAAAGAACTACAAAAACTATCGAGTGCCTAACAAGGTAAAATTCACAGTGTCTAATATCCAATTAAAGATTATTCGGCATGGGGAAATCCCTGGCGGTCCAGCAGTTAGGACTCTGCGCTCTCATTGCCAAGGGCGCAGTTTCAGTCCCTGCTCGGGGAACTAAGATCTCACAAGCTGGGTGAGGCGGCCAAAAAGAAAAAGATTATCAGGCATGCAAAAAGGGCAGAAAAATACAACCCACAATGGGGGGTGAGAGGGGGGTCAATTAATTGAAACCAACCAGAACTGACACAGATGTTAGAATTAGCAGGTGTTAAAACTGTATTCCAAGAAAAAAGTGTGTTGTATTCTTACAACAAAAAATTAAGCAGAGTCACTGAAGACATAAAAAAGACCCAAATTAAACTTCTCAAGATGTCTGAAGGGAAAACACACTTAGATGGGATTTAACACTAGGTTAGGTAGTAGAAAAAACAATTTAGCAAATTTGAAGACATAGGAATAGAAACTATGCAAAACAAAATACAGAGGGAAACATGAATTATCAAAGAGAGAGAGAGAAGAGCATCCATTAGCTGAGAGACTACATATAAAATTTGAGTCCTCAAAGAAAGGGAAAAAGAGAACAGAAACATTTTTAAAGAAATGACAGTCAAAAGTTTTCCAAATTTGATGAAAACCTATAAACTCAAGATCCAAGAAGCTCAACAAGCCCAAGCCAAAGAAACATGAAGAAAACTACACCAAGGCACCTCATAATAAAACTGCTTAAAACCAGAGATAAATCATTTAATGGTACCAATTCATTTTAATCTTCCATTCACTCAGGCACATTTCAGTCACCTTGACCCCTCCCTCTCCATCCCCCACATAAAATGTTTTCTTCCTAGGTAATTCTTAAATCCACTCCTGTTTCTCCATCCCCTTGTCAATCTCCTATCTGCAGTATTTTAATAACCTCACTGGTCTCTCTTACGCCAGTTTAACCACCTTCCCACCTTCCAAAAAAATTCACTCACTAACTGCCACCAAAATAATCCATCTAAAATACAAACATGAACATGATGATGACTGGCAATCTTCAACTGACTCCACACTGTTTAGAGGATAAAGTTTAAGTTCCTTAGGGTGTACAAGTTCCACAATACCTCCCAAGTTATCTAGTGATCTACCTGACAAATTCACCCTTCTTTTCCTTCGCCTCACTAACTTCTAACTTCCTTCAAAATTCCAACACAGGAGTTATAACCTCCAGGAGACAATTCCTAAACTCAGATAAGACATAAGTACTTCTCAGTGCTTGCTAGTGACCTATATATAGCATTACTAAAATGCACTGTAGGAACTTCCCTGGCGGTCCTGTGGTTAAGACTCCACAGTCCTAATGCAGGGGGCACAGGTTCAATCCCTGGTCGAGAAACTAAGATCCCACATGTTGCACAGCACAGCCAAAAACAAAAACAATGTACTGTAATTTCTTAATTATATTTGCCACTCCATATTTACTGTGAGTTCCTCTGAGATTTGGAACACACAGAAAGAAGAAAAAATAAAGGTGAAAAACAGGAATATAAAAGATGTGTCAAAGAGGAAAAAAAAGTATGATGGTACAGTGAAAAACTCAACCATATAAGTAGTTACATTAAATGTAAAAGAACTAAATAATCCAATTAAAAAACTAAGTATGGGGCTTCCCTGGTGGCACAGTGGTTGAGAGCCCACCTGCCGATGCAGGGGACACGGGTTCCTGCCCCGATCCGGGAAGATTCCACATGCCGCAGAGCGGCTGGGCCCGTGGGCCATGGCCGCTGAGCCTGCGCATCTGGAGCCTTTGCTCCACAAGGGGAGAGGCCACAGCAGTGAGAGGCCCGCGTACCGCAAGAAAAAAAGAAAAGTTACAGAAGAAGGAGGAAAGCAAAAATCTACGACACCAAATAAATGAAGATGAAATAAGCAAGCTACCTGAAAAAAATTCAGAGTAATGGTAGTAAAGATGATCCAAAATCTCGGAAATAAAATGGAGAAAATAAAACATTTAACAAGGATCTAGGAGAACTGAAGAGCAAAGAAACAGTGATGAACAACATAATAACTGAAATTAAAAATACTCTAGAAGGAATCAATAGCAGAATTACTTGAGGCAGAGGAACAGATAAGTGAGCTGGATGATAAAATGATGGAGATAACTGCCAGGGAGCAGAATAAAGAAAAAAGAACAGAAAGAATTGAGGACAGTCTCAGAGACATCTGGGACAATATTAAACGGACCAACATTCAAATTATAGGGGTCCCATAAGAAGAAGATAAAAAGAAAGGGTCTGAGAAAATATTTGAAGAGATTATAGTCAAAAACATCCCTAACATGGGAAAGGAAATAGTCAATCAAGTCCAGGAAGCACAGAGAGTCCCATATAGGATAAATCCAAAGAGAAACATGCCGAGACACATATTAATCAAACTATCAAAAATTAAATACAAAGAAAAAATATTAAAAGCAGCAAGGGAAAAGTAACAAATAACATACAAGCGAATCCTCGTAATTTCTCTAAGCGGGAAACACAAAAGAAGAAAAAGACCCACAAAAACAAACCCAAATCAACTAAGAAAATGGTAATAGGAACATATATATTGATAATCACCTTGAATGTAAATGGATTAAATGCTCCAACCAAAAGACACAGACTGACTGAACGGATACAAAAACAAGACTCGTATATATGCCGTCTACAATAAACCCCCTTCAGACCTAGGGACACATACAGACTGAAAGTGAGAGGATGGAAAAAGATATTCCATGCAAATAGAAACCACAAGAAAGGTGGAGTAGCAATACTCATATCAGATAAAATAGACCTTAAAATAAAGACAGTTACAAGAGATAAAGAAGGACACTACATAATGATCAAGGGATCAATCCAAGAAGAAAACATAACAATTATAAATATTTATGCACCCAACATAGAAGCACCTCAATGTATAAGGCAAATGCTAACAGTCATAAAAGGAAAAATCGACAGTAACACAATAATAGTGGGGAACTCTAATACCTCACTACACACCAATAGAAAGATCATCCAGACAGAAAATAAATAAGGAAACACAAGCTTTAAATGACACAACAGACTAGATAGACTTAATTGATATTTTTTTTTTTTCTTAATTGATATTTTTAGGACATTCCACCCGAAGGCAGAAGTACACTTTCTTCTCAAGTGCACACAGTACATTCTCCAGAATAGATCACACCTTGGGTCACAAATCAAGCCTTGGAAAATGTAAGAAAACTGAAATCGTATCAAGCATCTTTTCTGAACACAATGCTATGAGATTAGAAATCAATTACAGGAAATAAACAGTAAAAGCCACAAACACACGGAGGCTAAACAGTGTGCTGCTAAATAACCAAGATCACTGAAGAAATCAAAGAGGAAATCAAAAAATACCTATAAACAAATAACAATGAAAACAAAACGATCTAATACCTATGGGACATAGCAAAAGCAGTTCCAAGAGGGAAGTTCACAACAATTCAAGCTCACTACAAAAAACAAGAAAAATCTCAAATAAACAATCTAACCTTACACCTAAAGCAAGTAGAAAAAGAAGAACAAACAAAACCCAAAGTTAGTAGAAGGAAAGAAACCACAAAGATCAGAGCAGAAATAAATGAAATGGAAACAATAGCAAAGATCAATAAAACTAAAAGCTGGTTCCCTGAGAAGATAAACAAAATTGATAAACCTTTGGCCAGACTCATCAAGAAAAAAGGAGAGAGGACTCAAATCAATAAAATTAGAAATGAAAAAGGAGAGATTACAACTGACACCACAGAAATACAAAGGATCATAAGAGACTACTACAAGCAACTATATGCCAATAAAATGGACAACCCAAAAGAAATGATCGAATTCTTGGAAAAGTACAAACTTCCAAGACTGAACCAGGAGGAATTAGAAAATATAAACAGACCAATCACAGTTAATTAAATTTAAACTGTAATTTAAAATCTTCCAGCAAACATAAGTCCAGGACCAGATGGTTTCACAGGAGAATTTTATCAAACATTTAGAGAAGAGTTAACCCCATCCTTCTCAAACTCTTGCCAAAAAAAAAAAAAATTGCGGAGGGAGGAACACTCCCAAACTCCTTCTATGAGGCCATAATCACCCTGATATCAAAACCAGACAAAGATATCACACACACAAAAAAGATTACAGGCCAAAATCACTGATGAACATAGACGTAAAAATCCTCAACAAAATACTAGCAAACAGAATCCAACAACACATTTAAAGGATCATACACCATGATCAAGTGGGATTTATCCCAGGGATGTAAGGATTCCTCCATATATGCAAAACAATCAATGTGATACACCATATTAACAAATTAAAGAATAAAAACCATATGATCATCTCAATAGATGCAGAAAAAGCTTTTGACAAAATTCAACACCCAGTTATGATAAAAACTCTCCAGAAAGTGGGTATAGAGGGAAGCTACCTCAAAATAATAAAAGTCATATATGACAAACCCACAGCAAACATCATTCTCAATGGTGAAACACTGAAAGCATTTCCTCTAAGATTAGGAACAAGACAAGGATGCCCACTCTTGCCACTATTATTCAACATAGTATTGGAAGTCGTAGCCACAGCAATCAGAGAAGAAAAAGAAACAAAAGGAATACAAATGGGAAAAGAAGAATTAAAACTGTCACTGTTTGCAGATGACATGATACTATACATAGAAAATCCTAAAGATGCCACCTGAAAACTACTAGTACTAATCAATGAATTTTAAGGTTGCAGGATACAAAATTAATGCACAGAAATCTCTTGTATTCCTATACACTAACAATGAAAGATCAGAAAGAGAAATTAAGGAAACAATCCCATTTACCATCACAACAAAAAAGAATCAAATACCTAAGAATAAATCTACCTAAGGAAGCAAAAGACCTGTACTCAGAAAACTATAAAACATTGATGAAAGAAATCAAAAATAACATAAACAGATGGAGAGATATACCATGCTCCTGGATTGGAAGAATCAATATTGTGAAAATGACTCTACTACCCAAAGCAATCTGCAGATTCAATGCAATCCCTATCAAATTACCAATGGCAGTTTTCACAGAACTAGAACAAGAAATTTTACAATTTGTATGGAAACACAAAAGACCCCGAATAGCCAAAGCAACCTTTAAGAAAGAAAAACATAGCTGGAGGAATCAGGCTCCCTGACTTCAGACTATACTACAAAGCTACAGTAATCAAGACAGTACGGTATTCGCACAAACACAGAAATATAGATCAATGGAACAGGACAGAAAGCCCAGAGATAAACCCACACACATATGGTCACCTCATCTTTGACAAAGGAGGCAAGAATATACAATGGAGAAAAGACAGACTCTTCAATAAGTGGTGCTGGAAAAAATGGACACCTACACATAAAAGAATGAAATTAAAACACCCCCTAACACCATACACAACAATAAACTCAAAGTGGATTAAGGACCTAAATATAAGGCCAGACACTATAAAACTCTTAGAGGAAAACACAGGCAGAACAATCTATGACATAAATCACAGCAAGATCCTTTTGATCCACCTCCTAGAGTAAGGGAAATAAAAACAAAAATAAACAAATGGGACCTAATGAAACTTAAAAGCTTTTGCACAGCAAAGGAAAGCATAAACAAGTGAAAAGACAACCCTCAGAATGGGAGAAAATATTTGCAAATGAAGCAACTGACAAAGGATTAATCTCCAAAATATACAAGAAGCTCATGTAGCTCAATATCAAAAAACAAACCCAACCCAAAAATGGGTGGAAGACCTAAATAGACGTTTCTCCAAAGAAGACACAGATGCCCAACAAATACATGAAAAGATGCTCAACATCACTAATCATTAGAGAAATGCAAATCAAAACTACAATGAGGTATCACCTCACACTGGTTAGAATGGCCATCATCAAAAAATCTACAAACAGGGCTTCCCGGGTGGTGCAGTGGTTGAGAGTCCGCTTGCCGATGCGGGGGACGCGGGTTCGTGCCCTGGTCCAGGATGATCCCGCGTGCCGCAGAGCCGCTGGGCCCGTAAGCCATGGCCACTGAGCCTGCGCGTCCGGAGCCTGTGCTCCGCGGTGGGAGAGACCACAGCAGTGAGAGGCCCACGAACCGCCAAAAAAAAAAAAAAAAATCTACAAACAATAAATGCTGGAGAAGGTGTGGAGAAAAGGGAACCCTCCTGCACTGTTGGTGGGAATGTAAACTGATACAGCCACTATGGAGAACAGTATGGAGGTTCCTTAAGAAACTAAAAATAGAACTACCATATGACCCAGCAATCCCACTACTGGGCATACACCCTGAGAAAACCATAATTCAAAAATAGACATGTACCACAATATTCATTGCAGCAGTATTTATAATAGCCAGGACATGAAAACAACCTAGATGTCCATCAGCAGACGAATGGATAAAGAAGATGTGGCACATATATACAATAGAATATCAACCATAAAAAGGAACAAAATTGAGTTATTTGTAGTGGAGTGGATGGACCTAGAATCTGTCATACAGAGTGAAGTAAGTCAGAAAGAGAAAAACGAATTATCGTATGCTAACGCATATATATGGAATTTTAAAAAGTAGTACTGATGAACATAGTGGCAGGGCAGGAATAAAGAGGCAGACGTAGAGAACGGACTTGAGGGCATGGGTAGGGGAAGGGGAAGCTGGGATGAAGTGAGACAGTAGCACTGACATATACGCTACCAAATGTAAGGCTAGTGGGAAGCTGCTGCATGGCACAGAGAGATCAGCTTGGTGCTTTGTGACGATAGAGGGATGGGATAGGGAGGGTGGGAGGAAGGCTCAAGAGGAAGGGGCTATGGGGATATATGCATACATATAGCTGATTCACTTTGTTGTACAGAAACTAACACAACACTGTAAAGCATTTATACTCCAATAAAGATGTGGGGGAAAAAAAGACATGACAACAACAGAAGTAGGAATAGGAAAGCAAAAAACAAAACTGTCATTATTTGCAGAAACAGAGAAAATGCACAAAGTATCTAAATTAAAAGAAATAATTAGAACGTGTGAAAAATTCAATGTATTAACATATCAATTGAATTTCTCTATACCAACAGCAAACCTTTTTTTAAAATGATATTCTTTAAATAATATCAGAAAGCATCAAATTTCTGGGGGGAAAATGACGTGAAAAATGCAAGATCTCTACATTGAAAACTTCAAAAGTTTGAGAGAAACTAAATAAATAAATGGGATATACCATATTTATAGATTCTAAGACTCAATATTGTTAATGAATTCACTTCTCCTCAAATATCTATAGATTCCACAAAAATATCAATCAAAATGTCATCTAGTTTCTTTTGAGGAAATTGAAAAGCTGAGTCTACAATTTACATGGCAATTTAAAAAGCCAAGAACAGTCAAGGCAATTTTAAAGAAGAAAAAAAAAAAAGCTAGTGTCTCATACCAAGGATTATAGTAACTATACCATACCAAGACCTAGAAGCAAAACCTGAGAGTAGTCAAGACACTGTGATACTGGTACAATAATAGACAAAACAGACTAAAGGAACAGAATTCATAAAGAGACCCACATACAGTGCCACCTGGTTTATGACAAAGGTAACACTATAATGGTGGAAAAATGGTGGTTTCAGGAAACACTATAATGGGGAGAAAATGGTCTTTTCAATAAGTGATACTGGATCACTGGATACTGAGAGCCATTCGGAAGAAAAATGAGTCATGACCTCCTCCACCTTCACCATAAACAATTTCAGATCAAAATGTAAAATAGCAAAACAATAAAGTTTCTATAAAACATAGAGGAATATCTTCAGGACTTTGGCATAGGAAGAGATCAAGACACAAAACATGCTACCCATAAAGAAAATATTGAAAAACTGGTGTTAAGACTATCAAAAGACACTATTAAGAGTGAAAATACAAGCCACCAACTGGCAGAAAACATTTATAATACATTTCTTTAAAAAAAGGACTCGGGGGCTTACCTGGTGGCTCAGTGGTTGAGAGTCCGCCTGCCAATGCAGGGGACACGGGTTCGTGCCCCAGTCTGGGAAGATCCCAACATGCCGCGGAGCAGCTGGGTCCGTGAGCCATGGCCGCTGAGCCTGCGCGTCCGCACCCTGTGCTCCACAGCGGGAGAGGCCACAACTGTGAGAGGCACGCGTACCGGGAAAAAAAAAAAAAAAAAAAAAAAAAAAGGGACTCGGGAATTCCCTGGCGGCCCAGTGGTTAGGACTCCGCGCTTCCACGGCTGGGGAGCCTGGGTTCAATCCTTACTAAGATACTGCAAAGCCGTGCAGCGTGGCCAAAAAAAAAATTAAAAAGAACTCAAATATAGAATATGTAAAGAACATCTACAAATCATTAGGAAAAAAATAATCCAGGAGAAAAATTAGCCAAAAAAACTTGAACAGGCATCTCAAAATAGAAGACATTCAAATATCCGACCCACAGAAAAAAGATGCACTAGTTATTAAGAGAATGCAAATCAAACCCATAATAAGATACCCTTAATGCCTACCCGAATGATAACAATGAAGACAGATAATAACAATTGTTGGTAAATATGCAGCACCCCTGAAACACTCATACAGTATTGCCATTAGGGGTATAAATTGACACAACCACTTTGGAAAACTTAAAGTATCTACTAAAGCTAAAAATACATACCAGATGACCCAGCAAGTCTACTTCTAAGTATCCGCCTAACAGAAACAGATAGTCACACTCATCAAAAAACATACAGCTATGTTCACAGCAGCATAATTTGTAATAGCCAAAAACCGAAAACAACCCAAGTGTCCACCAACAGAAGATAAATAAACTGAGGTATATTCTTACAATGAGAATAAGAAAGAACTAACTATATATACAGAAATAAATCTCATAACTTTAGCATATGCCACCCCCCCAAAAAAAAGTATATACCATACGATTCCATTAAAAAAAATTCATAGAGAGGGAAAGCTACGATATAAAATCAGGATAGGAGTAACACTTGCTTAGGGAGAGTTGATGGATAGTGACTCCAAAAGAGTGTAAGAGAGGATTCTGGGGTACCATTTCCCAAATCTGTTTCCTGACTTGGATACTTATTACATGGGTGTGGTTGCTTTGTAGGAAAATTCATCAGGTTCTACACTTAAGATTTGTGCACTTTTTATTATGTATATCACACATCAACAACAAATTTAACTAGAAAAGAGTTAATGTAATATTCAGATCAGAAAAAATGTACTGCCAGTTAATCTTTTGATTACCTTCAACTCACAGTAACCCTAGAGAAAATTTCCTAAAACGATAAGGTTTTTAAAACTGAAAATAAATGCATAGGTACTTTAGTACTTTGGTTTAAATTTAATTAATTTTAATTTACTATCTTAAAGAGGAGATACAGATATACATACAGATACATATCCTCTCATATATATATAAAATAAAATAAAATTTCTTTCATGTATTACATTTTCAACAGAGATGATATCACCACCAAAGGAGCAAAAGTTGGTTACTGAGAGAAGAAAAAAATCTAGAGATGTTACAATGGTTTGTGGCTCTCTAAAGCTCGACCCTACCTGCAAAATCCTATTCTTTAGTATTTAATTTCTCCTGTTAGGTAAAAATTAACATAATTTAACCTTCTCTTCAGAGAGTAATTACTAAAACGTTGAGAAAGAGTGGAACATAGAACACAGAGATATTCAATAAATGTTTGCTTTTATATATATAGACTGAATGATCGATTTGTAGAATGAAAAAACTATGACCTAGGTAAGTTCTCATATTTTTCCAAAGTCATACAATGGCAAAACAGGATAAAAACCTGATGTCATGACTCTTAATCTGTTTCAGGGATACACCCTCAAGTTTATGGGTTCGCTAGCATGACCCTAGACTCACTGTAACATTGTTAAGTATTATCTGAAAAACGAATAAGGAAGGGGCAGTGGATGATCAATCCCTGATGCCTAGGTGTTTGCCAGATTCCCCACAGTATGAAACAGCAGGCATGCTGTCATCTATTACAAGAGGTAAAAGTAAGTGAAACCTAAAAATGATAGCTCCAACCCCAGAACAGCTGTCCCTGAATCCACAATAAAGTGCAAAATAATGAGAAATTGGCTAAATGTGTGATTCCTTGGCTGCTGTTAGCCATACTACCTACGACAGAAAGATAAAGACCGTTTTAGGGTAGATCTTGATGTTGCACCAACCCGGGTTCCAGATGGTCCGATACAACATCAGGCTGCTAAGCACAGAACTGTCACAAAAGAGTTCGTGCTCCACAGCAGATAACTCTTCTTTGACCTCTGTAACTCATCCTCTGTTTACCAAAATGATTCAGGTGGGAAGGGCACAAAATAAGGAAACTACTGAAACCTGAGGATATAGTGTAAAGTTGTCTCATCATCAGAATGGTCAAGTTAGGAGCAATCTATGGTTTGAAGTCCATGGCATGTTTAGGCTAATGCAGGACCCACAGCTTACTACTGAACAGTCCTGAATGGCTGCAACTAACCCAAACATACAGCAACCTAATCCCAGCAAGACTGCTAGACTGGAAGAATGGATAGAAGTGGCTACTAAGTCGGTTTCCTGAGAAGGGGATTTGTGCGGTCCTTCCTCTGCATGCAAAGTGGATCGATCACTCCAGATGAAGTGGCTGATATACTGCATATGCAGGCCATACAAGACTGGCCCTACAGCGACCAGGATATTCAACCACTTAATATGCCCCACCCCTAGGTCATGGTGAATACCATGATAAAGGTTTCTCCTTCTACATGGGTCCCCCATGTAACTCTCCTGTTACCAACATAAACTGTTCAGGATGCTGGATCTGATTTGCTGTCTCAAGCTTCCCTTTACAGGTCTTGGGGATGATAGTAAGAAAACTAAATTACAAGTAAGCAGAAAAGATAAGGGAGATGGCAAATGACTTGTCCCAATAGAGTGAAAGTTTTTCATGGTTATCAAAAAACTGGATGAATAAAGCAGACATTGATGGGGTTGAAGCAAAACTTTTTAATGAAGCATTATCAGATTGGATGGACTGATGGGACCTGCTAGTGGTCTCCCAGCATTGAGTGCCCCGAACAAATCCACCATATTTACTCTAGCTTGGGAGATTTTAAAAAGCCAGGGTACAAAGATGATATTAAGAGTCTGCCACCAATTTGGAAATAAGCAAACTGACTGTGAGGCCAAGATCTTGGCCCAACCCTCAGCAGCTGGGAACCCAAGGCCAAATTCACATAAGTGGGTAAAATGGCCTAGAGGTAGAGAAGAAACCTTTTGACAGGGAAGCCCAAAGCACTGAATCCAAAACCTATGTGAGAGACTCTTAAAGGAGCAAGTTACCCTGCGAGGACATGAGGATGCCACTGTTGATGGTGAATATTTGTATGCAAAGTGGAGTGCTGGAACAGGTATTATGAGAGTGGTTCTGTCCCCTTTGCCAGAATGTAATACTGAGATAAATATGTTCTATAGTAACACTTTCCCTATTTTAGTACTGTAACAGAAGACATAAATTCACCCTTCAGCCAGGACTAATTGACCATATCAATTAGGAACTTAAAGAATTGCCCAAACCTGCACAGGTTGCTCTTTGAAGCAATACAGAATACCCGGTGGACAAAAAGAAATTACAGTTTTAATGACACCTTAGAAGTTAAAGTGATTATCAGTGAACTTGAAGGTCATCTTGAGAACCCCAAAACATAATCCAATACCTTCTTTTAGTACGTGACACTGCCCTGCAACTACAAACCCTGAGATGATAAAAATATTAAACTCTACCTTAGCTACTATGAAATTTCTTTAGTCCTTAAAGATGATTAAGATACCAAGCAGAGTTTCGATATTTATTTATGGTCTAAAATGACCGATTAACTACTGAATTCAAATGAATGAGCTTGCACAGGCTAATACAATGGGAAAGACAAGCTTCAATTATTCTTTAAGACAATGGCTACTGGACCAGCCCATAAGCCTAGAAAGATGGAATTAATGCATGTCAGTTAACTGTTTTGTGGAAGTAACTATTGGATTCCACCATCTTCGAAAATAACAAAATTAAAAGTAATGTAAAAACAAAACAAAATACCATTTTCATGTATCTAACAGGCAAAAATTTTTTAAATTTAATATCAGAGGTTGGACAAGGTATAGAGAAAAGGATACTTTCCAACACTGTTTTGAGGAGTATAAATTATATGAAACTGAGAAATAGCGTAACAGTTTTGTGTCGACTTGGATTAACTACAATACCCAGTTATTCAATCAAACACTAATTTAGATGCAGCTCTGAAGGTATTTTGCAGACGTATTAACCAGATAACTTCAAGTAAAAGAGATTAGTCCCCATGAATGAGCCTCATTCAATCAGGTGAAGAGTTGTAAAAGCAAAACTTCAGTTTTCCTGAACATATGCTGCCTTAAGACTACAACATCAACTCCTGCCTGAGAGCTTCCAGCTTACCAGAGAATGCCCTACAAATTTCAGATTTACCAGCCTCCACACTTGTGTGAGCCAATTCCTTGAAGATTATGATTTTTTTTCTTTTACTTTTAACCTTTTAATTCCACTAATAAGAATTTACTCTATGGATATACTTAGATAAGTTATCCAAAATATATGTATAAAAGCAGATCACTGCAATACTTTTTTTAATACCTAAAAAATAAAAACAACTCAATTTTTTTTTAAACACATGGGGCAGGTTATATATACTGACATGGAGATGTCTAAGATATATTATTTTTAAAATCAAGATACAGAATAACTTACTTATGTATACAAAAAAGAATATAGTTATATTTACTATATTTATAAACATAGGTAGATAATGTACGCTGGTAAATCTATAATTTGATAATTTTTTATAAGTTCAAAAGAAATTGTTCACAAAATTATCTTTGGGGAGAATGACTCAGTGTTGGGGGGGCTAGATTTTTTACTTTTCATTTTATAGCCTTGTTTTTTAAGGGCATGTATCATTTGTATTTTTTAAACAAAATCAACAGGGTTAGAATATGAGCCTTTCTAATTTTCCTCTTTATACTCTTTACAATTTTTTTTAAAACCTCACTTTAAAAGTAATTAAGTCACATGATGTTTAACATGACCAAATATTATGTCTGTAGCTATCAAAAATTGTGGTCAATACCATACCAACATGGGAAAATATTTATGAAAGGCTACATGAAAAAAAGGAATACAAATTGTACATACAGATGGCCAAACACATGAAAAGAAGCTCAACATCACTAATTATTAGAGAAATGGAAATCAAAACTACAATGAGATATCACCTCACACCCGTCAGAATGGCCATCATCAAAAAAATCTACAAACAAACGCTGGAGAAGGTCTGGAGAAAAGGAAACAATCTTGCACTGTTGGTGGGAATGCAAATTGATACAGCCACTATGGAAAACAATATGGAAGTTTCTTAAAAAACTAAAAATAAAACTACCATATGAGCCAGAATACTGGGCATATACCCAGAGAAATCCATAATTCAAAAAGACACATGAGGCTTCCCGGGTGGTGCAGCTGTTAAGAATCCGCCTGCCGATGCAGGGGACATGGGTTTGATCCCTGGTCTGGGAAGATCCCACAAGCAGCAGAGCAACTAAGCCTGTGCACCACAACTACTGAGCCTGCACTCTATAATCCGTGAGTCACAACTACTGAGCCTGTGTGCCACACTACTGAAGCCCTGTGCGCCTAGAGCCCATGCTCCGCAACAAGAGAAGCCACCACAATGAGAAGCCTGTGCACTGCTATGAAGAGTAGTAGCCCCGCTCACAGCAAGTACAGAAAGCTCGCACGCAGCAACGAAGACCCAATGCAGCCAAAAATAAATAAATAAATTTATTTTAAAAAAGACACGCAGGGCTTCCCTGGTGGCGCAGTGGTTGAGAGTCTGCCTGCCGATGCAGGGGACAAGGGTTCGTGCCCCGGTCCGGGAAGATCCCACATGCCGCGGAGCGGCTGGGCCCATGAGCCATGGCCACTGAGCCTGCACGTCCGGAGCCTATGCTCTGCAACGGGAGAGGCCACAACAGTGAGAGGCCCGCGTACCGCAAAAAAAAATAAAAATAAAAAAAGACATGCACTCCAATGTTCATAGCAGCACTATTTACAATAGCCAGGGCATGAAAACAACCTAAATGTCCATCAACAGAGGAATGGATAATGAAAATGCGGTACATATATACAATGGAATATTATTCAGCCATAAAAAGGAATGAAATTGGGTCATTTGTAGAGATGTGGATGGACCTAGAGAGTGTTATACAGTGAAGTAAGTCCAGAAAGAGAAAAACAAATATCGTATATTAACGCATATATGTGGAATCTAGAAAAATGGTATAGATGACCCTATATGCCAAGCAGAGATAGAAACACAGACATAGAGAACAAATGTACGGATTCCAAGCGGGAAAGGGGTGGGGTGGAAGGAATTGGGAGATTGGGATTGACACATATACACTATTGATACTATGTATAAAACAGACAACTGATGGGAACATACTGTATAGCACAGGTAACTCTACTTAATGCACTGTGGTGTCCTAAATGGGAAGGAAATCCAAAAGGGAGGGAATATATGTTTATGTATGGCTGATTCACTTTGCTGTGCAGTAGAAGCTAACACAACATTGTAAAGCAACGATACTCCAATAAAAATTAATTTTTAAAAATTGTACATAAGGTTCAATAACAACTATGTAAAATATTTAAGGGAGAAATTGAAGGTAATGAACAAAACAGTTGATTTAATAAACTATGAATAGGAAGTGGGTAGTTTTCTACTCAAAGTTTTAATATTGTGATACATCTTTTCAGTAAAACTAAATTACTTCATGATCATATAGTCTCTTATTTAAAAAATTCATACACAGTATATTTTCTCAGAGTACTGGAAAAAATGACTAATTCAAAATATTCTGTTTGTTAACAATTTTTTTTTTAACTGCTATTGTGATTACCACTAGAGGGAGGGAAAAGTTAGGAGCAGGAAGAGAAAGGGGAGATATTCTGGGCTGCTGGTAATATTTTCTCTTTCCCTGGGCTGGGGTTACGAAGGTATTTATTCTACAACAATTTATGTTTCATTCATTTTTCTGTTTGTTTGTTGTATCTCACAGTTTTTAAAAGGGTGATAAAAATTTACCTATTTATAGTCCATCAGATATATCAGAGCAAAATAACTCCTTACAAGACAAAATCCTGGGGACTTTCCCTGGCAGTCCAGTGATTAAGACTCTGTGTTTCCACTGCAGGGGGGCGTGAATTCAACCCCTGGTCAGGGAACTAAGATCCCACATGCCACGCAGCGTGGCCAAAAGATTTTTAAAAAAAAAAAAAAAAAAAAAAGATAAAATTCTGAAAAATACAACCTGATTCCTTAAATATACTTTTCATTACTTCCCTTATTTTTGTCACCCACAAAAAAAAAAAACCTTAAGCTTCCCACTTCCTCCCTCACCTGCAAGCAATTAACAAGTCCTGAACATTTATTTTCTGAAATGTCAAATCTGTCCCTTATTTCCATCTTCAAGGCCACTATCCTAATTTGGATCCCAGCACCGCTTGTCTGTACTAAAATAAGTCTCTCCTAGGTAGTCTTTCACAAACATTTTTTAATGCAATACACAGAAAGAAATGTATTTATCCTCTAATTCAGTACATATATATTTTTATATAAAACTAAAAGCTTCACAAGATAATACTTACCTTATTACTTGCAATGCACTCTGATCTATCCTATCACATCTTATTTTAACTCATCTTTTTAAACTGGTTTCAACCCACTATACTGATTTAGCATCCTTAGTGTGCAATAACCATCAGTTTCAAAACCACCAATGTCCTTTGTAAGTGATCACTTAATCCCTAATTCAAAGCATTTCCTTCAATGAATGCTGCCTAAATTGTAATCTGCCACTTCTCTAAAATATATATGATATAACTTACCTGCTTAAAAACATTCACCAGCTTCCCATCACGTCCTAGATAATAAAATACCATCTCCTTAAAGAGGCATAAAACCTTCGTATCTAAGCACTCCCTTATTTGAAAATCACTCCCACTTCTATTCTTGTTCATACACCATTCTGTCCAAGATACTCATAGTCTAGCTTTTGTGAAAGCAGTTTTTCTTTGCCCAGAAATACTTCCCCATTCCATCTCCTATCTTTCCTTCCAAGCTCAGTTCAGGTACCCCATCTTCTATTAAGCCTTCCCTCCTCCATTCTCCCATGGCTACCTTCTGCTACAAGGAATGCTGCTGAGAAGTAGCATTATGCCAGTACAAAAAAATACATGTTAAAATTACTGAATTTTAGGAGCTTACAATTCTTTCATAACAACTTTCCACTTACAAATGGTGGGGGGAGAGCCTGGGGGAAGTTGGAGTACTAAAACATACTATGTATAATTTTACGTATTTCATTTAATTCTCCTGATACTCTTAGTAGTAAAGTAGTAAAATTAGTACTAGTAGTAAAATGACTATGAGTACTATAGTTGTTAAATTCTACTATTTTCTACTATGCTACTATTTTCCAAGGTAGAGAGTAAGTCCTTTTTATAGAGATTTTAAAATTTGCCAAAGGTGACAAAAGGCTGGAATCAGGACTCAAAAACCATCTTCTTGGGTTTCCCTGGTGGCGCAGTGGTTGAGAGTCCGCCTGCCGATGCAGGGGCCACGGGTTCGTGCCCCGGTCCAGGAAGATCCCACATGCTGCGGAGCGGCTGGGCCCGTAAGCCATGGCCGCTGAGCCTGCGCCGTCTGGAGCCTGTGCTCCGCAATGGGAGAGGCCACAACAGTAAGAGGCCCGCATACCGCAAAAAACAAAACAAAACAAAAAAAACCCATCTTCTTTCCACTACACTACGCTGAGGTCCCAGAGAGGTGAAGTGGTTTGCTCAGTCCAAGTCACACAGCTATTAATACCTGAAAATAAACTAGTACAGTAGGCTCCTGACTTTTTGGCCACATGTTATCCACATATATAGGAACCTATCAAACAACACATCTCTCTTAGCCATAGTCGAATAGTCTTAGGTCCTACCACCACTCAAATACTTTACTATTAGATAGTAACTATCTTAAAAGAAAGCTGAAGTGAATCCCGTTTCCAAAATAATGTCACAAGTGGAAAAGTAATGCAAATTTATGTTTAAGGAACTTAAAGCAAAATCTTTCTATGAGCCAAAGATTTAATTTTTAAAAAATTACTGATTTCACACAGAAATGGCTTCCCTGTCTTAATCATAATATACAAACATAAACTTTTCTCAAAGAGCAATAATTCATAAGATGAGTTCTCATCTCAGATCTACCATTACAAACTCCCAAGTTCACTTTCATTTAACTATAAAATACATATTAACAGTCTACATCTATCTCACAGAGTCATTGGAAAAATGTATGTGAAAGTGCTTTCTTTATAAATAGTAAAATATTATTAAATAAAAAACATTGTGACTGGTATTGTTTTAGAACCACTCTGTCTATTATAAGATACTACACTCCACAAAGCTCACCACTCCTTTTATATTGTATTCTTTTAATTTTGCACAGATAGGGAAAAAATAATTAAACTTTTTAAGACTCTATCTAAAATGAGATATATTATCCCCTGTGTCCATAAGTTGTGAGCAAAGACTGGACCGTCTATTATTCTGAATGCATTGAAGTCTTTTTCTGTTTGCTTCTGGATTTTCCAAAATGCTCTCAATAGTTCAGCTGTAAGAGTAAGTGCCAGGTAAAATAAGTATTACTAGAGTAAGCTTCTAAGGTATGTTTAAAGCATTTTATTCACATAAGAATTTTAGAAAAAATCTTTTTAAAATATGGGCTACATTACTGATACCTGTTTTAATCTGTTGACTATTATGTTAGGTATGATGTTTATCTTTATACCTCAAAGGATATAAAAGCAAATCTCAAAAGAAAATATTCCCATTGATATTTACTAAAGAAATCCTGAAGCATCATAAAAGCAGAGTTTATAATGACCTAGAATGTGGGAGTCAGATCTACCATACTGAGAGATGAATAACCATCTACTCTGCTTAGCAGTTGTTCCAGCTTCTGGATCAATAGCTTTACTTGCAAATGGAGGGATTATATTTCTAAATAACAATCACCCTAAGGGCAAAAAAAAATGGTAGCATTTACTTTCACTTACAAATAAGTATATTAGAAGTTTGGACAATGAGTCCAAAGGTCTTAAAGTCAAAAGCTGCTACATGGGTATCAGATTAAGATTCAATCCCAAGTACAACAATCAAAAAACAGTTTGATGTTAGCATATTTTATCTTTTTTTTTTTTTAAACCGATATCCTGGCTTTACTTCACTGAGTTTCACCTAAAAAGATAGTACCTATCTAAAATGGTTGTTCGAGGGATTAAATGATTAAAAACACACCTAATGTACCTCTGGGTAGCTATTCCTGCTGTTGTACAGACAAACACATCAACTGAAATTCCAGTCTTCAAAGCTTCCAACTCTTAAGTCTCTGCTTAAAAAGTAATATGGTTTGCCAGTACCAGAGTTTACCACGAAGTAGTAATGTTTTTAATTAATATCTGTTTAATTTATAATTGACTGCCAGAATATAACTCATTTTAATAAAGATCTTCTATAATAAACTACAAATAAGTTAATGAATAATAAACTAAAGAAGTCTAGAGTTTCAAATTGTAAGTTTCAATTAAACTAATTTTCCTTAACTAAAGAAAATATACTATTTTTTTTTAATTACACATGAAAATCATTTTGGATTCACTATGTCCTACATACTTGGCTAACAAACATTCCCTTAAATTTTCAAAATTTTTGTCTTAACTTTTTTCCAAAACATATGGGTCCTTTTAATCTGCTCCTAACTCTTCTAGGCAGTAAGAACTGAAGCCAACATTCATGAAAGCTGAAGTGTCGAGAACTGTTCTGGGCCCTAGGGCACTGTTCATGTTTTATTCATTTTTGTATAGGTGACTACTTTACCAAAGAATCTGAGATACTGTTAAGTCAATTAACATTGCTGAAACAAATCAGTCAACAAAATAAGGCAGATGATGTGGCTACTTCAAATGAATACTCTTACATTATTGCTCAGATTTGAAACAAACCTAAAATATGCCAGCCTTTAAAATTACTCTGTGTTTGCAAGGGAAAAGGAGGTTCAATTTCGTATATAGTACCTGAAACTCCAAAAGTTAAATACAAATTAGTATTCAAAATAAATTTCATGTATGCTTAATCATAACTTATTAGAAATAAGCTATTAAAAAATGCATAGGTTCTTAAGGACTTTTTCTCCCAATTTTTGTCTATCTATGAATACTGTGGCTCAGGAAAAAGAAATATTCACAAGCCGCTGATCCTTCTAACATCAGATATTGTTAGTTTTACTAAGATAAGTAAAACATTTTCAGAAGTACCGATACAAATAAAATAACGTGTGCAGGGCTACCGAAGAACCCATGAGGACCTCGGTCATTACTTTGGAATCGAGTACTATCGCCAATCCCAGGACTTGAGAAGGTAAGACTTAGGGTGAGCATCAATGGGAGTACACCGACGGGGGAGGGGAGGGAAGGGAAATGAAAAGATCAGAGATTAATTACCACATTATTTGTGAAAGGCGAGGAGATGGTGGCTTGGGCCGATAAGCGAGGACCCCTCGCAAGGGAGTGGAAAACGTTCTTTTCGCACTTAGAAGGGACAGGGGAGTGGGAGGAGGGGCAACGATCAACAGGAACCTTCCCGAGGTGGAAGGGGTGCGTCACGAACGTAGCCGCCTCTGGAAAGAGAAAAGCCGCCCTCGGGACGACCTCAATAAGCAATGGTGAAGGAAAAGGGGGAGTGACCTTCCTAGGTGTGACGGAGGAAATACAGGATCACTTCCCAAAGAACGGGGGGAGACGACGTTCCCAGGTCCTGCCGGCTCACCGGGGACTAGAAGGGATGGTGAGACCGCCCCCGCCCCCCGGCCCCCCGGGGCCGCGTCAAGGTCGGCTGAGACCCGGGGCTGAGGTGTGGGCGTTACCTGCAGGGTCACCTCCTGAGGGTCCCAGTGCGGCCGCAGGTGTCGCAGGAGGCTCAGGGCCCCCTCCCGGCAGCGCTGCTCCTCCTGATCCTGCACCGTGACGTCCAGCTTGGGGACCTCCGGGGAGCCGGGCGGGACGTGGATGTAATTGGCCATGGCCCAGGCTACGGCAGAGACTACCACAACTACGACGGCGACGGCGACCACGAGAACGGCGGGCGCCGACAGGCTGCTGGATCCTTCCGTCCCGGGGCGCCCTCGCGGGAGGGCTGGGGGCGTTCAGAATAACGGCAGAGCGGTAGGAGAACAGCTGGTGGCGGCACTCTCGCCGACCCAGGTCTGGATAGCGGCTGAACTGACCAGCGACTGCTCACGGGGAATATCCGTCTCGTCTGCGCTCGGCCGCCGGCGGGCGCGGAGCATGCCGGGACTGGCCTGACGCTGGCGTCACGCGCGGGGCGGGGCCTCGGCTGCGTTAGGATCAAGGCGGAGTTTCTAGCCGCGGGCACAATGGGCCTAGTGCCTGGAGTTAGGTTCCTCGGCCGTTATCGGACAGTGCGGTGCGTGCTGCTAGTCTTTAAAACGTGGGGCTCCCGCTTGGAATGATCCTGAGCCCTGCCAAGCCCCGAACGAAAGGCACTGAAGCTTTAGCTCACCTGATCGGGAGGGTCTTGGGGTCTGGGTTTGAGGTAGGGCTGAATTTTTCTGGGAAGCGAGGGAAGTGCCCTGAAATAACTCCAGGATCAGCTTCTGAATTTGGCCTGAGTCTGGGCAAGCTGGGTTAACTGGGTCTCCTTGATCTCGGAGCCGCTGTGTGCTGAGGAGTAACCACATGGTTGGGTTGGCAACTAAATTCCCATCAGCAGTGTACGGAGATCATGGTATTTGGGACAGTTAAGATATTTGGGTAAGAAAGCGACTGCACTTCAAGATGTGTTTTTAAGGTCAGATGTTTGATCATACCGTGAGTTATTCAGAGTCAGCCAAAACAGGTTGTAGTGTAGGATGAAGATGGAAGGAATGGAGTTTTGGGGCTCAGCCGCTAGATGCCTGTTTCAGGGTATCCCTGAGTGGGCCTTGAAAGGGCTACCTTCAAACTTTCAGTCTCATTGTCTTATAGCACCTAATTCCCCTGCTAGGGGAATATTGGAAACTGGGTAATCCACAAGTAATTTATTGGGACCTCCTAATTTTCCCAGTGATTTCAGGAAAATGGGTTGAGATTTGACCTCTCAATGTCTTGCCTGCAGCATTTGGTAAATGGTGAATACGTTTGTTAGTGGTAAATTAAGTCGCTAACTGGACTCAGCTTAATTAACAGTCAAAATGTTTATCTCATTAGCATCAGTTTACATTCTGATTGTTCAGAAAGAACCTACTTACCTTTGTAAATCACAAAATAAATAGCTCACTGTCAATAAAGTTAAACTTCATAAATTAAAAAGAAGGAGCAGAGAGTTTTATAGACAGCAGGACAGTTGATTCAACATTTTCCAGACTTAGTCTCTTTTTTAAATCGTATACTAGGAGAAACTCTAAATTATGCATTCCTTTCAATTTGGGGAGAAATAATCAATATACTAATTTCACATTTCAGGTAGTATCTGTTGTTGTTGGGTTTTTTTGGTTTTTAATTTTTTGGGCGGCACCATTGGATCCTAGCTCCCCATCCAACCAGGCCCTCGGCAGTGAAATCGTGAAGTCCTAACCACTGGATCACCAGGGAATTCCCTCTATTGTATCTTTGTATAATTTGTATTTTTTATTATTAAACAGTTGGCATTTTAAGAATTTTGAAGCTATGGTTTGAATTGTGAAATGATTTAATAGCAAATTACAAAAATTATTTGGGGGATTATACAAGTTTGTAATTTTAATGAAGCATCCATTAATAACTAGAAAGACCTAAAAAAAAAAAACAAAAAAAAAACCTATTAGGTACCTAAGTATAAAACTAACAAAAGATGTGTAAGACCCTTATGGATGAAATTATATTAATGGAGAAATGAACCATATCCATGAATAAGAAAAGATACTTATTAAAAAGATCTGTTTTCACTGAACAAACCAAGAAGTATAGTGCAGTTACAATTAAATCTCAATTGCGTATTTCACAGAACTTGTTAAAGTGGCATTAAAATTCACACCAAAACTTAAGGTCGAAGAGAAGCTGCTATAATTCTTTGTGGGGGCGGGAGGGTTAGAGAATAAGTTGGGAGAACACATCCTACCAGGATTTATGATATAACGGTTTAAGAATGGGCAAATAGACAAGTGGAGCATGATAAAGATTCCAGAAAAAGATCTACACACGTGTGAGATCTTTGAATATGATAAAAGTGGCATTGAAAATTAGGAAAGGATGGAGAAACAGTACTGGAATAACTGCTATTTGTATGGGAAAATTTTTTTGATCCCACTGTTACCCAAAAACTGGGTTTGCCTCTTCGTGGGTGTCAAGCCAAAAGACACAACCAAGGCAAAGAGCTGGAGAAGGTAGTATTTATTACTTGCAGCAAGTGAGAACACCAGGGATCTTTCCCAAAGCAACGTCTCCTCGAACAGCAAAATTGGAGAAGTTTTAAGCTAAGGAAACATGCATATTCATGAATATGCTTGAGTTAAGGAGAATTCAGCATATTATTGGGGCAAAGGTCAACAGAGTCAAAGCTTTAGTCTTGGACTAAAGGGCGGGGGGGGGGGGGTGCTTAGTTCCTGTAGAACAACTCAAAGATATGTATCAGATTATGTATATCCACTGAGGAGGAACTAGGACTGTTTTATAGCTGAACTGCTGCTGCTTGACTGCTTTTCCACTGTTGCTACATTCCTTTGTTCCCTTAAGATCATTAATTACTGAGACCTGTTTAAGGGCAAGCATTGCAGCCAAGCTTAGATCACAAAATGGCTTAAGCCAAAAATGGCTTCTCTTATGTCAAGAAAGCCATGCCTGGTTTTCTTTCTCTGGGGACCCCCTAGCCTATCTGCTTACAGACTTAATTAAAATTTAAAACTTCTGCTCTGTGAAAAACTTCTCTGTGTTAAGGGAATGCAAATCCAAGACACAGACTGGGAGAAAATATTTGCAACAACAGATATCTGATGAAAGATTTGTATCTGAAATATGCAAATAACTCTGAAAACGTAACAATTGGAAAACAACCCAGTTTAAAAATGGTCAAAGGATCAGAACAGCCACTTCACCCCAAGATGAAATACAGACAGCAAACAAGCATATGAAAACATGTTCAACATCATGTCATTAGGGAATTGCAACTTAAAACTACGAGATAACACTACACACCTATTAGAATGGCTGAAATCCAAAATACAACACATGCTGGTGAAGATGTACAGAAACAGGACCTCTCATTCATCACTGGTGGGATGCAAAATGGTACAGCCACTTTGGAAGAGTCTGGAAGATTCTTACAAAGCTAAACATAGTCTTACCATGTGATCCATAATCATTCTCCTTGATATTTACCCAAATGAGTTGAAAACGTACATCCACACAAAAAACCTGCACATGAATATTTATAGAATCTTCATTCATAATTGCCAAAACTTGGAAACAACCAAGATATTTGTGAATAGGTGAGTGAGAATAAAAAAAACTAAAACAACAACAACAAAAACTACTGATACATCTATTCAATGGAATATTATTCAGCAATAATAAGGAATGAGGGATCAATCCACCAAAAAAGAAAAGGAACCTTAAATGCATATTGTTAAGTCAAGGCAGCCAATCTGAAAAGGCTATAAAATGATTCCAACTGTATTACATTCTGGAAAAAACAAAACAATATTAGATACAATAAAAACATCAGTGGTTGCCAAGTGTCTAGCCAGAGGGAAGGAAGGATGAATAGATGGGGCACAGGGAATTTTAGAGCTGTGAAACTACTCTGTATGATACTGTAATGGCGGATAGATGACATGAATTTTACAAAACCCATAGAACTGTACAACACAAAGAGTGAACCCTCATGTAAACTAGAGGCTTTAGTTCATACTTATGTCTTTGACAAGGCAGTAGTTATTTTCAAAATGTGAATGAATGAATGAAAAAAGTGTATAAGAAAATATAGGATCGGTTGGCCTTGTTCTCCACTTTTCTGTTTTTCTTTTTGCAGATGCCACCCTGCTCTCATCAGCCGTTGGCCCGCCATCTCCTTGAGCCCTAACACCATGCCTTCAATTAAGTTGCAGAGTTCCGGTGGAGAGATATTTGAAGTTGATGTTGAAATTGCGAAACAATCTGTGACTATTAAGACCATGTTGGAAGATTTGGGAATGGATGATGAAGGAGATGTTGATCCAGTCCCCTTGCCAAATGTTAATGCAGCAATATTAAAAAAGGTCATTCAGGGGTGCACCCACCACAAGGATGATCTGCCTCCTCCTGAGGATGGTGAGGACAAAGAAGAGTGAACAGATGATATCCCTGTTTGGGATCAAGAATTCCTGAAAGTTGACCAAGGAACACTTTTTGAGCTTATATTGGCAGCAAACTACTTAGACATCAAAGGTTTGCTTGATGTTACCTGCAGGACTGTTGCCAATATGATCAAGGGGAAAATTCCTGAGGAGATTCGAAAGACATTCAATATCAAAAATGATTTTACTGGGGCTTCCCTGGTGGCGCAGTGGTTGAGAGTCCGCCTGCCAATGCAGGGGACATGGGTTCGTGCCCCGGTCCGGGAAGATCCCACATGCCGCGGAGCGGCTGGGCCCGTGAGCCATGGCCGCTGAGCCTGCGCGTCCGGAGCCTGTGCTCCGCAATAGGAGAGGCCACAGCAGTGAGAGGCCCACGTACCACAAAAAAAAAAAAAAAAAAAAAAGATTTTACTGAAGAAGAGGAAGCCCAGGTACACAAAGAGAACCAGTGGTGTGAGAAGTGACATTTTGTGTCTGATGCTGTAACACTGTAAGGATTGTTCCAAATACTAGTTGCACTGCTTTGTTTATAGTTGTTAATATTAGAAAAACAGTCCACAAATGCAGCAGCAAATCAGTTGTATTAGCAGAATGTTGTCCTCATTGCATGTGTAGTTTCAGTACTGATTCCAAACTTATGGCTCAGTTTCTTCTAGTATGATCAAAAGTTCTTTTTTCTTTGCTCTGAATAAAATTGAACTGTGGGTTCTCTATAGAAAGTAGCATTTTGGGCTCTCTCTCTTTTTGTAAAGCAATTTCTGCCTAGTTTATTGTCCGGTTAACTTTAGTTTAGTGACTTTTAAAAGTTGACATTGTAGGGACTTCCCTGGTGGTGCAGTGGTTAAGAATCCGCCTGCCAATGCGGGGGACATGGGTTTGATCCCCAGTCTGGGAGGATCCCACATGCCACAGAGCAGCTGAGCCCGTGCGCCACAAGTACTGAGCCTGCGCTCTAGAGCCCACGAGTCACAACTACTGAAGGCCGAGGGTCTAGAGCCTGTGCTCTGCAACAAGAGAAGCCCCTGCTCACCTCAACTAGAGAAAGCCCATGTGCAGCAACAAAGACCCAATGCAGCCAAAAATAAATAAATAAATTTTTTAAAAAAATTCTTTAAAAGTTGGCATTGTAAGTAAAACAACTTGCAAAAAATTTTCTGAAATAGAATTAACAATGTATTATCTTTATTCATGAGTTGGAAACTGGAAAAAGGCTACTTGAGGTAAATGTTATCAGAGCGGGGTTATCAGAATGTCTTCCAGCTTCCTGGAGTCAGAGTACCACTGATATTGATTAGCCTGTATGTAGCAGGGCTCCGTTAATTGGATCTGAGGACTTGTTTTTGCATTTTTAATCCTCTCAGCTTTGAATATGTTGGCTAGAGGCTCAGTTACTACTCAGTTTGTGTTTTGGGAGGAAACAGAATTAGACAGTTTGCTGGCTTTTCAATTAAAAAAGACACTTAACCCATGTGGTGTGTCATCTTTTTATAATCCTATGTGGGGAAAACCATAAACACTACTTGCATGTAAAAAATAATTTAACCTTTAATGTTAAAATGTATGGCATAACCCAGAAAGCATCAGTCATGAATGCAAGATACTTTCAATAAAAAGTAAGTCACATAAAAAAAAAAGAAAAAGAAAATATAGAAATATAGGATCAAGTCTCCATGACTGCAAGTTAAGGAAAGATTTTATAAAGAAGTCTCATAAAGCAAACACCCTGAAGGAAAAGGACTGACAAATTTGAAAACATTAAAATTTAAAACTTCATGAAATTACGTCATAAAAAAGATAAAAGATAATTGTGACATATATGATGAAAAAAGGATTAGTATTCAGAATACCACTAATCAATAAGAAACCAAACCACCCAAGAGAAAAATGGGAAAAGAATATTAATTTTCAGAAGAAATCCAAACAGCAAATAAGCTGACAAAAATAATACTTCTATAACTAATAATCAAGGCAATGCAAATTAAAACAACAACAGACAGCATTTTATACCCATCCATTAGATTGGAAAAGTTTTTGAATTCTGACAGGGCCAAGTGTACATTACTGGTGGGAAGATACATTTATTTTAAAAAAATAAAACTATGGAGAGAAATTTTGCAGTATTTAATCAAGTTGAAGATAAGCATTCTTTACCATCCACCAATTTCAATTCCGGGTATATACAAAAATCCCACATATGTACGTGAGGAAGTGTGTACAAGAATGTACACTGCAGTATTAGTCCTAATGGCTTATAACTGGCAACAACCCAGCTGTCCCTCAGTAAGCAAATAATTAGATAGATGATTGATAGATAACAGATAGATGGATAAATAGATAAGAAATATCCTACAACAGACTAATGATGGTAGGTGGAATACATCTATCTACTTATACATACATTCAGGAGACAACAGGGGCCCTAGAAGTCAGAAATCAAACAGTAGCTTTGAGGACCCAACAGCAACCATACCTCTGGTTAGTTTGCAAATAGCTGACTTCTCTGTTTCTTCTCTCCCCACCTGTTTTTGTCTCATTCTCTGCTTCTTGAAATCGCACTCACTCTTCAGAGCTTAACCTCCAGCAATCATCGTCACGGAGCTTATGTGGATTTTCCTAATCTAAATTTACTTCTTTTATGCATCTGTTAGGACACCTAAAAAATTCTGCCTTGTGCCACCCACACTGTAGATTTAAATCATAAAGATTGTGCCACATATAAAAGACTAGTAAAATGTTTATAACTTGCTACATAATAAGCATTTTGTATGAGGGAATAAAAGGATCACTGAATATACATCCAAAGGCTCTAGTCATAAATATTTTAATGACAATGGAGTTAACTTTAGTTAGCAGAGTAATAGCATAAAGAATTTGCAGAAGAAAATATTATGTGAAACGAGATTATATGGACGTGTCTAATAGCTAGATCATCCCCCAAACAGAACACAAGTTTAAAATGAAGTCACTCTTGTACACCTAACAGAGAATCAGGGTTAGTTAATGTCATTGTAGACTGCACTGAAGATTCAGAAATCCAGAACCCCTGTGATCCCTGGTGTTCAAGGATGTGCATGCTCTGCTCCACTGCTCCCCTCTAAAAAAAAGAAAAAGAAAGAGACTCTAGGTGTTTGGATTTTCAGATGTTACATAAAAATGAAGCTACACGTGTTCTGCTCTTCACAACTTTACGAGAGCCTAAGGGAGCTGGCCATCTATAAAGCTACTATAACAAACACATGTATGCTCAGCTATATTAATAAGAGCTAATAAATATTTAACTCTATAAAACATGTCTACCAGTGCTTGTTCTAGCTTGCCTCTTTTTCATGTTCCTAGAATCAGATTATAACTCTATTTCACATAATAGACTAATTCCTTAGTGGCAAGATTCTATCATTTTTCTCTTAATAACCTCCATGGTCTCAAGATAGTATCTTGCATATCGTAAATTACAATTGTGGATTTAGTAGAACAGAAATATTTCAAATGTTTCCTAATTATAAGAATCTAAAATATGTAAGGGGAAAAAATGTTTTTAAAGATACATGGGTAACGAGAGGGAATACACCTTACCAAATATTGAGTCATATTATAAAGGCATAAGTTGAGAGGCTGGCACAGAAATAAACAGATCCCAAAAAAGAAAAATCCATGTATAAATGGGTATTCTACACGTGATAAAGATTAATAGTTTAAATCAGTGAGGAAAAGCAGATTAATTAAAAAATAATGTTGAAATCATATTTTCACAGTATTTGTTAAAATTGATTTAGCAGTTTTTATTATTGTTATTTATTTTTTTCCTATCTTTTTTGGTGTTTTTTTTTTTTTTTTTTGGCCATGCAGTGCAGCGGCTTGCAGGATTTTAGTTCCCTGACCAGGAATTTAACCGGGGCCCTCAGCAGTGAAAGCATGGAGTCCTAACCACTGGACAGCCAGGGAATTCCTTATTATTGTTATTTAAGTGGTATTAATTAAAAGTTCACAAGTGCTGATCAATATTTCATCTTAATTCTATATAAATCAGTGGCAAAAAACATCATTTTAAAAATGAAGAAACAGGGAATTCCCTGTTGGTCCAGTGTTTCACTGCTATGGGTCCAGGTTCAATCCCTGGTCAGGGAACTAAGATCTCACAAGCCATGTAGCATGGCCAACAACAACAAAAAAATCCTGTGGTTTTTTAAATTCATTTTTCCAGGACTTAGCTGATGATTGTCATTTAATAGGCACTTAATAATTATTTGTTGAATAATAAAATGGGTGACAGACTAAATATGTTCTGCATTATACTTTAAAGCAATTTTTTCAGACTCCTAATGTATACTGAATCACTCTATATTGTTTTACTACCATTCCAACTTTCTCCCAAATGTACCCAATAGCTTAGACACCAATTCCCAAGTTAAACATTTAATATCTCTATTCTCATTACTATTCGGTCCTCCATAAGAAGTGTTTGAAACTGTATTTTGATAGTTGGAAGTAAGGATTTCAGAGCAATTGTGTATGCACACAAACTACAAAGGGCTAATGCCTACTACTTGTGTGCCTACAGTGCATGAAAAATACACAAGTAAGGGCCACTTTCTCCAACTTCAGACTCGACTCTACCTTGTTCCAAAGGATGAAACTTTACTTTCTAGCTCATTAAAGCATATTATACAGAGACTGGAGAGATAATGAAGGGGATGAAAAGAATTTGAGCTTTGTAAGTAGACAATCCTGCTGTAGAATTTGAGCAATTTATTTAATCTCCTTTAACCTCAGTTTCCCCATCTGCAAAATAGTGCTAATAACAGGTCTGCGGAGATTTAAATAGATGATTATCAAATCGTCAGGATAATGCCTGGTCCTAGTAAAGGCTCAAATATTATTATTAAGTTTTCATCTGGATTAAATGAAATGGTACATAATAATTAGCTATTATTAAATGAGATGGTGTATTATTATTAGATAATAAAAGGTAGAAGTCTTCCTTAACTTCGTTCAGGGGTATTGTTCCAATGCTTAAACCTTAGTTCAGCAAAGGAATTTCAAAATCTAGAACTAAGTTATGGTTTGGGGGTCTGCGTAACGAAGGAAGCTTCTCTCTTCTTTCCTTGGGAGAGGTGTATCAGAGACTAGAGGAGAATATTCTGGGGGAAGGGTAAGGAAAATATCAAGGACCTACTTTCTCTGGCCCTTTGTGATCCACTAGGTCAGCTCGTGTTACTCTCCTTTTCTTCCCTTTGTATATTTTAAAGCTGCTCTGAGTAACACGACCCGGAAAGAGAGCACAATAGCAGGGAATGAGGAATGAGGCAGTAACTGGCAGCTCAGTGATAATGTCTGCCAGGTACCTAAAACCAGAGCAGATGCGAGGAGACAGGCCATTATTTTGGAGGATTATAGATAATGAAAACTCTGAAGATTGCTAAAGAGTTAAGAGAAATACTAGTTTTTCAAGGAAGATGGGCAGAATGTCGCCCTATTAATCATAAACTGGTGAGATAAACCAGGATTGCCTAGGTAACTACTATATACTGTAACAGATTATTTAAGCCAACCAACAGTAACCACCCAGAAGAGATTTAAATACAGTAAGGCAAAATTCTGATGGTTTAAAGAGAACAAAGCCTACTATACTAATTAATTAACTTTTATGATGGTGTCAGGCCATTAGCGATAATGAGAAAACATCGTATTTCATGTGTTTGGACTTTGGTGAGATGTGATTCTTTCTTCTTGTCAACACATTAGGACCATATGGCCTAGGATCCAGTATTATAAATTAGCAAGAAAACTGACTGAATATCTTATCCAAATGGTTAAAAGTACCATGGATGCCGAAATGTGCCAGATGGGGTTACTTAAGGATCAGTTCTAGGGTTTTTTAATATACTTATACGTGACAAGTATGAGACATTGTAGAAAACCAGCAGGAGTTTCTACCCACTCCAGCACCCCTGAGTCAGTGCTCAGCGATAAAAATAGCCCAACCAAGGTACACATTCTTAACCCAAAACCATATGTCTGAAACAAATATGTAAGAGGTGGCTAATACACAGACATATGGAAAAAATAAAAAGTTGGGTTGAGGAGAAAAGAGGAAGAGGCAGAGTGGTAAAAAAAAAAAGTTCAAATAATGTAAAGTGTTCTAATTAGCCATAAAAAGAATACAAAACATGTATTTCTATAGATACAAATTATTCTTTTAATATTAATTTTATCTTTTTTTTTTTTTTTTTTTTTTTTTTTTGTGGTACGCGGGCCTCTCACTATTGTGGCCTCTCCCGTTGCGGAGCACAGGCTCCAGACGTGCAGGCTCAGCGGCCATGGCTCACGGGCCCAGCCGCTCCGCGGCATGTGGGATCCTCCCAGTCCGGGGCACGAACGCCCATCCCCTGCATCGGCAGGCGGACTCTCAACCACTGCGCCACCAGGGAAGCCCATATTAATTGTATCTCACAAAATAATAAATGTTAAAACAGGACACATACCGGAATTCCCTGGCAGCACAGACAAAAAAAAAAAAAAAAAAGAAAAGAAAAAGAAATAGAAAAAAAATTAAAACAAAACAAAACAACAGGACACATGACAAATCATACGAAAGCAAAATTATTAATCTGATGTTAAATTGAAGGGCACAACATTAAGAGGCAAATGAATATTCCTTTTCTTTTAGAAACTTTCAGGGGTGATAGAAATGCTCTGTTTTTTAAATAAATTTATTTATTTATGTACTTATTTTTGGCTGCATTGTGTCTTCGTTGCTGCGTGTGGGATTTCTCTAGTTGCAGCGAGCGGGGGCTACTCTTTGTTGTGGTGCACGGACTTCTCATTGCGGTGGCTTCTCTTGGTTGCGGAGCACGGGCTTCAGTAGTTGTAGCACACGGGCTCAGTAGTTGTGGCTTGTGGACCTAGTTGCTCCATGGCATGTGGAATCTTCCCAGACCAGGTCTCAAACCCATGTCCCCTGCATTGGCAGGAGAATTCCTAACCACTGTGCCACCAGGGAAGATCAAATGAATATCCTTCTAAATAAAAACTGAGGCAAAAAGGAAATTAAAAATACAGTAAAAATATTTGGTAAATAATTGATATGAAAACAGTATCACAAGATAGGCCTCTGCTAAACCAGAACTCACACTTGTAGGTTAATTTATGATTTTGTGTTTATCATCAAAATTAAAAAAGAGAAAATAAGCACTGTATTTTTCATTGAAAAAAATACCCCAAGGAGGGGAAAGGGGGTGGTGGGCACAAGCCCCATAAAATTAATCTCTCTTTCAACTTAGCCAAGGCTATCTTAGCTGTTATAGAATATGCAAACATAAATGGGATTCTTATGTACTGCTAATAACTAGTTTGGGAGAAAAAAATTGTTTTAATCGTATTGGCAATGGCATCCAAAAGAATAAATTACCCAGGAATAGAGATGTGTAAGAATGTTTCTCCTATAGTACACACTCATTTTTTTAAACTGTAAAATATTAACATGTATAAAGAAATATCCTGTATTTTTTTTTAACTCAGCAATAATTATCAATAACATTAGCTCCAGATGATTTGGTTTAAAGTAATTTAATCACTATAACAAATGAGGAATTCCATGGTGGTCCAGTAGTTAGGACTCGGTGCTTTCACAACTGAGGACCAGGTTTCAATCCCTGGTCTGGGAACTAAGATCCCACAAGCCAAGCGACCAGAAAAAAAAAACCAAAAAATCACAAGTGAGCAAAATGACAAAGTGATCAAAACATATTTCCAGTAATTTTAAATTTCACACACGTGATGCCCCATTTAGCAATTTCTTCATACATCGTTTAAAATTTTTGTCTGTTTCAGAATTTTTTCAGATTATTTTTGCTTTTCTTCCCAAGTATTTACAGCTGCTCTGAGCTATTTAAAATAGTGAAGTTTGAAAGTAATCTAAATATTCAAAACTAGATGATTTGTGATATGCCTGTGTAGCACAAATTTATGCAATCAATAAATTAAAATGTGGTTGCAAAATTGTACATTTTGAAATGAAAACAAAATAAAAGGTATATAATGTCTTTTCAATTTAAAACATTGTGTGTGTGTGTCTTTGTGGGAGCAGAAAAGAAATTAGGAAGATAGATGCCACTGCCTTAACAGAGGTCGTGATTGCTTTTTCTTTCTTTCCCTGTCTTTCTTTCTTTCTTCCTTTCTTTCTTTCTTTCTTTCTTCCCTTCTTTCAAAATATTTATTTATTTATTTGGCTGTGCTGGGTCGTAGTTGTGGCATGCGGGATCTTTTAGTTCCCCACATCTTTACCAACACTTTTCTTTTTATAATGGCCATACTAGCAAGTGTAAGATGATATCTCATTGTAATTTTGATGGCATTTCCTTGATGATTAGTGATGCTGAACATATTTTTATATACCCATCGGCCATTTGTACGTTCTCTTTAAAGAAATATCTATGTATAGGGCTTCCCTTGTGGCGCAGTGGTTGAGGGTCTGCCTGCCGTTCAGGGGACACGGGTTCGTGCCCCGGTCCGGGAAGATCCCACATGCCGCAGAGCGGCTGGGCCCGTGAGCCATGGCTGCTGAGCCTGCGCGTCCGGAGCCTGTGCTCCGCAACGGGAGAGGCCACAGCAGTGAGAGGCCCGTGTACCACAAAAAAAAAAAAAAAAAAAAAGAAATATCTATGTATTAAGTCCTTAACCCATTTTTAAGTTGGATTATTTGGATTTTTGCTATTGAGCTGTAGGAGTTTCTTCTATATTTTAGATACTATTTCTTTTTCAGATATATGGTTTGCAAATATTTTCTCTCAGTCCATAGGTTGTGTTTCACTCTGTTGATTGTTTGCTGCACAGAAGCTTTTTAGTTTGACATACTCCCATTAGTCTATTTTTCCTTTCATTGTCTGTGCTTTGGTGCCATATGCAAGAAATCATTGCCAAGACAAATGTTATGAAGTTTTTCCGCTAAGCTTTCTTCCAGGAATTTTACTTAGTTTCAGGTCTTATGCTTAAGTGTGTTGGTGTAAGCGACCAGTTGCATTTTTTTCATGTGGATATTCAGTTTTCCCATTATCATTTTTTGAAGAGACTATCCTTTCCCCATTGTATACAATACATCTTGGCACCCCATCAAAGATCATTTCAATGTATATGTATGGGTTTATTTCTGGGTTCTCTATTCTATTCAATTGGTCTATATGCCTGTGTTTACACCAGTACCATGCTGTTTTGATTACTGTACCTTTGTAATATGTTTTGAAATCAGGGAGTGTGGGGTCTCCAGCTTTATTTTTCTTTATCAAGATTGTTTTGGCAATATAGAGTCCTTTATGGTTCCATGTGAATTTTGATTCTCTTCAATTTTACTAAATAAATTGAATTTATTGAGTCTAAAAGGAAGGACTATTTAGGTCTCCCTAAATGACAGAAACAAAATATAATTACAGCACATGCTATTTTGTGTAATTTTCTCACCTCGCTAGACCTTGGCAAAGATTTTTTAAATTAATTTCTATTGAAATATAATAGACAAATAAAATTGTAAAATATTTTAAGGGTACAACATGATGATTAGATACAGCCATTGACATTTTGATAGGAACTGCACTGAATCTGTAGCTTGCTTTGGGTAGTATGGACATTTTAACAGTATTCATTCTTCCAATCCATGAACGCAGGATGTCTTTTGATTTATTTGTGTCTAATTTGTTTTAGCAGTGTGTCATAATTCATTGAATCATTCTATTTCAGTAGATGTTTTGTTTTTCCCAATTGTCCTCTATTATAATTAACATTTTGAGTAACATCTTTGTGCATGTATCTTTACTTTCATTTCTGATTACTTCCTTATGATAGATTCAAAAAATAAGATGACTGTTCCAAAAGCTATAGCTATGTTTAAGATTTGATTCATGATGTCATATTGCTTTCCCAAAAGTCTTTTTCAGACTAACTTTCTATAAGCCAAGTGCATGCCCATCTGCCCTTATTGTTTAAGTCATGGAGATCTGGGGGACTGTATGTTAGCTGCAGTAAAACCCAGTGTATCCTGAATGTTACTTATGACTTTAGAAAAGGTTTAGATTACAGCACCAAAATGATTAAGGTTTGGGAAGACTTTTTATGTTTTTTGAAACTTCACAGCATAAGATAAAATCTAAATTGAATCAAAAGCTTTGTATTGGGGAACTAGCAGAAATTTTATAACGATTTCAAATGTCTATTGGGAACTCTGAAATGGAAAGTCAAGAGACATTTTGTGAAGCAGATGAAATGAAATTGGTTATGTCAAATAATATCACTGAGCGTTAAATTCTGCCAAGTAGGGAGAATTTACATGATAAATGTTCCTTTGAATCCCATTTGAAATTCTAGAGCCTGAAGTAAAGATGATTCTGACTATTTTGGTATAGGTAATATAACTTAGTTGTTAATAATAGGTCCTTTACTAAAATTCTCAAAACCCAAAGTCTCTAAAAACCAAATAAATATATATATATATATATATATATATATATATATATATTTTTTTTACATTTGGCCCAAACTAGTTGGGTACCAAATTCAGACCTGAAGTGAAATCAAACTACATAGAGTCCTCATTTGTTCCACTCCATGTGAATTAACAAGTTTAAGTCAGATATATTCATTTCTTTGCTTATGGGGAGGTTCCCAGACTCTGCTGAAAATGTTATATAAATTTTGGTAAATGCTCTCCTTTACTTTTGTAAAATCTGAAGAATTCTGAATTCCGAAACATATCAAACCTCATGGTTTTCTGGTAAGGGATTACATACTTGTAATTGTTAAGATTTTTAAATAATGTGTACTGTGTGCCAGATTATTCTAAGGGCTGTATTTATTTTACCTTAATTTATCTTAAAAATACTTATGAGAAAGATATAGGGGTTATTTCCATTTTACAGATGAGAAAACTGACACACACAAAGGTGAAGTAATTTACAAGGGGTGGAGCCGAAATTCATATCATGGCTCCAATTAGACAGCTGGACTAGCTCAGCTGGCTTTTGAATCAGAGTGCAAGGCTAACTTAGCAATAAAATCGGGCTAGTTTAATTACCACTCACACTCAGTTTTCTCATTGTAAAATGAGAATAATATGATTAGCTAGCTTACCTGATTACTATCCAGATTAAATAAAACAAGTAAATGACTTAACACAGTGGCACATAGTACCTACTCAATATACCTGTGCTGTTGTTATAAATGTTGGTCACTTTAAGTCAACCTGAACTGTCAGTCTCAATGGGGACCTTGAAATACTTCAAAGCAACTTAGAATTTGCATCAATAAAAAAGTAAAATATCTGTTTGGACTACCTAGGAAGACACCTTAAAGAAATATGAAATCAAATGAAATCCAAATGAAACCAAAAGTTTTGCTTGTGCTATGGTTTGACCTGTAGAACAGTATTTAACACAGAGTGGGTAATCAATAAATATTTCTTGAATGAACAGGGTTGTAAAGTTATAAAGAGGCAGCCACATGCTTCAAATTGTGAAATGATGATATATGATGGTAGATAATAAAAATGTTAATGGGTTCATTGGCTTCCTACAAATAAAGAGTAGAGTCCACAGTCTATATTTCATTAGAGTTGTGCTGAAGATCCTGCCATACTTGTCTGGCAAGACATCTAACAAAGAATAAAAGAACAGAGCTTTGCTTTCCATTTCAGTCCCTCAGGCTACAAACTGGCCAAGACGGGGGAAGAGGGGCACTTGGGTGAGCAGAAGTGGGTCAAATGAGGCTGAATTTTAAATATGATTGGAAAGCTCTGGGTTCTGCCTGGGATGTCCTTAAGAGATTAGGCAGGGGGATTTGATATGAGTTCAAGTCATTTAGAAAAATATAAGCTTTATGTTTATACTATATTGAGGGGACACTATCTAAAACTAGCTATGTGTATTTTTCTGACAAAAGGGCTTTGAAAAACTTTGAGCCTGTAGAGAGTTTAAGAACCCATAAGATACTTCAGAAGAAAATAATTTATAATATATATGAATCACCTGGTAGTAACATTAGTAACAAATACATTGTGTACCAGAACTGTTACATTATTTGTTTCACTTAATTTTTTTGTTTGTTTGTTTCACTTAATTTTATCATGCTAGAAATACCACTTGTGAATTGTGATTAACGATTTATAATAAAAGCAGTAGAGCTTTCTTTCCCCGAGAGCAACTCACCTACCCAGGCCACATTGATCACTTAATCACTGCCGGTCAATTTATTGGGAGCAAATAAATAGCCTGTTTTGGAAAAAGAAAGCCAAAAACAGTAGAACACCCGAAGTTATGTCCCTTCAGTTTGTGCCTGAAAAAAGCTTCTACTTATATTTCAATACCAGTACAGATAAACAAAATGAAAAGGCAACTTACGGAATGGGAGAAAATATTTGCAAACCAAATATCTGACAAGTGATTACTATTCAAAATATGTAAGGGGGCTTCCCTGGTGGCGCAGTGGTTGAGAGTCTGCCTGCCGATGCAGGGGACACGGGTTCGTGCCCCGGTCTGGGAAGATCCCACATGCCGCGGAGCGGCTGGGCCCGTGAGCCACGGCCGCTGAGCCTGCACGTCCGGAGCCTGTGCTCCGAAACAGGAAAGGCCACAACAGCGAGAGGCCCGCGTACCGCCAAAAAAAAAAAAAAAAAAAAAAAAAATGTAAGGAACTCATACAGCTTAATAGCAAAACAAGAAATAATCTGGTTTTAAAGTGGGCAAAGGACCTGAATAGACATTTTTCCAAAGAAGGCATACACATGGTCAACAGTACAAGAAATGGTACTCAGCATCATGAATCACCAGGAAAATGCAAATCAAAACCACAATGAGGGGCTTCCCTGGTGGCGCAGAGGTTAAGAATCTGCCTGCCAATGCAGGGGACACGGGTTCGAGACCTAGTCCAGGAAGATCCCACGTGCCGCAGAGCAAGTAAGCCCGTGCACTACAACTACTGAGCCCATGCACCACAACTACTGAAGCCCGCATGCCTAGAGCCCGTGCTCCACAACAATAGAAACCACCACAGTGAGAAGCCCGCGCACCGCAACGAAGAGTAGCCCCTGCACAGCAATGAAGAACCAATGCAGCAAATAAATAAATAAATAAATTTTATTAAAAACACACACATACACACACACTGGGCTATCACCTCACACCTGTTAGAGTCACTATGATCAAAAAGACAAGTGACAAATAAGTGCTAATGAGTGTGTGGAGAAAAGGGAACACTTGGGCACTGGTGGTGGAAATGTAAATTGGTGCAGGTACCATGGAAAACAGTATGGAGCGGTCTCAAAAATTAAAAATAGACTACCATATGATCCAGCAATGCCACTTCTGGGTATTTATCTGAACAAAATGAAAACACTAACTCAAAAAGAGATATGAATCCCCATGTTTACTGCAGCATTACTTACAGTAGCCAAGATATGGAAGTAACCTAAGTGTCCATTGATGGATGCATGGCTAAAGAAAATTTGGGGGTGTGTGTGTGTGTGTGTGTGTGTGTGTGTGTGTATATATATATATATATATATATATATATATACACAGACATTTATATATCATATATCATAAAAAAAGAAACAAATCATGTCATTTGCTGCAACATGAATGAGGCCGGAGGGCATTATGCTAAGTGAAATAAGTCAAAGACAAATATTGTATGACCTCACTTAAATGTGGAATCTAAAAAAACCCAAACTCATAGAAACAGAGCAGATTGGTTGTGGGGTTTGGTGAGAGAAAGGAATGAGTGAAGATAGTCAAAGAGTACAAGCTTTCAGTTATAAGTTCTGGGGATCTAGTGTACAGCATGGGCGTATAGTGAATGGTACTGTACTGTATACTTGAAAGTTGCTGAAAGTGAAACCTAAAAATTCATATCACACACACAAAAATGTTAACTGTGTGAGGTGATGATTGGGTTAATTAACTTCATTTCACAATATATACTTACGTCAAATCATCATATTGTACATCTTAAACTTACATAGTATCATATGTCAATTATATCTCAATAAAGCTAAAAACAAAAAAGAAACGATTGTTTTGGAACTAGATAGAGATGGGAGTTGTGCATTTACACATTACATTACATTGTGAATGTACTGAATGCCACTGAACTGTTCAGTTTTAAATGGTTAATTTTATGTCAATTTCATGTCAATAAAAAAAAGAAAGAAAAACACCAGTAAAAATGTCACCTTTGGTAAAGTTATAACTAATAGGCCTTCATATCATATTGTATTACAATTATCTGTTTATGCTTCTACTTCCCTAACTGGATTATGTTCTTAAGGAGAGGAACTGCTTTTTTTTTTTTTTTTTTTTTTTGTTGTACGCGGGCCTCTCACCGCTGTGGCCTCTCCCGTTGCGGAGCACAGGCTCCGGACGCACAGGCTCAGCAGCCATGGCTCACGGGCCCAGCCGCTCCGCGGCACGTGGGATTCTCTCGGACCGGGGCACGAACCCGAGGCCCCCGCATCGGCAGGCGGACTCCCAACCACTGCGCCACCAGGGAAGCCCAGGAACTGCATTTTATTTGTTTTGTATTCCTTACCTAGCCCACTGCCTCAAATAGTAGGCATTTAAGAAATGACTGAGGTAATTACTGAATTAAGTCACATGTATTTCTCATCATTGAAAAGTTGAAGTTAAGTTTTGGGTAACTAGCACATTTTGGGAAAGTCATCGATGTTTGTGATCATGAAGTGCTGAATGTGCTAGGTTATTAAGACCTTTTTTCATAAGATTACAGGAGATTTACCTAACAGAGCTGATAATTGACTTTATCGCCCACCAAATTGCTGACACTAACACAGCTGCTAAAATTATAAAAAGCATCTAAATTGTGTTGGCTTTTTAAAGGTTGCTCTGTTTACTTCGGGCTGTGGCGAACTTATTACTAAGTCAACGAACAGTTCTAAGAGATCTTAATTTCCCAGTAACGTGAGAGTGAGCTCAATGGTGGAATATGACCTAAGGCTTGCAATTCTACACGAGTGTTTAACTTCTTCAAGTAACTCATTAACTATTTGCCTTGCAAATAGAAAGGGCATGATGATTCTGAAAGAACTAAGCAGACTAATAAACGTTTCTGGAAATGGGAAATCCTTCACAATTTTACACTGTTATAGTGCTACACAGCTTGAGTTGACTTTCATTCACTGAGATATTCCCTCACATTTTTCACTGTGTGTGTAACTATCCAAACTTCAAATGTGGTGCAGTTAGGGTTGTAAAGGCTTCATCTGAACTTTGTTTTGTGACTCATTTCTCATAACAGGGAACTTTCAACTTGGCACATACTCAAATATGTGCACGGAAATAATTCTTCAAAGAAATAAACATGGTGACACAGTGATGAATTTAAAAAACATTCTATTAAAAAAGCTAATTTAATATTGTTTTGTGCAGATTCTTATATATGGTTGTATATCTTTTAGATTCTAACTAAATGTGACATTGGTATTAATATGGCTATTTTCTTAGTTTTACAAGTCTGGCTACAGGTATCTTCATCTCTGTTGACTTGGGTAATGTGTCTAATGTAAATATAAAACTTTCTCAAATAAAGGAGAAATATTTTCAAAGTAGTACTAAGTGAAAACCAAGTTTAGCAACAGTCTAGACATTTATTCCTGTCTTGTTCATCTCTTGTTTTTCTGTCAAAAAAAAACCAAACTCTGAATTAATTATTTTACAATTTAAGAGTACTTAAACTGAGCTGCAATTAAAGGATTTTCTTTCTTTTTGGTACATAACTATGTTTTCCGCACATAGATGGGTAACTTGAACAAGGAAAGTAATAGTTCCACTGAACTGAGTGCAAATCAGACTTTTATAGGATTGTTATTAATTTATAATGCCATTAATATAAAGACAAAAGAATAATACTCTTTTAATGAGTATGTGGATAAACATAACCAGAAAATCTAGGCTAATTATATCTGTGCTCCCTGGGAGCTAAAGTAATAACGGTAGTTACTAATATAGAACTAACATTTATTGACCATTACTCCATGCCAGCCAGTGGTCTGCACACTTTGTGAATATCATTAACCTTCACAAATGCTATGAAAGAGAACCATGATGAGACATGGGTTCTGAGGGGAAAAGGTGTAGGACAAGAAAGGGAATAAAGTTTTGGACAGAGGGGTTAGTCATAAACTTAGCAGGAGAGCTCGGTTTTAGGTGGACTAGGTTTCAGTTCTGTTTCTGTGCATCTGTCCTGGGGAAATGTTCAATAAGAAAGAAGCAGTGAGTACCAATATATTCATCATAGTGGTTTTTAAATAGTAGAAAAATAGAAATAATATCAATCCAATTGTAGAATAATGATGCATTAACCACAGTATATTCATTGGATAGAACCTTATGCTCTCATTGAAAAGATGTTTCAAATAATGTGTACCAGTATAGAAAAACGTTTGTTGATAAAGGGAAACACTCTCAAAGAAATACAGTTCAAGCAGCCAAATTTTTTTTTTTTTTTTTTTTTTTTTTTTTTTTTGCGGTACGCGGGCCTCTCACTGTTGTGGCCTCCCCCGTTGTGGAGCACAGGCTCCGGACGCGCAGGCTCAGCGGCCATGGCTCACGGGCCCAGCCGCTCCGCGGCATGTGGGATCTTCCCGGACCGGGGCACGAACACGCGTCCCCTGCATCTACAGGCGGACTCTCAACCACTGCGCCACCAGGGAAGCCCAGCCAAATATTTTTTAAGGAATTCTAATAATTTCCTTGGCTCTCCTCTAAAACTGTTAATAACTACCCTTTGATACACCCCAGTGACACTTCCTATATCTCTTTTTCTCTCCTTTTCAATTTTCTGTGAACCCATATTACTCTGGATCCTCTTATTTAAAAGCCACACTGCAACACACTTCCCCTTTTCTCAACTGTTTTGCGTTTCTGTTCATGCCTCTTTGTCACTTTTTTTGTTTGTTGTTTTTTGTTTTTGGCTGCATTGGGTCTTGTTGCTGCTTGCGGGCTTTCTCTAGTTGCGGCGAGCGGGGTCTACGCTTAGCTGCGGTGTGCAGCCTTCTCATTGCCATGGCTTCTCTTGTTGCGGAGCACAGGCTCTAGGTGAGTGGGCTTCAGTAGTTGTGGCATGAGGACTCAGTAGTTGTGGCTCGCGGGCTCTAGAGCACAGGCTCAGCAGTTGTGGTGCATGGCCTTACTTGCTCTGCAGCATGTGGGATCTTCCCAGTCCAGGGATCGAATCCGTGTCCCCTGCATTGGCAGGCATATTTCCAACCACTGCACCACCAGGGAAGTCCCTGTCACTTATTTTTAAATTACCCTACATCAATTAGCTTTTCTCTTCTTCCCACCCCTTACTAATCTTGAACTGTGCATCTCAAAAGTCCATCAATACAGCCTAGCAGAGTGACCTTTTCTCTGGAGGAAAAGACAGGGGGCTAGGACAAAACAAAACAAAGCAAAACAAAAACAAAGTCAGCATTTTCTTTTTTAGCAGAAGGAGTGTCATTTCCACACTAAGGATTTTTTTTATCCTGTTCAATTATGAACATGCTAACAGAATTTAAGATATCAAATATTGAAACTTGTTATCAAGTTCCAAATATTGAAACTTGGTATTCAAGTATGATTATCAAACTGTTTTTTTTGTTTGTTTAAATGTATCAACTTATAAATACTTGCACCAGAAATCCATTGTATAAGCCTTTATCAACATTGGGTATTTTACTTCTTTGTCTCTTTTTTCATGTGAAACTAGGAAAAATTATTTTCAAATACTGATAAATACACAGTTACAAGAATAGTAACATAAATGGAAGAACTAAAATATAAAGCACTAGAAAGTTCTCCCCGCCGAAAGGGCAAGGATTTTGTGGTACAAATGAAAACTTTTATTGGAACTATGTCCTAGGATCATGCCATTCCCTTGCTTTGTCACATAAGTATGATTTACATATATCCTAGGTACACTGAGAGGTCAGAGTGCTGAGAAGTAGCCAGTTGTTAATAGGGAATATGTCAAGAGGAAGTAAAACAGAAGTATGGACTTAAAAATACTTTAAATTGCTTCCTTGTTTTTGATTTTTTAAAAAATTTCCATTTCTAAACATAATTGATATCACTAGAGCCCTGCTGCTCTCTTTGATTAAATGAGAAAAGATTAATTGCTGCACTTTGCACCACACTAGATACTTCCTGTAATATCCTGTTTTCTGTTAACTACTTAATCAATAATTCAATTAAAACTCAGTAAAATTGTAAGTAGGTGGGATGAAGTCTCATGAGGTCTTGGATTTACTTTAAAATACTTCAGCAATAAAAAGAAAGAAAAGGAGGGTAGATAAAGCCAGGATGGCTAATACTGATAAGTTTTAAAATCTCTGTGTTGCATGTCTTAGGGTTCATTATACTAGCCGCTCCACCTTTGTGAGTGTTTGTAATTTTTCATAATAAGATTAAAATCAGTAGTTACATTGAAGGCAATTTCAAGCTCTTAGCTTTAAAGAATAAGATTTCACATTCTATTGATGAAGATTTTTTTGATTTATGCAGAATAGCATTGAAAATTTCATATATCTGAAAATGTTGTAACCATCGAAGGATGGAAAAAAAACATGTATACCATAAATATCAGATTTAAGATATTTTGACATTAACAGTAACACCAATGCATTTTTTATTACAAGTGAAAAATCAAACTGCTCCTTGATTCCAAGATTCTTCACTAGCTCTCTCCCACTTCCCACATCACCCGTCTTCTTGCTCTTGTACCTCTGGAAATTTAGCTCTCAATTATTGTTTTACACCATAACTCTACTTTCTTAGGAAAATCACCTGTGTATAAAATAGTGTTGCTTGTATTTTAAAATTAAAGGAAATTAACTTAGAGCAGTTACAGTGGACAAAGCAAGAGGTATTTAAATCCATACCGCCTGTCCACAGCCACAGATTTCCTCATCCTAAAACCTGACTTAATTCCAACCTTGTTTCCTTATCTGAATAGTTCTGAATAGATCTCACTCTTGATTTCCCCCCACAAGTCCCATTTTTGCCTTGAAATCTCACCAAGCATCTCCTTTCACAGAGCTGTGTTTCTGCCTCCAAATTCCTATCACATTTACCACTTACGTTCATACTCTTCTCTATTGTTACATTTAAGTATCTGAACTGAAATGGAACTTTTCTGAGAGCAGTGACTGCTTTCTAGATCTCTCTGAGCTCTCAAGGGGTTGAATGTGATGTTTTGTACATAGGCTGAACATTAGACTAAAACTCTGCTTTGGTCAGAACACATGCGTTCTTCCCCTACCCCTCTTTGGTTCCTTTTAGCTTAGTAACCAGCACGGACAATCGAATGTGAATCTTAGGGCTTTTATTGGCTTACCTAGCAACCAGGAGGGTTCCCAAGGATACAAACTCTGAAGACATACCCTTTTGATATGGTAATGAATGAAACAAAGGAGGTAGTCCTAAAACAGAGTACAGTTCCAACAAATTGGAATCATATGTCAATATTAGAACTACTGTATAATGAACCGTGGCTTTCTGGTCACAGGAGGAGCCATTATTGCCCTCTCTATAGTCAAACGTTCTACTTCAGTCACATCAAACAAACATCTCTAACATTTTAAAAATGAAATAATGAGGACATATAGAGGAGTACCAAGAACGATATTACAACCAACCATGTTCACATAAGCCAGATTTAGCAAACATTAGCCATTTTTCCTAAGAAATAAAAATTATTGAGTTGAAGCGCTCTTACCTGGTTTTCTTTCCTCTTTCCCCAGAAGAACAGCTATCCTGAAGTTGAAATGTATATTCTTCTTATACATGTTTTTATACTTTTTAGAGTATGTATATATCCATTATATGCTATGTAGTATTATTCTGCATGTTTACAAATGCACAAATGTTACACAAATATTATATAATGCACTGTATCCTGCAAACTGCTTTTTCATTAAAAATTATGCACAGGTTTCCCCCGCTGTCTGAAAGTTCATAGACCGTTCCTGTGAAAACTTTCCTAAGTCAAAATTCTGTAAAGCGAAGAAACAATTTCCTCAGGACACATCCTGCTAACGGGGTGCACAAATTAAGTCGAGATAAAGCACGATACTCACACAGATCAAAGCTATGGTGGCTTGATGCTGAGTGTAATTCCCAGGGAAGCAGCTTGGCGCGCCATTCTCACTGCTCAGGCACACACTGCTTCTATAATCGTTGGCTGCAAAACAAATGCTGAAGGCGATTTTCACTTTTTGTCATTTTCCTAAAGGTAAAAGTCCTCTTTGGATTTCATTAGATGAGTGTAAACACATACTAATGTAGGTCTTTGGTGAAAGGGAAGTGGCATAAAGCAAACGTTTGGAAAGCGGGGCATACCTGTATTTGAGATAGATGCCTGCAGATCTATTTAATAGATTCGTTTTAATTGCTGCATAGGATTCCATAGAGTGAATAACATACAATTTGCTTACTTATCGAAAAGCATTTAGATTATTTCCAATTTTTTGGAAATTATACCAGAAAAAGCCACAGTGAATAACTTTTACATGAGGACATGTGTGAGAATCCCTTTAGCGTATATATTTGAACATGAAAAAGACGTTAATATGATAAATTGTTACAGATTTTCTGGGGTTGGACCATGCTTATATTCCTGAAATAAATCTTATTTGGGCATAACTTTTTTTCAATTACTAGATTAGAAACACATTTTGTTTATGATCTTTGGCTCTAGTTCATATGTGAGGTTTGTCTATGATGTTATTTTCTTGTAGAACATTTAATTTTGGTACCAAGGTTACACAGCTTCATAAAATGATTTGGGGACCTTCGTGGTGGCACAGTGGTTAAGAATCCGCCTGCCAATGCAGGGGACATGGGTTCAAGCCCTGATCTGGGAAGATCCCACATGCTGCGCAGCAACTAAGCTCACGCGCCACAGCTACTGAGCCTGTGCTCTAGACCCTGTGAGCCACAACTACTGAAGCCCGTGTACCTAGAGCCCATGCTCCGCAACAAGAGAAGCCACCGCAATGAGAAGCCCGCGCACCACAGCAAAGAGTAGCCCCCGCTCGCCGCAACTAGAGAAAGCCCTCTCGCGGCTACGAGGATGCAACACAGCCAAAAATAAATAAATAAATTTTAAAAAATGATTTGGGCAACTTCCCTTCTATTACTATTTCTAAAAGTTTGATTACAACAGAACTCATTTCACATTTTAAAATCACTGGAGTACCTTTGTTTTGTTGATATGTTTTGAATACTTTTTCAATAAATATTGGAAAGTTAGCTTTTCCAGAACATTACCCATTTAACAATATTTTTATATTTATTGATGAGGTGATTCACAATATTTTTCTTATAGTTTTAACAGTCTAAACTGTATCTATAGTTATATTCTCTTTTCATCCAAATATTATTTATTTATGGCTTCTCTTTATTTTTTTATTTTATTTATTTTTTTTTTTTGCGGTACGCGGGCCTCTCACTGTTGTGGCCTCTCCCGTTGCGGAGCACAGGCTCCAGACGCGCAGGCTCAGCGGCCATGCCTCACGGGCCCAGCCGCTCCGCAGCATGTGGGATCTTCCCGGACCAGGGCAGGAACCCGTGTCCCTTGCATCGGCAGGTGGACTCTCAACCACTGCGCCACCAGGGAAGCCCATTCTCTTTATTTTTGCTAGAGATATACTATTTTATTAATTTCTTCAAAGAATAAGCTTCTCCATTTACCTATTGTCTCTTTTTTCTCATTATTTTCTACTCATTATTATTTCTATTTTCTTTGTCATTGCTTTATTATTCTTTTTGTAAGTATTCCATGTGTGCTTAAAAATACACATTTTTCTGATTATTGTGTGTAGTAGGTCTATTAAAAAATGAATCAAACTCTTTCACTTGTATTATTCAAATGTTCTATATCCTTTAGAATTACATTTGTTTGATTCTTCAGTTTCCAATAGCACTGACAGTTTTTTCTTGAAATGTATTGCTAGAAATACATATACCAATATCTTCATTATTATAACTTTTCATGTGTCAATTCTTTCTCATGATGCAGCATTCATTTGTAACAGTATTAAATTTTTTGCCTTAAGTTTTTGTCTGCTGTTAATATTTCTATATCAATTGTCTTTTGCATAGTATTTTCCTTGCTTAATTTTTCCTTGTTTAACTTTTTCCATCATTCTACTTTCAGCCTTTTCATGTTGTTTTGTTATCAGTATATCTTTTATAAGTAGCATATAACTGTATTTCTATGAATTTTTATTTTGAAATTATTTTGGACTTGCAAAAAGTTGAAAATCTAGTACAAAGAATTTTTATATACCCTTCACAAAACCCTCAACTGTTTACATTTTGAAAAATCACAATACAATTATCAAAATCAGAGAATTAACCCTGACACAATACTACTAACTAAGCAGTAGAGTTTATTTAAATTTTGCCAATTACCCACTGTCATTTTTAAGCCCAGGATTCAATCTAGAACATTAACTTTCTTCAATTCTGAAAATTTTTCAGTTTTCTGGTATTTCGTCACCTTGACAATTTTGAGGAGTACTGTACAGTTGTTTCATAGAATGTCCTCAACTTGGATCTCATTTTTCCTCATGATGACATTCAGGTTATGTATTTTTGACAAGAATACAACATAAGTGATGTTTTGTCCATCTCAGTGCATCCTATCAGGAAGTGCATAATATTGATATCTCACTAGTGATGTTGATTGTAATCACTAGGTTAAGATAATGTCTGCTAGCTTTCTCCACTGTAAAATTTCTATTTTTCCTTTTGTAATTAATATGTATCTTATGGAAAGGTACTCTAAGACTGTACATATCCTGTTTCTCAATATACATTTGCCTACATCCATCGATGACACTTGTCTGAAACAATTATTACCATGGTGTTTACCACGTTGTTATTTTCTATTTGCACTATGCTTTCTACATTTGTTAATTAAAGTTCTCCGGTAAAGAAGAGCTTTCCCTCTCCACTTGTGGAATAAGAAGGAAGGTATTTGTTCTTTGTCCCCAGTTCCTGGCACAGCACACCTAAAACCCCTGGAATTTCCTGAGTGATAAGGGTGTTGTGAGCATCTTTTGTTCTAATACACTGAGTTTCGGCAGGCCCATAGATAGTTTCAGGATGACAGCTGGTCCTCAGAAAGACCAAACATTGATTAGAAGCTTGGAATGTTCAGCCCCACCCATCACTAACCTCAGGTGAGAGAAGAGGGGCTAAAGACTGAGCTAGTCACCAGTGGCCAAAATCATGCCTACACAGTGAAACTTCCAGTAAGTCTCCCAAATGACAGAGCCCAGGGAGCTCCCAAGTTGGTGAATATATCCACGTGCCAGGAGGGTGGCGCACCCCAGCTCCACAATCTCCTGGGTTCAGGACCCTTCTGGACCTTGTCTTATGTACTTCCTCATCTAGCTACTTATTTGTATCCTTTATAATAAACTGTAATAGTAAGTATAGCAATTTCTTGAGTTCTGCAAGTTGTTCTAGCAAATTATTGAAACTGAGGAAAGGTTTAAAGAAAGTGACTTTGTGGCCAAATTGGACAGAACTGTGGATAACCTGTGTGTAACTTGTGACTGACATCTGCAGTGAGGGCAGTCTTGTGGGACTGAGCCCTTAAATCTGAGGAGTCTAATATTCGTACTAGGTAGTTACTGTCCAAACTGAATTGTTGAATTGTAGCCACCTGGTTGATGTTGTAGAGTTGGACAAGTGATGATGGGAAAGACACCATGTATTTGCCATCATTGTGGATTTGTATTTTATTTTAAAGGTTATAATTAATGGTATGCTGGAGCCAATTTATACTGGCCCAGAAGAGCCATTTGTTAACTTCTATGAAATCTGTCGGCTGGTTGTTAAATACAATTATACACACACATACTACACAAATGGTAGCATTTTTATGTACTATTTTGACCTTGACTTTTCATTAATGATATATCTTGGAGATTGTTCTATGTTAACAGAACTTTTTTTTTTAACAGATACATTGAATTCCTTTTTTACTTTTAAGATGATCTAAGTTTGCTTTCATTATGATTGGTCTATGTGTAGATTATTTTATTTTATAATATTTTATTTTGGACTTTGGTATACTCCCTGATTTTCAAGATTTATGGCTTTCTTTAAGTCTGGAGTATCTTATTTATTATCTCTTCAAATACTAGTTCCCACCATGCCATCTCTTTTTTTGAAACTCCTCTTATTGCTTACTGATTGTGCCACTTAATTACATAGATATCAAAATTGCAAAAGTATCATTTCAGTTAGTAGCAAAACCTATGCCCTGTGTTTTTCTTAAGGTAAGCTTTTGTTTAAAAAAAAAAAAGACACCCCAATATACAGTGGCTTTAAAATGTCATTATTTAGTGCTTTCATATGTAAAAACCCTGGGGTGATTGGGCCATGTTTTCTGGACGGTTCTGCTCCACAACAAGTCATTAAATGAACCTGTTTCCCTCAGCCTGCATCTCCACCATTGCCTAGGGTGAGAGTTCTTAATCATTTTTGTGCCGTGAACTCCTTTGGCACTCTACTCAAGCGTATGGACTTTCTCTCAGAATAATGTTTTCTGTTTTTGTTTTTGTTTTTTTTGCAGTACACGGGCCTCTCACTGTTGTGGCCTCTCTCGTTGCGGGGCATAGGCTCCGGACGCGCAGGCTCAGCGGCCGTGGCTCACGGGCCCAGCCGCTCCGCGGCATGTGGGATCTTCCCGGACCGGGGCACGAACCCGTGTCCCCTGCATCGGCAAGCGGACTCTCAACCACTGCGCCACCAGGGAAGCCCTTCTTTTGTTTTTTATTTCTTGGCCAGGCACAAGGCACGCAGGATCTTAGTTCCTCAACCAGGGATCGAATCTGCACCCCCTGCAGTGGAGGTGTGGAGTCTTAACCACTGGACCTCCAGGGAAGTCCCAGAATAATGTTTATTAGTGTGTAAAATGAAATGCACTTGGATTCAAAGGAAACCTATTATACTGGATTATGGTTAACAAAATAGCATCCTAAATTGTGATACAATAAAACATACTTTTCTTCTTCTTCTTCTTTTTTTTTTTTTTTTTTTTGGCTATGCGGCTTGCAGGTTCTTAGTTTCCCAACCAGGGATTGAACACAGGTCCTCAGCAGTGAAAGCGCAGAGCCCTAATCCCCCGACCACCAGGGAATTTCCAAAAACATATACTTGTTAATTCATTAACCCAACGTGATCAATGGGTCTAATCACAACCATAACTATGAAGTAGGACTGAGTTATGATATTTAAATACTATTTAGGAAAATCTGAAAAAATGATAATGTGATATGAAAATATTCTTTTGGGTGGCCAGTTCATAGGAATCAATATCACACTGTGGTTTGTGGTCTATACTCATAACTGAAAATATTAATTTTGCTAATGGCTAGTTAAGACAAGGATGTAATATTTTCCCATTCATGTTCATGAACCTAAGATTAAGAACCCCTGCTCTAGGGTATCTCTTTGGCTTGAAGCTGAGTCCTAGGCAGCTCAGTGTTGTCACTTACAGAAAGGGGAAGAGTACAAATAAGTAAGTTCACACTCAGTGTTTTAAAGTTCTACTCTGGATGTGGCATATATTACTTCTGCTCAAAAGGACTTAGTCAGTGGCCACATTTAGCTACAACAGAAGGTAGGAAATGTAGTCTTCAGCTGGGTAGCTGCATGTCCAAATATAACTATGTTACATGAATTTTAGTAAGCAGCTAGCAATCTCCTCCACGCTCTTGTAAGAAAAAGAGTTTTTACAAATTTTGACTTATAGAACAGATAAATGAGAAAGTGGGTTTAGCTGATCATTTCTTTGATGCATAAACTTCATAAGTACTTTTGTATAGTTTAGTTAGATGAAATATAGTTTCACATGGCAAACCTATAGCAAATAACCTAAGTTAGGGTAGAACCAGGGGATTAGCTCACCACAAAGTGGTGAATTAGGTAAGATTTATTTCAGTCATGATAACATTCTCATTCTTATCCATTTTTTTCAAATACCCTCTCTACTTCTCTCCCGTTTTATGAATCTCATCTTTCAATCTTAATTTCCAATATTTTATTTTGAAAATTTTCAAATGTACAGAAAAGTTGAAAAAATAGTGCAAATGAATACCTGTATACCCTCCATCTAGATTCAATAATTGTTAATTGTTAATATTTGCCTTATCCTTCTTTCTTTATTTAATATTATATGTATATATTATATTATATATATATATATATATATTTTCTAAACAAATTGAATGTTAGTCACAGATGTCTGGGAGGAAGAAATTTTCCTCTGTCCTTCTAAGTTCTGCCTGCTCCAAGAATTAAATTGGCATGGGATGGATTAACAGGAGAAAATCAAACAAAAATTTAATAGCATGCATAAATGGGAGAGCCCCATGAAAACTGAGTAACTCACAAAAATGGCTGACATCCTCACCAGAGATACCATTTTCAGCTAAAGACGAAAGAGGATGTTGGGGGTAGTGGTTTGGGACTTCAAAGAGGAGGAAGGCAACTGACATGGAGATGGAAAGGCAAATGCTCCAGGTTGCAGGTTGGGTGCAGATGTACTCTATGTGTTTCTACAGCAGCTACCCAGGTCAAATCACCAAAGCACAAGAAGACAAGACAAACTGTGAGCACACATAAAGCATGTGCTCACACAATTTCCTATCATATTATATTCTGTTGGCCAAAGCAAATCACATGGCCAAGCCCCAAATCAGTGGAGCAGGAAAATAGAGTCCACTCCAAGTTGGAAGAGGGGTAGAGTGAATATTTGTGAAACATTTATTTTATCTATTACACTAAGATTTCCAGGAATATGGACACAGAAGAGGATAGAAAGGATAGGCTTCAAAGGGCAGGACACAGAGAAGCTTAGCTCTGGCCATGATTGGTGTCGGGAAGGGGGAGATTTACCCCTCTACCTTTCTTGGGTTCTCGTGGCTGGACTAAGAGTAAAACTGACAAAAGTCAGATTAACAGGAGTAAAAGGAACAAATGTTGATTCACAGAGGTCTCATAGAAGTGTGACCTAAGAAGTGGACAGAGGAGGCGGCTTTTATACTTTTTAGACAAAGAAACAGTAAAACTGTGAGGAATTGACAAGACAAAGAAAATTATGTTTGGGGTGCTTAATTGGTAAAGAATCTAAATAGAGTTTAGTCTTGGGGTAATTAATTAAATAAGTAACTAGGTTTTCAATTATATCTCAATAGAACTGGAATAATTTAAAAAAGGACGGGCTTCCCTGGTGGCGCAGTGGTTGAGAGTCTGCCTGCCGATGCAGGGGACACGGGTTCGTGCCCCGGTCCGGGAAGATCCCACATGCCGCGGAGCGGCTGGGCCCGTGAGCCACGGCCGCTGAGCCTGCGCGTCCGGAGCCTGTGCTCCGCGACGGGAGAGGCCACAACAGTGAGAGGCCCGCTTACCGCAAAAAAAATAAATAAATAAAAATAAAAAATAAAAATAAAAAAGGAAAAAAAGTAGTAACAAGGTTGGTATATAGAGGCTTTTCAGCCTAAATTTCCTACCTCTGTCAATAAGGGTGTCCTCCTCCAGAGGCTGGGAATGCACCTTGCACATGAGACATTTATTTTTTGCTTGACAGAAAGGAGGGTCAGGGTTTCCCTCTTTCATTGACAGTTTCTTAAGAAACTTTAATTTAAAATAATCAATATGCCATTGAGACATATTTGGGGACAGCCTACCCTGGGTCCCAACATTAGAGATGGAAAAGGAGAAACAGCTCCCCAGACATCAAGTATCAAGAATTAATGTGGAGGACCTATGATGTGGCGTATGATGATAATAGTGATGAAATGATGATGATGCTATAGGTATCACAAAAAGTCATAGACACTGATGCTGGGGAGAAAGAGGAAGAAGCCAGAAATAAGAGGGAAAAAAATTTATTTTTGATTGTGTATGATGAATTACAGCTATTTGTGTGAGCTGCTTAGCCTTTATGATTCACAATCCTTATGTACAGTAACGATCACAAACATTGAATACGTCAAATTGTGTTATTTTAGTTATAGTAGAAAATTTATAGAATGAGTATTTATATATTTTTGGCATGCAATCTGATTTTTTGCTCATAATTAGAGGTATGCATGATCTAAACTAGGATAGAAACTAAGAGAATAGAAATTGTAAAATATATTTTAAACTATTTTACATAAATTAGGATAGTCAATAATTGGATTAGGTTTAAAGGAGATGGAAGAATGTAAGATACTTATGTACACAAGCCTTTGTGACTTCTTGAATAGTACAGTCAACAAAAGCAAATAAGTTGTGAGGGGTTTGAGAGATAATCTCCAAAAATGACTGCCAGCAATTCCTGTCCATCCTGTACAACACATGCTGCTCCTCTCATTCAAACTGCCTTATGGCTTGTTTTGACCAATGAAATATGGCAAAAGGTATATTGTGCAGTTTTACCGGGCAGTTATGGGCCTTTTCTTCAAGGAGTGATCTTGAACTTTTCAGCCCTAGCTGAGCTCCCAGCTGGCTGTAGCTATAAGGGAAACCCTAGTCAACACCAGGTTTGCGGAGTTACCATTCAGCTGAACCTAGTGGAGTCACAGAATCATGAGAAATTATAGTTACTGTTTTAAGCCATTAAGTTTTGGGATAGTTTGGTACTCAGTAATAGATAACTCAAAGAGAAATTGGTACTGGGCGTGGAGTCCAGTCACAACAAATACCTTAAGATACACAGCATTGGCTTTGGGATTAGGTGGTGGACAGAGGAGGGAACGATGCAAGGAGACTGTTGGGGGAGGCTGGAGAATCAGGGAAGAAGCTGTCAATAAAGGCTGGAGAAATTGCAAGAATAACACTTCGTGGAGACTGGAAAGGCAATGAGGAAATTACTACTGGGGACTAGGAAAGAGGAAGTCGAAGTACGTGGTGGCAGAACAATTAGCAAACCTGATAGCTGTAGTAACTTGGAAGAGAAGAAGTACTCGGTGAACCTATAAATTTCTTTATGGCGTTTTCCAGGCAGAACATTGAAAGTGCCAATTGGTTTCTACTGACAACAACATATGATGAGGTATTACAAGAGAAAAGTGAGAGTTAAAAAAGGGGATTGTTCCGTTTTCAAGCAGAATTTAGAGGACATATAAAGGGCCCAGGACGGTCTTTCCACCAAGCAAAAAAGTCTCAAGGCTAAGAAATAACCTCAGAGCAAAGTTAAAATTCAGAGTTCTGCCAGTAAAACGCAGTCAAAGCAAGTCAAGGGTGCAGCTGTAAGACCCTTTATTAAGACCTCAGAATGATTAAGGAAGTGTCTTGTGGATCCTAAGAGTTACACAGAAGGGCTTCTAAGAAACATAAGGGCATCTGACCATGGCAGCCTAATATGCCCCAAATAGAAACACATGCCCCAAAATTCTAATGGTAGAAAGCAGGCTGCGAGAATGACTTATGGAAAAGGAATGATAATGTAGGTGAAGCAAAGATCCCACAGAGGCTAAACCAAGAATCAATTAGACAATGAATTTGGAAAACTCCCAGGGATCAGCATTGGGACCCATCCATGGGGTCTGAGGACTGGGTCACAAGCTGATTTCAGATTGCTATGGACCAGTGACTTACATGTATCTTTCATGTCCTTTTTTAGAACTTGAGTTCCTCTTGCAGTTATCTTATCCTTTTCTCACCAATGTATACTGGTATGTCGGGGAGTAGGGAGTGGGGATGGGTAGACAGCTATTTTTAACTCACAGGTCTCCAGGTAAAGATGAAATGAACCTGAGGAATCTCATCCACAACTGGACCTAATACAGATGACAAGATCGTGGACTTTTTGCTAGCAGCGTAATGGGATGAGATTTGGGCGAGAGGGAGAGATGAATGTATTTTGCATATGGATGGAAGGTAAATTGTGTTGCTGGAGGCTAGACTGTGGTAGATTGTTTCTCAAGATAGCTATCTTAAGAAACAACTGAGCCAACAATTCCTCCCATCTCTGAATGTGCATGTTACTTCACCAATCCAAAGGTAGATTCTAATTTCCCTCCCCCAGAATATGGGTTGGATTGCAATTTACATGGACCTATAGAATGTATTAGAAGTGATGTTCTAAGTTATTAGAGAAATGCAGATCAAAACCACGATGAGGTGTCACCTCACACCTGTCAGAATGGCCATCATAAGAAAGTCTACAAATAATAAATGCTGGAGAGGATGTGGAGAAAAGGAAACCCTCCTGCACTGTTGGTGGGAATGTAAATTGGTGCAGCCACTGTGGAAAACAGTATGGAGTTTCCTTTAAAAACTAAAAATAGGACTACCATATGATCTAGCAATTCCACTCCTGGGTACATATCCAGAAAAAACAAAAACACTAATTCAAAAAGATACATGCACAGCAGCGCTATTTAAAATAGCCAAGTGCCCATCAACAGACGATTGGTTTAAGAAGATGTGGAATATATATACAATGAAATATTACACATTCATAAAAAAGAATGAAATAATGCCATTTCAGCAACATGGATGGACCTAAAGAACATACTAAGTGAAGTAAGTCAGCAAAAGACAAATATATGATATCACATATGTGGAATCTAAAATATAATACAAATGAATCTATATACAAAACAGAAACAGACTCACAGACATAGAAAACAAACTTGTGGTTACCAAAGGGAAAAGAGGTGGAGAGGAAGGATAAATTGGGAGTATAGGATTAACATATACAAACTACTATACATAAAATAGATAAGCAATACTCATTTACTTTGTAGCACAGGGAAATATACTCAAATCTCGTAATAAACTATAAAGGAAAATAATCTGAAAAAATACATATATATAATTGAATCACTTTACTGTATACCTGAAACTAACACAATATTGTAATTCAAATATACTTCAAAAAAAAAAAGAACTGAGATTCTAGAACATCCAAGCACAGGTGGCCTTAAGAGGTTTCTACTTTTAAATTATAGTACAGATATGGATTTTAGGCCTCAAATCTCTGCTCTTGGTCCTTTGTATATTTTTTATTGTCATTATTATTGTGACAAGCCAAAGTTGAGCACTTGTTCTTGTGTTCAGTATTGTTTGTGGGCATTTGAGACTACCTGCATGAATACATTGGTGTAGACTTAATCACTCGATGTCCCTTTTTAAAGTAATAGTTTAACTACCACACACATAGCTATTTCAGTAAACCCCTTTAGCTGAGAAATATGGTTAAGTGGTTATGGTCGTAAGGTAAGAGTAATGAATATCTGCTACTGTTTTCTTCCCAGAATCTACCCTATTCAACTGGCAACAGTATCTGAAATTTTCTTAGGGGAAATGAATCCTTTATAAATCGGCAGTGTGGTTACTGTGGGACGTGACCCTGCCCAGGTTCGATGCATCACACTTTCCCTGCCCAGAGAGACTGATTCCGAGGTTGGTGCATGAACCGGGTCAGGGCAATTAGTCAATGTACTGGAACCCTTTAAAAAGAGAAGCTATTTGTCTCAGAGTTACTGCTGGTAGATTTAAGCTTAGAGCTGCTGAATGCCACTTTTATTACCACATATGTGGAGAGTCTGCATGAAAGTGAATCCTAGAGGGAATAGAGCCAAATCGAGGGATGGAGGGAAGCAGAATCCTGATAGCATCATCTGAGTCTTGGAATCTAGCCATACTTGGGCTTTTCAGTTATGTGTGGCAGTCAGTAACAGTCCTTTTTCTCGATACATTATTAGTTCTTGATTATTATTTTCATTGTTATATATTATATCATTATTAAGTCTTAATAAATAAAAATTGTTCTTCAGCCTATTTTTTAGGGTTTTTTTGAGTTTTTTAATTGAAGTATAGTTGATTTACAATGTTGTGTTAGTTTCAGGTACACAGCAAAGTGATATATATATATATATATATATATATATATATATATATAGGTTATTACAAAATGTTGAGTATAGTTCCCTGTGCTGCACTGTAGGTCCTTGTTAGTTATCTAGTTTACGTATAGTAGTGTGTATATGTTCCAGCCTATTTGAATTGAGTTGTAATTAATGACTGAAGAAGTCTGACTAGAGCTTGTTTGCAGAGCAGAGGTAGAGTCACAGATGTGGAGGGCAAACTTGTGGTTGCTAGTGGGGGGGGCAGGCGGGGAAGGGGCAGTGGGGGGATATTGGGATTGACATATACATACCACTGTATGGAAGGGTAGATAACTAATAGGAACCTGCTGTGTAGCTCGGGGAGCTCTTCTCAATACTCTATAATGACCTGAATGGGAGGGGAATGTAAAGAAGAGTAGATATATGTGTATGTGTGACCAATTCACTTTGCTGTACAGTAGAAACTAACACAACATTGTGGATGAACTATACTCCAATAAAAATTAAAAAAGAAAAAGAAAGGAAAAGAAGCCTGACTAATACAATGGCATATAAAATCATCAATTCTAGAACTTGGAATTTCAGATTATTCTGATCTTACCCCAGTGTCTTTCCAAACCGAATATTGGCTAAGACTGGGCCATACTAATGAATAACACTTTCTCCTTATCTAGAAGTGAGTTGTAAGAACCAGTGCAATTGTGCTGCTCCATCCACATGCATGCTTATCCCACAGTTCCTGCACAATATTTTTTTTTCCCAAAGGCATGGAGAATGTTATAGTATAATAGAGGAAATAAACAGAGCATTCTTAAGTGACCGGTTTATTCATTTTAGGAGAGAGTATGTATAACGAAATGCAGTTTTGCTCAGAAATGAAAAGGGTCCTTCTGCTATTGTCAAACTTGTTTTTATAAACTCCTATCTTATTTTGGTTTCTCAGTCTTGAGTACTTTATCGTCAGGTCTTCATTGGTAAACCCCTTCCCTATGACAGTACAATGTGTACTCAATTTTGGAGCATGGAAAATACATGTACTTGTTTTGGACCTGTAGTTTGGATATATAATTGACAGCTTTGTGCTTTGGTGTTTCAAAAATTTTAAGGCTATAATGAGGAGTCACATTTACAATATATTTATATTTACATCAATATATTCTCTACAATGAATATGCTCCCTTAATTAAATCATGATACTGGAAAAACACACACACAGACACACGCATACACACAAAGAGGTTTCTACTTTTTGGGGATCCAGCAGCAATATAAGTAAGCTTGGGCTAGACCACTGAATAGTGAGAGACCATGCACTTCAAAAGAAAAGCCCTGGCTGCCAGTGCTCCCTGCTAAGGCCCCAGACTTATAAGGGAAGTCGTCCTGGGTATTTCCATCCAGCTTAGCTCTTAGATGCATGAACGACTTCAGCTGGCACTATATGAAACAGAGATAAGCCATTGCCACTGAGCCCTGCTCAAACTGCAGAATCATGAACAAATAAATGATCGTTTTTAAAAGCCACTAAATTATTGGACTGATTTGTTATGCAACAATAAATAACTAAAACACGGTGCCTAAGAACATTTTTGGGGATGGTGGAACACATTTAGGGAAACAATGGTTTAATAATTAGGGATTCAAATATGTTGAATTTGAGATCAGAGTGGGATATATAAACAGAAATGTTCTGCTGTCAAATTTATAACACCTTAAAGGAGAATAAAACAGGATTATATATTTATAAAATAATTTAAGTACTGATTGATTTAATAACGATTTACTGGTATCTATTATGTTCCAGGCATTCTGCTAGGGGTTGAAAGACAATGTAAATGTTTCAAGATGTCTTAAGTTAACTTAGCCAGTTAGCAATTTTGAGAATATTTTTGTATGTATTTGTAGCTCTCTCTCCATTCCCAACAGCCTTGATATCAGTAGTATCTTACAAGAAAGATAAGCCATAGGCCAAATTCTGACAGATGTACTAAGATTTATTAGAATATCATTTTAATTTATATGAAAATTATGGCCCTTCCATGATGAGAAAGCAGAATTCTATTTAAGAAACGCATATTAAAGTGATGAAGGAAAACAAAATTACAGTATTAATATTTTCATGGTAGGTTTGAGAATAAGTTGTTTGTCATTGGTATATTTTAATGTTTTGTGTTTTGCTGCTTTGAGGAGTATGGCGTATTTAATATTTTACAGATTATCTTTATGATTCCAATATAAGAATTTCATTGATTTATGTTTGCAGTTTCAAGTTGAAAGGCATAAGACAAAGTTATTAGGCTTTATAAATAGCATTATAACTTTTAAAATAACTTAAGATTCAATATAAATATATACACATATTTAATTTTCTAGATTTAGGAGTTATTTACGTACTTGGGGAGTTTTGCCGATCAGACAATTGAACTATTTAACTAAAACTATAAATGTGACCAAATATTAATCAAAAGCCTCTTAAAAGTAATTGTTAAATTTTTTCAGATTTATAAATTACTAACTTGGTAAGTGAAATTAAAAGCTTAAGAACAAATAAACTGACGGGCTTCCCTGGTGGCGCAGTGGTTGGGAGTCCTCCTGCCGATGCAAGAGACAGGGGTTCGTGCTCCGCTGTGGAGCGGCTAGGCCCGTGAGCCATGGCCGCTGAGCCTGCGCGTCCGGAGCCTGTGCTCCGCAACAGGACAGGCCACAACAGTGAGAGGCCCGCGTACCGCAAAAACAAACAAACAAACAAGAACAAATAAGCTTTTTAACTTATAACTTTAATGAATCAAACATTAATTTTAATTTTAATAACCTCAACTAATCTTTTGGAGTCATTGTCAAGGACACCAAAATATTCTCATTGGCATAATGCAGATCGAGAGTTCATCAATGTTAGGTGCAGTCTTTGTTGAAAAGGAATAAATGCTACCATGTATGTGTGTTCTTTCGCTTTGTTTTTCTATTTGTTTAACGGCTAAAATTTACATTTCTAAAATTTAGTTTGAATATTTAAGTATTTCAAGTAATAAACTGCTAAGAAAGAGATTTTTCTTTTCTTTTCTTGAGTACTACAACGTGAGGAGCAGAATTGTTTAAAAATGTCCCAGAGAACTCACTGCAGTTTTCCCAGACAAAAAGCAGCTATCTCCCAGGGGGCGGGGCTGCCGTTGACCTCAGATATCCATCAGCTGGTGGCAGGAGGGTTACAATTTTCCATGGGTCGAAAGATCTCCAGAAAGGGCTGGATCTAGGATTTGTGGGGCCTGAAGTTTACAGTCTCCTTTTGATAACTTTCATTTTTATTTCCCCAATAAATCTTACTCTTTAACCATATCATGTGACACTGTGGAATTCACTTTGACCCTCTTCTTAAGTTCTGCTGTTTGTGTGCTGACTCAGTGCTATTACTTTACATCTCTTTCACATGCAGCAATGGAAGAAATTAATTTGAAATTTTATCCTGCTCAAATACAAAGGAAGTGTAAGATGCAGCACGGCAGTCACAATTACGTGCAAGTGGAATGTAAGAAAGCTTAGAAAGACACTTGAAATAATTAAATTAGAAAGTGTCATTCCTATGAGCAAATTACAACAGATGTGAAAAATGTTTTAGGAATAAAAGAGGATATTGCTGTAAATTATGTGTTTTTGCACTATACAACCCTTTTTCATCTATGCGGTTAACGTACCTTTTTTAGTAAATACAAGATCTTCAAGAGAAAACCTATCTTGAAAGAAAAAAACCTATCTTCAAGAAAAAAACATCTAAGAATATGAGCTTTGGTTTCTGCACATGCTCCCGAGTGATAAGTAGTTTTACACAGAAGACTCTAGAGGTTGGGGTTTTAGTCCTGGCTCTGCTCTGCCTTTTTCCTGCCATGTGACTTCACTTGAGATCCCAGGTAAAGCAGAGATCATACAGCTTACTCTGCCAACCTGACAAAGTTATTTTGTCGTTTAGCCAAGTGGACGTGAAAGGATCTTTAAAGTTCAGAAGAGAGGTGCTATTGTACCCATCGCTTAGTCATTGCTCCATAATCATGAGCACACAGCCTGCCCCGTGCCTGGAATACACTGCGTATTGGAAGGGCACTTCCCCTTTAAGTCCATGTTCAAGAGCTATCACTTCCTAGAGCTTTCTTGTGGGTGTTCAACTTCATCTGAAGTCTTCTTTAGTCTGAAAGCATTTACTGATCATCGGATTATTTAGCTCATACCTTTTGTTATTCCCTTGAATTACTGTATATATATTTTTTAATTTGGCCACGCTGTGTGGCTTGTGGAATCTTAGTTCCCCCACTAGGGATTGAACCCACACCCTCGGCAGTGAAAGTGCAGAGTCCTAACCACTGGACCCCCAGGGAATTGCCAATTGTATTTTTCTAATGGAGTGTAAGGTCACGTATTGAAGGTAGGAAGCGTATAATATTCAACTTCACAGGCTGAGCGGATGTCTACTTATTTTTTGCTAGGCAATGTGGCGATTCTAAGGTGAACATTCTTCCTCTTTCTAGGAGTATCATAATGTAGTAGTAGAGATGAGACATTTTGCTTATTAAATATTCATATTTATTACCACTGAACACTATAAAATCATTAACATCTAGACGGTATCCGAAGCCCTAGGAATAAAGGAGCTTGATCTGAAAAGATTTTAGAGAGAAGAGAGCCTAGGGGAGAGAGCCTCAGAGATTCAATATCTAAGACATCAGGAGAGGATACTGAGAGTCCAGGGAAGGCTGTGTGCCTAAAACTGCTCTTTCAAAAAGTCTATTTTTAAAAAACGAACACCGAAAAAAAAAAATTACTCAGTGTCATAAGTCATGAGGGAAATACAAATTAAAACCACAGTAAGACACCGCTCCCCATCCACTAGAGTGGTTAATTAATTAATTTATTTTTGGCTGCGTTGGGTCTTCGTTGCTGCCCACGGGCTTTCTCTAGTTGCAGTGAGTAGGGGCTACTCTTCGTTGTGGTGCCTGGGCTTCTCACTGCAGTGGCTCCTCTTGTTGCAGAGCACAGGTTCTAGTCTCGCAGGCTTCAGTAGTTGTGGCTTGCAGCCTCTAGAGAGCAGACTCAGTAGTGGTGGAGCACGGGTTTAGCTGCTCCGCGGCATTTGGGATCTTCCAGGACCAGGGATCAAGCCTGTGTCCCTTGCATTGGCAGGCGGATTCTTAACCACTGCGCCACCAGGGAAGTCCCTTTCATGTGGTTTTAATTTGTATTTCCCTAGTGATTAATGATATTGAACTTCTTTTCACGGACTTATTTGACACCTTCAGGTCTTGTGAAGTATGCGTTTGCACACAATTATGAATATTAGTATACAAAACGAATTTTTCCTCCACAGATTTCTTAGTTTGTTAGGATTATTGTTTTTACCGTGATGCTGTGATTCATCAGTAGTTTGTATTTGAATAAACTTTGCAAAAATTAAGTTTCAATGCTGATATCTTTAAATGGAATTTACAGTAACCTTCACAATCATGTTAGACGTTTAGATGTTTTACCTTTGACAGAATGACTCTCAAAAACTTAATTTTGATTGCATGAGTTGTATTAAAAATTATTGAAATGAACTGATTTTTTAATTTGAAGCATCTGATAACACTGACATAAAAACAGGCACCATTTAACTATTTGCAAAGCTCTTATTCTGCTAATGGAGCCAACACATTAACAGCTCTTGCTCCACTTTTCATAAGAGCACAAGAAAACGTTCAATAAAAAAATGAGTGAAATTAATGGAAACAGTCGTTTGAACTAATGCATCACAAAGTGATATGTTAATGGGTTTTCTACACCTGCACATGTGAAATTTTTGGTCTTTGGGCATAGTCTTTTTAAAATAAGTACTTACTTTTCAAGTATGCACCAATGCTCCTTCCAATGATTTGTGTCTTCTGGATTTTTAGCAGTCATTTAGTAGTTATTACTGTTGTCCCCATGGTAGATATAAATAGTGGCAAATATATTGTGCAAGTAACACTTCTATCATCAATGTCCTTAAGAAATGGAAACACAGTACTTAATTTTTCATTAAACATGCATGTTATGGGTTGAATTGTATTGTTTTCCTGAAAATTCATATATGTTGACATCCTAATTCCCCACATGACTGTGTTGGAGATAGGGCCTTTATGGAGCTATAAGATCATGAGATCAATGAGATCATAAGGGTGGGGCTCTGATTCAATAGGATTAGTGTCCTCATAAGAAGAAATGCCAGAGAGCATGCTTACTTTCTCTTCAACATGTGAGGACACAATGAGAAGGTAGCTGTCACCAAAGAGCTCTCACCAGAACCCAGTTATGTTGGCACCCTGATCTTGGACTTCTAGTCTCCAGAATTGTGAAAAAAATAAATTTCTGTTAAGTTACCCCGTCTATAGTATTTTGTTAAGATTTCCCAAGCTAATACAGATAGGAGGACACTAGAAGGTTTTGAGACAAGGAGTGACGTAATCTGACCTTTTATAGAGACTATTCTGGCTGCTATGTTGAGAAAACCTAGACAACCATAGGTAGCTAAGGGAAGAAACAGGAAGACCAGTTAGAAATGTGGTGGAATAATATACATGAGATATGATGGTGGCTTGAAGCACTTGGATAGTAGCTAACAGATGGTGAGAAATGGTAAGAATCTGGTTTCTGAAGTTACAAAGTGTGCTGACAAATTAAATGTGATGTACAAAAGAAAGAGGGTATCGAGGATGGCTCAAAAATTTTTTGCCTGAGCAAGTGGACATATGATGAGAACAACTAATGAGATAGGGAAGAATGCAAGCAGTAATTTAGGCGAAGACTTACTAGTAAGATCAGGAATTCTATCTGAGAATGTTAAGTTTGAAATACCTATACACATCCAATCTGCAAGAGAATGATTCAGGCTGTAGATATAAATTTAGGAGTTGTGAGCACTTAAATAATTTTTAAAGTCATGATGTAACATAGAAGAACAAATCTGACTCCATATTGAATCTATTGCTTGAGTTCTAACCCTTGTGCTCTGTTACCTGTGCTTATCATGCTGGCTCTGCACCTTTTGTAAAAGAATGTTGCCTATAGCCTGAAATATGCAGGAGAGCCTATCCTTAAGGCTCTGACCTTGAAAAGTTCTGACCTTGAAAAGTATAACAATTTTCCATATAGATATAGAAAGTTGCAGAACAGAGAATAACATTTGTCTTGTTGGAGTTTTGTAAGAACGTTGTGACCAGACCTATGTGGACAACTGCAAAAACAAAGGATTCTGACACCAAGAAGTTTGCAACAACCAGCCACACTTTTTCCTGTTTTAGTATAAAAGAAGCCTGAATTCTAACTCGAGTAAGATGATTCTTTGGGACATTAATCTTTTTGGTTTGCTGGCTTTCTGAAAAAAATCGCTATTCCTTGTCCCAGCAACTAGTCTCTCAATTTATTGGCCTATTGTGTGGCAAGCAGTATGAGCTTAGACTTGGTAACCCTTCAACCAAAACAACATAATTCCAAAGGATTGAGTAAGAAGCAGAAATCAGCATCCAGCTGGCTCCTATTAAGCTAGACAAACTAGACCAGGAATGGGCAAACTTTTTCTATAAAAATCCAGATAGTTAATATTTTAGGATTTGCAGGCCATATGGTCTCTGTCACAAAAATGCAACTCTTCCATTGTAGCGGGAAAGCTGCCATAAACAGTATGAAAGTGAATGAGCATGGCTATGTTCCAATAAATTTGTATTTACAAAAATAGGCAGTGGGCTGAATTTGGCTTGTAGGACATAGTTTGTGGACTTCTGGACCTCTAAAATGGACAGTAAAGAGATTTTCAAAAGTGTAAAACAATGTCAGTTTTTTCACTAATTTCTTTTGAAGAATACAGTTTTGTTTCATTTTTCTTTCATTAAAAACATGCCCTTGTACACTGCTGATGGGAATGTAAATTGGTGCAGTCACTATGGAAAACAGTATGATGTGATCCAGCAATACCACTTCTGGGTATTTATCTGAAGAAACTGAAAACATTAACTTGAAGGCCATATGTACCACCATGTTCATTGCCACATTATCTATAATAGCCTAGACAAGGAAACAACCTAAGTGTCCATTGACGGATAAATGAATAATGAAGATGTGATACACACACACACACACACACACACACACACACACACACACACACACACACAGTGGAATATTATTCAGCCATAAAAAAGGAGAAAATCTTGCCAATATGAATGGCCCTTGAGGGCATTATGTTAAGTGAAATAAGTCAGGTAAAGAAAGACAAATGCTATATAATCTCACATATATGTGGAATCTTAAAAAAAAAATGAGCTCATAGATAAAGAGAATAGATTGATGGTTGCCAGAGACAGGGGGTGGAGGTTGGTGAAATGAGTGAAGGGGGGAAAGGTACAAACCTCTAGTCATAAAATACATGTCATGGGGATGTAACATATAGCATGGCAACTGTAGTTAATAATACAGTATTGCATATGTCAAAGTTGCTAAGGCAGTAGATTCTTAAAAGTTCTTATCAGGCTTCCCTGGTGGCGCAGTGGTTGAGAGTCCGCCTGCCGATGCAGGGGATGCAGGTTCGTGCCCTGGTCTGGGAAGATCCCATATGCTGTGGAGTGGCTGGGCCCGTGAGCCATGGCCGCTGAGCCTGCATGTCTGGAGCCCGTGCTCCGCGACGGGAGAGACCACAACAGTGAGAGGCCCGCGTACTGCAGAAAAAAAAAAAAAAAAAAGTTCTTATCACGAGAAAAATTTTTTGTAACTATGTGAGGTTACATACCTAGTAACTAGACTTATTGTGGTGATCGTTTTGCAATATATGCAAATATTAAATGATTATGTTGTACACCTGAAACTAATATATGTCAATTATATCTCAATAAAAAGAAATTTTTTTAAGGGAATTCCTTTATTTTTTATTTATTTATTTTTGGCTGTGTTGGGTCTTCGTTTCTGTGCAAGGGCTTTCTCTAGTTGCGACAAGCGGGGGCCACTCTTCATCGCGGTGCGCGGGCCTCTGACTATCGCGGCCTCTCTTGTGGAGCACAGGCTCCAGACGCGCAGGCTCAGTAGTTGTGGCTCACGGGCCTAGTTGCTCCGTGGCATGTGGGATCTTCCCAGACCAGGGCTCGAACCTGTGTCCCCTGCATTGGCAGGCAGATTCTCAACCACTGCAGCACCAGGGAAGCCCAATAAAAGTTTAAATAAAAATAATTTTTAAGTATTTATGTTAACATGTAATGGGTTTTTAATTATCATTGTAAATGAATTAATAGATTTTCTAAGTCTCAACTTTAATTTTTAAGGGAGTAAATATTAATAGATATAAGCCACATAACCAAAATCTCTTTGAGGTTCTCAATAATTTTGAAGAGTATAAAGGGAGTGCACAATGTTGGACGAAAGTACTGCTTTAGAAGTTGGGGACTTGAGTAGGAACCAGAAAATGGGACCAAAGAGGACCAGCTCATGAGTAAAGAGGAAAACCAGAAATGTGATGTCCTGGAAGCCAAGTGAAGAAATTGTTTCAAGGAGGGGGTGAGGGTAATTGTGCCAAATGATTGTCAAAATTCTAATGATAAGGACACAATAGACAAGAAATTATGGAGCTTCAAGGGAAAGGAGGGCCAATTATTTGTGGTAGAACACTGAAGAAGAAGAAGGTGATGGCATCCAGAGCACTGGTTGAAGAATTTGCCTTAAATGAGTGAAAAGTCCCCACTTCTACAGAAACAAGAGGTAGTAAATGAAGGATGAGGGCAACTCCTGGCAAATTTGTAGATGCAGGAGCAGGAAACTGAAGGAGTGCCAATCGAAGGGCTTCTATTTTCACTGAGAGGTTAGAAGTGAGACATCTGTTAGGATGAGGGTGTGATGTGTTTGGAGGCTTAGAGAGTGGAAAAAGTGAAAGGTGAGAAGATAGCTGACTAGAGAAATGAGAAGGCTAAGCAGGTAATGTTGAATTTCCATGTGGGGTTAGAGATATGAATGTATCATCTAATTCACCAATTGATGTAATTGATGGATTTTCTCTAGCAAATATTTAACAGCTCAGGTGTTGGGACAGAGAAGACAGACAACAGAATGGCTGGACCAGTGATAGGTAAACTTTTTCTGTAAAGAGCCTGATAGTACATATTTTAGGAGTTTGGGTCATATGGTCTCCATCACAGCTATTCAACTCTGTCTTTGTATTGTGAAATCTGTCATAGACAATATATAAATGAATGAGCATTGTTGTGTTCCAATAAAACTATTTACGGACACTAAAATTTGAATTTAATATATATTTTTTGTATTTATTTATTTAAATCAGTTTTTTTTAATTAATTAATTTTTTTTTTTGTCACACCATGTGGCATGTGGGATCTTAGTTCTCTGACCAGGGATTGAACCTGCACCCCCTGCAGTGGAAGCACAGAGTCTTAACCACTGGACCACCAGTGAAGTCCCTAAATTAGTTTTTATATATTGCAAACTATTATTCTTCTTTTGATTTTTTTCAACTGCTTTAAACTGTACAAGTAAATATTAGCTTGTGGGCCATACAAAACCAGGCAACGAGTGGATTTGGTTTGTAGGGGCCAGAGTTTGTGAGCCCCTACACTAGACAATGTGACAGATTAGGAAAAGTTGCACCCTTGAAGAAGAACTGTCCCAGAACTTTGAGTAGTGCTAGGGTTGGCTTCCATTTGTAGGGTGCACTTGTACAGTACACAAATGCACCTATGTATGTGATGGTGCTCACGGAGTTAGAGTCTATCCAATGACATGACAACAGGAAACAAAGCATAGGAATTAAGGATATCAGCACAAAAATGGCTGAAGTGATGTGTCACTGCAGTGTAAGCTGAATAGGAGTGGAAGTGAAGGTGGAAAGGGGCTGATAGACACCCAGGCAAGTGAGTCAAGGGCCCTTAAGTCTTGATAAGCCCAAGGAACTGATGTAGTAGGAATGGTGAAAGGAAGAGTTGGAAGGAAGATGAAAGTCCTAGAGTGGTGTGTTTGAGTTCAAGATTTTAGAGTGAAAGGTTTTCAGATAATAACAAGATGTATGTGGCTCATCCAGGGGTCAAAGTCTGTGATGAGAAAGAAGGAATGAACAAGTTGTCAATAAGTGAATGTACAAACAAAGGTTAGAGTTTGCTACAGCTGATAACATGAACCATAAAGGAATAGTGAGGGTGAAAGTGTAATGATCTGAAATGATTCAGAGCCAGAGAGAAATCCATCAGTTGCTCTATCGTATGCCTGATAGTCCCTGACCATCTCCCTTCCAAAAATTAGCTCCCAAATTTTTGTTCCAGCATCCCAAGGAATTAAGTCCTTCAAGATCCATTTCTTTCCTCCCCAAGAATTTGTCTGGCAGAAAAACAGCAGTGAAGAAACTTAGAGGCTAAAAGGTGAGGGAGTGGGAAAGCTGGGTAACATGTTTTGCTTCATTATATTCATATATTTCAATTACTAGCGGTGCTCCAGCTGAAAGTATCAGAGGCTTCTTAAACTAAGTATATGCCCAAACAGAATTTAATTTTCTCCTTGACACAGTCTCCCAGCTCCCCCTACCTAAAATTTGCCTCCCTTGAGTATACTCTATTAGTGAAAGACATCACCAGCCCTCCCCTGCCACAGCTCCTTTCTTGGTTCTCCTTAATCCCCAACTGTGTTGAGATCCATTGCTACTCTTCTGCTTTAGGCTCTCATCATCTCTTACCTGGATGATGACAACATCCTTTCAACGATCTCCCTAATAACTCTGTCTTTATTTAAAATTTTCATATATTGTTCATCATGGATTTTTTGCATTGTTTTTGATTTTTGAAAATATTGCATTAAAATATTGATCTTGTTGACTGAGTTTTGGGGGGCCTCCTTAAATGGTGCACACAAAGGAAGGGCTTCACTCACTTCACCCTTGTCCCAGCCCTACTTAATATCTCTGTTCTTGTCTCCCACAATCTGTTTTCCATTTAGCGAGGGCAGCCAACTTAAATACACATGTAATCATGTCACATTTCTACTTAAAGTTCTTCAAGGGATTCCTCTCAGGCTAATTCAACAAGACCTCAATAAGCTCAGTCTTTTTCCAATTCCCACTTACTATTTTAGCCTCTTTTCTAGATTTCCTCCTCCTTTTCTCATCATCACGATGGCTAACATTATGTCTCAGTACAGAATGAACAAGTTGTTCTTAAAGCTTTCCATGTATTATCTCACTCTATATAATGAGGTAGGGTAAATACTTTTACATTATATTATTTATTTATATATTATATTGTACCCAAAGACACTGAGCTATAAAATTCCACACCTCCCTTCCTCTAGGTTTTTTTAAGCCTTTTCCACATGTTTCCACTGCCTGGAAGGCTCTCCAATTTCCTTTTATGGTTACTTCCTGTGGTAGACTAAATAACGGCCTCCCAAAGACATCCACAGCCCAACCCCCAGAATCTGTTACTTGACATGGCAAAAGACACTCTGAGGGGCTTCCCCGGTGGTGCAGTGGTTAAGAATCTGCCTGACAATACAGGGGACACGGGTCCAAGCCCTGATCCGGGAAGATCCCACATGTCGTGGAGCAACTAAGCCCACGTGCCACAACTACTGAGCCTGCGCTCTAGAGTCCACAAGCCACAACTACTGAGCCCACGTGCCACAACTACTGAAGCCCACCCACCCAGAGCCCGTGCTCTGTGACAAGACAAGCCACTGCAATGAGAAGCCCACGCACCACAACAAAGAGTAGGCCCCGCTCGCCACAACTAGAGAATGCCTGCACACAGCAAGAGAGCCAATGCAGCCAAAAATAAATAAATAAATAAATAAATGAAAGAAGAAAAGAAAAGACACTCTGAGGATGTGACTATATTAAGAATTTTGAGGTGGGGAAATTATCCTGGATTATCTGGGTGGCTCCAATGGAATCACAAAGGCCCTTACAAGAAGGAGGCAGGAGGATCAGAGTGGGAGAGAATGTGACATAGAAGTAGAGGTTAAAGTGATGCCGTTGCTAGAAGGGGGACGTGAGCCAAACAATGCAGGTGGGCTACAGATATAGGAAAAGACAAGGAACCAATTCTCCCCTAGAGCATCCAGAAGGAATACAGCCCTGCTGACACCTTGACTTTGGACCTCCAATGTCCAGAACTGCAAGATAATAAAATCATGGGTTTTTAAAACTGAGATGTAATTGACATAGAACATTGTATTAGTTTCAGGTGTACAATAAAGAAGATTGGTATATTTATACAATGGACTATTATTCAGCCATTAAAAAGAATGAAATAATGCCATTTGTAAAAACGTGGATGCATCTAGAGATTATCATATTAAGTGAAGCAAGTCAGAAAAAGAAAGACAAATATCATATGATACTACTTGTATGTGGAATCTAAAAAAAGTGATACAAATGAAATTATATACAAAACACAAATAGACCCACAGACATAGAAAACAAACTTATGGTTACCAAAGGGGAAAGTAGGGGAGGGATAAATTAGGAATTTGGGATTAACATAAACACACTACTATATGTAAAATAGATAACCAACAAGGACATACTGTAGAGCGCAGGGAATTCCACTCAATATTTTGTAATAACCTTTAAAGGAAAAGGATCCGAAAAAGAATAGACATATATGTATAACTTAACCACTTTGCTGTACACCAAAAACTAACACAACATTGTAAATCAACTATACTCCAGTAAAAAAAAAATATATATATATATATAATGATTCAATATTTGTATATAATGCAAAATGATCACCACAGTAAGTCTAGTTAACATCCATCACCACATGTTACAATCTTTTTTCCTGTGATGAGAACTTTTAAGATTTACTTTCTTAACAATTTCCAAATATGCAATATAGTATCATTAACTATTGTTGCCATGCTGTACAAATGTGTGTTGTTTTAAGGTACTAAGTTTGTGACAACTTGTTACAGCAGCAATAGGAAACACTTTCACAGGGAAGACTTTTTTGATGCCCCCAAACTGAGTTAGATGTTCCTCCTCAATATTCTCTCCCCTCCCTGGCCTTGCCTTTCTTGTAGTACTTGCCTTGCTGCATTGCATTTCTGGGCTAGGAGTATAGAGGAGCAAGCCTTGCTATCCACAAATGTCTCTTTGGCATGAAAACAATCAAGGCCCACAAGACTCAGGAAGAAACTTTGACCTTCCCACAACTGCCTAAAAGAATTAGATAGAGAACCTGTTTCAGGAAGGAAGCCAACGTCATAGATAACTATAGTATGAGCTATTTGTGTAGACAGAGAGGAACGTAGCAAAGTCTATTAAAATTTCTCTCTGGGTCTCATTGTCTCTGCACGACCCAGCAAACATTTGTTTACCAAACATTTGCTTTTCCATCTCTGTGTAAATTGCTTTCCTCCACTTTGAGGTCCCAAACCACTCCCCACAACATCCTCTTTTGTCTTTAGCTGAAGATGACATTTCAGGTGAGGGTTTCAGCTATTTGGGTGGGTTACTCTGTTTTCCTGGGTTTCACCCTCATATACATATTATTAAACTTTTGTTTGATTTATCTCCTATTAATCTGTCTCATGTGAATTTAATTCTTGGACCAGCCAGAAGAACCTAGAAGAGTAGAGGAAAATTTTCTTCCTGCCCCACAGGGGACCATCTCTAACTCTAGACTGTAAATTCCTTCAAAAGAGATCATGCCACTCCTTTGTATCCCCAGAGCCTAACTTACATATACACAACTGCAGCTCAAGAGATTTGTTGAGTGAATGAATGAATGTGACTTCTCAATCAAAGAGGGTTGAGATTACGTGTCAACTGAAATAAAAACACACACCACTGGATAAACAAGGTTCTACTGTATAGCACAGGGAACTATGTTCAATATCCTGTGATAAAACATAATGGAAAAGGATATGGAATATATGTATGTATATATGTATGTATATGTATATATGTATAACTGAATCACTTTGCTGTACAGCAGAAATTAACACAACATTGTAAATCAACTATACTTCAAGTAAATAAAATAAAATAAAACATAAAAATTGTGAGTTAAGGGCTCCCCTGGTGGCGCAGTGGTTGAGAGTCCGCCTGCCGATGCAGGGGACACGGGTTCGTGCCCTGGTCCGGGAAGATCCCATATGCCGTGGAGCAGCTGGGCCCGTGAGCCATGGCCGCTAAGCCTGCGTGTCCGGAGCCTGTGCTCCGCAACGGGAGAGGCCACAACAGTTGAGAGGCCCGCATACCGCAGAACAATAAAATAAAATAAAATATAAAATTGTGAGTTAAGCTTTATTTGGGGAACTTACTGAAGACAATAGCCTGGGAGACAGCCTCTCAGATAGCTAAAGTGAAGCAAAGTGTTCTTTACCCAAAGTGAAGAACCTGATAAGAGCTCAATGAGAGATGAGCAAAAGCTCTATCTATATATAGGCTCTTCCTCAGCTCAAGTCAGCTGAGTTTCTAGATTTCACAGAGTGGGTAAATTATCTATTCATGCTTTTGAACTTGTGCATTGTTTAGAAGATTAGAAATCCAAAGATTTCCCAAAGTTTCCTTTATATTATGCAGAGAACCAGAATTTTTAAGCAAAACCGTTGTGACTTTTGTGACCACACAATAGAGAACAATATAATAAAAAGTGTAAAGCACCCAAAGAGCAAGGTACCTATTTTCTCCTAGATACTGTTTCTGTGGTTTCAGTTACCATCACCATGTGATGAGCCCAAAAATGTATTCTTCTCTGTGGATAGGCTACACTCTAGGCGAGAAGAGAAGAGAGCTGAAATGAGCCTTTGATTCAGTTAATTATGATTGCTACTGTAAAAAGTATTTAAAAGAACTATTAAGTTTTAGCTTGTTACTTAATGAAACATCTAAACAAAAGCATCATATTCTGACATGACATCTCTAACTTACTTATTTAATTTGACCCCAAGCAAAAATTTTCCAGGCAAGTTCCAGATGCTGTTCACCAGCTATTTTCTCCTCACATCTTCCTTATTAAATCCTCATGCCTCATTACTCCAAGCCTGTAATAATTGAGGTCATTGACGAAGATGTCCTCACTCTGCTAATCCCCACTTATTTTTTCCCAAATTACTAATCTTCAGGGAATATCTCAAACCATCATTTCTATTTCTGAGTCAGAAAAACAAAAAGTGGAGAAAGATATGGATGACAAAGACTTTTGGAACATTACACTTTAATATGGGCCATGTGACAATCTCTCCTTTACCTGGAAAGAGATAGATTTGATACACTGTCATTGGAAATTCAAGGTGCCCCAAAGGTAGGATTATTTTATTCTCAATACATAACTTTTAAAAACTAAAACAAGATCTAGGGAAAGAGTATGAAGGATGTTTTTGTCTTTGTATCTTTCTCTTTGTTATGAGAATTTTTGTGTACATGTGTTGAGGAGGGGGAAATTTCCCCCTCTAGCCTTTTTGCATTCTTGTGGCGGGACTAATAATAAAATTGACACAAGACTGATTGATAGGAGAAAAGGAAACAAAATTTAATTCATGCATATGGTAGACCCACAGAAATAGGACCTAAGAAGTGACCAAAGGAGGCAGCTTTTATATATTTTAGACAAAGAAACAATAAATTTGTGAGGAATTGACTGGACAAAGAAACTTAGGTTTGGGGTACCCAATTAGGAATCTAACCAGAATTTGGGCTGGGGGTAGTAAATTAAAGACGTTGCCAGGTTTGTTTATACAGGCTTCTCAGCCCCAATTCCCTGTCTCTGGTGATAAGGGTGTCCTTCTGCCTCCAGATGAAAAGAGGGTACCTTTCACATGAGCCATTTATTACCTGCTTTCAGGGAGACAGAGAGGAGGGTCAGAGTGGCCCTATTGCATTGGCTCTTTCATAAGTAGCTTTAATTCAAAATAATCAATGTGCCATTGAGGTACATTTTCGGGCGGCCTACTCTGAACCCCAACACATGTAATGCTTCAGTTAAAAGAAGCCGACCTTTCAAGGCAGGCTTTTTTAAATATAAAAAAATAAAATGTTTTAATTTGGTGTCACTTTAGGCATCAAGGTCACTTTACAAGGAAAGAGGCAGCTAAGTCATGACAATGGGTCCTGACCATAGATGGACTTTTCAAACTTTGGAGACAATTAAGGCAAGAAATGTCAGCAGCAGGTAGCTTTTGCCCTACTGGAATTCTGCCTGAGACTACCACGCTAGAGCTAATCTAACGCGCCATAGGATGGCAGGCCATCGCAGGAGACCTGAGACCTGTCGCTGACAGCCAGAGCAAAACTGTCCGTCTTGTAAGGCCACATTCCCCCCTGGCCAACCTATATGCAGCTACATGAGTGGGCCCAGCAAAACTGACAGAGGAGCCATCCAACCAACCCCCAGAATTGGCATAAGGAATCCTTGCTTTTAAGTCACCAAGTTTTGGGGTGGTCAAAACAGATTGGAACAGTTGAGGAAGACATCATGAAACTCAGCTAAAAAGGAACAACAGGCCCCAAATGGAGTCATTTATGCTAAGTCCACATTACCAAACCAAGACTTAATACCTAACCTAATTGCTATCTCAACCCCCTCAGAACGTGACCTTTAACGAGTCAACCTGGAATTGCCTGTCAGCACTAATCGAGGTAATTTGCCCAATAGGTACTTTCTTTCCCCTTAGGAAGGTGACCCTGCCTGAAACTGCATTCTTTGTGAATAATTTTCTGTTTCTGTCCCCCTTTGTGCCTTTAATAACCTTTCCTTTTCTGTAACTCAAGGGAGCTCCTATCTATTCGCTAGGTGAATGCTGCATGATTACGAACTGTTTAATAAAGCCAATTTGAGCCTTAAATTGACTCCATTGAATTTTTGTTGTTTAACAACATGTACAAAACTAAACTCAATTTTCTTGACTTTCAGAGTCCACTTTTTCTAGTAATAGTGCCTTCATTTCTATTCCATTGTGTCTTGAAACAGAGGCATACTTTTTCCTTCATTTTCTTTATTTCCGTCTCTAATGTAGAGTGTGTAAGCCTCATTAATTCTTCCTTAATAATTTCCTTCTCTGTTTTCCCTTCTTTTAACACTGTTGCCATGTTTATGTTAATTTAATAACTAAAGCATAACAATGATTCTTTGTTTTTGATCTTTAGCAGTTCAGTTTATCCTGAATCCTCATGGAGCTCTCACTGTAATAAAATATTGCTCTAATTATGCTTCTTTCCTCCAAAAAATCCTTAACTGGCTTCCTTTGCTGACACAACACTGTTCTTACTCCTTCGCTTTATTGATTGAACCACCTCCCTCCCAATTCTGGTTGCCATGTGTAGTCCTGAGCATAACCTATCTTTCTTCCAAGCTATCACTTTTCTCCAAAACCCCCAATTTCGGCCCAATAACAGTATTTATTATTTCTACACTATTCCATAAGCATTCTTTCTTCAATACTTTTGCTCTTCCCTGACCATTCTCAGATTCTTTTTTAACTCCTTTAATATTTTGTCCAAACCATGCAATTAACACCCACTATATAGTCATTTATTATAGTTATAGTTTTCATATGTAATATAAATTATAATTTTATATAATTTTTATATATTATAAAATATATTAAAATTTTAATATATTATATTAAATATATTAAATATTTATTATTTAATAATATTAAATAATATTAAATATTTAATAATATTAAATATATTAAATATTAAATATATTAAAATTTTAAATATAATTTTATATAATTTTTCATATGTAATATATATATGTTCTAACCACACACCTAAACTGCAAAATTCTGGAGATCAAGGTGCATACCTCAGACCTTGTATAAGGATAAAGTGTTGTCAGAGTAAAGAGTGATCAGTAAAGAGTAACTGATACTGAAGGAAGCAGTCAGATTTGGGTAGGTGGGCAGAGAAAGGGCATTTGAGAGGAACAAGAGGAACAAGAGAAAATGCACCGCTTGTTCCAGAGACTGGAAATATGATATCAAATAAAGGGTCAATTTAATTCCTTAACAACAACAACAAAAGCAGGGCTCAGCTATTCTTCTTCCCCTTGCTTACTTTTCTCCAAGGCACAAGGGTGGTCATTTTTGCCTCAGGACTTTTACACTTGTTGTGGAAAATATAATCACCAAAATAGAATTTTAAAATTACTTTGTTGTTTGCAAGAGCCGTGTTACAGGAAGGAAAGAGGGGGAGGGTTCACGAACTGTAGGCAAATTACCACCGTACCCCAGTTCCTTAACATACAAAATTACAGGATCTATTTTATCCAACTCCCCCGCCCCCGCCATCCTCCAGGGTTGCCTTGTGGTTAGCAGCGGGGAAATGCCTCCTACACCCAGCAGGGTGGCGGAAGGGAGGGTCCTGTAGTCAAAAGTTCCTGAGAGCTCTTTAAAACAGGCGCTGTTTGCATACATTTGAGGGGTTTTTTAGTTTTTAATTTTTAAAAATTTTTAAGTTTTTTGGCCACGCTGCGCAGCATGAGGGATCCTAGTTCCCCAACCGGGGATCGAACCCATGCCCCCTGCAGTGGAAGGGCAGAGTCCTAACCGCTGGACCTCCAGGGAAGTCCCTATCTGCATGTATTCGAGAGGGTCACACAGCTGGTCCAGTAAAACACTCAGGAACCACCATTTACATAAGCCCTTAACTTCTCTAACAACTGATACGAAGTGCTGTAACCATTCAACAAACTCATTTATTTGACAAATATTCTCTGAGTACTAGAGAATATTTGAGATAAACACTGTTCTAGAGGAAACATGCCTCACAATTAACAATATACAAAAATCATATACACAGAAGTTTTATGAAAGAGTAGGGAAATATATATACCATCAGAATACTGATCAAAAGAAAACTGGTCTAGCAATATTAGTATAAATGAAATACACTTTCATACAAGAAAATATTACTAGCAGTTCACTTGTAATGTTGAAATGATCATGAGGAAGACATCACAATTTTGTTTCTGTATCCTCTGAATAACAGCCTCAATACATATAAAGCAAAAAAGTTGACCGAACTGTAATGGAAAATAAATAAATCCACATTCTTAATAGATTATTGTGGAGAAGCTAATTTCTTTACCATCCCTTCTCTCCCTAAATCTTTGCATTGCGTATTCCTCTCCTTTTTTCCTGTTATTATCTTCTTAGAGAGCTAGTTTCAAGTTATTCTATTTAAAATAATGCCTCCCTATTATTCTTTTTTTTCATTAAATTATTCTATAATTTAGACAGTAAATATGGTCTATTTTTGCTTCTTTCCAATAGAATACATTTGATCACATTTTTTTTTATACGGCAGGTTCTTAATAGTCATGAATTTTATCCACATCAGTATATACATGTCAATCCCAATCGCCCAATTCATCACACCACCACCACCAGCCCCCGCTGCTTTCCCCCCTTGGTGTCCATACGTTTGTTCTCTGCATCTTTGCCTTAATTTCTGCCCTGCAAAACAGTTCATCTGTACCATTTTTCTAGTTTCCACATATATGCATTAATATTTGTTTGGTAATCAGATATTTGCCCCACCATGAAGGTAAATCTTTCAGATAGAAAAGTTACCTCTGGTAATAGCTCTCTCTCTGGGCCAAGCCCCCTATCTAAATTCTTTTAGACAGTTAAGAGAGAGAGAAAAGTTTTTCTTGAATCTGCTGGGTCTTGATTGCCTTCAGCTCAAAATAATCCACATATGCAGAGGGACATATTTTGGGGTGGTGTATTCTGCTTCCCTTCACTCCAAAATACAAAGAGTTAAAATAGCTATGACACTGTTATTATGCCTAAGAAACATGATAATATTATCAAATTTCCGATCAAAGTTAAAATTTTCCTGATTGTTTCAGAAATGTTCTTGCAGTTGATTTGTTAACAGAAGGATCCAATTAAGATTCATACACTACATTTGGTAGAATTGCTTCTTAAATCGTTTAAAGTATGTAACATTTTGTCACCTTTTTTTTTTTTAAACAGTATGTTTGTTGGAGAAATTGTTCTATAGACTTGCCCTTAATTTCGGATTTTCCTGATTGCAGCCCCATGATGTTATATAACATGTTCCTTTGTCCCCTGCATTTTCTGTAAAACTGGTAATTAGGTATAGAGATTTGATCAGATTCAGGTTCAATTTCTTTTGGCAGTAATACTTCATAGGTGTTGTACACATCCTATGGTATCAAATCAGGAGACATATAAGCCTAATTTTCTCTCCTTTTGTGATGTCAGGAGCCATTGATCACCATTGCATAAATCCAGGATTTCATTAGGGTTTGCAGTCTGGTAATATTTTTGTTGTTGTTTTTTAACTTTTTAAAATTGAAGTATAGTTGATGTAAAATACTGTATGTTACACGTGTACAATATAGTGATTCACAATTTTTAAAGTTATACTCCATTTATAGTTATTATAAAATATTGGCTATATCCCCCATGTTGTGGAATATATCCTTGTAGATTACCTTATACCTAGTAGTGTGTACCTCTTAATCCCCTACCCTTATATCGTTCTTCCTCTCTATCCTCTCCCCACTGGTAACCACCAGTTTGTTCTCTATATCTGTGAGTCTGCTTCTTTTTGGTTATATTCACTAGTTTGTTGTATTTTTTAGATTCCACATATAAGAGATATCATACAGCATTTGTCTTTCTCTGTCTGACTTATTTCACTTAGCACAATGCCCTCCAAGTCCATCCATGTTGCTGCAAATGACAAAATTTCATTCTTTTTATGGCTGTGTAGTTTTCCATTGTGTGTATATATATATATATACACACACACACACACACACACACACACACACACACATATCTTCTTTATCCATGCGTCTTTTGGACACTTAGATTGCTTCCATATCTTGGCAATTGTAAATATTGTTATGAACATTGGGGTGCATGTATCTTTTCAAATTAGAGTTTTTGTTTTTTTCTGGTATATACCCAAGAGTGGAATTGCTGGGTCATATTGACAGTTCAATTTTTAGTTTTTTGAGAAACCTCCATACTGTTTTCCACAGTGGCTATACCAGTTTATTGATACATTCCCACCAACAGTGTACAAGGCTTCCCTTTCTCCACTACCTCATCTACATTTGTTATTTGTGTTCTATTTGTTGATACACATTCTGACAGGTGTGAGGTTATATCTCATTGTGGTTTTTTTAAATTGAAATATAGTTGATTTACAATGTTGTATTAGTTTCTGGTGTTCAGCCAAGTGATTCATATATAGTTTATACATATATATAAACTATAATGGAAAAGAATATATACATATAAAGAATATATATATATTCTTTTCCATTATAGTTTATTACAAGACATTGAATATAGTTCCCTGTGCTATACAGTGCAGACTGGTAATATTTTAATATTACTATTCCGTCTTCAATTATGACTGGAATACATCTATATAGAGAAACTTTCCCTTATAAACTATTCCCTCAGGTTATCCTGAGGTGCAATTCTTCTAGGAAAGGCAAGATAAATGCTTCATTCATTCTTTGTTTAGTTTCTGTCTTCAGAATAATGTGTTGGTTTCCTAGCATTCTCCAAAGGGAACAACGAGGCTTTTTATTCTATTGTTGTAAATATCACTATGACTTTTACAAATTTTAAATGTTCCAATAAAAGTATACATACATTGATGTGGTCCAAGAATAAATGTATGTATATTACACACATGTATACAACACCAATATTATTACTAACAATTTGATCACAGAAAACAGATTAAGATTTCTTTGCAGTTATTTTTGTCCTTAGGATACTTCCCAGTGTGGATACATAGATAAATTCCTATGTTGTAAAGACATTTGGAATAATTTTTTTCTATGTGATTAATCTGTCATTTTTCTACATAATTAGGTTTACTTATTTTATTTCAATTATTTTTTAAATTTTACTTTGCTTTAAACTTACATATTTCCAAAGTCTATGCTACAAAACAAGGTACCTTTTTGAAAAGATTAGCTTCTTTCCTATCTCAAACACCCTGTCTTCTCTATCCCCTCATGGCTAACCATTTTTATTAGTTTTCATTTATTCTTTGTTTAAAAATAATATATGTGAATACATTTCTCTATATTATTATTCCTCCCCTTCCTTAGATAAAAGATATCTGGTGTTTTTTTTTTTTTTCCTAAACATGTTTGTTTTCTAAACATGCTTGTTTTTCATGCTTAGCCAGTATATTCTGGTCATTACTCCACAGTAGTATACAGATACTGTCTTTATTCAGTTTACAGTTGTGTACTATTTAAATATGCAAAATAACATAGTAGTTTATTCAGCCTGTCTTTTCATGATGGGCATATATGTTGTTCTTAGTCTTTTGCTGTTACAAAGAGTGCTATCATTTATAGCCTTGTGCATTCAACTTTCTGTGTTTTTGTTAGTGTTTCTTTGGGATAGGTTTCTGGAAGTGAGACTTTTGGGTCAACACAAGTGCATTTGTACTTGTCCTGAATATCACCACGTTCTCCTCCATGTCGGTTACGTAATTTTGCATTCCCACCAGCAATGTATGGTAATATCTGTTTCCCCACAGCCTTGCCAACAGAGTATGTTGTCAAGCTTGTGGGTTTTTCTCCATCTGATATGCAAGAAATGGCAACTCATAATGGTATTAATTTGCATCTTTTTTAAAATTATGAGCAGCTTTCTATATGGTCAAGGATCATGTGATTTTTTTGTGAACCATCTGTTTATATTTCTTAACCATTTTTCAAAAGCTCTTTTAGATGTTCTTTATACATCAGGGGTAGTGCTCCTTTGTGATACAAGTTCCAACTATTATTATGTGAGGAACATGTACGATTTTTCCTTTTCCATACAGCTATTCAGCTATCCCAACATCAGTCATTAAGAAATGGAACATGGCATTATTTTGCAGCTGAAAGGGGACCAATGTAGTTGAAATAGGTCAGTAGGAGAGTCATGAAAATAAAGCTAATAAAGTTGGTATGGGGTAGATTATATAAAATTTTACAGTACAGATTAGAAATTTTCAATTTTATCTTGGTAGCAGTAGATAGACACTGCTGTGGGGGTGTTTGAGCAAGCTACCCTTGGCTGGAGGTGGTGGCAGTGGATCAATTTCTTTAAGTTGAAGGCAAGACAAGCCACAGAGGTTAAGTAGTAGCAAAGGTCCCAAGGTATGTAGCTGAATTTATACTTGGAATATTTATTCAAATCCCAACATATTTAGTATTAAAAGACATGTAGTTGACTTTTCTTGTTCCAATATGGTTCCCATAGGTATTGCTAAAATTTCAACAGGCCACATCTGAATTGCAGTAGCTGTCTGCATGGATGGTGCCTGTAATGTGTGAAGCTACTCCCTCCTGTGGGAAGCAACTCAACCTACAGCAGGTCTAGAAATCCCTTATGCAACTGTCTGGAACAGAGTGCATAGGCATCGTATCACAGTGGGCTGTACAGGGATACTAGCCATAGATTCGGCTCACTTCTGTTCTTCCCATCAATTGCAGGAATTACTAACTGCCCCACTTGTTAGCACCCCTCCTCTAAATAGTCCACAGTGAGGTCAGCTTGGAAGCTGAATCTTGCTCAAGACACATTTAGTAAATATATATCTATAGCTTTACTTTTTTTTTTTTTTTTTTTTTTTTTGCGGTACGCGCGCCTCTCACTGTTGTGGCCTCTCCCGTTACGGAGCACAGGCTCCGGACGCGCAGGCTCAGCGGCCATGGCTCACGGGCCCAGCCGCTCCGCGGCATGTGGGATCTTCCCGGACTGGGGAACGAACCGACGTCCCCTGCATCGGCAGGCGGACTCTCAACCACTGCACCACCAGGGAAGCCCTAGCTTTACTCTTTAAGGTACATTGTATACATTATTGGACAGCCCCTCTAACAAAATGAAAATATTGGAAGTTAACAAAGGGGGTGGGAAATTATGTATCAGTGTAATCCAGTCATTGTTACATAGCAGCGGTCCCCAACAATTTTGGCACCAGGGACCGGTTTCGGGGAAGACAGCTTTTCCACGGACAGGGGGTGGTGGGGTGGGATGGTTCAGGCTGTAATGTGAGCGATGGGGAGCGATGGGCAGTGGCAGATGAAGCTTCTCTCGCTGGCCTGCCGCTCACCTCCCGCTGTGTGGCCGGGTTCCTAACAGACCTCGGACTGGTACCGGTCTGCAGCCCGGGGGTTGGGGACACCTGGCCTATAGGATCCTAAAAACTCTCTTAGTGCCATCTAACTGGCAAAGGAAAAATAACGTAAATACAGTGTTGAGTTAAAACTTTTAAGGGTCAGGTTTATAACTTGTAATGAACTGAGGTGAATTGGGATCTATTTCAGTTTGTATATGCTGAAATGAAACAATTCATTCGAAAAACAATCCCCTTGAAATGCAACAGTCTAGCACTAGGTGATAGGGTTAACACAGGTGGAGCATCATGGTTTGACTCGAAACAAACCCAGCAAGGCAAAAATTAAATAAAAAACCCACTTCTGACTGATGCCCTTCTCTTTAAGTTCTGAACATTCTTACTTTCTTATGAAGACAAGAGTCTGACAAGAATAAAGGGGCGTCACCTGATCTTTGGCAAAAAATTCCCCTAAAATAGAGTGATGCAAATATATTCACTATTTAAAAACATCACTTTGGCTGCTTCACGGTGAATGGATTAGAGGAAAGCAAGAGTGGAAGTGGGGATACCAGTCATCCAGGTGATAAACAATGGAGGAAAGTAGATGGATTTGAGAGATGTTTAGGAGTTATAAACCATGGGACTTGGTTTGTCAACGGTAAGGAAGAGGAAGAGTCAAAGTTGATTGTCAACTGTGGCTTTTCCAGATAGACCTTAAGTACACATAAATGGAAAACCTCTCAGCTTTGCAGTACAGACACTAATAAAGGAAGCTTGTCCGGTTGCTGGCACGATAAGAAAGGCCTTTAGCCTGCTTTTTACACTTGCGTGACATGGCTCACTGAGTGCATTGTTGGTTACTGACACAAAGCAGTGGGTTCCGCTTTAATAATCTAACGATCTGGAGCACATCTTACTCAATGTGGTGAGGATGCCCACCATCCACTGGGCTTGGCTTTATGAGATTCAAGGAAACCAATGGGAAGATGAGCCTACCTAGCCGCCTATTTGGCTCATTTTTATCCTTTATGCAGCTGATTTGCTGCTTTAGAAGTGAATCAATGCAAAAGTAACTGAAGCGAGTTCAAGTTGTCATTTGTATCTACCCTCAATCTTAAACCAGTGAGTCTCTGGCTTGAGCACTTGACTAGACATCTGGTTGCGCTACTGTTTGAGATGGGGACCACAGTGGAGGAGAACTGGGCCTTTTATTTTGCTGCTGTTGTTGTAACTGCTGTTGCTGCAGCTGTGTGAGAGGTAAAGAAAATAAATTCCGTTTTGGATATGTTGACTTTAAGGTTGCTTTGATATTCCAAATGGAAATAGGAACTAGGCAGTTGTATATATGGGTCCAGATCCCAGAAGAAAGTTGTGGGCTAAAGATAAAAATGTTAGAACCCTGGGCTTCCCTGGTGGCGCAGTGGTTGAGAGTCCGCTTGCCTATGCAGGGGACACGGGTTCATGCCCCGGTCCGGGAGGATCCCGCATGCCGCGGAGCAGCTGGGCCCGTGAGCCATGGCTGCTGAGCCTGCGCGTCCGGAGCCTGCGCGTCCGGAGCCTGTGCTCCGCAACGGGAGAGGCCACAGCAGTGAGAGGCCCGCGTAACCGCAAAAAAAAAAAAAAAAAAAAAAAAAAAAGTGAGAATCCTTAGCCAAACAGATAGAAATGGAAATTATGGACATGAATGAGATCGCCTAGGGAGAGAGTATAGTTAGAAGAGGAGCAAGAACGGGACTCTGAGAGAAACACGTTATTTGTCAAGGACAGAGAGCGGGCTGAGAAGACAGATGTATATAGCAGAATAGGGAAGAGAAGCTTGGGAGACTGTTTCAAGGGGAACGTGATCAACCGTCCAACGCTATTGAGAGTCCTGTAAAATGCAAACTGTCCACTGGATTTAGCGAGCAAAGTTTATTGATGGGCTTAAGCGAAAGCTGTTTTGGTATAGCGGTGGTAGCTAAAGCCAGATAGAAATAGTTTTAGGAGTGCCTGGGACGTGAGGAGAGGACACCAAATATAGACAACCCTTGAGAAGCTTAACTTTGAGGGGATGGAGAGAGATTAACAGATTTTAGGAAGCCAGGAAAGAAGAGAGAGCAAAGTAGTAATAGTATATGTGCTAAATGTTACGTAAATTTAATTCCACAAACATTTGTTGATCACATGAGGGGCACAGGGCGGGGAACTGAGAATTGCAAGATGAGAGAGTAGAAAGCAGTCCTTCCCCTCAAGGTGCTCAAAGTTGAATAGGGGAGAGACAGCTAAATAATTATGTATAAGGACAGTGCAGTAACACATGTGCTAGACACAGTGGTAGCATAGTATGTTTATTACGAAGGAGAACAGGGAAGACATTTGAAGTCACGTTTAAACTGAGTTATGAATTCTTAATTGTTTTCTCGGATGACTATGAGAAAGGTATCCCAGGCAGAGAGAAAAGCATCATTTACCGGAAAACTGCATATAGCCTTTAAAGAATATGGGTTCTTGGAATGGCATTGTCTAGATATAAACCCTGTCTCCAAAATTACCAGCTCTGTGACTTTGGGTAATGACCATACCTTTGCCAAGCCTCAACATCCTCATCTATAAAATGAAAGCTGATAATTCCTATGTCAGATTTTTCGGGCGGCATAAAAGCTGAGATGCACTGAATTCAGCAGCTGGTACACGGTAGATACGCAATATACATTAGCTCTCGTTATTACTGTAGGATTTAAAATGCAAAAAGTGTGGCAAGGTATGAAGCTAAAGAAGGTAATCAGGAACCAGATCATGATGGATTTGTCAGGAAATTCAGCATTGTTCCCAGCACTAATGAAAAGAAACTGGTGCAATTATTAGAAGACAAACTGAAGTCAGGCTTAATTCTACCAAAAAAAAAAAAAATCTTCAGGAAGCATCTTAATTATAATCTCCTGTTGATGAAGCCTAAGGCAACAGCTATGTACAAGTACCTCTCAGGCTACTAATTAGGAGGCTGAACTGCTAACCTCTAACTGTGCAATTTGCAATTTTTTTTTTTTACATTACAACCTCTTGTAACACAATGTATTATTTTTCATTAAGATTGTTGCTAAACTTCAGTTTTCTAATTCTTCTCTTTATATTTTTTGGTATCAAAAATGAAAAACTGGTAGTATGGCAACGCTTTGATTTCAGTAAAAAAGCTCTTTCACCTCTACAACCAAAACAAAACAAAACACACTAGGATTAGCTGATCATGTACTATAGCTGACCTTGAGAGTATGATAAGGGCATTTTTTTTTTTTTTTTTTTGCGTTACGCGGGCCTCTCACTGTTGTGGCCTCTCCCATTGCGGAGCACAGGCTCCGGATGCGCAGGCTCAGCGGCCATGGCTCACAGGCCCAGCCGCCCCGCGGCATGTGGGATCCTCCCGGACCGGGGCACGAACTCGTGTCCCCTGAATCGGCAGGCGGACTCTCAACCACTGTGCCACCAGGGAAGCCCTGGTAAGGGCATTTTTAAGTGTAGGGTTAGACTCCATAAAAAAACTGCAGGTAGATCTAAGGAAATTTGCATTGGAACTGTGGTCTCTATCCTTTTGTCATAGTTTGGATGGATAAAGGTTTCCCTAGTCCAAAAAGTCAGTGGTTTCTCTTTTAGATTTTTATTTTGAGGTAGTTCAACTTCTCACTTACGTAAGCAATATTCCTTCTGTAAAAGAAATTTTTGCTTTGAAAAGATAATTCTGGGTCACCACTGCCTAGAGTACTTAATTTAACCCATTGAGTAATTTTTTAAATTTTTTATTTATTTTTATTATTATTTTTATTTTTCCTTTCTGCAGTACGCGGGCCTCTCACTGTTGCGGCCTCTCCCGTTGCGGACGACAGGCTCCAGATGCGCAGGCTCAGCGGCCATGGCTCACCGGCCCAGCTGCTCCACGGCATGTGGGATCTTCCCGGACCGGGGCACGAACACACGTCCCCTGCATCGGCAGGCGGACTCTCAACCACTGTGCCACCAGGGAAGCCCTATTATTATTATTTTTTAAACAAATCTATTTATTTATTTTTGGCTATGTTGGGTCTTTGTTACTGTGCACGGGCTTTCTCCAGTTGCAGTGAGCGGGGGCTATTCCTCGCTGCGGTGTGTGGGCTTCTCATTGCGGTGGATTCTCTTGTTATGGGGCACGGGATCTAGGCACATGGGCTCAGTAGTTGTGGCTCGTGGGCTCTAGAGAGCAGGCTCAGTAGTTGTGGCGCATGGGCTTAGTTGCTCCGTAGCACGTGGGATCTTCCCGGACCAGGGCTTGAACCCGTGTCCCCTGCATTGGCAGGCGGATTCTTAACCACTGTGCCACCAGGGAAGCCCTTTTTTTTTTTAATTGAGGTAAGATTGGTATGTAACATTACATTAATTTCAGGTGTATGACATAATGATTTGATATATGTATACACCACAAAGTGATCAACAGAGTAATTCTAGTTACCATCCATACAATTGACCACTTTCACCCATTTTGCCCACCCCCAACTGTCTTCTCCTCTGGTAACCACCAATCTTTTCTCTGTATCTATGAGTTTAGTTTCGTTTTGTCTGTTCATTTGTTTTCTTCTTTAGATTCCACATGTAAGTGAAATCATATGGTATTTGTCTTTCTCTGACTTATACCACTTATCATGATACCCTCAAGTTCCATCCATGTTGTCACAAATGACAAGATTTCCTTGTTTTTTTATGGCTAAGTAGTATTCCACTGTATATACATACACACCTTCTTTATCCATTCATCTATCAAGGGACACTTAGGTTGCTTCCATATCTTGGCTATTTTGTAAAATGTTGCAATTCAAATGCATACATCTTTACAAATTAGTGTTTTTGTGTTCAGCAAATACCAACAAGTGGAAGAGCTGGACCATATAGTAGTTCTATTTTTAATTTTTTGAGGAACCTCCATAATGTTTTCCATAGTGGCTGCACCAATTTACACTCCCACCAACAATGTACAAGTGTTCTCTTTTCTCCACATCCTTTCCAACACTTGTTAAATTTTGTCTTTTTGATAGTAGTCATCCTGATGGGTGTGAGTTGCTATCTCATTGAAGTTTCGATTTGCATTTCCATGATAATTAGTGATGCTGAACACCTTTTCATGTGCCTGTTGGCCATCTGTATGTCTTCCCTAGAAAAATGTCTATTTAGATCCTCAGCTCATTTTAAAATCAGATTGTTTGATTTTTTTGCTATTTAGTTGTTTGAATTCTTTATACATTTTGGGTATTAGCCCCTTATCAGATATATGATTTGTATTCCCATTCAGTAAGTTGTCTTTTAATTTTGTTGATGGTTTCCTTTGCTATGCAGAAGCTTTAAGTTTGATGTAGTCCCACTTATTTTTGCTTTGGTTACCTTTGCTTTCGGAGTCAGTCCAAAATTTCAATGCCAAGACCTATGTCAAGGATCTTACTGCCTATGTTTTCTTCTAGGAGTTTTATGGTTTCAGGTCTTACATTCAAGTCTTTAATCCATTTTGAGTTAATTTTTGCCTATGGTATAAGATAGTAGTCTAGTTTCATTCTTTTGATGTAGCTATCCAGTTTCCCACTGTATATTCTTGGCTCCCTTGTTGTTAGTTAATTGACCATATATTTGTGGGTCTATTTCTGGGCTCCCTATTCTGTTCCACTTATCTGTGTGCCTATTTTTATGACAATATCATACTGTTTTGATACTATAGCTTTGCAGTATAGTTTGAAATCATGGACTGTGATACCTCCAGTTTTGTTCTTCTTTCTCAGGATTGCTTTGGCCATTTGTGGTCTTTTGTGGTTTCACACAAATTTTAGTATTGTTTGTTCTAGTCCTCGAAAAATGGCATTGTAATTTTTGATAGGGATTTCATTGAATCTGTAGAATGCTTTGGGTAATATGGACATTTCAACAATATTAATTCTTCCAATCCAGGAGCATGGAATATTTTTCAGTATTTTGTGTCTTATTTCTTTCACCAATGTCTTATAGTTTTCAGTATACAAGTCTTTCACCTTATATTAATTTATTCCTAGGTATTTTATTCTTTTGGATACAATTATAAATGGGATTATTTTCTTAATTTCTCCTTCTGATAGTTGGTTATTAGTTTAAAGAAAGCAACAGGTTTCTATACATCGATTTTGTATCCTGCAACTATAGTGAATTCATTTATTAGTTCTAACTATTTTTCCATGGAGTCTTTCTTTATACAGTATTATGTCACCTGTAAATAGTGACAGTTTTACTTCTTTCCTTCCAATTTGGATGCCTTTATTTTTAAAGTTAAAAATATCATCCTGATATCTTCATTTGGGAATTTTCCACTCCTGATGAATCCAGTGGTATAATCTTTTTACTGGAATGGTTAGTGCCGATTTTAGTATTTGATATGGCACGTATTGTTATTTCTACTTTTGATGCGTGGTATGGAGTGATTTGTGTTACCTCTTGCGTATGTGTGTTTCAACTTCCCTAATTTTTTTCTGATGGTTTGAGCTTATAAATTAGGCCTCATTTTAGCATGTTTATGTATATATACAATTGGGTCGATTCTTCAAGATGTTTAATCAAGCTTATCTGGTCCAATTAGTCGAACACAATTTCCTATGATAGGAGGTCCTGAACTACTGCCAACATTGTAGGTCTTATCTTTAGGTTGGCAGATGTTTAATAACCACACTGAGATGATCTAAGAGTGCAGGGCAATTTCTTTCAAGCAGTGGCTTTGGATTTCGAAATTTTTTGGGTTTTTTTCCCCCAAAGATCTACGTTAACATCTGTCACCCAGTACACGTGTGTATGACTGAATAAACAGTGTTACTGCAGAACACTTACTCGACTATCCAAGATGTTCCTGAAATTTTTCACTGTTTCAGATATAAGAAAAACTGTACCCTTTCCAGGTGGAAACCAGTTAAGCTGATTTCACGAACTACTAGTGGGTTGTTAAAGGCAGACTGAAATCGCTCCTCTAGCAGTCTCCGCTGCTTCTCCTTCTGTCCCAGCCTTTTGGAAATGCATTGCAGAAGTTACCGAGCCGCAGCTGCGGTTCATTCCCAGAGGGTGGGCAGGTTTTCTTCCTGGGAAGCAGCAAGGCGCCAAACTACAGCCCCAGAGTCGGTGGATGATGCGGGGCTCGACCCGTTTCCCTGCCTACCAGCTTCCTCGAAGTCCGTCCCGCCTCCTTTATCTGCTCTCCGCGAATTTAGTGCCTCCCAGGAGAAGTGGGCCGAGCGCCGAGCGATCGATGCCTCCTCCCCGCCCTGGGAGCCGCCATTTTGGGGGGAGGAGAAACACTCGTATGGGCGGCTGCGGGTCAATGGGATGTTGACTGGCTTCTGCTTCTCTTGCCAGCGCTGTGGAGCCGGGGCAGAAGCCTCCACCGGGGTCGCTCCTCCGGCTGCCTCTCCGGAATGAGGCCTCAGTTCCCGCGCAGGACGGCTCCCTTTTTTTTCCGAGAGTAAGTGGCGGCGCGGCGCGCCCCCGCGCGCCCTCCGCTGTCAGTTACCCCGCGCGCCCCCGTCCCTCCCCCGCCCCGCTGGGCGCTCGGCTCAGACTCGCTTGTTTATTTCTGCAGGAGCCCAAGGAGAGGCCGAAGCCGAGACGATGCCTGGGAAGCTGAAGGTGAAAATCGTGGCCGGGCGCCATTTGCCGGTGATGGACCGAGCTAGTGACCTGACTGATGCCTTCGTGGAGGTTGGTGCAAGGTCCTGCCCCTCCAAACACAGGGAGCGCCGAGCCCTGTGAAGGATCTTAGTCACCTCGCCCGCAGCCTCTCAGCCTTTTCCCCTGTCGACCGCCCTGCTGGGTGCAGTGCTTGTACAGCCCTCCCTGGAGGGCTGACTGCCGAGACTGCAGCCCATGTGATAGGAGCGCTGCTCGCAGGCGTCCGCGGCGCGCTGTGCCGCGCGGGGAGGCTGTTACTGCTCTGCCTGCAGGGTGACCCTGATGTCAGGACTCCTAACAGGCCACCTGCCAGTCAGGACATCCCAAGGTGTGACCACGCGGCCACTGAAACACACACACACACACACACACACACACACACACACCCTTCGTTGGCGGGGGGAGGGTAGTTAGCTTTTAATGCTAGAGTGATGGAGATGATGTTTAAAAAAAAAATTGTCATGATGAGCCAGAGCATTAGAACGATAATCATTTGGGCTATTAATGTTTGGAGTTGATAGATGCATGATAATATACAGCCTGATTCCATATCAATATAAAATATTGTTGATGTTCCCTAAAGATTCTCTGACCTAATCAGACATTGCCATGGCAATACTCAAGCTCAACTTCATTTTTATGTGAGAAACAGTTACTGGGTGTGTTATTGGGCCAGATGATAGGTAATGGGGATACACAGATTGCCAAAGCCTAGTCTTTGCTTTCCGGTATCTCAGAGACTGACCCACACAGTTTAGGTTAATAAATAATAGCTCATACGTATTGAATCTCATTATTGCCAGGTCTGTGCTAAGTTTTTTTCAATTCTTAGTCCTTATAACAGTCCTGCTCTTGTATTATTTTCCCATATTGTAATTGAAGTACCTGAAAGACACAAGTTTTTTGTTTATTTGTTTTAATATCACATGGACTTTTGTTTCCAAGCAATATATACATGTAATCAATTAAAACATATCTGAAAGGAACCATGAAACCTGAGAACTGCTATGGGGACTTGCTGGTACATAGGAGCCTAGCAAATTCAGGAAACAAGGGAAAATGTTCTGAGATAACATTTGCATCGTCAACCTCTATTGACTGTTTTTACAATTAAAAATATTTTATAACTTAAAAAAAACCCTAGGAACAGTAAATAATTTGCCCAAGGTGCCTTAACCTTGTAAATCTCCAAAGCCTAGTGGTTTGTTAATACACGGTGCAAATACTGCCTCTCCAGACAAGATGATGAGTGTTTCTGTAGACTGTGGAAACTTAATTCTGTCTCTGAAGGTTTAGGGAGGCTTCCTAAAAAAAGTGACATATGAACTGGGCCTTGTAGGGTACCCAGGATTTTACCAGGCAGAGGGAACATCAGAGGCACAGAGTGGCATACATGGTGTGTTAGGAAACCATCTTAGTTTGGGATGTGTCTGGAGTCAAAGCGGATGTGTGCGTAGTGGAGGTTGTGAGGGATAAGGCTGGGAATGTAGGTTGGCACCAGCGCCCTTTTCTGTGTTTTTTGTAAATAGAGGGTAAACGGGGGAAGTTCTTCAAGCAGAAATGAAGTAAGATCATGTTTGGATTAGGTTGTTTCTTTGTAGGATGACTTGAATGGTGATGTTATCGATGGACTGGATAGATGAAAGATGAGGCAAGATCAGTTAAGAAGGTGGTAAAATTACCCAGACAATATGTGCACGTTTAGAATGGCAATGGGAATGGATTAAAGGGGAAAGATTTGAGGGACATTTCTTAGGTAAAATTCTCAGGGCTTGGTAACAAATGGCTTTTGCTGGTGAGGGAGGGGTTGGATTAAAGGGTGACTCATTAATTCCTTCTTTCAACAAATAGTTACTGAGTGTCTGCTCTTTGCCAAGCCCCATGCTAGTCACCGATCTAGCTGATGCATATGTGACGGTGAAGAAAATAGACTTGGTTCCTGTTTTTATGGAGTGTATATTTTGGTGGGAGAGCCAGACATTAAAAAGTAAAGAAAGAGTACATTTATTTATTTATTTATTTATTTTTTATTTATTGGCTGTGTTGGGTATTTGTTGTTGTGCGCGGACTTTCTCTAGTTGTGGCGAGCTGGGGCTACTCTTCATCGTGGTGCATGGTCTTCTCATTGCAGTGGCTTCTCTTGTTGCGGAGCACGGGCTCTAGGGAGCGCAGGCTTCGCTATCAGTAGTTATGGCTTGTGGGCTCTATAGAGCGCAGGCTCAGCAGTTGTGGCGCACGGGCTTAGTTGCTCCACAACACCTGGGATCTTCCTGGACCAGGGATCGAACCTATTTCCCCTGCATTGGCAGGCAGATTCTTAATCACTGCGCCACCAGGGAAGTCCCAAGAGTACATTTATAATTACAAGTTGTGATGAGTGCCATGAAAGAAAACGATAGAGAATCTCAGGAACTTTAGGTTGAATTATCAGGGGAGCCCTCCGAGGAAGTGCCAGTTAGGCAGAGACCTGGGGACGAGAAGGAGCTAGCTGCTCAGGGTGTGCTTGTGTGTGTGTGTGTGTGTGTGTGTGTGTGTGTGTCTGTCTGTCTGTCTGTCTGTCTGTGTAGGGGAGGGGCCGGGCAAAAGAGGCTGTAGGATAGGAGAGTCTCAGCAGAGGGAAGATCCTGAGGGTTTGCTTTGTTTTAAGAAGTGAAGGAAGATGTGTGTGCTGGCATGTAGTAAGTGAAGGGGAGAGTGCTGTAAGGTAACGTTGGAGAGTTAATCAGGGAGCCAGTTGTGTAGGATCCTAGAGGCCATGACTGAAGGTTGGATTTTATTCTCAGTTCAGAGGGAAGCACTTGTTGAGATGAGCACTGTTGTTGCTGCTTGCAGAATGAACTGCAGAGGGGAAAGAGCTGAAGCAGGCAACTAGTTAGGAGATTCCATTATAGTTCAAAAAACAGGCAGTGAGGGTCAAGGTGATGGTTTTGCTAGTAGAATGGATGGATTCCAGATATGCTTTGAAGATAGACAGTAGGGGATTTGTTGGTAGACTGGAGTAGGGATCAGGGAAGGGGAGACTGAAAGGTGATTCCTAGCTTTCTGGAGTCACTGGGGCAATTTTCTCACTCTCCATAGAGTTGAGAGAGATTGAGTGGGTTGAGAATCAACTTCCATTTGGGCATGTTAAATTTGAGATGTCTTTGGTTCCTTTAATTGGAGTTGTCAAGGAGAAAGTTGGATTTGTGAGTGTGGTGTTTCGAAGAGAGGTATGAGTTAAAGATAAGCGCACACAGGCCAGTGCTTCTCAACTTTGTGAGACCCGGTCCTGCCTTTATATGGCAGGTATTTTGAAATCTTCCCTTTACTATCTTGGCATGATATCTATAGCTAATATAACCTATCTATGCCCACAGTTTAAAAATATCAATATAATGCTCTAACTGTAATATGATAGAGAAGTAAAAGTATTTTTTAATGTGTTTCAATATGGAAGTGCTTGTTAATGACCACGGAAGACATGAAGTAATCAGGTTGTGCCCATGATATTTACTGAGCCTTTGTATATATCAGATACTATACTGGCTGTTGTGCAGCATGCTGGGGATAGAGCAGAGAGCAAAATGAAAGTTTCTGTCGTCACGGAACTTAGGTTCTAGTGGAGGAAGGAGTTAATCAAAAAAATAGTTAAGTAAGAGATAAAGTATGCTAGATGGTGAGAAGCTCCCCATGTGGAGAAAATAAAGCAGAATTCAGGATAGGGAGTACCTCCCCTCCCTGTAAAATCACGTGAACATGACTGCTTCTCTCACAGAGTGAGACAGTTGTGTAGTTTTGGCATCTCGGATGGGCCTTCACTGCCATTGGTTATCTGATTTCCCAAAATACACTATAGTCAGCTCATGGGAAAAAAAGAGAGTTGTCCATTAATTTTCACAGTGGTTGCATTTCTTGACAGTTAATGTGTATTAAAACCCATCATAATATTCTATCTATAAACCTGAGTTAGGGTCTAGGTAGGTTTTTCACCCATGTGGCTATCTGGTGTGGATATTTGAAAGTCATGACATGAGACAAGTCTTCATTGTTGGGGACTGTCTCTTGAATTGCAGGACACCTAGCATCTCTGGTCTTCCTTACTAAATACTATTATTATTTGTCCCAAAAATGAAATTTTTGAAATTTAGAAATTATTCGTCCCTAAATTTGTAAAGTTTCTTTAGAAGTTGGTTCTGTCCCTTTTGCGAACCATTGACTTAGGGGAGAGAAGAGGGAGCGAGAAGACGGATGGATCCTTGAATGAACATGACATTAAGAATTTATTAGAGGTAGAGGACTAGGGGAAGGAAACTGAGATTGTTAGCCAGTGGGTGGGAGAAAAATCCAGAAAGTAATGTCTCAGAAGGCAAGAGAGGAAGTTTCTAGAAAGAGGAAATCCTCAACTGTCAAATGGCACTGAGAGGTCAAGTAAGGGGACAGAGAAGTCACTGGATTGGACAACATAAGGATGTTAAGGGTCCTGGCTTGAGGAGTGTCAAGGACGGAAGCCCATACTGTAGTGATTTAGAGGGTTAAAGTACATGGGAGTAAGGAAGTAGGAGAGGCGTGCATAGGCAATTGTTTCAGGAAATATGGCTGTGAAGGGAGAGAAGAAATAGTGTGTTATTTGGGGGGGAGTATGCAGTTTTAGTACTTAAAAAAAAATAAGGTGGAAGATATTAGAACATATTTGTGTGCTGATAGGAATAATCCAGCAGAAAGGGAAAGATTAATGCATGAAAAAGGGGATAATGAAGGATTACAATATAATAAAGGGATAAATTTTGTGATATGGGATAAAGGGATAAATATGTGATAAATAAAGGGATAAAATAAAAAATAAAGGGATAAAAAATAAAGGGATAAATTATGTGATATGAAAGATTTCTGTCTTTGTGCTGGGCTTGAAAGATGGTGCCATTTCCATAGGCAGAGAGGAAAAGGGGGCATCTTTTGGATGAAGAGGATAAATGATAAAAGCAAAAGGAGGGAATATAGCACAAGTAATTGAAGGGAGGGTTCTTGTTAAATAGAAGTGGGAAGTAAAATTTGGCTGGGTAGAGAGGATGCGGATTACTGAGTGGTCTGAAAACGATGAGGAGAAGTCTGTACAGCAGATGCTCTCTTAACCAGTTTCTATTAACTGCCTCATTACAGTGCCCAGTGCTCTGCATTTCTGCCATGAACACATTCTTGAATACCCCATACCGTTAGATTATACTCCAGTGTGCCTGCTTCTCCCATCAGTTGGCTGATATGCTTTACCAAGAGGCAGTTGCGTTTATTCCCTAACCTATTTATGCCAACACTATTTGTTATTGTTATTTATTTAAATCTTATACAAATCAGTGAAATAAGTGGGATAATGAAGTTGATAATGCTGTGTAAAGCATTATGGATACAGTTGCTAAAAATTGCTCTTGAATTAGATGAAGATTGTAAAAAATCTAGGATTCTCTATCCATAGTTATTTAACCAGTGATTTTAAGTTTTACCACATTTTGAAGAAACCCAGACTGGCAAACACAGATGATATGTTATGAGAGACTGGCAAACACAGATGATATGTTTTGGTTTATGCAAAAAAGATGACACAGAACTGTCAACGGTGGACCCTTACTCAAAGAAGAGGCTTCAGTCTTACGATAAAAGATAGAGGAATGAATATTTATTTATATGTTTTATTTGAAAATGTTTACTGTTTGTATCATTTTTAATGATTATCTGATCTAACCAGATTATTTGATTGACTAATCAGATATTGGTCCTGATTGCGTTGGGGTTGAGGGAATTTCTACTATATATGATGTGAGGAGTTTAGGAAGCCAGTGAAGACCAAGTAGTACTTAAGGATGATTATTGTGGGAATCTCCAGGATGAACAGGATGGGATTCTGTACCAGGGGAGTATTAATCAAAATATATCCCAATATTAATGTGCATGTTACAAACTGTTCCGCTAAACTACATTATCATTTTGTGTTTATCCAGGAGCCTTTGAGGGAACAGGGAGAGGAAAGGAAATTAATATTTAATGAGCATTTTCTACCAGACATTTTGCTAAGTCTCTACATACATTATCCTGTTTAATGCTCACAGCAACTCCCCTTTTCAGAGGAGGAAGCAGCTTTAAATAACAGGTTAAATAACTTTCTCAAGGTAATTTAGCTAATGAGTGGGGAAAGAGAAAGCGTTTACCTTACTAGGGAATCTTGTTAAAATCCCTGATGTTCTTTAACTAAATTGTAAGACATTCATTTAATTGCTGAGTAATAAAATCTCCTTCGAATTAAATAAGGCCAAATGAGCTCTGATTCTTCTTTAGTAGAAGGGGAATCACCACAATGTTGGCAAAACATACACTCTAGCCTTCTTCTTCTTCTAAAATCTTGTCTTTTGCTTGTTTGTTTAGTATAGTGTGGGGACTATCAGATTTTTACTATATCTAGAATGGACAGTTTACCAAAAAAAAAAAAATCACAGTATAGCACTACATTATAATGGGACAAAACTGAAGAGGGCTCTGAAATCAGAGCTTAAGAAATGATATGCTGTTTTTGGCAGTTGAGCCAAACTCCTTAAGTACATTTGGCTTTTGAATGGTTTTGAATGCTTTTATGAATCCTAACGACATTTTACTTCAAATAAAGCAGTTTTTAGGTAAATTAAACAATAAGTATTTCTTTGATATTTTGAATATTGAAATGTAATGAAAGCTAGATAAGTAAGATTTCTTAAGTATGAGCAGATTTCTTCCCAGGTTTCTTTTTCCTTGTTTCATTTCTTTAACATTTGTGATTTAAAAGTAAAAAAAAAAAAATTGTGCAAGTAATACATTTGGCCCTTCGTATCCCTGGGTTCCACTTCCTCGGATTCAACCAACTGCAGGTAGGAAATATTTGGAAAAAAATTCCAGAAAGTTCCAAAAAGCAAAACTGGAATTTGTTGTGTGTGATTGCTGTTTACATAGTATTCACATGGTATTTACAACTATTTACATAGCATTTACATTGTGTTAGGTACTAAAGAGATGATTTAAAGTGTATGGGAGGTTGTGCATAGGTTATGTGCAGGTACTGTGCCATTTTATATGAGGGACTTGAGCATCCACAGATTTGGGTATCTGTGGGGTGGGGGGATGGGTGGGAGGAGTCCTGGAACCAATACCCGTGGGTACTGAGGGATGACCGTACATGAATAGCTCCTGTTAGAAAAGATTCAAATACTCAAGTAAAACTTGAAAGCCCCTTACTTCTTACTTACAACACTATACTGTGTTGTCTACACCCTTATCAGTCCCTTCAGAGATAATTGCTGTCACTTCTTTGGCATGTATTCATCTACTCCTTCTCCTTGGCTTTAAAAACAAAAACAAAAACTTTTACATACCATATTTTTAAAAACAAATGTAATCATACTTTTTATATTCTACTACTTGGTTTTTTCAGTTATTATGCCATTGACATCATCCCCTGACAGTACATGTAATCAACTCCATTCTTTAGTAGGGAGCATGTGATTTATTTAGTCATTTTCTTGTTGTCACTAGGTTTTTGTATATCTTTTGGGAAGGGGCCATATGTGAAAGTACTTCAGGAGAAATTCCCTGCAGTGAATCCAGAATTTTATAACTGAATCAAAACAGTTTTTGCCATTTGAATTTTATTTTAATTTTTGATGTTTTTGAATTTTAAATAATCCATTTAAAAAATAGGTAATATATGTGCATGGCTCAAAATCCAAAATGTACAGAATGAGTCAGCCTCTCATGGCCTTTCCTTTAACCGATCTGTCTTGTTTCGTTTAGTGGCCGCTGTTAACATTTGTTGTATATCCTTCCAGAAACAATCTGTGCATATATAGGCACATATCATATGCCTTATAACATTTTGCCATTTTTTTTCCTCCACAAAGAATGCCGTACACACTGCTCTGCAGTAGAGGGATGTATCTTGGACATTGTTCCATACTAGTGCACGGAGAACTGCTTCTGTCTTCTGTATAGCACTGCATTGTGTGGCTTTCCCATACTTAATTTAGCCAGTTCCTGATAGATGGACTTCTAGGTTATTTCCAATCTTTTGCTACTATAATGCTGCTTATATATGTCATTGTGCACCTATGTATGAATTTAAAGGGTATAGGCATTTAAAATTTTGATAAGTGTTGTCAGACTGCACTTTGTGAAGATTGTTCTAATTTGCATTCACAGCAACAGAGTATGAGAGTGCCTCGTTCACACTGTGTTTTCAAACTTTTTGATCTTTGCCAACCTGAGTAGTAAAAATGTCGGTTTAGTTTGATTTCTCTTAGTATGAATGAGGTTTTCAGCTCTTGATATACTTAAAAGACATCTATATTTCCATTTCTTTGAATTTCCTTTTTTTGGTTGGTTTGTTGATCTTTTTCTTATTGCTTTGTAGGAACTTGTTAGAAATTGAAGAAATTAGCTGTTTGTGACATATTTGGCAAATCCTTTTTCTCACTTTCTTATTTATCTTTGACTTTATCATATTCCTTACCATGCAAGAACTCATTATTTTTATGTAATTTCTTAAACCTTTTCAACCCTCTGACCAAACTGCCTAGGTACCCAATGGTTGGTATCATTCCTTGATAATTCAAATTGCATGATAAAATAACTAGAAAAATGTACAGAAGATAATAACTATAGGTTTGGGTATTTTGCTTTTAGAACATTTTCTGGACTGATTAAACATTAATATCTACAAGTATTATAATACCAATAGTAGGGTTGTAGGTCAAGAAGGAAAGGAGATTTCATAGATTATCTGATTAAACCAGCATTTCCTAAGTATCTGCAACATGCAAAACTCTTTACTGGGTATCGGGATAAACCTTTAATGAATTTTGAGGTTAGAAAAGATACTTAATGGTGATAACTGATAGAATTAGGGAAGAGCTTAGAGAGATCAAGTTTAGGAAAGGTGAAACAATCTAGGAAGTAGTTTCTTAACTGTTTTGCTCTTAAGCTTCCTGACCGCTTCTCAAGTCCAGCCTGAGGTTTCACAATCTCCATTCTTTCTTAGAAGCAAGTCCCAGGGATTTAGCCTCCTTTCTGCCTTCTTCCTTTTCTTCTTATTTACTTTTGCATTTTGATTTAGTATCTGCCAAGACTGGCTATGAAGCAGGGTAGTCTCCCCATTCCAACCCCTTTTATTGTCCCTGAAGATAGAAACATAAAACCCTTAATGACCATAGTTTATTGCTGATCACTGTGTATGCACAGGTAAGGATTTAAAAAGTAACAAATACTGAGGAAGTGAGAAAATATGAGGATATGTTACTAAGTTCTTATAATAATGGGCTGTAGTTCTGGATTCCGTTGATGAGATGGTAAGAGTCAGTTGTCCTTTCTACCTTCTGATTGTATTTTGCTGGTCCTCCACCCTTAAGACTTTCCCCTTTTGTCTGAGCTCCTGTTTAGTGAAGGCCATGTGATTACTTTCTCCACACTGACATAATGGTCTGATTTTAATTTCCCTGTAGAGCTAGTCAGGCAGAACAGTGGGTGATCCCTTGTTCCAGGTGTAGTTTATAAACTTGCCTGGACCCATCCATACTTTCTTGCCTTTTGTCTCAGGGGATAGTTGTCTTTTATCCCCTTCATGGTTAATCCTCCTATTGTTTAGCTGATGTTAAATTTTAATTTTATTCACATTTTTAATATTTTTATTTGAACTGTTCTTACTTGTTTTTAGGTAAAATTTGGTAATACCACCTTTAAAACAGATGTGTATCTCAAGTCCCTCAACCCTCAGTGGAACTCAGAATGGTTTAAATTTGAGGTAAGTTTTTAAATGTCAGCATTTTTGTGGTGACCCTTTTTTCGCAGGAATGATTGGACTACGTTTTATTTCAGGTATAGTAGTTTTCCTACACCATAAAAATATTTCCTAAGAATATTGAGTTTTCAAAAAATTACGTTACAGTTCAGAAAATATCATATATGAATAGGAGAACCCAGATTAAAAAGGTATTATATTATTATATAGTAATTTTCTCTGGATTTTAGCATATACCAAAAATCACTTAAGAATAATGTACAGATTAAACATCTTTTTGAATTGTGATAAAAATACGTATCATAAATATTGCCATTTTAGCCATTTTTAAGTGTACAATACAGTAGCATTAATTGCATTCACATACATACAATGTTGTGCAACCATCACCACTGTTTCCAAAATTTTTTCATCACTCCAAAGAGAAAATACTCATTCAGCAATGACTCCCCATGCCTTCCTCTCTCCAGCCCCTCGTAACCTCTAATCTACTTTCTGACTCTGAATTTGCCTATATAAGTATTTCATATAAGTAGAATCATAAGTATTTGTTCTCTGTGTATGGCGTCTTTCACTTAGCATAATGTTTTCAAGGTGCATCCATGTTGTGTAGCATGTATCAGAATTTCATTCCTTTTTATGGCTGAATAATAGTCCATTGTATGAATATGCCATATTTTGTTTATCCTCTATCTGTTGATGCACACTTGGGTTTGTTTCTGCCTTTTGGCTATGGTGAATAATGCTGCAGTGAACTTTGGTGTACCAGTATCTGTTTGACTCCCTGTCTTCAGTTCTTTTGGGTCTATACCTAGAAGTGGAATGGCTGAGTCATGCGGTAATTTCTGTGTTAAGCTTTTTAAGGAACTGCCAAACTTTTCCACAGTGGTTGCATCATCTTACATTCCTACCAGCATGTGTGAGAGTTTTGGTTTTTCCATATCCTTGTCAATACTGGTTATTTTATTTTATTTTATTTTTAAAATGTAAGCCATCCTAGTAGGTCTGAAGTGGTATTCACAGTATAATTTTAATGTGTATTTTTATTATGAATGAGGTGAGTTTGATTTCCTATGGCTAAGGACCATCTGCATTCTTTTACTTTGAACTGTCTCATATTTAAACCACCTGAAGAAGGTATTTAGGTTTCGGAGGTTGACTTCACCAGACTTGATGACCAGTTTAATACAAAGAATGTAGATGTGAGGTGTTATCTAATTGGTTTTGATTTGCATTTCCCTAATGACTAATCTCTCTACCTTTGCTTAGAGATAAATCTATAAGATTTCTTTTCCTGGAAATAAGTAATCTTTTACATTTGGTATATGTATACATTTATGGTAATGAAGATTTTTAAATTATAAGATTTAATTTTTAAGATATACTTTTTTAGGTGGATGATGAAGATTTACAAGATGAACCTCTCCAGATCACAGTTCTTGACCATGATACATATAGTGCAAATGATGCCATTGGTAAAGTGTACATTGACATTGATCCTTTACTCTACAGTGAGGCTGCAACAGTCATCTCAGGATGGTTTCCAATTTATGATACCATTCATGGTAAGCAATACATTTTAAGAAAATAAGTCACAGTCTTTTAATTTATCCTTAAAGACTTTTGTGTTGTGCCTGGTATTTTTAAAATACATATCTTCAAAAGATGTCTTCTCTTTTAATAGACATGTGGTAGTCTGTATTGTTGGTAGAATTGTAACTTTCCTGACCATAATTTGAAATAATGCCTGCTAAATTTGTACAATATAGTAAGCAAATGTATCATTTGAAAATCATCTAATATTGCTACTCTGTTTCTAAAACACATTTTAAAATGAATAATCTTGAAACTTTTCTACTTAAAAATTCTTGAAAGGAAAAAAATTCTTCAAAGGCTTTTTGTTGCCTAAAGCAAAGTTCTCAAAGTATGGTCTTGGGACATCCGTGGGTCCATGAGATACTTTCACAGGCTCTGTGAAGTGAGATGAGAACTGTTTTCAGGATAATACTTATATGACATTTGCCATTTTTAGTCTCACTTTCTTACAAGTTGTACAATGGAGTTTTCAGAGGTTTTATGATGTATGATGTTACCACACATTGAATGTAGAGCAGAAATCAGAATCTAACTATTTCATTAAGCTACACACTATAGAGATTGGCAAAAATGTAATGTAATGCCACTCTTATCACTAAAATTTCTTTTGTTTTTCAAAATAGTTATTTTTATAAAAGTGTTTATTTTGACATAAATCGATTTACTGCTACTTTAAATGAAGTAATAAGTAAATATTTGTCTAAATTCTCAATTTAAAATTATAATATGGTAAATATTGAAGGTTTTGACCCGCATAGACAAAGATTCTTTGAGATCTTCAGTAATTTTTGAGATTGTAGAAGGGTCCTGCAATCAAAAAGTCTGAGAACCACTAGCCTAAAAATATGTCATCTCTTTAAAATGGCAGAGGGACCATTATGGGCATAAGGAACTGGCAGATGCTTCTGCCTACAGTCTTGCATTTTTCTGTCTATTTTACATTTTTGACCTGGCAATTACATTGATAGTAGTTTATTATAAGAAGATAAGATGTTTGATGAGATTTATGTGTATTGTAACATTCATATTCTATATTATTCATTGATGTTTAAAATGGTAAAATAAATTGGAGAACAGGATTTACTTAAATAAATTAGAGCATCTATAGAATGAAAATAATTAGGAAACAAAGTTAGCATTGCTGTTATGATTGATACATTATTTTTAAATCATTATTTGCTTGATTATTTAATTATACTTTATTTTCTTAAGGTAGAAACTTGTTTTTCCTTTTGAAATTACAGGTATCCGTGGGGAAATCAATGTAGTTGTCAAAGTAGACCTCTTCAATGATTTAAATCGATTTAGGCAGTCGTCATGTGGAATCAAATTCTTTTGCAGTAAGTAAATATATTTTATTACTCATTTGACAGGAAATTTAATAATTGTTAAATATGAGAAATCAAATTAATGTTTCAGAAGTCTAATGGAAAACGTATTATACCTTGGTCTTAATGCCAGAGAGAAAATTGTGAATTTTTCAGAAGTAATTACTGTAGCTCTGGGAACTGTTTATCTGATTTTAAAGTAAATGATATCTAATTTTTCACAAGTTCATAGAAAGTTTTTTTAGAAAAATCCAGTGGGGCATGTGTGTGCATGCGGTCATCATGACAGTGACACTGTGGCCCACAGGGAGGCTGCCTCTGGCTGTCCCCCACATCCTCCCTTCTCTAGGCTCTGTGCCAGCCTCTGCCCACAAGAGTGTGATTAGAAGGAATCACATTAATCATTGCTGGTTACAGTCACTTAACTCCAGTAGAAAGGGTAACAGGTGAAGATTTTTGGATCTTTTTCAGAATTTTTAAAGAAGAATCCATATATTAATGAGACAATATTTACATAAACCTATGTTTAGTGATATTGAGTCTGAGGTGGAGAATTAATTGTTAAAGCACTACATAAGATTACAGCTCTGAAATACTTAAGAATGACTGGAAACAAGATTGAAAATAAAGGTGGAATGTTTTCTCCTGCAATGCAACAATTTAATTCATCCTTAGAGAAATTAGATATGGGAATACAAAGTGTGCATTTGTAGGTGCTGTGCATTTGCTACAGTCCTAACTCAAAACCCAACAATTAAGGGAATAAACCCAAACGGACCTATACAGAAAGAGTCCACAATTCATTTAGGCCACATGTTGAAAGAAAATCACTGCATTGTTAAACTAGATATGTGTCTGCATAATATAAAACATTGTGATATGAAACAGATGATACACTGTATCTGAACAGTAGCCTATGCTACTTTGATGTCAGTGGGTTGTCAGAGGTTAGCGACAACATAAGGGGAGAGGACTTGTCACACTTTCTCAGCCAATGAAAACAAATCCCATTAATGTCTACATTTGGGAAACAAATTTGATGAGGCTACACGTGTGGCATATTCAGACTTAATTCAAATGGGCTCTTCAAAACCAGGCCATACAGACGTGGAGCCATTTGTGGTGGATGGACGTGTATATCTTGCAGAAGTCTCAAATGGCTTTAAAAAGCAGAATTATTTAAAAAGCATAATTACTGGACACTAATTTATAGAGAAGATTGCAAGCTAATCATCTAACGTAGATTTTACTCTTGTACCAGTAGGTCAACAAAGGTTAAAATAATTTTCACGTATTTGTCTTACTTTATAAAGGTTAATATTTTATTGCCCATTACAGTTCTTTCAAAAGTTAGAACAAATTACTTTTGTCAAATGTGTAAAAGATCTGACTATAATTAAGCTTTGAATAACTGTCAAAAAAAGAAAAAGCCAGTGGCATTTTATGCTGGTATAGGATGCTGAAAGATAGGAGTGGAGCACTAGAGGCGGCACTGTGGTACTATCCATAGTGACATAAGCATCTACAGGTATGGAGCCCTGCGGATGCCATGAAATATAGGTCACAATTAAACAGATCTGGGCAATTCATAGCCAGCCTGGACTAATAGGGTTGAAAACTCCTATGTAGTGGAGTTAGTTTCAAGGCATGCATATAGTTTGGTATAGATGTTCTCACATTCTCCCCTTTTTAATAAATCCAGTGACATTTGTTGTTCTATGTATTGAATGAGTCTATTAAGTAGTATAGTGACTACTGAACCAATTGGCCTTATAACCATGAATTATTAGAAACTACAGGCCTGTATGACTTCTCAGATTATGTCAGAAAGGTAATGGCTTGGTTTTTAAGGCTGCAGTATGTGGTGTGCAGAACTTTTTCAAAGGGCTTCCAATGATTAGAGTGTTTTGGTATTCATTATCTGCTTTCTGATTTCTTATATAATATCAGCTGGCTCACTTTAATTTTGACTTTTTTACACTTCGTATTGAACGCTATTTAAGATGGTCTGTAGCTGTTTTCTAAATTATAAAAATACAGTTTATATCTTACTGTGCTTACTTGAGAAAGGCAAGAGGCCTCATGAAGGAAAATGATTATTTCTAAGAATAAAATGGAACTTAGAAGACTGTTTGATTGAAAGTATAATTATGATTGCATTGAGGTTATCACAGTAAAAGATGTTCTTGTACTATGTATCCAAAAGGTAAGAACTTAGTTGTACATTTTTAAAAAGTTAAATTTAGCCTTGTGATAAAGAGAAGCATAATAGATAATTTTTTTTAACAGCGACATCTATTCCAAAGTGCTATAGAGCTGTAATAATTCATGGATTTGTAGAAGAACTTGTGGTCAACGAAGACCCAGAATATCAATGGATTGATCGAATTCGCACACCAAGGGCATCAAACGAGGCCAGACAGAGACTCATTTCTTTAATGTCAGGTATTTAAAAAAAAAAAACAAAAAACTTCATGGCTGATTGACTTAATCCTCCAAAATTCTTCACTTCCTTTTGACATGCTACTAAAACTTTACAATGAAGACTATGAATTGTTAACTGACTGATTCCCTATCCCTGGCCCCGTCCTCCTGAACACATGTGCATTGCCATCTTATAACAAGACAAAATCTGAATCAGAAGCTTATAGTTCTTAACTAGGTAGTAAAAGGAAATTGGGCTTATGAAGTGGCATGGTAGAAAATGCCCTGAACAAGGAGTAGGAAACTGAGTTCTAGTTTTCCTCCTTGGAGTGTTTATTTGTTGTCAGAGCTTAGGTAATCTCTCTAAGGTGTTTTGTTTAAATGTTGCCTTTTCATAGTCCTTCTCTGACAACTTGTACCTCCTTTTACCCCTACTCCCCCGCCACTCTTACCCCATTACTTTTCTTTATTTTCCTTTGAAGAACTTATTTCCATCTAAAGTTTGTATTTATTATGTACATATGTGTGAGTGTATATATACACTCACGCATACATACATACACACACACACACTCACACAGATATATCAGATAATAAATACGTTATATTTAATAAGTACAAATGTTTATAATAAATTTATGTATTTAAATAGAAAATAGAAATATATTTATACTTATATTAACATGTTAATTATATTTAATATTTATAAATACATGCAAATGTTATATTTAACATAATGTTACACTTAATATATTAAATAATCTGTGATTTTCTGGACTCTTTCCTATTACCACCATGTCCAGCTTTGTACTATGCAACATGCAGATAAGAGGCCGACTGTGTTTTCTTCCTTTTTTTGTAGGTGAACTGCAGAGGAAGATTGGCTTGAAAGTGCTTGAAATGAGAGGAAATGCAGTTGTTGGGTACTTACAGTGCTTTGATCTGGAAGGCGAATCTGGGTTAGTGGTACGAGCCATAGGAACAGCGTGTACACTGGATAAATTAAGTAGCCCAGCAGCATTCCTTCCTGCATGTAATTCCCCGTCCAAAGAAATGAAGGAGTAAGTATGAATCGATGAATTGTTCTTATGGAGCTTTTTATCTTTTGTCTACATATTTTCATTTGATTTGAAAATTTTTTTTTTTTTTTTTGCGGTACGCGGGCCTCTCACTGTTGTGGCCTCTCCCGCTGTGGAGCACAGGCTCCGGACGCGCAGGCTCAGCGGCCATGGCTTATGGGCCCAGCCGCTCTGCGGCATGTGGGGTCTTCCCAGACCAGGGCACGAACCCGTGTCCCCTGCATCGGCAGGCGGACTCTCAACCACTGCGTCACCAGGGAAGCCCTGATTTGAAACATTTTAGTAGAGTTGTTCAACATACATTTTTTCCTGCAGCAGTTTTCTTATCAGAGATGACTATCAAAATTTGAAGCTTAAAACTATTTAGATATTCCTAATATTTATACTGTCATGAAATTCAAATTAAGTAATATAAAATTAAACTTGGTCCACATCTTTAGACACTGTTTATCTAAAGCTTATGCATTCTGAAGAATTTTACTTGTTGTCTGGGGAATGCTTAATACCCTATATCTGATAATCCAATTATGCCTATCATTAGCAACATAGTATAGAAAGCAGGAAAGATTGACCTGTGCAGGGGTCTCAAACTCCAGTGTCTACAGAGGCCAAGTAGTTTATATAAATAAAATAATTGGGTATAATAGAGAATACTGGGGACTGCATAAAGCAGATGTTGGCAGACTTTTTCTGTAAAAGGCCAGATAGTTAATATTTCAAGCACTGGCCATATAGTTTTTATGTTTGTTTACCAAAAAAAAAAAAAAAGGAGTTTGCCAATCTTGATCTAAAGGAATTTAAACTCTTACATTTTTTTAAAAAAGTATTTGTGATCCAACAGAACATTTCTGTTGGCTCCATTTGGCTAATGTGTCATCGTTTGTGCCTAAGGCAGAGATTCTCAACATGGTGTTGGTGGTGCTATCAACAAAGAATGCTTGAAATGAAAATTTTCTGTCGTAATGCTTGGGGTGAGCAGGATGATTCTATTGGGGACCAGAAATGCTGACTGTCCCACACAGCTAGGGACAACTCTGTACAACAAAGACTTGTTCCATACTAAATGCCAATGGTACTTCCATTGAGAATCATTGCTCTAGAGATTCTTCTAGATCAAGGGTCAACAAACTTCTTTGGTAAATTACCGGAATGGAAATAGCAAGGACTCAACTCTGCAGATGTTGCATGAAAGCAGCCGTCAATAGTATGCAAATAAATGAGTGTGTCTTTGTTCCAATAAAACTTAATTATTTTCGAATCAGATGGCAGGATGGATTTTGGCCTGTACTGTATATAGTGTGCTGACCTCTGTCTTTTATCATCAGGAGGTCAGAGTTCTGTAGTCAGAAAACCCAAAATGTTTCCCAGTTCAGCAGTAGTCAAGAGAGGTTGCCTAGAAAGCAATCACAATTTTTTTTTTCAAACAGTCTATGTAAAAGTGAGATTCTTTATCAACTTTTTCTTTTTGTTTAATTGTTCCTTTCTGCTGGCCTTTAGTTATTTGGGTTAAATTTTAGTCACAAGAGGGAGCACAGTATTACATATATTTTCTAATTTTATTTGGAAATATATTGATAAGTGAAATGTTTTAAATGATTTATTGAGTGAATTTGCTTTATCTTCCATTTAAAATCTGTCTTAAAAAAGATATGAACTGCCTTCTGCTACAGGTAAAGTCAGATTGCAGGTATAACTTTTTGAGGGATTTAGGGTTTTTTTCTCTTTCCGTAGCAAATTTAAGTAAAGAGCTGGGTCCCTCTTCCTTCTGCCACCCTCCAGCTTTATCTGTACTGCCTGAAGGGGCTTGGCCTTTGCAATTGTGATGTCTGAAGTTTTCCTCTTTTCACTGAGTTACTTAGTGGAAAGAAAGCTGCAGTACCTGTTGGTGCCTTAAAGTGACATATGGATGGTAGGGGAATACATTTCGCCTTCATTCAGGAAGGCGAACATTATGTAAATCTGAGCTTGTCTAAGTTTTCTTTTTCTAATTTTGTTGTAGCCATTTGCCTTAAATTGTGAGCTATTCACACCATGAAGAATTTAAGTGGCTTCATTAAGATTTCCTAATGGCATATAACTGCATAAGTCATGTTATTTAAAAAAACAAAAACAAAACCTCAGGCTGCTTTATTTCAACCAGCTTCTTTGTATTTTTGTTAATGAATCAATTTGGGCACTAGTTTAAAATTGTTTTATGAGTCACCTGATTATAATTATTTTGGTTTTTAATTTTAACATTGTTGATTCTAGACAGGGATTTGATAAGGTAGTTTGGATTATGTTCCTGCCTGAATAGATTTAATGTTAGAAATACCACTAGGGTATTCTTGTAAGGCAACCTTTCATGCAAGGAGATTGATAAGAATTAGGACTCAAAGAATACATTATGGTGATGCTCTCTCCATTGTACTTGGATTTTAATTTGATGTCATAATTTGAACACTTAATGATGTTCATTTTATTTTACTTTTATTAATGGTGTGTTCTGCTCCATCAGTTTGTGTTTTCCTTTTAGATATTTAGTGTATTACGGAGTATAAAGCTCTTTGGTGTTTCCTAGCTGAACTATCTTGATGGTAGAAAGTGCATTTAAATATGGTTTATTGATTCTCTAATTTAAAAAAAAAGTCTAGGAGACATTAGTCATAGTTTCTCCTCTGTACGGCACTGATTCTTAGACTTTTTAACTCCATTAGCCACTTACTTCAACAGAGAAAGAAAAAACAAAAATAAAACCTCACCCAGTTGCTTGTGTAGAAATTAGTCACCAGTGAGATATTTGATTTTTACCAGTTAAACACTTTAAAAAATTAAATTAGCAACAAAAGCAGAAACATTTGTCCTATAGTAAAAGCAGTGATATTTTCAGAAAGTAGATGGTCTTTAAAAGACCATTATTGCCAGTTAACGAAAACTCATGTTTGGATCTTGATAAATTGTGATTATTGGGAATGTTCACTGGGCAGCGGAAAAGGAAAAAAGGCCAGGAAAAGTTGGGCTCTCGATTACTTTTACTTTGAATTCTAAAAAATGGGAGTATGGTAGTTTTTCAGTGTAGTGACTTAATTCATTTCCCCTCATTGTGCATAAGGGAAGGCATTGCACAATGAAATAGTTGCTAATATGAAGTCTAGGATTCTTAATTATATAATATACCTTTTTTTCCCCATCCACTATAACTATGCTCTTTCAGCTAAATTTCTTTGTGAAAATTTAAGTGCCATAGATGTATGTTTCTGGTCTAAGTGTATCTGGTCTAAGTATCCTTTACATGTGCATAGATGTGATCTATTGCAGGATGTTAGTTGATATCTTACACAATTTCAATTTAGAATGTAGTTTAACTAAATTCTGTTTAAGTTTAATAATCTATTCTGTTTGAAAGCTACACAAAAGTCATTATATTGCTTAATTAATGTTTTTTTTTTTAAAGCGGTGTCCCTTTGCTTTGTTTTGTTCCCAGTGTAACCTGGTTTTAAGCTATATACTTGGGGTGCTGAAATATGGAATAATTGGATCTACTTATATTAATTCAATTCACTCATTTCTCTTTATGCTGTCATTTTCATATTCTTATATAACTCTGTCTTGATATGCTAGACAGAAACAGTTCTGTTAAACTTCCTTTGTAGAAAAATATATCAGCAGTTATTCATATCTCAGTTTCAAAGTAGTGTAAGAACATCATATTTGGCTTTTCATTTTTATGTGTGTTTTCTTCCTGAAATATTGTTTAGTAAGCTCTGTGGTGATCAGAATAATAGCAAACATTTTAAAGTAACTGAAAATCCAAATTTTAATCTTTTTCTTATTTAATTCCACTGGCAGTTCTGCTTGCTATTTTTCTTATTCACATTCCTAATTTATTAATCAGATTCTTTGTAACTATTTCTTAACAAATTAATATTTAGCTCTTCTTTTTTATCTCAACTTGTTTTGTGCATGCTAGGGATTAAAAAATAATTCCTGCTCCCTAACTACAAGCTCCTTTGAAATTATTTTAACATAACTTTGCTATCTCTTGTATGTATTGTTTTCTTTTCTTCCACTTTGACCACAAATTCCCTCAGGTCTCCGCTGGTTCATCCTCCAAGCCATGGATGCCGCTCGACTCACAACAGCCCAATTCATACTGCTACTGGCTCACGACTTACTCAGAACTTCTCTGTGTCTGTTCCCACTCTCATCTATACTGGTACGAGACTGCTCAGACTCCAGAGCTGGGGAAGCAGGCCACGGGCAGAGTGGCTGCAGAGGGCAGGCAGGCAGGTAGCGTAGGCAGGTACCACAAGTCTTTGCTTCCTCCTTTTCTCACTCGTAGTCCAGTGGCACTGAAGAAATCCTGTATTTAGCCGCCGCAGAGGCTCTAACTACATGGAAGTGAAAGTGTTCTTCCAGCTTCCAAAGTCTCTTCCATAGATCCTCTAAGAACCCTATCTTGTATATGTATACTGTGAGTTTTTAGGAGAATCCTCCAGTATGTATTTTTGCCATTATTTCTGCATTTGGTTAGAAATAAAATTGATGATTGGACTCTAAGTGACATAGCTGCCAAAGCTTCTGATTTGCTTATTTTCTTTATATACAAAACTTGTAACAGTAGGGTCTGTTTCATTCTGTGGAAGAGAGCTGTTGGAAAACAGGTAAGCGACTCTTCTGCATAAAATGCAATGTTTCTGTGTAGCCTATATTCATTTTCCACTCTGCTGTGTTTTTAGCTGTGGCACTCTTGATGCTATAGGATAAGGAAACATGTTTTTCTTTTCAAGATATCTGTGTGTGCAAATATAAAAAATATTGTGAATATTTACACACACCATTTGCAGTCATCATTTTTTCTTTCGTAACTTAAAAAAGCATTGTTTGTTTGAAAATATTTTTATTCATGTATTTATTCTTTTTGTTTATTCTTTTAATGTTTTTTTACCCCCTTAGTCTGCCATTTCATGCTGTTTGCTTTTTTACTTGGCTTATTAACTGTTTCAAGGCAGATAATTACTTATCTGGAGAATGATGAATGGTTAAACAGCAATTGGATGTCTTTGGCCTCATACCCAGCTCCACACTTAAGAAATGACTGCTGGCCCTGCCCCAATACTTTCCTGGTGTTTAGATCATGCTGCCTCCGTCAAGTCCTTTGGCACATGATTACTTAATATTTCTCCACCTTCTTCTGGCAGGATTCCCTTCAATGAAGATCCCAATCCCAATACTCACTCATCAGGACCCTCAACCCCTCTGAAAAACCAAACTTATTCCTTTTCACCTTCCAAGTCCTACAGTCGACAGTCCTCTTCTTCTGATACAGATTTGAGTTTGACACCCAAAACTGGTAAGGCACTTCCACTCACTTTTTCTCTTTTTTTTCCAAATTTGTTTATGTTCCTTATTAGCTTTCCATCCAAGCCTTTCTTCCTGTTTTTGGCATTTAAGTTAAAAGATAATGTGAATACTGATCATTTTCAGTTACTACAATTAAAATGTGAAAATTTTGTGTAGTTCAGAAGTTATCTTGTTCAGAGAGCAACATTTTGTTGATTTAATCATAGCGTAGATAAGAAGGCCAGAATTTATTTTTGCATGTAGTCATTTTCCATTTCATGCTCAAATTAAGAGGAATAACATCGTAAAGCATTTGGATAGAAAATAACACTAGTAGCTTGCAATCCAATTCCTCATGCAGTATAAGCATTTTTGAATTCATTGTTTCTATTTTGGAATTTAATTCTAAGATTTTATTAAGAAAAAAATCTTACAACTGATTTGGTTATTTTGGAGTACATATATCTATTTACTAGCTTATTATTTAAAATATTTGGTTTTGCTAGTCTTACTCTCTAGGTTAGAAAATAGCATTTTTGCTTTACTTATTCTTGCATATTTGCCAGGGTATGAAATTTATAATTTTTCCCTCTCCTATTTGTATTTTGTTAATCTCTGAGTTTTTGTGAATATGTTTTATGATAAAAACTGATTAAAAAAATCAAATTAGTTTCTTACTCCTTAAAATAGAATTAGCTTATTTAAGTCATTGAATTATTATTCTTAAGAAAAATAAAAAATAAAACATTTAAAAGTTAATAGTTTGCAATTTTTGCAAATAGCATTTTTGTCTGGGAGTTTCCTTGCCAGATTGATGAAAACATTTTGCCTAGTTTATTTGCATTATTTTTAATTTATCATCTTTAATAACTTTATTTTTGTGTTAGACAAGAGATTTAGAAAATGACCCCAGATTTTACGAAAACAATGAAAAGAACCAGCACTACTTCCAAAGTAAAGAAAGGGCATTTTTAAAAATCCTATAGACATAATATCTGTTTTTATAAATGTAGTCACAAAATGTAAAGAAGATAATTATTAACACCTAATTCTTTGAAAATAATTGCTTTATTTTTACATGTATAATTATAAATAACAACTTAAAATAATGTGATATTTGATAGTAATGGATGCTTTGGAATATGGCATCTTCACCAGATTTGTGTCATAAAAACTGAACCATTGAAATTGTAGTGAAGTGGGTTTTTTGTTTTGTTTTTAAATAAAGGCTGAGGTTCTGGCCTTGAAATTCATAACAATGAAAACAATAAAAACCTAGGATAGCATTTGAAGAGTAAGTTTTCTTAAACATATTTTTGAGGCTTTGTCCACTGGTTGTTTATTTGTGTATTCCAGGTCACTTTTCAGTATTTCTTACCTTCCTTTTTTTTGCCATACTACAGACACATTTTTGAAAGTATTTCCTTGGTCTTTCTGTTTCTTTTTTTTCATTCACCAGAAAAGCCAAGTCTAAAGAAGATTGTGAAGTAATAAATTAACTGAAAGAGACTTCTCTTCCCTTAGCTTTCTAGTAGGCAATCAATTGTACTATCAATGAAAACTTTTTTGCATTTTATTTTCTAGCTCCAAATTTTTAGTTTTTAAAAATTAACTTACAAAAGAGTTATTATTCTCATGTATTTCTACATTTATAAGCTGTCGCTAAATTAATCATTTTGTTTTACTATAACTATTCAATACCTCAATCGCATATTTATAGGATATTAACAATTTTTAGTTGTTTGGCCTTATCATGGGTCCCAAAAATATCTTCGAATACTCCTGAGGAGCATTGCTGTTTCTCATGGAGATTTAAAGTGGCAAAATTATGAATGTTCTAAAGTTCCTAGAGCTGTAGTTCAGCATGTATTTCATGATAGATTAGTTGTTTATGATTGATTTATTATAGGTAAATTGGAGAGCCAAAAAAATAGAATGAAGTTAATAAAACTTAGACTGAGAAAGTTGTTTTTCTGTTTGTAGTTAAAGCTATCACCCACCTTCAGATGGGTCTTCAGATGGGTTTTTAAAAAATTTCATATTGATTTAAATATTTTTATAGAGTCTAATTTTTGACATTTTACAAGGTTTTATTTTCTTTTTTTTTCAAGTATTCAACTAGTAGGAGTGGAATTTTAGAATTCTAGTGTTAGGATATTGATGTGACACCTGACTCAAGCCAGTTTTTACTTTTTTTGGTCAGGCTTTTTACCATGTATTTTTTTTTTTTTTTTTTTTTTTTTTTTTTTTTTTTTTTTTTGCGGTACGCGGGCCTCTCACTGTTGTGGCCTCTCCCGTTGCGGAGCACAGGCTCCGGACGCGCAGGCTCAGCGGCCATGGCTCACGGGCGCAGCCGCTCCGCGGCATGTGGGATCTTCCCGGACCGGGGCACGAACCCGTCTCCCCTGCATCGGCAGGCGGACTCTCAACCACTGCGCCACCAGGGAAGCCCCATGTATGTTTTTTGTGATCCAGAGGGTATTTCTTTGGCTCTTAGGTACTCAAATCTTTGTAAATATAAACAGTACTGTGATAGGATTTGCATATTTAAAATTTTAGAGGAAAAAGAAAATCATTAATGTACATCTCAAAGATGGACAGAAAGAAGTTAATATATTATTTATTTAAACTTAATGGCGACTATCTGCCTAATGTGGTAGCAAGTGTTGATTTTTTTTGAATGGGTGTTCAAGTAAAATACTCATAAGTGGTATGTTTTAGTTAATAACATTTGAAGAACTATACTTTTACCACTTTGAGTAAGTTTTTATATTTGAGACAACAAATTTCTGGCTTTAAAAAATGTGGTACATTTTAGCTTTACACAGCCTTAAGCAAAAAATGGCAGGAAAGTCAGCTAAAAGTAATTAGAATGGCATAAAATCCTATGTTAGTGATTTAAAAATTTTTAATGAGTGCAGAGTTTGTAAAGGTTTTGTTGAATTTTAGACTCTGCCTTTTATTTATATTATGTTGAATAGATGATCTTGCTGATGACTTCATATGCTTACTTGATTTGTGTATGCATTTTACAGTTCATTTCTACTGTTATGTTTTGCTTCATCATTGCTTTCCTTATCCTGCATTTTCTGGTCATCTTCTGAATCTGCAACTTTTCTCTGCTACTTTCCTCCACAGCACCTTACCCACAGGGGGCTAGGATTTACCTGTGTCCCAGCTCCCCCTCTCTCTCTTGTGGTTCCCTTCATCTTAAAAAGTCCTGTCTTCTCCTCTCGGAATCTAGCCTTCCCCCTCATCCTTCTAGCCTTGTCAGCCCAGTTCTGAGGAAAAGTGTTTCTTTCAGTGAAGAGCTGTTCCTGGCTGCTTCTGGTAGGATCATATTATGTCAGCTTTTTAATCCCTTTATTTTAAATCATCTTTGAAAAAATTAATTATTTCATACCATATAGAAGTATTGGGTATTTTACACAGGATGTACTCTTATTTTTCTTATTGGCAGACAGAGTTTAATGGTTAGAATTATTATGAGGACATGATTGAGGATTACTTGATGGATAATTATGAATATTCTGCTAAAAGAATTTTATGTATTAAAAATTATATGTCTAAGGACACGTAGATCTGCATATTTCCAATAATTTTTAGATTCTCATTACCAGAGTTTCTGTTTTAGATGCTTTACTTTCTTTCCCTTCACACCAACTCCATTCGTGTTGGACCTATACCATCATGTTGCTAAACCATATGGTTACATTAGTAAATTATTCTGTTTGAATCAGTTTAAGTCTCATTTTGGTGATATTCTTTCATTATCCATTTTTTTTCTGTCCGTTACATTAATTTTCAAGTTATTCTGCTCTATTTTCTGATATTTCATTTATCTCTACAAAATTACGTTTTATTTTATGGCTTTCAATATGCTTCATATAAAAATCTTAGTTTCATTTCTGTGTTTAGTATTGTATAGTCTCTAAAAATTACATTTAGGTTACTACAAGAAAAATACATTTCTTTTTTATTTTTAAAGAACAGAATGGGACTATACACATGCTAACTTTTGTTTCCTTATCCAAGAACAGCTAAAAATGTAAAAGTAAATTAGTTCCTTTTTTAAGTCATCGTACATAGTAAATCTGCCTGCATGTATCTTCAGTTTTAAAAGGTGGGACTAAACTATAAACTCTAGTTTGTAGAGTACTGGCTTCTCACCTGTCCCCTGCTTTCTATAATTCTTTGACCATAATTGGTCTATTAGTATTATCAAAAGAATAAACTAAGATAGGGAAAGAAATTTAAAATTAAACCTTTAAAAAAATACATCTAAGAGCTTGGGAAATGTAATTCTTTCATCCATGACTGTGTACATTTGTGAGGTGTCTATTATATGCCTCTGGTTTTTTAAAAAAACTCTTTATGTTAATTTTTGCAAACGAGTGTTGAAAACTATGATATGACTATTAATACTGTTTTGTCATGAATGTTATGTTTAGGAATGGGAAATTATCAGAAAATAGATGTGACTATATTTCAGAATTGCCTGAAATTATTCATGCTCTTTAGAGAATTTTAGAATATTTTAGATAAGCCCAATTAGTGCTTTTTCCCTCTATATATTTACTTTTAAACAAACATTTAATTTTCTCTTATTTCTTTTAGTACTCTTAAATTGTTAGCATGGTATAAATAATTGGTATTATATTGATTATTTTTTATTAGAAGATTCAGCTTTTAAAATTGAATATTATATAAAAATTTATCACCTTAATATAATTTTATAAATGATTTTTAGAACAAATTAAGTCCAGAGCTTGCTGTGATCAGTAGGACTTTGGCATCTTGCTTCTAAAGAAAACTTTGTGAATAAAAAAAGTAAAATATGTGCTTAGTTGCCATCACAAATACTTTAAATGTTTGGATTCTTTTTAACAGATTTTGACTCATGATATTTATGAAGATGAATGCAATTAAACTGTCTGTTTCTCTAGTTGTTTTTTGGTTGTTATTTATGTACTGATGTTCTGTAGGAATGGGAAGTGGTAGTGCTGGAAAAGAAGGGGGGCCCTTTAAAGCTCTATTAAGACAACAGACTCAGTCAGCATTGGAACAGAGGGTAAGAGTCACTCAACATTCTTTATTCTTACACTGTTAATATGATTTTATTATCATGCTTCCATGTTCTTATAACTTATTTTTATAATTTTATAATAAGTTTATTTTATAAACTTGTTTTTATAAACTAGTTTTGGTCATGTATCTATAATACTGTAATTTCAATCCAAAATATATTTAAGGTATCAGAGTAATTCATTTATGAATAATTACTTTTAATTTGGAATAATTCTATAAATATTTTTGTTTTGTCTTCCAATATTATATTAGAAATAATCTATTTGGAACTATCCATTGAATGATGAAATCATTTCTGATTTTACATTAAAGTTATAGTATGTAAAAGAAAATAGATAATTTTCTAGAAAAAATTTTATTGATGTTATATTAAAAATAATTCTTTAGTATATTAATATATTTATTTTCTGAGATAATTTTTATCATTGGCCAATGTCCTTGGGGTTAAGAAATGCAGATTCCATATTTCTACAGATTAACATAGATAATATGGTTGTTCAGTATGTGAATACATCACTTTTAATTACTATAAATTTGTTTTATTAAATATGTTGTATGGAACAATGAATAGTTAAAGTTTTGGGATGATTTTCTCTTTTTATTTTTTTGTATAAACTTCATTGCTAAGGGAGGATCACCTCATAGGTTCTGTAGGAGGCGGGTATGTTTCTGAACCTGTGTGAGAACCTATTTCATGTATCGGTAGCTTTTGTAGTTTGAATCTTGATCATTTAAATTTTATTTAAGCTGTTAACAAATGTTGCCAGCTTTTTTTCTTTTCATAATTCAAAGTTTTCTTTTTTTAATTTAATAGCACTATGAGGCTCATTTTTTTTTCTACTTAACTAATACAGTGCATGATTTTATATGTCATGTCAGTTATTTTAAGGCACAGTTCCATAGCTTTCATTATGTCTGATTTGGAAGTTATAAGCATTTACAGAATTTTCTTTTACATGTTCCATTTTATACTAGCATTAAATTAAAATAAAAGAAACATAGTGAATGGCTGTAAAAGGGTGTATTTTATAAACCAAAGGTATTTCTTTTCTAGAGGTTGACTTTTGAGAAGAGTGTTTTTCAGATCCTATTATTATAAACAGTACAATAAGTAATTTTTTTAGACTTTCTTTCCTAGTGCTGAAAGTATCTGTGTACGCACTGTTTGGTTTTTAGACGAGGCTCCAGAGAACAGAGCTGAACAAACAGAGCGATGGGACTTTAGCAATACCTAGTTCTTTGCCTTATGCTCTGTCAGGCAGCAGTTGTCTTTCAGCTACTCTCACATCTGGCAGGCATACCAACCAGGCCATCAAGTAGCCCACCTAAACATTCAGACTGTGCATTGAAAGCAAACATAGACTAACAACATGGGGAAGAAGGTCAAATAAAGGTGTGTGTCACTTACAGTTTTTAGGCCAGAGAGCTCTTACCGCCTCCCTACTCCCAGTTTTACACTCTCTCGAGTCCTGTACACTAGGAATATTTCCTGTAATCTAATTACCATTCTAGAATTCACAGGAACAGAAAAACTTGAATTCCCTTGACGTTTGCTATAATGAGATTTTGCTTGTATGTTAAGCCCATGACTTTACTCTGCGTACTAAGAAGTTTGAAGAGCACCTAGCTTTAAAACAAAAAAAAATACTAATCAATGAAAATTGTTTTGGATTTAGTTTGGATAATATTTATGTTTTCAAATATGCTTTCAAAAATTCTTAAAATTTTGGACACATTAACATATTGGGCATACATTACTAGATAATCCTCGTGGCATTAACAGCAAAGGTGTGGAGAGCTACAGTTTTCATTTACAACTTTATAAAGCCTCAATTGGCAATATATTTACATTACCGAACCTTGCAGTGGCAGTTACTTGAATTTGTGAGCCTCCCTCTCTACCCTGTGTACGTAATAATAGAAAAAGCATTATCTTGTTTGGCTTTCCCATTTACCTGTGGTTGCCATTAGTTTGGGAAAAATATGTATAGAAGTATGAAGAATTCTCCCTGTATGTGTACAGATATGCCTTAACTCTGCCAAGTTGAACACTCGATCAAATTGAACACATGATCTACTTACCATTTTATATATTCATTTTAAAATACTCATTTCTACCCCTTGCTACCTTTAATAAATTATATGGCTTTTTTTTTCTTATGGAAAAGAGAAGCTTTATTTGTCCATCATTTTTTATTTTATGAGTTATTCAAGTAGCAGTTCTCAAAAATAAAAGTGTTATTATTTTTTTTCTCTCACAAAAGCATTAAAAAATAAGTTGACAAGATCTTGGTAACGGGTATCAGATTACTGGAAGATGAGAAATAGAGATAAAACTTTTATTTAGATTTAGGTTCTGCCTATGAACTGTTTGCTGTAAAGCAAATAGATTTATTTTTTCAATATGATTTTTTTTTCACTTGTAAGAAAAATGAAGTTACTTTTTAGATTCCGGGATGTATATTTTTCTTCAATAAAGAAACCTAATTGACTTAGTTTAACCTAGTATTTCCCAAATGTATTTTACCATGGAGTCTTCCATTTAAAGAAAGAAACTTTCTTTAACTTTGGGAAACTTAGATATAAAGCAAAGTCTTTTGACAAATTATCATTTAGAAGTGGGGATAAAATTATATAATAAATCATAGTAGGAACCTGGCATGGAGTTTTATATCTAGAAAGTTTACTCTGGTATCTTGAGATAATAAAAAGAATCTCTGATTTCAAAAAAAAATTGCTTAAATATCTTCTAAGAAAAATCCTATTTAAATCTTAAAAAAAAAAATCCATTTTGTTCTCAGAATTTTCAACTAGCCTGTCTTTGAGCACATGCTGTTAAATGATTTATGCTGCATGTACTTGGCTTATGTCAAAGTATCAACATATGAAGTCTTATCTAGGCTCCACAGGGCAAGATTTTTTTTTAAAATGTATGTATGTATGTATGTATGTATGTATTTATTTATTTATTTATGGCTGTGTTGGGTCGTCGTTGCTGCACATGGGCTTTCTTTAGTTGCAGTGAGCAGGGGCTACTCTTTTTTTTTTTAAATATTTATTGGGGTATAATTGATTTACAACGTTGTATTAATTTCTGCTGTACAGCAAAGTGAATCAGTTATCATATACCTATATCCACTCTTAGATTCTTTTCCCATATAAGCCATTACAGAGTATTGAGTAGAGTTCCCTGTGCTATACAGTAGGTCCTTATTAGTTATCTAATTTATATACAGTAGTGTGTATCTGTCAATCCCAATCTCCCAATTTTAACCTCCCCCCTCCCTTACCGCCCGGTAAACCATAAGTTTATTTTATACATCTGTAGCTCTATTTCGGTTTTGTAGATAAGTTCATTTGTAGCCTTTTTTTAGATTCCATGTATAAGCAATATCATATGATATTTGCCTTTCTCTGTCTGACTTACTTCACCCAGTATAACAATCTCTAGGTCCATCCATGTTGCTGCAAATGGCATTATTTTGTTCTTTTCTATGGTGGAGTAATATTTCATTGTATATATATACCACATCTTCTTTATCCATTCCTCTATCAATGGACATTTAGGTCGCTTCCATGTCTTGGCTATTATGAATACCACTGCAATTACCACTAGGTTGCATGTAGCTTTTCGAATTATGGTTTTCTCTGGGTATATGCCCAGGAGTGGGATTGCTGGATCATATGGTACTTCTATATTTAGTTTTTTAAGGAACCTCCATACTATTCTCCATAGTAGCTGTATTTTGCTATATTTGTATTTGCTATTTTTGCATTCCCACCAACAGTGCAAGAGGGTTCCCTTTTCCCCACACCTTCTCCAGCATTTATTGTTTGTAGATTTTTTGATGATGGTCATTCTTACCTGTGTGAGGTGACACCTCATTATAGTTTTGATTTGCATTTCTCTAATAACTAGTGATGTTGAGCATCTTTTCATGTGCTTTTTAACCATCTTTATGTCTTCTTTGGAGAAATGTCTATTTAGATCTCCCACCCATTTTTTCATTGGGTTTTTTGTTTTTGTTTTTTTAATATTGAGCTGCATGAGCTGTTTGTATATTTTGGAGGTTAATCCCTTGTCGGTTGCTTCATTTGCAAATATTTTCTCCCATTCTGAGGGCTGTCTTTTCGTTTTGTTTATGGTTTCCTTTGCTCTGCAAAAGCTTTTAAGTTTCATTAGGTCCCATTTGTTTATTTTTGTTTTTATTTCCATTTCTCAAGGAGGTGGATCGAAAAAGATCTTGCTGTGATTTATGTCATAGCGTATTATGCCTACGTTTTCCTCTAAGAGTTGTATAGTATCCAGCCTTACATTTAGGTCTTTAATCCATTTTGAGTTTATTTTTGTGTGTGGTGTTAGAGAATGTTCTAATTTCCTTCTTTTGCATGTAGGTATCCGGTTTTCCCAGCATCACTTATTGAAGAGACTGAGGGGCTACTCTTGGTTGCGGTGTGTGGGCTTCTTATTGTGGTGGCTTCTCTTGTTGTGGAGCACGGGCTCTAGGCGCGCGGGCTTCAGTAGTTGTGGCACGCAGGCTTAGTAGTTGTGGCTCGCGGGCTCTAGAGCACAGGCTCAGTAGTTGTGGCACAGGGGCTTAGTTGCTCTGTGGCATGTGGGATCTTCCCGGACCAGGGCTCGAACCCGTGTCCCTTGCATTGGCAGGCGGATTCTTAACCACCAGGATATTTTTAATATAAGGGCTTTCCAGAGAAAATGTCTTCTGTAGTCCCTGGCATTCCCATCTGGACATTGAAAGCAGGGTGTGCTTGGGCTGATCTTAAGGAGGCTGTCCTTTTCAGTGAAAGAGAACCTATAGATTCATCAGGTGTAGTAACGGACTAGAGATTAAGATCAATTCTTTAACTCAGTGTTTTAACCAGAAATGGCAAGAAGCCAGGTGATAAAGTCTGTGGTTCAGAGAGAACCTAAGCCCTCTTCATCTCAGTTTTTGACCTGAAACACGGAGATGATAGTACCTCTGTCTCAGGGTGTGGGAAGGATTGTGAAGCATAGTTTTAAGCTACTGTGCGTAGGACTGGCACACTCTAAGTGCTCCATAGTAGTCATTGGTGATGGTAGTGGGGGGTAGGTATTTAACAGTCAGCTGAGATACTGGCAGTAGCTCTTCTGAGAGAATTGTCTGAAGATGCTAGTTTGGGTTGATTAACGATGTCATTTTAATTGCAGGTTAAATTTTGTGTGTTAAACTGAGGGAGTGTGCTGGATGAACTGGGGACAGTTAGGACAGAGTTTAAGTTGGTAGCGTGGGTCTCCGCCTCTTTGAGCAGCCATTCCCCTACATTTTCTGCTGTGACCGGCTCTAGAGTGATGCTTTCCCTCCTGTCCCTTTATCCCATCTTCTGAAATCTGGGGAGAAGAGTCAAAGAATCCTGAATAGAGAAATCATTTAGGTTCATTTTTTTCATACTTATCTGAAATCTTATATGCAGATGGTTTCCAGCATGGAATTTACCTAATTTATTTCTCAATTTTTGGTGGAAGTACTGTTTTCCATTTAGCTTACAAAATTTTCATTTTCAGTGTCTCTTACCCAGAATATTTAAAATGTTAACTATCAAGATTAAGTGTAAAGTGTTTTTTTATACTTGGCCACAGTAGTTTGAGGAAATTTAAAAACTTCCGTATTCTTAAAATTGAAAAACCTTAGAGATCTAACTTATTAGGTAAAATACTAAAGTTTCCAGTAACATAAGCTTACCTGTACATTCCTCATTTAAAACTTATATTTTAAAAAATTTAGATGGAAATAAGGAGCTATCTTGACTAACCATTTTATAATACTTTTAAGTAAAATTCTCCTCCCGTCGTCTCCCTTCTCTTCCTCTTCCTCTTCCTATCAGCTGGGCCAAACCTGTCCACTTCCATTGACTGTTTTTTTACTCCTTTTTGTATAGCCTAGGTTTTTCTTGCCCTTGTTAAAGATTACTTTTAAATTCAAATGAATTTATTTCTAAATATGTATGTGTTTGTATGTACACACACACATGCACACACATATTTTTTAATACTGTATCTCATGAGTTATTGAGGTGTGCAGGACTGTTTGCCTCTGTGGTAAATGGCTCCAAGTTGCTATGCTGTGTGAATTATGCTTTGGTCAGTTCGTATTCTCCATGCTTTAAGCAGACAATCAGTAATCTTGCTGTTTTTAATGTGCCTGCTTCTAGTAATATTCTTTATCTCCCAGCTTTTATTTGCTGCATTTAATCTGCTGTGGGTCCAGAAAAAAAGATACCAATAGATTTTAGAATATGTTCCTAACATTATACATTTATAATTACCATATATCATCATATGAATATGGTCTGTGGGGATCTCTTATGAATGAAGTACCTGAAGTTTAGTACTTGGAACTAACAGTTCTTTTGACTGTTGAGGGCCCTGTTTTGTTTATTTTCCAGTTCTCAGTTATGTTCTGAATAGCTGAGGCTACTGGTAAGTGGCTTCTGGTTAAGTGAGCTACATTAATCTTGCAGCTAGACAGGTTGGATATTAAGTTTCCCTTACTTGCATCCAATTTGTACAACGCGAGAGGCTTCTGTATTTGGGCAACCACAGGAACTCCCCTCTCTTTCTGGGTGTTGTTTCACTGAATTTCCTTTCTCTGCTTTGCCATTTCTCTCTTGCATGCTTCTCTTTGTCTCTAAATTGACAAGTTTGATATCCTTGAGAGAGAAGGGGAGAATAAAGCCTAAAAGAACTTGTAGAATTTTATTGCCCGCCTTACTGTCATCTGCATACCTCTCCCCTTCCTTAATACGCATTTATGTTTTTACATTTTTTTCCTGCTGCCCCCATGTTAATAGAGAAAATAATCTCACACAATGATTCTCTGCCCACCTGAACTTGACATTGGCTCTTCTCTTCACCTTTCTATGTAGCTCTTAACCTGATCTGCTCATCTCTGTCTCCTCCTCCCTGAGTCCCACATTCTTTTCCATCTCCTGCCCCAGACCTTCAGTCTTTACTGGTAGCCCGGGATAGGGTATGTGTGTTGAGGGATAGTCTACGCCCACTGAGAAGTAGATGTGGGGTAGCGGGGCAGGCAGATTCCCCCCCGCCCTCCTGTCTCATTGCCACCTTGCATCAGAATAGGAGATTGCGAGGAAGGAAGAGTGTGTTCAAATACCTTTTTTTTTGGGCCATGCCGTGTGGCTTGTGGGATCTTAGTTCCCCGGCGAGGGATTGAACCCGGGCTCTCAGCAGTGAGAGCGAGGAGTCCCACCCACTGGGCCGCCACGGAAGCCCCCTGTTCAAATATCTTAATTTGGAACTCTGAGAACGTTTTTTTTCTCATTTAGAATTGATAAAAAGAGTGTTCGGACTTTGTATAACATGTGGGAAAATGGATTTAGAGCTCTAACATCCAAGAAAACTTTTAATTACAAAGCATCTGTAATGCATAATTGGTAGCCTTTTGTAAGGGGTAAATTCATTTCCTTATGGCAAGCTTTTTAATAAGCACATTTTTTGTACTTCACACATGGTCAGTTTTCTTCCCCCGTTCTTTCTACTAGGAATTTCCATTTTTTACCTTGACGGCGTTTCCTCCTGGATTCCTCGTGCATGTCGGGGGAGTTGTTAGTGCACGCTCTGTGAAGCTTTTGGATCGTATCCACAATCCTGGTATGTTCTTTAGAAGTTTGTTTTCGATGTTTCATTTACTTACATTGTGATTATTAACATTGATTTTTATAATTTTTTAAGCCAGATCTATCCAGAAAGAAGAATGACAAAGAAAGTATGAACTGACGCACGTTGCTCTAAAATATTTGCAGTAATCTTAATTAAAAATAATTAAACTAAGTATATATTTTAGTTAACGTTTGTATGCAGAACAAATCTTGATTCATCTTTGGCCAAGGTGTATGTATCACTTTGAGGGAATCCTTAAGTCACTTTTGAGTCAGCTATTATTTTCTTTGACCCATGCAGATAACAAATTTTACAATTTGATCATTGTGGCCATTAGCTTAAGATGTTAATTCTTTTCACTAGCAATAATTCTTTATGGATTTTGAGTAATTTCCTTATTCATAAAAGAAGTATTCTTTTAAAATGTAATTGTAAACATTGTGTAGAGTACCGTAAGAGTTTAAAAAAGGCAACTATTCTCTTTGGGTCCTTGGTTTCTTTTATGTAGCTATTTGTTCCATATAAGTGAACAAGAAAAAATAACAGCTCACTTCTTTAAAACACGGGGTCTTGATTATAAAAGAGAAGAGGCATGGAAGTCCTAGTAATTTCAAGCCCTTGGACTAAAAATGCTTTGATGATTTTGCTAAACCTAAAATAAGCATGATAAGTATGGTAGGAACTTTCCTATGGACTCTGTTCTCACATCTCTCATTGACTAGATGCCCAATAACTTGCTCAAATCACTTATTATTTTGATGACATACCTTAAACCTGAAGTTATATTAATATTCTTACTTGGCACATATCAGATATGTTTTTGAAAATTTTAAATTGTCATTTCCAGTAACCTCTTCCTGGGGCTTGTACCGACAGCTATATAAAAAAGAAAAATGCTTTGAAATTATTGTATGCAAAACACAAATAGTGATTTTGAGGATACAGAGCATTACCATTCCTTTAGATTTTTAAGAAATTTAATCTGTGTCCTATGGTTTAATGTCATTTGAGTTAAGCAGAATGGAATTTTTCTAGACCCTGAACAGGATTTCAGAAAAGCAAGACTAGCTAGGATTATTTAACTCTAAAGCTGAGCAAATACATCTTTTAAGCACCAGTCTTCTCTTTTTCTTCTCTCGTTTATTTTTTTTTCCCTGTTCCTTACTTTTTGAGTCAATCTAAGATCTTATCTTCATGTAGTATTTGCGTATTCTGCAGTAATTAAAAGGCATGTTTAGACTGAGGCCAGTTTACTGGATTGAGACATTGAGGACTATGCCAAGTTTCATATCTATGTGTTTAGGAACTTGAATTATTTGGAAAGTGCAAGGAAATACTGAGTTAATACTTGACATTAACTGGGTGACCCAAGGCCAAGTTACCTGTGTTTCTGTGGACCCTTGACTCAAATATTTTGATAGACGGCACCTACCCATGGATCTAGTAGCTCCAAAAATTCAGGAATATATTCAGTTGTTGGTGATGTCTTCTGTTTATTGAAAACATTTTGATGTCATCATTGCTTCCACATACTCTGAGTAAGCTGTAGAGTCTGGGAGAACATATGAAGGTTACTTAACTAAGTTTAAGTAGAGAGCCATATTTTACATGGCATTACTTAAAAACAACAACAACTGCTTTTGGGGGTTTTCCATACTTGCCAGTTTATTCTAGCTGTGTAAGAAATGTAAGAATCCAGACCCAGGGAAGAAAACACAAATCCTTCCTTATTACAGAATATATTTTGTGTATTGTAACTACAGCTCATCCATTCTCTTCCTTTCCTTCTCTATCAGAATATTTTTTCAATTCACATGGAGAAATTCTCAGTTACTAATGTTTTATTTCCCAGAAGATTGTGGGCATATACATATAAATACTTTAATGTTATGTAAGTTGTATTTCAGTTTTGTTTTATTTTCAGTTAAACACAAATCAATTACATAGTCTAATGGTCGAGTTATTATATTATTTTGATATAGTTATCACATTCTTTGCATTGTGTTTTTTGTATGTGTATTATGCATTAAAAAGGAACATTTGCTTAACATTTTCTTAATCTCCAGGCCCCTTAAATAATTATTTATGAAAAAAATTTTAATTTTGAAAAGAGCTGAATGTTAAAACTCAGTTAGCATCTACCATAATGATGTTGTATTAATTTTATGACACTGAGTTACTCTGCCGAGAGAAAATTATGATGGATGAGGTGCATGTGCTAATGTTAAAAGTGCTGTATTGGACTCTCAGATGAATCTTGCAGCTATTTTTTGACTAGTGAATATGGGAAATTTTCTTTTCACACTGCGTGTAAAAGGAAAAGTCTTAATTTTAAAATCACAACCACCTACTATATGGGTTGTTATTTTGGAGTTATTTCTTTTAGAACTTCCTCTTTTTAAATATTAAGCAAACAGGGTCATACAATAAGGGAAAGAGTGGGGTGGTTTTGAAAAGGTAATTATCTTTAATTAGACTTTAGTTAATGTTAGATTATGATAGCATGTTCCTTCTTCTCTATCTATTTCTACTTCTTATTAACTCTGCTGTCTGTGTCTTTCTAGTTCCTGTCAAGTGGTGTTGTCAATTGTGTTCTTATTTGTAGTGTTTTTTGTTTTTTTCTTACTATTCTGCACCTAAAACTGATCTACTAACTTGCTGTTTTGAACTCAGCCTTTGTCGGAATTATGGGTAACACAAGATCTTACAAACTGCTAGACTGGAATAGTTTCAATTCAGGTATTTTAATGGTCATTCAGTACTACATATGCTGACAAAAATTATGGCAGCTCAGTGAAGTTTTTAGAAATGTTCTAGATTAAATAGGCTTAATGTCAATTCAGTTATACAGATACATTTTGCAATACATATGTGATAACTTTTGTAATCTCCATGGAAATGGCAAACAAAAATGTGTTAACTAAAATGAATTAATCAAAACCATAGAAATACCATAAACTATGAATGACTTCTGTTAGGTGATTAACTTTCAGAATGATAACTTTAAATTATATTTATTACATTTTGGACAGTTTTTTCATATCAGGTAAATGACACTGGCATTAGCTTTGTGATTAAGGAAATATTAATTGTTAAATGTATAAGTATTAAATGACTAGTTTAATAATCGTAAAGTATATTTAAACTTCAATTGAGATTTGATTATAATATATTTAGTGTTCTATAAATATTATAAAAGTATAGCTTAGCATTTTTATTTATAATTCTAGAATGTTCCAAAATTTGGTAAGTAAGAGCAGATTTTGGGGGGATTAACAGCTTTCATAAGCTTTCCTCCTTCCTCTTCGACATGAGGATATATTTTTTCTTTTTAAGTAATTTTACATATGAATATAGTTTGTAGCTTTTAAAGAAACTAAACTAAGATAGCTTTACAGCTGATGATGTGGTTTAGAGTCAAAGGCAATTTTTCTTTTTGTTAAAAGCATGTTCTGTTAATATAAATATCTACATTTTTATGTTATTTCTATTTTAGATTTAAATTAAATACTAGAGCCATTTTGATTTAGTATCAGAAACTGGTATTTTCCTATAGAACTTTTTCAGCTAATTGCGTCAGAAAGTACATCTGTTTACAGAGAAACAAAAACAGAAACACCAGGAGGCTTAGCATTTGAGATAATATCCCATAATCTTTTCAGTATTGTAAACTTTTTTTGTTCTTAGGAGTCCAGGATGTAAGTTCTGATGTAAGTAGTGCATGTTTGACTATGAAGTAACTCACGTTCATCATGTAGATTTACCTAAAGTCAGTCTAGTACACAATCTGATCAAGTCCAACCTTTGCAGATTTAGACCGATCTCAATTGGTAAATCTTTGGGGAAATTACCTCTATTTCCTATCCAAGTTTTTGCCAGCATGTTATCACATTGATTAGAATTAATCATTTGTAATGTCATGCTTTATACTTAATTTTTAGTGAGAAATTAAAAATACCCTGCTGGATTCATTTAATAAAAATAAGAATATATATTTAAAACATAGGCAGATTAGGGTAGTGGGCAGAGAAAAAGGCTAATTGCATAAGTACAGGACATTGAGGGCATAAATCATTAATAATTTAGGGAGCCTGAAACCTTGTGAGGGCACATATGTTTAGAATGAGAGATGTATTAAATGATAGAACAGTTTTGGAAAAGTGGAAAAGGCAAAAGTTAAATCTTGTAGACACAATAAAGACTTTGTCCCATGTAAGCAGAATTACAGAATCTGGCGAGGAAAAACATGGTTGAGGAAGCAGTATATCTTGCCATCATTTAAAATAAAGTCCAGTAGTAAGTATAAGAAAGAAAAGGTGGATATGTTACAGTGTATTAAAAGATGACGCTTTTAGTTTAATGCGCTCATAGTTGTATGCTTTTGATTGAGGTGTTAGAATCGTTTGATTCCAATAGTTGGCACATATTCAGAAACCAGGTTTTTTTGGATACTAGTTTCAGAAAAATAACTTGATAATTCTGAAAAAAAGTGATCTATTTGGTAAATATATTCAAATCATTTATATATTTTTCTCCATCATTAGGGAATATTTAGCCACTCCTGTCCTGTATTACCATAGAAAATCAAGAATTGACCACATCAGTAAGAAAAGTAGTTGTTGATACAGTTTCTATTAATGCTAGAAACTGCTCATCAATATTGTATTTTCTGGACCCTCTGAATACCAGGTGTTAGATGCCTTCCAAGAGAAAAGAGAAGGGAACACATGGTAGTCAAACATACTTACTAATTATTAGACATTCCTATTTCGGAAACATTAAAATGTGGAAAAATATAGGAGAACATTTTATATCACACAATAGTATTTCATGAAATACGATATATCATGCACACATTTATTAGAATTTATTTTTTGCCATACAGTTCACTAGATAATAGGTGTGCAAAGGTGCCAGTCGTCCTATTTTCAGAAAGCTCATATTCTGGGAGGATAGAAGAATATGTAAATGGATTACTGTGTGTTATGGAGTGATACAAGATACAGAGTTAAAGAGGAAGGCAGGATTAACGCTGTGTGGCAGGGAAGCTTATAGAGGTGGTAATTCTTGAGCTCAGTGTTGGATGGTATATGGGAGATTCACGCAGATTTATATTTCAGACAGTGTATTTGGAGCCATGTTAATACATTCTGTGAATGTAGTTCTGAAACTTCAAGCATGTGCAAAACAATATCCTAGCCATTACTCATTCGATGATGTTTATTACATAGCTACTTCATACTTATTTTAAGTTTTTTGCCATTAATTTAGAATGTCTTTGTTAGTTTACCTTTTTTTTCCTGCCCCCATTTCTCCTGCTTTGTTGTCTTAGTTTGTGTTAACTACAAGTGATAGAAAATATTTTTATAGAGCAGGAAGAAGGGAACTCAGTATCTGAGAATTTATTTAAAAATTATTACCTTTTCTTACCTTGTTTCTTATTTTTTTGGCCTAGTAACAGACTTTGAGAAAGACAAGATGAATCTTGCTGTTAGGAAGGAGGATGTAACATTTGCGGATCTGTATGTGACATGCCAGGAGCAGGAGGTGCATAGGAATAAGACAGGGTAGCCCATGACCACATTTGCATTAAATCATTGACTAGAGGTTGGAGAATGGATTTAAAAGCAGCAAGACTAGAGACAGGGAGCCCAGTTAGTAGACTGCAGTGGTACTGGCCAGATAAGTGACCTAGGATTTGGTGGTAATAGGAGAGCTAAAGGTTTATAGTACACTTACTATGTACTACATACTCTTCTAAGTGCTTTATGGTAGTAGATCATTTAATCCTCAAAACACAACCCTGACATAGGCATTATTCCTATTTTGTAGATGAGCAATATGAAATGTAGCAGTTTCCCCAAAGTAAAATAGAAAGTGACTGAGCCAGAGTTTCAACCTTACTACTTTGGCTTCAGGACTTAAACTCGTAACCATAAATTTACGAACTATTTATAATGTAAAATCCACAGGACTTGGTGATTAGTAGGATGTGGTGAGTGAAACAGGCTCTTGGCAACTTTCAGCTGAGAGAGAAAGATAGATTATGGTTATTCCACATGTCTACAAGTCTGACATCTCAGGGGGCATGTGGAAACTCAAGTCTATTTGAAAGTTCAGTTGTAAACTTTTAAGAGTAAATTTTCATAGCCCGAGCTTATTGTTTCTCAGATGGCTATGATCTTTTTTTTTCTTCTGAGTTTACCACTAAAATTATTTCTGAATAGCTCACACATACATGTTTCTTAATTAGTAATAGTCTCAGTGAGTTGAGTAAAATTTGTTATTTTTTCTTGTGTAGGATGCCTGTCAGCTTAGATAATTTTTTCAGGAAGTGACAAGAGGAAATATAAAGTAGTTATATAATGTGGTTTGAAAAGTACTAGTTTGAAATAGCTTATAAACTTAGAAAATATTTTTAAGAGTGTTTTTAAGTCCTGAGTTAGTAAAACAAGGTGTTTGAAACTAAGTAACTTTTCTTTTGTTTCTGAGAATATTCTAAAAAGTTTTTTTTTTTTAAGTTTTAGACAGATTGTAGATTTTAAGACATTAGGCTGAAGATTTTCTCAATCTTATGGTAAATGAACTTTGGCTAGTGATAATGCAAGCTCTAGATTAGTGGTCTGAATTTAGAAAATATTACTCTTTTTTGTTAGTTTTTAGAACTGTAGTTGTTTAGAAATTTTACTTTATTTTGGGGGCAAAAATTAATAGTTAAAACCTAAGAAATGTATAGTTACTGCTTTAAAGATATTTAATTTTAACAAAATATGAGTCAGCTGATATATAAGGAAATATTTATAGAATATACATATCAGTCTGATCATGCAAATATTTCTTCAGTGGTTGTTTGTGGAGTGCCCACCATGTCTTGAGCACAATGCTGGGGATTGGGAACACCAGTGTTCATCCAGTGTAAATCCTCATCCTTTTTACATACCTGGTCGAGGCTTTTTGTTATACTATTTTGCTCTGTGAGTGTGTGTGTGTGTGTATGTGTTAGTTAAATGGAGATAGGCTTTCTTGGAACTTGAATTCTGCTGATAATCTCAGCAATTATTATTTTTCTATGTCTGAGAGACACTCATGAGCAGCTGTGCAAACTAAGCCTAAAGTAGTTAAGCAGCTTTTGGTTTTCAGTATTTTAATAAGGTTTTCAGGAAATAGATATATAGAGTTCAAGAAGGCATAAATATAGCATGCGTGACATGTGAGCTTTTCTTTATAATGTGACATATAACTGTAATACATAATTTTCCCTCTATACATAATGTAACGATATTCATTACTTTTCATTCTTTACTGTTAAAAAAAAAGTCAGATGGGTAATCTCCTTAAGTGTGAAATTTCACTCTTTTCATATATATGTATATGTAAAGTGTAACTGGATATTCTGTTACATTATTTTAATGTAACATGTAAATGTAATATATCATTCTCTCTCTGTATAAAATAATGTAACTGGTCGCCAGTTACATTATGTATAAAGAGTGAAATTTCACAATCAAGGAGTAGATTACGTATTTGACTTTTTCTTTTTTTTTTTTTACAAATAGTAAAGACTCCAGTTTGATCCAACATGGATTGTATCCCAACCACCATCCTAACATTCTAAATTACTATGTCTTGAAGTTTTCTCTGACTTGCACATCACTTCTTCTATAATGAGACTCTTCTTTTTAGTCTTTACTGAATCACCATCCAGTTTAAGGTTGTATACTCCCTTGAACCTGAACTCTCTAATTTCTATTTCATTAGGGGAAATATGTCTTCTTCAAAAGGTTGTTTTGGGTTGGAATATTAATTTCAGGTATTTGAGAATGTAGCTTTTTGTGCTGTCCGTTTACAAGATACACTATCATTGTACTGAAAATCCTACCTAACACTTCATCTTTCTTGCTTATTTAAAAATTAGATTGAATAACTATCCATTTCCTATTTTTCTTTCAACTAGATTAAAAGATTCCCAAGGACAGAGTTATTCTCTTCTAGAGCTATATAAAAATAGAACTAAATTGAACACTTTAGGTAGTCAGCGTTTCTTAGTTGCAAGTGTGTAATTGCCTAAAATCTCAAAGGGATTCAGTTTTATAAAAGCATGTTATGTTGAGTTGTTCATTTCTTTACTTTTTGAGGTGTAAACTATTACTGTCATTTTAGGAATCTTTACCAGTGTCACCTGTACTTCAAAAACAAGATAAAATGCTAAAACGATGGCAAGATATCAAGCTATGGCCATGCTCTAGACAAGTAACAGTAGTAAAGTGAATTGACTGTGGTGTCAACCCAGGCATGAAGACATTACCCCTAAAAAAGGCATCAGTGAGGTCTAGAGCTCAGTTCATGCCTACGATTAAAAGGATATAGTAAAAGATTTGTGATATTAGCAATGAAGAGTTTTGACCCTTAGAAGAAAAACATAAAATAGTATGAAATATAGTTTGTATAAATATATAACTTTTAATATCTCCTAAAATGATAATCTTTTTATAATTATAAGTAATTCTATAGATTATTGGGAGGAGCATGGTATTTAAAGTGAAAATATTTTTTTCTTGACATCTCTGAAATGTTTATTTGCAACCCTCGCATCTCAGCTGTATATCCTTCAAGTGACCAGATTGTATCCAGTTTCATATATGGCATGTATAGTTGCCAGCAAATTTTTAAGCCAGACTCTTTGTTTTGCCTTTTATATTAGTATGGTAAATCCTTAGTTTTTACTTTTGTAGGGTGAGTAAAACACTTCAAATTCACTAGTGTGTTTGCTGTAAGAAATGTAATTAGCTGTTTCTAAGCTTTAAAAATTCCATTAATAGGGATTAAATACTATGCTATTTCTGAATTTTCAGTGGTAATATGTTAGGCAACTATGATATTTCTGAATTTTCAGTGGTAATAAGTTAGGCTGAGTTATGATTACTACTTGAATTTTCTCTGGCTCATCTCTGGCATTAAGTATAAAATAGGCTTTGAAGATAAATTTAATTTTTCTGTAATATTAAATAAATTGATTTATCCTAATTTTATCTTAATTAACCCCTAAATTTAATAGCCAAAAAGTTCCTTTGACTTCTTGCTTACAGTTGTAGGTAATTATTGTTAATCCAATTACTAGTTTGTGATTAAGTGCTCCCTACTGTATGCTTGCCTTGCTTTCACCTAGAACCTAGGGCCATTACTTTCTGTAACCATTTCAGTGAGCTGCCATAGTTTTCAGTCTGTACTGTCACCTGATCCAAGCATGCGCCAAAACATCCACTGTTTCTGGCTCTTGTCTGCTGAATCTGCTTTGCAAAACCCTTCGTTCTTTGAGCTTTTGCTTTAGCCAAAAACCAAATTTAAGAAATTCTTTGGAGTGTGGACATATGCCATTTGCTTCCTTAGCCCCCCTGTTATGTAACTCTTTAGCTTTTATTAAGCTTGTAAATACTTTATTAAGTACAACAGTGGCATCCCCATGTGTAATTGTGTGGCTCATGTGTCAAAAATAAAGGCTGCTTGTGAACTTGTCAGAAGAGAATGAATGCTCTACTTGCGCTGCATTCAGCATTTTTTCTTGTTTTTTTTTTTTAATCAGCCACTTATTCTTTCATAGTGTTTGGTTTAATTATCTGATTATTTTATGTATTATACCAAGGTAAGTCTGATGTAAAAAAACTTTGTATTCTCTGTGGTTACATGTATCTCATAGTAATTATTATTACATATTTTTCCATTTAGGCATGCTGGCCTTTCTAAATAAATAGATCTTGAACTTAAAATAAGTAACTTCCTCCATTTTTCATTAATTTAAACAATATTGTGGATTACTTCCTGTAAAATTCATTTTCAAAACAGAAAAGCTACCATGTATTACTTGCAGCAAGATGTAGGCAAACCTAATGTGAGAAATCTAAAAATGTAGTGTACGATTATTTGGTTTAGCAAGTAGTATTGTAAACTACTGGGATGATGTAAAAAGTAAATAGCATGTTCTACTATTAAATTTTAGAAAAGTTAGACTTTTTGTTTTACATAGTTTTTCAGGAAAATAATTATTTTCTAAACTGAGATATATTTCTCTTATTTGTGATATCTATTTTCAAAGGATCATAAGTACTTTGATAGATTGAGCAACTACTTGAATAATAGTTCATCTTAATGATGTAAAATTTCCCTATTAGGAAAGGATGATGTTAAATAGATATCCAAATTGGTCTGAAAACATGTATGTCCTAAAAAGAATGGATTTGAAAGTGTATTTGTGCTGTTGACGTCTACATGTCAGTTAGGAATATGAAGAAGTTCTTTAACATAGCAGTGTATGTGCAAAATAGGGCCGCCTAATTGTCTCACACATTTCTTAATTCATAATATTGATTGCTAACACCATATTGTAGTAGTTTCTGTTTCTTTTCCTTCTTTATTTTATCTCGTACTCTGATCTTTTCCTAAGTTTCCTGGAGTTTGCCTTTCTTTCTTTTCTTCTGAAAGAAAGTTTTAAGGTAGCTCTGTATTGGATCCAAAACTTTAAATCAAGAACTGGCTGGCATCATTTGTAGTTCTGGCTTTTATCTCCTCATTTCTCCCCTTTGCTGATCTCCTCCCTGCGGGGGAGATCATAGGAATGTGAGCTATACCAAGCCTTTTAACCTTTCTTTACTTTGCTGTCTTCAGTATTTCACTAGTGAGTATGATTCTACTTATTCTACTTATTTTGAAAAACGTATTTGAAAACTGCATAAGTACTGAAATTCAAAAAGAAGGCTTTTGGATTGTTTGATTTTCAGTCTTAATAGTGCCTTTTATGTGGAAAATTTACAGTAAGAACTTAGCATATTATTTAGAGTTGTTTTTTCTATTCCAAATTGTTCCCAAACGGAAGTGCCACAAAGAGAAACAAATTAGGATATGCTGATTATAGACCGTTTCTTTTTTAAACATCTTTGCACTTAAAAAGTTACTATATATGCAGCTGCTGTTCATCAGTAGTTTGCAGCTAAATGCAAGTGATTAGGAAGTATGTGTGACAGATGCTCCATCTATAATGCTCCATTACAAGCAATATTGGACTCCTTATGGTAATAAAATGCAATTCTGTGATTCTAAAGCATTTTCTTAATGACAGAGCCACTTATGGAGTTACAGTGTTCTATCTGAAATTTGTCCTTATGAACATTAACCAGATTCTTTGTATTAATCTTTTAAATGTAGTTGCTTTCCTTATTTTGCATTGGCCAGTCCCTTTATTTCTTGCCACTTTGCTTCAGGACCCACATCTCTTTAGAAGAATGGCTACAGATGGCTTTCTGCTTTTTCACATTGACAAATCTTTGCCTTGGAAAGAACCCAGAATATAGCGCATTATAAAAAATAGGTACCAGGAAATGAAATCAGAATTTAAGTTAAATTTATGGATATAACTCATAAGGTATCCACTCAGGGAGGTGAGACATAGGGTGTCCTTTTAGGTTAAGATTGGAATCTGGAAACTCTGGGTCTACCTTTCAAGTTGTATCTAATAAAATACATCCCTGTAGATGTCCCTTAAAGTAATAAAGCAAATAGAACTAGGTGGTTTATCTTCTAGCAATCGAGTTTAAAATGTTAAACTTTTTGAGAAGTAGCATTAAATTAAAATGTTAATAAGCTTTTTGAGAAGTAGCATTTTAAAGATGTGAAGTTTTAAAAACTGTTGTAGAATAGTACTTCTTTGCCTTCCAGAGTATGCTTATTTTAACCATTTCTTGTTCAAATAGACAATGTGCTATTGAGTAGTGAACTGATTTAAAATTTATTTTTCAGATGAACCAGAAACTCGAGATGCGTGGTGGGCAGAAATCAGACAAGAAATAAAATCACATGCCAAAGCATTAGGCTGTCATGCTGTAGTGGGCTACAGTGAATCAACTAGCATCTGGTAAATGAAAACAACTTGATTTTCTAGATGCTGTAAGTTACAGATTGTCATCTGAAAGGGGGAAAGCTTTATGCAGATACAGGGAAAAGAAGAATAGTGGAGTGGTCCAGGAGCATGGGCTTTTTTAGAGTATATCACACCGAGGTTCATATGCCAGATTTGCTGCTTAATTAATGTGAAACTTTGGGAAAGTTACTCTACTCCTGTGAGCCTCAGTTTGTACACTGAAGTGGAGATAATAACTGCCTATCAGTTAAGGTTATTGAGGGATTAAATGAGAATATAATACTGGCACATAGCAAGTATTAACTCTAGGCCTACTTTACTCCAGTTTGTGACTCCACTAACTCCTTCCTCTGGGATTTTGGAACCCTTGATCTATTGTAAATGAACTTGCCATGTGTCTTTAAAGTTCATTGTAAACTCTTTCTGCCTTTTTTTTTTTACTAACTGTAACTTAACTTTCTCCTGCCAACAAATCATCCTTTCTAACTCTACCCAGTTAGGAGGGGACTTCCATACTCCTAGTTCTCAATCCACTTTTCTCCTACCTTTCATTTGGATAGCTTCTCCTCCTTAACATCCATGACATTCCACAGTTTAGAATTTTCTACCTCCAAAACTTTCTTCTGCCTTGTTCATTACTGCTTGGCCAATCTCCTCCAGTTAAACAAGGTTATCTCCCTTCTAACAGCCTGGCATTGTACTTTCTCATTCTCAAATCCTCTATCCCCACGTGACTTTCAGCCTTATTTTGGACCTTATTGTCACTTGAAACTGCTTCTCTTTAAAAATTTGAAACCATAGGGCTTCCCTGGTGGTGCAGTAGTTGAGAATCTGCCTGCCAATGCAGGGGACACGGGTTCGAGCCCTGGTCTGGGAAGACCCCATGTGCCGCGGAGCAACTGGGCCCGTGAGCCACAACTACTGAGCCTGCGCGACTGGAGCCTGTGCTCCACAACAAGAAAGGCCGCGACAGTGAGAGGCCCGCACACCGCGATGAAGAGTGGCCCCCCCCTTGCCACAACTGGAGAAAGCCCTCGCACGGAAATGAAGACCCAACACAGCAAAAATAAATTAATTAATTAATAAACTACCCCCAACATCTTCAAAAAACAAACAAACAAACAAAAAACAAAAAAAAAATTGAAACCATAAAATTGCCCTCTTGGATCACAACTTAATATTTTTCCACCCATCCCATTTGCTCATTTACACCTAGTTTGTTTTGACCCTTATCCTAACCAAGAGTTTTCCCAGTTCCTTACATAGGTTCTGACTTTACTTGCTATCTGCCATCCTTGAACCCTACTTTCCACTCGTTCAGAAGTTTGTATTGGATATCATCTAGAAACTGTGTGACCTTCTGCTGTCTTATTTTTCCACCTTGTGTTGGATAATTCTCACTGCCAGCTATTACATGGATAACTCTCTTGTGGTGGTGGTGATCATTTTTGTTGGAGAAAAATGATTAGACTAGTAAATGAGGATGTTACAGAGCCATGCTATTTCATCTTCTGAGGACCCTTTCTTTTCCTTTGCAGACCACGTATTATACCCTTGAACTGCTGTATTCCTATAGTAGCTGTTCTACTTTTGTTAAATGACTAACTTTGTTATGCTTATCCTGCCTTACTCCCCAGGTAGTCTTGCTTATTCATGGATTTCGTGTCATGCACTCTCCGGTCTTAGGGATATGGTTTTAAAAGACATAGTTCTTGCCATCAGATTCACATTCTCCTGGAGAATTATGACAAGTATAATATATTTTATGACAGAGACATCCTAGGATGCTTTAGGATCTCAGAAGGCTGGAGGTTAGAAGTAGGATTGGAAGAAAGTGTTAAGGAAGTAACTGAAGCTTGAACTGAATCTTGGGAGATGAGCATGAGTTATATCAGTGAAGAGAAAAGGCATAGGGAGGGTTTTCAAGGCGAAAAGACTAGCATGTGGAGAAGGCCACAGGTGTAGATCAGTGGCTGGAGATAAATCACAGTTGCAGGAGTCTATAGAAATGAGTTCAATTAATTTACTTAGAAGCTTGCATTCACCTGATACAAATTTCTCTTTTCCCTCTAGACCTCAAAATGTCTTTGTCTTTAAATCCTGTCTTTACTAGTTTTTTCTGTTCTAACCCATCCTACTTACTATTATTGGATTCAGTTCCCTGAGATGCATACCTTGAAATTCACACCTGCTCTTGTAGCTCCTTGATTTGGCGCCTTCTGTGGCTCCCCGTTACTTTTTCTGACGTTCTAAGTGCCCACTTAAACATTGTAAGCCTGGCCTCTTACAGACCATTTCTTTTATATCCTTTCTTCTGGTCCATTTACTCTCTGTTTCCAGCATTTCGTCCCTAGACTGCTACTTTTCTCACTAGCTTTGGGTGATCTCATTCAATAATTATGTTGATTGTTTAATTTTTTTGGCTTTCAGGCTGGGTGGTATGTAATCAAGAGTTTCAAAGAATTCTTTTGAAAATCAGTTTTTATCATACATATAATGATGTACCAAAAGCTCTGTTTAGTTTATTTTGTATTTTATTTGTTTCAGATATCTTTTTATTATTAAGTTTGAATTAAGCTATAACAATATAGATATTTACATAGTTGTGCCTTTAGAATAATTTTAATAAAATTCAGTATACATTTAAAGAGTATTTTAATACAGTTTGATGGGTTATTGCTGGATATTTTGAAACATTCCAGTCTTTATCAGCTTTACCATGTTTTAAAGGAGTCACACTGCTATATTAGAAATAAAGTGCCTTTCCATGGAAAAATAAAAAAATAAAAAACAAACAAAAAACAAAATAAAGGAATCAGTTGTCATTAATATTATGCTTTATCTTTTACAATTTTTAAATAAGAAAGAATTCTTATCCTTTCCATTTTAACAACATTATTTCTGTTTTCTATTCTAGGTTTAGGAGGTAATTCTGTGATACTAATATTTAGTAGAGTCTAACTTTAAATTTAAATTGTCACCCTTGTATCACTTTGATAGTTAACATTTTCCAAAGTTAGATTCCCTGAAAATGTTAACTTGTTTATGTTTTTTTCTTTTGTAGTGAAGAGGTCTGTATTTTATCTGCATCCGGCACAGCAGCTGTACTGAACCCTAGATTTCTGCAGGATGGCACCGTGGAGGGCTGTTTGGAACAGAGGTTGTCATGACAGCTTGGCTTATTTTCCTTAAGGGCAGAGAAGGGAGAGGTTGACTTTCTTCCTCTCAGAGCTGGGCTAGTCCTTCTCTATGAGGGTGGGTTATAGGTGTGCAATTTTGAAATCAGGACCAGGCACTTTACTGATTTTTACTTAATCCATAGCAACAAAGAAGTGTTGGATTCTGCACTGTATGACACATCACTAGTTCTATTATCTTGATAAATTACACATATGATTACCAATCGAAGGATTTCAAATATACATTTTTTTGTTTGCTACAGTGTAGAAATAATTTATTTTATTTGAGTTTTCTCTTCCTTTCCTTTTCCTTTCTCTTACCTCCAAAACAGGAAAAGGTCATGAAACAATTCTCATAAAATTCTTAATTTACAAAACAATCAAAATACTATGTTATCCGAAAATTATGTATAAAAGCTTCAATTATGTTATAAAAGCTTCATGAAATATAACTTTAATATATGTGAAAGAGAAAGCAAAAATGAAAGCATTAGGTAAAATGAGATTACTTTTTGGTTTATTTGATTATTGGTCCCTTTAATCTGTTAGCTTCCATAAATGTCATAAGTATTTTCCATAAAGCGATGAAGTTATCAAATATATGTACAAAAAACTATTAGTTTGGTACCAGAGTTTGCCCAAATAATATAAATTTTAAATACCCCTTGCTCTACACTATGCATATTTATTTTCCCCCGGTATTAATGTATTAGTGTATATTAAGGAAAAAAGCAAAAAAAATTCTGTATGTGATCAAATTTAGAATAAATTTGCAAGTCTCTGTATAGCAAAGAAAGATATGCTAGCTCTGGTAGGCACACAGAAGACCTTGGTCAGTTTCTTCTTTTGTCAGTATTAAAAATGGGTTTTGACCATAATATATTTCTGAGCATTAAAAGTCATGGTAAATAGGAAAGTGGAGGTGGGACATTTTGAAGTATATTGAACAATTGGAATATTCCTTTGAGAAAACTGACTTTGCCAGTGAGTTGTCCCAGTCCTGTCATATAGTTCTCACCTGTGTCAATAGATTCCATTCTTCACTAGATAGAAGCCTAATTAAACAAACAACCTTTCCCATCCAGCTTGGTTGTTTCGGTATTGTGGCTTGGATGGACACAGTGAGCTCTCTTGAATGGCAGACTGATGCAACAGATACCATCCCTACTTGTAAAAGAGGAAAATGTCTTTTTCTTTCTGCTATGAAATTACTAGTGCTTACTAGAGAAAATTTGAAAAATGTAGGAGAGTAGAAGGAAGAAAAAAATTCCCTAGGGTATGAGTATTCAAAGATAATGCCTTTTGTACATTTCATATTTCAAATGCTTTCATAAATTTTAGCACTTTTATTTTTTATTCCTTATGACGTTACACCACTTATGTTCAAATTTCTGTGAGGTGTTTAGTTAAAAATTGCCCCAGTTTTCATCTTTCTGTGTCCCCTTGTAACACATGGGCTTTGGATTCAAATAAACTGGCATAAGAATCTGAGGTCTGCTACTTAGTACTTAGTGTGACTGAGCAAGTTACTGAATATCTCAGCTTCGTTTCAGGCCAAGTGGAACTAGTTTTTGTTGCCCTCTGTTGGGAGTGAGTATTTAGCTATAGTTTTCTTACTTAATCTTCAAAAAAACCCAAAAAAGACCCTTTCTAGGTAGATATTGTTGTTACACTTTTATAGAGGAGGCTCTGAGAGGTTAAATGACTTGCTCAGAGTCACACGGCTCTGCCCAGATCTGTCTGATTCCCCTGTTACTTCAAATAGGCGAGAATGCCATCTCAACAATAAAAGAATACTATCTGGGAGAAACTTAATTTGATTTAGAGGGTTATTGTGAAAATTCAGTAAAATAATGTATACAAAGAATACAGAAAGTCTGACTCTTGATAGGTGTTGTATGAGTTTTCTTTTCCCTTTTTAATGTGTCTACTTGCCAAATTTCAACTTTTAAAGGGTTGCTTTAGATGAAAGGGATTTGAGAACCCACATCTTACCAGAGCCATAGAAGATGTGGCTGTGTGAAAGCTGGGATTTCTCCATGGAGCTTCCCTCTGTTTCCCTTCCTGTTCTCCTCATTTCCTCATATTTAATGACTGAATAAATACTTAATCATTCTAAAATGATTTCATAAACAGCACAATACAACAGACATTTTACAGTGAATGGGGAGGTTGTGGGTTTTTCATTTGTTCTTTATGTATGATGGATATTCATTTCTGAAACACAGGTGTTTTGGTTTCGCAGAAATGCTAAAACAGACATCATAAATTAGAAACTTTAGAGTATGCCTAGCTTTAACTTACATTTTTTCCTCTTAAATAGATTTGTTTTTAACCATAGAATTTTTTCAAATTTTTAGGTTGGTTAAAAAGTTTTTTTTCTTAGGAATTATTTTGTGATTTTATTTGTGTTATCTTTGTCACACAGTAGAAAAATGTCACGCTTATTTGTTTTTATGTTGTATCCCAAAGGAAAAACCATTGGAATAATAGTGGTTTTTGTCAGGTGGTAAGTCATCAAACATAAGAATTGATGCAAAATGACTCTACTTGTATAAGCCTCTTCTTTCATAGCACAGTGCATGGTTCTGATTTCCTGGTCATTTCTTATCAGTCATAGTGGTACTTAACTATGGTCGAAGTTGTGGTGTAGTTTGTATACAAGTACTGGATATGTAATGTATGTTTTTGAAAAAATGCATAGAATTTTCAAGAATAACTTTTTTTTTCTTAATGTATTCTTAATAGGCTAGAAGAAAATTTGCCTGCAGGCTGTGGATTTTGCCATATACCGTATGATGAACTGAATATGCCATTTCCAGCTCATCTCACATATTGCTATAACTGCAGGAAACAAAAAGTTCCCGATGTTCTCTTTACAACTATAGACCTCCCAATGGATGCAGCAGTTATTGGAAAAGGTTGTCTTATTCAAGCAAGGTATGTTTGTGAAGACGGTATTTGGGGTCCTTGAAGGAGTATAGGGTATGGAGTCAAATAGACGTATTTTCAAATATCTGCTCCTTCCTACCTGTGTGATCCTGTGCAGGCGTGGCAATTCTATCTGAACCTCTTATTTTACTGTATGGAAAATATGGAGGAAAAATACCCTCTTTATGAAACTCAGATAAGTTTATATGCAAAAGCAGTTTTAAACATTTAAATTCTGTACAAATGTGTATTATTATGAGGATTATTAATTCACCTGTTGCAGGCTGGGGGTGTGACTCAGTATGCTTTAATGACATTAAATATCTAATACATTGTGGAAATTGACTTTTTCATCTTTTTAAGAACAGTGCTATATGGTGTTTCCTTTACAACTTCAGTTAGCTGTTAAGAATTCCATTTAAAGTGTACTGGAATAGGAAATGCTAAATTGTGGTTGGCACACAGGAAACAGCTGCAGCTATCTAGGTCACCAACAACTGCCAGGCTACCAAATCCATTGAGCATTTCTGTCCTCATTTTACTTAACATCTCAGCAATAATCACACACTTGATCATTTTCTCCTTCTTGGAACTTTTGACTTCACAATGCCACACCTCCTCCTTTTTCCTACCTTTATGTATAGTCTTCAGACTCCTTGTTGATTCCTCCTCATTTCTTGTTCCTTGAGAGCTGTGAGTTTGGACCCCCTTTCAAAGCTTTCTCCCTAGTTGAACTTGTCAACCCCTATAAGTCTGTATGCTGTCTGTAAGTCTAGGACTCCCAAATTTATAGTTCTAGTCCAGAACTTTCTTCTGAGTTTCAGACCCATATACTTTCCTGTCTGCTTTACACATCATTTTCTTAGGCATCTCATACTTGTTCCAAATTGAACTGCTGATTTTCTCCATTTCTTTCTTTGGTCTTTTCTGTTTTCATAAGTGATACTTGCTGTATCCAGTTCTTCCAGATATGGTATTCTACCTCCCCATATCAAAGTTATTACAAAGGCATGTTACATCTTCTTCTAAAGTATGTTTCTAATCCATTTACTTTTGCTTTCATTCCCTGTTGCATCTTAGACCTTCCATTTAGGATTGTTTTTCTTTTGCTTGAGTTATCTCCTTGAGTATTTTTTTTTGGTGGATCTGCTGGTGGTGAACTATTTTTACATGTCTGAAAATGAGTCTCTTTTATCTTTAAAAGATATTTTGGGCTGGCAGTTATTTTCTTTAAGCACACTGAATATACCCTTCCACTGCCTTCTGGCTTTCATTGCGACTGTTGAGAAATAACCTATTAGACTAAATGTTGTTCCTTTGAACTATGTCTATTTTTTCCCCTCAGGCTGTGTGTGAGCCATTTTATTTGTCTTTGGTTTCTGCAGTTTCCCTATGAAGTGTTAGGTATGGAGTTCTCTTTATCCTAATTGTTATACCTTGGGCTTCTTGAATCTGTAGATTGGTGTCTTTCATGAACTAAAAAAAATTTTAGATTAGTTCTGTGTTTCATCTGTTCTCTCTTCTTGATACTCCAATTAAAAGTATGTTAGACTTTCTCACTGCCTCCTCTATGTCTGTTATTTTCTTGTCTTATGTTTTTAAATCTTTTTGTTTCTTTATGTTATATTTTGGATGTTTTCTTATTTATCTTTCAATTCTTTAATTTTCTCTTCAGCTGTCTTTAATATGCTATTACACCTAATAATTGTGTTTTTAAATTTTTGATAAATCTATTTTTATTCCCAGAAGTTTTATTTTGTTCTTTTTCAAATATATACTATAGTCTTTGATTGATTCTGTAACTGATGATTTTAATATCTAAAATCTTTTTTTTCTGTTGTTTCTGCTGGTTATTGTTCATTGTGTTTTACTTGCTTTGACTCACAGAAAGTTGCAAAAATTGTACAGAGTCCTGTGTACCCTTCAATGAGCTTCCCCCATTGGTGACATCTCATGCAACTGTAGTATAGTATCAACTAGGAAATTGACATTGTTATAATACTGTTAACTATGCTACAGACCTTATTCAGTTTTACACTTCTTTAAACTTGCATTCATATATGTATTTGTATATATATGTATAGGTCTATGCAGTTTTATCCCACAAATAGATTTGTGTAAACCACCACCGCAGTCAAGATACAGAACTGTCCCACCACCGCAAAAGAATTTCCTTATGCTACCTCCTTAAGTTTGTACCCGGCATTGCTCCTTGCCCTGGTCCTGTGATGCTTTTAGGAAGATTTTTAAAGATATAGTTTATTCAGTTTTTTTTTTTTTTTTCTGTTTTAGGTTAGAGGGGATTAGTCTTCATCAGCAGTTCTCAGAGTGTGGTACCTAGACCAATAGCATCACCATCTTTGGGGGACCGTATAGAAATGCAAATTCTCAGGTCACGTGCCAGACCTGTTGAATCGGAAACTCTGGGGATGGTAATTGTTTTTTAACAAGCTCTCCAGGTGGTTCTGATGCAAGGCAGAGTTTGAGAACTATTGGCCTAAATAGCCTGGCTTGCCAGTTCGGGGATCTTTCCTTCATCTTCACAGCTACCTGTTTTAGTCCAAGCTCTCATTGTCTCTTACCTAAATTTAAGCCTTTTGTCTGCCATCCCCACATCAGTTCTCTTATCTTTACTCCATTCTCTGTGTAGCAGTATAAAAGATGTCCTAAAATATACTTTGGATTGTGTTACTATGTAAAACCTATGTGGGGGTTCCCATTGCTGGCAGAATAAAATCAAACGCCTCACCATGACCCGAAGCCCCTAACATGCTCACGCGCATGCTTAACTGCACCCTCATCTGTGCTGCCCTCACCCTTGCTCACTTCACTTGACCTACAGTGGTCTCCTTTTGTTTCTTCTAATATGCCAGCTCCATTCCGTCATTGTCTTTTTCCAGCACTCTCAACTCCATCGTGCTTTTAAGATTCCAGTTCAGGTGTCGTCTCTGCTGTGAGGCCTTATGTCGAGTTACTCTCACTTTTCTTCACCTGGTTTATTTTCTGCACAGACTGGATTCTTAAGCATTATCTGTGGTTGCCTTGTTTCTTTGTTTATTCCTACTCCCCTCCCCTCTGCCCCCACTGAAATATAAGCACGAACAGGGACTTTGTGTTTTATTCATTGATCAGTGCTCACCACCTAGAACAGTGCCTGGCACATGGTGTACACTCAAGTAGGCTTTGTATTCTTTTAATGAGTAAATTAAGTTTTTTCCTTTGCTATCCACCCATTATATGATCACAGGGAGTTATGAAGCCTAAGATGCAAAATTATATTCTCTAGTGATTTTGATCAGTATTTATTTCATTTCTAGAGATTTTGAGATTTTTTTCCTTTTTATTCAAATAGGACTTTTAGCAAAAGTATGTACAGTGAAAAAAGTGACAGAAAAGATTATTGATAAAACTTAAGAAGTCCGTTTGAAACAAGTAAATGTTTTATCAAGCACACTTTTAGAAACTTTAAAAAAATTGGACATTTCTTAAGATTGTACCAAGAACACTCTCCACTGACTAAATTATTTTCCTTAACAGGTTGTGTCGCTTAAAAAAGAAGGCACAGGCAGAAGCAAATGCCACAGCTATCAGTAATCTGTTGCCATTTATGGAATATGAAGTGCATACTCAGCTAATGAATAAACTAAAACTCAAAGGAATGAACGCTTTATTTGGACTGAGAATTCAGATCTCAGTGGGTGAAAATATGTTGATGGGCTTAGCGGTGAGTTTCGATGTTTTGTTTTTGTTTTGTGATTCCTATAGTTGTAGATTCTGTTTTATGTGATTCAAAGAGTCTCCTAAAAAGACTTATCTAAAGATCTGGCATTAAGACTTTTAAGGCTTTAGGGACATTATAAGAAGTAAAAAAAAAGCCTAGTGATAGGCTTTCAAATGTTTTTATATTTATAAGATTATTATTTGAAATTAAATTAATAAACTATTATATAAATTTATTTATATTTTATACTATTATTATATTTTTGTATTCTGATCATAATTCCTATGGTCAGATTTCTAAGAATTGCCAGGTATAGCTTGTTTTGTAAGTTGGCCACCACTGTTCTGAACTTTATTATTGTTTGTACATTGCTAAAACAGGGTTTCTCCTTCTTGGCACTATTGACATTTGGGGCTGGATAACTCCGTTATATGGAGCTGTCTTGTTCATTGTAGGATGTTTAGCAGCATCCCTGGCCTCTGTCCACTAGATGCTAACAGCTTCCTCACAGTGTGACAACCAAAACTGTCCCCAGACGTTACCAGATGTCCTTTGGGGGACAAAATCACTCCTGAGCGGGGAGGACCACTGTGCCAAAATAATCTTTTGTTTTAATGGAGAAAATCAGTACATGAGAGACATGTGCACCAGTGCTCAGCAGTGGATTGTGCAATAAAATACGTGTGTTTCTGAAGTGCTAATAAATTGTGAGGCAGTGAAAAGCTCTTTATCTCACCTTCATGTTCACCTTGGCTTATTAGAAAATAAGTTCCGACTAGAAAGTTATCAGTGGGGAAAGTGAGAACTGCCTTTTTAAGTAGCCAGAGAACTAGATACCTGCAAAATATTTATGGAAATTCTCTCATATTCTCCACACTTTGCCAGCCAGAATTTTTGTCTATGTCACCAGTACTTTTCAAATTGGAATTCTCTGTCATCTTTCTGAGACATGCATAGATATTTAATTTTAAGAAATTTATGGGGGACTTCCATGGTGCTTCAGTGGGTAAGACTCCGCACTCCCAATGCACAGGGCCCAGGTTTGATCCCTGGTTGGGGAACTAGATGCCACATGCCACAACTAAGAAGTCAGCATGCCGCAAGGAAACCCCGGTGCAGCCAAAATAAATAAAGAAAGAAAGAAATTTATGGAATTTGGTTTCTTTTTCTCAGTATGCATTTGTAGATAAAATGCTAAATTGTTTCCTGCTTCATCTGTTCTTTCTATAAAAGCAAATATGCAAATTTATGTATGTAGGGGATAATTGTGTGTTGATGATTAATTAGGAAATCTCACTTTTTTAACAAGATGAATTTGCAGTGATTAATAAAGGTAATCTGATTCATATTAAAATACTTGATATTTAGATTAACTTGGGGAAAAGAGTGTTAGTTATAATTCACCCATCTAAAAACTAACAAGCTTAGCGAGGGCATAACATAAATGTGTAGTCAGGCTGAATACAGAACTGTAGCTATTGGTGGGTGTCTTGGGAGCTAAGAGCTTGGTTTAGATTCAGAAGTTTAAAGAACATTCTGCCAATTGTAGCAAACACTTTTGATGGTTGAGCCCCAGGAAACTAGTTTGTGACCCTGGTATAATTCTTCAATGCCTGCCTCAAATACTGCCTTTTCTGATTCTTACTAACCTTTTCTTCTTGATCACTAGTGGCACTCATTATAACCGTTTGAGCTTTTGATCTTTGTGCTGTTTTAGCCTGTGCAGTTAAATCTCAAGGTCCTCCTGAGCTACTAAATCTCAAGTAGCCTCCATGATAGCTAATCTCCGACGAGTGCCTCCTGGGTGTCTGGCACTGGGCTGCTCCAGAAAGAACGTAATATTATCTTCACTTTATAAGACGAGGAAACGGATGCTGTGATAGGTTGAGACTTGTCCAAAGTGATATGGTTACATGTACCGGAACTCAGTTTCAAACCCAGGCCTGTCTAGTTCCGGAGTTTGTGTTCTCAGCCATTCTGGGCTGTTGCCTCATTAGTGAATGCAGCTAAGAAAGTGTTAGAGATGGGGCACTATGGCGCAGAAGGCGTTCTGAGCTTGAGCATCAGAGACTGGGTGGTGAGTGCAGTCCTGGACACATGAACAACCCAGGAGAAAGAGCTTCTGGGGATCAATTTCATCTGGTGCACAGACTTCATCATAGAGTACTATAACCTTTCTAGGAAAGACTTTTACAAAATTGGCAATTGTGTAATAACAATAACAACAACAACTCCTCTAACAATTCAAAATACGCAAATATCCAGAGTTAAAAGAATTGTCTTCTCTTTTCTCCATTCTACTCCTTTGATGTTAACAATTTGATGTTTGTACTTTTATACATTTTTTTTTTGCTTTGCTTTCCTTACAGAAGCATATTTAAACATAAATGTACATAGGGGTGTGTGTGTGTGTGTGTGTGTGTGTGTGTGTGTGTGTGTTTTATCTTGTTTTGTATTTCCCCTAATAGTTTTTCAGTACTAATGGCATGTAGTACTGTTACAAAGTCACAATTTAGTAGTTATTTAATTAAATATTTAAAATAAGTCTGTATCAAGTTTTCTCTCTTGGTGATTATGGAGGCAGGATGGTATAGTGAAAAGTTCTTGGTATTTGGAGTCAGAAACAGATTCAAGTCTCTTCCCCACATTTATTGACAGTGTGATCTTGATTAAGTTTCCTGTCCTTTCTGAACTCAGTTTCTTTACTTGCTTTGCATGTTTCCCTTTTACTTTTGCCACTTTAAATGTAAGCTACTCATTCATGAAAAATTTACTTTTCAACAACTTTCAATCATATTTTTTTTTTGCGGTACGCGGGCCTCTCACTGTTGTGGCCTCTCCCGTTGCGGAGCACAGGCTCCGGACACGCAGGCTCAGCGGCCATGGCTCACGGGCCCAGCCGCTCCGCGGCATGTGGGATCTTCCCGGACTGGGGCACGAACCCGTATCCCCTGCATCGGCAGGCGGACTCTCAACCACTGTGCCACCAGGGAAGCCCTTCATATTTTTATAACCTGTTTTTTTCAGTGCAGATTTTTACAATCATAACAAAAAACTTTAAAGTCCAGTTGGGTATGTAGTGAAAAGTAAATCATCCTTTCACTGCTGTCCCCGACCTACCCAGAGTTCTTGCTGAAGTAACCAACCCCTGTTACCAGTTCTGATTTTCTGTGCCCTTCCACATATGTCCTATGCAAGCACTGATGCTAATTATCTTTTTCCTTCAGGGCAAGGACCACATTCCTGAATATGAAAACTTAAGGACTATTATTCTTTAGATATTTTTTTCTGATTATTTCCCCATTATTTTTACCAGTCAGCCACAGGTGTGTATTTAGCAGCTTTACCAACGCCTGGTGGTATTCAGATTGCTGGGAAGACTCCTAATGATGGCTCATACGAGCAGCATATATCTCATATGCAGAAGAAGATAAATGACACGATTGCTAAGAATAAAGAATTATATGAAATCAATCCTCCGGTAAGTGAAATAAATCTCCACTGTGAATATATAAGTTGCTATTTAGATTTTAGTACATTTTTAGGTTCTCTTAGAGATTTTTCTGCCACTGTCTAGATTTGCTCTCCTCATTGCTCGTTCTTTCACCTCCCTTTACATCCATGCTCAAATGTCTTATTTTTTAGGGAGGCTGACTTTGACCACCCTATTTAAAAAATTAACTCTCCTGTCAATTTTTGGTACTTCCTATCCTCCTTCTGTGTTTTATTGTTTTCTGTTTCTCTTACCTCTATGTGTCTTTGTGTGTGAAATATGTTTTTGAGTTTTGTCTACTGCTTGATACTCCCAATAGAATGGAGCTCCATCAGGACTGTATTCCTAATGGCTGGACCAGTTCCTCCTGGTAGTAGCCGCCTGATAAATACTTGTTGATGCCTAAAGAAATGGCCTAAAATGTTCTTTTTTAGTAAAAAGAAAGATTGCTTATCTGTGGTAAAAATGTTCAAGAATACAGAGTCTTTTCTTTCTCATTTTGTAGTCACTGTAATAGGTACCCTGTCAGATTTATCTAGGGCAGGTTAATGTGAAGTGTAAGTAAGATAAATGGATGCGAAGGTGCTGCAGAGGTAGCTGTGTTATGAAACTGTGTGGTTGCAGTCTTATGCAAGGTATGCCCTAGCAATGAACATTGAAGACATTTTTGAAAAACCTTTTTTAAAATAATCCTTTTTTTTTTTTAAAGATAGTTCTGTTACACCAACAACAGGCTGTGTCTTTTACATTTGTGCTTACATACCCACATTCTCTTGATATTCCTGTGGCCAGCAGATTATTTAGAACCTCTGAGTAGCTGTGATCTTTGGCTAAAAAATGGGTGAAGGCTTACTAACCCATATAAGATTGTAGCCTACACTGACCTCAAAAAGATCATTATTGTAACTATCAAAGTTTATTTAGCTAAATAAGTTGCATAGCAAATACATGTATAATATGTGTATTATATAAATATACACATACATAGATACATATATCATATTCCACATTTTACTATGTGAGGCTTTGAAAAATTACCACTGCATAAGATATGAAAGATTAGAATCTTATTTGGGTACATAAATCTTTAATTCTTTATAGGTTATTAGGACTTTTAAATGCTGAGTAGAAAATACCTTCTGAGCTGGAAGGACCGCCAATTCCCTACTAATTGTAGTGTCCTCTTTTTACACTAGATGTCAGTGTTGCCTTGCTGTGTCTGTGACAGTTTCTGGATTAGTGTATGAAGGTTGCTATTATCAATTAAAGGAAATAGCTATGTACTCTATAAAAGGTTAATTAGTCATAAAGGTTATAATTAAATATGGACTATGAATACATTTTACGTACTCCCCTCCCCCCCGGTAGTTTTCTGTTAATATAAAAATGTAAAACCAGACTGAAGCATACAAATATCAAATCATTATGTTGAACACCTGAAACTAATATGTTACATGTCAGTTGTACCTCAATAAAAAAAAAAAGACTGCAGTTTACAAAAAAAACCTAAAACAGAAAAAGACAGTCATATGATGTAAAGCAATTATATTTCTTTTAGGAGATATGTGAAGAGATTATAGGATCACCCATTCCAGAACCTAGACAACGCTCAAGACTTTTGAGATCTCAATCAGAAAGCTCTGATGAAGTTACAGAATTGGACCTTTCACATGGGAAAAAAGATGCATTTGTTTTGGAGGTATTATTGCATTGGACTAATTTCTTAAAGTTTTTGGAAGATAAGATATATATTTTTACAGTCAGGTCCTAAATTGGTGTGATATTTTTGTATCATTACAACTGTGAAAAATATCAAAAGAATATTTTATTATAGAAATTACAACAAACTTGGTAACATATCTTTTGTTTAACAAAAGTTAAAAAAATTTTGGAAAACTTCGTTTTGGAAAATTAGTTTTGGAAAAATTAGTGTTTGGGTTGAAATATAATTAAAATATTAAACTTTTGGAGCTTTTTTTGTAAACTTGGATTAATTTCAATAAGAAGGTTCTTTTCTTTCACTTCCTATAATTATTACCTGCTTTATATGTCATAACATGTTACTATAATTATAACATTTTTACATGTAACACAATAATATAAGCACTGTGAATTCTGAGTGTAGTGTTTTTTTTACTGAATTCAGAGGGTGTAATTGAACTTCATTGTAAAAACGCATCCAGAATGAACTAACTTTCTTGGAGAATAAATGACATGAAAGGTTTATGGAGCCTGTGCCCTCACAGATCTTCTTCCCATGCACTCCCCTGTAGAATAGTTAGCTTTGAAAGGATAGACGATCTTCCTTTGATATTGAAGGAAAGGAAAATAAATGAGGATACTTAGAAATGTTTTCTGGTAAGGTGCCAGTTGAGAGAAAAAATCATATGCCTGGATCTCAGTAAAGCAGGAAGGTGACAGTAGAATTGTATTGGGATGGGATTGGACGTTTGAAGAGTCTAGAATAGTGCCCTTGAATGTGATCAGGATGTCAGCTGTGGGAGATGCTCAAGGCTTAACTGAGGTGAGACTGTTACCTTGTAGGAAACTCAAACCATATGAATTTGTGCCTCTTTCTCATAATCTCTACAGTCTGAGAATGGAGGAAAAAAATGGAGGTTGGTAAAAGGTTAAGGAGTAAAAAGTTCCAGGGTAAAGTTTAGAGCAGTTAGTTGTACTCAAAGTGCCCTGTGATGGTGGCATCAGCAACAGCTGGGAGCTTGTAAGAAATGCAAACTCTGGGGCCCCTACTTCAGACCTAGTAAATGAAAATTTCAAAGTGGGGCCCAGGAATCTGCTTAACAAACCCTCCAGATGAGGGTTACTTTCACTTTGATCCAGAGCATTTTTCGTATTTTCTGATCCAGGGATCCTGGCTAAGTAGAGAACAGAAGTGCTTGGAGTATGGGCAGAAGAGGGCAAGGTGTAGAGAGATGGGGGTTATAGTTGATGCTGGAGATTTGAGTGTAGAATGTTTTGGGGAATACCACAATCGAGTTATGGCCTTGACTGTGAATGGCTAAAGCAAAGTGGAAGTGAAAGTGGTTCTTGACATCTCGGGTGTAAGTCAGGACTTAGATCCCCAATGTACAGATGAATGTCAATATGTGTCCAGTTGGATATGTTCATTACTTATAATTCACAACAGAATATTGTGATGTAGGAAAAATGGAATTTGTACTTATTCTTTTAAGACATGCCTTTAAATTTACCCCTATGTAATTTTATTTTAAAGCAGTTCTGTATTTAGTCAAAAGATTTTTTTAAATTGCACTTTATTAATTTAAACAAATAGAGATAATGATTGCTTGTTATCTTTGTAAATCTTTTGGAACATGCCCTCATAAAGACTTGAGAAAAGGCTCGGTTTTTTAAAAACTCAATATACTTTATAATGTAAAATATTTCATTTAGAAGTATTTATAATTATTGTGGAAAAATTTATAGATACTACAAAAATTTTTTCAAGTTTTATATTTTAACTTAGGGAAAAATGGCCCTACTTTTCCTTGACTCTTATGTTTTCTATTTAATAAATAATAAAAGCGATTTTTAAAAATTTGAAACAATTATATATTTACTACTTATGTGATAGGTTCAATCTTTCATTTTCAGATCGATGACACAGATGCTATGGAAGACGTACATTCTCTACTCACTGATGTTCCGCCTCCTTCAGGTGAACAGAGAAAAATTACCTGGAGATGAGACTAGTTTTGCATATCAGTATTTCAGTTCATAATTATTATAGCACTAACTTTATTTTAACAGCTTTATCAGTGTTACTTTTTGTCACATTCTTTGCTGCTCCAAGATTGAAAACATCGTTTAAAAATATTTACATTAGAACTTAGGTGAACTGATTTTTAATCTTTTTGTTTATGCATTACAAAAAAAACATGGTAATTTATTAACATGGTCTAAAGTTTCCCAGAGGTATAGAGTTTTAGAAAAAAAGAATGAATGGGTCTTAGTTAGAACTTCATGTAATAATTGAAAAATGTTATTCTTTTTTTTTTAAATTAATTTATTTATTATTCATATTTGGCTGCATTGGGTCTTCGTTGCTGCACGCGGCTTTCTCTAGTTGCAGCGAGTGGGGGCTGCTCGTCGTTGCAGTGCGTGGAGTTCTCATTGCGGTGGCTTCTCTTGTTGCGGAGCTCGGCCTCTAGGCATGTGGGCTACAGTAGTTGTGGCACGTGGGCTCAGTAGTTGTGGCTCGCGGGCTCTAGAGTGCAGGCTCAGTAGTTGTGGTGCACGGGCTTAGTTGCTCCACAGCATGTAGGATCTTCCCAGACCAGGGCTTGAACCCGTGTCCCCTGCATTGGCAGGCAGACTCTTAACCACTGTGTCATCAGGGAAGCCCCGAAAAATGTTGTTCTTTAATACAAAAATAAATGAAATGTTATCATATGTTTTCCCTATAATTTATTTTGACAGGCTTTTATAGCTGTAATACAGAAATTATGCCTGGTATAAATAATTGGACATCTGAAATACAGGTAAACCTTTTATTCTTTATTTTAAGCAAATATAGCATATATGATTTTAGCAAGTTTTTTCTTAATATATGTTTTCTTTTCGGCCTCTCTACTGCAGTTAAAATCTTATCTTTTAAAAAAATACCACAGTAGTTATGATTGTTTATTTTCTGTTACAGTATTTAGTTCAAAATAATGAAATGACATGCCATTATATCTCCCCATATTTAGATGTTCACATCAGTAAGAGTAATCCGATTAAGCAGCCTTAATCTAACTAATCAAGCCCTCAATAAGAATTTTAATGATCTCTGTGAAAACTTGCTCAAGGTAGGAACCTTTTGACTAACTATACTTTAGCTAAAACTCCTCAGGATCATGAAATTAAAGAAGAAAAGTATTTATATTGTCTGGAATACCTTACACAGTTGCAGGCCAAATTATTTTTATTTACTTATCAGTCTTAACCTGCCATCAAGTAAAATGCTAAAGATGTCCTCTCCATCTTAATATGCCACACTATAAAAGGAATATATTTTAAGTTATTTCATAGTGTTAAACTTCATAAAAATCTATATTTGTAAATTTAAAAAACGCCTTATTTTTTTATGACTTAGAAATATGATTAAATCTTATTGTCTGCTTAGATATTAAAAATATATTCATAATGAAAGAATAGACGAAACAGAAGTGTTTTACTCTACTCAACTTTATTTGCCATAGTATAATGTACATTAAAAGATCAGTTTTTATAAATTTTTAAATTAAAAGAAATATTACTAATATTTTCTTTTGTGTAGAGCCTGTATTTTAAACTACGGTCTATGATCCCCTGCTGCCTTTGCCATGTCAATTTTACAGTATCTCTCCCTGAAGATGAATTAATTCAGGTAACTAAGGTTCAGTCTGTTATTAAAGAAGATTTCTAACTTTAGTCTGTTTTAATATTATACATTTGCCATAATTAAAGAAGTATAAGCTGCTTTACTTCAAAATATTTTTAAACGTACTAGTATGAGGCAGACCTTGTCTGTCTGTTTCACTTTTGTGAACTCTAGTTATCTGAAGGTGTACTCATATGTATGTTCCAGCGTATGTACACTAGGTGTGCTTCTGTGCGACTTCTCTAGACCCCATCTTTCAGAGAAGGTTGTTGAGCTCTTTCTGGAATACCTATGTTTAGGTATACATGTTGGGCTTAGTTGTAGTCTGAATGTCTGAGTTTATGTGCAGCTCTGGTTGAGAATCTTAACCAGGAAAGGCAAATTAGCCAGTTTGTATAAGTTGTTCCATGGTACTGAAAAAGAATTATAAGAAGCTTTTTTGGGGAATGATTGTTTTGCTAATCATATTGTTTCTGTGATTCTAGGTTACAGTCACAGCAGTTGCAATAACTTTTGACAAAAATCAGGCTTTACAGACCACAAAAACACATGCTGAGAAGTCATTGCAAAGAGGTAAACCTATGGTAGATGGGAGCATAGTTCATGTTTGTCTGTGTTATAATTCAGTGATAAAATATAGAGGATAGGTAGAATAAATAAATGACGTGTTTCTTGACAAGATACTGTCACTTTTTCTGTTTTCTTTATCAAGATAACTGTGTGGATAAGCATATGGCTGATGATATTTTTCACACATGAATAGGTGGTTGGCTGCTATTTACATAGAAAATGCTGCTGTTTTTTAGAGTTAGCTTATAACATTAGTTCTGCAGTAATTTAGAGGCTCCTATCCTAGGAACTCTGGGGAGGTCCTCAAGGCATCTGAGAACCAACTGATGTAGCAAGCACCATGGATTTTTCTCAGGAAAGGTCCCATAGTGTTCAGCAGATCCTCAGAGTTGTTCTTTATCCAGTAAAATTTAGGAAGTACCATGCTTAATATATTCCAAAGAAATGCAAAATCTTAGAAACCATTTGTGTGTTCTGAAAAAAAAGAAGAGGGAAATAGTATACTTTCTAAAATTTAATGACTTACTGGCTAAATAAATATTCATGATTAATCTAAAAATTTTTAAGTTGAATATATCCTACATCTGTAGCATTGAATTAATGTCAGATGTATTAAATGATTATGTGTTCAGATATTTATCAAAAAATATAGATAATAACTGGTTTAAGTGTCATAGAACTAGTATAGTACAAAAAATAGGATAATAATCATCATTAGTGAGTGCTTATTCTTTGCCAGGCACTGTGCTAAGAGATTTATATACATTAGCCTTTCTAAATCTCACAACAGCCCCACCAGAGAAGATAGCAACCACTCTCACTGTCCGCAGGTGAAGGACCCCCATGGAAGAAAGCAAGGACAAACCAACCAGAATTAACTGAGTTGGGGGGGAAATTATATGTTATCCCAGAGTAATTTTTAAAAAATTAATAAGAGATCATTACTAATTAACTTGTGTTTTTCCTGCCTCTCAAGCCTCTACAGATAATGAAGAACTTCTGCAGTTTCCCCTCGAACTCTGTTCAGATTCACTTCCTTCTCATCCTTTTCCACCGGCTAAAGGTTGGTTAAGTAAGGGAAATGCAAGCACAAATACCAGTTTCTAGATCCTTTCTCTTGCTTCTTCACTGTAGGTAATCTTAACTTAATTTTGAGATGGAGATTTATTCTTCATTTCCTCATTGTATGTTTCTTCATGTTCATAAAGGGGAGAGAGTAATGTTCCTTTTATTTTAATTTCTCAAGTAATCTCATCATGACTTATTAAGGTAATTTTTTGTGTGATATTCCATTCTTATAACTCAAATGTATTAAAGTTTTATTTTCAGAGATTTGGATTTCCCAAAGTAACTATTCACATATGGTATATTTTGATATTTATATTATATCTGGTAAATTTTTTTCTAGCAACACTAACCTTCTGCAAAAATTTTTAGATTTTCATAGACAAACAGAATACTTATTTTCTTCAGAAGCTATGTGGAGAGGTTTTGGGTGGAGGTTAGTACAAGTGAGAAAGGGATGAGCTTTCTGTCTTTTGGGTGTCTTGGTTATATTTGAGGAACATTTTTTCAAATGCAAAATGATTGTCCCTTAATTCACTAGCAGTAGATCTACTTAGATCTGTACAATCTTTGGAGAAAAGTGGGAGGTGGTTTTTTCCATTTCTCTTCTGATTTCAGTGCAATTTTTATTATAAAAATTTCAGAATTACTGTACCTTATCTTGTAGCATTACATACACAATAAATGTAGTTTGTGTTTTTTCCTAAGTTTTTTATTCTTAGAAATGATGCTTTTGTTATTTAAAACCAAATTGGCATTTCTAATTTTTCTGTTTTATAATACAAGTGACATTATTTTATGGTTTCTACTTGTCAGTTACTTTATCTGATACCGTATTAGTTATAATACAACATAGTTTTATATTCACATTGCCTATATGTCAATAGAGTCTTTACTAAATCAGTGCAAGGCCTGTGTAGATAAATAGATCTTGTCTCATATTTTGAAGCTGAAAAGAAGCTACTTTCAGATTCTGAACTTTCTAACATGGTAACTGGTTCTTTTTCCTTTTTGTCTAAATTAAAATTCTAATTTAGAACTCCATAGAGAATTTCTTGAAAGAACAGAGAGGAAAAATCAAATCCAAAGACAATCTGAGTTCAGATTTATAACTTAAACATAGCTTTCAGAACAAAAAGCAGAACAATCTAGAATCTTCCTTGAACTGACTAGATAGGATTTTTTTTTAAACACGTATTTTCTACAGAAACTTATATTTAACACAGTGTTAGTTCCAAACCACTTTTAGGTATCACTTTATTTATCCTTACCCAGCAGTGGTGGCGAGGGGGAAACCAAAACCAAAAACCCAGTCAGCAACGACGAAAAGGTTTGATCAATTGCTAACCTGTACAAATATTTATTTGTGGATTTGGGGTCCCTGTTAGTCCAACTTTACCATGTTGTTAATAGCTACTGAATTCTGCAGAGGATTAGATTTAAACTCTGTATATTGGCCATATCTATATTGATAACTTACAGTTTCTGCAGTAGCTTTCAAAATATTTTCAAAGGTAATGAGAACTAGTGCTTTTTGAAGTCATTAGTATATTTTGTACAAATGATACTCTGAACTTAAAAACAAGGAAAGAAGAATTTGAGTAGAATAAGTCATATCTGAACAGTTCCTAAAATATTTGCAATTTATTTTAAGGAGCATGGAGAGGGACCATAGGTGAAGTAGTAAACCAAGAGACCTGGCTTTTCTTCTCAGTTCTGCTACTGATAAAGTGTGAGAACTTGGGCCAGGTAACCTCTAATTAAGCCACTTTTAGTTCCTCATTTGTAAAATGTGAAAGGATTAAGATTCTCTTTAGCCTTTAAATTTCTCTGATTTCTTGAGTTTCTATAGTTTATGGTTCTTCAATTATTAACATGTCCCTATTATTAAAAACGTAAAAGCTAAATTATGCCTGAGGTCACACTGAGCTTCTGTTAATTAATTTTCCAAATAACTTCAAATCAGTTAAACCAATGATTTTTAAACTCTGTTCCTCCAGACCATAGAGTTTCTTCAGAGGTGCCTCATGGCCTTCCAGGAGGCAAGGTGCCGGCGGGGTGAGAAGATAGGTCTCTAGACCCCCTACTTCTGAACTAGAGCAGCTTCAATGCACTACGCTTTATGTATCAGCTTTCTATGTATGATTTTCTTGGAAGAAAGCGTTTCAAAAAATTTGAAAATCACTGAATCAGATCATGCCACCCTTATCATCATCATCATCGCCACCATTTTCAGCTTCATAATGATCAATATCATCGCATCTAATACTAATATATATAAAACTTTAATACTAAGTGCTTAACTATAGAACCTTTGTGCCTTTCCTTGAATGTTACATTTTAAAATCATCAATGAACACTAAAAAGTTTATCTGTTTACTTTTTTTAAAGTCGTGTAAATTGTGGTTTACGTTGCATCCTTATGTATTGTCTTTGCGTCCTCATGTCTTGCCAGGAGAACATGGGCTATGATGTATATATTAGAAAAAGTTATCTCGAAGTGTTTTGGAAAATTTGAGGATAGGATGGGTTTTGAAAAGGTCTGAAAAGTGTAATAATAGAGTGTTATATCATGAAAGTAGTAATTGAACATTGTAACATGAAGGAAGGCTTTGAATAGAGAATAGAAATATCTGGGAAAAGTTAAGCTTAGCAGTTTAGAGGAAATAGGTGGGAGAGAGAAAGGTGAGGGTGAGGAATAAATGCTCAGAGAACTTCTCTACTTTCTTATCTGCAACCACAAGAGGTTTAAAAGTTTACTACTAATACTGATAAGTAAATAAATATATAGTTTTTATAGTTTTGTCAGGTTAGTTAGCTAAGCTGATCGAGATTTATCTTTTTTAATTCTGAAAACTTTGAATACTAATTTATTTTTCATGTTCTTATCACAAATGGGATAATTTATTAAAATTTTTTATTTCCTTTTATGTTGACAGAGTAGTCTCAAGAGCTATGCACAGTCTGTTTATTAACACTTCCATCTTTTCACTTGTAGATAAACCTTTCCTTATCTTTTTGTGTTATTGAAAATGAGTGAGTATTATGTGAAGAAAAGATGCTTCAATAACATGTTTCCTAATTGACAGTGTAGAGTAAGCTTGGGCCTGAATTGTCCATCCATGCTTAATTTTTTTTCCTTCCATCTTTTGTTATATTTGTTACATATTTTGTTTCTCAACGTAACAGAATAGTTTGATGTATGTCTCAAATTCGTGGTTGATTTGGTGTTACCTTGATAGTTACCATGATTTTTCCGATTTGAAATACTAAAACATGCTGAGCCTAAGTAATTTCTTAAAGGACATTATCATGTGATGGTCATCAAAATTCTTTGATGAATACTATGAGGAACAGAGGTGATGTGGCATCACTATAAATTCCTTTTTTTAATGAAACTGTGTTAAGAAAAAAGATGACTATAGCAAATTTTTTATACCACTTTCATAATGTTTTTTCCTCCTCATTAATATCTACATGTCAGCTTTCTGAATATCTGTCACTTCACTCTGAAATGGTTTTTTAAGAGGCTTTAAAAATGATATATATTTTTATGAAATGAAAATGAAAAAAGATGGAGCAAATATAGTAAAAATAGGGAATCTGAGTGAATGTAATCTGGGTGAAAATTTTTTAAAAATCAAGATATTTCTCATGAACAGTAATTAATCTTAAAAATTTTATGCATGTAATTTTTATAAAAGGTTGGCATGTTACTTTAGATATATGTCTAAAGACCTGAATCTTGAGATATTTGAAACCATATTGAGGGACTTAAGAACTTATATTAGACAAAAGTGTTTGAATTATATACCACTATAAATAGATCTCAAATACTTTATAAACCTAATCTATAATGGGATAATTGCTTTCATTAAAATTCTGAGAGTTTAAGGCTATAAAAGGGTTTAATTAAGTCAGTTTTAGTGTTTATATACTGTTGGATGAAACTGTATAGAGGAAAAGTTTTTTATATCACCCTTGTTTCTGTGTCCATTTTGCTTTATGCTGGGGTGGTATCCTCATGTTCAGTGGCATTAGCTATAGCCTGGGAGAAGTTCTTTTTTCACTGAGCAGTTGCTGATGAATAAGACAAATATAGGTCAAATTCTGGATTTCAGTAAAAAAGAAAACAAGTTTGCTTACACCCTCAATATATTATACTCCATAATTAGGTATCCACATTTGAAGCTTTTTTCTTTATTTTTATGGTAGGCTATCAGAATTACTTTTTGTTAAACCAAATTTGATTTTAAAAGATAGTTTAATTTTTTAAACTTAAATGACTTGCCTCACATTATTTTAACTTGTAATTAGAAATATAAATCTATAAGACCTACAAAAGTTAGCTTTTCCTTCTTCCTGCCAACTAATGGTTCTGAATTCTTACAAGTATATATAATTCTTTATGCTAACTAAAAATGTTTTTATGTATTAAGAGTTCATTCCATGTCTGTTTTCTCTCTTATTTTTTTAAGATATATTTTGTCACTGTGACCAAATGGTAGCAACTATGAAAAATGCTAAACTTCTTCATGTTATCCGTGGCCACAGCAGTGAGTGAGGGCTCCTGAAAGGAGAAAAATGCTGAGGGGAAGGAGAATGAGAGGAAAACAGAAGCTAAAGAGTGGAAAATGTGAAAACCTCATCCAAGAAGTGGGAAGGAGAGAAAGAGTTGATGGAGAAGTAGAGATAAGGAATCTTAGCTTTTCCAAGAGCTCGAGGGCAGTGAAATCCAGAGTCAGAGGAAGAGGGAGTGAAAAGCAAAGAAAATTGAATTGGGTTACTGACCCAAAACAAGGATTATTTGGAAAAAAGGATACAAAGGATGGGAGTGAGAGGAAGAGTGAATGATGGGGATTGAAGAAGAAAAGCAAGTGAGTTAGAATGTTGCACACCCGGGGTTGGAAGCTTTAATGACTCAAATAGGGCAGCTAATTGTCTTTTGTCATCTACTGTATGTATTACCTGTGTAGCTATGTAGTTGAATTTTTTTTTTTTACTAGCGGAATATCCAGATCGAAGCAATTTGTGTCTTTCTGTATGCCTTAGTAATTTTTAACTATAATATGGCAATTTCATTATCAATCCACCAGTATTTAAAGACCATTATGGACCAGATTTATACTGAATGTTTATGTACATCATTTGTTTAACTCAGTCATTAAGCCAGATTTTATAGTTATAAGACATAGCTGATCAATGCATTATAGATTGATGGAAGTGCTTAAAGGGACATAAAACCAAATTTTGATCATAATAATTTAAAACTAAGAATGGTTAAACAGGAAAATAAAACATATAGTTTAGAGACTCCAGATTGCATATATTTTAATCTGCCAGAGAACCTTTTCAGAATTTGCAGGAGGTTTTTCAAATTTTGTAATTTTTTTAGGGTGACTGGAAAAGATTATCTCAAATACTTTTTAGTTATTCAAAGCAAAGGTGATCTGTAAATTTTAATGATAGAAAGTAAGTTGTTAGAAGAGTAGTCAGTGTAAAACTCTATCATAGCTAACCCATACCTTTGTCATTGGTTATTTAGGAGAATGGAAGCATCTCAAACTTCGGAAGCACTGACAGGTGTATAATTGAGGGAGGAGGAATTCTTGCCACATTTTTTTTTCTGTTTTTCATCTATATGCTCATTTCCACTAAACTGCTTTAATCTAGGTTAATCCCCCTCCCCACTCCGCTAAGGCCTGTTAAAAATTGCTCAAGTGTAGTAAGAAAATAGTCAATCTGCATGTTCTGTTTGCCTCACTAACTTTCTAGGGTTGTTTTTTGAGGGATAGCAGGATTATCAGTAACTGGTGACTTCTTAAAAAAGCAAAATTGTATTCAATGGGAAAGGAAATGCTAAGAGAAGTGGGCTGCTGGGTGGCTTGATGTAGACTGTCTTTGCAGCTACAGTGGGGCCTTGCATATGAAGTATTTGTGTCAAACTCTTCCCCAGAGATGTGCAAATAGCCAGAACTGGGTGCCACCTCCTCAACAAAGCCCAAAGGACTTTTAATAAGATTTTTACCCCTGAGTATGAAATATGTTGTCTTTTTTTAAGTATTGACTTAGAGATTGCATACGGATTTATTTATTCTTAAGCAGAATTACTGCTTTGTCAGTGAGCCAGACAGCTAATATCTGCAGTTCCTTCTCTTGTGAAAAGCCTGTTATTACCTGGGAAGCCAAACTGTAATTGGAAGGAGCAGAGTGACCGAGAGTCTGAGGTCATTAGATATTTGAGGTGTTCAGACCAGTCCGAGGTGCTGACGTCCAGCTGCTGCCAGGACCAGCTCCTCTTGGGCCTTTTCTCTGAGAGAAAACATGAGCATCCTGGCAAGCATGTTAGGAGACGAACCTGCTCTCCTTCAGTGAGGTCAAAAATCTTGTCGCTTAACCATGTCTCTAATTTAAAAGTTTTGTTCTTTTAAAATTTTAATTCAAACACATTCATATTTGAGGGCAGGGAATAAATATTTTCCCTCACTTGTTTCTCCTCTTCCCTACCTTTCGTAAAATTTTTTTTGGAAAAGTAGTAAGTGTACTAAGTGTACATGGTGAAAAATTCAAATACTACAAAAAAAATCACATTGTCCAAAATAAAGCTTCCTTCTCCCTTCGTTTTCCTTCCCAAGAGGCAGATACTCTTTAACAGGTTATTGTCTATCTTTACAAGGATACTCTATCCTTTTTTAAAAACACAAATATTCTACAGATCATTGTATACCTTTGTTTTTTTCCACCTGACATATTTAGAGATGGGAACAGATACCGTCTACATGTTTAAGCTCTTTTCATGGGTACTTGCCATTAAATTATATACAGTTGCTACTAGAGAATTCCGTATTACCAAGATAATATCAAGGTATAGAAGACAATTTTAGTAATTTTCACTTTTTCTTTTAGTTTCCTTCCCATCCGCACATTTTAAAAACTTTCACAGAATACCTAATGCCGACTATATTTTCTGTGTCTATACTTACCGAGGCTATACTGCACAGGACATACGAGAGCTCTGGGACCCTCCTGGGATGTATGAGCCTGGGGTGGGCTATTTACTATCCCAGCTTCTGCACTGGGTCTGTTTCCAGGCTGAGCTGTCCCTAGAGATCTGGTAAGCCTCTGAATGTCAGTTCTGTTCTGGTCTTCCTCCTGTAGGTCCCATCGCTTCCTGGGCTTCCATTGCCCCTTAGGATCCTGAATCAGGAGGATACTCCCTCTAGAACTACAGTCTGAGGGCATGATGGTCAGGGCGCGTCCAGCGTGATCTCCTCATAGCCATTGTGTGGACCTCACCTAGTGATCCCTTTTATCGGACAGTTCTGTATTGTAAGAGGATTGTCAGCCACTGTACACTCTCCAGTATAGCTTGTGGTCATTGCCTTAAAAACTTGGGGGTGGGGTGGGTGCGGGAGATACTTCCATTGCACCCAATTAACAGAAACATTCTATAAATCCAATTTTTGAAAAGTATAACTTTTGCTAATTTAAGAATATTACCAGAAGGTCAACACATTAAGCAGAGACAAAAATACATATATTTACTTAGTTTATAATTTAAAAAAAGACTGGCTGACCCAAATTATTCTTAGTGTCTTTATGTGTTATTTCTATCTTGGCCACACTATATTCTCAGTTCTGAAATTCTTTGAAACAAAAATTCAAATAATGCCAGTGTGGATAGAGCCTGAACGTTAGAAATGGATTATGAAGTTTTCTTTCTTTTATAGTACTGTTTAAATTTGTACAATGACTTAAATATCTATAGTAAAAATACAAACTATCAGGGAGAATGCAGGATGCTGCTTTTATGAGCCTACTGTAAAGGGGATTCTAGTTTGGGATTCCTAGTTGTTTCCGTGGAGAGCGGTCACCTTTTAGTTCCACAAAGTCTTGATAGCTCCAGAAGGAGCTGCTGAAAGCAAAGGCCTTGAATGAAGGGGTTGGTGGTGAGGGGGCAGGTCGGGCTGAGGTTTGTGTTTATCTGTGAGAAATAGGTCATTGCCTTGTCTGTAATTTTTAATCTTACTGGCTCTTCCGCCACAAACATTTCCCTTCTGTTTTTCATTTCAGATTTTCTTCCCAGTAGGTTGACCCTTTTCTCTGTTCAGTTTTCTCACATCCCGCTTCCATCCCACTAACATTTGTTACTGTGTTGATATTTTGTGTGTAGAGTTTCTGAAACCTTTTTTGTGTTATACTAACAAGTAATCTTTCTTGGCATGGTATTTATTAAGCTAGTTTTCATATATCAATAGAAACTGTGTTTTAAACCTAAATACTTCTATTTGGTTTACTTTTATAATGAAGCCATAAAGATTCCCTCCTATTCGTCTGGCTTTTAGAGAGTATTAACCAAGAGCAAAGAAGAGATACTTGCTTATACTTAGCACCCAAGCTAATGTTGTTCATATTGTCTTATTAGAACACCTGGAGAGTGCAAGTTCTAACTCAGGTATACCAGCTGCACAGAGAGGTGAGTTTGTCTAATCAAGCAAATAGTCTCCAAAGGTGTGAAATTCTAGTGTGGTGATTCATGAGCGTACAGACATCAGAGAAATGCACTGGACGATGGAATAGACACCAAAATGTGGCTTTATTGTAGTTAGAATGTGTCTTACAAAATAGTAATTAAACAAATATTTACATTTTTAGCATTTTAATAGTGTCCCACTTTCTAAAACTAAAGCTTTAGCTTTTTAACATTGTTTTTTAGCTCAGCAGTAGTAAAAGTTATTCTTTTTAAAATGAGAACTTGTTAGGCTCACACTTGCCCCTCACCCCACGTTATCAGAAGCTTTGTCGCCAAAATCAGACATGGAAATAGAATATTGACAAAAATGACCCTTTGGCTTTCTTGTTACTATTGGTAGAAAGAAGGTATTTTAATAAAAGATAAGTTAACTAGTGATTTTTTTTCATGTATTCTTCACCGTTTGATTCTCATTATTTTTATTTTTGATGTCTGGGTAAAATTAGGGCAAGGAATTATTCACAAAGTTCTGATTGTAAATTAAAGCCCTGAATATAAACAGCCAAAACAGTGTGAAGTAAAAAGAATGGGAAATGAAGTTAGTTAAAACACAGCATATGGTCCTTTCCCTGATCTCTCTGTTAGACCCGCTTCCATTCCCCCTAAGAGACCACACAGCTGTGACATCACCAAAGATGCTCAGCCAGCCAAGAACTTGGTTTTGGACAAATCAGTGTCTAAAGCTTGACTCTTTACTATCCCTCTTCCCTGACTTGAAAAGGACCACTTTTTCCCCTAAGTTACGGTTAAATTACGTCATCGGAAGGAGTGTTATGACGAGTAAGAGACGTCATCCATATTTTTTCTTTGTTTTTTCTTTTGTTTTCTGTCTGTGTTTTCAGCAACGTCAGTTGATTACAGTTCCTTTGCAGACAGATGCAGCAGCTGGATAGAGCTCATTAAACTGAAAGCTCAGACCATAAGGCGTGGATCAATTAAGACAAGTAGGCGGATGTTTCTACCATGTTACAATCTGAGAAGCATATCCTTGATTTCCCAGTGGTGAAGGCTAGACCTGACTACTCAGTAATAACATTGCCAATCAATCATGTATTGGAGTGTGAAAGCTGCAGACCCTAAAGGTCATTTAGCAAAAGCTATTGAAGGGCCTTTAGATTTTTTTAACTTTAACTGTAGGGTTGTGTTTTTAGTATTTTATTTTTGTGAAGGTATTCTTGAAAGTATATAGATATTATATCATCTAGTGTAAGGAAATGATGAGCTCTCTTATTGAAGAGACACTCTTCCAGGACCCAAGGTACTAGGTAGTGTACGGTATTTGTCAGTTTACTAAGAGCGATATCCAGAGTGATAAAAGAATGAGGTATTTCCAGAGAGAAAGTGGTCAACTCTTATCTCACTGCTAGACTCAGGATCAGTACTTACATGTTCTTTATCTATACTCCATGTGTTCTGGTAGACTTTGAGGTATTTGAGTGAAAGATTTTACATTAAAGGGAAGGAACTGTGTTTTAGGGGGAAGATCACAAGATATGGAACCAGTCAGATATGGTTTTGAATCCTAGTAGTGCCATTTTAATAGCTGTGTGACCTTGGGCAAGTTTTGTGAGCCTCAGTTTCCTCACGTGTAAAATGGAGATAACACCTACGTTGCTGGGTTGTTGTAAGGATTATATATATACATATATGTGTGTGTGTATATATATGTATATATGTCTGGTTTATAGTAGTTATTGGATAAGTGGTAGCTATTATTTGTTATTTTATGAACAAACAACTTTTAGACAGCCAAGGTCATTTGTTGAATTTTTTAAATTATGAGTTTGATGGAGAAGGTTTGGAAAAGAAACCTACTACAACTAGTTAAGATATGGTTTATCTACAAGTTGACAATGATGAAGTCGTCTGAAAAAAAGATGGAAAAAGCTGCACTGGGAAATGTAACAACTTTCACACTCTCCTTGTAATAATTTGTTCCTACAGCAGATAATTTTTAATGCTCTACCGCTTTTTCTTCACTTTATAACGATCATTGTGTGTGTAGCTCCACCTCATCAACATTTTCTTTTGCAGGAATGCCATTTTTCTTCCAAAAGATTCCATTCCAGCATTTCCTCTTATGTTTTTCTTTCTCTCTCGATTTTTAATTGCATGCAGTGCATGATAATTTCTTTTCTTTCATGACATGGCTTAGCCTCACAGACAGCTGAATGTTGTCACCACTTATTTGGAAACCTTAGGGAATAATTGAGTCACCAGCATATGATCTTGATGCTTTCTCTTCTTTCTCCAATTTTAGCTGTGACAGTCGAAAAAGCAAGTCCAGTGGGTGAAGGAAATTTCCGGAATCGTTCTCCACCTTGTGCAAATTCTACAGTTGGCGTGGTTAAGATGACACCTCTTTCCTTCATTCCTGGAGCAAAAATAACGAAATATCTTGGGATAATTAACATGTTTTTTATTCGGGAAACCACTTCTCTTCGTGAGGTAATTTTATAGTTGTTATTTAATTGTTTTTGTGCGTTTTCTGTGGTTGAAGATATTAGTATCAAAACCAAACAAGTTTCAAATTGGTTGTTTATTTGCCAGAAGTAACACACACACACACCCTTTTTTTCATAACCTGTCTGGATTGTCTCTAGCAGCTAGTATTATCACAAGAGTTGTGTTGTGTTTAATCCCATTTGTTATTAGAAACTCCAGGTCCTTATCATGTGGTAATTAAAACAAATAAATGTATCCGCGTTTGATTAGAGGTTTAAAACAGCCCTGAAAGAACAGCTTAGTCTTCTCAGTAGGTATTTGCCTGAGATATATTTAAATAGCAATTTTTAAGAGTTTACATTTAGAAATAGTAAGGGACTGTATCATGGAGAGATGTCTTGGGGATTGTTTATGTCATTTAGCTCTATCGTTTTCTTCCTCTGAAAAAAACTGAGGCCGCTTGTTTTCTTCCCCTCTCGCCGTCAGTGTGTAAAAATGTTCAAGTTCTTACCTCACACTGGCTGGGTATCATTAAACTTTAATTTGTTTTTTTAAGTAACAGCAGTTCTAATCTTCTACTTGATGTAGTCAAAGTTAAGAATCAGAGTCAGCCTATTATATTTTGCATTACAGAGGAATTTAAACTCAAGAAAAGATTATATTTCTATTTGTCTTATGTTTTGGAGCAGGACTGCTAAGCAAATTACTGTGAATGGGGAAATTTTTTAATTATTTAGGTGTGAAACCCAATAAACTCTTCAAAATTTACTTCAGCGGTAGTTTGTATTTTTAAAAAGTGTGTTCATTATAAACATGACTTAACTATGCTTTTTCCCCATTGCTTCATTAACAGTGTTTCTATACTTTCTTGGAAATAACAGCTTGCTTATTAATTTTTGATATCATGCTCACCCTACTGCACCTAGCACAGTGCCTGGTGCAGAGTAAACATAAGTTGTTTTTGTGTAAGTGAGGGAGTGACTTCTGACAGATTAACTAATTAGATAGATGTTTCCTTTAAGATAAATTACTTTTAAAATCATATTCTAATTGTGTTGAGATGGGAAAGAAACTATCTTAAGATGCTCTCAAAAACCTTTTAGTGTAGAATTAAAATAGGAGACACTTTTATTAAGTTTGACAAAGAAATTTGGGTGTGAGAAGCTGGCATAGATTGGTGAATTGACCTTTTCCGGTTGCTCTTACTAGCACATGGATATTGTACTATTGAATCCATAAAATTTTATTTCCTAAGTGCCTTCTCTACTGCTTAAGCAACCATACCCCAAAATGTTACTTCATAGTAGATTTCCTTTCAACAGAGATTTGTAATATTAACTGTATGGTATAATATCCCAAATTTATTCATTGCTTGATGAATTATTTGCTTACAATTATATAATCTTTTAAAAATTACCCCTCTGTAGTCTCTGTTACTCTGCTATCAGAATTTCTTGATTTGAGATGGAGGAGGAAAACTGATAAAAGTAAAAGGAAAAGCTGTCCCGGGTGATGATTGAGTCAGAGGCAGGCTGACACAACTCAACTTAATTCCTTAATTACAAAGAGAGATACCTGTACAAAACTTTATATAGGATCCTGTGACTTTTCAGAAAGATGTGACCTGGACGAATGGTTCTTCTAACAGTGTATTAAATTTTGCCCTTAACCTACAGTTTAAAGTTGGAAATTTCTTCCTAGACTGTAAATAACATCCAGTAAAATTTGTGGAAAACTTAGGTTGAGAAGCATTTTAAGCTCTCATTTAGCCTTTGGTTTCTGTTTTGTTTGTTTTTGAACACTGAAAAAGTTCCCCAAACTATTGGATTTAATTCCCTAACTAATATGTACGGACCACTTAGTACGTGCATCTGTTGAAGTAGGTGTTAGCGTATGTAGTTGTGAGCACAGCAGAGTCAGTTTCCGACCTGATGGGATTTAGTCTAGTGGAACTCGGGCATGGTGGACAGTAAATAAATAATAATGTGATTAATAGGTAACTCCTAGTAATAGTAAGTCATATAAAGAAATAAAACAGGGCCTGTCAGAGAATATAATGGGAGAACTTAATTTAGACCTGATAAGGAAGGTTTCTCTGCGGAAGTCACATGTAAACCAGGACCTGAAGAATTGAGTAAAAGTTACCCTGGTGGAAAATTGGGTGTGGAACCTTCATGTGCAATGACCCCGAGGCAGGAAAAGATGTCACACCTTTGAGAAACTGAAAAAGACAAGTGCGATTGGAACCTGGTTCATTTTCAGAATAGGAGATATGGATAGCAGAGAAGTCTCATTGTTTTTATTTACCATCAATTTATTTGAATGATGATGGGAACGACTTGATAGAGGGAGGTGCTGAAGATGGAGGGACAGTTAGAACTCTTGCTCTGCCATCTGTCCACTAGCTCTGTGGTCCTGGCTCGTCATGGGCACGTCACAGATTCTCTGAGCTTCAGTTTCATCATCTGTAAAATGAAGATAGTAATCCCTGTCGTAGACATGTGCTCAGTAAAGGTTTGTTTGTTCATTCATGCAACAAATTCCCATTATGGAGGGAATTAAAATGATCGTCCATTATATTAAGATCACTTAAGATGTTTTAATATGTATTCTTTGATGTTTTATGTACATTAGTTTACACATGTATCCAGTTTGGTTTTTTGCGCGTCATCATTTAGGAAGGAGGTGTCAGTGGTTTTCTTCATGCTTTTATTGCTGAAGTGTTTGCGATGGTGAGAGCTCACGTGGCTGCACTGGGAGGGAATGCTGTTGTCTCCTACATAATGAAGCAGTGTGTCTTCATGGAGAATCCAAATAAAAACCAGGTGAGATGGGGTTAAAAACCTCTGATGGCGGGAACCTGTGAATGTATCCCATGGCCTTTTCACCTCCCACCCTCCCCCGAAAAAGAGAATTGCTCTTCAGAGCTCTTTGACTCTAGAGGCTTAAAACATGTTTTAATGAATATGTTGGTAACCATGGTCCTGCATAGGTCAGATGCTGTTTTCACATCCCCAGTGACTAGTTATTCTTAAATACCTTTGGAAGTTTTGCTCCTAATTTACTGTTTCCTCCACCTTCTTGGTGGGTCTTTGGGATCCAGTGATGGCTAACGGAGGACAGTTAAAAGATGCCCTCTGGTTTGGAATGTGATGCTGTCCAGTTCTAACCGCCCTGCTGGTGAAGAGTACATCATGATGGGGCCACACTGTTTATTTCTAATAAGTAATATAATTCTGTTAATGGGGACAAGGGAATGTTGCTTAGGTTAAATCTTAGAATAAATTTCTTTTATCAGTTTTTTAATAACTCACAATTGTTAAAAATCCCTTTAAAAAATTAAATAACTGTATTAATGAGTTTGTTTGTTTCCTGTGAATTGCCTTCTTATCCTTTGCTCATTTTTCTCTTGGGTTGTACGCTTCTTCAGCTCTACGGCACTGCCCCCAGGGTAGCCAGAAGAGTATGAGCGTGTTGTTGAGTTTGTGACTGAACATGTCCTGTTGTTCTTATAGGCACAGTGTCTTATAAACGTAAGTGGTGATGCAGTGGTTTTTGTTCGTGAATCTGAATTAGAAGTGGTGTCAACTCAGCAACCTGCTGCCACCTGCCAGCCCTCATGTACTGGAGGAGAAGTTACAACCTGAAGTCAGTTAGAAAGAATGAGCTTCACTAAATGACATTCATGGGTCTCCTTTGTTTTGTCATTCATCTTACTAGATGTAAAAAATGGACTTGAGAGAATTGAGGAAGAATTGATACATTATGAGTATATTCGATTTGTCTGGGATCACTTGGAGGCCTGAGAATGTTCAAATCTTGACATTTTAGTTTGGCCAGCCTAGACGGACAGGCCCAGTGGAGCCTTGACCGCACCTCCCCCCCAGGAAGTTCAGATAAACTTCTCTGAGAACTGTAGTAAAGATGGAAGCTATGTATAATTTATGTTGATTTTAATAAAATCATAATTTAGAAAATGAAATGGTAAGATTATAAGGAAATTAGGATAGCTCTCCTAGTGTAATTTAGAGAAACTAAGCAAGAAATGAACAAATTGTTAATGAGTAAGTCATCTGATTCAAGGAATGTATGGGGAAAATGGAGAAAAGTTTTCAGAAAACTACGTGGGTTTCTTAGTATGTTATTTTGATGAGGAATTTGGTAACAACTGAAAGGGAAAATTGCTTCAGCCATCTTTGAAAAAGAAGTTAAAATTCTGCAACTGGTATCCATAATATGTCCTAACTACTGGAAAAGAAAAGTAATTTATCAGAGCCAGTGTCCTTCCATTGGAAGTTTAAATAAGGAAGGAGGAAAAACATTACTATATAACTTCGTTTCTAGCCAAGTTTCAATTTGTGTTTAATTTGTCTGGAAGAGGCTTGGCTTCAACTGGGAAGAAAAGGCCAGTGAATTTTGTTGAAGTAGTTAAAATATAATTGATCTAGAAGGAACATAAAATTATTTTCTAATAAAGTCATACTGCACTCCCACCAAATAAACAGAATTTTAGTAATATCTTAGGGATTTTTGATGGTGAGTTAGACCGTATTTGGCATAGAGTTTGGAAATGTAACTTGAATGTAAATATGCTGCAGAATGTTGACTATATGGATAGAAATACTTTTTTTGTCAATGCCAAATACCTATTACAAGTGACCCTTTAAAAGTACATTCCTCCTTTGCACAACAAAATTTCTTTATAAAACTCATGATTTTGCTCTTCCAGGATAACAACTGCCCTAAAGATTAGGAGTCATTTCCTTGTTATCACAGGTGTCAATATTTTTCTGTACTTTGTTTATAATTTTATTTTTTAAATAAAAAGTTTATAAACTGGAATATTCCTAAATCTCTTTTTTTGCCTCTTTGATATAGTAGTCAGTGGTCAGAAATCACTTTCCATCTGATCATCTCCATTCATTTCTTTAGTCAACAGTCATCTGTTGTGCGTATACTATATGCAAGGCCCTGTTCTTAATTTGGGGGAAAAAATACATATGTAATTGTGCTACTCTCATTGCCTTTGGTAGGAAACCTACAATATTAAGTGAGAAAATGTGTGTAGCTTGGGATGAAGGTAGCTTCCCCAAGGAAATGATACTTAAGCTCAGTCTAGAAAAATAGGCAGGTCCCTGGAATTGACTGACTTGTTCATAGTTTTGTTTATCCAGCCAGCCAGCCAGCCAGCAGCTATTTTGGGATTCCTGAGTATGTTTCTGAGTCCTTTCTTGGCAGGGGGTTCATAATGTAATTATCACTAATTGAGTACCTGTTTTGTGCCACATCCTGTGCATATGCATTGTTACTAATTCTTAAAACATAAAACTAGCTGGGTGACGTTATCTCCATTTTGGTCTGAATATTTGGATACTCAACAGAGGCACAGGCTGATTTCTAGAAAAGCCAGAGTTACAGAACTCAGGCTTGCTGTCTGCAGACCCAGGCCATTTGCTCAGTGTGGGTTACCTGTGAAGTACAGTCAGCCCATGCCAAGATTGGCTCCTTCCAGAAAAGCTGAGGTTACCTGATGCCCCAAGAGTTGCTGTTGTTCCCTGTGTGTGGATTCCCTCAGAAACATCATTTTAGACGTGCTGGGACTTAATCTTTTGGAAATATTGAGGCCAGTTATGGGATCTAACAGCACACCTCATGGTATCTCTCATTCTTTATTACTGCTCCAAAGCTGAACTACACAGTTTAACCAATACTTTGTTAGTTTGCTAGACTCACTGTCCCACTTCCTCCACCTCCTACTCTGCTGTAATCCATCACCATCTGGCTTCCATCATCTGATCTACCCCTAAATTTGAACATGCCAAGGATGCAAGTGTTGGATTTCAATATTGCTGCATCAGATAGCTGACAGGCTTCTTCATGCATACACATATAATTTTTCATAAATTGGATCATGTACATAATTTTTAAAAAGTGGTTTTATTTTTTTACCTTTACACCTAGCTTTCTCTTCCCCCATATCATCCCTCCCAATCCATGTTAATAACCTAATATGTATCCTTCTTACATATTAAAGTATGCTAATGAGGTATAATTTACATTCAATAAAATGTAAGTGTACAAGTTTTGACAAATAGGTTCAGTTGCGTAACCAAGATAAAGAACATTTCGTCCCCCGAAGAGCACACCCTGTTCCCTTTTGCAGTCAGTTCACTTCCCCTTCCATGTAAATAGGATCTTGTGCTTGGTAAATTTCACTTAGTATAATACTTTCTAGATGCATCCCCATTTGGACATTTTTGCCTATTATGTATAAAACCTTTTTATTTAAGTTCACACTTTCCTGTGAAAATAGGATTTCTGTTCTATGGGGTTGACTTCTTATTGATAGATCATCTGCCATATGTGTGACAAAACTTCCCCTGATTTTGCTGTCCATCCATGTAGCTTATGGCAACTTTGATCATATCCAAACTTGTAATTTTATTATAGATAGTATGACTTTCCTTCCTTAGATTCCCTGAGTTAAGATGACCTCCGCTCGAGTTTTTGGCTGTCTTGCAGGTTCATCCAACTTGTCCTGAATTGCTTTCGTCTTGGTGGCTCCCCATCAGACTTGCTACGTTCATTATTTGTTATTAGATAAATGCCATCACCACTTGACCAGCTTTAGCTTGAGTCAGACGCCTGAGAGATTCACAGTCTTCCCACGATAGCCCCCAGCCGCACTGGACGAGATGCAGAAAAATGTGGAAGCATGAAAATGTGTGTTATGCGAAAGCAACATATTTATTGTCAAGCACTTTTGTAGCTTTTTCTTTTTTCAGGGGGAGGGTCTTTCAACGAGTACTTTGAGAATCTGATCTAAGCTCTGTACCTTGTCTCCAGAAGAATAAGCATACATGTAAAATTTTGCACACTACTTCAGGAGGTTTATCAAAAACCCTTTGTTGACCTCAAGTTAAATCTAGTATAGGCTGAATGGAGGGGAATAAGGAACCAGGCTGAAGGAAATATTGGGAAGGATTGGGTAAATCCTATCCTAAAAAGTTTTGACTTTTCTCCAGTAGAAATGTCAAGACATTTTTAAGATTAGACTTTTAAACTTTAAAAAGTACATATTTATAGTAGGCAGAATAATGGCCCTCCTGCCACCCTCTGCAAAGCTGAGTCTCCAGGGCCTGGGAGTCTATTACCTTACATGACAAAAGGGACTTTGAAGTTAGGATCAAAGCTAAAGACCTTGAGATGGGGAAATTATCCAAGGTTATCTTCGAGGGTCCTCGAATCTAATCAGTTGAATCCTTACAAGTGGAAAGGAGGGGTAGAAGAGTAGGTCAGAGAGATTCGATGAGAGGTGAACTCAACCTGCTGGCTTTCAAGAAGGAAGAAGGGAGCTACAAACCAAGGAATGTGGGTGGCATCTGGATGCTGACAGCCAGCAAGGAAATGGGGTTCTCAGTTCTACAACTGCAAGGAACTGAATTTTGCCAACAACTTAAATGGGTGAGGAAACAGATTCTCCCCTCGAGCCTCTAGAAAGGAACAGGGCTGAAGCCAACAGCTTGGTTTTAGCCTGGTGAGACCCACGTCAGACTTATGACCTGTGGAACTGTAAGATAAACTTAAGTCACTCGGTTTGTGATCATTTGTTATGGTAGCAATGGAAAACTAATACAAGTTCTCATAAGTTTAAATTGTAGAGGTATAGTTCAAGTATCAAGTTACCATAGTTATGCCACTTACGGTAACATCTAATATGAAATGCTTCGCAGACTCAAGGTACAATTGTAACTTTTATTTTCCAGTTAATTTTTTAATTGGAATACACATCTGAATAATTAGCAGAAATCCATAATCTCCAGTCTTTGAAGTCATCGTCAATTCTAGGGCCTTGACACAGTCCCCCAGATATTCAATCAGCTTCCAGAACCTCTTTGGTTTGCATTTGCTTCTCAGTGCCACATGGTGTCGCTGTTGGAATGGATTCCACACAGTAGAAGATGGTCTTCTGCAGCAAGGGTGCCAAACCGGCCAAGACTCCCATACAGGTTTCCAGGATTCTTTAGCAGGTAATTTCCTCCATGCCTACTCCATTCGAGGAAGGCTGCCAAGTTTCAGTTCCTAGTGCTCAGCAGCTGTCAATTGAGTTGTGAGAGCTATAAATTCTAGATGTCAGGTTTTTTTAAAAAATATGTATTTTGCAAATATTTCCCCTCAGTCTGTGGCTTATTTTGTGTTCCTTAAACATCATCTTTTGAGGAAAAGAAGTGTTTAATTTTGATGAAGTCTAATTCTTTTTTTTTTCTTTTTTGGTTTGTGCTGTGTTCTATCTAAGAAATTTTTGCCTGATGAACCTCAGAAACATTTTCTAGAATTTTCACAGTTTTTGGCTTTACATTTAGGTACATGATCATTTCAAGTTATGTTTTTATATGGTGTGAGGTAGGGGTCAAGGATTTATTCATTCATTCATTTGCTTGCATATGGATATGGACAATGTTGACTAGCTTTTCTACATTGGATTGACATGGTATCTTTGTTGAAAATTGATTTTTAGTATATACAAGTATAATTGATTTTTTACATTGATCTTGCATCCTGCAGCCATGTATTGATTCTAGTAGATTTTTCTGTGTTTCTTTGGAGTTTTCCTGTAGACAATCATTTTATGATTGTACATGGGGACAGTTTTATTTATTCCTTTGAATCTAAATAGCTTATATTTATTTTTCTGGTTCCTTACTAAATTGGCCTTATTAATTATTACCTTATTAAATTATTAAGTAAATATAATGTAGAGTGATAAGGGTGGATATTCTAGCCTGTTCCAGACCTCAGGGGGAAGGCATTCACTATTAAGTATGATGTTATCTGTGGGTTTTTCCAACATGCTCTGAATATTATCAAGTGCTTACTCTCCATCTACTGAGATGATCAGATGAATTTTCTTCTTCAGTTTGCTGATATGGTGAATTACACTTATTGATTTTCAAATGTTAAAACCAAATTCTCAAATGTTAAACAAAATGTTCCCTCCTTTTTTATTTTCCAGAAGTTTGTCTAAAATTGATGCTATTTTTTTCCATAAATGTGTGATAGAATTTGCCTATGAAGCCATCTAAGTCTTGAGTTTTCTTTGTTCAAATATCTTTAACTATAAATTGATTTTATTGAATTTATTAATAGATATGGGGCTGTTCAGGTTATCTTTTTCTTCTTGTGTAAGCATTGGTAGTTTGTGTCTAAGTAATTTGTTTTTTCTGATTTGTGGTTTATTGCTATAAAGTTATTAATACTAGCTCCTTATTTATCTTTGTAATATCTGTGGGAACTGTAGTGATGTATCCTCTTTAATTCCTGATATCGGTAATTTGCGGCTCCTCACTTCTTTTCTTGATAAGCTTGGCTGGAAGTTTATGTCATTAATTGACTTTTTCAAAGAACCCACTTTTGGATTTATTGATTTTTCTCTATTGTTTTTTCCTCTGTTGTCAGTGCTATTTGAGTCTGCTCTTATCTTTATATTTCCTTCCTGACACTTGTTTTGGTTTAATTTGCTCTTATTTTTCTAGTTTCTTCTAAGGTGGAAGCTTAGATCATTGATTTGAGGCCTTTCTTCTTTTCTAATATATAAAAGTGAATGTGGGGCTTCCCTGGTGGCGCAGTGGTTGAGAGTCCGCCTGCCGATGCAGGGGACACGGGTTCGTGCCCCAGTCTGGGAAGATCCCACATGCCGCGGAGCGGCTGGGCCCGTGAGCCATGGCTGCTGAGCCTGTGCGTCCAGAGCCTGTGCTCCGCAACAGGAGAGGCCACAACAGTGAGAGGCCCGCGTACCGCAAAAAAAAAAAAAAAAAAAAGTGAATGTGACACATTTCTCTATATACACTAGTTTAAGAGGCTCCCCAAATTTTGAGATGTTGTTTTCATTAAATTCAAAGTATTTTACAATTTTCTGTTTTATTTCCTCTTGGACTAATGGGTTATTTATAAGAGTGTTGTTTAGGGATTTTTCCAGTTATATTTTTGTGGTGATAACAAGATCTAGTCTCTTAGCAACTTTGAAGCTTGTAATACAGTATTGTTGTGCGTTAGAGCTCTAAGACTTACCTATCTACTCTTTGCAAGTTTGTACCCTTAAAAAACATCCCGGGCTTCCCTGGTGGCGCAGTGGTTGAGAGTCCGCCTGCCGATGCAGGGGACACGGGTTCGTGCCCCGGTCCGGGAGGATCCCACATGCCGCGGAGCGGCTGGGCCCGTGAGCCATGGCCGCTGAGCCTGCGCATCCGGAGCCTGTGCTCCGCAACGGGAGAGGCCACAGCAGTGAGAGGCCCGCCTACCGCAAAAAAAAAAAAAAAAAAAAATTCCGCCAATGCCCACCCCATCTTCATCCCAAGCCCTGGTAACCACCATTCTGCTCCCTGTTTTTTACGAGTTTGGCTTTTTAAATTTTAAAATATTTATTATTTATTTATTTATTTATTTAATTTATTGATATAATTGACATGTAACCTTGTGTAACTTCAAGGTGTACAACATGTTGATTTGATACATTTATATATTGCAATAGGAAATAGCACCATACAGTTAACTAACACCTCTATTTCATCATGTAATTACCATTTCTTTTTTGTGGTGGGAATAATTAAGATCTTTGTTAATTGCAAAATTTTTACAGTTTCTGAGCAATCAATTATTTATTATAAAAGAATTAATATCAATTGAGAAACATTTCCAAAATGCTGATTTAAATCTATATCCACTTATTGAGCTTGATAATGTCTCTTGCAAATGATTCAGAAGTTTTGATAAGGTTGGTTTATTTTTCATTGCTAAACAAGAGAATCATTTTATTATGTCTCTCAGATGTAACTTTTACCTGTGAGATTTAATTACCTCAATTAGCAAAAAGTATATTGCCACAGCAAAAAATATTATATAGTTGAAGATTCTCCTCCAGTATATCAATGTAGCGCTTTCATTGTGATGTTTTTTGAAGTAACTTTACATATACAAGGTTAATTGGAAACCTTGATACTCCTAGCAGCAATGTTTTCTTGACAGGAGATTATTTATCTGAGATTAAGGGAATTGATTAGATCTGTAGAGAAGATGACAGATGAAGCTTAGAATGAATGATGACCCAGACAGTGGTTAGAACACTTTTTCTCCATTTACATTGCAGTCAGTCACACATAGCATTTTATTCTCACAGGTAAGATTTTCAAGGAAACTGCTAGGCTTCAGATTGAGGGAACAAGAAGGATTCTTTCTGGCATAAGGATGAAGGTAACTATTTCATACCTTGTAAGACAAAGGCACACATATATGTTTTAACAACAAAGTCATCTAGTTGAATTATTCTTGTCTGCCTTGGGTGGTATTTGCTAGGTGTATTTAGAGAAACGGATCTATTTACAGACACTCCCATCTTTTTCTCACTCTCTGAAATCGAGGAAATTGAGGAGAAATCCTTTCTGTGTTTGCTTGGACACAGTTATGTTTGATGGGCCTTCATCAGAATATAAATTGATCAGTCTCCTAATCCTCCACTTTGAAATAAAGTACTCAGCCATTATTGACTCCCAGAAATATTTATTGGCCCGTAAGGTTGTCCTCCACACATTGGCACAAATATCTCGTTCACCAAAGTGGTTATAATGATGGAAATAAAAGCTGAAGCATCAATTTGTAATGGGTGGAAGGAGGTGGGGAGCAGCTGTGTTCAGTGGATTGATTGCTGTTTGTACCCTTGGGCATTTTCCAGAAAGCCCTTTCATATTTATTCTTATCATGTTTCAGAGGCATGAACCTAAGGGACTGCCACTTAATGTCTGTAGTTGGGAAACTCGAGACCAATTTTCTTGGATGCTCAATGGGAAGGACATAGGTACCACTTTATCCCTCAGATTTTAGGTCTTAAATTATTAATAACCTGTTTGCAATTGCTTTTATTTTGTGTCAGCTGAACTTGGCATATTACAAAGAGTTCTACAACCAACCAAGAGTTCTTGGCATATTACAAAGAGTTCTTAGTACATAATAAAGGCAGAGTAAATATTTATTACAGGTAAAATGAATGAAACTTTTGTTTTTTCTTTAAAAAAATTGAAATGCCATTGTTTAGGGTTCAAGATAAACTTTTAAGCATAAAGCTATTTAAGATAAAAACCAGTTAATTCTCTTAGTGCTTACGTATCTCTAATAGCTTTTACCATTTTAGTGTCATGCTGTCTGAATTTTAATCTATCCTAGGAGTTACCTTGTTTGTCTTTTTTATTAACATTTTCTTATTTTTTAATCCCAATGTTTCAGGAGCTTTTATTTTATCACTTTTTTTTTGTAGGCTTGTTTTTGGGATTTCAGTTTTTGGAATCTCTGATATTTTAAAACTAAATTACTGGCCAAGAACCTTTCAGTCATTCTTTTATAAACATTCTGGTTTTAAATACCTACCATCTAAACAGCAATCAATCAAGAAAAGAATAAAAAGCCAATAAGGTCAATTATTCTTCTGTCCAAACTCCAAATTGATAGTCTTCAATTCTGATATCGGTTTTGTCTAATTATTTAAAGCTTTGGCAAACGTTTTGACAGGACATTTGATGTTAAGTGTGTTATTCTCCCTTCCTCCCTCCCTCCCTCTTTTTCTTTCCTTCTCTTTCTCTCTCCATCTCCCACCATTCTTCCTTCCTTCTTTCCTTCCCTCCTTTCTTCCTGCATTTCACAGGGATTTTCAACATTCATCCTCCTAAGGTCACTTATTACATTAAAAGTTCAATGTGTTTATTTTATTATTATTTTAAAAAGATTTATTTATTTATTTGGCTGTGCCAGGTCTTAGTTGCGGCATGCGGCTCCTTTAGTTGCGGCATGCATGTGGGATCTAGTTCCCCGACCAGGGATCGAACCTGGGCCCCCTGCATTGGGAGTATGGAGTCTTCACCACGGGACCACCAGGGAAGTTCCCAATGTATTTTAATGCATAAAACACCAGCCATCTAGGACAGTTCCATTTAAAATGGCGAGAAGAAGTAGTTTGCTCTAAAGTCCACATTCGCTTTGAAATAAGAATTGTGCCTCCAGAGTGAGAAAGAACTGTGCATAGGTTTGTCACAGCAATTATACTGTCGGCCTGCAGAGCTATGTTGGCAAAGGTGCTGGTGTTCAGCAGACTCTTCTAGTCCTGGATCCACCCACCTAGTACCATTACTTCTTCCGCTTAAAGTCACCTCCATGGGGTGAGAAACTTGATCACTTAAAGAAGCCACCCAGTCTCTCTCTTGAACATCACCTAATGCTAATTCTCCACATAGCCCTTACTACTCACTACTTGATATTTTCCTTGTTTGTTTCTTTTGATTATCCTCGTGGAATTTAAGCTTCAGAAGCTTTGTGTCTTTTTTTCTTTGCTGAGTATCTGGCATGTAGAAGAGAGCCGGGAATATACCATATCTCATTGACTAGCATGACATCAACTGTAAGATACACCATCGTTTTACATACGTGTGGAAAAAAATGCCACCATTTATGCTGTGGGACAATGCCTTCTTGTCACTTTAGGCTTTTAATTTTAATATATTGAAGAGCTCTTTTAGATTTGTTTAGAAAGAACATAAATTTATCATACATAGCAAAAATAAATTGGTTGAGCTATTCCTGAAACAACTTCTCACTCAGAATCCAAATCTCCAGGATAAATTTTCAGTGAAAGTTGCCAGTACATACATTTTTCCACACAATATCATGGTCTGTGTCATCAAGTGCATCAGTGAAGCAGTATTTCTTAAAAGATTGCTCCATTATTGTCTTCGTGATGTTTTTCCCAGATGGTGACACTCGCTCTGCAAGTTTTGATGCTTGTGGAAAGTCAATGCCTGGCAGACAGCAACTCTAAGACTCACCCAGATTTCAGAGAGGTCAAAATGTGAGAAACTGTACATCCATGCATTGCAAGAATAGGGTTGTAGATACTCAATAAATAAATGATTTTTGAATACTTAAAGAAATGACTCTTGTCAACTCTCTCTGTCCTTGGGCAAGCCAGTTTATTCCTTGAGCCTTATTTTTCTCATTTAGAAAATTAAGGTGTTAGACTAGAAGCCCCCTAAGATCCTTTTTGCTAAAAGAAAAATTGTTAAGTGCTTTGTAAGGGGCTGTAGTTGTATAAGACAGTATAGTGTTGGTGAACCATTAAAAAATACTCTGTCCAACATGATCTTCAAAGGTTCAAGGTTTCAGTTCAAACAGTAAGAATTCCACCCATCTGTCCTTTCAGATAATTGATGGGAGATGCAAGAGCTCAGCTCAGAAGGTATAAGGTATGTGGAGTGTGGGCATTCTCACCACACTTAGCTGGCCCCTTTCTTTTTTTTTTTTCTTTCTTCCTTCCCTGCGGTACGCGGGCCTCTCACTGCTGCCTCCTCTCTCATTGTGGAGCACAGGCTCCGGACGCGCAGGCCCAGCGGCCGTGGCTCACAGGCCCAGCCGCTCCGCGGCATGTGGGATCCTCCCGGACCAGGGCACAAACCCGTGTCCCCTTGCATCGGCAGGCGGACCCCCAACCACTGCGCCACCAGGGAAGCCCTGGCCCCTTTATGTGCCTGGTTGTGGCTGGTGAGTGAGTATACAGCACACAGAGTACTGCCATTAGAGAGAAAAACTAATCATTGAGGGGATTTACAGACAGGAAGAAATGTATGCTTAACCTCTGTATGGCTCAGGATGTAAGGAAGGGATGACCTCTGGACCCTTTGCCAAGGTTAGAAAGTACTTGGAGGGGCCAAGCAGAGAGCAGGACTCAGGTTGCAGCTGTGGTAAGAGGACTATCTGGCCCGACTGCAGGTGACCCAATTGGGCAGAATTTAAAGAATCTTGGTTGTCAAGTTTTGTCTTGGTTCTCTCTATACACAGCCCTCAGAGTCTTGTATCTCCAGATGTGGCTGAATGGACACTTTGTGAATACAGAATTGTTCCTTTATAAGCCTGAAGTCAATGCCTACAAATTTGGGGAGCAACTCCATGAACCACCAGATAACCCATGTAGGTATGCACAACATCCAGCTAAAAATGTCTATAGGCGCTGCCTGACATGACTACCTACATCAATTAATCTCCATGGCCTTGAACTTGCTGTATACCTCGCTATGTTTCAGGAGGCCCTATCTTAGACACAGTGACCTCCTGCACATCAGTGAGAGGATTGAAACTAGAATAAGGAAAGCTGGGATTTTTTTCTCCTTTGTTTCTTCTATTACTGAAAGTATCCGACTATTGTAATTAATTGCTTCCTGCCTGTTTCTTTCCCTAGGTTATGAGATACTCCCCAGAGAACTGAGGAACAACAAAGAAGTACATTATTAACTAAAATCAGCACATTCCTTTTTTTTTTTTTATTTTTTTACCATCCTGGAATAGATAATTTATCGTAGTTTGATGCCTCAGGAAACATTCCATTTTGGTTACAAGACACAGAAACAGGCTGTCTTAAACTTGCCTCACAGACACCTTCATATACTTGGCATGGTGCTAACGCCTCCTACTGCCGTGGGATTTGTTCTTTCTCAGCGTAATTGGAAATTCTCCTTCCAGGTCAGAATCAAAGAAGGATTAGAAAGAAGTCCATTTCAACATTTAAAGACCACTTCAAGAATACTTATAATATCCTGCCAGTTATGAATATATTACATTTACTAAAATTTTCTAAGTGCCCTGCCAAATTTTTTCTTAATATTATAATCAAAAGTATTTAGTTATTGGTATTTCTGTAGCCACTGAAAATGCCAAGTAATTATATACAGAATATATTTTCTCCTTTGAAACTGCAAAGCCCCAGAGGTTCAGACCATAATGGCCACACTCTTCCAGATACATTATTCATTATAGACTAGCTCTCAAGAATCCTACATTATAGAAAACTAATTACCTGCTACATTTTAAACCACACGTATGCTAATTTACATTATGAGCATTTTGAACAATCTTTCACTCCAGGTCAACTATTTATTTATTTATTTTTTTAATAATAAAGGCACTGAACATTTTTTGGTAAAGCTTAAAAAAATTAGGGAAATTTGACTAGCGAAGAATTTGACAGAATTCATTATTAGATGCATGATAAACAAGTATAATGGAAGATGGGTAAGAAATTTATGTTCTGGGCCAACTGTTTAAATATAAGTCTTTATTGCTTTATGATTCTGTACAGATGCTAAGGCCTGAAATGGAGGTGATAAGAGATGTGTCTACCTATTGAGGATGTGAAAGACACCACTTGTCCGTTTGCAGGCAACACCTTGGAGAGGATGAGGTAGGATGCTTTTTCTAGGTGCCCTGCTGCCCGTACAAGGAAGCTTCCCAAAGGATAGTATATGGAATTATATGCATGGTAAATTTGGGTTTACAGTAAGTCCCCTACATACGCACCTTCAAGTTTCGAACTTTCAAAGATGCGAACGTGCGTTCAACATGTCCAATCACGTTAAGTTAGCTCACGTGTCTGGCGTGTATTTTCACATGCATGTATCCTCTACAAATGGTTGTGCTTTTGTGTACTTTACTGTACAGTACTGTATAGAGCACAGTAGTACAGTATCTTTATTTCAAGGCCAGGATGTCTGGAAGCAAGCGTAAAAGCAGCCGTGATGTAGCTGGTGCTGCTAAGAAGCGCCAAGCGATAACAATGGAAACAAAAGTGGAAATAATCGAGAGAGTGGGGCGAGGCTAAAAGAGGTGGACGTTGCTTATAGCAAGAATTGTTCAACCATCAGCACGATTCTAAAGACAAAATCATGGAACATGTGAAGTCTCCTGTGCCAATGATGTCGACAGTAATATTGAAGAAGCACGGAAAAGTGATGGAGGAGATGGAGAAACTTCTCAGTGTGTGGATGCAGGGTCAGCATCAGCATCGAGTCCCGCTCAGCTTAATGCTGATTCAAGAGAAAGCTAAAGGCCTTTATGAAGACTTGAAGAAGAAACAGGGGAAAGAATCAGAGGGCTCATCTTTTAATGCCAGCCATGGCTGGTTTCATTGGTTCAAGGCTAGAGCCAACCTTCACAATGTAAAAGTGAGTGGTGAGGCAGAGAGTGCAGATATGGTAGCTGCCTGGGAATTTCTTGAAATGCTTTGAGAAATTATTGGTGAAGGCACGTATTTACCTGAGCAGGTTGTTTTTTTTTTTTTTTTTCGGTACGCGGGCCTCTCACTGCTGTGGCCTGTCCCGTTGCGGAGCACAGGCTCTGGACGCGCAGGCTCAGCGGCCATGGCTCACGGGCCCAGCCGCTCCGCGGCATGTGGGATCTTCCCGGACCGGGGCACGAACCCGTGTTCCCTGAATCGGCAGGCGGACTCTCAACCACTGCGCCACCAGGGAAGCCCCTAAGCAGGTTTTTAATGTGGTTGAGACAGGACTATACTGGAAGAGGATGCCAAACCGAAGTTACATCAGTAAGGAGGAAAAGTTGATGCCAGGCTATAAAGCAACAAAAGATAGGCTAACTCTTGCTTGGTGGCAATGCTTCCGGCGATATGAAGCTGAAACCTCTCTTAGTTTTTCAGAGAACACAAGAACCCTTAAAATCATAGCCAAGGGCTCTCTTCCTGCTGAGTGGAAGAGTAACCCCAAAACCTGAGTTACACAGACCAGTTTCCAGTACTGGTTTTTCCACCACTTTATCCCAGAGGTAGAGAAATATTGCTTGGAGAAGGACATCCCATTCAACATTCTTTTGCTGCTCGACAGTGCTCTGGACCACTCCCCGCTCAAGGACGACTTTCATCCCAATATCAAAGTAGTGCATCTGCCACCGAATACTATGTCCCTCATCCAACCTATGGACCAGGGAATTATAGCGACTTTCAAGAAATATTTATGTCACACTTTTCATCAGGCAGTAAACACGTGTGACGAATCAGGAACAACCTTTTGACAGTTTTGGAAGGACCATAACATCTACAATGCCATAAAAAACATTGACTTTGCTTGGCATGAGGTTACGGCCATCACCATGAATGGGGTTTGGAAGAACCTTTCCTTGCTGTTTGTTCACGATTTTTGTGGATTTGAGAAGGTGGATGAGGAGTCCAAAGAGGTCTTCAGCAACTCAGTGACCCTCAGTGAGAAGCTGGAGCTAGATCTGCAAGAGGACGACTTCACTGAATTCCTTGTGTGCAACATGAGGAGATAACTAATGAAGACCTGATGGAACTGGAGGCCCAGAGAAAGGATGAAGAGAGACAAGAGGAAGAAGTAACTGAAGAACTGAAGAGATTCACAGTGCAGGAAATGGCAAGGGGATTTTCTTTATTTGAGGAGGCACTGTTAGTATTTGAGGCACAGGACCGGAACACAGAACTGTACATGAAGGTTGCAGCAGCCGTTCAGAATGCAATCCAGTGCTACCGTGTCATCTGTGACGAGAAAAAAAGAGCTACTACCCAGACATCACTGGATCCTTTTTTCAAGAGGGTAGATAGAATTGATTCCAGCGAGGAACCAGAACCTGTGCCATCAGCGTCAGGCGTGAGTGAAAGTGCAGCCTGCCCTCCGTCTCCTGTTGCTGACGATCTCTCAGCTCTACCATCTCCCACCTCCTCTCCCTCCTCCAGTCAGTAACTCTTCCTGCCTGTTCACTCGATGCCAGCCCCTGTATGCCAGCTGTTGGACTGTACTGCTGTACTTTTCAAGGTACTGTACTGTAAGATTAAAAATGTTTTATTTTGTGTGTTTGTTTGTTTGTTTGTTATGTATTATTTGTGTGAAAAGCATTATAAACCTACTACGGTACAGTACTATATAGCTGATTGTGTTAGTTGGGTACCTAGGCTAACTTTGTTGGACTTAACAAACAAATTGGACTTACGAACCTGCTCTCAGAATGGGACTTGTTCCTATGTAGGGGACTTACTGTACCCAGACCAGTCTGCTGTCCATAAAGTTTATTCTTTGCTACAGCTTTTAGGGAAGGATATTCAAAACTCGTCTCATGTATAAGTGTTCAAAAACCCTGGGAAGGCCTGACATATTATCACATACAGAACGACCATAGAGAAAACTTCAACAATAATAGCAAACCAGGCACGACTGTATTAGTGACACCTAGAACACAGAGCATTTCAAGTCAAGCTCTCTCCATTAACCCCATCACTCTGCACTGAAGTCTCATTCATTTAGAATGCAATTAAATTCCTGCAAGAGTCTTTATGAATTGTCCCCTTCCACCCTCTTGGATGGCAGTTCTTACCGCTGTCTCCCAGACATCCCAGCTTCCTCTGCTTTGAGGTGGCTACAATGTCTCTTGTTCAGTGTTTCATAAGTATTTATACAGGTCTACAAAAAATATATATATAGGTGTACATATATATATGTAATTATTTAAATAACAGTGCTTTATAGTTTTCAAAGTACCTTTACCTTTTTTCTTTGATTTCTATCTTGTTTCCAGAAACTTTCTATCAGTTTCTACCAGTTTTCTAAAAACTCTCCTATACTTTATATTAGATTATTAAGGTATTGATATATAAAGTATATCAATTACTTTCAGTAGAATTAATTGATAATGTAAACGAGTGAATCAGTGTGGCATGTTGGTGCCACTGAAAAAGTACAGCAAAAGATGGGAAAAGCGTGTTTATTTGCTGTCAGGAAATACATGAAAAAGTCAGTGGCACTTCAGACCCAGGGACACACACAGAATGAAAGTGAGGGGATGGAAAATGATATTCCATGCAAATGGAAATCAAAAGAAAGCTGGAGTAGTAGCAATACTCATATCAGACAAAATAGACTTTAAAATAAAGACTGTCATAAGTGACAAGGAAGGACACTACATAGTGATCAAGGGATCAATCCAAGAAGAAGATATAACAATTGTAAATATATATGCACCCAACAGAGGAGCACCTCAATACATAAGGCAAATGCTAACAATCATAAAAGGGGAGATTGACAGTAACACAATAATAGTGGGGGACCTTAGCACTCCACTTACACCAATGGACAGGTCATCTGGGCAGAAAACTAATTAGGAAACACAAGCCTTAAATGATACGTTAGAGCAGATAGACTTAAATGATATTTATAGGACATTCGATCTGAAAGCAGCAGAATACATTTTCTTCTCAAGTACACATGGAACATTCTCCAGGATAGATCATATCTTGGGTCACAAATCAAGCCTTGGTAAATTTAAGAAAATTGAAATAGTATCAAACATTTTTTCCAACCACAATGCTGTGGTTTACAGGAAAAAAAAACTGTAAAAAACACAAACACATGGAGGCTAAACAATATACTACTAAATAACCAAGAGATCACTGAAGAAATCAAAGAGGCAAAAAGGCACATGAACCCCAATGCTCATTGCAGCACTGTTTACAATAACCAGGACATGGAAGCAACCTAAATGTTCATCAAGAGGAATGGATAAAGAAGATGTGGTACATATATACAATGGAATATTACTCAGCCATAAAAAGAAATGAAATTTGGTCATTTGTAGAGATATGGATGGACCTAGAGACTGTCATACAGAGTGAAATAAATCAGAAAGAGAAAAGCAAATATCATATATTAATGAACATATGTGGAATTTGAAAAAAATTGGTATAGGCAATCTTATTTACAAAGCAGAAATAGAGACACAGAAGTAGAGAACAAACGTATGGATACCAAGGGGGAAAGGGGTGGGTGGGATGAATTGGGAGGTTGACATATATACACTATTGATACTATGTATAAAATAGATAACTGGGACTTCCCTGGTGGTCTAGTGGTTAAGAATCCATCTTCCAATGAAAGGGATGTGGGTTTGATCCCTGGTGGGGAAACTAAGATCCCACATGCCACGAGGCAACTAAGCCCGAGCACTGCAACTTTTGAGCCTGCACACCACAAATAGAGAGCCCATACACCACAACTACTGAGCCCACGCACTCTGGAGCCCATGTGCCACAACCAGAGAGAAGCCCATGTGCTGCAACAAAGAGCCCATGTGCTGCAATGAAAGATCCCACGTGCTGCACCTAAGACCCAATGCAACCAAATAAATAGATAAATATTAAAAAATAAAATTAAATTAAAAAATAAAATAGATAACTAATGAAAACCTACTGTATAGCACAGAGAACTCTACTCAGTGCTCTGTGGTGACCTAAATGAGAAGGGGATATATGTATACGTATAGCTGATTCACTTTGCTGTACAGTATAAAGTAACACAATATTGTAAAGCAACTATACTCCAATGAAAATTTTTTAAAGTCAGTGGCTGCAGTGAGAGAAGGCAGACTGGAAGAAAGAATTTTATCCCAGTCCTTCTGGAATCAAGGTAGCATAAGGTGTACAGATGCAGAACAGAGTGACTCAGTGAGCTAGGATTCAATTAGTGGAAGGTAAAGAAGCTGCTTTTAGGGGAAAACTTGTGAATCATTAGACAACAGCATCAAACCAGGGTGAAAAGTCACACATCCTTAGATTGGAAAATCTGTCCTGTTTTTATGCCTCTCTTGTATGAAGGTGATAATAGCTCGCTCCATCATGGTGCCACTTAATGAGAGTAGAAAACCTGGGCTCACATGCTCTCAACAGCAAGAATAATTAATATGTGTGTTCAGATTCTATTTATGCTTCTGCCGTGAATGGAAGTCATCTTCTAGGTTGAATGAAAACAATATTTTAAAAAAATTGGAGTATAGTTGCTCTGCAATATTATCCAAGTTACAGGTGTACAATATAGTGATTCACTATTTTCAAAGGTTATACTCCATTTATAGTTATTATAAAATATTGGCTACATTCCCTGTGTTGTACAATATATCCTTGTAACTTATTTTTATACCTAATAGTTTGTACCTCTTCCTCCCCTAACCCTATATTGCCCTTCCCTCCCTTCCCTCTCCCCACTGGTAACTACTAGTTTTTTCTCTATATCTGTGAGTCTGCTTCTTTTTCCTTATAGTCATTAGTTTTTTGTATTTGTTAGATTCCATGTGCGGGTTATATCATATGGTATTTGTCTTTCTTGTCTGACTTACTTCACATAGCATAATGCCCTCCAAGTCCATCCATGTTGCTGCAAATAGCAAAATGTCATTCTTTTTTATGACTGAGTACTATTCCATTGTGTATATGTACCACATCTTTATCCATTCATCTGTTGATGAACACTTAGGTTGGTTCCATATCTTGGCAACTGTAAATGATGCTGCTAAGAACATTGGGGTGCATGTATCTTTTTGAATTAGTGTTTTTGTTTTTTCCATTTGAATGAAAACACTCTTACCTGCCTCATCCTAGCTCCAATTCCAGCCACTGAGAACTGGGTATTGACGGAATGGGCTGTGCTCACTTGCTCAGCTCTCAGCTTTCCGCTCCTTTATTCAGGATATGACAAAACATCGACAGAAACTACTCATGTGTATTTGACACATCTCCGAGGTTTTGAGGTGTGAAGCTAAATGGTTTGGTTTAAAAGCCAGACCACTGAAGAATGTTGAATAAAGGCGCTGTAAGCAAAAGGGAGGGTGAGGGCTTCCCTGGTGGCGCAGTGGTTGAGAGTCCGCCTGCCGGTGCAGGGGATACAGGTTCGTCCCTCGGTCTGGGAAGATCCCACATGCCGCAGAGCGGCTGTGCCCGTAAGCCATGGCCGCTGAGCCTGTGCATCCGGAGCCTATGCTCCGCAATGGGAAAGGCCGCAACAGTGAGAGGCCCGCGTACCGCAAAAAAAAAAAAAAAAAAAAAGGGTGATACACCCTTCTCCCTCCCCCAGTAAACTTTTCAAAGAGACACTGGCCTGGCTCACAATGGGAGCGTCCTGCCATGAGCTATTTTATGGCAGACTGTATCTCCAGTTCCACATGCTTTTCAGAACTTTGCCTTTCCCCACCAAGAAATGGGGTAATTCTTTTCTGCTTGAAATTGGAAATAGAATCCAAGGAATAAAGTAGAAGAGATATTGGCCAACTTCTGAAGCTACATTATAAAAAGGTGATACAGTCAGTCCCTCCCGCCCCCACCCCATCTCTCTCTCAATACTAGGCCTTGGAATCTAGCCACCATGTTTTTTTTTTAATTGAAGTGTAGTTGATTTACAATGTTGTGTTAATTTCTGCTGTACAGAAAAGTGACTCAGTTATAGATACATACACACAAGGTTTATCTCAGGATATTGAATATAGTTCCCTGTGCTATACAGTAGGACCTTATTTTTTATTCATTTTGTAAATATTAGTTTGCATCTACTAACCCCAAACTCACATCTATGCCTTTCCCCCCCACCCTTGGCAACCACAAGTCTGTTCTCTATGTCTGTGAGTCTGTTTCTATTTTGTAGATAGGTTCATTTTTGTCATATTTTAGATTCTACATATAAGTGATATCATGGTATTTGTCTTTCTCTTTCTGACTTATTTCACTTAGTATGGTAAACTCTAGTTGCATCCATGTTGCTGCAAATGGCATTATTTCGTTCTTTTTTATGGCTGAGTAGTATTCCATTGTATACATGTACCACATCTTCTTTTTTTTTTTTTGGTATGTGGGCCTCTCACTGTTGCGGCCTCTCCCGCTGTGGAGCACAGGCTCCAGATGCGCAGGCTCAGCATCCATGGCTCACGGGCCCAGCTGCTCCGCGGCATGTGGGATCTTCCCAGACCGGGGCACGAACCCGTGTCCCCTGCATCAGCAGGTGGACTCTCAACCACTGTGCCACCAGGGAAGCCCCCACATCTTTATCCATTCATCTGTCAATCTAGCCACCATAGTTTGAAGATTAAATGTGAGGAGACCACATAAAGAGCCATCAACCCCCACAGCCAGCATTACTGCCAGACAAATGAGTGAGTTTTAAGCTGATTCCAGCCCTCACTTTGTTATGCAGCAATTGATAAGGAATAACAGATTTCAAGTTCTTTGCTCACTGGCTTTCATTTTGGAGGCTCACCATGTTCAAATTCTACCTGGTTTTCTTTGGCTTCTGCACGTGTCATACACTTCACTTGGAGTGCTCTTCTTCTGAGGAAATACGCATTCTTCATTTTTGTTCCCTAACGTAACTCAAAATCTCTTTTGAGACTATAGGGACTATTGCTATTCTCTTTATTCTGCATATCCCTACACACAATGATCTCCTATAGACTGTATTTTCATTCATGTTTGTTTTGTTTTTCTTTCTCTTTGCTTTCTCCCACAGAGTCAAGTCCTGAATATTGTGAATATTCAATTAAACTGCTAATGACTGGAATTTACCGGAGGGGCTGTGTGGTGTTGTAGGTTAAGAGCATTGGTTCCAGACCCAAACCACCCAGGTCAGGATAGTGGCTCTACCACTTGCCAGCAGTGTGCCTAGAATAAGCTACCTACTATCTGTATCAGTCAGGGTTCTACTAGAGAAACAGAACCACTAGGAGATATACACCCACACCCCCCCACACACAGAGATTTCTTTCAAGGAATTACACAATTGTGTGGTTTTGGCTGGGCAAGCCCAAAGTCTGTTTTCTTGCCACACCAGCTGACCAGATCCCAATCCTAGGCCACTCTAGCCATTTACCCTTTTCTTGCAAATTGGTGCTGGAACAATCTCTGTTTGACAGTAAACCATGTGTAGGAGGCCTCATCCAGTCTCGGGTCTGCTCTCTCTCCCCTTCCTCCCAGTAGCTATTTTCAACCTTGTCTCCTCCTCTCTACTTTGTCAGAGGAAGGGAAATCCCGTCTCTTTTTCTCAGGCTAGTTTCTGTAACACAGTTTTAAGTCACATCTGTGCAGTTTCCCCCTAAAACTTCTCCAAATTCTAGTCCATCTCTTATTTTCAAGCTTTTCACTCTGCTTGTTCTTAAAATATAAACGTGTTCCTACTCTTCCCTACATCGGGCTTTAGCTACTGGGCCTTCCTTTGTCAAACAAAGTTCTTTTTTTTTTTTTTTTTTTTTTTTTTGCGGTACGCGGGCCTCTCACTGTTGTGGCCTCTCCCACTGCGGAGCACAGGCTCCGGACGCGCAGGCTCAGCGGCCATGGCCCACGGGCCCAGCCACTCCGCGGCATGTGGGATCTTCCCGGACCGGGGCACGAACCCATGTCCCCTGCATCGGCAGGCGGACTCTCAACCACTGTGCCACCAGGGAAGCCCAAACAAAGTTCTTTTTTCTCCCAGCTTTATTGAGCTACAACTGACATATAACATTAACATTAGGTAAGTTTAAGGTATACACATGTTGACTTGATACATTGAAAAATGATTACCACCAGGGGTTAGCCTACACTTTCATCATGTTACCTAATTACTATGCTTTCTTCCAGTGAGAACATTTAAGATTTCCTCTCTTAGCAGCTTTCAAGTATTTAATACAGTATTGACTATAATCACTATGCTGTACTTCAATCCCCAGAAATTATTCATCTTATAATTCAAAGTTCTTGAGACAGGCATATGATTTGCTCTTTTTACATCCTCACTTGTCATTCACTCTTCCATGCACTAAAATCTGACTTCTACCTCAACCTTTCCATTGAAACTGCAGTCACAAGGTTGATGACCTAAAGCGTGGCTCCAAGAGATGACTAGAAAGCATCTTCAGCAATTTTGTTCAAATCTCTATAGCTCTAGACAGTGCTCACCACTCTACTCTGCTCGAACCCCTCTCTTCTCTTGGCGTCCATGACACTCTTCTTATAACGCATATCCCGTTAATATTTATAATTTCTCAGTCATCCATTTGCTCATATCAATAAGACTTTATGTATTTTTCTCATGTTCTCCAGTCAAATGTGGAAGAACCTGCAGTTAGTCCAAAGGGGCCAGTCCCATGAAGTGTCAGGTGAAAAAGGAACTAAAGACTCTGATCAACCCATTGGGAAACCAGTTTTTCAGCTGCTATTATGTCTGTCACTTCCTCTCAGTGTGGAAAACCCATGAGATGTGAAGCCTTCAGCTCTCTTCTGTGAACAAAGAAAATGCTGACCTAGTTGAACAGGCGGGTTTACCTAGGCATAAAAGAGGTTGGGAACTTATATATGGCCAATTAAAAAAAAAAACTTGCCTAACTGGGCATCATCACATTTCATGTAGAAGTTATTTTTCAATTACATGAAAATATAAATATTTCTCAGAATTTAGTCACTTCATGTAGGTTGGACATATAAAATCTATGTTATTTTATATATTTTGGGGGGGCAAACTAATTCTATTAGCATTAACTCCTTTGTTTATTATTTATTGACTGTGATTTCAACAGTTCCTGGCTTATACAGTGTTATTGGTGTTAAATTTGTGGGCTGTAAGCTTAGGGGATACATTTTGTAATCCACCATCTGCTATGAAAATGTGTGATAGTTTAGGGATGTCAAACTATCAAGTATAGAGGAAGCTAAGGGGCTATATAACCACTGCCTCAACTGGCTAATGGGTAGCTGTAAAGAAAATGCGATCAACAAAAGGGGGTGTGAATGCCTCGAGGTAAATAGGACGAGCCAGTAGATTTCCTGAAGACCAAACAGGAAGAAATACACTGAAATCATAAGAGAAGGTAGGACACCAGCTCCATCTGTGTTGTTCTTCATTTCCACTTGAACAAACCACAATAAAAACAGCTGACATTTCTATCATGCTTCTTATATACAGATACTACTTCGAAAGCTTTACATCTATTAACTTTTTAATCTTCATGCAACAATCCTGTGAAGGACAAATTTTACTCTCCTCATTTTTTATTTTGTGGACTCCATGAAACACAGAATAATGAACTCTTTTCCCCAAAGTCACACAGCTAGCAGTGGCAAAACTGTCATTTCAATTTAAACTCTCTGAGCACAACATTGCAATAAACCTGGACAAAACTCTCTGAATCCATTTCCCCAATATGAGCGACGATCGCTGTTTCTGCTTTTCTTTTAATATATTTTTTATATCACTTCCTCTTTTGCCACAAGGGAAGAACAAAAAGGGCAAGTGATACTCTAGAACAAGGAAGTGCTTCTCCCCTGGATACTTCTTATGATCCCAAAGACAATAAAAACAAGAAATTACTGCTGCTACTCCAGGGGCATCAAGGAGGTGCTGGAGGGCAGTGGGGTGGTGGGCCTGGGAACCAGGGGAGGGGCACGTGAGAGGGTCGGAGTGTTTTGAGGGCTTCTCCCAAGTCAGCGGTATTTTGGGTATTTATAATCCTTAGAAAAAGAAAGATGCACGTCTTCTTCTATTCCACTCTAGATTATTGGAAGGTGCTAAAATAGAAATAACTGCAAATGCTCAGCAAATGTTGAAAAAGAATCTTCTGATGGCCTTTTACTGGCTACATATAAAGTCATGTCTTGCTGATACTCCTTGTGGAGACTGAGGTGCTTTGATATTTATGTTGTTGAGGTTATAAAAATAAAGAAGTGGAAGAACTGTAGAAGTGAATCAACAAGACCACTTCCTAATATGGAACATATTCCCATTCTTACGGACAAAACTGTTTTTTTTTTTTTTCAGTACGTGGGCCTCTCACTGTTGTGGCCTCTCCCGTTGCGGAGCACAGGCTCCGGACGCACAGGCTCAGCGGCCATGGCTCACGGGCCCAGCCGCCCCGCGGCATGTGGGATCTTCCCGGACCGGGGCAGGAACCCGTGTCCCCTGCATCGGCAGGCGGACTCTCAACCATTCCGCCACCAGGGAAGCCCCAAAACTGTTTTTTGAATGACGTGATTTTTCTTCCGCAGATCCAAAAGACTTATTTTTGTCTTTTTGCTCTTTGGACTGTAGATCTTGGAAAAGGGGAATCTATTTTCACATTTCAATCTATTTTCACATTTCAATAATAAGCCTCAACAGCCTCTTTTTAAATACTTCCTGTGACAAGAATGGTACTACTCACAAGACAGCTTGTTCTATTTTAAGAAATACAACTCAAAGTATGAGAACATTGATATTGACAATCGGTAATTGTCAGAAAATGTTTTCATGATGTGTAAGTACAAAATATTCCTCATGGTCTGTGGCTGAGAAAAAGTCCATCTGACAGAGGTGTAGTCGGAACGTTGTTTGGGGTCTTTACCAGTTTAAAAGACTCCTCAGCTCTTCCTCATCTCCCCAGTCCGTGTCTGGCCCCGTGGTTGCCAGAATGCTAGTGTTCATTCTCCGTGCTCACCCCGAACTGGGACCTGAATCTAGGGACACGTCTTACTGCAGTCCGTACCCGGCGACACCCCCGGCTGAGTTCTGGCACAGAGCAATCCTCCCAGTAGAATTTTTAGAATAGCAAACCTCTGCGATCCTATTTCCTAATGAAACAGCTTTTAATTTTTCTGACTTGAAGAGCCAGACCTCTAGCACAAAGAGCAACGTTGTTTCAAAATAGCATTGAAAACCTGTACTGGTAAACAAGAAAATTTCCCCTTTTAATTATATACCGACATGAACAAGTTAAAACTCGAATGAGACAAGAGTTATCTTTTTAAAAATAAAATAGCCACACTGAAGTTCCCAGTGTGGCTCCATGACAATGGATACTACTCAACACTCGTCTGGGAAAAAGAGTCGGAGAAGTAATTACTAGAAGTTGATTGTGTAATATTGGATTTGAAAATCATCCAAGATGTGAGTGTTGTCCTGGAATGGAAAGTTATGATAGCCCCAAACACCACAAGGTAATATTTGTTACAAGTGGTCCTGAAAGAATATGTATTGGAAGGAAACATTATCAATATTTTTAGCTGTTTTCCTTCAAGAGTGAGAGTGTAACAGATACACACTTGAAACAGTAAAGTGATGTATTTTTCTTCCCTTTAAATTGTGGTGTCCTGGGACTTTCCACCCAATGAACCAGTGGGTTTCAGTGCTTTGGAGAAAGGACAGAACACACTATTTATTGCTCAGATGCATTTAGGACTCAGGATCTTTAGAAGCAAGTTTTGAAGAGAGAGAGAGAGAGACAGCCTTTCTACATTTGCAAACTCCTTAAAGCTTGGTCGTCTGAACTTCAACTTTTGCTAGGAATTGCAGAAAGAGGGAGCAAACAGACTGTGATATAGGAAGGATGTTGACCTCATAGGGAAGAATGGGGGATCTCCAGGGATGAACAGAGAAGAGGAAACAAAGAGTACATGGTCAGATCTATAACTTCTTCCTCCCTGCTTCACATCAAGGCTTGAGAGTGAGGTGTTAAAAACAACCAGACAAGGTTTGCGCATATGGGAGGAGGGAGGCTTTCTCTCCATTTTCCCGGGCACAGGCTGGAATTTCAAGTCCCCTTACGGAAGGAGAGCAACTAGAAAGGTACATCCAGGTGACAGGTTAGAACAGTTGAGGGGAGCTCTGTTGACTTCTCTTCTGTCCAACCAAGGCCAAGTTCAGTCATCGTGGAGACAGCAGCACAAGGATCTGGTCAGGAAAGAGAAAAGACTGCAAGTTTTCCTCCCTGTGACTTTTAACAGAAGATACCAGAAAAATGCCCAGTGTCCAGGCAGGATGAGAAACAGCCTCACAGAAGTCAAAGAGGGCCAGGGGAACAGTGCAGGACCCACTCCCAGACCCCAGGATCCTTTTCTCCTCACCTCCACACCCATGCATCCTCTGATAGGGGAGACACTCTGAATGCCTGAGCAATTACCTGAAATAAAAGAAGTTAAACCCAAGTAGACTTTTAAAAATTAGGGGAGCCCAAGTTATCTTTAACTGGCAAGTTTAATTGTCCTTTGGTTTCAAGGCTTTGCAGATCAAGATGGGAAAGCCTTCTTCATTCTCTAGAAAAATAGTGAATGCTACACCTTTCTTGTTTCTTTCCCTCATTTGACAGTAATGTAGAAATGCTGATTCCTCCACACACAAAATACAAAGCTCTAGATGTAATTGTTAACCTTATATGGTCCAGGCACTAACTCCAATTGAGTAAATTCTAAAGTTCCAAAAATGATTTCTATTTTTCATTATCACACCAGACTGGTGGACTCTGACAAGCAGATCCCTATATCCTTTCCAAGACCTGTTTCCTTTTTCTCCTGAGCACACAGTTAAATAATTCTCAGCTTCCTGTTAATAAGGTGGGGTCATACGACTACACCTGAGTCAATGGAATGTGGATGGAAGTGATTTATGCTGCTTCCAGGCCTGGGCCCTAGAACCTCCTATGGAGTCCCTCTTGGTCCTTCCCTCACCTGTCAGTTAGATGCTGAATAGGTGGGTGAGGACTCTGGCTGGAAGAGCTAATAGCTAGTATATGCCTGGATCCCTGAATGATTTTGTGGAACAGATCCCCAACTTCCACCTGTCAAGAATTATGAAGGATCTGGGATTTTACTCTACTCATAAGATAACATGTGTACCTGTTACGGTTTCATGGACCTTGGAAGAAGACACAAAACTCCTGATTCAGAAACAGAAGACTTTATTATTCCTGACAAAAGTGGTAGCCAGAGCTTCATGTTGGTTTGCATCTATTCGTCTTGTCTCCCAAGTTCCATTCAGTCAACTCAGGACACAGGAGAGATGTCTCCACAGGCAGTGGACTATATTACAGGAGAGGACCACTGAGCTTGGGGAATTCACCACTTTTATTGTAAGCAGAAGCAAGCCTGTCCTTGCCCATGGGGAAGACGTTACTTCATCCTTCAAGGCTGATCACAGTAACTATAACCCTGGGAATGGCCCTGGTAAAGAATGTCAGGGTCTTGACATGACTAGCTGAAACTTGCAATGATTCTCACAGTCCAGGCAGGACTGGGTAGTAAACAAACTTCTGCAAGGTTAAGCCACTGAGATCTTGGGTTGCTGTTGCAGTTAGCCTATTCTACTTGATACATGGATTCACTTGGAAGGAACCTTCCTTGCTCATCCCAGAAATTTAGCAGTAATTCCTCTTTTTCTGCCTCTTTCCATATGCTTCATTTTCTCTATCTACATTTGATAAGCAGCCAGGGGCTATATTTTTTAGACTAAAGAAAGTATCCATTTTTTCTAAGGTAATTTTTTTTCTCAAAAATTATGACTAGAATACAAGTATCAAGGTTTCAGTTTAATTAGATTCAGTGTTCATTTTTTAATTTAAACATCTACATTTGAAAAATTTGATTAGTAGCAATTTGGACAAGTTGGCAAAGGTCTTCAAGGTATCCCAGTTAATGAGCCATCACTAAAGATAATAAATAAATACTATTACTTTTATTATACTGATATTTATATACTAGTGGTAATAGTATTTACACTATTACTATTATTATTAAATTTTTTGTTATTAACTTTTTAATAGTTATTTCTTTAACTCACAAAGGAAAAGTCAAATGCTACAAGTATTGTAATGACAAGAGTTATGGAAAAGTACAGACAGAATGACATTTTGTAATATCAAGGGCAAAATCATTAGAATATATTTCTTCTCCATGAGCTACTATGGTGAGTTCCTTTAATGTTTAATGTTGAGCTAGGGAAATTCCAAAGAATACACAGTTTTCGGTGTGAGTTAAATTGTTACTAGTTTCCACATGACATATTGGGTTGGCCAAAGCCTTCAATCGTTTTTTTTTTTCCATAACATGGCTCTAGTAGCACTTAGTTGTCTTTAACCTCATTTGAAACAATTTTGTTAGATTGTATTGTGACAGTTGTCATATCAGCATTAATTTTAAAAAACATCAAAATTGGTGAATTTTTGTGTAGCCATTTTAATATTGAAGACAGAAGAAAAAAGCAACATTTTCAGCATATTATGCTTTATTATTTCAAGAAAGGTAAAAACCCAAATGAAATGCAAAAGATTTGTTCAGTGTATGGAGACGGTGCTGTGACTGATCAAACGTGACAAAAGTGGATTGCGAAGTTTTGTGGTGGAGATTTCTTGCTGGATGACGCTCCACAATTGGGTAGACCAGTTCAAGTTGATAGTGATCAAATTGACACATTAACTGAGAACAGTCAATGTTATATCACACAAGAGATAGCCGACATACTCAAAATATCCAAATCAAGTGTTGAAAATCATTTGCACCTGCTTGATTATGTTATCGCTTTGATGTTTAGTTTCCACATAAGTGAAGCAAAAAAAACCTTCTTGTTTCCACATGAGATTCTCTACTTAAACATAACAAAAACGTTCCCTTTTTAAAACAAATTGTGATGGGTGATGAAAAGTGGATACTGTACAATAATGTGGAATGAAAGAGATCATGGGACAAGTGAAATGAACCACCACCAACTACACAAAAAGCCAGTCTTTATCCAAAGAACGTGATGTGTAAATGGTGGGATTGGAAGGGAGTCCTCTATTATGAGCTCTTTCCGGAAAACCAAATGATTCATTCCAACAAGAACTGCTCCCAATTAGACCAACTGAAACAGCACTAGACAAAAAGCATCTGGAATTAGTCAACTGAAAATGCATAATCTTCCATTGGGAAAATGCAAGACTGCATGCTTCTTTGATGACCAGGCAAAAAATGTGACAGCTTGGCTGGGAAGTTCTGATTCATCCACCATATTCACCAGACATTGTACCTTCGGATTTCCATTGATTTCGGTCTTGACAAAATTACCTTAATGGAAAAATTTTCAATTCCCTGGAAGACTGTAAAAGGCACCTGGAACAGTTCTTGCTCAAAAAGATAAAAGGTTTTGGGAAGATGGAATTATGAAGTTGCCTGAAAGATGGCAGAAGGTAGTGGAACAAAATGGTAAATACGTTGTTCAATAAAGATCTTGGTGAAAATGAAAAATGTGTCTTTTATTTTTACTTAAAAACTGAAGGAACGTTTTCGCCAACCCAATAAAAGTACCTTGTCTCATATCAAAAGTAAAAGTTATATTTCTTGAAATAATATTTAACATTTTCCAACACTTATATGAGTTACAAGTATCTGCTGTGTTCATGATTGGTTCTCGCTTGTTTTAAAGGTGAGTCTGCAGACCTGCCACCTGCAGAGTAAGCCATTTGAATAGCTTTCCAGGAATAGAGATAGATTCTTACATTCCCAGTGCCCTCCCTTTTTGGTCCTATTTAAGGGCAAATTGCACAATGTAGACTGAAAACAAAGAAAATTGGCCCACCAGGGATTGAACACAGAACTTTGACCTCAATGCTAGTACATTACCACCATTTTCTACTCAAAAGTGCAACCCTTGTCACAGATTCAGGGTCCCTGCCACTGTAACAAGTATATTCTTTATCAATTTTCTGTTTCCACAGGGTTCCGTGAAGGCTGCACTATGACTCTATCACACTGAGTTATATTTCTGTTCAAATATAGAGGCATAATATATATATATTTTTTTCTCCTAGAATTGATCATTCTGGGACTTGATGTATTATGAAGATAGGAATTCCCTACCTGTATTTCTGGATGACTTAATTTATGATGATCTAACCAACTTCCATGGCAGATAAGTGCTGTGGCAAAACTAGTGACTGTCTGTACTGATGTATGGATGGATGCTATTTCCTGAAGTGATTGGTTGATGTTTGTTTCCCCAGAAGATTTATGTTGTCTATTAAGTCTTCCACCACCATCTGGTATAATTAACCATTTGTGAAACTTGCCTCTTTTAGCACAAAATCCATTGCTTGGCAGATAAGGCAGGTGGGCATTCCATGAGATGAGCCAAGGTTTTGAACATAAAGTCTTCCTCAGCCAGCTGAGAGCAGATATATGAAGAGCCCTTGCCACCTGGAATTTATTTTTCTCCATTCATTGTCCTGGAACACGGGGCAACAGTTAGAATTTGACTATAACTGAAACTGAAACTTAGCAGCAGTATAAGCCCAGCCCAACCTATGTCATCATCCAAATGTCGACGTCAGACTTTATTGTTATTTGGTAGAACCTTTGTTTTCTTGTTCTTTATTCATAGCTCTTTCCATTGCTCTGTGCTCTATTCCTTTTATCTCTTCCCTGACCTGACAAATCACCATTTTCTTCTTTCCATCTCATTTTTTTTCAGAAATAATACATGCTCATGATAAAAAAACATTCAAACATTAGAAAAGTATTATAAAGCAAAAGCCTGATATTATGCAAAAGAAGTAAATATTGATAATAATTTCTTTTGTTTCCTTGGATAAATTTTCTATGCATATTACAGTGTAAATAATACATATGTGGTTTGTTTTCTACAAACAGAATCATACTCTATATACTATTTTGTATTATTTCCCTACTTAAAATATGTTTCATGATCTCTTTGAATTAATGTATATAATATTACCCCATTTTTATACAATGAGGGACGTTTATTATGTTAGGCAAACCAGAAATCCTGAGATAAGAAATCTCCAAGGCTTTACTCAGCTATCATTGGCAAGTTGGCTTTCCCCTCCAGGTTACACAATGGCAGTAGTAGTAGCTGGAAATGTATTCTGATATAGCAAAGCAGAGAATTAGAAGTGGGACTGTCTTTTCTTGTCTTTTTTAAGAGTGAAGAAATTACCTGTACTTCAGTTTAAAAAAAAAGAGTGAAGAAACTTTTCACCCAAAGCCTGTAGTAGGTTTCCCCTCATACATCTTTGTCCAGATCACACCAAATGCCCACATCTAAGCAAAGAGAGTGGGACCACAGTGATTGCCTAAGACCATTTACAATGTGCCCGAGGAATGACATGAGAATGGGGCATTCCTTCAGTCACATAGAAGGAGGTGAACACAATTGGAGCTCTGCTCATAAGAAAGAATGGGGAAATGGTTGCTGTGTAGGCAACTAAATATATCAGTTATACTTTTACCCTCCTTTTTTCAAAATTGTGTCAGTTATCCTTAAACGTTTATTCCTTCACTTAAATTTGAGAATCTGTTTGTCATATTTTCTTAAAGTCCACCTGAATTTTGTTTGGGACCACGAGGAATTTATGGATTATTTTTCTTTATGTGTTTGTGTGTAAGGAAAAATATCTTTGCAATCTCATGTTTTTCAAGACGAACTTGGTTATCTCTTCATTTATTTAGTTCCTTTTCTAAGTCCTTAATAGAGTTTAAAGTTGTTCTTCATGTAATTCTATATATCCTTTGTTAGATTTATTCTTTACTAGACATCTTATAGTTTTATTGTTATTGTTTAGGGTATAATATTTCCTCTTACATTTTCTAGTTGTTTATTGCTGCTGTAGAGGAATGCTGTTGATTCTTTTTTGTTGACCTTGTATTGAGCAAACTGGCTTCCTTATTCTAATGAGATTCTCTGTATCAATATTGGTTATTTTGTCTCTTTCCTTCCAATTCTTATACCTACTATTTATTTTTCTTGTCTCATTATGTTGGCCAGGACTTCTAATACCATTTTAATGAATAGATGGGATAGTAGATGGTGTCTTAGTCACAATTTTAAACAGAATGTATCTAAAGTTTCTTCATGAAATCATATGATTGCTGTGGCATTGCAGTAGGCAGATTCTGTTAAATTAAGGAAGTTCCTTTTCTTAGTTTTCTAAGAGAAGCACACTTATTAATGGCTGCATACCATTCTTTTGCAAAAATACATCATAATCCATTTAAGCAATCTCTTACTGAGAAACGTTTGGATTATTTTCAGAATTTTATTTTTTCTATTACAAAAAAAAAGCCACATCAAAAATATTTGTACATATTTCTTTCCAGAATTGTATATGTGTAGAAAAAATTTCTAGAGGCATAATTGCTGAGTAGAAACATATGTTCCTTAAACTTTTTGATAAATGTTATCAAAGAGAGAAAGAGTTAAGCATTTATTCATCTTGTTCTTTGCACCATTTCAAGCTAACTAAAGAGCCTTAGTTGATGAGAGTGTAACAGAGAAAAACAAACCTGACTCATATTGTATCTATTCCTTTATCTCTAACCTTTGAGCTCTGCTGCCTGCGCTTAGTCATGCTGGCTTTGCACCTTCTGCAAAAGAATGTTGCCTATAGCCTGAAATATACATGATAGCCCATTCTCAAGACTCTGACATTTAAATGTAAACACTTTGCCATTCATATAGTGATAAAAGTTGCAGAACAGAAAATAACAATTATCTTGTTGGAGGTTTACAGGAACATCGTGACCAAACCTACATGGACAGCTGCAAGAACAACACCAAAGAGTTTGCAGCAACCAGCCACACCCACTCCCTCTTTAGTATAAAAGACGCCTGAATTCTAACTTGGGTAAGATGGGTATTTGGGACGCTAGTCCATCATCTTCTCAGTCTGCTGGCTTTCCAAATAAAGTCACTATTCCTTGCCCCAACAATTCATCTCTCAATTTATTGGCCTGTTGTGCAGTGAGCAGTACAAGTTTGGACTCGGTAACAAAAGTAGTTGGTTTTACAGAAGAATTCCAGATGAAAACATAGGAAGGATGATAGCATTATAAATGCACCATTATATGACTTCTAAAGTAATAACTGATTCAAACAGTAATCATTAATGGATGTCAAAACATCAAGAGGAATGTTGATGATTATAATAGAAGGATCAGACAGCCACTCTTGAATTTACTTGTTAGTCTTAACAGCAACACAGCTAAACAAGCAGACATTATGAAGTATTGTACACAGCCCAAAATATGAAGTATTCTTGCAAAAAAGCTTGAACCTGACTGTAACCGAGGTTATCAATCTAACTTCCAGTTTAATGGGAGGAGAGGAATAGGGGAAAAGTTAAATGGCACCAGGGGGAAGCAATTAGGCACATTCAGAAGGGGGGCATTCTACAGAAGAACCATCTTATTTCATCCATAAGTCAATGAGATGAATATAAAAGGGAGGGGTGATTGTTCTAAACTAACAGAGACCTAAGAAAGGTAATGTAACCATCAAATGCCATGTGTGGACTTTGTTTTGTTCCTGTTTCAAATGAATCTGCAAAAGATATATATATATATATATATATATTTTTTTTTTTTTTACGGTACGTGGGCCTCTCACTGTTGTGGTCTCTCCCATTGCGGAGCACAGGCTCCGGACGCGCAGGCTCAGCGGCCATGGCTCACGGGCCCAGCCGCTCTGCGGCATGTGGGATCCTCCCGGACCGGGGCACGAACCCACGTCCCCTGCATTGGCAGGCGGACTCTCAACAACTGCGCCACCAGGGAAGTCCTGCAAAAGATATTTTTAAGAAAATTGAGGAAATATTATTACAAACAAGGTATTAGATAATACCAAAGAATTATTATTAATTCTGTTACAAAAGAAAATAGGATTGTGGTTATGTAAGACAATGCTCCTATTTTTTTTTTTTTTTTAATGCTCCTATTTTTTAGTGACACCTATGGAAGTACCTGTGATTTTAAATAAAATAGTACCAGGGATTTTCTCAAAAATACTAAAGCACCAACTCCATCCCCCCCAGCCCCTGGCCAAACCAAACCAAAACAAAATGTTTGGTTTGGCCAAACCAAACCAAACCAAAACAAAACAAAGAGGAAGGAAAGAAAGAAGAAAAGAAAGATCAGTTGAGAAGAATATCTTTTAAAATGTTGATAATTGTTTAGTCTGAGGAATATGCAGGTCATTTATACTATTATCTGTACTTTTGTGTATGCTTGAGAACTTTCATCTTAACAGGTTTTTCTTTTAATTGTTGCAAATTACTTAAGTCCAAGGGATTTAAAATCTGAAACCAAATTATTTTGCTTTTGTGAGTTATAAATAAAAAGAAATTAAGTCCTAATCAAATTTTCTTGATCTTTGAAAGTCCAAAGAAATTATAATCCAAATTTCTTAAATTAAACCCCCAAATTTCCCAGTCGTTTTTCTGCTTAGTCTCAGCCAGGTGAATCTCACTCCAATTGCTTAAGTAGATATAACATTTTTTTTTTTTAATACAGTGGTCCTTAATCTGATGTTCAGGTTTCTCCTCCAGAATTTCTAATTTCATTTGCTTGAGATGAGCTAGGGCAGTGGTTCTCAAACCTTTGTGTGCCTTAGAATCCCCTGGAAGGCTTAGTAAAACAGAGATTGCTGCACCCTACCCCCTGGTTTGCTTTTCTAGCAAGTTCCCAGGTGATGTTGATGATTCTGGTAGTGGTCTGGGAACCACACTCTGATAATCACTGGGCTGCGGAACTAGCAGTTTTTAAAAGCTCTGAGTTGATTTTAATGCCAGCCAAGGCTGAGAACCACTGAAAAATCTTCAGCAGGTACTGTCTTTAGCAGATATGGGTGTGGTTCTTTCAGGATCTCAGAAAGTTACATATGCCTCATGTTTAAATAACAGGCTACACAAGATAATCACAGTTTCAGCCCCCCACACTTACCACACCATAAAATTTTTTAAAAATCCCAAGTTCCTAGAGAAGAGCTATCCCAAGCAAAATGATGTTCCCCAAACCTAGTACTTGGTAAACTCCCAAAATGGGACCTCTGTGGTAACTGAATGAAAGACATCAATGGAGAAGAGAAAACCTTGATTTCGGGCTCATCAGGATGCCGGTCCATCCAAGTAAGTTGTTTGTATTTCATGGTTTGTCAATGTCAAGTCACCAGAGGTTATTATGCTACTGTGTGTTTGCACCTGAGGGGAAAAAATCCACCTGTGTATATTATGTTCTCTCTCAAGAATGCAGGCATTTCAATGGTTGCAATCCCAGTTACCAGGTCTTCTGTGGATCTCTATTTTTGCCTCAACAAGAATATCAAAAACCTCTTCATTTCCACTGACTCTTTGAATGTGGGCATTTCGCACTGCCTGGGCTTTTTAGGGCTACCCTTAAGGATGTGATTTCCAGGAGCTTAACTATCCTAAATTATTTGTTTGGAGCTAGTAATTATTAGTTTCTTGTTTTGCAAGTCTAAATAGCACATGTCTGCAGATAGAGTAACATTACGTAAGGTTTAAGTGATCTCATCTCTAAGCCTCATCCTATCAATTTCAGGAAGGGCCACTTTGTCTTTCTAGGTGAATGAGGAAGACCCCTGGTCTTACTGTCCATCTACCTGCAGGAGAGATGATCTGTTTTTCCATGACGCTAATCACAATTACTCATTCTAGCCTGCATCTGCCTCTCTCACTCTTGGGCACTGCTTTGTTTCTTCAGTTTTTCTCTGACGCTCTCTTTTTAAATTGGTTCTGCCAGCTTGGCTGTGTACAGGCTCTGTATGTGCAGGGATGTGGGAACCTCACAGTCTTGCTGGAGTTTGGGTATCACTCATCAATTTTCAGTTTGAAGATCACTCTCTCACCCCTCACTTCTTCCAGACTCCTGGTATCTGAGCTTCTGATGCATGTTGACTAACTCTGAAAATATATATTTTTCTTTGATTAGTATCACTCATTTAATATCCCTCTCTCCTTTTACGAAAGAATGTAGGAGAGGAGAATTCAAACTTCAATTTTTTGCTAAACAATTCAGAAGCTACAGAAGGTGTGGCCTCAAGCCAAACTACCTAAGCCATATTATTTTTCCTCATTGCTTGAAATGTCAGTGAGGTCTGGGTATGATGCCAGATTATTTCTGTTTTTTAATTTTTAATTTAATTTTTATTTTATATTGGAGTATAGATGATTTACAATGTTGTGCTAGTTTCAGGTATACAGCAAATGGATTCAATTACACATATACATATATCCATTCTTTTTCAGATTCTTTTCCTGTATAGATTATTACAGAATATTGAGTAGAGTTCCCTGTGCTATATGGTACATCCTTGTTGATTACCTATTTTATATATAGTAGTGTGTATGTGTTAATCCCAAACTCCTAATTAATCCCCCTCCTCACCTTTCCCCTTTGGTAACCATAAATTTGTTTTCGAAGTCTGAGTCTGTTTTTGTTTTGTAAATAAGTTCATTCAGATGGTTTCTGTTATAGTTTATGAAGACCATCCTTACATAACCAGATTTATACCTGAAATAGAAAAGCAATAAAATAGAAATATTTGAAATAATAAAAGAGTAAAATAATAGAAAATTTTAACACTTTAGTGTCTCGGTATCATTTTTTAATTTAGTAAGATGGATCTCCCTGCAAATGATGAAGCTTATAAATGTCTCAAAGACATTTAATCAGATAATATACTATTTTGCTTGGCCCAGATAATGTAAAAGCAAAGTATTAAAAGGAAATGATGTTCTGTACACGATGGCAATGAAAGTTTCAGGGATCTATTTAATATCTAGTTCAAAGAGAGAAATATTTCTAAGGCTCTGTGTTTAAGCAACAGATTTTTCTTTGAATCTAATTTGGTTGTATAAATCTTAGTGACTCAAGCCAGGATTGCCAGTAAGGAGAACAATTTTAGTACACATTTGAAAGGAGTTAGTTGAAAATATGAATTTATGAGCCAGCATTTGAACTAAATTATTTTCCCCATAATTAGCCTTTTTTCATTATTTTCAGATATATAATATGTATTTATCATTTAACATTTTAAAGTAGAAAGACTACTTTTTTCATAGTAAGAGGCAATATTCCTCTTGGAGGCAGATTTCTGGTGTGACCTGACCCTTTTCCTCTCCCTGACATGTATACACCTTGGGAAGTCACTTAGCTTTCTTTGTGCCTGGGTTTCCTCATCTACAAATTGGGTTAAATAACAGTAATCCATTTCCTAGTGTTGTGAATGCTAAGAGAGCTAACATACGTAAAGCATTTGGAACAGCTCTTGGTATAGTAAGCATTGTGTTACCTGCTACAATTATTAACATAAAAAAGCATTTTATTAACCTTATTGTTTCACATAAGCAAGTTATTATTACTGTAATAAAAGTAATTTTAAAAATGTTATATTCTATGGCTACCACAGGGGATAGTGAGGTGAGGTGAGGAGATAAATTAGGAGTTTGGGATTAACATATACACACTACTATACATAAAACAGATAACCAACAAGGACCTCCTGTATAGCACAGGGAACTATATTCAATAACTTGTAATAAACTGTAATGGAAATGAATCTGAAAAAAGAATATATATATGTATAACTGAATCACTTTGCTGTATACTTGAAACTAACACAACATTGTAAATTAACTGTACTTTAATAAAAAATATATGTTATACACTCAGAGCCACAGGTCTCAGCCTTTTTGGTGACATCTCTGTCACTGTCCTGGGAAAGCTTCTCAACTTCCCAGTGTGTAGCTTCTTCATTTCACAAAAATGGAAATCACACTAGTGCCCACTTACAAGGATGTTCTGAGGACCAGTTGAGTGAACATGAGTGAACAAATACCCAAAAGAGGGTGTGGTGTACAGTAAGCATCCAACAAATGAGAACCATCCCCACATCTTTGCCACCATCACTGTGAATGTCCGTATGTCTCCTTTCATTCTAAATTTTATCTCATTCTGATCCAGTCAGTTATTAAACAGAACTCATTGATATATCTTATGTTCTATTTTCAACCCTGTACATTTTGTATTTGTGAAATGCACTATTAGAACATTTTACTAAAAGTAACAGTATGTTTCTTTCACAGTTTGGTGAAGTTAAATAAATATTTTGAAAATTTTTTGGCCAGTTTCCCTTCTGATTTTTGGGATTGGGTCTCAAATGTAAAAATAATCAAACAGCAACAACAAACCCCTGCCAATTGTAGGAGACAGGAAGAAAGTTTACAGTGTTTCGAGTAATATAATAATGCTATCCATCTTTCATGTATTATGCCCAGTCCTTAAAAATGTTATCTCATTCTATCCTCATAGCAACCCTATAGGGTAGCTTCTATTGTTATTCCCATTTACAAATGAATAAACTGAGTCAGAGAATGGTTGAATAAGTTAAATAATTTGTCCAAGGTGACACCGCTGTTAAATGGCTGAGCCACAGGAGTTGAATCCATGACGTCTGGTTCTCAAACATGGACTCTTAAACGTACTGTTATGATTTGGAGGAGGGATTTTATAATGGGGTAATTTAATCTTTCCTGACAGGTGCTTTCTCTCAGTGGGTTTTCTCTTCTTATGACATTATAATCAGAGAGACCTAAAGTAAGGGCAGACAGATACCAAGTGATAATTTGGGAAGTGAGCAGTTTTCGGGAGGGCTTTTCATGTATGTAGAGGAAACTTCACTTTTATTTGTATGTCATTTAATGTTTGTTTAATCCTTAACGCAAAATTTTCCAAATATTCACAAACTTATTTTACAACCAAAAATAGAAACTGATTTATGTAGTCAATTAAAATTTCCAAATACTTAAACATAGATTGTAATTGTAATGTTTTCATAAGTCTAACACAGCAAATTTTCTTAAATCTTTTAAAGTCTTTTAAAAATGCACTTAAAACAACAAAATGATTACAAATTTTTTTCTTTGTTTTCATACCCAAATCAGTTTTTAAATATCAATATCGTGGCTCAAAATGTAGCTTTATCTTTTGACTCTTACAGAGAGGATTTGCTACATGCAAACTAGAGAATTTTTCAGCTTTAACTCCCTCCCCCATACAGTAGCTCTTTTGTTAGAGAGTAAAAGTTTTATTTATTTAGACTTTCTCAGTTTAAAAAAATGAAGATTTTTCTCTGATTTATTTCATATATAAATCATCTGTCCACTTGTCAGCGTGAACCTAAGTTTTGTACTTTCAGTGCCTCTCAGAGATGAACAGTATTACCTGAGTCTGAAGATCTATTTCAGAGTAAATTGAATTTGCTAACTTACTATCATTCCTGGTAAAGAAGTACCCATTTTCCAAGCATTTGAAAATATGCTGGTATTTCACACCTAAAGCTAGTGTCTATTTTTTCTCCCTTTTGCTATTATTTTTAAGAAGCGCCACAGGAATATTATTCCTTCCCGAGTGGAGGCCAGCTGCGCAGTCTTCAGAACTGTGGGAGTTTCCATTCCCAGCCACAGGATCTGTTCCTCTTCAGAATTTATGTGGCTACATAAATCAGGGCTCTGCCGCTCGAGTCAGAAACTGACTGCCAATGGTCAATAGTACTGAAAACATCTTTTCTTAAGGTCTCTGAAAAGTCTGCTAATGGATCCTGTGGTCTCTTATCCAGAACAAGCGATGCTTATCAGAAAACCCCAAACATCCAAAGCTACAAAAGCCACCAGAAACCCAAACAAGTACTCGGTCTAAAAATAGATACAGATAAGGATGTAGATGTTGATAGATATAGATGAGAGTTTTCCAACCTTGGAACTCTTGATATTTTGGACTGGATAATTTTTTATTGTGGAAGGTGGTCCTGTGCATTGTAGAATATTTAGCAGCATCCCTGTTCCTGGCCTCCACCACTAGATGTTAGTAGCTCCCTTCTCTCAATTATCATAACCAAAAATGTCTCCATCCAGACATCGCCCAGTGTCACCTGGAGAATAAAATCTCCTTGGTTGAAGACTACTGATATACATATGTCATAATCCAATGTAGGCTGCTGAAGGGAGAATCAGATCCAAGTAGAAGCTTTTTAAAAATCTTCTCTCAGCTTGATATTGCTGATAGGAGGTGAGGAACAGAGGCTCTCCATACTCTTCTTGTCTCTTTCCCTACTCACTTTTGCAATTAGCTGCCCTATCTACTGGCCCTTCACTCTTCCTGCTGGTTTTACTGGTTGGTTTTTGTTTGTTTTTTCAGGAATTTGAATGATAAATGGAGAGAAAAACTAGTTTATAAACTTTATTAGCCTGGGTGCTTTCCATGAGACTTGGCAGATCCTTAACTCAAACGGCCTAATAAACATAGTACATTTATTCTCTCAAAAACTGAAAGGTTCAAAGGTAGAGCTACAGAAATAGATCCAGAGCCATACGTGATACCGTCAGGGCCTCAGTTTCCACATATTATATATCTGGAATCTCTGCTTTCTCTGTGTTGGCTTCTCTCTCAACCCTCTCCATATGGTAGTCAGATGGATACCAATATCTTAAGATGTATACTCTACTAGTTCCACTTTAGTAGAAAAAGAGCTTCACTTTCCGAACAATTTTTTTTAAAGTCCTAAAATACAGTCTTGTTGCCTCTGGTTGGCCCGGGTTGTGTCAGGTGCCCATTCTTGAGCCAATCCCCATAGTAAGGGGAGACTCAGAGTTCCTACTGTGCATACTTACTTCACAAGCCTAATCCTGAAACTGGGAGAGTCAACTTCACTGCAGTTACATGGACAGATATTAAAGAATGTTTGGCTCTCACTGTGCTAGGACCAGAAGAAGGGGAATTAGAGGCTGGCAAGGCAAAAAACCTAAGATGTCCATTCTAATTGTGCTCATTGGAAATGCCAGGAAGAAGGTTCTGATGTGTTTGGGTCCAAGGTTCAAGACTTTAATAATTCATCCTGATAGACAAAGTATTTAGTAGAACTTCTCAGAATTTGATATATTTCTTCTCTTAGCTTTAATTTATAGTGCTCTTGGCAGTCTCTCTGTATACATTTTCATTGGCATTTTAATGAATGAATACAATTTGATTGCTTTGTAAGGGCTTGATGTTTTATTTTAAGGAAAGGGTTTATTCCCTTATGCCATGAAGATATCCATGCCACATTGCACTACTGTAAATGTTAAAACACCACATAGTTTATTGATAACTTTGGCAGTCTTATAAGTTGATTTTAATGTTGTTTTCAATTTAACATCTATGGAGAAAGCAGTTTTCCTATGTTTAAAGAATATGAGAACTGGCAACAGAGATACTCATAAGAGAACAGTAAGACAATTTCATTTTCTGAGAAACACAATGATATTTTATACACCAACTCTAAGGCAGAATAATTGACAATATTTTTATAAAAAAGAAGACTTTTAGCAATTTCTTTTAGTGTGTGAGAAGCTTAATTCAAAGCCAAAAATTGGTAACATTTTGTACCCAATTGATGTTTTTGCTTTTGTATCTACATTATGGGAAATGTATTCTGCATAAGAAAGATATAAAGATCTCATACACTCCCTATTCCATTTTATTTTCCCCCCTTATCTTGTCTTCCCTTTCCAACTCTACCTCTTCTCCCTTTTTACACTGCCTTGTACTTTTCATTTCCTTTCTGCCTATTTCCTTTGGCTTAGTTTCTTCATCTCTTAATAGTTTATTGAACAGCCTGCAATGGCTTTACTGAGTTTCTATATGGATGAGAGAAATGCAGCAATTGTTCAATTCTACTGTCTGCAAATTTTTAATCCTCTCATCATTTCTTTTTAGGGTCTGTACAAAAAGGTTTTTCACTAGCGAAGAATTCCATGCAGAATTAAACTTTCTATGGTGGACACTACTGATTGTGCACATAAGTCTGTTCTCCCCTTATAACAATTATTGCTAGAAACAAGCACCCAGGCATAATAAAAGATACTTGGAGATGGGCTCTAACAAGGTTTTATTTTAAAATTTATTTTTACTGTAATTTTTTGATTTTACATACAGCAAAATTTACACTTCTTTGTGTACAGTTCTATGTGTTGTGAAACATGCATGAAGTTGTATAATCACCACCATCATAACAGTTTCATCACCTAAAAAACGGTTTCATCACCTAAAAAACGGTTTCTCATGCTACCCCTTTGTAATCAAACACTCTCCAGTCCCCAAACCTGCAACCACTGATTTGTTCTCTACCCCTACGGCTCTGTCTTTCCTACAATATCATATATTTGGCATTGTACAGTGTGCAGCCTCTTGAGTATGGTGTTTTAAACCTAGCATGATGCATTTGAGGTTCACGCCTGTTTTTGTGTATCAATAGTCCTTTTTAAAAAATTGCTGAGTAATATTCCTTTTTATAGATGTAACAGAGTTTATCACTCACCAGTTAAAGGACTTCTGGATTCTTTCCAGCTCTTGGCAGTTATAAATTAAACTGCTATAAACATACTGTACAGATTTTGAGTGAACATAAGTTTTTATATTTCTTGGATAAATATCTAGGAATGGGATTGCTGAATCATACAGTAAGTATATATTTAGCATTATAAGAAACTGCAAGCTGTTTCCCCAAGGAACAGTATCATTTTGCATTCCCATCAGTCATGTATGAAACTTTTCATTGCTGTGCATCCTCAAAAGCATTTAGTATTGTTAATGGTTATTAATTAAGTTTTATTAGTTAATTAATTAACATATTTTAATAGATGTGTAGTGATATTTACAATAGTTTTAAATAGTTACTCATTATTCATAATACATGACAGACACCTATTCACATGTTTATTGTCCATTTGTATATTTATTTTTCTTCGTAACATTTTACGGGAGTATACTTGCTTTACAATGTTGTGTTAACGTCTGCTGTATAACAAAGTGAATCAGCTATACGTATACATATATCACCATATCCCCTCCCTCTTGCGTCTCTCTCCCACCCTCCCTATCCCATCCCACTAGGTCGTTGCAAAGCACCGAGCTCATCTTCCTGTGCTGTGCAGCTGCTTCTCACTAGCTATCTACTTTACATTTGGTAGGGTATATATTTCCATGCCACTCTCTCACTTCATCCCAGCTTACCCTTCCCCCTGCCCATGTCCTCAAGTCCATTCTCTACATCTGCGTCTTTATTCCTGTCCTGAACCTACTTTGTTAGAAGCTTTTTTTAAATTTTAGATTCCATATATATGTGCTAGCATATGGTATTTGTTTTTCTCTTTCTGACTTACTTCACTCTGTATGACAGACTCTAGGTCCATCAGCCTCACTACAAATAGCTCAATTTCATTTCTTTTCATGGCTGAGTAGTATTCCATTGTATATATGGGCCACATCTTCTTTATCCATTCATCTGTCCATGGACACTTAGGTTGCTTCCATGTCCTGGTTATTGTAAACAGTGCTGCAATGAACATTGTGGTGGTACATGTCTCTTTTAGAATTATGGTTTTCTCAGGGTATATGCCCAGTAGTGGGATTGCTGGGTCGTTTGGTAGTTCTATTTTTAGTTTTTTAAGGAACATCCATAATGTCCTCCATAATTTACATTCCCACCAACAGTGCAGGGGGGTTCCCTTTTCTCCACATCCTCTCCAGCATTTATTGTTTGTAGATTTTTTGATGATGGCCATTCTGACTGGTGTGAGGTGATACCTCATTGTGGTTTTGATTTGCACTTCTCTAATGATTAGTGATGTTGAGCATCCTTTCATGTGTTTGTTGGCAATCTGTATATCTTCTTTGGAGAAATGTCTATTTAGGTCTTCTGCCCATTTTGGGATTGGATTGTTTGTTTTTTGATACTGAGCTGTATGAGCTGCGTGTATATTTTGGAGATTAATCCTTTCTCTGTTGCTTCTCTTCCAAATATTTTCTCCCATCCTGAGGATTGTCTTTTCATCTTGTTTATGGTTTCCTTTGCTGTGCAAAAGCTTTTAAGTTTCATTTGGTCCCATTTGTTTATTTTTGTTTTTATTTCCATTTCTGTAGGAGGTGGGTCAAAAAGGATCTTGCTGTGACTTATGTCATAGAGTGTTCTGCCTATGTTCTGGAGCTGTCCAGTTTTCCCAGCACAACTTATTGAAGAGGCTGTCTTTTCTCCATTGTATATTCTTGCCTCCTTTATCAAAGGTAAGGTGACCATAGATGCATGGGTTTATCTCTGGGCTTTCTATCCTGTTCCATTGATCTATATTTCTGTTTTTGTGCAAGTACTATACTGTCTTGATTACTGTAGCTTTGTAGTATAGTCTGAAATATGGGAGCCTGATTCCTCCAGCTCCGTTTTTCTTTCTCAAGATTGCTTTGGCCATTCGGGATATTTTGTGTTTCCATACAAATTCTGAAATCTTTTGTTCTAGTTCTGTGAAAAATGCCAGTGGTAGTTTGATGAGGATTGCATTGAATCTGTAGATTGCTTTGGGTAGTATAGTCATTTTCACAATGTTGATCCTCCCAACCCAAGAACATGGTATATCTCTCCATCTGTTTGTATCATCTTTAATTTCTTTCATCAGTGTCTTCTGCATACAGGTTTTTTGTCTCCGTAAGTAGGTTTATTCCTAGGTATATTATTCTTTTTTGTGGCAATGGTAAATGGGACAGTTTCCTTAATTTCTCTTTCAGATTTTTCATCATTAGTGTATAGGAAGGCAAGAGATTTCTGTACATTAATTTTTTATCCTGCTACTTTACCAGATTCATTGATTAGCTCTAGTAGTTTTCTGGTAGCATCTTTAGGATTCTCTGTGTATAGTATCATGTCATCTGCAAACAGTGACAGATTTAGTTCTTCTTTTCTGATTTAGATTCCTTTCATTTCTTTTTCTTCTCTGATTGCCATGACTAAAGCTTCCAAAACTATGTTGAATAATAGTGGTGAGAGTGGGCAACCTTGTCTTGTTCCTGATCTTAGAGGAAATGGTTTCAGTTTTTCACCATTGAGAACCAAGTTGGCTGTGGGTTTGTCATATATGGCCTTTATTATGTTGAGGAAAGTTCCCTCTATGCCTACTTTCTGGAGACTTTTTTTTTTTATCATAAATATGTGTTGAATTTTGTCAAAAGCTTTTTCTGCATCTATTGAGATGATCATATGGTTTTTCTCCTTCAATTTGTTAATATGGTTTATCACATTGATTGATTTGTGTATATTGAAGAATCCTTGCATTCCTGGGATGAAACCCACTTGGTCATGGTGTATGATCCTTTTAATGTGCTGTTGGATTCTGTTTGCTAGTATTTTGTTGAGGATTTTTGCATCTCTGTTTATCAGAGATATTGGCCTGTAGTTTTCTTTCTTTGTGACATCTTTGTCTGGTTTTGGTATCAGGGTGATGGTGGCCTCGTAGAATGCATTTGGGAGTGTTCCTCCCTCTGCTATATTTTGGAAGAGTTTGAGAAGGATAGGTGTTGGCTCTTCTCTAAATGTTTGATATAATTCACCTGTGAAGCCATCTGGTCCTGGGCTTTTGTTTGTTGGAAGATTTTAAATCACAGAGTCAATTTCAGTGCTTGTGATTGGTCTGTTCATATTTTATATTTCTTCCTGGTTCAGTCTAGGAAGGTTGTGTTTTTCTAAGAATTTGTCCATTTCTTCCAGGTTGTCCATTTTATTGGCATATAATTGCTTGCAGTAATCTCTCATGATCCCTTGTGTTTCTGCAGTGTCAGTTGTTACTTCTCCTTTTTCATTTCTAATTCTCTTGATTTGAGTCTTCTCCCTTGTTTTCTTGATGAGTTTGGCTAATGGTTTATCAATTTTGTTCATCTTCTCAAAGAACTAGCTTTTAGTTGTATTGATGTTTGCTATCATTTCCTTCATTTCTCTTTCATTTATTTCTGATCTGATCTTTATGATTTCTTTCCTTCTGCTAGCTTTGGAGTTTTTGTTCTTCTTTCTCTAATTGCTTTTGGTGTAAGGTTAGGTCGTTTATTTGAGATTTTTCTTGTTTCCTGACATAGGATAGTATTGTTATAAACTTCCCTCTTAGAACTGCTTTTGTTGCATCCCATAGATTTTGGGTCATCGTGTTTTCACTGTCATTTGTTTCTAGGTTTTTTTAATTTCCCCTTTGATTTATTCAGTGATGTCTTGGTTTTTAAGTAGTGTATTGTTTAGCCTCCATGTGATTTTATTTTTTACAGTTTTTTTTTCCTGCAATTGATATCTAGTCTCATAGCATTGTGGTTGGAGAAGATACTTGATATGATTTCAATTTTCTTAAATTTACCAAGGCTTGATTTTTGACTCAAGCTATGATCTATCCTGGAGAATGTTCCATGGGCACTTGAGAAGAAAGTGTATACTGTTGTTTACGGTTGGAATGTCCTATAAATATCAATTAAGTCCATCTTGTTTAATATGTCATTTAAAGCTTGTGTTTCCGTATTTATTTTCATTTTGGATGATCTGTCCATTGGTGAAAGCAGGGTGTTAAAGTCCCCTACTATTATTGTGTTACTGTAGATTTTCTCTTTTATGGCTCTTAGCATTCGCCTTATGTATTGAGGTGTTCCTATGCTGGGTGTGTAATTATTTACAATTATTATATCTTCTTCTTGGATTGATGCCTTGATCATTATGTAGTGTCCTTCTTTGTCTCTTGTTATAGTCTTTATTTTAAAGTCTATTTTGTCTGATATAAGAATTGCTATTCCAGCTTTCTTTTGATTTGCATGGAATACCTTTTTTCATCTCCTCACTTTCAGTTTGTATGTGTCCCTAGGTCTGAAGTGGGTCTCTTGGACACAGCATATATACAGGTCTTGTTTTTGTATCCATTCAGCCAGTCTATCTTTTGGTTGGAGCATTTAATCCATTTACATTTAAGGTAGTTATCGATATGTATGTTCCTATTGCCTTTTTCTTGATTGTTTAGGGTTTGTTATTGTAGGTCTTTTCCTTCTTTTATGTTTCCTGTCTAGAGAAGTTCCTTTAGCATTTGTTGTAAAGCTGGCTTGGTGGTGCTGAATTCTGTTAGTTTTTGCTTGTCTGTAAAATTTTTAATTTCTCCATCAAATATGAATGAGATCCTTGCTGGGTAGAGTAATGTTGGTTGTAGTTTTTTCCCTTTCATCACTTTAAATATGTCTTGCCACTCCCTTCTGGCTTGCAGAGTTTCTGCTGAAGGATCAGCTGTTAACCTTAAGGGGATTCCCTTGTATGTTATTTGTTGTTTTTCCCTTGCTGCTTTTAATATTTTTTCTTTGTATTTAATTTTTGATAGTTTGATTAACATGTGTCTTGGCGTGTTTCTCCTTGGAGTTATCCTGTATGGTACTCTCTTCACTTCCTGGACTTGATTGACTCTTTCCTTTCCCACGTTAGGGAAGTTTTCAAGTATAATCTCTTCAAATATTTTCTCAGTTCCTTTCTTTTTCTCTACTTTTTCTGGGACCCCTATAATTCGAATGTTGGTGCATTTAATGTTGTCCCAGAGGCCTCTGAGACTGTCCTCAATTCTTTCATTCTTTTTTCTTTATTCTGCTCTGTGGCAGTTAATTCCACTATTTTATCTTCCAGGTCACTTATCTGTTCTTCTGCCTCAGTTGTTCTGCTATTGATTTCTCCTAGATAATTTTTAATTTCATTTATGGTGTTGTTCATCATGGTTTGTTTGCTCTTTAGTTTTTCTAGGTCCTTATTAAACGTTTCTGGTATTTTCTCCATTCTGTTTCCAAGATTTTGGATCATACTTACTATCATTACTCTGAATTCTTTTTCAGGCAGACTGCCTATTTCCTCTTCATTTGTTTGGTCTGGTGGGTTTTTGCCTTTCTCCTTCATCTGCTGTGTGTTTCTCTGTCTTCTCATTTTGCTTAACTTACTGTGTTTAGGGTCTCCTTTTTGCAGGCTGCAGGTTCGTAGTTCCTGTTGTTTTTGGTGTCTGTGCCCAGTGGCTAAGTTTGGTCCAGTGGGTTGTGTAGGCCTCCTGGTGCAGGGGACTGGTACCTGAGTTCTGGTGGTTGAGGCTGTATCTTGTCTTTCTGGTGAGCAGGACCACGTCCAGTGGTGTGTTTTGGGGTGTCTGTGACCTCATTATGATTTTAGGCAGCCTCTCTGCTAATGGCTGGGGCTATGTTCCTGTCTTGCTATTTGCTTGACATAGGGTGTCTAGGACTGTAGCTTGCTGGTCATTGAGTGGAGCTGGGTCTTAGCGTTGAGATGGAGATCTCCTGGAGAGCTTTCCCTTTTGATAGTATGTGGAGTCGGGAGGTCTCTGGTGGACCAATGTCCTGAACTTGGCTCTCCCACCTCAGAGGCACAGGGCTGATACCTGGCTGGAGCACCAAGACCCTGTCAGCCACACGGCTCAGAAGAAAAGGGAGAGAAAAAGAAAGAAAGAAAGAATAAAATAAAATTATTAAAATAAAAAATTGCAAAAATTATTAAAAATAAAAAAATTTAAAAGTAATAAAAAAAGAAAGAAAGAAGAGAGCAACCAAACCAAAAAACAAATCTACCAATGATAACAAGTGCTAAATCTCTACTAAAAAAAAAAAAAAAAAAGAGACAGAACCCTGGGACAAATGGTAAAAGCAAAGCTATACAGACAAAATCACATGAAGAAGCATACACATACATGCTCACAAAAAGAGAAAAAGAAAAAGATATATACCTATCTATATATAAATAAAAAAGGAAGAGAGCAACCAAATCACTGAACAAATCTACCAATGATAATAAACTGTAAATACTAAACTAAGATAAACATAAAACCATAAACAAATTAGATGTAGAGAGCAAACCCAGAGTCTACAGTTGCTCCCAACGTCCACCACCTCAATTTTGGGATGATTCATTGTCTATTCAGGTATTCCAGAGATGCAGGGTACATCAAGTTGATCGTGGAGATTTAATCTGCTGCTCCTGAGGCTGCTAGGAGAAATTTCCCTTTCTCTTCTTTGTTCACAAATCTCCTGGGGTTCATCTTTGGATATGGCCCTGCCTCTGTGTGTAGGTCGCCTGAAGGCATCTGTTCCCCATCCAGACAGGACGGGGTTAAAGTAGCAGCTGATTGGGGGCTCTGGCTCACTCAGGCTGGGGGGAGGGAAGGGTATGGAATGCGGGGCGAGTCTGCGGTGGCAGAGGCTGGTGTGACGTTGCAACAGCCTGAGGCACACCGTGTGTTGTCCCAGGGAAGTTGTCCCTGGATCATGGGACCCCGGAAGTGGCGGGCTGCACAGGCTCCCAGGAGGGGAGGTGTGGAGAGTGACCTGTGCTCGCACACAGGCTTCTTGGTGGCTGCAGCAGCAGCCTTAGCGTCTCATGCCCGTGTCTGGGGTCCACGCTGATAGCCACGAATTGCGCCCGTCTCTGGAGCTCATTTAGGCAGTGCTCTGAATCCCCTCTCCTTGTGCACCCTGAAACAATGGTCTTTAGCCTCTTAGGCAGTTCCAGACTTTTTCCTGGACTCCTTCCCAGCTAGCTGTGGCGCAGAAGACCCCTTCAGTCTGTGTTCACGCAGCCAGCCCCAGTCCTCTCCCTGGAATCTGACCTCCGAAGCCCGAGCCTCAGCACCCAGCCCCTACCCACCCCAGCATGTGAGCAGACAAGCCTCTCAGGCTGGTGAGTGCTGGTCTGCACCGATCCTCTGTGCGGGAATCTCTCCACTTTGCCCTCTGCACCCCTGTTGCTGCACTCTCCTCCATGGCTCCAAAGCTTCCCCCCTGCCCACCCCCCGCCCCCGTCTCCACCAGTGAAGGGGCTTCCTAGTGTGTGGAAACTTTTCCTCCTTCACAGCTCCCTCCCAGATGTGCAGGCCCTGCCCCTGTTCTTTTGTCTCTGTTTTTTCCTTTTTCTTTTGCCCTACCCATGTATGTGGAGAGTTTCTTGCCTTTTGGGAAATCTGAGGTCTTCTGCCAGCGTTCAGTAGGTGTTCTATAAGAGTTGTTCCACATGTAGATGTATTTCTGATGTATTTGTGGGGAGGAAGGTGATCTCCATGTTTTCCTCCTCCGCCATCTTGAAGGTCTCCTTGGTAGTGTTTTCTTATTACCTTTTTAGTGTCTACATGGTCTGTAGTGATATCCCTTTTTCTTTCCTTATGTTAGCAATGTGTATCTTCTCTCTTTTTTTTCCTGACCAGACTCGTGAGAAGTCTATCAATTTTATTATTCTATTCAAGTAACTGGCTTTGGTTTCATTTATTTTTTCTTAAAAAAACCCGGAAAAACTATGTCATCGATTTCTGCTTTTTGTTGTTGTTGCTGTTATTTTCTTTGTTTTGAATTCAGTTTGCTCTTCTTTTTTTAGTTTCTTAAAGTGGAATCTTAAATGACTGATTTGAGTCCTTTCTTCTTTTCTAATACAAATTTTAAATTAATTAATTAATTATATATACATCAAATGTTAATAATATAAGCAAATTGTGTATGTATATATTTTCCCCTAATCCCTGATTTAGCAGCCCGCTACAGATTTTCATATGTTGCATTTTCATTTTTATTCAGTTTAAATGACTTTTAAACTTTCCCACAACTTCTTGTTTGACCCATATGGCATTTAGAAGCAAGTTGTTTAATTTCCAAATATATGAGGAAATTTTCCATATATCTTTCTATTATTGACTTACAATTTAATTCTGTTATGTCAGAGAACATATTTTGTATAATGTAACTTCTTTCAAGTATGTTAATGTTTGTTTTATGACCAAATATATGGTCTTTCTTGGTGAATGCACATGTAAACTTGAAATGAATGTGTTGTGTAGGGCAGAATATTCTATAGTCTGTAAATGTCTATAAATGTAAATTAGGTCAAGTGGTCAGTAGTTTGTTTAAGTCTTTTATATTCTTGCTGTTTGTCTGTCTTCTTGTTATATCAGTTACTAAAAGAGGACTTTTAAAGTCTCCAAGTATAATTGTGGATTCGTTTACTTCTCCTTTAAGTTTTATAAGTGTTCATATATTTTGAAGCTCTATTAATAGGTGCAAAACAATTTAGGATTGTTATATATTTTTGAAGAACTGACCTTTTATCTTTATGTAATGGCCCTCTTTATCCACACTTTCCTTCTTTATATGAAATATACTTTGTCTCATATTAATATAATAATTCCAGTTTTCTGTTGATTAATATTTGCATGGTATATAATTTTTCATCCTTTCACATTTAAAGTATCTATATCATTATGGTTAAAGTGAATTTCTTGTAAACAACATTATAGTTGGGCCTCATTTTCTTAATCCAATATGAAATTTTTTATATTTTAACTGATATGCTTATATTATTTATATTTGATGTACATATTAATATGCTTGGGGTTTTATTTTTTTCCCTCTGTTTCCCATTTTCTGCCTTCTTTTGGATTGTTTCATTTTTTTAACATCCCATTAATTGTATTTTATTATTTGATATATATCTTGGTTACCATATTGTTATTGGATATATATCGTGTGTGTGTTTGTGTGTGTGTGTGTGTGTGTGTGCACTCTAGGGATTACAGTATACCTACCTACCCTTTCACAGTCTACTTAGAGTTAATATTTTAGCACTTCAAGCAAATAAACTCTCTCTTCCTGTTATGTTATAGTTGTCATACGTTTTACATTTAATTAAGTGAAAGCCCACCACTAGAAAATGTAACAATTTTTTTTTTGCTTTCAATGGCTATATATATTTTAAAAACTTAGGATGAGAAAATATTTTTAAAATATTTATCTAGATATATACCTATTTATGTTTCTCTTCCTTTATTCCAGTAGTTCCAAATATTTCTCTGGTATTATTTTCCTTCATCCAGAAGAACATCTTTTACTATTTATTTTAAGCAAGTCTGCTAACAACAGATTCTCTTAGCTTTCCTTCATTTGAGAAAGATTTATTTTGCCATCATTTCTGGAGGATATTTTCACTGGACATTGAATTGTGGATTGACAGTTCTTTTCTTTCAGGACTTTAAAGATATTGTTCCACTGCCTTCTGGCCTCCGTAGTTTCTGATGAGAAATCCATAGTCATTCAAATTGTTGTTTCCTTATATGCAATGTGTCCTTTTTTTAATGGCTCCTTTTAAAGCTTTTCTTAATTTTTGGTTTTCAGCAGTTTTATTACGATGCATTTGGGCTTGGTTTTTCTTTGAGTTTACTTGTGTGTTGTTTGCTGAGGTACTTAAATATATAGATTCAGGCCTTCAAATTTGGGAAGTTTTCAGTGTAATTTATTTAGATATTTTTTCCTTTAATAATTTTTTCTTGTCTTCCTCTGTGACACCAATGATACGAATACTAGACCATTTAATACTGTTTCACAAGTCCCTAAGACTCTGTTAATGTACTTTCCATCCCTTTTTCCTTCTGTTTTCTTCAAATTAGATAATTTCCCTAAATTTATCTTCTAATTCACTCTTCCTTCTGTCATCTCCATTCTGCTATTGAGCACATCCACTGATATTTTTATTCCCAATATTGTGGTTTTTGGTTACAAAATTTTTATTTGGTTTGTTCTTATAGTTTCTATTTCTCTGCTGAAAACTTCTGTCTTTCCATTTATTTCAAGAATTTTTACCTTAACCTCATAGAGCATAATTATAATGGTTACATTAATGTATTTTTCTGATAATTCCAATATCTAAGTTATCTCAGGGTTGTCATATGTTGATTGTCTTTCCCCTCAGTAATTAGGCACATTTTCCTGGATTTTGGTACTTTGAGTAATTATAGATTGTACCCTGGACATTTTGAAAATTATGTTATGGAATCCTGAGTCCTGTTAAAATTCTCCAGAGAAACTTGATTATTCTGTTTTAAAAGACAACTAGGTTTCCTCTGGTTGTAAGATAATATGGAGTGGACAAACTTCACCCTAGTCTTTCTAATAAGTACAGCTAAAAATCCTAGACAGTATATCTAAATCAAACATAGAAGACTTTGAAAGATAGAGAGAAAGAAGAAAAACTAGGGAGTTGGCAGAGTCCCTGGCAGAGTTCCCTTTTGTTATTGTTATTGTCATTGTTGATTTATACACCCTGGACTGGGCGCTGAAAGAGGCAACCTGGAAACATCAATTGGCATAGCCAAAAACATCCCAAGAAAAACTGACTCTCTCTAGCTACAGGACCAGGAAAGTGGAAGACTAGCAAGAAAGAAGTCTTTTAGACACTAACCACCCTAATGCAACCACTAGAACTCATAATAAATAGTGGCCATATCCCCTTTCTCAAAGGCTGAGGAGGCTAGTCTTCACCCTTATCCAGATGTAATGACACTCCCTCTTCCCTCCACTCCCAGTGGTATCAGTAGAGAACATGGGGAATGTGGACTTCAATGCCCACCTGGGAGTAATGGGAAAGTTCCCCCTCTCTCCAACTGGCATGGTGTCAGATAATGTCTGCTAAATAAGATTTAAATAAGAGTCTCATGACAATACTCAAAAGGTCCAGGATACTATCAGAATCACCCATCATCCTAAGAATCAGGAAAATCTTAACTTGAATGAGAAAAGACAATTAACCAATGCCAACACCGAGCTGATACAGATATTGGGATTATCTGACAAGGAACTTGAAGCAGCCATCATACAAAGTCTTCAACAAACAATTACAAACATGTTTGAAATAAATGAAAAAATAGAAAGTCTGAGAAAGAAATAGGTGGTATAAATAAAGGTCTATTTTTCTGGTCCTCTGGCTAGAAAAAGAGGATTTCTCTTTGAGTTTCTGTTATCTTCCCTGATGTGCTGTGGGCCAGCCTTGGGTCAAAGTATGGTGATAAAGGAGAGGAAAAAATCAGAAAATTCACTACCATACTGATTATTTGATTTCTCTTCCCAATCTCCCTGCTACTCTTTAATTTTCAAAGCTCTCAGGTGCTTTTGTATCTTGTCCAGAGTTGTAATTAGGCTAAAGTAGACTTACACCCTCCTGGCCAGAATGGAAATCTAACAACATTTTGAAGCTAGGGTGTTAGTCAACCCACCCTAGGTTTGAAGTTGTGAAAGATCTGTGACAAATTACCAGGGACAAATGTTATCAATGGAATTTGGATGCTAAAACTTTGACTTTTGAGGAATTGGCAAAATGCATTGAGAAGGAGAGGTAAAATGAGGAAGACGTGGCCAGGAATACAATCCTCTGGTTACAGCAAACTGCTTTCGTAAAAATTAAATCACTGATGGGGCTAAGGAAAAATAATATCAGACCACATAAAGTTAAAATAGGTATCTGGAAACAAAAGAAAAATGTGTCGACTTTGCACATTACCAGATTGCACATTATTGCTAGTTGGGAGGAAGAAAAACTCCTTCAGTACAGGTGACCACCTTGCCTAAACGGTCTTGTCAAATTTTACTTTATTTATTCCAGCTTGGATGAATTTAAATCCAGTAGTACTGATGGGGAGTAGAAGAAGGATGTGTGAGGAGGGTGCTGAGTTTACTCCATCTGTTAAGGTGGTGAAAGAAAAGATGATTGACTTGAATCCCACGGGTGGGGGATTGAAGGCTATATGCTATGTCTAAACTGAATAGCCTTGGGGTGATGGAGTTATAGCATACTGGTGAACAATGTACTGCAACACCTGCCATATAGTGGTAGGAAAACTCAGGAGACCTAAAGCAAATCTTTAGGGGTATGGTGATGTTATGATGTGAAGTACTAGCGTTGTGGCAAAACCATTATTTGGAAAGTGAGAAGGTAAAGAACAATATCAAAAAAACCCCAATAAAGCCTCCCAAATGCAAAAAACTTGTAGTGGCATTACCTGTAATACCTGAGTGCATAGTTGGAATACATGTGATTGTGAATGGAGTGCTTTGCCATTGTGGGCAATATCTTTTGCTTGATTTTAATTGGTCATATCAATTAGGAATTTTTAGAATTGCCTGCACCCTCCTCCCTACCGAATACTAAACAGTACCAAGTCCCAAGAAAAATAACAAGAAATTTTAGTTTTAATTTTTTAAAATGTAATTTAAATATTTAAAAGGATACTAATTCCCAGCAGCTTGCTCTGCAACCATCCTCTCTGGCCTGTGGGGAAAAAGTAGGTGATTCATGGAAATGAAATGCTATTTATTGTGCTTAAATCAAGTAGTTCCACTGATCACTGCTATCATGTCACACATGGGGAAAGCTGTTCAGAAAATCCAGTAAGCTAAGATGACTGGGATGCTGTGATAGTCTTGGCTAATACTTTCTATACTGTCCCAATCTTAGAAGCAAGTCAGGCAAAATTTTCCTTTTTCGTAGGAATGACTGGTAAACATTCACCATCCTCTCCTAAGGGTAGTTGAGCTTTCCAGTGTCTTTTGACAACCTGGTGAGGTTTAGACCGGATCACAGTCAAATGCAAAGTTAACATATGCGTTAATGATAGTATGAAAGTTTCCCTCTCAGAGGAGGAAGCCCCCAAGATTTGAAAGCAACACTGGTCCCTATGACTAGTTGATGATGGTTTATATGTATGGCTAAGATAAAGAGCTGAGTTCAGTCAGCTAAATGCTTGGGAATTACTTGGGTTGGGGACCATGAGAGACGGGCCACCCAAAGCAGGGAATAAACTGATGTATTTGCCATGCCCTTTTAATAAGAGAGATACAACTTGTGGGGCATTTTGGGTTTAGGAGACACCATACACCATTCCTGGGCATCTTGCAAGCACTAATATATTGAGTGACAAGAAAAAAATCTGAATTTGAATGAGATCCAAAACAAAAACGGGCTTTGAGAGACTTGCAGAGGGCTGTAGCTTCAAATAGTACCATTTAGGTTGGCCTAATGCATAAATCATTGTGAAGGCTTTTGCTAACTGGACACACAGACTGGAATCTCTTGTAGAAGTGTTTAACACTATCCTTCCCTCCCCAAGGAGCAGCTGTTGGAATATTGGATTCAAAGTTCCCTGATGTTGAGAAGAGATATGACCCCTTTGAAAAACAATTACTGGCATTTTACTGGGCTTCAGTAGATACTGCTCCTACTGCTCAGGGATTTAAAATAATTCTGAGATCCATAATACCTTTATGTCTTGGGCAATGTCAGATTCATTCATTGCCATAAGGAAGGAGCAGCTCAGAAGACCTCAGTGTAAAAGTGGAAATTATATATATATATGAATATACCACAGGCTGTGGCCCTGGAGATGTATATTGTATCCATAGTTATAGCTCCACCCTGCCCTTAGGGCCAACCACAGGAACCCCCCAAACTGGCAGCTCTTAGTGCTAAATGGTTTGAATCATAGATTCCTCTCCTTATTAAAGCAAAGTGAGTTTCCTGGTTTACTGATAGAAGTTCCCAAACTGAGAATGCTTTGCAGTCTAGAAGTTTACCCCATTTGATCAGTGGGTCATAAAACCTTGGCTGAAGAAGCAAGGGTGAGTTTGAACAATGGTCAATATTGAGGGCAGTGTATCTATAGTACAGCAAGAACTTGACCTTACTAAGATCTTAATGCCTAGTCAGGCAACGCTTCACAGAGAATGCAATTATGGAAAAACCTGTAGGAATTCCAAGGATGAATTGAAGTGAGCTATGTAATGCCAATCAGAAAAGCCCAGTGGGTGGCTCAGAAGGGGACTGGGAATGTAGAGACTGTCCTTGTCCAGCCACTGGAAATAGCTACCCAGGTACTTGAACTGAGCTGCATGAAGATGCTCAAATTATGAAACGCTGGTGAAAAAATGACAGATTCCTTTGCCTCCTGCTGAAGCTGCTAATAAAGTAAAAGACTGTAGACAATGTCAAGAAGAAAAGAATCACCTAAAGATGGCTTTGGATAAGGGTCTTCAAGTTTAAGAGCCAGCATTTAGCCGGCAAGTGGATAATAGAACTCACGAGTAGCCCTAGCGGGCTTCCAATGAGTCCTGCCTGGAGTAGACATGTAATTTACTTTGGTCTGTGCTTCCCCAGTGACCTCAACAACGGCTGAGAAGATCATTTAAGGTATGGGGCACGAGTTGTGCATTAATTGGTCCCCCAGATTTCACTGGACCAAGGTATGCATTTAGCTGCTGGTTATGTACAAAACTGGACTAAAGAGAGTAATAACATATGGACAAATACCCCTGACCACATGCAGAGGAGAAGTTTGGTTGCTAGCTACAATGAGCAATTAAAGTACCTATCAATAAACCTGGGGGATGATAAGGCAGGAGATGATGGCTGACTCACTTGGGTGAATGCAAGTTTCATCTGATTATATGGGTAGTAGAGGGGACACACCTTTGGACAGGTTTCTGGAATGGGGATTGCGAAGAAAGGAGTGGGGTTTGATGCAATCACAGCAATTCTGTATTCTTCCTATCTCCCATAATTTTTCTTTTGTTTTCCCACATTCAGATGTGCTGGTTCTGGGGCTGCCCTTGTGTGTCTGGAAGAGGAAAACAGTGTTCAGAACACTATTTTAATTCTTCTGAATTTGACTCAGTGTATTCTTAAGGGAACAGTGAGTTGGATGGCATGTCATGTGCCTAAACTAGGTTTGACGGTCAGTGCTGTCTCACTGCCTAGTGGTGGAAACAGTCTCATCGTCCTTAATCTTTCAAAATGCTAGTCTTGTCTCCTGGGCAGGGACAGAAGAGGAAACTCTGGCAAGGCTGGGCCTGAAGCTTGCTCTGTGGTTAGGCAGAGACTCTCAGCCTGGAAGTCTGAAACAAGGTAATAAATGGAAGCAAGTGGAAACTGTGGGAGATGGGAAGGGAGTATGTAACTGGGTGATGGTGCTAGGAAAGGGCACCATCACATTTTCCCGAGAGAACATCTCAGAACAAGAGAATCAATACTTTAGGCTGTTTCAGATGTGATGTTGAGTTATAGCCTATGCTAGGCAAAGCCCCCAGATTTGTTTTCCCCTGAGAAGGAGAACTGGATTGAAGCCCTACTATAAGATTCATCTGAAAAATGTACTTGGGAAACTTAGAGAAAAGATATTAATCAACAGCGTTTCATGATGACTCACTTGAATAAGAGCAGGTTGCAATTGCCATTTGGGTAATGTTTTGTTGGTTGTGTTTATCATATTGATTCTTCTGCAGTTTCTAGAAGAATCCTAGCTTTGAACTGGAGGGGAGATTGCAGATTTGGCATCTGTAGCTGATACTGTGCCTTGCTGTGAACCAAGATGACAGCCTGCTAAGGCAACTGTGTGTGATGGGAGATGATTTGCTGCAATGCTGCCCGCCTTGGATGTCAGGATCTACTTTGCTCTTTTGACAATGCCAGATGTGAATGAGATCAAGTGCTTTACAAGCCCGTCTTGATGGAATCAGGATGGTGCTCCAGAGGTTGAATACTGGCTTGATATGATTATCATATATGATTGGTAATTCATGTCTGGAACTTCAAAAAGAAAAATTATGGGAAGTTTTACGGCTTACTCAAAATGAACTGCATCTAGGAGTTTCATAGGCTCAACTAGCACAACTTCTGAATTTCACTCAAGCCACAAATACACAGTGAGAACATCTGTTGTGCCTTGATCAACATTGGCCACAATATACTAAGAGGGACTTGGCGCGTCTGGGGAGTTGGACTTGGTATATGAAGACAAGCGGAGATAGATAGCTTTTTTGGAGTCTCACCATCATGGTGGAAAAGACCTGTTAAACCAGAAAAGGACAACTAGTGAGATAGCTGCAGACTTGTTGGTGTGTCTGGAAAGATGATGAAGCAATAGGAGAATGGACTTCACCTATTACTAAACTGATAGAGGATTGGGCTTGCTAACATCTCTGGGGAAAGGCATGAGCCCTGACATATTGCTTGCAACAGAATCTGATATACTTAAAAAGGCAGTGCCCAGGTACAATGGAGGCTCAGGCTAGGAGGGTGCATTTGTGGAAAAACTGAAGCCAGCCTAAAATGTGGCTGAAGCCAGACTATGGCAAAATGTCGCTGGTAAGTGGGTTCTTTGTTTTGGTTCCATAACACCCACAGTGCCATAAATTAAAAAGGTATTTATAGGGCTTCCCTGGTGGCGCAGTGGTTGAGAGTCCGCCTGCCGATGCAGGGAACACGGGTTCGTGCCCCGGTCCGGGAAGATCCCACATGCCGCAGAGTGGCTGGGCCCGTGAGCCATGGCCGCTGAGCCTGCGCGTCCGGAGCCTGTGCTCCGCAACGGGAGAGGCCACAACAGTGAGAGGCCCGCGTACCACAAAAAAAAAAAAAAAAAAAAGGTATTTATATTCCCTATGGCACAAATTGGTTAGGTTTTGACACGTCAAGGATCATTGCTTGACATACAGAACAGCAGGCCCCGACTTCAAATCTTCTGAATCAGAATCTGCATTTTAACGAGATTGCCAAGTGAGTCGTATGTACAATAAAGTTTGGGAAACACTGGAATAGGCTTTCTTTATCCTTCTTATGGTGCAGGATTGCCTCTATTTCTGTCAGTAGATCTGAAAGAATGACGAGGGACTTTGCCTGGTTTTGATATTTACAAATATATTATCTTGCATAAAAGACATTTGTCAAATGCCAAATGTTTACCCACAACCCCCAGGTTAAGTTTTTGTTGCTTCATTTGCACCCAAACATTTCTATCAGTAGGTGGCTGGGGCAGCTCTAGTAAGGATAATAGGAGCTACATCTAAATCCCCCTCTTGGCCCCCTTGACCTCATCTTCCCGCGTTTCATTTTCATTTTACAACCTGTATCAGTTAGAGCTCTCCAGAGACATGGAACCAGTAGGAAATACATGCATACATATATAAATATATATAAAATGAGGAATTGGCTCACATGATTATGGAGGCTGAGACGTCCCGCGATCTGCCATCTGCAAGCTGGGGATACAGGAAAGTTGGTGGTGTAATTCCAGTTCAAATCTGAAGGCTTGAGAACCAGGGGAGTTGATGGTATAAATACCACTGCAAGGGCAGGAGAAGACGAATGTTCCAGTTCGAGCAAGTAGGCAGGAAGAAAAAGGGACAAATTCCTCTTTTTTCTGCTTCCTGTTCTATTCAGGCCCTCAGTGGATTGCACGATGCTTACCCATACTGGGGAGGGCAATATATACACTTTCCTGAGTCTGCCGATTCAAATGCTAATCTCATGGAGAAAACCCCTCACAGACACACTCAGAAATAAAGTTTAACCTGGGCACCCTGTTGGCAACAGTCAGGTTGACAAGGAAAATTAACCATCACACAACTAAAGAAATTTTTTTGTTTCCCATCCTTTTTTACATTCATCACTCTGATTCTAACTCTAGGTGGTGTGTATGTAAGAATAATTGTAGAATTTTATAATTGGAGAGAACTTCAAGATTATCAAGCATAATTCTCTAATTTTAGGAGAGAGAAATACGTGGCCTAGAAAAATTAAGTGACTTTGTAGTCTACTGTGGGTGGAATTTCGTACAGTATACATATTGACATTTGGGAAAAATAAATATATTATGCCAGATGGAGTGGGCTTTTAGTCTCCACTGGGTCTCATAAAATAGATTATTTTACAAAGTACACAAAGAATTTATTTGAACATGGCTCTATGATAAAAATCACCCTGGGCCACTGAAACCGGATTCAATACAGGTTTGCTTCTGGATATTTTTACTGACAGGAGCAAAGGTGTTTGACTGTGGAAGGCAGCTATGCTCACTACTATACCACCAACGCTGTAAGGTATTTGACTGTGAAAGACAGGAAATTTCTTTGCTTTAGGCTGTGAATTTGGGAATACAGACTTGTCTTGATAAGCTTTTTATTTTATGTTCCATGGGCACTTTGTATGACATAAAAGTCTGTTTTGTGATATGCTAGAGGAATTATGGGTAGGCATTAGTCATTAAATACAGTTTTATCTCCATTAATACACAAAAGACGATTAGTGCAAAAAAGGATGGGCTTTAAGCAATGTGTGAACTGGGACTGCGTCTGTCTCGCCCATAGGTGTATTTTTATACCTACATAGTGGTTTGGCTTTAAAAGATGGCCTTTTAGTTGTATTTGATGGTGCCTGCTCTAAGTAGTTTAAAATCTAACTTAGAAGGCAAATCATGTAAATTCAATATACAGAGAGGAAATCAAAGTAAAAATTCAAACCCTGTTGCAATCATTCTATAAGCTCTGCTAAAAGAGGTCTATAGATACTGGCATAAAATCAACGAGGGGAGATATGACCATGGCTTGGAATGTTGTGGGGAAAAATAAGCATTCACAAAAAGGATGGGATTTGAAGATGGGTGAGATCAGTACAGGCAGAGTGTCAAATGAAGGCTTATATAAATGAAGAAAGCACAAGAAAGGTAGGGTCATGAACTAGAATGACTTGGTTGGAGGCATGGCTTGTATGGGGATATAAGCTTGAGAAGAAGGATTGGTGAGACTGTGGTACATCCTGCCTGACAGACTATGGATTTAGTCACACATATGTGGGAAACTGGGAGTCCTTGTTTAACTGCAAGATGATGCAATTAAAAGAGTTTCTTAGAAAGGTAAATATGTCAGTGGTACACAAAATGGATGAGCAAAAGAATTTCAGGCAAGGAGTATGTTCGGAGATAAAAGAAAATCAGAAGCAGACTTGAGATGGCAGCAACACAGGAAGATTGCATTCTAAAGACACAAAAAGAATTGGCCGAACTTAGCACTCATTAGATGGGATACATTCACTAATGCTTCATGCTTTCTTCCCATAACCTATGGACTTAGGATTTTCTTCATTTAAAGTAAAGATGGATATTTACCGTACATAAAGTTAAACAATAATATAGTCTTTTCAGTGTGAACAGATTAACACGTTTTATTAAGCAATCTCTGAATACATGTAGGAAGAATAATACCCCAAGACACTTCAGTTCTGCTGCTTAGGGTTACTCCATGAGGGAACGACCCATTCTTTTTTTTTTTTTTTTTTGCGGTACGCGGGCCTCTCACTGTTGTGGTTTCTCCCACTGCGGAGCACAGGCTCCGGACGCGCAGGCCCAGCGGCCATGGCTCACGGGCCCAGCCGCTCCGCGGCATGTGGGATCTTCCTGGACCAGGGCACGAACCCGTGTCCCCTGCATCGGCAGGTGGACTGTCAACCACTGTGCCACCAGGGAAGCCCACGACCCATTCTTTAAAAGTTTTTCTCAACATATTTCTAGGCAGACCTTGAAAAAGAATAAAATGTAAATCGTTGACCCTCTACACGTGTCAGATTGCTCCTTTGAAAAATGGGGATAACAACACACAGGGGTTGTCGAGTATTAAATGAGTTAAAACATGTGAAGTGTCACACAAAGTGTCTCAGGAAGTCTTAGCTCCCCTCCCATGCTCTTCCTCCTTCTTATGTTTAATGCATCTGAAATAGCCATTTTTGAAACCACGCAACTGTTGCTGTACACCAAAGTGGACATTTCCTCCCAAATATAATTTGCTAAAATTGTATAGTTTCAAAAGGATTAACTATCAATACACAAAATATTGATATTCCATGACCAGATTTCTTGGACCACCTCAAAAGGACTTACCACGTGAAGGAAAATGTATTCTTTTTTTGTACACTACTGATCAGGTCTTCCTCTAGTTGCATACTTTATTCTCCTATACCAGACTCTCTGGGGTTTCATTGCACCTCTCTGGCCGATCCTTTTCTAACTCTTTTACACACTCACTCTCTTCTATCGGCCGCCTGAATGCAGAATATTCATCACTCAATCCTGGACATAGTTCTCTCCTTCCTGTGTTTTCCTTCACTAAACAGTTTCATCTATGCCAGCGTCTACAGGTCCATGATTCCCAAGTATATATCATGCCCAAACCTCTCCTCTGAATTCCAGATACAAATGGGTCCCTGCCTAGATGATATTTCTCCTTGGATTTCTCAAAGGCACCACAAATCCACATGTCCAAAACAAAACATGTCCTCAGACTCAACTTGCTCCTCTTCTAGTATCTGCTGTCTTTAAAAATAACACCTTTTATTATTTAGCCAGAAACCTATGAGCTGCCCTCAACACTTACATCGCTTTCATGTCTGTTTTCAAATTCATTGCCAACTGCCATCGGTTTTATCTCCTAAATGTTTCTCTAATCAGCTCTCTTAATCTCTGCTGCACGCATCCCAGACTCAATGATCTCCCCGAACATCCTTTGGCTCCTCTACTATTTATCTTCTTTCTTTTAAAAATTTATTTTCCACTTTACAAAATGAATAAAAACATACTTTAAAACATCAGGTAGTAGCTTAAAACAGTAAATAAATTTAATAAACAAGCAAATAAATAGTGCTCCGTGCTCAATCTGTTATTCCTTACTCCACAGAGTAAGTCACTTTCAACTTTTTTTGGTTGTGTCTTTAGATAGTTACTCCATAATTCTAAATAACGTACTTATGTTGCCTTTTCTTGATCTTAAAAAAAATGGTATATATTGTATTCTTTCTAAGAAAGATGAGGATTTTGTTATCTTACATCCCCCATTTTACCTCAACCTTAATATCATTGTACCACTTTTTGGGTTAAATTAGTATTTATTTTATTAAGATTATGGATTGAATGTATCAAAATGTTTCTTTTCCTGTGTAACTTTTTGTTTTCATCAGGAGTTAGTTATTACCTTATTTTCACATTGATTTAGTTTTTTACATACCTGTTAGTATTTCAGTCCCAAACTAGTTAACACAAGTGTCTAATCTCAACACATTCAAACATAACAGAAGGTCTCTCAGTTTCTTTTTCTCTTTCTTTCTTTCTTTTTTTTTTTTTGAGAACTCCTTTCTCAGGCCCTCTGTCTTCCTACTCCAGTATAGATTGACTGCTCTCTTTCCTTCTCTTTCCCAGCCCTCTGTGGTTATAATTGAGCATTTTCTCTCCTCTCTTAGCATGTCAGTTATATTTCTTTCTAAAAATTCTTTAGTTGTTACCCCAGAGACACAATATACATTTTTGGTTAGTCTCAGTCCACCTTTAAATAATGCTATGATGCTTCATGTGTAGTGCAGTTACCCTATACCAATTCCTCCCTCCTGATCCTTCTTATGACATTGCTGTCATTCATTTTGCATATCTATTGGCTATAATTACCTTATGTATTGTTACTGCTCTTACTTTTACAATTATCTTTTAGATAAATTAAGAATAAGAAAATAAAAGATTTTTACTGTACCTTCATTTATTCCTTCTCTGATGCTCTTCCTTTCTTTATGTAGCTCTGAGTTTCTGACCTATACCATTTCCTTCTCTCAAAGAACTCTTTTTAATATTTTTTGCAGGGTAGATTGGCAAAAAATATTATGAATTTTCTCAGTTTTTGTCTGAGAAAGTCTCTCTTTTTTTTTACTTTTCAAGAATACTTTCACTGGATATGCAATCCTAGGTGAGTAATTTTTTTTTCTCTCAACACTTTAAATATTTCACTACATTATCTTCTTGCTTTCATAGTTTCTGATGAGGAATTGGTTGTAATTCTTATCCTTTTACCTCTTTGGATAAGGCGATTTTTCCCCTCACTGGCTTCTTTCAAGATTTTATAAGAAAATGTCTTTGATTTCTGTAGTTTGATTATGATAAGCTTATGTGCAGTTTTTTTATTTGTATTTATCTTGCTTGGTGTTCGCTGAGCTTTCTGCATCTGTGGAAAATTATTACTTTGGAAAATTCTTTGGAAATTCTTTGGAATTACTTTGGAAAATTACTTTGGAAAATTCTAAGCTATTATTACTGCAAATATTTCTCCTGTTCCTTTCTCTCTTAATTTTCTTTTTGGTATTCCAATTAAACATACGTAACATCTTTTTAAAAGTTGTTTTTGGTTGTTTGTTTTTTCTTCTGTTTTTATTGAGATACAATTGACATACAGCACTGTATAAGTTTAAGGTGTACAGCATAATGATTTGACTTACATGCATCATGAAATGATTATCACGGTAAGCTTAGTGAACATCCATCATCTTGTACAGAAACAAAATTAAAGATATAGAAAAAAAACTTTTCCTTGTGATAAGAACTCAGGATTTACTCTTTAAACAACTTTCATATATAATTTACAGAAGTGTTAATTATATTTATCATGTTGTACATTATATCCCTAGTATATTTACTCATCTTATAACTAGAAGTTTGTACATTTTTGACCACCTTCATCTAATTTTTCTCCCCCCTACCCCCGCATCTGGTAACCACAAATCTGATCTCTTTTTCTATGAGTTTGTTTGTTTTTGAGGTATAGTTGACCTACAACACTGTTAGTTCCTGTTATACAACATAGTGGTTTGATATTTCTATACATTTCTATACAAAATGATCACCTTGATAAATCTAGTTATAATATGTCTCCATACAAAGATAACATAATTATTGACTATAATTGCCACACTGTACATTTCATACTGGTGACTCATATATTTTGCAACTGGAAGTTTATACCTCTTAATCTCCCTCACCTATTTCTTTCCTCCCCCACCCACCTCCCCTCTGGCAATGACCTGTTTGTTCTCCTTATCTATAAGTCTGTTTCTGTTTTGTTACATTTGTTCATTTATTTCGTTTTATAGATTCCACATGCAAGTGAAATAATACGGTATTTGTATTTCTTTTCTGATTGTTTTCACTTAGCATAATAGTCTCTAGGTCCATCCATGTTGTTGTAAATGGCAAGATTTCCTTCTTTTTTATGGCTAAATAGTATTCCATTGTGTATATGCATATTATATATATATATATATATATGACATCTTCTTTATCCTTTCATCTATCAGTAGACACTTAGGTTGCTTCAATATCTTGGCTCTTGTAAATAATGTTGCAATGAACATAGGTAAGCATATATCTTATCTAATTACTGTTTTGGTTTTCTTCGGATATATACCCAGATGTGGATTTGCTGGATCAGATGGTAGTTATATTTTTAATATTTTGAGGAATCTCCATAGTGTTTTCCATTGTGACTGCATCAATTTACAGTTCCACCAATGGTACACGAGGGTTTTCTTTTCTCCACATCCTTGCCAACACTTGTTATTTGTAGACTTTTTGATAATAGCCATTTTGACAGGTGTGAGTTGATATCTCATTGTGGTTTTGGTTTGCATTTCCCTGATGATTAGTGATACTGAGCATCTTTTCATATACTTGTGGGTCATCTCTATGTCGTCTTTGGAAGAAAGTCTATTCAGATCCTCTGCCCATTTTTTTAACTGAGTTTTTTATTTTTTTGGTGTTGGGTTGTATGGGTCCTTTGTATATTTTGGATATTAACCCATTGTCAGATACATTTTTTGCAAATATCTTCTCCTATTCAGTAGACTGCCTTTTCATTTTGTTGATAGTTTCCTTTGCTGTGTAAAGCTTTTTAGTTCGATGTAGTCCATTTGCTTATTTTTGCTTTTGTTTCCCTTGCATGAGGAAACATATCCAAAATATATTGCTTAAGATTGATGTCAAAGACTGTACTGCTTATGTTTTATTCTAGAAGTTTTATGTTTGCGTCTTACATTTTAGGTCTTTAATACATTTTGAGTTTACTTTTGTATATGGTGTGAGAAGGTAGTGCAGTCTGATTCTTTTGCATGTAGTGGTCCAATTTTCCTAGTCTCACTTATTGAAGATACTGTCTTTTCCTCATTTTGTAGCCTTTGCCTCCTTTGCCGTAGATTAATTGCCCATATTAGTGTAGGCTCTTTTCTGGGCTTTCTATTCTGTTCCATTGGTCTAGGTGTGTGTTTTTGTGCCAGTACTATACTGTTTTGATTACTGTAGTTTTGTAGGACTGTTTGAAATCAGGGAGCACGATACCTCCAGCTTTCTCAAGATTGTTTTGACTGTTTGGGGTCTTTGTGCTTCCATACAAATTTTAGAATTATTTCTTCTAGTTTTGTGAAAAATGTCATTGGTATTTTGATAAGGATTGCATTGAATCTGTATATTGCCTTAGGGAGTATGGCCATTTTAACAGAATTAATTCTTCCAATCCAAAAACACAATATATCTTTCCATCTGTTTGTCCATTTCTTCTAGGTTGTTAATTTTATTGGCATATAATTGTAGTAATCTCTTATGATCCTTTGTATTTCTGTGGTGTTGGTTGTAACTTCTTTCATTTCTGATTTTATTGATTCAGGCCTTCTCTCTCTTTTTCTTGATGAGTCTGGCTAAAAGTTTATCAATTTTGTTTACCTTTTCAAAGAAGAGGCTCTTAGTTTCATTGATCTTTTCTAATTTTTTTGTCTCTATTTCACTTATTTCTTCTCTGATCTTTATGCTTTCTTTCCCTTTACTAACTTTGGGTTTTGTTTGTTCCTCCTTTTCTAGTTCCTCTAGGTATATGGTTAGGTTTTTATTTGAGATTTTTCTTGTTTCCTGAGGTAAGCTTGTATTGCTATAAACTTCCCTGTTAGAACTGCTTTTGCTGCATCCTTTAGATTTTGCATCATTATGTTTTTGTTTTCATTTGCTTCCAGGAATTTTTAAATTTTTCTTTGATTTCTTCAGTGATCCATTTGTTGTTTAGTTGTGTACTGTTTAGCCTCCACTTTCTTGTGTTTTTTACAGTGTTTTTCTTGTAGGTGATTTCTTGTGCCATAAGGTTGTCAGAAAAGATTCTTCTTTTTTTTTTTGGCCGTGTGGCATGTGGGATCTTAGTTCCCTGACCAGGGATTGAACCTGTGCCCCCTGCATTGGAAGCATGGAGTCTTAACCACTGGACCACTAGGGAAGTCCCAAGATTCTTGATATGATTTCAATTTCCTTAAATTTACTGAGACTTGTTCAGTGTCCTAGCATATGATCTATCCTGGAGAATGTTCCGTGTGCCCATGAAAATGTTATGTATTCTGCTGCTTTGGGATGGAATAATATATATATGTGATATATATATAAAATGATATATATATCATATATCATATATATCATATAAATTATATATATATAAAGTTCTTCTGGTCTAATGTGTCATTTAAGGCCAGTGTTTCCTTGTTGATTTTCTGTTTGAATGATCTGTCCATTAATGGGATATTAAAGTCCCGTATTATTGTTACTCTTAATTTCTCCTTTTATGCTTGTTAATATTTGCTTTATATATTTAGGTACTCCTATGTTGGGTGCCTATATATTTATAATTCTTATATCTTCTTGGATTGATCCTTTGATCATTACACAATGTCCTTCTTTGTCTCTTATAACAGTCTTTGTTTTATAGTCTGTTTTGTCTTATGTAAGTACTGCTACCCTACGTTTCTTTTGATTTCCATTTGCATGGAATAACTTTTCCCAACCCCTCACTTTCAGTCTGTGCTGTGTCTTTAGATCTGAAGGGAGTCTTTTTTCTGGGTCTTGTCTTGGTATCCATTCAGCCAGTCTATGTCTTTTTATTGGAACATCTAATCTATTTAAACTTAGAGTTATTATTGAAAGGTATGTACTTATTGCCATTTTTGTTAATTGTTTTTGGCTTGTTTTTGTAGCTCTTTTTTATTCCTTTCTTGTTCTTTTGCTCTCTTCCTTTGTGACTTGATGACTGTCTTTAGAGTTATGTTCAATTTCTGTTCTTTTTTTTGTGTGTTATCTAATATAGATTTTTGGTTTGTGGTTACCATGAGGTTTATATATAGCAATCTCTACATATGCGTGATTATTTTAAGTTCTTGATCTTTTTTGTTTGTTTGTTTTTTGCGGTACGTAGGCCTCTCACTGTTGTGGCCTCTCCCGTTGTGGAGCAACAGGCTCCGGACGCCGAGGCTCGGAGGCCATGGCTCACGGGCCCAGCTGCTCCGCGGCATGTGGGATCTTCCCAGACTGGGGCACAAACCCGTGTCCCCTGCATCGGCAGGCGGACTCTCAACCACTGTGCCACCAGGGAAGCCCTAAGTTCTTGATCTTTTAAGTTCAAATGCATTTTAAAAATTCTGTATTTTTACTTCCTCACCCATGTTTACTGTTTTTGACATCATATTTTACATCCTGTTGTTTTGTGTATTCCTTAACTACTTGTTGTGGGTATAGATGCTTTTACTACTTTTGTCTTTTGACCTTCCTACCAGCTATATAAGTGGTTGACTTACTACCTTTTCTGTATATTTGCCTTTACCAGTGAGTTTTTCTTCATGTAATTTTCATATTTCTAATTTTGGCCTTTTCTTTTTTTTTTGCTTAGGGAAGTCCCTTTTAACATTTCTTGTAAAGCTGGTTTGGTGGTGCTGAACTCTTTTAACTTTTGCCTGTCTGTAAAACTTGTGATTTCTCCATCAAATCTGAATGAAAGCCTTGCCAAGTATTCTTAGCTGTAGGCTTTTCCCTTTCATCATTTTCAATATATCCTGCCACTCCCTTCTTGCCTGCAGGGTTCTGCTGAGAAGTCCGCTGATAGCCTTATGAGAGTTCCTTTGTATATAACTTATTGTCTTCACCTGGTTGCTTTTAATATTCTCTCTTATCTTTAACTTTTGCCATTTTAATTACAATGTGTCTTGGTGCAGTCCTCTTTGGGTTGATCCTGTTTGGGACTCTCTGTGCTTATTGGACCTGGATATTGCTTTCCCAGGTTAAGGAAATTTTCAGTTACTACTTCTTCAAATATATTCTCAGCCCCTTTCTCCCATCTTTTCCTTCTGGTACTACTATAATATGAATGTTAGCCTGCTTGATGTTGTCTTTGAGATCTACTAAACCATCCTCATTTCTTTTTTCTGTTCAGCTTCAGTGATTTCCACTACTCTCTCTTCCAGTTTGTTGATCCATTCCTCTGTATCATCTAATCTACTGTTGATTCCTTCTAGTGTACTTTATATTTCAGTGATTATATTCTTTATCTCTTTTGTTTCCTCTTTATATTTTCTAACTCTTTGTTAAAAACTTTTAACTTCTCACTCTGTTCATCTAATCTTCTTCTGAGTTCTTTGAATATCTTTATGATAATTACCTTGAACTCTTTATTGGGTAGATTGCTTATCTCCACTTCACGTAGTTCTTCTGGGATTTTATCTTGTTCCTTGTTTTGGAATATATTCCTCTGTTGTCTCATTTTGCCTAATTTGCTGTTTTTATTTTTATGTATCTTGTAGGTTGGCTATGTTTCCCGACCTTGGAGAAGTGGTTTTTTGTGGGAGACATCCTATGCACCCCAGCAGTGTACTCCCCTCTGGTCATCAAAAGTATATGCTCTAGAGGTGCTCTCTGTGTGGTCTGTGTGTCTGTGTCCCTCTTTTGTGGTGGGCTGACTACCATGAGCTGTCTGATATGTATGGCTGGCTCTGGTTCAGTTGATTTCCAGGTCCCATCTTGTGCAGAGGCTGCTGGACCCTGGTGGGTGGTGCTGGGGCACAAGGTGCCTTGCTGCAGAGCCCTATAGCATCTCAGGGCTAGTGCTGGCTCACTGGTGGTTGGAGCCAGGTTCTGCAGTAAGTAGCTGTGGGGTCAGGAGTTCTGGATTTAATTTTATCCTGCTGGTGGATGGGTCAAGCTCATGATATATATAAATATATATATGTGGCATCTGGGGTATCCCAAAGCTTGTGTTCCTCTCCTGGTGGTTGGGGTCAGATCCCAAGGTGGGTGGTTGAGGGACACAAGGTATCCCAGAGCTGGTGTTGACCTATTAGTAGGTGGCCTGGATCCTAACATGGCAGGCTGCAGGGCTGCCATAGTCCTGGGGCTGATGTCCGCCTGTTGGTGGTGATGTCTGCCTGTTGGTGGTGGGGCTATGTCCCCACCTACCTAGTTGCTTGGCCATAGGAGGTTCAGTGCTGGTGCCAATAGGGCAGTGGGTGGGACCATGTCTTGGCAGAAAAAAGCTAGAGGGAAGATTCCAAAATGGTGGTTCACAGCAATATTTTTCTCATGGTAGAACAAGCTGCCCCAAATTGCTGTCACCAGTGTCCTTGTCCCCAGGGTGAGCTTCAGTATCTTCTTGCCTCTCTGAGAGGCTCTCCAAAATCATCATGTGGGTCTGACCCAGGCTCCTTTCAAATGACTACTTCTGACTTGGGTCCTGGACCATGTGAGATTTTGTGTGTGCTTTTTAAAAGTGGAGTCTGTATTTCCCACAGCCCTCTGGGTCTCCCCTCCCAGGAGTAAGAACTACTAACTTTCAAAGCAAAATGTGCTGGTGGCTCATCTTCCCAGTGCCGGAGCCACAGGCTAGGGAGCCTGATGTGGGGCTTGGGCCCCTCTTTCCTTGGGAAGAACCTCTGCAATTGTAATCATCCTCCTGTTTTTGGGTCACCCATCTGGGGTATGTGTCTTGACTATATTGTGTCTCCACTCCTTCTACCCATCTTGTCGTGGTTCCCTCATTATACCTTTAGTTATAGAAGATCTTTTCTGCTAGTCTTCTAGTCTTTATTATCAATAGAATATTGTGTATAGTTTTAATATATGTATATGTATATAATATTGTATATAGTTGTAAATTTGGTATGAGTGTGGGAGGAGCTGAGCTCAGTCTTCCTACTCCTCAGTCTTGGCCATCCTCTAGGAAGCTCTGTTAACACCTTTTGAATTAACTATTTACTGCCCCACATTTTAGCTTGGGAATTTTCTATTGACCTGTTTTCCAGCTTGCTGATTCTCTCCTCAGCCATATGCAGTACTGATGAGTTCATCAAATACATTCTTTATTTTCATTATGGTTTCTGTTTTCTAGCATTTCCATTTGATTCTTTATTAGAGTTTCTATTGCTCTTCTTACATTAGCAATCTGTTCTTGCGTGTTGCCTACCTTTTTCATTAAAGCCTTTAACATATTAATCACAGTGATTTTAAATTCTGTCTGATAATTCCTACACTTGGGTCATATGTTCTTTGCTGTGTCTGGTTCTGATCCTTGCTTTGTCAATTCACACAGTTTTTTTTTCTTGTCTTACAATTTTTTGTTGAAAGCCAGACATGATGTATTCAGCAATAGAAATAAAGATAATTAGGCCTTTAGTGTAAAGTTTTATGTTAATTTGGCTGGGTGTTTGCCTGTGTTTAATGCTCATAGTAGCTCCAAATTTCCATAGGCTTCAAATTTCTCTATCACTTGTTTTGACTCATCTATTGACTTTGGGCTTCCTAAGTGCTTTCCTCAGAGAGAATATGCATCTTGTAACTTTTCAGCTGTAATCCTCTGTTATTACATTGGAAACTTATTAGCCTGGAGGTAATGTGTGTAAGAAGAGAAGTGTTCCATGATACTATGGTTAAATTTCAGACTTTTAGAAGGCCTGTGTCCCTGGGCTGTGAACTTCATAGGTGTTTCATAGTTTTATTTTCTCAAATTAATTGAGGCAGGAAGACACCTGTGGGTTAAAATAGGAGAAATGCCCTTCCTCCAGATGGGATAAGGCTATTATAAGGTCTTTTTCCTTAGAAAGTAGGACTTTGCTAGGCAGGATCTTCTGAGCATATTTTACAATGATTACTCTTCTTTACCCTAACCAGAGCCCTAAGAGGATCTTTCTCAGTTTGTCACCTTGAGAACCTGGTGGGACTCCAGGTTACTCTGAACTGTTCCTACCAGTTTATGGCTCCACATCTTCTCCAAATAAATTGGCTCCAAATAAACAGATCTCAGCTCTGGCTCTGGATCGGACTATGTTTCAAGATTGGTGGTTTACCTTGTGACCTCAGTTCTCTGATGGTGCAAGAAAAGTTGTTGATTTACAGCTTGCTCAGTTTCCTGGAAGGATGGGAGTTACAATTTTCAATTAATATTGAGCTAAAATCAGAAGTTATTGATTATTCTTTTGATCTGAGTCTAAGCTGTTTCCTTAGGAATTTCCTTTGTCCCTCTCCTGCATGAGAGCCTTGAATTCCTGGATCCTTCATTCATTTTTTCTTGGTAAACTTCTTATTTTAGTGGAGTCTTTCCAGTATTTTCCCAGGAAAAAGTGCATGGGAGTAAAGTTTTTAAGACTTTGCTTTTGAAAAGTCTATTCTACCTTCAGGTTTGAGTCCTATTTTGACTGGACATAGAATTTTTTTTTAACATCTTTATTGGCGTATAATTGCTTTACAATGGTATGTTAGTTTCTGCTTTATAATAAAGTGAATCAGCTATATGTATACATATATCCCCATATCTCCTCCCTCTTGTGTCTCCTCCCACCGTCCCTAGCCCACCCCTCTAGGTGGTCACAAAGCACTAAGCTGATCTCCCTGTGCTATGCAGCTCCTTCCCACTAGCTATCTATTTTACATTTGGTAGTATATATAAGTCCATGCCACTCTCTCACTTCGTCCCAGCTTACCCTTGCCCCTCCCTGTGTCCTCAAGTCCATTCTCTGCATCTGCGTCTTTATTCCTGTCCTGCCCCTAAGTTCTTCATAACTTTATTTTTTTTTATATTCCATATATATGTGTTAGCATATGGTATATGTTTTTCTCTTTCTGACTTACTTCACTCTGTATGACAGACTCTAGGTCCATCCACCTCACTACAAATAACTCAATTTCGTTTCTTTTTCTGGCTGAGTAATATTTTATTGTATATATGTGCCACATCTTCTTTTCCATTCATCGGTCGTTGGACACTTAGGTTGCTTCCATGTCCTGGCTATTGTAAATAGAGCTTCAATGAACATTGTGGTACATGACTCTTTCTGAATTATGGTTTTCTCAGGGTATATTCCCAGTAGTGGGATTGCTGGGTCGTTTGGTAGTTCTATTTTTGGTTTTTTTAAGGAACCTCCATACTCTTCTCCATAGTGGCTGTATCAATTTACATTGCCACCAACAGTGCAAGAGGGTTCCCTTTTCTCCACACCTCGCCAACATTTATTGTTTGTAGATTTTTTTGTTGATGGCCATTCTGACTGGTGTGAGGTGATGCCTCACTGTAGTTTTGATTTGCACTTTTTTAATGATTAGTGATGTTGAGCATCCTTTCATGTGTTTGTTGGCAATCTGTATTTCTTCTTTGGAGAAATGTCTATTTAGGTCTTCTGCCCATTTTGGGATTGGGTTGTTTGCTTTTTTAATATTGAGCTGCAGGAACTGTTTATATATTTAGTAAATTAATCCTTTGTCCGTTGATTTGTTTGCAAATATTTTCTCCCATTCTGAGGGTTGTCTTTTTGTCTTGTTTATGGTTTCCTTTGCTGTGAAAAAGCTTTGAAGTTTCCTTAGGTCCCATTTGTTCATTTTTGTTTTTATTTCCATTACTCTAGGGGGTGGATCAAAAAAGGTCTTGCTGTAATTTATGTCAAAGACTGTTCTTCCTATGTTTTCCTCTAAGAGTTTTATAGTGTCTGGCCTTACATTTAGGCCTTTAATCCATTTTGAGTTTATTTTTATGTATGGTGTCAGGGAGTGTTCTAATTTCATTCTTCTACATGTAGCTGTCCAGTTTTCCCAGCACCGCTTACTGAAGAGACTGTCTTTTCTCCATTGTATATCCTTGCCTCCTTTGTCATAGATTAGTTGACCATAAGTGCGTAGGTTTATCTCACTGTGGCTTCTGCTTTGTCTTTGGATGTGGGGTATCTTCTGTGGTGAGCTCCAGTTTCTTTCTGTCCATGATTGTTCAGCAGTTAGTTGTGATTATGGTGCTCTCGCAAGAAGGAGTGAGAGCCCATCCTTGTACTCTGCCATGTTGAACCAATCTCCTCATTATAATTTTTATTCAAGATACCTTATGTTTTCTGCATTATTCTTTCCCCGTCTGGGTTTATTTTTTTTGCAATTTTTTGTGTGCTTGTTTTTTCTTTGCTTTCATGTTGAAGACTCTTCAACTGTCTGGGATCCTTGACTCCCCACTCTTATTTAAGACTGAGGCCTAACAAACAGGCCAGTGGGTCTGTGTGAGTAGAACTTATCACTGATGGGCTTCACCATAGGGTGTGATGCAGGGATATGGCTGTTTGGATGGAGACCTCCTGCATATATCACAATCTGTAGGTTTTCTCCTTTGTGCTGGTCAGTCTCTCTAGAGAGGTAATCTCATATGTTAAGCCAGGCTAGAGGATAACACTGTTCTTAAAGATATCACTGTTCCTTCTAAAGACTTTCAGACAAACCTCTTATTTTCTTTCATCCATCACCTCCATCTTCAGAGGAACCAGATACTTCTAAATTCTGAGCCTTTCGAGAGCTCCATAGTGCAAATTAGCTTGATTCTTGTTGGCTTCAATTTATACTCCCCCATCCTGTGCGAGTGCGCGCACACACACACGCACAAACACACAATATCACCTGAAGGCCCAGGGGTTTCTCCATTCTGATCAATCAGTTATCACTCTTCAGTTACTTATCTGCTTGTGCGCTTTTTGACATAACTTGCCTGCTTATGCGTGCTTTCCTTTTCTCTTGTTCTTTTGAGTTTTTGCCTCTTTTTTTCCTTTACTGTCCTTTAAGTGGGGTCATAAGAGGGAGTGGAGATAAGCAAATGCATTTATTCAGATAATCTATATTCAGAGTCTTTCTCATTTTACAACCCTATTGCTTTAGTATTGTAACTGGTTGTGAAAAGGGCATCGTTTTTATCTTCACCTCTCAATTCCAAGTCATTCTGACAACAAGAACTTGAGAGGAGACTGAAGAAAGGGTGATATTTTTGAATTTTGTAATCTCAACTCATTGACAATTCTCTTTAGTCTTCTAATGAGAAACTTCTACGTGACTATTAATATTTGTCTACACACTGTCAGCATCCTAGCTAGCTTGTAAATTGCGTGTGACCCATTCACTCTGATCATCTCCCTGCATCTTGGTTTCTCTCAACTTTTCAGTGTGAGGGGCTCCTTTTCCTTTCTCTTCCAAAGCTTCAGTTCTGTGGTGTCTTCATCTCTTAGATGAGCTTTCCCCACAACTCTGATGTCACAAAAGTGCTGCCCATCGAATTTACTTATGGTATCAAGTAGTTTTGCACATCATGTTGACTGGTCCGGCAAAAGACATTTATAGAGCAAACCCTGCTTGTGTACTCAGATGCAGAACTATAGAACAATACCTAAACTACCTACTAAAAGTCGTATAAACCAGAGAGCTAAATATCAGGTAACATATTTTATTTAAAACATTAAACATGGGGGTTTATACATGTCCTTAGCAGTGCTGCCTGAGCAACAGCCCAAATAAATTTGAGACGCTCAAATTCTCAAGCAAACAACCAAGCAACAATTGTTTGTTGAGTACGGATGTACTCTAGCCTGAGATTGTACCTGGAGGAATATGAAAAAAACATAAAATATTGTTCCTGCTCTTCCCCTAGGCATGGAGGCATGTCATGTGGAGTCCTCCATTGGATCAAAAGCACAGGCTTGTCATTTGACATATGGGACCAAATACTCTTACTGCCCCATTGCTGAGGCAAAGCTACATGTAAAAAATGCTAGCAACATAGCACTGCACATCTAAATGTTTAATCATCTGTCAGAGCCAGCAAATACTATAGACATTCAGATCAGGAGGTCAAAGGGAATAGAAGCAGAAACCAGAAACATTTACTGAGTTCCTACCTATGAAGCCTATGTTTTAGGTGGTCTGGGAACACATGGAGGGAGACCTTCCTAGCCACTTGGTTTGGCCTTGAATCATGTGCTGGATTTGTATGGAGGGAGAAAAAAGGTATCTCATGAAAGAAGAACGTGGACCACAAAACACAGTGACAAAAGTGATGCCTGTGTGACTTGGAAGGGGAAGGGCAATGGTCTGACTGGATTCAGTGTTCACGCTCCAGAGAAGCAGGGAATGAAGTTGGATTGTAGGGTAAGGCAGGAGTCAACAAGGGTAAGAGAATCTTAGTTTTCAGAAGAAGGAAAAACAGCACATTGCATCACAGAAAACCCTTGGTTTAAGGCACAACTTTGCTGCATTTTTTTATGACATTAAATGGGGAAACATTTATATAACCCCTTCCTAACTGCAATATTTTTGGTTGTTGTCTTATTTATTTGTATCTCTTGGACTGGGACAGGAGTACCCCTTGGACTAGGGGAATAAAAGAGAAATTAGATAGTTTGTGTTCTATTTAAATGACTGCAACAAAGGAGGCAGATGATTTATCCACAGCCTGGCAACTATGGGAAAGATTTCCCTGGCCTCTTGCACCCCTCCCCCCCCCTCCCCCACCCCCCGTCCCTAACAATCCTCTTCCCAGAACAGAAGAAGGTGGTTTGGGTACTTTGCAGGACTACTTTGCAGGTAATCATTATTTCAAAGAATCTCAATTAAGCTCCACTGTATAGGATGTAACTTTGGGATTTTATGCTTTCTCATCTCCCCTGATTCACCCAAGTAGGAGGGATTCCAGGGGCATGCTTGCAGGCCGGAGGGCAGTGGGCCGTTCTCCTAAGAGGGAGGAATGAGACTTTGGTGGTCTTTTTTGGTAAATAACTTTCCATCAACTTCTCAAGTCCCATCTCTCAGTGGAGAAAGATGCACCAGGCCACATAAAACTCAGTGTAGGTCCGAGGGAGCTGCAGCTTGGTCGGCTGAGCAACTGAAGTTATGGCCCTAAATTTTGGTTTCGTGATGATGAAGGCGACCTGGTTAGTAGGCTGCTGGATTTCTTTGTCCCTGCACACATCATGCTTGACGAGACGCTTAAGCAAATAGACTAGGCAACCGCTAGGAGGTAGCCGAGCTATTCGCCGGCCGCCGGGGTAGCAGCAATGGCTAACTGTGTGTCCCTGGGCTCGGCCGGTCCAGGCGGGTGGCGCTTTTCCAAGGTCGGGGTCGCGATAAGCTGGTCGGTGGAGAGAGAAGGACGTCGAAGAACAAACGGCCCTTGCATCTAAAAGGCAGAGGAGGCGACAGCGCCTCCAAGGCATTGTCACGTCCCGAGGTCTGTTTGCTGGGCCACCAGCTGCCTGCACATCTGGATGCAGCAGCGCCTTTCCCTGCAGGGCGGAGGCGAGGCGGAGGACCCCGGTGTGCACGCACCTCCTCGTGCGCGCGCGTGCGGGTCCGCGAGCGTGTGTGCCCGTGTGTGTCTGCGTGTGTGCCCGCGAGCGCGCGCGCGCACGGGTGTCGCTGGAGCCGCGGCTCCGGGACCGGGGAATGGGGGTGGGGGCCCAGGAAGGAATCAATCTCCGCCGGCCTCCTCGCGCCTCACTGCGGGTTAATAACCAACCAGTTAGAGAGAGCCGAGGGTGACGGCGGCAGGGTGACAGCCCCGGCGCGCCGGCTGCGTGTCGAGGGTCAGGCTTTCAGCCAGTCTCGGCCACACTCAGGGATTTGTGTATACACATTTTAGGGGAGGGTTATTATCATTATTGTATTGTTTGCCTCTGTCTCCGGGGGACCAGGGCGGGAGAGAGGGGCGCGCTCTCCAGCCGAGCGTCGCGCATCTGAACGGGTCGAAGGAGGCAATTTCGCGGGTGGGGGAGGGAGGGGAGACCTTGATTTCCACCAATCCCCGGGCGTTTGTCTGCGAAGTCCCGGGCGCCGCGGAAGGCTGCGGCGCGTCGCTGAATTAACTGATGAAAGCGAGTTCTTTTCTTCTCCGGGAGGGGTGGGAAGCAGGGGTCCTGGAGGGGGAGGCGGAGAAGCCCGGGGCGGGCTAGCGGTCCCGGGCCGCCGTGGAAATTTCCAGGGACTTGGCGCGGCGCGGGGAGCGCGTCTGGCGGGGGGGGGGGGGGTGCCTGGCAGCGCAGTAGCGCGGGAGGCGGGGAGAGGCGGCGAAGGGCGCAGGAGCATCGCTCAGAAGGGGGCGCCGCGGACCAGATGTCTGCGAGGGAGCTGAGACTCTCCCCGGCCCCACGCCGAGGGCGACGGTAACGCTGCAGAACCGGCGGGAGCGACTCGCCGCCGCCGCTCCCCGCGCTCTCGGAGACCCCGGCGCCCGCCTTCTTCAGGGGGAGCGACCATGGCTGTAGCTTGTGACTTGCTCCCGGGGCACTTCCCCTAGAAAGAAATCCTCGAAAAAGTTGCATTGGAAAAAATCCTTGCGCCGACCTTTGAAGCTGTGGGCGCCGAAGGAGCGTGCGTGCGAGTGCGAGCACGAAAGCGAAAGGTGTGTGTGCATGGGGGGCCGGCAGTGGGGGGATCCTCCGCTGCCCCTGCGCCTAGCCTAGTGCTGAGGCTCCGGCCCTCGACCGCCACCCTGGGCTCCGGGGACTGCGATGAGCCCCTGCGGGCGGGCCCGGCGACACACGTCCAGAGGGGCCATGGCCGTCCTGGCGTGGAAGTTCCCGCGGACCCGGCTGCCCGTGGGAGCCAGTGCCCTCTGCGTCGTGGTCCTCTGTTGGCTCTACATCTTTCCCGTCTACCGACTGCCCAACGAGAAGGAGATTGTGCAGGGGGTGCTGCAACAAGGCACGGCGTGGAGGAGGAACCAGACGGCGGCCAGAGTCTTCAGGTACTCCTGCTCTCGCGGCTCCACCCAGCTCGTGTCCTTTCTTCCCGGGACGCCGAGGACAGGGTCACCGGCGAGGACCGCCTTGCAGAGGCCCTTTCATCCCGTCCTTCTTGTCCTATTCCCTTTCTTTGTCGTTCCCAACCTGGAGACATTAGTCAGGGGCCCTTCCCCAGCCCTTACCCCGGGAGATGTGCAGACACCTGCTTTGGCCGTGGAAAGTCTGTACGCATTTCTTCCCAAGCCTGAGTTGTATTCAACGATTTGCCGATAACCGGTGGGAAGAAGAATCTAGGCTAACTTTGTCCCTTGAACTTAATGAGAATTTATCTCGGGCTCTGCAGACATTCGAAGCTGTAGAGAACTAGAAGCAGGTACCAGGCGTCTTCCTGGGGTTTGGTGCATGGTTGGTAACATAAGTCACTAATGAGGGAGTCATGGGCAGTGAAAACATGGACATCCAGCCTGGCTCCCGCTGCTCTGTGCAGTATGCCCATGACAAACGCAAGGCACTTACTGATGCCCTCCTAAAGAGCCGGGGACTGAGTGATTTTTACTGGAGTTTCACCGACTTTCTAATAACAGACATTAATATCCCCATCTTACCAACCACAAACTGAATCTTCAGAGGAGAAGTTACTTCCCCAAGGTCATGTACCTTTGCAGGGTCGAAGCTGGGATTTTGGTCACATAAAGCTCTAAAGCTCCCAGCTCTTTTGCGTGGCTTACAGTGGATGCCTTCTGGAGGCTGGGAGATGTACTTTAGGTGGGGACTTGAAATCAGAAAACAAACAAAAAAACCAAAACCAGGTTGGAAATCAACCTCTGAGCATCACTCAGAGGTTGTAGTTTCCCTTCTTTTCTGGGAATTTCAGTTTAAGGGTCTAAAGATGAGTTCTTGGCAGCAGGGGTTGTGCGGTGAGATTGGAGGTGAGGCAAAGCTGCTTCCGCTTCTTCTCTGCCTTCCTGATCGTGCTGAAGGGGCGCCCTGGTGCTTCTCCCGCTGTCAGGAGCCCCTTTCACCTTCAGTCCCTTCAGCTGAATATGCTGCGGTTGGCGCTTCCTGTGATGGTTGTGGCCTGGAGGTGCAGAGGGGGTAGGGAGTGCTTTCCTTTGCCCTGCATAGGATCTTTCCAAGCCGTATATGGCCAGGTGAGAGCCAACTTCACTACTGTTAGTTACAAATGTTCAGAAATATCTGTAAATTAAAAAAACAAACTTTTAAAACATATGGTTTCCTTCCCTTTCTCAGGCCTGCTCTTGGAAAGGTCAAAGAGATAATAGCCAAACCTTGCAGGGAAAGGCAGCTGAATTCGCCTTTAAACTGCGAGGGAAGACGTTCCTTCTGTCTCTCTGTTTAGAATTCTGCTATCATTAAGTTTAAAAATAACCCCACTCCACTTAAAAGTATATAAGAGCTAATTTTCTCTTACCGTCATGGTATTGATTGTTCTACTCAAAAGGCATAGCGTGCAGCCATTCTTTTCTCTAGAGACAGAAGGTACTTTTATTTCAAGTAATGTAAGGAAATGAGTTAAGAGCTTCCCATTGGTTTGCAATGAAAGAGTACATTTTTTTTTTTATAGGAGGAGCAATAATGAAGCTCTTTTAGAGAATAGATTTCTTTTGGAGGACACAATTGAGTGGAAAATGCTTCACATTCTGAGAAGCCCAGGCTGGTTGTTTCTGAGACACACTTGCCTCTTGTTGTCTATAGCCTGGGGGTAATCTTCAGTGTGCTTGGCTGGCATTTGGTCTAGTCTCTCCGTGCAGAGAAATACTTATGAAAATCCCCCAACTGCCTAAACACATACCCCTCAAAGTTAGTGTCCGTAAGACTGTGTGAGTGGCACCATTGCGCATGGAAAAGAGTTTGGGCTTTGGAGGAGAATCCTGAATTTTTAGACTGACCGTGCCATGACTACGGAAACAGCAGAGGATCTTTGGCAAGTTACTCTATCTCTTTGAGTCTGAGTTTCCTTATGTATAGATAGAGATAATAGCATCTACCTTGTCGGGTTGGTGCCAAGTTTAAATAAAAAAACTGATGCCAAGTGTCTGGCACATACTACTAGTCAGTGGTATCATTCTAATTGTTAGACAGTGTAAATGATAAGTTAATATACGTTACAACTTTAATAAGGACATTTGACCAGGCCATAGGAATTTGGAATGTTTCACTTGCCAGATTTGCAGCGAATCATTAGTGGTTCAAATTCGCCCGTCCGCACGCCTCCCCACTGAAGCTAATGAACAGGGACGAGGATTTTAAAAGATAGTCAAAGTATCATGGTTTGTTGAGGGTTTTAAAAGATAGTCAAAGTATCATGGTTTGTTAAGTCAAAAATTTTTTTTTACTCTGCATGCTTAATTGTTTTTTAACATCTAGATTGTTAGTATGTGGGTAACAGAGTCTGATTGTTGGCTATTAGGTCAGCCAGAGGCCTTTATTGTGTTAAGGAGACACAACTTTGGCAAACAGGTATTTGTGTTTGCCAGTCTGAAATATCTTCTGCACAAATACAAACACACATACATAAATGTACAATATGCACTTACGTGTGGGGATGTATACACACTTATCCATAAACCACGGAATGATGTATGTATATGTATAAATATATGTATATTCATACATACATACATACAAATAATTGCAGCCAGTCAGTCAACCCATATTTAATGAGTGACTACAATGTACCAGGTATGAGTTAGGCCCTGGGGGATAGCAGTAAACAGGATGCATGGATTGCTTCCCCTGAGACAGCTTACCTCCTCCTAGGGCACGACTGACAAAAACCTATGAGTAAGGAAATGTGATGGTTTAAAGTCTTGTAAAATCCTGTGAGGACAAAAGAAAGTGTTTCACTAGGTTTATAAGCATCAGAATTTCAGATTCCGTTTTGCCCTCAGTGCTTCCTTTTACTTTTGTGATTTTCTTCTTCTCCAACCTTAGAACTTAAGTGCTGACTTCTCAGAGGGGAATTTTGACAGATTGCTTGGGGTGGGGGGGGGCAGCAAGAAAGTAACAAAGTTGCAAGAGTTTTGCTAAATAGGAAGTTTCCCTTCACCCACATAGTCTAAGAAAGATAAAGAAGTCAATTCACCCTATCATAGAAACTTAAAATTATTATAAAACTCTTGCTGCTTCTGATTGAGTAATCAAGTAGTACAAGGAAATGCCAAACCAAAGCGGCATTTGTCTCTTCCGTCAGGTCCTCCCCCATTTTGGTTGTTCCTCAGAAATAAACTCCTGTTCACAGTTTATGTGCAAGGCGCCTGACATGGTAGCAACAACAAAACCAACAAATTATTAGGCTCTTGTTATGTGCATGGCACCATGCTAAGTGTTTTAAATGTACTGTCTGATTTAATTCTTCTGAGAACGTTGTATGGGTACCTTGTTATCTGCGTTCACAAAGATGACTATGCCCTGGTCCCTGTGACAAGTGTATATGTATGTAATCAACTAACCACCTGGCAATAGGGCCATTAAAGAGAGGCAGCACAACAGAGTGAAAAACTTAGGAATTGGAGACCTGTCAGTACATGGTTGGAGTTCCCTTTCTAGTTGTGTGACCATTGGCAAGTTCGACTCTCAGAGCTTCACCTTCCCCATTTGTAAAATGGGGTTTGTTATCATTTTTTACAGGTTTATAGTGAAAATCATATGGTAGCGTACAGATAGCATTTAAAAGGATGCTTGCGTCGTACCTCTGTTTAATATGTGGCCCTTAAACAATTGAACCACAAACAGAGGGCTGGGGAGATTCATAGAACGTGGCACTTGATTCTGGGGAAGGAGGGAAGTTGGAGAGGAGGTGGTATTTGTACTCAGTCTTGAAGGATGGTAAGATGGGGGAGTAGTGAGAGGGGAGTGCAAAGGATGTTCCAGGCAGACAGGACAGCAACAGCCAAGACAGGGAGGTGGGCAAGGGTCTGGTGTGCTTCCTGTGGGAAAGTTCTTAAGTCGCCCACAGCGAGCACAGCAGTAGGCAGACTGGGAGGCAGGTGGGAGCCAGGTCACAAGCTCTGAATGGGCTTAAGGGGCAGCTCATGAGAAATGAACAGACGTCAAGTATCCAAGGGCACTGGCCATGTGTCGACATCAGCAGGGGTGGCGCATCACTGTTCCTGGTGGATCTGGAGAAAGGGGATAACACCGGAGTGCTGTGAGCTTCCTGTCTGTTCACTGGCTGGGGGCCATCAGTCTAAGTAGTCCTGTTTCTCTTTCCCTTTCTAAATTCTGAACGAAAAACACTCCTCTAAGCAGTTCTAGTTTTATGTAGCTTCCTTTCTGTCCCTGTTTTAAATCTGTGGTTACCAGAAGCTTCGGGTGTTTCCACAGCTGCCCTGGTGGCTGCAGAAGGGCGCTGGGTGCGGGGGGGGGGGCGAGCGGTGCAGCCATCTGTGTACATGGGATGTAAGTTTTCTGTTTGTTAAGTGGGGAATTTGTGGAATTCACTGTAAAAGTAGTTTAGGAAAAAGCTGGTTTAATGTGGTGCTTACGAAAATAAGCTACCATTATGCTGCAGATTTACACATGTGAAAAAACTCCACCAGCAATAATGCAGTAAGAAAAGTAAGTCATTAACATTGCTTGGACTCATGACATGCACCAGGTCCAGTTCTTAGTGCTTGTATTAGTTACGTTTGTTCCCATAGCTATTTTATAAAGTAGATATTTGTATGTTCTTTGTCTTACAGTTGAGGAAATGGAGGTTCAGAGAGAACCACTAACAAAGTGATTGGGTTGAGTTTCCACCCACAGCTGTTAGACTCGAAGCCTTATGCTCATTCCCTGACCATCTCGGGGAAATGAGGCATTGCTGATGTCTCTTATGATCTGGCCATGATTACTTTTCCACCATCATCTTTCATCAGTGTTCCTCCTTATGCTTTAGCCGTATTGGTAAAAGTTACCTGAAATAAGTTACCTGAAAATAGTCCCTGAAATAAGCCAGGCTGTGTTGGCTCTGCTTGCGCCGTTCCCTCTGCCCGAATGCTTTTCCTTCAAGGCCACAGGGCCCGCCCTTCACGGGGTCAATCCTTGCTCATCTCTCCACAGTGCAGTTGCAGTGGTTAAGAACAAAGGTTCCAAAGTTAGCTGTCCTCAAACCCTACTACCACTATTTGTTGTGTTCTGGAGAAAATCAGACTTCATATCCTCGTATGTAAACTGTGGCTTCTTCTAGGAGTGTTGTGAGCATTAGAATAGGTAACACGTTGAAAATGCTGAGAACCGTTTCTGGCGCGTAGAGTCGGCCCTCCGAATCTGTGGTTTCCGCATCCGCGGATTCCACTAGCCTAGGAGGGAAATTCGAGATCCGCAGCTGGTTGACTCCTCGGAGGCAGAACCCACGGATATGGAGGGCATCCTGTACTAGCCATTTTATATAAGGGACTTGAGCATCCGGGAATTTTGGTGTCTGTGCGGGGTGGGAGGGTGGGGAGATGGGGTGGAGTCCTGCAACCATTCCCTCAGGGACACCGAGGGCCAAGCGTAATTAGTGCTTAATCCGCATTAGCTTTCCTCAAGGCAGCTTTCCTTCCTTCCTCCCCAGGATGTGTTAGAATCTCCTCCTTCAGGGGAAAAAAAAAAAAAAAAAAAAAAAAAGCCTTGTGCATATTATTTCATTTTTTCATTGATCCAAAATATCTACTACTGTATCTACCACTGTTATCGTAAAAGGGGCTGGAACCATAACAGTGAACTTAACAAAACCCTTACTTTCTTGCAATTTATAGGCTAACGAGGGGAGACATAATACACAGGTAAATATAGAAATAGCTGGTAATGACAGGTGCATTTCTCAAGCTGTGTTAAAAGTACCGGTTTCCTTGTCTGCCTTTCACGCCGACTCATTCATATTTGCATCCCCAGAGCGGAGCTGTGGCTCCTGGCACGCTCATTTTTGTTGAGTTACTGCGTGACTGCACGTTTTGGAGTGGGACCAGTTAGCTAGTGAGCCAGCAAGGACTTATCGAGGTCCAGCACTCTGCTTGGCTGTTTGGGGACCGAAGGAGTAAATGGCATCCTCTCCAAGAGTTCCTACTCTAGGACAGAGTCTCCTCACCTCAGCACCACTGACATCCTGGGCTGGATAATTCTTTGTTGTGAAGGGTTGTCCTGTACATTGTAGAGTATTCAGCAACACCCATGGCCTTTGTCCAGTGACCATCCACAGAATGAAACGACCATATATGTCCCCAGATATATCTCCCAGGGGGCAAAGTAGCTGCTGGTTGAGAATCACTGCTTTAGAGAAACAAAATCAGTCCAATTGACAGGATTTAAAACACCCAGAAAATATCATGCCATTAACAGCTACATTTGGAAACGACAAACTGTAAATGCTTTGATGACTGGAAGAGGAGTGAATGAATTGACTTTGATAGATGGCCAGGTCTTGGTTCTAGGGAAGGGTAGGGAGAGGGGATGCATTTGGAGAGATTTATGATAAGTTTCTATTGAAAGCTTGTGTGTGAGCTGATCAGTGCCCCCCCCCCTTAGACCTTGGCAAGAGAAGCCCATGCTTTGTGTCCTGTGTTTTAAGGGGGAGCTCACTTTGCTCCTCCTCTGGTCTCACCCCTTGTCAATCAGGCAAGGCTCAATGGGGCCTTTGTAGACCCTGGACTTCCCAGCCCAGATGACTCAAGCCCACTCCGTAGCCTGCCTGCCTTTATGTAGTGTTCCCCCAATTCCTCCTCCTGGGGGTGGCTTGTCCCACTGCTGTGTGCACTCCTAGGCCCAAGGGTTGGCCAAGGAACAGCTCTTTGCGAGAATGGGAGGCAGTGAGAGGAAATTGGGTGTGGGATTGGGTGGATTTCACGTGTACACATGGGGAGGGGTGGCTCTTTCTGCGTTGCCATGTTCTAGTACCAAACTTGCTGGAATTTGAGAAGCCTCAGTTTGAATCAGGCATTCCAGATTGTTATACAGGTCTGTTTGTCCAGGGAAAAGGATAGGAGGAGAGAACATATATTTTATCTGTTTGTTAATTTGCACTTTTGTCTTCTGCCTTGCCAGTAGGGGTTTTTTTTTTTTTTTTTTTTTTTTTTTACCATGTGGGAGCCTATTTGACTTTGTTTTGTAGAGGAGTGTTAAGGCAGCTAGTTGGATCAACTGAATAATTACATATGTTAGTGTAGAGTATGGCTACTTTGTCTTTTGACAAAGTTCTGTTAGGAAGCCAGAGCTGTTATATCAAACTAAAAACATGCTGAATCAGGAGACCCAAGCTCCCCACTGTGGGGATAGGTACCTCCCTCAGCGTCCAGCGTCCACTTTGGGGAGGTGAAACCCGTGGTCGTATTGATTGAAGACTCGGTTTTAATACACTCATACAAAAGAAGTGGAGTCTAGGATTTGTTACTTACAGATCCCAGAAGCAAGGGGGAACAGTGAGTTTGGGGAGGGGCAGCCCTCTGTCCCAGGCCAGGAGCTCAAGAGTCGGAGACAGGAAGTAAGGTAACAAACGCCTATTACTTATAAGGTGGTTGGGGCAGAGGTCTGGAACTTTTTGTTGGCTTAACTCTAAGTTGTTACTTTAAAAGGTGCCTGGGGAAAAGCAAAGAGGGAACTTAGGGCGGGCGTCCTGAATGCGAGTCCTCAGCAAAATGTCCGTTCTCTGGGTGTGAGCAGGGTTATCATACTGTAAAGTGCCTAGGCAGCAACTCAGTAAAGCAAGCTTTTTTCTCAAAGCTTGTTTTTTCTCATCGTAGTTGTGAATCATTTCGGAAGTGATGCTGACTGTGTATCATTAATGCAGTCCCTTATGATGAAGTTGATAGATTTCTAGTCAAATACTTTCTAGCTTTTCATTCTATTTTGGCTCTTTTGGGAGCTCTGTGACCTTGGGCAAGCTGCTTAACCTCTCTGTTCCTTTGTTTTGTCATCTGAAACATGGTATACTATGCCAACTCACTTCCTAGGTTTATGATGATAATTAAGGGAGATGATTAGTGTGCAAACCATAGACATTCTCAGGCTGGATTGGTGAGATGACAAGATGATTGTTCCCACCTAGGAAGAGCCTGGACTTCAGGGGCCCCATAGAATCAGGTGTTAATACGGGTTCTGTCATTTATTAACTTTGTGACCTTGAAAAATTTACCTGGCTTTTCTGAGCCTTAGCTATGGGTGGCATTTCTTACCTTGGGAGGATTAGGTGCTGAATAATTGCTAATTATTAAGCCATAATGATGAGAAAAGCTGCTTCCTGGGACACATCCTATGCCTATTATTGCCCTTTTAGTAATGGAATGTATGACAATGAAATGTGACCTTATGACACACTTCTTCCTCCACAGTGTTAGTACTAAGGATGCTGTACAATGGCCAGCAGAATTTTAAGGAAGAGAGCAGACCCCAGTCATAAATCACCCATTCATTCATTCAGTCAGTCAGTCATTCATGTATCTACGTTTAGTAAATGCCTCTTGTGTGCCATTTAGGTGCTGGGATACAGTGATGAAAGTTAGACATGGTTCATGATTTTATAGAATTTATTGTCGAGTCTAGTGTCATTAGTTGAGTCAATAAGAAACTGAGTACTGTGTTCCAAGGGTGAGAGTTTGTTTTAGATAATCATGCTGAGTTTCGAAGCAACCGATTTTCCCCCTTTCTGTTGGACCGTCTTCTAGCAATGGCACTGCATGAGAGGGAAGCTGCCAAAGCCAGAAGAGCTGTGCCACTCCTTTAATTAGGTGCCAGAAGGAAGCGGAAATGAATTCAGACTCACACGGGCTCCATTATTCAGGGCTTGAGTCACAGACCAAAAACCAGAGATTTATTTCCAAGTGAGTGTGATGAGAAAGGGCTTGTTTTGAACAAAGTGCTTGTTTCGATTATTGATAAAACAAATATGCACATGATCTTATGTCCCTCACGCTTATTTAAAAAATATATAGTGTTTATTATTTGTCTGATTTTGGAAGTAATAGATACCTATTATAGGAAAATTTTAAATGTAGGAAAAAGGAGAAAAAAAACATCACTCATAATTCCGCTCCTCAGAAGTGCTCATTGTAACTGTTTCTTTTTGTGTATTTGTTTGCATGTGTATTATTACTAAATTTTATGTATTTTGTGTATTTAGTTTTATATCCTTTTTAATCATTCAACATTATAGCTTTAACATTTTCTCATAATTAATTTTTAACTTACAAGCTTGTGATAAAATAGATTTATGATTTTCATTTTGGAAAAAAAATTATTTACCATGAGTTTCTTTTTTAAAAAAAAATGTTACCCCATTGGAACAAATTACTTTCTTCAAAAGGATCCTTAAAAAGGATATTGAAAAGATATGTTGGCCAAAATGTTCATTCGTTTTTTCCCATAAGATGGCTCTAGTAGCACTTAGTTGCCTTTAACCTCATTCAAAGCAGTTTTATTAGATTGTATATGACAGCTGTCATATCAGCATGCATTTTAAAAAAGACTTATAAAAACTGGTGAATTTTTGTGTAGCCATTTTAATACTGAAAATGGAAGAAAAAAAGCAACACTTCCGGCATATTATGCTTCATTATTTCAAGAAAGGTAAAAATCCAACCGAAACGCAAAAAAAGATTTGTGCCGTGTATGGAGAAGGTGCTGTGACTGATTGAACGTGTCGTAAGTGGTTTGCGGGGTTTCGTGCTGGAGATTTCTCACGGGACGGTGCTCCACGATCGGGTGCACCAGTTGAAGTTGATAGTGATCAAATCGAGACATTAATTGAGAACCGTCAACGTTACACCACGTGGGAGATAGCTGGCATACTCAGAATACCCAGATCAAGCGCTGAAAATCATTTGCACCAGCTTGGTTATGTTCATTGCTTTGATGTTTGGGTTCCACATAAGTTAAGCAGAAGAAACCTTTTTGACCATATTTCTGCCTGCGATCCTCTACTTAAATGCAATGAAATTATTCCGTTTTTAAAACATATTGTGACGGGCGATGAAAAATGGATACGGTACAATAATCTGAAAGGGAAGAGATCGTGGGGCAAGCGATATGAACCACCACCAACCACACCTAAGGCCGGTCTTCATCCAAAGAAGGTGGTGATGTGTATATGGTAGGATTGGAATGGAGTCCTCTATCATGCACTCCTTCCGGAAAACCAAATGATTCATTCCAACAAGTACTGCTTCCAATTAGACCAACTGAAAGCAGCACTCCATGAAAAGCGTCCAGAATTAGTCAACAGAAAACGCATAATCTTCCATCAGGATAATGCAAGACTGCATGTTTCTTTGATGACCAGGCAAAAACTGTTACAGCTTGGCTGGAAAGTTCTGATTCACCCACTGTATTCACCAGACGTTGCACCTTCAGATTTCCATTTATTTCAGTCTTTACAAAATTCCCTTAATGGAACAAAGTTCAATTCCCTGGAAGATTGTAAAAGGCACCTGGAACAGTTCTTTGCTCAAAAAGATAAAAAGTTTTGGGAAGATGGAATTATGAAGTTGCCTAAAAAATGGCAGAAGGTAGCGGAACAAAAGGGTGAATACGTTGTTCAAAGAAGTTCTTGGTGAAAATGAAAAAATGTGTCTTTTATTTTTACTTAAAAACCGAAGGCACTTTTTGGCCAACCCAAAATTTGGCAAATACTGAATAAGAGAAATCAAAGAGCTTCTTTAAAGAGTTCTTTTCTCAAAGTTGGCATTTAATATAAGACCAATACTGTTTTCATTTGTAAAGTGACTGACATTTATTCACCCAGAGAGAAACATTGCTAATATTTTGGTATATATTCTTCCAGACCATTCAATGCCTCCGTGTTTGTATATAATGAATTTGACAGTATGTTGTGAATATTTTTGTAGTAACAATATACGTAGATCTACATCATCGCTTTTTTTTTAACATCTTTATTGGAGTATAATTGCTTAACAATGGTGTGTTAGTTTCTGCTTTATAACAAAGTGAATCAGTTATACATATACATATATCCCCATATCTCTTCCCTCTTGCGTCTCCCTCCCTCCCACCCTCCCTATCCCAGCCCTCTAGGTGGTCACCAAGCACCGAGCTGATCTCCCTGTGCTATGCGGCTGCTTCCCACTAGCTATCTACCTTACGTTTGGTAGTGTATATATGTCCATGCCTCTCTCTAGCTTTGACACAGCTTATCCTTCCCCCTCCCCATATCCTCAAGTCCATTCTCTAGTAGGTCTGTTTCTTTATTCCTGTCTTACTCCTAGGTTCTTCGTGACATTTTTTTTTTCTTAAATTCCATATATATGTGTTAGCACACGGTATTTGTCTTTCTCTTTCTGACTTACTTCACTCTGTATGACAGACTTTAGGTCTATCCACCTCTCTACAAATAGCTCAATTTTGTTTCTTTTTATGGCTGAGTAATATTCCATTGTATATATGTGCCACATCTTCTTTATCCATTCATCTGTTGATGGACACTTAGGTTGCTTCCATGTCCTGGCTATTGTAAATAGAGCTGCAATGAACATTGTGGTACATGACTCTTTTTGAATTATGGTTTTCTCAGGGTATATTCCCAGTAGTGGGATTGCTGGGTTGTTTGGTAGTTCTATTTTTAGTTTTTTAAGGAACCTCCATGCTGTTCTCTATAGTGGCTGTATCAAGTTACATTCCCACCAACAGTGCAAGAGGGTTCCCTTTTCTCCACACCCTCTCCAGCATTTATTGTTTGTAGGTTTTTTGATGATGGCCATTCTGACTGGTGTGAGGTGATACCTCATTGTAGTTTTGATTTGCATTTCTCTAATGATTAGTGATGTTGAGCATCCTTTCGTGTGTTGTTGGCAATCTGTATATCTTCTTTGGAGAAATGTCTATTTAGGTCATCTGCCCATTTGGGGATTGGGTTGTTTGTTTTTTTGATATTGAGCTGCATGAGCTGTTTGTAAATTTTGGAGATTAATCCTTTATCAGTTGCTTCATTTGCAAATATTTTCTCCCATTCTGAGGGTTGTCTTTTCGCCTTGTTTATGGTTTCCTTTGCTGTGCAAAAGGTTTTAAGTTTCATTAGGTCCCATTTGTTTATTTTTGTTTTTATTTCCACTTCTCTAGGAGGTGGGTCAAAAATGATCTTGCTGTACATCGTCACTTTTTAATGGCTATAAGATTTTCCTTTTTCAGTATAGTTAATAATTTACTTAAGTAATCCACTGTTATTGGATATTCACGTTGCAGTTTCTTACCTTTAGAAACAATGCTTTTATGAACATACTTGTGGATACATCTTAAGCATTTGTCCGTTTATTTTCTTAGTATAAATTTCCAAAAGTAGTTTCTTGATGGGTTTTTTTTCCCCCACCATCAGTTCTTTATAACTGGTTTCTTTGGTTGTTCATAGAAAATCTTTGACTTTGGCTGAGGGCAGATTTGAGGTTTCCTCCATTTCAGTGCGGATAGCGGTTGCGTAAATAGTCAGACATGCAATGATTGTTAGCATTAAATGATGAAATTGTTCAAGAAGCCAGAACAACTAAGAAAGATTCCCATAAAACTGGATATGTACAGTGGCAGTCTCCCCTCAATTGCAGAGACCTAGCTATGAGGAATTTACTTAGTGCTATGTAACATGTACCTTTATCTGTCACGGTTATCCTCCCCATTAGCATGGTCTGTCATCTACATTTAAAAGGCAGTGCCGGGCTTCCCTGGTGGTGCAGTGGTTGAGAGTCCGCCTGCTGATGCAGGGGACGCGGGTTCGTGCCCCGGTCCGGGAAGATCCCACATGCTGCGGAGCGGCTGGGCCCGTGAGCCATGGCCGCTGAGCCTGCGCGTCCGGAGCCTGTGCTCTGCAGCGGGAGAGGCCACAGCAGTGAGAGGCCCGTGTACCGCAAAAAAAAAAAAAAAAAAAAATGCAGTGTCTTATTTTGTAAATAAGTTCATTTGGGTTATTTTTTTCAGATTCCCTAGATAAGTGATATAATATAATATTTGTCTTTCTCTGTGTGACTTCACTTAGTATGATAATCTCTGGGTCCATCCATGTTGCTGAAAATGGCAATATTTCATCCTTTTTATGGCTAAGTAATATTCCTGTATATATGTGCCACATCTTCTTTATCCGTTCATCTGTCGATGGGCACTTAGTTTGCTTCCACATCTTGGGTAGTGTAGATAGTGCTACTGTGAACATTGGGGTTCATGTATCTTTTTCAGTTAGAGTTTTCGTATTTTCAAGCAAATGGACTCACAGACATAGAAAACAAACTTATGGTTACCAAAGGGGGAAGGTGGGAGGAGGGATAAATTAGGAGTATGGGATTAACAGATGCATGCTACTGTGTGTAAAATAGATAACCAACAAGAACTTATTGTACAGCACAGGGAACTATATTCAATATCTTGTAATAACCTATAATGGAAAAGAATCTGAAAAAGAATATATCTATATATTTATATATATCTGAATCACTTTGCTGTACACCTGAAACTAACACAAGATCATAAATCAACTATACTTCAGTTATTTAAAAAAAGCAGTGCCTTTATGGAACCATTTGCATCATTTTCCCAGGACTTAAGCAATTAAATAAAACTGTAATTTAAAAGGGAAAATGAACTATGCTTCACTATAAGGTAGGGATTTCAAGGAAAACTACAACTGTCCTAAATTTAAAAATTGTGTTTTCTGACTCCATTAAGAGTCTTTTTCGGGCTTCCCTGGTGGTGCAGTGGTTGAGAGTCCGCCTGCCGATGCAGGGGACACGGGTTCGTGCCCCGGTCCGGGAAGATCCCACATGCCGCGGAGCGGCTGGGCCCGTGAGCCATGGCCGCTGAGCCTGCGCGTCCGGAACCTGTGCTCTGCAACGGAAGAGGCCACAACAGTGAGAGGCCCACGTACCACAAAAAAAAAAAAAAGAGTCTTTTTCGTGTTTACTGAAATTAAAACTCTTGAGCTTGACTCTGGAACAGATTGTACCCACTGAGTGGGGGGTGAAGGTGCAGTAAAAAGGCACAAAAATCCCATGATGATATTTTGTTGGGTTGGGTTTTTGGAGGTTGAGTGTTGGTGATTGTGTTGACATTGGCCTATGTCATTTCTTCCTATGTCCTTCTCCCCTTGTAGCTGTTTGAAGCAGCTTATACATACTGTTGCTTTGGTGCTTTAGGGTCAAAGATTCAGTCTTGTTTTTGTCTGTTTTAGATCCCTCATCACAGTCTTATTACTAAGTGTCTAAGGAGTATTTGTTGTCTGAATAAAGACACTGGATTATCTGAAAGGCCTGTCCACAGCTGTTGGAATACCTTTCAGGGGTAGTTTCTTTTGTTGCCTAATATTAAGACTCCATGCCATAAACAGTCACTCCCAATTCATTCATTCCCTCCTCCACTCATTCCTTCATTCAGCAAATATCTCTTCAGTGCCTTCTATGTGCCAGACACTGTTGCTAGGCCCTGGGAATAAAGCGGGTAGCCAGGAGGACACGGGCCTTCCTGCAGAGAACATAGAAGCACACAGTATTTATAGGAACAGTTATGTGCTCCAGAAAGCCTCTCAGCTCCTTTTTATGGAGGAAAACCAAGCACAGGTTGACCTTCACTTTCAGAACCGAGCTGTGTGTGTCTGTATTTGGTCCAGAGAGGGCCCAGGTCCCTCCTTTGGTCCATTGAGGTGTTGGCCTGCACGGGGACTCCACGCACCTCAGTGGTATAATATCTTTTGACTCTGGGTAACCTGTGCAATATGTGAGATATTAGAGAGAAAAAGCCCTTTAAAGCATTGCTAAAAGATACATGAGTCCTTGGGGGAAAGCAAAACTCAATTACCAGTGGAATAAAAGAGACGGAGAAGCCAGCCCGGTTTGGAGGGGGATCTCTCACTTGGTGAGCTACTGCTCTGCCCTCCCCCAGCCGGGCTGCCATAGTGAGAGGGAGCTCAACAGGAAGCAGAGAGGCGGGAAATAGGACGCCTCCACCGGGGACTGGGGAGCCCAAATTTTGGGGTAAAAATACAGTCATTTTATTTCTTCCTGGTAACTGCTCCAACTATGCCTTGTCAAATCTACCTCTGACCCTCACCCCTTCCTCCCCTTTATTGATACTAATGGGTCTGTGACCAACTTGGCCAGATTTTATCGCTTTACCTCCACCTTGATTATTGGGAGAGTCTTATCTTGGTACTTAGCTCAGTTGTGTTGATTTTAAAGCACAGTGAAAACTCTCGTGTGTGACCCCGCATGCATCTCCAGCACCTGGGCTGGAAGTGTGAAGGGCGCCTGCTCCTTCCCCACTGGGCAGGGAGGAAGGAGACCATTCACAGTCTTTCCCTTGGTGACTACTGCTTCTCAGGTGAACCCTGACAGCCTGCCCACATTTTTTAAGAGCAAATTGTCCTGGTTCCTTGGCCTGCTGGGCAGCCTTCTCAGGTGGAGGAAAGATGCTGTCCTTGCCTCACCAAAGGGAATTTCACTGCTCATCGCCTCAGCCTCACCATCTCTTTCCACGTCTGTTTCTTCTTCCCAGACAGTGCAGGGCCAGCACAGCAAAGCACCGGAGGATTCAATAACTGTTTCTCTTTAATGCAGACCCTCAGCGCTTTTATAAGTGGGTTCTTTTGGAACTTCCCCCATCCCCCTTCTTCCCTAGTTGGCAGGGAGGGAGAGCACTGTCTCCTCTCTCCGCAGGATGGAGAAGCAATAGCATCTCCCAGGGATGCTCATTCCTCCCAGGCCTTCTTAGTATGGATCAGCTGTACGGTGGCGGGGGACTGTTCCTCGGGTCACGTACCACCACTTAGAAGACTTGCAGAGAGGTGGCTGGCTCCAACTTCTGGCAGCTTTCTGAACTTAAAAGATGGGGTACTTAGCACATATTGGTCTCAGTTTGGGGCTATGACCACAGTTCCCAGATGTAAGAAAAAAAACCCTCATATTTTGTTATACTTATCCCCTGGAAGAGTTTTTGTATCCTTCTAAGACTGTCATTGTGCACTGTTTCTTAAAGGATCCCTATGGGCCCTAGGATCAGTGAAATGCTCAACTGAGTCAGTTCACTTTCATCTTGAGCAGGTGATCAAGGTCTTACATCCCCAAAAGTCATCCATGCTCCCCACAACCCCATTTTGGGGGTTTACCATGAGTGTCTGCAACTGTTGCCTCATCATTTAGGGTCACTTTCCTACTGCTGATTCATTCTCATTTCCTTTTCTTTCCACTTAGGAAGCTTGGGGGACAGACGGACAAGGGTGGTGCCTTAAGCCAACCCTATGGAAGGATACCCTGCTGGCCAGGTACCCCCAGTCTTAATTCTGTTGGGTTCTCCCTCTTCTTTGGGGAAGGGGAGAATCCCCACTCCTCAACAGACTTCTCCAGCTCCCAGTTTTCTCTCTCTCTCGTTTTTCTAATTTTTTTTTTTTGCGGTACGTGGGCCTCTCACTGTTGTGGCTTCTCCTGTTGTGGAGCACAGGCTCTGGACGCGCAGGCTCAGTGGCCATGGCTCATGGGCCCAGCCGCTCCACGGCATGTGGGATCTTCCCGGTCCGGGGCATGAACCCATGTCCCCTGCGTCGGCAGGCGGACTCTCAACCACTGCGCCACCAGGGAAGCCCTCTTTTTTTTCTTGAAGTATAGTTGATTTACAATGTTGTGTTAGTTTCAGGTGCACAGCAAAGTGATTCAGTTATATATACATATATATATATTCTTTTTTCAGATTCTTTTCCCTTATAGGTCATTATAAAATATCGAATAGAGTTCCCTGTGCTATACAGTACACAGTATACAACAAGTACAGGTCCTTGTTGGTTATCTATTTTATATATAGTAGTGTGTATATGTTAATCCCAAACTCCTAATTTATCCCCCCCCCACCAGTTTTCTCTTTTTATGACCATGATTGGGGGATAGTAGTGGTGGTGGGGTCTCGATTGCTAATGAACCCCCCTCAAGCCCTCCTGGGGGACTGACCGCATATCCAGTGCCTCTCTCAACTCAGAATATGATGTACTTAGCATCTTTGTCTCCAACTTTGGACTTTAACCGTAATTCCAGCATATAATCCCACTGAAAATCCTGTTACAAAAGGAAAGGACCTGTAGAGAAGCCAGAAGATTGCTCCTGGCATATCAGATTTCAGGATTTATAACTTTTAAGCATTCTGAAAAATGTTCTTTACATTTTGAAAATAGAGATGCAATACGGAAAATTAAGTTTATATTTAATTAGCATTTATTGAGCACCAGTTACATGCAGGCACTGTGCTAGATGGTCTCCATGTGCAATATATCCATCTAACCCTGGATTTTAACATCAGCTCCATTTTTCAAACAATAATGATGATATTTTTAGTAGTATAGTTATTTATTTTGTGTCTGCCATATGCCAAGCCCTGTTTTAAGCACTTTACGCAGTGTTATGATTTAACATTCACAAGTGCTCTGTGAGGGAGATATTATTATCCTTATTTTATAAAGAAACGGGCTGTGAGTAATTATTTGCCTAAGGCCGCTTAGGTTGTAGGTGGTTCTGAGAGCTAGCATTTAATGAATGCTTACTATGTGTCAGATCCTCTTTTAAATACTTTGATGTATGTTACCATCATCACAGGAGTTTTGCAAGATAGTCCTTCCCCACCCCCAAACAGCACAAATGTATTATTTTACATTTCTGCAGAATAGGAGTCTAACGTGGGCTTCATCTCCGTGGGCTAAAATCCAAGTGTCTGCGGGCTGCATCCCTTTCTGGAGGTTCTAGAGGAGGGTCCGTTTCTTTCCTCATCCGTGTTGTTGGCAGCATTCACTCCCGTGTGGCTGAAGGATGGAGGTCACCGTTTCTTTGCTGGCTGCCAGCTGAAGGCTGTCCTCAGCTTCTGGAGGCCACCCTCATTCCTTAGCTCGTGTTTCCCGTCTTCCTTCTTAAAAGCTCCCAAGGGCCGGTTAGGCCCCTCACTGTGCCTCTGCCTCCCTGTGCCTTTTGTAAGACTTTATTTTTAAGAGCAGTTTTAGGTTCACAGCAAAACGGAGAGGAAGGTTACAGAGATTTCCTATATACCCTCTGCCCCACACATATGCATAGCCTCCCTCATTGTCAACGTCCCCCCCTAGAGTGGTACATTTGTTGCAATTGATGAACCTACCTTGACATAATTACCCAAAGTCCATAGTTTATCTTATTAGGGTTCACTCTTGGTGTTGTACATCCTATGGGTTTGAATAAATGTATAATCGCACATATCCATCATTATAGTGTTATACAGCGTGTTTTCAGTACCCTTAAAATCCTCTGCCTGTTCATCCCTGCCCTTTTCCCTAACCCTGGCAACCGCTGATCCTTTACTGAACCCATAGTTTTGCCTTTCCCAGAATGTCCTATAGGTGGAATCCTACAGTATATAGCCTTTTCAGATTGGCTTGTTTCCCTTAGTAATATGCATTTAAGGTTCCTCCATGTCTTTTCACAGCTTGATAGCTCATTTCTTTTTAGCACTGAGTAATAGTCCGTTGTGAGAATCTACCACAGTTTATCCATTCACCTATTGAAGGACATCGTGGTTGCTTCTGAGTTTTGGCAGTTATGAGTAAAACTGCTGTAAACATGTGCATGCAGGTTTTTTATGTGGACATAGGTTTTAAACTTTCAGGGATTAAATACTAAGGAGTGTGATTGCTGGATTGTATGGTAAGAGCATGTTTAGTTTCGTAAGAAACTACCAAATTATCTTACAAGGTGGCTGCACCGTTCTGCTTTCCCATCAGCCATGAATGAGAGTTCCTGTTGCTCCACATCCTCACCAGCATTTGGTGTTGTCCGTGTTCCAGATTTTGGCCATTCTAATAGGTGTGTAATGATATCTCATTGTCGTTTTGATTTGCATTTCCCCTATGACATGATGTAGAGCATCTTTTCATATGCTTATTTGCCATCTGCTGAGGTGTCTGTTAAGGTCTTTGGCCCATTTTTTTTAACGTGCAATCTGATTGACATATACCATTATATTAGCTTTAAGTATATAAAGTAATGATTCAATATTTATGTATATTGTGAAATGATCACCACAGTAAGTCTAGTTAACACCCAACACCATACATAGTGACAAAGTTTTTTTTCTTGTGATGAGAACTTTTAAGCTCTACTCGCTTAGCAACTTTCAGATGTACAATACAGTATTACTAACTGTAGTCACCATGCTGTCCCTTACATCCCCAGGCCTTATTTATTTTAAAACTGGGCATTTGTACCTTTTGACCACATTCACCCATTTGACCCACCTCCACCCCCCAGCCTTTGGCAAACACCAATCAGTTCTCTGTATCTATGAGTTGATTTTTATTTTTAATTTTTTTTAGTTAAAAGTTGGGTTGACTTCCGGGTGGGACCACAGTGAGGCGGCGGGGCAGGGGCTGGCACCTCCCGCAGCAGCCGTGGCGTATACGGGCCTCACCGTGCCTCTCATCGTGATGAGCGTGTTCTGGGGCTTCGTCGGCTTCCTGGTGCCCTGGTTCATCCCTAAGGGTCCCAACCGGGGAGTTATCATCACCATGTTGGTGACCTGTTCCGTTTGCTGCTACCTCTTTTGGCTGATTGCAATTCTGGCCCAACTCAACCCTCTCTTTGGACCGCAGTTGAAAAATGAAACCATCTGGTACCTCAAGCATCATTGGCCTTGAGTAAGAAGACCTGCTCGCCAGTGCTCAGTCATTGAGGTCACGAAGAGAACTCCTTTAGATGCAAAATCACCTCCATACCCAGACCACCTTCCTTGACTCGCCCAATTTGGCTGTCAGCTGCCTTAAACGTTCCCACCACATTTGAATATCTTATTCTACAATGCAGTATTTTTTCCTGTCACCTTTTTTACACTTTGATGAATGATGTGCCTATTGAATCTAAACTGTGCTGCCTCTATAAAATGTTTATGTACTGTTTGGAGATAGAAAGTGCTGTTCTTTTGAGAAATAACATTACTCTCTCCTTGGAAACTGTGGATCTGAAGATGGCTCCTGCCTGCTCACAACGTGAGAATCAGTGAAGTGTTTAAAAACTGTTACATGACAGTAAGACTCCAGTGGGGCAGTCAGTAGGAGAACATGTTCAGAGGGAAAAATCTGTCCCACCAGAATTATACCAAAGTATATTTTCGGGATGAATTTCTTATTTCTGCCCTCCTTTGGAATAAATTATTTTTCTGCTCTCTAAAAAAAAAAAAAAAAAAAAAAAAAAAAAAAAAAAAGTTGGGTTATTATTTTCTTATTGTTGAGTTTTAAGAGTTCTTGGTATATTTTGGACAATAGTCCTTTATCAACTGTGTCTTTGCAGATATTTTCTCCCAGTCTGTGGCTTATCTTCTCATCCTCTTGACATTGTCTTTCACAGAGCAGAAATTTTTAATTTTAATGGAGTCCAGTCAATTAGTTGATAATATCTATCAGTTATTTCTTTCATGGATTGTGCCTTTGGTGTTGTATGTAAAACATCATTGCCGTATCCAGGGTCATCTGTGTTTTCTCCTGTGCTATCTTCTAGGAGTTTTATAGTTTTGCATTTTACATTTAGGTTTGTGATCCATTTTGAGTTATTTTTTGTGAAAGGTATAAGGTTTGTGCCTAGATTAATTTTTTTGCAGGTGTATTGTCCAGTTGTTTCAGCACCATTTGTTGAATAGACTAAGATAGTCCAGTTTTCTGATGGAGAAACTGAAACAAAGAGAGCTTTGGCTTATGAAGTTAGTAAAAAATCTGTCCGGCTCTAGGGTTCATGGGATCTAGGGCTCTAAGCCTCCTTATTATGGTGGACTGCTCCCTTTGCTGTAGGACCAACATTGACTTTCAGGGCTTCAAGTTAAAGCCTGCTACCTTTTTTAACACAAAGGAAAGAATCTCAAATGGTAAAATTTCAGTCTGTGAAGGTGAATTAACACTTGTTGTATTTTTAGTTAGCCAAGTATCCAAGGCTGTTTTTACCACCCACCCCTCAAAGATCCTGCAAATCAAGCAAAGATCTTGGGTTCAAGTCAGTGGGAAGGTGTCTCCATCCTTTCTGTCTCTGCCTTACATCTCTTATTCACCCCAGGGGCTTAGCTTTAGGGTTGTTTGTTTTTTTTTCCTCTCCTATCTAGCTGTCGTAGCACACTTTCTTAATTCTCATTTATACCTGCGAGATGGATGCTAAGAAATGATACCAACTGTGGGGTATCAGGAGACTGAAGTCTGTAAAACTGCGAGAAACCAGAGTGGAACAGCTAACTGCATGGTGACCTTTCCTGTGTCACCTGAAAAGGGAAGTTATTCTCTCTCTTCTCTCCATAGCTGAAATCCCCAGAGGCTTTTCTTTCGGCGTCAGTCTCTGTGCCTGAAATGGAAGCCATGTGATAATATTTTGAGTTATTCCAAAAGATCATATAGAGATCTAATGTGTAATTTCTGTTTCTTGAAAAGTCTTCATCAAGGTAATGCATTTTTAGTGTAAAAGTTAAAACTTACAAGTGTGTATTAAGCAAACATAGAAGTCTTCTCAATTTCATTCCCTCTAAGAGGTAAACAGTGTTAATGTTTTGATGTGTATCCTTTCAGATGTTTCTTCTATTCAGAGTATAATTTAGTATTCAAACTGGGATACTTGAGGTAAAATACTATCATTACTCCAAGGCAGCAGCAATAAAATAGGACTATTTCAAACAAACTGGATGTATTGATACAATCCCCCTACTTTATAAGTGTTTTTATCCATATCTATATAAACATCTAGATATACTCCATATATATATATATATATATATATATATATATATATATATATATAGTATAGTGATGGCTTCTAAGATGGCCCCCAATGGTCCCCACCTCCTGGTATTCATGTGCCATCCCCTCCGTTTGAGTGTAGGCTGGGTTTAGTGACTCACTTCTAGAACAGAATCAATTACTGCAGGAGTGATGGTATATCATTTCAGAGATTAAGTTATAAAGACCATGGCTTTCATTTTGGGTGTTCTTTTTCTCTCTCCACTGGGTCACTTGCTCTGGGAGAAACTAGATGCCATGTTATAAGGAACTTGGGCAGTTCATGGAACTGAGGTAAGAAAGTGGTAAAGGACACATGGCAAGGAACCAAGGTGCTTTGTCAACAGCCAGTGAGGAACCAAGGCCCCTGACAACCACAGAAGTGAGCTAGGAAGTGGATCCTCCAGCTTTAGGTGACAGTAGCCGACAGCTTGACTGCAAGTTCATCCGAGACCCTGAGCCAGACCAATCCAGTTCAGACACTCCTGACCCTCAGAAACTGTGTGAGAAGTATGTCTTTGTTGTTTGAAGCTGCTGAGTTTTGGAGTAATTTGTTAATGTAGTAATAAATAGCTAACATTTATCAAGTAATTATCAAATCACATAAAAAGTATTCTTAACAACATCTGTCTTTTCCTACTCACAACATATCTGTCAGTAGATACCTCATTTAGTGTGTGTAGCACAAAGCAGTACTATCTCATTAAACAAAAAAGATGGAGAGAATATAAAATTGCATTTTAGAATTGACCATGGTGAGTTTTTTCCTTTGTTTTTTAAACCAAAACTGCCTTAACAAACATCCTGGAAATAGAGGTTTCTGCTTCTGCAATTATCTCCACAGGATAGCTTCTTAAACTGAAAATTTCAGGGTCATGAAGCAACACATTTGATTTTAGACAGATTGATATTTACAAATTATCTTCCAATGGAAGTCATCTGTTTTGTGACTAAAAGGAGACTGTTGGTCTGTCCAAAACTGAATAGTATTAACTTTAAAACATTTTGCGATATGTGGGTGAAAAATTATAATTTTAATGACTAGTGAGACTGAGCTTCATTTTACTGTTTTTTTAAAATTTTTAAAATTTATTCCTGAGGATTTCCTTTCCAGGGAAGGGTACTTCATGTATTTTGTCTACTTTCTTCTTGAGGTGGTCATTTTTTCTTTTTTGACTTTGTCATATCTACGGCAAATATTTTTCCCAATTTGTCTTTTGACTTTGCTTATGTTAATGTTTTAAAAAGGTTTTAAAGTCTGCTGTAATAAAAGTCTACCTTTTGCAAAAAAAGAAATAGGTAAAAGTTTTTTTTTTCTGTAAAGACTTAAAGAATAATCAAGCAATCAGCTTCATCAGTTTTTTCTTTTATGGCTTTTGAACCTTTGTGTCATGAATCCTGCAGCCCAAGATATTTTCATTTGGTATTTTCTTTTAATTATTCCTGAGATATATATTTTAAAGTAATAACTAGAATTAAGACTTATAACATTATACCAGAACATATAAGATTTTTAGAAATTTCATGTAATGTCCGAAACATTTTTATTAACATATTTCCATACAAATAACCCAAAGAAAGTTTAGTATTAGTTGTTTTTTGTTTGTTTGTTTGTTTATACAGCAGGTTCTTATTAGTCATCAATTTTATACACATCAGTGTATACATGTCAATCCCAATTGCCTAATTCAGCACACCACCATCCCCACCCCACCGCGGTTTTCCCCCCTTGGTGTCCATACGTTTGTTCTCTACATCTGTGTCTCAACTTTGGCCTTGCAAACCAGTTCATCTGTACCATTTTTCTAGGTTCCACATACATGCGATAATATACGATATTTGTTTTTCTCTTTCTGACTTACTTCGCTCTGTATGACAGTCTCTAGATCCATCCACATCTCAACAAATGACTCAATTTCATTCCTTTTTATGGCTGAGTAATATTCATTTGTATATATGTACCACAAGTTCTTTATCCATTTGTCTGTCGATGGGCATTTAGGTTGCTTCCATGACCTGGCTATTGTAAACAGTGCTGCAGTGAACATTGTGGTACATGTATCTTTTTGAATTATTGTTTGCTCAGGGTATATGCACAGTAGTGGGATTGCTGGATCATATGGTAATTCTATTTTTAATTTTTTAAGGAACCTCCATACTGTTCTCCATAGTGGCTGTATCAATTTACATTCCCACCAACAATGCAAGAGGGTTCCCTTTTTTCCACACTCTCTCCAGCATTTGTTGTTTGTAGATTTTCTGATGATGCCCATTCTAACTGGTGTGAGGTGATACCTCATTGTAGTTTTGATTTGCATTTCTCTAATAATTAGTGATGTTGAGCAGCTTTTCATGTGCTTCTTGGCCATCTGTATGTCTTCTCTGGAGAAATGTCTATTTAGGTCTTCTGCCCATTTTGGGATTGGGTTGTTTGTTTCTTTAATATTGAGCTGCATGAGCTGTTTATATATTTTGGAGATTAATCCTTTGTCCATTGATTCGTTTGCAAATATTTTCTCCCATTCTGAGGGTTGTCTTTTTGTCTTGTTTATGGTCTCCTCTGCTGTGCAAAAGTTTTGAAGTTTCATTAGGTTCCATTTGTTTATTTTTGTTTTTATTTCCATTACTCTAGGAGGTGGATCAAAAAAGATCTTGCTGTGATTTATGTCAAACAGTATTCTTCCTATGTTTTCCTCTAAGAGTTTTATAGTGTCCTGTCTTACATTTAGGTCTTGGATTCATTTTCAGTTTATTTTTGTGTATGGTGTTAGGGAGTGTTCTAATTTCATTCTTTTACATGTAGCTGTCCAGTTTTCCCAGCACCACTTATTGAAGAGATTGTCTTTTCTCCATTGTATATCTGTGCCTCCTTTGTCATAGATTAGTTGACAGTAGGTGCGTGGGTTTATCTCTGGGCTTTCTATCTTGTTCCTTTGATCTAAGTGTCTGTTTTTGTGCGAGTACCGTATTGTCTTGATTACTGTAGCTTTGTAGTATAGTCTGAAGTCAGGGAGTCTGATTCCTCCAGCTCCGATTTTTTCCCTCAAGACTGCTTTGGCTATTTGGGGTCCTTTGTGTCTCCATACAAATTTTAAGATGATTTGTTCTAGTTCTGTAAAAAATGCCATTGGTAATTTGATAGGGATTGCATTGAATCTGTAGATTGCTTTGGGTAGTATAGTCATTTTCACAATATTGATTCTTCCAATCCAAGAACATGGTATATCTCTCCATCTGTTGGTATCATCTTTAATTTCTTTCATCAGTGTCGTATAGTTTTCTGCATACAGATCTTTTGTCTCCCTAGGTAGGTTTATTCCTAGGTATTTTATTCTTTTTATTGCAGTGGTACATGGGAGTGTTTCCATAATTTCTCTTTCAGATTTTTTATCATTAGCATATAGGAATGCAAGAGATTTCTGTGCATTAATTTTGTATCCTGCAACATTACCAAATTCATTCATTAGCTCTAGTAGTTTTCTGGTGGCATTTTTAGGATTCTCTATGTATAGTATCATGTCATCTGCAAACAGTGACAGTTTTACTTCTTTTCCAATTTGTATTCCTTTTATTTTTTTTCTTTTCTGATTGCCATGGCAAGGACTTCCAAACCTACTTCCAAACCTATGTTGAATAATAGTGGTGAGAGTGGACATCCTTGTCTTGTTCGTGATCTTGGAGGAGATGCTTTCAGTTTTTCACTATTTGAGAATGATGTTTGCTGTGGGTTTGTCGTATATGGCCTTTATTATGTTGAGGTAGGTTCCCTCTATGCCCACTTTCTGGAGAGTTTTTATCATAAATGGGTGTTGAATTTTTCAAAAGCTTTTTCTGCATCTATTGAGATGATCATATGGTTTTTATCCTTCAATTTGTTAATATGGTGTATCACATAGATTGATTTGCGTATATTGAAGAATCCTTCCATCCCTGGGATAAATCCCACTTGATTGTGGTGTATGATCCTTTTAATGTGTTGCTGGATTCTGTTTACTAGTATTTTGTTGAGGATTTCTGCATCTGTATTCATCAGTGATATTGGTCTATAATTTTGTTTTTTTGTAGTATCTTTGTCTGGTTTTGGTATCAGGGTGATGGTGGCCTCATAGAATGAGCTTAGGAGTGTTCCTTCCTCTGCAATTTTTTGGAGGAGTTTGAGAAGGATGGGTGTTAGCTCTTCTCTAAATGTTTGATAGAATTCACCTGTGAAGCCATCTGGTCCTGGACTTTTGTTTGTTGGAAGATTTTTAATCACAGTTTCAATTTCATTACTTGTAATTTGTCTGTTTGTATTTTCTTTTCTTCCTGGTTCAGTCTTGGAAGATTATACGTTTGTAAGAATTTGTCCATTTCTTCCAGGTTGTCCATTTTATTGGCATAGAGTTGCTTGTAGTAGTCTCTTAGGATGCTTTGTATTTCTGCATGTCTGTTGTAACTTCTCCTTTTTCATTTCTAATTTTATTTATTTGAGTCCTCTCCCTCTTTTTCTTGATGAGTCTGGCTAATGGTTTATCAATTTTGTTTATCTCCTCAAAGAACCAGCTTTTAGTTTTATTGATCTTTGCTGTTTTTTTCTTTGTTTCTATTTCATTTATTTCTGCTCTGATCTTTATGTTTTCTTTCCTTCTGCTAACTTTGGGTTTTGTTTGTTCTTCTTTCTCTAGTTCCTTTTGGTGTAAGGTTAGATTGTTTATTTGAGATTTTTCTTGTTTCTTGAGGTAGGCTTGTATAGCTATAAACTTCCCTCTTAGAACTGCTTTTGCTGCATCCCATAGGTTTTGGATTGTCGTGTTTTCATTGTCATTTGTCTCTAGGTAGTTTTTGATTTCCTCTTTGATTTCTTCAGTGATCTCTTGGTTATTTAGTATCGTATTGTTTAGCCTCCATGTGTTTGTGTTTTTTACATTTTTTCCCCGTAATTCATTTCTAATCTCATAGCGTTGTGATCAGAAAAGATGCTTGAGATGATTTCAATTTTCTTAAATTTACTGAGACTTGATTTGTGACCAAAGCTGTGATCTATCCTGGAGAATGTTCCGTGTGCACTTGAGAAGAAAGTGTCATCTGCTGTTTTTGGATGGAATGTCCTATAAATATCAATTAAATCTATCTGGTCTCTTGTGTCATTTAAAGCTTCTGTTTCCTTATTTATTTTCATTTTGGATGATCTGTCCATTGGTGTAAGTGAGGTGTTAAAGTCCCCCACTATTATTGTGTTACTGTCGATTTCCTCTTTTAGAGCTGTTAGCAGTTGCCTTATGTATTGAGGTGCTCCTATGTTGGGTGCATATATATTTATAATTGTTATATCTTCTTCTTGGATCAATTCCTTGATCATTATGTAGTGTCCTTCCTTGTCTCTTGTACTGTTCTTTATTTTAAAGTCTATTTTATCTGCTATGAGTATAGCTACTCCAGCTTTCTTTTGATTTTCATTTGCATGGAATATCTTTTTCCATCCCCTCACTCTTAGTCTGTATGTGTCCCTAGGTCTGAAGTGGGTCTCTTGTAGACAGTGTATATATGGGTCTTGTTTTTGTATCCATTCAGCAAGCCTCTGTCTTTTGGTTGGAGCATTTAATCCATTCACATTTAAGGTAATTATCAATATGTATGTTCCTATGACCATTTTCTTAATTGTTTTGGGTTTGTTTTTGTAGGTCCTTTTCTTCTCTCGTGTTTCCCACTTAGAGAAGTTCCTTTAGCATTTGTTGTAGAGCTGGTTTGGTGGTGCTGAATTCTCTTAGCTTTTGCTTGTCTGTAAAGCTTTTGATTTCTCCATCGAATCTGAATGAGATCCTTACCGGGTAGAGTAATCTTGGTTGTAGGTTCTTCCCTTTCATCACTTTAAGTATATCATGCCACTCCCTTCTGGCTTGTAGAGTTTCTGCTGAGAAATCAGCTGTTAACCTTATGGGAGTTCCCTTGTATGTTATTTGTCGTCTTTCCCTTGCTGCTATCAATAATTTGTCTTTGTGTTTAATTTTTGCCAATTTGATTACTTGTGTCTTGGTGTGTTTCTCCTCGGGTTTATCCTGTATGGGACTTGCTGTGCTTCCTGGACTTGGGTGGCTATTTCATTTCCCATGTTAGGGAAGTTTTCGACTGTAACCTCTCCAAATATTTTCTCTGGTCCTTTCTCTCTCTCTTCTCCTTCTGGCACCCCTATAATATGAATGTTGTTGCGTTCAATGTTGTCCCAGAGGTATCTTAGGCTGTCTTCATTTCTTTTCATTCTTTTTTCTTTAGTCTGTTCCTCACCAGCGAATTCCACCATTCTGTCTTCCAGGTCACTTATCTATTTTTCTGCCTCAGTTATTCTGCTATTGATTCCTTCTAGTGTATTTTTCATTTCAATTATTGTACGGTTCATCTCTGTTTGTTTGTTCTTTAATTCTTCTAGGTCTTTGTTAAACATTTCTTGCATCTTCTCGATCTTTGCCTCCATTCTTTTTCCGAGGTCCTGGAACATCTTCACTATCATTATTCTGAAATCTTTTTCTGGAAGGTTGCCTATCTCCACTTCATTTAGTTGTTTTTCTGGGGTTTTATCTTGTTCCTTCATCGGTATATATCCCTCTGCCTTTTCATCTTGTCTACCTTTCTGTGAATGTGGTTTTTGTTCCACAGGCTGCAGGATTGTAGTTCTTGCTTCTGCTGTCTGCCCTCTGGTGGATGAAGCTATCTAAGAGGCTTGATGGGAGGGACTGGTGGTGGGTAGAGCTGACTGTTGCTCTGGTGGGCAGAGCTCAGTAAAACTTTAATCCACTTGACTGTTGATGGGTGGGCCTGGGTTCCCTCCCTGTTGCTTGTTTGGCCTGAGGCAACCCAACACTGGAGCCTACCTGGGCTCTTTGGTGGGGCTAATGACAGACTCTGGGAGGGCTCACGCCAAGGAGTACTTCCCAGAACTTCTGCTGCCACTGTCCTTGTCCCCAGGATGAAACAGAGCCACCCCCCGCCTCTGCAGGAGACCCTCCAACACTAGCAGGTAGGTCTGGTTCAGTCACCCCCCGGGGTCACTGATCCTTCCCCTGGGTCCCGATACGCACACTACTTTGTGTGTGCCCTCCAAGAATGGAGTCTCTTTTTCCCCCAGTCCTGTCGAAGTCCTGCAATCAATTCCCACTAGGCTTCAAAGTCTGATTCTCTAAGAATTCCTCCTCCCGTTGCTGGACCCCCAGGTTGGGAAACGTGATGTGGGGCTCAGAACCTTCACTCTAGTGGGTGGACTTCTGTGGTATAAGTGTTCCCCAGTCTGTGAGTCACCCACCCACCAGTGATGGGATTTGATTTTATTGTGATTGCGCCCCTCCTACTGTCTCATTGTGGCTTCTCCTTTGTCTTTGGATGTGGGGTATTTTTTCAGTGCGTTCCAGTGTCTTCCTGTCAATAATTGTCCAACAGCCAGTTGTGATTCTGTTGTTCTTGCAAGAGGGAGTGAGAGCACATCCTTCTACTCCGCCATCTTGGTTCCTCCTCCTATTCTGGTATTTTCTGATTTAACTTTTTGCATTTAAATTTTAGATCTGTCTTTGACCTATTTTAGTATAATGAGGTAGAGAGCCTGTATTTTCCCCATATGTTCTAGCATCATTACTTAAAAACAAAACAAAAAACTTACCTCACTGCATGGATTTGAAATGTCAAGTTTATCCATGCTGGATAATTCTGTATATTCAGGTCTATTTTGGAAGTTCCACTTTCTTTGCATAGCTTTGTCTCAGTAGTTCTGTTCTATAAACATACTGTCTCAAATACTGTAGCTTTTTAGTAAATTTTAGTATCTTGAAAGGCTAGTCACCATTTCTGTGTCAGAATTTTCTTTGCAGTTCTTTCATATTTTTCTCTTGGGTGCGATTGAGATTGCTTTTCAAGTTCAAGTGATTCCTGTTGATATTTTCATTTGAATTTCATTAATTGATATATTGTTACAAAACTGACATTTTCTATCCAAGAATAAGATATATTTACTTATAAATTCAATCCTTATTTTATTTCCCAAAACAGAGTATTTAGTTGTTTTCTCTTAGATTCTATACATTTCTTGTTGAGATTGCTCCTAGTTATTTTATGTTTTTGATGCTTCTTTTTTATGCCTAGTAGTATTTTCTTTTCATAATTATTTCTGTGATTATTGTTCATATATAGGAAAGTTATTAATTTTTATTTATAATAATCCACCTTATTTAAATTTCTTAGTGTGTGTTATTTATTTATTTTTTTGGTTTATCCTCTTGGGTTTTCCATATATGCACTTGCATTTTTATATATCTTATAAATAATGATAGTTTTGCTCTCATTTTTAATATTTACTTCTTGTGATTGGTGTTCTTTAATGGGCCTGCTTTCAGTGTTTATTTAATGAGTTCAGGGCTGGACTTCTTTATCGTTCCTCTCCTCTTTCTCTCTCTCTCTCTTCATTTCAATCTTACCCCTCATCAGTTTCGAGCTCTGTGACCTTGGGCAAGTTTCTGATGTGTGAAGACAGTGGGGCTCAGAGGGGTAGTGAGTGGCTGAGCCAGGATGCAGACTCAGGAATCTGACTTCAGGACTACTCTCTAAGACTATCCCTATACATGGCCTCAAAAATGATTTTGGAAGCTTGTTTGCTGCCTGTCTGTCTCTTCTCTTCCCCTTCCCTCTCCCCTCCCCCACCGCCCCTCCCCCTCCCCTCCCCTCCCCTCTCCCTCCTCCTTGTCATCCTCCTTCTTCCTTTTTTTTTTTTTTTGTGATACGCGGGCCTCTCACTGTTGTGGCCTCTCCCGTTGTGGAGCACAGGCTCCAGACACGCAGGCTCAGCGGCCATGGCTCACGGGCCCAGCAACTCCACGGCATGTGGGATCTTCCTGGACAGGGGCACGAACCCATGTCCCCTGCATCGGCAGGTGGACTCTCAACCACTGCGCCACCAGGGAAACCCCTTCTTCCTTCTTTTTTTCCTCTCCTCCTCCTTCTTCTTCCCCCTCCTCCTCCTTCTCCTCCTCTCATTCCTCCCTCTCCCTCTCTCTCTCTCCCTTTCTCCCTCTCACTCTTCCACTGTCCCTCCCTCCCCCCTGCTTATTTGCTTATAGATCCTCTAAATTTAGTCACCAAACCTCATCCCAGATTGCATTCTGTTGGAATAATTGTGGTGGAAATCTGCATTTGCTATAATAAATCTGCATTTGCTATAATAAATCTGCATTTGATAAACCATTATGGTGACTGGAAACAAGGTAAGATGGACCTCTGACTTGAAGAAACAGCAGATTTCATCATATACCATTGCCTCTCTGTGAAGGTCTCTTTGGAGGGGGGTTCTGAGTTGGTTTGTTTGTTTGCCATAACCAGTTTGATCTTTTCCAGATTATTCAAAGTCCTTATTTCTTCACTCCTTCAAGGACTCTTGCTGCATATTCTCCTCTTAGCCTTCACTACAGTAAGGTCCTCAGTTTGAGAGGGAAACACAGCTCACTGTGAGAGGCTTAAATGAATCTGGTTTCTGGAAATGTCATTATTTTAGGAGGGCACATAGGAGGGCGGGCAGGAAAATAGTTTAGATTTTTGTGGGGAAATGGAAAGCAAGAGCCAAAACAGAAGTTCTGTTCAGAAGAGAGGAAATTGATGGTAGGTTTTAAAAATTGGTGTGTGTTAATTTTGCTATATTTTCTCTGCCTGTATCTTACTTCAGAGACAGATTGTCTGCTCTAAACCAAGTTTTTTGTTAGTGGAGCTCAGGTCTATCATGGGTGGTTAGGATGGGGCTGGGGTAGGAAAAATGGCAAAAATAGAAGCTTCTTGCTTTCAAGTGAGAGAATTTCAACTCTGCTTAGTCCATCTTCTTTTATCCATTAAATCGTTGTGGAGCTCTTACTGTAATGACGGCTTTGAGGCGGGATACAGAGAAAGGGAATGGCATAGTCCCAGACCTCCAGGTGCTTGTAGGGAATGGGTCAGACAACTAAGTAATGATGTTTAGGAGAAGAGAAGAGTGCTGAACTTATGCCTGAAGGATGAGTGGGATTTGAAGTGCCAGAGAAATAGTAATGGCACATTCTGAGGCTGAGAAATGGTTTCTGGTTGTGAGCTAGTGCTGAATGGTTGGTTTCAGCAGAATTATGTGAGCGTGAGAATGGAAGAAAATCTTAAGCAGTTCGGACGAGGTTCAGTAGGAGTTTGAGAGCCACTGTAAGCTCCTGGGTGTGGAAGTAACTCGGTAACTGTGAGTAGGAGCCGGCGTCTGGTAGAGGGGTGGGGGCGGATTGTCAGAGGCAGGGATGTGAGTTAAGAGACCGCCGTGCCAAGAGCCCAACGTCGAGTGCAGAGGATGGGGCTAGAGTAGAAGAGGCAGATCTAAGAGACCTAGCAGAAAACCCCCCAGTGAAAAAAGGATGTAGTAGAGCTAATGGAAGAGGGGGAGGATACACGATAAATCAGGTTGGAGCCTCAGGTGCTGCTGTTTGAAACTGGACCGACAGGCCAATTTGACATTAGCTACACACTCTCATCCTGAGTCATGGAGTCTGTGCTGAAATCGAGTTTTCTTCTGCCCATTGAGCCAGTTATCATTTCATTTTTCTTCTTTAACTCTTTGCCCCATTCATTGTTTGATGGGATTCTCAATGCATTCCCATAGCTCTTTCATGGGTTATGTGTTGACTTGTCCTCAAGTGATCCTCCAGAAGATGCCCCAGGGAGTGAAAAGTCAGAGCTCTCACTCTGATGGAATAACAGAGGGGGAGTTAGGAACTTCTATTAGGAGACACAAGGGCTGGTTTCCTTTTCTTCTTTGATACTGTGGGGTAACTGCGTTTGAGAGCTCTTTGATGACTGAAAATCTACAATGAATGCTGATACCTCAGTGATCACGGAGGAGGGAAGGGAAGAGTGTAAGGCTAGATCAGTTCCACATTAGTCACTTGGTCAGTTGCTTGCTTCTGGTCCGTGTGCAGTGGGTGTTTGTGCACCAGGTGGGACCGAGCTAGCAGGGGTCTGGATGGATGGCAGAGGCAGACATCCTGACATATTTATTCCCTTCTTTTATCTCTCTTCAGATAAACCAACTCAGTGCTTGAAGGATCACAAAGCACTTATTCCAAATGCACCCCTTGCCTTGCAGCATACCCAGACATAGGCGGGTGCGCACACACACACACACACACGAAGCAAATACAGCAAAAATATCTTTTCACTAGACAAACATTTAATAAAAATGAAAATCTTTAGATTTGCATTGTGAGCAAATACCAAGGCATAAATAGAGCATGTCTGCTGGTGCCAGGTATCTGACCATTAATTGGTCAGCCCATATGGCCTAGGACCTTCCTGCTGGCAACACATGCCCTTGGCTTCATGGACATCCCTAGCATATTCTGGATATAAAAGCACCTGTGTGAGAAGTTTAAAGTATTTTCCATAAAAATTGAGAATTTGCGCTTAGATATACATTCATCAATTTTGGTACAATTTAGTGTACATTTCAGTAATTCTATTTTGTTGTTGATCATCAGGGGTATCTGGCTTAGTTGTCTATATTCACTGGAACAGGGTGACATTTGTGGACAAGTGTTTACCCAAGCCCTTTGGCACAGGCTGGAATTCTCTTGCTTCTCATTTTCTCCTCCCTTGGATATTATCCCATTTTCTATTCCTGATGGTTTCTGTGTGGAAATAACTCCTCCATCATTTGTTCTGCATTTTTCCTGTTTTCTTTGTTGGCAAAACTCAAGTGTGTTTATTTGGTCGCTTTAATGCATGAAGTCTTCTTGTCCTTCTTTATAACCTAGTTTTACTTTATGTAGAAAAGTGAATTAAAATAGTAATAATAATAATGGCTAACTTTGAGCAATGTGACAGGTTCCATGCAAAGGAATTTCTATGATTGATCTTATTTCATTTTCTCTACTAAGCTATCAGGTAGATACTGTTTTACTCCTATTTCCAGTTGAGAAAAATGAAGCTGAGAGAGTTTACGGAATATAGCCAAGGTCTCATATGTATTAAGAGGTAGGACCAGAATTCAAATTCAGGTTAGCTTGCTCCCAAAGCTTACTAACCATGAGCTATGCCTATACCAGCACATTGATGGATGGTTCATATTTGAACTGTAAATAATACAGATATGTCTCAAATTAAAGTTACTTGAAAATTATGCAACATTCTTAATGTAAATACTCATCACTTACCTGCCAAAGAGTTAGTCTAATAATGCATAAGAAACTAAAATTGTTTGTGAAATTAATCAAAAGTTCTGCTTAAAACTTTTAGAGGCTGTAACCATTGAAAAGAATATGGGATACTTGGTTTAGCAAAGTTTTTTGAATTTGCCCATGATGATTATTTCAATGCTTTATAGGAATTCAAGTATCAAGTTATTAAAAAATTTTTTTTTTCCATTTCTGTGATGCCCTTACTTGGTTGTCACACCATATACAAATATATCTGCCTTTTGGTGAATCCAGCAATGACTAAAGTAATTTATATGTACAAACAAGAGCAGTAGCGGTTGAAAATCACAACTAGTTCCCCACAACACTGACGATGCGCTGATACAACACGTCTTTTCTAACAATTGTGGGAATTTCAAAACTGCATGTGTCAGGCACAAAGGAAGCATTGTCCTGTAGCCAAGTGTGACACAGCAGCCAGGCTTCTTTGTAGAATGTTGAGTGGGAATTCTTGGTAAACTCTAAAAATGTTGTAATTCTAGTATTTGAATACTAAATTTTTCATAACTCTAAAAAATTAACTTGGTAGATTGTTAAGAGGTGGTCCTTTGTCACACATAAAAATCAGAGTCTGTGCAGAGACGTGTCATCCGTCAGTTAGAACTCAAGAAGTGTCTTACTGCTTTTGACACTTCATGTCCTATCAGTAAGACCTGTTGGTTCAAAACCTCGGCCAAAAGTGATGGGGGTAGGGGTGGGAGTTTAAAACTGGTTAGTTTAAATATTTATTTAGAGAAGAGGGTGGATCTTATTAATATTAACCCTTTACCTTTGGAATATACCCTAGAATTTATGGAGTATTTCATCAACTTGTCTTATTTTGATTTAAGCACCCATGAATCTGGTAGGTGTGGTGTGGTTACCAGCATCAGCATTTTCCAAATAAGCAACAGAGAAGGAGAGTAAGTGACTTGTCCAGCATCACACTTGCTAATTCCTTTCTCTTTTGAATGTCACTCCCCTCCTTTTTGCCTGTGGGATAAAGTCTAAACTTATTAACCAGCTGTATAAAGCCCTTCATAATCTGGTCCTCGCCTACGTTTTGAATTCAAATCTCCTCTGGAAACAAATTCATGCTTATTTGCCATGTATGTTTTGCCTCCTCATCATGCCAAGTACTTGTGGCTCTGTTCATCGTGTTCCTGCTTTCCCAAATTTAGGATCTAACGGGCTAGAAAATTACCAAAGAAATTAAGAAATGGACATTAATAAATGGATAATTTTGTATTGTGGCAAGAAAGGAAATTATAAGATACCACCATTTCATTAAAGACTTTACACGTTACCATCAAAATGTAGGAAGGACATAATCTCAGGAAAAAAGGCTACTAATTAAAATAAAATATGAAAGCCTCACTCATTGCCTGCATTCTCCTCATTTTACCAGAGATGGTTGAAAAAAATTGTTCTGGACTGGCCCTGGCCTGTGGGATTTGGGAACTTGGTGCCTTTGTACACGCTGTTTTCTTGGTCAGGAATTCTTTATTTTTCTCATGCCTCTAGCTTTTGGCCTGTCTGGCTAAATCCTCTTAGTCCTTCCATTCTCAGTTTACATGTTGACTTTAGAAAATCTTTTCCCATCTCCCTCCACCTGTTCTCTCCCACCCGAGCCAGTCCTCCAATTATCTCCCCTCGGTGGCGTTCTGTGCCTCTTCCTCCAGACACTGATAAATGGTGACAAGGTTGTTTATTTGCTGCTCTCTCTTACCACAAGACCATGAGATTTTAGAAGACAGAGACCCATCTTATTCACCCGCATTCCTAAGGTTTAGCATAAGTCTTTTGCACAGTGTGTAATACGCATTTAATCGATGAATGAATGTATGAATGAATAAATATCTGGGTCCCCTTCATGACCTTGGCTTGTGTCTTGTTCATCTTCTGTGGCCTGCAGTTTCAAGCACAGAGGATTTATTCAAACAAACACAAGCGCTCACTGAATTGAATTAATTTATGGATTTTTGACCTCATTGGTTCTTCTATTTTTCTTTGTCAAGGAAAACTAATTATGTTCTCCATTATCAGAGTGTCTGGGAACAGTCTGCAGCTGCTGTCTGAAATACTTCCATGGGCTATAATGCTTCTCTCGGCTTTTGTGGTCAGTTTGTCTTTTTCTTGTAGTCTGTTCACTTTTGGTTTACCAGGTTGATCATCACATTTTTATGTATTTTTATGGCAAAGGAATGTTAAGGCATGCTATAAAGGAGGTATGGAGAATATTCAGCATTTATTGTAGTCTGATATTTCTAACTCCACAGGGGCTTATGATGCTTTTCCTTTTTGTTATTGTTCCTTTAAAAAATACATACCTTTTTTTTTTTTAATTTTGTCAAAACGATTTATCCAGAAAGGATAGCCACAGCTTGTCGTAAGATTTATTAGTGATGCGAGCACTCTCTTTTGGGGGCATATGATCTCTAGTCAGTAGGAGATCCTAGGTCGAGCATTTTTCCAGCTCACAAAATGACTTTGACTCGTGTTATTTCACTGACTCTTGCTCAGTCACAGTGGGACCCACTTCTTGGCGCTGCTCACAGAGACGCTCTCTGTTGATGGCGAATTGCTGAGATCTCTTCTCTAAAACTGTGCAGCCATGAGAAACCTAGAGTTCCGTCTGGGCTTGGGTCTATGCTTTAGAAAAAACATTACCTCTTCTTCTTGAAACTCTCTTCCTTTGCTTCCCATTGCATTCTCTTTTGTTATAAAAATATCCCGTCTTTATAATAGAGTCAGAATAATAATAACCACAACTACTTAGGAGCACTTCCTATGTACTAAGTACCTTATACATCTTATTTACAATCCTTTCATTAGTCATCAACTAAGTTTGTCCCCATTTTGTAAATGAGAAACCTGAAAGCCAGAGTGTTAAGTGGTTTGGGTAAAACCACATGGCAGTAAGCGGTGGAGTTAAAGCCATGTGACCCCAGAGTCTCTGTTCTTTACATTACACTGTGCTTCTTTCCTCATCAGACGACCTGGATCATAGCTATGTGGTTTTTGTGCCCCTGCTTAATTCTTGTAAAGAGAAATAAAGTACGTGACTCACGGGATTGTGTCAAGAACTAAATGGGGCAGCATATATTTGAAAGGACCTGGCATAATGTCTTGTACATTGCAAGAATTGAGTGTTTTTCTTAATTCCTTCTTTTTTCTCCGTATCCTCCTTTTTCCATTAGCCCAACCCTGGCCACTCAGTTTTAGATATCTCCTGATGGTCTGTTCTAGGTTTTTTCTCTTTTGTATCTCTATACGAGATATTATTAGTTTTTTTGGTTGAGCGTAAGGAATGTGACTGTGACTCAATGTTTCATTACTATTAGCATGAGAAAAAAATACTGCAAACCAAAGTTGAGCCTCGGGACATAACCACATTTAGGTGACGGGAGGAAGAACTGCTGTTTTGTCAGGAAAGAGAGAAAAAGCAAATAGGAGGTGGTTAGGTGGGTTGATACACTGCCATGGATATCCAGGGCAGAGAAGCTTATAAGAAGGAAACAGTTGGTCAACAATGCCGAAGGCCAGAGTGGTCATTTGGATGAGTAAGAAATGAGGAAAGACCATCTGATTTGATTTGGTCATTTGGATGTATTTGAAGCCCTTGGAGAGGGCTGTTTCAGTGAAGGTGATGAATTGGAAGCAAGTAGAAAAGTTAATGAGGAAATAGAAGCAATAAGTGCTTTGAGATGTTTTGTTTGTAAAAGTCCTCAGAGAGATTTTAGCATATCTTAAAGAAGGTGGCATTTTTGAGGAAATTTTTCTTTGGCTTAGGATAAATATAAGTATTTTTATGGTCAGAAATTAAGGATTTAGATAAAAAGGAGACTTTCAGGATGCTGGAGAGAAGGGGTGTTTAGTAAGTGTAAATTAATTTTAAAGAAAGCCCGAGATTATGGCATTAAGATCACTGGGAGAAAAAAAGATTAATTGTACTTTTCTCAGTGTGGTTGTATTGCTTTTTAACTTTTAATTTCTCCTCTGTCCTTTTAAATATTTACCAGATTTTCTATAACAAGCATTTATTACATTAAGTTTTTAATAGTTCTAAAAAATTTATCAAATTTAATATGATAAAGTAATAAAATGGTAAATATAAATACATAATATGAATGAATGAATAAAAATAAATATGACAAGTGATAAATTGATAAAATAATAAAAATGATAACTTTCACAGCACTAAAAAGGTATAGAAACATATAAGATGAATATTAAAATCCCTACATATCCTAATACCCTCCATTTCCATTTCTTTAAAGCAGCCATCATCAGAATCGTTTTTCCTGGCAGCCTTTTAGTTTTACACACATATGTTTTCAAATCAGAAAACATTATTGAAAATCACCAGTAAAGAAGTTAAACTGGAAAAGGATAATACCACCTGGCTTCTGGTTTTCTGACTCCTCTTGAAAGACTAATAAATAATAATAGAGGAATATAAATAAGAATGGACTTGTAACAACGAAGAAAATGGAAGAGGCTACAATAGCAGACAAAAGGCATCAACAGAATTTTAGGAGATGAAAAGCAGATGGCTCAGTCACGTCTGACAACATGTAGAGTACAGAAGTTGGAAACTTGAGTGTTTGCAACAGGGTAAGCCAGCAAGAAGGAAGCCAGTTTATGTTGCAGAATTCCCAAAAGACGCAGCAATTAGAGGTGAGTGCTGATGGCACTAAAAGCAGGAAGATAGGTTGGAAGTGTTCCCGATCTCCCCTTACCCACAGACACAAGGAGTTGTCTTTGTCCACGTGTTAGAAGACTGGAGATGACACAGAGTGACTCTGGACTTGGGACATCAACTGAAAACAGGGAAATTAAGAGAAAGGTTATATTCTGAAGAGTGAGACCTCAGCCTTCTCTTTTCACTTAGCTCCCAGAATGTTATCAACCAGGCTTATACCTTATCAAGAAATTGGAAGATTCCTCAATGGGAAAACTGACTAGTACAAGAGAAAAAGATGTGGATACTGACATTTGGGGATCCTGTCATGAAATGGCTGTTGGATTACACTCTGATGAGGCCCAGCAGTTGGTAATTACTACCCAAGCACAGAGCTTTTATTCATCTGTTTAGTACCGCATTCTTAAACATAAACAGAGAGCTATAGAACTTTATTTAGAAATAAAAATACTTCTAAAATATTTTTAGAAAGCCTCTAACGTGAAAGACAGAGACCAAAGTAAACCAATAGAAAAAACACACATGAAATGGACAATAAGAAAGCAGAAAAATATATAACAAATTATATGGCTACGATTCTCACAAAAAATTATATTGCATTCACAAAGGTTAGGAAGCTATGAATATAAAACTTTTTGAAAATAAGATAATCAGAAATAGAGACACAGACGTAGAGAACAAACGTATGGACACCAAGAGGGGAAGGGGGGAGTGGGATGAATTGAGAGATTGGGATCGACATATATACACTATTGATACTATGTATAAAATAGATAACTAATGAGAACCTACTGTATAGCTCAGGGAACTCTACTCAGTGCTCTGTGGTGACCTAAATGGGAAGGAAATCCAAAAAAAGAGAGGATATATATATATGTATAGCTGATTCACTCTGCTGTGCAGTAGAAACTAACACAAAATTGTAAACCAACTATACTCCAATAAAAATTAATAAAAAGATTTTTTTGAAGATCAGAAAGAACTTTTTGATATTAAAAATATGGTAGTGGAAATTAAAAGTTCAATAGGTGGATTTGTAAAATAATGTTTAGGAAATCATTCCTCCCAAAATAGAAAAGAAAAATAAAACAGTGAAAAAATGGAAAAAAAGGTGAGAAGTTTGGATAATAAGAATTTCAGAAAGAGAAATATAGAAGAAAAGGAAGTTATTAAAGAAATAATAGAAGGTTGTTTCCAGAACTGAAGGACCTGTTTCCTGGTTACAAGGGACCACCAAGTGTCTAGCACAGTGAATGCAAAAGACCTATTCAAGCCATATGATTGTGAAATTTCAGAATCCTTAATTTAAGATCTTAAAAACCTTTTATGATGAAAAATGATTAAAATCAAATGATTAGAAATAAGAATGATGCCAGATTTCTCAACAAAACACTGGCAGCTAGAAAGCAATGGATAATGCCTTCAAAATCTGAGAAAATTTATCTTTTTTTTGAGAAAAATCATTTTTAAATTAGAATTTTATACCCAGCCAAACTGAGAGTATTTTCAACATTCAAAGACTCAAAAAATGTACTTTGCTTGCACCCTTTCTCGAGAAGAAAATAGAGTATATGCTGTACCCAAATGAGAATACTAAGAAAGAGACAATATGGATAAAGGAAACTGAGTAATACAATACAGAAAAGAGGTGAAGGCAGTTCCCATGATGACAGGTGTTCATCAAGGCTAGAGAGAAGGCAGCCCAGATTACAGCCAGAGGACAAAGGCTCCAGAAGAGATGTTTCCAAGAAAAAAAATCAAACTGATTAATCTCTTGATGTGTTTGACCACACTGAGAAAATTTTACAGTTCTTTGAAGAATTAGAAGGGGAATTATTGGAAGGCACATGATAAATGAAGCAAATGAAAATAGGCAATAGTTAACTCCAGGAAGAGCAAATTTTAGAAAGCCTACAAGAAAGGAAATACAGTGATAGTACTCAGCTATGAAATCATACTTAGGACTCATAATACTAAAATAATGTTGGTTCAACTAAAATTTTTTATGTAATTCTTTGGGGAATGTGGAATGAAGAAAAGTCTGTGCGTGTCTGTTTGGGGTAGGATTGGATAGTGATATCTTCCTCTTCCTTAGTAGTAAGTCAATTGATAGTACAAATAGTTGGAAAATAAAAATAGCGCTATTTGAATGAATGAAACCATTGCCTTTTGGTCTAGACGTGGGTGTGGGGAATATGAAAGGAAACACTTAGTAGTTTAAACTCTGTTTGTATTTTGTATAACATACTTTTTTGAAGCAAGAGGAACCTCATTAGTATATACCCTTTAATTCAGGAAATACTTCTAAAACTTTATCCCAGGAAAACAATCATGAATATGTTCACAAATCTAAGCATGAGAATGTTTACCACAGTGTTGTTTGTAGCATCAACAAATCGTAAACAGACTAAATTCCCATTTCAAGAGGGCAAGCACTGAGCTCATTTTGTTTACTGCTGTGTCTTCAGTCTCTGACACATACTAGGTACTCAATAAATATTTACTGAATATTTACTGACTAAGGGAATAATTGAATTAATGCATAGGAAAAATACACACCAAACAATCTATTAACAATGGTTATCTCTGTGTGGAGGGATTATCTGTGATATTTATTTTTGCCTATTTTTCTAGTTTGTATTTTTGAAAATTTCTAAGATTAACATTTTTAAATTATAAATTTCTATAATTTAAAAATATAGTACATTTTAAAAAACAACCATTAATATTTTAAAAACAACCACCAATCAAGAGAGCAGTTCATAGGCTTGAGGCTGAAATGGTCTTATAACTGCACTGTATTTGCTTCTGAACTTCCTGATGACTCAGTCCAAAGGACCACTTGATGGGTCAAAGTAATTCTTATTGTTTGATAAGTAGAAACATAACATTTTTATGTAATTAGAAAAAAAATTTCCTGACACTAAATTCAAGGAGAAAGTTATCACATAAATAAATGAGACCATGAATATGTAACAGGCATTACCTTCAACTTCAGTTTTAAAGAAAGTTGGATGCTATTCTTTTTTTTTTAATTAATTAATTTATTTTTGGCTACTTTGGTTCTTTGTTGCTGTACATGGCTTTCTCTAGTTGCGGAGAGCAGGGGCTACTCTTTGTTGTGGTACGTGGGCTTCTCATTGCGGTGGCTTCTCTTGTTGTGGAGCACGGGCTTCAGGTGCACGGGCTCAGTAGTTGTGGCTCGAGGGCTCTAGAGCACAGGCTCAGTAGTTGTGGCGCACAGGCTTAGTTGCCCTGTGGCATGTGGGATCTTCCCGGACCAGGGCTCGAACCCGTGTCCCCTGCACTGGCAGGCGGATTCTTAACCACTGCGCCACCAGGGAAGTCCTGGATGCTATTCTTGATGTAACTGTTTCTTACACTGACCCTCAATAAAGGCATAGCTTTGTAATGTAACTTGGTTGAAGGCGTTTCTACAGGATGGTTAGTTTATTCAGAGACCTCTCTACTTTTCACAGGTTACTGTTCCAAAAGTTGTTTTCAAGTCCAAAATGACCAAGAGAATTTTTGACCTTGCATTCCTCAATACATTTCTACCAAGTAGAGTGTGAGTCTGTCCTTTGAAAGTATGTTATTCTGCTTTTTGGTTTTATAGCCAATTAAGTTACAGTTTCCCCAAATGGTTAGGTTTTGTCTGCACTGAAGGGTTTTGAGGTAACTAAGCATTTTCCTTGATCTCTTCTGATGTTGTGAGGGATTCCTTAGCAGGTAACCCATAAGCACTTGCCTTTGTCCCCTTTAATGGGCAGATTCAGAGTGGCCTTGAACATCAGGAAACATACATTTTTGTATTTCCCCCAGTTGAATGCAGTCTTGTTTATCTCTAAGCACTGAAGACATCATAGTAGGCTTATCAGGTCTCTAGTTTTCAGCTTCTGTTTATCCTTTATTGACAAACTAAAAACAAAAAAAAATTCCCTTTCATCTATTATTTTCTTCTCTTTTTTCAATTGTTGTTTCTTTATTCACTCTTTGTCAAATGACTCATTCCATCTACACTTGTAATATCCTTTATTTTCTCAATGCTTTCAGTTTTTAAAATTCATCTCCACTTTTGTTTCCTTTTTAAGCCTACTCTTCTACTTAATTGTTGCTGTCAACTGTCTCAATACTTTTCTATCTGGATGGGATCAGTGATATTCACAAAACAATTCAAAATTAAGTACAAATGTAGCGAACATAACAAACAGGGTGAGGGATGATAGATGGATGAACTGAGAATACCTGCCTGATTGTTTTCACAACATGTTGGGGGTAAACTGAATTGACACATTTGACCTGGAGAATAAGCTGTGTTCTCATCTATGGAAGTTTATAGGATGGGCATTTTAAAATAGCTACTAGTTATGCGAATAGCTGAGTTGTTCCTGGATTTGATACAGAGAAAGAAAATAAAGAGTCGAACTCCTAGGAGAAAATCCACTAAGACATCCCTTTGTCTCTCCCAAATACCCGTTCCTTTAACCACACATTTAATGGGAACTAGATGACAGTAAATTAAAGGTTATTGACAACCTGAATGGCTGATACTCTGCTGAGTAAAGAGAGACCCATATGTTTTAGACAAGCAGGTGGCACAGTTAATATTCTGGTAAGAAAATTGAGAATCCCTGGTTTGTTTTGTTGCACAGAATTCTATCCTGTGAAAATGGGTCATAACGAAAAGCCAAAATTTTTCTCAGAAAATAATTTTGAGTATGTTGAAATACTGGAATGGTTACTCACATAAATACCAGAAGTGTGTGCCATACATCATGGAAGAGACAAAAAAATTTCAGGACTAATGCTCCAGTCCTGCATTGAGTAGGCAGTAGAGCTGAGTTGAATCCAACAAACTTGACTCCTGGGTTTGAACCTCTAAAATTTACCACTTAGGTCATCTTATGTTTGTTGGTTCAGTTTCCTAGTTTAGAGAAATCTGTATAGTTTGGAAAACCCATGTGGTTTCTATCACATTTGTCTCCTTTTTGTTTGTTTTGCTTTCCACTAACTTTTCATCTTCCACAGAAATAATCTCACACCTAGGTGTTATTAGAACAAGAAAAGAAAAAATCGTTCTAAAGAGAGTTCTTTTTTTCTTAATTTTTTTCAGCATAGTGACTTACATACATCATGAAATGATTATCACAAGAAGTTTAGTGAGCATCTGTCCTCTCATAGAGACACAACATTAAAGAAACAGAAAAAATATTTTTCCTTGTGATGAGAACTCAGGATTTACTCTCTTAAAAGCTTTTATATATAACATACATCAGTGTTAATTATCATGTTGTACATTACATCCCTAGTACTTATTTATCTTATAACTGGAGCTTTGTACATTTTGACAACTTTCATCCAGTTCCCCCCTCCCCCTACTCCATCACCTATGGAAACTACAAATCTTATCTCTTCTTATATGACTTTGTTTGTTTGCTTGTTTTTGAAGTATAATTGACCTACAATGCTATGTTAGTTCCTGTTACACAGCATAGTGATGTGATATTTCTATACATTTAAAAATGATCACCGTGGTAAGTCTTGTTACCATCTGTCACTATACAAAGATATTACATAATTATTGACTATATTCTCCACGCTGTACATTATTTTAAAATTTTTTTTAATTGAAGTATAGTTGATTTACAATGTTGTTTTAGTTTCAGGTGTACAGCAAGCTGATTCAGATATATATATATATATTCTTTTTCAAATTCTTTTCCCTCATACGTTATTACAAAATATTGAGTATAGTTCCCTGTGCTGTACAGTAGGTCCTTGTTGGTTATCTATTTTATGTATAGTAGCCCCACACTGTACATTTCATACCTGTGACATTTATTTTGTAACTGAAAGTGTGTACATCTTAATCTCCCTCACCTATTTCTCTCTTCTGCTGACCCCCTTTCCCCTCTGGCAACCACCTGTTTGTTCTCCATATCTATGAGTCTGTTTCTATTTAGTTATGTTTGTTCATTTGTTTTGTTTTTTATATTCCATATATAATTGAAATAATACAGTATTGTCTTTCTCTGTCTGACTGGTTTCACTTAGCATAATACCCTCTAGGTTCATCCATGTTCTCACTAATGGCAAGATTTCATTCTCTTTTATGGCTGAGTAATATTCCATTGTATAAATACAGCATATCTTCTTCATCCATTTATCCATCAATGGGAACTTAGTTGCTTCCATATCTTGGCTACTGTAAATAAGACTGCAGTGAACATAAGGGTGCATATATCTTTTAGAATTAGTGTTTTCATTTTCTTCGAATAAATGCCCAGGAGTGGAATTGCTGGATCATATGGTAGTTCTATTTTTAATTTTTTGAGGAATCTCCATACTGTTTTCCATAGTGGCTGCACCAATTTATATCCCCATCAACAGTGCACGAGGGTTCCATTTTCTTCATATCCTTGCCAGCACTTGCTATTTGTTGTATCTTTGATGATAGCCATCCTGACGGGTTTGAGGTGATATCACATTGTGGTTTTGATTTGCATTTCCCTGACAATTAGTGATGTTGAGCATCTTTTCATGTGCCTGTTGGCCATCTGTATGTCTTCTTTGTCAAAATGTCTATTTGGGTCCTTTGCCCATTTTTTAATTGGGTTTTTTTTTTTTGATGTTGAGTTGTATGTGTTCTTTGTGTACTTTGGATATCAACCCCTTATTAAATATATTGTTTGAAAATATCTTCTACCATTCAATAGGCTGACTTTTTGTTTCACTGATAGTTTCCTTTGCTATGCAAAGCTTTTTTTTTTTTTTTTTTTTTTTTAGTGTGCTGTAGTTCCATTTGCTTATTTTGGCTTTTGTTTCCCTTGTGTGAGGAAATACTGCTCAAGACTGGTATCAAAGTGTTTACTGCCTGTTTTCTTCTAGTTGTTTTTTGGTTTTGAGTCTTACATTTAAGTCTTTAATCCATTTGTACTTTATTTTTATATATGGTGTGAGAAAATAGTCCAGTTTGATTCTTTTACGTGTAACTGTCCAGTTTTCCCAACACCATTTAATGAAGAGGCTGTCTTTTCCCCATTGTATATTCTTGCTTCCTTTGTCATGACTAATTGATGATATAACTGTGGGTTAATGTTTGAGCTCTCTATTCTGTTCCATAGATCTATGTGCCTGTTTTTGTGTCAGTGCAAAACAGTTTTGATTACTGCAGCTTTGTAGTATAGTTTGAAGTGAGGGAGTGTGATACCTCCAGCTTTGTTCTCTTTTCTCAAGATTGCATTGGCTCTTCAGGATCTTTTGTATTTCCATACAAATTTTAGAGGTATTTGTTCTAGTTCTGTGAAAAATGCCATTGGTGTTTTGATAGGGGTTACATTGAGTCTGTAGATTGCCTTGGGGTGTATGGTCATTTTAACATTATGAATTCTTCCAATCCATGAACATGGTATATCTCTTAATTTGTGTCATCTTCAACTTCTTTCATCAGAGTCTTATAATTTTCCAAGTACAGGTCGTTTATCTCCGTAGCTAGATTTATTCTCAGGTATTTTATTCTTTTTGATATGATTGTAAATGGGACTTTTTTCTTAATTTCTCTTTCTGATAATTTATTGTTAGTTTTTAGAAACCCAACAGATTTTCGTATATTACTTTTGTATCCTGCAACTTTGCCGAATTCTTTGATGAGTTCTATTAGTTTTTTGGTGATGTCTTTAGGATTTTTTATGTATAGTATCATGTCCTCTGCAAACAGTGACAGTTTTACTTCTTCCTTTTCAACTTGGATTCCTTTGATTTTCTTTTTTTTCTTGTCTGATTGCTGTGGCTAGGACTTCCAATACTGTGTTGACTAAAGGTGGCAAGAGTGGACATTCTTGTCTTGTTCCTGATCTTAGGGGAAATGCTTTCAGCTGTTCACCATTGAGTGTGATGTTAACAGTGGTTTTGTCATATATGGCCTTTATTATTTTGAGATATGTTCCTTCCATACCCACTTTGTGGAGAGTTTTTATCATAAATAAATGTTGAATTTTGTCAAAAGCATCTATTGAGATGATCATATGATTTTTATTCTTCAGTTTGTTAGTGTGGTGTATCACATTGATTGATTTGTAGATATTGAACCATCCTTGCATCCCTGGGATAAATCCCAACTGATACATTAAAAGGAGTATGATCCTTTTAATGTATTGTTGGATTCAGTTTGCTAATATTTTGTTGAAGATTTTTGCACCTACATTCATCAGTGATATTAAAAATCTGCAATTTCTTTATTTGTGATATCTTTGGTTTCAGTATCAGGGTGATGCTGGCCTCATAGGATGAGTTTGAAAGTGTTCTTCTGTAATTTTTTTGGAACAATTTGAGAAGAATAGGTGTTAACTCTTCTATAAATGTTTGGTAGAATTCAACAAACAATCTGGTCCTGGACTTTTGTTTGTTGGGGTTTTAAAATTACTGATTCAGTTTCAGTACTGTTAATTGGTCTGTTCATATTGTTTATTTCTTCCAGGTTTAGTCTTGGGAGATTGTACATTTCTAGGCATTTTTCTATTTCTTCTAGGTTGTCCATTTTACTGGCCTATAATTGTTCATAGTAATCTCTTATGATCCTTTGTATTTCTGTGGTGTCAGTTGTAACTTCTTTTTCATTTCTAATTTTAATTGTTTGGTCCTTCTTTTTTTCTTGATGAGTCTGGCTAAATATTTATTAATTTTGTTTATCTTTCCAAGAGTCAGCTCTTAGTTTCATTCATCTTTTCTGTTGTTTTTATTTTTTAGTCCCCAGTTCATTTATTTCTGCTGTGATCTTTATGACTTATTTCCTTCCACTAACTTTGCATTTTGTTTATTCTTCTTTTTCTTGTTCCCTTAGGTGTAAGATTAAGTTGTTTACTTGAGATTTTTCTCATTTCCTCACGTAGGCTTTATTGCTATAAACTTCCTCTTAAAACTGCTTTTTCTGTGTCCCATAGATTTTGAAAATCATTGTTTTTTTGTTTTCATTTGTCTCCAGGCACTTTTTTATTTCCTCTTTGATTTTTTCAGTGACCAATTGCTTGTTTAATAGTATATTGTTTAGCCTCCAACTGTTTGTGTTTTTTGCAGTGTTTTTCTTGTAGTTGATTTCTAGTTTCATAGTTGTTGGGAAAGATACATGATGTAATCCCAATCTTCTTAAATTTACTAAGATTTGTTATGTGGCATAGCATGTGATCTATCCTGGAGAATGTTCCATTTTCACTTGAAAGCAATGTTTATTCTGCTGCTTTTGGATGGAATGTTCTATGTATATCTGTTAAGTTCATCTGGTCTAATGTGTGGTTCAGCTGAATAGAGTTCCCATATTTAAAACATAATTTCTCTTAGTGCTACTCAGGAACATCATTAACCATGATTACATAAAGAAATCCCTGCTGCATCCCCCTTTACCGTGTAAACTTGTGCATTGGAGAAACAGCTCAATTGTAAATCAGTGTAACTCGTGATTTGAGTGGCAGATTTGGCATCTGCCACTTGGGCAGAAGTTTAAAACTCAGTATACTGAGTGTGGTGGTTTACGTGGGTACTGGTGCTTCTGATCTAGACCTCATTTTCAAAACCTCATGTTCTCATGGATGACTGCCCACTTATCTCTCTGAGGGGATGCACTTGCCCCTTCCCTATGCTCCTACCCAAGCCTCCAAAAGTGAATTTGTTGCATTCCTCCAAACCCATGTTTTTAAGTTTCATACCACTAAAAATATATTATCCAAATTTGGTATATATCCATTTAGCTGTTTTGTCATGATCCTGGTAAGAGACCAAGAGAGAAATATCTTTATTCATAAAATTAAACATATACAACAGGAAAATTTTCTTTGTCTTTCAAATCCTTCCATTCTTCAAAAGAGGGGAAAAAAATCCAAAAGGAGTATGTATAATTGGTCTTTTCATACCTAAGTTTGATGTTAAATGATTAGAAAGGGAGTCAAAATTAGAGGGCTTCATCAAGTGAAGTTTCTCAGGATAAGAGAGAGAGGTGATGGAGAAAAGGCTGGCTTTGGGGATGGTTAGAGGAAATGATAGAATTGTATCCAGGGAAAAGACAGATACTCACTGGGAGACTTTAAGAAGTTTTTGTGGTGTGGTGACCCAACCCCCTCCATTACAATTTCAGGAAAATCCAAATGTCTTTGTGTGATTTTGGAGTTGGATTTATCCTTGAGGGTCTATGGATGATGCCACAAGAAGTTTGATGGTGAGGGCAGATTCTACTCTTTTCACTGGAGTAAAAACCACATGTGCGCAGTCCTGCATGATCCTCTCCCTGCGACCCGCCTTCCCCGCACCATGCCACACTCTCCTTACTCTAGCTTCGCTGGTTTTCTCCATGTTCTTTGAACATACCAGGGTCACTCCTGCCTTAAGGCTTTTGTACTTGTTTGTTCTCCCTGAATGCTTTTCTCTGGGATAGCCTGGATATCTATATTGCTTACTTCCTTACCTCCTTCTGAGTAAACTCAAACGTCACCTACCCCGTGAGGACTTACCCAGCCTCCTGTTGAAAATTACACCCCCACCCCTTACTCACATACTTCATCTTTTGTCTGTCTTCTCCATTAGAATTTAAGAGGGCAAAGTATTCCAGGCTCTCCTTCTCCTGGCCCCCATTCTGTCCCTAGTGCCTGGAACAACACTGGGCACATAGAAAGTTCTCAATAAATATTTATTGAGTGAATCAAATAATGAGCACTGTTCAAAGGAGCCCAGTCAGTTTCAGTTACCAAAAAAGCAAACCGGTGATTCTCAAAGGATAACACTAGAGCTTTTCTAGTTGTATAGACAGATAAGCATAAGTAGGAAGACTGCAGGTAAGTGCTTATTGAAATCCTTCCTGGAAAAATTTATGCTCTTCAATTCAAACAATCAAGTGTACTTGTTAAGTACACTACAAAAGAAATATGTGTTAGGGAAAACCAGATCATCTTTGAAATACTTGTTTTCCAAAAGTTTCTCCTGTAAGTCTGCTCTGCCTGTGGTAGAGAAATGCAAATTACACGGGGCACAGATCGACCTCTCTTTGGAATACTTTTTCCTTATAATACAGTCACTTCAAATGTGAAGAATAAAATGCCACTAAATAAAAGATTACTTGCTGTCTTAAGTAGTATGCAAGAGTTGTTTTTCTCTGTTTCTGTAGTCCTGGCAAATGATCCAGAGATTAATCTTTGAAAAGCCTTTTTTATTATATCTGTAGAAAACATTATTTTAAGTGATAATCTCATGAAACTAATTCGCCTCCATACCATTCAAGGGAGTTTTACAGAGAAATAAGGTGAATACAAATCTCTACCCTGTATCGAGTGTGTATTTTGAATCTCTTAGGTCAGGGATGTAAGCCATTGAGGGGACAATACTGTGGACAGAAGGTGTGGCCTTTGCCACAGAGATGGTATTGTCACCACCTGCTCCCAAGTCTCCTACAGGCAGGGCCCTGCTGTTCATTCACTTCAGAGCAGCTTCTGCTAGTGCTTGTTCTAGATCCTGGGCCCTCAGTCAACTGTGACTCCTGACTTTTATACTTGCTTCAAAATGGGTGATTTAAGACAAAGATTCCTTTAAGTTAGGGTGAAAACCAACTTCAGGATGGTACAAACCCTACCTGCCATAATCTCTGTGAAATCTGCCGTTTCCATATTTAGAATAAGGAATTTCTCACCAGATTCTTCACTTAAAGAAGAGCCCTCTGTTTATCTTCTACTCTTAATGGAGTGAACGTATAATTTATCATCCAAATAGGGACATGTTTGGGAATGGAAGGGGCGAGGTAACTATTAATAGTTGTATCTGGGCAACAGTCATAACCTAGGATGGTGGGAGGCAAGCAGAATCGAATGGTGCCTGAATATGAAGGAGAATGAAATGAATACTTATTGAAACCATACAATGTGCTAAGGACTTTATATATATTATCCTCTGATGTGGTATGTGGGCATGTTTTCAACAGTGAATCTGGAGTTACATTAACCAAGGAGTTGACATATACTAGTCTAACAGGAATTTTAGGAACTTAACTCAGGACAGTTTACAACAAGAGCTATCGATTGAACTGTCTGGAGGAAACGCGTTAGATACACATTTTGGCCAAAAGTCAAATGTTAAAATCGGTACTTGACTGAAGTCAGGCATCGCTAGACTAGAAAGAATTTTTTGGAGGCAAGATGAAATCTGAAAACTTGTCTAAAATTTTATAAGTTAAACTTTGAAAGTTTGGCACTGGTGAAGGAAACAGAATTTATCAGTGCCATCCGCTGATGGACCGCTCCTGTGGTGCCTGTGCTGCAGGCCTGCGATCCAAAAGGGAGGCTCGCTTTAATCACACTAATGTTTAGTGCACAGTGTAAGGAACTTGGGATTCACCACACAGCAGATCTTCAAAATCCTGGATCTGCTACTACTGAAAATGTTTACCCACCTATAGCAGTTATTTTGACAAGAGTCTTTTGTCTGTTGGTGTCCATAGACTGCAAGTGTAAGGAATTTACTTCTGCAATTTGAATTTTGATGAGTGAGGACAAAATGTGCGTTGAGGTTCTGTAACATGTTCTTCTTTTCTTCCAACTTGTAATTTGTTCATCCAGTTGATCAACATTTATTAAGCACCAATTCAGTGTCTTAGCCACCATTTAAGGGGATGGGGACAGAACAGTGAACAGAAGACAAAAGTCTTTGCCCTCATGGAGTTTAAATTCTGAGATTTGGGGAGACAGACAATAAAAGTATAGATAAAACATATAGCATATAAATAGCATAAGTGCTATTAAGAAGAATAAAGCAGTTAAGGATATGAGGAACTTTCTATTATGACTGGGTCATGATGATTTTTCATGGTGTTGTTTATAGGGTTTTCTACTCTCATGAAATTTTTAGGGGCAGATTTGGTGTTTAACTATTAATCCCACATATGAAGAGTTCCCAACTAGGACTTTTTTTTTCCCCTGAGCAACTCATTGTCTAAATGGAATTAAATAACTGAAAATTAAATAAAGTTCTTAGGGTTATGTGTTTAATTTTTTTTTTTTTTTTTTTTTTTTTTGCGTTATGCGGGCCTCTCACTGTTGTGGCCTCTCCCATTGCGGAGCACAGGCTCCGGACGCGCAGGCTCCGGACGCGCAGACTCAGCGGCCCAGCCGCTCCACATGTGGGATTCTCCCGGACCGGGGCACGAACCCGTGTCCCCTGCATCGGCAGGCGGACTCTCAACCACTGCGCCACCAGGGAAGCCCCGTGTTTAATATTTTTAATGCTAGTATATCAACTAATTCTACAAAGATTAGAATTTTCATGTAATCTCAACTCTGTTATTCTTCCTTATATTATTGCTTAAAATTTTATATATATTTGTTGGTAAAAAAATGACGCAGTATTTTTCCTAAGGTTTTATGCTAAGCACACTTAATATTTCCTTTAACTGACAATTTATTCTCCTCTGTAGTTGAAGATCCTTCATAATTTTTATACATAAAATTAATAACTTTCACAATAAGTTTATTATTGCAACATTTTCCTTTTGAAGTATTAAAGATACATTTATATTTCACCTGATGGATAGAAATTCAACATAGAAAGCATATAAGGAGATTTTTCACTCCATCTACTTCTAGGCTGCTTATCAGAATTTTAAATTACACATTCAGTTGTAAACAGCAAACTCTAGTGTTTATGTTACTCTAGTGTTTATGTTATTCCCTGTTTATGTTACTAACATCAACACCCTATTTAGATACGATGGTGAAGGAAATGATCACACAAGCGTTTGTCACATACGTGTACAAGGAGGCCAGAAATGGCATTGAGTTGGATGTTTAGCTGAGTCTAAAGCTGGAGTGTGACGGCAGAGTTTGGCCAAATACTGAGACCAAAGTGAAACTCTCCTTCACCTCTGCTTTCTCAAATTCAGTTCTTCCTCAGAAGGGGCACGATAGTGTCAGTCATTGGAGTGACAGCCTCCCAACCTCCTTCATGTCTGGTGACCAAAGTGATGAACATGGCATCCAAGAGAGTTTCAGCAAGGTTCATGCTGATACTGGGCATTATTAACTGAGTGGTTGGGTTTCCACCCTTATTTCCACCCTTATTGTCTGTTTCGTTTCACCGGAACCTCAGTCTTCCTGGCACAATAAGCCAGTGAGGTCTTCTTGGCTTAGTTGATATGCATGGCTTTCACTGGGAGGGGATGAGAACCTGAGTGAGTTTTTAGCAAGTGGCTCCCAGGCTTCCCTAATACTTACCTTCATGATGCAATTATAGCATCATTTAGCAGGAGCTCTGCTGAAGCTTGAATTCACATAATAAAAAGCATTTACATTTTAACTCCAATACTCAACTCACATTTAACGGAAACATAATAATCTGCAGATTTAAACTTGAATTTAAAAATGGGTTTACTTTTTTAACTCTGTGATTTTATTGCCTGCCACAAATAATGGGCAGCATTAATGCAAAGCATGAGAAAGGGGGTGGGAACCAAATTTTCTAAACATTCTAAAAGCTGGTATGTGTCTTCTCTCCAGGGTCACCTGCAGGTTGGATGGAGGTGAAATTCAATTTTATATCTCCCAAACCTAGCACAGTGTTAGGCAAGCACTCTGTAAAAACCATTGCTACTGCTACTACCATGATTACCACTTCTACTGCTGGGAGTGCTATTTCCACTACTGCTTTTGCTTCTGTGGTTGTAGCCCATACAGCTGGTGAGCTCGTGTGGGCCCTTCTCAGGCATGGGGGGTGAACATACTTCTATGTTGTGGTCCCTTTTCAGCCACCCTCCAGACATGCGCATGGCAGAAAGGAGATGGGAAGGCACTCTGGATGGAGGGAAAAGTCCAAAAGTTTCTAAGAAAAGCACTCCCATATTGCAAATGGTGCTATGATTATTTTGAATTTGCTGTAACTCTTAGATTTTTAAAAGTCTTTGTACACATGTGACACTTTCTATTTTCTGTCGAGTATTTGGTTTTCCCACTCAGGGTATGATTGCCCTGAACATGATGAAGCTGAGGGAAAACATGTGAATTTGAGTCCATCTAACACACATTTAATCAATAATTAAGCAAACATTTATTAACCTCATGAACTTCTTTCCCCCACATCTTTATTGCAGTATAATTGCTTTACAATGTTGTATTAGTTTCTCCTGTACAACAAAGTGAATCAGCTCTATGTATACGTATATCCCCATATCCCCTTCCTCTTGAGCCTCCCTCCCCACCCGCCATCCCATCCCTCTAGGTCATCACAAAGCATCGAGTTGATCTCCCTGTGCTATGCGGCTGCTTCCCACTAGCTATCTATTTTACATTTGGTAGTGTATATATGTCAATGCTACTCTCTCACTTCGTCCCAGCTTCCCCTTCCCGCTCTGTCCTCAAGTCTGTTCTCTACGTCTGCATCTTTATTCCTGCCCTGCCACTAGGTTCATCAGTACTGTTTTTTTATAGATTCCATATATATGCGTTAGCATATGGTATTTGTTTTTCTCTTTCTGACTTACTTCACTCTGTATGACAGACTCTAGGTCCATCCACCTCACTACAAATAACTCAATTTCGTTCCTTTTTATGGCTGAGTAATATTCCATTGTATATATGTGCCACACCTTGTTTATCCATTCATCTGTTGATGGACATTTAGGTTGCTTCCATGACCTGGCTATTGTAAACAGTGCTGCAATGAACATTGTGGTACATGTATCTTTTTGAATTATGGTTTTCTCAGGGTATATGCCCAGTAGTGGGATTGCTGGATCATATGGTAATTCTATTTTTAGTTTTTTAAGGAACCTCCATATTGTTCTACATAGAGGCTGTAATCAGTTTACATTCCCACCAACAGTGCAGGAACCTCATGAACTTGACTTGAACAGGTCTCTTGCTCTGAGCTTCAGTTCCATTGTCTGTAAGTTTAAGGTAATGTAATCAGCTCTATCTTAGTTTTTTTGGGGATGAATAGAGGAAGCCAGTGCAAAGTGATATGTAAGCTGCTAGCTTAATAAAGATTAAATGGGGTGTCATTATATGGCTGGGACAAATTTTTCTTCTGAATTTCCTGTAGCATTTTGTGCTCAATAGCAAGTTTAGTTTGGTTTGGAAGTGAGAGCTGTGGTCCGGCTGGAAGTAAGTACCAGATTTGAAGTAAAAAGACCTGGGAGCAAAATCATGCCCTACCACCTCACTAGTGACGTGCCCCAAGTTAAATTACTGAAAAAAAGAATCCTAAAGCTGTGTAGCTCCAAGGTCACTCACTGTGAGAATTAAGTGGGAAAAGATCTAGGAAGGCACCTGGTGTGTTGCAGGTGTTTGGCTGGTGTTTGGAAAGCATTCCTTCAGGAAAGAGAAAGGTAAGGGTGAGTCAAAATGGTCCTGAACAGGCAGCATGCAGAGAGGAAAAAGCATGTCCCGTGATGGCCCTAATACATTTCCTCAGATGTGAATTAGGAATAATAATGGTAATAATTCCCTTAATTATCTCTTAGGGTTACTGTAAGGACTAAAAGTGGTAAGATATCACCAGAAATGGAATAGGGGCTCAAAAATTTACTCACCCCCAAAAGTTGAGAGTCATGCTTAAGATAATTCTCCTCGTTTTTAAAGACAGTCTTAAGCCATGTCTAGTTCTATGTTGACTGACTATAGTACCTAGGATGGTTTTTTGAGAAGATGTAGGCAATTCACTATAAAACTTCCCTGCCTCTGTTCAGGCTGCCTTTTGGGTAATGAAACACAATAAAAATTACCAAAGATGGAGGAGGCAAGGAAAGAGCAGCTGATGGAATGATGACGTAGAAGCAAGAGGGACGCACATTCTAGCAACTTTGAAAGATGAAGGCCATTTTCCCGAGCCCCTCTCCCCTGTCCTTTCTGCTGAAACTTTTGTGAAGGGGAAGCCAGCCAGAAAGCACCAGGTGTTGGGAAGAGTTCCCGGCACTGACTCGATTTATTCATCTCTGCAATGAGGTCAGACTTGTACTACATGCTTCACCTGTGCATTCTCAGGGAATTCTCAAGAACAGTCTCTGAGGCCGTTTCTGAAGCCCAGTAACATTCCTGGGTTATGGAGTCAGTAAGTGGCAGAGCCAATAGTTGAACCCGAGTACAGTTGCCCCCAAATCCTCATCCTCAGATTCTGCCTCTGAGGATTCAACCAATGGGTAGATGGAAAGTATTTGGAAAAATGAAAACTTCCAGAAAGTTCTAAAAAGCAAAACTTGCATTTGCCTCACACTGGCCACTATTTACATGGCATTTGCATTGTAGTTATAGCTATTTACATAACACACTGCATTAGGTAGTGCACTAAAAAGTAATCTAGAGATGATTTAAGGTACACGGGAGAAATTGTGTAGGTTGTCTGCAAACACTGTGCCATTTTATATAAGGGACTGAGCATCCATGGGGTTTGGTATGGGGGGGGTCCTGGAACCAACCTCGAGGAGACCAGGGATGACTGTACTCTAGTTCCTCATGCCGTCAGATCTAAGCTTGGGTACCACTCGTGGCCAAAGATATCTGAGCAAGCAGGTCTATTTAGGGGCGCCATTCAGAAGTGGTATATGTCAGCCATTTGTCTTATTGGTCCTTCTAGACATGGGACTGGGCAATGAGTTCTTTTACTCCTGAAGGCTCAGTGAGGAAATGGAATTGGTTTCTGACAGGCTTTGAATTCGAGGAGAATGTGAAGCTTAGCCTATAGAATAGCAACATGGCCACCATGTGAGGGGCAAGCAGAGGAGCGCCAGCGAGCCAGCCCAGGACAAGGGGAGGAGACCCAGGAGACCCTGGTGTTTCAGACACAAAGAGAGTGAGGAGACCTTCGCCAAGTCCCGGTGCTCAGCTGTGTCCCACACTTCTGAGAGATCAGACAAAACGAGAACCGGAAAGGCCCGCAATTTACCAGTTGAAAGGCAGGTTGCTTCACCGGTGCCTGAAATCACATCCTTCCTCTCATTCTGTTTCTATTTAAAAGGATTTCCCAGGGGTGGTTCTTTGATCGTGCCCTCAGTTTGGGGGGACATGCACCCTCTTTGGGGCTCCTCTGTGTATTCCCTACTCCGTACAGGTCACGTAAAGTCCGTGGTCCCCAAATGTAACCATCTGATTGTTAAATCACCATGAAGATGCATTAGGCATCCAAGCCTTTTCTGCTCCTGGACGTTTAAATCCATCAATCTGTAATTATAATGATTATTTTTGTCTTTGGACATATTTCAACTGCATGTGAGAGCTGATGTTTTTCTTTCTTTTTGTTTAGTTATATCAGTTTCAGGAGTACAGCATTATAATTTAACATCTGCATACACTACAAATTGATCACCACCATGTGTCTAGTTACCATCCATCAGCAGACAGTTGACCCCTTCACCCAATTTCTCCCACCCCCCAACCTCTGTCCCTTCTGGTAACCACTCATCTGGTCTCTGCAACTATGAGTTTGTTTTTGTTTTGTTTTGTTTTGTTTTGTTTTCTTAGATTCTGCATATGAGTGAAATCAGACAGTCTTTCTCATCTGATTTATGTCACTTAGCATAATACCTTCAAGGGTCATCCACGTTGTCAAAAATGGCAGGATTTCATTCTTTTTCATGCCTGAGTAGTATTCCGTGGTGTATATATACCACATCTTCTTTACCATTCATTCATAAATGGACACTTAGGTTGATTTTATATCTTGGCTAGTGTAAATACAGTTGACCTTTGAACAACATGGGCTTGAACTGCACAGGTTCACTTATACATGGACTTTTTCAATAAATACATACAGTACTGCACGATCTGAGGTTGGTTGAATCTGTGGAGGCAGAACTTCAGATACAGGGGGTCGATTATGGGACTTGAGCATCTGTGGATTTTGGTATCTGAGGCAGGTCCTGGAACCAATTCCCTGCAGATACCCAGGGACAACTGTAATGCTGCCGTGAACATGAGGGTGCATATACCTTTTCCAATGAGTGTTTTTGTGTTCTTGTGATAAATACCCAGAAGTGGAATAGCTGGGTCACATGGTGGTTCTCGTCTTAATTTTTTGAGGGGTCTCCATACTGTTTTCCATAGTGCCTGAACCAATTTACAGTCCTACCAGCTGAAGCATTTTTTTTTAACTTTTTAAAAATTATGAAATATTCCAGTCATGCATTCTGATGGCTGAAAGAATGAATTAATAGTAGTCTAATCACCCTGGAGACACAGATGCTTTTGTGAGCTGGCACTGAAGTAAGGCTGCACGTCTCTGTGGGAATGACAAGTGAATGAGTCTGCTGCTCACTTAACCTGCTGTTCTTTTCTCTCTCTGTTTTCTCTCCTAGGAAACAGATGGAAGACTGCTGTGACCCCGCCCATCTCTTTGCTATGACTAAAATGAATTCCCCCATGGGGAAGAGCATGTGGTACGATGGGGAGTTTTTATACTCATTCACCATTGACAATTCAACTTATTCTCTCTTCCCCCAGGTTAGTACAGAGTTTGTTGCCTTTCAATATAGTCTCTTCTATGTCTTGATATCATAGGGAAGGGATAATTGATGTTGCCTAACTAATCAGATCTACTTCTTTTCATCTTCTTACTTTTCTGAATTAGAAATGCTTCCCTTTATACTGTCATTTTTTTCGTGAAGAAATCAAATAATGTTGTGATGCAGGGGCAGCAGTAGGATATTACAGAGTAACAGATTTCCTAGCCCTTCTGATTTGAGTCATATGAGACTGAAGAAAGCAAGCAGAGAAGGAAGCAAGATCAGGGAATTGTGGAATTCCACTGCTTTGAGGTTGGCTCTGGTATGATCTTGAAGATTTGCAACACTGGAATGTTTTCTTAGGGCTGATACTCAGGGAGTGGGGACCATATGGTCAGAAGTTGCTTCTTAGAGCTTGTGAATCTTAACCCTGTGGTTAGATTACTGCTATAAAGTGTAGGAGTGGTGGAGATGGAGAGAAAAAGTATTTGACCACTTTTGAAGTGGTCTGAATCAAGCTTTGCTTCCTTAATGTTTTTCTTTGCGGTTTCCTAAGCATTGAAATCAAATGTTTTACTAAAATATATCTATGTAGCTAGTGGGGGGAAAAAGGAAGTCTTTATTTCTAGGGAGCCGTAGTTGGAGATGGGAAGTGGATCTTAGGTGAAATTGCCGTTAGGAAGAAATTGAGAAATGAATGTCGGCTTCCCCAAGTCTTCACACTACTCTTGGTTTGGCCAGATGATTGTGCAGAAAGAGAATTCATGGTCAGAGGTGGAAAACATATATCTGTATTAATAGCAAAGATTCTACAGAGGAGGCATCTTATAAAGTTTGAGGCACAGGCAGTACCAGATCCAAAGTCACGTGCTCTATGAAATAGCTCCCATTTGCTAGTTCATTCTTAGGTGTTTTCATCCAATTTAACGATTTTAGAGTATGTATAATGATACAGTTGAAAAACTTTATTTTAAAATAGGAAATAGAAGGTTTAATTCATGGCCAGCATCCTTGTGCTTTTTCTCTCTTCTTCATTTGCCCTTGGGAGCCTTCCTTATGTCAAAGCAAACGATTAACAGTCATAAAATGTAGAATTGAATTTTGTCTCCATCTCTTCCTAACTAAATGCCTTGCTAAGTCACCTAACTCTTCTGAGGTTCAGCTTTCTCATTTGTGCAGTGGCGAGAGCAGTACCTGTCCACTCACAGAGTTGAGGTCAAGGACATGTCATATAATGCATGTCCAGGTATGCTGTAAACTACACAGCCTTATGTAAATGTTTTAGGTTGATTAATGTTGTCCTGGTTCATATACTGCATCTTTAGACTGAGGAATGAAGAATATAATTGCATTAGTCAGAAATCTTCCTAGGCGTTTTTTTTTTTTTTTTTTTTTTTTTTCGGTACGCGGGCTTCTCACTGTTGTGGCCTCTCCCGTTACAGAGCACAGGCTCCGGATGTGCAGGCTCAGTGGCCATGGCTCACGGGCTCAGACGCTCCATGGCATGTGGGATCCTCCTGGACCGGGGCACGAACCCGTGTCCCCTGCATCGGCAGGCGTACTCTCAACCACTGCGCCACCAGGGAAGCCCTTCCTAGGTGTTTTTAGCAGAAGGATATTTCATGTTGGGCATTAGGCACTTAAAAAATCGTTAGGCGAATAGAGGAGTTGGAGTCAAGAGGTGGCTCCTGGAATTACTTAGCCCAAGAACTTTACTGCCATAACTGTGGTTTAGGGATTAGAAAACCACCGTGGCCACTGCCATTGGCAGAAACAGGGCCAGGAAGATGGGTTGCAACTCACCTCCTCCCTCCAAACCTCCCTCAAGTGCATCTAGTGGGTAAGATTAATTACATCCAGAACACTAGTTGCAAAGAAGTCCAGGAGGGGCAGTTTTTAAAGCAATCAAGCTTTAGCAGGAAGCTAGAAAAAGGGTGGAATTGAGGTTGAGTAAGCCAATTCACAGCATCTTCTTTGTACAAATACTGATATCAACTTGCTATGAAATGAAGAAGAGATAAGGAAGCAATCTCCTTTAACAGCTCATCAAATAGAAAAGATTTTAAAGAAACCCAAAATAGGATTTTATAGATGAGGGCTTTCAATCATACTAACTGACTTTGTGCTAGAAAATAGATTTGAAGAGAAGAAATGATTAAAGAAATACAAACTAACTTCCAATCTTATCCGGTAAGTTGCAGCAGTAAGATAGCAGGAAACATTTTCTTTTTCAAGTGTGTGCACATGAATTTTGTGTCTCTGTGTACCAGCTGCAAGACCAAGGAACCATCCCTGAATAATAAAGGAAAAATGCTTTTTTCTTAGAACGTGAAAGTCATCACATCACTCTGTGTGTGCACAGTCATTACAAAGGGCTGAACCAGTTCAATGGGTAGACTTGAAAAAAGGTTACCTGTGTATTCTTCTGAAGAGATTCTGAAATGACTAACTAATTTATAGAAATCCTGGAGAATCAGTTTGCATCAAAGGGTGTCTATACCTGGGCCCTCTTATTTCTCAGTGAAAGATTTCTAGCTTGTTATCAGGAAGCTAAGTTGTCAGTTAATTGTTAGGCTTCATTCACGCTCCCTGTGGGAAGAAAGTAGTGTGTGTTGATTGGGCAGAAATGCAGGTGAGTGAGCTGGGCTCTGTGTTGTCAGTTGAACAAAGCATCCCTCCACTCCCTTTCAGCAAGATAATGCTAAATCACTCCTTTGCTAACTCAGATGTATAACTTTATATCACACTTTTAATTATATATTTTAATGTATTTAGTTTAATTATATATTACACTTCTCCCCTAAATGCTCCATATATGTCAGCTGTCATTATTATTGATATTACTCCTTTGCCTATTTTAATCACTGCTTTGTTGTTGTTGCCAAGATGCAATCCAAGATTCTTTGTGTGATGTGGAAAGTTAACAGGTCCTGAATCAAGGCTGGAGGGTCCACAAGGGCCCTAGTGAGATGCTGTATACTTTGTAATTACAGTTAGTTGCTTCTTATTTGGACCTCCTATGACTTCCCATGGCTTTATTATCAAATTTATTCAAGTCTGCCTCCTATGCAGTTATCTGCCTAATCACCTATCACAGTTTTCTAGAAGTCTGTATCTGCTGATCTCAATACCATCTTGTGAGCTTTTGAGGAAACTCATTTTTGTGCCTCGTGCAGTGCTTCACACTTAATATAGATGCTCATTTCCAGCTGCTCTCCCTGCCTATGTATGTCCCACCTGGGCTGGACCACTGCTGTGCCCTGGCTTGAACTATAGGAGACCAAGCAGGACAGTTTGATGCAGCTGTTTTCAAATGGCTCTATAAATGTATTTTGGTGAAATATTTGTTGAATATTACTAGGCATGAAGGGCCGAATTTTAATCCTCATGGAGGTTTTCTAGAATATGCAGTGCATGTGTGTGTGTGTTTGGAGGGGACAGTGTGATGGTAGGTGTTCCCACTTTGAGAATACTTGAGGATACCTCCATCCCCTAGGCTGGGATCAGCTCTTTCCTGCTCTGCCTCTCCCTTGGAAGCCTACATGGTCCCACATTTGTATATAATACCGAATAAATGCTATTTTGGCCTAAGACATATTTTTACCCAGAAAGAGCATAAATTTCCTTGGCAATGAGTGAGGGAGTAGCAGGAAAGTTAGAAACCACAACTGTGTTGATATAATTTAATAAATATTTTCTTTGGTGTAATAAATATATGGTCGGCCCACCATTCTCTTACATTGTGCTGGATAGTCACGTGAAATACATCACAAACTAGACGAGTCATTTTTCCTCAAAATATCTACCCAAGGCCATGTGTAAAGAATCACAAAATATCATTAATGCACCACAGACAGACATTTCCAGCTGCTCTGGTCGCCATAAACTCCCTGACATCTTCCACTTGGCGTGGACCCACAATGCCCTTGGCCCAGGGGAAACCCAGCAGGATATTTTGAAGTAGTTTTGTCAAAATGACTTTGTTAGAATGAAAATACACATTTTTTTTCACAGTAATGTGCTTAATAGAATCCTCTGAGCTCCTGGGTATTCCCGAGTCTCAGAGCAGTGTTTTTCTCCTAACGAAATTTAGATTCTACTATGTAATCTACATCATTTGGTAGCTTGCTTTTCTACTTAACAATATGTTTGTAATCATTTTCCAAACATATACCTTTTCAACTAGAAGGAAACTGAGGGGACTGTTTGGTGGGCATAGATCTTTGCCAAGCCTGTGTTGGTTCATGTTGTCAGACCTGTGTTTGGCTGAGACCTGACACAGGAGCTTAACCAAACAGGTATTTGTTTATCTCAAGCAATAGTTAGGAATTAGGAGGTGAGTAGCTTAGAGCTAGATGGTGGCTACACAGTGCCATCAAGTTCCCAGGCTCCTGCTTGAACGTCTTTAGCTGGTGGCCAAGGAACCTTCTAGTTTTGATCCAGGATCCCAGTAGGACAGAGAGGAAACAGAAGAGGAAATCTGGACAGACTCCTGCTGATATGTCAGTGGCCAGGATTGAATCTCATGGCTGTGTCTAGCTTCAAGAGAGGCTGGGAAATTTCAGTATTTCAGCTGTAAGGCAAATGCACTCCATGTGCTGACCTGGACAACTGCCTGCCTTAGCTTCTTCACAGGTTATCTCACTCTGTCCTTATAGCAACTCTGTGTGGTTGTTACTCTGGTCTTCATTTCATGGGTGAAACTGAGACTGAAGAGGGTTAAATATCTTATTCAAGGCTCTAGAGCTCGCAAGTGGAGGACTGGCATGTAAAACGTGGCCTGTCTGATTTCCAAAGTATTATTATTATTATTTTAAATTAATTAATTAATTTTTGACTGCGTTGGGTCTTTGTTGCTGCATGCGGGCTTTCTCTAGTTGTGGCGACTGAGAGCTACTCTTCGTTGCAGTATGTGGGCTTCTCATTGTGGTAGCTTCTCTTGTGGAACACGGGCTCTAAGTGTGTGGGCTTCAGTAGTTGTGGCACTTGGGCTCAATAGTTGTGGCGCACGGGCTTAGTTGCTCTGTGGCATGTGGGATCTTCCCGGACCAGAGCTTGAACCTGTGTCCCCTGCAATGGCAGGAGGATTCTTAACCACTGTGCCACAAGGGAAGTCCCCCAAAGTGTTATTGTTTATTATCTTGTTTCTATTTTTTTCTTAAAAAGTCATGGGTTCTGGGGCTTCCCTGGTGGCGCAGTGGTTGAGAGTCCGCCTGCCGATGCAGGGGACATGGGTTTGTACCCCGGTCCGGGAAGATCCCACATGCCATGGAGCGGCTGGGCCCGTGAGCCATGGCCGCTGAGCCTGCGCGTCCGGAGCCTGTGCTCCTCAATGGGAGAGGCCACAACAGTGAGAGGCCCGCATACCACAAAAAAAAAAAAAAAAAAAAAAAAGTCATGGGTTCTGGTGGATTCATTGTTAATTTTTATCACGCAATCACCTTGAAACCATTTTAAGGTTTTTGCTTCCCTTATATAAATACTCTTAGAGGAAATGGAGAAATTCTTTCGTAGCTATCTGAGAGGGAAAAAAGTAGAGTACAGATATGCAGGCTCTAGGATCCTATACAGCACTGTAGTTGCCCTTTGACTTTGAGTGCCCTAGTGGCCCACTTTGGAAGGAGAAATAAGACCAGTTCCAACTGGTTTCTATTTTGGTTTCTGTTAAATGGGTTCTGGACCCAAATCCAATGTGTGTGTGTGTGGAGACTATGTGGAGACTTTCCCATACCACCAAGCACTTCTCACACACCAGCTGGGAGTCTTACAATTCAACTCAATTCTGACACTACCTACCCGGAGTTAGCATCAGATTCCACAGGTAAAGAACTCAGTCCCACAAGACCACGCTCCACTTCAGACATCACTCATGAGCCCAGGTTATTACTTGTACTTTTGACCAACCGGCTACAAATGGGAAGTTCCAGTGACTCCCCCCAACTCAGGATGCCAATCGCAAATCCGAGTTGTCACCTGTACTTCTGACCGAATCAGAGGTTTCCACGACCTCCTTCTTGGGTTCTATTAGTTTGCTAGAATGGCTTACAGAACTCAGGAAACCCGTTTACTCACTAGATTACTGATTTATTACAAAGGATATTAAAGGATACAGATCAACAGCCTGATGAAGAGGCACATAGGGCGAGGTCCCCAACAAAGGAGCTTCTGTTCTCCTGGACCTTGGGGCCCTGCTTCGTGGCAAGTGGAAGCGCCCTGTTTCCCCAGCCTGGAAGCTCTCTGAACCCCATCCTTTGGGTGTTTTGTGGAGGCTTCATTATGTCAGCATGATGGATTAACTCCTTGACCATTGGTGCTTGATTCAACCTGTAACCCCTCTCCCCTCCCTGGAGATCAGGGGGGTGGGACTGAAAGTTCCAACCCTCTGTTCATGATTGGTCCCCCTGACAACGAGCCCCCATCCTTAGATGGTTTCCAAAAGACACTTACATTAACATCAACCCAGATGTGGTGTGAAGGGGCTTGTTATCCGTAACAAGACACCATTTTCACCTTTATGGCTCTGAAGGATTTTCAGGAACTGAGGACAAGAGACCAAATGTTATAAAAGATGTTCCCTTTGCTCTTATTGTTCAGGAAATTCCAAGGGTTTTGGGAGCTGTAAGTCAGGAACTGGGCGTGAAGACCAAATATATTTGGGAAACATATTTTTGTCATCTGAATGTTCCTTATAAATCACAGCATCGCCTCCGTGATAGAGAAATCCAGGTTCTCAAAGGAAAGCAAATTATTCTTTGCACACTGGTTCTATATTATAGGAATCCAGAACATGATCCCACTACCATTAAATAATTCAGAGCATTTACTCCTATCGTCCTTGGTTAAATGGCAACGTTAGAGAAATATGTAGGGAATGGAGTCTGCAGATCTGGGTTTTAGACCTGGCTTTCTATGATGACATTTGTGATGCCAGGCAAATCATGTAACTATTCTCAGCCTGAATTTATAATTTTCAGTTCGGGACTAATAATACCTGGTGTTTGTATTTCAGTGTTATTATGAGACACCAAGTTAAAATGAGATTAGGGGTGTAAAAGTGCTTCGTAATGAATGCACTGTGCAAACATATAATAATGTTACTTTTTTTATCTGCTTAAGCATTTATGGCATGTAAGCATTTCTTAGGCATTTTGGGAACCAATGGGGGGGAAAACTCTAGAAAAGTGGTCAAATCAATTTTCCATGCTGGTGAGTGGTGAGAAGAGATAAATCTGTTGAGTCTGGGATTTAGGGAAGTATAAATTAGTTATGGAGAATGCCTCAGGCTGTGCCAATTGGACATTTGTATCATTATAGTTGGATAATAATTATGATACGCTGAAAGTGCAATGTAAGATACATTATTAATTTCTAGTGAATTAAGATTGTGTATCTTGACAATGGATTAGTAGCGTCTGTTCCTCTCATTGTCCCGTAACTGAGCAGATGAGGAGAGTGGGTCATCACAGGACTTGCAAATACCTGTTATCCTCGGAGGAAAGGAAGGCACACGATTAGAAGTTAGTTGCTCCACGGAGTAGTTGAGAGTAAACTGTAAGACGCCTTTGTCTTTAAAACTTAGAAATAATTACAAATTAAGACCTTTCTCTAAAGAAAATTGTCACAGGTTGTCTATGGTTGAGAACAAAATGAAAATGAGTTGTAAAGAATGGTGTGTCTCGCCACGGTGTGGACCTTTCTAAAATATGTGACAGTGTGTAAAGTTTAGTACAAAGACTGATTATGGCTCAGGCTTAAAGCTTGCTGGGAACAACTGAAAAGGTTGCATGACACCAATTACCACTGAGTCAAATCTCATCCCATAGGTCCGATGGGAGTGATAACTCTTTTCAGGAGGTGTTAATGTTCCACAGAACATTTTCTTCTTAGATTTGGTTCACATGACAGGGTGTTTTCCTGGAGAAAAAGCTGGTATATCTTTGTTTTTCTTCAGTTGGTGTCTTCATCTTGGTCCTTCTTACTGGCAAATGTCCAAGTGTCGAAAGGCATTTCTATCTGATTTTGACTTCGTTTTGAGCTTTTGTTTTCATACCAGGAGGCCTCTGCTCTTGCTGTGCTCATTTGTACTCCTTAAGTCTATTAGAGGTCTCTTAACTGCATAAAGATACATTTGATTAACTTAGATCATATCAACACTGAATTTTCTCTGGCTTAATTAGTTTGGTCAGGGAATAAAAAGATACAAAATGAGTACAGAGAACATTTTCTTAATGTCTGTATTTGTTCAAATCAGTTTACTCTCCTTCTGCTAATTGGCCTGTAATCTTTAGACCCCATGGGAGCTTGCACAATACTCTTGACATCCCTCATGGCCTGACATGTCCTCTTATCTGTAGGGTCAGAACTTCTGGGTGAAGAAGGGTTGGGGTGGGGATAGAATAGGGAAGCTAATTTGGCTGTGGAGGGTAAAAGGCGGTCCAGCTAGTAGCCAGAAAGGGTTATGAAGATTCTCACCCTAGGTAACTGTTTCCAGTAACCAGAAGATAATAAGGAGTAAAAGAAAGATAACTACCATATGGTTTCATTTATATGTGGAATCTGAAATATGACACAAATGAACTTATCTACGAAACAGGAACAGACTCACAGGCATAGAGAACAGACTTGTGGCTGTCACAGGCGGGGGGAGTGGGGGAGGGATGGAGTGGGAGTTTGGGATTAGAAGATGCAAACTATTATTATATATAGGGTAGATAAACAACAAGATCCTACTGGATAGCACAGGGAGCTATACACAATAACCTGTGATAAACCATAATGGAAAAGAATATGAAAAAGAATGTATAACAGAATCACTTTGCTCTACAGTAGAGATTAACACAACATTGTAAATCAACTATACTTCCATAAAATAAATTAAAAAGAAAAGAAAACAAACTTATGGTTACCAAAGGGGAAAGGGGGGAGGGAGGGATAAGTTAGGAGTTTCGGATTAACGTATACACACTACTATATATAAAATAGGTAAACAACAAGGACCTATTGTATAACATAGGGAACTATATTTAATATCTTATGATAACCTATAATGAAAAGAATCTGAGAAAGAATAGATATAGATGTATGTGTATAACCGCATCCATTTGCTGTACGCCTGAAAGTAACAAAACACTGTAAACCAACTCCTTCAATTAAAAAAAAGAAAAAAAAACCCGATATGCCAGTAGTGTGCAAAGCTCAGGCATGAAGATTGGGGGAGGGTGGAGCTATACCCAGAGAGCCAGGTTAAACAGCCATGGATTTCAGGTTCCCAGCCACTAGGCGGGGGGTTTTGGCGACTGGCAGCTTTGGGGAGGTATTGGCCAGAGGAAGGCAGGGTTGCATCCTTCTAGAGGCTTGGAAAGCTGATCATTTAATCCAGGCAGGGACTCAAGGGAACAAGGTGGAAGTTTCCAGCCTGGGGGTCAAAATCAGGCACCATTTTTGAGAACAAGGCGGAAGCACCTTTCTGGAACTGAGTCTGAGCTGGGCACCAGGAATCTGGAAGGGCAACCTGGGGCTGTGTTTTGAAAATAAGACAGAAGCCGAGTTCCCAGAGCCATCCCCGAAGGCCAGGGTCAGAAGACTGCAGGTGTAACTTGACGGTGATACCCACAGCTTTGGGTGGCCACTCCCCCAAATCATCCCCCTGAAGCCAGAGCTGCTCCACATTTCCCAGGGCTCAGGCCGAATCTGCAGTGGCCCCAATGTGGGTTCAGGCTGAGAATTAGGCCTGATAAAGAAGAATTTTTGAGGCAAAAATGTTAGGTTCTTATCCTTTCCTGTGTCACCTCTATGGAGGCTGACAGGACAGAGGACGCAGAAGCTAAGTGAAGGAGAGAATCTGGGCAAATTGTGAATTAAGGCAATATGTTAGCAGCTTGACAGAAAGATAGGTGAGGGGATAAGTGTGGTGGAGAAATTCAGGATAGCGTGTGGGTGTGCTGTCTGTAATGGAAACAGAAGTGCTTTTTGAGGATAACCAACGTTTTATACTCTGAAAACTATTTTTCATAGAATTTTTCTTGCCGAATTTTATTTTTCCTGTTTACTGAGACTCAGACCTTCTAACTCTTTACGAAGAAAAAAAAAGGTGCTGAGAAAAAGACAATAGCAAATTAAATTCATTCAGTAGTGTCTTTACTTGAGGTGGTCTGCTGTTAATAAAGCACAGGCTAGCAGCTCCTTATATGATTATTTTGCTTAAATTTTTCTCTCTCTAGGGTTTGGTCTACTCTGCTTTTATATACATTTTGGGTCTTATCTACTATTCAGATGATAGCACATTCACAAAGTATTGTTAATTTTGGAGCCATAAAACGTATACATTTCCTAATTGCTTTTTCTTGTTAAAGCCTGACATAGACTTTGACTGTAACGCACAAGGTCATTAAGAACTGAAGTAACTACAGTTGGCAGGCGCTTCCAGATGAGATGGGGATTATTGGAGGACTTCTTCAAACCCAAAGGCCAGTGATATGTATGGACTCAAGAAAAAATATAGTACTTCTTTTAGTTTTCATAAAATAAGCTTTAATCGTAATTTTATTTGTATTTACTTGTTTATTTACACGTATCTATTGGTCCTGTTCAAATGTGATTTTTCAAATTAAGGTATAGTTGATTTACAGTATCATGTTAGTTACAGGTATATAGCACAGAGATTCAGTTATACATACATATATATACATACACATATTCTTTTTCAGATTCTTTTCCCTTATTACAAAACATTGAGTATAGTTCCTTTTGCTATACAGTAGGTCCTTGTTGGTTATTTAAAAAATACAGTACTTCTATATGATCCGTAAAATTTAGTACAAATCAAGAATCAATAAAATATAGTCAGAGTTGAGTTAAAATTTAAAATAAGGCTCTGATGCACCAGAAATTCCCTTTCACATGTGTTGGACTTGCCGCCAAAATAAATATGTCCTGCAGCCAGCGAAACTATGCTTTCCTAAAATTTTGGTGATTCTGTATAAAATGAGTTCACCCATTCATTCATCAAGCATTTATTAAGCACTTTGTGCTGTGTACTAGGGACAGTGCTAATTCTGGGGAGGTAGTGGTGAGTAAAGACAGACCCATTCTTTCCCCCCACCGGGTACTGTCTTCAGTGTCCCAGAGGTTCCTTACCTTCCACGTGTTCAAAATTAAATGCCCTCTCTCCCCAGCTGGCTTCTCTTCTCTGTTTCCTGCCTCCGGTAATGATACTATAGCCCACGAATCACTAGAGCTGACACCTGGGTCTTATGTTTGAATCTGTCCTCTGTACTAACCACTTCCCCAATGCAGTTTTATTTTGTAAATATCTCTTGACTCCATCCCCTCTTCCCTGACCTCTCTGCCACTGTGGTAGTTCAGGGTTTATCCTCTGTTATATGGGCTCATTCAAGAACTTTCTGACAGGTTTCACTCTTATGAACTTGCCTCCCTGCAACGCCCTCCACCCTGCTGCCAACGGCTGTCATTATAAAACGTACATCTGGGCTTCCCTGGTTGCACAGTGGTTGAGAGTCCGCCTGCCGATGCAGGGGACACGGGTTCGTGCCCCGGTCCGGGAAGATCCCACATGCCGCGGAGCGGCTGGGCCCGTGAGCCATGGCCGCTGAGCCTGCGTGTCCGGAGCCTGTGCTCCGCAACAGGAGAGACCACAACAGTGAGAGGCCCGCGTACAGCAAAAAAAAAAAAAAAAAACCTTAAATCTGTTTGTGTAACTTCTCTTAGGTCGCTCCTCTCTGCCCGCCGCGCACACAAGAGCAAGTGGCCTAACGGCGCACTCACCACGTCTGCTGGAGCAGTGTCAGTGGAGGAAGCTCACAGAGAAGGCCAAGTAGTGGCTGGCAGATACTCTGCTGCCTTTCCATAATTACAAATGATGAGATCCTAGACTTTCTGGACTCCAGGAGAGGGACCCTTAAACTAGGCTGACATATTAGTCGTCTAACTAGGTGTGTGTGATTCAAAGACTGTGATGTTAAAGTATTAAGATACGGCAGAGCCTTGGCTTTGGTCTGGTTTATCAGCTCAGTGCTTGTGGGTGATGGAAAGCCCTCTGCAGTCATGATTGGCAGCTAGAGGACAAGCCTTGCAGACACAGGTGAGTGACATAGCTTGCCAGAAAAGGATTTATCAATCAGCTCATGGTTCGGCAAGAGCTAGCCTCTTCCCTGGCATGATGGGAGGGCAGGGATCCCGGTCTTGCTATTGGCCAGGATTGAAGGCCTTCAGCGCCTGACCCCTGCTGGTCTCCATGGAACTTTATCAGAGGCCACTTTTCTTTTCTGCACCACGGGGGATCAGTCTTGGTCAAGTTAACCCTGCCTGATTACCACCTACAGGATAAAGTTCAAACTTCATACGGGGCACACAGGCCTTCAATATCTGAACTCTCGGAGAATATAAAATAATATAAGCTTAGTAATAGCCATCCACCTTCTTTCTTCTGCTTCTCATTACTTTATACAGTTGATCCTTAAACAACATGGGTTTAAGGATGGGTCCACTTATACGCAGATTTTTTCCAGAGGTAAGTACTAAAGCACTGTCCCATCTGCCGTGGGTTGAATCATGGGTTCAGAACCATGAATACAGAGGAACGAGTATAAGAAGGGCTGATTATAAGTTAACAGGAGAATTTTTTTTTTTTTTTTTTTTTTTTTTTTTTTTTGGTGGTACGCAGGCCTCTCACTGCCGTGGCCTCTCCCGTTGCGGAGCACAGGCTCCGGACGCACAGACCCAGCGGCCACGGCTCACGGGCCCAGCCGCTCCGCGGCATGTGGGATCCTTCCAGACCGGGGCACGAACCCGTGTCCCCCGCATCGGCAGGCGGACTCCCAACCACTGCGCCACCAGGGAAGCCCAACAGGAGAATTTTTGACTGTGCGGAGAGTCGGGGTCCCTCATCCCCCCACTGTTCAAAGGTCAACTGTACTCTGTAATTACCACATGACTTGCATTTCCCCCAAAAAGTTGTGCTTTTTTTATTCCCTCTGCCCGGAATATTCTTCCTTTCCTCGTCTGATGCATTCTTATTTTTCAATATCCAGCTAAAGCATCTTCATGTCTCTATAACCGTCCCAGTTCCCTCTCCCAAATCTCCATTGCCTGCCATATCAACTAAAAATCTGTCCCCTGCCCCCCCACCCCACCCAAATTTGTGTATATATCTGTCACCATACTATCGAATAGCAGTGATTTGTTCACGTGCTTTCTGCGCGCCAGACTGTGAGCTCCTTGAAGGCAGCACCTAGACAGGGCCTGGCGCATAGCATAGCAGGTGGTAAATGAAAACGAGCTGAATGAACAATAGAATGGATAGCTATTCTTCCAAAGCCTTTGCAACCACATGACAGCAGCCTCCTTCTTTTGGAAGGAGATGCTGCCTGTGCTAGAAGGACCCAAGATCATTCCCATGAAGGCTACAGCACTGGGAGAAGGAAAGGGTGTGGGATGGTGTGTCTGAGACCACCTTCTTAGTGTTCAGAACTTCATCCTGGTCTCGAGATGAAATGATCATACAGTTTTAAAGTGAGCCACTGTATTGGTGCCGGACATGTATGTAGTTGTTATTTTGGTTTTGTTTGTTTTGCTATTATTATTAATCACTTTTCAAACACATTCTTCTTGAGAAATTGTTACCGGGTATTGCTGAAGGACATTTTGATGTTTGTGAAGATCGTTTCTCTCTCTTTATCTCTAGTCCTTATTTTCCACCATTGCCTCTGCCATCCTCTTCCAGATGACAGTGGCCTCTTGCCTAGAATTTTACGGTAGTCTCTTGTTGGCCTTCTTGTATCTAATCTGGCCTCCTCACCGGTCTGTTTCCACATTGCAGCCTGAGTTATTGTTTTAGAATGCAGATCAGATTATGCCATCACATTGCTTAAAATCCTTGATTAGCTTCCCATTGATTTCAGGATAAGACAGCCTTCTTAGGCCCACAAGAAGACCCTGGTCCGGTCCCTGCCTGGGGCTCCAGCATCAGTTTCCATAGTGTTCCCTTTCACCCTTTACACTGCTTTCAGTTCCTCATAAACACTAAGCTCTGTCTTTCTATAGAGCTTCTTGACTCTCTCCCTTTCCCCGGGAGACTCTTGTCTCCTCTTTTCTAGTTCACTTATGTTAATACCTTGGATCCTGTTTGAGTATCATTTCCTCTCAGATTAAGTAATCAACCACAGAATGATTATAACACAATAAAGTCTCTCCCTTGGTATGTCTGAAATAGCTGTGAGAGTATATAAGGAGATTTCCACTCTGTTTTTCTTATGGAAATGGATGAATACTTACTCAGTTGCTAACTTTTATTGATATGACCCAAGTTGTTAGGGCACACTGGGGTCAGTGAACCTGGTACAGTTTTTCTGGTGAGAAATTTTGCAGTGCATATCAAAAGCCTTAAATATGTGCTTCTTATCTGACCCAGCGATTCCACATCTAAGGATTTACCTTAAAATAACTGATCAGGTTCTCAAGGTTGTATGTATCAGGTCAGTAACAGCATGAGGAATTCTGCGTGGAATGGGTTAGGGATGGAGTCTTGCTGAAAGTGGTCTTGAAGAGGCTCTTGCACGGAACTTTACATAAAATTAAGCCAACCTGATTGTTTATACCAAAGGAGAAAATAGAGTGGGCTCATCCCTCCCTCCCTCCCCATCCACCTTCCTGGATTTGCCACAATCCAAAGATGTTTGTAACAGTGTTGTTTATCATAGTGAAAAATTGGGAACCACCTAAAATATTCACAGTAAGGAATCGATTAAAGTATGAGCCACCTATCCAGTCAAATAGAATGAGGGTATTAAAACAACGGTGGAAAGATGCGCATCATATCTTGTTAAATAAACATGCATGTTGCAACAGCAAGGATAAGATGATCCCATTTTGGTTAGAAAACAAACAACTGTTTAGGATGAGACTATCTGAATATGACTTAATATTATTTTAAACTGATATTAGGGAGACTTTTCAAAAAACCTTTGATCTGTTCTTTGTCTCTTTGAATCCTGAATTTTTCACAAACTGCCTTCTAAAAGGACCTCTTTCTTTAGGTCTTGGAAAGGGAAGGAGAGTCTTCCCCAGTCTTTGGCTAAAACTTCCCTAAAACATGCATTTTCCTATATCTTTCTGGATAATTGAAGATTCACACTCATCTCTTACCTCCTACTCTTTGGGGTTTTTTTAAGATTATATAAATATATCTTTTAAATTTATGTATAAATATATCTTTAAATTTATGTATTTATTAATTTTGGTTGCGATGGGTCTTCATTACTGCGCACGGGCTTTCTCTAGTTGTGGCGAACAGGGTCTACTGCTTCATTGCAGTGCGTGGGCTTCTCATTGTAGTGGCTTCTCTTGTTGCAGAGCACGGGCTCTAGGTGTGTGGGCTTCAGTAGTTGCAGCACACGGGTTCAGAAGTTGTGGCACACGAGCTTAGTTGCTCCGCGGCATGTGGGATCCTCCCAGACCAGGGCTCGAACCCGTGTCCCCTGCATTGGCAGGTGGATTCCCAACCACTGCACCACCAGGGAAGTCCCTAACCTCCTACCCTTTGAATAAATATAAGTCTGCTAGGGCCCTGCCTGGGTTCTAGAGGAGAAAATGCTATCAGCAAGCCAAACCTGGCCCTCAAATGTCTTTTGTTTGGCTTTTACTGTTTAAAGAAAAAAGTCATCTGAACTATATTGCCAACATTAAAAACTAGATCTCATATAAAAATCTGGATTTTTAGTATTGCTTAGAAAAAAAAAATCAGTATATCTGGCAGCAGTGGGTCCCAGTGCTCATAACAGGGTATGGATCAGTTCCTGCTCTTTTTGGTTTGGTCAGGTGGCCTCTGTTTACCATAGTTCTTAGCACTCCCTGTTGTCTTCCCTCCACTCTGCTTGTGCTTCCTGCCTGGATTCTGTAGGCATTTGATTTTGTAACTCTTGTGTGCTAGACTCTTTTAGCTCAGCTGAGTATCCTTAACCTCTATACCAGTAGTCTGGAAAAGTTAACAGATTTGCTTTATTGGCTTATATTCCTAGCATCTCTGGGTAAGTCAGTCAATGAATGAATGAAAACTTTTATGTACTTATCGCGTTCAGTATATAATGTCTGAGGACATTAGGAGTTACAAGACATGCTTTATACTCTGGGGCAGCTTATTCTCTGTTTGTGGAGGATGAGTATATACACAAAATGGAGGCTAGCAATTGGTGCGAAATGCTAAGTGTCTAGAGTGTTTGGTTAGAGGGAGTGACGGTCGGCACTGTAGCTCTTTGCTGGCAGTGGGCAGGATTGTGGATGACGATCCCAGAAGATGAGATTGGTCAGGGAAAGTTCTAAGGAAGGAAGACCTTAGGTTGTATCTGAGGGTTGGTAGGATCTGGTGGGTCACAGACTTTATGGTGCACATGAATTGTGTAGGAGAACTTTAGCTTTTCGTGCTCTACTCAGAGATTGTGATTCAAGAGGGCAGAAGTGGGACCAAGAGTACTCATCTTTAATATGCATATCAGGGTGATTCTGATATACGTGGGTCACACTGAAAAAAGGGGAGAAGATGGTAGGGTGAAATAAGTAGAAGTAGGGGTGTGAGTGGGGACTGTAGAGGCTATAAAATTTAACTGATTGGAGGTTTGTATGCCGGTGCCCTGGGAGATGATGAAGGGAGCAATGCTGGGAAGAAAGGGGTGCTCTGGAAACAACTTCTTTTCCTTTTTTTTCTCACAAGAAAGGATGACAGATAATTTATTATAAAGTTGGGGGGAGGTGGGAAGCCTCAGGAACCAGTTAATCTCAAAAAGAATATTCTCTGATTTCTGCATTAAAAAATTTTATTTTTTAAATTGGAGTATAGATGATTTACAATGTTGTGTTAGTTTCTGAGTACAGCAGCGTGAATCAGTTATATATATACATACATCCACTCTTTTTTAGATTCTGTTCCCATATAGGTCGTTACACAGCACTGAGTAGAGTTCCCTGTGCTATACAGTAGGTTCTTACTGGTTATCTGTTTTATATATAGTAGTGTGTGTATGTCAATCCCAATCTCCAAATGTATCCCTCCCCCGTGATTTCTTCACTTTTTAATGGAATAGTTATATGTGGGACAGTACTGGGTTTGCTTTCTTTAAACTTAATAATTAATTTAATAGTTAATTAGCAGGCACTTGATCCGGTTCTGCTAGTTCAGGTACTCAATCAGTTAAATTGGATTAACAGTTTAACAATCTGCTCCATTACTGAGTAATTGCACACTATTTATAATTGAAAACAAAACAGATGTCTTAATTCCCACCACATTTTAGTGGGATAAACATAGAGCCAGGGGGTCAGGCTTTTTGCCCCAATATGTTGTATAGTGACGGTGTATGATTGGTTGTCACTCAGTAAATACTTGCCAAATGTCCTTAGCTGAAATGTGTTCGATGTTTGTGGTTCTTCATTTCTGGGAAAAAAGAAGGGAATTTGATTAGGTTAGTAGTTTTCTACACCATCAAATTCCTTGGGGTGTCTCGGTGTCACTTTCAGGAATGAGAGAGACCAAGAGGTCGGGGAGGGGAGGGCGCCCACTTTGACCTCAAACAACATCTTCTCTTTTGTTTTCCTATTTTTGTTTCTTTTTATGGTTTTTTTCTGCATACAGCCTTGTTCAAAAAACAAGAGACTTCCATTTCCAAGCACGCAGAATAACGACGTCAACAGTAATAAGTTTAAAAGTCTCTGACGTATTGAAGAAATGATTTGATTCAATTCCACATATACTTACAAGCCACCGTGCACAGCTTTAATACCTAATTCTCATGACTCATTGAGTATAAATGAATCCTAACGTTCCTCTGATCTGCTTCAGTTTTTGAGCATTTCCTTGAATTTGTATGGGATCTTATTGGACACAATACCTGCAGACACTTCGTAAATCTTAAGAGCGAAAAACAATTTGGTTGGTGGATAATTGAGTAGGGAAGGGGGGAGGGGAAGAGGCACTGTAGCAGCCTCAACAAAAATATAGGAAGACAAGAAATTTAGGTTGTATTGGAGGCCAACCGTTGTAAACAAAATGGTGTGGAGAGAATATTGGGTGTGAGCATAGATGATGTGGTTTGAGAAAAGGATGAGCAGAGAGTTTGGGGTGTTGGTGGGTCCTGAGTGCCTCTGTGAAGATCTCAAACGTTTTTGTCGGCAGACAACATAGTACATTTTGTACTTTTCTGGAAGGGGGGTGACTTGCATTAGCCTTTGTTTGTTTATTTAATGATTTATTGAGGGATAATTGATACATGTATTTAATGAGCATTATTCGATGCACTCGGACATACTGCAAACACCTGTGATACCATCACCTTTGTCTTAGAAGAATAACTAGTATATGAGAGTGAAGGAGGGATGGGGGATAAGAACTAGAAGCCGGCTAATAGTAACCAGCCATTGTAAAAATATTTACAATGAAAGTGGAAAGAGAAAAAGCATAGAAGAGCTTTTGAAGAGGTAGATGTTAGGGTGATATTGAGAGATGAGCAAACATGACTCCAAGGTTTCTAGGCTTGTTGCTGAGAAAATCTGGGTCCATTAAAAATAAAAATAACAGTTACTGATCACTTAGCTTGTGCCAGACAGAACTCATTTAATCCTCACAACAGCTGTACAAGGTGGATACCATTATGACGAGTGAGAAGAGTAAGGCACCGAGGTTAAGTAACTTGCCGGCGGTTATGGAAGAAACGTTAAGCCAGGACTCAGGTGCAGGCAGGCAGGCTCTAGGGTAAGGCTCATCAGCCGGAAGAGGAACTGTGCATATTTGCAGAAAAAGAATCCTTCGGTGGTTTTTCCACCTTGGGAGCTGAGAAGACAAAGTCTCGCCATGACATGACGTATAGTTTCTGCTGCTGCGGCTGCCACTTTCTGCTTCACTACTAAGAATCACTGGCCATTACCTTTGCAACGTGCATGCCCTTCATATTTCCTTTCCTTTCCACCATAAAAAGCCCCCCAGTTTTGAGAATTTTTGAAATGTGGTCAACCTCTGGCTTAAAGCACAGGCTCAGCCTTCCTACGGCTTTATTTATTTTTTAAAAATATTTTATTTATTATTTATTAATTTAGGCTGCGCCAGGTCTTAGTTGCAGCATGCGGGATCTAGCTCCCCGAGCAGGGATCAAACCCAGGCGCCCTGCATTGGGAGCTCGGAGTCTTACCCACTGGACCACCAGGGAAGTCCCCCTTATAGCTTTAGCATCCATGGGTCAGAAACAAAATCAGTAACTAACTTCAGTTAACCAGGAATTGAATATGAAATATTCAGTAAATCTGATGAATGGTCATCTTGTTACTGACAGCAAGTTTGTGTGCCTGACACACAGTGAGGCCAAACAAAGTGAAACGTTGGTGCTTGGAACAGAAAAAGGTTTATTGCAGGGCCATGTAAGGGGACGGGTGGCTCGTGCCCAAAAAACGTGAACTCCTCAAAGGGTTTCAGCAAAGCACTTTTTTTTTAAACATCTCTATTGGAGTATAATTGCTTTACCATGATGTGTTAGTTTCTGCTGTATAACAAAGTGAATCAGCTATACATATACATATATCCCCATATCTCCTCCCTCTTGCATCTCCCTCCCTCCCACCCTCCCTAGCCCACCCCTCTAGGTGGTCACCAAGCACCGAGCTGATCTCCCTGTGCTATGCGGCTACTTCCCACTAGCTAGCTATTTTACATTTGGTAGTGTATATATGACCATTGCCACTCTCTCACTTTGTCTCAGCTTCCCTTTCCCCGTCCCCGTGTCCTCAACTCCATTCTCTAGTAGGTCTGCGTCTTTATTCCCATCCTAGGTTCTTCATGACCATTTTTTTTTTTTAGATTCCATATATATGTGTTAGCATATGGTGTTTGTTTTTCTCTTTCTGACTTACTTCACTCTGTATGACAGACTCTAGGTCCATCCACCTCACTACAAATAACTCAATTTCGTTTCTTTTTATGGCTGAGGTGAGTGAGAGGCTTGGTTAGTTGTTGCAGACTTCTTGGGGTCGGAATCCTTTGTTCTTGCAGCTGTCCGCATAGGTCATGATGTTCTTGCCAACTTCCAACAAGATAAAAATTATTCTCTGTTCTGCATCTTTTTATCTCTGTATGAATGGACTCTTAAAGATTAGAGCCCTGAGAATAGGCCATCCTGTATATTTCAGGCTATAGGCAACATTCTTTTACAAAAGGTGCAGAGTCAGCATGACTAAGCACAGGAAAAGGAACAGATCTAATAAGGAGTCAGATTTGTTCTTACAGTCTGAACTGATGTTTTATTTTTGGCTTCCAAAAGTTATGTCCAGAATAATAGATATGTGAAAAATATATAATATTCCTTGGAATGCTTAAGTGTTTTTTTTTTATAATGGATTGAGTCAGAAAGTTGAATAGGGAAACAGTACCCAATATATAAATATTCACATCATTCAATTTCCAGAGATGCGTCCTATGTAGAAAGACTATTAATACTGAACTAATCTTTTTTAAAATCATAATTTTATTAGTGGAATGGGGAATACGGATTTAACAACAACTTTCTGGAAATTCATTTTGTATAATTGAAGAACAGTTAACCTTTTTTGAGTGGTAGGGATGTGCAAATATTCTGTAATTAGTATTTATAAATATATATCCCCAGGTAAAGTTTTGGGTAATATCTTTTTAAAGGGTTCAATAATTAAATATCTGTAATGAGAAGCATTTGTCTCTGAAATAAATTAATTGCTAGATATTTTCATCATAAAAATGCTTAAACATGCAAAATAAGAAAGCATCTGAAATTTTAATTTGGACTTCCAGTGGGGCTGGTTAAATAACCAAAAAAGCAACTATTGAAAAAAGCTTATTTACTGGAAAGGACCAAAGCTGCTTTTGATCCAGCTGTGTCTTGTCATTATTTTGCCTGTTTTGTTGGGTGCCATACTTACTAGGAACTTGCTTGTGGGAACTTGCCAGTCTTTAGTTGAAATAATAAAGTGGGATACAGAAATAAAGAGATGTGCATCTGAAGAATATGGTTGAAGGGCTGGGGGCATCATTGATTCACTGGTTAGAATGTAATTAGGTCCTTGAGCAGGGCAGTGCAACTAAATAGTCCAGGACGGCATAATTAGATGGGTGGCTGAATGGTGTAATTACATTCAGAAGAGGGGTGCTGTAATTAGATGTGAGGCGGAGGGGGGGTGTATTTAGATGCCTAGGTTGAGGATACAATTAACATATGGGCGAGAAATTAAATTATGTGTGTGGGTGAAGCATAATTATGTGTGGGAGTCCATGCGGATACATGGGTGAGGGTACATAGAAATGAATGGGTTAGATGCAATTAGATGTGTGAGCTCATGTTCTTATGGACAAAAACTTGATATTTTCATCAATAAGGGCGAGCATATGTTTTGACTTCATCACTAATGGCAACTGGCATAGAGTGACAGCCTTTCAGGCCTATCTAAAGGGTTGCAAATCAAAATCCCTGCTTTTCTGTTAGGACTTGAGACCCACATCTAACATTGACATTGATTCCTCTTCTTATTCATGGCACTTGGTGGTGTTCTAAGTACTGAAAGGTTTGGTAATTTTTCTAGCTTGAAAACTGCATGACAAGGAAGACTTACTCCTCCTTCCTATAAAAGAGAAGTCTGGAGGGAGTAGCAGAGCAAGACAAAGATTTTTCCTTTGAATTGTGAAGCGTGAAAATAGAATTGCCAACTCTTCCAGCTTAAAGTATCAGCATAAAGTTACATGTGTAACAAAACCAGCAAAACTTAGCTTGACAGACTCACTTTTTTTTTAGTTTATGAAACCATGTTTATTCAGCAATATTTATGGCATTTCTCCCCTTCCTCCCAAGTATAAAATTAGGAAGGCGAGGAATGTAGTTTATGGGTACAGTGGAAACAGAATGATAGAAAGGAGCTAGAGGAAGAAGAATCTAGAACAAGTTAGGTCCAAAAATCACCCAGTGCATCTGAGAAACATATTGAATTAGTGAAGTATGGTGAGAGTTGTAATAATCTGATATGTCCTGTATTAAATTTAAAACAATGGAGTCTTTTGTTACCATCTTCAGAAGCAGGAGAGCATTTTAAAATACAAATTCATTGCTTACAGAAATTCTTGATCTTAAAGTTATTTAATTGGCCACTAGTCTGCATCTGATTCAGTCTGTTAGTTCTCCTAATTCTGGACACCTTAGAGCCTCCTCTCATCTGTTTGGGGCTTAGGTTGTATCTGGTGGAGCTTCACCGTGGATAGAATCCAAGTGGGTCGCTTCCAGGATTTCAAACTTTTTGGCTTCCTGGTGCTCCCAAGAAACCTAGATTTAAGGTGAGTTATTTTTATTACCTGGATGTAGGGACATTACCGCCTTCTCCCTCATCTCCAGTTTTGTCCTACAGTGATTCTGCAGAACATTTTTTATTCTTTGGTTCTGATGCTAAGTTTTTACATTGTTAGACATGCCTAAAAGATACCCTCTCTCTCCAAGAATATTGGAACTTCGTTTTTTCAGGCAAGGCTTTATTGGGGCCCCTGCTGCAGCAGGGTGGGGAGTGAGAACAAACAACAGGTTCCCTTGCTTGCTTGCTTCCCCAAGGCGGGGCGAGCTTGTTCCTTACATGGGGCGAGGGTAGGGGTGTGTCCAGGGGTTGGGCCGGAGTGGTGGCTTCGGTGGTCTGCCCACCCCTTTGTGGTGCTTTGTTCAGGGCGCATGCGCACTACTCTGCTTGTGCTCCAGGCTCTTCAGGAGTGGCAGTTGCGTTTCTTGGTCTCTTTTTTGTCCATAATTTTGCCCCAACGGGGCGTGTACACAGTTATTTTTAGTCCCATACAGTTTCTTTGTATTTTGTTGCTGGAGGAGAGGTGTGTCCAGGTACAAGCTCTGCAGCACTGCAGCAACGGGTCCCAGGTCCCAGCTTGTTTCATTCCCCCCTGAGAGACTTTACACCCTTGTTCTTTTTTTTTTTTTTTTTTTTTTTTGCGGTACGTGGGCCCCCCACTGCTGTGGCCTCTCCCGTTGTGGAGCACAGGCTCCAGACGCGCAGGCTCAGCGGCCATGGCTCACCGGCCCAGCCGCTCCGCGGCATGTGGGATCTTCCCGGACCGGGGCACGAACCCGTGTCCCCTGCATCTGCAGGCGGACTCTCAACCACTGCGCCACCAGGCAAGCCCTACACCCTTATTCTTAAGGGGTAAAGGGCCGAAAGTCTCTTCTTCTGAAACGTCCTCCTGCTGGACAGGGGCCGCAGACCCTAGCCAGAGGTGTAGCACTCCCTTGCTGACTTATGCACTTCTAATTTGTGATCAGAGGTGCTGTTACTAAAATGTTGTGTATTCCTGTGAAAATAGTTACCACAACTTTGTTTAATCCAGTTCTTTATTTACTAAATGGTTCGCACGTTTCTTTTTTCCCCACACCTGTCCTTCCTCCCTCCCTGCAAGGCCAGCCCAAACTCTTAAGAATTAGAGATTGACGGTGGTTAACTCAATCGCTCATAGAGGTAGTGTAACTATCATTGAGGACATCTAGTTATGTCTATGTGATGGAAGATGAGTAGGTGATCAAGGTCACTGGGTCTTACTACTTTGTTGTCTTGTGTGGATTGCCCATGAAGAGGAAAAGGAAGTGAGGTGTTTGGCTTTGGAAATGACTTGGTAAATAGGTCTTTATTCACTTAATTATGAGAGCCATTCTGGGACGCTTTGGAGCTATTTACATAAGACAGAAAGAACAGGGTTTAAGTTCTTCAGTTTTTAATAGCCTTCTTCAAGGCATATTCTCAGCCAGGAATATTTTCACAGTTGGCATTTGTAGTTTGTTTCTGAAAAAGTCTTCCAACCTGTAACAAGTCTTTTCACTTTCATTCGTTCCATAAAACATCAAAGACTCTAATTTTTGTCTTTTTTTCCTCAATCTTCCTAAGATGATCTATTAGGCCGAAATCTCAACTACCTTTCTTATGCCTAAAAACTTCAGATCTCAGGTCCCAGTGTCAGTTCCTCAGAGAGATTTTTCCTAACCTTATAGCATTCTGTACTTTCCTATTTGTTAAACTCTGTTTTTCCTGCTTCCAGGAGCAGAGTATCCGTCTATTTTGTTCACCAGTACCTTTCCAGCATCCACAGCAGCTCCTGGCGCATATCAGGGCTCAACAAATAATTGTTGAATGAAAAGGGAAGTCAGGCATCAGGGCTATTTAAGAAGAGGCACAGACAGTGCAGGCTGTGGACCATAATAAGGGTAAGGGTGTCTCAGAAGCAAGATTCTGAATGGCTTCGTTAATCGGCTCATGTTTAGAGAGTGGTGGGTCTCATGTTTGTTCTTAAAGTTTGGAGATTATATATCCATTATGGCAGAAGACCTAAATAGACATTTCTCCAGAGAAGACATACAGATGGCCAAGAGGCACATGAAAAGATGTTCAACATCGCTAATTACAGTAAGTCCCCTATGAACGAGTTCCATTCTGAGAGCTCGTTCGTAAGTCCAATTTGTTCGTAAGTCCAATAAAGTTAGCCTAGGTACCCAACTAACACAATCGGCTAAGTAGTACTCTACTATAATAGGTTTATAATACTTTTCACACAAGTAATACATAAAAAACAAACACGAAAAATAAAACATTTTTAATCTTACAGTACCGTACCTTGAAAAGTACAGTAGTACAGAACAATAGCTGGTATACGGGCTGGCATCGAGTGAACAGGCAAGAAGCGTTACTGACTGGAGGAGCCAGAGGAGGTGGGAGATGGTAGAGCTGAAGGATCGTCAGCAACAGGAGACGGAGGGCAGGCTGCACTTTCACTCACACCTGACGTTGATGACACAGGGTCTGGTTCCTTGCTGGATTCAATTCTATCTACCCTCTTGAAAAAACGATCTAGTGATGTCTGGGTAGTAACTGTTTTTTTCTCATCATAGATGACACGGTAGCACCGGATTGCATTCTGAACGGCTGCTGCAACCTTCATGTACCATTCTATGTTCCAGTCCTGTGCTTCAAATACTAACAGTGCCTCCTCAAATAAAGAAAATCCCCTTGCCATTTCCTGCATCATGAATCTCTTCGGTTCTTCAGTTACTTCTTCTTCCTCTTGTCACTCTACTCTCTCAATTATTTTCACTTCTGTTTCCATCGTTATCTCTTGGTGCTTCTTAGCAGCACCAGCTACATCACCGCTGCTTTTACGCTTGCTGCCAGACATCCTGGGCTTGAAATAAAGGTACTGTACTATTGTACTCTATACAGTACAATACAGTAAAGTACACAAAAGCACAACCACTTGTAAAGGATGCACGTACGTGACAATGTACACCAGACACGTGAACTAACTTATGTGATTGGACGTGCGAACACGTGTTCGCATCTTTGAAAGTTCACAATTTGAAGGTTCGTATGTAGGGGACTTACTGTATTAGAGAAAGGCAAATCAAAACTACAGTGAGGTATCACCTCACACCAGTCAGAATGGCCATCATAAAAAAGTCTACAAATAACAAATGCTGGAGAGGGTGTGGAGAAAAGGGAACCCTCCTACACTGTTGGTGGGAATGTAAATTGGTGCAGCCACTATGGAAAACAGTATGGACGTTCCTCAAAAAACTAAAAATAGAGTTGCCATATGATCCAGCAATCCCACTCTTGGGCATATATTCAGACAAAACTTAAAAAAGATACATTCAGCCCTATATTCATAGCAGCACTATTCACAATAGCCAAGATATGGAAACAACCTAAATGTCCATTAACAGTTGAATAGGTAAAGAAGATGTGGTGTATATATAGAATGGAATACCACTCGGCCATAAAAAAGAATGAAATAATGCCATTTGCAGCAACATGGATGGACCTAGAGAATTATCATACTGAGAGAAGTAAGTCAGACAAAGACACATACATGGTATCACTTTATGTGGAATCTAAAATATGACACAAATGAACTTATCTACGAAACAGAAACAGACTCATGGGCATCATCAGAAAATCTACAAACAACAAGTGCTGGAGAGGGTGTGGAGAAAAGGGAACCCTGTGGCACTACTGGTGGGAATATAAATTGATACAGCCACTATGGAGAACAGTATGGAGGTTCCTTAAAAAACTAAAAATAGAATTACCATATGACCCAGCTGTCCCACTACTGGGCATATACCCAGAGAAAACCATAATTCAAAAACACACATGCACCCCAATGTTCATTGCAGCACTGTTTACAATAGCCAGGTGATGGAAGCAACCTAAATGCCCATTGACAGATGAATGGATAAAGAAGTTGTGGTACATATATACAATGGAATATTACTCAGCCATAAGAAGGAACGAAACTGGGTCATTTGTAGAGACGTGGATGGACCTAGACTCTGTCATACAGAGTGAAGTAAGTCAGAAAGAGAAAAACAAATATCGTATATTAACGCATATATGTAGAATTTAGAAAAATGGTAGAGATGAACCGGTTTGCAGGGCAGGAATAGAGACACAGATGTAGAGAACAAACGTATGGACACCAAGGGGGGAAAGCAGGGCGGGGTGGTGGTGGTGTGATGAATTGGGAGATTGGAATTGACATACATACACTAATATGTATAAAATGGATAACTAATAAGAGCCTCCTTATAAAAAAAATAAAATTCAAAACAAAAGCAGAAACAGACTCACAGACATAGAGAACAGACTTGCGGTTGCCAAGGGGGAAGGGGGTGGGAAAGGGTGGATTGGGAGTTTGGGATTAGCAGATGCAAACTATTATATACAGAATGAATAAAGAACAAAGCCCTACTGTATAGCATAGGGAACTATATTCAGTATCCCATGGTAAACCACAATGGAAAATAATATAAAAAAAGAATGTATATATGTGTATAACTGAATCACTTTGCTGTACACCGAAATTAACACAATATTGTAAATCAACTCTATGTCAATAAATTTTAAAAATAAATAAACGAATAATATATCCATTATGACATTAAGAAAATGCCTTTAGGTCAGACACTACTTAAGATAGATTGGATGCTCAATAGAAATCTGCAAATTAAATAATTATTGAACAAATTGTTGATTATCTGATCTGTTCTTATTTTGCATATAGAACAGTGAGCAAAAAAGATATGATACTTGGATTGATTCATGTAAAAATGTGCATTTAAAAACTCACTGATCAGAGTAGTAGATATACCCTCTAAGGGCCAATGATTAGAAAATATTTTGCTCAAAATCTATGTAAACCTTTGAAATTGCAATTATCTCACACAAAGGTAAACTATATGTAACAGTAGTGCTTTAGCAATGTAATGATAATTTTTCCCCAGATAATTTAATTCTTTTAGTATTTAATAATGTACTAGTCTCATATATTTATATGGGACTTCAGAGTGTTCTGATAATGTTCAACACAGCTGATTTTAATTCTCATAATCATACTGGGAGACAGATGGGATAGTTATTATCATGCCTGACTTCCAGTGAGGCACTGAGAGTTTGCAGGGCCTGGTAAACCATAATCTGAATCCAGATGGTTAATATAATAGAGTCATTAAGAAGATGGCCATTAATAGATGGAACAATGATAGGTGAAAAAACTTGGACGATGATTTATAAGGTGAATTGGTGGTCAAGCAATATTTTGAGACCGTGGCTGTAGTCAATCTGCCTAATCCATCCTTTCATTTAGACTAGTATTTTTTAAGGTTAGCAGGAAGAGTGTTATAGTATAGTACTATATTCTAAGACCCAGCAGATATTTTCTTACATGGGTGCAAGGAGATACCTTTGAAAAGAAAGTATGCAGTTAGTGCCTTAATAAAAATACTCCTTGACAGAATCATAATATTTCTGTGGAAATGGATGACCAAAATTCTTTCTATGTAATATACACCAAAAGGAGGACGCCTTGTTCACGGATCATTCTGGTAAGCATCGACCATTGCCAAATTAAAATATTTTGTGCCTAGAATAGAATAATGATAGTATTATCTCAATTAGTTAAAAAAATTCCGCAGTATTTTCTCAGTTAAGTTTTTTCTCTGTAAAACTTTGGTGAGCTCCTTTGTTCACTGGCATATTACCAATGCCCAGAAGAATGCACCCAGATACCAGAGAAACAGTTATTGAAATGAAGTTGCTTGTGTGAGGGCTAGCATTGACCAAATGAAGAGGAAATAAGCAAATATTACCAGCCCAAAGTCAGAAATGGCTTCCCCCTCAACTGGGCTTTTGTTCAGAGGCTTAAAAAAGTGTAATGGTGTGTGTGTGTGTGTGTGTGTGTGTGTGTGTGTGTGTGTGTATAAAACATATACATATATGTTGTATATGACATATATGTATATATAATGTAAGAACAGGTAAATACCATATAAAGTAGGTAAATTTTCTGCTAATTAAATTATTCCAGTTGTTAAGATAGAGTGTGATAAATCACTATTTTACCATGTTTCTCCCAAACGCATGGAATCTAAGGATTTTGTGGCTTGAACAAATCAGTGGACTCTGCTAGAAGGAGGAAAGAGATGAAAGAAGAGGGGAAGGATAATGGGAGGACCACCATGCTAGTGGCTCAGTGAGATGCTCTGGGTACATCATCTCATATAATCTCATATAGTCCTGGGCAGCATTATCCCGCTTTAGAGACAGGAAGTGGAACGCCCACGGGTCCCACAATCTGGAGGTAGTATTTGTACCCAGGTTTATGCTGCTACTGCTCCTGCCACTTCCCAGCTCTGCTTGTTCTGTGCCCAGATTCTTGCTTGGAAAACTGGTATTGTCAGTCGATGTGGTCCAGGGACTTTTCCTTTAACAACAATGAGCGGGGGTTAAGTTGGCTTTTACAAAGCAAACTAAATATTAGTAGAGCATGAGTGAGCCCACACTTCTGACATAAACTGTATACAGATAGTCGTATAACTCACTGAACTCAGATCAGGCTTCCATCCTCACTCCTGAAACAGGTCTGTCCTGAGGAAGGTTACCAGTGACCTCCATGCTGCAAAATCCCGTGGCAATTTTCCGCACTTATCTTACACAATCTATCAATAGCATTTGCTGCAATTTTTCACCATCCTTCTTGAGTATCTTGAGATATTTTTTTTTTAAACTTTGCTTGCAAGATACTCTACTTTCCTGTTTTTCTCTCCCATTCCATTGGTCACTCCTTCTGTCTCCTTTACCGATTTCTCATCAGTCTCCTGACTTCTTGTTAGAACCTCCCAGGATTCAGTTCTTAGACCTCCTCTCTTTCCTGTCTGCACTCATTCACCAGCTAGTCCCCTGGTTTTAAATACCTCCTATATGCTGATCACCTCCATCTTTCTGTCTCCAGGAGAGACCAGTTCCCCGACTGTACTCTCATATATTCAGCTGCCTGCTTGACATTGCCACTTAAATGTCTAATGGGGATCTCACACTTGACATATTTAAAATTGAACTCCAAATTATCCCCCCCCCACCAAAACCTGCTTCTCTGTCATCTTCCATGTCTCAGTAAATGGCAAGTCCGTCTTCACAGTTGTCCAAGCCCCAGACTTTGGCATCGTTCTTGATTCCTCTCTTTTTCTCTTATCCTATTTCCATTGCATCAGCAAATCCGGTCAGCTCTTCCTCCAAAACATCTCCAGAATCTGATTACTTCTGACCACCCCCACTGCTCTCACTCTAGCCCAGGCCACCAAAATCTCTAGTCTGCTGTTTCAGGAGACTGGTCTCTTTCTTTCTGTGCATGACATCTTACAGCCTATTCACACAGCAGCAGAGTGATTGTTCCAAAACATGTTATAGCATCACTCCTTTGCTCACCCTACTCCTACCTAATCTCCCCTCCTCCTCTGTCCCTTGCTTACTCATCTCCAGACACACTGGGCTCTTTCCTCTTCATTTCACACCCCAGGAGTGTCCCCTCCCGGTGGTTCCCACAGGTACCTGTAAGGTTCACTACCCCCTGTCCTTCAGGGATTTGCTTCCATGTCTCCTGACCACCCTATTTCAATGGCAAGTCCTCTTCAAAAGTATTTCCTCATCTTCTCATGCCAATGATTTTCTTTCTCTCCACAGCCCATGTCACCATCTGATACTCTGTTTATTTACTCATTTGTCTTATTTATCATCCATTTCCCCGCTAGGATGTAAGCTCCTTGTGAACAGGGATTATTATGTCCCTGTCACCCAGGACAGTGCCTGGGACATAGTAGGTGTTTAATAAATACTCGTGGAATAAAAGACCAGCTAATTTGAGCATAAAGACTTAAATCTACATCTAAAAAATTACAGATCTAGCCCATGTGTTTGTTGATTTCAAAACTGCCTCCCAGGAGTGACTGAGAAAAATGCCACGTGTCATCCTGGGTTATCCTGGGCGTGTTGGGATGCTGGCCTTTGCCTGACACTCCTCTCTGTATCCTGACCTAGAGGTCACTGGACAGTCTCTGCTGTAGTGTTACGAAGGGAAGTCTTTCCCATCTGCAAATGCTTAGACGCTGCAGTTTCAGTACTGTATATTCATCAGCTATATTGTCATAGCTCTGGCTAGTCCTTTTACAAAATAGAAATCAAGGAAGTGCAATTCCCTTCTTGTGCTACAGTGAGTGCCCCTCACCTACCAGTGATCACTCACACCCCTGGAATTTCATTTTTCTGCTTTAATTAATTAATGTGCATATATTCGGGTATTCATTTATTCTTTTGGTGTAATCCATATTATGCCCTTCAGATTCATCAAGGATGGCTGACTTAATATCGGCGTGGTTATTGTATGTCCCAGTTATGCAGATGTAAGGTGTTCCCCCAGAGAACACCAACCGCTGTGCTCGGTTTCAGCAAGCAGGAAATGCCGTGTCTGGTGGTTCTTGCTGACCCAGCTAAAAGAGACTGAATGTTGCATTTCACTTCCAGGGGCTAGTGCTGGGTTTTGATATTCCCTGGTACTATAAATAGCACCCCAGGGAACGTTCAGGTACACGGAACATTTTCTTTGCAGTCCAGTTCAATGTCTGCAGAAAGTCATATGCTGTCTGGATGGACACACGTCACTTGTCCCTTAGTGCCTCCTAAGTTCTAGACAGACCCGCCCAGAGTGTTCATGTGCTCATAAACACAGCGTTTGCTCTCAGCGTACTTCTGTGCCTCTGTTTATGCTGCTCCCTCTGCCTGGCAAAATCTTACTCATCCTTAAAGATTCATCTCGAGTAAGAAAGCGTTCCCTGAATCAGCTTGACAGACGTGTCTTCTTGCCCCTCTCTGGATTCTCCACAGCATGTGAACATACCTCTTCTACAACAAGTTCAGCATTACAGTAGGGTCTGTTACATAAGTTTCTGTGTTCACACTCTCCTCACATCCCAAACTGTGAATTCTGAGACCTGTGGTTTCTCTGTCTTCTGTTTATCCCCAAAAATTAGCATAGGAAGCACCAGCAACGTTGAGTGAATGACTGATTGTATGAATGAATGAAATTGCATCCAAACAGGGGAATAGAATTCATTTGAGTTTGTTCCCAGCTTAATGCCTTTAAAAAGAATCCTAAGAATGTTTAGTGGGGATTTTTCCATTTTCTTTAGCAGTCACTCCCCACTGTGTGCACGGCCAGTTTGATACCAAAAAATGTTATATTGAAATACACTTCAGGGAGCTAAAAAAACCCGTTTATTTCAAAGGAATAGGCTTGTTTGTTCCTTGCAAACTTTCTGGCATCTTTCTTTCTACATGCGCTTTTCCCTCTGCCCCGTCTTCAGCCAAATTCTCTGGCCGGGTCTGCTGTAAACAATGATTTTGTGAGTGGTTGTGTGTTCTCTGCAGTGAAAACCCGCCTTGTTTTCTGTTGCTAGGCAACCCCATTCCAGCTGCCCTTGAAGAAATGCGCGGTGGTGGGAAATGGTGGGATTCTGAAGAAGAGTGACTGTGGCCGTCAAATAGATGAAGCAAATTTTGTCATGCGGTAAGAGAGCTCCCACAGCGCGGCTTCTGCCTCCTCTCTTCTCCCCCACCCCTCCTGCCAGCCCCGGGGCCTTTGGAAACCAGTCACTGGTGATTAATCAGAGGTAGCTGCTCTTCAGCCGTCCCTTCAAGTTCACATAGAAGTGAGTTGAGGAGATAGGCCAGGGGAGCCAGGGAACGGGCCCCAAGAAAGTGCAAAGCTGGGAGAGCTTCAGAGGTCGTGGGGAGACCCCCAGAGTGGAAACACTCATTCAATTTTATTTTATTTTATATTTATTTATTTTTTTGCGGTACGCGCGCTTCTCACTGTTGTGGCCTCTCCCGTTGCGGAGCACAGGCTCCGGATGCGCAGGCTCAGCGGCCATGGCTCACGGGCCCAGCCGCTCCGCGGCATGCGGGATCCTCCCGGACCGGGGCACGAACCCGTGTCCCCTGCATCGGCAGGCGGACTCCCAACCACTGCGCCACCAGGGAAGCCCCACTCATTCAATTTTAGACGATACAGTTGGATGACTCCAACTTTAAGACTTGTTCTTAAGACAAACTCTCTATGAATAAACATTTTCATTAATTCATTTCATTCTACACACTCTGCTGCTTTGTTTTTCACAAAAGCATTTGGAAGTAGTGAGTAGGATTTGAAGAGGGGTTGGATCTGGGCAGCGCTAAGAAAACTGGGAGGAAGGAGGGGGATTACATTTCGAGCGAAGAGGAAGCTTGGTAAGGAGACTGAGCAGAGTGGTGACGTGATCCTGCAGGGGTGTGTAAAGGAGCTGCTAGGACACATCCAGCCAAGAGTAGAGACCATGACACTGAAATGGCACCAACATGCACCCTTGGGTAATTTTGACCAGCAGGGAAGATAGTGAGTGATTGGATAGTCACAGGCTTGGGATTGTCTGGTGGAGAGGAGAGAAGGGTGGGAAGGGACAGCATGGAAGGTCCTGGCTAGAGCGAGTGTGAAGTGACACACTTTGAAGTCTCGGCTGGATGGGAAGTGGGCCCTGAGAGGTGTGAAGGAGAAAGGAAGGGGGCCAGTGGGACCAAATGATGGGGTTCTTCAGAGCTGGAGGGGGCGGTGGCGGGAAAGATGAGAGAAGGTGGGAAAAAGAGAGCTAATGTCAAAGAATGTCCCACTGGAGAATGTGACTTCACCTTCTCTGGGGGATGAGCAGACGTGTTGTAGAAAAAAAAGGACATTTGTTACTGAAGAGGTGTAGGAACCTGGAGGCTGTTCTGGGGAGGGTCTTTCAGGTGCGCCCCGAAGTCTCAGTGAAGTGGAAATGACTATGAACCAGGGGCCAAAATGCTCTGGGACCAGGAAGGCTGAGGTCTCCAGCAACACAGAGGGCAGAAAGCTGAAGGGGGGTGGCGGTTGTGTTTTGTGTTCATTTTTAAGGATAAATAGATAATGGTCTAGAAGTAGCAAAACTTAGCAGAGAGAACACTGAACCACCTCTGGGCTCTGAGCTAAGTGGAGTAGGGGAGAGTAAAGCCTGTCTGAGAGTGTTTCAAGGAAGCTGTGTACTCAGGGGAGGGTCAAGTTCCCTCTCAGAGAGCAAGGGTTGGGCTCCTTGAAAGACTTTATCTCACTGGTGAAGCCTGCTGCAGAGTGGGAGTGGGGTCCTTTTCTATCTCTCTTTCCTTTATGGAGATGTCCTGCCCTAGTTTTTCCAGTGTAAGACTCTTGTTTTCCTCTCCATTGCCATTCTTATTTTTTGTGACTCATACAAACCGTAGAAACATGGAGACAATAAAAATGTAGTTCTCTTAATTCAAGTCGACGTCAGTTTGGTGAGCACCTACTTTGTATCGGGTCTTCACTGGGGTTGGGAATGGTATGTTGAACAATTCCCCTCATGGACTTAAAACCTGGAGATGTGCTAGTGCTGTGACTGGGGTGATTCAGAAGCAGATGATGAGTGAGTGGGGACCTTCTGAGGGCAAGTGGCATCTGGGCAGAGCCCTCTCTCCATTCCATTCTGGACACAGGCCACCCTGTCCAAGCTCTAATGTAGGAAGGACACCAGGTGCTGCCACAGGGTTGTGAGCCATGGGGAGAGTGCGGTGAGATGGGATTTAAGCTGTAGAAGTGGGGACAGTTCCCTGAAGAGCAGAGGTACCCCCGCTAATACATTGGTGTTAGGTGGAGGCTGAAGGGCCAGCAAAGAAAACAGGGAGGTCGGAGGACCAGCCCTTGCTGCAGACTCACTGTGTGACCCGCAGTGCACCATTGTACCTTTGCTGCAGCTCAGCTTTCTAATCTATGTGAGGAGGTGGCTGCAGACAATGCCACAAGCCTTTCCATGGTAGAAACTCTGATTCTGTGATGATGTGACTATCGCACCACTGTCACACATTCACGTAGTCTAGTTTAAATTTTCATATTGCTCTCGAGTATAAGCTGATTTGCTTTTTCCAGAAACTATGTAAGGAAGAAAGAGTGGAAATATTATACTCACAGACTCAGGAAAGTTAAGTGATTCCAAGAGGTCTGAGTGCAATGTGGAAGGAGGCATTAGTACAATAAATGTATTTTTTTAGTATTCCTGAGTGGGTGTGTGTTTGCCACTACATTTAGGAAGATGGATATTTTAAACTTAATGTGCACGAGATCAGGCCTAAGCATCTTAGGGGGTTACCTATATTATTTATTACAAATAAGCAAGACTACATTTGTGTTGTATACGATCAATACTGATATATTCAAGTTCAGAATTAATGAGTGCTTGTGATTAGGGTGCACAGCACAGGATTAAACAGATGTTCATGGAATGATGAGGGAGGTGAGGACTGAAAAAAATTCAAAGAAGGTCGCATCAAAACTAGATGTGCATGTGCCTTTGATTCAGTTTCAAGAATGGCGCCATTATCATAACACCTTTGAATTTTTAAAAAGCCTTATTAAGGGTTTATAATGTGGGAGTAATTAAATGATGATAAATTGTTTATAAAGTATTCTTATTTGACCATTTATGTATCTATTTATGCATGATTGCTTAATACACATTTTGGGGGCATCCTGAGGAAATGGAGGTAATATCATATGTTCAAAATTAAACATTTAGTGAGTAAATGTGATTGGAAAGCACATAGTATGTTCCTGGACTATAGGGTCCATGGACAGTTACATTGAAAGATGAGATCCCAAAACAGCCTTACCTGTACACAGTGGTGTACCCAGTTACAGTTCAAGATGTTTTCCAGAATTAGGATACAACAATGCCATAATTTCCTTTGCTTGGACATTTTCAAATACGTCTTCTAATGCTAGAAGTCAACTCCCCGTTTTTCAAAGTAAACATTTGCTCTGTAACCAAAAGCAATACTTTAAAAAATAAAATTGTTGAATAAAATGTATCTGGGAGTTGTGCAAGACAGAGATAACTGTGTTCTGGAGAGGAATTGGGTGGCTCAGGAATATGAGTGAGGACAACATAATTTTGGTGCCTTTGAATTATTCTCAATTATATGTGTTTTACCTATTTAAGTGTACATACAACTTAAAAAGGAAGTTTAGAATTTATTCTATTTAAAGATTCCTCTCCAGACCCACATCACCCACCCACCTCCACTCCCCACTTCAAAGAATATTCATTCCTCATCAATTCTGTGATCATATCTTCTAGGATCACGAGTATAGTTATTAAGACACTTCAGCCATTAATATCCGTTCATTGAGCCAACAAGCGTTAATGCAGAGTTTGAAACACTTTTACACAATATGCCTAATTGGAAACAATTTGACTGTATTAAATGTGCCTTTTATGTAAATCTATGTAATTATCAATTTAGGAGTTGCGGAGCTAGAATTATAGTGTGCTTTTTTTCGAAGAGAAGAGCTACAGGGAAGTATCATAGAAATTTGGACTTGAAGAGAAAGTTTACCCAGAAGAACAGACATTTACACCAGCACACAATGTCATTATTTTCCAGAAATGAATGTATAAAATATTATCTTTATTGTTTTAAACATTTCCCTCTATTGCAGGATTTGGCAGTTAGTGTCCGGAAGTGTTTCTCTGAGCTTTTGTTTTGTGATAGGAGGTGTGAAGTGGACCCAGACATATGAGCCATGGATCAGTCTACGAGGAATGCACAGAAAAAGTATTTTTTCAGGAATACCAACTAGTTTCATTTAACGATGACAAAACAGGTTAACCGCACTTTCCAGCAATATTCAGAGTTTACAGGTTTAATATAATGTGGTTGATTCTCAAATGTTATGAAGGGCCATCAGGATCAAAGGGGAAGTGATAAATTAGGAGATTGGGATTAACATATACACACTGCAATATATAAAATAGATAACTAGGGCTTCCCTGGTGGCGCAGTGGTTGAGAGTCCACCTGCCGATGCAGGGGACACGGGTTCGTGCCCCGGTCTGGGAAGATCCCACATGCCGCGGAGCGGCTAGACCCGTGAGCCATGGCCGCTGAGCCTGCGCGTCTGGAGCCTGTGCCCCGCAACAGGAGAGGCCACAACAGTGAGAGGCCCGCATACCAAAAAAAAAAAAAAAAAAAAGGTAACTAACAAGGACCTACTGTATAGCACAGGGAACTCTACTCAATGTTCTGTAATAACCTATATGGGAAAAGAATCTGAAAAAGAATGGAGATGTATATATATATATGGATATTTATATATGTGTGTGTGTGTGTGTATAACTGATTTACTTTGCTGTACACCTGAAACTAACACAACATTGTAAATCAACTAGACTCCAATAAAAACTAAAAAAAAAAATTACATTCATCAAAAAAAAAAGAGAGACAGATGCCCAAATTCTAGTCTGTGTTTTATCCTGGGAGTCCTTTCCATCTTTGCGAAGATCAGTTAAATCACAAGAGCACAGTCAGCACCATGACCGGATGAGCCTGGCGGTTAATAAGCTCGCTCTCCGACATGGTCTTCGGAAACCTCTTGGGATACGGTGCGACCACTAGACTAGAGATGCCTTAAGTAGGCTCTGTGACTTGGCTTCCCCCAGGCTCCCCACCATGCCTGTTGTGTTTGTTCCCAATGGGCACTCAACTGGCTGACATTAATCTGTGGGGAGCTGCCAGAAGAACCAGAATCTTGTTACCAAAGAACAGGTGGAAGGAAGATTCCAAATCAACTGAGACGAGTTTCTGCCTGGGATGCCCTGATGTGGTAGGAGTCAAATACAGGGTAAATACGAGACGACATCAAGGAACTTGTGCTGATCAGCTGAGTCGGTGCTCAGACAAGTCCACGTCCTGGGGGAAATTTGTAGGGAAATTTTAATAGTTGGGGAATGGCCGAGACCTTAATATTTGTAAGATGTCCACTGGCAAAAAAACGATGCTTTGGTTTGCTGAAGTAAGAAAAACTTAGAGGTGCCCTGCTGTGGAGTCAAGACGTGGGTGGACAGGGGCACTTAGGACTCAGTAATAAAAGAAAATCTAATGGAAGCTATAAACTCATTTGGGATGGTCAGAAGTAATAGATATATATTTAGTTATATTTATATGATATTTCTGATATGTGACATATTTGAGCTTTTACTATGTATGAGGCGTCAAGGTAGGGACTTTTTATACATTTCTTACTTTAATCCTTGCAACCACCTTATTGGAGAGGAAAAGCCATTATCCTCATTTTGTGTAATGGGGGAACTGAGGCAGTTGACAACTTGGTTAATGTCTCACTGGCAGAAAGCCATGGGATTTGGATTTGCAGTTGCAATATTTTCCGTTGTAAGCATTCATAAGATGTTGCGGTAGAGGAGAGCACCCAGGGCTGTGTTGTGTGTGTGTGTGTGTGTGTGTGTGTGTGTGTGTGTGTGTGTGTGTATGAGGGAGGAGGAGCTATTTCTGTCACCTGTACTCTTCCCTTGCCTAGACTGGGATGGTGGAGAATCATTGCATTTCTTTAAATGACAGATTATTTTGTCTTCACCAGTAGGCAACCATACGTTGGTCATGTACCCAGAAGTTGCACATGCATCGATTTGGGTTGGCAGAGTTTGCCTTGAATGTACTATTATAATTTAGAATTTGGGAAAAGAATGAAAAACACAAGCAAATACAATTCTTCCTTTTCTCTTGAAGTTTGTTGGTATCCACAGAGAACACTGTAGGTCCTGTGTCTTCTAGGGGACTACACCCTCCTGAGCACTAATTTCATATATACCCTGACTTATCACCTCAAAAATATTTTGAATGGAATAAATTCATTTTAGTTATATCTCTTTCCTTCAGTAAATCCCTTACCTCTCTAGCTGACATTTTCTTTCTTCTAAAACAGAAATAGTTTTTATGACAGCATTTTGAAGATGCTAAGAGTTAGTCATCTAATGTCTATTAAAAGGGAGAGGTGATAAAAACAGTTATTTGTGAATTGAGCTAGACTTAGTAAAATTCCTATTTGCCATGATAATTGACCTGATTTAAAAGTATGTAAATCATTCTGAACTGCTTGTTCTTGTTTCTCTAGATGCAATCTTCCTCCTTTGTCAAGCGAATACACTAAGGATGTTGGATCCAAAAGTCATTTAGTGACGGCTAACCCCAGCATAATTCGTCAAAGGTAAGAGTTTATGACTTCTCTTTGTGAGGAATTAAAAGGAAGGCTTTCGAAATATTTAACATCGTAAAGGCAGTGAACATAATTCAGTTTGGGAAACAAAGAAGAAAACCATCTGGACAGGCAGGAAGGATGAAGGAGGGAATTGTAAATAAACTAGACAGGATTATGGGAATCCAAACACTATTTCATGCTTCCTCTGGGATTCCGTTTCTTGCCTTTAGAGATGGTAAAAATAACATGTGAATCCATCATTTTGCTCAAAGAAGTAATATTATATCGTGCTTACTCATTACTACTACTTTCCAATTTGTTGGCTTCAGTCCCAACTCATTGATTGGCACTGATTGGTGAACGGAAGTCATATCAACTTTATTAAAGAGTAAAAACAGAGAAGTGACCACTTTACTGCATATGCATGCATGAAAGTAGCAATATTGTGGGAATGTACAAGAATGTGTGATTATATGATGTTACAATATAGTACATCACATGATATTCAGTCAGATTTGGGAAAGCAGATGGAAAATTCTTACTCTAGTATCGATTCCAGAAATCTTGGCAGTTGCTGTGGGAGCTTCTGGGGGTCGTCGGTTTCTAGTTGATGAAGCCCGGCGGTAAGCTGTGAGCTGTTTATCCAAGGACTGTTCATCGTAGAGAATGACTCAATCTCTGTGAAAAGAAGAGTCAAACATCACCCTTATGCTCTCCCATGTACACTAGCAGTTAATAGTGAAATACCCAGATATTCTAAGCTCAGGCATTTGCCACCTAAGGAAGTCTTATCCAAGTGAACAGCGCTTGTGTGTCACTTGATAAACAATGCTACACTACTTGTTTTGGTTCATAAGTAAGTATTCCCATAAAATAGATGTTGGGAAACACAACCAATTTTTAATTTGACAGATACTGTGAAATTACACTTCCAAAATGTACCATTTACTTCCTCTTCGGTCATGGATCAGACTGCCTGTTTTCCAATACTGAAAACATTATGTGCTGTTCATCTTTTAAATTTTTGTCAGTTTGCTGAGTTAAAAATGATACATTATTTTTTACTTAATATGTTTTTTTTAATATAAGAAGGGCTGAGTGGGTATTGACTATTAGTATTTTTTCTTCTGTGAATTGCCTGTTTGCATTCTTTGCTCATTTCATACTTTTTTTCTTTTTACAAACTATTTTCCTGATGATTTATAAGAACTGTATAGATATTAAGTCTTTGTTTGCTATATATGGAGCAAATATTTTCTTCTAGTCTGTTTAACTTCTGTCCTATCAGAACTCAACATTTTTGTACAATGAAACTTGTTAGTCTTTTCCTTTTTTTAAAAAAAAAACTATCTTTAGACAATCTTCCTTACCCACATCTCCTCCAATGAGAAAATATTATCCTGTATATTTTTAGTGCATTTATAGTTTCATCTTTCATACTTAAGGAATTTAATCCATGTGACTATCTTTATTTTTATAACACTGATCTTAATGTTTTTCCACAAAAATATATGTTCGTTACAAGAAATTAAGAGAGAAAAATACAAAGAAGATGGTAACAAAAAGAATCACCCCAAACCTCACCATGTGTGAATAACTATAACTAACAGAGGTACACTTTTTTCAGATATTCCATATATTCTTCAGAACTTTGAAGATATTGTTTCATTATCTTCTGGCACCCAGAGTTGCCAACCAAAAATCTAATGGAAATTTATTCATTTCTTTCTTTGAGGGAAATCTTTCTTTCCTTCCTCCGCTAAAACTTATACATTTCTTTTTACCATTTGAATTCAGAAAGTTTACCAAGATATATCTCAGAGTGGGTCTCTTTTTTCATTAATGTTGCTTGGCACATTAATGAGAGGTCTTTTGAGTTGGAAAACGTGGAGGTGTAGTGGTTATGAGTCTGTCCTCTAAGGCAAGATGACTTGGTTTTCGCTTCCTGCTCGCCCACTCACAGCTGTGTGAGCTTGACTGAGTTACTTAACACTTCCTCCTTCAGTTTCCTCATCTGTAAAGCAGGGATAATAATACTTAGTTTAATTCATACTTACAATGAATTAAACTACATATATATGTAGATGTATATATGTGTAAATATGTGTGTATGTATATATGTATATTATAATTATATATATGCTTAGAACAGTGCCTGGTATATTGTAAGCACTATATAAACGTTAGCTATCATTAGTATTGCTTTTCATCTTTGTGAACATTCTCTCTCTTATATGCCTGATTATTTCCTCTTCTTCATTATATTTGCTCTCTCTTTCTAGTCCTCCTATTAAGTGGATATTAGAACTTCTAGATATTTCTAACTCTTTCCTTGTACCATGTAGCTTTGTGTGTGTATATGTGTGTTGTGTCCCAAGAATAACCCCTTTCAGCTCAGTAAATCGTATTTTAGTTGTGTTCATTCTGCTATGTAGTCTACCATTTCCACTTCTTAATTGTATTTTTATTTTTTGTGAGCTAAATTATTTTTCTCATAGCAGCATATTTTTTATGGATATAATATCCTCTTAGGTTTCATCAAGACTGTGTAAATGGACTTAAAAGTTTTGTATTTTTGTTCTTTCTATATTCAGATTATTCTTCCTAGTTTTTGGACTTAATGCTACATATATGATTTGACATTTTCCAAAATGTGTACTTTAGTTTTCTGTTCATTTTTGTACGGTAAGCCTTTTTGCTGTCAGTGAATATAGTTTTATAGGTATATTACTTTCATAATAAACAGTTAGTTTAAAAAATGTCACTGAAAACCAAAAATGTCAGTCAAATTTGTGAGTTAGTATTGAATAACTTAAATGAATGACCAAAAATCAGTGCTCTATATTTAATTTTTAGTGTGATTTGTTTGCTGACATAAACTAATGTAGCATAGCAAGGAGTTGGGAAGAATAAGAAAACAAAACAGTTCTCTTTTACAGTTTAGTTATTGACTCTCACTCAGTCTTGGGATTTTTGTGGGTTTTTGTGAGAGGGCTTGGGGGTCTGATCAGGAAGATGTCAGAAAATCAACAATGATGATGATGTCTCTTTAATTCAATTAAGTGGATTGGGGTTCTGGAAATCATAAAAATGTGCAATTTTTAAAATTGGGACGGGTTCATATCAGATTCAAGAGAATGAGCAAAAGGTCAAGAGAACACTTACAGAAATATTTTTCTTTGATTATTTAAATTTTTTTAGATAATTTCAGATTCACAAGAAGTTGCAAAACAAAAAAAAGTACAGGAAGGTCCTTTGTACTCTTCATCCAGTTTACCCCATTGGTAATGTCTTGCATAACCATAGTATAATACTTCTCCGTTCCTGGAGGGGAGTGAGACATTCAGTACATTACACTGAAGGACAAAAGAGTCTATTTTTCTACCTGAATATGTGGAGTTGGTGGTAAGATTTTAAAAAGCTCGGGAAAACGAGTATTTATGTAGAACAAGACAGAGCAAGATGAAAGAGAAAGTGAGATTGTGATTTTGAGAAAAAATATAACTACAGAAGGAGAAAGGAAAGGATCAATAATTGTTTGAAGGGAAAAAAGTTCAATATAAAGAATTAATGCAAGGCAAGCAAGAGTCATTATGATTAATGCTGGGTCAACATTTAGTCGGTGTTTCTATGTGCTAGGTTCTGTGTTCTTTATATGCATTACCTCATTTAATCTCAAAATAATCCTAATAAGGAAGTATTTTAATGTGTGTTTTTACAGAAAAACAAACGTGACATAAGTTTTGTCATCTGCTTATATTCACAGCTGCTGGTCATCAGTCTGGGACTTCACCCAGACTTGTCTCAATCCAAAACCCATACTCTTAACCAGTGACCATCGCACACCCCATCTTTCCAGGTGATCCATATGTTGCACAAGGAGACAATTGAGTTTCCACAAGTGATAAGTCATTTTGGAAAAGGGAGTGAAGGTTTTTTCACTTAACAAAGTATATTCAATGTTGCAAGGTTTTTGAATACAAAATCAAAATGCATATAACAGTTCCATTTTGTGAAATATGGAAAAATATATCCCAGTAACATCAGATACTTTTATATACTTAACAGTTAGACAATGGGAATTCCCTGGTGGTCCAGTGGTTAGGACTCAGCGCTTTCACTGTTCTGGCCAGGGTTCAATCCCCGGTCAGGGAACTAAGATCCCGCAAGCCACATGGCTCGGCCAAAAAAGCAAACAAACAATTAGACAAAAAAGCAAACCCTCTATAGAAAAATTACGGAATTTTATTGAGGGACATTTTGGACAACCTAAATGTCAAATAATATTAATTCTAATGATTCTTGCCTGACCTTGCGCTAATTCTTCATATTGAACTTAATGTTAACGAACAGGTTTACTTTGCCTCTTAAACATTTAATTTTTGACCCTTTCCTTTCTCCTTCTGTAGTTATCAGATTCACGTATGTATAGACCCTTAATATATGACAGAGGTAATATTGTAGATCAGAGAGAAAAGGACGAATTTTCCAAAATGATGTGGAAACAGTGGTGTCTATGACACCATAGACAGAGGTGTCTATGAAATTATACCTCTACCTCATACCTTATACCAAATATCATTTCCAGATGCTTAAGACCTAACTTTGAAAAGCAAAACAAGCAAGCTTGTAGAAAATAACACAGGTCTTGTGATTTCTTATATAAGAATCACATAGCACTAAATAGAAGGGAAAAGACTGATAAGTTTGATTTATTAAAATTGGGAACTTTTATTCATAAAAAGACGTGGTAGAAGTAGGGCAAATACAACCACATTTTAGAGGAAGACAACTAACAAAGGACTTGGATCCAGAATATACATATAATTCTTCTACGTGTAATTTAGAAATAAATTAATTGAATATGAAAAACAGAAAACCGGTAGGAAAATGAGTCAAAGAGTTGAACCAGACTTCATAGAACTCTCCACATAGCCAATAAATGAATGAATAGATGCTCTACTGCATTAGTAATCAGAAAGAATGCAAATAAAAATCCTTAGGAGATATCATTACACATCCATCAGGTTGGCAGAACTTATTCCAACTGTTAGTGAGGATGTGGACCCGAAAGTACCATATATGCTATTTGGAGGGAATATGGTTCCAACCACTCTGAATGTGTTTTGCCGTTATGTAGTAGGGTTGAAGATACACATGCTCCATGCCCTATCAGTTCCACTCCTAGGTATATACCCTAGAGAAAAACAGTATTTATAAGAGAGAAATGTATAATAACGTTTATAGTAGCTAAAAATTAAAACAGTTGATTGTGAATTCATGGTGGAATGAATCAATGAATTCAGGTATGTTCACATAGTGGAATGCTTTACTGCCACCAACTATGACTACCCACAATAAAGTGGGTGAACTTCAAAAACCTGATATTGACAAAAAGAAGGGAGTCATAAAAAATACAGTAGGGGGCTTCCCTGGTGGCGCAGTGGTTGAGAGTCCGCCTGCCGATGCAGGGGACACGGGTTTGTGCCCTGGTCCGGGAAGATCCCACATGCCGCGGAGCGGCCGGTCCCGTGAGCCATGGCTGCTGAGCCTGCGCGTCCGGAGCCTGTGCTCCGCAACGGGAGATGCTGCCACAGTGAGAGGCCCACGTACAGCTAAAAAAATAAAAAATAAAAAATACAGTAGGATGTTCAGATAAAAGATAAAAATAAAACTAATTAACAGGATGGTTTAGAGACACGTCCATAACAATTCGGAGGACCAACAAGTGGTTCCTTCTCAGGGGAGGAGAGTGTTGGATTCAGGAAGTTTTTTATTCAGATCTTGTAGTCTCCTCCCAAAGCTTTGCACACCCAAGATGCTGGCAGTGTCTTGAACTTTCATGTGACTAAAAATCAAATTCGTTGGGCAAAGATGTGCAGTGGAAATGCCTAAGTACCACTGATTTTCATGGCTGTCCTCCAGATCCTTGATTCTTATCAAAATATTCCACTGAGAGTTATAAGCACTATGAGTTTTCACTACAAAATTCTCGTAGAAAAGATATCGGTATCAAGATAAAACAGGCGTGAGGAAGTTCAGTATATACGAGAGGCACCCATAATGATGATTCACACATTATATATGTATAATTAATGTGTATATATATATATATTTATAATGTATACATTATTCTGCCTGTAGGAAAAATAAGGTTAGAGAAGGTAATATTCGTTGATGTAGTTAGTAGAAATTCTCAGTAAGAAGGGGCTCTGCTATAGCCTTTGTTAGGATATCTTGTCTAGAGTACATTTTCAGTTTTTAAAAACAGCTTTATTGAGGTATAATTGATATACAAAAAAACTGCACATGTTTAATGTGTATAATTTGATGAGTCTGGGCATACACATACACCGATGATACTATCACCATCATCAAGGTAATAAACATAACCATCACCTCCAAAAGTTTCCTTGTGCCCCTGTTTTTTTGAGTGTGTGGTAATAAGAACACTTAAGATGAGTTCTTTTCTCTTAACAGATTGTTGTTCAATGGGTATATAGTGAACTATTTTTGACAGCACCTAGAACAAAAGGATTAGTTAGGGTGCCCGGGACACAGATTAGAAAGGGCTTTGCAGTCTCATCCAACTTCTGATTGCATTTTTATGGGTTAGAGAAGTTATTCTAATGTGACAGCAGAGTCTGTTGGATCTTCACACCCACTGCTGTTGTCCTCTTCCTTCCTTTGCTGGGTTTTGTAGGTGGATGGCAACAAGGATCCCTTCACAGGGTTGCCCTTCATTAACCTGCACCAGCTCTAACCCATTGGTCCGCAAACATTTTTGTTCAAATACCCTTTAAAGGAATTTTTAAAATCCGTCATTATTTCCTTGATCTTTTAAAAGTTACCTAATTTTTTTTGGCATGAAGTTAAATTGTTGCCAGGCATGAACTTTCAGAGCTTTCTGCATTGTGCATATTTAAATACGTATTGTCAAAGTCTCAGAAGTGCAGATTTAGCTTTTTGGATGTTCCATGTCCTCATAGCAAAGCCAGTGCGCTTTGTCAAATTAGTTCATTAAGTTGAGTTGACTTTCTGTCAGAAAAAGGCAGACTACATTTTATTCAATTAAGTGCTAAAATGTAATCCCATATAATCATCTCACTTCTGAGTTCTAATTATTCAACATATAAGTAAGGTATAGGAGTTGCCAAGAGTTTGTCCCCTGGATAAAATAAGGCACAGCCTCCATCTATTTCTTATGAAGATCTTTTTGCTTTTTCTCAGGGGACACTTCTTCAGAAACGATGCACCTTACAAATGTTTCTTTGTTTGGTTGCCTGGTGGCTTTTACACTCTGGGGCACTGCATCATTATAATATTTGGGATAATAGGAGGTATGTCTTTTGTGAAGTGGAAAAGGGAAAATTATGAAAGTAGAGTTTGGAAAATAGTTGTTTAGGCTATCAGATTAGTCTTGAGTAAATGTTTTAGAAAAGTGCATATGTGGAATTTGAGGATTTGGAAATTCATGGGGGAAGAGGGAGATTAAAATGGGAGCTTCACAAGAACAAAGTTACAGAGGTGCTCAGTCAACAAATATATTTTGAAATCTACTCTGAGACAGAGAGTACAAAGTTGAAGAAAATACAACTCATACCCTGAAGTTGCTTCCAGTCAACAGACATTCTGTAGTCTTGGAATCCATAAAGGGGGTCCAGGGGACCCTGAATCCCTTCTGAAATTTATTTTTAAAATTTTATGTATGTGTATTATGTATTTTTTAAATCCGATTTTCCAAGGCTTTCATTACTCACAATAGGTTTAAAATTCACTGGCCCAAACTGAGTCATTCTATCAAGTAAAATTAGAGATTACAGTTCTCAAAGCTTGTTTCTTAATTTTTCAATAGAACTGAAAACTCAGTTAGCCATTTTGCCCATATCAGGTGTTCAGTACATATTTGGGCAAATGATGGTTAAAAAATAAAAACTGGAACTTAATTGATTGTCCTGTTGTTATATTACTTTTGAGCTTTGAGGCTCCAGCTTGGGCAGTGATTATTCTATGCAGCCACAAAAAAGAGCATCAGTGTTCTGAGTGTGTGCTTCCACGTGGGCATATTAGAGGCAGTAGTATCAGTGTGAACAGCTTGGGGTCAAGAATCTTTTATCTGTGCTCTTGAGACCCCAGCATGTTTTTTTGGCATACAGGACATGCACAGTAAATGTTTAGGGAATGAATGAAGAAGTGAATATATATATTTTAAATATCCTTCAAACTGAATTTCTGGTTTAAATTGTCTTTAAAAAGGAAATTTAATGAACTTTTTGGTGTCAGTTAAAATGTTTCTATGGTCTTAAACTAAGGAGATAAATTTTTTAGTAACAGATACTTCAAAGCAGTATTAATGAAATGCTTAGCAGGGAAAACTTGGTTCCTCTTTTTTAAAAAAGTTGACATAAATTAAGGAACAAAAAAGTTATCAGAACAAATGGAGTACAAATCATGGTGGAGTTAACCTTTTAAAATTTATAAATGTGTAGCTTTTAGTTGACTGGAAAGACTTGATATAAGATGCAAATATTTATTTTGAACTTTCTAATATCAGGTAGAAATTGGGTAATCTCTTTTCATACAAGTGAAAGAGACTGTCCAATGGTTATCACCTCTAATTTTACTAAAGGCACTTGGGAGTGTAGATGTATTATCTGGGAGAACAATTGCTTATTTTATTGATGTACTTTTCCAAAAATAATTTGAGCTTTGAGGAGAATGACTTGGATCCCAAGAGGGTTTATAGCAACCTCTTTTTAACATTCTACATGACTCATACCTCAGACTGTGTTCCTAAACATCTCCATCTCTTCTGCCCGCTGACTTCTTTTTTCTTTTCTCTCCAAACTTAGAGCAGTTTATCAGTGTTTGCACCAAGGTTTGGCAGTCACTGATAGCCATTCTGCCTAACATCTGCTGTGATAGAAGGGAATTAAAAGGCAGATGCTAAAACTGGAACTAGAGAGAGCAAGGAGAAGACAGAGAAGAGATGCCTCTAAAAGGGTGTAGATCTGTATGGAGTTTGTGTCTGGATGAAATAGTTATCCAAGTTTTGGCTTTAAACAGACTTTGTGTTCAAATTCTAGTGCCACTGCTAGTAAGTGCTTCATACTGGCTAGCTATATAAAGTTAGTTACTTAACCTCCCCCTTATGAGTTGAGAATAAAATTATTTACCTTGAGGATTGTTGAGAGATGTAAATGAAACAATGTAGTTGTGGCCAGTAGAAGCTATTTTGATTAATACCCAGAATAGCTACTCAGGAGGACTCTCCTGTTGGAATACATCTTGTTCTTGGTTAAAGCATATTTTTAATGCATTATTGGGCGCATCGAATTTAGGAAATCTCCAAGAGTATCTGCATACTTCTCCCCCAAACAAACAAAAAACCCCAAAACACAAAACAGAAAATCATGAACCTAAAACCAGACCAAGCATTGTGAACTATAAAATTCTGATACTAAAGCTGAGAACAGGAGACCAAGCCCTGGATTCACCATGTTAATGTGTGCCCCATTTTAAGCCTTGATAAGGGACAATGTGGTCCCAAGTCATATTAGCAGTCTATGGCTTCTAATAGAAGCAAATTCTTCTAGAGGAAAGCTCTCAGAATACCACCTTCAAACAGATATAAGCTCATAAGGAAACACTGAAATTCACAATATTGAAAGTCCTCAGAGATAAAAAGTAAACAAAAATTGTGGATAGACACGCCTGAGAATTTACTGAAATTGTCAGATGAAATATATTACTAAGTATGAAATTCTTATAGAAAAAATAAATATGAATCAAAATTCAGCAAGAAAATATCAAAATTACCTAGATAGCTTTAAAAAAGAACCAAGTAGGAATTTTATTTTATTGTTTTAAAAATATTTATTTATTTATTTGGCTGCATTGTGTCTTAGTTGCAGCATGTGGGATCTTTCATTGTGGCATGGGACTCTCTAGTTGTGGCCTGCGGGCTCTAGAATGTGTGGGCTTAGTTGCCCCATGGCATGTGGGATCTTAGTTCCCCGAACAGGTATTGAACCCTCCTCCCCTGCATTGGAAAACAGATTCTTAACCACTGGACCACCAGGGAAGTCCCGCAAATAAGAAATTTAGAAATGAAAATATAATTGTTGAAATGGACAGACATCAGATTAGACATAACTGAAGAGAGAATCAGTGAACTGGAAAATAGAGCAAATAATTTTTTAGATACAAAGATATAGAAAATATGAAGACAAGACAAAGAAACTTGGAGACTGGAATAAGAATGACTACCAGTCCAGTCTTTCTTTAAATGGAATTGTGGAATTATAAAATAGAGGTAAAAGTTGAGACTTCTTCAGAGTTAAAGAGTAATGTAATCTATGAATACAAGAAACAAAGTATCAAACATGAATTAAATTTTAAAAAATGCAAACCTAGACCATTTTAGTAAAATTGAACTAAAGATAATAAGAAGCTTTTAAAAGCAGCTGGAGAGAAAAGACATTACCTGCAAAAGAATGATCATTACACTAAAAGCAGACTTCTTCCAACAGTAAAAATGGAAGTCAGAAATCAATGGGAAAAAACAAATGGAATCTAATTAAACTTAAAAGCTTTTGCACAGCAAAAGAAACCATAAGCAAAATGAAAAGACAGCCCTCAGAATGGGAGAAAATATTTGCAAATGAAGAAACTGACAAGGGATTAATCTCCAAAATATACAAACAGCTCATTCAGCTCAATATCAAAAAAACAAACAACCCAATCCAAAAATGGGCAGAAAACCTAAACAGACATTTCTCCAAAGAAGATATACAGATTGCCAAATAGCACATGAAAAGATGCTCAACTTCACTAATTATTAGAGAAATGCAAATCAAAACTACAACTAGGTATTGCCTCATACCAGTCAAAATGGCCATCAACAAAAAATCTACAAACAATAAATGCTGGAGAGGGTGTGGAGAAAAGAGTACCCTCCTACACTTTTGGTGGGAATGTCAATTGGTGCAGCCACCATAGAGAACAGTATGGAGGTTCCTTAAAAAACTAAAAATAGAACCACCATATGACCCAGCAGTCCCACGCCTGGGCATATACCTGGAGAAAACCATAATTCAAAAAGGTACATGCACCCCAGTGTTCATTGCAGCACTATTTACAATAACCAGGACATGGAAGCAACCTAAACATCCATCAACAGAGGAATGGATAAAGAAGATGTGGTACATATATACAATGGAATATTACTCAGCCATAAAAAAGAACAAAATAATGCCATTTGCAGTAACATGGAGGGACCTAGAGATTGTCAGACATAGAAAGATAAATATATGATATCACTTATATGTGTAATCTAAAAAAAAAGGGTACAAATTAATTTATTTACAAAACAGAAGTAGAGTCACAGATGTTAAAACTTATGGTTAGCAGGGGATTGGGGGTGGAGGATAAATTGGGAGATTGGGATTGACATATACATACTACTATATATAAAACAGATAACTAGTAAGAACCTGCTGTATAGCACAGGGAACTCTACTCAATACTCTGTAATGGCCTGTATGGGAAAAGAATCTAAAAAAAAAAAAAGAGTGGATATATGTATATGTATAAGTGATTCATTTTGTTGTACGCCTGAAACTAACACAACATTGTAAATTAACTATACTCCAATACAAATTAAAAAAAAAAAAGAAATCAGTGGGAAAATATCTTCAAAATGCTGAGAGAAGAAACTATCAACACAGGAGTGTGTACAAATTGTCTTTCAAGTAAGAAAAACATTTTCTGTAAAAACAGATTATTTACTAGCAGCAGACCTTCACAGAAAGAAATTCTAAAGAATGTATTTCAGGAAAAAAGAATGTTACTTTAGAAAGAAAATCTGGGATGGCAAAGCAGTTGGTAAACATATAAACAAATCTAAATGAACCTCACCCATATGAAACCTCAAATCTGCCCTCAGCCAAAGTCAAAGATTTTCTGTGAACAACCAAAGAAACCAGTTACAAAGAACTGATGGTGGGGGAAAAAAAAAACCATCAAGAAACTACTTTTGGAAATTTATACTAAGAAAATAAACGGACAAATGCTTAAGATGTATACACAAGTATGTTCATAAAAACATTATTTCTAAAGGTAAGAAACTGCAACGTGAATATCCAATAACAGTGGATTACTTAAATAAATTATTAACTATCCTGAAAAAGGAAAATCTTATAGCCATTAAAAAGCGATGATGTACAGCAAGATCATTTTTGACCCACCTCCTAGAGAAGTGGAAATAAAAACAAAAATAAACAAATGGGACCTAATGAAACTTAAAAGCTTTTGCACAGCAAGGGAAACCATAAACAGACGAAAAGACCACCCTCAGAATGGGAGAAAATATTTGCAAATGAAGCAACTGACAAAGGATTAATCTCCAAAATTTACAAACAGCTCATGCAGCTCAATATCAAAAAAACAACCCAATCCCAAAATGGGCAGAAGACCTAAATAGACATTTCTCCAAAGAAGATATAAAGATTGCCAACAAACACATGAAAGAATGCTCAACGTCATTAATCATTAGAGAAACGCAGGTCAAAACTACAATGAGATATCACCTCACACCAGTCAGAACGGCCATCATCAAAAAATCTGCAAACAATAAATTCTGGAGAAGGTGTGGAGAAAAGGGAACCCTCTTGCACTGTTGGTGGGAATGTAAATTGGTACAGCCACTATGGAGAACAGTATGGAGGTTCCTTAAAAAACTAAAAATAGAACTGCCATACGACCCAGCAATCCCAGTACTGGGCATATACCCTGAGAAAACCATAATTCAAAAAGAGTCATGTACCACAATGTTCACTGCAGTTCTATTTACAATAGCCAGGACATGGAAGCAACCTAAGTGTCCATCGACAGATGAGTGGATAAAGAAGATGTGGCACATATATACAGTGGAATATTACTCAGCCATAAAAAGAAACGAAATTGAGTTATTTGTAGTGAGGTGGATGGACCTAGAGTCTGTCATACAGAGTGAGGTAAGTCAGAAAGGAAAAACAAATACTGTATACTAACACATATATGTGGACCTAAGGGAAAAAAAAAAAGGTCATGAAGAACCTAGGGGCAAGATGGGAATAAAGACGCAGACCTACTAGAGAATGGACTTGAGGATGGGGGAGTGGGAAGGGTAAGCCGTGACAAAGTGAGAGAGTGGCATGGACATATATACACTACCAAATTTAAAATAGCTAGTGGGAAGCAGCCTCATAGCACAGGGAGATCAGCTTGGGGCTTTGTGACCACCTAGAGCGGTGGGATAGGGAGGGTGGGAGGGAGGGAGACGCAAGAGGGAAGAGATATGGGAACATATGTATATGTATAACTGATTCACTTTGTTATAAAGCAGAAACTAATGCACCATTGTAAAGCAATTATACTCCAATAAAGATGTTAAAAAAAAAAGAACATGTCTCTATTAAGTTTCTATTACTAAATTGCTTTAATTTGTTTACTAGAACTTTTTAAAAAAATAAGAGCTCTGCTGTTTGATTGGATCTATAAATCGTGATATGCATTTTAACTTAAATGCATATCTGGATATGCTCTCATATCTGTATTTCTGTATGACACACACCTGCCCACACAACAACCACCCAGGAGGACAGGCGTCTTAATGATCAGGGTCAGGATGTAAATTATTGAGGGAAGAATATAAATCGGTGGGTCAGATAACATATTTGATAAAGACTATTGCAAGTACTAATGAAGGGAAAGGCAGAAGGAAGAGATGCTTACAAGATAAAAGTAACATATTCTTTTGATCAGGGGAGTCGTTTCATATTATAGCATTTATGAGACTGAGCTGCCTTTTACAGCCTCTGGTGACCAGTTAGAAGCTGAGGCATAGTTGACACTGCCTGAGCAGGGTTTGTGCATTGTGGGTACTGCACATGTTAAATTTGATTGACATTTAAAATATAACCATAATGATGGAATATCTATTGTGTATAAAGAAAGGCACGGAAACAGCAGTGGGGTGCCAATTTGACTTATAAACAAATTATTTCAGAGAAATGATGGAAGCAACTCTATATTTTCTTGTAAGGCAGCAAAATAAATATGAAGGAAGAAAATACCCACTAGTAGATGAAGCAGTATTATAAATAGTTTCTAAGATGTGTGCAGAATGATCGTCTCCATTTCAAAAGTCAAACAGTGCATGTGAAAGTAGGAAAAATTGATCAGTTCCTTGGAATGGATGAAGGAAATGTCAAAGCAAGAAGAGGCTAGGTGCAGGACTGTCCATAGCACTATTGTAAAATCATTGAGTCATAGTTTCATTGGCAGTATTCTTTTTTTCTGTATTACTGATAAATTGTATGATAGCATCTTAGATCTGATGGCATATAATTTCTTTTAAATAAGTAATACCTGCCAATTACCCAGAAATAAAAATAATTAGGTAGAAAAAAAGAGTGAATGTTTGGAGGCAGAGTGACACATAAAAGAAAGAAACACTAAGCGTTGTGTAACCATTATGTACACAGGAGCGACATATGGAGAGGCTAGTAATGCAAGTATTAGCATTATCCTGATTTTTCTGTGACAGTCTTTGTGACAAGTTAAGTGATTTGCTTCAATCAGATATTGTGTCAGAATTGGCTTGAACCTAGGACTTTAGACTCTCTTTTCTTTTCCTGGGAAGTAGTTGGAGAACTATCACCTAGGGGTTTATAGTTGCTATCACAGCTTATATTTAGTTGTTATCTCTGGGAGAGAAGAGAAGAGAAAACTCCAAGAGGCCAATAATGAGTTTACCATTTAAAAGGGAAAGGGAGAATTTTTGATGAAGAGACAATTGGGTGAAACTCCTGAGGAGACAAAAAAAGTGATTTATGACTTTGTAATACTATATTACCAAGATTCTGACAGCAGGAGGAAATGGAAGAGAGAAACAAAAACAAAACCAAACCGAAAAACAGAGGAAGCCACAGATTACTACTGAAACACGAAGAGTCAGCAGGAAAAAGACCCAGGCCACTGCAAGTTAATACAGAAAACCTTTTTATTAAAGTTGAATTTACCATCACTCCTATTTCCAGTTGTTTTTTTTTGGAGCTGTTTAAAAGAGAAGCATCCCATCACTAAATACTTGCTTGTTGTAGTAGCTTTAAACTCACCCCTTAGTATAATATTTCCCTTCTGGGTAAAAGGTAATTGATTACTCATTTTCAGGATAAATTGTGATTACCCCTTACCGGGTTCTCTGCTTCTATTATCTTCCACCTTTTTACGATCAATTCTCACAACCAAATTACCATGTGATATTTTAACTGTGACACCTTCTTTCAGTTCTTCAAATTGCTTTCGTTCAAATGAGGCGGCATCATCACCTTCTATTTCAAACCACTTCTGCAGTGTGCGTTTTGGGAATACTCTTACACTGGGCACCGCCTGCTCTAGACCACTCCTGCCAATTCTCCGTTGGAGTTGACCTCTGCTGCTCTTAATGACCACTCAGGCTTGTGAGCCACGCTCTCTGCTTGGTGTCTTTTTTTCTCATATTGGAGTAGTTTCTGTTCTTTCTGGCTGCTCTCACCTTTCATTAGCTAAGTTTATCAGGCCAAAGAAACCAGCTCTCTCATATGCCACTAAGAACTGGTAGACAGTTCCACGGCATTTTTCAAGTCCCTTCATTCTCCCACTTCTAGATGATTATATGCTGTCTTCTCTCTCAAACTTCCAACATCGCCTGCTCATCCCTCTTCTCTGAGGTGATAACCTTGCTTTCCACTTTCCAGAGAAAATAGAAGTGAGAAAAAAGAAACATCCCTGCTCTCACTCCACAATCCCAATCCCTCCTGCCTGGAGTTAATTCATGTCTTATTCCTTCTTCTTTTTTTTTTTTTTTCTAAATGTACCTGTTTGTAGTACAACTTCCCAAATCTTAACCAGTTGTTGAAATGACACTCAGCTGTATAAACAGTCAATTTCAGCTTTTTAAAGAATGAGTCTCGGAATCTTCTCACGTGTTCTAATACCTACCAGGCGCAAGACTGGTATCCTGGAATCTTCCCTCACCATCATCCTAGAGATTCCCTTCCCCTTTCACCTGTATTGATCTCTGAATTCACATAACCTGTATCATCTTCTTTCTTGGATTTTTTTTTTCCATTTTACTGGTGCACATCCTTCAATGGCTTCCCAAGAAAAGGTACAAGGGAATTAAAAGTTTTGAGATCTGTGTGTCTGAAATTATCTTTATTCTACCCTCAAACTTGATTGATATTTTTGGTAGGATTTTACTTCTTGTTTGGAAATCCTTTTCTTTTAGCATTTTGAAGACATTTCTCCAGTGTTTTCTAGATTCCAAAGTTGCTTTTGAGAAAAGTGATGTCATTCTGATTCCTGATCTTTGTATGTGACCTGGATTTCTGTTTCCCCTGCGTTCCAAACTGGTCTTATCTTTACCTCCTTCTCTTCCTGCACCCCCAGTATTTTGAAATTTCACAATGATGTTCCTTATTATTGGCCTATTTTCATTTATCATGTTAGAACTCAGTGGACCTTTTTAATCTGCAAGCACATGTCCTCCCACTTTGGGAAATTTTCTTGGGTTATTTCTTTAACTCCTCATTGTTAATTGTCAGTTCTTATCTTACTTGACCTATTAGTACCATGTGACACACTTGATCCTTCTCCCTCTTAATGCATTTTCTCCACTTAGCTTCCAAATCCACACTCTTTTGATTCTCTTGCTGTTTCAGAAGCCACTGCTTCTTAGTAGCTTTTCCTGGCATCTCAACTCCTAAACCTGTGAGCATTGGAGTGCTCCAGGAATCTACCCTCTAACTTTTCTTTTTCTCTATTTGTTTATTCCCTACAGGATTTCTTCCAGTCTCATGGCTTTAAATACTATATATACTCTGATGACTCCTAAATTTATACTGCAGCCAGGACATAATTCTTTATCTCCATGCTCATATACCCAACTCTCAGCTTGGCTAATCTATTAGGATATCAAATATGAATTTCAAACTTAAAATAATCTGTACAGAACTCCTATTTTTTTCCCCTTTAAAACTCATGGGTTCTGCCATCTTCTCCATCTGAAAAAATGGAAACTCTGTTTTTCCAGTTGTTCGGTTCAAAAACCTTGGAGTCCACCTTGGCTTATCTTTTTCTTTCATACCTTATATTTGATTAAATCCAGTGCCAATTCTGATGAACCTTCTCTCAAATATTATAGCCATTTCTCACCTTCTCCACGGCCACTACCCTGGTCCAAGCCATCATCATCTCTCTCCTGAATTACTGCAATAGTCTTCCAACAAATTTTTATGCTTCCACTCTTACCGCTTGTGCCATTTAGTAGGTTGTTGTCGCTCAGCTACAAACACACTTTCCTTTACAGTGTTTTGTGATGTTGGAACCAGGACAAATCACATTTTTCCTTTGCCACCTGGTTCCCTGTGAGGCTTTCCAATAGGGGGCATTAGACGGAGGCTGGCGGAAGAGGAAGGGGGCCTTTCTGCTTCCTATTGGCATCCTGTGGATTTCCTGTCTACATCCTGTGAGTTTCCTGTCTCTTTATGGGTCTTACGGCATCACCCTAGCAACAGTCCCTTTCCATAGCAGTAGCTCAATCCAACTGGCAGTTTTATTCAACACATTTAAAACAGTCAACACACAGATGAGAAATTCTTATTCTTCTAGTAATTTGGCATTTGTAAAACCACAGCAACCCAATCTAAGCAATAAAGCCTGTTGTAAATATTAGCATAAAATAGAAGAATTAGTCTGTATTTGGCCATCCCAAATTCTTGTTTCCTTATTCTCTTTTCAGGCATTTTCTTACCACATGGGCTGGCTTTTCTGGTTTAAAGTTTTGCTTCAGCCTATAACAATTCTTTTCTATGATGCTCTCCAGCTCAGGGAGGAAAAATGGCCAATATTAGTTAATTTGACCAGTTGCTTGCCTCTTGCCTGTCTTGGAGTGCACGTGTTAGTGACAGGGGTAGTGGTGCTAACGCAGATGGTACGTTAAGTCAGGATCTCCGGCAGGACATGGGTCTTTGGAAAAACATGTGCAGTATTATAATATAATTATATATTGAAATATTTATATTTGGAAATTTTAAGAAACTTCCTTATAGTTTTCACAAATTATAGGAAATCATGTTCAGCAACATTTTCTTTTGGTTGTTTGGGATTTACAGATTTGTGATTCTTAGGGGAGGTCACAGCCACCTTGGGAAGTACATCAGAATCTGGAGGAACAGCGACAAGATAAGAGATCTTAACATTTATTAAAGAGAAATTTGGGTTCTGGAGGGACAGCGACATAAGAGATCTTAATATTTATTAAAGAGAAATTTGGGTTAAAAAAAGTCTGAGAAACTCTGCTTTACATTGTCCCTTTCCCTTATTTAAGCATCCTTTCTCCCATTCCCAGTGACATGGTATTCCTTCTTTACAAGAGCCCTGTCCTAGAGGCAGGGCCCTATGACTCAAGTCTTCTCAATGCCCTATAGCAACTCTTTTTTTCCTAAGACAGTAACAAGTCATTTGATGAACAGGTTTCTCTGTTGACATATTAATGGCTGATAATGAGTTAATGTTTTACTCCTCTCAGTGTTTTTATGGAACCACCTGGAGGAATCGAAGTGCTTTAGCAAATTAGAATAATTCTCTAACTAGAGAAATTGCAGACACCTTGGCTGTCTTAGGGGTAGGGGCTGGGGAGGTATTTTCAGTAATGGATTGGAAAGGAATCTTTAGTATTGTTTATGTCACACCATGTATATGGCTAGTTATTCTTAGAGCTGACCTTGCTGCCCACAAGATTAATGATGGCGTTCGGAGAGCTAGTGGGAAACAGACTCCACTTTTCTGTATCACAAAGCCCCGTAGAGGGCAGGATTCAAACTCTACTGCTGTCTTCTAAGACCAGAGGCTCTTGGAAAGTTGTATCCTTCTTGGGTTACCTCTCAGCTTATCACTGCAACAAATTCTGTGAAACAAAAAGGCTACATTTCTCAAATCTTTGCTAGATAATAACCTGTGCCTGATATAGCTAAAAAGCCCAGAAGGCAGAGGCTTCCTAATACAAATTCTCATTAGATGGAAGAGTTTTCTGATTAGAAACACTTGTGTTATTATACAAGCGCTTTCAGTTATTATTTGTTTCAACATTTGTTTTTCTGCTTCTTTGAAATTTTTTTCTTTTTTTTAAAATTGAAGTATAATTGATCTACAATGCTGCGATGTGTTACTTTCAGGTGTACAGCACAGTGACTCAGTTATACATAAATACATAAATATATGTATATATATATATTTTTCAGATTCTTTTCCCTTATAGGTTATTACAAAATATTGGATATAGTTCCTTGTGCTACACAGTAGGTCCTTGTTGGTTATCTATTTTATATATAGTAGTGTGTATATGTTAATCCCAAACTCCTAGTTTATCCCTCTCCCCACCCTTGAAATTCTTTGCTCCCTTGGGTCCCAACACATCTCTTTTTCCTGTTTCTTGTTAGCTTCCTTTGCTGGTTTTTCTTTCATCTACCCTCCCTCCTTGATGTTGGTGCTTCCCAGTGTTACCTCTTAGCTCTCTCTCTTTTTTTTTTTTCTCACTGGATTTGCCTTCTCTTGGGGAAAACATCCACAGCCTCCTCCATCAGCCATAACCGCCACTAGCGTAGATCCGTCCCAGACCGCGATTCTCTTCTTGGCTTCAGACAGCTATGTGTCCACTGGCTGCCTCCATGGAGAAGTCCCATAGGTATCTCACATTTAATATATCCCCAGGGTGAATTAATGATCTTTCCCATCACATCTTTCTTGTCCCTGTATCCCTATTACAGTTATTAGCCCCATCCAGCCAGTCACTGAGGTGACTAACCTTTAAGTCTTCCTTGCACCTCCTGGCTTCATCCTCTACCTGTAAAGCCCTGACAGTGTTACTTTCACATTATTCATTAACTTTGTACTGTCTCATTATTTCTTATGCCATTGCCCTTGTTCAAAGGATAAGAGCCTTTGTCAGAGCTCAGACAGTGTCCTAAGACCTTCCTTCAATCTGTTTTCCCCTACAGTACAGATACATCTTCTGAAATCCAAAATGAAAATTCTTGACTGGATCCCCATCACTTTCTCAATGAAGTTGCAGCTCATCATCCATCCCTCACCACCTCTCCCATTTGCCTCAGACTCCAGCGTCATTCATCACTCCCCAGAGACTGCGCTCACCAGCACTGCTGCACTCATGGAGTGCCCTCTGCCTGGATGGTCCTCCTCATTTTCCCTTACAAGGCTTAGCTCTCCAAAGGCTGGGCACGGTCTCTTTCATCTTTTTATAACCAGAGTGTTTGACACACAGAGAGTGAATCTTCAGCAAGTTAATATGTGCCATTCTGCATATTAACATATTAACATATATTAACATATAAGTTAATATGTGCCATTCTGGTGAAATACTTTATTCCAAATTTTAAATTAAATCACCATAAATAAATAAATGAACCAAAAAAATCTACATGGTAACTGAAAAATAAGGAAAGAGGAAATCAAATGCTAACATCTTTATGGAATTTCCACTAACTGTAGGGAGGAGAACGTTGAGTTGAGAGTCATAATCCTAAACTAATCCTACTGAACCAGAGGAGCACAGAAATCTGGGAAGAAAATGGGAAAAGACTATGACTCAACCCCATTCTATCCACTAGCCAAGAAACAGAAAAATTCCAAAGCCATGTGAACTCTTTTTAGACTGATATTGTCATACCCTTCCTTCTCCCTGTCAGTTCTCTTTTTCGTCCACTTGGAAACCATACTTCACAATACATTTGCTGACAAGGGTAGAGACAGTAGCACTTTGCAGGCTGAGATGTGTAAAAGCTTCAGGAAAATGTTTACAGAGGGAAGATGAAGAAGGGAGGAAGAGCCCTAAGAATAGTGCAGCTTGAAGTACAATTTTTACTTCTGTCATTGACTGAAGAAGAACTAGAGCTTGCCTATGACTTCCTAGCAGTCAGTCAACTGGCCAGTTGGAGTGGAACATCCCCCCTCAGTCCAGTAGAAACAAGAGATGAATGTTTACAAGACAGTGGAAACAAGGCCCAGGGTTCAGCACTCCAGCATTCTCTCTAGGAATAGATCCAAAAAAGACAATGTACAAACACCTAAATGACCAGTAAGAGGGTAAGAGGACATCCTGCACCCATTCTGCAGCCAGATATTGTTCTGGATCAGGTTAGTGGTTGTGTGCATGCATACGTGCATGTGTGTTTACTGTTTATGGAAAATAATTTTAAAATATTTGGTGTAGATCTCCCCAAATATTCTGCAGCACAGAGAAAAGTGACTTAAAGGCTCAGAAGAAAAAAAACAGAAAAAAAATTTTTCCAGAGGAAATAAGAAAAAAACTTTCAAAGCCTTAGCTTGATGTACTTAACAGGAATTGACTCACTGGGTACAAGGGGTATTTAGGAGAACAGAGAATGAGCTGAAAGTACAGATGAAAACAGAGATGGCTGGGAGCAGGCAGAATTGCAAAGAAAGCAATATGTTTCACATTGGATGCAGCAAAGAGTGCAGACAGTAAAGTCTGTAATATTTAAACTTGAATGTAGAGGGGAAAAACAGAGATGTACATGACAAGAAATAAGGTTGAGGACAACCCAATGTTTATAGCAGCACTATTTACAATAGCCAAGACATGGACACAACCTAAATGTCCATTGACAGGTGAATGGATAAAGAAGATGTGGTACATATATATAGTGGAATACTACTCAGCCATAAAAAAGAGTGAAATAATGTCATTTGCAGCAACATGGTTGGACCTGGAGATTATCATATTAAGTGAAGTAAGTCAAAGACAAATATCATATGATAACACATATGTGGAATCTAAAAATGATACAAATGAACTTATTTATAAGACAGAAACAGACTCACAGACATAGAAAACAAACTTATGGTTACCAAAGGGGAAATGGAGGGGGGAAGGGAAAAATCAGGAGTTTGGGATTAGCAGGTACAAACTGCTATGTATAAAATAGATAATCAACAAGGTCCTGCTGTATAGTACAGGGAACTATATTCAATATCTTGTAATAAACTTAATGGAAAGGGATCTGAAAATAATATATATATATATATATATACTTCAATAAAAAAATATATACTTCAATATAAAAGTTAAAAGAAATTTTAAAAAAGAAATAAGATGGAGGAAAAAGAAAGGAGAGCCGTGTAAGTTTCAGGTTTTCTGAAGAAGAATCAAGAGAGAACAAAAATAAGTAATCGTTAGACCCAATCAGAAAAAAAATGTTAAAAAATCTTTTCTGAAACAGGACCTGGTCCACAGATTAAAGGCACTTGTCACATTCCAAGGTCAACTTAATGGGAAAAGACCCCCATTGACATATTCTGACAACACTTTTACATTTCAAGGATAAAGAGAAAAATTCTACAAGCACCGAGTCAGAGAAACATGGTTCACTTACAAAGGAGTAAGAATAAGTGTGGCTTCAGACCTTTCCATATCATTGAACTTCAGGAGCAGTGTCACAGTAGGTACAGAGATTTGAACAGCAGAATTCCTTCTCCAGCCAAGTTGTCTCTTCATATAAAATACAAGAGCTCAGAAAATATATTTCTCAAATACCTTTCTTGAATTACGTGATTATATAATATGTTCTCTGTGTGTGTATGTGTATATATATATGAGTGCCAAATACTCAAAGAAATTTGCAGTATAAGGTACTAATAGTAAAATCCAAAAGCTGTAAAAAATATAGGGACTGAACAGTGGTATGCTGGTCAGTGTTTTAAAACCACCTGTAGGGGTGTGGGGGAGCAACATGATTTGTAGAGTTTGCCAATGTTCGTGGTGTAAGAACGGCTGCTGTATCCGACTTCAAGCTACCAGTGTGATGTCAGTGTGGAATTGAGAAGTGCAATTGACTCTCACATGCCTTTAAGAGCTGGCTTCAGCTGGACCAGTTATCTGCAATTTGAGAAAAAAAATAAACATTTTATTTGAGACCATATACCCAAACCAATTGTATACTCCTCGTATTAGTTTCTTTGGGCTGCAGTAACAAATGACCATAAACTGAGGGGCTTAAACCAACAGAGGTTTACCGTCTCACGGCTTTGGAGGCTGGCAATCTGAAATCCAGGTATTGGCAAGGTCGTGCTCTCTTTATGTCTCTAGGGGAGGATCCTTCCATGCCTCTTCGTAGCCTCTGGAGGCGCCAGCAATCTTTGGCTGGTAGACTCATCATTCCAATCTCTGCCTTTGTCATCACATGGCATTCTCCCTGTGTGTTTCTGTGTGGCCGTGTCTGTTTTCTCTTCTTACAAGGATATCAGTCATTGGATTAGGGCCCATCCTAATCTGCTATGACCTAATTTCAGAGTAACTAATTACATTACAAAGACCCTATTTCCAAATAAGGCTGCATTCTGAGTTTCTGGGTGGACAAGGATTTGGGGAGGAACACTATTCAACCCAGTATAAGAATGAACACAAAACGTAAGAAACAAACCACACAAAAAATAACATTGATGTGAATACCTATTTGTTCCGAGGATGGAATACTTTGTGCTACAGAAACCACAGGAGGATGATTATTTGACTCCAAAATTTTTTAATTTCTTCTTGCCCAAAACATGAATAAAGTTGAAAATCCAACAATAATTTAGGGGAAAATTATATCAGCTATGAAAAGAAAAATGGTAAATGTCTTTCATATATAAAGATACTATGTAAATAGATATGAAAAATATTACAGCCCAGGAGATAATTGGATATAAAGGTGGAAAAGTCACAAAGAAGTACATGCAGATGGCTCATGAAATGAGTAAGTATTCAACAATATTAATAATTAAATACAATTACATTAAAATAGCAAGTTATCTATTTTTAACCATCGAAGTAGCAAAAATAAAGAGAAAAGATAACAATGACTGTACATTCTTATGGGAGAATAATGGGGGACTAAATTAGTGCAATCTTTTCTTCTAGAAAAACAGAAGAATTGACATGTATCAAGAACCTTAAAAATGTTCCTACCTTTTGAATTATGAATAACACTCTGAAAGTCAATCTTACAATGGTAATCTTGAAATCTGTATAGCATAAAGTAGAAAGCAAAAAAAAAAAAGAGGGGTATCAAAGAATTAAGTATTATCTTGAACAATTACAAATACTCTATTGTTGGAGATTTATGGTAGAGAATGTAATCCATACTAGGTAGTTTAAGCATAAAGGGATTGATTTAACTGGATTTTAAAATCGTTGGGAGGTTGATGAAACATTGAAGAAACAGAGAACGACTCCAAAGGCCGCACTGCAGAACTTACTGTGATCAGTAGAGGGCAGAGCAGGGAGCCATCTGCCACAATGAGAAACTACACGTCAGCTGCTAGCTCCAGACGCATGCTACTTGAGTCAGAATCTGACTTTAAAACAAAAACACTTGTTTCCAGTTTCATTCTGCACTCTCAAGACTGAAGTTATAGATTTGGCTGCATTTCCACAGGAAATGATCAAGCAAAGACACCCAATTGGAGTCAGTTGAGTTTCTGCAGCCTCAGTGGGGGCCCTTCCAGTCTTTTCTTCCACTTCTGCAGAATTTCCTGCAACAAATACTTCTTTCTCCTTGCTTGCCTTCACTATGATGTTTGGATAAGAGATGGCCAGTGGAGAATATTTGTCTCTTAAAAACAAAAACAAAAACTAAACAAGCTAAAAAGAACCTAGAATCTTCAACTGAACAGTCCTTATGAAAATTGCTAATGGTGCCAAGGCCAAGGAAAAAGTCACAGAAAATGAGTGTGGGAAGGAGTGATCACCCCCAGAATGCAAAATCACAGGAGTGTTATCTGGTGCTCGAACAAGGAGCTCCACTTAACAACCATTTTTCTTTTAGGACTTGTGAGGGATGCAGCCACAGGAAATCCATCCACAAAGGATGCAGTGCCCCAACTTGTACCGCACCTGGATAGTTATGTGATCATTTACTGAAGAAATCTAGTGTACTTTAAATTTTTTTCATAAAAGTTTACATTGTACTATAGGTTAATATTAAATGTTTTACAACAAAAATTTCAAAAACAATTCATTCAACTCAGTTCAGAATTCAAGACACACAGGTGCATTTCATTGGCTGAACCTACATCACAGCTGGAACCCTAGCTGTAAAGAAGTCTGGGAAATGCAGTTTTTAGTATCCCAGCTTCTGAGCAGAAGGCACAGAAAGAGGTCGGAATGGATACTATGTGAGGACGTTGATATAATTGCCACACCCTAAACATGCAAAATGTAAGAAATGCATTCAGTAGCTTTTTAAAAATAAATTTATTTATTTTATTTATTTTTTTTTGGCTGTGTTGGGTCTTCATTGCTGTGTGCAGGCTTTCTCTAGTTGTGGCAAGCGGGGACTACTCTTCGTTGCGGTGCACGGGCTTCTCATTGCGGTGACTTCTGTTGCGGAGCACGGGTTCTAGGCGCACGGGCTTCAGTAGTTGTGGCACTCAGGCTCAGTAGTTGTGGCTCGCGGGCTCTAGAGCGCAGTTTCAGTAACTGTGCAGACGGGCTTAGTTGCTCCGCGGCATGTGGGATCTTCCCGGACCAGGGATTGAACCCGTGTCCCCTGCACTGGCAGGTGGATTCTTAACCACTGCTCCACCAGGGAAGTCCCCATTCAGTGGCTTTAAATGATTTTGGAAATACTTTTGCTTTAACATTTTTTAAAAAAGCATGGAATACAAGATATATGTAAGATCTCAACTTGTGAAAAATATATAGGGGACAAAACACTCTGGAGAAATATGCCAGTGCATTCAGCACTTGCATGAGTCTATGAGGGATTTCTTTTTCTTAAGTATACCTTTTACCTTTTCTACAGTGACCATAATTAATTTTATAATCCTCATTCCCCATCACAAGTCAACAAACATTTGTTAAATAAATGCTGGAATTAGTGACATGAATGAACAGACTATTTGTTTTGCTCTTCTAGGCTTTAAAGAAATAAGAAAGAGCTTGTTAATGTCCCTCTAAACTTGGCTTTTTCAGAGCAGCCGTGAGTTCTGCCTGCTGATACAATAGTCTGGGTAACATCGTCTAGCCGTTTAGATATAAATTTAGGTACGTGCACATGTCTTTGTCTTATGTTATTTATGTTAAAGTATATGACTATTGTATTAGTTAGGATTCTACAGAGAAACAGAACCAATAGGATAGATAGATAGATAGATAGATAGATGAAGAGGCTTATTATAGAGGATCAATTCATGCAACTGTGGAGGCTGAGAAGTCCCATCCTCTGCTGTCTGCAAGCTTGGAGACTAGAAAACTGGTGGTTTATTTCCAGTCCAAGTTTGAAGGACTGAGAACCAAGAATACATAGTTAGGTTCTACTCCCTGTCCAAAGGCCTCAAAACCAATGGTGTTAAGTCCCAATCCAAAAGCAGAAGACCAATGTCCAGCTACAGTAATCAGGCAGAGAGAATGAGTTCTCCCATCCTCTGACTTTTTGTTCTATTCGTGCCCTCAGTGGCTTGGATGATGGGGAGAGCTACCTGCTTTACTCAGATGGATTCAAATCCTAATCTCCTCTGGAAGCACCCTCTCGGACACACCCAGAAATAACATTTAACCAGACACCTGGGCACCCCGTGACCCAATCAAGTTGACACATGAAATGAGCCATCACTACTATGTAGACTTATTTACTATTAATATATAAATAAGCTAATTTTAGTTCTCAGTCATAAATAAATCAATGAGCTGTAATAATTGCTTGCAAAGAAAAATAAAACCCAGAAAGACAGTATGTATATGGTCTTTTCCTCGTTAACTAGCAATAATATTACTTACTTTTCTTTCACACAGAGTGCTCTACTTTTAATTAAAATTCCTTTGGTATTTTGAATAATTTTTACCAACTGTGACAAAAACATAAACTCTTCGGTATCATTTCTCTCCTCCTTAAGTATTAGAGATATTCTTTCTGGAAAATTAAGGATTTTCTCATGTAAATCGATTCCTGAAATAAAATTACTCAAGAAGAGCAAAAAGTTGTTGTTTTTTTTTTTTCTACAGTTCCTTCTTGTGAGGCACCTTCTTCTGCTGAACATCTGTCTGGACCATGCTTTTCCAACTTAGCATATGACCTAGCAGAAGGCTTTTCTCAGAGATTCTAAGGAGGAACTTAACTGCCCCACCTAGTTCCAGGAAACCCCTGCAGGATGATGCTGAAAGATAGAAACTCTCACGTTAAAAATAAATTAATCCAATAACAGATGTAATAAGTCAATGAACTTTTTTCCCCAAATTCATCCTTCCTATAAATATATTTTGTCTGTTATCCTAACACACTGTGATTATAGAGCATGGTACTAAGAAGATTCCAATATATGTGCTGTTCTGTTTTTTTTTCAACTTTCTTTTCCATTTTTGAGCAGTGGGAGAAGAAGGTTGGTATTAACCATGTTTAGAGAGATAGGAGAATGGCTTCTGGGTATATATAACATATAAAATTTGTTATCAAAATACTTTCTAGTGTAGACAGGCAGTGACTGAGGACAGATAGAAATTGAAGGAGTCGCTATTTGCCCGCACATCTAATAGAAGTGTAAGTGGGGAAGACGGTTTACTTTAAAAGCTGATGTAATCCACTAACACTTGAATCACAACATGAAATAAAAATAGATGTTCTGTTTTCAACAACTGTAATATAATTAACTCTTAGCCTTTGTTTTTACCTAGCCACAGAATCAACCGTTTTGCAGCCTACCGAGGTTTGTCTGGGGCTGTTTGCAGTTCATGATTTGAAAGAATTGGAGGTGAGAGGAAATGGGTGTATAATTAGTCCTTGGAGTTGAACAGAGCAACTGAGACACACCTCATCTCCTCTTCTTAGTTACTTTCTTCACTTTGCTATTTCCCTCTGCAACTTGGTTCACTGTGGCAGATGGAGAATGGAGTCGGTGACAGGGAAAGAAGTGAAATGATTTTTGTTCCTTTTCTCTATTTGTTTCTCAAACTCTGTACCACACAAGTTTTTGATTTTGTCTTTCCATTTGTTTTTGACAGTACTTTTAATTTACCTCCTCTTCCTGGTGTCCCTTTGTTTCCTATTCTTCTGTTTTCTCTCTCTTTTTCCTTTCTTCCCCATCTGTCCTCATGCCTCCTCTTCTTTTTTCCAGGTGATGGTATAAATTAGAGAGTTAGGGTATTAATAGTGTGAATGAGCAGGGTGTGTGTCTGAAAGGACTATGTGTCTCTCCAAGGAGACTGGGAGCCCGAGTGGAGTCCATCTCGGTGCTGGGAGGTAAATAAAAAATGGCTAAAAGAGAGGGCCCAGGGGTGGGCTTGAGATGATGTCTCCAGTTCTCCGTAGCCTGCATGTGATATTTTGAGAATCACAACATTTCCATATTTCCAGTAGGAAGATACAAAAACATTAAAAGCACTGATGGAGGGGGAATTCTCTGGCGGTCCAGTGGTTAGGACTCCACTCTTCCACTGCAGGGGGGCATGCGTTCGATCCCTGGTTGGGGAGCTAAGATCCCGCATGCCGTGCGACCCAGCCAAAAAAAAAAAAAAAGAGTACCGATAGAGAAGAAGAGGCCCAAGGTTGGGGAAGGGCAACCATGGATTACCGGGACAGCAGAGGGGACCACAGACTTGAGTACTAGTGGCCAGCTTGGTGTCCAAAAAAACCAGAGATACTGACCATATCTCAGAGACACCAGAGCTAGACCCCAAGGACCAGACAAGATAAACTACAGTGCATTAGAGATGGCCAAAGGATCCACCAATTTTATGAGGATCCAGAGGGAAGAGTAGGAGGAGAGACCTCCTGAAAAGAGGAAAAACAGCTCTGGATGAGTTGTTTTTTGGTTTTTTTTTTTTGTGTGTGGTACGCAGGCCTCTCACTGTTGTGGCCTCTCCCGTTGCGGAGCACAGGCTCCAAACGCGCAGACTCAGCGGCCATGGCTCACGGGCCCAGCCGCTCTGCGGCATGTGGGATCTTCCCGGACCAGGGCACAAACCCGTGTCCTCTGCATCGGCAGGGGGACTCTCAACCACTGCGCCACCAGGGAAGCCCTAACTCTGAAGGAGTTTTGCATTTTAAATGGATGAAACATTTAGTCCAAAGACTGTTTTACTTCAAAAGACACTGAATGACTTTAAACTGACAAATGGAAGGTTTTCTCCATTAGTAAGAATGGAAACACCAGAACAAGATGAAGGCAACTGTAGAGGGAAAAAAGAAGGGAGAGTTCTGAGTTGTGTGTAAATTTCAATCCTGCTTTTAGGGATGTGTGTGTGTGTGTGTGTGTTGAAAGATGGAAATCAGTATGTTAATAGAGGTCAACTCTGGTGGAATTGTGTGATTATTATTTTATTTTTCCTTCTTTCTATCATTCAGCATATATTTACTGAACATTTACTATATGCCAAACACACTTCTTTGTGCTTATCTTCATTTCTTAATTTCTCTACAATTATAGAATTACTATGTATTGGTTTTGTAAAGAGGAAACCATAATTCAATGCTATTTAAAAATAAGTCTGTCCAGTTTACTCATTGTGGTGTTTGAATGATCCATGTCCCATCATGTAAGTTGTAAATAAGGCCTTGGAGTTCATTCTTCTGTTCCTTAAGTATATGCTTTTGAGGTTGGTTAGTTGTAAATTCCAAGCATCTCAGGAATCATTTTGTTGAGTTTATATAGAGCTTAATTCTCAAGCAGACCTTTTTATTTACAATTTAAGACCTACCGTGTTGCAATTATATACAAACTAGCGTTCTGTCTTGATCTTCAGAAGCAGAGCAAGTTTGCCAAGTAGCATGCTCAAATGATCGTACCCAAAAATGGATTAGAAAGGTTCAGTGAAAGTCAAATCTGATAGTTGATTACGTTTTTGAGATAATGACCTGTCTATGTAATGACCACACCAAATGCAATGGGTATTCTTTGCAGATGAGTCATGGACACCCTGACGTGTCTTGTGGCAGCCTGCAAAAGTAGACTTTGCAAGTTACAGGTGGCACATCTAGTGAGATATTTCCATATGCTTTCCCATGATTATCAAATACACTCTCTAGTGGCTTTTGGGATTTGTAAATGATTAGTTAATAATGATTTCATTTTTAAAAATTCTCATCAAGAAGTCTCCCCAGATTAGTCATATTTTTGAGGCAATATCAAGCATTCAACCTGCCTAGTCATCCAGCTAAAGGCAGGTGGAACATTTATTCTTCCATTTCTTCAGATCAGTCAGTGGGCTGCACAGTGATAGCAAGTGCCCTTTGCCCTCAGCTCTTTCCTGGCTCTCATCCCTCTCACCACCCCCTTTCCAGAACCTAGTGGAAAAGGATCCCTTCATTCACACCCTCCCCACATTTTCAGTTTGAGTTGAGTTTATGCCACAGAAGAGAAATGCAAGTTATTTTCTTGCATATTTTCTTGCATTACTTCACAACCTTTCAATTGTGAAGTAATCAAAGAAATAGAGACTCTAATAACATTAAAACATATAATTTAGATGTATGATAATGATTTTATTGGCAAAATTCTAAACTGAATAATAATTGAATAATGGAATATATCATTAAATAAATGTGATACCTAGAATAAATGTACAGTACATTAAAAATGTTCATGCAAATGCAAATGATTCCATTAATTGTTTTAAATTACATTATGGAGGGCACAGATAAATTCTTTGTGATAAAATAATTTTACAATATTTTGGAGAGTTATCATTCTCTTATAAAACTTTGATTATATTTAGCTTTTTTCTTTTTTATTATAGAAACGATTCTTTGATAGTCCCTTTCTGCTCTCAATAAATCTCTGGCAAACTACATGAAATTGACCATTTTCACTGACCCTTATTCTGTTATTTCTAAGTGTTCACTGATAGTTTGGAATATCAGTCACATATTTCATTTTTTTCACAAAATAAAGAAAAATGGCAAATGTACAGTTATACTCATTTCAGTATTCTAGCAATGCCTGGATAAACACGTGCTAGCCATATCCTGCCTAGGAAGTGGCTTTTCTGTTCATTTATAACTTGTTTCCTTGACAGTAATGTTTACTTCTCTAGAGTTCTTTAAGAATCGGTTTCTCATTACTTGTTCTTGCAGAGAGGAGAGGAAGAATGATGATGGTGGTGATGGTGAAGATGCTGATGATGGTGATGATGATGATGGTGTTGATAGTGATGATGATGATAATGGTGATTATGATGATGATGGTGATGGCGATCATGGCGATGATGGTGGTGACGATGATGATAAAGCAAAAATTATAAGAATTCTTATGTGCCGGGCACTATTCAAGGTGCATCACGCGTATGAGCTCACCTAGATCTCACAGCAACCGTATAACTAGGTGCTCTTGTTATCTCCATTTTTTCCAGAGGAGAAAAATTGAGGCATAAAGAGATGAAGTAACTTGCTTAAGGTTGCGTAGTTTGCCTGTGGAAGAGGCTGAATGTTCAGTCTTCTCCAAGTACCCTCTCTACCATTGGAAGCCACATTTGAGACCACCATCTATATTAAAATTTTTTGTGAGATACGAATATGGTAATATCTATTGGCTTCTAAAATGGGGTCTGTTTTTTAAAATATAAGATTATTGCTTTGTGCCAACATTGCCCTATTTTTTTACCTAAAAGGTGACATTCCACAGATTAGAATATACCTCACCTAATTTTATATGTCTTAAAATAAATCTATATCTGTTTTTAAAGTTTACTGTGGCTTTAATTTCATATGGAATTTTAAAGAAATAAATATAATTGCTATTCTGAGAACTACAAAAGGGAGAAACCACAAAAGAAGAACACCTATGGTCAGAAAAACAAGCACAGTTTTATTTGTCTCGAAAAACAATGAAATTTTTCTAAATGCTTTGTGAGATTGAAAAATGATTATATGATTCTTAGAGGGTTTGATGTTTGTTGAAAATGATCATATTCTGTTTACAAGAAAATGACCTAGCTTCTAATGAGAGATTTGTATTTAAGAGTGCTATTCATTTTCTAATTACCCATTTTCTGGTTTAAGACTGGGGTGAGGCGGGGATGGTTTGCATAAAAACCAGTGAAAGAAGATGTTGCTTGACAAATGTGAAGGCAATCAAAAGTATCTCTTGTATTTTCTTAGTATTCCTGGGAAAAAAAAATTTCCTGGGAAAAATTTTGTGTTTTGTCCTGTAGCATACTTTGGAATGCATTCTGTGACAAAGATGCAAAAACGCTTAAAAATTCACTCATTCCTGTATGCATTTATACAGAATGAATGCCTACACTGTGTCAGACACAGTATTTGGCTTAGAGAATACAAAGATAAAGGAATTAGCCTTTTTTGAAGGAATCAGTAAAGGAGCCGTAAGGAGAAAATTACATGACAAGGTAGTAAGTACCTTGATAAAACTAAAGTGCTAAAAGGCACAAAGTTAGCTACCTAATCCTGGCTTGGGGTCATCGAAAACTCTCTAGCAGATGCCATGAGTTGATTCCTGAAAGATTACTAGGAATTAACAGGGCGATGGGGGTGTTCACTTCAGACAGAAGGTATAACATGTACAATGGCTTGGAGGCGTGAGTGGGCATGGCCCATTTGAGGAACAGCAGGTAATTGGGCTGGCCCAGGCAAAGGCAGAGAGTGCTGATGAGCAATAGCAAAAAAGAGAGGCTGCAGAGGTAGGCAGGGGTTATCCAGAATTGCCTGGACAAGTTGAGGGCAAGCCATTGAAGAGCTCCTCCTTGACGGGGGATTGACATGGTCAGGTTGGGGCTTGGGACAATGACTTGGGGAGCCTTGAGAAGGATGTGTTGGAGACTGAGAGATCAATTTGGATGTTGTTGCTATGATACAGAGGAAGATTGATGATGATCTGAAATAAAACTGTGGCATTGAGGATATGCATTATTTAGGGTGGGCTAATTGCTATAAAAAACTACTGCAAATCTTCATGGCTTGATACAATAAAGTATCCTTTCTCACTCACATGTAATTTGAGGGCACCTGAGGAAGAGGAAGGGGTCTGCTCCATGCTGTCATTTATGAACCTAAACTTCTTCTATCCAGTGGTTCCACCATTCCCCTGGGGCCATAGGGTCCTTGACTGTGTCTGCTTTATTTTGTGTTACTGACAGAGGAAGGACTAGGGCAAGTGGATATTGAATATTGGGGAGAGAGATTTTAGGGTCCAGGCTGAAGTGTCATACAGCAGTTCTGTCCAGAACACATCACATGGCTCTGCCCAGCCACAAGGAATTCTGGTAAGTAGTCCTCTTGCATGCTCTGGAGGAAAACAAGATGGTTTTGGTGAGCACATGCCCATGTTCAACTGTTTTTGATCTGTAGAATGTCCGTTTCATGTGGCTCAACCTGTAAGTAATAGAGACAAGAAAGTACACTCAAAAGATGTTATAAAAAGGAAACTTAGTGACCAGTTGGGTACAGAAGCTGTGAGAAGGGGAAGAATACATGTTTTAAGGCTGGGTTCAGTCACTGGTGAATGGTTGTACCATTTGTTCAGTTAAGGAATATGGTTGTTGCAAAAGATAACAGAGGGAAGATGCTGAGTTTGAGATGCTTCCTGCAGATCTCCACAGGACTTGCTGCCTCATTTTCTCTAGACCTCTGCTAAAATGTCACTCTAAATAAAATAGCAACACCTCACCCTCTCTTTCCTATCCTCCTACTTTATTTTCTTCATGGAACTCCCCAAATCATGTTCATTTTTGTTTATTGGGTATCTCTTCTCACTCAAATGAAGGATCCTAGGGAGCAGAGACTTTGTTTATGTTGTTCACTGCTCTATCCTATATTGCATAGAACAATGCCTGGCACATAACAGGTACTCAATAAATAATTGTTGAGTGTGTAAATGAATCAAAGTGGAAATGACCAGCAGTCTATTGGTTGTAATAATAAATGCTAATATTTATTGAGTGTTGACAATGGGACAGATACGGTTCTAAATACTTTGCAAGTATTAATTCATGTGATAAAGCATCCCTATAAGCTAGATACAACTAATATCTCTGTTTTACAGATGAAGAAACTGAAGTACATACAGCTGAAGGAACTTAACCATGCTCACAATGTTAGTTAGAGAGGAGACTCAAATGTAGGTGTTAGGGCTTCAGAGTTTACGCTCTTAACCATTACGCTATTCTGCCACATAATTTTGGGATGTTTGAGTACCGGGCTGGAGCCAGAGATCAGGAAATCATCAACATGAATTTAGATGTGAGTAGAGGTCAACCTATCCCTTGAGATTTTTTTTCAGACTGACCTGCAACTCGTATCCTGTATCAGCCAGAGAGTTCAATGCTGTCCCCAATATTTTGGGAATTTCCATAAGCTTAAATTTACATGATCATTGTTTATTGCAATTACCTGTTTCCTTCAGTTTACTTGTCACCTCATCTCATCTCCTGTGACTGGTCTCTTGCTGCTCCACATCAGTGTAGACATGGATTAAAGCTTTCTTTCCCTAACTTTTCCAAAATACTGTTCCCAAAGGCATTATGCATATGTAGCAAAATGTATAGAAGGTTTGAGGTACGAGAGCGGAGACACTGAAAAACTATCAAGCAAAGAATATAAAGATGGAACATCTGACATTTCTGTGCTTAAAAGTATTTGACCAGGGGCTTCCCTGGTGGCGCAGTGGTTGAGAGTCCGCCTGCCCATGCAGGGGACACGGGTTCGTGCCCCAGTCCGGGAGGATGCCACATGCTGCGGAGCGGCTGGGCCCGTGAGCCATGGCCGCTGAGCCTGCGTGTCTGGAGCCTGTGCTCCACAACGGGAGAGGCCACAACAGTGAGAGGCCCGTGTACCGTAAAAAAAAAAAAAAGTATTTGACCACCATGTCACTGGGAAGCTCTCACTTGGTGTGTTACCGCTACTCTCTAGTATCCTGGGATGTTGTTACTCCTCATTTCTTTTCTTTCTCCCTTCATCTCACCCTTTGGCTCTCCCTGCCCCCAAATTCCCATTAATTACATATGCAGGAGTGGTTAGTTATCACTTATTTCCCTTTCTACTCCCAGGACATACTCTTAGAATTTTACCTTCAACACCTAAAGCACCCTCTACACTTAAACAAAGGGAATTCTGTTTCCAAAAAGGACTCTGGCATCAGTTGTTAAAATAGTGTTTTCCACCCATTACCAGTTTGGGTCCTAGTTTGGGAGATGAAAGGGAATGAAATCTCCCAGAGAGTATGGGTGACTTGAGATAAGAAGAAATCAGCTATGCATGGAAAGAAAGAGATCAGGAAGCAGCTAGAGAAAGATGTACTTTTGAGAAAATGTTTGTTTGTTGTTAGTTTGTTTTAAGTGAGGGAGATTTGGCCAAGAGCTCACATGGGGGAAATGGGCCAATGGAAGGGAATGGATAAAGGCGATAAAGAGGGTAACATGGACCAGATCTTTGAGAAGGTGAGAAGGAGTGTATCCCAGATCACAGGTGAATGAATTCATACGGGGCGGGAGGCATACATCTTCCCCTTAAGGAAAAGCTACACAGTGTGATTTAAAGAGCGTTGAATCACCAGTCAGACTGAGCTGAGTTGGAATCTGGGGTCTACTATATGCATTCCAGCTAGGAAGCTTCTCTAAAACACTTAACTGCTCTGTTCCTCAATTTCCTCCTCAGCAGAAAAGAGATAATGCCCTCTTCATAGAATTACTGCAAGGCTTAAATAAGATAACACGTGTTAAGCAAGAACATTATAATAGAATTTGTTGATTATTTCTATAATTTGATTATAGATCTTCCAATTTCTTATCTGAGACTATCACTAATTTCATAAACAAGAGACCAAATCTACTACACTTGTTTTTTCATCTGCTTCAAAGGGATTTTGTGGTTTCATGGTCTCATTGTCATTTGGAATTTTGATTAAGTTTTGAGGGTTGACTTGTTGTCAGCGGGCCAGACCTGGTCTGCATGACTGTTTAACTTAGCCATTCTTTTTCTTTTTAATTTGAAATCCTTTAGATGGGACACGTACATTCTATTTCTAGATCCGTTCCCTCTTGTCCTGTCCTTGGCCCCTGCGTATATTTTCCTAATCAGCTTAACCCCTGGACACACTTGAGTTTTCAACCCACGATCTAAATTGATTTCTACTAAAATAGCTGATGCCACTGAAAACACGTGTGTTACTGAATCTCCAGGTAGCATTTTCTATCTTCGTTTCACTAGATCTCTTCTCAGCATCTAGCACTGTTGACAAACTTCTGAAACTCTTTTCTCTTCTGTTATTGAACACTTTCCTGGTGTCCCCTCACCTCGCTGCCCATCTACCTTTTGCTAGAATTCTACCCGCTTTGCCCACCATTTAAATGCTATAATTTGTCAGTGTTTTATATGTTGGCCCATTGCTCTTCTGGGTGATCTTATGTCCAGAGCTCAGAAGGTCCAAAATTGGGTAATAATCTTTCCCCTCAAACCACCTTCTCTTGTGTTTTATATCATGATGAGAGGAGCCACCAGAATTGAAAACACCCTCGCACCTAGGAGGGACACAGATCTAACAACTGGTGCAGCATTCATACTAAATCAGCATGGACACTGCCCCTAGACCTCACCACTGCTTTCTAGTGATGTTAAGCCCTGGTCCTCCCAGTCACCAAAGTCAGTTTCTCTTTCCTCTCTTATAGCCCCTGGGGGAACACCCTTATCATCTCCCTCACAGAGAAAAAATGCTCTCCATTTTTCCTTATGAGTAAAATCTCAACCTTGATTGGCAGTAGGTCAATCTTTTTTTTTTTTTTTTTGCGGTACATGGGCCTCTCACTGTTGTGGCCTCTCCCATTGTGGATCACGGGCTCCGGACATGCAGGCTCAGCAGCCATGGCTCACGGGCCCAACCGTTCCGCGGCGTGTGGGATCTTCCCGGACCGGGGCACGAACCCGTGTCCCCTGCATCGGCAGGTGGACTGTCAACCACTGTGCCACCAGGGAAGCCCAGTAGGTCAATCTTTTATACTGCCCTGTGCACCAAGCTAGCCTCATCGCTAGCTACTCCCAAGGTGCTAAAGCTCTACCATACTAAATTATTTGCATTTTGCAGAAGTCCTCCTCTCTCCCCTCTGTGCCTTTGCCCACGCTGCTCTCTCAGGCAGGAATGCTTTCTCCTCAGTTCCATGTACATAGCCAACTTCTGCTCAGTCTTCAAAATTCAGTTCAGATATATCCGTCTCTGAAAGGCCTGTCCTAAATTTCTCTCCTCTTAGCCACATCCCCAGTTTAGGTTTGGAAGCTTCACCTTGCAAATATTTTTTAAAGTTTGCATTCTTAGGGCACGTTTTAATATGTACTATGTATGAAGGGGATAGCTTGGTATGAAGTGTTGTTTGCAATCTGGTAAAATATTTTCTTGTGGAAGAGGCACCCCTGTAGGATGAGAAGGTCCAGAGGAGGAAAGTATAGTAAATCAACACAAAAATCAATGTTCGTTGACGGAGGAAAAGGAAGCAACAGCTGGGTAAACAAACAGCTGCGCAAAGAGACAGAAAAATGACAGCAACCATGAACATGGCAGATAGTCCAAAATATTAAAAAAGCAAGTAAATAACAGGAGGAAATGAGTTAACATACTGGAAAATTGCTGAAACATTTGAACAGGAAGTAACTAATGAGAAAAGTGTTCAAATAAAAGTTACAGAGAAGAAAATTAGAACAAATATTCTGTGTAAAAGAAGTGAACTTTTAAAATGAAATATACTTAAAAGATAAATTAACTTGAAAACTTGTGACTCTTTTTGTAGATGTGGTTTATATGGTACAGACAACATTATAATAATATTAAAAACTTAAAAAGAATAAAATTACACCCTAGGCCTAATTTACTGGTGTGTTGAAAAAAGTAAACTAAAAACTCACAATTGTCTTACTTTACATTTATATGAATATTAAGCTGCCTGACCTTTCAAAAGGAAATATCTAATAACACAAGTAACACATAAATATATTCAGCTTCTAAAGAACAGAAGCATTCCAGATAAGGCTGGACCCTCTTTTACTGCCCTATACCCACTGCTCTCCCCAGAGGTAACCACTGTTTTGAGTTTATTGTGTATCCTTCCAACATTTTCCCATACATTTATATACATATGTGAAAATATGTATCTTTATCCTGTATGATAATCCACTATACAAATTGCTGTAGTAATTCTGCATCTTCATCATTTTCATGTAACATTTTGTCCTGGAAATATTTCTGCTTCCTTACAAATAGAGTCATGTTATTAAAGAATTGCCTTGTATTCATAGAGTGGACATACCACTGTTTTGCCATTCCCTGAGTGATGGACACTTAGGTTGTTTCTGATTTTCTGCATACTTCAGCAAACATTCATGAATATTAACTTGGTTCCATGTGCCAGACACCCTGTGCTCTAGATTTAGGGGTAGACAAAATAAAGTCCCCTTTATATACATTCAAGAGGATACAAACAATAAACAAAGATATATATATATATATATCTTTGTTTACTATATATATGTAGTAAAATGTCATGTAGTGATAGGTATAATGGACAAATGCAACAAATGTGAGAGAGATGGGGGTGGTCAGGAAAGATTTATTTGATGTGCTTTCATTTGAGCCAAGACTTAAAAGAGAAGTGAGGGAGGTTCTATAAATATCAGAAGCACCCTCAGAGAAACGGAAGTGCTGGATCAGTAGGTGTGCATGTTGAAGATGCCAAATCACCTTCCAAACTGTAACAATTCATACTTCCATTTGAAGCATAAAGTACCCCTTTTTCATACTCTTTCTAATACTTGTTATTATCATGTTCCTTAACTTTTACCGATTGGTTATGTAGAAAACTGTTATTTCACTGTAGTTTTAATTGTTACAGTTTTTAAAAATTGATATAAATGTATGATTTGAATGCTAGTGAGGTTGTGCATATGTTAATATGTATGTTGGCCCTTTGAATTTCCTCATCTCAGACTCGACAGCTCATTGTGCATTTGTCTATTGTGTTATTTGTATATTATTGATTTTTATTGTTTGTATCCTGGATATTAATCCTTTGGGGGGTTTTTTGCTTTTTTTAAACATCTTTATCGGAGTATAATTGCTTTACAATGGTGTGTTAGTTTCTGTTGTATAACAAAATGAATCAGCTATACATATACATATATCCGCATATCTCCTCCCTCTTGCGTCTCCCTCCCTCCCACCCTCCCTATCCCACCCCTCTAGGTGGTCACAAAGCACCCAGCTGATCTCCCTGTGCTATGCAGCTGCTTCCCACTAGCTATCTATTTTACACTTGGTAGTGTATATATGTCAGTGCCACTCTCTCACTTCGTCCCAGGTTACCCTTCCCCCTCCCCGTGTTCTCAAGTCCATTCTCCACGTCTGTGTCTTTATTCTTGTCCTGCCTCTACGTGCTTCAGAACAACTTTTAATTTTTTCTTAGATTCCATAAATATGTGTTAGCATGCGGTTAATCCTTTGTTATGCATGTTGTAAACATTTTCTCTCAATCTGTTGCTTGTCTTATTAATTACATAACCTTTATCTTATAGAAATATTTAATTTTGAAGCAGTCATGTTTATCCATCTTTTTCTTTATGGATTTTGCTTTTAGTGTCTTATTTAACAAGGCCGTTTGTATCCCAAGGTCTTAAAAGTATTTTCTTATATTTTCTTCTAATTTTAGAATATATTTTTATTCCATCTGGAACTTAATTTTCTGAACACTATGAGGGAGGCATTTATCTTAGTTTCTATTATTTGGCTTGCCAGTTGTCCCAGTACAATTTATGGAAGTCAGTTTTTATGAATTGGTTTGAAATGTCACTTTCATCATATAGGAAATCCCTAAATATGCCTAGTTCCATTTTTAGACTCTTTATAGATTGTCTGCTCTTTCATGGATTCTGTTGTGTTTTTATTATTATAGTTTTATAATCAGTTTTGATATTTGGTAAGTTAAGTCCTTCCTGTATTCTTCTTTTATCTAAAATTGCCTTGAGTATGTATACTTGATTTACCTTTCATGTGAATTTTAGATTCATCATATAAAATTTTATTTTAAAATAATATTGGAATTTTGGTTGAGATTGCATTGAACCTATAAATTTATTTGGGGAGACATCTTTCAGTATTCATTATTGTCTCCATAAAAATGTCATATATTTATTTTTAGGTTTCTTTCAAGGTGTTTGGGGACATGTTGCGATTACAAATAAAACCTTTGATACTATGGGTTTTTTTAATATGTGCTTGCTCTTGTGTAGGGAAACTATGGATTTTTTAAAGACTTTATTTTTTCAGAGCGGTTTTAGGTTTGCGGCAAAATTGAGAGGAAAGTACAAAGATTTCCCATATGTGCCCAACCCCACACATGCCTAGCCTCCCCCATTATCAACATCTCCCACTAGAGGTACTTTTGTTACCACTGATGAACCTACATTAACACATTATAATCACCCAAAGTCCATAGTTTGCATTGCAGTTCAGTCTTGATATTGTACATTCTATGGGTTTGGACAAATGTATAGTGACATGTATCCATCATTACAGTATCATACAGAATATTTTCACTGCCCTAAAAATCCTCTATGCTCTACCTATTCATCCCTCTCTCCTCCTCCAACCCCTGGCAACCACTGATCTTTATCTTATACTATATCTGTAGCTTTGCCTTTTCCTGAATGTCATATAGTTGCAATCATACAGTGTGTAGCCTTTTCAGATAGGCTTCTTTCACTTAATAATCTGCCTCTAAGGTTTCTCCCTGTCTTTTAATGGCTTCGTAGTTCATTTCATTTTAGTGTTGATCATATTCTGTTGGATTGAAATAATAGTTTCTTTATTCATTCACCTAGTGAAGGACATCTTGGTTGCTCCCAAGTTTTGACAATTACGAATAAAGCTGCTATAAGTACATGTGTACAAGTTTTTATGTGGACATAAGTTTTCAACATCTTTGAGTTGAAGGAGCATGATTGCTGGATGGTGTGGTAAGAGTACGCTTAATTTTGTAAGAAACCACCAAACTGTCTTCCAAAGTGGCTGTACCATTTTGTATTCCCAACAGCAGTGAATGAGAATCCCTGTTACTTCACGTCCTCACAAGTATTTGGTGGTGTCAGTGTTCTGGATTTTGGCCGTCCTCATAGATGGGTAGTGGTATCTCATTGTTGCTTTCATTTGACTATCGCTGATAATGTATGATGTGGAACATCTTTTCATATGCTTATTTGCCATCTGGTGAGATGTCAGAGTCTTTGGCCCATTTTTTAATTGAGTTGTTTGTTTTCTTACTGTTGAGTTTTAACAGTTCTTTGTATATTTTAGATAACAGCTCTTTATCAGCTGCGTATTTCGCATATATTTTCTCCCAGGCTGTGGCTTGTCTTCTCATTCTCCTGACATTGTCTTTCACAGAGCAGAAGTTCTTAATTTTAATGAAGTCCAGCTTATCAATTATTTCTTTCATGGATTGTGCCTTTGGTGTTTTATCTAAAAAGTTATCGCCATACTCAAGGTCATCTAGATTTTCTCTTGAATTGTCTTCTAGGAGTTTTATAGTTTTGCATTTTACATTTAAGTTTATGTTTCATTTTGAGTTTTTTTTTTTTTTTTTTTTTTTTTGCTGTATGCGGGCCTCTCACTGTTGTGGCCTCTCCCGTTGCGGAGCACAGGCTCCGGACGCGCAGGCCCAGCGGCCATGGCTCACGGGCCCAGCCGCCCCGCGGCACGCGGGATCCTCCCAGACCGGGGCACGAACCCGCGTCCCCTGCATCGGCAGGCGGACTCTCAACCACTGTGCCACCAGGGAAGCCCCATTTTGAGTTAATTTTTGTGAAGAGTGTAAAGTCTGTGTCTAGATTCATTTTTTGGCATGTGGATGTCCACTTGCTCCAGCACCATTTGTTAAAACGACTGTCTTTGTTCCACTGTATTGCCTTTCCTCCTTTGCCAAAGATCACTTTGCTCCTTTGTCAAAGACCCACTGTATTTATGTGGGTCTATTTCTGGGCTCCCCATTCTGTTACATTGATCTATTTATTCTTTTGCCAATTCCATACTGTCTTGATTTCTGTGCCTTTATAGTAAGTGTTGAAGTTGGGTAGTGTCAGTCCCCCAACTTCATTCTTCTCCTTCAATATTGTATTGGCTACTCTCAGTCTTTTGCCTCTCCATATAAATTTTAGAATCAATTTGTTGATATCCACAAAAGAACTTGCTGGGATTTTGATTGGGGTTGCACGGAATCTATAAATCAAGTTGGGAAGAACTGACATCTTGAGAATATTGAGTCTTCTTATTTGTAAACATGTGATGTCTCTCCATTTATTTAGTTCCTCGATTTTTATTTAGTTCATTAGAGTCTTGTAGTTTTCCTCGCACAGATCTTGTACGTATTTTGTTAGATTTATGCCTAAGTATTTCATTTAGGGGGTTGCTAGTATAAATTGTATTGTGTTTTTTATTTCAAATTCCACTTGTTATCCTGCAGCCTTATTAGTTCCAGGAGCATTTTCAATTCTTTCATATTTTCTACATGTCATCTGAAAAGACAGTTTTATTTATTCCTTCTCAATCTGTATACCTTTCACTTCCTTTTCGTATCTAATTGTATTAACAATGACTTCCAGTATAATGTTGAAAGTAGTGGTGAGATCCTTGACTTGGAGACATCCTTGGCTTGTTCCCAACGTTAGTGGGAGGGCTTCAAGTTTCTCACCATAAAGTATTATGTTAGGTGTAGGTTTTTTATAGATATTTTTTAATCAAGCTGAGGACGTTCTCTCCTAGTTTAACTATGGATTTTTAGAAGTTGATCTAGACTTTATTGGTTTTAATAAATAATTTTTCAGTTGGTTCTCTTATATATTCTAGACAGGTAATTATATCATCTGTAAATATTGACTTCCCCTTGTAAACATACTTGAAATATGTTTTCCAGTGCAGTATGTATATTTTTATGTGGTTGATGATCTGGACTTTATGATAATAATTGTTTTAATATATTTATGTATATATATCATACTATAAATTTTCTTGTGTGACATAACGTGGTCATTTTAGAAACTTTCTATTCATGTTTAAAAATAATAGACATTTTAAAATTAAAGACTTAATTATGATTGTGGGTTTGTGAACACCTATCTATCTGAATTTTAAGCAGTTTTGCTAAATATATTTTTTTTTTCTTTTTTTTTTTTTCTTTTTTTTTCCGTACGCGGGCCTCTCACTGTTGCGGCCTCTCCCGTTGCGGAGCACAGGCTCCGGACGCACAGGCTCTGCGGCCATGGCTCACGGGCCCAGCCGCTCCGCGGCATGTGGCATCTTCCCGGACCGGGGCACGAATCCGTGTCCCCTGCATCGGCAGGCGGACTCTCAACAACTGCGCCACTAGGGAAGCCCGCTAAATATATTTTGAAACTATCTTGTTAGGTGCATAAAGTTTCTGGACTGTTAAACTTTTGGGTGGTGTTGTTCATTGGATCAATAGACATTAGTTTATATTTTTAATTTATTTTATTGAAGTATAGTTGATTGACAATGTTTTGTTAATTTTTGCTGTAGAGCAAAGTGATTCAGTTATACACATATATATATTCTTTATTTTCTATTTTTATGATTTAAAAAATTTAATATCTGTTTTACCAAAATATTATGTGTATAATACATAGTTTTCAAGATCAAATAATATGACTGCTTTCAAATAGAAAGCAGGAATCTCCTGTCATACACTCCCACAAGAAATGTTTCAAGGCCTTCAACTTCTCTAGCTGATATTTCTCTTGTTACGTTTTAAAGCAGCATGCTTAATTGCAATTAAAATTTTTTTCCATTTATCTATAGATATTTTATGAAAAAATTAAGATTTTTCTCTCTTAAAGTGCTCCTCACAGCACCACTCCCCCATACACACTTACACTTTCTTGTTCTCTCAGTACAGATATATCACAATCAAATCAATAGTCAGTGCTTACCTTAGTGTCTATCTAAGTACTGTTCACATCTGAGACAAAAAGTCTATTACAAGTATTTAATATCCGGTTCAACTTTTAATTTTTCCCCAGAGTAAATAAAGGCTTTCCATGCAACAGTCACTAATTCATCTCCAGACTCCCATTAGAGCTGCAAATCTTCTTTCATTACTGCCTACATGCTAGTCTGTCAGAGTCACTTTTTTGTTGTTGAGACATCCTTTTATTTATTTATTCATTTATTTTCTTGTTAGCATGCGGTATTTGTTTTTCTCTTTCTGACTTACTTCACTCTGTATGACAGACTCTAGGTCCATCCACCTCACTACAAATAACTCAATTTCGTTTCTTTTTTTCTTTTTTTGCCCTCTTTATTTTTGATTTTTTTTAACATCTTTACTGGAGGATAATTGCTTTACAATGGTGTGTTAGTTTCTGCTTTATAGCAAAGTGAATCAGCTATACGTATACACACATCCCTATATCCCCTCCCTCTTGCATCTCTCTCCCACCCTCCCTATCCCACCCCTCTAGGTGGTCACAAAGCACCAATCTCCCTGTGCTATGTGGCTGCTTCCCACTAGCTATTTGGTAGTGTATACATGTCCATGCCACTCTCTCACTTCATCCCAGCTTACCCTTCCCACTCCTCATGTCCTCAAGTCCATTCTCTACATCTGCGTCTTTATTCCTATCCTGCCCCTAAGTTCTTCAGAACCTTTTTTTTTTTTTTTTTTAGATTCCTTATATATGTGTTAACATACAGTATACGTTTTTCTCTTTCTGACTTACTTCACTCTGTATGACAGACTCTAGGTCCATCCACCTCACTACAAATAACTCAGTTTCTTTTTGTGGCTGAGTAATATTCCACTGTATACATGTGCCACATCTTCTTTATCCATTCATCTGTCTATGGACACTTAGGTTGCTTCCATGTCCTGGCTATTGTAAATAGAGCTGCAGTGAACATTGTGGTACATGACTCTTTCAGTTATGGTTTTCTCAGGGTATATGACCAGTAGTGAGATTGCTGGGTCATTTGGTAGTTCTATTTTTAGTTTTTTAAGGAACCTCCATACTGTTCTCCATAGTGGCTGTACCAATTTACATTCCCACCAACAGTGCAAGAGGGTTCCCTTTTCTCCACACCCTCTCCAGCATTTATTGTTTGTAGATTTTTTGATGATGGCCATTCTGACTGGTGTGAGGTGATACCTCATTGTAGTTTTGACTTGCATTTCTCTAATGATTAGTGATGTTGAGCATCCTTTCATGTGTTTGTTGGCAATCTGTATATCTTCTTTGGAGAAATGTCTATTTAGGTCTTCTGCCCATTTTGGGATTGGGTTGTTTGTTTTTTTGATATTGAGCTGCATGAGCTACTTGTAAATTTTGGAGATTAATCCTTTGTCAGTTGCTTCATTTGCAAATATCTTCTCCCATTCTGAGGGTTGTCTTTTCGTCTTGTTTATGGTTTCCTTTGCTGTGCAAAAGGTTTTAAGTTTCATTAGGTCCCATTTGTTTATTTTTGTTTTTATTTCCATTTCTCTAGGAGCTGGGTCAAAAAGGATCTTGCTGTGATTTATGTCAAAGGGTGTTCTTCCTCGGTTTTTCTCTAAGAGTTTGATAGTGTCTGGCCTTACATTTAGGTCTTTACTCCATTTTCAGTTTATTTTTGTGTATGGTGTTAGGGAGTGTTCTAACTTCATTCTTTTACATGTGGCTGTCCCAGTTTTCCCAGCACCACTTATTGAAGAGGCTGTCTTTTCTCCATTGTATGTTCTTGCCTCCTTTATCAAAGTAAGGCGACCATATGTGTGTGGGTTTATCTCTGAGCTTTCTATCCTGTTCCATTGATCTATATTTCTGTTTTCGTGCCAGTACCATACTGTCTTGATGACTGTAGCTTTGTAGTATAGTTTGAAGTCCAGGAGCCTGATTCCTCCAGCTGTGTTTTTCTTTCTCAAAATTGCTTTGGCTATTTGGGGTCTTTTGTGTTTCCATACAAATTGTGAAATTTTTTGTTCTACTTCTGTGAAAAATATCATTGGTAGTTTGATAGGGATTGCATTGAATCTGTAGATTGCTTTGGGTAGTAGAGTTATTTTCACAATATTGATTCTTCCAATCCAAGAACATGGTATATCTCTCCATCTATTTGTATCATCATTAATTTTTTTCATCAGTGTCTTATAGTTTTCTGCATACAGGTCTTTTGTCTCCTTAGGTAGGTTTATTCCTAGGTATTTTATTCTTTTTGTTGCAATGGTAAATGGGAGTGTTTCCTTAATTTCTGATTCAGATTTTTCATCATTAGTGTGTAGGAATGCAAGAGATTTCTGTGCAATTTTGTATCCTGCTACTTTACCAAATTCATTGATTAGCTCTAGTAGTTTTCTGGTAGCATCTTTAGGATTCTCTATGTATAAACATCCTTTTAGAAACTATCTTTTTCTCTCATAGAATCTGATTGATGGCTTTCTCAGCCTGCTGTGTAAACTGTCTTCCTGGAGATTTCCTTTACCAGAATCCATCTGTTGTTATATGTTCTAATTACTAACAGCTCTTTCTTGTTACCTAAATTTTTTTTTCATTTTATAGCATCTAAGTCTTAGTTCATGGGTGCAAATATTAATTAATATTTCTAAACAAACTAATTATAGACTTTTAAGAGTTTTCTTCTGCCTCTTTAATGATCTTGTTTTTTTCTGAGTTCTTTCGTTCTTCCATTCTGTTCTCTGACTTTCGTGTTGGAGGCTTTCCTTCAATGTCTTCTGATCTTGAATATCTGTTCTTGTTTGGAGACTGGAAGCTCTGTGCAGGGACTGGACCTGTTGACAGGTGGGCTTCACTCTCAGTTGAACAGAAGGTGGCAAGGTGGCTTTCTCTTGGGTGACTCCCAAGTGTCATAATCTACAGGTCTCTCTCTTGGCCCTCCATTGGCCTGGCTGCCAACACTGTATGAATTGAAGAGAATCCCCAGTTTCCTGTTGACTGGGCCAGGTATCATCTGGGCACACAGCCACTGTTCCTCCCTAGAGGCTGACACTACCTCTCCACTACACACAGTGATAATTGGCCAATGCAGGATTTTAGGGTTCGACCCACCTGCATGTTCCTGCTGCCCTATAATCTGAACAATAACCTTGTTGATTGTTCCAAGACACCCACCTTCTCCAGTATCTCCTGCCTTAAGGAATAGGGCACAACTACCTTTTAGAGTAATGCTTGGCAACTTAGTTTATGTTCTGCCTTCCTTCTATAAGCTTTCTGTTTTCAGAAGTATTCCAGATGTGGGGATTGACTGAAGGTTTGCCTTCTTTTCTTTTTTTAGGATAAAGGTAGATTTTTTTTAAAAACATCTTTTCTCTTATTTCTAGAGATTTGCTGGGGGGAGAGCTGGGCCCTTACCTTCCCTGATTCTATTCAGTTTGCACCTTGACTGGCAACCTGAAGCTGAACATTTTAACCTTTTATTTTTTTTTTTTAACTTTTAAACAGTTTTATTGAGGTAAAATTTACACACCATGAAATTTACCCAATTTCAGTGTACAATTTGATCAGTTTTAGTAAACTACACAGTTGTCCAACCATAATCACAATCTAGTTTTAGAGCACTTCTATCAACCTTAAATGTTACCTCACACTCATTTGCAGTTAATTCCCAACCCCACACCAGCAACAACTGGTTTGCCTTCTTTTTTTTTTTTTTTTTTTTTTGGGATATCTGGTTTTCTTTAATTAACAATAATCTTTTGATGTTCCCGACTGCCTGCCCTTTGTTACAAAATGTCTGTATAACCTGGCTCCCCACCCCTTGCCTTCTTGGAGCAGTTGTTTCAGTGTTACTTGAGATGCTGTCTCCTGGGTTTGAAGTCCTAAAAATTCCCATCGAATAAAACATAACTCTCAGCTTTTAGGTTGTGAATAATTTTTAAGTCCACAGTTACTGTGACCATGGAGGGACCAGAACAGATTCCTCTCTTTCGCCTGAACTCTACGAGGATCTGGAGCCTTGATGCCAGCAGAGGCCTCTTGTGCCCAGCCACCTCCTCAGGGAGTCCAGATGAATTTGGGTGAGTCTCTCCTGGTTTTACGATCTCCCGTAATTGGTTTGATGATCTTAAGTTTTATTCAGCGAGGGAATAGGTTATTTCAAAAAGAGGTACCTGTGTTATCCTCAGTCGAAGGATTGGGCAGATTTTGCTCAAGTGGGTTATCCTCTGTAAAACACGGTGGGAAGACTCAGTTTGGATACTGAGTGGTTATCCTCAGTCTAGAGACTGCGAAGACTGCTCAGTTAAACACTAAAGTGGGACTGAGTTATTAGAGGGAAGACCACGCTGTCATTTTTCCTTGAACTAATAGAGTTTGTAGAAATAAAAACTGAAATCTTACGAGAGCTTCTGAGGTCCGAAGAAGGGACTCTCCTCTTGGCCGGTAATAGCTTTCTTAGGTGACTGAGAAACGTGCACGAGTGCTGGAGGCGAGATCTCATGCCGTTCAGCTGACCCAGGTCAGCATATTATCCTGTGCTCCACACTCCAGTGTTCAGCATCACATAGTCTGGCCCTTGGTGGTTCCTCAGAGATACTGCAGGTTCGGTTCCAGACCACTTGGCAGAGAATGTTGATCGCTTCATCACAGTTCAGTCATGTTTAGAAAATCTAAACAAGCTGCATGATTATTCCAGGAAGCATGGAATGATGTGTTCAAATGAGTACCATCAAAGCTTACTTCTTTCACAGTCATCCCCTTCTTGGTTAAGTGACTTCGTCTTTCTGTTTGCTCAACCCGAAGACCTTAAAGCTTTCTTCTACTCCTTTCTCTCTGTTATACCTGACATGTCACACAGCAGCAAATCCTGTCGGCTCTCTTTCAGTCTGTATGTGTCTCTAGGTCTGAAGTGGGTCTCTTGTAGACAGCAAATATATGGGTCTTGTTTTTGTATCCATTCAGCCAATCTGTGTCTTTTGGTGGGAGCATTTAGTCCATTTACATTTAAGGTAATTATCGATATGTGTGTTCCTATTCCCATTTTCTTAATTGTTTTGGGTTCGTTATTGTAGGTCCTTTCCTTCTTTTGTGTTTCTTGCCTAGAGAAGTTCCTTTAGCAGTTGTTGTAGAGCTGGTTTGGTGGTGCTGAACTCTCTCAGCTTTTGCTTGTCTGTAAAGGTTTTAATTTCTCCATCAAATCTGAATGAGATCCTTGCTGGGTAGAGTAATCTTGGTTGCAGGTTTTTCTCCTTCAACACTTTCAATATGTCCTGCCACTCCCTTCTGGCTTGCAGAGTTTCTGCTGAAAGATCAGCTGTTAACCTTATGGGGATTCCCTTGTGTGTTATTTGTTGTTTTTCCCTTGCTGCTTTTAATATGTTTTCTTTGTATTTAATTTTTGACAGTTTGATTAATATGTGTCTTGGCGTATTTCTCCTTGGATTTATCCTGTATGGGACTCTCTGTGCTTCCTGGACTTGATTAACTATTTCCTTTCCCATATTAGGGAAGTTTTCAACTATAATCTCTTCAAATATTTTCTCAGTCCCTTTCTTTTTCTCTTCTTCTTCTGGAACCCCTATAATTCGAATGTTGGTGCGTTTAATGTCGTCCCAGAGGTCTCTGAGACTGTCCTCAGTTCTTTTTATTCTTTTTTCTTTATTCTGCTCTGCAGTAGTTATTTCCACTATTTTATCTTCCAGGTCACTTATCCGTTCTTCTGCCTCAGTTATTCTGCTATTGATCCCATCTAGAGTACTTTTAATTTCATTTATTGTGTTGTTCATCGTTGCTTGTTTCATCTTTAGTTCTTCTAGGTCCTTGTTAACTGATTCTTGCAATTTGTCCATTCTATTGTCCATTCTATCTCCAAGATTTCGGATCAACCTTACTATCATTATTCTGAATTCTTTTTCAGGTAGACTGCCTATTTCCTCTTCATTTGTTAGGTCTGGTGGGTTTTTATCTTGCTCCTTCCTCTGCTGTGTGTTTTTCTGTCTTTTCATTTTGCTTATCTTACTGTTTTTGGGGTCTCCTTTTTTGCAGGCTGAAGGTTCGTAGTTCCTGTTGTTTTTTGTGTCTGTCCCCAGTGGCTAAGGTTGGTTCAGTGGGTTGTGTAGGCTTCCTGGTGGAGGGTACTAGTGCCTGTGTTCTGGTGGATGAGGCTGGATCTTGTCTTTCTGGTGGGCAGGTCCACGTCTGGTGGTGTGTTTTGGGGTGTCTGTAGACTTATTATGATTTTGGGCAGCCTCTCTGCTAATGGGTGGGGTTGTGTTCCTGTCTTGCTAGTTGTTTGGCATAGGATGTCCAGCACTGTAGCTTGCTGGTCGTTGAGTGAAGCTGGGTGCTGGCGTTGAGATGGAGATCTCTCCGAGATTTTTGCTGTTTGATATTATGTGCAGCTGGGAGGCCTCTTGTGGACCAGTGTCCTGAAGTTGGCTCTCCCACCTCAGAGGCACAGCACTGACTCCTGGCTGCAGCACCAAGAGCCTTTCATCCACAGGGCTCCTTAATTTGGGATGATTCGTTGTCTATTCAGGTATTCCACAGATGCAGGGTATATCAAGTTGATTGTGGAGCTTTAATCCGCTGCTTCTGAGGCTCCTGGGAGAGATTTCCCTTTCTCTTCTTTGTTCTCACAGTTCCCAGGGGCTCAGCTTTGGATTTGGCCCCGCCTGTGCTTGTAGGTCGCCGGAGGGCGTCTGTTCTTTGCTCAGACAGGACGGGGTTAAAGGAGCCGCTGATTCGGAGGCTCTGGCTCACCCAGGCCGGGGGGTAGGGAGGGTCATGGAGTGCGGGGCGGGCCTGCACCGGCAGAGGCCGGCGTGACGCTGCAGCCTGAGGCGCGCCGAGCGCTCTCCCGGGGGAGCCGTCCCTGGATCCCGGGACTCTGGCAGTGGCAGGCTGCACAGGCTCCCCGGAAGGGCGTGTGGCTAGTGACCTGTGTTCGCACACAGACCTCCTGGCTGCGGCAGCAGCGGCCTTAGCGTCCCATGTCCGTCTCTGGGCTCCGCACTCTTAGCCGCGGCTCGCGCCCGTCCCTGGAGCTCTCTCAAGCAGCATTCTTAATCCCTTCTCCTCGTGCACCAAGAAACAAAGAGGGACATAAAAGTCTCTTGCCTCTTCGGCAGGTCCAGACCCCTCCCCGGACTCTCTCCAGGCCAGCCGCGGCGCACCAACGCCCTGCAGGCTGTGTTCACGCCGCCAACCTCAGTCCTCTCCCGGCGCTCCGACAAAAGCCGGAGCCTCAGCTCCCAGTCCCTCCCGCCCCGGCGGGTGAGCAGACAAGCCTCTCGGCTGTTGAGTGCCGGTCGGCCCGATCCTCTGCGCTGGAATCTGTCCGCTTTGCCCTCCACACCCCTGTTGCTGTGCTCTCCTCCGCGGCTCCCAAGCTCCCCCACTCCGCCTCCCGAAGTCTCCACCCGCGAAGGGGCTTCCTAGTGTGTGGACACTTTTCCTCCTTCACAGCTCTCTCCCGCCGGTGCAGGACCCGTCCCTATCCTTTTGTCTCTGTTTAGTGTTTTCTTTTGCCCTAACCAGGTACGTGGGGGGTTCCTTGCCTTTTGGGAGGTCTGAGGTCTTCTGCCAGCGTTCAGTAGGTGCTCCGTAGGAGTTGTTCCACGCGTAGATGTATTTCTGGTGTATCTGTGGAGAGCAAGGTGATCTCCGCGTCTTACTCTTCCGCCATCTTCCCGGAAGTCCTTTAACCTTTTATTAATCACAGTTCCCTTTTATTGTCTGTATTTTTGTCCATTTTCATGTCAATATACCAATTTATTTAGACTATAATGTTGTCAGTATTAACATTCTGTTTGTCATGTTGGCTGAAAATATTTTTTGGAGTCATTTCCTTTTTTTATTTCAGTTATGTTCTTTTTTGTCGTAATGAAATTTCACATCTTAACATAATCAATTTTGTCAATATTTTCCTTTGTAGAAGATATTTTGTAAATGATAAGTTCACAATTGTTTTCATTAGTTTTTCTTGTTTTCTTTATGTAGACTTTAAATATTTATCTTACGTATCTTGAAATTTTAAAAAAATTTCTTGTCAAGTATGAATCTGTCCCCCCTCAAATTTTCAAATTGTTAACTAGTTATCTTGACGTTGTTTATTAACTAATCTAAAAAATTTCATCATTGTTTCTATTATCACATATTAAATTCATTTGTAAAATGTGATATATTTCTGTACTTTGTGTTATATTTTTCTATTGTGTGCCCATATTCTTTATATATTAATCACTTCTATTTTTAATACTTTATTGACTGGTCAGTTTCATTTTTCTTCTTTTTCAATTATTATTTAATAGTTTTCCATTCATACAGTATAGAACAATTCTGAGCTATTCTGAAGAATGAGGTAGATAAAAATAATAAAACATAATATATAAGCTGGTTTTTTAACCATGCCAATAAAGTTAGGAGTACAGTAAATCCAAGATGTGTGTTCCTTTTCAAAGTTAAAACTCAAGGAAGGAAAACTGCCTTCTTCAAGAATAATCAGTCAGCTTTAAGACAGGGAACATAAAATCAATTGCCTTGATTTTATTGGAGCTGTCTGTAATTCTCATTAGTATGTAGTCCACTACAAAAATAAGGAGAAGTTCCTTCAGCCAGAAGAGCCCTGTGGAATAGAAACCATTCTGCACAGCAGTAAGGAGGGAATGGAAGCAAGAAAGGGAACAAGCAGAAGTGTAGTAACTGTTCTAGGATGTTGATGGTGAAATGAGAGAACTAGAGGGTAGCTCTGGGAACACTCTAGGCATATGTTGAATTTTCTTTTATTAAGTTAGAGCCATGTTTAGAAGATAGAAGGGAATAATTCAGTAGAGATGGAGAGGTTGATTGTTTTAAAGAGGGGAGACCCACTAGGGAGTGTGAAACAGCCTGTTTCACAGAGGAGAAGACTCAGAGAGGAAGAAGGAGCAAGGACAAAATTAGAAGATGTAAAGAAAGAGATGCTGAGGGAAAGGTGCAGAGAGTTAGATAGCTTACATTGATGGTGTCGATCTTCTAAATAAGTATAGCCTCCGGACACGTGCATCAGAATCAGCAGGGAATGCTGGGTAAAAATTCAACTCCCTGTATCACTCTCATCAGAATCTAGGAATCTGTGATACAGGTTATTCTAACTAAAGTTTGAGAACCATAGTTCACATGAAGTAGGAAGTTATCTGCAGGGTGTATCTACACGATTGGGAAAGTGTTAGTGAGCAGCAAATGTGGGCGGGCAGTGGAGAGAATAAAAGAATTATTAAGCAGAGCCTGTTGAAGTTGGGAAGCAGGAGTTTGTGTTGGAGAGGCTAGCCCAGCTCCACAGTACGGATCAGTGTCTTCCATGCCTTCTTTTAGGGTAAAGTTATTGCACCTAAAAACCCTGTTGTCACTTCTCTGTCAGAGCCCAGGGAAAATTGCTAAGGCAGGCTGCTGAATCGAGGACATGAAGAAAACTTGAGGAATTTCCCTTCCTTTGGGCTTAAGAAGAACATCTTTCTTGGCAGGCAGAGTTCACAACGCTGAATGCGACATAAAATCCTGTGGATTTGTGTATTCAGAATTTCAGTTTCACGTATTTCTGACGAGCCCTGCCAACCTGTCAGGCCAGACTTCCCTCCACTGGTAGTGGCTCAATTCCATTCTCAAATGCTGCTTCTTCACCTGCACGTAACCCAAGACAGGTGACTTCCGTTTGTGAGAAAACAAGAAGTTACAAGGCACTCATGGTCTTTTTGTCTTTTTTCACTTGAGCTACATCAGCAGCCTCTTAACTGGTCTCCAGGCCACCAGCCTCTTCCTTCCCCAGATCACCAGAGTCACTTTTTTTTGACACAGATTGACAACTAAACAAATGATGAAATATTTGTAATCCAGATAGTAAGTGCTCTAAGTACTCACTTCTGTGAAGGTTCTCAGTCATCACAGAGTGCAGCCCAAACAAATTAGAGACACAAGGGTTTTTGCAACATACCTCATCTCGCATCACTGCCTCCACAATCCCTGTCTCGCTCGTTCCAGGGACACAGAATGCTCATCATTGTTTCAGGACACTGCACCCTTGCCTATGACCAAAGTGTCCTTTATAGTTTAGTGGTTGTTCTTCCTGTTGTTCCCCTAAGGAGATGTATTTAAATGTCATCCCCTCTCTGTAGCTTTCCTGGAACCCACTCTGTCTCCCAAGGCAGAATTATTTTTTCATCTGTATTCCATAGTAATTTATACAAATATCAGCGGTTGTACTTAGAACATTATATTGTGCTCACTTATATTTTTGTTTCACAATTGGACTGGAATTTCCTGAGATCAAAACTTGGGTCATTAAAATTTTACTTCCCCAATGCCTGATGCATAGGATGTGTATCATTAATTTTAGCTGAATACATTTGAATCAGAGATCCTCTTTCTATGTAATCCAAACTGAAAGAACATAGGAAAGCATTGGAGCAAGCAATATGGGCAACGCTTAGTAGCATTTTATAATAGAGACAAGGCTTTCTTTTTCCATGTATTATTATAATATAGCATTCACTGATTAAGCTGCATACTTATAGAATTTCAATGGTAAGAAGTATCTTAGAAGTGATTCCTTTGATTTGCAGATGAAAAAACCAGTCCTGTGCTTACGTCTACCACACAAATAGCTTTTATCAAAAGCCTATGCAACAACCAACAATCTTTGTGAATTCATGAATATTAAATCATTTTTACATTCCAGGCAAGTAAATTCTAAAAGAGAACAAAAATGTACAATGCATTTTAGTTCAGAGGGCATCTCATTAAAGAATCTTAACTGGAGTTTAAGATGTTGCGGTGGGGAAAAGTCAGGCTACTTGATGAGAGAGAACTGGTAAGTTCAAGGTGGATTTTAAATACAAGAGAAGTGTTTTTCTTGTTTTTTGCTGAGATGATATGAGCTATCAGGGCCATCAGAAGAACAATAGAGTGGGTATTGATGAGTTTCTTTTCTCCAGGTTTAATTGAGCTTCTTCTTTTTGATAGGTTTCAGAACCTGCTATGGTCCAGAAAGACGTTTGTGGACCACATGAAAGTGTATAACCACAGTTACATCTACATGCCTGCCTTTTCTATGAAGACGGGAACAGAGCCATCCCTCCGGGTTTATTACACACTGTCAGATGTTGGTGCCAATCAAACAGTGCTCTTTGCCAACCCCAACTTTCTGCGTAGCATTGGGAAGTTCTGGAAAAGTAGGGGAATTCATGCCAAGCGCCTGTCCACAGGACTCTTTCTGGTGAGCGCGGCCCTGGGCCTCTGTGAAGAGGTGGCCATCTATGGCTTCTGGCCCTTCTCTGTGAATATGCATGAACAACCCATCAGCCACCACTACTATGATAATGTCCTGCCCTTTTCTGGCTTCCATGCCATGCCGGAAGAATTTCTCCAACTCTGGTATCTTCATAAAATTGGTGCACTGAGAATGCAGTTAGACCCATGTGAGGACACCTCACTCCCACCCACTTCCTAGGGACTGTGGAAAAAGAAAGGACTGAGCCAGGGTATTTTTGTTAGGTTTTCTACGTGACTCCAATAGGGAATGGTCAGGTCGTTTCATGGATTTGCGTGGGCCACTTGGAAAAAACGACAACAAAAACTCAAGGGGAACTCTACTTTTACTGTTGGCTGGAAGGAAAAAAAAGAAGTGAAATGTCCTATGAAATCTTTTATAGCACATGGTGGATATGCAACTAGTAACCTGCTGATGAAATGATGTTGGTAAAGCACACTTTCATGCTTCAAATAGAGATGACCCAGTTCACAAACAAGACAAAACTCTAATGGTTGAAGCTGAGGAATTAATCAAGGTATAGTAAACGAAATGCCAGGATAAAAGTGTTAGTGATTATCAACGTGAACTGGCTTAATTAAAAAAAAACTATCTTATTAAGACTAACATTAGAGCTATAGGTTTTTAAAAAATTATTATTTATTTTTGCCTTATTTAAGGGCAGTGAGTAGGTGATGGGGTAGATTTTAAAAATCCCTTACTGAATAATATGGACCCAAAATGCTACAGCTGATTATTGTGATTTGTTGAACCAAGTCTATGTTAACTAGCATTCCCTTCCCTTCCATTTAAAAAATGTTAAGTAAGAATGACCTCCTCCCCTTTTGTCAGGTCTACTTAGACAATGTGAAGCATTGTTGAATTTAGTCTGGGTTGATTCATTGTCAGGATGAAGAGCCACTTTCCCTCCTCAGAATTTAGGGCATAAACTCAATTTTAGGTGTGCATTATGTAACCGGTTTGCATTATTATTATTTTAGTGCCCAAAACTGCAAATGTGAGTGCATTATTTATTTGCAAATTGGCAGCATTGTCTTCATAATTTAATGTTTGGAAATGAAGTAAAGCACAATGACATAAAGCTTAGTCTCTGGAAGATAGATTGGAAGGCATATCCTTTTCTATCTGCCATGGTATGTTCCCTCCAAGATAAAGAATATGCATGCACACATAAAAGAATGCATATATTTGTGTACCCTCATACATAGTCTCTCACACACACACTGTTAAACAAAGCTCATTCCTGTGTGATTATGAAAGCCGAACCCACATGACCTGGGATAGCAAAAATCTGTAACTGGTGTTGGAGAGCTACAAATGCATTAGGTACTACCTACTACACCTTGATAGGAGAGAAGCCAGCTTACTGCATGCTGCTGTAATGCTCAAACCAGTATGAGATGCAAGCCTTACCCCCAAATCACTCCAAATGAGCAGAATTGGTTTAGTCAATGTGACTCTTCCCAGCATCTCATGAGTAAGTGCTGTGTTAAGCATGGTCATCAAGGCATGGTTCACACCAGTAAAGGGATGTGAATTAGTAGCTGTTTATTCCCTTAGTAACAGGTAGGACTGCTTAGAAGGCTTGTTACCTCAACTTCGACACAACTGCACACAAACTCTGTTGACAGATTACAAGCAGTCAGATGTGTTTACATATAAGAGAAAGGTAAAAGAAACCTCACATGGTCTTTGTGCTTTGGGATGCCTTAATCTAAAAGGAGACAGTAGACATCACTAACTTTACTTTTAAGTGTCACCAAAATGTAGGTAAACTGTACCCAAAAGTTCTGCTTCATTTTTAATGGTAGAGACTTGGTATACAATATAGACTAAAACAGTTAAACAGGTGGCAGTTTTTGGTGGGTTAATTTAAAAGATACCAAGATAACAAAGCCCTTGGAAAAATTCTACATCATTGGAATAGCCAATTTCTAAAGATGATTGAATATTGAGATTATTATAGAGATCAGCAGTTAAAATACAGCTGGTTGACATAACACAGAGTCTGTTGATACTTAGAAAGTTAAGAATTTGAGAGTATTGATTCTCTGCAGATCTCATTTGCTCTTTTGATCCTATTTGGCAGCAAAAATGTAATGAGAATGTACTATGAGGGAGTTGCATTAAATATTCACTGTGTGTACAACCCTGAATATATTTCCTCTTTTGAGCTATTGTTATTACTTAATAACTACCTTAAAAAGAAATATATTTTTAGGTATATGTTTCATCAAAATATAAAAGGCCTAACAAAAAACGTACATAAAAGTTAATAAAATATGTATCACTCAGATTAATGCTTTAAGTATTAAAACTGTTCAGGTGTAACTAATGAGCTCCATAGAACGCACGTGTCACAGTTCCATTGGAGACGCCTTCTGGAAATTTTACATCTTATGATTCCTGGGCTATGTTTATGCAATAGGTTTGTACAGTGGTTAGTCTATACATTTGGGGTTTCTGAAAGGCAACACAGAAATGGCCCAAATCGATAAAGAGTAATTAGATCAGGGCTTCTTAATGGGGTGATTCCCCACCCCCATCTGCTGACACTTGGCAATGTCTGGAGACATTTTTTTTTTAATTTTTATTTATTTATGGCTGTATTGGGTCTTCGTTTCTGTGCGAGGGCTTTCTCTAGTTGCAGCAAGTGGGGGCCACTCTTCATCGCGGTGTGCGGGCCTCTCACTATCGCGGCCTCTCTTGTTGCGGAGCACAGGCTCCAGACGTGCAGGCTCAGTAGTTGTGGCTCACGGGCCTAGCTGCTCCGCGGCATGTGGGATCTTCCCAGACCAGGGCTCGAACCCGTGTCCCCTGCATTGGCAGGCAGATGCTCAACCACTGCGCCACCAGGGAAGCCCTGGAGACATTTTTGATTGTCGTGATTTGGAGGGTGCTGCCAGCATCGAGTGGCTAGAGACCCGGGATCCTGCTAAACATCCTACAATGCACAGAGCAGCGCACCCTACCCCCCCAGCAAAGAATTCCCCACTTGAAAATGCCAATAGTGCCAAGGTTGAGAAACCCTGGATTAGACCAAAGTGATATTTTGATTGTTCCATATTGTCTTCAGTTAAGGATACACATACATGCTCACATCACTCAAAGCAGGACTACAATTTAATGAGAATGTTTTCTTAGAGTAGGTTACAGTTTGGCATTATTTTATAGTGATAATCCTTAGGTATGGCGTACATATTCCCTTTTCTGTGGTTAGATAGATGTATCTAAACCTAGGAGTTTTGAGTGTCTGTGTGTGTACGTGTGTGTAGCATGAAGTTATATATACCCATCCTTATTGAAATATGTGTTTTCCTAAGTGAGGATCTTTCTAGAATTATCTTTCAGAGTACTCTGGCATACTCTATTACTCTTAAGAAGTTGAATTCTTTTTAATTTTTTTCATCTTCATTGGAGTATAATTGCTTTACAATGTTGTGTTAGTTTCTGCTGTATAACAAAATGAATCAGCTATACGTATACATATATCTCCATATCTCCTCGCTCTTGCGTCTCCCTCCCACCCTCTCTATCCCACCCCTCTAGGTCATCGCAAAGCACCGAGCTGATCTCCCTGTGCTATGCAGCTGCTTCCCACTAGCTATCTATTTTACAGTTGGTAGTGTATATATGTCAGTGCTACTCTCTCACTTTGTCCCAGCTTCCCCTCCCAACCCCCTCCATGTCCTCAGGTCTGTTCTCTATGTCTGTGTCTTTATTCCTGCCCTGCCACTAGGTTCATCAGTACCATATTTTTAGATTCCATATATATGCATTAGCATACTGTATTTGCTTTTCTCTTTCTGACTTACTTCACTCTGTATGACAGACTCTAAGTCCATCCACCTCACTACAAATAACTCAATTTCGTTCCTTTTCATGGCTGAGTAATATTCCATTGTATATATGTGCCACATCAAGAAGTTGAATTTAAACTCCCATTCTTTTATTTTGTTTATTTGAAATTGAGACCTTCAGCATTGAACCTCTTTCTTTGTCAAATTTGGTTGATTACATTTTAATATTACTGACCTTTAAGATGCAGCTCAGAAGAGATGCAAGTTATGGCAGACACATTTAATACGAAAGTATTTCATCATTTTTGATGCATCTGCCAAGAGAAGGTGTCACCCTCTGACATCAGTGTAATTTTTAAATTGCTTTTTAGTGACAAAAATTAGGTTGCTCCATGGGGATAAAAGAGGGGTTGAAGAGACTGAAAATGAGTACCTGATGCGAATTTTTGTTTTTATTAGCTCCAACTGGAGAACTGCACTGATGTTAAGGATCATGAGTAAGGATGACCTCTGTTTGATTTTAATCAGACTTTGGTCAAATAAAGATGGCTAAAGGATTAAGTCATTCCATAACAGAAGTAATTTTCTATGAAATTTTGAAAGTATGAAAGATTTTTTATGAAATTTTGAAAGTATGAAAGATTTTTATATGGAAGAGGACACTGGACACATATGCTTTATATAGAGTATTTGACCAAGTTTATACAACATTGTGCATCTAAACTGTAAGTAACACAGGAAGTTAAGGAGTGCTTCCTAGATTTTGTTTCTATAGAATTCACTTTTAGCTATTTTAACAAGGGCAAATGATCCAATGATCCAAAGTGACAGATGTTCAAACAGTACTCTGTGTTTGGCTTTGTGATGATTTATGCCCTTTTCTGGGGTAAAAACCTTGTTTAGGTTAAATATAACTTGTACCTGAAGCAATGGGCAACATGGCTTAAATATCTACATGGAAAATAACTGGGAAAATCCTAGGACTCTGAATTTGCCAAAAGTATTCTGAGGTTAGTCAAAAGATTTACAGGAATGTTACAGATAATTTCAAATAGAAATGATATCAGTAACATTTCTTCTTGGCAACTATGGTAGGTTGTAATTTTATTCTATACCACCTCCTATTTCTCTGTTTTGAAAATCAGCCACCTAGAGTTTTCATTTCTATGTTTAAAAATACCGACTTTGTGAAATTTTTAACTGATAAATCCTTGTTAGGAGGGACCTAAGAGGAAAAAAATATCACAGTCCACTGAAAGCTTCAGGAAATTCTTACTGTGTTGTATAAAAACTTTCCCACCAGAACCAGGTAATAACTGCTCTCTGTCTGTAGAGTTTCAAAGATCAAGAGCTATAAGGACGTTTGTGGGAACTTGAGGATGAGCATGTAGAGGAGTAAGTGTTGAGAACAATACTGTGCTTTTTTTTTTGCGGTACGCGGGCCTCTCACTGTTGTGGCCTCTCCCGTTGCGGAGCACAGGCTCCGGACGCGCAGGCTCAGCGGCCATGGCTCACGGGCCCAGCTGCTCCGCGGCATGCGGGATCTTCCCGGACGGGGGCACGAACCCGTGTCCCCTGCATCGGCAGGCGGACTCTCAACCACTGCGCCACCAGGGAAGCCCCAATACTGTGCTTTTTATTTCTTCATCTTCCCAGTGTAGAGGTCTCCTCTGCGATGATCTGATTTTAGTGGGCACACAGCAGGGATGGAAGTGTGCAGACAACTCCGAGGCACCTGCAACATAGGTCAAGCCTCTTACAAAGTGAGCAGTAACAACAACTAAACACAAGGAGCAATTTTGACAGCTTCAGTGAATTGAGTGCTGGGACAAGGAAGAGGCAAGTCGAAAGGAAGAACAACGCCACAGTCCCCACGCTTTCCGGATACAAAGGGGCAGAGAAGTCTCTGCCCTTGGCCTTGGCTTTCCAGCAGTCTCTATCTCTGTCCACTACCAAGGAAGCTGGCCTGGCTCCGGGGTCGAGCTAGTAGCCTTGAGACTAGAGAGTTGGTGTGGAAATTTGCTGAGATGCTTAAACTTGTGCTTTCTAAATTTGGGTGTCTTGTGACAGAATTCTGGTCATCCCTGACCTGATTACGGCTTTGCCAGTGTTTATTAAAAATAGAGCTTTTTTCCTCTACTCTGATGCATTTTCTGAGTTCTTGAAGCTGGGAAGATGGCACATATCCTACTAGTTCCCTAGTAGCCTAGAGAAAGTTCTGTAGCCCCTTTGAAAACCCTGGAGACTCATCCAAAGGCATCCTGAAGCCTAGACGGTCTGTTTATAAAATCCTAAATGTGAAGCCACAGTGTTTAGGTTGAGCATCATAAAATTCCTATTCTGTAAGTGAAAGGAGATTTGTGTGAATCTGCAATTGCTATACCTTTCTCCTTCCTAGCATAAGAAAATGGATACTACTGGCTTTGCCCCCAGCCTAGGCTTCTCTGAAGTTTTTACCTACATCCTAGGGGTGAGAGATTGAAATAAATACAGGAATGGAAAGTTCATTCAAACATAACACAAAAATTCTGCTTGTCATTGCAATAAAGAAAAAATATATGCTTCTGTCTCCTTCTTCTGATTTTCTGGTGCCAGCATTTCTGATTTCTTCCATCTCTAACAATAAGGAGTAAATAACTTACTATAAATTGACTTACAATACCTGTGAGCATTTGTATGATAGCCAAAGCCCATAACTATAACTTTTTAAAGCACAAAAGAGGAATTATATTTTGGTTATGGTCACTAATTTATCTACCTCCTGTGTTTGTATTGATCTCTACATTGTGCTAAAATTCTTTCTGATTTGCTTTCCTATTGAAGCTGTGGGATAGAATCAATGATACGAAGCTATCTGGGAGTTTTATAGAATAGTATCTAAATATATTGATCATGTCTCTTTCTGCTTCTGTGTAATTAGATTTTCTCCAGTTATTTGTCATTTTAAAAGCTTATGTTTCACATGATACCAATAAACATCTAAGAGATGTGATTTTTATCCAGGGCAGAGAAAGTCAGGAGAGAGATATGTCTGTTTTTCTCTACATAGGAAGAGAAATGGAAAATTATAATCTTAAAAAAGAGGTTTAACCAAAATGAAAAAGATACAGATAAAAATCAGGGCTTTAATGGAGAGGGGCCACTGGGAAGGATCTTAGTGTGCAGCAAAGAGAGAGCACAGAGGCTGCTGTCCTTGTGTCAGCCTCAAGAACCTTTTCAAAACATTTTAAAAGAAATACATTGTCATGTGGTTGTTATGGCTAATGATGGAGAGACACTAGAGAAAGCAGCGTGAGACTGTGAGACGCTTAGGGAAGAAAGCAGAAGTGGCGCTTATTTACCTACTTGGACCCTCACGGTCTAAATGCTACCCCCCTTTCTGCCTTCTCCAAGTTGGGCTTTCCTTGGTGTTTGAGCCTGAATATGCAAACACTCCCATTCTCACACCCCTCTTCCATCTCCACTAAGATTATTTAGATCTTTGGTCATGATGCAGCAGCGATAGTAGGAAGTGTTACCTTGAACTTGACCCTTTGAAACACGATCACCCTATGCTATGCACAGAGTTAGCTTTAGTCCACTGCTTCCAAAATTATACCTCAGTAAAAGGCTTTTATATTCACGATTACTTAGGCAGACATAGATGTATTTTCTCCCCTGTGTTCTAGTGTAAACACACACACACCCCTTGCATTAGTTATGCCCATTGAAAAGAAAAAGATGGCTGACCTGGTGGGGGGTGGCAGAGGGTGCCTTAACTTTTTCTGGCTTGGCTCCCACTTCCTTGTGTATTTCCTTCATGTACCCCATCACTCTAGAGGTGTAACCATGTTTGTTCCAAGTTGTATCTTTATCATCAGCAAGAACTCTTGTAAGTGTAGTGAATGTGACTATTTTATATAAATGCACAATAGTATATAGGCCTTGGAGACGTCTGATAACAGTATGTAAATATCCTTTGTTGAAGTAGTAGAACCTTCTCATAGGGAACGCCTTAGGTGATAGCCACAGGGGGACACATAGACTAAAAATATTTGTTTTTCCAGCAAATTCTAGCATTCGTGGAATCAAGGAAACAATTTTTTTCTGTTTCTCATTCATTCTTTAGCACCAATCCTTTGGACTTTCTTGTTGGTAGGTTACTAGAGACAACTCTTTCATAATATATAGGATTCACAATTTGTGACGGTTGATGGCCACTGGGGTACGTCAAAGACAGAGACACTAGAAGGAAGGGGGCGAGAACAGACAAGGAGAGCTCCACTGAAAACTTGCCTAAATTTTTAAAAGTCTGGAACATGATTAGAACTCCAGTTAACCATACAGCATAGTTAGTCTGACAAGCTTTGAAAAAGAAAGTTTCTCCTTAACTCAATGATTGCACATTATATAGTATTCCACATGTATACAGGCTGTCTTTCAAGAGCAAACTTGCAGAGACTGGGGCTAAGAAAATATAGAAAAATTCAAATATTCTTCCTCATACAGTAGTCTAAAAGTCCATAGATGCAGTAATTCTGGAAAAGATGTTAGATTAGACCATAAAATTGAAATCACTTTTGAAGTGTACCTGGAATTACTTCTTCCTAATAAAACCAAACTCCACTGGCAGTAGGTGTGGGGAAAATCTGTGCTCTTCATTTCTTCTTTTTTTAGTTTCATAGAATATGTAGCAGGTAAGAAAGAACTTTAATTGATACTTTTTATAATATGACTTGAGAAAAACAGTATCTCTGTTGGTTCTGCTGAGTTGTTCTTTCCACAGAATTTAAATGCAATGTCATAGGAGGAGGTTTGCTGTAAAAACATGTCTTTTTCTTTGCTGTGTTCATTGTAATTATGGCTGGTACTGGGAAGGTTCAGTAAGTCTCAATTTCTCTACCTCCCTTACTTGGAGAAATTTTGGAAACGTACCCTGTGAATAAAATGATTTTTTTTTTATAGCTTGTGAAGTCTTTTTATTTCCCAGAAGCGTGTGGGTAATTCTATTTCCTTTTCTTTTCTTCCTTTATTTTGTATTCATATCAGCTACACTGATTTTTTTTCTTCTCGGTGAAAACTCATACTACTTATAAAATTATTTTAGAAATACGGAAGTATAAATGCTATGAATAGGATATAAGGACATTATTCGTACTTCTTATGCAGGTGAAAGGCACTATCTACCAGGCAAAGTAAAGTAGAAAGAAAACTGAGCATTTATTTAACACGGTATATGTACATGAGCCTACTTTTTCCAGGGATAACATTTTTCCTTCACGCAATGAGTCAATATCAGTATGTGTGCCCTAGAGATACTTTAACAAATTTCTAACAGGATTCAAAATATTTAGGTTCAGTGACTTTGACAAGCCCAAGTGTGCCTTCTTGTCTGACTTATTTAGATAATTGCTTCAAACTCCCATTTACCTGAACTCTCGTGGCCCCATTCTGCCACTTTCTCAAGAGGGAGAGATATCAGGAAAAGTCACCTTGGTCCATCCTTTACCATACATTTCTCCTCAGAAATTGGTCAAGGTGCTTTGTGCAGATCTCCTTATTAATTCTCTGAACTTCATTCTCACATAACAGCTTTTTTGGACTAAAGCTATTTTAGGAAAGGACATTCTATTACCTAATGTTAAATCTTCATGAGGTTTAGCTGAATCATTTGGGGGAAAAGGGCACAGCTCCAGCATAAATGTGGGTTGCTCTAATCTATTCTCAGATCACATGAGGAAAACAGATCTCACTTGTTTTCACCAACTATCATTAAGTAAAAAAATCTAGATATTACTGAGTCCTGCTGTTCTACTTTATTTTGGTTTAAGTGTTCAAAACAGATATTAAGAATCCAAAGGCATTAATTACTCAAGAATTCCTAAACCTAAAAGAAGTGTAATTACAAGTCACAGTCTATATTTTTGTTTGAAAACTTATTATTTGAATATACAGTTAGATTCTTGATGGTATGAAGGACTAAAGATGTAGGATGATTGAATTGAATCTTGTGAAGTTTATTGTGAGTGATAAACTCAAGAACATAACAGTGTAAGTTTACTTGGCAGTCTCTCATACAAAATATATTTCAGAGTAACCCCAGTCTTTTTTTTTTAACATCTTTGTTGGAGTATAATTGCTTTAAAATGGCGTGTTAGTTTCTGCTTTATAGCGAAGTGAATCAGTATACATATACACACATCCCCATATCCCCTCCCTTTTAAGTCTCCCTCCCACCCTCCCTATCCCACCCCTCTAGGTGGTCACAAAGCACCTAGCTGATCTCCCTGTGCTATGCGGCTGCTTCCCACTAGCTATCTGTTTTACACTTGGTAGTGTATATATGTCAGTGTCACTCTCTCACTTCATCCCAGCTTAACCCTTCCCCCTCCCTGTGTCCTCAAGTCCATGCTCTATGTCTGCGTCTTTACTCCTGTCCTGCCCCTAGGTTCTTCAGGATCATTTTTTTTTTTTTTTTTTTAGATTCCATATATATGTGTTAGCATACAGTATTTGTTTTTCTCTTTCTGACTTACTTCACTCTGTATGACAGACTCTAGGTCCATCCATCTCACTACAAATAGCTCAATTTCGTTTCTTTTTATGGCTAATATCCATTGTATATATGTGCCACATCTTCTTTATCCATTCATCTGTCGGTGGACACTTAGGTTGCTTCCATGTCCTGGCTATTGTAAATAGTGCTGCAATGAACATTGTGGTACATGACTCTTTTTGAATTATGGTTTTCTCAGGGTATATGCTCAGTAGTGGGATTGCTGGGTCGTATGGTAGTTCTATTTATATATATATATGTTTTTCGGTACACGGGCCTCTCACTGTTGTGGCCTCTCCCATTGCGGAGCACAGGCTCCGGACGCGCAGGCTCAACGGCCAGGGCTCACGGGCCTAGCCGCTCCGCAGCATGTGGGATCTTCCCGGACCGGGGCACGAACCTGTGTCCCCTGCATTGGCAGGCGGACTCTCAACCACTGAGCCACCAGGGAAGCCCGGTAGTTCCATTTTTAGTTTTTTGAGGAACCTCCATACTGTTCTCCATAGTGGCTGTATCAATTTACATTCCCACCAACAGTGCAAGAGGGTTCCCTTTTCTCCACACCCTCTCCAGCATTTATTGTTTGTAGATTTTTTGATGATGGCCGTTCTGACTGGTGTGAGATGATACCTGATTGTAGTTTTGGTTTGCATTTCTCTAATGATTAGTGATGTTGAGCATCCTTTCATGTGTTTGTTGGCAATCTGTATATCTTTATATTGGTGCATGCTATTACTGCTTGGGCACTCAGCAGTGGTGGAAGCCAGGTTATTGATTCCATGCATAACGTCCATACCTGCTAGCAAAACAACTCTGTTTAGAAGCCTATAGAGAAAGTAGTGGGGTAACTGAGAAAAGAGATTAACTGGTATCTATTCAACATACTGTTTTGCCTCGATCTCTTATAAAGGTTAAGACTGAGATAGGACAGTTAATGCCTTGAAAGGTCAAGAGTGGTTATCAGTGCTTTCCATCATGGAGATGCAGCAATTTGTTCTCACTGAAATAGACACTTATTCTGGATTTGTCTTTCCTGTCCTCAATGCTTCTGCCATCACCACCATGACTTATGTACACCACCATCTACAGAAGGACTTATGTACCATATTGGCATATACAACACACAACATCCTTTTGACCACGGACACATTTTACAGCAAAAGAAGTATAGAAATGAGCTTTTGCCTATGGAATTAACAAGTATTGCTCTTTACCTTATCATGGGGAACACTCATTCTCAGTGGGAGTGACACTGCCTCCACAAAAGGCAAAAGATTGTTTTAAGGGGCAAAAAAATCTTAGATAGTATAATGATTAGGGGCAAAATTTTTTTAAATTTCCTTGGAATAAGGGTCGGGGGGATAATGAAAAAAGTTTGAGAAACACTGACCTAAAAGCAGTTGCCTTACAGAAAGCTGGCAGGGCCTAATAGAGATTCACTTTAAGGACCATCTGAGAGACAGTATCTTAGGAAGTTGTGGTACCATCTTACAAGACGTGGTGTATGTTTTGGACAGTAACCAGTTTCTTTTATATTTAGATATTTGGATTGTATTTAGAATATTTGGATCTGGGGAACCAAGGAATGGAAGTAGAAGTGGCCACCGCAATTGTGATATGTAGTGCTTGTATTACTGTTTAATTCAAAATATTTTCTAATTCCCTTGTGATTCTTCTTTAACCCATGGGTTTTTAGAAGTGTATATTTTAATTTCCAAATATGTGTAGTGTTTACTAGTATCTTTTTGGTATCTCTTTCTGACTTAATTCTGTCATGATCAGAAAATATACTATGTATGATTTAAATCTTTTGAAATTTATTGAGCCTTGTCTTATGACCCAGCTTCCATGAGCACAGTTGTTGGCAGGAGTGTGCTAAAAATGTTTACTAGGTCAAGTGTATCCTTACTGACAGTTTTTTCTGTTTGCTCCTTCAATTACAGAAAAAAGAAACATTAAATTCTCCAAGTGTATGCCCATTCCTTTTTCAGTGCTGTGCATTTTAGCTTTACATACTTTGCAATTCTCTTGTAAACTACATACCCTGAGGAGTCTGACTCCAGGTCAAACGACTGTCTGATCCTTCATGCCCTGACCACAGGTCATTCCAAGGCTTTGCCCGGCAGGCCTCGTGGGGACAAAGCTGTCCCGGCCACACCAGGTTTGTACAGAGCTGATGCATTGATTTTCTGGAGTGAATTGCAGTCAGGGGCTCAGGACCTCCTGGGACAACCATTCTCAGATGCATGTCTGCATTCCTAGCCCAATACATATCCTCCTAATCAGGGGTCTGGGTTAAGGCACTTTTCTCCACTTTAACTCAGTGCCTTTCTGCTCCTAGCCCTTCTCTCTCTCCCTCCTCCGGGCCCATAGGGACATAAAGAGGCAGAAGCCTTTTGCTTAGGGCTCCTTGGTAGTGAGATGACTCCCCCATCTGCACTGCATCCATCCGACTCTCGTCCAGTGCCGTCCCATGAGGAAAAGTGAAACCCTTAGGAACTGGTACTTGTTTTTGCCTCTTGTTTGCGATGACACAATAAGTGAATAAAGGCTTGCTTGCTACTTACAAGTTGGTTCATTGTCCTAATTGATCACCTCGGCAGCTGACTGCTTGAGAAAGTTTTTAAGACTGTTATGTTTTCTTCATGAATTGACCCTTTATTACAGGCTTCCCCTGCTCTCCAAAAGCAGAGCATTCTTACGAAACCTTTTGTAATCAGAAATGGCATGAAGTGAAGACACAATTCCCTTAGGACACATCTTGAAAACAGATGCACAAAATAAATTGAGATAAAGCTCAGATGCTCACAGACATAGTTCAAAGCTATGGCAGCTTGATGCTGAGATGTTGAGTGTAGTTCCTGGAGAAGGATCTTGGAGGTGCCACTGTCAGTGCCCGGGGTGTGGGCAGCCTCTATAACAGTTCACTGCAAAACAAAAGGAAGCAGCTGCACGGCACAGGGAGATCAGCTGGGTACTTCGCGACCACCTAGACGGGTGGGATAAGGAGGGTGAGAGGGAGACACAAGAGGCAGGGGATATGGGGATATACGTATGCATGTAGCTAACTCGCTTTGTTATACAGCAGAAACTAACACAACACTGTAAAGCAATTATACTCCAATAAAGATGTTTAAAAAAAAAAGACAAAAACTGAATGTTATTTTTAGTTTTTGCCTTTTTTTTTTGTAAAAGCAAAAATTCTCTTCAGAATTCCTTCCATTAGCGAAAACAGGTACTAATATATGTCTTTCATAGAAGCAAAATGGTGTAAAGCAAATTTTTGAAAAGTGGGGGATACCTGTATTAACATTTATAACAATATAAATATTATGCTCTAAATAAATATCAAGATAAATATATCAATAAAATGTTGTCCTTTACTTCTGGTCATAAACCTTGTTTTGAAGTCTACTCTGTCTGACATTAATATAGACTCACAAGATTCCTTATGATTGCTATTTTCATGGTATATCTTTATCCATTTTTTTACTTTCCTTATTGTTTTATTTATTTTTAAAATGCATCACTTGTAAACAACTTATAGTTGGGTCTTGTTTAGCTTTGTATCTATTTTGACAATTCTATCCTTTAATTGGAATGTTTAACCCCTTTATACTTAACGTAATTGTTGATATGGGTGGGTTTAAGTCTGCCATCTTGCTATTTGTTTTCTGTTGGCTTGCTCTGTTCCTTTTTTCCTTCCATGTTGCTTTCTTGTTTTCTTTTAGATTAATCATGTGTTTTCTTAGTGTCTTATTTATCTCCCTTATCGGATTTCAATCTATGCTTTTATTTTAGTTGTTGCTCTAGGAATTATAATATGTACCTTTAATCACAGCATAACTTGAATTAATATACCACCTTATATATAATATGAGAAGTTTGCAATAGTATAAGTCACTTTACTCTGTCTCTCCTGTCTTTTTTTTCCTATTGTTGTGTGTTGTGGAGTAAATGTTTACATTCACCCAAAATTCATACATTGAAACTCTACCTACGATGTGATGGTATTAGGACGTGGGGCTTTTGATAGTAATTAGGATTCAATGAGGTCATGAGGGTAGAGCCCTCATGAATGGGATTAGTGCACTTATATGAGCCACCAGAGAGTTTGCTTCCTCTCTCTGCTATCATATGAAGACACAACAAGAAATCAGAAATCTGAAACCTGGAAGAGAGGCCTCACCAGAACTTGACCATGGTGGCACACTGATCTCAGACTTTCAGCCTACAGAAATGTGAGATTTTTTTGTGTGTAATTTTTTTGTTGTTTATAAGCCACCCAGTGGTGGCTTAAAAAAGCCACCCAGTCTATGGTACTTTGTTATAGCAGCTCAAACTGACATGAAGACAACATGTGTATTATTACCATGTATTTTATAAACCCTGTAATACAGTATGGTTGTTTTGCTTAGTCTTTCAAAGAAATTGGGATATTAAAATATACTTTGCTTGTTTACCCCCATGTACTAATTTCATGCTTTATCATCCTTTCTGTAGAACTGGTATCATTTCTCAACAGCTTGATGAAATTCCTTTAGCTTTTCTGGTAGTGCTGGCAGTAAAATCTCTCACAGCTTTTGTTTATCTGAAAATGTCTATAGTTCATTTTCATTTTTGAAAGGTGTTTTACTGGGTATAGAAATATAGCTTGACAGTTTTTACTTTAACATTTAAACTATGTCATTCCATTGTCTTCTGGTTTGCCTTGTGCTTGATGAGGATTTTGCTAAAATTATTGTCATATATGTGATTTCAGCTTCTTTTTCACCCTCTAGTTCTTTTAGAATTTTTTTATCTTTGAGTTTCAGCACCTTGACAGAGGTTTTACCTTTGGATTTAGCAGCAGCAGTCTCCAGTTCTAGGCATCACCAGAATGTGCAAAACTATGTAAGTTCTTGTGTTTTTCAGGCCCAGCTTAACTAACCTTTTCACATCAAAATGGTTCTTATGGTGGTTTAGTAAGCAGGGAGATGTCAGGCCAAGTAAATTATTGTTGCACCTGAGGATTTTTCCAGTCCCCTCTGCTACGCTTGCTAATAGCTTGACAAGTTTATTATTATTGTTGTTATCATTATTATTATTTAATAGACAAGCTACCCAAGATCTGTGTGGGACATGAACATTACACTTTAGTTAAAACAAAATTAGGTTGCTAATAAATTAGGTTGCTAATAAAAACAATTTTATTTTGGGGTATTTTATGTACCGCACAATTAACCTGTTGTAAATGTACAGTTTGATGATTTTTAGCAAAATTTATAGTTGTGAAACCATTATCAGAGTCCAATTTTATAACCCTTCTATCATCCCCCAAAGTTTCCTAATTCCAGTAGTCAACCCTGGCTCTCAGCCCTAATCCCAGACAACTGTGGATCTGCTTTCAGCCTCTATAGTTTTGCCTTTTCTGGAAACTTCATATAGATGGGATAATACAGTATTCAGTCATTCATGTCTGGCTTCTTTCATTTATTAGAATGTTTTTGAGATTCATCCCTATCATTGCATGTATCAATAGTTTGTTCCTTTTTATTGCTGAATAGCATTCCATTGCATTCATTTAACACATTTTGCTTATTAATTCAACAGTTGATGTACATTTGGGCCAGTTTAGGCCCTTGGCTATTTTGAATAATGCTGCTATAAACACTTGTGTGTATATTGCTGATCCACATGGTAAGATTTTCCTTTTAAGAAACTACTAAAACTGTTTTTCAAAGTAGTTATACACATTTTGCACACCCAACATAAATGTATGATTGTTTCTTCACATACTCAATAAGAGTTGGTATTGTTAGTCTTTTTAAAAATATCCCTCTTCTCAATGGGTATAGAGTGAAAAAGTTCTAGAGAACTTCTGTACAACATTGTGCCTATAGTTCATAATATTATACTGCATACTTAAACCTCTGTGAAGAGGGTATATATCATTTTATATGGTTCTTACCATAGTAAAAAATTATAATGATAAAAAATAAAATAAATAAAAATATCCTTCTTAGTGTGTAATGGTATCTCTATGGAGTTTTAATTTTCTTTTCCCTAATGACTGAGTATGTTTTCAGTGCTTATTAGTCACTTATATATCTTCTTTGGTGAACTGTCTATTAAAATCCTTTGCATTGCACATTTGGAGGGGGGAGTGTCTCCTCTTATTATTGAGTTCTTAGATTTAAAAAATATATTTTGTATGCACATCCTTTTTCAGATATAATATTTGCAAATATTTTTCCTTGTTTGAATTATTTCTTCATTTTATTAATGTCTCTTGAAAATAAAAAATTTTCATTTTTACGAAGTTGATTTTATGTTTTTCCTTAAAGATAGTGCTTTTGATGTCATCTGCAAGTGAAGACACATGTATTTCTTTTTTTCAATAAGTATGTCTTTAATTTTATTCTTGCCTTACTGAACTGGCTAGAACCACAAGCACAATGTTGAATAGAAATGCTGAGAATATACATCTTTGCCTTATTCCTGATCTTAAATAAAAACATTTCATCTTTCAGCATTAATACAATACTAGCTCTAGTTTTTTTTTGTATATGCTACTTATCAGAATGAAAAATTTGAATTCTATTCCTAGTTTTTTTTTTTTTTTTTTTTTTCTGTACGCGGGCCTCTCACTGTTGTGGCCTCTCCCGTTGCGGAGCACAGGCTCCAGATGCGCAGGCTCAGCGGCCATGGCTCACGGGCCCAGCCCCTCCGCAGCATGTGGGATCTTCCCGGACCAGGGCACGAACCCGTGTCCCCTGCATCGGCAGGCGGACTCTCAACCACTGCACCACCAGGGAAGCCCTATTCCTAGTTTTTTGAGAGTTGTTACCATGGATGCCTATTGCTACTTACAAATGCATTATTGTGTACCTATTGAGATGAACAACTTTATTTTCTTTATTTTATTAATGTGGTGTACTAAATGAATCAAGTTTTAAGATATTAAACCAACCTTGCATAACTGTGATAAACTCCACTTTCTCATGTCGTTTAAAGTTTTTATGTGTTTCAGGATTTGGTTAGCTAATATTTTAGTAAGAATTTTGTTTCCATGTTCATGAAGAATGTGTTCATTTGGATGTTTGCTTCCTTGTGATATCTTTGTCTGGCTTTGATATTAGGGTAAAACTGACTTCATAAAATAAGTTAGGATGTGTTTCTACCTCTGCTTTCTGAAAGCAGAAGGAGGTTCTTTAAAAAACAAAAAATAGAGCTACCATATGATCCAACAATCCCACTCCTGGGCATATATCTGGAGAAAAACATAATTCGAAAAGATACATGCACCCCAATGTTCATTGCAGCACTATTTACAATACCCAGGACATGGAAGCAACCTATGTGTCCATTGACAGATGAATGGATATAGAAGATGTGGTACATATATACAGTGGAAAGTTACTCAGCTATAAAACAAACCAAAACAAAATAATGCCATTTTCAGTGACATGGATGGACCTAGAGACTGTCATACTGAGTGATGTATAAATCAGACAGAGAATGACAAATATATGATATCACTTATATGTGGAATCTAAAAAAATGGTACAAATGAATTTATTTACCAAAGAGAAATAGAGTCACAAATGTAGAAAACAAACTTATGGTTACCAAGGGAGAAAGGGGTGGGGAGGGATAAATTGGGAGATTGGAATTGACATATACACACTGCTATATATAAAATAGATAACTAATAAGAACTTAATAACTAATAAGGAATGCTACTCAATACTCTGTAATGACCTATATAGAAAAAGAATCTAAAAAAGAGTGGATATATGTATAACTGATTCACTTTGCTGTACAGCAGAAACTAACACAACATGTAAGTCAACTATACTCCAATAAAAATTAGTTTAAAATAAATAAATAAAAATAAAATAATTTGAAAGGAAAAACAAAACTCTTCTTTTAAAAAATGACAGGAAACCCAAAATTACCAAATTCACCTACCAATATTTGACAAGTTTAAAAATTAATGCAGAAATCTAGCAAGGTTACCAGATATAAGATCAACATATGAAAGTCAATTTTATTTTTTATCACTACTACTTTCTAATAGCTAGAAAATACAATTTGAAAAATAAAATTACTTTATTTCATAGCAACAAAAATAATGAAATGTCAATCCATGACAAATACAACAAAAATTTCAGAGGTCTTTTACAAAGTAATTATAAAATTTATTGACAGTAAAGAAGATCTACATTAATTGAGAGATGCACTATATTCATGAACAAAAAGATTCAATATCTTAAAGATGTCATTGCTCCTAAAATTGACCTAGACCTAGAGAGTTTGTTGTGTAACTTAACTTGTAATTTATATGGAAAAAGAAAGAATCAAGAATAGCCAAGGCAACTCAAGTTAGTTTTCAATGAGCTTCTCCTTTAACCATTAAGATACATGGGCATGAAATGCATCAGAAATCAAACTACTGTGTGAGTTATGGGTAGCTGTTGACACCAATTCCAAGTAACTTTTAGCTAGCCCACCATTAACTCAACCATTATCCATCCGATTATTTTGCCATTTATACATAATGCGCTTTTGGAGAAGATCTCATTGTTAGATTTCATGTTGTGGCTTAAATATATGGAAAAATTGTTCAGTCATCAGTAATTATGCATATTATCATAGTGAAATGCTGATTTTTTCAGTTTATTGAGAAATAATTGATATACATCACTGTATAAGTGTATAGCATACAGCATGATGGCTTGATTTGCATATATTGTGAAATAATTAAAATAAGTTCAGCTAACATCCATCTCCTTATATAGACACAATAAAAAGAAAAGAAGAAAAGAAGAAAGGAATATAATTTTTCTCCTTGTGATGAGAACTCTCAGGATTTACTCTCTTAATTTTCCTATATATGATGTTAGCTATAGTCATATGTTACATACTTAGTACTTACTTATCTTATAACTGGAAGTTTGTAGCTTTTGACCACCTTCCTCCAATTCCCCCTCCCCCTCCCCTCCACCTTTGGTAACCACAAATCTGATCTCTTTTTCTAAGAGTTTAGTTTTCTAGGTTTTTATGGGGTTTTTTTAGATTCCACATGTAAGTGAGATCATATAGTATTTGTTTTTCTCTATCTGACTTATTTCACTTAGCATAATGCCTTCAAGGTCCATCCATGTTCTTGCAAATGGTAGAGTTTCCTCGTTTTTGTTGTTGTTGCTTTTATGGCTGAATAACATTCCATCATATATATATATATGTATATATATAACATTATATATATAACATTCCATCATACATATATATATATACACATATGTGTATATATATATATAATATATCACAACTTCTTTATACATTCATCCATTGATGGACAGTTAGGTTGTTTCTATGTCTTGGCTATTGTAAATAATGCTGCTATGAACACAGGGGTGCAAATATCTTTTCCAGTTAGTGCTTTTGTCACCTCTGGGTATATTCCCAGAAGCAGAATTGCTGGATCATATGGTAGTTCTATTTTTAATTCTTTGAGGATCCTCCACACTGTTTTCCATAGTGGCTGTAGATATGCTGATTTTTATTACTTGTGCTCACTATCTTGATCTCTTTAATACTTCTAACATTGTCAATATGATTTTGAGAAGTGTTTCTACCTTGAGATTCACCAGGATTTTCAATTTACCATTATTACTGTTTCCATTTTTACCTCAAATGAATCATGTATCATTACAAGTAAACCACTTCTGTTCCAAAAAATCAGGAAGGTGCTGACAAGTTAACATCTTACTGATAGTCTGCGCAATGCGCAAATAGGTCACATCAGTCACTCATTACTTTGGAGTTTCTTTTATCTATTCAGAGGGAGAGTTGCAAATTTTCCCACTTCTGGCTGCATTGCTTGGCACATAATAAGCAATCTTTTTGCATGTATCTCAGTAATAGAATGCAACACAGCTCTATCGATTTCTGGGTCTCTTCCCTTCTTAGGCCTTGTAGGAAACTTGTTGTTTTGCAGCACAATCTGGAATTCTTTCAAAAAATAATCAATTTACACGAACTGATTTACATCCCACTACATAATTTTCTTGCCTTTTTTGCATACACAATAGTTTTATGTTTTAAAGCCAAGTATGGCTCTGTCTTTCTATGTGTATGTGTATGTGTGTGCATGTATAAATATAGATATGCAGTTAGTGTATCTTAGTATATATCTTTTAAAATATATTCAAGCGACAGTTAAATTTAACAAACTTGATAGAAACAATGCTCATAACTGATGTGAGGAGTGCCATAACCGAGTGTGCACACATGTAGGCAGTGGCAACAATGCCATGATGACTGCTTAGCAAAGAGTGACCTTGAAAGGCATCGATAAGACGCTGTTTGTCAGAAATGTTAAAATGTGAAAAGACGTATCTTAGAATCAATGCCACACTTTATCTTCCATTAATGGGTTGAATGAAAAGGCCTTTGGGAAGGAGTCTGAAGCATAGTCAGTGCTGCTGTCCTGGAGAATTAATGAGTTTTAATATTCGAAAACTGATCTTTCCCCTCAGAAGAATAAATCAGAGAGATAAGAAAAGAAAAGCATCTTGAATTAAAGAAGTGAGTCCAAGATCATTCCCTTGAAAACTTGCTTAAATTCCTGTTGATCTGGGCTCCTTCACACAGCTCTTTTTGCCCACTAGGGGGCTCTCACACACAACAACACGTCAAGTGAAATATTGATGGCCCAGATTTTTTTGTTTTTGTTTTTTTTAATGTCATGTTCCCTCAATAAATATTTATTGAGCATGAGTTGTTAGGCATTTTACTGAACTTTTTGAGGAGCATAAAAATTACTATGTTCTGTACTCAGCCTGTAGGAGATCTATTGATAAGGGAGCTAAAACATGTATAAAAATTAAAATAGGGCTTCCCTGGTGGCGCAGTGGTTGAGAGTCCGCCTGCCGATGCAGGGGACGCGGGTTCGTGCCCCGGTCTGGGAAGATGCCACATGCCGTGGAGCGGCTGGGCCCGTGAGCCATGGCCACTGAGCCTGCGCGTCCGGAACCTGTGCTCCGCAACGGGAGAGGCCACAACAGTGAGAGGCCCGCGTACCGGAAAAAAAAAAAAAAAATTAAAATAAAGGGAGGCATGAGACAAGTGTTGACAAACTAGAACAAAGAATTATAAAAATTCAAAGGAGTAGTGAGCCCTTGCCCAGTTTAAATTTCTTTGACTTGAAAAAAGTGTCATCTCCCTAATGCAGTAGCCAGCCCCTGTGTTTCAGGCAATCGTCCTCTCTGAGGTTTGTGGGAGGGGTAAGAGCAGAAGCAACCACCTCTTGCTAGTGCCTTCGAGGGGCAGCTGAGGTAGTGCTGGCAGCACGTGCTTATTCTTGTCTTTCTCTCCCTTCTTCCCTTTTTTTTTCACAGAATTCCCTTCTATCTTTGTCTTCTTTCTTGGGATATTCCAAACCATAATGATCTGTCAGCAACTCTAATATACAGTCTTAATCTTAAGGGTTGCATTGTGGACTAAAGAAGTTGTCCACCCCAGTTTCAAGGTAAATTCTGTAACATGTTTTTCTTCCCAGGGAATTATTGTGGCCATCAACACCTCTTACTAATATTACTGTATGTACATTTTCCAGTGTTGCCAAAATTGCAATGAAATGTTCATAGCCCCCTGAATTAGAGAAGCAAACTGGCAAAGCAGGAGCAGAAATAAGCCTGCAGAAATACTGTCCTCCTTCCATTACCATCATGCATATGCATTTTTGCCCACTTTCTACCCAGGCTATTTTCTGGCCTTACTTTCTGAGCTCCTAGACACACCCCAAAGCTATAATCTTTGGGACATTTTGAAGTTTTTCCCGAGAATCCAAGAGGTCTACTCAATTCTAAGAGCCCAAGGAAAAAAAATTCTCTCCTTTCTCTTTTGGCTTTCCTTCTCAATTGAGAAACTGCTATTTGAAGATTCATTTTAATTATTTATTTAAAAATCCAAATTTAAAAGAACCATCGAACTTAAAAAGTTGTAAAAATCCTACTCCCATATAACCTTTACTCAGAGACAACAGTCATTAATGTTTTGCCCATATCTGCTTTATTTATCTCTCTAATCATTGCCACTATTATTATTGATGAAATATTTGAGAGTAAATTGCAGACACAATAATCCTTTAATCCCAAATTCTTCAGTGTATATCTCCTAACAACAAAGACATTTTCCTGCATAACCATAGTGTAAAGATAATTTCAGAAATTTAATGTTGATATAACAGCATTATCTTACATAAGTTTCTCTTCATATTTTATCAATTGTCCCATTTGTGTCCTTTATAACTGTTTTTTTTTTTTTTCTGTTCTAAGATCCAGTCTAGGAGCACATATTGCATTTAGTTGTCATAACTCTTTAGTCTCCTTCAATCTGGAACTATTCCTCCGTCTTTAACGTTGAAAAATTTTAAGAGTTCAGATCAATTGAATGTCTCTGAATTTGGGTTTGTCTGATAGTCTCACATGATTAGATTCTGTTAATGCATTTCTTGGCAGGAAGGCTACATATTCTGCAACTATTGTATCAAGAGGCATATGATTCCCCTTCTTAGGGCTTGAAACGTTTTTTTCTTCCCTAAGCAATGTGAGAGTGTTCATTACCCCACAACCTCACAAAAAAAGTGTGTTGTCAAGCTTTTGAATTTATTGCCAGTGTGATAGGTAAAAAATGGTATCTTAATATAGTTTTAAAAATCTTTATTGAAGTAGAATTTAAAAGTAATAACATGAATACATTTTAAGTGCACAGTGTGATGAGTTTTTGACACATGATGTAAGGTATAGACTATGTCCATCACTCTAAAAAGTTTCTTGTTCTCCTTCTCAGTAAATTCCCCCAATCCTGGCCTCAGAAAAACACTGTTTGCTTTCTGAAACTATAGGTTAGGTTTTTGTACTCTAGAATTTCACACAAATGGAATCATATGGTATGTACACATTTGTGTTTGGAAGGAAGAAAATACTGGTAGTATCCCTATGGTAGCTTAGAGATTTCTCATTTTTAATATGATCCAATTCAGGTTAAATGGCCTGAATATATATAGATTATAAGTAAAACTGAATTCCTCTAATTTTAAATAAAATGCAATTTCTAGTCTGACTTTTAAAATTGGTCTTCTTACTGTGCCAATGTACTAATTCCCAAAGAATGGCAGAATTATAGCATCTGTAGGAATCGCAAGACATCATTTTTATAAGTTCTATCCTTACTGTCAAATAACTTTTTGTAAACCTTCTGTGACAAGGATTCTGTACCTTCCAAAGAAATTACTCTCCATTTTAGAGTAAGCTTCTTTCTCCCTTGGGAAGCTATATTGGGATCAGTGGTTAGTTCTTAGAAAGAAAAGAACTCTGAGTACAAAGTTTAACTCTACCTTTCCAAATAAATGTATTCTGAACAAGTGTTGTAAGTGTTACATAGCGGAGGGGTATAAATGCTGTCATTTATTAAATTGTCTTTTCTCTCTGGGTTCTTGATCTGTCAGGGGGCACATCGCGCCAATGATTTTATTAAAGAGTTGATCCCATACCGTCTTAACTTTTCACTGTGTCATAGGTGTCTCTTCCAAGGTTTAGGAGAAAAAAAAGTAACTGCATCTTTGATACTTAATTTAGCACTGATTTCACTCTGTGTTATGGCTACTTTTAGCAACCTTTGAGACTCTGTGCATGAGCCCAGTGTACATACAAACCGAGCTGATGAAATAAAGGAAGATCCACATGATTGAAACATCTAATAACCCTGGCACAAATCAATCCCTACCATACTTGTATTCAAAGCTAAGCTTCTGGGCTTCCCTGGTGGCGCAGTGGCTGAGAGTCCGCCTGCCGATGCAGGGGAGACGGGTTTGTGCCCCGTTCCGGGAAGATCCCACATGCCGTGGAGCGGCTGGGCCTGTGAGCCACGGCCACGGAGCCTGCGCATCCGGAGCCTGAGCTCCGCAACGGGAGAGGCCTGCGTACCGCAAAAAAAAGAAAAAAAAAAAGCTAAGCTTCTTGGTTGCTATGAATCAATACATGTGAGAGATTCAAAAGAATCAATACATGTGAGAGAACAGCAATTAATCGTCAGTACTAGAGAGAAATAGTCACTGTTCCGGTATAAAACACTTTCCAAAACTGAACCTCATCTGCATAAAGTGTTATCTCTGATTCAATGGCTAAATGAGGAAATAAAGCCCTGATATTTAAAGTCAGAGATGCTTTGGTTCAGTTTGCTTTTCAGATGGTACTTTTTTTTCTGGTTGATAGAAAATAACACACGGAAAGGACACGGGGAGGAAAGGAGCATGGCAGGCCGGGAAGGTGTAGAAAATAAGGACATATTTAGCCCCTGAAAAGACAAACATTAAAAAATCGATAACTTTAGGGCCCAAGATGGTGGCGCCCATATGCACTCTAGAACTGGAAGCTGCCGGGCGTCTCGCGAGACTTGAACACCAGCGAGGTCGGCGCCGAGAACGGGGCGGCTCGAGTCCGACTGGGCAAGGGGGAGAAGCTAGTGAGCTGCGAGGAGGCGCACGCGCCTCACCACGTCACCCACCGCAAGGACTGGCTATCACTGCACACAGGTAACCTGGATGGGGCGGGCCAGGCTACAGAGCGAACGGTGGAAGATGTTTTCCTTCGCCAGTTTCTGCTGGGGGTCTTCCCCGGCTGCCTCCCTGACCAGCTTATTCTAAAGCGCCAGGCTACCTCTGGTCCTGAGGTAACTGCCTGTGCACAGGTTCTACTTCCTTGTGGGCTACGGTGAGACTCTGCTGTCCCACTTTTACAAGGGTCCTGTGCATCTCCAAACTGTGCCCTCAAAGATTGTGTATATCTAGGACAACTGTCTTTTTTTGCATCAGGCTCTAGCCCGCAAAGGACAGAAATTTGTGGAAAAGGACTGAAGTAGAAATAGGGGAAATATATCCCCTCAGACTACTGAGGGGATGTATTTGTCTTCAAAGCGGCTGTTGAATAAATAGACTCTCCATGTTGTCTTGCCTCTGGGTCTGTGTAGAGAACTAGAATAGGGTTTCTTTGAAGATGCTTCAGCGTTCCCAGGAAGGCTGCCAGTTACCTGAGGTTTAGGTAATAGCTACAGTTCAGTGAGTGTCTTGTGCCAGTCACTGTGTCAGGAACTTTACCTGAAGTTGTTTTCTCTTAAAATGGAAAGATCCGTTTTTGGAGATTATAAAGCATGTTAATTTTTAAAAATAAAAACAGTAGGGCCATGTATTAAATCAGCCATGGAGCTTGTAATTCTACCCCAGAGAGAACCACTGTGAATAATTTGTTGTATTTTATTTCCAGATGAACTTTCATCCCCCATACTGTACTGCATATTCATCATTTACTTAAAAAGCTTTTAACTGTGCAAATAATAATAACTTTAGCAAGAAAGACACCAACATAATTACATGATATTCCAATAGTATGGCCTTATTAATTTTAAAACTGCTAATTAAATTTCTAAATAAAAAAACTTTTAAACAATTTATAAAGATAAGTGATTTATCAAATAATTTCAGTAGCATTGGGTCAAGACCCACTTCATATTGAAAACACACTCACATTAAATAGGAAAGAGTTTGCAGTAATCTTTGATTTCAGATTCTGGATATAGAACTATTTTCCTTGATAATTTTAACAGCTTCATTGAGGTACAATTGGTATACAGTAAATTGCACATATTTAAAGTATACAGTTGGCATATGTACACACCTGTGAAAAACATCACCATAACAAGCATATTAATCACACCCAAAAGTTTCCTTGTACCCCTTTCTATGGCTGCTTCCTGCCTCTCCCCACCTCCTTCCCAGCCCCAGGCAAACACTGATCTATATTCTGTTATTATAGACAAATTTACATTTTTTAGAATTCTCTAGAAATAAAATCACACAGTATATACCCTTTGTTTTCTGACTTTTTATCTAGCAAAACTATTTTGAGATTCATCCATGTAGTTGCATGTATCAGTTCTTTGTTCCTTTTTATTGGTGAATAGTAGTCTGTCATATGGCTATACCATAGTTTGTTTATGCATTTGCCTCCTGATGGACATATGTTGTTTTGTTTTTCAGTTTTTGGCTATTACAAATCAAATCGCTATGAGCTTTATGTATATGTCTGTGTGGATGTTTGTTTTCATTTCTCATACCTACATGTGGAATGTCTGGGTCATGCAGCAGGAATATGTTTAACTTTTTAAGAAACTACGAAACTGTTTTACATCCCCATTGCTTCTTAGATCTTCTACTATTTTGTTCTTTATTTTTTTTCATAATGGAAAAGAATATTTATTTGTTTATTTATTTATTTATGGCTGTGTTGGGTCTTCACTCTGCTTGCGTGCTTTCTCTAGTTGTGGCGAGCGGGGGCTACTCTTCATTGCAGTGCACGGCCTTCTCATTGTGGTGGCTTCTCTTGTTGCAGAACACTGGCCCTAGGGCACACGGGCTTCAGTAGTTGCAGCGCGTGGGCTCAGTAGTTGAAGCACATGGGCTCAGTAGCGGCGTGCAAGCTCTAGTGCAAATGGGCTTCAGTAGTTGTGGCTCACAGGCTCTAGAGTGCAGGCTCAGTAGTTGTGGTGCACGGGCTAAGTTGCTCTGCAGCATGTGGGATCTTCCAGGACCAGGGATTGAACCTGTGACCCCTGCATTGGCAGGCAGATTCTTAACCCCTGCCAGGAAAGTCATATTTTGTTCTTTTGTTTCAAGTTGAAAGTAAGCCAGCTCCCATTAACTCCATCTTTGCCAGAAGCCTCCTTCAACTTATATTAAAGGCAAGAAAATGCTCCATGAGAGAAAAATAAAACAATGAAGTAAACAAATAAAAACAAATATTCATGTGCTAATACTGCACTGTAATAATCTGAGATCAGCTGAGAATTTGTCCTACCAGTGAGGACAGTTTAACAGTGTCAGAACTCTCTCAGCAAATTCCTCAGTATCTGTACTCCTTGGCCCAAGATAATTTTCTTTTCACTTAGACAACAGTATGGGTTTAGACTCTAGATGAGGACCTCCTCTTGAATGTGGAAAATGGAAACTGGCCCCTCACAGAGAAACCTTTCCTGACCACCCAAATTAAAGTAACCCCCTAGTTATTCTATATTGCATCACTGTGGTTTTGTTATTTGTATTTTACTTATCATAACTTGATATTTTCTCATTGTCTTTTTTTTTTTTTTGGCGGTACGCGGGCCTCTCACTGTTGTGGCCTCTCCCGTTGAGGAGCACAGGCTCCGGACGCTCAGGCTCAGTGGCCATGGCTCACGGCCCCAGCCGCTCCGCGGCATGTGGGATCTTCCCAGACTGGGGCACGAACCTGTGTCCCTTGCATCGGCAGGCAGACTCTCAACCACTGCGCCACCAGGGAAGCCCTCATTGTCTATTTTTAAAAAAAATTATCGGTCTTCTGAACTAGAATTCTCTCCATGAAAGTATATACTTTACAATCATATTCAGATTCTATTTCCTGTAGCCAGAATAATGTCTGGTGCATTAGAAGTGCTTGATAAAATATGTCAGAGGAGTATTTTCTGACTCTGACCTTGGAACAACTGTTGCTTTAAAAGGAAGTGTTCTAAAAGAAAAGGAAACATAAAAAAAATTAATATCACAAGGCAGCTCCATATTCACTGACGTCCACATTCCTTGTGACTTCATTGTTTGTATTACCTGTGAACCTTTCCTGAAATCTTATTCTTATCTGATATCTTTCTGTCTGTTGCTCTTCCTGTTGCTTCACATTTCCTGTTCTGGGGTTTGTTTTATCCTGGCACTTGAAGTCACTGTCATACCCTCCCTTGGTATCAACATCGTGGGAGAAAGAAAAAGAAATCTTTTTCCTTGAGATTTTTATTACTGTAAACAGCCACTGCACTTCATGTTGTGTTTTGTTTTTTGTTTTTTTTACTCCCCATATCCTGCTACCAAATTGCAGACCTTCTCTCTTTCACAGTCCTATACCTGAAAACACATTTCCATTTCCTCAGCTTCCTGCTCAGTTCAAGCCAAGCTTTTTGAAAGATGCCTTAATTGGTCTATCTGCTTCGAGTTCTCCTTTTTCTTTAGTTAATTTCATATATGACCCCCAGATAATATTCCTAAAGTAAATTCTAAATGTATTATCCTTCTATTCAAAAAACATTAATTATTTCCTAAGCAAGGTGGCAAATTAGGAGCCCACGGTTCTAATTTAGATGGGATATATGTTTTGTTTGTTTGGCTTACTCAGTTTTTAAAACACATTTTTTAGCCATTGTTAAATAATCAAAGGATTTTATATCAAAATCAGAATTTCTAATTTTCACGAAAACCTAAAAGATCTGCAAGTACTGGGCCCAGTCTCTCATGAGGCAGTAAGGAGCTGAGTGTTGAGTACCTCCAGAGACAAAGCAAATCCACTCCAGTTTGTCTGAGTCCTCGCTCTCCCTATCTATTCCTGATGCTGGGACCAAGTGTAGTTTGTTATTTATGGTTGTGTTTGTGCTGTTGTTTTTCTTAGAGCGGAGAAATATTTCTCTTTCCTCATATCGATTTCAAACATAAGAAGATGAAAGATAACCTGAGAAGCTACATATTTAAATTATAATTGAAAGGCAACATATTTGCTTAGGGAAGTGAAGATAATTTCTAAGTGTTTAATATAAATTAAGTATATGTCTGTGTCTTATACTTGGCCCTCTTTGCCCACATACTTTAGTTACCTGGCCTCTGTGAGGGTGAGAATTTGAGACCCTTTCCTGTTATATTTCAGATTGAGAACAGACTCCTCACTTGGGCATCCAGGACTGTCTGGGGCAGAGACCTGGACAGTCTGACTTTTAACCTCATCTTCTACTGCTCCTATCCTATCTCCAGCCCAAGTTGTTGTAGCTGCACTTCTCAGCCACTGTCCTCTAGGCCTAAATCTCCCTCTTATCCCCAGTACCCCCCACCCCACCTCCTTTCCGAAATCCTGGTCCACCTACCCTTTGTCTGTGAAAATCTTCGAGTCCCTGGTCAAAGGCCACCCTCTCCAGGAGCCGTTACTGACTGTTCATCAGATGTGCTCTCCCTTAACTCAGCTGACAGAGCACCGTGTTTCTCCCTCACTTATGGAGCCTGGATCTGCTCTTGGTTTTAGTTCCCCACTGGAGGTCATGTCTAGGCTTCTGGAAGGCCCCAAAGATGCAAATCTTGCTTTCAGAAATGGAGAGAATGAAGAGAAGTTACTTATTAGTACATTAAATAGCAGACCAAAATTCTGATATTTACAGACTACTGAGGACATTTTACTCATACATGAGCACAGACGTGCACACACACACACATATACACACACACTTTCTCTTCCATGGATACGACTAGGAGGGCTATCACACAATGATTCAGAGCATGTGCTTTCAAGTTAATCATATTTACCACTGACTGTGCTATTCTAACTAAGTGTATCCTTACTTAATCCCATGGAGTCTGTTTCTTTTCAGTAAAATAAATGAGTTTAATAATATTTCTTTTACAGTGTTGTTGTAAAGGTGTGCACATAGAACACAGTACTGTGCCTGGCGTGTAATAAGTACACTGTAAATGGTACTTGTTGTGACAGGGGTAACATTTTAAAAAATAATTTCTATACTTTCCTCTTTTGACTTTCTATGCACATGAACTTTACCTCAGTGCTCTCAGAGGTAGGAAAAGAGAATTATGCTATGTTACAAAAGAAAGCAAATAAAAGATCATTTTCCACATTCGACATTGAAAATAGAATTATGCATTAAGACATAACCTAGTGAACCAGATTATCATTTTGAAAGAAGGCTTAAACGTTTCCTTAATATTCTTCCCTCCCCACTTTTTTTCAGCTGTGCCATGCAGCTTGCAGTGTCTCAGTTCTCCAACCAGGGATCGAACCCCGTGCCCTCAGCAGTGAAAGCGCAGAGTCCTAACCACTGGACCGCCAGGGAATTCCCAAGCCTAGCTTCTTTATCTTCCTAACCAAGCCTTACAGGTTAGGGTCTTCCTTAAGGGGATCTAGACAAGAAGGCTAAGGAAGAGGGTCTGCCCCTTTCTGGCCCCAAGGGATTATGGGAGGAAGGAGAGGGAGTGAGAGAGGAGTTCAGGGTTTGACATGTGTTGCTGTTGGCAGTTGTCATTTCTCAGTCATCACTGTCACACACACTGATACTCTCCCTCCCCTCATTCCAATACTGCTATTGGCTCAGCCATCACACCCACAAGCGTTCCCAACTCTCTCTCAGGCAAGAGGAAAGCATTCCTCAGTATGATGCTGGAAGGCGTTTTCCTTCCCAAACAATTAAGAGCTATTTTGGCCAACTTTCAGTTCTTGAGCTATCAAGGCTCTCTTGCAGGACCACTCAGTACTGCATCCAAGCACATTTCTTGCTGATGGTCAACCAGGCAACCTTTCAGACCTTTTCTATCTCAAGATGTGTTCATTCAAAATTTAGCCTTCATCTCTTCAATTTTGAGGATATGAGGATGTTGTCTGTAAAAAAAAAAAAAAAAAATTCAAGCCATCATTAACATGTATGTAAGTAAGAAACTGATACTTGAAATTCCTCCAGACTGAGATAACTACAATTGAAATTTAATGCTTCTCCTTTCATATATCTCTTTCTGCATATAGACACACATATATGTCTATATAATTTTACATAATTTATATCATGTCATGTTTGCTGTTTTTCTCAGAAACAATCTTCTTGTTCTTTTTTAATTACTTCTCCCTCCCTCTTTCTTCTTATGCAGTCATAACGTCCATGTGTCATAAATTTTCATATCTGTCTTTGGCTCATATTGTCATATACAGACAAATACATATGTGTACCCATACATACATGTGTAGAAATGTAAGGCTTTGGGGAAACTGCTTGCTTTATAAAAATGGGATCATAATGTGTACATTTCTTTTTATGCTGCTTATGCCTTTAATGTATCTTTTTAAGGTAACATAATATTTCACAGTATGACTGTATCCAAATTTATACAACCACTTCCTTTTTGATGGAAGTAAGGCTTCTATTATATATTTACTTTGATTTGGATCTGTAGTTTGTCTCATGCTTTCTGTCAATTTTTCTCTTTTTAAAATCAATTTAAAATCTTTTTATTATAGATAAAAATGCTATCTGCCGTAGTGTTTGGAAATATTTTTCACTATCTTAATTTATCTTGTAATTTATGATGCTTTTTCCCATTAAACATTTTCTATCTAGTCAAATATGTCTACTTTTTCTTTTACATCTTGTAGTAAACTATTAAGCCTCCTGGATCTGCCCTCCATGTTTATTATTAATGCTTTATTTCTTTTAATTTTTGCTCTGCGTTTTGTGATTTTTCTTTGAGTGGCTCTTACAGGTCACCTGTTGGGTATTCATCAGGAACCAATCTCTCCTTTGATTTACTTGCTGACTTTGTAATTGTGAATCATTTTTAAAGGTCTTTTTAAAAAGGTTTTAATAGAATCTCCCTAAATGCTCTTGTTATTTATTTTCTAAATTTAAGTTGTCACTTATATCTACCAGCAATTCTAATCCATGAAATTCTTCCAAGTCTGGGAGTTCTGTTCGTTATTCTTCTTTCTGGCTGCTGGCTGATGGATTGTAATTATCCATCACTTATTCATGGTTTTACAGCCTTAGGGCTCAAACCAAGCTTTAGGGATCCCATGTGGCATAAACCTACCAGTGGTGGGAGATGCAGCATGCTCTGCTCCTGTGGGCCAGAAACACACCTGCTGACAAATTGTCAACATCTGATCAAGACACCAGGATGAGGCCTCTCTCCTCCCGAGTTTCCTCACTGTAAAGACTAAAGTCTCAAAGTATCAGAGAGAGAAAGAAAGGAAAGAAGGTGGAAGGGAGAAAGAAGGAAGGTAGAGGTAGAGGTAGACAATAGGCTTTTAAGAATCTTAAGGGCATGACTCTCTTATCTGCTAGACAAAAAGACTTCTAAGAATCTCAAAGACATCATCTCAAAGCACGCTGTTCCTCATTCCAAAGAAGAATGGGGCCTATCCCGGAGATATTTATGGGTGTGTCTTTTTGTCACATGGACAGAGTAACAATAATAATCACAGCAAGCTTACACCATTTTTTAAGAGCATTGCGTTGGCAAAAAGAAAATCAAAACCAAACAATAACAACCACCTACTCAGACTTCAGGGACAGAGACAGTTCAAAAGAAAAAGAGCCCTTATAACCCCTGACCTTCTACAGGCACGAGTCGGTCTGAGAAATATGCTCAGCTGTGAAGAGTGCTATTTCTTAAGGAGGAAAGATGGCTCAGAGTGCAGAACCGAGAGCCCGGGAAGCAGAGCCCAGAACTTCAAAGAATCACTTATAGGGAGGAGGATTGGACTCAACAAAATTTCTCTAGCTCACTAACACTTATGTGCTTCCTATTCTTCTCCTTTTTACATAGAAATGTCTCCTACAGTTATCTTCTCCCTGTCTTAGCATTGTACATTGGGTGTGTATCAGAAGATAACCTGTCTCTTTAATTCACAGGTCTTCAGATTAAGAGAATCATGCTCTAGGAGCTACACTCGGGGACCTTCAGTAGAGGGAGCTGTCCCCAAGGAGCTCCATTTATATTTAGACCTGATTTAGGTAATGAGATCACAGGCTTCAAGCCTGACCCTGATGACTTAATAGAGTGAGGATTTGGAGGTCTTAGGAAGGTTGTGAGAGCATTTTGTTGCTAGATGGGAAATGAATCATGGAGGTTAAAGGAAGACGGTAAGAACCAGTTTCCCATGACGGCCCCCGTGAACTACACTTCCCAGTATTCAAGTTCTGTGTAGTTCTCTCCCCACTGAATCTGGGCTGGCCCTATGTAGCTCATAGAATGTAGTTGAAGTGTTGCCACATGACTCCCAAGAGTCTGTCATAAGAAGCCTTGTAGTTTCTGCTTTGGTCTCTTGGAACACTCATTCTTGGAATGCTGTCTCTTATAATCCAGCTGCCATGCTGTAAAAAGCCTGAACCGCATCGAAAAGCACATAAAAGCACTGTGATAGAGAGCCCCAGCTAAACTACAGCAAACAGCCAGATCAGCCGCCAGCCACACGAGCAAGCTGTCTTCTTTGTCAAGCCCAGTTAAGTCTTTAGAGAAACCCAGCGCTTACTACCATCTGACGGCGACTACACCAGAGGCCTAAGCAAGAACTACCCAGCTGAACATGGTCAACCAACAACAAATGGTTGCCTTTAACTCATTACAATTCATAGTGGTTTGTTGCCAGAAATAGGCAAATAGAATACAACCAAACACTTTTCCAATATGTTTGCAGCCAATTGATATACTCCCAATAAAGGGTGACAGTATCACATGCTGGCAAGGATATGAATCAACTAGGATTCTTATATTTTGCTGGCAGGAGATTCTAGGGGATGTACAGTCCTAGTTGTTTTTCTTAATATGACAGATTTATTTATATAAAATCACATACCCCAGAATCCACCCATTTAAAGTGCACAATTCAATGGTTTATAGTATATTCACAGAGTTGTGCAAGCAGATCACAGTCAGATTTGGAACATTTTTATCATCTCAAAGAAATCCCATATGTATTAGTAGTCACGCCCCATTTCCCTCCAACTTCTCCAGCTGAAGGCAACCACTAACCTACTTTTGTCTTTGTAGATTTGCATGTTCTGGGCATTTCATATAAATGGAATCATAAAATATGTAGTCTTTTGCAAATGCTTTCTTTCAGTTAACGTGTTTTCAGTGTTTACCCACGGTGAAGCATGTGTCAGTATTTAGTTCCCTTTCATTGCTGAATAATATTCCATTTTATAGTGTGATAGATGGAATAATGGCACTCAAAAGATGTCCATATCCTAATCCCCAGAACCTATGCATATGTTGCCTTATGTGGCACAAGAGAGTTTGAAGAAATAATTAAGTTATGGATCTTGAGATGAGGAAATTATCCTGAAGTATTTGGGTGCACCCACTAGAATCACAGGGACATTGTAAGAGGGAGGCTACAGGGTCAAAATTAGACAGGAAGTGATGTGACTATAGAAGCAGAGGGGGAAAAGGTTTGAGATGCAAGGCCACGAGCTAAGGAATGAGGGAAGTCTTTAGAAGTTGGAAAGACAAGGAAATGGAATTCCTCCCCACAGCCCCAAAAAGGAGCACAGCCTTGAGAACATCATTTTAGGACCTCTGACCTCCAGAATTAAAATACAATAAACTTGTGTTGCTTTAAGACACTGTTTACAGTGTTACAGCAGCAACAGGAAACTAATACATACAGATATACAGCATCATACATATATGTGCATGTATACATCTATCTCTATACACACACGTTTATATTCATATATATATATATATATTCATTAGTTGATGGACATCTGAGTAGTTTTCACTTTACGGCTACTGTGAATAATGCTGCTGTGAACATTTGTTTACAAATTTTTGTTTGGACATGTTTTCATTTGGGGGTATATAGTTAGGAGTGGAATTGTTGCATTATATGATAACTCTATGTTTACCATTTTAAGAAACTGCCAGACTGTTTCCTGAAGCTTTGTACCATTTTATATTCCCGCCAGCAGTGTTTGAGGGTTCCATGCTATCCAAAATTGTCAACATTTGTTATTATCTGCCTTGTTTATTATAGGCATCCTGGTGGTGTGAAGTCATCTTACTGTGGTTTTGATTTGTATTTCACTGATGGTTAATGATGTTGAGCCAATTTTCACGTAGTTATTATTCATTTGTATATCTTTGGTGAAATGTCTATTCAGATTTTTTTCATTTATTATGACAAAAAATTAGAAACAAAGTTTCTACAGTGAGAATTGATTAAATACATTAATTAAATACAACAGAATACTAAGGCTCCACTAAAGATTGTGCTTACCATATTTATAGTGTGTTACTTGTATTTCCATATTTATAGTGATATTTATAGTTTTGTCAAACAGGTTGCAAAAAAGAATGGTAACATTTTTGTAAACACACACATATTACAAATATCCATAGGAAAAAAAAGTCTCAAAGGTGTATATCAACTTCCAGCTGTTACCTTTGGATGATAAAATTATGAGATAATTTTCTGGGGTTTTTTTTTAGCATTTTTTAATTTCTCTGATAAACACATATTACTTGTATTTAGAAAAGAAAAGGGTTGTTTTTCTTTCAAGCATATTCTGTGTTTTTAGACATGTAGGATGCATTGTAAAATTAAAAATAGATTCTTCCTGTGTTAGTTTTCTTTAAAAATATTTCTCTAAGTAATTAAAAATTTGCCCTCTGTGTATAACTAGGTTCCCAAATTCTTCATATTTTCAAAGCATAATAGTCCCAACAAATATAAAACTGAAATCTAAACTCAAATGCACAAAGAAATTCTGGTCTCAGATATATTCCATCAGTCCAGAGAGAAAACAACAAAAAAACATCAGAATTACAAACTGTTCTACCATCAAGATTTTCTTCAGTAGTCATTTACCCAGTCTATTGCCAAATGTAAAAGACCACTTGAAAACTCTGCTTTGTTGTCATTACAATAAGGAAAACTTTGCATAGCTCTAATGACATCTAATCACTGTAGTTTTCCCTGGGATTTCATTCTTAGAACCCAATTACCAAAACTCTGAAGAGATCTATTCCCACTAAGCTGATGAACTGCCTCTCTAAGCTGAAACCAGCAGGGCTATTTTAATATTCATCTGTATTAAATATATAAATATGTTCAATATTTATACTTAATCTATAGTCCTTGGACACAGACTCACTAGCAACACTTGAGAATCTTAGGACATGATCAGTATTTCCAGATTGCACTGGCTCTCACATCCTTAGGATTTTCTAGATACAGGATCATGCCATCTCTAAATAGAGATAGTTTTATTTCTTTCCTTTCCATCTGGAAAGTTTTTTTTTTTTTTTCAATTTTCTTGCCTAATTGCCCTGGCAAAAACCTCAGTACAATATTGAATAGAAGTGACAAGAGCAGACATCTTTTTCTTGTTTCTGTGGGAAAGCATTAATTCTTTCACTATTATACATGATGTTAGCTGCTCATTTTCTTGTAGATGACCTTGCCAGCTTAAGTTCCCTTCTATTCCTAGGTTGTTTTTCTTTTTTATCATAAAGGGATGTTGGACTTTGTCATATGTATGTCTCCATCTGTTGAGAGGATCATATGGTTTTTGTTTTTATTCTATTTAAATGGGGTATTAGGTTCATTGATTTTCAGTTGTTAAATCAATTTTGCATTCTTGGGATAGCTACCAAGAATTTTGTCACAGTGTATAATTCTTTTGCTGGATTTGATCTGATAATATTCCATTGAGAACTTTTACTAAGGGACATTGGTATGTAGTTTTCTTGTGATCTTTATCTGATTTTGGTATCAGGGTGATACTGGTTTCATAGAATAGTTGGGAAGTATTCCCTCCTCTTTTGTTCTTTGGAAGAGTTTATGAAGAATTGGTGTTAAGTCTTCTTTAAATGTTTGGTAGAGTTTATTACTGCAGCCATCTGGAAGTTTATTGGTGGAAAATTTTTTATTACAAATTCAATCTATTAACTTATAGTCTACTCAGATTTTCTTTTTCTTCTTGAGTCAGTTTTGGTAGTTTGTGTCTTTCTAGGAATTGGTCCATTTTATCTAAGTTAACTAATTTGACTGAAAACAATTTCATAGTATTCCCCTAGAATCCTTTTTATTCCTTTAAAGTCAGTTGTAACGTTCTGTTCCTGCCATTGCCCACCCCTCCCCCCATCAGTTCAGCTAAAATATGCAAGTTTTGTTTTTACTGATTTTCTGCATTTTTTTGTTATTCTCTATTTCATTAATTTTCACTCTAATCTTTACAGTTTTTTCCTTCTGCTTCTTTTAGGTTTAGTTTGCCTTCTTTTATTTAGCACCTTAAGGTAGAAGTTTAGACTACGGATTTGAGATCTTTTTTCTTTAATCAATATGTATTTATAGCAATAAATTTCCCTGTAAGCACTGCCTTAACTGAGTCCCATAAATTTGGTATTTAAAAAAATTATTTTCTAATGTTCTTTTAATTTCTTTTTTGACCCAACTTTCTTTGCCCCATTGCTTAGTTAGGAATGTGTTGTTTAATTTCCAATATGTGTTCATTTTCCAGCTTTCCTACTATTACTGATTTTTAATTTAATACCACTGTGGTGAGAGAACATACTTTGTATGATTTTAATACTTGAAAATTTATTGAGGCTTGTTGTATAGCATAGCATATGGTCTATACTGAAGAATGTTCCAGGTGTACTTGAGAAGAATGTGTATTCTGCTGCTATTGGGTTAAGTGTTGTATGGATGTGCATTAAGTCTAGTTGGTATATAGTGTTGTTCAAACCTTCTATGGTGTCACTCCTCAGAGGGTGCATCCTTGGGCATGTACACAGTCACTCTGGAATGACAATGGTTTTAGCAGGGCTCTTTTTGACTGTCTCTTACCTTGATCTTTCTGTTAAGCTGTCTGCCTCTGTTGGCATCACACCCAGCTATTTGACTCCAATAACTGCTGGCTGGTTGCTCTATTGTTTTCAGCAATGCCTCAGTATATAAATTGATCCACAGTCTAACCCAATTAAATTTGGGCCACTTGTGGAGGTAGTTTTTCTATCCCAGGAGATCTTTTTTTTTTTTTTTTTAACCTCTTTCCCTGGTTCTCTGTGATAAACAAGTTAATGTACAATTTATTTTATTGCTTTCGTGGAGCTAATTGCTTACTACAAAAATCTCCGTTGTTTTCTAGAGCATTTTTATCCTTGAATTCCCCCTCCTTCTTTTCTAAATAAAGTTAGTTTCTTTAGGAAGAGCTTCAGAGCTCTTTGTTCTAATGCCCAGCTTCATGCTTTGGAGAAAAAAAATCTCTGAACCATTTACTGTGGAGTTGGGTGTGAGGACAGTGGTCCATTTCTCTTGGAGTGACACACCTTTTTTTGTGTGCAGGGATTTGGTAAATGATGAAAGCCCCTGGTCTTCTTGGCTTTCCTCTCCTGATATGGAAGCTCTGACCTATAAGCAAGCTGGGCCAAAGGCAATCAGGGCCCCAATGTTTTTAGCCTGACACACCAGCAGGAGGGCCTCCACCTTATGAGTGGGAACTGAATGGAGGAAGGAAGCCCTCAACCTCTTGCCTGCAGTCACCTGGAATTTAGATAGAGTTGGAAGGGATGAGAAATGTTGGTGGCTTGCTCCTCCCAGGGAAGTACTGGGGAGGTATTTTTAGAGATTTTTTTTTTTTTTTTCAAATTATTGCCTAGAAGCCAGGGGAAGAGGAAGCCCCATCTTCTTGGCCATAACTTCTTGGAGTGGAGCTTTGATGCTTAGCTGGCAGGGGCAATGGAGGTAGGGAACCAATTGTTGCTCAAGTGTGATAGAGTCTGGCTGTTCTTATAAATATTCAGTGCATTTTTCTTGAATAACTATTTCTTCATTTGCTGTGTGCTTTTAGGACAATTTCTAGAGATTTTAAATATTTATTTATTTATTTGGCCACATTGCATGGCATGTGGGGTCTTAGTTACCCGACCAGCAATCGAACCAACACCCCCTGCATTGGAAGCTTAGTCTTAACCACTGGACTGCCAGGGAAGTCCCTATTTATTTTATTTTAAAAATAATTGTCACCATTCATGGTTGTTTTTTCAGGGAGTGGATCCACAGAGCTCCTCATGCCAACATTCTGGAAGTGGATCCCCTTACGAGGTTCGTTTTTTAAAAAAATATTTATTTATTTATTCATTTATTTATTTATTTGTCTGCGTTGAGTCTTAGTTTGGGCACACAGGATCTTCACTGCAGCATGCGGCACCTTTCGTTGCAGCATGCGGGCTTCTCTCGAGCTGTGGTGTGTGGGCTCTAGAGCACAGGCTCAGTAGTTGCGGAGCCTGGGCTTAGTTTGCCCCACAGCATGTGGGATCTTAGTTCCCCGACCAGGGATTGAACCCGTGTCCCCTGCATTGGAAGGCAGATTCTTAACCATTGGACCACCAGGGAAGTCCCACGAGGTTCATTTTAATTAGCATTTCCTCAACAACTAATGATGTTGAAAATTTTTCAAAGGCTTATTCAGGTCTTTTGCTCTTTTTTTTTGTGTTAAGTTGTTTGATTATTTAAAAAATTGATTAGTAGGAGTCCTTTAAAATGTCTAAAACTGAGTACAGTGTTGAATATATGTATCACAACACTTTCTTCCAGTCTGTGGCTTACCTTTTTTACTCACTTAATGGCGACTTTTAATCAACAAAGGTTCTTAATTTAATGAAGTCAAGGTATAATTTTTTTCTTTAATGGATAGTTCTTTTGTGAATCATGTTTAAGAAATCTTTGCCTTCCCAAAATCATGAAGATATTCTCCTACATCTTCTTCTAGAAACTTTTTTTTTAGTTTAATTCTCTGATCCATCTTGAATTTTTCTTTGTGTATAAGAAGTAAGATTCATTCTTTCCCCCAGTATGGGTCCCATTGAATAAGCACCATTCACTAAAAAAGACCATGCTTTTTTCTCCTTACTGAATTGCACCTTTGTCATGAATCAAGGGAACATTTATGTGTGGATCTTTTTCTGTACTCTTTACTTTGTTCCGTTGATCTACATGTGCAGCATTGGGCTCAGACCACATTATCTTAATTAGTGCTGTTTTATGGTAAATCTTGAAATCTGACCATCTAAGTCTTATAGCTTTGTTCTTCTTTAAGAGACCATTCTGGGACCTTTGCACTTCCATACAAATGCTTGTCAATTTATACAAATGCACACACACACAGACACAAAGACACATACACACGCCTGTTAGGATTTTGATCTAACTAAATGGACTTCATAGACCAATAAGGAGAATTTTGACATTTTATTTTTTTGTTTGATTATTTTTTGGTTTTTGGGGGGTTTTTATTTGGCTTCATCCCGCGGCATGTGGGATCGTAGTTCCCTGACCAGGGATTGAACCGGCGCCCCCTGTATTGGAAGCACAGAGCTTTAACCACTGGGCTGTCATGGAAGTCCCTTGACATTTTAATAATATTGAGTCATTCAGTCCATGAACATGATATTGTTCTTTATTTACTTAGGTCTTCTTTAACCCATCTCATTAATGCTTTGTAGTTTTCAGTGTCTTTCACATATTTTATTAGATTTATTTCTAGAGATTTAATTTTTTCATATTATTATAAATAGTATTGTTTTTCAAATTTTATTTTTCAATTGGTTGTTGCTAGAATACATAAATACAATTTACTTCCATGTATTGCCCTCATAATCCAGCAACCATGATCAATTTACATATTCATTTTAATTGTTTGTAGATTCTTTGAGGGGTTTTTTGGTGTATAATCATTTAAAATTTTATTTCTGCTCCCATCATTTGTATCTTCTTTTTTTTTAAACATCTTTATTGGAGTATAATTGCTTTACAATGTTGTGTTAGTTTCTGCTTTATAACAAAGTGAATCAGTTATACATATACATATGTTCCCATATCTCTTCCCTCTTGCGACTCCCTCCCTCCCACCCTCCCTATCCCACCCCTCTAGGTGGTCACAAACCACCAAGCTGATCTCTCTTTGCTATGCAGCTGCTTCCCACTAGCTATCTACTTTACATTTGGTAGTGTATATATGTCCATGCCACTCTCTCACTTTGTCACAGCTTACCCTTCCCCCTCCCCATATCCTCAAGTCCATTCTCTAGTATCTTTATTCCTGTCTTACCCCTAGATTCTTCATGACCTTTTTTTTTTTCTCTTAGATTCCATATATATGGGTTAGCATACAGTATTTGTTTTTCTCTTTCTGACTTACTTCACTCTGTATGACAGACTCTAGGTCCATCCATCTCACTACAAATATCTCAATTTCGTTTCCTTTAATGGCTGAGTAATATTCCATTATATATATGTGCCACATCTTCTTTATCCATTCGTCCGATAATGGACACTTAGGTTGCTTCCATGTCCTGGCTATTGTAAATAGAGCTGCAATTAACATTGTGGTACATGACTCTTTTTGAATTATGGTTTTCTCAGGGTATATGACCAGTAGTGGGATTGCTGGGTCGTATGGTAGTTCTATTTTTAGTTTTTTGAGGAACCTCCATACTGTTCTCCATAGTGGCTGTATCAATTTACATTCCCACCAACAGTGCAAGAGGGTTCCCATTTCTCCACAACCTCTCCAGCATTTATTGTTTGCAGATTTTCTAATGATGGCCATTCTGACCGGTGTGAGGTGATACCTCAATGTAGTTTTGATTTGCATCTCTAATAATTAGTGATGTTGAGCATTCTTTCATGTGTTTGTTGGCAATCTGTATATCTTCTTCAGAGAAATGTCTATTTAGGTCTTCTGCCCATTTTTGGATTGGGTTGTTTGTTTTTTGTTGTTGAGCTGCATGAGCTGCTTATAAATCTTGGAGATTAATTCTTTGTCAGTTGCTTCATTTGCAAATATTTTCTCCCATTCTGAGGATTGTCTTTTGGTCTTATTTATGGTTTCCTTTGCTGTGCAAAAGCTTTTAAGTTTCATTAGGTCCCATTTGTTTATTTTTGGTTTTATTTCCATTTCTCTAGGAGCTGGGTCAAAAAGGATCTTGCTGTGATTTATGTCATAGAGTGTTTTGCCTATGTTTTCCTCTAAGAGTTTGATAGTGTCTGGCCTTACATTTAGGTCTTTAATCCATTTTGAGTTTATTTTTGTATATGGTGTTAGGGAGTGTTCTAATTTCATACTTTTACATGTACCTGTCCAGTTTTCCCAGCACCACTTATTGAAGATGTTGTCTTTTCTCCACTGTATATTCTTGCCTCCTTTATCAAAGATAAGGTGACCAGAGATGCATGGGTTTATCTCTGGGCTTTCTATCCTGTTCCACTGATCTATCTTTCTGTTTTTGTGCCAGTACCATACTGTCTTGATTACTGTCACTTTGTAGTATAGTCTGAAGTCAGGGAGCCTGATTCCTCCAGTTCCGTTTTTCTTTCTCAAGATTGCGTTGGCTATTCGGGGTCTTTTGTGTTTCCATACAAATTGTGAAATTTTTTGTTCTAGTTCTGTGAAAAATGCCAGTGGTAGTTTGATAGGGATTGCATTGAATCTATAGATTGCTTTGGGTAGTAGAGTCATTTTCACAATGTTGATTCTTCCAATCCAAGAACATGGTATATCTCTCCATCTATTTGTATCGTCTTTAATTTCTTTCATCAGTGTCTTATAATTTTCTGCATACAGATCTTTTGTCTCCTTAGGTAGGTTTATTCCTAGATATTTTATTCTTTTTGTTGCAATGGTAAATGGGAGTGTTTTCTTGATTTCACTTTCAGATTTTTCATCATTAGTATATAGGAATGCCAGAGATTTCTGTGCATTAATTTTGTATCCTGCCACTTTACCAAATTCATTGATTAGCTCTAGTAGTTTTCTGGTAGCATCTTTAGGGTTCTCTATGTATAGGATCATGTCATCTGCAAACAGTGACAGCTTTACTTCTTCTTTTCCGATTTGGATTCCTTTTATTTCCTTTTCTTCTCTGATTGCTGTGGCTAAAACTTCCAAAACTATGTTGAATAAGAGTGGTGAGAGTGGGCAACCTTGTCTTGTTCCTGATCTTAGTGGAAATGCTTTCAGTTTTTCACCATTGAGGATGATGTTTGCTGTGGGCTTGTCATATATGGCCTTTATTATGTTGAGGAAAGTTCCCTCTATGCCTACTTTCTGCAGGGTTTTTATCATAAATGGGTGTTGAATTTTGTCAAAAGCTTTCTCTGCATCTATTGAGATGATCATATGGTTTTTCTCCTTCAGTTTGTTAATATGGTTTATCACATTGATAGATTTGCGTATATTGAAGAATCCTTGCATTCCTGGAATAAACCCCACTTGATCATGGTGTATGATCCTATTAATGTGCTGTTGGATTCTGTTTGCTAGTATTTTGTTGAAGATTTTTGCATCTATGTTCATCAGTGATATTGGCCTGTAGTTTTCTTTCTTTGCGACACCTTTGTCTGGTTTTGGTATCAGGATGATGGTGGCCTCATACAATGAGTTTGGGAGTGTTCCTCCCTCTGCTATATTTTGGAAGAGTTTGAGAAGGATAGGTGTTAGCTCTTCTTTAAATATTTGATAGAATTTGTCTGTGAAGCCATCTGGTCCTGGGCCTTTGTTTGTTGGAACATTTTTAATCACAGTTTCAATTTCAGTGCTTGTGATTGGTCTGTTCATATTTTCTATTTCTTCCCTGTTCAGTCTCGGCAGGTTGTGCATTTCTAAGAATTTGTCCATTTCTTCCAGGTTGTCCATTTTATTGGCATAGAGTTGCTTGTAGTAATCTCTCATGATCCTTTGTATTTCTGCAGTGTCAGTTGTTACCTCTCCTTTTTCATTTCTAATTGTATTGATTTGAGTTTTCTCCCTTTTTTTCTTGATGAGTCTGGCTAATGGTTTATCAATTTTGTTTATCTTCTCAAAGAACCAGCTTTTAGTTTTATTGATCTTTGCTATCATTTCCTTCATTTCTTTTTCAATTATTTCTGATCTGATGTTTATGATTTCTTTCCTTCTGCTAACTTTGGGTTTTTTTGATCTCCTTTCTCTAATTGCTTTAGGTGCAAGGTTAGGTTGTTTATTTGAGATGTTTCCGGTATCTTAAGGTAGGATTGTATTGCTATAAACTTCCCTCTTAGAACTGCTTTTGCTGCATCCCATAGGTTTTGGGCCATCATGTCTCCATTGTCATTTGTTTCTAGGTATTCTTTGATTTCTTCATGATCACTTGGTTATTAAGTAGTGTATTGTTTAGCCTCCATGTGTTTGTATTTTTGACAGATTTCTTCCTGTAATTGATATATAGTCTCATAGTGTTGTGGTCAGAAAAGATACTTCATACGATTTCAGTTTTCTTAAATTTACCAAGGCTTAGTTTGTGACCCAAGATATGATCTATCCTGGAGAATGTTCCATGAGCACTTAAGAAAAATGTGTATTCTGTTGTTTTTGGATGGAATGTCCTATAAATATCTATTAAGTCCATCTTGTTTAATGTATCATTTAAAGCTTGTGTTTCCTTATTTATTTTCATTTATGATGATCTGTCCATTGGTGAAAGTGGGGTGTTAAAGTCCCCTACTATGATTGTGTTACTGTCGATTTCCTCTTTTATGGCTGTTAGTATTTGCCTTATGTATTGAGGTGCTCCTATGTTGGGTGCATAAATATTTACAATTGTTATATCTTCCTCTTGGATTGATCCCTTGATCATTATGTAGTGTCCTTCTTTGTCTCTTGTAATAGTCTTTATTTTAAAGTCTATTTTGTCTGATATGAGAATTGATACTACGGCTTTCTTTTGATTTCCATTTGCATGGAATATCTTTTCCATCCCCTCACTTTCAGTCTATATGTGTCCCTAGGTCTGAAGTGGGTCTCTTGTAGACAGCATATATATGGGTCTTGTTTTTGTATCTGTTCAGCCAGTCTGTGTCTTCTGCTTAGAGCATTTAATCCATTTACATTTAAGGTAGTTATTGATATGTATGTTCCTAGTACCATTTTCTTAATTGTTTTGGGTTTGTTATTGTATGTCTTTTCCTTCTCTTGTGTTTCCTGCCTAGAGAAGTTCCTTTAGCATTTGTTGTAAAGCTGGTTTGGTGGTGCTGAATTCTCTTAGCTTTTGCTTGCCTATAGAGGTTTCAATTTCTCCATCAAATCTGAATGAGATTCTTGCTGGGTAGAGTAATCTTGGTTGTAGGTTTTTCTCCTTCATCACTTTAAATATGTCCTGCCACTCCCTTCTGGCTTGCAGAGTTTCTGCTGAAGGATCAGCTGTTAACCTTACGGGGATTCCTTGCTTGTTATTTGTTTTTTTTTCCTTGCTGCTTTTAATATGTTTACTTTGTATTTAATTTTTGATAGTTTGATTAATATGTGTCTTGGCATATTTCTCCTTGGATTTATCCTGTATGGAACCCTGCACTTCCTGGACTTGATTGGCCATTTCCTTTCCTATATTAGGGAAGTTTTCAACTATAATCTCTTCAAATATTTTCTCAGTCCCTTTCTTTTTCTCTTCTTCTTCTGGGATGCCTATAATTCAAATGTTGGTGCGTTTAATGTTGTCCCAGAGGTCTCTAAGACTGTCCTCAGTTCTTTTCATTCATTTTTCTTTATTCTGTTCTGCAGTAGTTATTTCCACTATTTTATATTCCAGGTCACTTATCCGTTCTTCTGACTCCATTATTCTGCTATTGATCCCTTCTAGAGTATTTTTAATTTCGTTTATTGTGTTGTTCATTGTTGCTTGTTTCCTCTTTAGTTCTTCCAGGTCCTTGTTAAATATTTCTTGCATTTTCTTTATTCTATTTCCAAGATTTTAGATCATCTTTACTGTCATTACTCTGAATTCCTTTTCAGGCAGACTGCCTATTTCCTCTCCATTTGTTAGGTCAGGTGGGTTTTTACCTTGCTCCTTCATCTGCTGTGTGTTTTTCTGTCTTCTCTCATTTTGCTTATCTTACTGTGTTTGGTGCCTCCTTTTTTCAGGCTGCAGGTTCGTAGTTCCCATTGTTTTTGGTGGCTGTCCCCAGTGGCTAAGGTTGGTTCAGTGGGTTGTGTAGGCTTCCTGGTGGAGTGGACTAGTGCCTTTGTTCTGGTGGATGAGGCTGGATCTTGTCTTTCTGGTGGGCGGGTCCATGTCTGGTGGTGTGTTTTGGGGTGTCTGTGGACTTACTATGATTTTAGGCAGCCGCTCTGCTAATGGATGGGGTTGTGTTCCTGTCCTGCTAGTTGTTTGGCATAGGGTGTCCAGCACTGTAGCTTGCTGGTCATTGACTGAAGCTGGGTCTTGGCGTTGAGATGGAGATCTCTGGGAGATTTTTGCCGTTTGATATTACGTGGAGCTGGGAGGTCTCTTGTGGACCAGTGTCCTGAAGTTGGCTTTCCTACCTCAGAGGCACAGCCCTGACTCCTGGCTGAAGCACCAAGAACCTTTCATCCACACGGCTCAGAATAAAAGGGAGAAAAAGAAAGAAAGAAAGAAAGAGGATAAAATAAAATAAAGTAAGATAAAGTAAAATAAAGTTATTAAAATAAAAAATTATTATTAAGAAAATTTTTTTTTACAAATGTAAAACAAAACAAAAATCGGACGGACAGAACCCTAGGACAAATGGTGAAAGCAAAGCTATACAGACAAAATCTCATACAGAAGCATACACATACAGACGACAAAAAGAGGCAAAGGGGAAAACAATCATAAACCTTGCTCTCAGAGTCCACCTCCTCAATTAGGGATGATTCGTTGTCTATTCATGTATTCCACAGATGCAGGTACATCAAGCTGATTATGGAGCTTTAATCCGCTGCTCCTGAGGCTGCTGGGAGAGATTTCCCTTTCTCTTCTTTGTTCGCACAGCTCCGGGTTCAGCTTTGGATTTGGCCCCGCCTCTGGGCGTAGGTCGCCTGAGGGCATCTCTTCTTCGCTCAGAGAGGACGGGGTTAAAGGAGCCGCTGATTCGGGGGCTTTTGCTCACTCAGGCCGCGGGGGCGGGGGAGAGGGAGGGGCATGGAGTGCGGGGCGAGCCCGCGATGGCAGAGGCCGGGGTGATGTTGCAGCAGCCTGAGGCACGCCTGGGGAAGTTGTCCCTGGATCCTGGGACCCTGGCAGTGGCGGGCTGCACAGGCTCCCCAGAAAGGGGGTGTGGATAGTGACCTGTGCTCGCACACAGGCTTCTTGGTGGCGGCAGCAGCAGCCTTAGCGTCTCATGCCCATCTCTGGGGTTGGCGCTTTTAGCCGCGGCTCGCGCCTGTCTCTGGAGCTCCGTTAGGCAGTGCTCTTAATCCCCTCCCCTCGTGCACTAGGACACCAGAAAGTGTCTTGCCTCTTCGGAAGCTCCAGACTTTTCCCGGACTCCCTGGGGGGTAGCTGTGTTGCACTAACCCCTTCAGGCTGTGTTTAGGCAGCCAACCCCAGCCCTCTCCCTGGGATTTGACCGAAGCCTGAGCCTCAGCTCCCAGCCCCGCCCGTCCTGGCGGGTGAGCAGACAAGGCTTTCGGCTGGTGAGTGCCGCTCGGCACCCATCCTCTCTATGCGGGAATCTCTCCGCTTTGCCCCCGCACCCCTGTGGCTGTGCTCTCCTCCGGGACTCCGAAGCTTACCCCCTCTGCCACCCGCAGTCTCCGCCAGGGAAGGGGCTTCTAGTTTGTGGAAACCTTTCCTCCTTCACAGCTCTCTCCCACTGGTGCAGGTCCCGTCCCTATTCTTTTGTCTCTGTTTTTTCTTTTGCCCTACCCAGGTTGGGGGGGTTCTCGCCTTTTGGGAGGTCTGAGGTTTTCTGACAGCGTTCAGTGGGTGTTCTGTAGGAGCAGTTCCACGTGTAGATGTATTTCTGATGTATCTGTGGGGAGGAAGGTGATCCCCGTGTCTAACCCTTCCGCCATCTTCCTCAACTCCATTTTTATCTTCTTCAATTAGTTCTTTGACAATTGACCTCTACTTTTTTGTGCTCAACTAAAATGCTGATTATTTCTTTGTTGGTGTGCATTTCTTTTTAATGTTTAGACGAGCAAACAAAAAAGATTCAAATGTGGTTCATTGAAGTAACTGGGCACTTCATTGCTATATCTAATTCAATCCAGAATATAACAATATTGGTGACAGAAGCTAAGAATGACTCAAACAAGAGTTTATTAGTTCAACCAAAAAACTTCCTGTGTACATCAAAGCTCAAGATGGATGTTTGTTTGTTTTTTGCTTGGGTTTCCTGATTCCCATATTATCTTTTGTACTTTTTATTTAAAGTATTTCCTGTGGGGTTTATATTTAGTCACAGATTTATCTGCCAATTCCTAGAAAAATTTATATTTTCTTACTCCATTCCTCTTTTCTTCCTGAAATGCAATACTAGCTGCTTCCTCTACTGTGTGTTAATATTAGCCAGAAGAAGCTCAATTTTTCCAATCACTTCCACAATGATATAATCCATATAGCCACTAAAAGTCTCTCCTTATTTAGGACAAAGGATTTGATGAACCTGAGTCCCTTAATATAATGATTACACTCTGATAACTTGATAGCTGTGTATGTAAACTATCTGAGTCAAGTTGGAGGGAATATTTTGTAACGTGTTATCAGCAAAATTCAGATAACATCATTTTCACAGTAGCCTTTGGCTCAGTTATCATTTAAAAATTACTCTTGTGAAGAATTGCAAAAGGTGTATATATGTTCCTCTGATTGGAATGTCAGCTCAGTGATTACATTGCCAGTGAGCTAGGATTAAAATCAAGGACAACCCTTGCTCTGTGCCTTGTGTAAAGTTAGTGTTTAGTAAATATTTTTTGATTGATTTGATGAAACATGACATCCGAGAGCCAGTCGAGTGTTCTTCATAAATTCAAGGGAATCCTCTTTTCTACTATGTCTTCAGAAGAACTTTTAAATTCCCTGGATTCTTCTGAGACAAGAGAAGATGATGTGTTTCTGGTGTCCTATCCAAAATCTGGTAAAGCTCATTTTAATGTATTTTATAATGTAGAAAAACAATAATAATAATACACATAATAATAAATTTTATCAAACATTTATTTTTCAGAATTTTTCCACAGGAAATTAGAGTACCTTAAATGCTTATTTTAATGAAAAATCTTGACATTAGAAAGCCAAAAGATGTGCTTTGAGAAAATTCAACTGGAGAAATTAGAGCTTTACTACACTTTCGTTTCGGTTTTATTCATGAAGGCATACAGATGTTAATACATATAATAAGCATAATATCTATAACATTATGAATTCTCTTCATACTTTGAGCCAGGCATAGTGATAAATAAATAGTTTTTGTTCAATTTGTACTTAATGATTGATTTATAAATAATTGTTTTCTTCTGGGCTGATAAGAACAGGTGGCTAATTTATACCATATACAAACAACCATATTTAAGGCTTCCACTGGATGTATTGGTGCCTATAAATTGACATCTTCCACTAGTTGCCAGGAGGTCCCTTTCAACAACACAAAGCTGTGTATTCTCTCTTCTTCATCAGAATAAATCAGTATGTTTAATTAAAATAATGCAAATATCACTACTATATGAGTCACATTTATATGACTATTATAATTATACATATTTAAGACTTATTAACATTATAATCTAAAATTATCTTAAATTTAAAACATATAGTGTTAAAGAGAGCACTGTTTAAATATTTAGTCAATTGTAAATTTGTTGATATTGTATCTAATTGGACTTACGATGAGATAAATGGAAACTAGGCCTCATTTAAACCCTTTATGGGCATTGCTTTCAAGTTAGTGAAACACCCTCCCCACCCAAATTTCTACCTCTTCGCTCCAATTTACTATAGTCTGCAGCACTGGAGCATATCTTCATTTGCTTTAGGTAAACATAAAGTGATATTTCTTCCAGACTTCATGGTAGTAGGTATGCATCTCCATGACATTTGAATATGGCATTCGTTCATTGTTCAAATGCTTTGTTTGCGCAACTACTCTGTATTTGCATACAAACAAAGATAAGATTCTGTGTCTATATTCAAGGGGGAAATAGGGAGACAGACATGAATGCAAGCAGTGGCAACTCTCTTCTGGTGTGTGCTGCTTCCAAGGGACAGAAAGAGAGAGCAATTCTGAGAGGGGAGTGGGGATTCAGAAGACAGATTTTAATACAGCAAGGTGCATGAGCTTGCAGGACCGGTAGGAATCGTGAATGAAAAAGATCTGTGTGTTTGTGAATTAGAGAAGGTACTAGAAGTGAGTGGTAACATAGAAGAGTATTTCAAGCTGAGGAAACAGTATATACAGTTTTCATAACTCTCATGCTCTTTAAAATGTGATTCCTCCTGTAAAGTGAATTAACATCTCAAAGGTTTCAACAGGTTTCAGTTGGTGTCAAGATAACTATTTATAATAAAATTAATGCATTCATTGCTTTTATAACCTCATACTAATTTTCTATATTCATTTCGATTATCACTTAATTATAAAATGCATTTCATTTTATTTTCTTATGAAGGCACTCACTGGATTGCAAAAATCATTGAGAATATTACCAAGGCTAGAATAACCCTAACACCTCTATTGAATTGGGAGACATTTCTAAATTTGAAGAGCTAAAAATGTACTGTGAGAAGAGTTATCCCACCGCATTTGAACTACAACGTGCTACCAATGAATATTAAACAAAAACAATGCAAGGTAAGTTCAATGGTTAAGGGCAGGGGCTCGGGGTTACACAAACCTGCACTTGGATTCTTGCTGTGTCACTTTCAAGCTATGTGACCTTTGAAAATTGCTGATGCTCTCTGAGCTTTGGTTTCCTCATTTAATACAGGGATAATAATATTCATCTCATATAGTGTGATGAAGATGAAACAAGATAATGAGTGTATAGGTGTTACCACAGTATCTAGCTCATAAAAAATTATTATCTTTCAGTAATGAAAGAAATCTGAATCAGTATGTCAACTGTAATTACGCTAGACAATGTCTTATTCTATTCTGAATCTGGTTTGAGTCATTTTACTTTAAATATTGATGTCTAGAGAAAGAAAAACTGCCTTAATAATTTTATTTTAATTATTTTATCTATAATTTTTGCAAAAGATTATATAGGAAAAGAATAAAAAATAAAACTATAATATAAAACACTAAAGAATATTTACCACAAGCCGTTTTTAAAGTCCCCACATTATTATTTTAAGTTACTTCTGGGACTTCCCTGGTGGTGCGGAGGTTAAGAATCTGCCTGCCAATGCAGGGGACACGGGTTTGAGCCCTGGTCCGGGAAGATCCCACATGCCGTGGAGCAGCTAAGCCAGTGCACCACAACTACCGAGCCCACGTGTTGCAACTACTGAAGCCTGCGCACCTAGAGCCTGTGCTCCACAACAGGAGAAGCCACGGCAGTGAGAAGCCCAGGCACCACAAGGAAGAGTAGCCCCCGCTCGCCGCAACTAGAGAAAGCCTGCGTGCAGCAACGAAGACCAACAGAGCCAAAAAAAAAACCAAAAAGTTACTTCTAATTTTAAAGAATATCTCTATCTTCATATACTTCTTATTCAAATTTGTTTTCATGGAGAAATGCATGATCAGAAAAAAGAATAATATTTGTAAAGCAAAGGCAAGATACATGTGTCCACTGTGAACAATTTCCCAGTAATGAAGCCTCTTTATACAATGTCAGCCATATTCTCAAAAAAACAAAAAAAACCCTACCAAATGTGCATAAATTGAAGCAGATCTTCCGATGATTATAACTCTGCGACCACAGTGTTTCCACGTGCATCATATCTACTCTTCCACCCAAATAAAAGTAGACACAATGAGAGGCAAATGCCGTGAAGTTTTGTTTTTATCCCAAGCAAATCTATCAGAACAGGTGAAAGTATACTAACCTGAGTACATTTTGACTCAACGGAGCATCTTCATTTCAAACAGACTGTCTCTAAGACAAGGAGAGAGAGATTTGGGGAGGAAAGGAGTCTGATAAGCTCAATTACCCTTACTCAGGGCAATACAGTAAAACTGATAAAAAATGCTACCAGGGATTAGGCTGTGCTTTATAAACATTACAACAATGACAAAAGTAGGTACTTTTCCTCTTATAAGTAAAGAAACTGAAACTCAGATAGGTTAGGGTGCGTCTTAAAACCACCACACTAACAGTACAGCCTGAAGGTACAATCATTTCAGTGTGACCCTTAATGGGGACTGACACTGTCTGGTTGCCCTTGGTCTCCCTAGAGGATGACCTGTCCCCTCTTGTTGATGGCCACGCCCTGAGAGCTTGGGGGATGGACAAGCCTTAAATGCCCCAGGAGGGCCAGTCAGAGAGTAAGTTCCTCCTCCGATCTTTCCCTATCAGCTCTTGACCCTACTTGGCCTCCTGTATTTTATTTCTAACCTTTGTCTCTCCTTTAATAATGTTTCCCAACTTTCTTACGTGAAATTTATGTTTTCAGCTCATTTCATGATAAGTTAATATTTAATTTTTTAAATAGAATTTTAATTTTTTTAAAAATTTTATTTTTTAAATATTTAGTTAATATTTAATTTTTTCTCCAGAGTACTATTCTGCCTTCCCTTCATATCCCTCAACCTCCCCCTAATGTTTCTTACAGTTTCTTAGAGTACATCCTTGATGTGTGTGTGTGGTTTTTTTTAAATTTAATTTTATTTATTTTTTTATACAGCAGGTTCTTATTAGTTATCTATTTTATATATATTAGTGTATATATGTCAATCCCAATCTCCCAATTCATCCCATCACGCCCCCACCGCTTTCCCCACCTCCCTTGGTGTCCATACATTGTTCTCTACATCTGCGTGTTTATTGAGTGTAATTGACATATAACGGTATATTAGTTTCAGATGTATGACATAGTGATTCCATATTCATGTGTATTGCGAAACTATCACCACACTGTCTACTTAACATTTGTCACCATGCATAGTTACAGAACACATTCTTTTAACCTCTTTTGGTAAAGTATGTGTTAATGGGTTGCACTGCCCTTCCCACTAGATCGTACTGACATGCAACTTTGAGGGAGGGTTCTCCAAAGGCCCTAAAAAATTCTTCTCTCTACCAAAAAAAAAAAAGTCTCCATCTGGATGTCTAAGGTTTAAAATTTGGCCATTTATTCCTTTTTGTTAAGGCAGTGGATTTTTAAACTGTCATCTCTGGGCCTTGGGGTTTTGTGAATCTGCTCAGGAAGCTTAGGGCATTTAGAGGAAGCCTGAGGTGCTGGGTTACTCCACAATTATCTCTTGGGATGAAGAGAAGATAATGGTGGGGTTAAAGGTGGCTCTTCATTCCTGCGTGTCATGGTCTTTGTGTATCTTTCAAGTAAAGAGCAGCAGATGCTGTGCATTAGGGTCACAACCTGGACTGTGAACACAGTAGGGAAAGATATGTATTAAAAATGACTCAGTGAAAACTTCCTTATCTAAGTAAAATGCGTCCACCTTGATTTTCACTTAAAAAGCAAGTAGAGTATCTGGTACTCAAGCGATGCTGACCATGATTGAGGACAGTCCTGTTACATCCAGACTTCTCACACTGGTTTCGAGAGGTTTCTTACATGCTCCTAAAGCTCTCTGTACTTCACTGTTATAACCTTCGTAACACTGCACTGTCAAGAGTGTGTTTAATTATCTGCTTCCCTCACTTGACTGCAAGTTTTGAGAGGGCTGGAATCATTTCTGTCTTGCTCATTATTCCTTGCCTCTGGAACACTGCACACTACCTGGTATACAATAGGTACTAAATTAATATTTATTGAATCAAATTAACTTGCAGTTGCAGTATTTGTATAAAGTGGGAGGGTATCACAGATTCCCTGCTCTTTGGAGGATCAAATTGTACAAAAAGGAATTCCAAAGCATTCTTCTTCCTATAAATATGAACAATTTGTAAGAAATCTTCTTGTATGTAAATCATGTTTTGTAATACATGGATATTAAAAAATTAATCTCGTCCTTCAAATGAGTAGGGTCTCTCAAGTCTGCCCCTAAAATACTACTACAAATTTTGTCACATAAATTCAAGAAGTGTGGTCAGTGGGCTGGCAGCATCAACATCGCCTGGGAGCTTGTTAGAAATACACAATGCCAGGCCTCATCCTGGAACTTCGGAATGAGAATCTGCATTTTAACAAGATCCCCTGATGATTTTTATGCACCTTTTGCACCTTAAGTTTTGAGAAACACTGGTCTAAGTCTGTGTTTAATAATCAGCTGAAGCTACCAAAAAGTTGTGACTTGCACAGGTGAGTTTGGCTGCTACTTTCTTTTAGGAAATGTTTTGTGTTGGGGCTATTTCCCTCCAAAAATAAATGGATATTTTTTTTTAACAGATTATCTACATCACTAGGAATCCAAAAGATACAGCTGTTTCACTCTTCCACTACTACAGAGAGAACCCTAATCTCCCTGGCATTGAAACGTGGCATGAATTGTTTGAGCTGTTCCTAAGAGGAGATGGTAAATACAACAATGATTTTTATTCATAATATACAGGGAATATTTCTGCCCAAAATGAAAGCATTTTCCAAAAGCTCAAATGAATCCTAACTGCCTATTTTCAGAAATAGATTTGAATAGATTATTCTTTTGCTTCTTCTAAGCAAATTCTTTCTCACTTTGCTCCCTCACAGTTTTTCTAATCACCAATGGGTAGTAAGTACATAAGAGCAATGCCTTATTAGCTGGTTTTAATGTCTTCAGAACAGATTAATTCTGATCAAGCATTTCTTTTTTTCATATACCATCAGTCTTTTCAGTGAAGTAATTATTCACTGATTAGAGTACAGTGAGATACAGCTGAAAGCTAGACAGGTAGTTTGAAACATGCCTTATATATACCTGCACAGAAAATAAAACAAGTCAAACAGTACACACACACACACACACACACACACACACACCCAATTCCCCAATTATAACAAAGAATTTGCCATCTTAACACTTGGCAGAAAGTAATTTATTCTGAAAACACCACAGTGATACATCATTTATTGAGCTGCGCAGCACATGCTGGGCCTGCCACCATGTGTGACCTTTGGATTTATTCTTTTTTCCCTGACTCAGTGGTGTCTGGAGCACTTACAGAAAACAAAACAAAACAAAAACTCTTCTGAATTCCCAAGGTTTTCATTAAACAAAAATAATATACCAAGATGATTCAGAATCTAGAAGAGACATGATTTAGAAATGGTGTGTTCCCTGAGGATCTTATCTCTCACTGGACTTAATTGCTACTTTCACTGTTTTACTTGCAAATTGTTAAGCTTTTACTTGTTAATTTAAGAGAGGCCACAGCAAGCATAACCTTAACATGAGGACATTGGAAACTCACCAGCAACTGGGTTTTTTTTTTGTTTGTTTTTATTTTTGGCTGCGTTGGATCTTTGTTGCTGCGCAGACTTTCTTTAGTTGGGGCGAGCGGGGGCTACTCTTCGTTGCCGTGTGCAGGCTTCTCATTGCAGTGGCTTCTCTTGTTGCGGAGCACGAGCTCCAGGTGCATGGGCATCAGTAGTTGCAGCACGCGGGCTCAGTAGTTGTGGCGCATGGGCTTAGTTGCTCCGTGGCAGGTGGGATCTTCCCGGACTGGGGCTCAAACCCGTGTCCCCTGCATTGGCAGGCGGATTCTCAACCACTGCGCCACCAGGGAAGTCCCAGCAACAGGGTTTAATATTTTGTTTTGCTGTAATCCCTAAGGAAGAATATACTATGCTCACACTGTTTCAACTCCTCTTTCTATTTTGCTCCCTATCTAATGGCACATATTTGATAAAACCATCAAATTTCAGAAATAACAGGTATATTAAAGGTCATCTGGTTAAAACACCCACCTGTTGTTTGAATCACCTTTACAACATCCCCAGGAATTGTAGAGGCTAAGCTTGAACTTCTTACCCTCGACAACAAGTTCACACCCCTCCCTCTTGCCCCAAAGCAACACATTCAATATTGGTACTGCTAAGATGTTTAAAAAAATCTTACCATGTGATATAGATTGTGCACGTACCATGTGATACAGCCATTCAGCTAAGTGCTATGCAAACACGATCTCATTTCATCCTCACTAGAACAAATGAGGTAGATCTTATTATCCTCACTTTACAGGTGAGGGGAATGCAGGCCTTGGGAGGCCAAATATCTTATCCACAGATGCATAACTAATAAGGAGGAGAGCCAAGATATAATTCAAGTGTGAGCTCCAAAATCTTTGCTCTGACCGCTGTGCCTTAACTCGTCCAGCAAAAAAACTGTCCCCAATCATTAATTCATCTTCCACCTGATCGCCTTCTAAATATTTGAAGATAGTTAGCATGCCTCACTCTGCCTCAATTCCATTTTTGGAATAAGCAGAGTTTAAATACATAAATTATTTTTTAAAAAACAGATCTTGAGTCTGCTTTTCCTCAAAAAAAGAAAAGCTGTGTTCATCTCCAACTATTACAGACTGGTTCACCGCCCCTTAACACTGCATGAGCTCTCCTTTGGCGATATCTATTATTTTGTCGTGCTGGAAGGCAGAGCTTCCTCTGGGCATGGTTTGACTAGGGCCTGCTCCTGTTGTAGAGATTGTTTGTCTATGAGGGCAGCCACAACCCAGGCCACACGCAGGGAAGCAAACTAGCTACCACGGAGCATCTGCCTTTGCTACCATTGTCAGGAGTCCTGGCAGAATATCTGGGAAGGGCAGAGTGTAGTCAGAAAAAATATTTCAGATGATTCTTTCACACCTTCTTAGCTGAGTTCATAGGGATTTGACTTGTAAGTATTCTACAGTCATGTAATCCAGTCTAGGCCAACTGTGTCACAAGACGAATAGTCACTGAACCGCTAAAGCTTTAGTTAAATTTATTTGAGTGGTAGCTTCCCTTTTTGCTATTTATAAGATAGGGTATTTGTTTTCCTGTGTGTGCGGGGTAGGGGATGTTTGTAGGTATGTGATTGCGTGTCAGGGATGTTCTTCAGTGTCTATTTGAGGGGAGGGTTATGTGCAAATGACATGATATATTAGAAAGAACAGGCTACGGAGACAGAAGAACTGGGATGAAGTCCTGACTCTATTTTATTCCCTGTATGGCTTTGGACAAGTAGCTTAGCTGTTCTGAGGTTCAGATTCCTAATGTAGAATAGGACTAACAAAACTATCTATTTTGTAGAATTATTTAGAGGTTATAATTATGTGATGGCTAAAGTTTCCTGTAGAAACCTACTCACTTATTCTATTAAACGTAGACATTTAAACACACACAGACTTACATAGTTTCACATTAGGGTGGAAATGTTACAAGTAGATATTTATCCAGAAAGATTAATTTATGACTGAGGCATCATGATACCCTGTACCCAATTCCAAACCATAAACATAAATACACATGATATGACAAGACAGGACAGTAAAGGTATACATAGCTACACATTTGTCTAATCATTTAATTTTCTCTTTCAGTTTACAAATACGCTTTAGGTTTTCAAATTACATAATAACTATGAATTGCGTTCTGGCAATATCCTGACAGATTAATCTCTCAATGCAGTATTAGCATTTTACTTTTTCCCCCTACAGCCCCCTGTCCAGTTTTATATTAGAACTGGAGACAACTTTAGAACTTTATATTTCCTAGGCCACTTCATCCCAGCGAGTTTTGTTTTCTGCACAGTTATCTATCATCAGAGTACTTTCTAGAAACTAGAAACTAAGATCCTCATTATAACTGGATATAAGAGTAGGGCACAGGGTTTGCAGGAAATGTGGGAGGTTTGAAATAGCTGATGTGAAGAATAAGAGAATGTGTTCATGCAGGACAAATAGGTTTGCCAGGCAGCTCTGGAGCCCTTAAAGTTGGAAAAATGAATTTGCAGTGATATAAATACATAGAGTTGTGTAAATTTCTTCAGCAGAACTCAGCAGCAAGGAGAGAGAGGAAGAGAAGAGGAAATGCTTTAGTTTAACACTGGGTGCTTTTTGGTGGTTGAAATAAACAATTAGAGGGCAAATAAGAAGGTATTGGCAAGTCAGTTGTTGAGGGGATGAATAAAAGGAAGAAAGTGAAAAAAATGGTCAGAATAGGAGATTGTAGAAGCTACCCATTAAGATTTTGGTCGAAAATCAGAATCTTCAGTGACTGTGGGAGAGAGATCCCAAGGCTGATTTCTGACTGAGACAAGGATGGAAAGAGTAGTATATTCAAAAACATGATTCCCAAAGGAGCCTGGATTCTGTAGGAGGGAGGCGTTCTAGAAGTGGGTGGGAAGCAGTGAGATTTCTGACTCACTCTCCAGACCCTAAGACACACGGGTTGGTTGAGAAAGAGCAACTTCTATTTAGGGGCATTTCAGAGGAATGAGTAATTTTGGATAGCAGAAGAGGGGCCATCCAGGCATATGTTAAGGCCAGGAGGTGGTGGAATAATTCTGTAATTTTGTGAACAATGTGCAGAAAAACATTTTCCATTAAAGGAATATTTCAAATCTGTTTTAGAAGCTGTATTTTCTTTAAAGCCATAGGTCTACTCATGACCTAGACAATGAGGATTCTGATTAAAAAATGAACCAAAACTGTAATTCCCTATATTAGTAAGGAAGCCACAGGCAGTGAATTTCTTTAGATTCTTTTGGCTGGCTTAAGTCCTTTTGGAACAAGGGGGAGAATAAATTAATTAGTCAGTAGAATAGCTGGGTCTCAAATTATGATCAGGCTATTATGCAAAGTTTATTCTTAAATCTATTTCGGGCATGTTGGAATATATTTCCTACTGAAAAACCATAATGGACAAGGTCAATTACATCTAATCACTGGGTATGGCACTGGGTCTCTATCCCTCCTCAGCCTCCTGGCTATAGAAGCATGGGCTCCCCTGACAGTATTGGGAGCTTCCATAGCATCAGCAACTCTAGGCAGTGACATTGATCACCAGGGCTGGGCTGTAGCTGCTGAGGGGAGGTGGAGAGGCGGGTTGAGACTATGAGCATAGTCTGGGGTTCTAGAGACTTCCTAAATTTGAGAGAAAATCAATCTTTCTCCTACCATGTGTTTTGTGCCTTAGAAAACGTTGGCCCTTCTTAGAAGATAAACTTCTTACCACTGATATGGTAATTTGGGTAATTCTAAGATAAAGTATTAGGTAAGTCATTGAAATAGCAGTGAGATTGCTAGTAACTGAAGATTGTATCAGGGCAGCTCTTCTTGGCACCGATTCTTATTACATAGTCTTCTGGGCCCATGGAGCAGAAAATTGGGCTAACACTATAATGATACCACTGTAGTCCTGGAAATTCTTGTTTTAAAAATACATTATGGGACTTCCCTGGTGGTCCAGTGGTTAAGACTCTGTGCTCCCAGTGCAAGGGACAAAGGTTCGACCCCTGGTCAGGGAACTAAGATCCTGCATGCCATATGATACAGCCAAAAAAAATACATTATTTTTTTGCCCTTTGCTTCCCCAGGAGCTGAAGTCATGAAAAACTGCAGTTAGTTTGGAGTTAATTATACTTCAATTTATTCAAAGATTTAATGTCCTAAATGTATAGCACAATGTTTGGAAGACAATAATGGCTTAATAAATGTTTATTAAAATGAATCAACAGTCAGCAGATCTTCAGGAAATCACTAGTAGAGTAGCTCTTTTATGATTGAGGCATTAGCTAGTATTAAATCTTTGGATGATAAGGAGATGTCGACAAAAAATTAATCAATAGCCTAAGAAAAAATGGAAAATTTTATTTAAGCCAATCTGAGGATTAAAACCCAGGAGACAGTCTTTCAGAAAGCTCTGAGGACAGTTCCATCCGTTAGAGGTCAAAGCACAGTTATATAAGTTTTGAGACAAGGGGTTATATGTCAAATGACGTATTATTGATAGTTTACAGATCCAGATCTACACGTACAAAGTGAGTCATGAGTCATCATGACTTCTTACAAGATTAAGAAGGAATGTTTTCTCCTAAGGATGTCTGGTTAATGCAGACACTCTAAAGGGGAGGGAGGAGCTCCAAACAGGCAGAGAAAACTTTTATGTTTAAATTTTTCTCATCTTGCCATAAAATATGAATTTTAATTCATCAATTTCCTGCTTTTGATCATTAATCTTTTAATAGAAAGCATTAGGTAATCATATATTTGGTCCCTTGATGCCAGGGTGGTTGCTTACCTAGCCTGAGTCCACCATGTCCCTTGATGTCAGGTCTTAATAGCTCGGTTCTTTCTTTCCTTTTAGGGGGTTGTACTAGTAAGGTATATGACAGTCAAGAGTAACAGTCAATTCCAAGTTGTCCAATAGGACTGGTGCCAATTTTACCTTGCATGTGCACTGTGCACATTCATTAAGTTATAGAGAACTATAGATATGATAGTTTCAAGTTTAGATATCATTATCTTAGTAGAAGTTGATACACAGCTTGAGAGGCAAGAAACTATCGCTTTATAAATCACACAAACTGTAGTCAAAATTGCCAATAGGAGTAACAATGTCATTAGTAAAGACTGAAGCCAAGATCTTCCTAAACCAAACCATTTCCCTAGTATTTCACTTAGATTGGGAAGAGGATCTTTCATAGGGGAAATTTGATTCTTCATGTGTCATAATACAGGTCACATTAGAAGACCCATCAGGTATAAAAACCCAACATTTAGTATGTTTTATAGCACAAGTTCCCCCCCAAGAAGCAGTTAGAATATCCAGGGCATGCAATCCTGTAGGATTACTTTTCTCATCATGGAGACTTCCAAATTGAGCAAGCTAATGGCTTGATTATTATCATTCAAAGCTTGCTGAGTAAATTTTGTTAAAGCCTACATGTGATTAATGATATCTTCTATCCCTAGTGAAGAAAAGAGTGTCACAGCCAAATGGTCATACCATTGGAAAACTCATCGAAACCCAGCATGCTCACATTAAAGGCAGATTGGCAGGGGCTGTTTCAAGGCTTCCTGTAAGTGACCTTGAGCCCAAAAGAAATCAATTGTGCATCTTCCTAACCAACCTGGGGAAAGCCAAGGCCATAAACTTGTTCCATAAATCCACTGCTACCCAGTATTTAACATTTAGTGTAAAGGAGTATTTATGGCCAGGTTCAGAACAAGTGTCATTAGTTGGTCAGGTAAGAGGGTCTCACTTATTGATACTGGTGGTAGCATTAGCTTGCATGAAACTAGAATTTCTTTCTTCTAAAATAAAATTTCTAAGAGCCATCCAGTTAGAATCCTAGAGAAGATAAATCTACCAAGGTAAACTAGGAGTATTGGATACAGGTAGTTGGCCACAAACACAGCAATTGGATTGACTTTTTCAAACTGGAAGACAATTGAGTCCAGGGAAGAAATACATTTGGTTCATCAGTAAAAGTATGAACAGCTATCAGAGTAATTGCTATATGAGCCTTGTCCAGCATCTTGGGTCAGCTGTCCACTTCAGATGTTGTCTTCTCATCCTGGTCTGGTAGTGATGGTCTTAGTCAGGTGTTAGAAACAGGATTTGCAGTTCATTCAGGAGAGGAGGCCTGATAGGGTTCTTCCCAACGTGGCTGTAAAGATTCCTTTAACTGACGTCTTTTCCAGCGTGCACAGTGTCCTGGTTGCAGGTCATGGGGCATCTATTCTTCTTCCAAAGATAGGTTACTGTGATAGTAAGTTTCAGAAAAAAGTCTTTCTGGTAATGTAACACAGCAAGAAGGAGCAGTCTGAGAAGTGAGTCTTAGGTGGTAAATACAAAAAATCTCAAAGACAACAACCGTAGAACTTAATGTCCACTAAAACATGATTTTTTTTTTGTAAATTTATTTTATTTTATTTATTTTATTTTTGGCTGTGTTGTGTCTTGTTTGTTGCAAACAGGCTTTCTCTAGTTGCAGAGAGTGGGCTTCTCACTGCGCTGGCTTCTCTTGTTGCAGAGCACAGGCCCTAGGCGTGCGGGCTTCAGTAGTTGTGGTGCGCAGTCTCTAGAGCGCAGGCTCAGTAGTTGTAGCGCACAGGCTTAGTTGCTCCACGGTATGTGGGATCTTCCCGGACCAGGGCTCGAACATGTGTCCCCTGCATTAGCAGGCAGATTCTTAACCACTGTACCACCAGGGAAACCCAACATGATTTTTTTTTATGTCTACTAAAATTACCTTCATTTCTACCAAATGTAGCCAAATTAAGACTAATTTATTTGCAAAATAAGTCTGGTTTTAATAAACTCAGCTTGATTATTTACGTAAGTGTAATTGATCATACAGGTTCTTTTAAGGTGGCTCTGCTGGAACTTTTTATAAAGAATATCAAATTGAACTTTAAAAAGGCCTCTCAAGGCCAGGAAAGTCACACCAAGGGCTTGATGTCAGGTTCCACCTATGATATCTATAGATTTGGATGGACTCCTCTCTTCTCTAAGTCCCCCAAATATCCCAAGATTCCTACACCTGCCAGGAGGCAGCCTTTCATATTCACCTGATAAAGCTGCTGGGAACCTAAGAGTTTCCAATTTCTGGAGGGGTCATGTAGAGAGAAAAGATAAGTATTTCAATTCTACTTACAAAGGTACAACTTACCAAATTGCTGTAAGTCATAATTAGCTTGAAGGGAAGGGTTTCCTTATAGCTCAAAACACAGATTGAAAACCAGTAATATTTCAGACAAAAACTAAAAAATTATAACCATATTCATCAATTTGTTCAGTCCTATGTGACTAATCCTTGATCTTAATCTTCTGTTAACAGTTCTATTAAGCTATCAGATTTTCCATTAGATTTCTTTAATTTCTTCAGTTCAGCAGTATAATCTGAAAGCTATCAGAAACCTGTACTTGTCAGAAGGTTCCTCCTGTGAATCTTGAAGATGAAGCATTTTTGCAAAAGCATCAGAGTACAAACAATAACTGTCTACAAATGACAAAAGATTTAAGAAGCCACAGTTAAAGATCTGATTACAATGCAAGTGACAAAGAAACTTGGTTATTGCTGTGGCATACAACATTTTTTTTTTTTTGGCTGTGTTGGGTCTTCGTTGCTGTGAGTGGACTTTCTCTAGTTGTGGCGAGCTGGGACTACTCTGTTATGGTGCGCAGGCTTCTCACTGTGGTGGCTTCTCTTGTGGAGCACGGACTGTAGGTGCTTGGGCTTCAGTAGTTGCAGTGCGTGGGGTCAGTAGTTGTGGCTTGCGGGCTCTAGAGCGCAGGCTCAGTAGTTGTGGCGCACGAGCTTAGTTGCTCTGCAGCATGTGGGATCTTCCCAGACCAGGTGTTGAACCCATGTCCCCTGCATTGGCAGGTGGATTCCTAACCACTGCACCACCAGGGAAGTCCCATTTTTAATATTTTACTTTTAAACCCTGGAGATTTTTAAGGCTGTCAATTTAATGAAACGATAAAGGAATAATATCAACTACAGAGAAATCTCTAAGACTGTATTTTTCAGCCTTGAGCTAACGTAAGTGAACAGAATTTGTTTTGAGGATGTTTATAAACTTTCTGTACTAAGAACTTACCATTATGAAAAGCATGTCATTTTACAGGAAGAAAATGATCAATTCTTATGGTTTCCCTATTTCTCCCAAGATCCAAGGTAGATATCAAAACACAATTCTTGGGAAAATATGTATCTTTGTAGTTCTGCTGTCACTGTTTTTTTTTTTTTTTTGGCCTCGTGGCTTGCGGGATCTTTGTTCCCTGACCAGAGCTGGAACCCGCGCCCCCTGCGGTGGAAGCACAGAGTTCTAACCACCGGACCACCAGGGAAGTCCCTCTGCTGTCACTTCTGATGATAAAAGAATATTTACTAAAAATAAGAAAAAAACACCTCAGCCTAATTAAAAGAGGGGGTCATCCAGCTTCATTTCACAATATTATATTTATTTGAAATAGTGAAATTGAGCTCTCTGAAGGAAAACTCTTGCCCTCCAGAGTCTAATACGTGTGTGCCTTACTTTGACTACTTCACTGAAGTGGGAAGAACCCAGGGATGCAAAGTGATAATGTTCAATGAAAGCTTTTTTATAACATTTAATATTAGCACAACAATTCACTTTTCTTCTAGTTGTATATGGATCCTGGTTTGATCACGTTTTAAGCTGGGAAGAACACAAAAATGCTAAGAACATTCTAATTATATCCTATGAAGAAATGAAGAAAGTAAGTCCTTTCTACCATTTCAACGATGAAAATTTAAGTAGAATTAAGTTAAAACAGGAAATCAATCAATGAATTCCGTTTTCAGGTTTCAGAGAATGAATTTAGTGTTTTGATGAGATATACTTTATATATATATATATATATATATATATATATATATATATGTATTTATTTGCTTTTTGCTCAGGATCCTTCTAAAACCATAAAGAAAATAACTGCTTTTCTTGGTTTAAGTATGAGTGATGGTGAAATTAATCAGATTGCTTGGAAAACATCATTCGCTGAAATGAAAAATAATACAGCCAAAGAAAACTGTGATCCAAATCATACCATCTGTGCCCTCACATCTAATAGGAACCTGGTATTTAGGAAAGGTACATCAGAGATGTGATGCTTTGTCTGGGCTTCCATCTGGAAGTAATTGCATTTCACCATTTTTAATCTCTCATTTCACCTTTGTACACCCCATACCTTGCACAGTGGATTGCACATTGGCATCCCTCAGTGAATGTTTATTAAGTTTATTAAGTGAAATTTTTGAACTGCATTCTTTCCAGACATTGACATTCCCAGGCCCAGTTAGGAACCAATTGAAAGATAGACACAGGTGTCAAACAGATAGAAATGATAAAGCTATGTGAAGAATGTGCCTCAGGTCTGCAGCCTAGTGTGATTGCTAATAACTAACCCTGAATTTTACAAACACACTCATTTAGTCACAGCCGCTCAAATGCAGTCCTGACCCCCGCTGGGGCAGGACACTTAGAGCATGGCACAGAGTGGTACATGACTCATGTTTTCTCCAGGAGAGAGAAGAGAGCTGATGAGTGTGACCAGTGCATTTTCCTGACCTCACCAATCAAATAACTCACCCTGCAGGAGTAAGGAAGGGGTGGAGAGAGAAGCTGGGATTGTTATCTAAGGATGTTCCTCTGCATGGAAACACAGAGAGAAGAAAATAAATCTTCTCCACTAATTCCTGACGTTTTAGAAGCAGGTTGGGTACATCTGGATATAGAATTGTTTTGAAATCCATGTAAATTTTAATACACATCTGGGGAGAAAATGTTTTAACATTTTTCAAATTTTTCATAACTTACAAAGACAAAATTCTTTGTACTTATGTACTCAGGTTTCTTACTAAAAACACACATTTATTTCCGTTCTTTGCCTCAACTGAATATAATTACTCCCAAAGCAAATGCTGGCCAACTCATGTAAATCAGATATTATCTTAACTTTGCAAATTACTTTTATCCTTTTTTGTGGTTCATTTTTTATTTCCTGATAGTTGGAAACCCAGGGCTAAGAGAGAGGAGAGAATTCAATTTACCAAATGTTTATTAATAAACTATTTTCTAAAAACTAAGTTTCAAAAATTTAATAAAATACAGACCTGTCATTCAGAAGATCATAATCTAGATGGTAATACAAGGTCATAACAACCATACTAATAGTATGAGCAAATGTGAATAGCAACATGAATAAGGGAGAGAAAATATTTGCCTAGCAAAGTAGGTGAGATCAGATCTGGGACTGGAAGCCTGAGCAGGATTTTACTAGGAAAATGACAAGGAAGAAATATGTTACAGCAAGAGCTAACAGCAAGAAGAAAATCTCAGAACCACCATGGAATTAGAAGATATTTTCTAGAAGGAGCAGGTAGTCTCACGTGCTAAAGTAGTATATGATATGTGAAGCAGAATGAGAGAGATAAAGACTGTGGACAGAGAGCAAAGACTTTGATGGACATCATGAGGTCTGTTTGCTGTTTTTAAGAAGGGACCTGACAATGGTCAGACCTGTGTGCTAGAAAATCATAGAGTCAGAGTGGAAAATTGACTAGAAGAGGGTGAAAACAGAGGCAAAAAGTGCAGTTAAAATGTTGCTGTAATAGTACAAGTAAAGAAGCATTGAGGGTCATAATTCGGGCACAGGCAGCAAGCCACTGTTGGGTGCAGCTCGGCTAAGAGGTCAGCTTAGGAGGCATCAGCAGACTGTGGAATTAGGTAAAATTGTTCAGGGTGAGTGGGAAGGGCTAGTGAAGAAATGGATAGAAGGGAGAGCCTTAGGGACCCTGACATCAACAGCCCAAGACAAGCCAAGAAAAGAAATCAGCCAGAATTAGGAAGAAAACTAGGGTCAAACATGACCATTTATTTACCATTTGTGAATTCTGGGAACGCAGTTTCTATAGTCTTGGGGATGGAAGCCACATTCAGGAGGGGCTTAAAGAGATAAGAGGCTAAGGAGAGGAGTAGAAATGAAGGACCACTCTTAAGAAGGGTGAGAATGGAGGACAGTATTGAAACAGTGTGGGAGCTAGAGAAAGGCAGCGTGAAGAGAAAGGTTAGAAGGGGTGGGGGAGGGATGATAAAGGGAAGACAGGATGTGGAAAAGGATGCATGAAGAAAAGAAATGAGCAAAGAGGAGAGAAATAGGAAGATATTGGGAGGGACCATGGTAAAGAGGATGCTGAGAAATGAGGAAGTTCTAATCCTTAGTGGAGTCCCATACTTCTGTTGGTGTCTTTTACCACCTCCCTTTGAGATATGATTAGCAATACTCAGTATTCATACAGCTTATTCTACAAACTTGAGAAATTTCACTCTAATGAGAAGAGTTTATCTCTGACCTGCCGACTGGTGACCCTAGCAAACAGCACCAGGTGAAATCATGTCAACATAATTGTAGCTAGCAACCTTAATTCTAATGCATTTAAATTCTACCTAAAAGTGATTTCCTTATATTAGATCTAACAAAACACAGGTTAACAGTGGAAGTAGCCTCTCTGATACTAGTTCCCATGAGAGCCAGTTGGTAAATTAGGACTGTATGAGGAAGTATACACAAGGAGGGTCAATAGAGACCACTTACTTCATTCCTTCCATTGGCTGGATGGAGTGGGAGTGGGGAATCCATCCTCTGAAAATAATCATTTCAAATAAACGACTGAAGTTGGTGATTCAGACTCCTTGGCACACGGAGCTATTCCTCACTTTTCAGAGGAGAATTTGTGCCTGCAGTTGTCCTTACTTTAAAGTCATAAATGGAGCTGATATTCTAGAAAGTGACTATGATGGTCATGGAGATAAGGTGACAAGGGAGGATACAGAGTAGTCCACGTAAGTGTCAGAAGTCCAAGGGCCCATACAAACTAAAATTTATGGGGAATATTACAGGAGTATGGAAAGATGTATGGACAGGATGCATGTTGCAATACTGCTTATAACAGTGAAAACCTCAGACGCACTTAAATGGCTACTAATCAGAAATTTAAACATATTAAGTTACACGCATACAGGGGTTTACTATGGAGTCACGAAAACTATAGATGAAGAATAGCTAGGATTTGCTGAGTGCTTACTCTGTGCCAGGCACATTACTTGATTTGTCTAAAACTTGGCAACAGACTTTTGAGGATGCTATTTATGTGGTTTTACTGAGACTCCAAGCACCTGAATAACTTGTCTAATATCACACAGCTAGTAGCTGGTACAGTCAAGATTTGAATCCAAACCATCTTACTCTACTTAGTGTACTTTTCACTGTAGGTGTATAAATAGTAATATGGAAAAATGATCAAAGTATAAAAAGTGAAAAAAGTAGGTTATAATTGTGTGACTTTTAAATGCAGTTTATATGCTTATATATGTTTACAAAGAAGAACATCTAGAAGAATGCATGCTAACCAATTTATTAGCCATGTGAGCTGGGTACATTTCCTTGATTTTTATCTTCTTTTGCGTCTATGTATGTATTTTCTGTAACCTACATATATAAGTACTCTATTATTTTTTAAATATTTTTTTCTTAAAAAAGTAAAAGAAAGAGTGAAAGAATAAATCAGAAACCAAGCAAACAAAAGTCAGGTCAAATGGAAGAAGACAACAGTGGTTCAGGCGAATTGATATAAGAGGCTGGAAGGCAGAACTAAGAAGGATGGGAAAATATTAAGTAAATTAATAACATTAACATTGCCCTTCTAAGGGCCAGGCATTTTGACCTCGTGAAATTGACCTTGTGCCCCAGTTGGTGTGTTTTAGAAGCAATGCCATTTCCTGATTCTGGGATCTTCCCTCTGATACTATTTTCTTTCCTTTTTCTTCTCCCCCAAGTGGAAGAATTCCACTTTACTTCTTCTTTTTATTTATTTATTTATTAACATTTTATTGGAGGATAATTGCTTTACAATGGTGTGTAGGCTTCTGCTTTATAACAGAGTGAATCAGCTATACATATACATATATCCCCATATCTCCTCCCTCTTGGGTCTCCCTCCCTCCCACCCTCCCTATCCCACCCCTCTAGGTGGTCACAAAGCACCGAGCTGATCTCCCTGTGCTATGCGGCTGCTTCCCACTAGCTCTCCGTTTTACATTTGGTAGTGTATATATGTCCATGCCACTCTCGCACTTTGTCCCAGCTTACCCTTCTCTAATTGGCAGATGGTTAGACTAACATGTGCTAATATTGTTTCTTCATGCTTGGCGTCAGATGTCAGCTCTTTTATCCTCCACAACTGTGTAGGTTGGAGGAGAGTTAAAGCATTGAAGTAGAAAGCAGGAAATTTACTCTTTGCCCTAATTTTAGAAATTATATCCCTTAAAATTAGCTGAAAACAGGAATGCTGGGTGGGAAGGATAAATGAGAGAAATATATTTATTTCAGGCGAACTTTGCACACGTGAAAATTTTGTTAACTAGGACCTTAAAGATCCTAGGGTTGGTTTTTATTGTGGGGAACAAAAACCTTTTGCTAGTAACACTGGCATTTTAAGGTGATAGAAATCAAAGATTGTTTTCTTGGGGTTGAACTAGCAGCCAAAACATTCTTTACTTAGGGGCTAGGATGTGGCTGTTGGCAACGCATTTCATGGTGCGGTCTTTAATTCAATGGTAAAATTTAAGCTAAAACAAGCCAAAAACTATAGGTTTCTTTATTTTCACTAAACAGGCAATTGAAATACACGGTACAAAAATAAGTGGTAAGATTATTGTAAAATGAAATGGACAGAATAAATATTCAATTTAATGTTCCATCTATGAGATTTTCACAATAAAATCACAGTTTACTTTGTAAAAAAAAAAAAAAAAAACAACTCCCCGTGTCCCCAAGTCCATTCTCTAGTAGGTCTGCATCTTCATTCCCATCCTGCCCCTAGGTTCTTCATGACCATTTTTTTTTTTTAAGATTCCATATATATGTGTTAGCATATGGTATTAGTTTTTCTGTTTCTGACTTACTTCACTCTGTATGACAGACACTAGGTCCATCCACCTCACTACAGATAACTCAGTTTCATTTCTTTTTATGGCTGAGTAATATCCATTGTATATATGTGCCGCATCTTCTTTATCCACTCATCTGTCGATGGACATTTAGGTTGCTTCCATGTCCTGGCTATTGTAAATAGAGCTGCAATGAACATTTTGGTACATGACTCTTTTTGAATTGTGGTTTTCTCAGGGTATATGCCCAGAAGTGGGGTTGCGGGTCGTACGGTAGTTCTATTTTTAGTTTTTTAAGGAACCTCCATACTGTTCTCCATAGTGGCTGTATCAATTTACATTCCCACCAACAGTGCAAGAGGGTTCCCTTTCTCCACACCCTCTCCAGCATTTACTGTTTGTGGATTTTTTGATGATGGTCATTCTGACTGGTGTGAGGTGATACCTCATTGTAGTTTTGATTTGCATTTCTCTAACGATTAATGATGTTGGGCATTCATTCATGTGTTTGTTGGCAATCTGTATATCTTCTTTGGGGAAACGTCTGTTTAGGTCTTCTGCCCATTTTGGGATTGGGTTGTTTGTTTTTTGATATTGAGCTGCTTGTAAATTTTGGAGATTAATCCTTTGTCAGTTGCTTCATTTGCAAATATTTTCTCCCATTCTGAGGGTGGTCTTTTCATCTTGTTTATGGTTTCCTTTGCTGTGCAAAAGCTTTTAAGTTTCATTAGGTCCCATTTATTTTTGTTTTTATTTCCATTCTCTAGGTCATGGGTCAAAAAGGATCTTGCTGTGACTTATGTCATAGAGTGTTCTGCCTATGTTTTCCTCTAAGAGTTTGATAGTGTCTGGCCTTACATTTAGGTCTTTAATCCATTTTGAGTTTATTTTTGTGTGTGGTAATTTAAAGTATTCTAATTTCATTCTTTTACATGTAGCTGTCCAGTTTTCCCAGCACCACATATTGAAGAGGCTGTCTTTTCTCCATTGTATATTCTTGCCTCCTTTATCAAAAATAAGGTGACCACATGTGCATGGGCTTATCTCTGGGCTTTCTATCCTGTTCCATTGATCTATATATCTGTTTTTGTGCCAGTACCATACTGTCTTGATTACTGTAGCTTTGTAGTATAGTTTGAAGTCAGGGAGCCTGATTCCTCCAGTTCCGTTTTTCTTTCTCAAGATTGCTTTGACTATTCGGGGTCTTTTGTGTTCCATATAAATTGTGAAATTTTTTATTCTAGTTCTGTGAAAAATGCCAGTGGTAGTTTGATAGGGATTGCATGGAAACTGTAGATTGCTTTGGGTAGTAGAGTCATTTTCGCAATGTTGATTCTTCCAATCCAAGAACATGGTATATCTCTCCATCTGTTTGTACCATCTTTAATTTCTTTCATCACTGTCTTAGAGTTTTCTGCATATGTGTGTTTTGTTTCCTTAGGTAGGTTTATGCCTATGTATTTTATTCTTTTTGTTGCAATGGTAAATGGGAGTGTTTCCTTAATTTCTCTTTCAGATTTTTCATCATTAGTGTATAGGAATGCTAGAGATTTCTGTGCATTAGTTTTGTATCCTACTTTACCAAATTCTTTGATTAGCCCTAGTAGTTTCCTGGTAGCATCTTTAGGATTCGCTATGTATAGTATCATGTCATCTGTAAACAGCGACAGCTTTACTTCCTCTTTTCTGATTTGGATTCCTTTTATTTCTTTTTCTTCTTTGATTGCTGTGGCTAAAACTTCCAAAAGAATGTTGAATATTAGTGGTGAGAGTGGGCAACCTTGTCTTTTTCCTGATCTTAGTCGAAATGGGTTCAGTTTTTCACCATTGAGGATGATGTTGGCTGTGGGTTTGTTATATATGGCCTTTATTATGTTGAGGTAAGTTCCCTCTATGCCTACTTTTGGAGGGTTTTTATCATAAATGGGTGTTGAATTTTGTTGAAAGCTTTCTCTGCATCTACTGAGATGATCATATGGTTTTCATTTTTCAATTTCTTAATATGGTGTATCACATTGATTGATTTGCATATATTGAAGAATCCTTGCTTTCCTGGCATAAACCCCACTTGATCATGATGTATGATCCTTTTAATGTGCTGTTGGATTCTGTTTGCTAGTATTTCGTTGAGGATTTTTGCATCTATGTTCATCAGTGATATTGGCCTGTAGTTTTCTTTCTTTGTTACATCTTTGTCTGGTTTTGGTATCAGGGTGATGGTGGCCTTGTAAAATGAGTTTGGGAGTATTCCTCCCTGTGCCATATTTTGGAAGAGTTTGAGAAGGATAGGTGTTAGTTCTTCCCTAAATATTTGATAGAATTCACCTGTGAAGCCATCTGGTCCTGGGCTTTCGTTTGTTGGAAGGGTTTTTTTGTTTTGTTTTGTTTTTTGGGTTTTTTTGCGTACACGGGCCTCTCACTGTTGTGGCCTCTCCCGTTGCAGAGCACAGCCTCCGGACACGCAGGCTCAGCGGCCATGGCTCATGGGCCTAGCCGCTTCGTGGCATGTGGGATCTTCCCGGACCAGGGCACGAACCTGTGTCCCCTGCATCGGCAGGTGGACTCTCAAACACTGCGCCACCAGTGAAGCCCTGTTGGAAGGCTTTTAATCACAGTTTCAATTTCAGTGCTTGTGATTGGTCTGTTTATATTTTCTATTTCTTCCTGGTTCAGTCTCAGAAGGTTGTGCTTTTCTAAGAATTTGTCTAGTTCTTCCAGGTTGTCCATTGTAATGGCATATAGTTTCTTGTAGTAATCTCTCACGATCCTTTGTATTTCTGCAGTGTCAGTTGTTAGTTCTCCTTTTTCATTTCTAATTCTATTGAGTCTTCTCCCTTTCTTTGTTGATAAGTCTGGCTGATGGTTTATCAATTTTGTTTATCTTCTCAGAATGCCAGATTTTAGTTTTATTGATCTTTGCTATTGTTTCCTTCATTTCTTTTTCATTTATTTCTGATCTGATCTTTATTATTTCTTTCCTTCTGCTAACTTTGGGGGTTTTTTGTTCTTCTTTCTCTAATTGCTTTAGGTGTAAGGTTAGGTTGTTTATTTGAGATGATTCTTGTTTGTTGAGGTAAGATTTTATTGCTATAAACTTTCCTCTTAGAACTGCTTTTGCTCCATCCCATAGATTTTGGGTCATTGTATTTTCATTGTCATTTGTTTCTAGGTATTTTTTGATTTCCTCTTTGATCTCTTCAGTGATCTCTTGGTTAATAAGTTGTGTAGTGTTTAACTTCCATGTGTTGTATTTTTTACAGATTTTTTCCTGTAATTGATATCTAGTCTCATAGCGTTATGGTAAGAAAAGATACTTGATATGATTTCAATTTTCTTAACTTTACCAAGGCTTGATTTGTGACCCAAGATATGATCTATCCTGGAGAATGTTCCATGAGCACTTGAGAAGAAAGTGAATTTTGTTGTTTTTGGATGGAATGTCTTATAAATATCAATTTAGTCCATCTGTTTAATGTATCACTTAAAGCTAGTGTTTCCTTATTTATTTTCATTTTGGGTGATCTGTCCATTGGTGAAAGTGGGGTGTTAAAGTCCCCTACTATGATTGTGTTACTGTCGATTTCCCCTTTTATGGCTGTTAGCATTTGCCTTATATATTGAGGTGCTCCTATGTTGGGTGCATAAATATTTACAATTGTTATATCTTCTTCTTGGATTGATCCTTGATCATTATGTAGTGTCTTTCTTTGTCTCTTGTAATAGTCTTTGTTTTAAAGTCTATTTTGTCTGATATGAGAATTGATACTATGGCTTTCTTTTGATTTCCATTTGCATGGAATATCTTTTCCATCCCCTCACTTTCAGTCTATATGTGTCCCTAGGTCTGAAGTGGGTCTCTTGTAGACAGCATATATATGGGTCTTGTTTTTGTATCTATTCAGCCAGTCTGTGTCTTCTGCTTGGAGCATTTAATCCATTTACATTTGAGGTAGTTATTGATATGTATGTTCCTAGTACCATTTTCTTAATTGTTTTGGGTTTGTTATTGTATGTCTTTTCCTTCTCTTGTGTTTTCTGCCTAGAGAAGTTCCTTTAGCATTTGTTGTAAAGCTGGTTTGGTGGTGCTGAATTCTCTTAGCTTTTGCTTGCCTATAGAGGTTTTAATTTCTCCATCAAATCTGAATGAGATCCTTGCTGGATAGAGAATCTTGGTTGTAGATTTTTCCCTTTCATCACTTTAATATGTCCTGCCACTCCCTTGTAGCTTGCAGAGTTTCTGCTGAAAGATCAGCTGTTAACCTTATGGGGATTCCCTTTTATGTTATTTGTTGTCTTTCCCTTGCTGCTTTTAATATTTTTTCTTTGTATTTACTTTTTGATAGTTTGATTAATATGTGTCTTGGTGTGTTTCTCTTTGGATTTATCCTGTATGGAAATCTCTGCGCTTCCTGGACTTGACTAACTATTTCGTTTCCTATATTAGGGGAATTTTCAACTATAATCTCTTCAAAAATTTTCTAAGTCCTTTTCTTTTTCTCTTCTTCTTCTGGGACCCCTATAATTCGAATGTTGGTGTATTTAGTGTTGTCCCAGAGGTCTCTGAGACTGTCCTCAATTCTTTTCGTTCTTTTTTCTTTATTCTGCTCTGCAGTAGTTATTTCCAGTATTTTATCATCCAGGTCACTTATCCGTTCTTCTGCCTCAGTTATTCTGCTATTGATTCCTTCTAGAGATTTTTAAGTTTCATTTATTGTGTTCATCATTGTTTGTTTGCTCGTTAGTTCTTCTAGGTCGTTGTTAAAGATTTCTTGTATTTTCTCCATTCTATTTCCAAGATTTTGGATCATCTTTGCTATCATTTTTCTGAATTCTTTTTCAGGTAGACTGCCTATTTCCTCTTCATTTGTTTGGTCTAGTGGGTTTGTACTTTGCTCCTTCATCTGCTGTGTGTTTTTCTGTCTTCTCATTTTGCTTATCTTACTGTGTTTGGGGCCTCCTTTTTTGCAGGCTGCAGGTTCGTAGTTTCCGTTGTCTTGGTGTCTGCCCCCAGCGGCTAAGGTTGGTTCAGTGGGTTGTGTAGGCTTCCTGGTGAAGTGGACTAGTGCCTGTTTTCTGGTGGTTGAGGCTGGATCTTCTCTTTCTGGTGGGCAGGTCCACATCCAATGGTGTTTTTTGGGGTGTCTGTGACCTTATTATGATTTTAGGCAGCCTCTCTGCTAATGGGTGGGGTTATGTTCCTGTCTTGCCAGTTGTTTGGCATAGGGTTTCCAGCCCTGTAGCTTGCTGGTCATTGGGTGGAGCTGGGTCTTCTCATTGAGATGGAGATCTCTGGGAGATTTTTGCCATTTGATATTACGTGGATCTGGGAGGTCTCTGGTGGACCAATATCCTGAACTCGGTTCTCCCATCTCAGAGGCACAGGCCTGACACGCGGCCGGAGGACCAAGACCCTGTCATCCACATGGCTCAGAATAAAAGGGAGAGAAAAGGAAAGAACGAAAGAAAAAATAAAATAAAATAAAGTTAATAAAATAAAAAATAATTATTAAAAAAATTTAAGTTAATAAAAAAAAGAAAGAAAGAAGAGAGCAACCAAATCAAAAAAGAAATCCACCAATGATAACAAGCACTAAAAACTATACTAAAAACAAAAAACCAAAAAATGGACAGACTGAACCCTAGGACGAATGGTAAAAGCAAAGCTATACAGACAAACTCATGCACAGACGCATACACATACACACTCACAAAAAGAGAAAAAGGAAAAATGTATATATCGTTGCTCCCAAAGTCCACTGCCTCGATTTGGGATGAATTAGTTGTCTATTCAGGTGTTCTACAGATGCAGGGTACATCAAGTTGATTGTGGAGATTAATTTACATTATCAAATTTGCTTTAATAGAAATGAGAAAATATAGGTCTTTGGATGCTCTCAGTTATTTGGATTATGTCTTCATTTTGTGAAAGTTTCATAGTCTACCAGCATCTGTGCAAAGGATACCTGAGGGAGGTAGGGGCAGGCACGGAGGGAGAGAGCATGCTTGTGATAAGCAGCCTGGTTAGGGAGAGAGGGTATATTTCTAAGTAATTGACACAAAGGAAATTTTAATTAAAATAAATGTGACCGAACGGTAGTGATGCGTATTGCCGAGAGGATGGCAGACGCCGGCTCGCGCTGCGTGGTTCCCAGCAACCTGTATCCCCTCGTGCTCGGCTTTCTGTGCGATAACCAGCTCTCGGACGTGGCCAACAAGTTCGCCAAGGCAACAGGCGCTGATGGTTTCCAGTGATTTGGAATTATAAACCACGTTGCCGCAAACATCCTCCTGTGTAGATGTTTGTTTCATGGACCCAGCAGGATGCCAACGCCTCTTCCCTCTTGGACATCTATAGTTTCTGGCTCAAGTCCACCAAGGCCCCAAAGCGGAAGTTACAGGCAAATGGACCAGTGACTATAAGAAGGCTAAGAAGAAGACTTCATCCAGTGACAACAGTGAGGACAGCAGTGAGGAGGAAAAAGCCCAAGGGCCCCCCACTAAGAAAGCTGCTGTACCTGCCAAGCAGGCCGGTCTGCTTCAGCACCCTGGAAAGGCTGCAGTCAAGGCATCAGAGAGCAGCAGCAGCAGTGAAGAATCCAGTGATGATGAGGAGGAGGACAAAAAAAAAAGCCTGTCCAGAAGGGAGTTAAGCCCCAAGCCAAGACAGTCAAAGCTCCTCCTAAGAAGGCCAAGAGCTCTGATCCTGATTCTGACTTAAGCTCAGAGGATGAGGTGCCAAAGAACCAGAAGCCAAAGACAGCACCCATGGCAGCTAAAGCTCAGGCTAAAGCCCTAGCCAAACCAGGTACACCAGCTCGTCCCGCACCTAAAGTAGTCAGTGGCAAAGCAGCTGGTAGTAACCGCAGCAGCAGCAGTGATGATGACTCAGAGGAGGGGAAGGCAGCAGCCGTATCTAAGAAGACTGTACCTAAAACGCAAGCTGTGGCCAAGGCCCCAGTGAAAGCAGCTGTCGCTCCTGCCCAAAAGAGTTCCAGCAGTGAGGACTCCTCCAGTGAGGAGGAGGAGGAGGAAGAGCAGAAGAAAAAACCAGGTCCCTATAGTTCAGTTCCCCCGCCCTCTGTTCCCCCACCCAAGAAGTCCCTGGAAATTCAGGCTCCCACGAAAGCTGCAGAGAAGCAGCAGCCTGTGGAGAGCAGTGAGGACAGCAGCGACGAGCCTGATTCAAGTTCTGAGGAAGAAAACAGACCTCCAGCTAAGGCAGTCATCTCCAGAGCAACTACTAAACCAGCTCCAGCAAAGAAGGCGCAGAGAGCTCTTCAGACAGCGCAGACTCCGACAGTTCTGAGGATGAAGCTCCTGCCAAGCCAGCCGGTACCACCCAGAATTCCTCGGGTAAGCCGGCTGCCGCTCCCAGGCAGTCTGCGGTTAAGCCAGCTACAACGCCCAAGCAGCCTGCAGCCACTGGCCAGAAAGGCTGATAGCACCTCCAGCGAGGAGGAGAGCAGTGCTAGCGAGGAGGAGAAGACGAAGAGGACTGTAGCCACCCCTAAGTCCAAGGTGATGGCCAAAGCAGCTCCGTCTTTGCCTGCCAGGCAGGCCTCTCAGGGTGGTGGGGACAGCAGCTCTGATTCAGACAGCTCCAGCAGCGAGGAAGACGAGCAAGAGGAGACGCCTAAACCCCCAGCCAAAAAGAAGCCACAGAAGGCAGGGGGAACTGTAGCCCCTTCCAAACCAGCCTCTGTGAAGAAAGCAAAGGCCGAGGGCAGCAGCACTTCTTCCTCTGAGGACTCCGGTGAGCAGGAGGAAGAGGAGAAGCCCAAGGCCAACGGCACTCCAAGACCACAAACCGCCAAGGCCAATGGCACCTCTGCACTGACTGCCCAGAATGGAAAAGCAGACAAGGACAGCAACGAGGAGGAGGGGGGCAAGAAAAAGGCAGCAGTGGCAGTTGCTAAGCCAGGTTCAGGAAAGAAGTGGAAGCAGAATGAGGCTGCTAAGGAGGCAGAGACTCCTCCAGCCAAGAAGATAAAGCCCCAGACCCCCAACACGTTTCCTAAAAGGAAGAAAGGAGAACGAAGGGGATCCTCCCCATTCCGAAGGATCAGGGAGGAGGAGATTGAGGTGGATGCTCGAGTGGCAGACAATTCCTTTGACGCCAAGCGGGGTGCAACCGGAGACTGGGGGGAGCGAGCCAATCAAGTTCTGAAGTTCACCAAAGGCAAATCCTTCCGGCACGAGAAAACCAAGAAGAAGCGGGGCAGTTACCGGGGAGGCTCCATCTCTGTCCAAGTCAATTCTGTTAAGTTTGACAGCGAGTGACCGTGGACCATCTGTAGCACAGCAGGAGTGATGGTCTGAGACCACTCACTTTCCCCAGTCGACCTGGGAACCCTCAGCTCTATCGGGGGAGGGTGTCGGTGAGGAGAGCAGTTTAGATTAGGTCTGAAGGCTTTGCGTCGTAACATCCTCTAAGGTCCTTTTCTGTGTTTGTGGTTTTGTACAGATTTGTTTTTGAGTGTTGGGTAGCAAGGACAAGGTAAGGGGAGTGTTCTTATTTAAGAAAAATTGTTTTAGTTGTCATTCTCCCTGTTTTGTGGAAGCTCTCATACTGAGAAATTTGTATATTTTACATTAGATAATTTCTTATTGATTTTTGTTGTGGTTTACAGAGGTGGGTTCACAGGTTAAAATCTCAGCTATCTTCCAAGATGTGGTAAAGGTCACATTATGAATTTTTATAATTGGAGAATTCTGTCTATGGGAGTGCTTGTGTCCACATTTCATCCTTCCTACCCCTCAGGGCCCTGGTGAGGGGCGGCTAAGAATGGTTAATGTATGTATCTGTTAAGCATGAACTACGTACCTCATTCGTGGGGTCTAGGACTGAAGTTTTCAGCCAGCATGGACTTACCTACTTTGGGGGATAAAATTTACTGTTTTGTTTCAGGCAAAATTCTGGTGGGGTGTGAATGCTGTGGGGTCAGTCTGAATATTTCGTTTGCTATAATTTTATTATTACATAATGTTTTGCATTATGTGTTTTTTAATTTGAAAGCATAAACTTTTTTATTGTTCAAAGACAAAAATAAATAAATAAATAAATGTAACCAACTAAATCCCGCCAGGTAGTAGACAGCTGAGTTGGAAAATGACAGAGAAGCTTATTCAGTCCTGACAGAAATATTTAAAAGTCATCAGGTAAATATACAAATTAATAATGTCAGTATTACATTTGATCCAAAAGGTAGTTCTAGCCAGTCCAATAAATATCTCATTTCATTCTTCTTTTGCTCGCATAGCAAAGGTCAACAATATCCTGTTTTGTGAGAGTTCAGCTTCTGATTTATAACTAAGATTATAAGGCTTCTGTAGCCAGGGGTGAAGTAACATTTCCACCCTGAGGGTCATAAAACCTAAGTAGGAATTCCTTGAGGCCACTGTAGAGTGCAGACAAAACTAAGGCCAAGGGGGATGAGGCTGCAGTGACAGGACTCGTCACAGTACTCTTTCTATGATGCCAATTAAACAAAAGGGCCCTGGGTCGCAGGAAGGACAGCTAATAAGTGCCCTGGCCAGGGCTGGTTTCATACCTAGACTATTGAGGACAGTCATCTGCTCATTCAAGTAAGGCCCTGCTTTCAGTCAGAGCTGTTGGCTCTTAAAGTCTGACCCAGGCCTGGGTCTCTGCTATGAAATGAGAGATGTGAAATTCAAAGAAAGAGAACTTGGGCAGTGATATTTATTTTTGTAAAATGAGGAGATTGGGGCTTCCCTGGTGGCGCAGTGGTTGAGAGTCCGCCTGCCGATGCAGGGGACACGGGTTCGTGCCCCGGTCCGGGAAGATCCCACATGCCATGGAGCAGCTGGGCCCGTGAGCCATGGCCGCTGAGCCTGCGCGTCCAGAGCCTGTGCTCCGCAACGGGAGAGGCCACAACAGTGAGAGGCCCGCGTACCGCAAAAAAAAAAAAAAAAAAAAAAAAAAGAGAGATTGTACAAAAAGACCCCTGAGGGCCTATCCAGCTCAGCACCTTTCCCATGCCCTGAATTGCCTCCCTCAGGGACTCTCCTCCCCGAGAAGCGAGAAGGATGAAGAATGTAGGTACCAAGTGCGGATAGAGGGTGGAAGGAGGAGGACAGCGACGTGTTGTCATTTCCCCAGGCACATCCAGTGGTCCTGTCTTGACTCCTATTTCTGTCTGTGTTGCTTTTCCTGCCAGTACGTCAGGCTTTCCTATTTTTACAGGTGATGGAAGAAGGATCGGGAATCCCTTAGAATGGACTCCAGGTACTGTACTAGACTGTGAAGATACTGGTGATTAAGCCAGAAGGCGTTATTTCTTTAGCCCTTACAGCCAGAAGTGGAGGGTGATGACTAAAAAGTCCAGTGACAGAGTTCTGCAGGCTTGAATCACTGTGTGTGGGCTCAGGAATGGGGTCCTTAAAGGAGTCCCGTGGACTGCCATTGGCAGGCAGTGGTCCCCCACTCATGATGGACCCCTAATGTGCAGCTGTGCTGGTGGACCCGGAATGCCCACATGGCCAACCAGGTCTCACATTTTGCAAAACACAACCCCCTAGCCAAGTGGGTCAGGCATGAGGAGAGACTACGGGTGGACTTGCTGGCCCCTTGACAGATTCATCTTGCCCAGTCTGTGACGTGAGCTTCAAGACAGCCTGGTCCCTGGATCTGGAAAATGAGCCATAGTTGAATACCACCTGGAAGAGTCTTCATCTAACACCTTTTCCCCCTTTGGCATTCTTTTCTCTGCCCCATTTTTTATTTTTTATTTTGGTCATGAGGCACGTGGGATCTTAGTTCCCCGACCAGGGATTGAACCCATGCCCCCTGCAGTGGAAATGTAGTCTTAATCACTGGACCTCCAGGGAAGTCCCTGTCTTTTTATTAAGACAGTTTCTCAAAGTGTATTTTGCAGAATTTGCATCAGAATCACCTCTAAGGTACTTGTTCAAGATTTCATTTGAGAACTATTGCTCAAAAACATGACATCAACTCTGGCTGCACAAGAGAATCACCTGGAAAAAAACCTTTTTAAAATACCAATTCTCTGGGCCCCATACCCAGAGCTTCTCATTTGATTGGTCTGGGTTAGTTCTGATTCAGTAGTCAGGGATGCAACTGGAATACATATGTTAACAATTATTATACTTACCAATGATTTCTTTAAAATTTATTTTTATTTTATTTATTTTTGGCTGTGTTGGGTCTTTGTTGCTGCACATGGGCTTTCTCTAGGTGCAGCTAGTGGGGGCTACTCTTTGTTGCGGTGCGATTCTCATTGCAGTGGATTCTCTTTGTTGTGGAGCACGGGCTCTACGCGCATGGGCTTCAGTAGTTGTTGTGCGTGGGCTCAGTAGTTGTGGCTCACAGGCTCTAGAGCACAGGCTCAGTAGTTGTGGTGCATGGGCTTAGTTGCTCCACGGCATGTGGGATCTTCCCAGACCAGAGCTCAAACCCGTGTCCCCTGTGTTGGCAGGCAGATTCTTCCCCACTGCGCCACCAGGGAAGCCCTTTACCAATGATTATATTCAACTTTGATGAGGGTGGTTGAGGTACCATGACATTTTGAAAACACTGTCTAGGCCTTCACCAAGGGTATAATCTGCTACCCTTGGGAATGTTCTCTGTCTTGAATTCTGGTTCCACCAACTTGTGTCTGATCTTGGGTAGTTATTAACCTCTCTGTGCCTCAGTTTCTCCATCTGTAAAATGGAGGAAATAAAAGTACTTACTTTACAGAGGTTGTAAGGATTAAAAGAAGTTAAGACAGAAAGAGGTCATTTTTATTTTGGGAATCTCTCTCTCTCTCTCTATTTAGTTGGCTCTGGTTCTCTGATAAGGCAGTAATTCAACTGTTTCCATGTCCTCCTTCAGCCTTAGCCTTCCCATTCCACTTGCCCTCTCACATGAGATACTCCAATCATGGTTAGAAGAAATTTTCTCTATATACGATTTGTTGTGAAGAAAAACAAAACATGCTGAAATTCTATTTTACAAAGAATTTCCTCTAGTGGATATTAATGTTCAATGTATGATGGTTGAACAATGAAAATATGTTATTAAATCTCTAATGAGATTAATAATCATGAGATTTAATAACATATTAATTAATTTCTTATTAATTAATAAATAATTTATTAGTTACTTCCAATCAATTGATTAAAACTTTATTTATTTTAAAAGCTAGAACTGTGATGATACCCAGTATATCTTTGAAAAGATAAAGAAAATTGATAAACCTTTAGCCAGACTCATTAAGAAAAAACAGGAGGGGGCTCAAATCAGTAAAATTAGAAATGAAAAAGAAGGTACAATGGACACCACAAAGGATCATAAGAGACTACTACAAGCAACTATCTGCCAATAAAATGGACAACCTAGAATATGTGGACAAATTCTTAGAAACGTACAGTCTCCTAAGACTAAACCAGGATGAAACAGAAAATATGAACAGACCAATCCTAAGTACTGAAATTGAAACTGTGATTAAAAAACTCCCAAAGAAAAGAAGTCCAGGACCAGATCACTTCAAAGGCAAATTATATCAAACATTTAGAGAAGAGTTAGCTCCCATCCTTCTGAAACTATTCCAAAGAATTTCATATAAAGGAATACTCCCAAACTCATTCTGAGGCCACCATCATCCTGATACCAAAACTCGACAAAGATATCACAAAAATTACAGGCCAATATCACTGATGAACATAGACGCAAAAATCCTCAACAAAATACTAGCACTCTGAATCCAACAATACATGAAAAGGGGGGCTTCCTTGGTGGCACAGTGGTTAAGAATCCACCTGCCAATGCAGGGGACACAGGTTCAATCCCTGGTCTGGAACGATTCCACATGCTACGGAGCAACTAAGCCCATTTGCCACAGCTACTGAGCCTGTGTGCCACAACTACTGAAACCCGTGCACTCTAGGGCCCATGTGGCACAACTGCTGAGCCTATGTGCTGCAACAACTACTGAAGCCTGCACGCCTAGAGCCCGTGCTCCACAACAAGAGAAGCCACCGCACTGAGAAGCCCATGCACTGCAACAAAGAGTAGATCTCACTCGCCACAACTAGAGAAAGCCCATGCACAGTAACAAAGATCCAACACAGCCAAAAATAAAAATTAAAAAAAAAAACATGAAAAAGATCATACACCATGATCAAGTGAGATTTATCACAGGGATGCAAGGATTTATCAATATCCACAAATCAATCAGTGTGATACACCACATTAACAACTTGAAGAATGAATAACCATATGATCATCCCAATAGATGCAGAAAAAGCTTTTGACAAAATTCAACATTCATTTGAAAAAATGAAAAACTCTCCAGAAAGTGGGCATAGAGGGAACCTACCTCAACCATAATAAGACCATATATGACAAACCTACAGCTAACATCACACTCAACTGTGAAAAGCTGAAAGCATTTTCTCTAAGATCAGGAATAAGACAGGATGTCTACTCTTGCCACTTTTATTCAACACAGTTTTGGAAGTCCTAGCCACAGCAATCAGAGAAGAAAAATAAATAAAAGGAATCCAAATTGGAAAAAAAGAAGTAAAACTGTCACTGTTTGCAGATGACATGATACTATACATAGAAAATCCTAAAGATGCTAACAGAAAACTACTAGAGCTCATCAATGAATTTGGCAAAGTTGTAGGTTACATAATTAATACAGGTAAATCTCTTGCATTTCTATATGCTAAAAATGAAACATCAGAAAGAGAAATTAAGGAAACAATTCCATTATCATTGCTTTGAAAAGAATAAAATACCTAGGAATAAACCTACCCAGACAGCAAAAGAGCTGTACATGGAATACTATAAGAGGCTGATGAAAGAAATCAAAATTGACACAGATGGAAAGATATACCATGTTCTTGGATAGGAAGAATCAATATTGTCAAAATGACTATACTACCCAAGGCAATCTATAGATTCAATGCAATCCCTATCAAATTACCAATGGCATTTTTCATGGGACTAGAACAAAAAATCTCAAAATTTGCATGGAAACACAAAAGACCCCAAATAGCCAAAGCAAATTTGAGAAAGAAAAATGGAGCTGGAGGAATCAGGCACCCTGTCTTCAGACTATGCTACAAAGCTACAGTCATCAAATCAGTATGGTACTGGCACAATAACAGAAATATAGATCAATGAAACAGGATAGAAAGCCCAGAAATAAACCCATGCACCTATGGTCAATTAATCTATGACAAAAGAGGCAAGACTATACAATGGAGGACACTCTCTTCAATAAATAGTGCTGGGAAAACTGGACAGTTACATGTAAAAAAATAAAATTAGAACATTCTTTAACACTATACACAAAAATAAACTCAAAATAGATTAAAGACCTAAATGTAAGACTGGATACTATAAAACTCTTAGAGGAAAACATAGACAGAACACTCTTTGACATAAATCACAGCAATATCTTTTTTGAGCTGTCTCTTAGAGTAATGGAAATGAAAACAAAAATAAACAAATGGGACCTAATTAAACTCAACAGCTTTTGCACAGCAAACGAAACCATAGACAAAACGTAAAGACAACCCACAGATTGGGAGAAAATATTTACAAATGAAGAAACCGACAAGGCATTAGTCTCCAAAATTTACAAAGAGCTCATGTGTCTCAATATCAGAAAAACAAACAACCCAATCAAAAAATGGGCAGAAGACTTAAATAGACATTTCTCCAAAGAAGGCATACAGATGGCCAACAAACACATGAAAAGATGCTCAACATCGCTAATTATTAGAGAACTACAAATCAAAACTACAATGAGATATCACCCCACACCAGTCAGAATGACCATCATCAAAAACTCTACAAACAATTAATGCTGAAGAGGGTGTGGAGAAAAGGGAACCCTCTTGCACTGTTGGTAGGAATGTAAATTGTTATAGCCACTATGGAGAACATTATGGAGGTTCCTTAAAAAACTAAAAATAGGGCATATATCCAGAGAAAAACATGGTTTGAAAGGATATATGTGTCCCAATGTTCATTGCAGCGCTGTTTACAATAGCCAAGACATGGAAGCAACCTAAATGTCCATCAACAGATGAATGGATAAAGAAGATGTGGTACATATATACACAATGGAATATTACTCAGCCATTAAAAAGAATGAAATAATGCCATTTACAGCAACATGGATGGACCTGGAGATTATCATACTAAATGAAGTATGTCAGACAGAGAAAGACAAATATCATATGATATCACTTATATGCAGAATCCAAAAAAAAATACAAATGAACTTATTTACAAAACAGAAACTGATTCAGACTTAGAGAACGAACTTATGGTTACTGGGGGGGAAGGAGGAGGGAGAGAGTGGGAGGTTGGGATTGACATATACACACTATTATATTTAAAACACCAACAAGGACCTGCTGTATAGCACAGGGAACTCTGCTTAGTATTCTGTAATAACCTAAATAGGAAAAGAATTTGAAAAAGAATAGATACATGTATATGTATATCTGAATCACTTTGCTGTACATTTGCAACTAACACAACGTTGTTAATCAACTATGCTCCAATAAAAACAACAAAAAAACAAAAAACAAAAAAAACCCAAAAAAGAAACGCTAGAACTGTGGTGACATCCAGTGGCCAAAATGTTAACCACTGAGATTTTTTAAATACATGTATTTTCCTCGGCATACAGATACTTAATATTACATCTATTTTATCTTTATATTTTGAGACCAATTTAATAATAAAGCATGAAACAGTCCTTCATTAAGAATATCAGCAGTGATATCACTTATATGTGTAACCTAAAAAAATAGTACAAATGAACTTATTTACAAAACAGAAATAGAGTCACAGATGTAGAAAATAATCTTATGGTTACCAGGGGGGCAGGGGGTGGGGCGGCATTGACATGTACACACTACTATATATAAAATAGGTAACTAATAGGGACCTATGGTATAGCACAGGGAACTCTACTCAATAATCTGTAATGACCTATTTGGAAAAAGAATCTAAAAAAGAGTGGATATATGTATATGTATAACTGATTCACTTTACAGTACACCTGAAACTAACACAACATTGTAAATCAACTCTACTCCAATAAGAATTTTTTAAAAATAAAATTTTACCCAGTATAAAAAAAGAATATTGTCAATGAAATGTGGACAAACCAACATTCTTTAGTATATTTTTAGTAGTAAAAGTTTTCCAGCCAGTTCAGGCAGACAAGAGCACAAGGTCATCAAAGGTGACATTCATAATAAAAACTTTTCCACTTGGAGAAAACAATTTGTATCAGTATGTAGAAAACAAACGAAAGACCAGACACAGGAGAATTGTAGCAGAGACTATTAAGACTTCTCATATGGCCCTTTAAATGATGAGGAAATAATTACAATTCAGGTAAAAGTGATTCCTCTATCTATTTCCCCTCCCAAATTGGTATAGGATCTATCCTTCGGTATATTCATTCTTTTGCTCATTCAGGAAATATTTCCCAATGTCCTATTTGAGAAGCAGACTCTGAGAGGGAGATTAATGTCCAGGAGGTTTATAGGAAAGTGATCTTGGGAGGATTGGGCAGAGGGAGAAGATGGGCTGCTATGCAGTCTCAACAACAGCTTCAGCTGACCCCACAGGGAGCTCTGAAGCTAGCATGACCCCTTAGTGTTGCCTCTTATTGGGGAAAGTGGGGAGAACTTTTATCCTCTGGGTCCATCCAGTCATTGGATGTTGGCTACCCCCAGGAAGGGGTGACTTTTCGGTGAAGTAGCTCTCTTTTAGCTGAAGCAGCGCTGAAGAGGGCTGACAGCTGAGGCTCATCTACTTGACAATACTCGCAGCAGTTGGAAGAGTAAGTCCTCCAGTATCAAGGGTGATCGGCCTAGCCCATCTCAACATCCTCTGAATCACCACACTGAAGCCACACGATGCCAATAGAACAGACCGGCCTTCTGACCTTTTAGACCTTAAACAAATGAACACCCATATAAATACTCCAGGCTATGAAGGAAGATTGAACTTTAAGAGAATGATGGGCACGGGTCGGGTAAGGAGAGGAAGGCTAATTTTGTCTCTGCTGATTTCTGCATCAGAGTAGAAGGGCAGGAAGGATACAAAGAACTATAACACTTGCCTTGGACTGAGAAGTGTTTACCTTATTCTGTGGGCAGTTTGGAGTCACTGTAAGTTTTTACAAAGAGAAGAGCAAGCACTAAGTAGACAGTCTAGCTGGTAGTAAATTTTCTGTCATCTTTAAGGCCACTGCGAATTGCACCTTCACCTGAAAAGCTTTTCCTGCTTCAAGATTTTTAAGGGCCTCTCTCTACCCTTGATCTTAGAATAAAATAAAAATTCCTTAGTGTAACTCACAAGACCCTGTATGATTTGGCTTTGTTTGTTTACCGCTCCAGACTCATCTCTCATCCCATTCCTCTATATTTGTTGGCCAGCCTAGGCTAATTTTGCCTCTGCTGATTTCTGCATCAGAGCAGACATCAGTAGAACTGGTGTCTTATTTATCTTTTTATCTTCAGGGACTATGATAATACCTTTAACATGCTAATGCTTTATTGCTGAATTGAAGAAAAGTAAATAGTCCTCACAGATTATTTTGTTGATAGCTTCTCTCCCTCAAAGAACCACAGAATCTAATCCAGAGTATTTCCTTTTCAAGTTTATTTTTGTAATAAGAAATTTAAAAGACTTCTGCACTGTAATTCTGTGGCCAGTCATCCCCAGTGCCCTAAATACCTATATTTACCATAAATTTGGCATATATTTCTCCTATGTGAAATATTTCTTCTCAGTTAAACATCAGTACAGTTGCAACTATAGAATGAGAAGGGATCGTAGAGGTAGTCTGTTATATAAGCCCCTCAGTTCATAGTCAGATAAACTAACTTGAGGGTGTTAAATGATTTGAAAAATGCCACCTAGCTAATTAGTGACAAAGTTGAAGCTAGAATCTAGAAGTAGTAATTGCTAAATCAGTTCATCACTCATCATCATCATCATCATCATCATCAATGCTTAGAGGCCCTACATGAACCAGGTACTCCTCTAAAGATGCTACTTATATATTATCTCATTTAACCTTCACAATCCTCTGAGGTGATACTATAATATTATTAGCTTCAATTAGAGTAAGGAAGGTTGGGCACAGAGAAGTTGACTGACTTGCCCAAAGTGCATAATGCATAATAATTCCAATAAAAGCCCTCAAACATATCTCTTTTCCCAGCTTCTTTAATTCCCAAAGCTGAACATATCAACATAGATAGTAGATTAAAAATAAAACTCCTTCCATTAGGAAATAGACTCTATCTCCTGACTTCTTGATCTGGGCTGGATAGTCAGCAACTTGCCTCACTTTGACCAGTAGAAATGGGACTGAAGTGACATTGGGTGACTTCTAAGGAAGCACTCAAGAGGTGTTGCAGCTTCCAATCTCACCTTCTAGCTGCTCTGAGATTGCCATGTTAAGAAGCCTAGGCTGCTCTCCTTAAAGTTGAAAGATTACAAGAAGAGAAAGACCCAGACAACAACCAGCATGTGAGTAAAATTCAGATCATTCAGTCATTCTAGCCACTAGGTGACTGCGACCATATGAGTAAGCCCAGGTGAGACCAGAAGGACAGCCCTACTGCGTTCTACTCAAGTTGCTGACCCAAAGAACTGTGAAAAATTGTGGTTGTTTTAAGCAAACGTATTCTGAAGTAGTTCATTATATAGCAATAGATAACTTGTACAGTGTATGGTATTATCATTTGATTAGCGTTAGCCTGGTGTTTCTTTTTCCATCTCATTACTTTTAATTTTTTCTGAGTCATTATATTTAAAATAGGTTTGTGGTAGACAGCATAAAGTTGGGTCTAGTTTTTTAATCCGATCTGAAGATCTCTGTCTTTTAACTAGTGTGTTTAGACGATTCACATTTAAAGTGATTATTGATATAGTTGGATTAAAATTTACCATCTTTGGGCTTCCCTGGTGGCGCAGTTGTTGGGAGTCCGCCTGCCGATGCAGGGGACGTGGGTTCGTGCCCTGGTCCGGGAGGATCCCACGTGCCGCGGAGCGGCTGGGCCCGCGGGCCGTGGCCGCTGAGCCTGCGCGTCCGGAGCCTGTGCTCCGCAACGGGAGAGGCCACAGCGGTGAGAGGCCCGCGTACCGTAAAAAAAAAAAAAAAAAAAAAAAAAAAAAAAAATTACCATCTTTGTAACTGTTTTCTATTTTCTATTACATTTGTTCATTTTTCTCCCACCCCTCTTTTTCTGACTTCCATGTGTTTAATTGAGAATTTTGTATTATTCCATTTTACTTCCTCTCGACATTTAAAAAAAACATTTTCAGTTGTTGCCCTAGGGTTTACAATATACATTTAAAAATATTCTAAGTCCACCTTCAAATAACACTATACTGTGCCACTTTATGAGTGTATTCCCAAGTCATCCTTCCCATCCCTTGAGACACTGCTGTCAATCATTTCATTTATCCATATGCTATGATCACCCTGGATAGATCAACCAGACAGAAAATCAATAAGAAAACAGCAGACCTGAATTAACACTGTAAACCAAATGCACCTAACAAAATATATAGAATATTCCACCCAATACCACCAAAATAAACATTCTTCTCAAGCACACATGGAACATTCTCCAGGAGCGATCATATATTGGGTCATAAAGCAAGCCTTAACAAACTTAAGAATATTGAAATTATGTCAAGCATTTGTTCTGTCCACAATGGTATAAAACTAGAAGTCAATAACAGGAGGAAAGTTGGAAAACTCACAAATATGTGGAAATTAACACACACCTCATCAACCAGTTGGTGAAAAAAGAAGTCAAAAGGGAAATAAAAGAATATGTCAAGACAAATGAAAATGGAAATACAAGATATCAAAACTTATGGAATGCAGCAAAAACAGTTCTGAGAGGGAAGTTTATAGTGATAAACACATACATTAAAAGAAAGATCTCAAATAAACCACCTAATTTCAAGGAATTAGAAAAAGAACAAACTAAGCCTTAAGTTAACAGAAAGAAGGAAATAATAAAGATTAGAAATAAATGAAATAGAAACTAGAAAGACAATAGAAAAAAAATCAATGAAACTTTAAGAGTTGGTTTTTTTAAAACATAAACAAAACTGACAAACTTTTAGCTAACCAAAAAGAAAAAAGAGAGGACTCAAATAAAATTATAAATGGAAGAGGAGACATTACAACTGACACTACAAAAATACAAAGGATTATAAAGGTTACTGTGAAAAATTATATTCCAACAAATTGGATAACCTAGAAGAAGTGGATAAATTCCTAGAAACATATGTCTTACCAAGACTGGACTCTCAGGCAGCAGCTGGTAAAGAATGTAGTTAAGGTGCTTCCAGGGAAAAAGTGTGAGATGGGTGTTTTTGTCTGCTTCCTCTGCACTGAGCCCTGGTGGGATAGCTTTGTCAAGTGCTCATATGCGCATTAACTATTGCTGCTGCTTTTGCGATAGTCTTTTGGGTCTCATGTATGCAAGCCTCACTGGCTCTCAGAGTTAGGTGTTTTGGGGTCCCATCTATTGTGTGGGCGTCTTAAAAGTTTGGGTGCTAAATGTAATGTCCAAACTCTTCACTCTTCTGGGAGAAACTGGTAGTTGGAGTTCCCTCCTGATCGTCCCCTACTGTGCTGGGAGTAGGGTTTATAGCAAGAGTGTGTCTCAGCCTTTTTTACCAGTTTCAATGTGTGTTTTTTTCTCATTTGTCTGATGTTTAGGAATCACTCAGCTAATTTCTGGATTTCTTTAAAGGAAATTGCTCTATATGTAGCTGTACATTTGTTGTGTTGGTGTGAGGAGTTCAGGAGTCTCCTGTGTCACTACCTTGGTTGACCACATATCTATGTGATCCACTTATTAAGTGTTAACTTGACAAGTTCATAACACATGGAAACAACCTAAGTGTCCATCAATGGTGAATGAAGAAAATGTGGTATATAGATATATACAGTGGAATATTATTCAGCCATAAAAAGGAGGAAATTCTGCTATTTGCCCAACAGTAATGAAACTTAAGGGCACTTATGCTAAGTGAAATAAGCCAGACAGAGAAAGACAAATGCCATGTGATTTCACTTATATGTAGAATCTAAAAAAAAGCAACCAAAACACCAAACGAATTAATAGAGAGTGTACTGGTGGTTGCCAAGGGCTGGGGAATAAGGGAAACAGATGATGTTGGTCAAAGGGTCCAAAGTTCCAGTTATAAGATATGTAAGTTTCTGGGAATTAATGTCCAGCATGGTGACTGTAGTTAACAATACTGTGTTGTACACTTGAAAGCTGCTAAGAGAGTAGATCTTAAATGTTCTCACCACACACACACACACACACACACACACACACACACACACACACACGGAATGGTAGCTGTGTGAGGTAATGGATGTGCTAACATTATTGCGATAATCATTTGCAGTGCATACATATTTCAAATCATCACGTTGTACACCTTAAACTTACAAAATGTTATATGTCAAGTATAGCTCAATGAAACTGGAAAAAAACAAAATGTAATAAACATGTAATTCAGATGTATAGAGAAAAACAAAATAAAATCGGCTCATATTTAAGTTCGCCCATTCTTTCCTCAGCTGTTTCAAGTCTACTCACCCACTCTCAAAGGCATTCTTCATTTCTGTTCCTGTGTCTGATTTCTAGCATTTACTTCTGATTCTTTCTTATAGTGTCCATCTCTCTACTGACATTACCTTTCTGGTCTTTCATGTTGGGTACTTTTCTCATTACATCCTTTTAGATATTAATCATAGCTATTTAAATTGCCTATTTGATAATACTAATAAGTGTGTCATATCTGAGTCTGGATCTGATGATTGCTTTTTCTCTTCAGACTCTGCTTTTTCTTGCTTTTGTATGCTTTATAATTTTGTTGTTGAAAGCCATGTATGTTATTGGGTAATGGGTACCAAGACACAAAGTCTCTAGTATGAAGATTTATGTTAATCTTTCTAGGAGTTGGGCTGTATTTACTCTTTCCTGTAGCTATAGGGACCGGAGACTTCAGATTCCTCCATGTCCTTGGTTTTGATTTTGGGACTTCCTTTTTTTATTTCTCCTCAGAGAAAGTCTGTGTCTTGTAGTCTTTTAAGCTGTAATCCACTGTTATCATACTAGCAACATATTGGTGTAGCATAGGGTGTAGAAGACGGGCAGCATTCTAAAATCTTCTAAGACTTGGTCTCATAGTGGGCTTGTCTTGGGAATATGCCTTCACAGGTGTTTCTGTCTCTCCTACAACGTAGAGCTTTCTTCCTCCTGCTGCTACTGTTTTTCCTGCCTGCAGCATTCTCTATTTCCTTGATGTCATCTCCCCTGTTGAATAAGAGGGAATTTCCCTACCTTAGGTGAGACAGAGAGGTTGGAGTGGAGCAGAGTTCCCTTCTCCCTGTTGGGGTAAGTCTTCTGTATTGCCCTCTGGGGAGATGTCCTTCCTACTGGAGTAGTCCTTTCTTAGGGAGATAGGGTTTCTCCTATCAGGACCATAAGGGGATTTTTCTTGAATCCTCAGACCCGTTTTGTGATAACCTGCTGGCATTTCTGGAGGGAAAGTGTGTCCCACTCCCACCTCCCATGACTGCAGTTTCTAGGAGTTTCTCACTCTCACATTAGTTCCACACAACTTCTGGCAATTTGCAAAATTACTAAATGTTCCCGTCAGTTTATGGCATCCAGCAGGTTTTGCTCTAGGCAAACCAATATCAGGTGCTCTATCTCTGGATGTGATTGTCATTGATTTTGGCCAGTTTGTCTTGTTGAACAAACTGGAAGGGGAAGGGGTTGGCAACTTCGAAGTTCTTTACATGTCAGAGCTGAAGATATATTTTCTTGGCTAAGTTTCCCTACTATTGGGCACACAGGAACTAAGAGTCACAATGTGGTCTGAACTGTCTCTTTGTATTTGGCTTTGGGTGAGGGGAATGAAACAAGGACTCCAGTATAATCTCTACTTATACATGGTATTTACAGGAGGTATTTTGTCAGGACGTTTTTTTAGGAATGAGTGACTCATGTGGTGATTAAATATAAGACTTGAGAATAGGCTAATAGAGGCATGGTTGGAGAATTACACAGAATAGCTTGATTGGGGTGGAGAACCACACAAGAATCAGTAGGAACCAAAGCTGGAAATATTGTGTCCAGAGTACATTCAGACTGGGAAATGTTTGATTACATTCTGTGGTCAGCATGGAGTCACTACAGATTTTGTGAATGGTAACAGCAAATACATAATTAATCTAGCAATAGTATTAGATAAACTGAAGGGACACTGGGCTAGTAGTATCAAGCTCAAGATTTAGTGTCTGACTAGAAATGAAAAGGAGAAACTGAGGAAGGCTGTGATGTCCCAATGATAAAATCAGACATTTGAGAGATGAGGTACAGGAGTCTGGCCTATAATACAAAGAACTTGAAACGCAACCAGATCTCACAACAGAGATTAGGTTTTGGAGTCATTAGATTTTGGAGTCATCTGCATGGAGGTTATAGCCGAAATACTGAATAGAGATGTGGTCTTCGGGAAGAACAAGAGCTGCGTTTAGAACCTTGGGGAATGTGTAAATTTAAGGGGATGGGAGAACATAGAGTTAGCAGTGGAAAAGCAAGAAAGATGGGAGTAAAACCAGGACAAGATGTAAAGGAAATTAAGGTAGAAGATGGTCCTTTTTTTTTCCCAACTTATGTCTGGCCTATAGGGGCAGACTCTGAACTGTACAGATCCACCCAGCCTTGACTGGAAAACAGCTTCCTATATAGCGCCGCGTGAATGGCTTGCTTCTTGCTAGAGTTTTACATGAACTCTTTTTATAGTGGAAATAGATGAAAATGTTCCACAAGAAATGGTTAGTGTTTTTATTAGGTAAGCATCCACAATTATGAGCTAATGTCCCATTCTTGGAATCTAACCAGGTAGGAGAGAGATTTGTGCTGGCTGTAAAATTGTGATAATAGCCAAATTTAGTACACAAAATTACCATGATCTCCGAGGTAACTGCAAACGATTTACTACAAACCAATATACAACCTTCACAATACATGAATTTCTTCAGACATCTGTATTTGTATTTATGTGCTGTATGTATCCATATATGAAGTACAATCGGATGCTCTACAGCTGGTATTTAGTGGCTTGTTTCTCACGCTGACTGCATGGTCAGTGTTTAAAGGAAATAAGGCAATGTTTGGTAAATCTCTTCTATAGCAACAAGACAGTTTTCATCAAGTTTGTGAAATGTAATTTTATTAATAGAAGGGCATGTCTTACCAGACAAACTGTCCCAAAATAAATAAAGTTTCAGCATCATTAAGAGCACACAAACACACAATTTTACAGGATACAATACAAAGTCAATTTTGATGATGTTCTTACTTGCATTTACTAAAAATCTGAGCGAGACTGTGATCAATCTCTAAATAATGATCCTGCATAAAGAGAAAAGTACAGCACAGTTATTTCATAGAAGGTTTTGGAGTGACAGTTTGAGAAGACTCTGCTTTAAAAGATATTAAGATATATCACAAATCAAATCACACTCTCTGTTAACATTACAGCATGGAATTGTACTTAATCAAAAATAAAAGAAAAGTGGCTGAAGAGGGCTGTATACTTTCTTTTCCAACATAACACTAATTTCTATTTTTGGCATGAATTAATAACCTTTTCCATTAGTAGGAAAATGTGCTCTGCAAACTCTCGGAGGGCACCACGGCCACCATAGCTTTTGCAAATATATCCAACAGCCTTCTGGGCAGCGGCACAGGCATCAGCAGGAACGCCACTGAGGCCCACTTTCTTCAAGCACTCCTCATCAGACACTTCATTTCCTATCAAGTTAAAGAAACACTGGTTGAATATTTAAAAAGAGAGAAGGAATTTTCTTCCTAAATAATGCGAACAGCAATCAGTAAGTGATTCTGGCAACTTCAGACACTGTATATTAGAATACTACAGATTAGATGGAACAAAAATAAAAGCATTTCCAAGTATAATAAATACTTAAGGTCTAGGGTTTTTCCTAAGTAATTCATAATAAACGCTTATCAATTAGAGGAGAATGGAGTATACTTTCTGCTTGCCATGCATATTACAATTACTAGAAATCTAATATAAACTATATAATTATTTAAACTTTTTATTAAGGAAAATTTCAAACATGCAAGAATCCCAAATTTATGTAATTATTAATGTTTTGCATTATTTATCAATATTCTTGTCCATTCCCTGCCCCCCAAGTGTTTTGGAGGAAAGGGAGAAGAAGGAATTCCCAGAAAACATACTTTACCCATAAACTTTGCCATCTGTCTATAATACATATATTTTTAAGAAACTGACATAATATCATCCAACCAACAAAATCAACACTAATTCCTTAATATCATCTAATAACCTAGTACATGCTCAAATATCCTCAGCTGTCTCAAAATTGTCTATAAATCAACTATAAAAAGTTGATTTATTTGAATCAGAAACCAAAAAAGGTCCACATAGTGCATTTTGTTGCTATACATATTAAGTCTCTAACAGTTCTCTCTGATTTGTATGCTGCTTGTTGAAAAATTACCATCACATTGACATAACTACATCCTTTCTCTCCCTGCCTTGCTTATTAGTTTCTCCACCTCCCCCTCTTATTTTATTTTTTTGGTAGGATGAATTTCAGAAGCTCCCAGGATCTAACATTCACCATTCTGCATATAACTATTACTATAATATAGACTAAATACTACTAATAAATGTTGGTTAAGAGTGTTTGTTTTAAATCTGTTCTACATTTATCGACTGAAATTTTTTCTTTTATTATTAAATGTATTGAAATTTGAATTGCTTTCAATGAAAGATGATAAAAATTAAAGCATTTCTTTGCATAACCCACCCCTGAAACTAAACTTTATTAAATTTTATTTATAAGTGTTTATTAGAATAAATGAATTCAGTAAAGTTGCAGCATACAAAATTAATACATAGAAGTCTATTGTGTTTCTATATATACTAATAATGAACTCTCAGAATGAGAAATTAAGAAAACAATCCCATTTAGTATTTCATCAAAAAGAATAAAATACTGAGGAATAAATCTAAGGAAGTAAAAGACCTACACTCAGAAAACTCTTTAAGACACTGACAAAACAAACTGAAGATGACACAAACAGATGGAAAGATATACTGTGCTCATGGATTAGAAGAATTAATGTTGTTAAAATGATCATAACTACACCAAAGGCAATCTACAGATTCAATGCAATCCCTCTACCAGAATACCAAAGGTATTTTTCGCAGAACTAGAAAAAAACTAAAATTTGTATGGAAACAAAAGACCCCAAATAGACAAAACAATCTTGAAAAAGAAGAACAGAGCTGAAGGAATCATGTTCCCTGTTTTCAAAAGCTATACTCATTAAGCAGTATGTTAAGAGATTAATCCTAAGAGTTCTCGTCGCAGGGAAAACATATTTTTATTATCTCATATGTATCTATATGAGATGATGGATATTCACTAAATTTACTGTGATAATCACTGCATGATGTATGTAAGTAAAGTCACTGTGCTGTAAGGCCTTAAACTTATACAGTGCTGTCAGTTGTATCTCAATAAAATTGGAAGAAAAAAAGTGTCAACATTTTAAAGGAATACACTTTTATACATTTATGTAGCTGACACAAAATACTGCTCTGATTTTTAAAATAAAAATTTGGAGTTTATTCTCTATTTTCTTGATTTTCTAATCTCTACTTTTTATACTTTTTTCCTTATGTGATGTAAGTAATGCATATTCTTGGTAGAAACTTTAAAAAAAAATAAACGAAGGCAAAAAAATCAAAATTAGGCTAATTATTATTATTTATGGATAATCACTGTACTTTGGCATATATATTTTACAGTTTTACTTATATAAATGATATATACTTATTACTAAATGCATACACTATTTTAAGGATTTTATATTATCTTCAATTTCTTTCCCAATAGCCTTATGAAGTTTGATTTGTGTTTATACTATAAGTAGGAAAACTAAGGCTTAAAGAAGCTGCTTAAGGTTGCACAGGTAATAGTAAGTACAGCTGGGATTTGTTATATGTTCCATTAAAATTGTTTTCTTCTTACAAAAATTGGATCATTTTCTATCAAAGGTTCTATAGTATTTTTCTCCACTGAATCTTCACATGTGATTCAAAGGCTACTCCTGAAGTCCCCGGATCACGTGCTCCCAAAGCATCCCTGTGCTTCTTCTTTTGAGGCCCATATTGTCCTTGTAAATATTTATCTCATACACGGTTTATAGTTATTATGTATTTTAATAACTTTTCATTACTGATATTCAAAAATGTTGACATCATTAGACTGTAAACCCTGTAAGCAATAAGTCCCAGCAACCAGTTCCAAGTATGCATAGAGGAGACACCTGATAAATATATTTGCTTAATGCTAAAGTGAAAAACTTGTGACATGTGACCATGTCAAGGAATACATATTACAGCACTGTTTTTAATGGTTGCATAAATCTATTTTTGCAGGATATTTAGGTGGGTTCTTTTTTTCCCTCCATTATTGGCATATTTGTTCAATTTCTTTCCTGGAAATGGAATCTGGGGAGTCAAATCTATGTACATTTTAATAATAGCAAAATATATTCAGAATGTACTTCCTATATATCAGAAATCTTCAATCCATTATTATGGCTGAATAGGAGGACACCAACCAAGATATGCCACTTCTTTCCAGCACAGGCCCATTTCTTTTCTCCATTCATCTACAACTGCAAGCTTGTCTGGTACACTGACTTCCATTTTGCAATCCAGTTTTAAGGAAGAGAGAGTCTGCTTTGAACAGGCCCTTTCTGAGATTAACCTCACCTTAAGAAAAAAAAAAGGGCAAAATGAGAAAACAGAAATCTCTCATAATAACACCTTTTAAATAATACAAATCACAAGTGAGTAGTCTGAAGGACTAATTAAGTAAAATCAACTAATTTATTTTAAAATGATGAAGCTTTAACACATTTGATTGCTAGTAGTCCAATAAAGGCGAAAGACCGTTTTCTACAGTGGAAAGGATTCTATCTACAGGTAAAAAATAAAATATACATTGTCTGATAACAATCTAAGATTCTCCAATAATTCAATTTATTCAGAGGGAAGTCTAACTTGTCTCTCATGCTGCTCAGAAACACGTATTTAAGATTTCTAGTGAATTCTAAGAAATCATCTTAAACTTCATTTTTGAAAATACACGTATTGTTATTTTGAATTAAAATTTTCAATCATAAGAATAAACTACATTTAAAAAATCCACCTGAGATTTGCTTTTCTCCAAATGCTGACACCTATTTTCTATGAAATCTTTCTGGTTGCAAAATCCTATCGGAAATACTAGATAGCACCGACTATCATACTCATTAAATAAATAAGAAATATTATTTATTGATAGACAAATTACTAATTCTGCTCATCTAAAAGTAAATAGCACAATTTTCTAGGCATGTGAAAGCTAAATTTCAGATATTTTAATTGATAATACTAAAAACGTAAATCTCTTATTTCCCTCACGTGTTCCTTGACCTTAAATCACAATCTTAAAAAGCATTGCTATGTTCAGGGGGCACATACCTCAATACCACTTTTCTTTAATAAACTTATCCCAATAGCATCTTTTACATCGTAAGATATTATTTCTTTTTGGTCTCCTGATACATAAATATGGCCATTGGTTAGACATCCATCAATATTGCAAACGAAAAGTTTTATCTCCTTCAGCTTCTCTTTGCCAAAATAGCCAAATCTAAAAGAAACCAAAATAGACTTTTGAATTTTAGTGTGATACTAATCTCTCATCTGGCTAACACCAGTAAACTTGATAACCCGTTTCCATTTAATTACTCAAACATTACCTTTCCAAGTAACCTCACATATACACTTCAACTTACAGTGCAAGGATTTTAAGTGTGGTCTAACCAGATTATGTGCTTCTCAAGTTACTGAATAAGCCATCTATAGGCATATTTTATGTATATGTCTTCCTCACATAAGCAAAATAATTACAAAAGATCCTAAGATTGGAGGATCAAAAATCAGTTGTCCACAAGTGAATTTAAATGTATCTACTAAAAATCATTCATTGTGGTCTAGTGCAAAGGCTATACAATCTTGTTTTCACCTTAAAACTCTTTGTTCTGCAATAGGCCAGTCAATGTCCACATCTATGTCCACACTGTGCTCGGCTCGCATCTCGTAGTACGCCATTTTCCCACCCTAAAGATAGCACAGGTGCCATGAGGACTGTTGTCAACATGCATTCACACATATCAAAAAGTTTATTACAATACAGAACAATGAATCCACTTCTATAGTACTAAGAAAAATGAATAAGCCAGTAATACCAGACATACAACAAATAATTTTTTTTGGAGGGGAGAGCTTATTGTTTTCCATATATTCAAACCACATAAAACAAACAACCTTGACATTTTTCAAATTCTATTTACACAGTGCAAGTTCCCATTTTTCTTTAAATAGATTTTAAAGACTGAAACAGAGTAGAAATATGCATCCTCCAGTATTCTGACCACAAGGAATTTTCTGGGAATCCCTAATTGTATCCCCTTTGTTCTGGTAGTCTCTCCCATCATCATCCAAAAGCAGTAGTATAAATGTTTTTGGAACTTCTGTTCCTATTTGCAATAGGGGTAAGATTGGGGAGGAAAAGGAACTGTAGTATCTACTGTACAGAACTGCCTTAGATCCCTGAGCTACAGATGGGAGTGGACAATAATTGTCTGGGTCACATGTGGGTAAAGGTAGGAACAGTGTCATGATCCTGGGGTGTGGGGCAAGAGGAGTGAGGCCTTTCCTGATTGTAATCATTTGAAGGTCAATATCAATCACTAGAAATTTTCATATTTCAGAATTGTCAGTCTCTTTACAAATCTTGTTACAATGAGAAACCTACTTTTCTCCACACTTTAGGAAAGGGTCAAATCACATTCCCCCTTAGCAAAGAGCTTATGGAGGGTGGTATCTATAGATTTCAAATCTAATTTTCCTGAATACTCAAACTTAACTGAACAGCCAGTCTACAGTTCGCCTACTGACCAGAAGATTGGAAAAATTCCCTCCCCTTAGAGAATGAGTCACATTAGAATTTTTACTATAAAGAATGGAGCTCGGGGGTTCTTAAGTGCTATTTTTTGAGTAACATAGGACCTGAATCCAAATCCTAACAGTGCCATTCACAACTTGTTTTTGCTTTGAGCCAATTGCTTCATTTTTCAGAGCTGCTATTTCCTCCTCTGAAACAGAACTAGGAACATCCATTTTATTCCGTTATATAAGATAACCTATGTAGTATTTCATATAGTCCTGGGTCCATAGTAAATGCTGAATAAAGAATAGCTATAACCAAAATGAACAAATAGTATATGATGTAACGTAACCACACAGGCTCTAAAGATGAGAGAGACATCCAACTCCCTTATTGTAAAATGAGAACATCAAGACTCAGAACAGATAAAATGATATATTCAAGGTTAAATAGTTATAGAGATTTTACTACAATATATTCCAGTTTTCCTGATGCCCACGTTGGTGCTCTTTCACCTCTACTATACTGTTGTGTTTTTTGTCTCTTTTCAAAGTAATAAAGGTTATTCAACTGTACAACCACAACTTGACAGTAATACAACTATGGATTAAAAACAGAGTTTTGAATGAAATAATATGAATACCAGGACACATATAGAACATTCAATACTTGTTTCATTTCTTATCTTAATGTTGCAACTGTAGCAGAATCTTTCCCATATTCACTGAATGAACCCCAAAGATCATTTTGGGGGAAGTGTGCAGGATAAATGCCTCAGATGATAAATCTTGTCAGTTACTGCTTTTCCCCTAGGGGTTAATACTTTCCTTTATGTGCCATACTTCTTTCTTAGAACTCAAAGTATATAGATAAAAGGGTTTGAAAGGTTTTTGCAAAATGAGGGCACAGACCTGTAAGTAACCCATCTCTATCAAATGTCTTTTAGCAAAATAAAACGAGCCATTTTCATATAATTCTCCATCCCAGTCTTGTCGACGAGGTCGTTTAGCTGGATTCAAATTCAGAGGCTCAGTCATTTCACGAACTAAAAGCAAAAAGCTACAGTAAGTCCCAGGTGCTTTGAACACTGAAAATGTTCATTCAGTAATTTTTTTAAAAAGCAAATAAAAATGAACTCAGAAGGTAGAATATTTCTGTATCTAAATAAACAATTTAAAAGATTTTTTAAAGAAACAAAACCTCTAATAATTCTGATGATTTATCTTTGCTTTTCAATAACAATAATAAGAGAAAAATAAGGTATCTTACAGAGAAATTCTGAGCAATTAAAGTTTTAAACTATTTATACAAATATAATGCTTTGGGAGGACATAAAGGCAACCTTAAAATAGTTTCAAAAGAACTGAATTTGTTATAAAGTACCCATAGTTCCGTATTTGAGCCCTTTAAATCTACTGCTCACTATGAGCTTCTATAGAAATACAATGTATGTGTTATTTATCTAATGTGGTTGAGAAATTACTCTCATGGAATTATTACAGAAAAATGAATACTTCCCCACTAAATTATTGAAACTTTAATATTGATAGAACTGCTTATATAATGTATGATACATTCTTACTAGTAGTTAAAAAAATACTAATATAAAATATACATAACAATAAATAAATAATGTTTACTTATTATTGTTGGTAATAATGAAGGCTGAGCAATACCAACATTAATGATTATAACGTGATATAATAAATGAAGCCTTCAGTATTGGTATATAGGAATTCCCTTGGCTTTCCACTAAATTTTTGCCAAATTTGTGTTTGTGGATGTGTATGGATACTTTTTGAACTTTTTGAACTTTAATCACATATCATATAAAGCTCAATATTCAGTTTAACACTGGGCTTCCTTGATTTGTTCAAAAATGTGTTTTACAAGCTTTAATCCTTCCTATATCTTATTTCTGATATTTAGTGAATAAGTTCAAAATATTATATATATAAAACTTAACGTAGAACTTGCTACAGAGAAGACACTCAATAAATGCTTATTGAATGAAATCAATAAATTTAGTCATTGATATACTGCATTGATTTTGACAGCATTCATATTTAGAGGCTGAAAAATCATCATTTTCTGTCTATAACTTTATCTTCTTATCTTAATTGCTCTTTTGTGGACCTTCTCCATTTTCACTGCATCTTCCCCTCTCCTTTAAGTCAAACATAGGTTAAGACCAGCTTTCCTACATTCAACACATGTCAGGGCATTGAAGAGTAATCACACTGCCTTTCTTCAAGTATGTTACTTTTACCTATTTGTTGGTGATTCTATTCTTTATTACAGATTTTGCTACTTCATCTGGCTAGAAATCAGGCTCTAGCTAAACGTTATGGAACTCTTTTTGCACAAGAAGTTACAAATTTTGGGAAGCAATTCCACAAATTCATTCTTGAGGTTCTCCAAAACTTTTTGGTGGAAGATTTCTATTCCCACAATTCTGTGATTTATACGGAGTTTATCAAACAAGTCTAGAACAACATAAAAGTATTTGCTCTAGAAAAATGACATGTCTTCCTCAAAATACAAATAGAGGGTTAAAATAATCCTTTGTAAAAAGTAATTTGGTAGAGAATTAATTTGGTCTCATTGTTTTGCCTCAATAATCACAAGATTTAGAACACATTATAAATGTTATTACCTACTAGAGTTAAGAATCCCATGTTCTATTTTACTGCTCCCTTTTTACTCTCCCCACTCCTAAAGAATATTTACATATGAAAAATTAATTCTCCATAAAATGAGCTAAAATAAAGATTGATACAACAGATTACCTCCTTTCTGAATTTCACCCCATCGAAACTGATGGCGTCTCACAACAGAGAAAACAGAATCATATCCTTCTTCTCGAATCATTTCTGCAACTTTTTGAAGATCAGTAGGATGTAAACACGGAGAAGTAGCTTGAATATTTCCTACAATGTCAACCTCTTAAAAAGACAAAACAAATGAAAAGAACATCAAAATAAAGTTCTTTGCAAGCAAGTAATACTAAGATCTAAATTCAAATGTTAAAACAAGTCTTGTGAAATGATAGGCAAGTTGGAAATTATGTAAAATTTTGAATAAACTATTAGTCAAACTCATACCATTGTGATAATTAAGAAATTCTATGATGGCATCTAGTGAGGTAGAACTGTCTTTTGAAGCTTCAGAACTTCTTCGATGAACTTGTGCACCAAATTGTTTGGCCACATTCTCAATTTCATCATGGTCTGTTGAAACCCAAACACTGTACAGATATTAAAAAATAAAAAGCCAAATCACTAAAAAAAAAATCATTAAAGATAAAAAGGAGCTCTGCAACCCCAAAAATACAGCTTACATAATGTTAGAATAGTTTTTGTACCAGCAAAATAATGTTACAGATAGAAATTAATATAAATTTAAAGAAAAATAAAGTATTTTCTATGTAAACCACATTTTAAAATGTCTGAATCAAAAATGTGGTCCTAGATGTAATATTTATATTTACATATATAAATATTTATATTATATATAACATTATTTATATACATATTATTTACATAGCCCTAGATATAGTTTTATAAAGTTAGAAAAAAATGATAATTGGTATTTTTGAAGCTACTGGTATATTAAAGACACTAGTAACACAAGAAGTTCAAATCTAAAGAAAATAAAGAAGATACTGCTTCTCATTCCCCATCAAAATCCAAAATATTGTGTATTTAATATACTTGCTAAGAAAAAAATGGATTTGGCTTAGCCAAAGCACAACACTCAAAGAGTTTCAAGCTTAGTAGAGACTAAATGCCCAAAACAATCAGACAAGCCAACTCTTTTTTTTTTTTGGCCAACTAACAATGGGTATATAAGTATCTGAACATAGAATCAAGTGGGTAAAGCCACCGATAACAATTAAAGATGTGGAGAACGTGACTTGATTGGCTCAGGAGAGCTTAGTTGAACAGCTCTATTAACCACAGCTTACAGAGTTGACCATTTGGACTTTATAAGATGACGACTAAGAGTAAAATATAAAACATTTGGGGGCGTGTACTAGGCTGTACTGAATTGTTTCCTTGACCTTTACAAATCCCCACTGCTAGAAACAGAAGATGTGAGTTATTACTCTAGCCACAATGTTTTTATAGTGACATTACACAAAGAAATCTGAATGACTTCTTTGGTATATGCATATACAGTTGACCCTTGAACAACATTGGTTTGAACTGTGTGAATGTTTTTCAGTAAATGTACTGGAAAAATTTTAGAAGGTCTGCTAAAATTTGAAAAAAATCGCAAACTGTGTAGCCTAGTAATATTGGAAAAAATAAGAAAAAGTTAGGTGGGACTTCCCTGGCGGTCCAGTGGTTACGACTCCGTGCTTCCAATACAGGGGGTGTGGTTTCAATCCCTGGTTGGGGAACTAAGATCGCACATGCTGCGAGGCATGGCCAAAAAATAAACAACAACGATGTAATTAAACCAGCCAAGATGACTAAGTATAATACCACAAAAACGCAAAAAAAAAAAAAAAAAGTATGCCATGAACGCATAAAACATATGTAGATAACAGTCTATCCTTACATAGATATGAGTGATATTTAATATAAAGTTAATAATGTTTTACTTTTCTGTTTTTTAACTCTGCCCATCATCATAAGTGGTTTTTTTAAAAAATGAAACAATGTTTCTGACACTGTATTATGAATATGACTGTAATACTGTATGCCATAAAAATTTTATAATGATTCATTCATTAGTGTATAGGCTAGGCTACCGTGAAGCAATCATACTGATTACAACAGGCTACCATAAAGCAATCACACTGTTGCTTCTTTGTTATCAATGCCCGAATCATTATACCTGTAAATAAATATGAATTTCTTTTCCACATTATCTTTTTATTTTTGATGTTCAGTGTTAGTAATATGTGTAACATCTACAGTTTTGTATCATATGACAATATTGATACTGACAGGTGATTCATCTTGTAAACAAAGTAAACTTATGATATAGTGCAGTACTGTAAATGTATTTTGTCTTCCTTATGATTTTCTTTTCTCTAGCTTACTTTATTGTAATATACTATACAATACATATATATTATAAAATGTGTTAATAATAAAAAATAAATAAAACATAAAACTAAATAAAACATAATGTGTTTCAGATATAGAAAACTCATGGTTACTCATGGGGAGAGGGAAAGGGGGAGGGCCAATATAGGGGTAGGGGAAAAAAAAGGGTTATTATGGGATTACATAAAATCATGTGTGAAACTTTTGAAAATTGTAAAGCACTAAGGAATTTAAAGAATCTTTCAATTAAAAAATCAATTAAATTTTAAAAACATAATGTGTTTATGTTACTGGTAAGGCTTTAGTGAACAGTAGGCTATTAGTAGTTAAGTTTTGGTGGATCAAAAGCTAATCTGGGATTTTTGACTGCCCGGGGTGGGGAGTTAACACCCCTGACCCCACATTGTTCAAGGGTCAACTCTATTTCTTTTACCCCTTTCATTCAGTATCTACTGAATGAATGAGAACCTGCATGTTTCAAACGTCTGTGCTCAATTGTCAAGAGTGAAAAGAGAGAAACTAAAGAAAAATTTCTAACATCTCTGGCTTTCATTTATGAACTTAATTTCATTTATTGCCTTTACTATTGGCAGATAATTTAATAGAGATAAAGTCAATAAACCCCCATAGTGCCTCCAATTTGTTTTTCAGAGGAAACCTAGTAAACAAGATGAGCCATTGGCTAGGAGTCAAGTGTGTCATACCTACTCATGTCATTCTGCGCAAGGCACAACATAGGAGCCCTCATTTTCCTCCATCTCAAAATCTGAAATAATTTTGGGATAAGTTTTTCACTGGAAAGTGTCACAAAGTTATATAACAAAGTGAAGTACCAACAAAAATGTAGTGAATTTTTTAAAGAGAGGATAAAAGGAGGGTGGTGATGGTAACAGTAAAAAAGTAAACAGTAAAAGGAAGAGATGAGTCTTTTGACATCTGGTTTCCATCACTAATTGAAATAAATTACTGAAGCCATTTACTTTATTATCCTGATCTTTACTGTAATAAACATTCAACACCTCAGGATTCAGTGATCTTTTGGAAATGCTAACAGTAAATAAGAAATAACAGAGGTTGGGAAGAGGTTTGCCTGTGTTTCATCTTTCCTCCCTTTTATTATTCACTTATTCATTCATTCATGAAATGATTCCTGACTGCCTATTCTGTTTCAGGCCCTACTCTGGACACTGGGATATATAATCCATTTTCTTGAGAAACTCTCAGCGGATTGGTAGAGACAGCGAGAGGTAAGGAAGCAATAACTAACCTTTCTACAATGCTTTACTTTTTACAAGGTATTTTTATAGTGCCTGCTACATAACAGGTGCTCAATTTGTTGAATGAATGAAACAGTAGATGGTTAAGAGCATGGACTCTGAAGGAAGGGCTTCAAATCCTGGCTCTACCACAAGCTAGCTTTATGACTCTAGGTCAAATCTCCCTAAGCCTCAATTTTCAGTAAAACGGAGGTAATAATAGTAGTAATTACCTAATATGATTGTTATGAGAATTCAACATAAACCACAATACAGAATAAACGTTTATTAAGTGTTAGCTATTGAAAATAATAAAATAGGAATGGCAGTAAAGGAACAGCTACACAGTCTCATCCTCACACTGACTCTGTTGGAAGGAAAACTGAAGTTTTGCTTTCAGACCTTCAAAGGTCCAAATGTCTAATTTGTATGTATTATGTAAGGCAATGGCATTATGAATATGAAAACAGCATCTTATAGGTACACTTAAAATACAATGATCATCATTTATTAGAAGGACTAAGTCAGTCAATCATTCTCCCTTGGTTTAGGGGCATCAGATGAGGCAGGGCAAAAGAGAAAGAATGAGCAAATGAACAAACAGGGCTAATAAAATTTAAAATCAAGTATAAAGTAAATGTCAAAGTTCAACGCCAATGGCTTTAAATTTAAAATCAAGTATAAAGTAAATGTCAAAGTTCAACGTCAATGGCTTTAAATTTAAAATCAAGTATAAAGTAAATGTCAAAGTTCAATGTCAATGGCTTTAAATTTAAAATCAAGTATAAAGTAAATGTCAGAGTTCAACGTCAATGGCTTTAGCCTCAGATGAAGTCATACTACATCTAACAGGATGAACAGGAGTATCAACCATGATCCCTACGACAGAAACTTCAAATCATAAGCTGCCATTTCAAGGACAACATAGCATGGCCTTTCATTAATCATAAATCCACACCCTAGAAATGAAACCAAAACTTATGTTTATCTTTCACGTTAGGCAACATTTTAAAAAATCAATTTACTCTGAGATTCACTTACACAACACTTAACCACTGTTGAAACCAAGCTCTTAAAAACTCAGCTCAAACAATAGCTTTTTACTAAATGAAAATATTATCTCAGCATTTTTCTTGACTGTTAACTCTCCAAGTTAGTGTGCAAAGTTAGCAACCTTGAAAGTATTGTTAGCTTTGATTCTAAGCCGGCCAGAAACTCAATTAAGTCAAAATGATTTTGAACAAAATAATCTCCAGGCCCGAAAAACACAAATCAGGCAAGCTACAGTTTTCCCCAGTTCCTTCATAGGGTACATATGTGTTGAAGGAGGCAGAAGGGGAGAAGCAGGAAGGCTGCTCCAAACTGACTGCAGCTTCAGAATAAGTCAATTAAATTCAAATCTACCCCTCCTGGGTGGTAGATTAGAACTCAAAGGGCAGAGAGGGATGTATAACTGCAAGCTTTCTAAATTAACTGTTTTAAGAGGGCATCCAGGGGCTATCTGCCAGAAGAACATAGGTAAATTCTCCCGGCAGCACTGAGCACGCATTTTCGGGGGCTGGGATCATCCTAAGAACAAGGCCTTAAGCTGCTAGAAACCATGACAGAGTTTGGTTGAACACAGACGTTTGGATGGAGTTGTTTGTTATGTGTGGAAAGTTCTGCCGTTCTCAGCAAAACTACCCCCATACCATAAGGGGAGAGCCTATCTAGAGGAATCAAGAAATAGAGGATTATGGTGACCAAGTGCACTATCCCCTTACTTTCTTTTTCTTAAAAATATGTATTATCACCTGGTACAGTATACACTGTTTATATATTAACTGTCTTCTCCCTATTATAATGCAAGCTCCACCAGCCTAGGGATGGACCCTTCTGCTATGACCCTTGGTTAAGGACACATAACAGTGCCTGTCACATAGTAGGTAGTCAATAAATGTTTGCTGAATGAATCATTTTTGCCCTTGAATCTGTATCTCAAACAAGCCCTACCTTTTTTTGTTTAGCCAGTTTGAAAGGGGTTTCTTGACATATGCAACTGGAGTTGTAAATGCATTCTGTTCTCAATCTATTATGAATGTGATATTCCTCTCTAGTTTATGTCACAAAAATAGGATTTTACTACATCACTACTAACTGGATACACCTTCTCTCGGTCCTTTTTTTTTTTTTTTTTCCCCAGTGTGTACCCTTTGTAAGGAGGTAAAAATGTCCAGAAGTCTGTGAGCTTAACACGGAAAGAACCATGTCACACACATCTTGCTGTTCCCTTGGATGTGTATGGCAGAAATTAGGGTTCAGTGTTTACTGAACTGAACCAAATCCCCCAGTCTTTCTTTATCACTCCTTTGCACACTTCCTGTTACATTACTGTTATATTCTGTGTGCCAACTCTTATTTACCTTGCACCACCCAGGACTTCCTTTGGATAAAAACATTAAGAAAATTAGTAAATTTATACTTTTTTGGTACCTCCTTTGTAAACAAGAACAGTTAAGTGAAAATCATTTATCCATATATTAATGTAGGTAATTAATATGCTCCAAAAACAGCCATCTCTTTAAAAACCAAAACCCAAACATCAAAAAGGTGAAAATAATTTACTTTCCACGGTAACAAATTCAAGCATAATTAGGTTGAAATTACCATGTGTAAGTTCATTCTTGGCACAGAATTCTATCTCCCTTCTTTTATGAATGACATAAGCTTGTAACTCCTGGCCAATACGGCATACGGCCATGTCTCTAAAAGATGCACAATTAAAACTGTCCTTAGGACAAACGAGGTTCCAAAGGTATGATCAAACCATTTATAAGCATTTCATCAAACAGTCCAGCGGTGCGGTTTTCCACTCTCGCACCTACATACAAATGTGGGGAGCTGTCTAGATTGTGCTGACTCACAGGCAGATAGCTTAGAGTATTTTCCAAAGGTCAGGAAAGGATCTCCAAGCTGAGCTTGAAATGAGAAAAGCCTTGACAGCCCACTCCATTCATGAACCCGATGCCTCCTTAATCGAACAGCACCAGGTGGGTATCAGACGCCGGGCAACAGGGGAAAGCCAACGGCCACTGCCTAAAGGAGTTCACAGATTATCGCAGACGTTTCACAAGGGTGGACTCCTTTCCTTTACCCTGCGAGGTCAACCCGGGCAGCGCAGACAGTAGAGAAGAGGAAATCTCCCCCTTTACGGATGTTATTCTCAAGGGCGGAGACAGGAACGGTCCCAAGTTCATGGCTATTAGCAGCTACGGAACAAGGAAGAAGCTGGAGCCCCTCCTCCCCCGGCTGCCAGCCGGGGCCCAGACACCCCGGATCTTGCACACCCCTTCCGGGGGCGATTGCCCCCCGGAGCCCCTGCCCCTCCGGCGGCCCGGCTCCCCCTCACGACCCCCGCCCAGGCCGCACCGCCCACTCTCGCACATGCGCACCTCTGGAAGACCCCCGAGTCCAGGGCCGCACGCAGGACCCAGCCAATGAGCGGGACCCCCGCCAGGTGCTTAATGTTCTTCAGGGGGATGCCCTTGCTGCCGCCGCGGGCCAGGATTAGGGCCGCCAGGTGCGGGGGCTTCTCCACACCTCGGCCCTGGCCCCCGCGGGAGTTGCGCTGCAGCTTTGGCGGCCGACCCCGGGAGGGCCGGCCCCGCGGGTTGGAGACGGAGGTGGCGGCCCCCTTCTCCACCGAGTCCATCTTCCTCCCACGCCTTCTCCCCAGCTTCTCCACATCCGGGAGCTCTTCTCTCGCCACCTCAGCTCGGCGCCGCCCGACCTCCCCGCCCGACCGCTAGCGGGGGTGGCTGTTCCCGGCCCCGCCCACCTCCACGTCCCCGCGCCCTCGCGGGGCACGCCGGGAATTGTAGTCCGCGGGTCGCTCGCAGGGTCCCGGAGGGCCGGTAGGCTCTGCCCGGACGACCCCCAAGTCCAAGCCCGGCACGGAAAGGCCAGAAATGCCTGGAAGGAAGTGTAGCTTCTAGGGGGCTCGATATTGTATGGAGATTAATAAAATAGGCAACACAAGTTACCGATCTTCTGCTGAAGAACTTCTCCATTTAGGAATTGTGGTGGGTTTTCCACGGCACACCCTGGTGCACCCGAACACTAATCAATTTTATATTTTAAAATGTATATTTTAAACGTCCGTCTTTCTGCTATGTTTCTGACTCATTGTTTCCAAGAGATGACCTCATTCGAATGTCCTCCAAGCACCTTAAATTCAAAATTTAAAAACAACCCTCCCAGAGCAACCCTGTATTTTTGGTTACCATGTGAGGAGAAGCTCAAACTGCTTCTACCTCTGCATTTTCTTTTTCTTTCTTTCTTTTTTTTTTTTTAAATTGAGGTGTAACTGACATATAACATGTTAGTTTCAGGTGTACAATGTAATGATTCAATATTTGTATGTATTGGGAAATGATCACCACAATAGGTTTAGTTAACCTTTCAACATATCTGTCTGCCTTTTCTATCAAATATCACCATCCGTCTGGTGGAAAAACTTGGAAGTCAACCTTGTCTATTCCCTTCTAAGTGTAGTAGACACCTGTTAGTTTTCTTGTTTTGGGACTTCTGAAAACCTTTTCCTTTCAGCAATTGTCACCTCTCTTACCTGGTTTGCGTTTCACGCAAATCCTCAGCAGTGTAGCAGTGGGTGTGTGACCCAAGCTGATCAATCTAAGTACCTCAGCTTCCTGAACGCAGTTGTGGTCTAGGAGCAGGCATATGACCAAGCAGAGCCTCTTGGCGTCCTTTCCAGAGACTCTGGGAAAGAAAGGATCTTTTTCTTGCTGAATATTTGGGTGCTAAGGACCCTGTAAACCTGAATCCTGAGGGCAGGATGAGGGAAGGGGGATGGTGGGAGTTTCTGTTCTGTTCTGTGGGAGGCTGATGTTCACACAGAAGAAAACAGGGCCAAGACATGCAGGGAGAAGAGAGAAAGAGCCCCGATGGCATCATTGAAACCTCTTAATCCAGCCAAGAGGTTCAAAGGTGAGCGCGTGCGCACACACACACGCACATACATGCATACATATATCTCTGTTTTGGGGTGGTTTTTTAGGAAGGAATCTCCTACCTAGCATGCATTTTGTTTTTTACCACTTTTGCAAGCCTGTATCTGGAAGTAGAGAGTCTCCTTGTCTGTCCTGGGTAAAGGCTAGTACATCCAGAACGAATGAAAGGTAGTAGTACTGCCTCTTCTTCTCAAGACGTGACAGAAAGCCATTGTGCTTCTCAGGTCTTGGCTCTTTCTGAAGGAGACAGAGTAAGCCTTTCGTGTTTTGGGTCCTGGACAGGCACTGGAAACTTCACGTCTCATCTGTTTGCCTGTGAAGCAGCTCAGCCCTTACTGGGACTGGTTCTGGGAGAAGGTGCTGAATGTGGGGTAGTGTGGCTGTAAACAGACATCAGTGCTGTGCCTGAGGAAGGTGGGCAGACCCCAAGAACCATCCCAGCACTCCAGGCCAAGTGACCACTTTGCCCCCAATGTACTGGCTCATTGACTGGGACCTTCACAGTTATTTTGCTTGAGAGAGAGCAACACTGATTTTTTGGTAACCATGTAAGGAGGACATCTACTGCTTCTTACACACCAAAACCTCTTTTCTCCTTTCCACACCAATAACAATCTTAGTTCCCACTAATAAGATAGTTACCATTCGCCACAGTAATTCCCTAGGGGCCCACAAACCCTAGTGGGCCACTGACATCTGAATAGTTTAACTTCTCTGGCACTGGTGTCCTCCAAGCTGGGGACACAGCAAGTGGCACCACTGTTGCTTATCAAAGGAGATTATAGCAATTTGCGTAAAAGCTGTGAGACTATGGACTCCTCCAGGAGAGGAACTGTTCCTTCTTTGTAATCACATCCAGAACAATATGTGGGTCACAGTATCTGCTTAGTAAACGGCAGTGAACTACGTCTGATGTTACTTTTCCAGTCTCTGCCCACACATACTTTTTTCTTTTTTTTTTCACTCTCCAACATTACCATAAACCCATTTATTTAAAAGAAACTGTACGTCCATATCCTGGCTGAATTGGGCATTCATATTATGTGTTAAATGCCCAGGAATAGCAAAAAATTAAACCAACTCCATACAAAGCAACTATAAGAACACAAAAACAAAACAAACAAACCAAGAATCATACTTTTAGCTGATGAAAACTCTCTCCCCCAAACGAACCACAAAGTGGTATACTGCCACGCCTACTTTTTTATATGGTTGCAGTCTTACAATAATAAAGCATCTTGTATTCTTTGTATTTTTACAGTACAGTTTTGGTTAGACTTGACAACTGGCTGGTCCCAGTCCTGAGAAAAAAAGAGAGAGAGGCAGGGGAAAGGTTAGAAAAAGTGGAAGGTGATTCATCTAATTCAATATATGACACATGGAAGTTTGATAATTTTTTTTCAATGAAATTAGAATATACTCATTTAATATATTTTTCTTCTGTGTGGTCAATGGGCATAAAGTTTCCGGTAAAGAAGATGGATAAGCTCTAGAGATTTGCTGTACAACATTGTACCTATCGTCAACAATAATGTATTGCACACTTAAAATTTAAGATGGCAGATCTCATGTTACATGTCCATATAACAGTAAATAAAATTTTGAAAAAAAGAGAGAGACAATAACTGTGCCAGGAAGAGGAAATGTTAGCTTGTCTTTGGGTTACTCTGAAGGAGTTAAAAATACACTGCTCTCAAAACAAATATTCGGACTCATCCTTCCTTTAAAGATGCGTGTGAAGTATTGCTGCCAAAGAATAATTCATTTGTATTCATAGAGAATAAATCTTTGTATGACATCTTATTTTATGATTCTGTATATGAACACACTCAATACACAGAGGAGTCCTTTCATTCATTGATTTGCTTGCATTTATTGCATTCCACAAGCCAGGCCTTGTGTGACACTTCAGGAAAGCCAAAGCAAAATGGCCTAGACCCAGAGCTTAGCATTCTGATGGGGAGACCCGCAAACCTCAGTAGAGTGTCGTTTGTGCTTTGATAGAAATGTGTGTTCTGGGGTGGGCAAGAATGGGGGAGAAGTATTTAGGTTAGAGTGAGATTTTTGTTGGAGAAATATTTAGGTTAGAGTGAGATTTTTGTTTGCAAGATGACTCTTGCAATACTGTTCAAGTACAAGAATCTTCTCTGCTGAGGGAACAACCTTGGGGAAGGCACAGAAGGATGAAATAGCTTTCCAAAGAGAAACTGGGAAACTTGAAGTCGGTCACTGTAATTGGAGCATATGATACTTGTGGGTTCGTGGCAAAAGATGAGAATAGAGGGGAACATGTGGGCCAGATTACAGCACATAAAGGTATTAGGAGCCAAGCCTTGTCAAGGAAGTTATAAAGAGCAGGGATAGGACACAATTCACTTCATTCTTTCAGCAAATCATTATCGCATGACTACTGTGTGTTAGGTACTTTTCTGGCACCTGGAAATACATTGAAGGTGCTAGAAAGTGCTCAATTTCTAGATGTATCTTAGAAGTATAGCTAATAGGATTTGCTGACAAGCCAGATGAGGGGTGTGAGAGAAAGAGGGAGATAGAGTGGTGGCAGAATCTTTGGCCTGACCATTATAATTTTTTAATGATGGTGACTCTCACCAACAAGAGGGTAGGATTGAAGCTATACCAACATCTGAATCTAAGGATCAGTCAGTCTCTGGTGATGCAAGAATTCCAGCTCTGGAGAAAACCCCCTTTCCTTGAGTATTTCTGGGAATTCTCAAGGGTGTCTTACATGTGCCCATGAAAATGAAAGTCCTGGCTGCAACTTACAGTGGCTGCAGTTGCTAGAGCACCACAGACCTATTTCTCTCTCTGGAGCTAAGCTAAGATTTTCTTATTGGTTTTTTAACACATAGATTTTTACTGAGTTGTAAGTACTACATATATTTTTTACTGATTTGTAACTACTATATATATATGTATACACATATTTACTGAGTTGTACTATATATATGTATATACATATGTATATGTGTATGTATATATATACATATATACACACACACACAATTCTGTATTCTTTTTTTGTTGTTTGTATCATTATAAAGTCTTTAAACTTACTGGTAAAAGTTGTTTAAAATTACTTTCAATGGGTAGACCATACTTTATTCAGCAATTCCTTATTACTGAACATTTTTACGTAAGGTAATAATCCCTAATAAGTTTGTGTATAAATTTGTAATGATGAAGGCGATGGTTCCTGAAACAGATTTCTATAAATGAAATTACCCTAATAAAATTTAGTGATTATCTTCCTTTGAATCCAAATTAAGATTCAGTGCTATCTGGCTATGTTGGCAACGGTTACTAGTCACGTATAAGTTATCTCTTGCCACATAATAAATTACCCTAAAACTTAGCAGCTTAAACCAACAGACATTTCCATCTCACAGTTTCTGAGGGGCAGAGAGGCATTTAGAGGAGCGATTCTGGCTCAGGGTTTCTCATGTGGTTTCAGTCAAGCTCTCAAGTGGGGGCCACGATCACCTCAGGGCCTGACCGAGCTAGAGAATCCACTTCTAAGGTGGCTCATCCACCTGGCTGTTGGCAGGTCTCAGTTCCTTGCTGGCTGTTTGTGTGTCCAGAAGCTTCTCTCAGCTCCTTGCCCCGTGAGCCTTTCCACGAGGCAGCTCACAGTATAGCAAGCATCCCCCAAGCAAGTGATTCAAGAGAGAATGGAAGAGCAACCAAGATGGGAGCCACAGTATCTTTTAAAGACCCAGTCTTCCAAAAATTGTTTTTAATTTAAAATTTTTTAAAAATGAAAAATAAGTTAGAAAACCCCCAAATCCCCAAAACACACAAAATACAAAGACCCAGTCTCCAAAGTCACACACTGTCACTTTTGTTTCATTCTATTTGTTTCAAGTGAGTCACTAAGTCCAGCCCACTCTCAAGGGAAGGGAAACTGGCTTTCCTTTTGAAGGGGAGAGTGTCAAAGAATTTATGGACATATTTTAAAAATCACCATAACCTAGGAGTTGGGCCTCTTTCCTCCCTTCCCTTCCTTTCTTTTTTTATCAGCTTTAGAAGGAAGGAGGAGGTCTATCCTGACCCCATATTCCTGGGAAGTATCCCCAGGAGACTAGATTAATAATCCCAAATGGGCATTAGATAGGTAGAATTTTTTTTTTTTTTTTTTTTTTTGCAGCCCATGACAGAGCCCACATGGCTGCCAAATCATAGGTATTCCCAGAAGGTGTGATGACAGCACCTGTGCGGGAGAAATTTCAAATGTGGCCATACCCTATTACTGGGGCAGAACCCAAGATGCACATCCCTCAAGCAGAAATAATAAATGGAGTGAAAGATTCCTGATTAAGAGGACTTCCACTGCCACAAAGTTGCTAATGGTTTGGTGTTTGTGACCTTATATTTATTAAGATTTGAATTGGCATTTAATATACCTGAGATGAACAGATGAATTTTTCAATCTATATCAAGATAAATGAGTTTTTTAAAACGGATATATTAATAATAGGGAAATTATTCCAAAAAGCAGATTGGAAAGAATCTGTAGAAAATAAACTTGAAAACTTGCATGGAACAAGTGAAGGAAGGGTTAACCTGCAGAGAAATGGTACTGTGTAAGCTCAGATAATTTGGAAGACTTGAAGGACTCCGTGGATCCTTATTTAGAAGGAGAAGGAAAGGGACGTGCCTTAGAACCACTGAGCTCAGAGCCAGTCCGGCCTCCAGCTATTTCAGACTTTGAACTCCATGGGAGGTTTTGATAAGAGCCAGGCCTGAAGGTGGGGGAGTTGCTCGTGGTATTAAAAACATCTGATAAGGACTGTCTGCAATTAGAGAACTTCTGGACGAAATATCAGTTCTTTACGGACAAACACAACCATTGTTCTGTGACAGGTTTGGGAGACTGAAAGGTGGAGGGAAGCAGGTAAACTGTAACTGCCAGGGGAGCCAGCCTCTGTTACTGAGGATGCCAAGGAAGAGTCAGGAAGACACCAAGACTTTGTGTTCCATAAAACTGTGGAAGCAACCCCTCAAAGGCAAGATGTAAGGTCAACAAAATCAGAGAAGATTCTGCCTAGCCCTCAAAGGAGAATGTTTCTGGAACAACACTCTGCAACGTGGTGAATGAAAAATGCCCACCACTATGTTGATGTTAATGGAGAATGATCACTTTCTAGAAGGATGTATTCATAATGGTAGCTAAACTTTCCTGAGAACTTGGTGCTGTGCAGACTGCTGAGTCTTCACGCGTATTATCTCATTTCATTTTCATGACAACCCTAACCCTTAACACCATCCCCAATGGTAGATAAGAAGACGGAGCCCCACCTGGCTCTTTAAGGAACTTTAACTCCTGTTCAAAATCCCACAGCTGGCAAGTGACCAAGGTGAGATTCAAACGCAAAGTCTCGAACTCTAGAATCTGGGTTCTGAACCCTTAGGCTATGAGAACCCGTCTTGAATGATTTAGTAGTTATATTTTGATTTGATGAGGAGAGGAAAGAACAGAGAGAACACCCAGATTCAGAATAGATAGGATCTGGTAACATATGTTTCTATAGTGTGCTCAGTCCTCTGGTACAAATGGAGTTCTTGGCCAAGATGGTGGAAGAGCTATGGAAACGGTGAGACCTTAGGAGCGAGCAGTGCTGATATCATCAGGTGCCCTCATAAACTACTTCCCCAAAAGGGGGCAAATAGAGAATTCCACTGTTCACTTGTATAGAGGCCTTAAGGCTGTTAAAGGGTAGGAAGGAGGCATCCCAAAAAAGAGCCACCTAGCAAGTAGGGACACAAGGGTGTCACCTTGATCAGAGGATAAGAAGGGTGGATCATCTGATCAGATCTTTGTCCCCAGATATTGTCTTGAGCAGAAGACAGTTCCTAGACCCAGGTCACACAGTGCCAAATAAACAGGGCCCAGCGTGAAGCTCCAGCCCCATTCTTGAAGGAGTCTGTGGTGGGGAAAAGGAGGCTGTGGATAGAGGTGAGTAATCTACAGAGGATGTCACAAAGTTGCCCCGTGTCCTGATCACATGCACTGCTCCTTTTAAGCATTTGGGAGTCTGTGACCCGGGCAGGAAGCCAGAAGTACCAGAGTACCCCAGTTAACATGCTGCCCATTTATCCAACTGCCACAATGTTATGCAAAGAAGATCTTTGCATGGGGTTGAAAGAGGACAAAGTTTGTCTCCTACGCATGCCTTGTACTCAACTGTCTATGTGTTCAGATTTTCCTTTTATCACGTTTTAGTTGATTTACCTTGAAAAATAACTTAGCCTCTATGAGTCTGAATTTTCTCATCTGTCTCATAATGACCACACATTCAGGTTTAGCACAGTGAATAGCATACCATATAAGGGTCCAATAAATGGAGTTATTGAAATATTTATGTATTAGAGGAAGAAATGTTAGTTTATGAATGGGCACAATGTTTCATATTTTATCAGATAACTGAGCCTTTTATTTTTTAATGCCTTGAGAGGCTCTTTGGGTAGCAAAAGTAAAATTTGGGGTGGAAGAGTGGAGAGCATGGCCTGGATATGATGGATTTAGAGCATTCTAAAGATGTTGTCTGTGCTATGCTGTGCTGTAAACACATTCTGTGCCTTCCTGTCTTCAGCTGGAGTTGGCTTCCCGCACAGCCTCTGTCAAGGCTCAGGGTAAAGGTTAGGGGAGTGCAGTCCTTAAAGCACGAGAGAATGCCCAAGAGATGAGATGTAGAGTGGGATTGAGAATGCAGCAAAAGCAAGAAATCAGAAGAAGGGATGATCAGATACAAATGAAATTATTTACAAAACAGAAATGGACCCACAGACATAGACAACAAACTTACGGTTACCAAAGAGGAAAGGGCTGGGGGAGGGATAAATTAGCAAGTTGGGATTAGCATATACACACTACTATATATAAAATAGAAAACAAACAAGGGCCTACTGTATAGCACAGGGAACTATACTCAATATTTTGTAATAACCTATAAGAGAAGAGACTCTGAAAAGGAATATATATATATAATCTGAATCACTGTGCTGTACACCTGAAACTAACATAACATTGCAAATCAACTATACTTCAAAAAAAAAAAAAAAAAGAAGAAGAAGTAGAGATGAGAAGGAAAAATGGAAGACTCCCAGGAGCCTGCAGAGAAGCACAGAGGGATAATTGCTATCCAGCTATATGCAGTATGGGAGTATGAGCCAATTTCATTGAACTCTTGAAGTACAAGGAATTTGAAACTTGTAAACAAGCGATACTTCACTTGATCTCAGCCAAAAGGCCAAGAAGCAACAAGTGATAGTTGTGTTACAATTATTACTAGTTTGATTCCGAACTTAATCATCTAGGTGAATGGTTGGCAAAAATGGTGATGGGTCTTAAAGGGCTCAATTATCTTTTATGTTTTTTGAAGGAGGGTAAAGGTGGCTGCTCTGCAAAGATGTGCAAATCCTACTCCCCAGATCCTGTGAACATGCTACACGGTAAAAGGGGACTTGCAGGTGCAATTAAGTTAAGAATTTTGAAATGAGGAGATTATCTTGGATTATTCAGTTGGTGCCAATGCAACCAGGAGAGTCCTTACAAGAGGAAGACAGGCATGTCAGAGTCAGAGTGAGAAGTTGTAAGGATAGAAGCCGAAGTCAGAGAGGAGAAAAGATGCTTCATTGCCGTCTTTGAAGACCAAGGGTCTGTGAGCCAAGGAAAACAGACAGCCTCTTGAACCTGGAAAAGACAAGACAAGGGTTCTCCCCTAGAGCTTCCAGAAGGACTGAAGACCTCCAGATGCCTTGACTTTATCCCAGTGAAACTGATTTTGGACTCCTGGCCTCTAGAACTGTAAGATAATAAGTCAGTTGTTTTCAGGCACTAAATTTGAAGTCGTTTATTGCAGTACCCAAAGGAAACTAATACAGAGGAGGAGAGTTGACTATTTGGGCAAGAGTGGAAAAGTAGAGGACAGCGTAGTGGTCTGTCCTCTGCCAGGCCCTCTGGGTTGGAAGGAAGAGTTATAGATACAAAATGAAGGAGCTGTCCTCGTGGAGAGTTTGAGGGATGAGGGCGGAAGCAGCAATGCTTAGGGCTCTGGGTGAGACAGTATGACACAGCAGGGAAAGTGTGGCCTAGCACTGTTCTTAGGCGGAGAGGCTTCTAGTGGATTTGTTAGGGGCTATTCTGGGCAGAGAAGAGAGAAGCTTCAGAGTCCATGATGGGAGGCGGCGTAGGGGCTGGGTGAGACAGTGCCAGGAGAACCAGCAGTGTCACTGATGGGTTAGGACTTGTTTGGAGAAATATTAGATATCCCTGAAGACTCCTCAAAAGACTTGAGGGAACACTGATGGAAAGATGAGCTGTTACGTCAGCAGGGAAAGCCAGACAGTTTGAATTACTATCATTTCTGTTACTTCAGCTATACAGCCTGGAGAAACTTGGACAACAGCAGTTTTAGGAATCCTAATACATGTAGTCCAGTTGCTTTCCAGGATTTATCTATACTGCTCCCAGGGATGAAAGTAAGGCTTGTGCTTGAAGCGGTGAAATGCTTTCAGAGACCACAAAATTAAAGGTCGCTGACCACTAGATGGCCCCATTTCCATGGACTGGAGAATTTGTTCAGTGACCTCTGACCCCAAGGGCTTGAAACACATTAAAATGATTTGCCTGTTCAGTAACTTGGGTACTTTTTTTTTTTTTGGTTTACAGAGTTGTATTAATACAGAAGCTTCTTTCTTCACTCTCCTTTTTTACTTACAAATGTTCTGTCACCTGCACCAACGAACATGGCCTTCTTACCTATGAAGTCAAATACCTCTGTTACCCAGTAGACTTGAGATGTGGACAAGAAAAGGGGAATGGCACTGAAATTCGTTTTTTTTTTTTTAAGATTTAGTTTCTTTTTCCTTTTGATGGGAGGACAGACTATACAAGGACTTAACTCAGTTATTCACTTTATATGTTGTGGGCAGCACAACATTCATGAGCCATCCATCTCTGCACCCAGCAAACATTTGCTGAGGGCGTATTCTGAGCAGAATCAATTTCCTAAGCATCGCGGTGGGTTATATAACTTTAAAAAACCCACAGGGCTCCAACTGTAGAAAACCTTAACATTTTATGGAGGAGAACAGAGAGGTAAATTATTAAATATCACATATGGGGAATAAAGTATATAATATAAAGTATCTTCTATCTTCATGCATTCAGTCATCATGTTCATGCATTTATTTTCACACGTAATACCTTGCCACTTCCTTTCACCAGTATTTATAATATTATTATACTAGGAAAATGTGTTTGAGTTCTAACAGTTGAAGAAAAATGAAATCTTGAAACAGCCCTTTTAAACTCAGCATTCATATCTTCAAACATAAAGAGGAATGACAAGTATCTATAAGATCGATCTGAAATACATTGGAAAGTCCAGGAAATGGGGAAAACAGAGAATTTTACAGTATTCTCTTAAAGCCCAACAAAAAATATTTGGAAATAAAAGTTTCTGTAGCAAGATACTATTTTGAAAATACTGGAAATATTTGAAAATTACTGACATGTTTTAGTTGATTGTCCTTACCACGTTTGGGCAGAGGATGTTTTGTTTCCTAAATTCAGATGTTGATATTTGAGATGTCTTCAATTCATTATTTTCTATTATGGTTGGTCTGTGAGATGCCCCTCTCTCATTTTTTCCCCATTCACTCTCTCCCTCCTTCTCACAGACACTTATTCTAATATGTTTCATATGTGTCCGTGGCTATGTATGCAAGTGTAAATGTAGCTTTCCTTTGCATATGTATTTTATTTTATTTTCACACCTTTATTGGAGTATAATTGCTTTACAATGTTGTGTTAGTTTCTGCTATGCAACAAAGTGAATCAGCTATATGCATACGTATATCTCCATATCCCCTCCCTCTTGAGCCTCCCTCCCACACTCCCTATAACGTCCCTCTAGGTCGTCACAAAGCACAGAGCTGATCTCCCTGTGCTATGCAGCAGCTTCCCACTAGCTATCCATTTTACATTTGGTAGTGTATATATGTCCATGCTACTCTCTCACTTCATCCCAGCTTCCCCTTCCCGCTCCAGGCCCTCAAGTCGGTTCTCTACATCTCTGTCTTTCTTCCTGCCCTGCCACTAGGTTCATCAGTACCACTTTTTAAAATTCCATATATATGCATTAGCATATGGTGTTTGCTTTTCTCTTTCTGACTTTTTTCACTCTGTATGACAGATTTTAGGTCCATCCACCTCGGCACTTTTTATGGCTGAGTAATATTCCATTGTATATATGCGCCACATCTTCTTTATCCATTCATCTATTGATGGACATTTAGGTTGCTTCCATGTCCTGGCTGTTGTAAATAGGGCTGCAGTGAATATTGTGGTACATGTCTCTTTTTGAATTATGGTTTTCGCAGGGTATATGACCAGTAGTGGGATTGCTGGGTCATATGGTAGTTCTATTTTTAGTTCTTTAAGGAAGCTCCATACTGTTCTCCATGGTGGCTGTATCAATTTACATTCCCACCAACAGTGCAAGAGGGTTCCCTTTTCACCACGCCCTCTCCAGCATTTATTGTTTGTAGATTTTTTGATGCTGGCCATTCTGAATGGTGTGAGGTGATACCTCATTGTGGTTTTAATTTGCATTTCTCTAATGATTAGTGATGTTGAGCATCTTTTCATGCATTTGTTGGCCATCTGTATGTCTTCTTTGGAGAAATGTCTATTTAGGTCTTTGCCCATTTTTGGATTGGGTTGTTTGTTTTTTTGATATTGAGCTGCATGAGCTACTTGTATATTTTGGAGATTAATCCTTTGTCAGTTGCTTCATTAGCAAGTATTTTCTCCCATTCTGAGGGTTGTCTTTTTGATGTTTTCCTTTGCTGTGCAAAAGCTTTTAAGTTTCATTAGGTCCCATTTGTTTATTATTGTTTTTATTTCCCTTACTCTAGGAGGTGGGTCAAAAAGGATCTTGCTGTGATTTATGTCATAGAGTGTTCTGCCTGTTTTCCTCTAAGTGTTTTAAAATGTCTGGCCTTACATTTAGGACTTTAATCCATTTTGAGTTTATTTTTGTGTATGGTGTTAGGGAGTGTTATAATTTCATTCTTTGTTTGTTTGTTTGTTTGTTTTTGCAGTATGCAGGCCTCTCACTGTTGTGGCCTCTCCTGTTGCGGAGCACAGGCTCCGGACATGCAGGCTCAGCGGCCATGGCTCACGGGCCCAGCCGCTCTGCGACATGTGGGATTTTCCCGGACCGGGGCACGAACCCACGTCCCCTGCATCGGCAGGCAGACTCTCAACCACTACGCCACCAGGGAAGCCCATAATTTCATTATTTTACATGTAGCTGTCCAGTTTTCCCAGCACCATTTATTGAGTGGCTGTCTTTTCTCCGTTGTATTCTCTTGCTTCCTTTGTCAAAGATAAGATGACCATATGTGCGTGGGTTTATCTCTGGGCTTTCTATCATGTTCTGTTGATCTATATTTCTGTTTTTGTGCCAGTATCATACTGTCTTGGTTACTGTAGCTTTTTAGTATAGTCTGAAGTCAGGGAATCTGATTCCTCCAGCTCTGTATTTCTTTCTCAAGATTGAGTTGGCTATTCGGGGTCTTTTGTGTTTCCATACAAATTGTGAAATTTTTTGCTCTAGTTCTGTGAAAAATGCCATTGGTAGTTTGATAGGGATGCATTGAACCTGTAGATTGCTTTGGGTAGTATACTCATTTTCACAATATTGATTCTTCCAAACCAGGAGCATGGTATATCTCTCCATCTATTTATGTTACCTTTAATATCTTTCATCAGTGTTTTATAGTTTTCTGAATACAAGTCTTTTGTCTCCTCAGATTTATTCCTAGGTATTGTATTCTTTTTATTGCAGTGGTGAATGGGATTGTTTCCTTAATTTCTCTTTCTGATCTTTTGTTGTTAGTGTATAGGAATGCAAGAGATTTCTGTGCATTAATTTTTTAACCTGCAACCTTGCCAAATTCATTGATTAGTTCTAGTAGTTTTCTGGTGGCATCTTTAGGATTTTCTGTGTATAGTATCATGTCTTCTGCAAACAGTGACAGTTTTACTTCTTCTTTTCCAATTTGTATTCCTTTTATTTCTTTTTTTCTCTGATTGCCATGGCTAGGACTTCCAATACTATGTTGAATAATAGTGGCAAAATTGGACATCCTTGTCTTGTTCCTGATCTTAGAGGAAATGCTTTCAATTTTTCACCATTAAGAATGATGTTTGCTGTGGGTTTGTCATATATGACTTTTATTATGTTGAGGTATGTTCCCTCTATGCCCACTTTCTGGAGAGTTTTATCATAAATGGGCGTTGGATTTTGTCAAAAGCTTTTTCTGCATCTATTGAGATTTTTCTTGTTTCTTGAGGTGAGCTTGAATTGCTATTCACTTTCCTGTTAGAACTGCTTTTGCTGCATCCCATAGGTTTTGGAATGTTCTGTTTTCATTGTCATTTGTTTCTAGGTAGTTTTTTATTTCATCTTTGATTTCTTCACTGATCTCTTGGTTATTTAGCAGTGCACTGTTTAGCCTCCATGTATTTGTGTTTTTCACGGTCTTTTTCCTGTAATTGATTTCTAATCTCATAGCATTTTGGTTGGAAAAGATGCTTGAGATGATTTCAATTTTTTTAAATTTTGCAGGGTTTGATTTGTGACCCAAGATGTGATCTATTCTGGAGAACGTTCTGTGTGCACTTGCAAAGAAGGTGTATTCTTCCACTTTTGGGTGGAATGTCCTAAAAATATCAATTAAGTCTATCTGATCTATTGTGTCATTTAAAGCTTGTGTTTCCTTATGTACTTTCTGTCTGGATGATCTGTCTATTCATGTAAGTGGGGTTTTAAAGTCTCCTACTATTAATGTGTTACTGTCGATTTCTCCTTTTATGGCTGTTAGCATTTGCCTTATGTAGTGAGGTGCTCCTATGTTGGGTGCATAAATAATTATAATTGTTATGTTTTCTTCCTGCATTGATCCCTTGATCATTATATAGTGTCCTTCCTTATCTCTTGTAATGGTCTTTATTTTAAAGTCTACTTTATCTGATATGAGTATTGCTACTCCAGCTTTCTTGTGATTTCCATTCACATGGAATATCTTTTTCCATCCCCTCACTTTCAGTCTGTATGTGTCCCTAGGTCTGAAGTGGGTTTCTTGTAGACAGCATATATAAGGGTCTTGTTTTTGTATCCATTCAGCCAGTCTGTGTCTTTTGTTTGGAGCGTTTAATCCATTTACATTCAAGGAGATTATCAATATGTATGTTTCTATTACCATTTTATTAATTGATTTGGGTTTGTTCTTGTAGGTCTTTTTCTTCTCTTGTGCTTGCTGCTTAGAGAAGTTCCTTTAGCATTTGTTGTAAAGCTGGTTTGGTGGTGCTGAATTCTCTTAGCTTTTGCTTGTCTGTAAAGCTTTTGACTTCTCCATTGAATCTGAAGGAGATCCTTGCCGGGTAGAGTAATCTTAGTTGTAGGTTTTTCCCTTTCATCACTTTAAATATATCCTGCCGCTCCCTTCTGGCTTGCAGAGTTTCTGCTGAAAGATCAGCTGTTAACCTTATGGGGATTCCCTTGTATGTTATTTGTTGCTTTTCCCTTGCTGCTTTTAATATTTTTTCTTCGTACTTAATTTTTGACAGTTTGATTAATATGTGTCTCATGGGCTTCCCTGGTGGTGCAGTGGTTGAGAGTCCACCTGCTGATGTAGGGGACACGGGTTCGTGCCCTGGTCTGGGAAGATCCCACGTGCCGCCGAGCGGCTGGGCCCGTGAGCCATGGCCGCTGAGCCTGCGCATCCGGAGCCTGTGCTCCACAATGGGAGAGGCCACAACATTGAGAGGCCTGTGTACCACAAAAAAAAAAAAAAAAAAAAATGGGTCTCAGCCTGTTTCTCTTTGGGTTTATCCTGTATGGGACTTTCTGCACTTCTGGCATTGACTGACTATTTCCTTTCCCATGTTAGGGAAGTTTTTGACTATAATCTCTTCAAATATTTTCTCACACTCTTTCTTTTGCTCTTCTTCTGAGGCCCTTATAATTTGAATGTTGGCGTGTTTACTGTTGTCCCAGAGGTCTCTGAGACTGTCCTCAATTCTTTTCATTCTTTTTTCTTTATTCTGCTCCCTGGCAGTTATTTCCAACTTTTTATCTTCCAGCTCACTTATCTGTTCTTCTGCCTCAGTTATTCTGCTATTGATTCTTTCTAGAGTATTTTTAATTTCAGTTATTGTGTTGTTCATCACTGTTTGTTTGCTCTTTGGTTCTTCTAGATCCTTGTTAAATGTTTTTTGTCTTTTCTCCATTCTGTTTCTGAGATTTTGGATCATCTTTACTATCATTATTCTGAATTCTTTTTCAGGTAGGTTGCCTATTTCATCTTCATTTATTTGGTGCTGCAGGTTTTACCTTGCTCCTTTGTCTGCAACATATTTTTTTGTTGTTTCTTTTTTTTTTTTTTTGATGGGTGGGGCTGTATTCCTGTCTTACTGGTTGTTTGGCCTGAGGGAACCAGCACTGGAGTTTTCAGGCAGTTGGATAATGCCAAGTCTTGGTGCCAAGATGAGAACCTCCGGGAGGCCTCACTCTGATTAATATTCCCTGGGGTCTGATGTTCTCTGTTAGTCCAGTGGGACTTGGAGCTCCCACCACAAGAGCTTGGGCTCGACCTCCAGCCTCAGAACCAAGATCCCACAAGTCGTGTGGCGTGGCAAAAAAAAAAAAAAAAAAGAATAAAAGGAGCAGTACAGTAACAAAGAATAAAAAACAAAATAAAGTTAGAAAGATAAAAAATATATTAGGAAAAATAAAAATATAATTGAAACAACTGCAACAAGGTAAAATAAAACCACAACAGAAAAAAGAAAAGGGGAACCAGCCAAAAGGAGCAGAACAATAACAAAGTATAAAGAATAAAATAAAACTAGAAAAATAAAAGATTTATTAGAAAAAAGAAAAAATATAAATGAATAAACAACAATGAACCAACAAGGTAAAACAGAGCCCCAATCTAAAAGAGGAAAAAAAGAAAAAGCTTTGGCTATGGGGGGTGGAGTTTATGTGGGGGTGGAACTTAGGCAGGGGTGGGGTTTATGGTGGGTGGGACCTTGGCAGGTGGGGGGTGATATTTGAGCATGGGGCGGGGCCCAGGCTCAGGATCCCTGCAGCCAGAAAAGGCCTGTGGGCAGAGCCTAGGCAGGGTGACTGTTCAAGCATGGGGTGGGGCCTTTGCTTAGGACTTACACAGAAGGGGAGAGGCAGCACATCCAAAGGGGGGCCTCTGGAGTGTGGAGTTCCAGAGTCTGGAGATAAGGCTCTGGGTGAGGGTGTGTGGGTGGGGTTTAGGCCCAGCAAGGTTGGAGCGGGTCTCAGAGGGGGTCTCCGAGTGTAGAGGTAGAGCCTTGGCTGGGGGTGTAGGGGTGGGGCTTGGGCTCTGCATGGCAGGAGGGAGGCTCTGAGGGCAGAGGATTAGGCCCCAGAGACCAACAGACTCCCTGGTGCCTACGTGGACAGGGAAAGCACCGGCTTTGTTCCCTTCTGTTCTTCCGCACCCCACCCCGGGTCTCCCTCAGGGTCTCCCTGGTACCCGCTGGACCCCTAACAGTGGGTGGGTACTGCTGGGTGTAGGAACTCCTCCCCTCCCCCAGCTGCCCCTCAGGGGTGCCAGTCCTGTAGGTCCAGCCTTTACCTTTGCTCCACTTTCCCTCCCTCCCACTCCCTCAGGACCTGTGTCACTGGACGGGGTCTCAGTGGGCAGAAGATCAGGCCAGGGATCTCAGCAGGCTCCTGGGGGCCCTAGTGGGCAGAGGAAACCTGGCCATGCTCCCTTTTAATCCTCAGCCTTCCCAATGGTCCCCCAATTTCCCCCCTCAGGCGTGGGATCCCTTCCCCTCCCCCAGCCACCCCTCAGGGACACCAGTCCCATCCCGCCTCCACTTCTCCTCCCCCTTCACTCCCCCCAACACCCCACATCCTATCCAGTCGCTGCGGGTTCCTCCCATCCCCTTAGGTGTCAGTGGTCCCCCACCGGTGCCTGGTATGTGCCCTAGTTGTGCGGAGATGCGAATTCTGCCTCCTCCTAGTCTGCCAACTTGACTCCGCCCTGCGTGTATGTATTTTAAGTGTGCTATGTGAGTTTCCTCTTTGTATTAAATTTATTTTTTATTGATGTATAGTTGAATTACAATGTGTGTTAATCACTGCTGTACAGCAAAGTGACTCAGCTATACATATATATACATTCTTTTTCATATTCTTTTCCATTATGGTGTATCACAGGAAATTGAATATAGTTCCCTGTGCTATACAGTAGGACCTTGTTGTTTATCCATTCTATATATACTAGTTTGCATCTGCTAATCCCAAACTCCCAATCCATCCCTCTCCTACCCCCCATCCCTTGGCAACCACCAGTGTATTCTCTATGTCCCTGATTCTGTTTCTGTTTCATTTGTGTCGTATTTTAGATTCTACATATAAGTGATATCATACAGTATTTGTCTTTCTCTTTCTGACTTACTTCACTTAGTATGATAATCTCTAGCTGCATCCAAGAGTTTCTTCTTTTTTTCACCTACTTTATTCCATCCAGAATGGCTCCACCAGTACAGAGAGGGAAGCAAAAACACCAGCTAAGCTTGAAGACTCTAAAAGCAGATAGGATTGGGTGGGGGAATTGGGGAGATACTATGAAATGGTACAAACTTGCAACTAGAAAATGAATAAGTTCTGGAGATCTAATGCCCAGCACAGTGATTATAATCAATAATACTCTATTATATGCTTAAATTGCTAAGGGACTGGATCTTAAATATTCTAATCATAAAAAAGAAATTATAATCACGTGACATGATAGAGGTGCTGGCTAAGCTATGGTGGTGATCATATTGTGATATATAAATGTATCAAGTCAACACGTTGTACGCCTTAAGCTTACACAATGTTTTATGTCCATTACATCTCAATTAAAAATAAATTAAAAATAAATAAATAAAATAAAACAGAAAGGACCAGTGCCCTCTTCCTAGGCAGAGACTGGGAAAAAGGTAAGATCCCCTCAGCTGGCCCCTGCCATTGCATGGCATAGGAGGGACAGACAACATCTACAGGATGTACGTGTAGGCAGAGGACCCTGAGAGACCAACATAGAGTTTTACTCACAGCATAATAGGGGGCACAGCCAAGTGATCTTCTGTGTACTGGACAGTAACCTGGAGAGGAAGGGCTTTGACATCACCAAGTCTTTTGTGTCTCTAGAGAGGAAGAACAGAAGCAGGAAAGAGAGAGTTTGTATGTATCAGATTTAGCCAGGCTTCCAGCCCATTGTTCTTATAGTCATGACAAAGAGAATAATACAGTGGTGAGCTGCATAGATGCACCACCAAAGACCGATTGAAATGCAGATTATGGCAGCAGCTGCTAAAATAGACTGACAATAATGGCCAAGACCAGATGTTTCACCCTTATTTTTTGACATTGCATAAGCACCCCAGAATGTTGACATTTACTACAGGGGTGGAGTAGGCCATGCAATGGACCTAGCTTTTCTTCTTTATACTTTGTAGCTGCAGGAGATGGTTGGTGAGCAGTGATGAAAACATGTGTGATGGAACAAGTAGAAGAAAATTTCCTTGAATTGCATCTGAGCTCTCCCTTTTGAAGAGCAGCACAGGGTTATAGCACCTGAAAGAAGAATTACATAGAAACTTCAGAGTAAAGTCATAGTTTTAACCCTCAAGCAAACTTATTGAACTTATTTATTAGCTCTAATAGTTTTTTAGTGGATTCCTTTGGATTTTCTAAATACATGATTCTGTCATCTGCTAATAGTTTTACTACTTCCTTTCCAATCTGGTGACTTTTCTTTTCTTTACTTCACTAATTGCCCTGGCTAGAACCTCCAGAGTGAATAGAAGTGGTGAGAGTGAATATTCTCCTCTGATCTTAGTGGGAAAGATTTTACTCTTTCTCTCTCTTTTTTTTTTATAAATTTATTTATTTATTTTATTTATTTTGTTTTTGGCTGTCTTGAGTCTTCGTTGCTGTGCGTGGGCCTTCTCTAGTTGTGGTGAGCGGGGGCTACTCTTCGTTGTGTTGTGCAGGCTTCTTGTTGCAGTGGCTTCTCTTGTTGCAGAGCACAGGCTCTAGGCATGTGGGCTGAGTAGTTGTGGCTCACAGGCTCTAGAGTGCAGGCACAGTAGTTGTGACGCATGGGCTTAGTTGCTCTGCGACATGTGGGATCTTCCCAGACCACGGCTTGAACCCACATCCCCTGCATTGGCAGACAGATTCTTAACCACTGCACCACCAGGGAAGCCCAATTTCACTCTTTCATCATTAAGTATGATGTTAGCTGTGTCTTTTTCATAGATGCCCATTATCGGGTTAAGGAAGACCCCTTCTGTTCCTAGTTTGTTATGTGTTTTTATCATGAAAGTGTGCTGGATTTTCCTCAAATACGTTTTCTTCATCTATAGAGATGATCATGTGTTTTTTGTCCCTTATACTATTAATATGGTGTATTATGTTGCTTGATTTGGGGGGGGGATGTCAAACCAACCTTGCATTTCTAAGATAAATCTCACTAGGTTGTGGTGTATAATCCTTTTTACATGTTGCTAGACTTGTAGTCCTAGTTGTGGTAGGCTAAATAATGGCTTTCCAAAAGATACGCTTGTCATAATTACCGGGTGGAACCTGTGATTGTTACCTTATATGGCAAAGACTTTGCAGATGAGATTAAGTTAAGGATCTTGAGATGGGGAGATTATCTTGGGTTATCTAAGCGGGCCCTACATGCAATCACATGTGTCCTTTAAGAGGGTGGCAGAAGGAAATTAAAGACAGAATAAAAGAAAGCAATGTGACCATGGAGAAAGAGATTGGAGTGACAATGACCACATTCCTTGGCTTTCAGGACTCTGAAAGAATACATTTCTATTGTTTTAAGGCAACAAATTTGGGTAATCTGTTACAGTAGCCAGAGAAAACCAACATACTAGCATTTTGTTGAAGACTGTTGTGACTCTATATTCATAAGGTATATTGGTCTTTAGTTTTCTTTTCTTGTGATATCTTAATCTGGCTTTCGTATCAGAGTAAAACTGGCTGCATGGAATGAGTTGGGAAGTGTTCCTTCCTATACTAATTTTTGAAATATTTTTGCAGGACTGGTATTCATTCTTCTTTTATATATGTCTGCATTCCTAAAGATTATTTAAAATCTGCAAACTTTATCTGGCTATTCATGATGTTGACTGCTCTGGATCAAATTTCCCTGAAAAGATTCATGTCTGTTATTTCAGGACCTTTTTCTTGAATAATATAGCTTCAGATATATATTATGTTCTCAAAGTTTTATTTTAGATGGGAATTTCCATGGTATGTATGTTGCCTGTCTGACTATTGTCCATGTCCATTATTGTTCTCCCATCATTTTAACTCTTCATTTTGTTTCATTTTGTGGGCTCACCTTACTTTTTATCTTCTATGCTTCTTACTGTGTTTTCACCAGTACCTATTTTCCCTTGCACTTCCTCCAGCTCACTTTTGTTCTGTGAATGATTTTCTGTTTTCTCTTCTGATTTCTCCCTGCTTGTTTTCTCTTTCCATTTCCTCACAAAATCTTTGTTGAGCTGCTAGATCTCTGCTCCATATTCTTGTTTCATGAGGCAACTGCTTACTTAAGATTTTCTTATTTATATTAAATATCTGGTGATAATTTAAATTACTCCTTGGTAATATTATTCTAGTGAGTGTCCCCCACTTGTCAGTTGACTTTTTCCCATTTCTTTCTTCTTCTCCCTCCTCTCACTCTCTTTCTAGTATCTTTTTGTGGCTCCTAAACAGATTTCCTTTTTAAAATTTATCAGTGAAACAGGTCATTTCCTCTAGCTATTTACAGAAGTTTGGGAGAGTGAGGAAGGACCAAGGCTTTGGGGCAGAATAGTTGGATAGACAAACACAAAGTTTGTTTGTTTAACAAGGGAAAGTCTCTCTTCCACTATTACAGAGACAAACCACTTCATTAAAAATGGCATCTTTGTGTGATTCCTTATTTGGCTTTGCCTGCACCAATATTTGGAACCAAACTGAATTCCTACAGTTGAAGCATGCTCCTTCTTCCTGTCGTTGTAGACCAGGGATATAAGATTTTGTACCTTAGGATGTGCACCTCTGCTTGTACTTTTATTCTGGATCTTTCGAGGCTCTACAGCTGCAGCATTTTTTTTTCCCCTCTGTGGGTTTTATTTTGGGGGGGGGCGGTGCCTTTGCCTGCTAGATTCTCATTGCTTTTGAAAGCCCTTCCACCTATTTTCTGGTTTGGACTTTCAACTGTCTTCTAGTTTTGCCAAAAACAACTTCAGTGTTTGTGTTTCTCTTTTTCCTCATTGCTTTTGGATGATTTCCAGAAAGAGAAGGCAGAAGTACCAGCTTTGGAAACAAGATATTTCCATCTTAAATTTGGACACTTTTTTATACTTGCCTTTTTTTCCCCCCCTCTTCACTTTACATTCTTCTTTTTTTGTAGTTGATCTGTGCTCACAGTTTCATCTGAATGAATTAAAATTAAATTTTCATCTTTATCCCTGGCTTCTCTCCCTGTATAGTGGACATTGTTCCTTGATTTGAATTTAAATAAGGTATGCTAACAGACATTTGTAGTATATTCTAATGGATGGAGATCTCTCTCTCTCTCTCTCTCTCTTTCTCTGTCTCTGTCTCTGTCTCTCTCTCTCTCTCTCTCTCTCTCTCTCTCTCTCTCACACACACACACACACACACACACACACACACAAACAGCTTCCATTCAGGCTTCCACTGAGCCAAAGAGCTGCAAAGTCCCTCTCTGAAAGGAGGACAATTGACAACACCAGTCAAGGCTTGGTGGCCAAGGTGATGGTTGGAATCATGTGAAACTGGTAAAAATCCAGGGAGAAAATGTTGCACCTTCAGCCCATTCCCAAGTCTCCAGTAAACTGGTTTTAGTTCTAAGGAATCCCCATTTCCACAGGGGTGAACTGTGGCTTCTGGGGCAGCTGGCTTAGGGAAAGGTTTCCATGGCTGAGAAGACAATGGTGGGGGAGGGGAAGCAGGGCAGGGGAGCAAAGCCTTTGAGAGGGGTTTGGGAAAGGGGATCCCGTCTCTTGGGTAATAATGTTAAATAATGTATTAAATATTATATGACACACAGTATATTACACATTATTATTTATTTATAAATATTCTAATATTATATAATACATAGTGTACATATTTAAACACATATTTTGATGTACTAATGTAATATCTTTTAGTATTTCTTCTACTTTCATTTTACAATAATTTTTTTAAGCTCCTAGATCTACCATTCAAGTTTCTTGAAAAATGTGCATGGTAGGGTATATTTCTACTGGTGATCAGGCTATCAGCAGATTTTAAAATTCTTAACTTGTTGGGGTGGTTCCTGTACTTTCTCTACGACATAGTATTACTTGTTAGCTACTCTCTCCCTTTATTTCCCAAAGCAGCAATAACACAAGGTTGTAGATTTGCTGAGTTTCACTGACTATTTGGCACAGTACAGAGTTGTTAGAGCACTGAGCGCGAAATTTCCCAGCCACTGCTGCCATGTGGAAGTCATCACTGGATGTCCTCCTTAGGGTCCTGCTTGCTGATTCCTTTGCTCATCCGTCCCTCCCCAACCCCCAACTATTTCACAAGACCCTTCTCCATAATTCCATCACTCCCAAAATGGTTGTTTACTCCACCTGCCAGGGAAAGATCCCAAATTCTTGTTGCTTTATGTATCAGGATGCTTTTGGTGAGTACAAAAAACCCCATACAAAGTGGCTTAGATCATAAAGATGTTTATTTTTTTAAATTAATTTATTTATTTGTTTGTTGTTGTTTTTTTATTTTTGGTTGTGTTGGGTCTTTGCTGCTGCGTGCGGGCTTTCTCTAGTTGCAGCGAGCGGGGGCTACTTGTTGCGGTGCGTGGACTTCTCATTGCGGTGGCTTCTCTTGTTGTGGAGTACGGGCTGTACGACCTCTCTTTGTAAAACATGGGCAACAGTTCTAGGCATCATAATTAAATATTCATTTATTTATTTATTTATTTATTTCGGCTGCGCCAGGTCTTAGTTGCAACATGTGGGATCTTCGTTGCAGCATGTGGGATCTTTAGTTGTGGCATGCAGGATCTTTTAGTTGCAGCATGTGGACTCTTAGTTGTGTCGTGCATGTGGGATCTAGTTCTCTGACCAGGGATCTACCCAGGCCGCCTGCATTGGGAGTGTGGAGTATTACCCAGTGGACCACCAGGGAGTCCCCTAGGCATCATAATTAAAACCCAACATCCAGAAGTAGAGAGAGACTGCCTCGACCAGTTTCTTCCTTTTAGAGCAAAGAAACCTCTCCCAGAAGCCTCCAAGCAGAACCCCTCACATATCCCTCGGCCGTTACTGACTTGGATGGTCAAGATTCACCCCTGAGTTAGGAATATGCCCACCCTGGCATGGAGGTAGAGGTTTGAATAATCAGGATTTTGTTTGTAGGGAATTAACTTTGTATAAGCGACAAGTAGTGCGTGAGTACTCTATTATGCATTACAATGTAACATGTTTTCTTGAAATTTTTTCCGTCTGCAAAGGTTGATGGGGTAAACTCACCTTTATGATCACACCAGCATTTTGAGGGATCTGCTCTAAAAAGAAGTCCAGGTTTTGTTGCTTATTATGTTTTGTGAGGGATTCTGCCTTCTTCTTAGGCTCATCAGCTCAAATGGCAGCAATTAGCTATTAAATGACATGTTTTGCTCCTATTATAATTTTTAGATTTTTAGTTTCTCTTGAATTTTCCAAGATAGTGAGCGGCATAATATCTAGGTCTTTTCGCCCTTATTTTTGGCTTCACCACTTTAACGGCAATTCAATACTTTGTTATGGCTCTTAACTTACCCAGTGTTGATAGCTTGGTTGTCTCTTAATCTATTTGAATACAAGTTGCCTCATGTGTTTGGATGGATATAAAATAACTGTTCCAAAGTTTTAAGGCTCTCCAAAGTTGGTGGGGCATAGAAAAGCATTGAATTACTTGAAAAAGTTTATTCTGCCTGATCTATTTAATCATGACTTACTTAGATCCATGATAATGAAATATCCTCTTTAATTGAATATGCAAATAATGAATAATCCTAATAACTTTAATAATTGCTCATCATTATACCAGAAAGATGCATCAAAACCAATCTTTATTGTCTATTTTTTAATGTTAATATATTTTAGTGTCACATTAGTGTTTTCAAAAGGTGTTTTGTGTTGTCCTTATAAAATTCCAGGATAAAGGTCAAAACTCCAAAGATTGGGGTTTAATGACCATGTCTGTATATTCTTTTTTTATGACACATAGTCTCAAGATCTTGAATATCATAAAATTCTCATGTGGTTGGCTATAACACTTTTATGGGATACACAATAAAAAGTAAATTGAGCAAAATTGATTCATTCCCTATATTATTCATAGAATAATATAAACTTGGAGGAATATAGAATTTAATCCCATAGCAGATCATACCTTTCTTACAACCCCTGACCAAAATATGCGTGAATTATATGATTATCAAATATAAGAAAGGGTGACAAATTAGGAGTCTTGTTTGCTTAAAGTTTAAATAGAAAACAGTTTAATTCAATGTGTACTTAGGACATATATAAGATATCTAAGCAGTATAAAAATGAGAAAGTTCTTAGAGTCTGATTAACAAGCTGATAGAAAGAGTCATTTTAATTCACATGTTACCTAAATCAAATTACCAAGCTATTTATATTTATAAATTATATGTAAATGTACTTATATATAGAAGTTATATTTTATTATGTCATATCCTACCACCACCATGGGAGGTTGTTTACTATTGACTTACTTTTATTTGCTACTAGAGGGTCAGATTAATACAGAAGAAACTCAAGTGGTACAAAGACAACTAAGGATTCTACATTTAAAAACTGTTTAGTAGAATGCCTTGAATTCCTAAGACACAGCAATAACATTCATTTTTGCATAAAGAAGACAGAATTGAGTGAAATGAGAGAGAAAAGTCAATTAGTTTACCTAAGAATAAAGTCCTGAAAATCTTAATCCAGGATTTTTCCTCCTGCAGTACTCAGAAAATATTACAAATCTCATCTCAGATACTCTTGGATGTCTTCACCATTCCTTCTCTCTGAATGAAATAAACTCCTAGTTTGCCTTAATTTATTACCTAAATCCTAAACCGCTGTTATAAGTTATTTGTAGCAATCGTTTTTTTTTTTTTTTTTGCGGTACGCCGGCCTCTCACTGTTGTGGCCTCTCCCGTTGCGGAGCACAGGCTCCGGACGCGCAGCCTCAGCAGCCATGGCTCACGGGCCCAGCCGCTCCGCGGCATGTGGGATCTTCCCGGACCGGGGCACGAACCCGTGTCCCCTGCATCGGCAGGCAGACTCTCAACCATTGCGCCACCAGGGAAGCCCTGTAGCAATCTTTTAATGAAAATTTAAAATCCTAACCAGAAGTACTGCTTGACTAGATATTTACAGCTTCACTACAGATGTAAGTCAAGGGAGCACCTACAGGAAGCATTTATTTTGGATCCTGTTCTGTATGGCCAGTATCTGAGTCACTGTGATTGAAATTCTAAATCCATTTTGAACCCATTGGGTTCTAGCACTAAGCACTTTTATGGCAGTTCTAATAGTCTGGACTATTTCTCTGACTACCTACATGGCAACCTGCCACTTTCCTTTGAGTTTTTGCTAACCTTAATTCACAGACATTGTTGGCAAAATATTTGCTAAGAAGCCTTTCTCAGAGATGACCAGAAAATGTGACTATTGCATATATTAAACTTCTGGATGGTATAACAGATTTTCTAATATTGTTCAGTTTTCTATCTTTTTGTCTGCTCTTGATTTGATCTTTCAAATACAGGTACTCTTTTGTATGCCTCACACCATTTGTGAAGGTGGGGGGGTGGCTATCTCCTACTAGGTTTCAGCTAGCCAAAGAATTTTTATCACAATGTTTATTTTTCTCATAAAAGTTTATGAATTGAAGATGAAAGATGGCTTAGCAACCTGGAAAAGGATTTTATTTCATTCAACGGGATCTGTTTGAGAACACTCAAGAAGTGATTTTTTAAATTTAAAGTGATCCTTTGGGTACTATGATAGAATAGTTTATAGACTACATTTCATCATATGAAATGTATATAGTTGTATAAAATATAAATGATTGTGTATGTGCACACACGCACACAGAATTTTGAATTGAATGCATTTATATTCCAAGCTTTTAAAAGGCAATAGGTTGTAAAAAAAAAAAAAAGTCAGTTTGATTTGTGTAACATTTGGTTGTAGGCAGATGCATTGTGACTTTTTAAGGTTCAATCTGATCAACATTTATTAAGTTCTTATTATTTAGAAGACACTAGAATGATTAAGAGACAGCTTTTGTCCTTAAGGAATTATTTAAGGGTGCTACACAAGGAGAGTTAACAGAAGGTGGGTGGAGAAATGTGAGTACCAAATGATAAATAATAGAGCTTGGTATTTAAAGGGGAAACAAATTACCTCCAGTTCAGAGCATCAGGAAAGACTTCAAGGAGGACGTGGCCTTTTGGAATGAGCCCCTACAGAGGGATGGGATGGGACAGTCCAGCAATCAGATGCAACACATGTTCTCATTTCACTGTCGTCACTACCTTTCTCTTCCCCAGGTCCTCCTCCAGTCCTCTTTCTCTTTCCCTACTGAGAGGACACAGGTGAGTTTGAGAGCTCAAATTTCTTTAACACAATAGAGTATTAATGTGGGCTGAAGAAGAGCTGGCTGAAGTAAAAATGAAATAAAAATGACCAGGACCTTCCCCTTATACTTTTGTCTCTGTTTCCTCCTTGCTGTTCCTGTTCCTATGATTCACCCTCAGCTTCGTGAGGCCAACGTTTGCTTACCATTGTATACCCAGAGCCTGCAGGTAGCAGGAATTCAGTAAATATTTGCTGAGTGACTGAACAAATAGAAAGATAGAGGGAAGGAAGGGAGGAAGCACTGTAATTTCTTCGTTTGATTTTACTAACCTTACCTTTAAATTTTACTATTTACCATTCTATAAGTTATTCTGTAGAATAATTAAAGTGTTGCCAGGTGAAGATGACAACTTGATTTCCTTATAGATGCAGAGTGCTTCAAGCACAGAGAAAAGAAAACAAAACAGTAAACATCCACCACATAAAAACACATCATAAAACACCATCATAAAAACACGAAGACCTATATCCTAATGGAGTCTATAAGTTAATCTTATCAAGTGAATAAAATACTTTTGTGTTGATTTCAAAGAGAGTAAAAATAAGGAGAGAAGATGTTGAGTATAAAATTTTGTTAAGGCCCATGAATATTTGCTGTTAAATGATAATATTGAACCCAGGTCTGTTAAAGATGAGAAGAGTCTGTGTAACACACATTAGCTACAGAAATGTGGTCCTCAGTCTTTTCAGTATGCCAGAGTGTACAGACAGACGCCCCCTCCATTGCAAACTCCCCCCTTTTTCATGTTTTCCCGTTAAAAATGACTTGGTTTTTTATACTTCAACTTCATAGAATGTATTTATCCCTCATTAGAATGTTTTTATAAGAATATTTTTTATTCACACTACTAAAACTCAATATAACTTTTCATTCCTTTCACCTTATTTATTGGAATTCCTTTTCATATTTAATAGTGCTTTATAATTATGTGGTTGAATCTACTAAACAAAGTATATTTAAGGAAGCTTTGCTTCTATTACTGTTCCCTCTGCTCTAATCTCTTCCTCATTATACAAGATACTGCTTTTAATTTTTTAATAATTTATCTGCCTGTTTTAAAAATAACACATATGTTATATACATATATGTTATATATATACATTTATATATATATTTTAAACATTGTTTATAATATATAATAGCCTCCCCCCTTTCTTAGATAAATGATAGATTTTACAAAATTTTCTCTACTTTTCCATTTAACAGTATACCCTAGAGATAATTCTATGGTAAATATAACATGCTAAACAAATGATTAGAAGAAAACCTGAGTTACATTTCAAAGAAAATTGAAATTACTTGTAGATTTTTGAAAAATATGTCAATGGACAACTAATGTTACTGGATATAAAACAGTTGTTTATGAAATAACCATATCAATTGTTTGATAATCAGAAAGTAATGTTTTAAGCATTTACATTCTGACATAGTTTGTTTCATACATATGTACGCATTCATATATATATATACACACACACACACACACACACACACACACACACACACATATTTGCTTTGGTGAGCTTTTGTTACATTTTATAAAATTGGTAAGGATTTTGCCTTGTTGTGTAATGTGTTAGTTGTAATTTTTCCTCATGGAAATAATGGGATGTTTTCTTCAGGTTAGAGTTATCGCACAAAATGTCTGATTTCCAGAAAGGAGTTGCTGATAATCAGAAGATACCTGTATTTTATTTCTTTATCCTAATTCACTAGTATGTTATGATCTTACTACCAAACAGTAGATGGCACTATAAGTATGTACTCATTAAAGGCCAAATTGATTTCTACTAAACTGCAACATGTAATTTATATTTTAATATTTGAGGTTGTTGTACCCAGTGTTCAAAAAGGAATGGACCATCGCCCGAGGTCTGGAAATACATTCCTCATATATTCAGAATTTTTGTTAAACATGTATTTGAAATTACCATTAGTTGTAACTACTAAGGGCTTTTGTGTAGATAAAGTTGATATAGATAAGACTGATGTAAAGTCTACACTTCACATTTTAATTCGGTTTGATGAGTAATTTTGTTGGGTTAATCATTCCAGTGATAGGTTATGTAAAACACAGATTGAGTATATATATATATTCCTTAGCTACTAAAAAATGGACTACACATTGCCCATTTTTAAAAGACTCTGATACTTTAAAAAAGAAATCAAAGTAATCTTAATATCGAAATCAGAATTTTGTGGGTCTTCCTTAACTTATATTATGATTTTTTTTTTACTTTGAATTTTTTATGGTGCTTTGGAAAAGTTGCCAATGGCCTCCATGTTGCTAAATCCAGTTCTTATTCTCAGGCCTCGTTTTGTTTGCCCTGTGAACAGCATTTCACACAGATCACTCTTTTCTTTTGAAACCATCTTTTGTGCTTGGCTTTCAGGACACCACATTCTCTTGGTTTTTCCTTCCCCCTAGCTGGCTGTTTGCCTGTCTTAGCTCTTCCCACTTCTCCTGAATCTTCTAATCTTTTAATGTTGGAGTGCCCCAACATTGGTCAATCCTTTTTCTTATCTACACTCACTTCCTTATTGATATCATCTAGGTTTACAGTTTTAAATACAAGTAAAATGTCCACATTTTAAGTGGAGTCCAAAAGATTCCATTGTGTAAAAAGAATTGCTGCATCGTTTTAAGGCTAACCTGATGCGACAGTGGTTGCTAATCAAGTTATATTTAAATTCCACAAAATCATGGGATGTGTTGTTGTGGACCATCTGAGTTCGGTGACCATCTCTTTGGTGACAATGCTCAAATTTATATCTCTAGCCTGGACCTCCTCTCTGAATTCCAGACCTGTATTCAACTGTTTATCTCACAATTCTACTTGGATGTCTAATAAAAATCTCAAAGGTGCCCCAATTTTTTTCCCACCTCCAAATCTCCTCTGCCATAGTCTTGTTTATCTGTTGATGGCAGCTCCATACCTTTTCAGATGATCGGGCTAAAAACATTGAAAGTATTCTTGACTTGTCATTTCCAACCTGTCATGAAGTCCTGTAGGCTCCTGTAACATATGCCCAGAGCCCAACCCTCTCTCATTACTCTACTGTTCCTGCCCTGGTTCAATCCATTATCATCTCTCATATGAATTACTGCAATAGCTTTCCAACCCATCTCTCAGCCTCCACTTCGACTGCTTTACAATCTATTTTTAGCACAGCAGCCAGAGTAGTCTTGTTTATGTTACTCTTCTGCTCAAAACTCTGCAATGGCTCCACATTTCACTCACAAGAAAATCCAATTCCTTACAATGAACTACAAGGTCAAATAAGATCTGGTCCTTATCACATCCTTGAGTTCATCTCTTACTGCTCTTTTTCTCTCTCATTCCACTCTAGCCATACTGACCTCCTTTTTTTTCCTCAAACACAGCTGGTCCACCCCTACCTCAGGACCTTTGCATTGGCCATCCCTTTGCCTGAAAGACTCTCCCCTCAGTGTTTACTTGGCTTACTCTCTCACCCCCTTGCTTTCTGCTCCTCTCACATTGACAAGTATATGGAGAGTCTTGTTTACAATTTTGAGCCTTATCCCTTGCCCCAGCATCCCATCTCTATTACCCTACTCTCTATTTTTCTCCAAAGCACACATCACCTTTGATATAATATTTATTATATTATCTCTTGCACTAATATATAAACTTCTTATAAGTAGAGGTTATTATCATTTGGGATCACTTTTCTGTCAGTGCCTGACAATTGTAGGTAATCAATAAGTATGTGTTAAATGACAAATGAATAAAGGATAAGGAGGATGGGACACCATAATCTTTGCAATATTTAGGGTCTCTAAATATCACTTAGTTTTCACTTAGAAAGTATCACTCATTTCGAAGGATAACTTCCTCCTGTAATACTGTTGATTTTTTTCTTTTAAGTCTGAGTGAATCAATGGTGGACTCACTAGAATGAAATTCCAAAATATTAGACAGCTGGCCTAATGAAAACTATAATTCACACAATTTAAGGTATAGAAAGTAGGCGCTAATATTTGAGGAATGTTTAATATCTTGAATATCTAGATGTCCTAGTAAGGAAGGAAATGGACATTAATCAGACTGCTAACATATGTATGTATATACATAATATATAACATATATAATATATATGAATATAATATATAACATGATATATATATTATATATATATAGGACACAATAGGCCTTTCACATATACATTATCATTCACTTTTTGCAACTCCACGAAGTAGGTATTGCCCTAATTTTGCCGACTCAGAGGTTTTGGCTTGGGGAAAATAAAATTACTTGATTAACGTCACATACTATAGCTGGTAGCACAGCTGGGATTCAAACCCACTTTTGATTCCTAAACTCATGATCTTTTCATGGCACTCACTACCCTGACTCCCTTAATTTTTAAAGTGGAAATATACTTACATATGTATTATACCAAGACCAGGCATGTTAACAATCAAATAATCCAATGATTTTTGAAATTTTATATCTCAGAGATGCCTCAGCTTCTAGACTCACCTCTAATTCCAACCTGGTCCAGAATGAACTTGATTTTATTCAATTTTAATTTAGATAAGAATCGATTTTAAAAAAACACTGGTGTTAGGTCCCTATTTATATATATACCCTAGATTTGGACAACTGGAGGTAGAATATTTCAAATCTTGTTGCACATCGAATGCTTTAGTCTTTTCCTAAAGAACAAAGCGGTTTAATACATACAATAAAATTATCCTGACAAGGATACAGTTAGTCTGTTTACCTCAACCACTCTAACAACCAATCTAGATTTGTTTTGGTTCCCATAGAACATTAACCTATCTCTTGACCTAAATTTGGATGGGAAAATAATAATAGAACAAAATACTTTTGTCTGAAGTAGATTCTCCTTCCGGTCTCAGACTCTGGCTGATAATGAGTCAAAGGGCAAAACACAGACAAAGTGCCTGCAAAGATCACATGCTGTTTAGAAGTGCAATGAAATCACCCAGCCCCCGCATCTGCTCCCCACACCTGGGTCTCTGGAGACTGCTGATGGTCAGGCAGAGCCTGTGTTCTCCCCACACCTGTTTTGTAGCAATACCACCAGGAAAATTGTTCTTCCCCTGGCACGTAAGCTACAGTTTGGAGTCACAGAGAGTTCTTTCCTCTCTCATGCCCTGGTGTTAGTAGAGTGACTTTTAGGCCTGGGATGTTTCACATCACTTTTATTTTGGGATCCCATGTCTTGAGACAGCTGGTGAGTGTTAATGACCAGGCCACTGCGCTCAGGTCTGCACGTCCACTCTCTCATTTCAAAACAAGGGAAACATCCTGGGATGTGGTTCTCACAACAAAAAGGAGACACTAAAGCCTCAGATGATCCTCAGAGGGAGAGGAGATATTTTTCAACTTGGCTTGGGACCAAGTGCTGAAAAACGTGAAACCATTGTTATGTATTACTCCTTTTGGCCAAAAAGTAGAAATTATACAAACACATAAGAAAATCTTATTATATTTTTCCCACATTCTTTCTTTTCCCCAGATATATTGTTTAAATTTGAACAGTCATACAAATATCCCATGGGAGTGATGCTTCCCACATGGACAGCTTCCTTGCTTATAAGAGATACAATCCAATTCTCTGGTGGCTGAGGGGCCAACTTAAGGCTATATTTTAACCATTGAAGTCCTTATATGCCATTAGGTGGGGGGAGGGAAGGGAAGAATGATAAACACCAAATCTCTGTAAGCTGATTAAAAATTGTCCTCCATAGTATCGGGTTTAGCGTTGTCTTCATGCCATGTTTGACTACACCAACACAAAAGCCTGGTGACACAAGAAAAAAGAAAAGGAGAACTCAGACATGCTATAAGGTTAGATCAACAACCACATACCTAAATCCATATTCTAGGAACTGATCTACTTGTTGAAGAGTCAAAGGTGAGTTACATTCAGTCCTTGCCATGAGTTTACCATCCAAGCAGAAAGAAAGAGCTAGAATTTAAATATAGTACCTACAAACCAAAAGCAGGAACAATAGAGCAGGTAGATATGATTAATTACCTTATAATCCCTTTCAACACAATGATACCACTGTATCACTGATGGACTCCTTTGGACCACTGTCCATCACAGGGATGAAAATAATTAGCAATTTCAGCTAATGAACTAGCTAGATGAATGAACCATCCAAAGCAAATTGAAACAGAGAAGCAGGTTATGTAGTTCCAGGAGATAATTTCTATTTTTATGTAACCCTATCATATTCTTCTGAAACTCAAATTATGCTCCCTTCTAAACAGAAAAATATTTGGAGTATGGATAAAATTGAAAAGGTTTAGGGAGTTATTCCGTTTCTTTGATAAACTTTGTTGTTCTTTTAATCGTTATACCATCATAGCCCTTTAGGGTCCCACAACCCTCTTATCTCTAAGAATGAGGAAGAGCTGATTCCTCTTATGCTATAAGGACTTACTTTACATAAAATCTTGATATATATATATATATATATATATATATATATATATATATATCAAGCTATAGACTTCCACCTACAACAAAACCTAAAAACAAAGCAATTTATTGAACATTAATTCATGCCAGGCTCTATGTTAATTGTTTGTCCATATATCATCTTATTTCCTCTTTGTAAAAACTCTCTAAAGAAGCTAATATTGCTTCTTTTATTCAGAGGAGGAAATTGTTAGAGATTAACTAACTTGCCCAAGGTTACTCACCTACTAAGTGGTAGCAGCAGGATTCAGAGCCAAGGTGTCATAAATAGTGACACTGTATTTGTGAATATGATGAAATAAAGAAATTGTGCTCAGATTTGTAAAAAAATTTCACTACAATTATAATTTATTATTAAAAACCACTTTTGCTTTATATATAATTGCTCCTTGAGAATATCTGTGCATTTTCCAGAGTAGCCTTGAACTTCACAGAGCTTTAATTCAACTTGAAAGAACAAGGTTTTATCAACATAACTAATTAAGGTCAAATACTTTTCTCATACAAACGAATTATTTGGGAAAGAGGACTGCAAATTTAAGAAAACCTCTGTGTGTGTTTTAATCTTTACTAGGAAATCAGCCAGTGCTTTCCTGTTGACATAATTTCTGCCTAGATCGTTAAAAGTACCATATATCTGGAACATATATGCTTTATAGAACAGATAGGGAAAGGGAGTAATTTAGTAGTGTTGTTTGAATGAGAAACAGGAAACTAGGCTTAAAAATAGATTAGATTATATGATTCAATTGGCCTGAAAGCCTAAAACATGCTTTTTCTTTTGCTGTCTTAATAGCCTTCTTTATTCTTTTTCCAGTGCATAAATTGCTTTTGCCCTATGAAGAAAGTATTTGTTTAGTAAAAGTGTAGGTTAGAATTAATTTTTAATACAGCAATAAAATCCTACAGAGCACAAAATTCATTAAAAAATATACACACATATGCATATATATATATATATATATATTTCTTAGAAAGACAGAGAATATAAAAACAAATCAGCTTTATGCCCGTCCTGGATCATCATTATCTTTTCTGCTTTTAATATCTGTCTAAGTTGGGGATTGGATTAGCTCAAGATGGTGGAGTGGAAGGACGTGAGCTCACCCCCTTCTTATGAAAACACCAAAATCACAACTAACTGTTGTGTTGTGATGAACAACCATCAACAAAAAAAAACCACTGGAACCCACCAAAAAAAATATACCCTACACCCAAAGACAAAAAAGAAGACACAGTGAGTTTGTAGGAGGGGTGCAATCACAATAAAATCAAATCCCATACTCACTGGGTGGGCAACCCACAAACTGGAAAACAATTATACAGGAGTGAAAGTTCTGAGCCCACTTCAGGCTTCCCAGCCTGGGGGTCCAGCAATGGGAGGAGGAGTCCCCAGAGAATCTGACTTTGAAAGCCAGCAGTGTTTGATCACAGGACTTCCACGGGACTGGGGGAAACAGAAACTCCACACTTGGGGGGTGCACACAAACTCTTGTGTGCACCAGGACCATGGGGAAAAAAGCAGTGACCCCATGAGAGACTAGGCCAGACCTACCTGGTATTATTGGAGTGTCTCCTGCAGAGGTGGGGGGGGTGGCAGCTGTGGCTCAAAGACACTGACAGCGGTTCTGGGAAGTATTCATTGGCATGAGCCCTCCCAGAGGCCACCATTAGCCCCACCAAACAGCCTGTAGGCTCCAGTGCTGGGCTGCCTCAGGCCAAACAACCAACAGGGTGGCAACACAGCCCCACCCATCAGCAGACAAGTGGATTAAAGTTATACTGAGTACAGTCCTGCCCCCCAGAGGGACAAGACCCAGCTCCACCCACCACAGGTCCCACCCATTAGGAAGCTTGCCCAAGCCTCTTAGATAGCCTCATCCACCAGAGGGCAGAGAGCAGAAGCAAGACGAACTACAATCCTGTATCATGTGGAATGGAAATCACAATCACAGAAAGTTAGATAAAATTAAATAGAGAGGAATATGTCCCAGATGAAGGAACAAGATAAAACCCCAGAAAAAACAACTAAGTGAAGTGAAGATATGCAACTTTCCAGAAAAAGAATTCAGAATAATAAAAGTGAAGATGATTCAGGATCTTGGAGAAAGAATGGAGGTAAGGGTCAAGAAGATGCAAAAAATGTTTAACAAAGACCTAGAAGAACTAAAGAACAAACAGAGATGAACGATACATTAACTGAAATGAAAAATACACTAGAAGGAATCAATAGCAGAATAACTGAGGCAGAAGAACAGATAAGTGACCTGGAAGACAGAAATGTGGAAATCACTGCCATGGAACAGAATAAAGAAAAAAGAATGAAAAGAAATGAAGACAGTCTAAGAGATCTCTGGGACAACATTTAATGCACCAACATCCTCATTATAGGGCTCCCAGAAAGAGAATATAGAGAGAAAGGATCTGAGAAAATATTTGAAGAGATAATTGCTGAAAACTTCCCTAACATGGGAAAGGAAACAGGAAGTCCAGGAAGCACAGAGAATCCCTGGCAGGATAAACCCAGGGAGGAACACACTGAGACACATAGTAATCAAATTGGTAAAAATTAGAGACAAAGAAAAAATATTAAAAGCAAAAAGGGAAAAGCAACAAATAACATACAAGGGAACTCCCATAAGGTTATCACCTGATGTCTCAGCAGAAACTTCTGCAGGCCAGAAGGAAGTGGCAGGATATATTCAAAGTGATGAAAGGGAAGAAACTACAACCAAAAATACTCTACCCAGCAAGGTTCTCATTTAGATTTGACAGAGAAATCAAAAGCTTTACAGACAAGCAAAATCTAAGAGAATTCAGCACCACCAGACCAGCTTTGCAACAAATGCTAAAGGAACTTCTCTAGACAGGAAAGAGACCAGAAACCTAAAACAACCTTGTAATACATAGACTGCTATATCAAAACCTCATGGGAACAGCAAACACAAAAGCTACAATAGATACACACCCAAAAAAGAAAAAGCAACCCAAACACAGCACTAAAGATGGTCATCAAACCACAAGAGAAGAGAACAAGAGAGGAAGGGAAGAAAAAAGACCTACAAAAACAAACCCAAAACAATTAAGAAAATGGCAATAAGAACATACATATCAATAATTACCTTAAATGTAAATGGATTAAATGCTCCAACCAGAAAACATAGAATGGATGAATGGATACAAAAACAAGACCCTTGTATATGCTGCTTACAAGAGACCCACTTCAGACCTAGGGACACATACAGACTGAAAGTGAGGGGATGGAAAAACATATTCCATGCAAATGGAAATCAAAAGAAAGCCGGAGTCTCAATACTCATATCAGACAAAATAGACTTTAAAATAAAGACTGTTATAAGAGACAAAGAAGAATGCTACATAATGATCAAGGGATAAATCCAAGAAGAAGATACAACAGCTGTAAATATATATGCACCCAACATAGGAACACCTCAATATGTAAGGCAAATACTAACAGCCATAAAAGGAGAAATCAACAGTAACAAAATAATATTAGGGGACTTTAACACCTCACTTTCATCAATGGACAGATCATCCAGACAGAAAATTAATAAGGAAACACAGGCCTTAAATGACACATTAGACCAGATAGACTTAACTGATATTTATAGAGCAGTCTATCCAAAAGCTGCAGAATACACATTTTTCTCATGTGCACATGGAACATTCTCCAGGATTGATCACATGCTGGGCCACAAAGCGAGCCTCAGAAAATTTAAGAAAATTGAAATCATATCAAGCATCTTTTCTGACCACAATGCTATGAAATTAGAAATAAATTACAAGAAAAAAAAACTATAAAAAACACAAACACAAAGAAGATGCTACTAAACAACCAATGGATCACTGAAAAAATCAAAGAGGAAATCAAAAAATACCTAGAGAAAAATGAAAATGAAAACACAATGAACCAAAACCTATGGAATACAGCAAAAGCAGTTCTAAGAGGGAAGTTTATAGCAATAAAATCTTACCTCAGGAAACAAGAAAATCTCAAATAAACAACCTAACCTTACACCTAAAGCAACTAGAGAAAGAAGACCAAACAAAACCCAAAGTTGGTAGAAGGAAAGAAATTATAAAGATCAGAGCAGAAATAAATGAAATAGAAATAAAACAATAGCAAAGGTCAATGAAAGTAAAGCTGGTTCTTTGAAAAGATAAACAAAATTGATAAAACATTAGCCAGACTCCTCAAGACAAAAAAGGAAAGACTGAAATTAATAAAATTAGAAATGAAAAAGAAGTTACAACTGACACCACAGAAATACAAAGGATCACAAGAGACTACTACAAGCAGATATAAGCCAATGAAATGGATAACCTAGAAGAAATGCACAAATTTTTAGAAAGGTACAATCTCCCAAGACTGAACCAGGAAGAAATAGAAAATATGAACAAACCAATCATCACAAGTACTGTAATTGAAACTGTGATTAAAAACCTTCCAACAAACAAAAGTCCAGGACCAGATGGCTTCACAGTTGAATTCTATCAAACATTTAGAGAAGAGCTATCACATATCCTTCCAAAACTGTTACAAAATATTGAAGAAGAAGGAAAACTCCCAAACTCATCCTATGAGGCCACCATCACCGTGATACCAAAATCAGACAAAGATAGCACATACACACACACACACACAAAATTACAGGCCAATAGCACTGATGAACATAAATTCAAAAATCCTCAACAAAATACTAGCACTCTGAATCCAACAATATATGAAAAGGGTCATACACCATGATCAAGTGGGATTTATCCCAGGGATGAAAGGATTTTTCAATATCTGCAAATCAATCAGTGTGATACACCACATCAACAAAGTGAAGAATAAAAACAATATGATCATCTCAATAGATGCAGAAAAAGCTTTTGACAAAATTCAACACCGATTTATGATAAAAACTCTCCACAAAGTGGGCATAGAAGGACCGTACCTCAATATAGTAAAGGCCATATATGACAAACTTACAGCTAACATCATACTCAGTGGTGAAATGCTGAAAGCATTTCCTCTAAGATCAGGAACAAGAAGAGGATGTCCACTCTCGCCACTTTTATTCAACATAGTTTTGGAAGTCCTAGCCACAGAAATCACAGAAGAAAAATAAATAAAAGGAATCCAAATTGGAAAAGAAAAAGTTAAACTGTCACTGTTTGCAGATGACATCATATTATACACAAAAATGCTAAAGATGCTACCAGAAAACTACTAGAGCTCATCAGTAAATTTGGTACATTTGCAGGTTACAAAATTAATACATAGAAATTTGTCACATTTCTATACACTAACAATGAAAGATCAGAAAGAGAAATTCAAGAAACAATCCCATTTACCACTGCATCAAAAAGAATAAAATACCTAGGATTAAACCTACTTAAGGAGACAAAAAGACCTATACTTCGAGAACTATAAGACATTGGTGAAAGAAATCAAAGATGACACAAACAAATGGAAAAAGATACCATGTTCTTGGATTGGAAGAATTAATATTGTCAAAATGACTATACTACAAAAGCAGTGTACAGATTCAATGCAATCCCTATCAAATTACCAATGGCATCTTTCACAGAACTAGAACAGAAAAAATGTTTAATTTGTATGAAGACACAAAGTACCCCAAATAGCAAAAGCAATCTTGAAAAAGAATAATGGAGCTTGAGGAATCAGGCTCCCAGACTTCAGACTATACTACAAAGCTATAGTCATCAAATCCGTATGGCACTGGCACAAAAATAGATATGTAGATCAATGGAACAGGAGAGAAAGCCCAGAAATAAACCCTCACATCTATGGTCAATTAATCTATGACAAAGCAGGCAAGACTATACAATGGAGGAAAGACACTCTCTTCAATAAATAGTGCTGGGAAAACTGGACAGCTACATGTAAAAATATGAAATTAGAACATTCTTTAACACCATACACAAAAATAAACTCAAAATGGATTAAAGACCTAAATGTAAGGCCAGTGTAAAACTCTTAGAGGAAAACATAGGCAGAGCACTGTCTGACATAAACCACAGCAATATCATTTTTGAGCTGTCTCCTAGAGTAATGGAAATAAAAACAAAAATAAACAAACAGGACCTAACTAAACTTAAAAGCTTTTGCATAGCAAAGGAAACGATAAACAAAATGAAAAGACAACCCACAGAATGGGAGAAAATATTTGTAAATGAAGCGACCGAAAAGGCATTGGTCTCCAAAATTTACAAACAACACATGCAGCTTAATGTCATCAAAACAAACAACCCAATCAAAAAATGGGCAGAAAACCTAAGCAGACATTTCTCCAGAGAAGACATACAGATGGCCATGAGACAAATGAAAAGATGTTCAACATCGCTAATTATTAGAGAAATGGAAATCAAAACTACAATGCGATATCACCTCACACCAATCAGAATGGCTGTCATCAAAAAAATCCCCGGGCTTCCCTGGTGGCGCAGTGGTTGAGAGCCCGCCTGCCTATGCAGGGGACACGGGTTCATGCCCCGGTCCGGGAAGATCCCACATGCCGCGGAGTGGCTGGGCCCGTGAGCCATGGCCGCTGAGCCTGCGCATCCGGAGCCTGTGCTCCGCAACGGGAGAGGCCACAACTGTGAGAGGCCCGCGTACCGCAAAAAAAAAAAAAAAAAAAAAAAAAAAAAATCCCCAAACAATAAATGCTGGAGAGGATGTGGAGAGAAGGGAACCCTTCTACACTGTTGGTGGGAATGTAAATTGGTATAGCCACTGCGGAGGACAGTATAGAGGTTCCTTAAAAAACTAAAAATAGAGCTACCATATGATCCAGCAATCCCACTCCTGGGCATATATCCAGAGAAAAACATGGTTCGAAAGGATACATGCACCCCAATGTTCATTGCAGCACTGTTTACAATAGCCAAGACATGGAAGCAACCTAAATTTCCATCGACAGAGGAATGGATAAAGAAGATGTGGCACATGTATATAATGGAATATTACTCAGCGATTAAAAAGAATGAAATAATGCCATTTCCAGCAACATGGATGGACCTAGAGACTGTCATACTGAGTGAAGTAAGTCAGAGAAAGAGAAATGTCGTATGATACTGCTTATATGCAGAATCTAAAAAAATGATTCAAATGAACTTATTTACAAAACAGAAACAGACTCAACAGAATTAGAGAATGAACTTATGGCTACCAGGACAAAGAGTTGGGGGGATAGTTGGGGATTTGGGGATTGACATGTATACACTGCTATATTTGGAATGGATGGCCAGCAGGGACTTACTGTGTAGCACAGGGAACTCTGCTCAATATTATATGGCAGCCTAGATGAAAGGGGAGTTGGAGAAAGAATGGATGCATGTATGTGTGTGGCTGAAACACTTTGCTGTACACCTGAAGCTAGCACAACATTGTTAATCAACTATACTCCAATGTAAAATAAAAAGTTAAAAAAATACCTACTAAATTTCAACGAGAATGGCTAGAAAACAGCTCAGTCTCTGAACGCTGGTTCTGGAGACCTGTTTAGTTGTACCTCACTTAGTTTATTATCTCATTTCACTCCTTCCATAACACTTGAAGGAAATAGAACCTCTGAGGTTCTATAATGATGAGCATCTGTGATTTCCAAGATACTGGAACAGTGGATGTTTATTGTCATTTTAGTGATAACGGTAACATTGACTTTTAATATAATTAGGTGTTTTATCTTTAAAGGAGATTTAGTTGTGATATTTAAATTGAGAAGAAGGTTCTTTCCTTTGGTAGTAATGTTGGGAAGATGTGAACCTGCCGCTGTCACAGGTCAGAACCCCAGCCATGTGTAAGGAGCTGGTTCACATTGGGGGAAATGAACCCAACACACAGAAACATGCAAAAATGGGAAGGCGAGAGAGACACAAACACACACACTCCTGGTGGCACTAGATTCTTGGTTCCAGTCCCTGACAGCTCTGAAGCTACTCTGACTCGTGGTTTCCTTATGCTTGGCGTTTCAGCTTTATTTCTGCAAACGGCACCAATAGCTTTCCAGTAAATATCATTCATTGTTGTTATTGCTGCTGCTGTTTTTATTGTTATTCTTGCTTAAGCTAGCTCAGCTTGAGTTTCTGTCATCTGCAACCAACAGTCCTGATACATAGAGGAACATTTTCATCACACGGGCTGAGGTATACTCTGAACTCCCAGAGGTTCTGTGACCAAGAAACAAAGGATCACACAGGCTATTGCCCCAGCCAATGAAACAGTCTTCAGGGGCTGAACATCAAAAGGCTTGGAAGAGTCCACGGTAATTGTGCTGAATAAGGTCCATGATAATAGTGCTAAATAGGAGGTAAAGTGGTTTTCCTGGAAAGTCCAAGTTTATACCAATTGTCTTGGTCTCCTGTCTGGTGTAGCATTTGTCTCAGAGATTTATTTTCTAAATTAAGCATTGTTATTGATGGTTGCATTAAAATCATCCAGCACCGGTTTGGTAGAGTACCGCTTTTCATTTTTAGCTTCTGCAGTACCTGGCTTATCAGGTAGTGTGTGAGACTTGTGTGCCGAGAAGATTCTTTTCAACATATGATGAGAATGAAAGACATCCAGCAACAGCCTGTCTCTCTTCTCCTAACCCGACCCACATGCAGTGTGACTCACACTTCTCTCGAAATGGCAGAACACAGAGTGATTAAAGGTGCATCTAAAACAGCAAACTATTGCCAGTCTCTGTGGGTGGTTGAGAAATGTTCAAACTTACTGCCCTCACTAACCACTTAAAGTATCTGACAGTTATGTCCTGGGCCATGCCATTGCCTGCAAGAGGCAGGAAGCTGCCTGGCCACAGGTTAGGGTACCAGAGTTAGAGTGAACTGGGGAAAATTGTAGGTTAAATTTACATGAAATATAGGCAGGCAACTATAGGCAGAGCAGTCCTCACATAGGTCACAAACAGTACAGTCTGAACCCTTCCTCCAGTGGTTTTGTCATTTATTGTATGAGGGAAATCTGCAGCTACTTATTTATGTTTTATGGTTTGGTAGCCCTTTAGTATTTTGCAATAAACTCTCTAGACAATGGTGAGCTCCAAAAGACAAAAGTCCATATTCATTGAAGTGTTAAATACTTAATTTCTAATTATCAAGAAAAATTCATGAAGAATATGTAATTTGCAGAAAATGTTTGTTGGCATTTACCATCACTGACTATATGAAAACCAAAAGACACAATCCACTGAAGGGGAATCAACAGCTACTTCAAATCTGACTTAATTTAAGAAAAATGTGCCTGAAGACAACCATTTTATAAAGTCAACTGTAATATGTGTACTGTATATTCACTCACTTAGGTCAAATAACTTTTCTTAATTAACGTTTTGTCATGTTATCAGTTTCCAAGTTTGGTTGTGCATGTTGGAAAAAAGAGAGTAGGTGCTAAAAAATATATTTTTTAGTGAAATGAATTATTTGTTGGACAATTCAGAACAGAACAGAACAGAATATTCATATAAGATAAGTAAATGGAGGTATCGTCGGAGAGACCAAATCTTAAGTACCTGTTATATAATAGGTGTTTAGTAAATACTTGTGGACCAAATAGTGCAGGTTTCCCCAGGTCACTAGGTAGATGTTCAATATCTTTCAAAGGCCATTGCACTCTATTTACCAATTTCAAAGATTGCCAGTCCTTTCATCAACTTGTGCAGCAAATAACGTTGGAGTCATTAATACCTGCAAGCTTAGAGGTTTCACTACCTGGATCCTAGATATAACTGCAGTAGTTTCTTTTGCTGATACAGATAATTTTGCAATGGCTACTGGCAAGTTAAAAAAAATAACACACAGCAGTTGGCCAAACTCTTGGTTAAATTTAGGAATCATTTTCTGTACGGAGCTACCATTTCAAGAGATTCCTGGGTGGTATTTTGCCCATAATTATGACTATATTTCACTTTACCAGATTTCTCAAAGAATTAGCTAAAAATCTAACTTTTTATTCGGTCTTTAAAATGCAATGCTAATTCTTTGAACTTTCTCTGTCAGTTCTCTCCAATTATTATTATTGTGTGTGTGTGGGGGGGGGGGGTGGGGGCACGCGGGCCTTTCACTGCTGTGGCCTCTCCCGTTGCGGAGCACAGGCTCCGGACGCGCAGGCCCAGCGGCCATGGCCCACTGGCCCAGCCGCTGCGCGGCATGTGGGATCCTCCCGGACCGGGGCACAAACCCGCGTCGCCTGCATCGGCAGGCGGACTCTCAACCACTGTGCCACCAGGGAAGCCCTCCCCTCCCTCTTGAGCCTCCCTCTCACCCTCCCTATCCCACCCCTCTAGGTGGTCACAAAGCACCGAGCTGATATACCTGTGCTATGCAGCAACTTCCCACTAGCTATCTATTTTACTTTTTGGTAGTGTATGTATGTCAATGCTACTCTCTCACTTCGTCCCACCTTCCCCTCCCCCCACCCTGTATCCTCAAGTCCATTCTCTATATCTGCATCTTTATTACTGTCCTCCCCTAGGTTCATGAGAAACTTTTTTTTTTTTTTAGGTTCCATATATATTTGTTAGCATAAGGTATTTGTTTTTCTCTTTCTGACTTACTTCACTCTGTATGACAGACTCTAGTGCCATCCACCTCACTACAAATAACTCAATTTCATTTCTTTTTATGGCTGAGTAATATTCCATTGTATATATGTGCCATATCTTCTTTATCCATTCATCTGTTGATGGACACTTAGGTTGCTCCTATGTCCTGGCTATTGTAAATAGTGCTGCAATGAACATTGTGGTACATGTCTCTTTTTGAATTATAGTTTTCTCAGTGTATATGCTCAGTAGTGGGATTGCTGGGTCATATGGTAGTTCTGTTTTTAGATTTTTGTTTTTGTTTTTGTTTTTTTTGCAGTACACGGGCCTCTCACTGTTGTGGCCTCTCCCGTTGCGAAGCACAGGCTCCGAATGCGCAGGCTCAGTGGCCATGGCTCACAGGCCTAGCTGCTCTGTGGCATGTGGGATCTTCCAGGACTGGGGCACGAACCCGTGTCCCCTGCATTGGCAGGTGGACTCTCAACCACTGCGCCACCAGGGAAGCCCTGTTTTTAGTTTTTTAATGAACCTCTATACTGTTCTGCATAGTGGCTGTATCAGTTTACTTTCCCACCATCAGTGCAAGAGGGTTCCCTTTTCCCCACACCTCTCCAGCATTTATTGTTTGTAGATATTTTGATGATGGCCATTCTGACTGGTGTGAGGTGATACCTCACTGTGGTTTTGATTTGCATTTCTCTAATGATTAGTGGTGTTGAGCATTCTTTCATGTGTTTGTTGGCAATCTGTATATCTTCTTCAGAGAAATGTCTATTTAGGTCTCCTGCCCATTTTTGGATTGGGTTGTTTCCTTTTTTTGATATAGAGCTGCATGAGCTGCTTGTATATTTTGGAGATTAATCTTTTGTCAGTTGATTCATTTGCAAATATTTTCTCCCATTCTCAGGGTTGTCTATTCATCTTCTTTATGGTTTCCTTTGCTATGCAAAAGCTTTTAAATTTCATTAGGTCCCATTTGTTTATTTTTGTTTTTATTTCCATTACTCTAGGAGGTGGATCAAAAAGGATCTTGCTGTGTTTTATAGCATAGAGTGTTCTGCCTATGTTTTCCTTTAAGAGTTTTACTGTGTCTGGCCTTACACTTAGATCTTTAATCCATTTTGAGTTTATTTTTGTGTATGGTGTTAGGGAGTGTTCTAATTTCATTCTTTTACATGTAGCTGTCCAGTTTTCCCAGCACCGCTTATTAAAGAGACTGTCTTTTCCCCATTGTATATTCTTAGCTCCTTTGTCAAAGAAAAGGTGACCATATGTGCGTGGCTTTATCTCTGCGCTTTTGATCCTGTTCCATTGATCTATATTTCTGTTTTTGTGCCAGTACCATACTTTCTTGATTACTATAGCTTTGTAGTATACTCTAAAGTCAGGGAGTCTGATTCCTCCAGCTCCATTTTTATTTTCTCAAGATTGCTTTGGCTATTCAGGGTCCTTTGTGTTTCCATACAAATTGTAAAATTTCTTGTTCTAGTTCAGTGAAAAATGCCACTGGTAATTTGATAGGGATTGCATGGAGCCTGTGGATTGGTTTAGGTAGTGTAGTCATTTTCACAATGTTGATTCTTCAAATCCAAGAACATGGTATGTCTCTCCATCTGTTTGTATCATCTCTGATTTCATTCATCAGTGTCTTATAGTTTTCTGCGTACAGGTCTTTTGTCTCCTCAGGTAGGTTTCTCACTAGGTATTTTATTCTTTTCATTGCAATGGTAAATGGGAGTGTTTCCTTAATTTCTCTTTCAGATTTTTTATCATTAGTGTATATAGGAATGCAAGAGATTTCTGTGCATTAGTTTTGTATCCTGCTACTTTACCAAATTCACTGATCAGTTCTAGCAGTTTTCAGGTAGCATCTTTAGGATTTTCTGTGTATAATACTATGTCATCTGCAAACAGTGACAGTTTTTCTTCTTTTCCAATTTGCAATCCTTTATTTCGTTTTCTTCTCTGATTGCTGTGGCTAAAACTTCCAAAACTATGTGGAATAATAGTGGTGAGAGTGGGCAACCTTGTTGTGCTCCTGATCTTATTGGAAATGATCTCAGTTTTCACCATTGAGAATGATGTTGGCTGTGGGTTTATCATATATGGCCTTTATTATGTTCAGGTAAATTCCCTCTATGCCTTCTTTCTGGAGGATTTTTATCATAAATGGGTGTTGAATTTTGTGAAAAGCTTTTTCTACATCTATTGAGATGATCATATGGTTTTCCTCCTTCAGTGTGTTAATATGGTGTATCACAATGATTGATTTGCATATATTGAAGAATCCTTGCATTCCTGGGATAAACCCCACTTGATCATGGTGTATGATCCTTTTAATGTGCTGTTGGATTCTGTTTGCTACTATTTTGTTGAGGATTTTTGCATCTATATTCATCAGTGATATTGGCCTGTAGTTTTCTTTTCTTGTGACATCCTTGTCTGGTTTTGGTATCAGGGTGATGGTGGCCTTGTAAAATGAGTTTGTTCCTCCCTCTGCTATATTTTGGAAGAGTTTGAGAAGGATAGGTGTTGGCTCTTCTCTAAATGTTTGATAGAATTCGCCTGTGAAGCCATCTGGTCCTGGGCTTTTGTTTGTTGGAAGCGTTTTAATCACAGTTTCAATATCAGTGCTTGTGATTGGTCTGTTTATATTTTCTATTTCTTCCTGTTTCAGTCTTGGAAAGTTGTGCTTTTCTAAGGATTTGTCCATTTCTTCCAGATATCTTTTATTGACATATACTTGCTTGTAGTAATCTCATGATCCTGTGTATTTCTTCAGTGTCAGTTGTTACTTCTCCTTTTTAATTTCTAATTCTATTGATTTGAGTCTTCTCCCTTTTTCTCTTGATGAGTCTGGCTAATGGGTTATCAATTTTGTTTGTCTTCTCAAAGAACCAGCTTTTAATTTTATTGATCTTTGCCATTGTTTCCTGCATTTCTTTTTCATTTATTTCTGATCTGATCTTTATGATTTCTTTCCTTCTGCTAACTTTGGGGTTTTTTTGTTCTTCTTTCTCTAATTGTTTTAGGTGTATGGTTAGGTTGTTTATTTGTGATTATTCTTATTTCTTGAGGTAGGATTGTATTGCTATAAACTTGCCTCTTAGAACTGCTTTTGCTGTATCCCATAGGTTTTGGATCGTTGTGTTTTCATTGTCATTTGTTTCTTGGTATTTTTTGATTTCCTCTTTGATTTCTTCAAGGATCTCTTGGTTATTTAGTACTGTAATATTTAGCCTCCATGTATTTGTACTTTTTACAGTTCTTTTCCTATAATTGATATCTAGTCTTATAATGCTCTGTTCAGAAATGATACTTGATATGATTTCAACTTTCTTAAATTTACCAAGGCTTGATTTGTGACCCAAGGTATTATCTATCCTGGAGAATGTTCCATGAGCACTTGAGAAGAAAGTGTATTCTATTGTTTTTGGATGGAATGTCCTATAAATATCTGTTTAAGTCCATCTGTTTAATGTGTCATTTAAAGCTTGTGTTTCCTTGCTTATTTTCCTTTTGGATGATCTTTCCATTGGTGAATGTGGGGTGTTAATGTCCCCTACTATGATTGTGTTACTGTCAATTTCCCCTTTTATGGCTGCTAGCATTTGTCTTATGTATTGAGGTGCTCTATGTTGGGTGCATAAATATTTACAATTGTTATATCTTCGTTTTGGATTGATCCCTTGATCATTATGTAGTGCCCTTCTTTGTCCCTTGTAATAGTCTTTATTTTAAAGTTGATTTTGTGTGATATGAGAATTGCTACTCCAGCTTTCATTTGATTTCCATTTGCATGGAATATCTTTTTCCATCCCCTCACTTTTAGTCTGTATGTGTCCCTATGTCTGAAGTGGTTCTCTTGTAGACAGCATATATATGGGTCTTGTTTTTGTATCCATTCAGCCAGTCTATGTCTTTTGTTTGGAGCATTTAAACCATTTACATTTAAGGTTATTATCTATATGTATGTTCCTATTACCATTTTTTAGTTGTTTGGGGTTTGTTTTTGTAGGTCTTTTCCTTTTCTCGTGTTTCCTACCTAGAGAAGTTCCTTTAGCATTTGTTGTAAAGCTGGTTTGGTGGTGCTGAATTCTCTTAGCTTTTGCTTGTCTGTAAAGGTTTTAATTTATCCATCGAATCTGAATGAGATCCTTGCTGGGTAGAGTAATCTTGGTTGTAGGTTTTTCCCTTTCATCACTTTAAATATGTCTTGCCGCTCCCTTCTGGCTTGCAGAGTTTCTGCTGAAAGATCAGCTGTTAACATAATGGGGATTCCCTTGTATGTTAGTTGTCGCTTTTCCCTTGCCACTTCTAATATTTTTTCTTTGTATTTAATTATTGATAGTTTGATTAATATGTGTTTTGGCATGTCTCTCCTTGGATTTATCCTGTATGGGACTCTCTGCGCTTCCTGGACTTGATTGACTATTTTCTTTCCCATATTAGGGAAGTTTTCAACTATAATCTCTCCAAATATTCTCTCAGTCCTTTTCTTTTTCTCATCTTCTTCTGGAACCGCTATAATTCGAATGTTGGTGTGTTTAATGTTGTCCCAGAGGTCTCTGAGACTGTCCTCAATGCTTTTCAATCTTTTTTCTTTATTCTTCCCTGCGGTAGTTATTTCCACTCTTTTATCTTCCAGGTCACTTATCTGTTCTTCTGCCTCAGTTATTCTGCTATTGATTCTTTCTAGAGTATTTTAAATTTCATTTATTTTGTTGTTCATCATTCTTTGTTTGCTCTTTAGTTCTTCTACATTCTTGTTAAATATTTCTTGTATTATTTCCATTCTATATCCTAGATTTTGGATCATCTTTACTATCATTACTCTGAATTCTTTTTCATGTAGACTGCCTATTTCCTCTTCATTTGTTTTTCTGGTGGGTTTTTACCTTGCTCCTTCATCTGCTGCATATTCCTCTGTCTTCTCATTTTGTTTAACTTACTGTGTTTGGGGTCTCCTTTTCGTAGGCTACAGGTTCATATTTCCTCTTATTTCTGGTGTCTGCCCCCAATTTGTGAGGTTGGTTTAGTGTCTTGTGTAGGCTTCCTGGTGAGGATTGATGTTCTGGTGGGTGGGGCTGGATCTTGTCCCTCTGGTGGGCAATGCCACATCAGGTGGTGTGTTTTGGGGTGTGTGAACTTAGTATGACTTTAGGCAGCCTCTCTGCTAATGGGAGGGGTTGTGTTCCTGTCTTGCTAATTCTTTGGCATGTGGTGTTCATCACTGGAGCTTCCTGGCTGTTTGGTGGAGCTGGTCTTAGTGTTGAGGTGGAGATCTCTGGGAGAGCTCTTGCTGATTAGTATTATCTGAGGCTGGGAGCTCTCTGGTGGTCCATCGTCCTGGACTTGGCTCTCCCACCTTGGAGGCTCAGGCCCGACACCTGGCCAGAGCACCAAGACCCTGCCAGCTGCACGGCTCAGAAGAAAAGGAAGAAAAAAAAAACCAAACAGACAGAACCCCGAAACAAATGGTAAAAGCAAAACTAAACAGACAAAATCACACAAAGAGACATACACATACACACTCACAAAAAGAAAAAACAAAAACAAACAGACAGAACCCCAGAACAAGTGGTAAAAGCACAACTAAAGAGACGAAATCACACAAAGAAACACACACACACACTCACAAAAAGAGAAAAAAAGAAAGGAAGAGAGCAACCAAACCAATAAACACACCCACAAATAAAAATAGTCTCTAAAAAGTTAACTAAGATAAACATAAAACCAAAACCAAATCAAATACAGAAAGCAAACTCCAAGGCCACAGTTGCCCTCAAAAGTCCACCACCTCAGTTTTGGGAACACTCATCTATTCTGCTATTCACATGTACAGGGTTTACCAAGCCGATTGCAGGGATTTAGTCCACTGCTCTTGAGGCTGCATGGGGAAATTTCCCTTCCTCTTCTTTGTTCATACAGCTCCTGGGGTTCAGCTTTGGTTTTGGCCCCATCTCTGTGTGTTGCCACCCTCAGGCATTTGTACCCTGCCCAGACAGGAGGGGGTTAAAGCGGCCGCTGATTAGGGCTCTCTTGCTCACTCAGGCCAGAGAGAGTGAGGGGTACGGTAGTCACAGCTGGGGTGCAGTGTGTGCCTGCAGCAGCCCGAGGCTGGCGTGACACTGCAGCAGCCCGAGGCTGGCGTGACACTGCAGCAGCCCGAGGCTGGCGTGACACTGCAGCAGCCCGAGGCTGGCGTGACACTGCAGCAGCCCGAGGCTGGCGTGACACTGCAGCAGCCCGAGGCTGGCGTGACACTGCAGCAGCCCGAGGCTGGCGTGACACTGCAGCAGCCCGAGGCTGGCGTGACACTGCAGCAGCCCGAGGCTGGCGTGACACTGCAGCAGCCCGAGGCTGGCGTGACACTGCAGCAGCCCGAGGCTGGCGTGACACTGCAGCAGCCCGAGGCTGGCGTGACACTGCAGCAGCCCGAGGCTGGCGTGACACTGCAGCAGCCCGAGGCTGGCGTGACACTGCAGCAGCCCGAGGCTGGCGTGACACTGCAGCAGCCCGAGGCTGGCGTGACACTGCAGCAGCCCGAGGCTGGCGTGACACTGCAGCAGCCCGAGGCTGGCGTGACACTGCAGCAGCCCGAGGCTGGCGTGACACTGCAGCAGCCCGAGGCTGGCGTGACACTGCAGCAGCCCGAGGCTGGCGTGACACTGCAGCAGCCCGAGGCTGGCGTGACACTGCAGCAGCCCGAGGCTGGCGTGACACTGCAGCAGCCCGAGGCTGGCGTGACACTGCAGCAGCCCGAGGCTGGCGTGACACTGCAGCAGCCCGAGGCTGGCGTGACACTGCAGCAGCCCGAGGCTGGCGTGACACTGCAGCAGCCCGAGGCTGGCGTGACACTGCAGCAGCCCGAGGCTGGCGTGACACTGCAGCAGCCCGAGGCTGGCGTGACACTGCAGCAGCCCGAGGCTGGCGTGACACTGCAGCAGCCCGAGGCTGGCGTGACACTGCAGCAGCCCGAGGCTGGCGTGACACTGCAGCAGCCCGAGGCTGGCGTGACACTGCAGCAGCCCGAGGCTGGCGTGACACTGCAGCAGCCCGAGGCTGGCGTGACACTGCAGCAGCCCGAGGCTGGCGTGACACTGCAGCAGCCCGAGGCTGGCGTGACACTGCAGCAGCCCGAGGCTGGCGTGACACTGCAGCAGCCCGAGGCTGGCGTGACACTGCAGCAGCCCGAGGCTGGCGTGACACTGCAGCAGCCCGAGGCTGGCGTGACACTGCAGCAGCCCGAGGCTGGCGTGACACTGCAGCAGCCCGAGGCTGGCGTGACACTGCAGCAGCCCGAGGCTGGCGTGACACTGCAGCAGCCCGAGGCTGGCGTGACACTGCAGCAGCCCGAGGCTGGCGTGACACTGCAGCAGCCCGAGGCTGGCGTGACACTGCAGCAGCCCGAGGCTGGCGTGACACTGCAGCAGCCCGAGGCTGGCGTGACACTGCAGCAGCCCGAGGCTGGCGTGACATTGCAGCAGCCCGAGGCTGGCGTGACATTGCAGCAGCCCGAGACGTGCACTTGTGTTCTCCCAGGGAAGTTGGCTCTGGATCATGGGACTGTGACAGTGGCATGCTGCACAGGCTCCTGCGAGGGTGTGGGTAGTAACCTGTGCTTGCACACAGGATCCTTGGTGGCAGCAGCAGCAGAGGTAGCGGTTCATGCCTGCCTCTGTGGTCCGATATGATAGCCGTGGCTTACACCTGTCTCCGGAGCTCACTTAGGGGGAGCTCTGTCATCTGTGGGCACACAGAGTAGGAAGCCCCTCTCCTCGTGCACCCCGAGACAATGGTCACTTTCCTCTCCAGCAGGTCCAGACTTTTTCCAGTACTCCCTCCTGGCTAGCTGTGGTGCACTAGACCCCTTCAGGCTGTCTTCGTGCAGCCAACCCCAGTCCTCTCCCTTGGGTCTGACCTCTGAAGCCCGAGCCTTAGCTCCCAGCCCCACCTGCCATGGTGGGTGAGCAGACAAACTTCTCAGGCTGGTGAGTGCTGGTCGGCACTGATCCTCTGTGCAGGGATCTCTCCACTTTGCCCTCTGCACCCCTGTTGCTGCGCTCTCCTCTGTGGCTCCAAAGCTCCCCCACCCCACATCCCCACCAGTGAGGGGGGTTCCTAGTGTGTGGAAACATTTCCTCCTTTACAGCTCCCTCCCTGAGGTGCAAGTCCCATCCCTATTCTTTTGTCTCTGTTTTTTCTTTTTTTTTTTGCCCTCCCCAGGTACTTGGGGATTTTCTTGCCTTTTTGGAAGTCTGTGGTCTGCCAGCGTCCAGTAGGAGCTCTGTAGGAGTTGTTCCACATGTAGATGTATTTCTGATGTATTTGTGGGGAGGAAGGTGATCTCCACATCTTACTCCTCTGCCATCTTGAAGACCCTCGGGTTGAGTTATTTCTATATTATATTTTGCATGTCATTAAGCAAGGCATTAGGACAAAATTTGTTTTCTAAAGAAGTAAAAGTATTGTATAGATGTTCACTTTTCTTCCTAGTTCCAGGCTCTCTCTTTCTGTGCATGTGTGTGTGTGTGTGTGTGTGTGTGTGTGTATAACCTCAGACTTTTAAGTTATAAATCACACTCTGATTCTTTAGAAATCCATGGCAAGCTAAGTTGATGACTGTGTTGGGCAATTTCCAATGAATTTAGTCAAAGGAAATAGCTAAGGCTGATATTTAACCCACAGTTCATTCATTGCCTAAATTCAACTGATAATTGCTCATAACTTAATTTCCCTTTGTTTACATAATGTAGATTTGACCCAAGTGTACCAAAATATGTTGCTGATGGGGAGCATTCTACCCATTCTAGCAACCAAAGTTGCTTTTACTCTTCCCCTGCTGTGTAAGAAGTAATGATGATAGAGACCGAGGCTGAATTAGATACCTCAATTTATCATCTTATTCAAGAAGAACTATGGTCCAGGCAGGGTATCACTGGCTCATGTTTCTCTCCCGTATACTCTACTTAAACTGTTCCCCCAAAGCCTAAACTCTCCATTGAGGTTTCCTGCATGCGAAGAGTAAAGTGAGAACATTTGCAGATTAGGATAGTGTAGTGATGCAGAGGCCAATACCCAAATGAAAGTAGGCAAAAATAATAATGATAGGGCTTCCCTGGTGGTGCAGTGGTTGAGAGTCCGCCTACCCATGCAGGGGACGCGGGTTCGAGCCCTGGTCCTGGAAGATCCCACATGCCGCGGAGTGGCTAGGCCCGTGAGCCATGGCTGGCTGCTGAGCCTGCGCGTCCGGAGTCTGTGCTCTGCAATGGGAGAGGCTGCAGCAGTGAGAGGCCCGCGTACCTCAAAAAAATACTACTACTAATAATAATAATGATAAGCAAAGCTAAGGCTTCACCAGGAGAAACCAATTACAGAACAAAATTGGGCATACTTTCAAATTTTAAAAAAATTTTATTTTTCAATAATAGAATCCAAAGAATCTGAGGTGGCCAAGCTTCTTTCCCAGCAGCCTCATCCAGGAAGCAAAAGGGAACAGACAAGATCCTGAGAAAAACAATTAGATTCTTCAACTTGAAAAGAAGCTGGCTAAGGGGCTGAGAAGACAGTGCAAGGCAAGTACCCATGAATAGCTCAAGCAAAATCTCTCAAGAGTAGTGACCCCTGCACCCTATCAGAAGACGTCAGTTGCGGCTCCATGTCACTGAGTTGAGATGGAGGAAATGAGTCACAGACCAAAGGGGTCACCGCCTGAGTGGATAGAAGGGTCTCTGATATAGAATAATTAAGGGGGATCTTAGAGGATTAAGCAAAATCTAGCTCCTTAGCAAGTATTTCATTCAACCCCATCTGGGTTTTCCCCCTTCCTTTCTCCACACACCAAGACTATGGCTAGTGTACTGTACAGTACTATCGGGCAGTTTAAGTGTAAAATATAAGGGGGGAAGGGAATAGTCTGGAATAACTAGGAAGAATATTTTTACTATTCCCTCCCCAGAAAAATTTCAAAACCAGTCATTTATAAATATGTCTTTCGAGTGTAGAAAGTTCTGGGATTGGCTTACAAGTCTTTTTCACGTGGACAAATAACCAAAGGAAGAATTTTTTTTTTTTTTTTTTTTTTTTGCGATACGCGGGCCTCTCACTGTGTGGCCTCTCCCGTTGCGGAGCAACAGGCTCCGGACGCCCAGGCTCAGCGGCCGTGGCTCACGGGCCCAGCCGCTCGGCGTCATGTGGGATCTTCCCGGACCGGGGCACGAACCCGTGTCCCCTGCATCGGCAGGTGAACTCTCAACCACTGCACCACCAGGGAAGCCCGCAAGGGAAGAATTAGTTCTCCAAGTGTGTCAATACCACATAGTTATATTTTTCTAATCCCAAAGTGTATTAACACACTTTCCCACAGTCATTTGACTTTTCTGACGTTTCCTTTTAATCAAATTGTCATTAACATCTGTTTCAGGCAACACAACTTTCCCACGGTAGCAAAACTATGATGATTTTTTCATATGGAGAATGTAATGAAAATATGTGAATTGAGGAAAACAAACCAACAACTTGAAAGATCTTGGGATTAAGGGAAAAAAAACTTTGATCAATGAATATAAACCTTATTCTGTGGGGAGGATTGTGAGAAGGACACACTAGCCACAGCAGGTTCTTCTTGGCAAAAAGTTTGCAGAGGACCAACCAGTAGTAGCAGCACTTTGGTTATCCTGAGACAAGCCTCAACTAACTCTTCTGTCTTGTTGCCCTTCCTGGAGACTTTCCCAAGATGAAAGGAGCCTTTCAGACTTAGTCTTCATTGTTATTAGTGGGTCTTTATTGTTCTGAGCAGTGTGGCAAGACAAAAACCTTTTCCTTAATAGTACAGTAAAACCTAGGTGTCAAAAACTGTTGGATGAGGGAATTCCCTGGTCATCCAGTATTTAGGACTCTGCACTTTCAAGCCTGGGTTTGATTCCTGGTCAGTGAACTAAGATCCCACAACAAAAACAAAAAACAAAAAACTGTTGAATAACTAGGGGGGCACTTGTCTTTGTTATTATAGCCATCCAAGGGCTAAAACTGTATGTATCTCCCATCTCCACTGGTATAAACTTTTACCTATTTACCCATTCCTATCACCAAGAGAAGTACTGAAAGAGGGCAGGTACCACCGAACTAACTTTGTCAACATGTTCTTTTCAGAACAGACTCTTGATTACTTTCCACAAACAAGAGTCTGCATGCTCATCAAAATTTATAAGGATCATGACTCCTTTTAAACACCATACTTTAGTATTGTACCCAAAACAAACTTGCTTCAAAAAAGGCAAAGGGAAGAATTGGTTTAGTAAAAGCATTCTACATAAGTGCCCTGCGAGGTTGACTTACATTCCAGAAAATTCTTTGTAGAATCAAAATTAAAAACATTAGAATCTTAGAGCTGGAAAAAATCTCCAAGGTATCTAGTTTCGCTCTCTCTGTAGTATATTCTTGTTTGATATGTAATTTTTCTCAATAATCTTCCTTCATTTATCTGTTCTACAGGTAGTTATTGGGAGCCTATTAATCTCTGCTAGGCACTGGGTGTAGAGGGCTGAGCAAAACACATCGTCTCTGACCTCATGGAGTTTCACACCTACTGGGAAAGACAAAACCAAATTATCATGCAAATAACTCTATAATCCCAGTTTGATGTTTCAATTGCTCCAGTTGTATGGAATTTATTACTTTTATAGGTAGCTATCCTATTTATACAGTGCAGACTGAGAAAGTTCTTCTAAATCTATTTCTATCTCATGTAGTGTGGGCCATCACTTTTCATATGCTTCGAGGAACCATCCTAACATCATGTTTGCATCATCTCCTCCAGTCTTTGCCAGGGTTTTAAATCCTGTATGTCAGGGAAGTGCTCTTTCTTAGTCAAGTTTATGTCCCACCCTTCCTGATCCAGCACACTCAGAATCCAGCTCCATGGGAATTCTCCCATCTTCTGCTAATATGTGTTGTCTGGATGCTACAGCTCTGTTGGGGTTGAGTCCCTTTTCTTCCTTATCAGGTCCAACACATTCCAACTGGGTTATTGTTGCCATAGTGGCCAGGCGGGAAAGTGGGGGCAGATTCTGACTGTGGTTCAGACTGTGCTTCAAGGGAGGGCTTCTGTGTAATCTTCCATTAAGGGGGCAGTTCTGCCCCTTAATGGGGAGGAGTAGGCCATTTTCTGGGCTCTAATGGCAGGGGAATTTAGAGATTTGAGAATTTTGGATGACTCCATCCATATGTCAGGGTCTCACTTTTTCCCATATAAGGCCTGATCTTGGCACAGCAGGCAGAGCAGAACCTTGAGTTCTGCTACTCTTATTAAGTGTTGGGCTTGGTCCACAGTTTTCACTGCCCACTAGCTATAGAATATTAAAATATTTTGCATGCTACAAAAGATTCCCTTGGGCTTACAAACTGAACTTTTAATTGCCAATTAATAACATTCAGCCTTTGATTTTTTCCAACTTGTCAATTGAGCTTAACACTCGATTCTTCTGTCCTTGTAGTTGTTGCTTACCCTCTACTTCTCAAATGCCAAAAACATCACACATGCTTGTGTACTTTCTTTCACCAGAATTCCATTGCAGGTGACCACCAATGAAAGTTTTAACAGTAGCATGGCAACCTTATGCAGGAAATATCTGTGTTTCAGCTTCTACCAGTACTAGAATCCTCATTACCAGTTGAGGGGCACATAATCCAACCCCCAAATCCCATCTCAGTGTCTGCTTTCTTGGACTCCATTTCCAGTACTGATTGTTGCAGAAATTAGAGAGGAGGGAGTTTATTAGGGAGTGCTCTTGAGATCAACATCAATGAAATGGAAGAGAAAGAAAGGAGACAGGACTGTACAAAGGACACGTTGGCCTTTGCCATAGTCTCAACAAAGGCCTCAACTGACCCCAAGGGAAGTTCTGAAACTGGGATGTCCTTTAGGGTTGTCTCAACTTGGGGCAAGGCGGCTAGACTTTTATGCTCCTGAGTCAGTGAATACGGATCACCCTGGGAAGGCAGCATGACCTTGGGAGAGATGGGACTATTTAGCAGAGACATTCACCAAAGAGACAGCTGAGGCTGTCTGGTGAGCGTTCTTCCAGCAGTTGGGGAAATAAATCCTTAATTATGAAGGATGTGTGGGTGGTGCATCATATCAATTACTGAGAATGTGAGGGAACTTCTGGACATGGCCCATTTCAACCAGAACATGGGGAAATGCATGTGCAGTGGTTGGGGCCATCTCTTATTATTTTCTGTTTAAATATGCTTCATCACCACTCTCCTCTGCACTAACAACCTCATGATACAAAAGTGCATCTGTATCCGTGAAATAGTCTCCTTTCAAAGTATCAAAGAGGACTTGTTTTATTTCCCTTATTGACCTACCTGGGCTTTCTACCATCTTAAGAACACTTAAAAATTTTTTTTTAGTACTGAGAAAGGAAGTAGGAATCTTTGAATCCAACCTCTTTCTCTTTTCCCCCTCTCTTGGCTTCTTTTCTAGTTTATAGCATTCCTTATGCTGCATTCTCTAATTTTCACTGTGAGTTATAGATATACAGTAAATATCGTTCCATTGTCTACGTCCACCAGATTTGCCTTGTGATTTATAAATGGAACTTTGGAATTTAGGAATTCCTTTTCTCTTTAGCAGTTCTGGCTCTCAAAGTAAACTCTCTACAGAGTAAAAAGTTAAAAAAAAATATCTAATTTGGCAATCAAAGCTGACTAGGGAATTTATGGTTCTCCTGAAAGTCATTGTTTCAAAGGACAGAGAGTCATGAAGAATCAGAGTTTAATTGAAATGAACATAGTTGTGTTTAAAGTTTTCCAAATACTCTAGTTGTTATATAGCCATGTTCCAAACTTTACATATATATTGGCATAATATATTTAAAATATAAAAATTATTTGCCTCCCATCCCTGTTTTTGTATCCATTGCTAGACTCTATTCAAGTGGTAGAGACAGTTTTTTATATGCACTGGCCTGAAGAGTTGGGCTGATACAGTGTACAGCAAATAAGCCAATTAAAATATTTAACAGGATTTGTAAATCTATAGCAGAAACAAATCATCTTGAAAACAAAGCTATAATTTGAAATAGCAAGGCTCTATTGAAAGAAAAAAGGATAAGCGAATTCTGACTTACCTGAGCCAGTATAACTTGAAGCAGATTCAAAGGATACAGGATATGACACCAAAGTCTAAATTATACTACCCCCAGGAAAGATATAAGAGCCTGATGAGATGAAAGAAGGAAGTAGAGGTGAGTATTATTGAGAGCTTAGAACAAGTTGGTTTCTAAGTAAAGTTCTTCCCTACCTGCTTTTTGGCTAGGAGAACTGAAATTCTAGATGGGTTTGGAAGTATTGGAGAACATATGGTCCCCATTCTCTGGACTCCTGAGAATGATATATGAGACCACAAACCTCATAGAGAAGTTCCATGTGTAACTTTACTATGCCTTAGAGGTAGATGAGCAATGACTGAGGGAGGTGACTAGGCTGATGGGCCTGGGTGTGGCCTTAAAGAGCCACAGTCAGCTCAAGGGATAGACATTACAATTCTATCCAATACCCTTTCTCCTTTTTCCCCCCACCCCCCCCAACATATGAAAGAAACATTTCCCAGTCCTCTTACAGTTAGGTGGGACCATGTTCCTAATTTGGCCGATAAAATGTGAGTGGAAGTGAAGTTGTGTCAAGTTGGGGGCTGAAGTAGTGAAAAATCCCAAGTTGATTCTCTAGGTTCTCTCTTCCCTACCACGGTGACAGGGAACCAGGCAGTCTGGATAATATGGCTACAGCATGGTTAATGAAATCTTCTTCAGCATGGTCCCTGAGTGGCTATATGGAGCAGAACTGTCCAGAAAACCTCACTGGACAGGCAGCATGAGTTAGAAACAAACTTTTGCATGTTCAATCACTGAGATTTGGGGTTAGTTTTCTTCCTCTCTTCCTTCCTTCCTTCCTCCCTCCTTCCCTCCCTCTCTTTCTTTCTTTCTTTCTTTCTTTCCTTCTTTCTTTCTTTCCTTCTTTCTTCTGTATAGCCTCTCCTATCCTATCAATGGGTAAGTAGATAAAAGTTCTCGAGTTTCCAAATAGCAGGAATCTGGAGAGACCCAAGGTTGGAATGAGGAAGATTAGTGTATGCGGATTTGGGCAGTAATTACTGGTTTCACGATGGCAACAAAAAGCTTAGATGTGATATAGCAAAGGCCAAAGACCCTTTTTTCATTCCTGAGTAATGTGTAAGTATCGTGTAAGTAATAGATATGTAATATGTAATGTGTTCTCTAGAAATTTAAGTTCACTCTAAGGAAAGGGAAGAAGACGAAGAAAGGTAAGGGGGAATATTTTGAGAGACTGGTTTTAGGTAGTGAATTGCTCACTTTAAAAATCAGAAATAATGTCATTACCTTAAGTGCAGAATTTATTTTTTCCTGTCATCCACAAAAAGTGAGAGTTCATAATGTAAATCGAGTAGACAAAGCAGAATCAAAGATAGTACCAAAAATCAATAAAAACCAGAATTGGCTTTATAGAAAATTGAGCCAGTGAAGAATTTTTAAAACCCTGAGAATGAATGAGGCACAATAATTAGAAAGAAGAGACAACATTAATTTTATTTCCAGATGATAAGATGGCTAACTTTAAAAAGTCCAATGATTCAACAGCAAAACTATTAGAACAACAAAAGAATCTCAGTAAATTCTCCAGTTTCAATACAAGTGAACATTAATTCAAAACAAATGAAACCACTAATTTCCCAAATTTACAAAGCAGAAGTTATAAAATACAACTTAAGATGTTCTATTCACACCAGTATATCAGTTATGTATTAGTGTTGCACTTTGTTGCTAATCACAGAGTTTGGTAAGATGTGTAGTTTTTAAATAATAAATAAAATAATTTTTCTATATAAAATATCACGAGCTATCATATATAACTTTAAGATATTCCATTTACAATAGTGTATCAGTTATGAAATGCATTTTGCTGCTTGTAACAGGGATCGAAAATAAAAGCTGTATAAACAAAATAGAAGTCTCTTTATCTTTCACTAAAAAGAAGTCTAGAGATAGTCCAGGGCTAGTATGGCTCTACAATTATCAAGCTTCTTATCTCTTTCTGCTTTGTCATCCTTGGAAAATAGGCTTTTCTATCATTGAGTTTGTCCCATGTTTATAATGGCTGCTGGACCTCCAGCCATCACATTCATAGTCCTAACAGCAGGAAAGTAAAGGTCAAATGGTTCATGTATCCTAGCTGTCTGTTCTCACTTTAATAAACCTTTCTAGGAGTATCATCTAAAAAACTTTCACTTATGTCCCATTTGCCAGAAATTAGCCACAGGCCACACCTAGCTACAAGGGAGACTGAGAAATGTAGTCTTTTAACTGAGCACTTTGCCACCTTGAATCAAGCCAAGATAATTTTATTAAAGGAGAAAAGGAGAATGGATATTAGTGTTGGCAAGTAGCAATCTCTGCCATAAATAGCATTTAAAAATGCATAATGTTTAGAACTATTGAAGATCTGTTCTTGGGCACATAAAATAAGATTTGAATAAACTAAGTTTTAGCGAAGCTGAAAAATATCTGAATGTCATTAGAATGCAATGGTGGCCTTGGGTGGGAGAGACCTGAGGATGGAATGGGTTGTTGTCAAGTTTCTAACTTTTGTTTGGGGTGGCATTTGCAGGTGCTTATTTCATTACTAAAAATTACTAGCTAACGATAAGTAGAAGCAGACCCCATGTGAGCAAACAGTAAGAGTGTGTCATGAGCCAATATTTTGTTATTCATCCACTTCACAAAAAGGTGCAATTTTTAAATCTATTTTTTTAATTCAAAAATAACTCTAAAATGCATATGGAAAAATAAATGGATGGGAAAGCCAAGAAAAAATGGGAAAAGGAGAATAAAGAAAAAATTGTGCACTGTCAAATTTTTAAAACTCCTAACACATTATTTTAACTAAGCACTTGGCTTCTTGCAAGGAGGAACTAGATCCTAGTCATAAGCCCACACTGTCATAGATTCATGGGTGACATCCTTTGTGTATTTTATTGGGAGTAATGGAAAAGGATTCATCGTTCATCTTTCTGCACCAAAGAAAGTGATCCTTGCTGTGCTCATCCTACTACATTTTCCCATGACTCATCTAAGGATTTCAAGGTGCCTTTTTATGCTGTGTCATTATCACCTTCTACAACAACTGTTGGATACTTAGCCCAATATCCATCTTCAATTTCTGCCTTGATCTTATTCAGAGCCACCAGTGGTGTGGAAGTGAAAGTGTGTAACTACTAGGAAATTTTCTCAAAAGACGGCTGGCGTGCCCCTTTTGGCCCTTCTACCATTTCTTCCTTCCTGCTGCCTGAAATGCTGAAATGATGCACTTGTGAGCATAGTGGATGGGAGAGCTCCGTGGATCTCTGGGGTCCCTGTGAGAGCTCCTATACCAGGCTTGGGTTGCACTCTCTGATCTTCCTCACACACCAGAGCATAAACACATGCTTTTCAATTTCATTAGTAGGGTCTCTGTTATATGCAATTGAATCCAATCCTAACTGACATAATTTCCTTCTATTGGTTATATGCCAAGTAATTTTAAGAATCAGAAGCCACGGGAAGCCAGCAGCAGAATGCTAAAGAGAATCTACATTTTGAAGCAGGATCTTGAAGAGAGTGATGGAAAAGAGTCTTTTTCCTGTGCATTCGAAAAGACATCCTCTAAGACACACATACGTTATATTTTACTGTTATATTCTTACAAATAGGAAAATTACCCCTTCCAGCCTGCAACACCGTAAGAGCTCCTTATACTAGCAATATGGAGACAAGATTTTGTATTTAAAAATAAAAAATGGAATGTTAGTAAACAAAAATTGTCTGGGATTAACTAATATTAATTAATCAAAATTAAACTTGCAGGCCAGAAAGCCTGTTTGATGAAGCGTAAATTGTCTATATATAATATCCAGGCACAGAGAAGTATGCCATTCCTATATGTTTGCACCTCCGCGATATTTTTGAATTTTTGTTCATTGACACAAGAAATAATCTTATCCAATTCTTTTAGATTGGCTACTAACCTGAAAGGTGGAAACCCTTATTGCCTTCCCACCTTGCTTTTTCTTTTTGTATACACTTGTGACTGACCTGATATGATATTCCCTGACTTTACACCAGTAGCCCATGCAAGCCAACTGCTGCCAATGCCGAGGCTTGCTCTCAAAGGAGGCTTTGTAAATATTGAAGGGAAAGCTAAGAATTAGCTATTTGCTTCTGTAACTTAAAGAGGTATCGAGAGTGTTTTAAACCTTATGTCAACATTCAGAGAATGACTAGAATAGAAATTACCAGAGATATTTTGTTCCCTCAGGGTTGTAAGAGACTAAAACGCTTTTTTTGTTTTTGTTTTTTACTATTTTTCCTTCTCCAACCATAATAAACACATTTATGAAATGGGTTAAAACACTTTAATACATGTATGTTCTTAACCTCCCTTTTACTTTTGCCCACTTAAGTGGTACTAACTCTGTCTGCCATGTGTCCTCTCCTCCTCCAGCCTCGGAGGACAGTTCTACCTTTCCCAGCTGGGCTCTCCTAAGAAATCAGGACGAAAGTGATAGGAGCAGGACAAATACTATGAAAGATTGTAGAATTAAGCAAAAATGGAAAAAATGATGTTTGTGGGGGGAAAAAAAAGCAAAAACATTGAGTTATTTTGAGATTACTATTTTTATATATGGATTGTGTAATTTTGAGCTATTGCTCTGAGACTTTAATAAGTTCATGGACTTAAACCCTCATAACTCTTGAGAGAGGGCTACCCTAAATTAGACCCATATTTCTCAGCTATTGAAAAGCATGTTTTTTTAGATACACATAAAACTGTCATGACTACCCTACTTCCAGGGATGCTGACATAGCCCTCTAGGGCACAGCTGAAAGTCACTGGGTCATCGATCAAGGCAATCCTGTCAAGCTTTCCTTTCTGTATATTGACTTATGAAAACAATAGAATGCTTTTTCAAGAATATAGATATCTTATAATATATTGAGTGGTAATATGACCTTTCATGCCAAAAATTGGATATGTCCCTTACTATCACTGTTACTTCAATGGAAAGTCCTTGCTCCAGATCTGAAGTGAAAGTTGCATAGATCCCAGCCAACAACCCAAAAGTCAAAAAGCAAAGTATGGTCAACTGGAGGATGGAGCTGCATAGATGTAGGGGAGCTGGGAAGGAGAAGTGAAAAGCAAAAGAAAAAAGACTTGGAAGCAAATGGCAGACTGTTGAGTACAGAGTGCGGGAGAACTCTCACAGGGCAGATCTCATTGTGTTAAGTAAGCTTTGCCAGAAGCTACCACCAACCCTAAAGGATCATGGGATTCCTGGCTGTTCCATGGCTCTAGCCTGTGACAGGCAAACGGATTCCTCAAAAGTCTGTGGGCACAATATCCAATGGTCAGGGTCACTTCTTAAGTTAGAAACTGCTGCATTGCTTCTTTCCAAGTGTATCTGAATCATGTTTCTCATCCTTTGAAAAATGTAAAACAATTTTGGAAGAATTAATTATTCTTTTTTTCATAGCTAGTTAGATAATGCCATTTTATGATAAGATGTTTCTAAAAATTTGAGTGCCACCATAAAAGACACATCTTACATTAAAAAATTAAAGATAGAAAAAAGTAAACATTTAAGATAGAGACAGTCTTCATGTTTTTCCATTCTGTGAATATATACTCTTGGCAGTTTTGTTCAAAGGATATTTGTTAGGAGTCCATGTTACAATCATTGCTGGAGATATGGTGAAGAACAGGACTTTATCCCTGGCTTGCAGAAATGCTTTCAATGTGTCAATGCTATCATTCTTTCTGCAGTTACCTTTTCTACAGTAAATTAGCAACATGCTTACATTGTTTTACGAATATTCAGTCCTTTAACTCAGCACTAGGGGGAGCAACACTGCAGAAGACAAGCTGTGAACCTTTGAGCTTCCCAATCACTATAGGACTATTGAAAATTACCAAATTTCAGAAACGAATAGCTGAGAAGTAATAGAATGTCTAACAATCTGTATGGTGAGCAACTTCTATAACCAGACAGGAAAGCACCTTCTAAGTGAGGTTAGAAAGTGGAAGTTGAGGATGCTGCTTTGGATAGCTAAAATCTTTCCCGGGGAATTTTTTTCCAAACTGGGACTTTTAAAGTCCATACCTTAAACAGTATCCAGGAAACGAGGACATATCACTCTTAAGGACTTTGCTGCCAAGTTTTGCTAATTCACTGGGATAAGGTAAGAATAATAAGGTAGAGAAGAGTTTTTGGCTGGGAGCAATACAGTTATGACCTTGTCATAATAAGGAGACCCCTGAAAACAAAGGACTTTAGAATGAATGATAATTATATTATACAGAGAACATACTATGTTGTCCTTGCTTAAAAACGTTTTAAAAAAATTCAAGAAAATTTGAATCAAGGACAAAGAATTAGTGGAAAAATGTTGCAATACTGAGGATAAAAAAATAACTAACATGTCCTAAGTCTCTGTCCTTGTGCTTTACATAAGTTTTCCTTTAAGTTTCTCTATGACCCTAATGAGGTAGGCAGTGCCAACCACATTTTTCAAATTAGAAAATAGGCTTCATCCGAACCAAGCATTATACTAATACTTAATTACTTGATCATCACACTGTAATATATTTACATAATAAATATGATCAGAATCGATAAAAAACATGGTTAATTTTATTTTGAAATTTCATGCAAACACTGAAAATGTATATTGTCTAAGAAAAGCTAATTTTTGGCGTTTGACATTTAGTGGAAACATTAATCCTTCAAAGGTAAATTATACATCTTATTACCAAAAGAGAAAGCTCAGCTCACACTGTTCTTGACTTTTAAAAAAAAGTGGTGGTTTTAATGTTAACTCCTTTGAGCTGAGCGTGTAATAGGGTGTGTTTAGTATCAGAAGGCACTAATACCCTATAAAGTCCCTGTAATTCCTTATGCAGGTTCAGGTCATGTTGATGCCACTTTCTTTTGGTGGTTTCGTACTATGAATGTGTCGACATGGATGTGGAGGCATGATGTACCGACTCAGATCCTTTCCAGTAATCCCGTGGCGTTACTGACGGGTATGTCAGATTTGCTAACTCACAGCGGAGGTCAAAAGACACTATGAGCTCATATTTTGAGCACAAAGAATGTCCCCTGCTCCCTTATCCTAAATTATGGGATGCCCTACCATTGGGTTTACAAAGTGGTGGGTTCCCATAGAACCCTGGGAGGAAAGAGAAAAATGATCACCCCCTGGAGTGTATAGTTCCTGAAGCATTTAAGCAGTCCCCAACCCCCAACTTGGAAGAGGCACTAGACCTGCATATTCTAAAATTTGGGGGGTTCTAAAAATTGGGGAATGTTGTTGACTTTTCATCTGGAGATTTCTGAAGGAAGGAAACACACTGATGAGGGGGTTCACTGAAGCAGGAGGCCAGCAGAGCAGGAGAGGATACCCTGAAGGGGAGGCGTGAGGGTCACCATATCCCTGTTCCTGGATGGAATGGAAGCCAGTGCTCAAGGAGAGAGCCCAAAGTTGAGCAGAGGGACAGGAGCCACTTATATCATTGTTCACCAGAAGGGCTTGTGCATCACTGGTGAGGGTCTTGGAGAGATGCACATTGGCTGAGAAAACGCCCATCTGCCATTTACATGGAGACACCCACATCAGTGAAGACAACTGACATCTGGCTGAATCTGATGGAGCACAGGGACCCTTTCTCCTCCCTCTGAAAGCACCTGGCTGTGACTTTGTCTTTGGCCAGGAGCTCCAATTCCCGGGGCCAAACCAGAGCATGACATCAACAGCAGAAGCCCGCAAGGAGAAACAGGATTGGAGAGAAAATCAGGGAGGTGGAGGAGGACATCATGAGAAGATGATGTACAGGACACGTTTTCAGATCAGAGGACAAAACTCAATCGGCAGGATTGAATTCATCAGGAAGGACTGAGTCAGGGTGGAGCAGTGGTTGGTTGGGCTCCAATCCAAACTACTATCTTTGAAGCCTGTCTCCTCCATTTACTAGCTACGTGACCTGGAACAATTAATTGTCCCTGCACCAAGGTTTTTTGAGAAACTTAAATGAGTTAGAACAGTGTCTTGAACATAAGAAACACTCAATACACGTCAGATGTAACGACAGTGGTGATGACAAGTTCACCACTCAGACACCAGTGGGCTCATAAACTTGACCCCAGTCAGGAGAAAATACATTCTAAGTTTTTATATAACTGAGTTCGAATGCTTGATGTACACCTCTTTCAATGTGTATGTTTCAATAAAGCATGATTTAAAGTTGTTGTAAATAAAATGTTCTTTTAGCAATTCTAAAACTTGTTGTTAATGAAAAATTCTTATAGCTTATGCAGTCATAAAATATTACATGTTAATTAAAGTTGAGTTCATAAAAATAAATTATAACCAAAGAGGTTGTTTTATTTAAACAAACTAGAAACATTCTTTACTTTTTAAAAATCAAATCTTGAAGCATGGATTTTAAATTACCATCTGGTTTTGAAAACAAATGGCTATCACACACACTATTTTTTGTAAGATGAGATGTTAATTCCTTTGGGTGGCACACAGACTAGTTCTGGTCCCTGCCTGCCCATCTAACCACTTACTCTTCTGTCATAATATCCATTCTCTTGCCTTTACACGAGTTTTTTTTTTTTTCCTGATCATAGGCACACACACACACAGATACTCACATAGACACACACACAGATGTACACACACACACACACCCCTTTGCTGCAGACAACATCTTCTATTTTCTTCAAATATAATTGTAACTATCCATGAATTCATTCTTCCATCATTCATTTTTCATTTATATCAACATTCATTTTAACATTCATTCTTTCAACAACTATTTCCTGAACAAATAATTTGTTCAGGTATCATTCCATGCCTTTGGAGTAGAGCAATGAACAAAACAGAAAAGGTCCCTCATCTCAAAGAAATGGCACACTAGTGGGAAGAGATAGAATAAGAAGACAAAAAAAAAATAGCATTGAAATTTAGATCGGTGATCAGAAAAGACTTCCTGAGTGATAAAAGATACCAGCTGCTAGGACATAAACTCAATAGTAACAGAGACTTTTTGCCTCTTCTGTCCACTGCTGTATCCCTGGGTGCCTAGGACAGTGCCAGGAACATAACTGATCCTCCATAAACATCTGTTTTTGATGCAAACATGAATGTAATGGATTCTTTGGAATGCAAGGGCAAAGTGTTCCAGGAGGAATGAGCTTCGCATGTTTGAGGAAGACATATTTTCATCATAAATTATCATAATGCTTTATAATTTCGTGATCCGCCCTACTGGGTTTCTTTTCCCTTTGTCATTTCCTTCTGCTCCTATCTTTAATATTTCTTTTATTCTACTTTCTTTGGGTTTACTCTTTTTTTTTTTCACTTCTTGATTCGAATGCTTAGTTTACTCATTTCTTTTTTACTCATTTTACTAATGTATGAACATAACACTATAAAATTTATCTAAGTATTGCTTTAACTCTATCCCAGTAGTTTTGATATGCAGTGTTTTCATAACACATAAACGGTTTTATCTCAATGTGGATGTTTTCTTTGACAAGTTAATTACTAAAATGAGTATTTTAAAATTCCTAAATATATGGGCTCTTGGTTATCTTGTTTTTAATTTTGTTATGGTAAGAAAATATGAGTCTGTATGACGTCAATTCTGTGGTATTTGTTGAGACTTGCTTTGTAGCCTAATATGAAGTCAAATTTTGTAAATGTTCCACGTGTGCTACAAAATGATTTTTTTCTAATTATTAGATGCAAGTCTCTGTCTATATATATTTATAAGTATGTTAACTGTGTTGTTCAAATCACCCATGTCTTTAGGGATTTTTCTTCTGTTTCTTCTAAAGTTTAGGATCCCTATTGTAGCCTTGTCGCCTTCTCCTTGGAATCATGTTGGTTTTTGTTTTTCATATTATCATAATTCACATATATTGTTAGGTGCATTAACAAGTTCAGAACTGATGTATCTTCCTGCTGAATTGCTCCTTTTATTATAATGCTTTTAAAATATAACAATGCTCTCTCCCATCCTAATGTCTATTTTGTCTGATACTGATGTGGCCACATTAGCTGGAACCACCATATCATTCTGGTTTTCTACTTTCTAGATTTTACTTGTGTTCTTTCTTTTCCTATTGGATAAATCACGTTTTTTTCAAAATTTTCTTTTATTCTTTTTATTATTATGTGGCAAGAATGTATTCACTTTCTATGCTTTAAGTAGATTACTTAGCAATGTTCATATTTAACCTAGAAAGTATAAAGATAACCAGTATCTTTCCTCTTAGACAATATCAAACTGGCAGAATGCATGAACTCTGATCTCTGCGGTCTGTTCACACATCTTTGTTAAAATTCATCTTGGTTTTAAGTCAGCATCTCCCCAAATAAGCATTTTTGTTGTATGGATGGTAGTTTTTAGAGTCAATGCTAGTTTAGCTGGGTCCGTAATGTTTACCTATTTTCTTTCTTCTTTTATTCCACTGTTTCTGGCACCTCAGAACTTCCTCCTGAGTTTAATTTTTTTCTCTAGTGAAAATTTACTACTTATAAAATCTCACTGTCACTGTCTGAAATGGCTTTATTTTTCATCTCCTTCTTTAGTGATATTTCAGTTTAGCTTAGTTTATGTTGACAGTTATTTTCCACTTTGAAGACATCCCGTTGCTGTCTTCTGGGCTCTCTTGCTGCTGTGGATTACACAGCCCTGGTAGTCTAATTATTGTTTATTTATTGATAATCTGTCTTTCCCCTCTGGTTACTTTTAAGATGTTCTCTCTGCTTTTGCATTGTGTAATGTCTCTTTAAGGTGCATTTACTTTTTAATTCCTCCTACATAGGAATTGTGCTGTTTCCTTTCTTCCATGACTTCTGTAAACCACTCAGACCATATTGTTTTATACCTTGCCTTTCCACCACTCTCTCTTCGCCTCTGAGGAACTGCTGCTAGCTCTATGGCAAACATTCTCATCATTCCCCTGTATCTCTTAAACTCTGTCATCTTTTCCATTTTTAGTTCTCGCCATCTGTATCCTGGATAATTTATATATTCTGTCAAGTTGTTTTTCTGTTATTAGTCCTTAGTAGCACTAATACTTCTGCTATTGCTTCGCAGACTGTCTTAGATGGAGTTTTCCCCATATGTTTTGTCATTTTTTTCTAGGGAGCTTGTCTTTAGAGGTGCTTGTTTAGTTTCTTGACAGAATTCCATGGGAGTGTGTTGGGTCATGTTCCTTCAAACCAGACACTTGGGATGAGGATTCAGTGGCCGTGCTTATTAAGGAAGTGTTCCAGGAAACAGGCAAGGGAGTGGCGGACAAACAGGACAGCAAAGAGGAGGAATCCGAACAAAGGCATGATCTCGGGCAAAGTCCCACAGAAAGTGATCTCAGCCTGATCCTGCAAGGGACTCTGGAGTTTGTCACGCCACCGAGTTGTTCCAGCTGAGGCGAGGAGCTGAGAAAAGCATGGGGTGGTGGCTGTGCCTTGGAGAGCATTCTCTGAAAAAGGAGACCCAGTAGGTGCTGGATGGAAAAGCACACCAAAGAGGGAGTCCCCCACCCAAGAAACAGTAAAAAGTGGGTCCAGGGGATCTGGGTGAAGCATAAGCATCGTCATTACCCACTACAGTGTCTCCGTGGGTGCTTTTGCATTGGATTCTGCCAGGCACTTAAGAGCACAGCTAGCTGAGGACCAATATTTATGTTTGCTTCTAGCTTGGGGATTCTCTGATACCATGTGGGCTTCTATTCTAAAAAGTGAAGGCTCAGGGAGCTGACTTCTCATTTAAGACTTGTTTTCACCCAAAGTACAAGCCAAGCTGAGCTTGCATGTCAGCTCCCTGGGCAGCTGAGCCACTTTTTTCCTTCTACTTCCTCTTTACATTAAGGGCACATCTCCATGAAGGCTTTTAAGCAAGGTTTCAGTTCCAAACGCTAATCTCCTGCCCTATGCAAGGATTACAATTCAATCCAGGTACTAGCTTGTCTAACCATTCCCTCCCATACCACTCCTTAGGGCTGCTCAGTATAAATTGTAAAGTCCTGCACTTACAGCTCTTTGACTCTGACATTTACATATTTCCTTTTCTTTTGCGAGAGCTTAGCTATGCATCAATCTTTTCTTATTTTAAATCTAGATTTTCTAGGAGACTGTGGTGTAGAAGATTTTTCACATAAGTTTGTCTACCGTCTTACAGAAATGGGAGGCCCCACTGTAACTTTTGCTTGTTATCATTATAAAAATATAAATAATACAGGAAACTATACTTGATATTTTGTAAAAACCTGTAAGGGAAAAGAATCTGAAAAAATATATATATATATACATATATATATATATATATAATTGAATCACTTTGCTGTACACCAGAAACTAACACAACACCTCACATCAACTCTTCTTCAATTTAAATAAACAAACAAACAAATAAAAGAATATAGTATACCCTCCCTGAGGGTAGATACTGTATTCTTTGATCTCTATAACCTGGGCCAAGTAAATTGTAAGCCTTTGATAAATGTTTTTCCAAAAAATGACTAAGCGGCCCAGAAAATATCTACCTTGAGGAAACAAACTCTATTTTGTTAATAGTCCATATTTGAGACCACAAAAAAATGTTTAAATATATACCTGAGAAAGGATAGCCCCAGGTATATATTAGTAGCAATGGCATAGATCCTTTTACAGAAAAAGAACTCAGTGATAACTTTTATTTTTCAGTCACTAGTTTAAAAATGACTTGGAGATGAAAGTGCCTTGGTACTTCCTCTCTACATCTATTACTAAATAGCTTCACTTTCTCTCTAACTCCTCCGTCAGCAGCGTGTCTTCTAAGTAGCCACGTGGAGTAATTGGATTCTTCAAGACATACATTGCTCTGTTAATAGCCCCCATCTCAGAAATGTAGGTCCAAAACCTGAGACAACTTTTACTTCTTTCTCCTGGTCTTTCATGTCACTTAGCTCCCAAGTATGTCAATTCTACCTCCCTGAGTCCTCCCCCTTCAGCCTCACATCTCTATTCTTCGTTCTGGTCCAGGAAAATCAGGCCAGTCTGACAGCTAGTAGATGTCTCTGCCTCTAGCAGGTCTCTTTCCCATTGTCCAACCTGCAGATACTATCAGTTTAATTTACCTAAAACACAGTTTTAATCATATGTTTTTCTCGTTTAAGAATCTCTGTTTCCTATTTTCTAATGAAATAATAAATTTTCTAATCTAATTTTGAAAGTTCTCCTGGATTTAGATCTAACTTATTTCCTTTTCATCTTTCCTACTGCTCCTTTTATCCTCCCCGCCCCCTCTCTCCTCCCACCAGCACTCTGGTCAAACTGAATCTGTTACTGTTTTGATTCTATTATGATCCTTTCCCTTTGCTGATCTTAGTGCTTTTTTTTTTTTTTTTTTTTTCGGTACGCGGGCCTCTCACTGTTGTGGTCTCTCCCGTTGCGGAGCACAGGCTCCGGACGCGCAGGCTCAGCGGCCATGGCTCACGGCCCCAGCCGCTCAGCGGCATGTGGGATCTTCCCGGATCGGGGCATGAACGCGTGTTCCCTGCATCGGCAGGCGGACTCTCAACCACTGCGCCACCAGGGAAGCCCTGATCTTAGTCCTTTTACCTTCACTGTGCTTGGCTTAACTAAATGTTTCAGTTACACTCAGCTTTTTAATGGTGGGAATTGAATAAATACTTGTGACATTAACTGTTTTTTGAATTAAGTGCAAGTCCCGAACTGCGTATGATCCTTCGGTCAATTGGCCCTGCATTTAAATGATAGTGGATGTCACTGGAGCTTCAAGGTTTTTTCTACATTCAGCAGGAGTCACTGTAACCAAAGAATGTTAAATGCCATTAGCACCAAAATAATGAACTCCTCTCTTTCACCCTGTCGAGTGCAGGGAATTAGGTGTCCATGGCCTTAGACGTTTGCACTCTAGTCTGGATAGAGATTTTGGCTGTGTCTGTGAAAGGGCTCTTTTTACTTCTCTTTTGGTTCTCAGCTTATTTAATCCTTCAATTTTGGATCTTCTATCTCTTCTCTTTCAAGATGAGTTTTATGTGGAAAGAACTTCAAATTCATACAAGCAGTAAGATTCTTGCCCTGCTAGTCTCAGTTTGGACCCTAGGCGTCTTGAGGGGACCTTAAATGGGTCCTTACTGTTAAGTTCAGTGACAGAGAAAAGCTGAGGGAGGATATAGAGATCAAAGAGTTCCAGGAACTGAAATGTTGAGAAGTTGATACCCTTGAGAAGGATAAACAGGAAGAACACGTCACTATTATAACCAGAAGAGGAGATGAATGTAGTTGTGTGCTCTATGCCTACAGATGTATTTTTTTTTCTGTATCGTGAAAATAATTGTTTTTAAAAAGTCTCCCTTTTATACTCTTTTTCTTTAAAAAATAATGTTTCTGAGCTAGCTGGAGAAACAACTGAAATGCAACTTTTCTTAGTTTTCATTTTATCCCAAAGAAAATGAAAAATCTCCATTTGCTGACTGTATGACAGGAAATGGGACTGAAGTCTTGGATTCTGATTTTTTTTTCTTTAGTACTTTCCTAAAAGTACTGGTGCAATATTGCCCCTTCTAGTCTTTCCCCTCCTAACATTGTCTTATAAAGTACCAGCCCAAATAAAGATATGTGAGAAGCATTTAGGTTTCCAGCAAGAAAATATTTTCACAAATGATTCAAATGCATCTGAACTTTCAGCTATGGTTCCAAAGTATTAAGCATTATTCTTATTTTCTCAAATGCAAGTAGCTGGGCTGAAAGCATTCCAGGTTGGTATTACTGTAACACACAGAAAAGTCAAATAGAAGTTCAAGACTATTTATGCGGAGTGTTATACACGATTCTGCCCAGTATGGTCAACAGACTTGTAACACTCATGACTGCGTGGAACCTGCCATTCTGTCTGGAACAGTTTTTTGACTTTTTATAAAGATGGAAAAAGGATTCAGTGAGAATAACTCTGTTTACACTGTAGGTGATAATTGTATTCAGTTTCTTAGTGAGATTATGCTAAAACCATTATCAGCTATTCAGTTCCTTTCTGATAGCAATTTTCATTCTTTAGGAACTGGAGGAAACTCTTAAGCAAATGTACCGGGTATCTCAGCTTGCGTCCTGACATGTAAGAATATTTCTGTAAGTCTGGAACATTAGGCATGGACAACATAACTGTTTTCCTACCAAGAAAATATTCTTCCTAAGGTAAGAATGAATATGAGTACAGAGTTTGGTCAAATCCAATGTTATTGTCAGAAGAGAGTGTGTTTGCATTTTTCACTTAATTATCAATCAGTTCGGTCGTCCTCAGCCTGAGAGCAGGGAGCTGCAATGAAAAAGGAAGCAAAACCTCAGAAAGCTGTCATTCTACAGCCTCCATGAGACATTGAGTCCTGGTGGCACTGGCGACACAGGGACAGAATGTAAGCAGTGTTGACAACAGCTGCAATGGTGATGTGGTTGATGGTAAAGGGCTGGTTTCAGTGCCTTCTATTCCTGCATATAAGGTATCAGAACCCCTGCCTAGAGATCAGAATCCTTGGTCCTGAGCAACTTGGCATCATCAGTAGTACTTCCTGTGGGGCAGTGTCTGGACAGTGATACTGTCAATGGGTAACAATGGCATAGCTGCCCCTCTTAGGTGTAATTTGACACATTTTCTCTGGGATCTGAACCGAGAGTTAAAAAAAACCCAAACAAACAGTAGGTTCCCCCATGGCAGTTAACAGAATGTTATTAGGGTCCATGTAAGACACCCACTGGATATTCTTAAATTTATTTGGGAAGATCTTCTGAGGAATAGGTTTCTTGAGGAGTAAGTAGGATTGCAGATAGCTTTAAAAAAAGAAAAAAAACAAAAGGTTGTTTTTGTAACCTTTTTCTTGGGTCCAAACTGCTGTGATTCAGGAAATGTAGGTGATGATCAGAAGAATGGTCTCTGCTTTCTCTTCCCGAGTCTTCCAAGCTCTGCTGCTCTTCTGAGCATCTGTGTAGACGCTGAGGTGTGCCGCTCAAATCTCCCTTCCAAATGGTCTGCCACCCAGACACGAGGAGTGCAGGACCTGACAGTCTCCAGCGTTTGGCTCCCTTGGGATGTGCCTCAGCTTTTGAACAGAGGTCAAGTTCTCGGCGTGCCCCCCAGCCAGTGATGGAGCAAAGCGATGCTGCAAGGTGGCACAAGGGCTTAGCTTTGGACAATCGTTGCTCCAGAGATCCTTGACGGGCTGGCACAGCTTTTGCCATGTGTGTGTCATGGTCTGACAGCCCCCCCGTCCAATCCTACCTCCTTCTGTTTCCTTTTAAGGTGTTATACTCATTCATAAACCATCTGCACACACAACTCATCTCAGTATCTGCTTTCTAGAGAGTCCAGCAGGAAGGGTAGCTCACACTGTCCTCGCTCCATACGGTTATGTTATGATATTCTGCACAACAAAATACCCTTCTGCCCTAGGACCTCCATTATTAATTTTTTCTCATGCAAAAAGTCAAGTTGATGCTGTTAAAAGAGACCAAGTTTGGATTCAGATTATTCTGGGTTTGAATCTCAACTCTGCATTATTATACTTAGCAATGTGAACTTGACCAAGTTGTTAACTTCCATGACCTCTATTTTCTTATCCTTCCAGTCTAGGCCTGAGCTAGAAAGAGATCCCCCATTGAATGGAAACATGGATGCATATAATTGCTGTGCAAAACAATTAAACATCCTCTTAACAGTTCCAAAGACAGAGGTCTCATTTTATGCTCACTGTGGGCTATATGGATGTAGTTATATTTACTCTAATAAAATAATAAAATAATAAAAAATAGATAATAATAAATAATAAATAGTTATATTTACTCTAATAATAATAAAATAATAAAAGTTTTTTCTTTTCCTTTCCTTTATAAGAAGAATTTACCACTAACGTGTAAAACAAATGAAACATTATTTTTTCTCTTTCTTCCTATTGAAAAGAAATTCCCTTTTCTGTAAAATTTTCTTGCGCATTTTTTCCCCTTTCCCTTCAGAATCCCTATTTTTATATCTCATCTCCTGCCTCTCCTTAAGTAAATCTTTTCCTTAAAGTTTTGTATATTTTCATATCCGTTGACTAAGTTATCGTCATTGCTTTGTTTTCCAATGAGGAGAGGTATTAGCTCTCGGTCTTTATAATTAATAGGTCGGATTTCGGAGGTGAATTATGTCCATTTGGTTATTTACTGCATTTCAAAAGAGAGGTTTCACTCCATTTAGCTTCCTCTCTGTCTTTTAAAATAATTACTTGAGACATTTTCCCTGGTGTTTTTCCATAGAAACAAAAATTGGGAGAGAGATGGAAGGAGGAGAATTATGGAAAATATTTTAAGTGCAATTAGTTGTTTTTTTTTTTTTGCTTTTTCACTTTCCCTGCCGAGTTTAAAACCATGAAATCTTGACTAGACACTAAATACAAAAAAGCCCCAAATAAACTGAACCTGGCTTAAGTATGGTTACATATTCCTATATTATGTTTTGAGAAGGGATCTTTTCAATGTAATGAGTATTTATAATAAATAAAAACCAAATAAGAGCATCTTACGATTTTATGTATTTTACAGTTTGCCAAGGATTTTCACTTTATCTTATTTTAATCTTGTGTAAAAAATACCCAGAAGCCAGAACTGTTCCTTCTGGACTTTCCAGAGTCTTCTTTATACAACATTAACTAAGAAAACTGAAAGTGTGTAATAGAATACTAAAATGAAAGTTTTGCTTAAGACCTTAAGACCACAGAGCCCAGAGATTCCAGGCACACACGGGACAGTCCTCCCCTAAAGAAATATGCATATATAAAATATATTAAAATATAGTGTAAGAAATGAAGATATTTCTACCACCTAAATCAGTAAGCCTATTCTTAGCAATGTATACAAAAAATAATTCAACACAGGAAAGTAGGTGAGTACAGATCTCTATATGGGTTTATATAAAATAGAAAAAAAGAAGAAGAAATCACCTAAATGTTCACCTGTTAGCTGATTTCCTATTGATATTAGAATAAAATTCAAGATCTTTCTTATGACCTTCCCAGGCTTTGCGAACCTGTCTCATCCAACCCTTCTTTGCCCTTAAAACACTTCAGCTCGGGGCTTCCCTGGTGGTGCAGTGGTTGAGAATCTGCCGGCCAATGCAGGGGACTCGGGTTCGAGCCCTGGTCTGGGAGGATCCCACATGCCACGGAGCAACTAGGCCTGTGAGCCACAACTACCGAGCCACAACACAGCCATAAATAAATAAATAAATAAACAAAACAAAACAAACACATCAGCCACTGGCCTTCTGTTAATGGCTCAAAGGCCCTTCCACCGCAGGGCCTTTGTACATATTCTCTTGACTTACACCATGATTAATTTCCCTGAGCTCTCTTACCCTTCACCTGACTTACTCCTCATCTTCCAGGCTACAGATGCAATGTCATTTCCATGGGGAAACGTCCCTGGCTAGATCTGATCTGGCGATAATATGCTCTCATCATACTTTGTTCTTTCCCTTTATAGCACTTATCACAATTTTATTTTATTATTATTTGTATTTTTTTTTTTTTTTTTTGCAGTGCGTGGGCCTCTCACAGCTGTGGCCTCTCCTGTTGCAGAGCACAGGCTCCAGATGCACAGGCTCAGCGGCCATGGCTCATGGGCCCAGCCGTTCCGTGGCATGTGGGATCCTCCCGGACCAGGGCATGAACCCGTGTCCCCTGCATCGGCAGGCAGACTCAACCACTGCGCCACCAGGGAAGCCCACAATTTTATTTTTAACAGTGTTTCTTTTCATTTATTTAACGGCTTTCTTCCTTGCTAGACTTAAAGTTCTAGAAAGACAGAAGACATATCTCTTGTTTAATGCTGTTTTTTCCTACCCCATGTGAGACACACAGTAGAACATCAATAAATATTTATTGACAGAATAAATCAATCCAAGTCTTAATTCTCTTTGTTCCAAGAAACAAATGCTCTGTGAGACTTGTGGAACCAAGAACATCAACCTGTGGATTTTCAGGACTTCATTTTCCTCAAGTTCTAATGAACTGGGCTTTCTCTTGCTTAAGACAGATACCTTTTTTTTTCTTCCCCCAAATGAATCATGAAAAAAGGAATGAACTCTTGAAATGGTTCACATTTGCAAAAGAATAAAACATCATTATTACGTGACTGGACCAATGTAATCTTAGTGCTTATCTGACTTTGTTAAATGCCCTCAGGATCTGTTTCCCAGATTAGCCTCTGTGATCTGCTATTCCAGGAACAACATCGGGTTCTTTTTTTTTTTTTTGACTCTAACCTTATATCCTTTTATAGTATTTCCTAAGGAAGTTCATCTGTATTCACATCCTCAACAGGAACTTGTAAATATTCAGTATTACATGCATGTGTCTGAGTCTGTATTTCCAGATTTATAAGACACATAGTTATGTAGATATAGATCTTACTCATGCTTTTACTTTTGTATAAACATTATGAGTAGCCTTCATTCCTACAAACCATCTTTGGGGAAACTGCACTCTGGTTTCTACTGCTCAACTCATGTAACTATAGCATGATTCAGAACAAAGCTCATTGTTTTATAAACAACACACTGGGTACAAAACCCTATTGGGCTCATACCTGCAAGTGTCCTCACTGATATTTCTCCAAGAACACAGCTCTCTGCTCTTCACCTCTGCAGTTCTTCCCTCTTGAATCTCTGCTCTCATTTTAAAAAGACTTAAGGACAGGAGAATATCAAGATCTCCATGAAGCTCGCTATGAGCTAGAGGGAGAAAAAAAGAAAAAAAAAATATATATATATAAATGAACTTATTTACAAAACAGAAAGAGACCCACAGACATAGAAAACAAACTTACGGTTACCAAAGGGGAAAGGAAGGGGGAAGGATAAATTAGGAGGTTGGAATTAACATATACACACTACTATATATAAGACAGATAACCAACAAGGACCTACTGTATAGTGCAGGGAACTATACTCAATATTTTGTAATAACCTATAAGGGAAAAGAATCTGAGAAAGAATATATATATATACATATATATATATATATATATCTGAATCACTGTGCTGTACACCTTAAACTAACACGACATTGTAAATCAACTATACTTCAATAAAATTAAATAGATACTTTATTGCTAAAAAGTGCTAACCATCATCTGACAATGCAGGGTTGCCACAAACCATCAGTTTGTAAAAAAAAACACATCTGCGAAGCGTGAGAAGGCAAAGCACAATAAAACAAGGTTTGCCTGTAAAAAAAATAAATAAAGAGATGATAGAAAACGACTTGTTTGGCCTTTTCTCATTTGTCTTCTGGGTTATCTATGCTTTGCACCTGAAGGGAGAAGAGACGTAGTAGTGGACACGAAGACTGCTGCCTTCTAGGCTAGCTTGATCTGGGGAGGAGTGTGTTGGCTGGAACCAGAGCCCATGCTATGGGGGAGAAACACTGCAAAGCCACATTCAAGGGGCGCCATGACTGCAGTTACAGAAAGAAAGGGCTGTAGCAATCAATTTCACATCTTCTGTGTGGTAGACACTGTGCTAGATCCACAGTAGAACGATGCAAAAAATGAGGTATTTGGGAAACAGTCCGGGATTTGGAGAGGGAAAAGCATAAAAGAAATCATTTTGGCAGTTGGATGAGCAAAAGCAAGGCTTTTGAGGCGGTTAGAGCAGGGGGTGTACTGGAGCTGTGAGTAGTAGAGTTTGGTTGGAATATAAGGGGTCAGGATCAGGCAAGCTTTGTGAGGACCTTAAGTGACAGAGTGAGTCATGAGAGATTTGTGAGTGTGATGAAGATGCACTTTAGGAGGATTAATATAATATGTACGTGTAAAATGCTTTAGGGTGAGAGAGACCATTATTAAGTCTTAAGTGGTTGATATAGTAACCAATGAGACTCTCAGAGACAAGGGAGGCAGAAAGAAAGGAAAGAGGTGGAGGGAAGTCATTGCTAAGAATAACATGGGTGATTTAATAACTGTATGAGGCTGGAGGGAGGAAGAGTAAGAGGAAGTGAGCATTGAGTTCCAGATCCCTCCAAGACTTTAAATCTGAGTTACCTGAACAATTAGAGAGAGAATTGGGAGCTGAGGCTAGTTCAGGAGTGCAGGAACGAGAAAGAGGGGAAGAGAAGGAATATACTATAGATAGTTCACATTTTGATTATGCCTACAGTGCACTCTAATAATATATGTTTCAGAAAAAAATGTTTAGATTTTTACTGAAGTCCTAAATATATGGAGAAATGTTTCCTGTCCAATAACGATATTCTGGGTTTTCCCTACTGCCCTCCAAAATTATGTCTAACCCTTATGTAATTGTGTAGCAAACATATTGCATTTGCTTGTTTACTTATTACTCCTCTGCAGTGTTCTCTATGCTCTTCAAATCCTTGTTATATTCCCAGTACCAATAGGTTTCTGGTGGGCGTGGGGAGAAATACAGTTATTATCTTTTCACTAGTTTCTTCACCAATGGGGGCGGGGAGGGAGGTCCAAGAGGGAGGGGATAAGTGTATACATGTAGCTGATTCACTTCGTTGTACAGCAGAAACTAACACAGCATTGTAAAGCAACTATACTCCAATTAAAAAAAAAAGAGATTGTGAAATACTCAGCTGATACAACAGTGAGGTTGAATAAGATGCTTGGCGTACTGCCTGGCACAGTTGCTCAAATTACCTGTCACAGTTGTGACTTTTCATGAAAAAAAGGAGTGAATTTTTGCACCTTCCAGGCAAGCTCGTAAAGAAAAGATTTTCTATTCTCCCCTTCAGACTCCTTCTCTGGCCAAATGATCTGCATTATTATTTCCCAACACTTTCTGTTCTTAGCTAAGTTATGAAGATGATTGATTGCTTCTGCTGTCTGCTTCGCAGAGACCAATCAGAGAAAGAGCTGACACAATTTACAGAAAGAAGAGAGGCACTAACCAGCTGGGCAAAAGAAAGTTTGGATTTGATTGTTCGAATAGTGATTTCGTTATCTCATGGCTAACTGAATAAGGAAATGAAGATTAAAGTTAACTTGTAATTCCTGTAGCCCAAGAGTTGTATTTGGCACGATGACTCAGCAACATTAACTGTATTTAGAAGTATTTTCTGGAAGTTATCCTGGTAAACAATCAGTTGTGAGGCCATTATATCACCATGTTTCTCAAGCTGGGATATGGGCATTGGACGCTTGACACCACAGAGTAATCAGGGAGCATATTCCTAAGGCATGGATTTTACTCAAAGATATACTTTTTTCCCTATTAACGTCAACTTGAATATATTACTTAGTCATTCAACAAACATTTATTGCATTCTGGTAGAATGTCGGATTCTGGGAAATACTGATTTAGAAAGTGGATATGGCTCTTTGGTGGCGGTGCTGGGGTTACAGGGTACAACGTAAAATTTGTTTGCATTTTTAAGTTGAAAATTAAGATGACAAGAAATTTTGGTCTTGAGGGGGGACTTTGGATTAAAGTGCCAAGTTCATGAAGGTATACATTCACTCCCCTCAAATACTGAGGGTGACTCTAAGGAAAAGCTTGGGAGGTAAGTAAGGAAAGCTGTAGAAGCAGGAGAGAAACAAGCCCTAACGTGTTTTACTGGAACAGACACAGTAGTATAAGGTCCCTACTCTGCCTATAGACTGCCAAAACTGTGAGAGGTTGGCAGCCTTTAGGGAATAGATATTGTCTTCATTGAAACTAGTCATTAATCCCTGGCCCAAAGAATCCGCTTTGCTTGTGGCTTCTGATCACAGGTAGAACAAGCATGACTTTCTCTCTCTCTTATTATTCAAGTGAAAATTTGGAAGGGGCTGGAGAAATATTTACCCTCCTATACCCTGAAAAGAGTGCTTTGTTAGACATACACAGAATAATAATAGCTTTAAAAGAGCATGTGTTTAATTTTGTAAACTCCAAGTAACATGTATGATGTAGATAAGCACACATGTACAATACACATCTGGAGTTTTATATATACCTACATGAATACAGAAAAGTATAATAATCAGACATATTGAAATATACTCTCTAAGATTTGGGCAGATCTGACATACTGTATAACATTGCTTCTAGAATTTTGCCTACTAAATTCTTAAAAATTTAAAAGTATTAAGAGAAAATGAGTTTTAATAAAAATAAGTAATTGTAGAATTCACAAAGGGAAAGCAATTACATGACCTTTAACTAAGGCTAATTAGTTTAGTATAAGATCTCTGGATGTCTATTTAAAGGATTATATAGGAAATACTTATAACTACCATATCAAGTATTAACAGCTTTCTTTCTAAATATGTCAAGCAGTTTACTTTTTCAAGTCATATAATTAATACCTTTGAAATGTTTACAATATTAATTTAATGAGCTATTGTCAGAAATACTCCAGATGTAAATAATTTAATCAAATTTATTATAATACCCAAATTAGCAACATGCAAATTCATTTATTTTTATTATCTATTAGAAGTAAAAATAGTTTTACTATTTTCAGCTTGAATAAATAAAAGTGTATAGTTTCCTGAAGCAGTTCATTTAACTAATGACAAAAGTATGAATCTTCTCTGTTAATTGTGGAGATATTTATATTTGCCAACAGTCATGTCTTTACTAAATCTGAAGAATGTTGGTGCCCTCCCAGTACACGTTTAATGTACAAATAAAGATTTGAGGTCCCTTTCCCATTCTCCATCTACATTATTTTTAATTCGTCCTTGATATTATTTATATAATTTTTTCTTTTAATTTTCTTCCATTTCACCAAGCCAATATTAATAAACAGCATATCTAGATTTGCCTGGCCCAACTCAAAGAAACCAATACTCATGAAACTAACATCGCTGAGATTTTCTACCAAACCAATGTAAAGGCAGTGTTGTCGATATGCTCCAAATATAAATCCTAATGGGCAAGTGGATACTATTGCTTCCTAATAGTTCATAGTTATGCACTGAACTTGGGGGGTCACTATAGCCCACCTAGAATGAGGAACTCTCCAGTTTGGAGGTGACTTAGGCTCAGAGAGGGCTATTTAGAGCCATGCAAGGTAGTTCCTTGTTGTATCACAGAAGCCTACTTCCACATTCTATTCTTTTCTGCCTCACTTGGCCTGTAGTAAGAACAGAAAAATAAAGAGTAAAAGAAAGGACAGTTATCTGGAAAACTCAGATTCCTTTAACACATTTTCATTGATTGTCTATTGTTTCCCAGATAATGCAATAGATATTGAAGCTACAGAGTTGAAGACACAGTCCTAGCTTTGAACTTTTTGAGTTCAAAACCTCATGGGAAGAGAGACATATAAATAAGTCGAATACAGAATAGTTCAATAAAAGATATAACCACGAGCAAAGAATGTAATTAAGAAGCCGTGTTTAATAGCTGCATGAGGGAGAGAACAGCATTTCAGACAAGTGGAGCAAAATCAAGGGCAAAGACCTAGAAGACATTTAAAAAATGATTTCTTTATGGATAGTGGGTGTGCCATATGCCTAGAGCATAAGGTGTTTGGATGATATTTAAAAACATGACTGGGAAAGTTAGAGTGCAAACTAAAGCATTCGGCTTTTATTGAGTAGATCACTCTTTCCCCAAATTTAATAGGGTTGAGAATCACCTAGGATGCTTGTAAAAGTACATTGGTTTCTTGTTGGAAGACCCCTTCCCCCGATCCAGTAGGTCTTGCCAGAATTAGGCCCAGGAATTAGCATTTTAAACAACCATTCTGGTGCAGGTCATTGGCAGACCATACTTTGAGGGATTGGGGAGGAGGGACATGATTAGATCCGTGTTTACAAAGATAAGTCTGGAAACTGTGGTAGAAAAGGGGGAGGAGGACAATTCAGCCATGGAAACACCAGTTGGCAGGTAACAAAATAGTCTCAGGGAGAGACAAGAAGAGCATGAATTAAGGCAGCAGCAGTGGGATGGGGAAGAGAGATATGATAGGTAACTTATGAAGTAAATCTGAGAGACATTCATAATCAATTGAATGTGTGTGTTGGAGAGCTGATTCAGTCAAAATTGTATGGTATAGGGGATGTGGCAGCATGAACAGAGATTGGGAATCAGAGGAGTGTGGGGTCGTGGAACAGTAAGTTCAATTATTGACATAGTGAGTTTGAGGTGCACTATTAGGACATTTTTCTCCCATCACAGATAGTGCAGTCCTTCGCTGGTTATCTTAAGCAAAATGAGGAACTCACAGGAATCCTGGGACACCTTAAGGAATCTGAGAAGAAGTAGGCTGTTGGCTTAGATTAAGGGACACAAATACCGTCCAGACTCTCTCCTGTCTCTAGTCTTTGCTCTCTGCAGTTCCTCATCCCTTCTTTCTCTATTTCTATCAGAGTCAGTCACTGAGGGAGAGACTGAACTCTCTTTTTTCTCTCTTTTCTTTTCAGTTCCAATTTCAAAATATTGGGGAAAGATCTTGATTGGTCTAGCTTTGGCCATGTACCCATTAAATGTCAAATGAGATGTGGTTAGGAGGCTGGGGTCACAAACTAACATTGCAGCTCCTATAGTAACCAGGTAGATCAAGAGAAGGGAGAATTCCTCGGACAAAGACGCTGGGCAGATAATATTGTAGGATTTACCAAAGATGCCTGTGGGACATCCATTTGGAGAAGTCAAACTTGAAATAATAACTAAGGGAATTTATTGGCTGCCTTCTGCATGGCAAACATTTTGCTCGGTACATATTTCATTAAGTCATCCCAACAGTCCACAGTAGTATATACAACATTATCATACCCATTTTCAACGGAAGCAATTGAGTTTCAGAGAAGTAAGATAACTTTGCCTGAGGTCATACAGCAGGTAGTAACAAAACTTTCAGAAAAGTCTATGCTTTTTGATTATCACAACCATATTAGCTAAAGCCATGAGGATGAATAAGATCTCTCCTAGAGGGAGTAGAAGGTGATAAAGGAGGAGAGTGTACAGTGGAACCCACTTTTAGGGAGTGAGCAGCCAAAGAGGATTCATTGAAGGGGATTGAGGAAAGGCAAGATATTAAAGAGAAGAAGAGTCTGATGGGCTAAAACTAAAGGAAGCAAGTTTTCAAAAAGGAAGACTAAGTCAAGAGTGTCCAAGTGGCAGAGAAAAGCCAAACAGAACTAAGGCTAAAAGAAGCTACAGCATGTGGCAATTACACCTCATGAGAATCTTCTGTTCCCGGTCCCACTGTGACTGATAGTTTAGGCCCTCACCATCTCTCCCCCAGAACTACTGTAAAAGCTTCCTGTTTTGCATCCCTGTCTCCATTCTCATCCTCACTAATCTACCTTCCACATTGCATTCAGAGAGATCTTTTAAAATCAGGGACCACAGCATCTCATGCTTGCTTAGAAAACCTGGGAAGAAGCTCCACATTGTTTAGTTTGAAATATAGCCCATCATAAGCCAGTCTCTAGCAATCCTTTCAGCTCCAGCTCACTGTATTTCTATTTATGCTACATTAAGGTACTTACAGTTCAAGCACGCGAGGTCTTAGGAGCGTCTGAGCATCTGCACATGCTTGTCTTTTTGCTTAGGAGACTTTAAGCCTTCTTTTTTCCCAAATTAGGCTGGTAATGGAAAGATTCTATACCTTGGTTGTAGTGCTAGTCACATCGCAGTATATATTAGTCAAAACTCATAGACCTGTAAACCTAAAAGATTAGATTTGACCATATGTAAGTTTTACCTAAATAAACGCTACTCAAAGGAATCTGGAGAGTCCCTAAATATTTGGCAATTAAAACATTTCTAGATAATCAATGAGTCAAAGAAGAAATTTCAAAAAATTAAAAAAAATATAAAGTCAATAGCACTAAAATTATTTTTAAGCTAAATAAATAAATAAATAGATATCTCTAACTAAACTGATCAATAAAAAGCGAGAAAATGAAAACTACCAATATCAGGAATAAAAAGGGATATCAACAAATATCCTACAGACATCAAAGGGATACTAAGGAAATATTATGAATGACAGTGTGCCAAGACATTTAGAAATTAGATTAAATGTACAAATTCCTTAAAAAGCACAGAGTATATAAACTGATACAAAGAGAAGCAGAAGATCTGAATACTATCGTATCTAGTAAAGAAATTAAGTTCTTAAATAAAAGCTATTGTACGAGGAAAACTCCAGGCCCACATGACTTCAATTTTAAATTCTATAAGAAACTTGAGGAAAAAAATAATAATCTTACAAAATTCTTTCAGAAAACAAAGGCGGAAGGAGCATTTTCAAATTTATTTTATGAGGCCAGCAAAATCCTGATGTCAAAACTGAATAAAAACATTGCCAAAACAAACAAATAAAAAAAACTCCCCCTCAAACCCAAAACCAAAAGTCAAAACACAAAGAAAGGAAAAGAAAGCTATAGACTAATGTCCCTCATTAAGACAGAGGTAAAATTTCTAAATAAGGTATTAGTAAATTGAATCTAGGAATATATAAAAATAAGATAATATCATCACCAAGAGAAATTTATCCCTGGAAGGTAAGGTTGGTTTAATACTAAAAAAAAAAATCAAACAATTAATTTTGGCTTATTCATGGAATAAATGAGAAAAGCATATGACCAGCATAATAGATCCAGAAAAAATTTGGCAGAATTCAACATCTATTTATGATAAACTCTTTCAGCAAACTATGAAGAGCAGTAAATATCCCCAGCCTGATGAAAGAGATCTATAGATAACCTGAAGATAACATCTTAATAGTGAAAGACTGAATCCTTTTACCACTCATATTAAGAACAAGCCAATGATATCAACTTTCATTATTTCTATTCAACATCTCATAGGAGGTGCTAGCTAGGGCAATAGGCAAGGAAAAGGAAACAGGATACAGATAGGGAAGAAAGAAGTAAAACTTTACTTATAGATCACATAATCATGAATGTAGAAAATCTTAAATGATCTGTAAAAATACTAGAACTCATAAATGGATTTAGCAATATTGCAGGATACAAAGTCATTTCTATATTCTAGTAATGAGCACTGGAAAATGATATTTTAAAATACTATTTATAGTAGCATCAAATCATAAATATTTTGGGATAGATTCCTTGAATTGTGTATAAGACCTCTACACTGAAAAGCTGAAAACATGTCTGAGAGGTAAAAGAAGACTTAAATAAGTAGAGAGATGTATTGTGTTCCTGGACTGGTCAACTCAATGTTGCTAAGATGCAAATTCTTCCCAAATTGATTTATAGATTCAACACAATCACAATAAAAATCTCAGCAAAATTTTGTAGAAATTGACAAGCTAATTTGAAAATTTACACAGAAATGAAAAGTGCCTTGAACTTGCTCAAATAATCTTGAAAATGAAGAACAAATTTGGAGAACTTAACCTACCTGATTTCAAGACTTGCTATAAAGCTACAGTACCAAGAGTGATAATGGCAAAAGGTAAGACATATGGATCAATGGAATAGAACAGAAAGCTCAAGAGGAAACCTATATTTGGTCAAGTGATTTTTGACAAAAGTGGCAAGATAGTTCAGTGGGGAACAGAACAGTTTTCAGCAACTAAATTTACACATGAAGAAAAGGAATCTCAACCTCTATCTCATAGCATACACAAAAATTGACCATAGACCTAAACACAAATCTATGACTGTATTTCATATTTCTAGAAAAGATGCAGGAGAAAATATTTATGATTTTAGGGTAGATAAAGATTTCTTAGAGAGGAAAGTCAAAGCACTAACTAGTAAATAAACAAAAATTAACCATTGGACTTGATCAAAATGAAAGCATTTTTTTAAATTGCCATTAAGAAAATGAAAAAGCAAGCCACTAACTGGCAGAAAATATTCTCAGTTTATTATATAGCTGACAAATGATGTATCTGAACATATAAAGAAAAGTTACAATTTATAATATGATAAGTAACCAATTAAAACAAAATGGGCAAAAGTTTGAAGACACTTCACAAAAGAAGTATATTGATTTTCTTTTGTGACATAACATATTGCCATGAATTTAGGTAGATTATAACAATACTCATTTATTATCTCACATATCTGTAGGTCAGCAGCCTAGGTGGGCTCAATTGAATGCTTTGTTTAGGGTCTTTCAAGACAGAATTAAGATGTTGGACTGACTGGGCTCTTATTTGGAGGCTCTGGGGAAGAATCCACTTCCAAGCTCTTTCAAGTTGTTGGCAGAATTCAGTTTCTCATGGTTGTAGGAATGAAGTCCCCATTTCCTTGCTGGTTGTTGGCTGGGGACTGTGTTCAGCTTCTAGAGGCTACTCTCAAGTCCTTGTGCTGTGGTCTCTTCATATAAGCAATAGAAAATCTCTTCACATCGAATCTTTCTTGTTCTTCAGATCTGACTTTTTCTTCTACTATCAGCCTGTGAAAACGCTCTGCTCTTAAAGGGCTTATGTGATTAAATGAAGTCCACCTGGATAATCTACCTATTTTTAAAGTCAAGTAATTAGTAACTCTAATTACATCTGCTAAATGCCTTTGATACGTAACATAATGTAATCATGGAAGTAATACCAGGAGCAAAGGTCATGGAAGTCATCTTAGAATTATGCTTACCACAAGAAGATATATGAATGACCAAAAAACTCAAAATCATTAGTCATAAGGGAAATGTGAATTAAAACCACAGTCAGGAAACTCTCCACACCCCATATGAGGTTTAAAATTAGAAAAAATCAAAAACAATAAAAAAGCACTAACAATACTAAATATTGCCAAGACTAAGGAGCAACTGGAACTCTCATGCTTTTCTGGAAGGAAATGTTTTAATCACTTTGGAGAACATTTTGGCAATTTCTGTAAAGTTAAATGTACAATTATTATATGACCCAGCAAATCCAGTGCTTGGTATTTACCTGAAAGAGATGAAAACTATATTTACAGAATTTCATTGAAGCCTTATTCATCATTGTCAAAAACTGGAAATAACCCAAATGTATATCTATAGGTGAATGGATAAACAAATTGTGGTATATTCGTACAATGGAGTTCTCAGAAATAAAAAGGAATAAATTACTGATGCATGCAACAGCATGGATGAATCTCAGAAATTTTATGCTTAACCAAAGAAGCCAGACACAAAAGAATTATACTGTATGACTACATTTATATGACATTTCTAAATAGGCAAAACTAATCTCTTGTGATAGACCTTAGATTAGTGGTTACTCTAGGTGGGTGATGGTGAGACTGACTACCAAAGGCAAAAAAGAACTTCCCAGAGAAATGAAAATATTCTATATCTTTTTGGGGTCATGGTTATGTCAAAGCATTTTAGATTTTACATGTATAATGGATGGTTTTTATTTTATGAAAATTATATTTAACAAAGTTGATTTGAAAATATATTGTATATATTTCTAATGAAAACAAAAATGTTTTGTCTTCTTCTAATGTTAACACTGTTCTGGAATTAAGAATTGGTAAAATTAGAGACAAAATACAATTAAGCTGTAAGTATTTGAGAGAGGGAAACAAGTTGGCTTAGTCACTTTGGGCTGCTGTAACAAATTACCATGGATTGGGAGGCTTAAACAACAAACACTTATCTCTTACCGTTGTGGAGGCTAAGAAGTCCAACATCAAGGCACCGGCAGATTTGGTTCTTGGTGAGGGCTCACTCTCTGGTTTGCAGCTATCTGCCTTCTTGGTGTGTCCTCACATTGGTAGAGAGCAGAGAAAGCAAGCTCTATCTCTTTCTCTTCTTATAAGGACATGAATCCCATCATGGGAGCTCCACCTTCATGATATCATCTAAATCAAATTACCTCCCAAAGGCCCCACCTCCTAATGCCATTGAGGGTTAGAGTTTCAACATGTAAGATGGAGTGGGGGAGGACACAAACATGCAGTGCATAACACAAGTATACCACTATCTGTAGATAAAAGTCATATTTTCTGGAAAGTCAAGGTGATATGGGAAAACAATACTGGGATTATTGAGAAAGTTTAATAACGTGGCTGGATATAAGATAAATATATAATCAGCTTGAAAACATAAAAAATAGTGTATTCTTAATAGCAGTATAAAATATGAAAACAAATATGTAGAATTTGTGTGACCAATCATTACAAGAAATGTACAGAACTATATAAATTTAATATCAAGATAAAAAGAAGAGTTAAATGGAAAAGACAGAACACTAAAAACATGACATTTCTTTATAAATTAATTCCTAGATTTAACGAAACTCCAATAAAATCTCCAAAAGAGAGTAGCTAAGAAAATTTTGAAAAGAGTAAACAGAGGACTGGCACTACCACAGTTAAAATATACTTTAAAGCTATAATAATCATATCCATCTGATCATAGTAATAGAAAAAACTGAAAAACAGATTAATTGAACAGAACAAGTAGCTCAGAAACAGATCTTATTATAAAATAATTATATATACATATATATGACAAAGGTCGCATAACACATCAGGGCAAAGGAAAAAGATTATTCAGTAAATGGTGTTGGTGTAACAAATAAAATATGAATTTAGGTTCTTATCCCATGGCTTTTGCCCAAAAAAATTCCGGAATCATATCTTAAAAAACCTTGAAAAAAATATAAATGAAGGTCAATATTTATTAACTAAAGCACTGGAATACAATGCAGTGGTAAAAAGCACCAGATTTGCCAAAGTAAACTTTCCTTTAGGAAGAAGCACCAGGAAAGCAAAGACCCTGCAGGTCGGACTCACGACGGACCTCCGTGTGCACGTGATCTAGCACATGGTGTGTGCTCTAATAAATCTGTATAGAAGGTATAAAAACAATTATTTTTATTTTTTGTAAAGGTAGAACCACCATCATTTTTCAATGACAAATTGGAAAAATATTAGTCCTACATATGAAACAGGATTAATATCCCTCTCTTATTATAAGTTCATGCAAATGATAGGAACTTCATTAAAACCCATTAGATGAACAAGTATGTGAACAAGCTGATCCTGATAGAGGGAATACAAAAGTTTATGAACATTTGAAAAACGTTGGATGTTAATAACATGTTATGTGTGAAATTACAAGATTTTTTAAAACGTTAAGAAGATTCGTTGCTGGTTTGGGTGTAAGTGTAATAAGTCATCTCGTAGAGTTTGGAGAGAGTTTACACAAACTGAAGGTAGTTATGCATTCTGTATCTACAGCTTTAAAAATATTTACTACTTTTGATCCTGTAATTACTTTTCTGAGAATGTATCTTAAAGAAACAATCTGCTACCAAAAAAAACTTTTATTAATAAGTTCATCATAGTATTAACCATGGTAGTGAAAATCTGGCAACTTTCTGAGGAACAATAAGAAAATGGATTTAAAATTATGGTATAGACACAAAACGAAACATGATGCAGCCATTTAAAAGTATTTCTACAACGATTTTAAAATGCCATCAGAAAATAATTGTTTTAAAAGATACTGTGAGGAGACAAATTATTTTGCAGCTGCCAATAATATAAAATATGCATAGAAAACATGATCACAATAGCATACGTTTTAGCTTTTATTGAAGGGGCAGGCACTCTCTCGGAGCTTTAAAGGGATTACCTCATTTATCCTCACATAAAGTCTATGAAGCATGCATTTTTTTATTCGTCCCATTGAATATGTGAAGAAATTGATAGAGGGATTAAACAATTTGTCCCAAGTCTCTGAGCTAACTAGTAGGGTAGCGGGATTTGACAGCAGGCTGGCGCCTGGATCCATGCTTTTTAACACTACACTTGTTTTGTTTTTGTTAAAATATAACTAAATGTTTTCGGTAGTTTTATAAGTTTGAGGGCTTATATTGGTCACCCTTATACTTTTCCATACTTCCCAAAGTTTGACTTAAGAAAAATTTTTTTTAAAGCATGACTTTTAATCGTAACAAATGACCTTATTTGTTATATATATATATCTTTGTTAGCTATACATACCTAACAAATATAAATATTTGTTAGATATATATATCTTATATATCTATCTATATCTCTATATATGAAATCTCAAAGTCAACTTGATTTTGTGTGGTCACACTCAGAGTCTGTATCTGGGGATTATCTGCACCCCTTATTTCCAGTTCTCTCCCCCTAGACGCGCTGGGAGCCTCTGGTCTCCCTTCTGGCTTGCTCATAGGGTGGCCACGGTTCAGGCCACAGTCCCGGCAGCCCCATCCTGGAAGCGCGCTTTCTACCTGCGCCTGCGTCGCGACAAACAGCTCCAGGGTGCAGTAGCCACGTTTTCAAAGTACGCGGGCCCAGAGTCTCCGGGACCCTCCCGGTGCCACCCCACGAGGCCCCGCAGACCCCTAGCGGCCGCGACTCCCGGCTTCAGTCGCTGGCCGAGGAGGCCGGGCCTCACCCGGGAAAGCAGCGACCTTCCGAGAGGGAGGCGCCCGCCGGGAAAGCCCGGGGCTGGCAGGGCGAGGGGCGGCTCGACCCAGAGTCGGAGCGGCCGCCGGGGTTTGGGATTGGGGTCTGGGGACCAGCTCCGGCTGCCCGCGGGCCTGGAGTGGTGCTCCTCGGGGGTCGCGCACAGAGCCTCGGAGGCACCAGCCCTCTGGGCTGACCATCCTTTCTCAGATCAGCACAGTTGACGAAAACAATGGTTATTTCATGTTGACTGACCCCTGATAAAAACAAGTGTTGATTACAGAGGGTTGCCCGGGGCAAAATTTACTGCTTGCGTCCGGGTTGGGGAGTTCTTGTGGCGTGAGTGTATTTTAAACACGTTATCTCCTTGAGACTTAATGATCTCTCTGGTCGGGAACAAGCGTGAGCGGAACTGATTGTAAACCCGTGGGAAGCCAAAGCCCCACTTTCGGGGGGCAAGGGTTAAAGGTCGCCCTTCGGGACCGCGGCGACTGGTCCAGAGGAGTCACCAGGTTTCCCGGGGCACTGGGGCGATTATTCGGCTTGAGCTTGCGTTGCTCAAGCGAGACATTCCCACGCAAGGATACAGCCTGGCAGCCGTTTCCTCCGTGTGGAATGAGCCCTTCCTTTCCCCGGTCCGCTCAGGGGGAAAATGGTGAAACCCCCAAATCCGCTTCTTTACGTGGTTAATACAAGGGCGCATACAGAGCCTGGGGTAAAAAAAATTACAAGTGCAAGTGACCTTGCGTGTTTTAACGTTGGGAAACTCGACTCTGGGGATAACGGAATCGTAGACTGTTAAGTTTAGGCGTCTAATGAATTGGGGAGACGCACATTACTTAAAATCCTTGTCTCGCGCGCCCCAAGTTTGCCGCTCCGCGGCGGAAAGCTGGGCCGAGCGGGGGTGGGGAGGGTCTCCAGTCCCAGGCGCGGCGTTCGCTCGGGGCTTCTTCCCAGTTTCCTGCCTCGGAGTCGCCGCGTCCGCCCCAGCCCAGAGCAGTTTGTGCAGTTGAGAAACTCGATAGGAGGCAGCAGCTGATCTCCCACTACCCTAAAAATAATCCGCTCGGCGCCCGGCGTGCTTCGGCCAGGGGAGGAAACGCTGCCTTCAGAGCAAGTGAGTCCGTGTCTTCTACATAAATAGGGTTTCAGAATTTTACAGAAAACTCTCAGCTGTCGATTTTGATCTAATCTTTCAGCAACCAGAAGGCTCCCGCGCACTCTCGCGGCGCTTCGCCTTCGCCGTCGCTATTTCTAGGATGAAGGGACCGGGCCCCAGCCGGGAAAGAGAGGGCGTGGAGATCAGGTTTCCAGCTTTACTTAGAAAACTCTGGTCGGCTCCTGCTTAAACCAACTGGATGTAGTGAAAGGAGTTATTACATTTTTTTTTTCCCCTCTCAGACATTTCCGTCTTGTTCATGAGGTAACTTTCCATCTGCTTTAATTTGTGTTCCTCTTTGATTTATAGGAGTTCTGCGTCCTGCTTTTAAATTTACACTTAAGACAGTGTAGGAAGCCGGTGTTCCGAAGGTAGTGCAAGTGCGCCAGTAGGGGTTTGAAGCAGCATCAAGCGATTGCCCAAGGTATTTATTTGTTGCTTTATTTGTCCAGTGTGGGATTTAAAAAAAAAAAAAAGAATCACTGGAGTGTCTGTGTAAGAAATCTTATCTGCTGAGTTGTTCCAACATTTCCTTTGGTATGCAGTAGAACTTCGATGGGTGCTTCAGCTCAGGCATTAAATCAGAAGTCGGGACTTTTTTGCTTGTAATTTTCTACTTGGATCTGTCATTCATACATAGATAGACAGACAGATGTCTTTTACTTCGTATTTTATGAACCATGGACTGAATAACTTCAAATAACTTAATTACATTTGTTTTCCTAAGTGATCTGATCCTGAGCATACCCTAGGTGATGATAAAGCCTTGAGTAAGTTCTTTAAAATGTTGTGTTTGTGTCTCACATCATAATTTGGTTAATCTCTGAATAACTGAAGAATGAGTTATTTTGTGTGTGAGAATGCAAGCTTTTTATATTGCATTTAGCATGTTTTCTTCAGGTGTTTCCAGCATGTTAAATTCTCTGGGATTGCTGTCCCATCAGAACTGACAGTGTCTGCTGGGTGAACAGAAAAGAGTGCTAGTTTTCACTTATTTACTTTATATTCATCAACTGAATCCAAATGTTATAAATCCTGAGGGTGTGGAACTTCACCCAATATATTTCAAGGCATAAGAATACTGAGGGTAGTATTCTTGCCATGAAATCATAAGTGTGGTCATCAAGGAATATTTTTGTTTTACGTTTTCTACTCTACAGACGGTCCCTAGAATTGAAGTTTCACTTTTGGTGTTTGTCTTTAAAGTTCATTCAGTCAAATTCTCCAACCCTATCAGCTATCATAAACAGTTGAACATCTTTCTGTGGGTTAATGCTTGTGGGGAGAAAAATGTCGTATCTTCCTATCTGGCCTCCTTCCCTCTCCCTCCCCCTGGATGCTGGGGCCTCTCAGTGTTGGCTGAACTAGACAGCTCCAGAAGGGGTGGGGCTGTAGGTGTCATGTGACAGCATTTATCCAGCAAGAGCAGCAATTTATACCCTTCCCAAAGCATTCCCAACTTAACTTGGGTCCTGGGAGGGAAACCCTGAATGACAATTGGAGATTTAAGAATTAGTTGAAAAATCCTGATTGAATAAAATGCCTCAGGTGCACACAAACAATGTCAACAGATCTGCAATAAGTTTACTTTTTCCCTCTTTTTGTCCGTGTTGGGTTGTAGTAAGGGCTGGTTATTAGAATGTGCTGCATACAGGCTGGGTGTTGGGGAGGAGAAGGCTAAGGGGTATGGGGAAAAGGATAGAGGAAGAGGCAGAAGAAAAAGCAAAAAAGGAGGCATGCAGAGAGAGACAGTGAACAGGCTGGGAGCCAAGGGGAAATGTGAGGTTAAGATGATGGTAGAAAAACATCATTCTAAAGTTTTTACTTTACCAGTATGAAGTATGCATTTTAGTGCCATTATGTCATTGTATATTTCCCTGTCTTTTGGATCATAACCTTTACATTATACCAAGAATGTTTGGGATACATCTAGTCTGATTTATATAGCCTAGGACCACAGGGACTGTTGCTGTTATGTGCACTGCTGAACTCCTAGTGCCCAGTGCATGGTCAGCGTCAAGAAGTATTTTCACACTTAATTAATTAATGGCCTAAAGTCCCAGACATCAAGTGCATGGCTAAAAATATTCTTTGACTTTTTCAAGTTGTTGTACTTTTCTGATGTTTTCTTTCCACAGTTACATATCCAAAGATTACTTAATTGGTAGGTTTCAGGATTGATTAAATACCAGGCAGGCAGTACTTATGTTAATGAAGTATATAGATGTTTTGCAAATTCAGATTCTATTTTAGCATCTGGCTCAGTGATCATGATGAAATATCAAGGTTTATAAATGTAGCCAATTGGAATACTATAACTTTTGATAAGATTATAAAACTAGCTAAAGTAAAAATTATTTTCCGGTTTGTTCTAGGAAACAGTTTATACATGTCTTTCAATTAAGAGAACTTAAAGTTTCCTTTCATCACTTCTATTAAGTAAAGGATGTAGTCTTAAAAATTCCATTACAAGCTATTATTTTTCAGTTTCTGTTTTCTTCATTTTTACCAGAAATACATCTAACATACAATTATAAACTCAGAACTTCCTTTTTACTGCTAGTTTAAAAATCTCAAGTCCTTTTAAAAATTCCCTTATCTAGCTTAGAACCTTAACAGTTGGTAAGGATTTGGCAAGTATATAACTTCATCTTGAGTTTTTAAAAAAATATAACATTTTTTTGGAAAAGATGAAAAAAGGTCTTGACTAGAGAACATAAGAAAAAAAAGTGTTACCAGAAATAATATGAGAGGAATTCCATATGACCACTTACAGACTGTTAATACACAGACTTTCTAACTAGTTGTTCTATTCATATGTTTTGTAAAATTTTTGTTTAAAATTTGATTTCTCCAATAGTTTGCCTACTGTTGCCAGTCTTTTCTGTATAACACATTTTGTTTTTTTCTAGGAAAAAATATGATTCGTGACCATTACTAAATCAATTATCAATGAAAGGAAAGAGAGAAAAGGTACTATTTTAGTTATCTAAACCTTTGCCAAGCTTGAATAACCTAACTCAGAATCCAAGGTGACATAATTATGGAAAAGAAACAAAGTCCAGTGAGGTTGAAAGCTTAAACTGCTGCATATTTTAATATGAATAGATAAGAGATTGCTTTAAAAAAATAGGTTGGAAGCTATGTGATGGAGTGGGATGAACATAGTTTATAGTCAGACACGTGTCTGTGGATTCTGGCTACTCTACTGGTTGGCAAGTTATTGAACCTCTCTGAACACCAATAGCATCCTCTAAAATATGAAGAGCTCCACAAACGTTGCTTCATTGTTCTGAGGGCTTAAATAATGTATGCAAAGTTCCCAGAATTTAGTAGGTGTTAAATAAATAGTAGACATAAAAGAAATTTTCCAAATGCTAAAAGTCTTGCTGGCATTTCACATTTGATGAAATAGACCCTCGCTCTTAGACCATGTTTCGGCACAGCAGTAAGAATTCATTGAAAATGTTGTAAGTCAGAGCTTGTCACTCCTCTGATCTCCACCCTCTCAGTGGCTCCATTTCATTCAGAGTAGAAGCCAGAATCCCAACAATGGCTAAGAAAACCGTGTGTCATCTTGACCTCTGTTTCTTCTCTAAGCTTGTCCACTTCTCCTCTAATGGAATAGAGCTTTCCAATAAAAAGGCATCCTTTGTTTCAAAACTTGAGTAGGATGCATTTCATGTAAGAATAGGCTGTGACCCTTTGACCTGAGTAGTTTCATTAACTTGTCACTTGAATTATATTTAATTAGTCTTAAACACTTGATTTTTCTATTGTTCAGAAAAAGGCTGTGTGCTGGTTGCCTCCCAGTTGGTCTCTTTGTATTACTATTTCCTGCAATGGATGAAATGTTGCAGTAAATTGTGTCCAGCTGAAGTTGTGAAAGCATTTTCAATGAATAACCATGGGAAAGGATTTGATATTACACCATTTTGACTTTCCAGTCAGTTTCGTTTTTCCCCCTTTTTCTTGATAAACAACCATTTTTGGTTTTTGATTATTTAGACAAACACTCCTTTGAGCTACCACTATTGATAGATATCAATTATTATGTATTTTCCAAGTTAAAATGGAATATTTTAATCTGGATAAAAAACCTATTGAAAAGTGGATCTTATGGAAGGTATAAGGCCTTTATAAGTAAATCTTGAATAACTTTGGCATAGAGTTTTCTATTTCCTCAACTGCAAAGATAAAGGGGGTTAATTTTATGATATAACACCTCTTTAAGTCTATAATTTAATGAAGGAGAATTTCATAATAAGAGGCTTTTCCTCCTTTCTCTTCCTTTTAGAGTAAACTATATAAGAAGAAATGAGCCTTTCATTCTGTGGTAACAATATTTCTTCATATAATATCTATGATGGTGTGTTGCAAAATCCCTGTTTTGTGGATGCCCTCAACCTGGTCCCTCACGTCTTCCTGTTGTTTATCACTTTTCCAATATTGTTTATTGGTAAGTAACCTACTGTCCTACAGTTCATCACCTAGCATTTATAAGAAGAGTCTTGTTAATGGCTGAGATTTGGTATAATGTTGATGTAATTTCTCCAGCACGAGAACTAGCATGTAAGTCTGTGGGAAAAGAACAAGCAAGTATTTCGTTTTCCAATTACTTATGTTTTTGGCGTTTGATATTCTATAGATAAAGTAGAAGTCATATGCCTTCTTAGAAATGGACTTCAAGTAGCAGCAGTTTTTTAAAAAGAGGAAAAGAGAATTATATGAGATAGATCAAAAGTATTTGGTGAGTGCTTGCTTTGTGCTAGGTGAAGAGAATGAAAAATGGGTAAAACACAGTACTTGCCTGGAATATTCACAGGAATTTTCCAGTGAAACAAGTGTGTCAGAAAGTGAAGAGAAATGCCAACACCACCTTGTAAGCGCATTTACAGATACAGGAACAAATTATCCTGGGCGTTTGCCTACCAGAGCAACTAACTCTCTTTGGGGCTGGTGGGGACAATGCATGGAGTGACATGTTTGGGGACTTGAAAGATACAGAGCGTGCAAGTAAAAAATAGGGTGTGGGGCTTCCCTGGTGGCGCAGTGGTTGAGAATCTGCCTGCCAATGCAGTGGACACAGGTTCGAGCCCTGGTCTGGGAAGATCCCACATGCCACGGAGCAGCTAGGCCCGTGAGCCACAACTACTGAGCCTGTGCGTCTGGAGCCTGTGCTCCCAACAAGAGAGGCCGCAATAGTGAGAGGCCCACGCACCGCGATGAAGAGTGGCCCCCGCTTGACGCAACTAGAGAAAGCCCTTGCACAGAAACGAAGACCCAACACAGCCAAAAATAAATTAAAAAAAAAAAAAAATAGGGTGTGTTTCAGGTAGAAAGAGTACATGTGCAAACTATTTAGGAAGAAGGTAAAAATATAGTTTTCCCTATTATTTTGTAGTTTACATATATATATCCACACAAAATACAATTATTTAGAGCGATTATGTATAATTTGTATAACTTTTCCAAAACAACCAAAATAGACCTTCTAAAATTATAAAATATTTTTCATGTATAAAAATGACAAAGATTAATGTAATAAACATTTATTGACTTTACCACCCTCACTGTAAGGAATCTAAAAGTATGAATACCATGTCCTTATCCTCTTACTCTTTCTGCATCCTATGTTCCTGTCCTTTCAAAAGAGGTAACCACTATTTTGAATTTGGTGCTTAATATTCCCATGCATGATTTTGCTCATAAAAATAAATGAGAAAACAATCAGACTGTTCTGTTAAGAAAGCAAGCATAGGGGCTTCCCTGATGGCTCAGTGGTTGAGAGTCCGCCTGCTGATGCAGGGGACGCGGGTTTGTGCCCCGGTCCGGGAAGATCCCACATGCCGCGGAGAGGCTGGGCCCGTGAGCCATGGCCGCTGAGCCTGCGCGTCCGGAGCCTGTGCTCTGCAACGGGAGAAGCCGCAACAGTTTTGGCCAAAAGTAGAACATTGTTTTTTATTGCAATTTTACAGTTAATAATTCCTTTTTGACATCCAGTTAACTTATTGAGAGCAATTATTATTACAGTCCTGTTTGCATCTCTAGCAGGGAACACAGTGGCTGGCAAAAGGGTATTTGAATCAAGTGGAATTGGAATTAACATTGTCAAAGGGAAATGGTGGAGAAAAATGCAGACTACTGATCCATAACACTGGCTACTTGAGTTAGTGAGAAATCATAAATAAATCTCAAAGAAGTATCAGGCATAAGGAAAATGGCAATGTTGCAAAAAAAGACAGAGTTTACCTGCAGGAATTTACAGCATAAATTCTAGTAGAATATGTGAAATGTAACTAATTTTCAAATAATGAACAACTAAGATATGAATCAGTATTCTTTTCAAAGACTGCTTTAGGGGTCCCTTTTGTCCAGAAATACAGAAATTTCTTCCTTCAGTACTTTTAGTGCACAACCCCATTCATTCTTGAAGTATGTGGGGTTTCTCTATAGTCAAAAAATTGAGAAAATGACGGTGACAAAAGAGACAAGAGTGGGGTCCTTTCTTAGCACCTCATATATGAGTTGACATTACTCTGTGTTTTTGAGGGGAAACCATCAAAATTTTTACTAAAACGTAATCTGGTAACTAGTTCTTTTCTTCAGTGAGCAACTAAGGGTGAACCTATAATGTTCCTGAGCCTCCTTACAAGCTTGTCAATCAACAACACTTTAGCTTTCTTTGAGAAAATACCACTAGCACTGCTGAATAGTGCTGGCCGGGTCATAGGTTATCATTTTTCTTGCATGATATGCATATGATTAAGAGTTGACTCAACCAATGGGTCCTATATTTCATCACCAAGTATGGGGTTTTTTTTTCGGTCAGTCCTCCCACAGATCCCATCTTTTGAAAGATTTGAGACTCCAAATAGCTTTTATTAATATCATCATTAATTTATTTTTCTTTGGAGTGAATCAGAGACCTGTCAGTAAGAGCTTAATGAGCATGAGATAACCAGGTTGTCATCCAGAGTTTGTTATTCCTAAGCAAGGCAACAAATGTTAACGTGTTAACCTAGGCAGTGTTGGAAACATTAATTGAAGTTGTTCTTTTTTTTTTTTTAACATAATGAAAATAGCCCAGGATTTCTATTGCTATCCTAGAAAGGAATAAGGTTTCAGGACCCCACTGCCACCCAGCATACCACAATGTAAATTATTTCCATGATTCTAATTGATCCTTTGTTTATCTCTTTACCTTTTTCAGGGTGGGGGAGTCAAAGCTCAAAAGTACAAATTCATCACAATACGTGGCTTCATTTTCCTGGACACAACCTGAGATGGATTCTTACGTTTGCCCTCCTATTTGTGCATGTGTGTGAAATAGCAGAAGGCATCGTTTCAGATTCGTAAGTGACTGCACTTAGTTAATGGGATTACACAATCCTAGTGGGTACGTTGCTATGGACAGCAGTTAAGAGTGTAACGTACCAAGTCAGCCTTAACTGTTTGGTTATAACTTATTAGGTGCCACAGCTGTCACCCGTTTTATACGATCAACATGTATGTTGTCTGTATTTTTGTGGTGCTGCATCCTTTCTCTGATAATACAAGTTCGGATCTCTGGGGCTTGTGCTCATTGCTGTGCTTTCTGTTTCTTCACTCCTTTGTCTACAAAGCCCTGGCAGAAAATTCTCTCTTTTTAAACATTTTGACGTTTACCTTATCTTTCAAAATAGATATAAATAGCAAGAAAGATTGTCTATTTTAACATGTAGCTCCAATGGTTATATATTTATGTATAAATATATATACCCAGTTCTCAGATATTTCAATTTACTTTGTAAAATAGGAAAGATAGATGAGGCAGGCATTAAAGGAGTCTGAGAACCAGTGAGGATACAGCTACAAATTGAGGCAAAGCACATAACTATTTCAAAATCAGGATTTGTCATGAATCCTCTATTTTTGAAGGAATTTTGTCATTCTTATAAAAGAAGAAGTTTGTATTAGGCAGTTAGAATGTAATGAATTCTATTGAACTTGAACATAATGTGGGAGAAATATTTTTATCACATAGTAACAGAAAATAAACTCAAGTAATAGGAAAATTTCGATTACAAAATGACACTAAATGGTATATCTTTCATTGAAGAATTGATATGAAAAGATCTTTAAAGTCTAAAACAAAGTTTTGAAAATCGTTTTCCTCTTATCGAATAAGAACCTCTCCTGAGGTTTATGTTTTTCTGTCGCAGTTAACAAGGAATGAAACTTCAAGAATTTTGTCATGGAGCCATCTATTTTGTAATGTTTTATGACAGTTCTTTGCATATATGTGCACATGTTAGTTTCTGATTGAAAGGAAAATCGGAGACCCTAAGATATGTCGCCTCTCCAAGCATTTAGAAGCTTATTGGCTGTTATTGAGAATTGCTTACAACTCTTTGGCATTTTTGTATTATATTTTATTAGCATATCCAATTCTAGTCTTCATTTTTTTATTCCCTTAACATACAGGCTAACTCTCCATGTTTTTATGTACTTGTATATAGTGGAAGTCCCATGTGTCCTAAAAGCTTGACATCGTGTGGGCAAGGATGAGTCCTCCTTTCCAGCCTCATGGTTGATGTGTAGATTCAGTCAGAGACTTAGGACAGAGGCTGAGCTAACAATGAGGACATGTGCTAACGACGGAAACTTTTTTTATAGCCCTAGTGATATAAGAGACCCATGCTAAAAACAAGCAGAAATACACCTTTGATCTTGTGCTACCCTCTCCCATTCTTTTGCTGCAGACTCTTCTCCTTCCCCTTTTCATCCAGGACTCTCCAAAAGACATCTTCCAGTTACTTCTAAACCCAAAGATTTTGTTTGCTTTCTCTCATGCCTTGTCCTATTCCGGAAACTGCTTCTACAAGTATCCCAGAGAACATTAATGATGCCTTCATGGACATCTTTTCCTCTTTAACATACTTATTATAGTTGACACCTCTGATCATGCCTTGTTTCCTTCTTTCTTTTTTTTTTTTTAACAAAATTTTAAGAACTGTTTTTTACCTAAAATATCACAAATGCCCATTATAATTAGTGAAACAATGCGCAGGCTTTCCTGATTGAATATTTGATTTTCCTTTTTAGTAATACAAATATTAAAGCTTTTAATTTTTCTTTTGAAACATCTTGTTTTGCACCAGTTTTCCTAAGAAGTATTCTCTTTTTTATTTCTATCTAAATAATTTGTGATTCTGATGGAGAAACTCTCCTAGGTCTAGGAATCATTTTCAGTTTGCTCTTTAATCTGATTTGATTGGTTTATTATTAGAGCATGTAATTTATTAAATGAATACCTTCTGGGACATTAACATCTTCATTATAGTCAAATATTCCATCATTTTATAAGTAATTAATGAGTATTAAGAAATAATATATATTCTTTATAGGAGACAAAATTGTATTGCGTTTACTCATTGTATTGCTACAGTCCTGTGTGTTCATTATTTTTATATTATTTAATCCATCAAATTCGAAAAGTGTAAATTAAAATCTTCACTATTACTGTGTTTTCATTTAGGTTTGCATTTCTATCATTTTCTCTTTTTTTGAAATTGTTCTTTTGTTTTCTGTGCTATATAGTTTTTGGTTTTCTCTCTAACTTTCTGACTAAAGATTTTCTGCTATAATGGGATATTTATGCTTCTACCAAAACACTTAAGTCTGCAAATTTTTCTCTAAAAATAATAGAGGTTAAAGGAAAGAATAGGGTTTTGGGACACTCAAAAACTATACTACATTGTAAGTAGAGCAGTTACAATGTGATAGAAATCTTAATAAAAATACTAGTATGGTTAAGAAACATATTAAATTCCTAATAAAGAAATAAAGTAAATATAACCCTTACTGTAGCTTCTGCTATCTTTATTAATCCTTTATTGTTGCCTCCCTTACTGTTTGTTATTCTTTTTCTAACTTCTTGAATTGGCTACTTAATTTATTTATTATAATAATTTCTTATTGAATATGTTTAAGATTATAATTTTCTTCTGGGTGTGGTTTTGACCACATTTCATAGGCCTTGATGGGTAGTGTGCTCATTTTTAAATTTTCTAAATATTAAGTGGCCTTCTGATTCTTTCTTTGCTTCAATAATTAAAGAGTATTAGAAGCATTTCTTAATTTCTGTAACGATGAACTATTTATTTCCTACTTTTTCTCTTTGATTATTTGAACTGTTTCTGGGAGGAGGTGGGTGGTTTTTAAGCCAGCTCTTACGCTATCATAGTACTATCACATTTTCATGACCCTCTTTGTATTAATAACTCCAAATGTCCCTGATTATGTTCCAGATCTCCACATACACTTGCCTTTTAGGCATCTTCTTTTGCGTGTTTATTCGACACCTTCACAATCCACACATTCCTGTCTCCAATGGGCTCTTCCTCTTAAAATCTTATCACCATCTGCGCAAGCACCCTGGGAATTGTTCTCTACATCTCCATCACCGTCACACTCATACCCTAACGCTAAGTCCTGTTCATTTTGACAGTCTTTTCCAAGTGAACATATGACTTTAAACATACAATTAAAGCTATTCATAATTTGCTATCCTACCAACATTAAATTACAGTTACTTTGGAGCATAAGTGAAATGGTTTAAAGTAAGCCTGTAACGTACCTGCAAAACACCTTCCTAACTCATACATGCAAATTACTTCTCCATGTAAAGGTCTCATCACTCTAACCTCTAAGTTACCCTGCTCCAAAAGTGACTCTTCTAAGGCTTACTGTGGTCCAAAGAGAAGGGAGAAAAAGACTGTCAAAAGACTGTATTATCTCCTTCATGTTACTGCTGCCAAAGCTCAACTCAGGCTTTCATCATCTCTCACCTGGCCTCTCCCCATAGTTTACTAACTACTTTCCTTCTTCTGTGTCTCTCTCTTCACCTCAGACACACACAGTACCTACCAACTCCATCATCCACACTACTACCAGATTGATCTGTCTCTAAAACCCTAATCTTATTCTACCACTTTCCTGTTAAAGTATTTCTGTTTTCTGCAAGATTAGATTTTAGCTCCTTACCATGGCATACAGTGCCTTTCATAATACAACTGATCTCAGACTTACTATTTAAAGAACATTAAACTACTTGGAATTTTACACATTCTGTTCCCTGTTTGTTAAGTGCTCTTCCACCGCTTTCCTGACTAGTGGCTTCCTTTTTATATTTCAATTCTCATTGTCAACTATACCTTTTCTGAAATGACCTTCCCAAATCGTCCTCTTTCCTTCACTCTTGAACTATTCACTTCCTTCTCTATACCGTTTGTGTACCAATATATTTCAATAATTTGAGAAAATGTAAATGTTTAACTGTATGGTATTATTAATACAAATGGACTTGAGGGCTGTCTACCATGCACATCTGTCCTGGCATATTTCCAATCCACCTGAAGCTCTTTATTGCCCTCAGAATGAAGTCTTGTGTCCTTGCAGCCACACTGAATTGCTTGTAGTAGTACCCTTGAACGTATCTAGACCCTCTTCCTGGAACAGTCTTCCTCTACTTCCTCTAAGGAGCAATTCCTCTTCTTAAGGTCTCAGTTTAGAAGTCACTCCTTTCTCAAGGCTTTCTCTGTCTCAGGCACTAGCCTTGCATGCATTCCCAGTCCCTTCACCTGTGTTATAATTCCCTATTTCCTATTGTTCTTCTCAATAGACTGTAGACTTTGTGACCACAGACACTATATCTTGTCTTGTTCACTGTTGCATCCCACAATCTAATAGTGTCTGGACCAGCAAACACATATGTGTTGAACGAATTAATGAAAATGGAGAAGCCACTGAAGGCCATAAAGTTTGGGAAAACTATCAAAAGAATAAATGTACTTTAACATACAGTAGAGTTCATATTCAGCTGATAGTTTTTACTTGCTTCAGGTGTTAAATTATTTCAGCAGTTCTGCCCTTCAGTATAGGAATTGTTATACATTTGCTTTTGTTGTAAGCATTGTAACATCTTGTTTAGCTGTAGTTACCCAACCCTCTGTGTGAGGGTAAGTCTTTTCAGCAGAATTATGTCTCCCAATGTAATCTTCCTTGTATATTCTCGTAGCATTCTGTATATAAAATACCTCATTCTGTATTTTAAATATTGCTGAGAGAACGTTTTAATGAAAAAGTTGGAAACAAAATGTGACGCTGTCTGGAACCATCAGCTGTAGAAACTGATACTGTCCCGCTCTCTGTAGACGGCGCGAGTCGCGACATCTCCACCTCTTCATGCCGGCCGTGATGGGATTTGTTGCCACTACAACATCAATAGTATATTATCATAATATTGAAACATCAAATTTTCCTAAATTACTTTTAGGTAAGTATGATCCAAGTGTTGTAATTGTTGTTTTTTCCCCCAAGAGCTATTTGTTTTTCTTTTTCCTCATGGTAAATGCTCTCAGCGAGGGTAGGGATTGGAAGGCATGAGAATTCTTCTTTAGTCTCCCATTAAATGTGGAGATGAAGTAAGTTGAGTTATTATAGGCTGTGAAAACTCTATCCCCTCAGGACGTCTGATGAGCAAGTCACCCCAGCTAGTTCTGCGCGTTTCTGCCTCTGGTTTGGAGGCCTGAGGCATTTTCCGAAGATCCAAGTCTTTCATGGATGCTGTGGGCATGTCATACTCTTCCTAGAATTGCTCTTGAGGCATCGGGGGCCTCTCTGCGGCGGAGTGTGGTTCACTGCATGCTGAAAACTGTACTCTCCTGAGAAGCAGCTGCCCCCAAAGCACAGCCCCTCACATCTACATCCTGCCTAACATTACTTTTTATAAGCTTCTCTTGCCTTCTTGTCCTGTGGAAATCAGAGGCTGTCTAAAGTTGTCCTAATTTTATTTTTTGCTTTATGCTGAAATAAAGAACTCATTCCAAATAGTTACATGTAATACTGTGATCCATCCTTGCATTCCTTGGTGTACACCTTCATATAGAAAGCTGAGGTGAAGTTACAGAACGTGGATTATGCATGGGCTGCAGGGGACTGTGTGTCCTGTAAAATGGTAGGCAGAGTTGTATGTTTTTGTGTGAGTTAATGTTTACAGTTTTCTAAGGTTCATGGATTTCGTTTGATTGTTATTTGATGAAAATGACATTGACTACTGAATATAGCAGTTAGGAAAAGGAATGATTAAACCACACAAATATTATTTTATTTGTTTATCCAGAGGATATTAAAATTTGAAATGAATAAGTGATATGTGCTGATTATTTAATTCTGTGTTGCGTCACATTATATGATTCAGCAAAGGTAATCAAATAAAAACAAGTTGTCAGGGTTCAATATTAATTTAAAAGGCTTGTCCAAGCCAGAATTATCTTAATAGAAAGCCGTTTGGTATAAAATTGTAGGCAGATATTATTACGGAAATCTTATGTAGATGCCAAAAAAAGGCAACAGCAAAAATACAAATAACATTGGGAATTCAATACTCTTGACATTAAGTTTCTGAAAAACTGATGTGGATATAAGAGTTATAAGATGTAATAGGAAAGGAAATGTGCAATTTAATAATATTTTGAAGGAAATGCAGTCAAAATCCGGCTCTAAATTTTTATGTAGATACAAGACAGAGGGCACAATTTGATCATATTTCTGGAAGGACTTATAGGGTTAAAAGCTAGTCTCACTTTCTTCTTATTTTAGGAGAGAAATATTTGGACCTAGAAGAATCACACCCGTTAAGAACCCAGAACTAGTAATTTTGTCCCAACATTATATTACGAACATCACCAAACATACAGAAAGTTGAAAGCATTAGATGAATACTTATTTTTCTACCACCTAGATTCTTCAGTATGCATTTTCTTCTATTTATTTTATCAAATATCTACATCTTTCCACTCCCCTATTCATCCATCAATTCATCTTAATTTTTTGATGCATTTTAAAGTAAGTCACAGGCGTTGCTATTCATCACTCCCTGATTATTTCAGCATGCATTTTATTAGCTAAAGTTAAATATTTGTTTGCAGTTCTTTTTGTGAGATAAAATTTACATACCAAAGTACAGAAATCTTAATTTGTTAAATGCATACACCCGTATAACCCTATCATGATCTAGAACACTGTCATCATCCGTGAAAATTTTCTTGTGCCCCTTACTAATCAATCCTCATTTTCATCTCTGTAGAGGCACATCTAACCGATTTTTTTCTCACCGTGGATTAGAGTTGCCTGTTCTAGAACTTCACATAAATTGAATCATACAGTGTAAACTCTTCTGTGTAAGACTTCTTTCTCTCAGCATGATTTTTGGAGGGTCACCCATAATGTAATATGAATCAGTATTTTGTTCTTGTGATTGTTGGGTTGTATTCTACTGTATAAATATACCACAGTTTTTCCTTTCTCTTGTCAGTAGACCCCTGGACTGTCTTCAGATTTTGGCTATCATGAAAAAAAGCTGCTATAAACATGCATGTACAAGTTTTTTGTGAATGTATGTTTTCATTTCTTTTGGGTAAATACCTAGGAATGAAATTGCTGGGTCATAGGGGAGGTACATAAATGTTTATATTTGTAAGAAACCACAAGATTTTTTCTCAAAGTGGTTTATTTTACTTGCTTACTAACAGTGTGTGGGAATTCCAGTTGTTTCACATCCGTTTGAAGATCTTGATTTTCTAATTTAGCCATGCTGGTGGGTGTGTACTAATAACACATTGTGGTTTTAATTTGCATTTCCCTGATGACTAATGATGTTGAACACTTTTGATGAGTTTATTGGCCATTTGTTATTTTTGTGAAGTGCATATTCATATCTCCTGCCCACTTTTTATTGGACTGCATTTTTATTATTGAGTTGTAGGAGTAGTTTGTATATACTAGACACTAGCATGTCATCAGACACATGTTTTGAGAATATTTCCCTCCCAGTCTGTGGCTTGCAAACTCATTTACTTAACAGGGTCTTTTGATGAACAGATTTTAATTTTAATGTAGTATAATTTATTATTTTTTCGTGTATAGTTACTGCTCTCTGTGTCTTAAATCTTTGCCTTCCTTCAAAATATGTTGCCCTCATATTCTCCTGGGTTTTTTAAGAAGCTTTGTACTTTCAGTTTTTATTTTTAGGACTGTGATTCATTTAAAATTGGTTGTGTGTATGGTATATGAGGTTGGTGTCAAGGTTCTTTTTTTTCCAAATGTATAGCTGTGTTTGAGCACCATTTGTGGAATAGACTTTCCGTTTCTCATTGGATTTCTTGGGGAACTTTGAAAAAATTAAAGCAAATGACTTTAAGTATGATCTATTTCTTGGCTCTATATTTTCCATTCCTTTGATACAGTCATGGATTTTTATGCCATCACTATTCTGTCTTGATTACTGTAGCTTTGGAGGTCTTGAAGTCATGTATTACGATCATACAGCTTGTTTTCTTTGTTTTTCGCCCAAGACTGTTTTGGATACTTTAGTTCTTTTTTATTACCATATACGGGTTAGAATCAGGTCGTCAGTTCCTACTTTAAAAAAAAATTCCTTGGGGGGCTTATGATAGGGATCGCCCTGAATGTACAGAACAATTTGGGGGAGAACTGACATCTTAAAAACGTTGAGTCTCACAATTCATTCTTTACTTTTTTAGGTCTCCTTTCATTTCCTGTAGCAATATTTTATAGAGATGTAGAGATCTGTCATGTCTCGTTAAAATTATTATTAGCTTTTTTGTTTTACCACTGCTGTTATAAATGGAAGTGTATTTAAAATTTTATTTTCCAATTGTTTCTGCCAGTGTGTAAAATACAACAGGTTTTTTATATTGACTTTGTATCTTGCTACCTTGGAAATTCACTCATCACTTTTAATTATTGCTCTGTAAGTTTTTTGGGATTTTCTATATAAACAAACATACCATCTGAAAGTAGAGACAGTTATACTTGTTTCTTTTCAAACTTTATGCTTTTTTTTTCTTTTTCTTGCTACATTGCACTACCTAGAACCTCCAGTAAGATGCAGAATAGACATGGTGAGAGTGAAATCCTTATCTAGCTCCTGATGTTAGGGGAATATAATCTTTCATACTTAATTATAAAATTGATTATAGGCTTTTTTTTTTTTTTTTTTTTTTTTTTGCGGTATGCGGGCCTCTCACTGTTGTGGCCTCTCCCACTGCGGAGCACAGGCTCCGGAAGCACAGGCTCAGAGGCCATGGCTCACACGCCTAGCCGCTCCGTGGCATGTGGGATCTTCCCGGACCGGGGCACGAACCCGTGTCGCCTGCATTGGCAGGTGGACTCTCAACCATTGCACCACCAGGGAAGCCCTAAGCTTTTTATATAAGACCTTATCAAATAAGTTTTTTTCTATGCAAAGCTTTGCTTTCTCAAGGGTTTCTTTTTTTAGTCATGATAAATGTTGAATTTTATTGAAACACTTTTTTTTCCTGCATCACTTGTAGCAATTATATTTCTGTTGTTTCTGCTGATGTACATTGATTGGTTTTTCAAATGATAAAGTAACCGAGCATACTGGGCTAAGCCATACATTGTCATGATTTGTTATCCATGCTACATATTGCTAGAGTTTGTTAGGGTTTTTTACATTTATTGTAAGGGATATTGGTCTGGGTTTTTTTTTTTTTTCTCACAATAGCTTTGTCAGGCTTTTATATGCTGGGATACACAGATGAATTGGAAAATGTTCTCTATTTCTCTGTTTTCTGAAGGACTTTGTGTGAGATTAATTTCACTTCTTCCTTAAATGTTCAGTAGAATTCACCAGTGAAGTCATCTGGACCTGGAGTTTTAACTAAGGAGGGATTTTTAAATTATAAATTTATTTCTTTATTATCGACTCTTCAGAGTATCTGTTTCTTCTTATGGCAGTTTTGGCAGTTATAGTTTTTGAGAAATTTTCCTTTGTTTTCTGAAATTACACAAGCTTATTTTTATTTTACTTTTTTTTTAGATTCAAGGGAAGTTATCTTTATTTTCTTAACTTTTTATTTTATATTGGAGTATAGTTGATTAACAATGTTGTGACAGTTGATAGTTCAGGTGTACAACAAAGTGATTCAGTTATACATATACATGTATCTATTCTTTTTCAAGTTCTTTTCCCATTTAGGTTGTTAGATAATATTTAGTAGAGTTCCCTGTGCTTTACAGTAGGTCCTTGTTGATTATCCATCTTAAATATAGCAGTGTGTACATGTCAGTCCCAAACTCCCTAACTATCCCTCCCCCTCATCCTTCCTCCCTGGTGACCATAAGTTCATTCTCTAAGTCTATGAGTCTGTTTCTGTTTTGTAAATAAGTTCATTTGTATCTTTTCCTTTTAGATTCCACATATAAAGAAAATTTCTATTTCATCTAAGTTTTTGGATTTATTGTCATAAAAGTTGTTCAGGATATTCCCTGATCATACTTTTTAAGTACATAGGATATGTAGGGATAACTCTTCTTTTATTTCTAATATTGGTAAATCTGTGTTGTTTTCCTGATCAGCCTAGCTGGGGACTTATGAATTTTCTTGATCTTTTCAAAAAAATCAACCTTGTTGGATTTGTTCATTTTCTCAGTTATTCATTTTCTATTTTATTGCCTTTTACAGTTATCTCTCATCTTTTTATTTTGTTCATTGTTATTTCCTTAGCTTTTAAGGTGGAAGCTTAGGTCATTGATTTTGGACCTAATTTTTTCTAAAATAAGTATCTAAAGCCATAAATTTTCCTCTAAGTATTACTTTAGTTGCAATTCTTAATTTTTTAATCTGTAGTATTTTCCTTATAACTTAGTTGAAATGTTTTCTAATTTCCCTAGTGATTTCTTTTTTAACATGTGGTTAATTAGAAATGTATTTTTTTTACATCTTTATTGGAGTATAATTGCTTTACAATAGTGTGTTAGTTTCTGCTTTATAACAAAGTGAATTGGCTATACATATATCCCCATATCTCCTCCCTCTTGCATATTGTTTAATTTCCAAATATTTGGAGATGTCTAGATATCTTAGTGTGTGGAAAAATCCAAAGGTTACCTCCATTATCTCTGCCTAGTGTTCACACTCTGTATACTTTGAGTGTGAGTGGACCTTGAGTGACTTGAGTATGAGTGGACCTGTGACTTGCTTCCAGCCAATAAGGTTTGGCAAAGATGAAGATACCAAATCTGTTGAGACTGTAGCCCTAGTCCACACCTGAATTGCAGCCTTGATTCACAGAAACTGTGAGATAATAAATGTGTGTTGTTTTAAATTTCTAAACCTATCATAATTTGCTAAACAGCAATAGAAAAGTCAATATGCTTATTCTTGATTTTTAATTTAACTTCATCATGATCAGAGAACATTCTTTATATGATTTCCATTATTTTCAATTTATTGCTTCTTGTTTTCTGAGTGAGTATACAGTGTGTACGAGTACCATGTGAATTTAACAATAATGTAGATTTTGCAGAGGTGGTGTATTTTTATAATATTAAATATCAGTCTTATACATATAAAGTAGTTCAAGGTGGTTGATAATGTTCAGACTTTCTAAATCTTCATTAGGCATATGTGTATTTTTTATTGTCTTTATGAAAAATGACACAGTTATCATAATTAAAAGTTTAAAATTTTCTGATAATACTGTCTTGAAGTCTATTTTATCTGATACTAATATAACCACTCCAGGTTTCTAATGCTTCTTGTTTTCATTGTATAGCTTTTTCCACCCACTTATTTTCAATCTACTGTTTCTTTATATTAAGGTGAATCTCTTTAGATAGCGCATAATTTGGTCCACTTATTTGTTCTAAATCCATTCTGACAATCCCTGTATTTTAAGCTAAAAAAAAAGATATAAGTTTCTATGCCAGTGTTCAGTTATTTCTCTCTAAGGAAGTTGTGATCACCCGTAAACTTTCTGGTTTTGATAAGTGCTGTCCAAGCGGGATTGTCTTATGTGTATTTTAGATTTCTTCTTGCTCATCTCATATTCATTTGTACTGAGCTTTATTCAAAGTTCAAAGTATACTGGATCCTTGACGACAGATTTCTAGGAAAGTCTGTGCTTTCATCTCATATTTCTGCAAAATGCTGGCGTGGTTATGAGATGATATAGATCCCTACTTTTCTGACCTACTTGTGGTCTAGTTTGCTCTATAGGATCAGTGTTCTTCTCTATGTACTGTGGATGCCTGTGGTGTTTTAAACCATTTGGGTGAGAAGAGTCACTTACTTACCTGAATTCTGATCAGTAAAGCAGAAACCCTATTACATTGCTACATAGATTCCATAATAATTCCAGGATAACACCCCTGGCAATTGCAACATACTTACTAATGGATAGGTTACACAGTTTGTTAACTCTTTATATAATCAGGACTTCTTAAAAAACAAGACCAAAATATAAAGTCAACTTTAAAGTCTATAGAATTAATTACATGTTAAGTTCTGAAGAGTATAGTCTGTCCTATTTACATGTCTTCTTATATCTGCACATCTATCCCACATAATCAGAGTGGAAGCACTAATATTTTAAAGTCATTATCATACTTCCAATTCAAAACTCCAAAAGTACACTAAAGCGTATCTGTTGTTTTGTTAACAAATAAAATTATCTGGAAATAGAATATCTTAAATTGTCTTTGTCAACACTGTATGTATATTGAAATTTCAGTGAAGCTTTAAAAAATAGCAGTGAAAGATTGTATCTTTTCTTTTTACTTTTTATTTTTTCAGCTTTATTCCTGTATTGGGTAATGGCCTTTATCACGAAAACCATAAAGTTGGTCAAATACTGGCAGTCTGGTTGGGGCGTATCAGACCTGCGTTTCTGCATCACAGGCATAATGGTCATTTTGAATGGACTCCTGATGGCCGTGGAGATCAATGTCATTCGCGTCAGAGTAGGTATCTAGTGATTTTTGTATAGTTACTGGAGTTCAAGACCTGAATATTAAAAGATCATTGTCAGTTAAGAATCAGTATTTAAGAGGATAAACAGTGAAATATCATCTATGTGTATAAATATAAAATTGAACTAATTACTAAGTTTCAGACCATTAATGTTCCCAAAATCTCAGTGTGACCCTGGAATCTATTTACTGTATTCATTCATAAATATTGATCAAGTGCCTATGATGTGCCAAACATTATGCTGCGTCTATATTATAGATGAAACTGTTTTCATCAGGTAGTTCCATCATCCATGATTGGTCCAAAGCAAACCTGGCTTGATCAAATTAGTGTATTCGTAGAGATTTTGAATGGAAAAGAAGATAACCTAATCCAGTTTGCTCATTTCATTGGTGAAGAAACTTCCGTAGGTATAACTCTAGCTTTATAGCCAAAGTAATATGGTCAAGTCTCATACCTGGTCTGTGATTACAAACCTGTTGTACTTCCCGCCACATAACGCTACCCGTTATATAGTGTGATATACTAGTGACTGAGTTTTCAATGTTCATTTTCCGTCAGAGCACTCTGAATTTGCTGTGAATGACAAGATACATGTTGCAATGGGTAGTGGAAACAGCGAACATTAGCCAGACCACAAATTAACAGAGTGACTCAACAGTGGTGTTGATAACACATGTAAGCAATCTGCACGATGTAAAAATATTCATTTAGTTGAATCTACCACTAAGTATCATGAAATATCGTGAAAGGATATCACGAAAGATTGATTTTTAGTGATAACTCTCTTTTAAAGGGGTAATTGATTTTTAGCATTGGCCCAAGTGTATTAAGTGTGAAATTCTGGAATTTAATTAGAATGTAGTCACAACGAAAGGGATTTTTTTTTCCTCAGAAGGATATTTCAGAAAGGGATGGAAAGAAGTATAAAAATATAAATTTTGGCCTCATGAAATGAAAATGTAGAAAAGGTTAAAATTTTATTTTTAGTATGTGGAAAAAGAGTTAGGTTGTTATCCTGTGGAATTTTTCTTGCCACAGAGATATGTGTTCTTCATGAATCCTCAGAAAGTAAAGCCTCCTGAAGACCTCCAGGATCTGGGTGTGAGATTTCTTCAACCGTTTGTGAATTTACTGTCAAAAGCAACATACTGGTGGATGAACACGCTCATCATATCTGCTCATAAAAAGCCTATTGATCTGAAGGCAATTGGAAAATTACCAATAGCAATGAGGGCGGTAACAAATTATGTTTGTTTGAAAGATGCATATGAAGAACAAAAGGTAAGTTAGTATCTGTTTTTCATGTCCGTGATTGTAGAGAATGGGCCTATTAATATAAAGGCACTAAGCTTAAATAATACCTACAGTTAAGGAAGAGCAGATTTTCTCAATCTGTCTTTCCCAGTAGTTTTGAGTCATGTTAACTGGGCTGCTGAGAATATACCAGTAGAGCCTATGAAATATGGTGTGTGAGTTGCCCAGTCACTACATGAGGAGGGACAGAGAGAACACTGTCTTTTCTCTAGGACCAAATAGAAAGTAAGAATGAAGTTCAATAATTGTGTGTGTCTAATCCTTGCCACCATATATTAATAATTCATGGAATTTTCATTGTCTTTTTTCAGGTATCTTGTCAATAATTTTGTTATTTAAAGGGAAAGTATCCATGAATAACTTTTGAGAAACTAAAACCCTTAAGTTAATTATTAATTAAAATTTGGATTCTGTATTTCAAAATTGGGGAACTAAATTAAATAAAGGGGCATCACCTACCTACTCCATGTATCATGCTACCTATCTGGCAAAATTGGTTTCTTCTTGTATTTTCTCTGGGTATTTATAATTGCTTTTAAAAATTTAAATATCAGAACCTTTGGATATTTTCAATTTGTCTTGTTATCATTCTGAGTAGTTCTGTGTGATAGCCACCGTGGAAGATGTATTTTATATTGCTGTCACCTACAGATATTATTGTAATTAAAAATAGGAGTATTTACACCAACATTGGAAGGGAATTGGGTATGATGGATCAATTAAAGAGTTTTTGGCTGTTCTAAATCAAGATCAACAAAGCATTTATGGTAAATGATGAAAATGACCTCTGTTTTGTGTCAAAAATGTGTGTTATGAAATTAATATTGCAGGAAATGGTTACTACAAACGAACCTGAGTCACCTCTCTGGTTTCACCTCTGGGAAAAGTATTGCATAATATATATATATTTTTTTTTGCGGTACGCGGGCCTCTCACTGTTGTGGCCTCTCCCATTGCAGAGCACAGGCTCCGGACGCACAGGCTCAGCGGCCATGGCTCACGGGCCCAGCCCCTCCGACTGGGGCACGAACCCGTGTCTCCTGCATCGGCAGGCGGACTCTCAACCACTGTGCCACCAGGGAAGCCCTTCATAATATTTTAAAAACTTCTTTTCTAAAGCAAAGATGAACGCTATAGCCTAAGCATAGCTTAAATTTTCTGTCTGCTCTTTATAATACAGAGTCACTTGAACTCAGTGTGTTAATGTCTTTTATCAATAAACTTTAAAAAATAACTGAATTATTCATCTCACAGGGAGTTGAATATGAAACACGATTGAACTGTAATGCATTGAGTTAGCTTCTTTGCCACAATGAAGAAACTCTATCTACTTCCTCTCCAAGATGTAATTATAATTGTTCAGGTCTTAAAATCTTTTCAGCACATGATTATAGAAGTGTGAAGCCATGAGTTGGCTTAAGCAAATAAGCCATTCTTCATTCTGCATTTCTTTGAGAAATAACTAGGAAACACAAGTCTAATGTAACTTTTAAAAAATTATCGACCCCCATTTATGGAGATGGGAAATACCTGGAGAAGAAACAATTTGAAGTAGGATGATCTCTTTTGTTTAGCTTGTAACTTGATAGGTGAATCTCTTGTGATCTGGTGACTTCAGAAATGTTAACTAGACTGTCAATAACCTGGACCTTTGTATTTTACTATTTTCTTTTCCATACAGTGTTATTTGGTAATATTCATGACAAATTTATTCATTTTCTAAATCAAAGGGAATTAAAATTAGTTTGGTCTTAAGAATTTGGGGTCATCCTTTGACAACGAAAAATAATACAAAATGTGTGAAAAACTGGCCTGGTTACTCTTCATTCTCTCTATTTCATTAAAACACATTCAGTAGTTATTGTTTACAAAGGATGCAAGGATACCAGACTATATGTACCATATTGAAAGGGATTCAGTAACATTTATTTTTAATCTTTTAAAATATAAGAAATATTGGAAGAGATGTCCATAGTTCCTAGGATTAATTGCTGCTCTATTATTTTATTATGGTTCCTCAAGGTGTTTATTTTTTCTTTCAGAAAAAAGTGGCCGAGCATCCGAATCGGACTCCATCTATATGGCTAGCAATGTACACAGCTTTCGGGAGACCAATTCTACTTAGTAGCACATTTCGTTATCTTGCTGACTTACTGGGTTTTGCTGGACCTCTCTGTATTTCTGGAATAGTTCAACGTGTGAATGAAACCCAGAATGGGACAAATAACACAACAGGCGTAAGTTTGTGGTGCTTTTGAAAGGAAACATATTATTGGCAAATTTCTTTATACTTGTTACTTTTTGAAAATGCAGTTTTATGAGCCATTCAAACAGGCTTATTTACAGAGAATTGAATGCTTTTTAAAAGAAAGAAAACAATAATTTTCCTTGTAGAGAAAAACATGAGTGTATGTATTCAATGAATGGATGTGGCCAGCAAAATTATTTCTCAGATTCAGAGACTATAAATATTTAATAAGCGTTTACTGTGTGCTGGAAACGATGCTCAGAAATTTCATATTGATTATTTTATTAGATCTTTATAGCAATTCTGTAAAGAATTTTCATGCATGAGTACATGAGGGTGGCTGAGTCACTTTTTTAGAGGCCTATGACCAATGATATCGGCAATGTGATTTGTAGTATGTACTTTTATCTTTTCCTATATAGTAAAAGCCATCATCCTGTTTCACAATTATCAGGGCCAGTCACATTATACTTTTATTAGATATTATGTTACTGTTGGGGACTATATAGTATAAATTATTTGCTGTTATAAATTTATATCTTGTATTTCCTGTTCTTAAGAAAGTCTGCATCATGAACTTCCCACCTAGTTTCTTTCTAAAATAAGAGTTGATTTCCCTAGTTTCACGTATAGAAACTCTAGTCCCGATGAATCAATTTTCCTTTTCTATTCTCTCAATCTAATTTCCTGTCCTCTTTTCTTTACCTTTTTGGTTTTTTTTTTTTGCGGTACGCGGGCCTCTCACTGCTGTGGCCTCTCCCGTCGCGGAGCACAGACTCCGGACGCGCAGGCCCAGCGGCCATGGCTCACGGGCTCAGCCGCTCCGTGGCATGTGGGATCCTCCCGGACCGGGGCACGAACCCGCGTCCCCTGCATCGGCAGGCGGACTCTCAACCACTGCGCCACCAGGGAAGCCCTTCTTTACCTATTAAAATTGTACACATTTTCAAAGCCTGCAGTAAATGCTGCATCTTCGGTGAAACTTTTTCTGCTTGTCCTCGTTGGAATTTGACTCTCCTTGGTACCCTTCTAACACGTTGTTCACTTTGCGTTGACACTTACCATAAATGGTATTTATAATGAAGCAGGTTATTTGTGGATATACTTACCTTTCTAGGTTGTGAGCTCTTTTAAACAGAGCAACTAAGAACAGTTCCCATTTGTGCCCACAATGCTTAGCCCAGTTCCTTGCATATATTAGTGCTCAATTGTAATAGAGGTGAACCAGATATTTTACCATTGAATACACGTTTGTGATGTTTTGTCCCTAGTAGCCTGATTTACATACAGATACCGGAATTCCACATAGAATTCCATCATCCCTCTCCCTTACACATATTAACCATGTATTTTTCTGAGAAGGAAGACACTTACACATTTGTATGTATCCCCAGGAAAGAAGAGGAAGGGGACCAGAAGTAGAATTTAACGGATCTAAACCATAAAAACTGAAGAGTGCCCAAATTGACATGTGTTGATTTGAGTGTTGCTTTTCCCTTACTTCTAACAAACAAGTTACCATATGCTAGTTACAAACAAAAAGCAATCAATCTGTATATTCTTATGATGACTTAAGTCATAATCTGACTAAAACAGTTTTTCATAAGTTGTGTTTTGTCACTGAAAGTGTCATGTGCGTGAAATAAATAGCCAAATTATGTATTTTATAATTTATTTCATTATATGAATTTAGATAGATGAAGATCAGAAAAAGTCAACTCTGTAGAATTATTTTAAATTAATAAGGCTATGGAAATTGTATTTTAGTTTCATTGGTCTTAGAAATTTTATTTTTGTCCCATTGGTCTTTCTGACGGACTATCAGCTTTGTAGCTTCTACTTCTAAATTACAGTCTAAACTAATTTCTATCTTGGTTTACTATTTTCCAGTTAACTAAGGTAGACTATATCTTTGTAGAAAATGTATTCAACTTAAAAAATTTTTAATGTACCTTTTTTCCTACAAATGCCTTCAGGCATTTCCAGCCATCTTAATCATCAATTTGGGAATTTTTACATTGAACTGGTTTGTATTTGTATCTGTGGATATTATAAGGAAAACCCAAAATTGCCTTGCTCTGGCTCATTCCATCGCTGTACTATAGACATTGAATTTTTATATTTAACAACCATGTATTGTTTAATGCATGCAAACTGTATACCAGTATATGAACAGTTTTAATTTATATCTTTTTTTCTTTTGGGATAAGACTTCAGAAACCCTCTCATCAAAGGAATTTCTTGAAAATGCCTATGTTCTAGCAGTTCTTCTGTTCCTGGCTCTTATTCTGCAAAGGACATTTTTGCAGGCTTCCTACTATGTAACCATAGAGACTGGCATTAATCTCCGTGGAGCCCTGCTGGTACGTACAAGCTTTGAATGATCTTGGCCTCTTGAAAATGCCACATACCATCCAGTGATAGGAATGGTAGAGGCTTCACTTTAGTTTTTTCCTTCCATTTTCACTGTGATATTATGACATCAACACTTCTAGGATCTAATGAATAAAAAAGAACCACAGAACTAATTAATAAACCCACTGAGAATTAAAAATAATACTTATAATAATATATTAAAATATTTTGAAATCTTGCATTTATTTATTTCTGTTACTATTTGTTCCAGAGATTATGTTTAAATTTGAATATATGTTTAGATTATATCACAAGAAAAAATAAGTTTCTCTTTAGTTGAGGACTGAAAGTAACAATACTGAAATGAAAATAATGGTTGACTTAAGAAGATGGCATTATAGGGTTTTTCTCCTTTTTTTCAAAAATTTTTAAAAAGTTATTTTTTTCAATGAAAATAAATAAGCATAATGTTGATTATTAAGTTTAGAGCTTCAAGTACATTTCTTTTTTTTCTTTTTTCAGGCCATGATATACAATAAAATCCTGCGGCTTTCTACATCTAATTTATCCATGGGTGAGATGACCCTGGGTCAGATCAATAACTTGGTTGCCATTGAAACCAATCAACTCATGTGGTTCTTGTTCCTGTGTCCCAATCTATGGGCTATGCCTGTTCAGGTAGGTCAATATAAGTAAGATTCTTATTTGCAGAGGAAATAAGAACAAAAAGATATCAGTTTTAAAATTTGTTGTTTGTTTCTTCATTTGTAATGGAAATCCAAATCCATGTGCATATCATTCACAGTGCTTGGCACAAAGATTTAGAATATGCTTTGTTTTATTTTATCAAAATGTGTTTATACACAGATCAACTAGGTAGCTGCCTACATGGTGTAATTTAAAATGCATCAAAAATTCCAGGCTGCCTCTAAATGACTGCATCAGAGGTGACCTGAAGGGAATTTTCATATTGATTGGAATTCCCAAAGAGCCTAATTGATTAGTCACTAAACTAATGTGCCATTGCCTCCAGAAGGTCACTAATAAGCTGTTATCATTGGCATATAGGCATGGTTAAAGGCTTTAACTGTATGGATACAATTCATTAGTTGACATCTTGAGCTGTGATAAACTGAGCTATTGGGAAATTGAAAAAAAAAAACAAGAGAAGATAACAGGGTTAAAACCTGAGTTTTAAAAAAAGAAGAAGAAGGTGGCAAACCGGAGAGGCTAGGCCTACATGGTTCAGTCTTCGGTTTGGGAAATAAATTTAAAAAGGGAAGTAAGGTAAGGTGGGGCACCAACATTAGCTTCTCCACGGTTTTAGTTAGACCTACCCTTTTTGTCATTAAGTGACTTCTGGGGTCATTGAGGAGCTGACGAGCTCAGATCACTTAGTCCACAAACAACTATCTTGTTCTCTTACATGATGATGCTGATTCTTACTTTCTATCCCCCTTGCCTTGAAAAGCTAATACAGTGCCAAGAGAATATGGGATGTTAAATTTATGGCGGGTGACAACATTTTCTAGAAAAATTTTGTGTTCTTTTAAAAACTTGAAGCCTGTTTCAGGTTGAAAGCATCCTTGGGACCCCTCTGCAACTTCGTGCGGTAAATTGGTTCGGTACCAGTTGCACACATCATGACACTAAAAATAAATTCCAGCTATTTAGCCTTCGCCAGATAAATCATAGTAAAACTCAGCTGTCACAGTTGAGCTGACTTCCAAATACACTTAATCTAATAATTAAGAAACACTGTAATTTCACTAAAAAAATCCTTCCTTTCATGCAGTGGTCCCCACACCCCTATTCTTTTTCCCCTTGCCTTGTATTTTCCCTGCTAGATCATAATGGGCGTGATTCTGCTCTACAATTTGCTTGGGTCCAGCGCGTTGGTTGGTGCTGCTGTCATTGTGCTCCTGGCGCCCATTCAGTACTTCATTGCTACAAAGTTGGCAGAGGCTCAGAAGAGCACTCTTGTAAGTAACATCTTTTGGAAACTTTATTAGGAAAATCTAGTCATGCGGTTTTATTTTTAAAATATAGGAAATTAATACATACCACTCAGGATTATTTGGAAATCATTATATTTCATTTCAGTTCTTAGGCAGCAAATGGGAAATTTCTGGGCTGCTCAACAATTTTTAAAAGTGGATTTGACATCTAAGACGGAACGGTCTTAGACTGTAAATGCAAGAATCCCAGTGCCTGATGTTTTCACAAGTCATGATGTGATGAGGCTTTGGATCTTCTTGTAGATCACTTACCTATACTTACGGGTACTAGAGAACCCACTTATGGGTACTTTAGATTACACATACATTGGATGTCAATTACTGACATGGGAGAAATGGATCGAGGAACAAATAAAGGGTCAGATTTGGCGCTTCTGAAATTAAATGTCCCTAGGGTTGAATCAGACCATGTGATGAGCTATGGAGTTACACTGAAGTGTTTCAGTGGCAGCTACTCTGCCTGAGTATGTTCGTGGTCAACTTGGCAAGCAAGAAAAAGCTTCATTATTGACCCTTTCTGGCTTCAATTTGCCATGAAATCATTTTATTTGAGCAAGAATTGGCTTCTTTTAAAGAAATATTTGCAAATAATAAAATTGTTGACAGTATGTTTAGAAATAAAGTTTGATTAAATATGAGCAAGGCTGTCTGTAAATCAGGCGTGAAGTGTAGGGATGCTGCCACTGGTGGACTGTTTCCCAAGTTGGTGTTTCTACCGTGACAAGCAAGTCTCATGTCACACAAGTGGTTTTTATCACTTGTTTTTCTGCCGCTTCTGACGAGGTTCCTTATTATTTCTGTCTGAGCCATCTACCCTCTTTACTCCAGGACACGAATACAGAAAGGTGTGGAAGAGGGACACAAAGAGGGGACATGACAAACCAACATCTGACTTTCATTTAGCCATTCGTACTGATTCGTTCACTCACCAAAGCAGTCATTGATAGGCCCTTAAGACCCTCAAGAGACAAAAGGGTGAATAAAATCAGATCATTTGCTAATGCCATTTGCAGCAACATGGATGCAGCTAGAGATTATCATACGAAGTGAAGTAAGTCAGCGAGAGAAAGACAGATATCATATGATATCACTTATATGTGGAATCTAAAAGATGACACAGATGAACCTATCTATGAAACAGAATCAGGGACACAGAGAACAGACTGACGGTTGCCAAGGGGGAGGAGTTGGGGGAGGGATGGAGTGGGAGTTTGGGGTTAGCAGATGTAGCATTTATACATAGAATGGATAAACAACAAGGTCCTACTGTAGAGCACAGTGAGCTATATTCAATATCCTATGAGAAACCATAATGGAAAAGAATATAAAAAAAGAATGTGTATATGTATAGCTGAACCACTTTTCTGTACAGCAGTAATTAACACAACATTGTAAATCAACTATACTTCAAAAAAAATCAGGTCATTTGCTGCTTTTGCTTCCTTCTATCAGCCTTTTGCCACTCTGCGGATCCTTTTGAGAGTTCACAGGTGATGTTGCACTTCCCTAGTAATTCTAATGTAAGATTTGGAGGAAACTGAAACAGTTGACTAAAGATAGGCTTTTGGATCTGCTACACCTCTCTTTACAGTTAATCCGAGTGGTTAGCAGTCAGTACCTCTAAGTTAGGCCTTACACAAGAGCTTATGAAGAAGGAGGTGGAGATTTCTTGAAGTTAAAAACAATAGGCTTGATTTCAATAAGTGTCTTATGAAGACTCAGTGTGAGCACACACAATACTGTACCCTCACATTCCCAAATCAGAAGCAAACTGACTTTTCTTATATTCATTGTTTCTCTTTTCCTAAGTATGAGGGATAGTTCTGAGGGGAGAAAGAAATGATTCAGATATTAGAAGGAGCCATTGGAAGCCTCTTTGTCATTTCCCTACATGTCTGTGTGTGTTATCTGCAGATATTATTCAAGGAAATCACGTGAAACTTAAGAAACTGCTTTTATTTAAACCAAAGCAACAGAGGCATAAACAGTTTTTTTAGGTGGAAAGAAATTTGAGGCCGTCTCATTCAACTCTTCATTTTCACACTGGAGGCAGCAGTACAGAGAGTTTCATTGCTTCTCCCGGGAATCTCACAGCCATCGTTAGACTCAGAGCCAGGCAGAAATCACGCTCTCCTCAATCCCTATCTAGCATGTGGTATTGCCTCTCTGATTCACTTGGATGCAGCTTGCATTGTTTTTTATTCCTTTCTTTTATAGGATTATTCCACTGAGAGACTGAAGAAAACAAATGAAATACTGAAAGGCATCAAACTTCTAAAGTTGTACGCCTGGGAGCACATCTTTTGCAAGAGTGTGGAAGAAACAAGAATGAAAGAACTATCCAGTCTCAAAACCTTTGCTCTTTATACATCACTCTCCAGTAAGTTGCTGTTGCTCTGAGGACCACCAAAAAACATGTGGTCTGTTCACTTTAACTTGTGATCATTGAGGCATCCTGGGCATCAGAGGAAGCCCATTTATTTTCTCCATTTGTGTGGTCCAGTAGCCGCTCGCCACGCAAGGTTATTTAAATTTAAAGAGCAGAGTTAGGACAAGCTAAGAGTCAAGTAGACCTGAATTCAGTTCTTTACAAATGTGTGTCTTTGCCATGTTACTTGACATCCGAAATCCTTGGTTTCTTCATCTGTAAAATGGGGATGGTGATGATTAGTAGTACCGATAATTGAAACCCTCTTATCAGTTACAGTTGGGATGCATCATGGGTTTTCAGTAAACATTTATTTAAATTGATTTGACTGTAATACTGTTGATCTTCTTGTCCCCAGACATCCTTAAAAATTATGTGAGGTTGTCTTCCCTGTCTCTTTGGGAGTTTATGTTATTATGTTTCCTCGAAGATTGCATGTGAAATGCCAGTTTTGAAAATTGAGGAGAAAACAGTGTCAGCATTTCCAGTTGAAAGAAGCCAAACTGCATTCACATAAAATTCTCTTTTCCAATACACTTTCAAACCTTTTTAAATACAAAGCATTTTCTCCACAACTCTAATTTTTAAAAAGCAATTGCTACAAAAATATTATTGTTTTTTTTTCTCAGAGAGTGACACTGAATGCTCTCAAGAATAATGAGTTCATGTTAGTACAATTCTTCTGAACTTAGCCAAACTACTCTCACTAATATTTGATTTAGTTTGTGTGTCAGTTTTGCTCATTTCTATTGTTCCCCAGACCTTCAACAACTTAAAGTTTTGTAGGTTTATAGATTGTTTTCTTTGAATTCTAAACTACTTGAGTCCTTAGAGATTATAAACATTACTTTTGTGAAATGGATTTAAGGAAAATATTTGGTTTATATAGCTCATTTATTCTAGCCCTAATGCTGGATACATTAGAAATGAAATGGGGAGGGGATTTATCTTCCAGCTCCGCACCACTGCTAATATGGTGTCAAAACGCTAGAAGATGGAATGATCGATATTCACTTGCTTATATGATAGTGCTCTAAGCTGCTGGCTCCTACAATATATTTCTCTCTGCAGTGGACTGAAGTTCTCGTGGCGAGGATGGATACAGCCAGAAATAATGATGATAATAATGATAATAACAAAAATATATTGAGATACTCAGCCAATTATTGCCATAAGTAGCTTTACATATATCGTCCTGTTTAATCCTCACAACAGCCCAATGATTTTGATTCTTTTTTTTGGGCCATGCCACATGACTTGCAGGATCTTAGTTCCCTGGCCAGGACCAGGATCGAACTCAGGCCCCAGCATTGAAAGTGCAGCGTCCTAACCACTGGACCGTCAGGGAATTCCCCAAATATTTTGATTCTGTTATTACCTTCATTTTGCAAATTAAAAGATTAAGGTGGAGAGAGCTTAAGTAACTTGAATTTCCCCCAAATCATCCAGCTACTAAATGGCAGGGGTGGGTTGTTAACTCACCTTAACCCAGTTATGTAAGATTTGGGTTGGTTTTTGAAAGTCAGAGACAAAAGAGAAGAGGACAGAGGAGGCCATACTGAAAAGAAAAACAAGAAATCATGATGGTGAAAATGCATAATCATGTTTTTGTGATTATAGGCAGCAGGAATTCTTGTATCAGTCGTGTAAAGTTCCACTTAACACCACTTCCAAGTTTTCCAATTTGGTTACGTATGGTGTTGGTGGTGGTGAAGAGCTTCCATTATCTGAGTTGAATGGACCTGGCTCTAAATCCCAGTTGTACCACTTCATAGCAGTATGGCTTTGACCAAGTTACTATTTCTATCCTCCAAGCCTCAATTTTTTCATGTCTGACAGTGGAAAATAACAATCTCTACCATGTAGGATTGTAGTAAGGATTAGAATAGATTAAGGAATGCTGCAAATGTTGATTGACTTGTTGATTGACTCTATTCCAGGCACTACCTCAAGGGCTTCCTACTCATTGTTTTGTATAACGCACCTGGCAAGTGGGCTAGTGTTCAATAACCTCCCTCAGTTTCCTCCTCTAAAAATTGGTGTAATAAGAATAATACCTTTCTCACAGGTATATTGTGAGGGTCAAATGAGGCAGTGGACGTGGCACTCTTCTTTCACTGTTAAAAATATTTTGTAAATAGTATTTGCAGAGTACCATAAGTTTAGACCAAAAAAAAAGAAAGAAAGAAAGAAAAATGTCAACTGTATAACATAGTGGTTACTGTTGGGTCTTAAGAGTGCAGGCGGATCTGAAATGAAATCCTGCCTCAGCAACTGGTTTGCTATACATCCTTGGTCAGCATTTGGTGGCGTCTTGGTTTCCTCATCAGGAAGTTGGGCAGTATTAAGCATACCTGGGGGAATTAAATAAGATAATGTTTGTAATGTGTTTAGAAAAGCACCTGAAACATAAAAGCGCTCAATCTGTGGTATCGGAAAATATTGAAAAGCAAAGTTAAACAGGATAAATACTAATAAAACTGAAGATCCATCTCTATTATCAGTGTTCTTGCCACTGGAGATCATATCTGAGGGCAAAAGAGATTCTGTGAAATCATTTCCTAATCTCCACTGCCAAATGGTCATGTGCTGTTCATGGATTTCATTTTTTGGCGAAAGACAAGGATACGATTTTATTTTTTCTCTCTTCACTTTGATAGAGTTTTATATGGAGAAGTGGGAAGAACATGAAGCTTTTGACTAGAAAGGTCTGGGTTTTATCCAAGCTCTGTCATCTCCTAGTTTGGAATCCTGCCTGTTACTCATCTTTCCTAAGTTGTTTCCTCATTATTGCGCAGGGTAGTTGTAATCATTAAATAGGAGAAGGTACTCCCATCATACCTCAGTAATTGTGAGTTGTTGAGTAGTGGCAGAGTGAAGTGGTGGTGAGTACGGTCTGAGGAGCCCAGCTGTGTGACCTCGGGCGTCTCATCCTCATCTTTATGATGAGGTAGGAAGGGTCCCTGATAACCTGCACTGGGTGCAGAGTGCCAAATAAATAGATTTTAGTAAAATAGCAACTGCTCTCACTCTTCCTCATCAGGAGGAAATTACTTATTTAAAGGTATTTAGAATGAGTTATAAATCATGATGTGGAGGAAAAGAATGAAATACACTTAGAAAAAAAAGGTAATAATAGCCAGAGAAAGGTGAAGACAGAAACATGATTCTTCATCTGTACTGTTACGAGTCTCAGAGCCGTGTTTGGATTGCTGGTACCGTACAAGAATTCAGATTTGATAGCTAAGCCACCTCTGGACCTTCAGAAGCACAGGCTGAGTCTGTACACAGTGGTAAGGACAGTTCATGAGAGCGGATCATGAGAGCTGGTGATAGTTTTTAGATGGACTGTCTTCTGAGCGTCAAGAAAACTAGATTATAGTTCTTGCTCTGCCATTGCCTGGCCCTGTTACCAACAATGCAGTTACTTTTTGTTCCTCCGTTCCTAAAACTCTATGGTTTATGACAAAATAACTACAAATCATCAACTTGGCTTTTTAATTTTCCTATTACTTCCAAATGCTAGTATTTTAGCCTAAATATGAGTTTTTCTCATTTCAGTTCTGCATATTATGTTTATCAAGTGATAGTGCAATATATTCCTGGAGAGATATTTAAACTAGCAGAGGGCCCAGGATATGGAGCTATTTTATTAAACAAAAGGTCTATAAGTGAAAATTAATATCACTGCTGGAAGGAGATTTTTCACATGATGTCAAATTCTTTTTATCTGTGTAATATCCCAATTTTTATGTTTTTAAGTTAGTTTAGTGGACCAAACAAAATACAGACCGTGAATACTCTGAAGAATGCATATGTGTTAAATTCTAATAACTTTATCTAAATTTTGCTCTTTGTAACATTTCATAAAAAAAATAAGTTTTCACATTTTCTGGTTAAGTCTCACCTATGGGAGTTCACAACTGTGAACCGGGAAATACCAGCTGGGAAATGTTTGTGGACTCAAGACAAAAATGTTACTTAATGTACTTGGTCTTTCCTGTCTTCAAGGAAAGTTAGAGTAATAATTGATGATTAATTAAAGTTACTGAAATGTCTCACAGTTCACTGAAACTAATGTATTTGGTTTCTTTCCACAGTCTTCATGAACGCGGCAATTCCCATAGCAGCTGTTCTTGCTGTAAGCCACTTTTTCTTACCTTAAGAAATGGACTTAAGTCAGTGTTCAGAAATGACTTAGGAACAAGAATGGGTGGGTGGTAACATATATTACCTCACCTTCAGTTTTCTCTTTGCTGTCTCCATCGTGATAGTTCTAATCCGGGGTTTCTCATCCGTGGCACTGTGGACCTTTTTGGGCCCAATAATTAATTCTTTGTTGTGAGAACCTGTCCTCTGCATTAGGATGTCTAGCAGCATCCCTGGCTTCTTATTAGATGCCGTTAGTACCATCAAAAATATCCCCAGACACTGCCAGATGTATCCTGGGGAGCAAAATTAGCAGAGGTTGAAATTTTACTGTCCTAACCTCCATGACCTGGTTCCTGGACATTCTTACAAGATAGTGCTAGATCAACAACTGGAAAATGTTAAATGATTACATTATATTTCAAACAAAAAGGACAAACCCAGGAACTAGTATTATACTTAGAAATATTTGTAAACAAGTCTGCCTTGGACACCATTGTTGGCGATTTTAGGAAAGATCTACAATAGAGACCCTAAAACATTGGAATGTTTCCTTTTTTCTCTCAGAAAATTTAGTATTGGTTGGAAAGAGCCTGAGTAGGTGTTAAGAACTCTGGATTCTCTCATGGTTATTCCCCCATCTCAGTAATCTGACAGAAGTTAATTTTCTAATCTGTCAATAGAATCTGTTTTGCCCCTTTCACAAGTTTACTGCTAGAATGAATGTAAACCATTAAGTACTCTACCAATAGCAAGTGTTATTTTTCTTAGGGAGTGATTCGGATGAAGTAATTGTATTATATTTTTCAGAGTTGCAATGGACATATTGGCATAGTAGAATTTGTTAGGCTTGTAAAATTGAAGAAGTATTTGTGAACCTTTCTCTAGCTTTCTCTAAAATCCTTTCTATGCACAGACATTTGTGACGCATGCGTATGCCAGTGGGAACAATCTCAAACCTGCGGAGGCCTTTGCTTCACTGTCTCTCTTCCACATCCTGGTCACCCCTCTCTTCCTGCTCTCCACTGTGGTCAGGTTTGCCGTCAAAGCCATCATCAGGTATGTGCTGGAATGTCTGGAGTTCTTTGCTTGATTATAGAAATGCTATCTGTTCATGGTAGTAAGTTAGAAAAAGTATAAAAAGAACATCCAAATCACCGCCCAGAGATAACTTGTTAAAATTTTGGTATGCTACCTTTCAGTCTTTTATCTATTTCATATAAAAATAATTATTCTAAAATAAAAATTTTGAACTTTGGAGGGTTAATTTTCCCCTCATTAAGACCATAATACATTACGTTTATTGGCTACATGATATTCCATTGTTGGGAAGTATTCTAATTTACTTAATGGTTACCTCTTTCTTAGACATTTAGAATGTTTCTGTTTTCACCCGTGTAACATAAATAATGTAAATTACATTTGAGAGAAGCATCTTTTTATCTTTAAACTTTTCTCTGATTATTTTCTAAAGTCAGATTTCTAGAAGTGGTGATACTTGTTCTAATAGATGCATCTTCTTAATGCCCTTGATGAGTATGGCCATGTTGTTTTCCATTGAAGGAGACGTAGGTCAAAATGTGTACAGATTTTTAAGTTTTTTGTAATGAATATGGCCATAATATTTTCCAGCAAAGCTGGGCCAGTTTATGTTTTTACCGGCAGTGATGGAGAATGTTCATATCAATACATATTTTCTGTTTTAATTTTAGTTTAATTTGGCCCAAAAAAAAAAAATCCAGGCTCACAGTCTCTGAAAATGGAAAAAACTTTGCAAAACTGCGTGCAGTGTTTTGTTAATTTTAAGTGTACTTCTATAGGTTGCTAAGCAGTGTAGACTTTATCTCAGAGTCACAATTTCCCATAAAAATAGACGTGGTCTGATAATGACCATTTCCCCACCATTTTTACTTGTATTTTATAATAAATATGTTACCATACTGTATTATGCTACCCTGTATGTGCTATAGTGCCGTAGCTATGTTTCAGTCTGTATTATAAACAAGGTAGTCTTAGAGTGGTATTTTGCTTTTTGCTATAAGGTCTTATAAACTATAAAACCTCAGCATGTTTCATAAACAGTCATTATCATATTTATATCTGGCCTCTGAAAGAAATGCCAAGATGTTTCAATACAGAAGGAAAATTGAGACCTTAAATATACTAAGCATAGTGTTGCCATAACAGCAATGTAGAGCATCTATTGTAAGGTCCTTTAAAATGAAATACTTTCCCAATGTCTATGTATTGTTAAGCAAACTATTTTTTAATATTCAAGATACCAGAACCTCTAGTTTTAGGCAATCGTTTATATTGGCTTAACAAAGACTTAATACCAAATATCATTAAAATTCATATACCTTATCTTACTATAAACCAAGTTCTGATTTTTTACACTAATACCTTAACAAGATTTCGATCCTATTCTGTAAGATACGCTGTTAGTAACAGATTCTGGAGCTGTTAAGAGTTTAAAGCTCAGGCCCTCTGACCTCATCTGCCCTCATTTTCTTATTGTTCTGACTTCTGAAACACTTGTACGGATCACTGACTGATTTCTGTAGCACCACTTCCAAATTAGGCAGTGCTCTGGAAGGGAAGCGACTTCAAACAATAAAACTGATAAATGGCCAGAGTCTGCTATTTTGGTTCTTATTTTCATTTTCTCCACTTAATAGCTGTCCCTCTCATGGTTGCCTTTTTAATTGAATTTGACTTTGTGCTACAAGTCAAATAGAAAGCAGTTGATAACTAAGAATAGATCAGTCCTCTGAAATCAGGAGGTTACCAAGCACCGAAAGGACTTTTAAGAGTTACTGTGAAAAAAAATTAATAAATCTAGGAGTGTGGGTTTCCCCAAGTCCATAGTATACAGTCCTGCTGTAGTAAATCCTAGTAAAGCTGAGGGTGGATCGTAATCACCGTATATTTCTGCGTAGCACTCTATCTTCTGTACGTTCCAGGGAAAAGGCATTTGCCAGTTTGATAAAGACCAGTCTGTTTTCAGGGCTCAGCTCCAGATTTCCCAAGCCATAGGCCAAATAGAATCAGCTTATAAAAACTTGCTTCTCTAAAATGAATTTCAGTGGTTGATTTGTGGGTCCTAGGGAGATGACCAGTCAACAGAGGAGGCCAGTCCTTTTTCCCACTGTGTGCCGGTTCTCGGAACCCAAATGAGCGTCTTTCCCAGTGTGGACTGGGCTTGGCATTTCCTCTGCCTGGGAACCCGTGACCAGGCTTTAATGCCAGTTGGCCCACAGCGAGTTGAGCAGCCTGTTTATAATCGGAGACTTTGGTTAGCTGATTTTGAAACCTCCTCTTCAGGACTGTGGAAGTCATAAGTTCTTTGCTACACTCTGAGATGCATTCAGAAATTTGGTGGGTTAGAATAGGGTGCAGCATACTCCGCGACTTGTGTTACGTGTGCCTGTAAGAGATGTGTAAACTTCTCTGCTGGAGGAAAATTCCATGCCATGTAAAATTCGTTGCTTCGAGAAAATTCTATGCTTTCTTTTAAAAATGTTTAGCTTGTTAGACAAAATTGTCTTTTGTGGTGCTCGCTGGGTGGGATCTTATGTATATATAATAAAATGCAAGAAAGAGGCAGTTAAGATTCAGGTTATCTCCTAGTAACCCCAGCACCCCACATCATTTGAGTTTTCTGGACCTTTTATGGTGATGTGTTCGTCTACATTTGCAAAACGGAGGGAAGAAATGAAGAAAAGTAGGAAAGTCACTAGTTTCTAAAATATTAAAATATTTGAATTAGTGATTTTTTTCATGATGCTTGCTTTACTTGTCCTCTTTGCTTTATTTGTAAGAAAATAGTTTATGTGTTTTGCTTTTCTGGAGGAAAAGGTTGAGTTGCTATATTGTATCCTTTATAAATAATTTGAGTTTAGGTTTCTGGTACTTGATGTACAATGCAGTATCTGTATCCAGAGATGTTATTTACCAAGGAAAAAAATGTGTAAAACTAATCCCTTGCTTTGGTGGAAGATAACTCTGTGTCCTTTCTCTCATTTACCTCCCAAAGGAAAGTACCCTTGGCTAGTCTACTGTGATTACCTTCAATCAAATAAATTGTTACTATATTTATCGTAGAACATGCTCGCAGGTTGACCTGGTCCACATTTACAAAACTTTCATGGTTTCCACAAGAAAACACATAACTGCCAGCAACAAAATCAGTTATTTCCCCAAAACATAGCACCTGTCCAAGGTACTCAAGCTGTATATAAACACCCAAACTTGAAAAGTGAAAAAATATCATCGGTAACAAAACCTTAAATACGTTGATGAATTACCTAAACAAATGAGAAATTAGTAAAACACTAAACTTAAAGGTGATGGAGGCAGGATAGGGAATTGTTTGGTATCAAGTTTACCTGCTTTCAATACCTGCACAGCCATGGAATACTCACTGTTCAACCACAAGCATATTATTTGGTGCCTCTATGGCTCAGCTTCCACACTTATCAGATGAGCATCATAATGGTTCCTGCTTATGGTGGTTGGGAGAATTAAATGAGATAATACATGAAAAATGCCCAGCACATTGCCTATATATTTTAGATATTTAACAAATCTCCATTTTACTAATTTAACACCATTTTATTGAACTCCGTTTCATGCTTCAGGGAGATATCTTTCTGTGGATTCACATTCATTTACTAAGCAGTTCAGGTACCTTGCTAGGCATTGGGGATGGCAAAGATGAAAGATGGAGTGAAATCCACAGGAGTCCACAGTCTAGCTGGAGAGACTGGGAAGGGAAGGTAATTACAACACGCATGTTATGCTGTGATAGAGCACTACACAGAATACCATGGGCCACATATGAGGCTCATTGAAGCTTATCAAGGGAGAAGGGAGACAGTCCGGTCAGTAAAGGTTTAAAGGCAGTGATAGCTCCTTCATGGGATCTTAAAGAAGAGGTAGGACTTGGCCAGTTGAATAAAAAGGGAAAACACATTCTGTATGAGGGAGTAACGTATGCAAGGGGAAGGGGTGAGCAGAGAGGTGAGAGATCTTGGTACCTTCTGGGGACTAAAGGTAATTGCATGTAGTTGGAGAAAGGTCCTGATGAGGAAAGCACTGGGAGATGAAGCTGGAGAGTAAAATCCCAATCAGTCTGTAGATGACGCCAAGGATGCTGAAAGGCGCAGGGTGGCCATTTGTTATTTTAAGGAGAGGACTGTTGTAGGAGCGTATTTGCATTTTAAAAATATAACCCTGGCAGCATGGTAGAAATTACTTCACCCTTGGTCAGGATTCATGCATTTTCCATAGTTGTTTTGCCTCTGTGAGTTCTGAAAGGCCCTCATATGAACAGGAAATGTTTTTTGTATTACCTATTCATTCACCAGACACTTCTTGAGGAATTGCTATGTTATATTTTTGGCACTGGGCTAGATTCTGAAGGTGAAAATTTTCACTTTTAAAGAGTTCAGAGTCTAGTGGGAGAGACAGTAACAAAACAAAAAAAATAGTGCAAGGGACCCTAAGCCAGAGAGCCTGGAATAATGGGAATGGGGAGGGGAAATGGAGGGTGAGATTCAGAAAAGTGCCAGTGTTGGGTCCTCCGATGTTTATTGTAATTGGAGTTCCATGATGGGATCTTATGAAGAGGAAAGAAGTTCTCCCCATGCTCCAGTCACGCTCAGGGACCATTGCTTCCTGATATTCAGCAAGAATGGGTCTCATTAATTTCATAAAAGCTTCAGTAAGATTTGTGTGTGCTAGAAAGTGAAATGGAGAATTGAATCAACTGACCTTACTTATTAAATGTCTGAATCATTGGTTTATTCCTTCTTTGATTGATTCAGCAAACATTCGTTGAGTAACATGTACCAGGAGCTGCTGGACTTAGTTACAAAGGCACACGAACTTGGCCCCATACTTGCCTTTGTGTGCAGAGACACAGTGTGAGGTTGTCTGAAAGGTATTCCTTTGATGGACAAAGTTGTGCTCCTTAAAATCTAATCTCTTCTAAACCTTGGAACAGAATAACAAAGTCTGTAGAAGTGAAAGGATACTGCCATTTAAGATGAATAAAATGCCATTCCTAAGGCATTTCTAACACCGTCTTTCATATCTATGGGATCAGGCTTTGCTGTCAAAGACTCAAAGATAGGACAAAACCCAGAGCTCTTCTTTCTTTTTTTGGTTCTGAAATTCTTTTTAAAATTGCAGTAAAATATACATAACATAAAACTTATCATTTAAATCGCTTTAAGTGTACAGTTTAGTGACATTAAGTCCATTCACAGTGTTGTGCAAACATCACCACAGTCCATCTCCAGAACTTTTTCAATTTCTCAAATTAAATTCTATACTCACTAAATGATAACTCCCCTCATACCTACCTCTGCTTCCAGACCCTGGACCACCACTGACTTTCTGTCTGTATGAATTTGACTATTCTATCTACCTCATATACATGGAATTATGCAATTTCTGTTTTTTGTGTGCCTAGCTTATCTTATTTAGCATAATGTTTTCAAGGTTCAGCCATGTAGTCATAACTTGAATATATTTAAGTAAGTCAGGAATTCCAGAACCATGAAAAAAAGTATGGCAGATGCTCAAAAACTTAAACATAGAATTACCATATGATTCAGCAATTCTACTTTTGGGTGTATACCCAAAAGAATTGAAAGCAGGGACTTGAATAGATATTTGTACATTCATCTTCATAGCAGCATTATTCACAATAGCCAAAAAGTGAAACAACCCAAATGTCCCTCAATTGATGAATAAACAAAATGCAGCATATACATAAAATGGAGCATTATTCAGCCAAAGCTTTCCTTAAACAATAATTTTTTTTAGTGGAATCTAAAAAATACAACAAACTCATGAATATAACAAAAAAGAAACAGGCTCACAGATATAGAGAACAAGTGGTTCGCTTTAGTAGTTACCAGTGGGGAGAGGGAAGGGGGAAGGGGCAACATAGAGGGTAGAGCATTAAGAGGTACAAATTATTATGTATAAAATAAGCTACAAAGATGTATTATACAACATAGGGAATATAGCCAGTGTTTTATAACTATTAATATAAATGGGGTATAACCTTTAAAAACTGTGACTCACTATACTGTACACTTGTAACTTATATAATATTGTATCAACTATACTTCAATTAAAAAATTACTTTTATGGATTAAGCTATAAACACTACTATATATAAAATCGATAACCAACAAGGACCTACTGTATAGCACAGGGAACTATACTCAATATTTTTTAATAACCTATAAGAGAAAAGAATCTGTAAAGGAATGTATATATGTAGAGAGAGATATATATATATATATCTGTAGATATATATATCTGAATCGCTGTGCTGTACACCTGAAACTAACATGATATTGTAAGTCAACTATACTTCAATAAAAAAAAGAATGAAAAAATTATTTCTTTTAGTTTCCTGTAAATGAAATTTAGAAGTTAATAGTTAGACTGCCCTAGTGGATTTTATCTACCTTTATGTTTCCAAAGGAAGGAGGCGGTTTCTATGACATGCAAGGCTAAAGAGCTTAAAGTTCATGGGCAACAGACTGAATTGAATTTACTTTTCTTCATTTTTTAGTCTGTCACAAAAACAAACTCTGCAGACTTGTCTGGAGGCACTTAGCTTGACTACAAGCTGAAATGAAAAATAAAAAAACCTTTTGTTTCAAATGTGTATTTTCTAGTTTCCTACTAACGGCAGTCTTTCCCCTGTATGTGATGCCGCAGGTGCCAGGCCAGTTTGCCCACTGTTAGCATCTTAGCGTGCTAGAAGGAGCATTTCTTGTCTTTTCAACTTCACAGACTTTTCTGTAATGTATCATTTTATTTATGGGAGGATGTTTTCAAATTGTGTTCTTCGATTCGTTTTACTCTTGATCCTATGACACTGGTTTGAGAAAATTAGAATGGGTAGGGTAAGGGGGCCAAGGAGTCTTGTGTCCAGCCTCTGGAGACCCTGGAGACCACAGTAAAGAATGTTTGTAAATTACTCTTCTAGAACAGGGCTTCTCCAACTGTACTGTGCTTATGAAGCATCTCTGGATCTTCTTAAAATGTAGATTTGGACTCAGGAGGTCTTGGGTGGGGCCTGAGATTCTAAGTTTCGAGTAAGCTCCCAGGTGATGTTGATGCCACTGATCTTGGCCAACGTTTTGCGTAGTAATATTCTAGAGGGCCCTCTCCTTGCCAGGTTGTGAAAATATGTCCAATATATACAGTAGTGCTTAAGCAAAGTAGCATAGTATGCAGGGACCCATGATCCGTGTGTTATATGCTGTATGTTTTTACTTAACTGCCCTGTACCTTATTTCCCTTCATTTGTAAAATGAGAATAATGATACTTCCTTCGTTGGTGTTATTTTTTTTTAACCACCCTGTTTCAAGTCCCTCTCCAATTCTATTGTCTTTGACTAGAAATACAATTGCAAAAAAAAAAAAAGTGCAAAGGAGAGTTGGTTGAATTTAGGGTGACCAGTTGGTTGTGGTTTTTCTAAGATTTTTCATTTTAAGCGCTGAAAACCCCAGGTGCTGGGAGCCCGTCAGTCCCCAGCATCCTAGCTGAATTCCCGATTGGTCCTGAGAAAGACTCTCAGAGCTGGCTTGCTTACCATGGTAACAGTGGGGGAAAAGTTTGTTTATTTGGGTAGAACTTCATTGGTGGTGGTTTTATTTTTATCCCTTATTGTGTGCTTGCTTGTTTGCCTTTTGCAGTGTTCAAAAGCTGAATGAGTTTCTCTTGAGTGATGAGATTGGTGAGGACAGCTGGCTGACTGGGGAAGGTTCTCTTCCATTTGAATCCTGTAAGAAACACACTGGAGCCGTAAGTGCTTTTCTTTGTTACGGGAGCTGTGAATAAGGGACAGTCCTGAGGATGGATGATTGAAAGTGGATGCAATTAGAAGAAATCGCACGCTTTACTTTTAACCTATATGAAGAAAAAATTGCCGCCTGCTTCTGTAAAAAACCTTACAAGTCTAAAATCGATAAAAAAAAATGTAGAAGGCTCGTCTGTATAAGTCATCAAAGGATTATCCCAAGAGGGACACCTCATGTTCAATTCAAAAGGAAATAGAGAGGTTGTCTACCCCAAGCTTTATATAAAAATCATACAAAATAAGCTTACAACTCTTGTACCATATGCTTATAATACCTTTAACTATGTTATACTTTTTGGTTTCAAAAGTGCTTTTTGGATACGTTATGTCTTTTGACTCATTTAATATAGTACACTACGTTACCTATTTTGTTTTCTAGATGCATATATTCATTTGCATGTTGTACGGTTTGAATAGAGTCACAAGATTTTAGTGGGAGAGGCAGAATTAAAACCTGAGTCTTTTAACTCCTGAACCAGTTTATACATGCATTGCACAAATATTTACTCATATCTACATAAAGCCTGGAAACACAATGTTATTTTGTCATGTTTTACCTGGACTATAACGTGTATTATATATTTGCCTGTATTTCCAGACTTATCAGCTACCCTGTGCTTTGTGCCAAGACCTAGCGATGTAGCTCTGAACAAGGCAGGCAAGATCTTTCTTGTCACAGAGTTTGCTTTCTTGAGGCAGGAGTCAGATGATAAACAAGTAAAAAAGTGAGATCAATTCCCTGTGGGAAGAAAATAAAAAAAAAGAAGATATTAGAGAGTGACTGGGATCCTCTAAGCAGGGTGGTCATTTCCCAGGAGGCCCCTCTGAAGAGCTGGCATTTGAGCTGAGACCTGAATGAAGAGTAGGTACTTCTTCTGCAAAGACCTAGAAAAGGGGCCAGATCATTTCAGGCAGAGAACTGGCAGATGCAAAGACCCTGAGGTGGGAATTAATTTGGTGTGTTCAAGGAACAGAGGAGCACTATGGCTGAAGCCTGGTAAAGAAGGGAGGATAAGACGAGGTAAGAACAAGGATTGAGAGTCCTGTAAACCAGGGAAAGAGTTTGGAGGGTTTTAAAGAAGGGCCTCATATAATTTCGCGTATATTTTTAAAGGATCACTCTGGCTGCTGGGTGAAGAGTTGTCATTGGGAACAAGAAGAGAACAGATAGATCGGTAAAGAGGTCATTATAATAACATAGACAAATGATGATGGTTGGAGTTTGTTTTTGTTGCAGTTGCAGTGGACCTTGAGAAGAAGCTATCAAGTTCAGCGCACACTTTTTAGGCTGAGCTGATAAACACTGGCTGATAGGTTGAATGGAGGGGATGAGGGAGAAAGAAGACTCAAGGATGAATCCTAGGTTATTGGCTTGACTACTGGGTAGACGGTGGAGCCAATAACTGAAATAGGGAAGCTGAGGAATGAGTAGGTTGCTGTTGAGGTGGAATCAAGAGGTGTATTTTGCACATGATAATTTTGAGATATTTATTGGCATCTAAGAAGAGAAATCCCCCTTGGAGATGTAAATTTAAGAGCCACTGGCCATTAGATGATATTTAATGGGACTGGATTAAACCACTTTCTTGAAAGCCGTGTCTGAAAAATTCTGAAGAAAGTCTTTAAAATTAATATGTCTATTTCATAACAGTAAAGTAGAAAGAAGTTCTTCTAAAGTAAATTATAAGTTAATAATTAGTTATTCATTTACTATTAGAGAAAAATGTTAATATATTTACCATTTATGTAACCAAACAAAAATGCATGTGCAGTCTCCTGACAGGAATTGACTGGGGCTTGGAAAACCTTCACCAGGAAGTCAGTCTATATTAAATTTTTATTCACATCGTGCTAAAAATAGTTAAGACAAGCACTTGGCTGTCTTTAGACTTGCTGATTTCTTCTGCTTTTCTGGAGTTATTTTTTTACTCTCTGTCGAGTTATTTTGTTGAGCAGGTGTGATTTTGTCTGAGTAGGAACCACCACCCATGCTTGTAGACACTGCAGTAACAAAGCCTGAAAATGCTTGTGTGCTCTTGTGTGGACACGGACAACAAGACAGGAACACGTCATAGACTGTGTACACTTCGAGGCAGCAGGAAAGTCAAGCATTTGATTAGAACCTGCCTTGTCTCACTTTGGATGATAGGAGATTCCCAAAGAACTTGATAGATCATCTTTCAGAGATGTAGGGATGAGCAGAGTGAGATGACCTCAGGAAAGGGAACAGAGGAGGTCAAGTTTGAGGGAGTGGAGTGAGGGAAATCTGAAGAGTGGTTTGTATGAGATGAGGGATAGGAGAAATATTGAACTGAGCAAAGGTTGGAAGGAAAAAAGAATCCCCTTCAGTTGCCTCCAGTATCTTCAGAGTTATTGAAACCAGACTGGACTTCTGATGTCTTTCGGGGCCATTCATCACTGCTGATGGGCCAAACCACAAATGACAAACTTTTAAAAATGAAGAGAAAAAAGCTGTGTGTTTGAAAAGAACACTAATGGAAACTCCTACTTGAGAGCGCTTAAGATGCTATGTATTCTGTAAAAGCTTAGAGTTAAGTGGTTTTGGCTGCAGAGTCTCCACGGAGAATTAGTGACAGTCTAGAGCCAGAGTTTCTTCAAATTACATCTGTGAGACTCCGACTCAAATCTCTGTCAACACGTCTCCTCCTCCCAACCTCTCCTTAGTTTTGTGAAGAACATGAAGTCATTCCTTTTGGAACTCTGGGGGCGATACTACTATAGAAGTTATGACTCTAGAAGACAGAGAATATAGGTACAGATATAGACCTGTCTTGTGTGGGAAATATACTCAGCTTAAAGGATAGTGACTTTCTACATCTCTCATGTAAGGTTATCTGTGAGGACTGTGGGAAGAAAAACAAAACTAAAAATGTCATGAGCACTCTTTCTCTCTCTCTTTTTAAAATTTAAAATGCATTCAGTAGTTTCTGTGCAACAGAACACTGATAGTCCTTCTCAGTGACTTTTTAATCTCAGTATTGAATGGTGTGTAGCTTAGCGATGCGCTATTTGGTAGTTTGATATTCTGTTGATACGCTGACGGATATAAATTGGAGGACGATATCTCATTCAGATTAAATTACTGATTATTCGAGGACATTCCTGATTCCCGTAATAGAACTCAACAGATTTATCAAAAAGCTAAACCTGCCATTCCAAGCCAAAGGAAAAAAAAAAAGTTTCACAATTCTAGAATCCTTTGCTTTTTATAGGTAATTGAACAGTTTTAAAGTGTTTTACTATTTAGCTTTCATAATCTCTGTAAGGTATTTAAGTAAGACAGATCATCATTTATGTCGAAATACTTGCTTACTAGATCTCTGGGACAAATTTTGAGCTTATATATTTTTCTAAATTAGAGGTTTACAGAACTGAATTTTCTACCTTCTCTTCAGTCATTTGTCTCTATGTGAAATTAAACTCAAAATTAGAGAATGACAAGTGTCTAGTTATGACCTAATTGGAGCTCATTTTAAGTATGTGAAGATTGCCTAGCTTTAGCCGGCATCCTCCGTTTTATGGAGACTTTCTTTAGTCCTTTGGCTCAGAGCAATACTATAACATTTGAGAAAAACTAGATCATTCTACAGTGCTTATGGATCTCCTTATGAAATAATATTCATATTATAGGCAAAAAAGTCCTAGATCTTTATGCTTTTTCTCATTCCACCATGGATCTTCGGGTGACATATAGCCCAGTCTGATTTATGTGAGTGTATCGGATTCAAAATCCTCATGATTCAGAGGGTGACCAAAAATGCACTGTTGGAACATTTACAAGCCCGACGGCCTAAGAATTAGATTCTAGTTTACCCTCAGTTAGCCTGCTTGCCTTTGGCCATGACACACAGCTTTTTACCGCCTGGGCCTGTTCATCCAGAAAGCTGGAGAAAGAATATCCAAAGCCTAGTTTGGTGCTCAGCACTTTAACTTCTATCGTTTGCAAGTATCACATCTTCATAGTTTTATCTTCCTAAAAAGTTTGTGAATTAGGTTTAAAATTATTGTGTAACACTTTTTCATTATCATTTGCTTTTTTTGGCGGCAGGGGGACACCATAGAAATAATTAAAATATGACATTCACTTTACTCATTTCTTTTTCTTAGAACTTAAGTGGAGAATTAGCAATGAGAGTTAATGTTCAGTAAAAACTCAGTTTTCTCTGTAGACCTTCAACTTGTGTTCTTTTCCATGTGGAATGCAGCAGCCAAAAACTATAAACAGGAAGCAGCCTGGAAGGTATCACCTGGACAGCTACGAGCAGTCAACACGACGTCTGCGTCCCGTGGAGACCGAGGATATTGCAATAAAGGTTATTTTATTTCCTGAATTCTTACATGAATAGAAACATTGATGTTACTATTTTATGATGAAGTTCTGCAAAAGTGTCCTACATTGTGTCTTTAAAGTCTCTTTAGCATGGTCACTCATTCTCATAACATTTTCAAACATATTCTGTTAAGTTTATAATTCTCAGTGCTGCCTTGCCTCCCAGCCACAGCTTTGCTCCAGCAGTTGTTTAAATAACTGGAGGATGAATCTTTCTTCTGAATCTGCGTTAGAAGCTAGTGTCCAACGTATTCCCACTCGTACTCTTATGTTTATCTACCAAGTAGATTAATTTCTAGAGAACGCCCATATTACAGGTCCAATTTTTAAGGAAGTAGATTAGATTGCAATTATCTACAACCAGGAAAGGCTTAGACCTGGGTTGTGTGCTTCCACCCAGCTTCCCAATACTGCCTTTGACTCATCTCAAACAGCCTTTTTTTTTTTTAACATTTTTATTGGAGTATAATTGCTTTACAATGCTGTGTTAGTTTCTGCTGTATAACAATCAGCTATATGTATACATATATAGCCATATCCCCTCCCTTTTGCATCTCCCTACCCTGCTCCCTATCCCACACCTCTAGGTGGTCAGAAAGCACTGAGCTGATCTTCCTGTGTCATGCAGCTGCTTCCCACTGGCTATCTATTTTATATCATTTGGTAGTGTATATATGTCAATGTTACTTTCTCACTTCGTCCCAGTTTACCCTTCACCCTCCCTGTGTCTTGAAGTCCATTCTCTACATCTGTGTCTTTATTCCTGTCCTGCCCATAGGTTCATCAGAACTATTTTTTTTTTTTAGATTCCATATATATGTGTTAGCATACGTTTTTTAAAATTTTATACAGCAGGTTCTTATTACTTATACATTTTATACATATTAGTGAACATATGTCAATCCCAATCTCCCCATTTATCACAACACCACCCCCCGCCATTTTCCCCACTTGGTTTCCATACTTTTGTTCTCTACATCTGTGTCTCTATTTCTGCCCTGCGAACAGGTTCATCTGTACCATGTTTCTAGATTCCACATATATGCGTTAATATATGATATTTGTTTTTTTGACTTACTTCACTCCATATGACAGTCTCTAGATCCATCCACGTCTCTACAAATGACCCAATTTCATTCCTTTTTATGGCTGAGTAATATTCCATTGTATATATGTACCACAACTTCTTTATCCATTTGTCTGTCAATGGGCATTTAGGTTGCTTCCATGACCTGGCTATTGTAAATAGTGCTGCAATGAACATTGGAGTGCATGTGTCTTTTTGAATTATGGTTTTCTCTGGGTATATGCCCAGTATTGGGATGGCTGGGTCATATGGTAATTGTATTTGAGGTTTTTAAGGAACCTCCATACTGTTCTCCATAGTGGCTGTATCAATTTACATTCCCACCAACAGTGCAGGAGGGTTCCATTATCTCCACACCCTCTCCATCATTTGTTGTTTGTAGATTTTCTGATGATGCCCATTCTTACTGGTGTGAGGTGATACCTCATTGTAGTTTTGATTTGCATTTCTCTAATAATTAGTGATGTTGAGGAGCTTTTCACGTGCTTCTTGGCCCTTTGTATGTCTTCTTTGAAGAAACGTCTATTTAGGTCTTCTGCCCACTTTTTGATTGGGTTGTTTGTTTTTTTAATATTGAGCTGCATGAGATGTTTATATATTTTGGAGATTAATCCTTTGTCTGTTGATTCGTTTGCAAATGTTTTCCCCCATTCTGAGGGTTGTCTTTTCGTCTTGTTTTTAGTCTCCTTTGCTTTGCAAAAACTTTGAAGTTTCGTTAGGTCCCATTTGTTTATTTTTGTTTTTATTTCCATTACTCTAGGAGGTGCATCTTGCTGTGATTTATAGCAAAGAGTGTTCTTCCTATGTTTTCCTCTAAGAGTTTTATAGTGTGTGGTCTTACATTTAGGTCTCTAACCCATTTTGAGTTTATTTTTGTGTATGGTGTTAGGGAGTGTTCTAATTTCATTCTTTTACATGTAGCTGTCCAGTTTTCCAGCACCACTTATTGAAGAGGCCGTCTTTTCTCCATTGTATATCCTTGCCTCCTTTCTCATAGATTAGTTGACCATAGGTGTGTGGGTTTATCTCTGAGCTTTCTATCCTGTTCCATTGATCCATATTTCTGTTTTTGTGCCAGCACCATATTGTCTTGATTACTGTAGCTTTGTAGTATAGTCTGAAGTCAGGGAGTCTGATTCCTCCAGCTCCGATTTTTTCCCTCAAGACTGCTTTGGCTATTCAGGGTCTTTTGTGTCTCCATACAAATTTTAAGATATTTTGTTCTAGTTCAGTAAAAAATGCCATTGGTAGTTTGATAGGGATTGCATTGAATTTGTAGATTGCTTTGGGTAGTATAGTCATTTTCACAATATTGATTCTTCCAATCCAAGAACATGGTATATCTCTCCATCTGTTGGTATCATCTTTAATTTCTTTCATCAGTATCTTATAGTTTTCTGCATACAGGTCTTTTGTCTCTCTAGGTAGGTTTATTCCTAGGTATTTTATTCTTTTTGTTGCAATGGTAAATGGGAGTGTTTCCTTAATTTCTCTTTCAGATTTTTCATCATTAGTGTATAGGAATGCAAGAGATTTCTGTGCATTAATTTTGTATCCTGCAACTATAACAGATTCATTGATTAGCCCTAGTAGTTTTCTGGTGGCATCTTCAGGATTCTCTATGTATAATATCATGTCATCTGCAAACAGTGACAGTTTTATTTCTTCTTTTCCAATTTGTATTCCTTTTATTTCTTTTTCTTCTCTGATTGCCGTGGCTAGGACTTCCAAAACTATGTTGAATAATAGTGGCGAGAGTGGACATCTTTGTCTTGTTCCTGATCGTAGAGGAAATGCTTTCAGTTTTTCACCATTGAAAATGATGTTTGCTGTGGGTTTGTCATATATGGCCTTTATCATGTTGAGGTAGGTTCCCTCTATGCACACTTTCTGGAGTGTTTTTATCATAAATGGGTGTTGAATTTTGTCAAAAGCTTTTTCTGCATCTATTGAGATGCTCATATGGTTTTTCTTCTTCAATTTGTTAATATGGTGTATCACATTGATTGATTTGCATATATTGAAGAATCCTTGCATCCCTGGGATAAATCCCACTTGATCGTGGTGTATGATCCTTTTAATGTGTTTTTGGATTCTGTTTGTTAGTATTTTGTTGAGGATATTTACATCTATATTAATCAGTGATATTGGTCTTTAATTTTCTTTTTTTGTAGCACCTTTGTCTGCTTTTGGTATCAGGGTGTTGGTGGCCTCATAGAATGATTTTGGGAGTGTTCCCCCTTCCTCAGTTTTTGGAAGAGTTTGAGAAGGATGGGTATTAGCTCTTCTCTAAATGTTTGATAGAATTCACCTGTGAAGCCATCTGCTCCTGGGCTTTTGTTTGTTGGAAGATTTTTAATCAGATTCAATCTCATTACTTGTGATTGGTCTGTTCATATTTTCTGTTTCTTCCTGGTTCAGTCTTTGAAGGTTATACCTTTCTAAGAATTTGTCCATTTCTTCCAGGTTGTCCATTTTATCGGCATAAAGTTGCTTGTAGTAGTCTCTTAGGATGCTTTGTATTTCTGTGGTATCTGTTGTAACTTTTCCTTTTTTATTTCTAATTTTATTGATTTGAGTTCTCTTCCTCTTTTTCTTGATGAGTGTGGCTAATTGTTTTTCAATTCTGTTTATCTTCTCAAAGAACCACCTTTTTGTTTTATTGATCATTGCTATTGTTTTCTTTGTTTCTATTTCATTTATTTCTGCTCTGATCTTTATCATTTCTTTACTTCTACTAACTTTGGGTTTTGTTTGTTCTTCTTTCTCTAGTTCCTTAAGGTGTAAGGTTAGATTGTTTATTTGAGATTTTTCTTGTTTCTTGAGGTAGGCTTGTATTGCTATAAACTTCCCTCATAGAACTGCTTTTGCTGCATCCCATAGGTTTTGGATGGTTGTGTTTTCATTGTCATTTGTCCCTAGGTATTATTTGATTTCCTCTTTGATTTCTTCAATGATCTCTTGGTTATTTAAAAACGTATTGTTTAGCCTCCATGTGTTTCTGTTTCTTATGTTATTTTACCTGTAATTGATTTCTAATCTCGTAGGGTTGTGGTCAGAAAAGATGCTTGATATGATTTCAATTTTCTTTTCTTTCTTTTTTTAAATTTTTTTTTAATCAGGGAAATATAAATTTTATTTATTTTTTATTTTTTTTAATATCTTTATTGGAGTATAATTGCTTTACAATGGTGTGTTAGTTTCTGCTTTATAACAAAGTGAATCAGTTATACATATACGTATGTTCCCATATCTCTTCCCTCTTGCATCTCCCTCCCTCCCACCCTCCCTATCCAACCCCTCCAGGTAGTCACAAAGCACTGAGCTGATATCCCTGTGCTATGCGGCTGCTTCCCACTAGCTATCTACCTTACGTTTGGTAGTGTATATATGTCCATGCCTCTCTCTCGCTTTGTCACAGCTCACCCTTCCCCCTCGCCATATCCTCAAGTCCGTTCTCCAGTAGGTCTGTGTCTTTATTCCTGTCTTACCCCTAGGTTCTTCATGACATTTTTTTTCTTAAATCCATATATATGTGTTAGCATACGGTATTTGTCTTTCTCTTTCTGACTTACTTCACTCTGTATGACAGACTCTAGGTCTATCCACCTCATTACAAACAGCTCAATTTCGTTTCTTTTTATGGCTGAGTAATATTCCATTGTATATATGTGCCACATCTTCTTTATCCATTCATCCGATGATGGGCACTTAGGTTGTTTCCATCTCTGGGCTATTGTAAATAGAGCTGCAATGAACATTTTGGTACATGACTCTTTTTGAATTATGGTTTTCTCAGGGTATATGCCCAGTAGTGGGATTGCTGGGTCATATGGTAGTTCTATTTGTAGTTTTTTAAGGAACCTCCATACTGTTCTCCATAGTGGCTGTATCAATTTACACTCCCACCAACAGTGCAAGAGGGTTCCTTTTTCTCCACACCCTCTCCAGCATTTATTGTTTGTAGATTTTTTGATGATGGCCATTCTGACTGGTGTGAGGTGATACCTCATTGTAGTTTTGGTTTGCATTTCTCTAATGATTAGTGATGTTGAGCATCCTTTCATGTGTCTGTTGGCATTCTGTATATCTTCTTTGGAGAAACTTCTATTTAGGTCTTCTGCCCATTTTTGGCTTGCATTGTCAAATAGCCTATTTTTTTAAAAAAGTTATATTATTGAAGTATAGTTGATTTAAAATGCTGTGTTAATTTCTGCTGTATAGCAAAGTGACTCAGTTTTATATATATATATATATATATATATATATATATACATTCTTTTCCATTGTGGTTTATCAGCAGATGTTGAATATAGTTCCCTGTTCTGTACAGTAGGACCTTGTTTATCCATTCTATATATAATAGCTTGCATCTGCTAATCTGAAACTCCCAATCGATCCCTCCCCCACCCCTCTCCCCCTTGGCAATTACAAGTCTGTTCTCTATGTGTGTGAGTCTGTTTCTGTCTCATAGATAACTTCATATGTGTCATATTTTAGATTCCACATATGAGTGATATCATATGGTATTTGTCTTTCTCTCTCTGACTTACTTTACTTAGTATGATAATCTCTAGGTCCATCCATGTTCCTGCAAATGGTATTATTTCATTCTTCTTTTTATGGCTGAGTAGTATTTCATTGTATATATGTGCCATATCTTCTTTATCCATTCATCTGTCGATGGACATTTAGGTTGTTTCCATGTCTTGGCTATTGTGAATCGTGCCACAGTGAACAGTGAGTGAAGGTATCTTTTCGAATTATAGTTCTGTCTGGATATATGCTGAGGAATGGGATTGCAGGATCATATGGCAACTCTAGTTCTAGTTTTTAGAGGAACCTCCCTACTGTTTTCCACAGTGACTGCACCAATTAACATTCCCACCAATACTGTAGGAAGGTTCACTTTTCTCCACACCCTCTCCAACATTTGTTATTTGTAGACTTTTTAATGATGGCTTTTCTGACTGGTGTGTGGTGATACCTATGAGGTGATACCTCATAGCTTTGATTTGTATTTCTCTAATAATTAGTGATGTTGAGCATTGTTTCATGTGCCTGTTGGCCATTTGTATGTCTTTGGAGAAATGTCTATTTAGGTATTCCTGAGGAAATCAACAAAAAATACCTAGAAACAAATGACAATGAAAACGCGATGACACCAAACCTATGGGATGCAGAAAAGCAGTTCTAAGAGGGAAGTTTATAGCAATACAATCCTAGCTCAAGAAACAAGAAAAACTCAAATAAACAACCTAACCTTACACCTAAAGCAATTAGGGAAAGGAGAACAAAAAGACTCCAAAGTTAGCAGAAGGAAAGAAATCATAAAGATCAGAGCAGAAATAAATGAAAAAGAAATGGAAGAAACAATAGCAAAGGTCAATAAAACTAAAAGCTTGTTCTTTGAGAAGTTAAACAAAATTGATAAACCGTTAGCCAGACTCATCAAGAAAAAAAGGGAGAAGACTCAAATCAATAGAATTAGAAATGAAAAAGGAGTAGTAACAACTGACACTGCAGAAATACCAACGATCATGAGAGATTACTACAAGCAACTGTATGCCAAAAAAGCTATTATATATAGAATGGATAAACAAGGTCCTACTGTATAGAACAGGGAACTATATTCAACATCTGCTGATAAACCATAATGGAAAAGAATATGAAAAAGAATGTATATATATATATATATATGTATAACTGAGTCACTTTGCTATACAGCAGAAATTAACACAGCATTTTAAATCAACTATACTTCAATAATATAACTTTTTTTAAAAAAATAGGCTATTTGACAATGCAAGCCAAAAATGGGCAGAAGACCTAAATAGAAATTTCTCCAAAGAAGATATACAGAATGCCAACAGACACATGAAAGGATGCTCAACATCACTAATCATTAGAGAAATGCAAATCAAAACTACAATGAGGTATCACTTCACACCAGTCAGAATGGCCATCATCAAAAAATCTACAAACAGCTGTCACTGTTTGCAGCTGACATGATACTATGTATAGAGAATCCTAAAGATGCTACCAGAAAACTACTAGAGCTAATCAACGAATTTGGTAGAGTAGCAGGATACAAAATAAATGCACAGAAATCTCTTGCATTCCTATACACTAATGATGAAAAATCTGAAAGAGAAATTAAGGAAACACTCCCATTTACCATTGCAACAAAAAGAATTAAATACTAGGAATAAACCTACCTAGAGAGACAAAAGACCTGTATGCAGAAAACTATACGACACTGATGAAAGAAATTAAAGATCATATAAACAGATGGAGAGATATACTATGTTCTTGGATTGGAAGAATCAACATTGTGAAAATAACTATACTACCCAAAGCAATCTGCAGATTCAATGCAATCCCTATCAAACTACCAATGGCATTTTTCACAGAACCAGAACAAAATTTTTCACAATTTGTATGGAAAACACAAAAGACCCCGAATAGTCCAAGCAATCTTGAGAAAGAAAAACAAAGCTGGAGGAATCAGACTCCCTGACTTCAGACTATACTACAAAGCTACAGTAATCAAGACAGTATGGTACTGGCACAAAAACAGAAATAATAGATCAATGGAACAGGATAGAAAGCCCAGAGATAAACCCACGCACATTTGGTCACCTTATCTTTGACAAAGGAAGCAAGAGAATACGATGGAGAAAACATAGCCTCTTCAATAAGTGGTGCTGGGAAAACTGGACAGCTACATGCAAAAGGGTTGTTTGTTTTTTGCTATTGAAACTCAGCCATTTGTACTGTTCCCAAGCATGAGTGCTTCATAGAACAGGCCACCACAGGAACACAGGCTGAGGACTGAGAGTTGGGATCAGCCCCAGGAAAGCATCAGGGTTATGCAGGAACCAGAACAGATGCCTGCAGCAGTCAAGGGCCTCTGGACATCAGAGCCAACAGAGTCCTGGAAATTAGCTGTTTAGAAGACTAGCCGCATTGGCTGCTGGGGCTGTCCCACTCCCTGCCCTGTCCAGTCAGAGTGAGGGATGCTCAGTGAGTGGTACAGTAAAGCCAAGAACCACATTTAATTCTCCTCTGTCTCTCCTTATTGCCTGACACCATACCTGTCCCACAATAAACTTTTAGCAACTGGAGCAAATGCGTTACTGGATGGAATAAGCTAATGCTAGCCTTCCTTTTGCCATTAATTTGATGTGTGATTTGGGCAAATTGCTTCTCTGAGCCATGGTCTGCTCCTCTTGAGGTGGGGATGCCATTTTAGTATGGTTGTTTTGAGGATAAGGTATAACACTTGTGAATTTCAAAGAGCTGTAGTGACTCATTTTAAAATATTTATTTATTTAGTTAGTTAGCTATTTTTGGCTGCGTTGGGTCTTCCTTGCTGCGCACGGGCTTTCTCTAGTTGCGGTGAGCGGGGGCTACTCTCTGTTGCGGTGCACGGGCTTCTCATTACGGTGGCTTTTCTTGTGGCGGAGCGCAGGCTGTAGGCACGCAGCCTTCCGTAGTTGCAGCATGTGGGTTCAGTAATTGTGGCTCTCGGGCTCTAGAGCCCAGGCTCAGTAGTTGTGGCTTGTGTGCTTCTTAGTTGTTCCGCGGAATGTGGGATCTTCCCGGACCAGAGATCAAACCCATGCCCCCTGCATTGGCAGGTGGATTCTTAACCACTGTGCCTCCAGGCAAGTCCTGTAGTGATTCTTAATCTTGGCTGTACATTAGAATCATATATATATATATATATATATATATATATATATATATATGTATATGTGTATGTATGTGTGTGTGTGTATGTGTACATATATATATATATATAAATATATATATATAAACCTGGGCATCATTTTTGAAAACATCTCTAGTAGTTCCCTAGACAATTATAATGTACAAGTAGGGTGTGAACTAAGCTATGAAAAAGTAAGTAATGAGAGACTAGAAAGGGTCCTCTATGCTGCCAATTCTCAAATATGCCCAGAAAATAACAATATATTAGTGACTAAAAAAATAGTGTTTTTTAATTGACATTTTCTATTCAGTGTAGTGGGAACCTAAAAATACATCTTTTCCGTGTGCTGTATTCAATTTATTTTCATTTTTCATGGAAAAAAGGGAGGTTATCATGATTTTTTCCCAGAATTGACCCTTCATGCACCAAAAAACCCACAAAAAAACAACAAACCCCTGCTCATCAATGGCTTGGAGTGTGCTGTTCCACTGAATGGCCACTACAGTTTCAAGTACCCCTTCAAGCTCGAATTCACCGTTCATTCATAGTGGAAATTCCCAAATTGGTTATTACTCATTTGTATTTTTGAAATCTTTTTTATTGTGAAATACAACATATCTACAGAAAAGTACATACAACGTGTATGCACTGTTAAATGAAGAAGTAAATACCTGTGCAACCACTACCAAGTGAAGAACACCATCAGCTTCCTCTGAAGGTCCCCGCAGCACACACTTTAGCTGCACTCTCTCTATCTCTCCCCCGAGATATAATCGCCACCCTGACTCTTGTGGTCATCATTTACTTGATCATCCTTCTATGTATGCCTCCCTAAAAATCTGCTTTATTTTTTTAAGTTTTGAATATGTGCGTGTACGTGTATGTGTGTTGCTTCTGCTCAACATTATGTGGATATAATTCATCCATGTTGCTATGTGAAGCTGTAATTCATTCATTCTCATCACTGTGTATCATTTCACTGTATGAATATACCAGAATTTATTGATCTGTTTTACTTTTGATGGACTTTTGGTTATTTTTTTTGAGGCTGTTGTGAACAATTGCTGAGTCATAGGGCTGTACATCCTCAACTTTTCTTCACAATGGCCAACTTTTCTCTAAAGTGGTTGTGCCATTTTACACTTCCATTAACAGTGATTGAGGGACTTCCCTAGTGGCGCAGTGGTTGAGAATCCGCCTGCCAGTGCAGGGGACACGGGGTTCGATCCCTGGTCCCAGAAGATCCCACATGCCATGGAGCAGCTAAGCCCGCGTGCCACAACTACTGAAGCCCGCTCGCCTAGAACCTGTGCTCCACAACAAGAGAAGCCACCGCAATGAGAAGCCCATGCACCACAATGAAGAGTAGCCCCCGCCCGCCGCAACTAGAGAAAGCCTGCGTGCAGCAACGACGATCCAATGCAGCCAAAAATTTAAAATAAAGAAAATACATAAATTTATAAAAAAGAAAAATAGTGATCGAGAATTCCAGTTGGTCTCCCTCTTCACCAGGGCTTCCAATATTTTGCCAAAACGTGTGTTGTGTGTTGGGAGGAGGTGCAGTTGTATCTTGCTGTGGTTTTTATTTGTAATTTTCTGATTTCTGATGAGGTTGAGCACCTTTTCCTATATATATTGACCATTTGGGTTTGGAGCTCCTCTTGTGAATTGCCAGGTTATTTGTTCCCCCTGTTTAAAAAAATTCTAGGTACTACTTTGGCAGTTACATATGTTACGGAATTCTTTTCCCACTCCATAGCTTGGCTTTTCAGTCTCTTTATGGTATCAGAAATTCTTAATTTTAATGTAATCTAGCATAGAACTTTTCCTTTATGGCTAATGCTTTGCCTTTTGTCTCCTTTATGAAAACGTTTTTGGGGACTTTCCTGGTGATCCATTGTTTAAGACCTCACTTCCAGTGTCGGGAGCATGTGTTTGATCCCTGGTTGGGGAGCTAAGACCCCACTTGCCACGTGGCATGGCCAAAATTTAAAAAAAAAAAAAAAGAAAGAAATCTTCTACCAAAAGGTATAAAGATAATATTAGTTCTTAAAATCCCTGGACCTACACCTTTTGCTTTTAGTACTTTAATTGACCTAAAATCTATTTTTGTGGTTGGTATGAAGTAAGGTTGTGATTTAGAAGGGAAATCAGTAATAAATAATTTTAGCTGTAAGTTTAGCAGTAGTGAATTTAGTGATAGTCATTTTACTGCATTTAGTAGTAAGTCGGTAAGGTTGGATTTAATTTTTTATATGATGTCGGGTTGTCCAGGCACTGTGTATCAGTCACCGTACCCACTGACTTTTAGTGCCGTCTTGTCACACAGATTTCTTTATTTTTCTCTGATTTGTCTGTCCAGTATTCCACTGTTGTGATTATTATAGCTTTCGAATAAACACTGACATTTTTTAGGACAAGTTCTTACACCTTATTTTTTTTCTTCTAAAATATCTTAGCTATTCTTGGCCCTTTTGGAAGGAAAGAAGCTTAGGTGCTCCGGAGTGTATATATCTTTTTGTACTTTTCCTTATACTTTCACTAGACATTTCCTTACTCCTTGCCTTAATGAGGTTTTTTACAAACTATATTTTAATCAGCATTTTTATTTATTTTTGGCAGGAGAGAATGGACAATGGTGTGTGGAAGGTCCTGCCTTTAGATTTTCAAAAAACTATTTCAACTGAGGTGAAATTCACACAGCATAAAATTAACCATTTTCAAGTCAACAATTCAGTGGCCTTTAGATTCCCAGAGTTTTACAACCATCCCATCTACTGGTCGCAAAATATTTTTATCACCCCAAAAGGAAACCCCGTACCCATTAAGCTGTCACTCCCCATTTCCCCCTTTCTCTTACCCGTGCCAACACCAATCTGATTTCTGTCTCTACGGATTTACCTGTGCTGGATATTTCATATGAATGGAATCGTGCAGTAGGTGGCTTTTTGCATTGTCTCTTTCCTGCCTTTACATTTTAATTCATCCTTTCCCTTTATCCCTGATCCTTATACCTATATCCCCTCATCCTCCCAACATTACAGTGCCAGCAATAATATGCTCAATATATGCACTTAAGTACACTCATATCCCTGTGAAATATGTAGTATTGTCATGAACATTTATATTTTCAATTTCCTGACATTGTTTGCTCCTTCTAGCTGCACCACTGCATTCTATAGTATGCACCCCTGCCTTTTACTTGTCCCCTAGTGATGGCTGCTGGGTTGGCCTCCATCCTTCCTCCATCACAAACCATGCTGTGATAACCATCTTTGTACCTATCCTTTTATGTACCTTTGCAGAGATTTATATATTAGCTGATTTTCCAAGGTCAAACAGCTAGTTTGGGAAGCCAGGATTTTAACCCTTATGGTGGAGAAGTGAGACGATTTTGTAAAAGGGAGGAGGGAATGGAAGGGCAAATCACAGCGGGAGGAATTCACTTTGACTCTCCTCCATCCCTCTCAAGTGAGCTCTGTTCACTCTTACACTTTTGTGTAGGACCAAATCAGGAGGTGACACTGTATTCTTCTGGTTCTTCCCTGCTGGTTTCCAACCACATCTTTCCTCTCTCACACTCTTGTGAAGCTGTAGCATGTTGTACCTTTCTCACGTCTGTGATCAGAGGACCTCATAATCACTCACCCACCTTCACTGAAGATTTAGGTGCCTGTTTCCGAGTCCAGCTTTCTACCTTAGTAAGTGCCACACCTGGATGTGATTTAAACTTCCAGGTTCACAGCCCATCTAGTACCCCAGCCCCCAAGCCCCTTAATCGACCACCCGTCCATTTCCACAAACTCACCTGCATTCACACTTGGCCGCCTCTTAGACACACAGCCCCTCTGAGAGCTTAGCCTCTGTTATACCAGCCAGTCACCGACATCACAGCCCTACCCTCCAGCTCCCTCAGGGCTTCACCTTCACTGGCATTGGCTTTTTTTTCCCCCACATTATTTTTTATTCTATTTATTTTTTTATACAGCAGGTTCTTATTAGTTATCCATTTTATACATATTAGTGTATATATGTCAATCCCAATCTCCCAATTCATTACACCACCATTGGCTTTTAACCTCATTGCAACCTGCGGTAACTTGAGCCCCTTCTTTCTCCCAGCCCTTTCACATCCTTCTGTAGCCATTCAACCCCATGCCTTCTGCGCTCCTGTACCCAGGGTGCTAAGTTCTGTGGAGAAAACGACTTAATGGTACAAGTTGGCATGGCCAGAGCTTCATTACCTCCACGCTCGGCTGACTCTCTATGGTTCTTGGCAATCCTTTCCCATGCCTCCCTTCAGCATGATTCTCCATCACTTACAGTAGCTCTTCATCTGTCACCAATCTCCTCCCACCTCGTTCTCTCTCTCCTTTGGCCACCTCCTGTTTCTACAGATAAGCTTCCCTTTCAGTTCATTGAAAACGTAAAGGTTGTTATGGAGGGCCTCTCAGTTCCCTGCTGACCCTCTCCCCAGCCCATCTGTATTGGCACCTCGTTTAGCCTGCTCTCCACTTTCTCTGAGAAAGAGGGATTCTCAGCCTTGAAGCCTAGATTTTCTTTGAGCATCCTTTGTCACTTAGCCACTGTATCTTAAACCTCTGCCCCAGCCAGCTTTATTCATTATTTCTCATAACATGCTTCATGGTTTTCTGATCCTGAACCTGTTCTCACTGTAACTCTTTACTCAGAAATACCTTTGCTGAAATTCAGCATATTTTCCAAAACTAGCTCAAAGGCCCTCCTTTTTCAAAATATTTTCTTTTTTTGACTCATCTCAGATGTAAATGATTTTCCTTATGAACTACTGTTGCACTTTCGTCTGTCTGCCCCTCTATTTGTTACTTAGCCCATACTCTCTTGCCTTGGTTTACTACTCAATTGACTGTAAGCTCAATTGAGCAGGGAAGCAGGGAGGATGCATTATACCTTCTTTGTAGCCCACATCAGTCCTAACGCAGGACTTCACATTGACAGGGTGCTCAGCAGGTATTTGTAAAGTGATTAGTTACTAAGCCCTTCCAGGCCACCCTCCTTCCAGGACTAATTTCATGCATATCTATGTGATGGATATTATTAAATGCCATACATTTTCCACGCTAGAGAAAACTTACATGGAAAAACATAATCTAGCCTTTTCAGGTAACTTTTGCACTCTTTAGTTGTTCATTTTAAGAGCTTTTAAAGGATATTTTTAGTTATAATTTAGATATTACCAATCTGTTCTGCAAAATTCCTGAACAAAAATGTGCTTAGAAATTTCATCACTTGGGGTTTGGAAAGAAAATATTAATTTATGAGCAAAGTGCAGCCTTACTTTAGTTTCCTCTAATTTTTCAGGCACTTTCTCTCCCCTCATCTGTCTCTGTTCACCCTTCCAACCCTTGGGTTCTGTTATACCTCTTTCGTTTCCCATTTTTGTAACTGTTAAAACTATCAAGTTTTCTTGACACATATTAAAACAATAGATTGCTTTGGATGACTCTAAGGTCTTTTTGTTTGTTTGCTGGTTGTTGAGGTTTATACCACCAAGCAATGTTGCCTCATTTTTGTGCTGTTTCTTCCTCCCCTTTACTTTTTCTTTTAAGATCAATGAAGAGTGATAAATCCACATAGTTCAGGAAACTTATTCATTACAAAACCTTCCTTCTCAGCTAGTGGAGTCATTTTGTTGGAATAATTTGTAGTTATTTCTGTTCTTTACTTTGCATCACAGGATTCTGGGAATTGCAGCAGTGTGAAAATCATCAGTGTAGCAGTTACACTGGAAAATATTTGGGTGATTGATTTTGAAGAATGTTCACATATAAATGATCCCAAATTTTCAGGGAAAATTGTTGGAATTTTTAGCATTCTTCATAATACCATTAATTCAAAGACCCTCCTCTCACTTCCATACTTTTTGTGTTTCATTTATACCTCTAAGCAGTTATAACTCTGAATTAGAATTTCAGCACTGTGTGTTCTACTGTGTTGAAAGTCTTACAGTGCTTTATAAAGAAATCTATTTTAATTGGAATAATTCTCTAACACCACATATTTACATAATTTTATAATTTAATTTCTGTATTCTTATTTTCTAGGTCACAAATGGGTACTTTTCATGGGGCAGTGGTTTAGCTACCTTATCTAATATAAATATTCGAATTCCAACAGGTAAGAATCATTTGTTACTCGGGTTTGTAATTGTTAACTATCATGACCATGGTTTTCCAACAAAACCGAGCCTAACAAAAGGAGAGAAAGACTTTTTCAAGACAAACATAACTAATATTTATTTGCACCATGAAGCTCATGAACCCCTGTATCACTGTGAGGATGACTGGGAATTATAAGACCCGCCTGCCTTACACTACAGAGTGTGGACCTTTGGACAAGTTATTTACCATCTAAATGAATTGCTTTCAGTTTATTTGCTGATTTGTGGCATTTAAATAATGGAGTAGTTCATTTCTCATTGTTTTGAAGAAAGAATTTAAAGAAAGGATGTATGAGAAAATAGTTTTCTATCCCTGAGGAAACCTGATGAAGTTTTCAAGATATTTAAGACATAAATACCCAGTATTTTTATTTAAAATGTCTAGATAATTGAATAGAATTAGGTTTTTGACTTGACCTCATGGTCAGTAGTTGGGATTTTTCTATTATACATGCACATCAAAGTATTTTAAGAACAGCCCCCAAATCATTTTAAGCCCAATTACCTATTTTAGTCAAAATTGCCTTTTTCTCCTGAATGAATTGAATAATAAAGGTAACAATAATCTAGATGATTTATGCAAGTATTTCACAGCTTTCTTTACTAGTGTCAGTTATTCTGAGGATTTTAAAAATAATACATCAAGACCTATAGATTTTAATTTTTCTTCTATTTTCCAAAAAACTTAGTATCAGGGAAGGGAGCTGTTTAGAATACTTTATTGCTGGAGACCAAAACTGGCCCATTGATTGTGAAACATCAACCTTTTCTAAATGTGTTTTGATTTTATTTTACTAAGTGAATTCCATCTCATCCTGTTATTATCCTTTGTTTCTTTTCTGTAGGTCAGTTAACCATGATTGTGGGCCAGGTGGGATGTGGGAAGTCCTCTCTTCTCCTTGCCATCCTCGGTGAGATGCAGACAGTGGAGGGAAAAGTTCACTGGAGCAAGTATGTGTATTTTTAATTAGTTTCTATTGCTCTGTCATACATCTGATGATCTCTCAAGGGAAGAAATTAGAGCAATAGATTTCCGTGTTAGGACTCTGAGGACCCCTCAGAAATAAGCATAGCTTAAAAAAAGATCAAATTAGTGGAAACTTTAAATGTTGTAAATTAAAAATTATAAAGCAATTTATTACAGAGGTTTATCAGAGAGAAACTTGTATGTTGCTTTTAAGTAAGATTGGGATTGTAAAGATAGATTTTGAAAGTTATATGGGTAACACTCAAAGAAATACAACATAAAAATTCATCCCATAATCAAAGAAGTTATGGAAAACTTGCATTATTTGTAAAGCATATGTGCACACAGAGCTTTAGTGGTCCAGTGTTCAGAGAAGAAATATCGAATAATCTTTTCCAAATTCTTCATAAGGGGCTGAGAAATCAGCCTTTTCTCTTCACATCCAACTTAAACTAGACACTAGAAGTGTCTAGTTAGGGACATGACTGGGTCAGACTAGTGTGTTGTGCAACCCCAAAGACATGGTGCTTCTTCTGTATATTTGAATGGTTGTTTGGGGTTCTTCAGAGCACATTGTAGTAATAAAGTGACTCAGAACCATAATATTATATAATTGTGTAATAAAGAATGAATCATATTTCTTTAGTTTGATCTACCTGGTAGACCCCCCTCCCCCATTAGGAGTTTATGGAGAAATTGTTTACAGTTTATCTAAGGTATTGGATTATAGACCAGTGGTTCCCAACCAGGTGTGATTTTGTCCCTAGTGGACATTGGGCAATGTCAAGAGACATTTTTGGTTGTCATTCTAGGGGAATTGGGCTGCTACCGATCTAGTTAGTGGAGGCCAGAAATGCTACTAGACATCCTACAACGCACAGGACCGCCTCCCCACAACAAAGAATTGTCTGGCTCCAAATGTCAGTTGTGCTGAGGAAACCTTGCCCTAGACCTACACATGTCCTTTAATATCATTTGGTTCTTATCATTGTGAGTTCCATTGTGGCTTAATCTACTGTTTACATACACAGGCATCTCTTAAGAATGAGTAAAAACTATTTACAGGCATTTTTAGAATAGACTCTATTTTAAACTCCAATTAAGAGACGGAGATGCTTGGATGTGAAATTTGAGCTGGAAACAGCAGAACTATAAATCCTATTTTTGGTATCCTTGGTGAAAGAAGGAGGCTGAGAAATGTTGAGGGTACAGTTTATTCCTGTTGGAGTGGTAGACATGAAACTGTTTAGTGCTTACCCAGTAGAGAGCTCGGTAATAGCTGTTCCCTGCAGTTTGCTTCATGATGGGTCCCTGTTGTTCCCTGAAGTCAGATGCTAGCTAGGTGGTGTGAACCCTGCCACCATCACCTGCCATCTTGGATGGATGCAGGCTTTGAGAAGCAGGTTTTACTGCATTAACTTATATTGTATGACATGTACGGCTATAATGAAGTTATTTGGGTTTTGTTTTTACCTTGTTTCACTAGCATTAAAACAGAAAGGATGAGAGAATGTGACAGAAAAAGCATGAGATTTTATTTTCATATCTCTAGAATGTTCTTAAAATCTAGTCTTCTCTAGTATTACTTAAGATTAGCTCCACTTCGGCCAAATTGACTCCCAATATTATCACTAATAATCATTATCATTTTGTTAGTGGATAAATAAATGATATGGGAATTAGGAAAGTATTTTACACAGTCTATTTATTGAGTTTCTAAGCAAGATACATATATATATATGGGTATATATATATATATATATATATATATATATCTTAAGCAAATTTATACCATTTATATCCTATCTAATTTCATAAAAGTTGTGAATTATTTTATATAACATACTATAATAAAGCCTGAAAAATAAAGATATCAAGAAGGAAAATAAGGTTTAAATAATAATCTGAGCAATTAATAGGTAGAAATCCATGCATTGGAGTCTTGCATGTTTATAACACATGGGTCCCAAATTCCACTCTGAGCTTCATGAAAGCTAGTCAAAGAGGGAAACAAGAGATAAAAAACACACATATACTTAATAAAGTTTAAGGTTTTTTTTTAAAGAAATAAGAAAGAAATATCTCCCATGGATCCTAATTTTAAAAAAGCTAAGAAAAGGTTATATCTTAAAGTCAGAGCCAATAGAATGAAGATGTGAGAAAGGATTTAAGAAAATTCTAAGTATTTATAGAATCACTATAATTTAAAAATCATCTCTTTATGAATACTTGCCTTAATAGACAATAATCCCATCTCTTCATGGCAGAAAGGACTGAAATTTTCTTCAAAAAATATTTGGGTTTGTCTGACACACACACAAATTAAAAACTAACCCCTTAAGAGATTAGATAAGCTAACAGAAGTTTTATTTTTCTTTATTTACGAGAACTACTGAATTTTTTCCATGGTATCCTTAATATCTGATAAAACGTATTTTCAAATCAGGAATGTTCAGAGAATACTGACCCTTTTAAAAGAGTTATTTGCAATGAATTTTCATCCTGGAAAAAAAATTTGTGCCTAGTCCAATAAGGAAAGGCATATAAACGTTATTAGAATAAAGCTAATTTAGAAATTACCAATATTGATAGGTTGATGGTGTGTGAATGCAAAGAAGTACTTTACCGCAGCAGACTGAATTGTTTGCCGAATTTTTAAAGCTCAAAACAAAATAAAGCAAAGCAATAAACTAAATGTTATGGTAAAGCACCAAGTGCCTTGCTGTCATTCTTTCATCACTGCACGTATCTCTGGTTGCGTGAATTTTATTTTTAAATGTGTCCTCATAGATGGCAAGACCAAAGTCCTATAGAGTACTCTGTCCTGGTGCAGCAAGAAATATTTACTTTGGGCGGGAGAGAAGGCGCTGTTGCTCATCCAGGATAGACCTACATGGGTAGAACTTGGTACACAAAAGACATTTATACATAGATGCCTCCTTGGCAATTGCTATGTTTGACCTAGTCTGACATGCAGTAGCCCCAGAAGAGAAAGGAGAGAGAGATGAGGGAGGGACTGAAAAATTCTCCAAACTTGTCAGAATGCCAGGGTTCTTGCCCCTGCATCTGGGTGTGCTCTGTATTTGTTGAAAAGCAAATGTCCTGCCTGACTGAAGTTGTCCTTTCCTAATTGTCATGATAAATAATAATTCCTACTGACATCTTAGGAACTAGGACTAAATAAAACTCTTTACCTGATGGACCGTTCCAATGAGGGAGTCCAGAATGTGTAAGAATTGTGGTAATCATGTGAGACATAGCCATCATTTATCTCTGGTTTCCCTTTCTTTTTCTTCCACCTTGCCCATGGCCATCAGCCATTCTGTCAGACCCCATCTGTCATGATGTTCTATTTGCTAATGTCTTGGTGCTAATTTGCTAATTGGCTTTATAACAGTGGCTGAGTTACTCTAGGACTGGCGAATTGAGGAGTTACTCCTTTTCATGTGATGTTGCCTGACATGAAGGGGTGATAACATGAGTCAGCTTTCCTGGATCAGACATGACATAGCATATTTGCACCCACGTCTAGCTCCCCTTCTTCCAAATATTGTTCCTGATTTAAGCTTGCAAGAGTCACTCTTTCCCATTCCGTAAGGTACCAACCATGAACTTGGAAGTTGCTAGAATACCAAGTTTAACTTTTACTCTTGAAGGAAAATACACACAAAACCCTGCATGTGGAAGTGAAATTGGATGCCATTGACCAGAAGGGGATTTTCCATTTGACCTCCTCGCTTTCTCGCTTGCCTTCATCACTGTTCACTGCCACATCGAATGGTGGACGATGAGTCTACAGACATGGAACCGGTGATTTTCATGTAATCAGATAAGATCTGATGTTGGAATTCGGAGCCAACTCTATTTATTTATTTATTTAGGAAGAGAAGAAAATAACCTTCCTCAGTTGAATTTGATTAAACATATCGTTAAGTGAAAAGTTTGGAGAGGTGGTCTCTAGAAGTTAAGGGCTACATTACTCATGGAAAATGAAAGAGAATAATTTTTTAATTTGTTCGTGGGAAATGACTACCTACAAATGGATCTATATCTACCTTTTCTTTCTTCCTCTGAAACTAGTATATGTGATTTAACTTTTACTCTTAAAGGAAAATATATCTAAATCCTGCAAGGGGAGGACTTCAGAAGTGAAGATCCTCCATATGCTGTTTTGCCTTTTGCATGACGTTACTACATGAATTAACCCTTCTTTCTGATAGAAGTCTTTAATTTCTTGCCCTCCTCATTCCATGATCCTCCATTTTATTTTATTTTTAAAGATTTTTTTGATGTGGACCATTTTTAAAGTCTTTATTGAATTTGTTACAGTATTGCTTCTGTTTTATGTTTTGGTGTTTTGGCCACAAGGCATGTGGGATCTTAGCTCCCCGACCAGGGATCGAACCCTCACCCACTGCATTGGAAGGTGAAGTCTTAACTACTGGACCACCAGGGGATTCCCATGATCCTCCATTTTTAAAAAAGGTCTTTCCTATCTCATAAACAACGGGAGCATCTCTCCTTTTAAAAGAAGAATCTACCCACACTTAACCTCCTTGTTCTCGTCATGACTGCCTAAATGCTCAGTTGTCATAATTTGTTCTCAATCATGCTTAACTTCTCCATAGCTTTTGAAAGTGTTCACCACGGATGACTCCCTGAAACCAACTCCTTTCTTGGTTTCCATGATACTTTTACTTATTCATTTGTTTAAAATGTGTATTGGACACCTGTAACATGCATATCATTGTATTCATTGTTGGGGGTAGGTAACTGAACAAGGGAAACCAGCCCCCTATTCTCATGAAGCGTAGTGTTCAGCCGGAAAGGCCATGAGGAAGTAAGAAAGTAGTTTCAAAATTATTTGGTTAAATTTTTTAAATATCAGGAAGAAAAAGTACAGGGTTTTATAAGAACAAATCATAGGTGACCTGAGTTGAGTTTGTGGGATCAACAAGGTTTTTTTAGGGGGGAGGCATACATGAATGATCCTTGAACTTACATTTTAAGAATAAGACAAAATTAATGAGTTAAACCGTAAGGAGCTGCAGTACGAGTGGAGATGGAAGGTGAGGAAGAATATACAGTCTACTGTAGGATCCCCTTCCTTTATTTATATCTTTGACTTCAGTTTTCTCTCTAAGTACTAATGACACACCAGTGTACATTTCTGGCCAAGAAGCTTCTTCTGAAAACCTAATAGCTCCTCCAAAAAGCCTTATACAAGCTCCAAATTGAACACATCCAAACTGAGCTCATGTTTCCAAAACCTGCTTCTCCGCCTGTATCCTGGAAGGGTTGTGTTCTCACCCCCTGAAATCAGTTGGTAGGAGCCCAAGTCAGAGGTCAAGGATTCAACCTAGATTCTTCTTTCTCTATTGCCTGCAAAATCCAACCAATCACTTTTCTTATGTCTGTTCTTCCATTTTTGTATCTATTTTAATTTTCCTGGTTCAGGTACTTAATCGCATTTGTGAACTACTCACTGTGAACTACTCACTCCCTCACCTTTCTTTACACTGTTGTGAGATTTACCTTTTGACATGAAAATCTAATTACTTTCTTCTTGCTTATAATTCTTTTCTTGACTGGCCAAAGCGTAGAAGAAATATTCTAGACACCTTTGCATAAAAGGGCCTTTCCCGATGTGGTCCCTATCTGACTTCTTAAATTCTTATCCTGCCATTCCACCCACCCTTTCCATTGTGTTCCAGTAACACTGGACTGCAGGTAGTTTTCAAATACACATACCTCCTCTGTAATGCCCTCTCCTAGGTTGGTGGCCTCACTCTTTTTTCTGGTGTCAACTCTGATGTTGTGTCTTTGACAAAATCTTCTCTAATTTCCCAGGTGGACTGAAATGTACCTTCTCTTCTGGTCCCTTTGCAGTTTGTTCAAATAAATAATGTGGGCTGGTCTCCTTCCTAGACTGAGACACCCTCAAGCCAAGCATGTTGTCTTTTGCTTTTCATCTACTTCATATCTAACCCAGACCTGGGCTCTTTCCATTTCTCTTTGTAGACACACAGGACTCTTCTCCTCTCTCTCTGTCTCTCTCTCTCTCTCTCTGTCTCTCTCTCTCTCTTTCTCTCTCTCTTTCCATCTCCATCCCTATTATCTTTCTAATCTCAGCCCACAGCCCCTTTCAACTACCACTCTCTTACCTTCTTTTTGTAGATAAAAAGGCCTTTCCTGGGACTTCCCTGGTGGTCCAGTGGGTAAGACTCCATATTCCCAATGCAGTGGGCCCAGGTTCAATCCCTGGTTGGGGAACTAGTTCCCGCACGCATGCAGCAACTAAGAATCTGCATGCCCCAACTAAGACCTGGTGCAGCTAAAATAAATAAATATTTTAAATAAATTAATAAAAGTCTTTCCTCTTTCCCTCCAATTCCTTTTATTCTCCTCTCGCCTCAGTCTACTGCAGTCTCATGTCTACCTCTGCCACTCCACTGAAACTATTCTTATCCAGTCCATCAGTGCCATCCTAGTTATTAAATTCACTGTGCACTTTAAAAAAAATTATTTATTTTTTATTGGAGTATAATTGCTTTACAATGTTGTGTTAGTTTCTGCTGTACAACAAAGTGAATCAGCTATATGTACACCTATATCCCCTCCCTCTTGGACCTCCTTCCCATCCCCACCATCCCACCCATCTAGGTCATCACAGAGCACCAAAGCTGAGCTCCCTGTGCTATACAGCAAGTTCCCACTAGCTATCTATTTTACGCACGGTAGTGTATGTGTGTCATTCCTAGTCTCCCAATTCGTCCCACCCTCCCCTTCCCCCTTTGACCTCCTGTCCACTTGACGTTGTTGCCCATACCTTTCTTCTTCAAAAGGTTTCCTTGCTTAGTTTCCAGTGAAACTCACAGTCAAGTTTTCCTCTTAGAACTTTTGCCTGCTCCTCTCAATCCCCTCTGCAGATGTCTCTTCCTTGGCCATTTGTTAAATAGTGATGTTTTTCAAGGTTCCGTCTTTGTCCCCTTCTTTTCTGCCTCTATATATACTTGCTGGGCCATCATATAGCTTCCCGTGATATTAGTTTCCTCTATCTGCTCCTGCTTCTTTGTTCACTTCGTTGTGATAGCATTGTTGAAGTCATTTATTGGCTTTTCACTAGTAAAGGAAGGAATCCAAAGTCCTTGGGATCTAAGGCATATATTATGAGGGAAAATCATCCCAAAGGCTTCATTTGTTTACCAGATCTCTCTCCTGAGCTTCAAATTCTGCTTTCTGGCCATGGTCATTCTGACATCCCTTAGGTATCTCAAACTGAATGTGTCTGATTCTAAATTTTATATCTTCCCCCACCATATACATTTCCTCATCTGTGTCCCCTGTCTGTCACTCCTTCCTCCCTTCCATCCCTTCCCATCTTGTCAATCACACAATCCTAGGTATCTTTGAATGAACGTGTCCACTTCTCTTCATTCATTCACCATCACCCAAAGTCAGGGCACTGCGTTCTCATCTCCAGTATCTGACAGCCTTCAAGGCTCTCTGTATTACCTCCCATCTTGCTCCCTCCAATTTATTTGTTACTTTCTGCAACTGGAGTGATACTTCTAAACTGAACATGTTATCTCTTTCTTGTTTAAATCCTTTTAGTGTTTTCTGTGGCTCTGTGGAAAAGTTCAAACTCTGTAAAACGGTTTATGAGCCCCTTCGCTATGGCTGTTCACCACTTGTTTTTAAAATTCATACTTTTCTTCTCTCACCATTGACACCCACATTTCAGAAATGGTAAATTTATATCAGCTCCTTGTATGACCAGGATACTTTAAGGTCATCCAATATGTATTTTATTTGGTCTGAAATATTCTTCACCTTTTCTCCATCTAGCCCACTTTTATCCCTCTGGTATCAACTCCTCTATTTACCCTGGTTTGCCAAAGGTGGATTGGGTGTCCTTCGTCTGTGCTCTAATATCACCTTTTGCTTCACCTATCATGGTGTTTATTCCCTTGTCACACTCCCACCAAACAGAAAGCAACATGAAAGAAGGAATGACTTTTCTTTGTTTACTGTATCTCTAGTATTTTGGCACTAGGGGGTGATCAATAAATATTTTTCAATTGATACTAAATACATATAGTTGGAGTTAATCAATAGTAATTGAAAAAAGTTGGTGACTTCCAAATTCATATCTCCAGTTCGGGTTGACATTTTCAAGTGTCTGATGGGCATTTCCACCTGGATGGCCAATAGGAAAATTAATTCATTAATTTCTGCCATACACCTGCTCTTCCTCATCTGTTTTCTCTCTTCCTGAGATTAAATAAAACCATTGAGTTCCTTTATTGGTTTTTTTACCACTAAAAAAAATAAAATAAAATCCAAATTTTTTGGCATCTAAAGCATATTGTGTGGAAAATATCACTTGGGAAATTGTGCATTTCATTATTTTTATGAGCAACTTAAATCAGAGAATAATCATTATTGAGAGGGAAGTTTCAGTCTGAGATTGTTTTTCCATACCTCTATTAACCACCCCATGATGTCATCAGAAATGTGCAGTTGTGAAAATCTTATCATTAGAAACACTAAGCCAAACATCACCAAGTAATGTACTTAGGTACGTTTTCTCCACAAAAGCATATGATGCTTTCCAAAGTGAAATAGGATCTATTCTTGGAGTTCTTGTAGACTTTAATTATGTGTATGGTTTTTGAATTCAGAATGATGGAGTTCAACTAAAATATTAAAATTTAGAATAATAAAAAAATAGGTCCTCGAGTGTTTTTTCCCCAATGAAATAGATATAACTAAATTTAATTAGCCAAACACCTTGTTTTACATAAATAATATCAATCAGTAATTAATTATACCAAAATGTTACAGTGTGACCATGCATTGTGCATGTCTGTCTTTCTTACCAGTTCCTTAAGGGCCAGGCTGTGTCTAAACCCTTCAAGTTTAGAGAGCAAAAAGTATTTCTTGTTATGCCTTAGGGTTACTGATTAGGAATTTAGATAGATTAAATTCAAATATTAAAGGTAGGGAGTGCTTGGAAACATCAAATTCTTGTATAAACTAGGAAACTGTTCTGCAAAGTTTACCTAAATCTACACAGGTAGTTGGAGCAGAGTTGGGGCTAGAACATGTCCATTGTATGAACCCAAATTATATATGAAAGAGAACAGCGCTGTCCTTCTTTTGGAAGCTTACTAAGTAATTATTTCTTCACTGATGAAGATGTAAAGGAAGACGGTCATTTATCTGGTTTGTCTTTGGGACTAATATCAAAAACTATTTGGGAAATGTAGCTATTTTATATGTTCAATGTTTATCTTTTACCTGATATGTACACTCATTCATTCTATATTTATATTTCATAATTAATGAACATTGTTTGCCACACTTGCAGTGTAAATGAATCTGAACCTTCTTTTGAAGCAACCAGAAGGTATTATTTCTATTTTAATCTGCGTAACTTCCTTCCTCAGACTTTACCTGATATTCCATCTCTTACTCCTAGTCATTTTATTCATTCTGATAATGTACAAAGTCATTTATTAAAATGCGCTAGCAATATTTCCAGTAGCAGTAGTTCCCAACATTTGGAGGCTGCTAAAAGAATTAATTTGCCAAACAAAATGGCCCATTGTGTCAACTGTTACCTTCTCCACGAGTCACATGGGTCTCAACTTTGGCTGAAACTCAAATGTTCTTAGCGAATTGGATTTGGGATTTCATAAGATAAAATTGCATAAGAATTAATATGTATATTGTTTATGAGTTAAAATGTGATGGGATCTGCTTCTAAGCTGGAGCTGGAGAGCCGAGTGCTTCATCCATTAAAAACAAAAAAAAACCTTAAAGGACCCGGGGCAGGGAGGGGGAAACAGACATGCCAGAGGTTGGGAACCACTGTTTTACCACACAGATGGTTTTCTAAGAGACTGCTAGCATACTATATATTATCATGCCTTCTAAACTCCTAAGACATAATGTTTCAGGATGATCACTGAGCATTTCTAACTACTTTTTTTCTTAACTTTATTCTTTTTTAACCTTAATTCCTTAATTAGTACTTACAGACCATAAACTAACTGTGGAAGTGTGAATTTTAAGCTGACCCCTTCCCTACCCCAATCTCATCATCTTCTGTATCTTCAACTCACATGCATTTTCCTAATTATTGCAAATTAAAATCTGATGTATAGACATCTGGTAGAATTTGCAAGCCAAAAAAATGGGGGACAGGGAGGAGGCTATCATTTTTTAAAAATAAACTATTTCAATATGTATTGAAATATGTAGTTTCATTATTGAAATGGACTCCTCAAGATCACTCTTTGTTTTGAAATATTTATATTATCTATTAATATTATCTATTATTTTAAAATATGTTCATGCAATTAAGCCACAAACACATACTATAATTACAGTATTAATTCACATCTTTTAAAAGATATTCATATAAAATTCAGAGTTATGTAAAATGCTTTTAATATAAAGTGAAATATCCGTGGCTATTAGAGTTAATTGCTATTTATCTTTAAATTATTTTTAAAATTATAGTCATTTTAAAAAATAACATTTTAATTAATAGTTCATACCATAAAATACTTCTTTAGCATACCAAAATAAAATTTGCACCTTGTGTGTTGTTTTAATTAAGTTCTCATCCCTTTAATTTAGTGGAATATTTAACCATTAATTAATAAGGTTGATGGTTGTTAAAATGTTCTCTTTTAGAAGTTCCCCATTTCTGTCTTTGAGATATGTTATCAACTTTCATTTTTCTTTGTTGTACTAAAATAAAGATTCAGCACAGCACCCTTGCTGTGTTTCGTTTTTCTTTTCCATTTTCCAGTAGGAACAGGTATTCTGTGGCTTACGCAGCTCAAAAGCCTTGGCTATTAAATGCTACAGTGGAGGAAAATATTACCTTTGGAAGTCCTTTCAACAAACAGAGGTAATTTTGAATGTATAAAATTTAGAACTCAAATGAGCAGCTATTTCTAATCCCTATCTTTGGTTCACGGTTTCTGGAGCCTTTTTGTTTTAAATTTTTATGGGATTATAGTTGATTTACAATGTTGTGTTAGTTTCAGGTGTACAGCAAAGTGAACCAGTTACACATATACATACATCCACTGTTTTTTAGATTCTTTTCCCACATAGGCCATTACAGAGTATTGAGTAGAGTTCCCTGTGCTATAGAGCAGGTTCTTATTAGTTATCTATTTTACATATAGTAGAGTGTATATGTCAATCCCAGTCTCCCAATTTATCCCCCCACCCTTATCCCCTGGTTCTGGAGTCTTTGTATCGGGACTTCCTTTCTTCTCTGTTTGCCCCTGCATCCGTCCTCATCACCTGGTCTATTAAGTCAACTCTTGTAAGAGAAGCCTCGTTGGAAGTTTCAGCCCATCCTATACAATTATTGAGAAGAATTTGTACACCAAAAATAAACAGCCGAAACCGAAGTGTGTGTGTATGTGTGGGGAGGAGGCGGGCATGGTGCTGAGGTTGTTGGTAAACAGAAGAAAAATCTCAGTAAGGAGCAGAAGAAGGGTTAACCGTGGACAGAAGAAAAGGAATACGGGATCTGAGGGGTCTGGTTACTCGGAGCAACCAGAATACCTCCTCTTTCAATCATCTTTTAAACACCCGCTCGAGTGTACAAAGGCAAGATCCTTTCCTTAAGCCACCTGCATGAGGGGTAGGGAGTGTCCTAAGACCCTGAGCTGGGTTCTGAAAGGTAAGGAAAATTAGGTCTGGGGAGAGGCATGAGGAAGGGGGAAGGGAGAGGAAAGTGTGGGAGGAAAAACTCAAATTACATGGGATTGTTTGGGGCCTGGGAACAAACCAAACAGAAAGGGATCTGTGTGTATTGATGGCAGCAAACTAGATTGTAAAGGAAGGCTGAGATGAGACAGTCAAGTGCCTTAAAAGCCAGCCGGATATAAATCTGACATTCTCGGGAGGCACAGCAAGTGTTAGAAAGGGGACTGACAAAGTGAATGTGCTCTGGCAGCGTCGTTTGTTGCCTGCACTTGGCAGTGACTGTAGAAATGGAAGAAGAAGAGATGGTTGACAGAAAAGCATTCTAGAATAAGAATGGACAAAATAAGAGCAGGGGGAAGAAAAGGGAAGAATCAAGAATGACTTGAATATTTTAAGACCAGGTGATTGAGAAAATGAAACCATTGATATTTTCCCTAGCACTCCCAGTGCCCATGCTTCCCTGTATTTCCAGTCCGTCCAATTTCCAGATCCAGCCTTAGGTCAACTTGAGTACATCAGTCCTCATCTTCTTCCGTTTTCTCCTCCCTTCAACAGCATGATTGTGGACACAGATTCCCCACCTGTAACCCATGCTTTAGCCCCAGTGAGCCTCCTCTTATCCCTCACATGCACCGTGAACTTGTTCACCTTCGTGCAGTTCCTTAAGCCTCCCTTCCCTCATTTTCATTCCTGGAAAATTACAGCTCATCTTTCTGGATACACCTTACAACTCGCCCCCTCTCAAAGACATCACTAATTTCTCAGAGTAGTCGGTCATGTCTTCCTGTGTATTCTAGGAGCACTTTATACCTACCCATCTATATTCAGTACCTAACAAGGTACATTTTTATTACATGTTTCTATGTCAATATTCTGCTCCATTTAATAGTTTTTTAAAAAAAATTTTAACCACTTTTTTCACTGAAGTATAATTTACAATGTTTTGTTAGTTTCAGGTATACAGCAAAGTGATTTAGTTGTACTTATTTATATTTATTCTTTTTCAGATTCTTTTCCATTATATGTTATTACAAGACATTGAATATAGTTCCCTCTGCTATACAGTAGATGCTTGTTAATAGTTTTATAAAAGTGGGAACAAATATCTATTTATCTTTGTATCTACAAGCCTAGCGTAGAGGCTAGTATATACTAAATTGTTCAATAAGTGTTTTATTTCAGCGTCCAAGACATTGGACCTGGGACTTAGTTTATGGGCAGTATGTTAATAGTGATCTAAAAACTCAAAATATTTTCTCCCAAAGGTACAAAGCTGTCACAGATGCCTGTTCTCTTCAGCCAGATATTGACTTACTACCATTCGGAGACCAAACTGAAATTGGAGAGAGGGTAAGCTATGTGTAGTTTAATTAGACAATGAACACAAATCTAGAAAAGTCTTCTGGTTGTCTTTAACTTTTCATGGAGCATGAGAAAATCTGAGAGCTCTGGAATTATGTGTTTTCCTAGTGACAAGTTCTGGGAGCATGAGCACAGGAGTTCTTAATGCCACGTCTCTTAGGTATTTGTTGACTAACCAGCATACACTTCACATTTTGCTAGCTGCTTGAGAGTTCTCAAGGGAAGGGAAGCAGTCCCTGACTTTGATCAAATGTATTTTTACTTACTTGGAGTTTACTTTAAATTGGTTTGGAAACTGAGATTGCTTCCGACAACTTCTTCCACTCTTGTCAACATCCATTTGTTCCTGTTAAAGGGTTCTTTTTTCTTTGTGTAAACAGGTTTTACATTGGCATCATACCGTTCTATGACTAGCTGAAAATTATTTATGTAATCATTTATAACAATGCTGGCTAAAATTTTTGACTCTTATAGGTGGCAAGTACTGGGCAACAGGCTTTATGTGTATTATTTACTTTTACAGCAAATCTGTTATATGGGTGTTTTGTTATCAATGTATTGCAACCAAGAAGACCAAGGCTGAGAAAGGTTAAGGAACTTGCCCAGTCAGAGTCATTGGTGCAGGTGGGATTGGTCCACCTCTGTAGTCTGTGTTATTCATGGCTGTTCTTTATTGTAACCTAGTAGAGTGCTTAAGACATGACCTGGACTTCTTTGAGTCTTCATTTCCCCGTGGGGAATAATGCCTACACTGGGGAAATTGCTCTGACGAATAATAGAAATAAGGAATGGAAAGCCATTCACATCAGCCTGGTGCATACTAAATGCTCAATAAATATTAGTTTTTCAAATTTTTATAATCAGTACTTGATTATAAAAGCATATTGCTGTGTAGTTCTGTTGAAAAAACTTGTAATATTGAATTTAAAAGGCATATATTCAGTATACTACAGACACAATGCATGAAACTAGAAACAATTTGGGGATTACTTGCATCTTCAGCACTCACCTTGGTTTATGGTTATTAATGCTTCGGTACAGCAGAGTTCTCTATCAGAGTGAAAAGAGGATTAATGTTATCAGTCAGAAATTACCTTAATATAATTCAAGTATTGACCACTAAACAGCTTGCATTTTATCTTACTAATGTTATCACAGTTTAATTAATAAATTACCAGTAATTTAAGATTCTTTTAGAGAAGTTTGTATTTTAAAGGGAATTTTTTAATCAACAGATCATCTACTAATATAAAAGGTGGATGTTTATGGATATTTCTTCTCTAGGGCATCAACTTGAGTGGGGGTCAGAGGCAAAGAATCTGTGTGGCCCGAGCTCTCTATCAAAATACCAACATTGTCTTCTTGGTAAGCATATGGGCTTTTTGTTTCTTTCTATTTCATTTTTCCCTCTGGACAAATGAGTCCTTAAAGAGACAAGTAACTCAAGGAAAGACGGTTTAACTTGTGAAATTACAGAGAATTAAAGGGAGACAAATCCTCGGAGTACCAATCAAATCAACATCAAGGTGAGAGTTGGGGGATCCGAGGGACTGAGGTGCCCAAATCGTTACTTATATGAGTTTTTAACTCATGAGGATCATTAATGAAAGAGAATGGATGGTGCTGGATGAACTGGACAGGATCATAGGGCTTCTCATTTATATTTGCTAGCAAAAAAAGAGGGGCTGGAAAATATACTCTTGGTGGGCATAGGGGTTAGTAAGTATGCAGCTCAGGCTGTGGATAAGATATATCTGTGAAGCTTCCTGAAAGTGTTCTTAGAAATCTTGATACTAGCCTAGACTTACTGAATCATAATCTATAAAGGCAGAGTTTAGAATCTGTATCTTAAAAAAGCTCCATAGATGATTGTCTTGTATTTATATCCTGGGTTGATAACTTGCTTCTCCTGTGGATCCACAAATAAAATTTGATGATTATGTTGATTATGAATTTGCTGTAGTTTGGTTTCTCCAGAAGGATGTAACCAAAATAACTTAGCTTACAAATAGTGTATATTAGAGACCAGCAGCCTATGTAAATACATCCTTCCCCTGCTTTCTCCTTCTGTGCAGTTATTAACCATTTATAAACCTGGTTCTCCAACCTCCTTTAGAGTTTTCACTCCATCTAAAATCGAATATCTTCAAATTTTGTGGAGTTTTCCACTAAATTTGGATCCATTACTGGGGATGGGAGTAGAATTTGGACATAGTGGTGGAAGTGCACTTCAGGTTAATGTCCCTAAGAATACCTGTCCCCCAAATGTTCCAGAAAACACCACCATAAAAGCTATACCAGTATCTAGCAGCAACCTACGTAATTATAAATCCTTTTCATAATGGGTGGACCCGCAACTAGAAATGACCTCTTGAACTTTGGGATGAAGTAATGATTGAACCACCTGAGGACCAAGTGACTTGGAAATCTGAAAGAGACAGAGGTTCTCTGAATGTAATATTCTACTCCATTTCATTCCACTGCCTTCAATTTAATGACCCTTACTTCAGTTGTAGAATCATGAGATTCAAAGAAGTCATAGTGCTACCACTGTGGATTCCCGGCCATTCATTACAGAATTGCTTTTCGTATCATCTCTAACAGCTTCTCGATGACTCTCTCTGAAGACAGATTGCTTATCTTTGAGGCAGCCTTTCCCTGTTGGTCCATGTATGGGTTGCTATAACAAATCGCCATAATTGGTGGTTTACACAATACAAATTTATTATCCTATAGTTCTGTAGGTTGGATATCCGACATGGGTTTCACACAGCTGAGATCAGAGTGTCTGCAGGGCTGTGTTCCCTTCTGGAGGCTACCGGGTAGAAAAGGCTTCCTTGCCTTTTCCAGCTTCTAGAAGTTGCCCACATTCCTTGGCTCCCAGCTGCCTTCCTTCATCTTCAAAGCCAGCATCTCTGACCATTTTTACTACTCACTTCTCCCTCTCTTCACATCTGGGGAAGTTCTCAGCTTTCAAGGATTCCTGTAATTAGCTTAGACCCATCAGGATAATCTTCCCATCTCAAGGTCTTTAATCTAAATCATATAGACATACCTTGGAGATATTGCAGGTTTGGTTCCAGATCATCATAATAAAGCGAGCATCGCAGTGAAGTGCGAGTCACGTGATTTTTTGGGTTTCCCAGTGCATACAAAAGTTATGTTTACTATACTGTAATCTCTTAAGCGTGCAATAGCATTATGTCTAAAAAAACAATGTGCATACCTTAATTAAAAAATACATCATTGATAAAACATGCTACCCATCATCTGAGCCTTCAGTAAGTGATAATCTTCTTGCAATAGTAACATCAAAGATCCTTGATCATAGATCAGTGTAATATAATAATAATGAAAAAGTTTGAAAGTACTGTGAGAATTACCAAAATGTGACACAAAGACACGAGGTGAGCAAATGCTGTTGGAGAAATAGCGCCGATAGACTTGCTAGATGCAGGGTTGCCACAACTCTTCAATTTGTAAAAATACGCAACTCTGTAAAGCACAATAAAGTGAAGTGCAGTCAAACGAGGTATGCGTGTATCTGCAAAGTCCCATTTGTTATTAAGGTAACATAGTCACAAGTTCTGGGAATTAGAACATGGACATCTTTGGGGACCATTATTCTGCCTGCTGCAGATAGCTTTCATTATTGGAAAGTTATTATGTGATTGAAATCTGCTTCTGTGTATTTTCCATTAATTGATTCCCATTCTGCTTCTGCAGCAGCAAATATATTTCTTTTATATAGCCATAGTTCAATATTTTAATATTATTGTCATTACTTGCCTTAATTTACTTTTTTCTAGGCTAAGCAAGCTTAATATTTTTAATTCTTTGACAATAATATAATTCTTATAACTTTTTTTTACCTTTTCTTAATTCTGGATGTAATAGTGTTTGTCAGGCTCCCTCTGAAAAAGCGTGTTCTAGATGCACTCTGATCAACTCAGATAATCTTAAAACTAATAGATCTTATGATCTAAATATTATAGTTTCTTAATTGTAGCCTAAAATTGAATAACGTTTTAGCAGCAACAGAATACTGTTGATGTGTTTTAACAGTTTCCCCCAAATGAAAATATCTTACACTTCCATTGACAAAGCACTTTGAATCACAGTATTACCTCATTTGATTCTTATGACTGTGCTGCTAGGGTAGATGGTATCCTCATGTGAAGTGAGGAAACTTATACATGGAAAGGTCAAGTGCCTTACTCAAGGACTAATGACTAATGAGTGATACAGTCTGGGCTAGAACTCCATGTCTTTTGAGTACTGTTTTTCTGATCAGCTAAGATTCTCTGGTATTTTTTAAAAAGTATTACTCTCAAGTTACTACCTGTGTTGTCTTTTTCTTTCCTTTCCCTCTCTCGCTCCCTCCTTCTCTCCTTCCTTCCATCCTTCTTCCTTTCCATCCATCAATGTTTAGTGAATGTCATCAATGCCATCTTATGTGCTGGGTAAAGGAAACAAAGTTTTCTCCTTTGTTATTCCTATCTTTAAGGATCTTACTTGTACAAATAATTAGTTAAGGTTTTACATTTTGCTCTGATCTCTAGTTAACCTTTATCAAATTAGCCTTTACACTGTATCAAAGCCATGTGAAACATCTTGATTATATATCAAACATATTAGTTATTTTTAAAGCTTTGTAGCATCTATAAATGTTCTGTATCAGTGAATATATTTTTAAGAGGTTATTTCCAAAAATGTGTCCGTAAAGAGTATACTACTAAAACATTCATTGAATACAGGAAAGACTATATTAGTGAGAACTGTATATATGTATATAAAAATAAATAATATATTACTGAAAATGAAGAATTGACCATTCACTGATTTGGCCATTTGTCAAATTGTCTTGCACTCTTTAAAGAAAGTATCTCCCCAGAATGTTAATACACAAACTGAATCGTGAGAAATGATCAGCAATCCATCAAATCTAGATTATTATTAAGTTATATAAAAGGTTACATTTTACTGCAACACCAAGATGCCACATAATGAAGCCATGATGACACATAATGAAGCCATATACATGATAGCAATCATTATTAAGGGCTTTTTAGGACCTAGTCATGATTCTAAATACTTTATGTACATGAACTCACTTCATCCTCACAATAACCCTATTAGGTTTGACATTGTTATTATTAATGTTACCTTTATTTATGCAATGATAATGTTGAGGCTTAGGGGGATAATTTACCCAGGGTCACACAGATAGTATAGTGAAGCAAGGATACAAACCCAGGTGATCTAATTCCATAGCCTGTGTCCTTAAGCACTGCACTCTTCCTCATTAAGAGATTCCTGGAAGTCACTAAATTCTCACTGTGGTGCTTTAAAGGGTTTAGCACAGTTAATCACCACAGCTTTATTTATAAGAAAATAATAATAAAATAACGCTTTAAAAATATTTTACAGAGACTTTTACAACATTATTTGATCTTTGCAGCAAACCTATGTGCTCTCTGACAGGTCTTTTTATTATCCCCATTTTACAGATGAAGTGACTGAGTTTGAAAAATTGCCCAGTGTCAGAGATCTACTCTGTTAACTACTTTCAAATATGCAATACAGTATTATTAACTATAGTCGTAGTGCTGTACATTCTATCCCGAGGACATGTTTATCTTACAACTGGAAGTTTGTACCTTTTGACCACTTTCACCCATTTTCCCCAACCCCGCACCCCCACCTCTGGCAAACACCAATTTGTTTTCTGAATTTATGAGTTCACTTTTTTTTTTTGAATTCCACGTATAAGTGAGAGCATATAGTATCTGTTTTTCTCTGTTTGACTTATTTTACTTGGCATAATGCCATCACAAATGGCAGAATTTCCTACCTTTTTATGGATCTATAATATTTCACATTGTCTTTACCCATTCATCCACTGATGGACATTTAGGTTGTTTCCATATCTTGGCTATTGTACATAATGCTATAATGAACATGGAAGTTCTTAATGAACATTGAGATAATGATTTCATTTCCTTTAAATAAATACCCAGAAGTGGAATTGCTGGATCATATGGTAGTTCTATTTTTAAAAATTTGAGGAACCGCCATACTTTTCTTCCATGGTGGCTGCACCAATTTACATTTCCAACAGTGCACAAGAGTTCCCTTTTCTCCACATTCTCACCAACATTGGTTATTTCTTGTCTTTTTGATAATAGCCTGTCTAACAGATGAGAGGTGATATCTCATAGTTTGATTTGTATTTCCCAGATAATTAATGATATTGAGCATCTTTTCATGTACTTGTCGGCCATTTGTATGTCTTCTTTGGAAAAATATCTATTCAGATCCTCTGACCATTTTTAAATTGGATTGTTGGGGTCTTTTTGCTATTGAGTTGTATGAGTTCTGTATATATTTTGGATATTAACCACTTATCATATATATGATTTGCAAATATTTTATCCCATTTCATAAGTTGCCTTTTCATTTCGTTGATGGTTTCCTTTACTGTACAAAAACTTTTTAGTTTGATGTAGTCTCACTTGTTTATTTTTGCATTTGTTCCTTTTGTTTTTGGTATCAGAATCTTAAAAAAGCATTGCCAAGACCAATGTCAGGGAGCTTATCCACTATGTTTTCTCCTAGGAGTTTTATGGTTTCAGGTCTTATGTTCATGTCTTTGATTCATTTTGAGCTGATTTTTATGTGTGATGTAAGATAGTAGTCCAGGTTCATTTTTCTTACATGTGGCTGTCCAGTTTTCCCAGCACCATTTATCAAAGAGACTATCCTTCCCCCATTGTATATTCTTGGCCCCTTTGTTGTAAATTAATTGACCATATGTGCATGATTTTATCTCTGGGCTCTCTGTGCTGTTCCATTGATCTATGTGTCTGTTTTTATGCCAATAAGATAATGTTTTGTTTATGATAGCTTTATAATACAGTTTGAAATCATGAAGTATGATACCTCCAGCTTTGTTATTCTTTCTCAAGATTGCTTTGGATATTAGGAGTCTTTTGTGGTTCTATACAAAGTTTGGAATTGTTTGATTCATTTCTGTGAAAAATGTCATTGGAATTTTGATAGGGATTGCATTGAACCTCTAGATCATTTTCGGTAGTATGGACAGCTTAACAATATTAATTTTTCCAATCCATGAGCACAAGATATCTTTCCATTTATTTGTGTTTTCTTCAGTTTCTTTCATCAGTGTCTTAGAGTTTTCAGTGCACAGGTCTTTTACCTCCTTGGTTAAACTTATTCCTTAGACATTTTATTCTTTTTGATGCAATTACAAATGGGGTTGTTTTCCTAATTTCTCTTTCTGATAGTTTGTTATTAGTGTATAGAAATGCAACTGATTTTTCTATATTGATTTTGTATCCTGCAACTTTATTGACCTTATTCATTAGTGCTGTTAGTTTTTTGGTGAAATCTTTAGGGTCTTCTATAGAAAAATGTCATTTGCAAATAGAGATAGTTTTACTTCTTCCTTTCCCATTTGGATGTCTTTTATTTCTTTTTCTTGACTAGTTGCTCTGGCTAGGACTTCCAGTACTATATTGAATAAAAGTAGTGAGAGTTGGCATTGTTCTTGATCTTAGAGGGACAGTTTTCAGCATTTTACCATTAAGTATGATGTTAGCTGTGGGCTTGTCATATATGACCTTTATTATGTTGAAGTATGTTCCCTCAATACCTACTTCATTCAGAATTTTTATCATGATTGAATGTTGAACTTTGTCAAATGCTTTTTCTGCATCTATTTAGTTTATCATATGATTTTTATCCTTCATTTTATTATTGTGGTGTATGACATTGATTTGCAAATGTTGAACCATCCTTGCATCCCTGGAATAAATCCAACTTGATCATGGTGTTTGAATATTTTACTGACTGTTGAATTCAGTTTGTTAATATTTTGTTGAGAATTTTTGCATCTATGTTCATCAGAGACATTGATCTGTAATTTTCTTTTCTTGTGGTGTCTTTATGCTAGCTTTGTAAAATGAGTTTGGAAGTGTTCTTTCCTCTTCTGTTTTTTGGAAAAGTTTGAGAAGGATTGGTATTAATTCTTCTTTAAATGTTTGGTTGAATTCACCACTGAAGCCATCTGTTCCTGGACTTTTGTTTGTTGGGCAGTGTTTTTTGATTACTGATTCAATTCCCTTACCAGTAATTGGTCTGTTCAGATTTTCTAATTCTTCACGATTCAGTTTCTGTAGGTGTTTGTTTCTAGGAATTTATCCATGTCATTTAGGTGTCCAGTCTGTAGGTATATCATTTTTCATAGTAGTCTTATGATCCCTTGTATTTGTGTGGTATGAATTGTAACATTGCCTTTTTCATTTATAATTTTATTTGAATCCTCTCATTTTTTCTTGGTGAACCTAGCTAAAGGTTTATCCATTTTGTTTATCTTTGCAAAAAATCAGCTCCTAGTTTCATTGATCTTTTCTGTTGTCTTGTTAGTCTGGATTTTATATATTTCCACTCTGATCTCTGTTATTTCCTTCCTTCTACTAACTTTGGGCTTAGTTTGTTCTTTTTTTCTAGTTTTTTGAGGTGTAAAGTTAAGTTGTTTATTTGAGGTCTTTCTTTTTTCTTAATATAGGCATTTATTGCTATAAAATTCTTTTAGAACTGCTTTTGCTGCATCCCGTAAGTTTTGATATGTTGTGTTTCATTTTCATTCGTCTCAAGATAGTTTTTGATTTCCTCTTTTGATTTCCTCTTTGGCCCATTAGTTGTTCAGGAGCATGTTGTTTCATCTCCACATATTTGTGAATTTTTCAGGGGTGGAGTTTATGGCGAGAGTGTGTCTCAGACTTTCCTGCTTATTTTGATGTTTTTTCTCAGTTGCTTAATGTGTCAGAATCACTCAACTAGTTTCTGGATTTCTTTCAGAGGGAATTGCTCCATGTGTAGCTGTATATTCGGTGTGTCCATGGTAGGAGAGAAATTCAGGAGTCTCCTATGTTGCCATCTGGGTCTAGAGTCTACACCTATTTTTATTATTTAAACTTTATTGATAAAGTTTATTGATAAACTCCAGTTATCATTTCATTCAATTGATAAACTCCAATTATCATTTCATTCTTTGTTTTGGTGTTTTGTTATAGGTTGTCGAGTAATGTTGGTTTTTGAACTTGGATATTCTATACATAAGAATTCAAACTACTTCAAATACTGTTATTTACTTTTTAAATTAGTTTTTAAGTGAAAGAGAAAATAAAAACTTCATTTTTAATTTAGTACCTTTTTTGTAATTTAAAGTTATTCAGAGTCTGTTTATTATAAATAGGATTTGTGACATAATTTGCCTTTAGTTACTTGTATTTCTGCTTTCTGGAGGATTTAGTTACAAAGAGAATATAAAAATTTTTCATCATCTCTCCATTTTACTTGTTGTAGGATGATCCATTTTCTGCCTTGGACATTCACTTGAGTGATCACTTAATGCAGGAAGGGATTTTGAAATTTCTCCAAGATGACAAGAGGACACTTGTTCTTGTGACTCACAAATTACAATATCTAACACATGCTGACTGGGTAAGAGTTTAAAAGAAGTTTCATTAATTTTTATATTACAGTTATATAAATGCTTTCTGAGATAAAGATAATTCTCTTGGCCAATTAAGGATTTTTGTCACAATTCGTCTAATATGTGCTTTCCTTAGATCATAGCCATGAAAGATGGAAGTGTTCTAAGAGAAGGAACTTTGAAGGACATTCAAACCAAAGATGTTGAGCTTTATGAACACTGGAAAACACTTATGAATCGGCAAGATCAAGAACTAGAAAAGGTAATTGCTCAGAGTTCAGAAAAGTTCAGAGTTGAGTTCAGAAGAGTCAGAAATGTAGTGCATAATTACTAAAAAAACTTTTAGAGAAATATTACCATTTAATGTTTGATGATATAATAGTCCTCACCTGAAATCTGAAATAATTGTATATTTATATATCATTAATTGATAGACTACTTTGAAAGTAAAAAATTCTAGTGATATCTTTCGGATGACGTGTTGTCAGCCTTTTAGAGGAATTTTATTTGAATTGGAGGCATATTACAATCATATGTGTGTTTAAAACTTAAACTACTTGCTCAAGCATGCTATTTCCTCCTTTTATCTTATATTTCCTTATGTATGTCTTATTTTCCTCACCTGTAATATGAGAGTATTTTCATTCACCATTTACAAATGGAGGGTTGTGGGCAAAACAAAATCTGAGATGGTTTGGAAAGAAGGAAGAGCTATGAGCTGTGGGTATAGTGGTAAAGCATGTCTGGGATAGAGTTGGGGGGTGAAGGAAGGTAATCAGAAGGAAATAACAATAAAGCTTTATATTTGGATAGTTTTTAAAGTCCACAAAGCCTTTTTACATGATCTCTGTTAATTCTCACAAAATAAGCAAAAAATATCAGAAATTAGTAAAGAAAATATGATCTCACTCTTACAAATGAGAAAACTGAGGCTCAGAGAGGCTAAGTAATTTGCCTAAAGTTGTACAGTACATATAATAAGTGGTACCAGTTGAATTTGAACCCAGGTCTCTACCCAATGTAATTCCAGTATAATGTAAGTATAACATTGAATGAAATGATAACAGAGTTGGAAACCATATTGAGTATGATAAAAGAAGAACTCATGGTTGAGAGGTGAATTATAAATTGAATTAGTAAATTTTCAAAATGTTTTCTCTTGAGTTGGGACTAGGAAGTGTCTAGAATTCAGTAGTCCTGGCTAGGAATGAGCATTATAAAATGAAAATGCTTATATCAGCAAATTTCTGAAAAAATCAAGAAATTAAAATGTATTATTTCATAAAGGAAAAAATGATCTATGTTTCAATAGCAAAAGGAAGATAAAAAGTCAGACAAACCATGGGATTGCTCTGTCTTCTGCAGCTTTGCCAAAGATCTCAAAAGTAAACTACAAACTTCTCAAAATATGGAATTAAAGATATATGTAAAAGTCTTTAAGTAGACTAGGGAAAATCACAGAACCTTCGAAATGAGGATATTCATCAAAATATGACAATGTACAATTGGCAAGAGCCCCACTTAAGAATTATGTGGTGGAGTGCTTGATTGTAAACTTACTGGGATGGTTCCAAATGACATTTTTTCAGTGGTCTAGATGCCAGGGACAAAAGAAAATGATGTAAGCTTAAGGAGTGGACCATTTATGGTTTACTTTGGAAAGAAGATCTGGAAAAACACACACAGAGAGAGAGAGAGAGAGAGAGGACGCTCTTGGCTTGATTTTATAGTAATACTGATTATTGAGCAAGCCAGGAAGAAAGTCCATTACATTGTGTTTAGAAATGAAGTGATCACTCAAGATAGCCTAACTCTGTAATTAAAGACACATCACAGGGTTATAAATCAGCTGAGGGAGATATGGAGCAAGTTAAGGTGTGGAAAGGGCAAATCCATTTGCGGGGTTAACCAGTGGCCAGTAGAAGCCAGCATGAACCATGCAGCTGCCCAGAATCCTCACCTGGGGCTGGAGGGAGGTTACTGCCACCCAGAGAAGGGCAGGCTCCTGAAATTCATCTGAAGCCAGGGAGAGTCACACTGTGAGGAATAAGACCACAACACCTTGGGGAAGTTTTCATAGAAACAGCTTCTGAATATGTTCTGTGGCAGGATGGGGTGTTTGCCTAGGACACTGGTTCTCAACCAGGGTCACTTTTGTCTTCTTGGGGACATTTGGCAACATCTAGAGACATGTTTAGTTGTCACAGTTGTGGAGCAGGTGCTACTGGAATCTAGTGGGTAGAGGACAGGGATGCTGTTAAACGTTCTACAGTGCACAGGGCAGCCCCCATGACAAGGAATTTTCTGCCCCAAAATGTCAGTAGGTTGAGAAAGGCTGGCTTAGAGCCAGAGCAGATCAAGCAAGTGGACAAGGGAGTGAAACTAAAGAACTCACAAAACATCCCATCTCAGGGCTTTAGACAGATCTGTCAGTTTAAGGGTTAAGGGATAAGGGGGAAAAATATGTTAAAAGGATAGAAATGGCAGCTATGAAAAGGAGAAGTTTATAACACTTTTAGCTGATTTAAACGTTATTAAAAAGTCTATCTTGGCTGGCATCACCCATTGTCTTCATAATGTTATTAAGCAAAATGAAGTAGCATCTTTGGATATTTCTTCCCCCAGCCTCCAACCCTCACCTTGACCTGACCCTTCACAGGCATCCAGTAAATATTTATTGGATGAATGAAACTAAATTTGTATTTACTTAATCCAGATATCAACACAATTTAAAATATTTAACCTCAAATGAGCTTAATATGAGCATTTACTCATAAGAAAAATGACTAAAGATTAAAGTCCCCAAGATGTTAAATCTTTTGTTCACACAGATTGGCGAGTTGAACAAGAACCAGATCTTCTGTTTTTCCATGAACAGGTTTATTTCATTTCGTTACACTATACACAAAGGATTAGGTCCTTTTTAATTTTGGGTTTTATTTACTCTCATGTACAAAAATTGGTTTTCATATCGTTAGGCACAATTAAAAGCTAATGTAAATGTGATGAATTGGGAGATTGGGATTGACATACGTACACTAATATGTATAAAATAGATAACTAATAAGAACCTGATGTATAATAAAATAAAATTCAAAAAGAAAGCTAATGTAAAATTGTCTCTGAAAAAATACTATTCAAGAGACACTTTCGCTTTTACTTTTTTTTTAATTCGAGAACTTGGAAGCGACAGAGCCTTCTAGAATAGCAAGTCTCCTAAATCACACATGTTATATGAGGCCAAACAAACAAAAACAAAACAGGACCACTATCTAGAGACTGATCACCAAAGAATTATTGGTTTATCAGTGTCACAACTGTGATGTTTTTTTTTATGTCAGCATGTACAGGAAGCTCTCAAATTACCATAGATTTGAAAAGTCTGTGGCTCAGTTATTTGGAACTCAGAATGCATTTCCCCACAGAAACAGGGAGATGGTTAGTTTCCCAGACTGTCCTGCAGAAGCTGATTTAACCCACAGTGTAACTGAACTGATGCTACTAGTCCAGTTACGAAGCCAAGGGGGCGGAGTGTTGGAAGCAGAGAACTGGAGAAAACAAAATGCTTTTCCCTTTCTCAGCACAAGACAAGTCAGGAGCAACGCTTAAAAATTTGCAAAGTTTGTTTTTGCCATTTTTCTCTTCTTTCTGCTTATCTTCCCTTCCCAGGGCTTTCTCCTAAACTGCTAGGCAGCTGAATACCCTCCTTTCCCATTTGCTTAAAAATTACCCATCTTCTGGGCTTCCCTGGTGGCGCAGTGGTTGAGAGTCCGCCTGCTGATGCAGGGGACACGGGTTCGTGCCCCGGTCTGGGAAGATCCCACATGCCGCGGAGCGGCTGGGCCCGTGAGCCATGGCCGCTGAGCCTGTGCTTCCGGAGCCTGTGCTCCACAATGGGAGAGGCCCACGTACCGCAAAATTACCCACCTTCCTTCAATTTCTATTGAAGTTCCTTTCTCTTGTGCCGTTCCCTTAGTGAGATGCTCAGTCAGAAATTCATCTCGATTTAATAATTCATAATATTAGTGAATGACTGATAGTGCTTTAACCAATCCAGAAACACATGCATTTTTCAAGGAAGATATTTGTTAACATAGATGACTTTAGTTAGAAAAATTACAGGAGTACGTGAAAGTGACATAAAAGAGCAATGGTGGATCCAGGCTTTAAGGCTAGGGGAGGTGTCCCCCTGCCCCTGGGGTCAGCTCCATCACGTTTTTACTACTTTTCCTGGCTTCTTACTGCCCTACACCTCTGAGCTCTGAGACATTTTTCACAAACCTCAGGCATTACTCCTATGACAGGAGTTGCCCATCCATCTGTAGCGTGAACAGAGCCCAAGACCCAGAAAGGTAACTAAGGATTGGTTCTTGGTACGTGTGGGTCACTGTAGAACTTAACTGTGTCTATGAGTTCCTTGAATGATAGCACAGTGTTTCCTGTAGGATATGGAAGCTGACCAAACAACTTTAGAGAGGAAAACACTCCGAAGAGCCATGTATTCAAGAGAGGCAAAAGCCCAACTGGAGGATGAAGATGAAGGTAGACCTTTTTTTATGTCTGACACATTCAAACGGGTAATAGGATGTGAGGGTCGTTCTTTAGCAAATGATGTGTGAATATGTCAGTGAGGAATGACTAGCCACTTTGCAGCAGGTGGAAAGGCCAAATCAAATACCTAAAACTGAAATGGAAAGAGTAGGAGTGAAGGAAAAGTGTATGCAATCAACCAACAAGCATCTTGAGGGACTTCCCACAGTGTGTCTTAGTATTTTTGTGTTGTGCGTGAGAGAGAGCTGACAGGACAACAGGTCTAGACCACTGTTCAGATAAATTGGAAAGGTGTAGTATAATAAAATGTCCTTTGGAAATAAACAATAAATGGGGAATATGGAGAAAATACTGCTTTGAAAGACTTATACTTGAGTCAGTAAGTTCTTATGGGGTTTTCACGATAACACAGCAATGAAAACTAAGAGGATGAGAAAGCTGTTTGTTATGTTTCAGTTTTCTGGATCTAGTAAGGTATAGCAGGGAGAAAAGGTTTATGGGAAATTTGAGGAATAAGCTGAAATAGTTACACGACTTTGACATTTGTTGCCAAGAAGTTTGCAAGATAAACCCCACTTAGGTCCATAGAGTAAATGCACTATACTTCATTTTTCCTACATGGTTTTTGCTGAAGACCACATTTCTACAAGCCAATTAAGAAAGAGAAAATTATAATTTCAAACTGAAGGACACCAAAATATGTTATCTTTACTCATCATATGATAATTATTGTGTTTCAATAAATACTCATTAAGTAAATAAATGAATGAATAAATGAATTTTGTACTCCAGTTTCTTAGATTTAAGAATTTTTTTTAACATCTTTATTGGAGTATAATTGCTTTACAATGTTGTGTTAGTTTCTGCTGTATAACAAAGTGAATCAGCTATATGTGTACATATATCCCCATATCCCCTCCCTCTTGCATCTCCCTCCCACCCTCCCTATCCATCTAGGTGGTCACAAAGCACTGAGCTGATCTCCCTATACGTTGCAGCTGCTTCCGACTAGCTATCTATTTTATATTTGGTAGTGTGTATATTTCAGTGATACTCTGCCGATTCATCTCAGCTTACCATTCCCCCTCCCCGTGTCCTCAAGTCCATTCTCTACGTCTGCCTAAAGAATGGTTCATCAGAACCATTTTTTCTTTCTTTTTTTTAGATTCCAAATATATGCGTTAGCATATGGTATTTGTTTTTCTCTTTCTGACTTAATTTACTCTGTATGACAGACTCTAGGTCCATCCACCTCACTACAAATAACTCAATTTCATTTCCTTTTATGGCTGAGTAATATTCCATTGTATATTTGTGCCACATCTTCTTAATCTATTCATCTATTGATGGACACTTAGGTTGGTTCCATGTCCTGGCTATTGTAAATAGTGCTGCAATGAGTATTGTGGTACATGACTCTTTTTGAATTATGGTTTTCTCAGGGTATATGCCCAGTAGTGGGATTACTGGGTCATATGGTAGTTCTGTTTTTAGTTTTCTAAGCCCCTCCATACTGGTCTCCATAGTGGTTGTATCAATTTACATTCCCACCAACAGTGCAAGAGGGTTCCCTTTTCTCCACACCCTCTCCAGCATTTATTGTTTGTAGATTTTCTAATGATGGCCATTCTGACTGGTGTGAAGTGATACCTCATTGTAGTTTTGATTTGAATTTCTCTAATGATTAGTTATGTTGAGCATCCTTTCATGCGTTTGTTGGCAGTCTGTATATCTTCTTTGGAGAAATGTCTATTTAGGTCTTCTGCCCATTTTTGGATTGGGTTGTTTGTTTTTTTTGATATTGAGCTGCGTGAGCTGCTTGTATATTTTGGAGATTAATCCTTTGTCAGTTGCTTCATTTACAAATACTTTCTCCCATTCTGAGGGTTGTCTTTTCATCTTGTTTATGGTTTCCCTTGCTGTGAAAAAGGTTTTAAGTTTCCTTAGGTCCCATTTGTTTATTTTTTATTTTATTTCCATTTCTCTAGGAGGTGGGTCAAAAAGGATCTTGCTGTTTTATGTCAAAGAGTGTTCTGCCTATGTTTTCCTCTAAGCGTTTTATAGTGTCTGGCCTTACATTTAGGTCTTTAATCCATTTTGAGTTTATTTTTGTGTATGGTGTTAGGGAGTGTTCTAATTTTATTCTTTTACATGTAGCTGTCCAGTTTTCCCAGCACAACTTATTGAAGAGGCTGTCTTTTCTCCATTGTATATTCTTGCCTCCTTTATCAAAGATAAGGTGACCATATGTGTGTGGGTTTATCTCTGGGCATTCTATCCTGTTCCATTGATCTATATTTCTGTTTTTGTGGCAGTACCATACTGACTTGATTACTGTAGCTTTGTAGTGTAGTCTGAAGTCCAGGAGCATGATTCCTCCAGCTCCATTTTTCTTTCTCAAGATTGCTTTGGCTGCTCGGGGTCTTTTGTGTTTCCCTACAAATTGTGAAATTTTTTGTTCTAGTTCTCTGAAAAATTACATTGGTAGTTTGATAGGGATTGCATTGAATCTGTAGATTGCTTTAGGAAGTATAGTCATTTTCACAATGTTCATTCTTCCAATCGAAGAACATGGTATGTCTCTCTATCTGTTTGTATCATCTTTGATTTCTTTCATCAGTGTCATTGTTTTCTGCATACAGGTCTTTTGTCTCCCTAGGTAGTTTATTCCTAGGTATTTTATTCTTTCTGTTGCAGTCATAAATGGGAGTGTTTCCTTAATTTCTCTTTCAGATTTTTCATCATTAGTGTATAGAAATGCAAGAGATTTCTGTGCATTAATTTTGTATCCTGCCACTTTACCAAATTCATTGATTAGCTCTAGTAGTTTTATGGTAGCATCTTTAGGATTCTGTATGTATAGTATCATGTCATCTGCAAACAATGACAATTTTTCTTCTTTTCCAATTTGGATTCCTTTTATTTCTTTTTCTTCTCTGATTGCTGTAGCTAAAACTTCCAACACTATGTTGAATAATAGTGGTGAGAGTGGACAACCTTGTCTTGTTCCTGATCTTAGTGTAAATGCTTTCAGTTTTTCACCATTGAGGACGATGTTGGCTGTGGGTTTGTCATATATGGCGTTTATTATGTTGACGTAAGTTTCCTCGATGCATACTTTCTGGAGAGTTTTTACCATAGTTGGGTGTTGAATTTTGTTGAAAGCTTTTTCTGCATCTATTGAGATTATCATATGGTTTTTATCCTTCAGTTTGTTAATATGGTGTATCACATTGATTGATTTGCGTATATTGAAGAATCCTTGCTTTACTGGGATAAACCACACTTGATCATGATGTATGATCCTTCTAATATGCTGTTAGATTCTGTTTGCTAGCATTTCGTTGAGGATTTTTGCATCTATGTTCACCAGTGATATTGGTCTGTAGTCTTCTTTATTTTGACATCTTTTTCTGGTTTTGGTATCAGGGTGATGGTGACCAGGTAGAATGAGTTTGGGAGTGTTCCTCCTTCTGCTATATTTTAGGAGAGTTTGAGAAGGATAGGTGTTAGCTCTTCTCTAAATGTTTGATAGAATTTGCCTGTGAAGCCATCTGGTCCTGGGCTTTTGTTTGTTGGAAGATTTTTAATCATAGTTTCAATTTCAGTGCTTGTGATTTGTCTGTTTATATTTTCTGTTTCTTCCTGGTTCAGTCTCAGAAGATTGTGCTTTTCTAAGAATTTGTCCATTTCTTCCAGGTTGTCCATTTTATTGGCATAGAGTTGCTTGTAATAATCTCTCATGATTATTTGTATTTCTGCAGTGTCAGTTGTTACTTCTCCTTTTTCATTTCTAATTCTGTTGAGTCTTCTCCCTTTTTTTCTTGATGAGTCTGGCTAGTGGTTTATCAAATTTGTTCATCTTCTCAAAGAACCTGCTTTTAGTTTTATTGATCTTTGCTATTGTTTCCTTCATTTCTTTTTCCTTTATTTCTGCTCTGATCTTTATGATTTCTTTCCTTCTGCTAACTTTGAGGATTTTTTGTTCTTCTTTCTCTGATTGCTTTAGGTGTAAGTTTAGGTAGTTTATTTGAGATTTTTCTTGTTTCTTGAGGTAGGATGGTATTGCTATAAACTTCCCTTTTATAACTGCTTTTGCTGCAACCCAAATGTTTGGGGTCATAGTGTTTTCATTGTCATTTTTTCTAGGTATTTTTTGATTTCCTCTTTGAGTTCTTCAGTGATCTCTTTGTTATTTAGTAGTGTATTGATTAGCCTCCATTTGTTTGTATTTTTTACAGTTTTTTTCCTGTAATTGATATCTAGTCTCATAGCACTGTGGTCAGAAAAGATACTTGATACAATTTCAATTTTCTTAAGTTTACCAAGGCTTGATTTGTGACCCAAGGTATGATCTATCCTGGATAATGTTCCATGAGCACTTGAGAAGAAAGTGTATTCTTTTGTTTTTGGATGGAATATCCTATAAATATGTTATGTCCATCTTGTTTAATATCATTTAAAGCTTGTGTTTCCTTATTTACTTTCATTTTGGATGATCTGTCCATTGGTGAAAGTGGGGTGTTAAAGTCCCCTACTATCATTGTGTTACTTTCGATTTCCCCTTTTATGGCTGTTAGCGTTTGCCTTATGTATTGAGGTGCTCCTATCTTGGGTGCATAAATATTTATAATTGTTATATCTTCTTCTTGGATTGATCCCTTGATCATTATGTAGTGTCCTTCTTTGTCTCTTGTAATAGTCTTTATTTTAAAGTCTATTTTGTCTGATAAGAGAATTGCTACTCCAGCCTTCTTTTGATTTCCATTTGCAGGGAATATCTTTTTCCATCCCCTCACTTTCAGTCTGTTGTGTCCCTAGGTCTGAAGTGGGTCTCTTGTAGGCAGCATATATATGGGTCTTGTTTTTGTATCCATTCAGCCAGTCTGTGTCTTCTGGTTGGAGCAATTAATCCATTTACATTTAAGGTAGTTATCGATATGTATGTTCCTATTCCCATTTTCTTAATTGTTTTGTGTTTGTTATTGTAGGTCTTTTCCTTCTCTCATGTTTCCTGCCTAGAGAAGTTCCTTTAGCATTTTTTGTAAAGCTAGTTTGATGGTGCTGAATTCTCTTAGCCTTTGCTTGTCTGTAAAGGTTTTAATTTCTCCATCAAATCTAAATGAGATCCTTGCTGGGTAGAGTAATCTTGGTTGTAGGTTTTTCCCTTTCATCACTTTAATATGTCCTGCCACTCCCTTCTGGCTTTCAGAGTTTCTGCTGAATGATCAGCTGTTAACCTTATGGGGATTCCCTTGTATGTTATTTGTTGTTTTTCCCTTGCTGCTTTTTATATTTTTTCTTTGTGTTTAATTTTTGGTAGTTTGATTAATAGTTGTTGGCATGTTTCTCCTTAGATTTATCCTGTATGGGACTCTCTGCACTTCCTGGACTTGACTATTTCCTTTCCCATGTTAGGGAAGTTTTCAACTATAATCTCTTCAAATATTTTCTCAGACCCTTTCTTTTTCTCTTCTTCTTTGGGACCCCTATAATTCGAATGTTGGTACATTTAATGTTGTCCCAGAGGTCTCTGAGACTGTCCTCAATTCTTTTCATCCTTTTTTCTTTATTCTGCTCTGCAGTAGTTATTTCCACTATCTTCCAGGTCACTTATCAGTTATTCTGCTATTGATTCCTTCTAGAGAATTTCTAATTTCATTTATTGTGTTGTTCATCATTGTTTGTTTGCTCTTTAGTTCTTCTAGGTCCTTGTTAAATATTTCTTGTATTTTCTTCATTCTTTTTCCAAGATTTTGGGTCATCTTTACTGTCATTACTCTGAATTTTTTGCGGGGTAGACTACCTATTTCCTCTTCATTTGTTTGGTCTGGTGGATTTTTACCTTGTTCCTTCATCTGCTGCATATTTCTCTGTCTTCCCATTTTGCTTAACTTACTGTGTTTAGGGTTAACACAGGCTGCAGGTTTGTAGTTCCTGTTGTTTTTGGTGTCTGCCCCCAGTGAGTAATGTTGGTTCAGTGGTTTGTGTAGGCTTCCTGGTGGAGGGGACTGGTGCCTGTGTTCTGGTGGGTGGGTCTGGATCTTGTCTTTCTGGTGGGCAGGGCTATGTCCAGTTGTGTGTTTTGGGGTGTCTGTCTACTTAGTATGATTTTAGCGAGCTTCTCTACTAATGGGTGGGGTTGTGTTCCTGTCTTGCTAGTTATTTGGCATGGGATGTCCAGCACTGGAGCTTGCTGGCCATTGGGTGGAGCTGGGTCTCAGCATTGAGACAGAGACCTCTTAGAGAGCTCTCGCTGATTGATATTACGTGGGGCCTAGAGGTCTCTGGTAGTCCAATGTTCTGATTTCGGCTCTCCTACCTCAGAGACTCAGGCCTGACATCAGGCCAGATCACAAAGACCCTGTCAACCACACAGCTCAGAAGAAAAGGGAGAAAAAAAGAAAGAAAAATAATAATATAAAACAATTAAAATTTTAAAAAATTATTAAAATAAAAAAGTAATTTAAAAAAAGAAGAGAGCAACCAAACCAATAAACAAATCCACCAATGATAATAAGTGCTAAAAACTATACTAAGATAAGCATTAAGATCAGTAACTAGTCAGTTGCAGACAGCAAACCCCAAGTCTACAGTTGCTCCAACGTCCACCACCTCAATTTTGGGATGATTTGTCTGTTCAGGTATTCCACAGATGCAGGTACATCAAGTTGATTGTGGAGATTTAATCCGCTGCTCCTGAGGCTGCTGGGAGAGATTTCCCTTTCTCTTCTTTGTTTGCACAGCTCCCAGGGTTCAGCTTTGGTTTTGGCCCCACCTCTGCATGTAGGTCACCCTCAGGCATCTGTTCCCCACCCAGACAGGACAGGGTTAAGCCGGTGGCTGATTAGGGAGCTCTGGCTCACTCAGGCCGGAGGGAGGGAAGGGTACAGTAGTTATAATTGGAATGCGGGGCCGAGCCAGCAGAGGCAGAGGCCAGCGTGACTTTGTATGCACAGGCTTCCGGTGGGAGGGGCGTGTGGATAGTGACCTGTGCTCGCACACAGGCTTCTTGGTGGCGGCAGCAGCAGCGTTAGCATTTCATGCCCGTCTCTGGGGTCCGCGCTGATAGCCGTGGCTCACGCCTGTCTCTGGAGCTCATTTAGGCGGTGCTCTGAATCCCCTCTCCTTGTGCACCCCGAAACAATGGTCTCTTGACTCTTAGGCAGGTCCAGACTTTTTCTAGGACTTCCTCCTGGCTAGCTGTAGTGCACTAGCCCCCTTCACGCTCTGTTCATGCAGCCAACCCCAATCCTCTCCCTGAGATCCGACCTCCAAAGCCGGAGCCTCAGCTCCCAGCCCCCACCCGCCCTGGTGGGTGAGCAGACAAGCCTCTCGGGCTGGTGAGTGCTGGTTGGCACCAATCCTCTGTGTGGGAATCTCTCCGCTTGCCCTCTGCACCCCTGTTGCTGCGCTCTCCTCCGTGACTCCGAAGCTTCTACTCTCCACACCCTGTCTCCGCCAGTGAAAGGGTTCCTAGTATGTGGAAACCTTTCCTCCTTCTCAGTTCCCTCCCAGAGGTGCGGGTCCCGTCCCTATTCTTTTGTGTCTGTTTTTTCTTTTTTCTTTTGCCCTACCCAGGTACGTGGGGATTTTCTTGCCTTTTGGGAGGTCTGTCTTCTGCCAGCGTTCAGTGGGTGTTCTGTAGGAGTTGTTCCACATGTAGATGTATTTCTGATGTATTTGTGAGGAGGAAGGTGATCTCCATGTCTTACTCCTCTGCCATCTTGAAGGTCTCCCCTAAGAAAGTCTTAGAAGAATGTTTGGGGACTTCTCTGGCAGTCAGGTGGTTAAGACTCAGTGCTTTCACTGCCATGGCCCTGGAATTCAGTCCCTGGGCAGGGAGCTAAGATCCAGCAAGCCACATGCCATGGCCACAAAAGCAAAAGCAAAAACAAACAAACAAACAAAAAGAATGTCTGGTGCTGTAAACAGACAGCCTCTAGAACTGCATTTACTCTCTCCAGTATTTCAGTAGTGAATATAGCATTTGAGAGGCTGACCCTGCCCTGGGCTTGCTGTGTTAATCCATTTTGTCAGGTATAAAATAAGATAATAATACTTTTCTTACAGAGTAGAAGGAAATAATTTATATCAAAGAGTCCAATATGGTGCATATTACCTGGTAGATTGCTCCTCCTGGTGCTGTCCGTATGTCTGTTCAAGCCACCAGGAAGGGAAAAAACAAAGTAGTTGCCCATATTTTTTTCTACTGCTAACCATTGGCCAGTTCATCATCTGGACAGATTAGGTTCTGGGGAAGTGAAGAAATGCTGTTTTAACTGGGCAGCTATAGGCAAGCTGAAATTTCAATTAATATGGAAACAGAGAATGGATATTGAGGAAACACAGTCTGCAAGTGTCCACCCCTTTGATCATGCAAATTTCGAATCCTGTTCTCACACATTGGACCCACCCTTACCAAAGGGTAGATTATCTGAGACCTGTTCATTTTTTGTATCCAGCTTAAATATTAGGATCCTTGGTGATGCTCAGTCTTCCCATCATATCCACACTTAGATCTCTGTTGTCTGATAACCTGTAAACCAAATTATCTATCTTTCCTACCCACAACCTGCTCACTATACAGTAGTGGAGTGCATACAGAATGACTGCAATGAAAACTGCCTTTGGGAAAAGAAAGAATGGGAAATCCACAACAGTCACTAGACCATACGAATGATTAAATTTTGCTGCTCAGGAAATACCAAAATTCCCTGTCGTTGTAATGGAGTATGTTCTTAAGATAACCATCTAGAAGTTTCCAGGTGGCTTAAGGAGCTGAGAGGACATCCCTGCACATTGTCCTCTGTCCCCTGGCTTTGCCTTCTGGAAGGTTTCTTTTTGCCCATGCTCCTCCATGACCACATTTAAAACTAGCCATAGAGATAATGGATTATTCCCTCTTGAGCTATGCACAAATTTCAGAGACTGTCTCCTCCTGGTGCAGTTTTACAAATTCAGAAATGCAGAGTTCAAAAAATTATAAATATTTGCAGGCCTGTCATGTAGTGTTTTTGGCAACACCATTCCTTCAATAACTTAGTGAACTTCTAGTCTATATTTCTAGTTAGTTTGATATGTAATAAATCAGCAAATGAACTCATCCAGACATAGATTTTATGTTTATCTTTTCAGTCACTCATTCTTTCATTTATTTATTCATTTTCACGTATCTTTTAACTTATTTTTTATTGAGGTGACATTGGTTTATAACATTATGTAAGTTTCATGTGTACAACATTATATTTCTACTTCTATAGACCCTACAGCATGCTTACCACCAAAACAGTTGATCCCCTTTACCCATTCCATCCCCCTCCCCTGCCCCTTTCTCTTCTGGTGACCACTACTCTGTTCTCTGTATCCATGTGTGTTTTTGTGTGGTTTGAGTTGTTCATTTATTTTGGGTTTTTTGGTTCTTTTTAAAATTATACATATGAGTGAAATTGTACAGTATTTGTCTTTATCTGTCTGACTTGTTTCACTTAGCATAATACCCTCGTCAAGATCCACCCATGTTGTCACATACGGCAACATTTCATCTTTTTCATGGCTGAGAATTATTGCATTGTATATATACACCACATCTTCTTTATCCATTCATCTGTTGATGGGCACTCATCTATTTTTTAAATGAAGTTTTTCCCTGCTAAAAGCACTTTAAATTTCTAAGACTAATATTTGTATTTCTATGAATTTGATGGAGGTTTGTGTGTAGAGGGTGGATAATACAAATTCTATCTTCCCATTGCCTGTCAGAAGATTTAAAAAGTGTTTTGTATGCAGAGGAAGAGGAGGAGGAAGATGAGGATGATAACATGTCCACGGTAATGAGGCTGAGGACTAAAATGCCATGGAAGACCTGTTGGCGGTACCTCACCTCTGGAGGATTCTTCTTGCTCTTCCTGATGATTTTCTCTAAGCTTTTGAAGCATTCCGTCATTGTAGCTATAGACTACTGGCTGGCCACATGGACCTCAGAGTACAGTATAAACAATACTGGAAAAGCTGATCAGGTACAGTGAAATGTTGAGATTAACAGTGATACCCTTTTATCTAGTTAGATACGAATACTCTATACGTCACAGGAATTTTGTGGTGTTTTTTTGTTTTGTTTTTAACTTATTTTATTGAAGTATAGTTGATTTACAATGTGTTCATTTCTGCTGTACAGCAAAGTGATTCCGTTGTATATATATATGTATATTCTTTTTTTTTTTTTTTAGGAGTTTATTAATTAATTTTTGCTGTGTTGGGTCTTCGTTTCTGTGCGAGGGCTTTCTCTAGTTGTGACAAGCGGGGGCCACTCTTCATCGCGGTGCGCGGGTCTCTCACTATCATGGCCTCTCTTGTCGCGGAGCACAGGTTCCAGACGCGCAGGCTCAGTAGTTGTGGCTCACGGGCCCAGTTGCTCCGCAGCATGTGGGATCTTCCCAAACCAGGGCTCGAACCCGTGTCCCCTGCATTAGCAGGCAGATTCTCAACCACTGCGCCACCAGGGAAGCCCTATGTATATTCTTTTTCATTTTTTTTCCATTATGGTTTATCACAGGATAATAAATATAGTTCCCTGTGCTATACAGTAGGACCTTGTTGTTTATCTATTCTCTATATAATAGTTTGCATCTGCTAATCCCCAAATCCCAATCCATACCTACCCCACCCTCCTCCCCCTTGGCAACCACAGGTCTGTTGTCCATGTCTGTCACAGGACTTTTGTAATGATTCAATAAGTTAATTAGAGCAGGACCTGAAATATATCATAAGAAGCATTTAAAGATAATGCTTGGATTTGGATTCAAGGGAGTTATACACATGATATATGGGTTTATGCGTAATATACACACTGGGCTTCTGTTGTTCTGATGGTATTTGATTTTAACCAGTGAATTAGCTGGTCATTCTGAGATTAGGGATAGCAAGAATGAGCTTTGTGATGTAAAACGTCAAGAATATTTCAAACCAGAAAACAGACTCTAAGGCTTCATCTGCCCTTAGGCAAACCTTAAAGGAAGGTGAAGGAGTCTCCAAGAACTACACTCCTTCCACTGTCTAAATCGATGCAAGATAATGAAGTTGATATTGCCAGACTTTGATGTTGGGTGTCAGTTGATAATTTCTTATGTGCTTTCTTGTGTTGGCTGCTTTTTAGACCTACTATGTGGCTGGATTTAGCATACTTTGTGGAGCAGGTATTTTCCTCTGCCTTGTTACATCTCTCACTGTGGAATGGATGGGTGTCACAGCTGCCAAAAATCTTCATCACAATCTCCTCAATAAGATCATTCTTGGACCAATAAGGTAAAAAAAGTAGTTATTTACTTTACTCCCACACAGAAAATCATAAAAACATGCATTTTTAATTGAAGTGAAATGTGAAATTTTAAAGAATTTATTCAGTCTTTCAACAGATCAATAGGGATCTTCTCACGTTTATGACCCCAAAATGACTGTTAGCAGTGTTTAGGTTCCAGATAATTTAGTATTATACATTCCAATCTGTTCATTCCCTAGATTCTTTGATACCACACCACTGGGACTGATTCTCAACCGCTTTTCAGCTGATACAAATATCATTGATCAGGTGAGTGCCCGAGTTACTTCCAAGTTCAAAAATAAATTTCTCAGTGTAAGCTAAATAACATTTTAAGATAAATCATGATTCCTGTTAACAATAGAGGATTTCTAAAACTTAAATGAAAGCATTCATATCAATATTACATATATGCATAAATGATTTCTGGAATAAAATCTTAAAGGAAAACCTTAATTCAAAAAAATTTATGCATGTGGAAGAGGATACTTAGAGAATCAGCATGAAATAAAGAGAAATAGCAAAGAATGAACATTAAAATTTTTTATGTAAAAAGAAGTGATTTTGATCAGTGTTGTATCACCATTCGCAGTGGAGGTGTTGTAAAGTTCTTAAAGCTTAGTATTAACACAGAGTGTCTCCCAGAAGTAAAGAATGGAATACCGAGCTGTCTTAGATGTCCTTTACTTTTGTTAGATTGGCTCTTGAATGAGAGAAACTTTAGATGGTGTGATATCTTAAGGAATATTTCAAGGATGCCCAGTTTAGTCTTAGGTCCTTAGGCTCTAGAAGTTTGTCCTGAAGTTAAAGACCCCAAACTCCGAAATTGGATCACCTCATGAACTGACTCCTTAGGGTGACTGAGCAAAGACTTGGCAAATCCAGCCCTTTCCTTTTCTGATTTTCTAGAGTGGCCTTAAAAACACCTAAATTACCATCAATTTAGTAAAAGAATGGTGCATGCAGCTGACTAAAATGTATGCTGAAAAATTTTGATGTTTTCACAATATTGGTGTCAGGTCATGCTACACCTAAAACACTTCCTAAGAAATACATATTGGAAAAGAAGAGACAGAACACTCCTTATTTGGAAGATGATGCTCTTGCTACCTAGAGATTCCAAAACAGTCAGTACAATAAAGAACCAACTAGGAAGTTAAGCAGAATATCTACATAAGACATATGATATAAAACTCAGCAACTTTCTCTACACCAATTAAAAATTATGTGAAAAATAAATTTCACTTATAATAACAAAAACTATGAAAAGAAAAATAAACATAATATGAAGAAAAGTGATCCAACAATCTGAAAATCATAAAAATCATATATATATATATACAATTTCCCTATCAGATACCTAAAAAATACTATAAAATTAAAACACTCTGATGATCACAGAAAACAAGCAGATCAAAAGAACAAAGTGGAAAACTCAAAGACACCAGTATATCTTGAATCAGTAAGAAAAGGAATATTTTTTCAGTAAAGGGTGTTGGGACAATTAACTACCTATAAAATACAAAGCAAATTCACATGTAATAAAGAGGGCCATCTAAAAACAAAACTATAAAATAAAATGTAGGAGAGTAGTTTTAGAATTTTGGGTGGGAAAGATCTTTATAAGTAAGACACAAAACTCAGAAACAATAAGAGAAAAGGCCAACAGAAATGACTCTAAAATTTTAAACTTCTATTGAGCCAAAAGCATCAGAGACGTATTTAAAATGTAATAGATTCATTGGGAGAAAAACTGGCAACCTATGTAAAGAAAGAGGATAAACATCGATGATACATAAAGAGCATCTAAAAATCAATAAGGAAGATAAACAAGCCAATGAAAAATGTGCAAAGAATATGAGCAAGCAATTAAATTAAATTAATAGAGGAATAGCTAAATATGTTTTTTAATGCTATGCAGCTGTTAAAAAGAAATAGATTTGTATATAGTGGCATGGGAAGGTTTACAATCCATCTTGTTCAATGCAAATGGACAAATAACGTTTAGAGTATAGTGCTATTTGTATAAAATCCCACAAGATAAATAGGTAGATAGGTAAATAACTGACCAAAGATAAGTAGATAGGTTGATGGATAAACAATGGGAAGTGAGTGAAGTTGAAGGAGTGATGAATTGCTTATAATGAAAATGTTTGTATACTACTTTTGGAACTAATTATATAACTATGTTAATATAAAATTCATGATTTGAGGGCTTCCCTGGTGGCACAGTGGTTAGGAATCCACCTGCCAATGCAGGGGACACGGGTTTGAACCCTGGTCCGGGAGGATCCCACATGCTGCAGAGCAACTAGGCCCATGTGCCAAACTGCTGAGCCTGCGCCCTAGAGCCCGTGAGCCACAGCTACTGAGCCCGCGTGCCTGGAGCCTGTGCTCCGCAGCAAGAGAAGCCACTGCAAGCCCGCGCACCGCAACAAAGAGTGGCCCCCGCTCGCCGCAACAAGAGAGGGCCCGAGTGCGGCAGCGAAGACCCAATGCAGCCAAAAATAAATAAATAAAATAAATAAATTTATAAAAAATAAAAATAAATTAATGATTTGTTGCCTTATAACCAATGTTTTATTTGAGCTAAAACATTTTCCTTTCAAACCACCTTTTTAACAGCATATCCCTCCAACTTTGGAATCTCTAACTCGCTCAACACTGCTCTGCGTGTCTGCCATTGGCATGATTTCTTATGCTACCCCTGTGTTCCTGGTTGCACTTGTGCCTCTTGGGGTCGCCTTTTATTTTATCCAGAAATACTTCCGAGTGGCCTCTAAGTAAGTAAAACAATGCACTATTCATCTTCAAAAGCCCATGTATTTGATTGTGATCCAGATTGGCTGTAACATTTTTCAAGATAAGGTATGGAATTTGGAAATGAAATCTAATTTAACTAGATGAAACCTATCCTGATACTATGTTTCATTTGAAGAGATATTTTGTTTCTGTAATTGGTTATCTAAGCCTTACATAGTTCTGGATTTATATTAACAAGTGGATTGAGCCCAATTTTTCATTCCATGGTACTTTTTCTGAACATGGCATTGACAGAAAACTTATGAAATCAAATATAGTCCCAAAGGATAAGTGATTTAATACTGTTATATTCCACAAGTGGGGAGGAAAAAAAGTAAAATATTTTCAAATGAGTAAAATGCACTCCATAAAAGATTAGTAGAAGTAAAAAGAGGTTAAAGAGATAAATCAGAGTGATAACTATAAAAGTGGAGAATCTTGAATGTCTGGTAGGAGTGCTGTAACTTTAAGAGGTTGGAAATTTTTAGATTGGATCATTTAACATGCCCTTGAATATCCAGCCAAATAAATAAAAGATAGCCATGGATTGTAAATTCTTCTGTTAATATAAGATTTGTCATTTGCTGAGATGTTGAAAAATTAAGTGAAATATAGTACCAGTTGTTTTGAAATTTCCAATTTAACTTTGAAGTCCATGCTTTAAATAATACAGTAAGTTTTATATTATTGCAGTAATCACTTTATTTCAGCAAACACTTATCAAGCATTGTGTGTTGTAAATAACCGTGTAAGCCATGTGGCAGAGGAAGAGATCAACATGGCAAGGAACGATTCTCAAGAAACTTACAGTCTCTTGGGAAGATAAAAAATAAATAAGGTAACCCTTATATGTGGATCAAGTGCTGGAATAGGAAGGCAGGTATTGAGTTTATTCAGTAAAATGAAAAGATTTAATAGGACTTGAGTGCAGGGAAAATGAAAAAAATCAGGTAACAAGAAAAGGCAAGATTATTGTTGGGAACCTCTGGATATATCTGCAACATTTCTTAATTTAAAAATATATATATAGTTGTTTCTCCCTCAGGGCTGTGAATTAGGATCCTTCAAATGTTATGTTAAATCAAATGCTATGTTAAATCTAGGGATGCGTTTTCATCCCTAGCCTCTTCCCTTTGCTTGTAGCAAGTTCAGACCAAAAGGAAGAGGCTAGCCATCAAATTCGCTCTTTCATTTCTTCTGGTATTATTGTTTCGTTTTGTTTTCTGATATTATTGTTGATGCTGCTTGCTGGAGGGGCAGAAAAGTTCAGATACTTCATTTCTGCTGGCTGTTTCCAAATCTCACTGTGCCTTCTCACCACTGATATTCAACCGTCATGGTTTACTTCAGTCTCATACTCATTTGGGCCTGTTTTCACTCCTGGGCAATACAAATTGAGCGCAAAAGCCAGACAAATATTCTTAGTTCATTACAAATTTGAATTGTGAATTCTGTTCATTATAAGTAAGAATAATCTGTTAACATTGATAGTTAAAATATGCAGGGGATGAATTATTTTTAAAGGATGAACATTGATAATGGATTATAAGCCATTCTTCTTTGAAATTCTATGAAAGTTCTCAAATAGGACCACATGATACTAAATCTCACAGACAAAAAGTCACTTCTAGATGTTGAGGTTCTGCAGGACTCACCCATGCTGGAAAGCTCAGGCAGTTTAACAATTTTTTTTTTTTTTTTTTTTTTTTTTTTTTTTTGCGGTACGCGGGCCTCTGACTATTGTGGCCTCTCCCATTGCGGAGCACAGGCTCTGGACGCGCAGGCCCAGCGGCCATGGCTCACGGGCCCAGCCGCTCCGCGGCATGTGGGATCTTCCCGGACTGGGGCACAAACCCATGTCCCCTGCCTCGGCAGGCCAGGCGGACTCTCAACCACTGCACCACCAGGGAAGCCCTAACAGACCATTTTGTAAACACCAAAGGGAATGAAGGTGGGGCACTAGCTACAGGACATGCCATGAAATTTTGAATATCTAAAATCAAAGACGTCATGTGTGGTTAGCTCTGTAAGTAAACATTTCCTGCTTACAAGAATACATGATCAAGCTGTACCCTCACCTTTTTGGTTCCATAAAATACAGTCCTATAAGCAGAGTTTCCTCCTTCCTCATTTTTTCCCTTTCATGACAAACCTCAATGTAGTGACCACCTGTTACTTGTGTCAAATTTACAAATAGCCACTTTTCTGTTTAAAAATAGAGACTCTTTACATTCCTTCATATTCATCCTCCTCCCCCGCTCTCTCTTTCCCTCCCCTCATTGCAGTTTCTGAAGTGAGTAAATCCATTTTAGAAACTTAAAAAAAAAAGACTTTGCGTTTGGTTGTGGGATGACCCAGGCAACCCAGAATGGCCTAAGATTATGTAACTAACAGTTGAAGATTACGTTAACAGTGTACTCAGTTCCCTTGACTCTGGAAGGTGAATGTTAGCACTGCTACTCTCATTCCCTCGACCCCAAAGACCCCGAGAAAGACAGAAAAAAGGCTGAAAAGAAAAAAACCGGCATATTTTGAAATGTGTGATATAAATCTTAGCCTATTTTCTAGAAACGCTAGCTTATGTGATTTAAAAAGTTATCATGAGTATGCATCTTTATGGAAAGGGTCCTACTCAGGCATTTGTCCACCAGACATTCATTGAGTGCTTTATATGCCTGTAAATATATATTTACACTCGGAGGACCAGTGAATACAAGTTCCATTTAGGCAGGGATTCAGTTTCATTGTGGCAGAAGCCAAACTCGTTACCTGTTTCTTCAAATATCTTTATTCTCTGTCCCCCATCCTGGTAAATAGTACTGTCATTTTCCAAGGCTGCTGAGTAATTACCAAGTCATATTTGACTCTCCTCTCTTTTTTCATGTTAGTTTATCTTTTAATTGAAGGATAGTTAATTTACAATGTTGTATTAGTTTCAGGTGTACAGCAAAGTGATTCAGTTATACACACACATATATTTGTATTCTTTTTCAGATTACTTTCCATTATAGGTTATTACCAGATATTAAGTATAGTTCCCTGTGCTGTATAGCAGGTTCTTGTTGTTTACCTACTTTATATATGGTAGTGTGTATATATTAATCCCAAACTCCTAATTTATCTCTCCCCCCATCCCCTTTGGAAACCGTAGGTTTCTTTTCTATATCTGTGTGGCTCTCCTCTCTTATTCACTCTGCTACGAGTTGACTGTAGCAGTTTAGAAAGCTACTTCTAGTAGGCGATCTCACAATATCCCCTTATTTTAAATTTCACCCACATCACAATAATTAAGAACTTTAAAAAAAATTTCTTACATAGACTATCTTTACTCACTGATTCTCTTCCATCCTTTACACTGTCTCCCAAGTTACGTTGCTTTAACCCAGCTCTGATCATTTTATTTCTAGTCCTCAGTGTTTTCTCCCAGACCATCCAGGATCTTCTGCAGTCTAGCCCTGCCCATTGTTTTTCCAGCCTTTTCCCACTACAACACAAAGGATTCTGTCACCAGCCAGATTGAACTTGCCAGTTATTTAGTCTTCTGTGCTTGCTTTTGTTTGTTCCCTCAGCTGGAATGCATTTCTTCTTGTCTGTTTGGTTGAAGCCCTCCGCATGCTTAAGATTTGGCCTAAATCTCCACCTGCTCAAAGAAAATATTTCCCATCTCCTACATATAAATTAATTGCTCATTCCTCTGTGTCCCCATAACAGTTTACTTTAGCTGTGATACAAAGCTGATATTTTTGTACAACACATAATATTCAGCCTGGACCTGTATTTATTATACGTACTTATCTTTCCCTTCCTCTTGAGATTGTAAGCTGTTGAAGTTCTTGTTAATTGAGTGCTAGAGGAAAATAGTTGCGATGATAAATAATAACCTTAATTTAGAATGAATGCAGTAGTCTATGAGTCTGAAGAAGTGTAAGGTTTATTTTTGCACTTGTCTCTGTCCTAGGGATCTCCAGGAACTTGATGATACTACCCAGCTCCCTCTGCTTTGCCACTTCTCAGAAACTGCTGAAGGACTCACCACTATTCGGGCATTTAGGTGAGTAAACATGTTTTCCTTTTGTTGATTAGGCAGTTACATCATCAACAAATATTTACCTACATATAACTGATCATTGCTCCCATTTTTGGATGCCCACTGTGTGTGTGACCGTGTTTTAAACTAGTAGTAAGAAAAACGTGGCAGTAAATGATCACAGAGTTTAATCTTTTGAAATTTTAATAAGAATGAAGAAAGAATTAAGCATCATGTTGGAAGGATACTAGCTGTGGGATTTAGACCAGGCTTTTAAATTCCCTAGCCTCATCTCTGAAATGGGGAAATCAGTTTCGCTTCTTAGGCTTGTTGGACTAATGATATAATGCATGTAAGGCATTAACCACAGTGGTTAGCAGAAAAACACCCAACATAGAAGTTAAAATAAATGTATTAATAATAATAATAAAAGAAATATTATTACACCAAAGTTATTTTAGGATTTAATCAGTTTTCTTGAATGTTGGTAAATAGAGTAATATCCCAAGCTTTTCATCAAGAGTGTCTGCTTAATACACAAAGAATTACCTGACCCTGTTTTCCCTGTTCAGATAAAATCAGAAAAGAAGGTGGCATCATTGAATGTTTCATTTACTCTAGAAAATCAACATCTTAAAGTATTATATATTTCTGCAGTGCTAAATGCAAACATGTATTGATTTCTGTTTTTAAATTAATTAATTTTTTATACAGCAGGTCTTATTAGTTATCCATTTTATACATATTAGTGTATGTATGTCAACTCCAATCTCCCAGTTCATCCCACCACCACCCCCCGCCCCGCTTTCCCCCCTTGGTGTCCATACATTTGTTCTCTACATCTATGTCTCTATTTCTGCCTTGCAAACCAGTTCATCTGTATCATTTTTCTAGATTCCACATATATGCGTTAATATATGATATTTGTTTTTCTCTTTCTGACTTACTTCACTCTGTATGACAGTCTCTAGATCCATCCACGTATCTACAAATGACCCAATTTCATTCTTTTTTATGTCTGAGTAGTATTCCATTGTATATATGTACCTCATCTCCTTTATCCATTCGTCTGTCGATGGTCATTTAGGTACTTCCGTGACCTGGCTATTGTAAATAGTGCTGCAGTGAACACTGTGGAACATGACTCTTTTTGAATTATGGTCTTCTCAGGGTATATGCCCAGGAGTGGGATTGCTGGGTCGTATGGTGGTTCTATTTTTAGTTTTTTAAGGAATCTCCATACTGTTCTCCATAGTGGCTGTATCAATTTACATTCCTACCAACAGTGCAAGAGGGTTCCCTTTTCTCCACACCCTCTCCAGCATTTGTTGTTTGTAGATTTCCTGATGATGCCCATTCTAACCGGTGTGAGGGAGTACCTCACTGTAGTTTTGATTTGCATTTCTCTAATGATAAGTGATGTTGAGCATCTTTTCATGTGCCTCTTGGCCATCTGTATGTCTTCTTTAGAGAAATGTCTATATAGGTCTTCTGCCCATTTTTTGATTGGGTTGTTTGTTTTTTTTAATGTTGAGCTACATGAGTTGTTTATATATTTGCAGATTAATCCTTTGTCCATTGATGCATCTGCAAATATTTTCTCCTATTCTGAGGGTTGTCTTTTCGTCTTGTTTATGGTTTCCTTTCCTGTGCAAAAGCTTTTAAGTTCCATTAGGTCCCATTTGTTTATTTTTGTTTTTATTTCCATTACTCTAAGAGGTGGGTCAAAAAAGATATTACTGTGATTTATGTCAGAGTGTTCTTCCTATGTTTTCCTCTAACGGTTTTATAGTGTCTGGTATTACATTTAGGTCCATAATCCATTTTGAGTTTATTTTTGTGTATAGTGTTAGGGAGAGTTCTAATTTCATTCTTCTACATGTAGCTGTCCAGTTTTCTCAGCACCACTTATTGAAGAGACTGTCTTTTCTCCATTGTATATCCTTGCCTCCTTCGTCATAGATTAGTTGACCATAGGTGCATGGGTTTATCTCTGGGTTTTCTATCCTGTTCCATTGATCCATATTTCTGTTTTTGTGCCAGCACCATATTATCTCGATTACTGTAGCTTTGTAGTATAGTCTGAAGTCAGGCAGTCTGATTCCTCAAGCTCCATTTTTTTCCCTCAAGATAGCTTTGGCTCTTCAGGGTCTTTTGTGTCTCCATACAAATTTTAAGATTTTTTGTTCTAGTTATGTAAAAAGTGCCATTGGTAATTTGATAGGGATTGCATTGAATCTGTAGATTGCTTTGGGTAGTATAGTCATTTTCATCAAGAACATGGTGTATCTCTCCATCTGTTTGTGTCATCTTTGATTTCTTTCATCAGTGTCTTATAGTTTTCTGAGTACAGGTCTTTTACCTCCTTGGGTAGGTTTATTCCTAGGTATTTTATTCTTTTTGTTGCAATGGCAAATGGGAATGCTTCCTTAATTTCTCTTTCTGATGTTTCATTGTTGGTGTATAAGAATGAAAGAGATTTCTGTGCATTAATATTGTATCCTGCAACTTTACCAATTTCATTGATTAGCTCTAGTAGTTTTATGGTAGCATCTTTAGGATTCTGTATGTATAGTATCATGTCATCTGCAAACAATGACAATTTTACTTCTTCTTTTCCAATTTGGATTCCTTTTATTTCTTTTTCTTCTCTGATTGCCATGGCTAGGACTTCCAAAACTATGTTGAATAATAGTGGCAAAGATGTGAAAACTATGTTGAATAATAGTGGCAAGAGTGGACATCTTTGTCTTGTTCCTGATCTTAGAGGAAATGCTTTCAGTTTTTCACCATTGAGGATGATGTTTGCTGTGCGTTTGTGGTATATGGCCTTTATTATGTTGAGATAGGTTCCCTCTATGCACACTTTCTGGAGAGTTTTTGTCATAAATGGGTGTTGAATTTTGTCGAAAGCTTTTTCTCTATCTATTGAGATGATCATATAGTTTTTCTTCTTCGGTTGTTAATATGGTGTATCACATTGACTGATTTGCGTATATTGAAGAAGACTTGCACCCCTGGGATAGATCACACTTGATCATGGTGTATGATCCTTTTAATGTGTTGTTGGATTCTGTTTGCTAGTATTTTGTTGAGGGTTTTTGCATCTATATTCATCGGTGATATTGGTCTATAATTTTGTTTTTTTGTAGTATCTTTGTCTGGTTTTGGTATCTGGGTGATGGTGGCCTCATAGAAAGAGTTTGGGAGTGTTCCTTCCTCTGTACTTTTTTGGAAGAGCTTGAGAAGGATGGATGTTAGCTCTTTTCTAAATGTTTGATAGAATTCACCGGTGAAGCCATCTGGTCCTGGACTTGTTTGTTGGAAGATTTTTAATCACAGTTTCAATTTCATTACTTGTGATCAGTCTGTTCATATTTTCTATTTCTTCCTGGTTCAGTCTTGGAAGGTTATACCTTTCTAAGAATTTGTCCTTTTCTTCCAGGTTGTTCATTTTATTGGCATAGATAGAGTTACTTGTAGTAGTTTCTTATGATGCTTTGTATTTCTGCAGTGTCCATTGTAACTTCTCCTTTTTCTTTTGTAATTTTTTTTTTTTTTTGCGGTACGCAGGCCTCTCACTGTTGTGGCCTCTCCCGTTGCGGAGCACAGGCTCCGGACTTGCAGGCTCAGTGACCATGGCTCCCGGGCCTAGCTGCTCCGCCGCATGTGGGATCTGCTCGGACTGGGGCACGAACCCGTGTCCCCTGCATCGGTAGGCGGACTCTCAACCACTGTGCCACCAGGGAAGCCCTTTTGTAATTTTTTTGATTTGAGTCCTCTCACTGTCTGGCTAAAGGTTTATCAATTTTGTTTACCTTCTCGAAGAACCAGCTTTTTGTTTTATTGATCTTTGTTATTGTTTCCTTCATTTGTTTTTCATTTATTTCTGGTCTGATCTTTATGATTTCTTTCCTTCTGATAACTTTGGGTTTTGTTTGTTCTTCTTTCTTTAATTCCTTTAGGTGTAAGGTTAGATTGTTTATTTGAGATTTTTCTTGTTTCTTAAGGTAGGATTGTATTGCTATAAACTTCCCGCTTAGAACTGCTTTTGTTGCATCCCATAGGTTTTGGATCATCATGTTTTCATTGTCATTTGTTTCTAGGTATTTTTTGATTTTCTCTTTGATTTCTTCAGTGATCTCTTGGTCATTTAGTAGCACATTGTTTAACCTCCTTGTGTTTTTTACGGTTTTTTTCCCTGTAATTTATTTCTAATCTCATAGCATTGTGGTTGGAAAAGATGCTTGATATGTTTTCAATTTTCTTAAATTTACCAAGGCTTAATTTGTGATCTACCCTGGAGAATGTTCCATGTGCACTTGAGAAGGAAGTGTAGTGTAATCTGCTGTTTTCAGATGGAATGTCCTGTAAATATCAGTTAAATCTATCTGGTCTGTTGTGTCATTTAAAGCTTGTGTTTCCTGATTAGTTTTCTGTTTGGATGATCTGTCCATTGGTGTAAATGAGGTGTTAAAGTCCCCCACTATTATTGTGTTACTCTCGATTTCCTCTTTTATAGCAGTTAGCATTTGCCTTATGTATTGAGGTGCTCCTCTGTTAGGTGCATATATATTTACAATTGTTATATCTTCTTCTTGGATTGATCCCTTGATCATTATGTAGTGTCCTTTCTTGTCTCTTGTAACATTCTTTATTTTAAAGTTAATTTTATCTGATATGAGTATTGCTATTCCAGCTTTCTTTTGATTTCCATTTGCATGGAATATCTTTTTCCATCCCCTCACTTTCAGTCTGTATGTGTCCCTAGGTTTGAAGTGGGTCTCTTGTAGACAACATATAGATTGGTCTTGTTTTTGTATCCATTCAGCGAGCCTGTGTCTTTTGGTTGGAACATTTAATCCATTCACATTTAAGGTAATTATCGATATGTATGCTCCTAGTACCATTTCCTTAATCCTTTTGTGTTTGTTTTTGTAGGTCCTTTTCTTCTCTTGTGTTTCCCACTTAGAGAAGTTCCTTTAGTATTTGTGGTAGAGCTGGTTTGGTGGTGCTGAATTCTCTTAGCTTTTGCTTGTCTGTAAAGCTTTCGATTTCTCTGTTGAATCTGAATGAGATCCTTGCCAGAAAGAGTAATCTTGGTTGTAGGTACTTCCCTTTCATCACTTTAAATATATTGTGCCACTCCCTTCTGGTTTGTAGAGTTTCTGCAGAAAAATCAGCTGTTAACCTATGTGAGTTCCCTTGTATGTTATTTGTCATTTTTCCTTTGTTGCTTTTAATAATTTTTCTTTGTCTTTAATTTTTGTCAGTTTGATTACTGTGTGTCTCAGCGTGTTTCTCCTTGGGTTTATCCTGCCTGGGACTCTCTGTGCTTTTAATAATTTTTCTTTGTCTTTAATTTTTGTCAGTTTGATTACTGTGTGTCTCAGCGTGTTTCTCCTTGGGTTTATCCTGCCTGGGACTCTCTGTGCTTCCTGAGCTTGAGTGGCTATTTCCTTTCCCATGTTAGGGGAGTTTTCGACTATAATCTCTTCAGATATTTTCCTGGGTCCTTTCTCTCTCTCTTCTCCTTCTGGGACCTGTATAATGCAAATGTTGGTGCATTTAATGTTGTCCCAGAGGTCTCTTAGGCTGTCTTTATTTCTTTTCATTGTTTGCTCCACAGCAGTGAATTCCACCAGTCTGTCACTTATCCGTTCTTCTGCCTCAGTTATTCTGCTATTGATTCCTTCTAGTGCATTTTTCATTTCAGTTATTGTATTGTTCATCTCTGTTTGTTTCTTCTTTAATTCTTCTAGGTGTTTGTTCTTTAATTCTTCTAGGTGTTTGTTAAACATTTCTTGCATCTTCTCAATCTTTGCCTCCATTCTTTTCCGAGGTCCTGGATCACCTTCACTATCATTATTCTGAATTCTTTTTCTGGAATGTTGCCTATCTCCACTTCATTTAGTTGTTTCTCTGGGTTTTTATCTTGTTCCTTCATCTGGTACATAGTCCTCTGCCTTTTCATTTTGTCTATCTTTCTGTGAATGTGGTTTTCATTCCACAGGCTGCAGGATTGTAGTTCTTCTTGCTTCTACTGTCTGCCCTCTGGTGGATGAGACTATCTGAGAGGCTTGTGCAAGCTTCCTGATGGAAGAGACTGGTGGTGCGTAGAGCTGGGTGTTGCTCTGGTGGGCAGAGCTCAGTAAAACTTTAATCTGTTTGTCTGCTGATGGGTGGGGCTGAGTTCCGCCCCTGTTCATTGTTTGGCCTGAGGCAACCCAGCAATGGAGGCTACAGGCTCTTTGGTGGGCTAATGGCGGACTCCAGGAGGGCTCATGCCAAGGAGTACTTACCAGATCTTCTGCTGCCAGTGTCCTTGTCCGCATGGTGAGCCACAGCCACCCCCTGCCTCTGCAGGAGACCCTCCAACACTAACTGGTAGGTCTGGTTCAGTCTTCTATGGGATCATTGCTCCTTCCCCTGGGTCCTGATGCACACCCTACTTTGTGTGTGCCCTCCAAGATTGGAGTCGCTGTTTCCCCCGGTCCTGTCAAAGTCCTGCAATCAAATCCTGCTAGGCTTCAAAGTCTGATTCTCTGGGAATTCTTCCTCCCGCTGGACCCCCAAGTTGGGAGGCCTGATGTGGGTCTCAGAACCTTCACTCCAGTGGATGGGCTTCTGTGGTATAAGTGTTCTCCAGTTTGTGAGTCACCCACCCAGCGGTTACGGCACTTGATTTTATTGTGATTGCGCCCCTCCTAGCGTCTCATTGCAGCTTCTCCTTTGTCTTTGGATATGAGGTATCTCTTTCAGTGAGTTCCAGTGTCTTCCTGTAGATAATTGTTCAGCAGTTAGTGGTGATCTGTATTGATTTCAATTAGAGATTTTTCTAACCTAAGAAATATTTGTATTACACGTATGTATATATATATATACATATAACTGAGTCAAAAAGTAGAATATAAAGATACAGCCATCATCTACAACATGCATCACAGAATTTCTACATAAATCTACCTAGGTTTCATTGTGAAGCATTTATACTTTCCACAGTGGTGTGTTTTCCCATCAGAGTGTGCAGTGCCTCTTATTGGAGATGGTAACACCATTTATTGACTTTGAATGTAGGTATTAAGATAAGATTTATGTTCTAATAGTAGCCAGCAATGCCCAGTGGTACTCATAAGTACACCATATTAAAAATTACATTTTTCACCAAACAAGTCCTTTCAAGTTAATTTATTTGAGTTTTGAACACATGCTAGCTGCTACTCTTGCTGTGGATATAGAAAGACTCCAAAGACATGGCCTTTTGTTTCTAACCGAGATAAATACCACAGAGAAAATGGATGGGATAACATGGCAGGTGGGGGATAATCAGTGACTGGATTCAGGCAAGCTGGTAGGTGGAAGAGTTGATGGGTTCAACTGAAAACAGCCTCTATTTTCTTGGTGAAGAACAAGGTCAGGTCATTTTCCGAGAGTGCTGAGGACTGGAATCACATAAAGCATTTTGAAGGAAATGATGATTTAGCATGAAAGAGAAACTTGATCAAAAGTCAACGTTTAGGGCTTCCCTGGTGGCGCAGTGGTTGAGAGTCCGCCTGCCGATGGAGGGGACGCGGGTTCGTGCCCCGGTCCAGGAAGATCCCACATGCCGCGGAGCAGCTGGGCCCATGAGCCATGGCCTCTGAGCCTGCGCGTCCGGAGCCTGTGCTCCGCAACGGGAGAGGCCACAACAGCGAAAGGCCTGCGTACCGCAAAAAAAAAAAAAAAAGTCAACGTTTATTTTTTTCACTTACCTTCTTTACCAGACACATGAGCAGAATTTGGCTTGACTATTTCTAATTTTACGTCAGGAAAATTCTAGAGAGCTGTAAGAAAGACAAACTATTACGTGACATCTAAGACGTGAATGATGATCGGAAGACACGAAAGACAACCCAACTTTTATGTAGCAGTACATGCATCAGACTCATCCAGATTTAGATCTTCCACGGTTCATTTTTAAAGTAAATATAACGTACCACCAATATCAGCACTTTTAAACGAAAGGAAGTTTTACAATGTGGGGATAGTTTTGCTACCATGAAAAAAATTCTAGAATCTTTACATTTGGTAACTTGTGGTTAAGTATCAAACACATTCTTTTCCATCTATTTCTTCCTTTCTTCCAGGCTAGTAAGAGTCCCCAGAGTCCTCAACGCTTTGGAAAGTTCATATTTACTGATTAGGCTGCTTTCCTCCCCTGCGTTCAGGGTTCGTGGTGTACTCACAGGCAGTCGTGAACTCCCTCAAGTAGTTTACCACCAAAGGATCACAGTTAAATTAGACTGAGATTTCAGTGACCTTTCCTGCTTTTTTTTTGTGGTCTGACAGAATAAAGGTCTAAGAATGTTCAAAAGATGAGCTGGATGTGGATGAAAAGATACAGACTGAGTGTGTCAAAGTTTCCATTAGGAAAACAGAAGGGTTCTTGCCAAATAGAAACACACAGAAAGAATGTTCGCTGCATTTCCACCCCTCCCCTTTCACTGCTGCTTCAGATTGTTGCCAACTCCATTTACAAACTCTTTAAGAGTATATCTGCAACAATATCCCCAAACTAAAGGAAGAGTAAGGAGAGCCCCAGACAAAGCACTTTGTCACAGTGAAGTGTTTGATGTTCATCTCAAGTGGAGTCCACAGGCTTTGGTCCAAACGCCCCCCACCCCCACCCCCAATCTCTCCATCACCACAGCCCTCTAGGGAGAAGGCCCTGTCTCCTCCAGCCCCTGAACATGTTGAGTTTTCTCACTTCTGTTCCTTTGCTCATGTTGTTTCTGATACCTCCAGTGCTTTGTCCCCCCTTGTTCACCTGAAAAATTCAGCCCATTTCTTAAAACCTCACTCAGACATCTTCCTAGTCCTTTGTGAAACTTACTTAATCCATCTTTCCCCACCCTCCACCCCGTTCCCTACCATTCTGATCAGTCCAAATCATCACCTTCCTTTATGTTCATGTAGCATTTTGCGCATAGGGCCGTTAGGATTGGCTTCTGTGTTGTGCCTTCCTTACTTGTTCATACCGTGCTTCCTTCCTTCACTAAACAATGGGCTCCTCTAGGGCAGAGGTCGTGTCTTATTCTATTCGGACATATATATTCTAATGTCTCACCTAGTGCCCGTGCTTGATGAATGTTTCTGAATGAGTGGGTGACACCTAACAATGCAAATACAGAATCGGCTATATCTGTTTACAGTTGAAATCCACTATCTCCGTAAATCCTGTAACCCTATGAGTCCTCCTACCTTAATTATTCACTCTGTCCATCTCTAAAAGGGTCATCACCAGGGTAGTCCTCTTTCTCCGTCTGCTCAGTCCCGCCCCAGTGCGTTGCTATTCAGCACAGGTCCTCCTGTGCATGGCATTTGGGTCAAGGCTACATAACTCAAAGTGAGGTCATGATTTGGCTCTGATGGCTGTATCCTTTGATTAGTGTAGCTCAGATGTTGCTGTCTGACTCAATTATCTGATTTTTCTGGTTTGGCATATTGGAATGATCAGATTGATTGGATAAGCATCAAGTATCTGCTTTATATTGGCCTGTATGGATGGCTTCATGGGCCAAGTGAACACCCCACCCTGGACTTCTTCATTTTTGACATAGTGATTGCTTATTATAAACTTGTGAAAATTGATTTGAAGATCTGGGGGGACTTGGAGCAGTCTCTTATCAAATAGGAATTACCACTGGGCTGTCAGATGAAATTTGGCTGCTTCTTGCAAACATAATACATAGAAGGAGGTCTGTGTAAGATAAGCCATGAACACAGAAAATTGAACAAACCTTTGGCATTTCCTCCAGCCTTCAAACTAGTTATTTTGGTTATCTGATCCAGCTTTCCATTGTTTCTGTTACTGAGGGAAAATGATTGAAAAATAAAAAGAGGCTATTTTTGCGACGTAGAAAAGATTTATCACCATGTAACATGAGTTTCTTGGAGAAGTAGCTCACGCGTTCGAATGGATGAGGTTTTTATTAGAAGTTTCCTTTATAACACAGGTTACACAGAATTTGGTCTGATTATGTTAATTCCCTAGAATGAACTTAATTTGGCCAAGAATCAGTATCTAAACTGCATGTGTCATAGACCCTTGTAAGCACCACACACCGAGAGTTTCTTTCATGTAATGACCATTCTTACAAATAGTTTGAAACTTTGAGATTATATGATATCTTGCTTCACAAGGACATCTGTCATTTGCAAGGACCCCCATCCTCCACTTCTTGCCACTTCATTTTCCTTCTTTGAGTCCCAGAAACACTGAGCAAAAAGAAAAAATTTAAAGTATATATTTGCCTGTTACAAATGCATATTTTCCTGTCTTCCCTGAGTCTCTTCTAGAACCTTCCACCCAACTCCAACCATGCCATGTGGAAAAGTAAAACACATGCAATAGAAAGTAGGTGGAGTATGTTGCATATCTGTACAACTTCTTCTGGTTTTTGTAGGGCACTTGCGACATAGACCATGCCTTGTTTTCATGGCTGCCATCGTTATGTGGAAATTTATGAAACAATCTTTAATAGGACTTTGTCACTGGAAAGATTCCTTTCCATAGCAGGGGTTGAGAAAGGAAGGAAACACTGCACCACACCATCTCTCAGTAAGGGTGCAGGAGAGCAGTAGCAGCTGGCCTTTATTTGCAAGTAGGAGTCCATTTACTAGTCATTCCATCCCATCAGTTTGTCACCGTGTTGAGTAAATAGTGTAGTAGGAAGTGTGACTGTTTTTTATTATTTCTCCTGTTGTGTAGCTAACATCATAATATTTTTGTTTTCTGCAGGCATGAAACCAGATTTAAGCAGCGAATGCTGGAACTGACAGACACGAACAACATTGCCTACTTATTCCTCTCAGCTGCCAACAGATGGCTAGAGGTCAGAACGGTATGTTCATTGCATGATTTTGAAATGGAAACCACACAGAAAAGAGGCCTGATGCAAAGAGGAAGACAGTTGTAAAAATTAGGCTTCCACTGAGATTCAGCACTCGCTTTGCATTTTCTGAACTTTAAAATAGCTCAGGATTGTTTATGTTACGGGTGAAATTTGTCATAATGTTTTTAGCTAATGGCAAGACAAATAGCCCCAAATGCAAAAATTCATTTTGTGTTCATTAGTCGCTAGATTATATAAGTTAATGGAATAGCAAATATTTGTATAACTTCAGTTTTTTTTTTCAAAAGAGCACATCTGACAAGTGAACAGATGTACTCATTTACTCCACTGAGCTGGACCGACCTGGAAGAGGTGGCGACTTTCTCTCTTTTAAGCCCGTGGAAGATCATGTTAGCCCAAAATGTAAAAAAATTGTGATTAATCATCTGTTGTCTTCTTCTGCCCTCTATAAAGTAGAAGAATGGGCACAAGCTTTGACATCGTACAGACTTGGTCTAGCAAGTTAATGAATTTATCCAAGTCCCAGTTTGTCATTTGTAAGATAGGCGTAAGAAAGTTACCTCATGGGGGTGTTAGGATTAAAAATAATAATATAAATCCCCTAGCTCACTGATTGGCAAGTGCACTCAACAGATGTCTTTTGAATGGTTGGATGGTTGGATGAAAAAATGAATTGAAACAGTACCTGCCCTGGTAAGTGGTTAATAAGCCAACCAGTTGGGGTATGAATGAAGTAGGAGACAGGTGAGACCCGAGTCCCACAGGGAAGAGGATGTTGTTTGCAGACTGGTCTGCATAATCTGCAGTATGAATAAGACACTTTGGTAGTAATGATGAGTTGACCGTCATCTTTTTAAAAAAAATGATTATCAGTCTGTGAAAAGGAAAAGGAGGTTTACTCATGCGGTTGTAAGAACCTCACTTCTGCTGATTAATCACCCCTACTACCATATGCACGCTTTCTTTCAAAACTCAATGGACCAGAGAGGGCAGATGGTAATGGGAATTTGATAAAGTCGAAATGAAGGAGCCCAAATTAAAATCTGAGTTGTTGACGGATGGATACAGATTGGTAGGGAATCTTGGATCCCCCCGTGAGCTGTAGTTGCCATGATTCCTCATGGTTTACAGAGGTTCTCTACTACTATATTAGTTATTGTGTAGAAATTATCCAGCAACATAACACAATTATATTTCACAAATTTTAGGTAGGAAATTTCTTATGGGTTGCTGTGGGGATTGGGAGGGGGCAGGGCAGATTCTCCTGAATAATCTGTAACTAGCATAAAGGCAGCTGAAGTGTTTAGGACTTAGAACCAAAATATTATTCCTAGATCTTACCCAGACCCTAATTCCTTGCTTTAAGCTTCTGTTTGTTTGTTTAAATCTGTTTTCTCCAAGGAAAAGAAATCATATCTGATAACAGAACTAATGATGAAATAGCTTCATCAAAGAATGTCCTAAAATCACAGGGAGAAAATATCAGTAGTTACCTTTGTATTTGATTTTCCTGAAATTGAAGATCAAGTATGTTTTTTAGGGGCAAGTGTGTTTGCTTTGGACTTGAGGTGAGTGTCTGACCTGACTCCTGCTTCTACTCTTTAGCACTTCCTACTGTCAGGTTAATGGACAAATGTTTAACAAGAATCTTCAAGCAAACCATATGTTCTGCTCTCATAGCCAGAAGACAAGATATTAGAGCCTTCAGACTGCCAAGAAAGGGAAGGTCAGGAAAAATTCAGAGAGGAACAGCAGCCAGATTCAGAACGGGTTAGTTTAGCTTGACTCACACTCCGCTACTTAAACACGCCCCCCCATTAAAGGCAGCTGGACCTACTTGAATATAAAAGAATTCTAGTTCTACCTGCAGAAGTCTAAAAAAAAAATACTGATATGTGAAACAGGAAGGGCGGGGTCTGCCATTCATTCTGTTACCTTATAACACATTTGTCTTTGTGTCTTTTCTTTGTTTTCTGTGTATTATACTCTTTCCACGATTTGCTGTCTAGCCTTACCAGATCTCTCCCTTAAAAACCAACACAAAAATATTAAAGGATCCTTTGCTTCTATTTCTGATTAGTAAATATAAAATTTGTTAAGAAACTTGCTGATTTACTGCAACATTCCAGGCGTATCTGCTGATAGGAGTCAAGGTCCAAAGTCCTTTGTGGATGATTTGTCTCTTTCATCTATTGAATTTATGTATCGGTGAGTTTATGTGGGTGTACACACAACACACACACACACACACACACACACACACACACACACATGCTTCTAGACAATCCCAGAGATCCAGCTTAAAACAGATTTATTCTCTTTCTGTTCTTTGGGTATACCGAAAGTTTTTATTAGCATCAGAATATTTAGAATATTAGAATATTTATTTGAATATAAATGCTATAATCCAAGAACATATGCCACAGTAGGGGTGTTGAATGAATAAAGTAAAATAAAATGAATAAAAATGATGAATAAAGAATTTTAAAAATGAGTAAACTCCAATAAGGAAATAACCTTTCACCCAATCATATACATGTAAATGACCTCATTACTACTATGCTTCTGTGGATGTGTCTGCATCACTGGAGATACAATTTCCATTTGAAAGAAATGGATCTTGTGTCAAAAATAGGAGAAATATGAACATTGAGAAACAGGACCTTGGAGACTGGGGTGTGAAATGTTCTCCGAACCCCACACCTGGACATACTCTGCCTTGTAAGTCATTTACAAAAAATAAGTAATGAAAATTTCTATTTGGCCCAATGACTCTGTCTGCATGGACCTTATCTACAGTATCAACACAGCCCCCTCCATTCCCTATTCTCTGATATCTTACTCAGCAAGTTAACAAAAATATCTGCTGTAGCAACTATTCTTGGAGCTCCCATAGCAGAAGCACAGTTAAACTGTACCAGGAGGGGGGCAGCATTGGGCATAACTCAGAAGACGCCAGCAGAGTTCCTGATGCAGATCTGGGGATTTCACCAACTCTAATTCATGGACTCATGACCCAAGTGGAGAGAAAGAGGAGAAAACTTATCATAGTTTTCTGTGGCTGTTTTTCTCTTCCCTTTCTCTTCATTCTCAATTTTAGCTTTCCAGAACAATGCCACTGAATTCTGTGGACAGTCTCCAGGAGAAGGAAGGGAAACTGCAGTGAAAGCACCATTTTTAAATTCAGGAAAATCCCTGAGCCCCATCCATTTTTTTCTTATTATCTACTAAAATATATATATGTACATATATACGTATATATATATGTATATATTTACATACGGCTCTTCTTTCTTTTCCCGGTCATGTTAGGTAAGTGTTAAGACAATTACAAGTTATTCCCTTTCTCTGGCTGAACAGTGTTCCCTATGGAAGATGTAGCCCTGCCCACCATGTTCCTTTCATAGTTATTCTGAATTGGGAAAAAAATAAAGTTCACAACACACTCCAATTAAAAAGGACAAGAATCTAAAAGAATAAAATAGTTTGGCTGGTAGAAAGTAGCCAGACTGTGGCCACCCAGGTTACTTTGGCAGTGGAGGGCAGTGTTTCTCCTCTGGGCGCCAAGTGAAGTGGGCCACAGTCATGTGCAGTGTGTCACGACAGCCTAACCTTTGAATGCTGCTTACGTTCTTTTGTTCAGCACAGGGTTTTCTCTTCATCCCTCTGAACTAAACAATTCCAGTTCTTTGGCATCGGTGTTTCCATTTGCGAAAATTGTGTAACTCTATCTAAAGGGTGTCTTTCCAAGGCTTTGTCTTGCTGTGTATGGTGGAAGGATAAAAGAAAAATCACATCAAGAAGCCAAAAAAAAGTCTTTAGAATCAACAGGCTAAAGTGAAAATAGTCTTCAGGGTGAGCTTGCATGAGAGTCTATTTTGTGAAACAGCACAGAGCTTTTTTGTATGTTCATAACTCCATTGTAGACAGGTGTGCGTTGATCTTGTAATGTGAAGACCCAGGCACTCAGTGGAACCATAGACGTGGACTTCTGAGGGCTATGTGAAGGAGAAAGGTAGTGTTGTTGATAACTATTTACAAGGGTGTCGTATGGAAAATTAACAGTTTTTACTGTAATCCCACATATAGATAGAGAAATTATTGAATCACTAGGAATCTGATAAGAGGCTTCTCTTTTGACATAGGAATCCAAGGCTTCCCTTCTGGAGGGGAGTGTTGAACTCACAAAGTCAATGGAAATTATAATTTATCACTATACTTATAAAAATGTCCTGCTGTTGGGCCCTCTCTGAGAGTGGTCATTCACGTATGTAGTTGCTTCTGTTTCCTAAGTAGAATCTCTCATTCCATTGTATCGTTTTGACTGAAGGCGTTTTTCATTGAATTGGTTGGGTAGGATGTAGAAAGCCTTAGTGGAAGAATTTGTGCTTCTAGTAATCCCTAAGTGTTTCCTCTCCTGTGTGTGAGTTATTCAGACTATCTGCTTCTCCTTTCTTAACTTACTGCCTTTAAGCCATTTTGTTATTCACATGTTTGCGATGGAAAGGAAAGAAGGTGTGGAAAGGTAGAGTCACTTTATAATTCATTAAACTTGTTGTTTAATGGTAAAGGAAGTGGAAAACTGGAAGCTAACATAAGCTCTATCAATTTCTCACGTCTGTTACTTTTGTATTTGAAAGGAAGTGATTGGAATTTAGTGGTTTTGCTATGAAATTTCTTGATAAACGTTATGCGCAAAGGAGCTTCCTCTCTTATGCACATTGAGGTAAAATTCTGATCAAATGCTTCCAAAAAATCTCCAGTTACTTTAAAAAAAACCGTTATTGAGCAGGAGTAGTAATCCTGAAGTGAGCTGAAAAGTATCTCATTGACATAACTAGAAGACAGCACAAATAGCACTTTTTTAAAAAAGAAAATGATAAAGAATATTTTTATGATAAATAACTGTTTTAGATGCTCAACTGCAGACATTTTGGCTTTTAAGCTCTTGTATCTATTTGAACTTACTAGACTGTGGAATTGGGAAGTGGGTTCATCTCCTGAAAAACTTGCTCTAAAGGTGCTTCAAAAAGTTATGCCTTGGACATATATACACTACCAAATGTAAAATAGATAGCAGTGGGAAGCAGCCGCATGGCACAGGGAGATCAGATCGGAGCTTTGTGACCACCTAGGGGGGTGGGATAGGGAGGGTGGGAGGGAGATGCAACAGGGAGGAGATATGGAGATATATGTATATGTATAGCTGATTCACTTTGTTATACAGCAGAAACTCGCACACCATTGTAAAGCAATTGTACTCCAATAAAGATGTTACAAAACAAAAGAAAAAATAAGAAAAAAAATGAGACAAGGCAGGGAAAGCTGTTGGCACATTGCCTGCCATGTGACAAATGACCAATAAATGTTAGTTATTATTTTATTATTAACTAAAAAAAAAAGAGAGAGAGAGAGGAATAAAGCAGGTGACTTTTATAACTTCTAGCTTTTTCATATTGTATCTTATTTACAGAGAGGAAAAGTGGCCCCAAAAGTCTGTCAATATAATATAAATGTAGCAGAACAAGGTGTAACAATCGTTAGGTCATGTACATGCCAGGGATAGGAATAGGGTTTGGGGAGGCTGCCTGGCACGTTTATGTTGCACAAAGCTCTTCCTCCCACAGAGCCTTCTCTTAGCCCTATGCTGTTAAAGCCCTATGAGATTTGTATCGTTAAATACATGTTACACAAGTGGCTATTTAAGGTTACACAACCAGAAGAGAGAGTAGAGGGTATGTGGAATACTTATTGACCTCTTATGGATAAAAGCTCCTATGAATTAAAAAAAAAAAAGCTATGCCTTTTTGCTGAGGTGTCAAAAACATCTCTGTACATTATCTTTACATATAAATGTTGGCATATTTTATCTACTGGACTAAGAATTAAAATAATGTCTAATGATCATACTGAAAACCTTACAAGTAGTTTTGAAAACATTAGCTCAATGAGAGAGACACGGAAAATATATACTGGCTTTAACTTATCGATCTCTTCCCTCCCTTTTCTCTCTTCATTTGTTTTCACTTCTTTTGCTGGTTTCATTGCCAGGATGAGGCTAACCCACCTATTATCAGAATTACCATTTCAATTCAATAGAAAATAGTTTAAAGTATTATCTGATTCAATCTAACATTGAGTTCTATACAATGGTGGAATCCAGGGCCCAATATAGAATATAAAGATCCATAATAAATGAACAGGGAATGAGGTGGGAGGAGGAGAGATTGAGTGGGTCATGTTTTCCATTTCCTTTATAATATTTATATTAGGCCTACGTCTAATTTCCATTTATTGAGACTGATTAATCTCTTGTTTCGGTATGTCAGTTGCAGCGTTGTTCTATTCCAGTCCTATTCAGATTGCTCTTTGTAACACAGAACACAGCATTTTATAAGTTTTTCCTGTACAATTGAAATAGCAAAACAATTAATAATTATTGGGAACTGAATGATGAAGTTCTTGACTTAAGAGTGCTTTTCACTTTAGGAAGGCAAAGAACTCCTAACACACATAGCACAGCTTTCTAAGATAGTCATATCACAGTTCTAAGCGGGGGATAAAAAATCATAAAACTTTGTGCTGGGCTTCCCACCTTGTCAAATATGCATCCTTGTAATATTTGTACATGTTCAACTCTTAAGTCTGGAAAAGGGATTGGTGGAGACTTAAATGGCTCATAGGAGTCCTTTAGAAAAAAACGTCAGAAGCCTGGATTTAGAAGATATTTGACTCATAGAAGAACTCAGTGAATGTTTTATGAAGGGGGTCAATGTATCCAGTCATGAATTCCATAAGGAATCATTGGGCCTTTACAGTGTACTTAGCATTACTGTATTCCTGTTGCTGGAAAATTTAGACAGACTCTTTTTTCACAGACTTAGATTCTAGTGAGAGTAAATGGACTGACTATGAACATGAGAACAAATAAGCAAATAAGATCATTGCAGATAGCACGAAGTGTGAGGAGGAAAACAAAGCAAGACGATGCGCTAGAGAACAGCTCCAGGGCTGGGGGTGGGATCAGGAAGGGAAGGTCTCTCCAAAGAGGTGTATTTAAGAATTGACTCCTAAATGACGAGCAGTAGCCTGGTGTCTGAGACCTCTGGGAAACATTTCAGGCAGAGTCAGTGGCAGAAACAAAGTATGTTTCCAATGTTACTGACCCAGGTCCTTGGAATCTTTAATTAATAGAAATTGAGGGCTTCCCTGGTGGCGCAGTGGTTGAGAGTCCGCCTGCCGATGCAGGGGACGCGAGTTCGTGCCCCGGTCCAGGAAGATCCCACATGCCGCGGAGCGGCTGGGCCCGTGAGCCATGGCCGCGGAGCCTGCACGTCCGGAGCCTGTGCTCCGCAATGGGAGAGGCCACAACAGTGAGAGGCCCGCGTACCACAAAAAAAAAAAAAAAAAAGAAAGAAATTGATAAGAAGCCAGAGGAGAAATTTAGGCAAGGTTTTACTGGGACTCGTGCTACAGCACAAGGGAGTGAAAATAAGTAACAGGTGCGCTTGCTCACTTCCCGAGGAAGTGACAAGCCGATTCCTTAAATGGGATGAGGGTGAGGGAGGATCAGTGGGCTGGGGAGAAGGCGTGGCTTACGTGGTCTGCCCACCCACTTGGTGGTGCTGTGCGCAGGGGTCATGCGCAGTATCCTGCTTGCTCCCGGCACCTCAGACATGGCAGTTGGTTTGTGGCCTTTTTGTATCTTATTATAATCACCCGAGCTGCGCATGCGTGTAGTTATTTTTAGTCCCTTGTAGTTTCTTTGTACTCTCTAGCTTGGGGGATTCATTGGTTCAGGTGCAAGCACTGCAGTAAAGGTCCTAGGTCACAGGTCCCAGCTTATCTCACCAAGGACAGGAAGACCAACATAGTTGCAGCAGGGTGAAGGAGCAGGAAAGGAATTTCAAATAAGGTCAGAGGAGGCAGGGTCTAGACTCCAGACTTTACATCATATAAGGCTTTGTAATTCATCAGAGTCTGAATTTATTATAAGTGCAATAGGAAGGCATTGATAGTTCTAAACAGGGAAGTTATATATACTTTTAAAAGAATATATGAATGAATGAATGGATAGATGGATGAATGAATGAGGCTCTTTCCAATGAGGTCAGCTGAGAGGAAGCGGAGAACAGAAATTAGTAAAAACATACCCTGCTTCAAACCCTTAAAATGTATGTTGCCCACAGAAATTTCTCAGACGCCGACTGGCATATTTCTTTATATCAAGCTGGGAGCATCTCGCTGGAAATATCTCCTGGTGCTAACTTACTTTCTGAAACTTATCACACAAGCGCTTTATGAGTCTTTTTAGAAAAGATAATACGGAAATAACAAATTTATAACATAACATTAAAAGTATTACCTTTCACAAGAGAGTGGGAAGGAAAAATTCATATTGCTGTAAATATTTTGCAAGTATTTTGGGAACACGTTGGCATTCATAAAATATAAAAGAGCAGCCCAGGCTGGTTAGATTCTGCATTCATGTAGTTGTTGCTTCAAATAAAGGGGGAAAAGGAAGAAGTGTCTGATTGGGATGTGACAAGTTGTTAACAAATGGATACCTCGGAAGAAGCGATCAAAGGAGTATTTACTACCTCTGTGGAATTTACTCCCTCAAGGGATTAACTCTCATGATTTCTTTCTTTATTTTTTGTAAAGATAATGGGAGTCATTACAGAATTAAATTTTAGTGCCTGTTTTAACCTTTGATGTTTATGATGCACGCAAACTTTTAAGCTTGCTTCAAACCTTTGAAAATCATCCAGGGGGAGAAAAAGACATCCTGTTACATGGAGGGGGGTAAATCTAACTGATATTTAATCTTTTCTATTCCTTTCAAAATCCCTGTAAATTAGGTATCATTTCTATTTTCCGAAGAAGAAACTGAATCTCAAAGGGGTTTAAATGACTCATCTAAGCTTACTAGCTGGTAATTGACAAAAGCATCATTTGAACCCAGATCTCTGATTCCAAGGCTGGGATCATTGATTGCTCCCCAACAATTTGATCTTTGGTGCTATTTAAAAAGAGGCAAGGATGTGCACATGCTAGCTGATTTGAGAAACTGCATTCTTATATGCATATATATATGAAGTTTTATAGTTTTGTTTTATTTATTTATTTTTGGCTGCATTGGGTCTTAGTTGCTGCGCACTGGCTCTCTTGCGTCGAGTGGGTCTACTCTTCGTTGCGGTGCGCGGGCTTCTCAATGCGGTGGCTTCTCCCGTTGCAGAGCACGGGCTCTAGGCACGCGGACTTCAGTAGCTGTGGCACACGAGCTCAGTAGTTGTGGCTCACGGGCTCAGTAGTTGTGGCTCATGGGCTCTAGAGCGCAGGCTCAGCAGCTGTGGCGCATGGGCTTAGTTGCTCAGCAGCATGTGAGATCTTCCCGGACCAGGGCTCAAACCCATGTCCCCTGCCTTGGCAGGTGGATTCTCAACCACTGCGCCAGTGGTTGAGAAGGGTTGACCAGTGGCTTCTCAGGGTTGAGAAGCCCTGAGAAACTGCATTCCTGACTTCAGCATGTTAAACACTCTATTACTGTCATTATGGTCTTATCACCTAGTTACTAGTTATTTTTTTGAGGTAGCAGAGGTTATCTTTCTAGAGATGGTTATCATCAGTGAGATGAGACTTGAGATAATTCTAGAAAGTGTTCCTGCCTGAACTTCTCTCTGCTTCTGGCATGTGTGACACATCAGCATGACAAGTTTTAAAGATTTCTTTTTCAGAAGATAAGATGTAATAGTGCCTAAGAATAGTGCCTAAGAATAGTGCCTGGGAAATGGGGAAGAAAGAGTGTGTTAGAAAATGGACAGATGTCCCTTAGCTCTCCTTTGAGTTTAAGGCTGGCCTTAATGAATTTTTTAAATTTCTCAGAAGAGTTTATCATTGGGTCATAGGCAATTCAGATACTCTAAGACATGCCATGTTTCTAATTCAGGAAGAAAAATTACACTTATTCCTATTTCCATGAAATCTATAGATTTAATATCCCAGACTCTGAGACCAGATAGTCGACAGTAGTTCGGATACAAATCCCAATAAGCTAACTAGAGGCAAACTTCTGCAAAGGCCTTGACTTAGCATACAAGAGAGCTAATCTCAACCCTGGTATAAGCACACATGAAATTTAAGGTAGAAAGTTAAGTTCAAAAATAATTGCTTGTCTGGCAACACAACGCAGTAGATAAGAAAAAGAAAGAAAGAAAACCCTGTGTCTGATACTGGTCGTGCCAGAAATTGCAGCTTAATTTCTGACCAGGTGTTTAACGTCTCTGAAAGCATATCTGCATGAATATAATCAGAGCCTTGCATCGTTTCCCTTCCCGTCCTAATAGTGTGAGTTGTTATACCTTCTGTAACATTCTTCCGAAACGTAACAGGATACACAAGGAGTAGCGTTTATTCTCTTAGTGATCACCTGGGTTGATTGAGATCTTTGGTTTAAGAACTTGGGGAGAATCTTTTAATATTTTTTTCTCACTCCTTTTTAGGATTATCTGGGAGCTTGCATTGTTCTCACTGCATCAATTGCATCCATTAGTGGGTCTTCCAATTCTGGATTGGTGGGCTTAGGTCTTCTGTATGCACTTACGGTACGTATGGATGAAAATCTCTTTTTGCGCAGTGCTGGAGGTACTTTCTGTATGTGGTTATTATCAACTCTTATTCGTGGATGGTAGAGAGGAGTTAGAAATTCATAACAAGATGACAGCCTGCAAATAATAGTAGATTTGGGCCCAAACCCAGCATTTTAGGATGGCATGGATTCATTTCTGATATTGCGAGCCAATTTTTAGAAAGTCCTCAAACCCTCTGGTCAGAGTTCTCCCAAGGCTGTTTGGAATTCTTGTCCTGAGTTGCTCACCACACATTTAGGGACACTAACTTGAATATGACTATAAATGAGGTAAATGGAAACAGAGATACAACTATCCACTGTGCAGGGAAGTCAGGACAGTTCACAGAACAGTGACATTTGAGGACCCTTGAAGAAGAGCAGACACTTTATTTGCCAACTTTATCCCATGACATCCTCTCTGGTCTCTGATATCCTGCAGCATTTATGAATTGTACCTATATGAACTGTCCAAGTCATCCTATCCCCTAATATCCAGTGCTTAAAAAAATTATGACTTCATTTTATATGTGTTCATTGTTTTTGTCACCTGACACAGATAACCAATTATTTGAATTGGGTTGTGAGGAACTTGGCCGATGTGGAGGTCCAGATGGGGGCAGTGAAGAAAGTGAACAGTTTCTTAACTATGGAGTCTGAGAACTATGAAGGCACCATCGGTATTGTTCTGAATATCATTTTATTTCACTTAGTTATTTTTAAAAAAAGATTAGTTGTGTGTCAGGCACACTGTCATTTTTGCTTTTGTTTTCCACTTCAATGGCCAGAGAATCCCCTCTCATCTTGACTTTGCTTGATAAAGGTACACCTGAACCTGAAAAAGATGTGATTATTTAGGCCTGAAAATTCTTGGATACAACGAGAGTCCAAATTGACATTATTTAGTAGTACTTAAAGAGAATGATATATATGGACTTTATTAATTACCAACCTAAATTATGAACTATTCTATTCTCTTTCTCCAGACCGTATTAACTTAGATGGCAAGAAACTTGGATTTTAAATTCTAACTGAGATTCTTAGCCTTGCTAGAATAAAACTGGCAGAAAATTCAATACTGAGGACAGACTAATCTTCCTTAAATGTAAATCTCATGCTTCAAATGCATTCTTTTGCCTAAATCCTTCAATAGCTCTCGAGGTCTTCAAGGACAAACTCCAGGTAACTTAGCTCAGTCTGCTAGACCCTTTGTTAGTCAACCCTTACCCACCCACCTACTCTCATTTCTCATCATCCCACCTATACACCTTTTACTTGGGCCATACCAACATGCTATGCTTTCTTTATATCTTTGTTCTTCTCCCTCTATATATTTGAAACAACTTTCCTACCTCTTATCCTTTAAGATTCATCTCAGGCACCGTCTCCACTTGAAACCCTCCTGGAACTCTTGGGTTCCACCATCTCTGCTCCCAGAACACCTCGGATTGGCCTCCATCACGTGACTCTCCATGCAGTCCTGTAGGGTCTAACTCACTTGCATGCGTCCCCCGGGCACAATGAGCACCTTGAGGCATGTCTTCCATCTCCGTATTCCCAGCATCCTGCACAACACCTTTCACATTTGAAGCATTCAAATATTTGATGACCAACTGAGTGAACAAATGAATCCATTCACAGATGAACCACTATGAATAGAATTGAGTGATGGAATGCTGGGATATATGATGCCCATTAATGCTCCAAAACAGACACACAAAAGCTATTTTTAAAGTTCTTAATCAAGAGGCTTTTACTCTAAATGAAATTTTAATTTAAAAAACTCAGAACTTGGTTCAGTACTACTTTCAATTTAGAAAAAAATTATGTGTGTATGTATAAATGTATATAAGTATGTGTGTGTTTCTTTCTACCTCTCTCTCTCTGTCTCTGTCTCTGTCTCTTTCTCTCTTCCCTTACCCCATCTCCACCCCCCAGATCCTTCTCAAGTTCCAGAACACTGGCCTCAGGAAGGGGAGATCAAGATTCATGATCTGTGTGTCAGATATGAAAATAATCTGAAGCCTGTTCTTAAACACGTCAAGGCTTACATCAAACCTGGGCAAAAGGTATGGAATTCACTGCCATTTGATTTATTTCATACAAACCCTCAGATGGAACCACTCCATTACCACCTGAGCTCTTTAGACATCCCAGCCAACCACAGCCTCACTGGGCTCCCATTATATTCCCTACACTTTATAGGTCAGATCATTTGCACAAAAGAGAAAAGGGAGAGAGTGGATCCAGATAAAATACACATTCTCTAAGTTGTATTGCCATTCATTCGTCTCCCATGAAGATCAAGAATGTGAACAATAGGCATGTTTTTCAAAATTTCTAGCTTTTGGCTCATGACCATTCCAGATATCCCCTTGAGAACCTTTGTGTTTGTACTAGCTCTAGTCCCAAAATGATTTATTTTAGTTACTGTAAAAAGAGCAAGTGTGCAGAAAAATGGACTCATTTTACATTTTGTTATAAAATCATCACTTCTAAGATAAAGTGGAACACTTGTTTGCTAGGTCAACGGTATACTAAATGCAAACATGAAGCCACAAAGGTAAAACAACACACCCACATAGAAATCAAAAGAGTTAGAGTGGAATCATTGAAGATTTGTTGAAGACCCCATGTTTTTAGCTTAATAATGATAATTCCTAAGGGAGATCTGAGAAGAAAATGATTATTTTAATGTAACTGTTTACATAGAGTTGCAGTTTCATCATGGTGTCTTACCTAAGGTAAAAATACTTCTGCCTATTTTCTATCTTTTGTCTGAGTCCTCTTCTCTCTGAGTGACAGTTGATTTCTTAGGTGGGCATATGTGGTCGCACTGGCAGTGGAAAGTCATCGTTATCTCTGGCTTTCTTCAGAATGGTTGATATATTTGATGGTGAGTTACTAACTAAACTTTTTCATTAGCTGTGTGATGCTCTTCCTTAAAAAAATAATGCAACATCGACTTACCTAATCCTGCAGAAATAAAAAGTAAATATTTATAAGTACTGTGGGTCCTGAAACCCATGATTTGAGACAGGTATCCCAGATAAACAGTCTAGGAGTAAAGAAAAAACATAGAATTGGGGAAATAAAATTATTAGCCCTAAACTCAGCTCTAGATATTATTATTAGACCATTCTATTCAATTGGTAAAATGAAAACAAGGCCATCCATTTTGAATAGCAACAGATAGAGGTGGCATTTCAAGAGGAAGGAAGAGAGGAAAAGACTTGTCTCGCTTCCTGCAAACTAAATATATATATATATATATATATATATATATCTTTCCATCAAAGGAATAAAAAGAAGATAAGTAATTTGCATTTTAATTTTCGTGCATGACTCTTACCATCATCTTCTTAATAACATGGTTTAATGATGTTGAACATTTTGTTAGGAGGCAACCATTGCTGTAAAGTGCCAAGCACACATTGACAATATACAAAAATATTTATTCATCCACAAAATTATTAATAATATTGAACATGGAAGTAATCTAATCTTTGCTTTAGAAAAAATATGTCATTATTTAGTCTGTCAAGTGGCCTATAGATAGGCCAGCACATATGCCATCTTGAATGAAAGGAGATCCATCAGCTCGAGAAGTACTTAAATATTATTATCTGTAATGATTGTGATAATGGTGATAGTACCTCACATTTTTATCGTCTTTGACAGTTTATATTATTTAATTTAATCTACACAACAGCTCTGTGCGATAAAGAGGTCAGTTCATGAACAACAAAGTTGAACTGTGGTCATTGCAGGTTCTTTGGGGTTTAGATTCAGGGACAGGGTAAGTGTCTGCCTCTAGGTGAGCAGCTTGCTCTTTCCATGGCTGGTAATAAGACACAGATACTTTAAGGATTTTCTGTGGGATTTGCATTATAAGCCAATTACATGATCCAAAAACAATTGATTGAAACTTTTCATTAAAAAACTGTGGTTATGATGAAACATATTAGATTAGCCATATTCTCATGAGTCCAGAAACATCATTTCAGGCCCCATGAGGACTATGATGACTGTTTTTAATACTGTTATAGGTGACTGAGATTTTAATAGATAATATATTATTCTTGAAAGAAAGTTTAAACTAACATCTTGCCTGCTTTTGGGTCTAAATCCAGCTGGAAAAGGGACTCCAGTTGCCATTCTTCTCTGGGCATTCTCATCTCATAGAGCAATATTGTCTTTGCACAAAGCGATATGATAAAATAAATCTATCAGGGAAAGTCAAGGACGTCAAGATTGTGCAAGTCTATGTACAGTGTGGAAAAATTCACCAAAATGTGATACCTATGTCATAGAATTTACTTTCTTACTTGTAATGCACTGTACTGTTCAATCAATAAACGAGTGAATAAGACAGACAGAAATGCCCATCTTCAACGATCTTGTATTCTAGTTGGGGGAGAGAGACAATAAAAAAGATCAGTAAATGTATATAGAATGTCCTGTGAAGGAAAATAAAGCCAAGAATAGGATAAAGGAATATTGGAAGGAAGAGGACCACTGAGGGGAAAAAGGTACTTTTGGTTTGTATGAACCACATAAACTGCATAAAAAGTGGAAATCCCTTTAGGAGAAAATACATAAGAGCAGATATCACCGAAATGTATATTTTTCGTAGAGACATATCATGATGTTTTTAATACTTAAGTGGAAAGCTTCCTCTTCTGAATTTCAGTTCTGAACTAGGAAAGTACTTCCAATTTGTAAACAGATATTACTTTACTCGTGATTTGACTACATGCCGCCATTTTTATTTTTCTTTAACAGGAAAGATTGTCATTGATGGGATAGACATTTCAAAACTGCCGCTGCACACACTGCGTTCTAGACTTTCAATCATTCTGCAGGATCCAATACTATTCAGCGGTTCTATTCGGTAGGTGACGTATTCATTCATCAGAAACCCATGTGCCTCAGGACTTACCCTTTGGCTCACAGGAGGGTTTTACTCAGAATTGCTTTTCAGGTAGGTGTGAAAGTTTGTCACCAAGATGATGAGGTCAAATGTTCTGTCCCACAGTTTGGATTGGGGCACCTAGAGTGGCTAAATCAACCTATAGAAGCCCATCCTTTGTGCCGCCAGAAGTTCATCTCTTCTATCCGACCCTACAAACGTCACTTTTTCCTCTGTACTTGGGGACAGTGATTCCTGGCAGACATTTCTGAGGTGTCCACCCTACAGACACCCTGCCTATCTCTGTGTGTCTGGTCTAGCCTCAGCAGATACTGAGTTTGGTTAATACCTTGAGCCCCTCCCGTCACCCACAACTTCTCCTTCTGCCGAAATTGCTCTGAAGAAGCTGCTACAGCCTTCTCCATGCCTGGTTTGCGGTTTCTCATGAAAAAAAAAAAAAAGAATGGAGGTACTACTCTTTGCTAGGTCCTTTAAATATTGATATATCATCTCATCAAATCCTCAGAGCACTGCTCTAGTGTTCATATTATTGTCCCCATTTTACAGATGAGGATTTTGAACCTTAGAGAAGGTGTAGCTTGGCCAAGTTCATATACTTAGTAAGTGGTAGCACTGCCATTCCAAATAAAGTGTGTCCAACTGCAAGGTCCACTGTGTCATCATCCACCAGATCATCGCTCTCATTCCATCCACCCTCTGTTCTCTCTTGCTCCCCTCCTCTATCTACTTAACTGCAAAGTATTTGCCACCTTCTACTAAATATTCCTTGTCTTGAAGAGAAGATGTATGTAAGATTGCTCCATATTCAATTGTAAAATTACTTTAATTAAAAGTTCTGGGCGTATCAGATTATTTAGCAATGTTATAGTAAATCTATATCTCTGATTATATTTATTATGAATATTGTTATTGTGGTTGGTGCAGCATAGCTCATCTGAAATAGCATTGCACGTTCCCATATAGATTTATGTATTTAATGTCAGTTCTGTAGGAATACTTTGCTAGACACTCTTCAAGTTATATTATACATAATATGAAAGTAGATGTATCCAATTTAATGAATTGTATCAAATCTTATCATGGATTTAAACTTACTAATGATATCATCGAAAACCATTGCCCATAACATTCAGGTCATTCATTCACCCATCAAGCATGAATTGAATGCCTGTTCTATCCTAAGCACTGTTGTAGATCCTGGGCATACAGCAGTAACCAAAACAAATAGGATTTACATTTTAAGGAAAGAACAGCAGTAAGCAAATGTACATTAAAAATCATTTTTAAAATTTATTCACTAATTAACTGATTTTTTTTCCTACAGATTTAATTTAGATCCGGAATGCAAATGCACGGATGACAGACTTTGGGAAGCTCTAGAAATTGCTCAATTGAAGAATATGGTCAAATCTCTACCAGGAGGTCTAGGTATATTTTCTAAATGATACATTTATTTTTTACATATGCAGTGAATTCTACATATCTACATTTTTTGCTGGAATCACATAATTCTAGTGTTAAATCTCCTTATATTTAAAATAATCTCCTAAAGGTCATTAGGACAACTTCAAAATCTAGTGTTTTTGCAGGGGGTGCAAGAGGATGAAACCTTATAACCTTCTGTTCTAGGCGAGCAGGCCAAAATATTCCAATTAATACATTTATCTCTTTAGTCTTTCCACCATTGATAGATATAGATCAGTTTAATTAGAATGTTTCCTTGTGGTCATTCTGCTCACATGATTTACATGAATGCTTAACCCTCAGTAGGTAGATAAGAGGACTGAAAAGGCTGTTAGGTCCAAAGAGTACTTGGTACCATTTAGAAGCAGGTATTTTCTCCACAGTAGCAGCCATTTTCTTTGCTGCCAGGAGGGCATATTCCTTTTACTTACATAACATAATTTTTTGGAAGACATTATTTTCTATTACCTAGCTGCAGGATCAGTTTGGGTACTTGTGTAAGATATGAAACATGTACTCAAACGATCCCTGAGTTAAATTCAGTCCCAGATGTAGTATAATTTCTGGCAAATAACCGATGATAAAAACAAAAGAGCAGGGGCTCCCCTGGTGGCGCAGTGGTTGAGGGTCCGCCTGCCGGTGCAGGGGACGCGGGTTCGTGCCCCGTTCTGGGAGGATCCCACGTGCCGCGGAGCGGCTGGGCTCGTGAGCCATGGCCGCTGAGCCTGCGCGTCCGGGGCCTGTGCTCCGCAGTGGGGGAGGCCGCGGCGGTGAGAGGCCCGCGTACCGCAAAAAAAAAAAAAAAAAAAAAAAGAGCAATGTGAATAACGAAAGAACAACATGATTAATGAAACAAGAGAGAGTTCATGATACAGTCTTTATTCATAAAAGCGAACGTCTGTAGTTTTGGACTTCTGTTTCCTTAAAACCCGAACACATTTAAGAAAGCGTTGGAAAGGTAGTGGTTGGTTGGTATTCTAATTTTAGTACATAATATGTAGTTGCCAAATTGATTGTGTTGTTTGGCATCTAGTTTGTTTTTTTTTTTAATTAACCCACAAAATAAAATGATGTTTGTTTGTTAGTTTATTTGGGAAAGGAGACTCAAAAACAATACCTTTTATGATGATAATTTAGTCCCAAGGAAAAGGCATCCCACAAACGAAATTGGGGCAGCGTGTCTTTAAGGATAGTTTTACTGACTTTGCCTGTGTCACCGTGGAAGTAATTGCAGAGGTCTGGGTGAACTTTCCCATGATAATTTTTGATGTCTGCTCTGGAAAGCCCAGCAAATGTGCTTGAAAAATTGAAAAGTCTACTTGCGATAATGCTTACAGACCTTTTTTCCTTGGTATTTAGAGACTCTGCCCTCCCCCCATTAATAATTGGAAAGGCAGACAATTACATCTTTATAGTTCTCTTCACTAACATGAGACCTGCATGTACCTGTTTTGAATCATGGGCATAGTATTTGGGGGTATGGTACAGTGTAAGCAACAGGGAATTGCATTTACACTATGTAATTGAATACTGTTTATGCTTATTGTCTTAATAAAGATTACATCAGTGGTTTGATAATGATCTGGTTCATGCCAACTCTAGTGAAGAACATTCATCATGCCCTGCTTCCTTTTTATTTATTATATACATTAAAATTTGGATAATAGATGCATAGCCTCCAGGCGTGAGAAATTATAAGAATTTGATGCAGTGAGGCAATAATCAATAGAAATTTCCTCTCAGAGCCCTACTAAAAGGTGTTTGAATCCTAATAATATAGATTATTTTGGAAATAGAACTTAAGCTAAACTCACAGTAGTACTTTATAAAATGTGGTTGAAACCAAAAAAAAAGAAAGTATAATGAGGACATAACTCATTTATCTATGCAATAAAGTTTCATTCAGCTACTATGTCAGATACCAAGTGGTAAGTACTGGGGTTACATTGATAAACAAAAACAAACCCAGTCCTTACCCACTAGGAGCTTAAAGGCCAGGGGGATGATATAATGGAAGGAGAACAGGTATTGGAGTTGAGAATATTCTGTTTCTTATCAAGCTCTACTACCAGTTAACTAGGTGATCTTGGGCAAGCCACATCATCTCCCTGGGCCTTGGATAATTATATTAAATAATTAAATAATCTCCAAGGTCTTCCAGTCTTTAAAATGTTTAACAGTATTTTATATCCTACTATAAGGAGGGAATTTACCACCTGTTTTCAAACACAGGGTGACCCAGGATCATCTTAATTTTCCCCAGTTAAAGTTCCTCTTTGCTTTTCCAATGTGAAATCCTTGCACCAGTACAAAGTGATATGCAGCATGTTCTTGTAGGACATAATGCGTTTTCCACTACTTTGCCCAAGGAAAACGTTCGTATCATTTCTTTAATGAAGTCCTTGCTTCTTTTTTTGATTTAGATGCAGTTGTCACTGAAGGTGGGGAGAATTTTAGCGTTGGACAGAGACAGCTGTTCTGCCTTGCCAGGGCCTTTGTCCGCAAGAGCAGTATTCTCATCATGGACGAAGCGACAGCTTCCATCGACATGGCCACAGTGAGTGCATTATCTAAGCTTCTTTAAATTGATGAGATGAAGAAATGCATGTGAAAATTACAATTTATTTTTCCTGATTGGATTCTGAATGCTCAGTACTATTGTTTTGAGTATCTTCTCAGCCACCTCCTTGATCAACCAATGATACAGCACAACAGAATTTCAGTAAAGGAGACTTGACTCTTCTTTTAAAGGACCTCCTATTGCCAATAAACATCATATAAATTTGTCATCACTTTTTTTCTAGTTTTATTTTATTTTACTTTATTTTTCTCCATTCTACCTCTTTTTAATTGAATAATAGTTGATTTACAGTGTGTGTTAGTTTCAAGTGTACATTAAAGTGACTCAGTTATACATACACATATATCTATTCCTTTCAGTACCATCACTTTTTGATAAATCCTCAAAACAGTAAAATTCCAGGGCTCAGTTGATGAGAGTACTGTACAGTATTCAAGTATTCAAGTGTTGTGTCGTGGAAGTTCTAAGATGAAGTATGCAAATCTCTATTTAATAGAATCTATTGATAATCGAAACCAATCATTTTCTAATGCAATTTGAAGATGGAGTCATTATAATTAATGTTGGCTAGAATTAATAATGGCCTTCTCAATGTATTCATGGTAACGAGGCAGAAACTTTGCCTTTTGAAAGAAATCATTTAAAAGTGTCAAATAGGGGGAGGGATAAAGTAGGAGTTTGGGATTAACATATACACACTACTGTATATAAAATAGATAATCAACAAGGACCTACTGTAGAGCACAGGAAACTCTATTCAATAACCTATATGGGAAAAGAATCTGAAAAAGAATGGATATATGTATATGTATAACTGAATCACTTAGCTGTACACCTGAAACTAACACAACATTATAAATCAACTATACTCCAATATAAAAGAAAAACTAAATTTAAAAAAAGTGTCAAATATGTCCAAGAAGGATCTGTCTGGAAGGCTGTGATTGAGTGGGGAAAATATCACATTGAACTGCTATCAATTAATGTTGTTCTTATAAAAGTTAACTTGATATTAAAAGTTTGGTATCAGAAAGGACAAAAATAAAAATCTTATTTCTTTTCTTACTGTACACTTTAGATTGAATAAAACTACCCAAAAAGGTGAAACAGTTTCAAGATTATTAAGAGCCATATATATGGAGGTGCTAATTTGACATCATTTACTTGTATTAAGTAAGACTAATCAGTTAAAGTACCTATTCAAAGTTTATATATCCTTTTCCGAGTTAAGATAATTTAAGGCAATGAAGTAGTTTCTAATGAAGCCATTTCACTAAGTAAACATAACTACATCAAAATTAGTATTAATTACTAAGTTCTTACAATATTGTGGCTTATTTTAAGGATAGTACTGCCTCAGTAAAGATGAGAGAGAGAGAAAGAGGGAGAATAAGAATGAATTAATTGGTAATAAACCATGTGATTGGAAGAAATAGCTCCCTCACTTTAAGACTTAGATAATCAAGCTTTTTTTCTAGGATAGAGGTAGAATTCTTACCCAGGACATCTTTTAAAATATAATGATAACAATGGTTTGTGGTGGGAATAAAAATAGTTCCTGCCTGGAATGTACTTTTATGGGTCAAAATCCAAATTTTTAGCATGTACTTTATTTTTTCCTTTTCTGACACAAAACTTAACACTATTTTAGGGTTTTATTAGTTTTGAATACATCCTTTTTATGGCATAACTCAAGTGAGCATTTCCACACCCATTTGGTTTCATTTTCCTCATTCAGTTTCCTGGCAATAAATCTATCAGTCATTCCTAGTTGATAAACTGAGTTTTATTTGCATTTTGAAGACACTACAGAAGCCAGCCAGAGCTTGCTGCTGGGCACTGCTCCCTGTTAGGCCTTCTGCAGAAGACTTAGCAGTGAGAGTTCTCGGAAGAGATTGGGCATGTTGAAGCCTTGTTCTTAGGGACGCAATATCAATATTATGGCAAGAGAAAGTAGTCCAGAGAAAATTCAGACTCTATTTATTTTTTGGCAGGAAAACATTTTGCAGAAAGTGGTAATGACAGCTTTTGCAGACCGCACCGTTGTTACAATAGCTGTAAGTATGGGCGACAGAGTTGATTTACTGCTCTTTGGTTTTTCTTCCAAGATTCAATATTCTTTATTTTTGAGCAATTAAAATATGTTGAATCATGTATTTCTCTGCTAATATTTCTGTATCTGTACAAAAAAAAGAAACAACAACAACAAAAAGAACAGCTATGGTTTGAAAGCCTTTACACTGTTTTTTTCCAAGCCGTCTGCCCTACCTTCCTCTGCTAGGTTACAATGAAAGAACATTCTCAGTCTCGGGATTCCAGCAGGTCGTGGCCTGTACTTTTTCACCAGATACAGATGGCAGTTCATATGGGATTATTCTTTCTTTTAATAATCGAATTGTCTGATGATCAGTTTCAGAAGCAAAATTCATTGGTTTGACTCCCTAGTCTGCTACTATTTGCACTTAACTTCTATGTTCCTATTTACTTAGCTGTTTGCAAAGAGACAATGAGACAGCTGTTCTGCCTTGCCAGGGCCTTCGTCCTCAAGAGAAGATAATCAAATTGAAAAAAATGCTTAAATCTTTGTAATGCCCATTATAGCTTACTTCAAAGAGGCCATGGTTTTGTCTCTTCCTCTTTGCAGATGGATGGATTCTTATTGACATTTAGGCTTACATTTAACAGAACTACTTTTTAAATGAACTGCTTAGACATTTTTCCCTCTTGCTGATTCTTTTCTCTTCTTTCCCTTTTTCTTTTCTCTCCAGCACCGTGTCTCTTCAATCTTGGATGCAGGCATTGTTTTAGTCTTATCTGAGGGTATATTAGTGGAGTGTGATACTGTTCCCAACTTGCTCGCTGTCAAGAATGGCCTCTTTACCACTTTGGTGATGACCAACAAGTAGACATCCTGAGCTACTCTGCCAAGTAGGCCATTCTCTGGTAGTTATCTTAGCAACCTCCCCCCAGTAAGGCCCAGCGAAGGCAGAGATTAGAGGGGAGGGAGGTGTTGAGGGAACCAACTACAGGGTATTATTATACAAATCAGTTCAACCGGGGTGCCACCGTGCTCAATACAAATGAGGCACTTGAATGTTTTCAAATGTACACGTGCACGAGAGAGAGAGTCGGGAAACCTGGACCCAGATTTACCTCTATCTTAAGGAACACTTTCGCTCTTCCTTGAGGATGTTCTGTAAGCGTCCTTAAAGTACCGTACACGTGATGCTCCTTACCTGTCCTGAAGAATGCATCGTTTAACTTAATAATTACTTAAGTTTAACAGTTGAGTCATAGGAGTTATGTATGGAGTGCTTGCTTGCGCTTCCAGTTTTGTGAATGATGCATGGGAGAAAGGGTACCCTTTGAAGTGCAGCTTTTTCAGGGTGGCTGGAAATGATTCCCCATCAGGGCCCACCTTCTGTAAACTGGGCCTAAGTAAAAAGAAATCCACTTTCTCTCACTTTCCCAGTGAACTCTGTGATTCTTTCTGCCCTGGAGTCGCTTGATTAACTCATTCACACTAAAGTGTGAATGACTTAATGGGTGAGAGAATTGGCTAACTTGAAAAATGTTTCTATAATATTTCCCAGAATTTTCTCACTGAAGAGATGGGGAGGAAGACCTTCCTGCTCCCCTGAAAAAGGCAGGTTAAAAGGGGAAAAACAGACCTTTGTTTACTCAAAGAACTAGTTTTCTTTACTCTGCATGAAGCATGGTATTGTTGGGTGCTCCCGTTTAGTCAACACCTGAAAGATACTTGAGCATAATTTGTATTTTTTCAACAAAAAAATATGTTCTCTTACCTGATTTCTGTTCTCCTACATTCACTGTTACTTTTCTGTGTACTTGACTATCTTTTACCCATTCTTCCTTTCAAGACCACCAGTGTGGAGGTGGCCACCAGGATACCTAGAGTTCTCTCCCCTGGACACACAGAAAGCTGTAGAGGAGAACAGATTACTGTGGGATCAACTCTTTTTACCAGGCTTATAGGAAGGAGAACTCCACGAATTTGTGGTAGACCCCTTGTACAGCAACCCTCAGCTCTGTTAAGAGTAACTATTTTTCCTTCCCTGATAAAAGTTGTTCTGTTACTTTTGGTAACTGCCGCTGAAAATTGTGGAATAACTTTTAAGATAACTTTCTCAGGCTTCGAAAAAGCAGCGCTCATACCCCAAAATAGTGCATGGCATTTTTTTAAGGAAGGTGATCTATTCTTCGCTCTTGATGAAATTAATTTCTCTGGAGCATTTTGAAAATTTCATCATTGCTATGACAATTGATACCGTACTTCATCAAGTGAAAAATACTTTGGAGTAATAGAATAAACACTTGATATATTTATTTCTATAGGCCACGTGTTTCAATATTTTTAAAAGTAAACATTATTTTAGAATATCAAGGCAATGTTTATAATATTCTGTTTATGGATTTAGAAGCCAGGTTTTTTTTTGGTATCTATGATATGGTTATTGAAGAACTAATTTTTTTGAAGGGAATGCATAGCAGCTATTAAATAGCTCATTATGTTTATTTTTTTTCTAAATGTATGGGGATGCAAGTGGCTCTGGTCCATTCTCAAAGATAGGTAAACATTATCCTTCAAAGTGTGATAATTCCTAAATATATACCATTCATTACCTGTATTTAGTGAATGATGTAGGTTTGTCTATGGATGTTGAAAATAGTGGTGAATGTTCTAAGCAGTCATCTTTATCACATTCCATATTCATGTTGCTTTTCCCCTCTAGTTGTGAGTGCCAGCCAGGATTGCTCGCTTTTCTGAAAGCATGAGCATTGAGACTACCCCATCTGCATGGCTCAGGGCAAGTGATAAGCCTTTGCTTCTGGGGACGGCTTTAGGCTGGACTTTGGATTGTTAGGAGAAGACACTTTGGAAGACTGTGTACCAGCTAGAGAGATGATATGTCTAGGTTCGGCAGTCCCATCTTCATACTGATGTTTTGACCTGTTCAGTCCAGGTCCAATATGATGGGCCCTGGCCACCTGTGGCTCTGAGCACTTGAAATGTGGCTGGTCCTATTGAGAGGTGTCGTAAGTGTGAAATACGTACTGGATTTCAAAGACTTAATACTAATAAAAGAAAGTAAAAGATCTCATTAATAATTTTTATATTGGTTACATGTTGAAATAACATTTGGGCTATATTGGTAAAATACATTACTAAAATAAATTCCACCTGTTTATTTGTGCTTGTAAAATGTGGCTCCTAAGAGATTTAAAATTACATGTGCCTCACATTTGTGACTCACATTATATTTCCATGGGACAGCACTTATCTTAGCAAGAGTAGTGAAAAGGTCCACGGCAAAGACTTTTCCCTTGTAAATCCTAACGATAAAAAAATTATAGCAGCTGACATTTATTATTTGCTCATATGTATCAGACAAAGTCCTGAATTTTTTTCTACATGGATTATCTCATTTGATCCTCACCACCGTTCTCCAAGGCAGGTACTATGACGACCACCATTTCACTGATGTGAAACGTGAAGCATACAAAAGTTGTTTGTTGCTCGAGGTTGCACAACCAAAACATGAGTCCATTCTAACTTCAGAGCCTTCATTCTTTTTTTTTTTTTTTTTTTTTTTTTTGCGGTACGTGGGCCTCTCATTGTTGTGGCTTCTCCCGTCGCGGAGCACAGGCTCCGGACGCGCAGGCTCAGCGGCCATGGCTCACGGGCCCAGCCGCTCCGCAGCATGTGGGATCTTCCCGGACCGGGGTACGAACCCGTGTCCCCTGCATCGGCAGACGGACTCTCAACCACTGCGCCACCAGGGAAGCCCCAGAGCCTGCATTCTTAACCATGATGCTAAGAATGACAGGTGAACAATCCTCTAAGTACCAGATCCTCCCAACAAAATGGTGGAAATAGCTCACACTTTGAAGTTAATAAGTCTGGTGTGGTTGCTGGTTCCGCTACTTATTATCTGTGTGATACGCTTTTGCTTTACCTCTATGAACCCCAGCGTTCTCTCCTATAAAGTGGAGAGAGATAACACCCACATTCGAGGAATGTTCTGATGATTAACAAGTATTTGTGTGGCGTACCTAATGTATGATATATGCTCAGTAGGTGGTAGCTTTTATAATGATGAATTACTAACACCAAAGCTTCTCTCCAGATGGTACCATGTGGGAAGAGAGAATGAATGAGTGACAGTGATCTCTAAAGGCAAAGAGACAGCATGCCTACCTAAAGTCCTGGATAATTCTTTTTAACACTGCATGCCAGAATGGACTTCCCCTCATGGTCTTACTAGAATTGAACCACCTTCCAGAGTTCTTCAAATTGTGTGTCAGCCCACGGAATTATTGACTCTACTCAAGAGATAATTTTAGTGTAGATTAAACTATAACCCAACTGGTTCACGATGACTGTTCTTATTTAATTACTTAACAAACATTTGTTAGCCTACTCACGTTTCCGTGAAAATGATGAAACTACTATATTAGCTACACCCAATTAATACAGCCTATATAAGACCATACTGGCTGGTGTTTAAAAGTATGTAAATCAATCATACTTTAAATAAGAAAGAAAAAGAGGGGCTGTGCTTCTTGCACCTCCTGGCTTCCCAAGATAAAGAAATGTCCTTGAATAATCAGTGAAATATGCATTTTCCCTTGCTTTGGCTGGTGTCCTGAAATTTATAATGAATACATTTATTCTTTTCTCACTCACAGCATCGGGTTCACACTATTCTGACGGCAGACCTAGTTATTGTGATGAAGCGAGGAAATATTTTAGAATATGACACTCCAGAAAGCCTCTTGGCCCAGGAAGATGGAGTATTTGCTTCTTTTGTTCGCGCAGACATGTGAAGGAATGTCTTAAAACCATACGTGTATTTAAAATAATGCTGTCATAATGTACTTAAAGGATCATCAGCTTGGCCTTTGGAAAGTGGCATCTTAAACTTTTATATGCTTTTGTGAAGCTTACTTGTTACGTTGTGGAATTTTGTAGTTAGTAACAATATCACTTTACCAGTGAATATTGTGTTTTCTATGTTGACATTTATTCTTCCTGGTTTTTTGTTTTGTTTTGCTTTCCAAGCTATTACTGCTTACTATGTTTATTACTGATGCTTTTTTCTATAGATTCAGCCACGTCACCTTTAAGAATAACAGGTTGTATTAAAACATGTACTTTAAGTGGTAAATCAACTGCTATGTTTAAGTCTGGTAAATATCTCTCAGGCATAGAAGTTATAATGAGTGTTCAGTATTATTGTACTCTGATTTATAAGAATATATTTTCCTTTTTGTTGGTGTCTCCAGATGTTATTGGAAGAAAATAAGAGGTAGACAGCTTTTCTACTCAGTTAGAAAGTGAAACACTCAAATTCATTATCTGGGGTCTGAGAATATTTTCCGTATTCATTAACATTAGTAATCCTGATGCTTCTTTTAGCAGTCTCTTTTTTTCATCTAAATTGTTTCCTGTCACCAAGAAGTCATCACATTTATAATAATGCTGTAAAGCCAAAACCTGCACTAGAAAGATCATGAAAAGAGTTTGAAAATTTGACAAATTATACCCAAGGTTCCATTTTTCCCTGTCTAGTAAGAGGAGAGTTCTTAAGATATCAGGCGTATTGTGCCCTTTCCAGACTGAAGTTCAAAGAGTAATTAGGCTCAACCTTTCAGTGGCAGGTCAGCTACAGCTTTTTATGGTTTATTTAATCATTAGATGTGATTATGATCCTCAAGCCCTAAAATTCCACATTATTCAAGATTAGGGAGCATAGGCAAGTGGCCTTATTTTCACAGGATATATGTATACATACATACATACATACATACACATCTGTAGGTGTACATATATATGTAAAACAAGTATCTGTTTCTAGGTGGAAGAGTGTACTTCTTTTAGACATTTATGCCCAATGGTGTCACACATGTATACATTTGCTCCTGCTCTAATTTTAATGTACATGTGAAAAGTGTATCAGAAATGTTATTCTAATTTTAATGTGCATGTTCACAGTGCATTAAAATGTATGACATATTAGTATTATGCTTGCTTAAATGTAAATTAATAGATTCAAAAAATATTAAAAGTTACTTCACTGTCATGCTAGCAGCCAAAGCTTTCTACTGCAATTCTGTACGTGTTTGTATACATATCATTGATTTTCATGTGAGGATCCATGGGCATTGTAAGATTGTGAAGAATTATGATTGACGAAAAAAGAGAATATATGCTCCGTCCCTATAGTTCTGCGTTCAATTTATTGTATTGTGTATTCATGCTTGCCTGATGTTTACCTAAAATAAGTTTCACGAGGATGGACAAAAATGTTCTATGTTATTTAGCTCAAATTGTCACCTTTTGTTGTATATATAAAACTTCATTGGGAGAAAAATCCTCTTATTGTTTCCTAAAAGCTAAACAGAACAGAATCAGTAACTATTGATTTGATCTTGAAAATATTTTCTAAACATTCCACCAATCTCCTCTAAGTATTTCTGGCATTCAGATACTTTGTAAGGCTGAATTTACATGATGCTTGTTACCAAGTTATACCTCAATCTCACAGAGAAACTGGGATTTATCCACTGACGTAATCCCTCACAATATTTGTAAATTCTACTGCTATCCAGGCAACGTCAGTAGAAGCATATCTAATAACACTAAACAGAAAGTCACGTTTACCATTTTTACACCCGAGTGGTCACTGGTTTTCTCATAACTTTTAGTCACTTGAGTGTTTAATTGTTTACAAAACTAAATTGAAAAGTCAAGGATGATTTTTTTAATTGTTTAATCATTTATTGTGTTATATGTATGATCTATTGAATATAGAAATGACTCATCCTGAAATAATATTTTACTAAATAAGTACATATATATAGAAGAAGACCAGCCTTTACCTAATCAAATTTCACATTCACAAATGTTACACTTAATTAACCAAATCGATTTTACCAATTTTAATTCCTTAATATTTGTTAAAAGCAGTAAATACATAAATCTTTATGTGAAAATAGATTATTGATATTGTTGAGAGAGAAAAAATACTTCTCTTAAAGGATTGTGCATCCTCGACTTTTATGCTACTCCCCACAATCAATATAAAAGTCAACTTCGCTCTAGACTAGAGAAGAGAAGACCCTCCTAAGTAACTGATACTTGAGGTCTGGGACCAAGTCTCGTTTGTCTTTGTACCCTTGTCATATAATACAAGTGCCTGGACCACAGCAGGCCCTAATAAGTATCGTTGATTGATCCACTGATTAATTTCACCATGTGCCTATAACTCTTCACTTTCTGTGTTGTGTTTACTGTGAAAATATATTGCTTTGGTATTATACAATAAATTACTCTTTTTGTTTGCTTAATTAAAAAGGATGATTATTCTTTCACTTATAATACCATTGGGGATCAATCACGACTGATCAATAGATGTAAATTAACACAAGTGGACAAGACAGTACCTGATCATGCTTTGACAATTTTGTTTCACATCTGCCACAGTCATGCACTTGATTAGCTTTATATATAGGCTCTAGGGAAGTTTCCATCAAGTGGAACAACTGTATCAATAAGTTTTGTTACGTCTCTAATTAAATAGCTGGATGTCTGGACTTTTCCCCAAGGTTTATTGATCAGTTCTTATGATTGCCTTCCAATATATCTTTTATGACATTTTGTACTACATTCTTTGGAGTTCTGTGACTTATACTACTATAATAATTCCCTTAGTAATCCATTATCCAACGTTAAATGCAATCTTCTAATCTTAGCCTTTTAGAACAAGAAACAGTAGCCAAGAGGCTGTATCCTGTAACTTGTTTAATTTTTTCTTTAGTAACTATACATCATTTACAAGATTTGCTCAAGCATAAGTAAGATTCACCTAGCCCAAACTCTCCAGTGAAAGGGCTTATATCTGTATTTCTAGCAAATGCTTTCGATGAGATTCATAATTAGCCAAGTTTGGGAATCGCTGATCTACCTCGGTCACCACTCTCATTTCTTTTTATTGTGCATACCATGAAGCTATAACATGCTGGAGGTGATTTCCACACGCTTCCTATCTTTGCTGCCATTAACCTATCCTGGATTGCCAAAACAAGTGTCTCGGTGTCATTGAATGAACTGCCTTAGTTCCGTCATGAAGGAAACCTAGTGAAGTGAACTGAATCTTAGCTGAGAATATATAAACAAGGACTCTGAACGTGATTTTCTTTTGTGGTTTAATCAGCAATATGTGATCTAAGGGGTTTTAAAAAGATGTAAAGCTTTTTTTACCCACATCTGAATTCCCTGTTGAATCATTTGCACGTTATTCTGCTGAGTTTGAAGTCATATTTCCAAAATGTTTATAGTGTGTAAATGTGATCATTGTGGGTAGGTTTCACTAACGATATTTCACGATATGGAAGGAAGACAAATTACCTGTGATGATTACTCCCCTTGCCACCTTCACGTTTTTCCCGTAGGTATCATCATCGCTGACATATGAAAGCTGATATAGTCATTCTACATATCTACTACATGGTATTTAAATTATTTCTTTTTCTAGGGACTATAGCTAATTTCCCTTGTCATTCACACTGTGGTCACCAGTGCCCTATTTCTAAATTGACAAAGATCAAGGGAGCCATACCTGGCTAAATAAGTTAATTGGCTCAGAGAAGAAAGCCTGGGATTTTATTGCCGCCAACCATCAGAGACCATCTCCAAATGTATACTGCATCTTAATGGCAAAGAGCTTTGTTTTCAGACAATTATTTTTTTATCACTTAATCTGCCCTTCGCGTAAGTAACTTGTTCATATAACAGCAACGCTGGCCAATGCTGCTTCATTTCCATTTTTCTCTTAGGGCTACGGTATGTGCTATTTATACACGTTATCAGTTTTTATTAAGTGAAAGACTGTTGACCTTTAATATTATCAGGGCTAAGTGGATTTAGGCCAACTCTTCCATATCTAAGTATTTGCACTTTGACTCATAGTAGTTGGAACTTTGTTCCAACACTAGTTAAGAGCAATTTAAAAAATTCCTAATCTCTTTCTTTCAGAGACCCAAAAGGTTCATCAATCCTTTGAAAGTAGGCATAAGCAGAATCCTCCAGTGAAGTTTACTCTTAACCCTCTTTCACAGGTTACAATCTATCTCCCAACCTCTCAGTATGCGTGGGCCCCCCACACACATACATATCCTAGATAGAGTCACTTCTATCTTAACTTGCTGCCCTAAGGAAGTGCATAGTTGCTATGAATTTTTACAGCACACATTAACACAATGCATAGATAAGTCAAATACAAGTGCTTAGAATGGATGGCAGAAAGAGATGCTTATAATCATAATATTTTTAGTGGTTCTTCCAGACAGAAAAAATCAGCTTAGGAAGAAATTTCACTTCTTGATAAATCATAAAATGTATTTCCACACTTGGTCTTAGCCAGAAGGCTGAGAAGTGCTAATAAAATGTATTTCCAGTGATAGGAAGTTCAACCCACCTTTTCTACCAGTTTTTAAGATAACAGTAGCAACACATTGCTGGGTTATGGTGGGCAGGTTCTTTTTAGTTCAACAAAGGGATGATAATAATTGTTATGGGGACTTCCCTGGTGGTCCAGTGGTTAAGACTCTGGGCTTCCACTGCAGGGGGCATGAGTTCGATCCCTGGTCAGGGAAGTAAGATCCTGCATGCCATGCGGTACAAAAATTTTTTTAAATAAATAAATTAATTAACAATACTAATAATAATTGTCATGAAAGCTAGTAACCAGGCATTTTTGAAAGATGATTGTCTCCCTACTAAGGAAGTTTGCATGAAAATAAACTTTGGTTACTTCGTCTTGATTGATAATTTGTTGAGTATCTGCTAAGTGTCACCTTTGAGTAACAGAGTGTGATTCAGGGAGGTTATTTGCCAGAGTAGTACAAAGCTTTCTAGTATATTAAAATTAGTATAAAATCTTCTGAAATAACTATCTTTATTTATTTTACAGATGAGAAAACAGAGGCTAGGATTTAAATGAATTACCCCAAAATCATGGATTTAATCATTGATCTCTGTCCGACTCCAGAGATGGCACTGTTTTTTTGTTTGTTTTTGTTTTTTGGGGTTTTTTTTTGCGGTACGCGGGCCTCTCACTGTTGTGGCCTCTCCCGTTGCGGAGCACAGGCTCCAGACGCGCAGGCTCAGCGGCCTTGGCTCACGGGCCCAGCCGCTCCGCGGCATGTGGGATCTTCCCGGACCGGGGCACGACCCCATGTCCCCTGCATCGGCAGGCGGACTCTCAACCACTGCACCACCAGGCAAACCCCAGAGATGGCACTTTTAAACACCAGAGAATGGAAGTAGAAAGATGGGGGTGGTATCGAATGGAGATTTGTGCGTTGGAATCTAGGAAATGCAGGTTTATTGGGTGTCAGGAAGAGTGAGGACTGGGCCCGTTCTAAAGACCGTCCACTCTCTGATACTGTCTCTCTGTCTCAAGCTTCTCAGCTTCCTCTTCCCTTCTGAGCTGCCATTTCCATCCCTCTGTCCACTCCTTCCTCATCCTGTGTGTGGCCTTTCTGACCATTCCTATCTTAGATGAAATCTTGGAGCCCCTGGGCCCACAACTCACTATCTTCACTTCTCAGATTGTCTGTTTCCAAGTACCCAGCAAGGAATCTACTTTGTCCAGCTGATCTTTTGATCTTTTGTGTGACTGGACAAATTTGCATCACTTCACTTTGGGTCAAGAATCAATCTCTGGCCTAAAAAGCTGTGGCCAGAAGGTCTGAGCCAATTGGAAGTCATGTCTTCTGCTGAGGTGAATTTCACACAGTCTGGAGAGTGACCTGAAAGCAAGAATACAAACCCCACTCTCAACCAGTAGTTCCAGGAAAAGAGCGATGAAACTGGGCTGCCTACTGATTATTTTCAGAAGAAAAAGGAAAATTGGAAGGAGGGAGAACCATTCTTCAATCACATGAGCACTCAAGTGAGGTAGTTGACTAAACTCTCGTGCATTCTTCACATGTTCGCATACCCTACCTTTGCTCCAGAGAGAAGCAAAGTCCAAAGAAGGATATAATTTTCTTTTAAAATAAGAAAACAAGACAAAATCTCCTGCCATAAGTAACTTCCAAATATTGACTTTTTAAGCCCAAGTTTTATTTCCCTGTGGCAATGACTGCATAACACACAGCCTGTGAGACATTTCCTCACAGCCACCCATTCAAAATGAGCAGTGACACTCACCTAGAACTGCACCATCCTTCTCATTTCAGGATCCCCAGCACATGACAATCACAAGCATACTTTAGATAGAAGCACCCATTTCTCCCAGTGATCTATCACTTCCATTTCTAAGTGCCAAGCACTTGGCCCAGACACTGAATTCACTGTGTCCTTGGCAAACAGGAAAGAGAAAGTGGCAGAAGGCAGGTTGGGGGGGTGACACAATTTCACCTGAAAATAGGAGCTTCTTTTCTTTGTTCCCACCTGACAACTTCCAGCATATATTAAATGCAGTAAAATATTATATTGGAAACGCAAGGCATCTAGGCTTTTGGCCAAAAATGTAGGGAAAAAATTAGCAAGCCTAGTATTTCATGGGAAATTCTTGGCTTAAATAATATTTTAATAAAGCTTAGCTACATGTGCCAATAAAACATAGAGATGACAGGATGATTTATGATTTAAATATCATATAATTGCTGAAGTATCTAGTACCATCTTATATCAAACAACATAAGAGAAGCAAATTCCCGGGGGCACAGAAGAAAGGAGCAATGTGAAATCAATGCAGATATCAGTAGAGTGCATATTGCATAAACCATCTCATTAAAAATTTGATGAAAGGATAATAATAGCTAACATATCTTGAGAAGATATAATATGAGCCTTAGAAGTATACTCTCATTTAATCTTGACAAAAGCTTTGTAAGGTAAGCATGATTATCCCCATTTTAGAATTGAGGTACAGATTGGCTAATTTGCCAAAGGTTTAGTGGAAATGAGATGCAAACTCAGGCAACCTGATTTCCAGGCTCATACTCATAGCCATGTGCTATACTAGACTAACGATTAAATTAGTTAATCATTTAACTTTTCTTGGGAATAAATTATTTATATTATATATATATAATTATAGATCATATATATATTATATATGATCTATAATAACAAAGAATTATGTCAGTCTACATAGAATATATTGAAAAAGAAACCGGACCAGGAATTAGAAGACCTGAATTCTAGTTTCCATTCTATCACATATCGAATGTATGGCCTTGGACTTATCATTGAAAGCCTGAGTTTCCATCTCCTCGTTTGCAAAAAGGAAAACAAGATGGCATGATAACAACCGCCTGCTGGCCTCATCGAGTTTTTGTGAACCTTTTAAATTAAATGATGGTGAAAGAACTTTATGATTTGAAAAACACATTCTGGTATGAAATATCAGCATTGAGAACCTACTACATATACCACATCTTAATAGTACTATAGGGATTTTTTAAGTCAGAAAATAAGCTTTTCCCTTTTTTAAAAACTTGATATGATTCTAACTTTACAATGGTGAGATGATATATTCAAGCTGAAATATTATATAGAAATGGCCCCAGAATATTGATACCCTTGGGGTTCTGGAAAGGGCAAATGCAAAAGCAGTCTTCCGGGGTACAACCTACCTGTCCTGGGGAGGACATAAAAAATTAAGTGAACTCACACTCAAAATTAAAACCACCAGGATGGGAATCAAGAGACACAACAAATAGGGGTATTAGCACAAGAATGAGAAATAATAAAACAATCTATAAGAGATGTAAAAATATGGATGTTTGCCAAAAAGGATGTGAAAACGTGCTCAATATCATTCTTCATCAGGAATGCAAATTTAAAATTAAAAAAGAAACAAACAGCTACCTACCCACTGAAATGACTAAAACCACAAAGACTAACAATACCAAGTGTTGGTGAAGGTGGGACTCTCACACATTGTTGGAGAGAGTGTAAATGGCACAACCAGTGTCAAAAACTGGCTGTTTCTACTAAGACTAAATATGTGCCTTTACCAGGACTCAACATTTCCACTCCTGGGCACCTGTCCAAGAGAAATGAGTGCTTATGTCCACAAAAAGACTTGTACAGAAATGTTAAGAGCAGCTCAATTCATAAGAGTGAAAAAACCAAAAAAAAAAAAACCAGCCCAAATGCCCAACAATGGGAAGATGGATAAATAATGGTGGCTTATCCACTCAAGGAAATACTATTCCTGGTATATGAAACAACATAGCCAAAGCTCACCAATATTGTATTGAGTGAAAGAGGGCAGATACCAAAGAATGTCATGAAAAACGTAGGGGTGAAACAGGAATAAAGACACAGACTTACTAGAGAATGGACTTGAGGCTATGGGGAGGGGGAAGGGTAAACGGTGACAAAGCGATAAAGAGGCATGGACATATATACACTACCAAACGTAAGGTAGATAGCTAGTGGGAAGCAGCCGCATAGCACAGGGAGATCAGCTCGGTGCTTTGTGACCTCCTGGAGGGGTGGGATAGGGAGGGTGGGAGGGAGGGAGACGCAAGCGGGAAGAGATATGGGAACATATGTATATATATATAACTGATTCATTTTGTTTTGAAGCTGAAACTAACATACCATTGTAAAGCAATTATACTCCAATAAAGATGTTTAAATAAAAAAAAAAAAAGAATATCTTTATACATGGTTCCATGTATACCAAGCTAAGCAACAAGCAAAACATGCCAATGATAAAATAAGCCATAACAGACTGAGCTCTGGTGGGGAGCAATTACAGTCTGGAAAGAGGCAGAAGGAAATCTTCTAGGGTGATAGACATGTTTTATGTCTTGATCTGTAATCTGCATGGCAGTTCCATAGTTGTTTACATGGGTTTTTTAAAAGGTAGGAAAAAGAAATTAATTTAAAGTAACCAAATAGAATATCTAGAAAAGAAAAAAGCCATTAAAATTAAAAATTCAATGAACAGATTAAATAGCAATTAAGCTTAAATGATGAGAGACTTCTTCCATTGGAAACAGATCTAGAACGCACCTGGAATGCAACACAGAACAAGCTGATAGAAAATAAGAAGGACACTGAAATGTAGAAAACAAACTAGTTACCAGTGGGAAGAGGGAAGGGGGGAGGGGCAACATAGGGGCAGGGGATGAAGAGGTACAAATTATTATGTATAAAATAAGCTACAAGGATATATTGTACAACACAGGGAATATTGCAAATATTTTGTAATAACTATAAATGAAGTATAATCTTTAAAAATTGTGAATCACTATATTATACACCTGTAACATATAATGTACAGCGAGTATGTTTCAAAAAAAAAAAGAACACTGAAAAGATATGGAGGATAGGGACTTCCTTGGTGGTACAGTGATTAAGAATCCATCTGCCCAACCCTCAGAATGGGAGAAAATATTTGCAAACGAATCAACGGACAAAGGATTAATCTCCAAAATATATAAACAGCTCATGCAGCTCAATATTAAAAAAAACAACCCAATCCAAAAATGGGCAGAAGGCCTAAATAGACATTTCTCCAAAGAAGACATACAGATGGCCAAGAAGCACATGAAAAGCTGCTCAACATCACTAATCATTAGAGAAATGCAAATCAAAACTACAATGAGGTATCACCTCACACCAGTTAGAATGGGCATCGTCAGAAAATCTACAAACAACAAATGCTGGAGAGGGTGTGGAGAAAAGGGAACCCTCTTGCACTGTTGGTGGGAATGTAAATTGATACAGCCACTAGGGAGAACAGTATGGAGGTTCCTTAAAAAATTAAAAATAGAATTACCATATGATCCAGCAATCCCACTACTGTGCATATACCCAGAGAAAACCATAATTCAAGAAGACACATGCACCCCAAGGTTCATTGCAGCACTATTTACAATAGCCAGGTCATGGAAGCAACCTAAATGCCTGTTGACAGACAAATGGATAAAGAAGTTGTGGTACATATATACAATGGAATATTACTCAGCCATAAAAAGGAACGAAACTGTGTCATTTGTTGAGACGTGGATGGATCTAGAGACTGTCATACAGAGTGAAATAAATCAGAAAGAGAAAAACAAATATTATATATTAACGCATATATGTGGAACCTAGAAAAATGGTACAGATGAACCGGTTTGCAGGGCAGAAATTGAGACACAGATGTAGAGAACAAACATATGGACCCCAAGCGGGGAAAGCGGCGGGGGAATGGGGGTGGTAGTGTGATGAATTGGGAGATTGGGACTGACATGTATACACTGATGTGTATAAAATTGATGACTAATAACAACTTGCTGTATAAAAAAATAAATAAAATTTTTTTAAAAAAAGAAAGCAGGGATCAAAATCTAAAATCATAGATGCATGAAGAAACCCTCAAAGGATACGCAGACACTCACAATAGTGGTTGCCAGAAATAGGTGATAGTGGGAACTGGACAGATCAGCATCATGGAAGGGAGGTAGACCTCTCACTGAATAATTTTTTATATGTTCTAATATTTGCTCAGTGTGAATATATGCTGTTTTTCATATAAGAGAGTATATGAAAAACAGCATATTTTGTTTATTAATAAGACAAAAATGCAACCTGGAAAAAAAAAAAAGAATCCGTCTGCCAATACAGGGGACATGAGTTCGAGCCCTGGTCCGGGAAGATCCCACATGCCGCAGAGCAAATAAGCCCGTGCACAACTACTGAGCCTGCACTCTAGAGCCTGTAAGCCACAACTACTGAGCCTGCGTGCCACAAGTACTGAAGTCCATGCGCCTAGAGCCCGTACTCTGCAACAAGAAAAGCCACCACAATGAGAAGCCCACGCACCGCAACGACAAGTAGCCCCCGCTCACTGCAACTAGAGAAAGCCTGTGTGCAGCAATGAAGACCTAATGCAGCCAAAAATAAATAAATAAATTTATTCTAAAAAAAAAGTTATGGAGGATAGATTTAGAAGGTCTGAAAGAGGGATCCCAGGGGGAAAAAAAGAGAATGAAGAGGATTCAAAGAGCCAGGAACTATTCCTACAAAAATTTGGACTCAGATGATTTCAAAAAGTGGCTAATCCCTATTCTGTTTAAACTATTCCAGTCCATAGAGAAGGAATATGCATCAATTTTTTTACGAAGACTCATAACATTTACCCAAAATCAGGCAGAAATAAGACAGAAAGAATAATACAGACCAACTCACATACATATCTATGCAAAAATCCTAAATAAATAGTAGGAAAGACAATCCAGCATTATATTAAAATAATAATTTATCACGACCAAGTGGAGTTTATCACAGGAATGTAAAAACAATTTGACTCTTTTTTTAACCTAGTAACATAATTCACCCTATTAACTGGCCAAGGAAGGAAAAAAAAGTCACTTTGGTATATGCTAAAAAGGTCTTTTATGTAATTCATCATCCATTATTGAATTTGAAAAGTAGAAAAAGCACACTACCTCAAAATGATAGCCATGTAAACTATATATTCTGGAAGCATTTTCTCAAAATCACTAAAAAGAAAACATGTCTGATATCACCATTATTATTTACTATTGATCTGAAAATACCAACAAATGCAGGCTAAGAAAAATATACACAAATTATAAATTAATTAAATACTAATTAAAGAAGTTACATTAAAGTTATAATTATTTTAGAAAATATTATGTTTTAATATTTAATTTAATATGTTTAATTATAATACATTAATATGTTTAATTTATTAATATAATTAATATATTAATAAATTAATATTAATTTAATATTTAATTTAATATGTTTCATTGGCCTATGCTAAATCCTTTACACACTTACCTCATTTAATCTATACAACTCGAAGAGGTAGATGCTAGCGTCTCCTTTGTACAGAAAAGGCAATTGAGGCTCAGAACGATTTAGTGTGTTGCTCAAAGCCACCAACCAAGGAAATGGCAGAACTGGTAACTGATCTCACATCCTTCTGACTCTAAAACTATGTGAACTTAAACAAAAGGTATATTTCATGCATCTTCCACAATTCCTCAATTTCAAAAAAAAGACTCAATTGCATAATAAATTTCTGTAGATTTATAGAGAGGAGATCATTTTATTACCCCATTTATTCTGACAATAAATGAGGTAATTTGACATTTTAGATTAACAACAAATATCAAATATTTAATTCTAATTTGAACCTGTTTAGAAAAATGGTCTTGTAAAAACTTTTCTGGCACAGGTAATTTTTACCTAAAGGAAAATTCAGGTCATTTAACAGCAGAAAAAAAAATCCTGGCAGATGATCATTGGGGCCAATAGTCTAAATATCACTTTAAAATTTTCAACCTCTATAATCCCTCTGCAGCAGGCATTTTTGAAAGGTGGCAATAAGGAGTCATCTTACCGAGAAAGTTCTGGAAAATGTCAGGTTTCTCCTACCAAGCACTGCATGAGTCATTGATTTTTCAAAACATAGTGATACGAAAGCTTAGCAATGGATCAAGACATTGTTGGGAATAGCTGTTTCCCCAAGAGCTTCAGAAAAGCCTATAGCAAGATAGATCCCAGGATCCTGCAAACTTGCCTTTCTTCTGCACAGAATATCAAGGCATAATTTCAAGGTCTGGAAAAACAAATAGTGACAGCCACTATTATTCATCTCCTCTTGGAAGAGACCCTACCAGCTTTATTTAGTACTAGCATTTTGTACAATAACAGCAGAAAATAATTACCACGGGTACTCTCTACTTGATTGAAGGAACCACTTTTCTCTTGGAGACACTATTACAGTAAACCAGACATGTTGATTTCCTGGGTCTCTATTTTATTACCAGTATCTTGGCTGGCTCCCTTTCAGTCCTCTGTCTTGATTAAATTCAGGAGTTGAGGAGATGCCAGTACAAGTACTGGACAGTTAGGATTCTGAAGGTTGGTGAGGTCTCAAAAATAATACTTAAGTCTATAAAATGATATTATCATGTATTTTCTTTTCTTAGTCTTAGATTAAGAAAGATAGTTAAGTAATAGTTAAAGGAATCTGGGGGTCTATCCTTCCCCCCGTCCCACTGCCATACAACTCTGAGGTCTTTTTGACCATCACTAAACCAAAACAAGCCCAATTTATTAATAAGAACTGACGGGCTTCCCTGGTGGTGGAGTGGTTGAGAATCCGCCTGCCGATGCAGGGCACACGGGTTCGTGCCCAGTCCGGGAAGATCCCACATGCCGCGGAGCGGCTATGCCCGTGAGCCATGGTCGCTGAGCCTGCGCGTCCGGAGCCTGTGCTCCGCAACGGGAGAGGCCACAACAGTGAGAGGCCCGTGTACCTTAAAAAAATAAATAAAAAAATAAGAACTGACATTTTTAAGTACTTAGACCAGTCAGTATCCTCATCACTTTATATGGATTGTGTCCTCTTGTTCTCATAATAATTCTATGAGTTTCTTAAACCTAAGTGAACAGCAGAATCTCCAGGGGAACTCTTAAATGTGCTTTATTAGAAGTGTTTATACCTTCTCATGAAAGATATTTTAATTTGGGGGCCAAAGATATTATATCTTATTCTATCCTTCCTCCATAAAAGCCTGGAGGAGCCTAAAATAATGTAACCAGGTGTTTCCCACATAGCTGGATCATGGATTAACAATCATCCCTTTGAGATATTATTCAGTGAAAAGAGTTTGGGATTAGGGGTCAGATGTTTTGAGTCTGTTGTAGCTGGCCACCTGCTAGGTATTTGGTTTTACACGTCATCGTGCTATACTCAAATCGACTGTTGTGTAAGATAAGGAAAATAACCTAATTCTCACATAGCTGTTCCCAAATTAGTTCAATATTTTTCATCACCTAGAATATGCAGACTCTGAATCTTTATTCATTGGGTGAATGGAGAAATGGATAGATCAGTGAATGCACTTCCCAGTTTTCCCATCTCATCTCCTGCTTTTCCTCATTTCCATCGGATACATGGATCTTGTTACTATTCTTCAAACACACCAAGCAAGCTTCTTCCCACCTCAGAGCCTTTGCTCCCAGGCTGCCTGAGCCCCTGGCTGATTCTTTTTTCAAATTTTACCTTCTTAAAGAGGCCTTTTCTGAACCCTATGTAAAATTGCCAATCGCTGGCCCCAGTTACTCTCAATCCTTATCCTGCTTTACTCTCTTTATAAGTTTCAAAAACATTGATAATTATAGAATATATTATTTGTCTACTTGTTCACTAACATCTTCCTCCCTAAGAATGCATTGGAGCAGGGACTTGGTTTTGTTCACCTGGCTGTATATTAAAAGGTAGTGACCGTTATGAATGCCCCCTTCCTGACTCGCAGATCCACACCTGTGAGCTGGCAGAAGTTTGAGGCCTTAAGCATGCAAACTGGATGGAGATCTTTTTCATTGAAGGTTCTAATGGATATCCTTAAAGAAAGGGGGTACCTAATTTAAAGGAGACGGAGGCTCTTTTGCACATAAATAGATACGTATCTCAAAAAGAAATGTTCTCTGAACTCACTGGAACAGATAAGTACGAAGAGTTATATTGTCATTCCCATTTCATGATAACTCCAAAAAAGTGAGTTTATAACATGCTGTTTTGATTACTAGTTTATGTAACAGTTTTATTAAGCTGATTCCAAAGCAATATGTTCCAAGGTGGTTTATGTGAGGACACTAATAAAGCAGCATACCAAGCAAATAGACCAACTGTTATTTGGGCTGCTAACATGAACCGTTTCCATTGTCATTTTGAAGACTCTCCAAATTCTTAAGTCTAATACAGCTCAGGAAAATCAAGAGCTCTAAATTCACAAGTCACGTCAAAGGCAAGGTCATCAAACGCTAGGACTTCACCCTTTGGTCTCAAGAGTACTTTCAAGGATGTCACTGATTTGTATTTGGTAATCAAAGCAGCAGACAAACAGGAAAATCGTCAGTCTTTCTCCCCTTGTTGGAAGGCACCTGACAAACTTCTTTTCTTAGGAAAGTGAGAAATGCAGAAACGTCTTTATCTGCAAATGAAATGCGCGTAGGGTCTAAAAGGAATCTAACAGATATTTACTTATAAGTGAATAGATATCCTTGAATTGCTTCCCAATTACTGCATAAATTTCTCTGGGATGTAACATGAGCAGACAGATTCTTACAGGATTCCTGAAGAGTCAAGAAAATCATAAAATTTAAGGTTAGCTCTGTTCTAAACTCATTATAGGTCTTCTCTAGGAGTAATGCACAAATTAGTCTTCACTCTTGAAAGAGCAATTAGGAGATTATAGAACAGTTAAGAAAACCTTAAGTGGATGACAGCAAAAAATAGTGATTAAATAAGTAGACCAATAAAATAAGCCTGAAGCAGTAGACGTGTTCTTGAAAAATTGATTTCCTTCACAAATTTCTCAGAGGTAAATTTAAATGTTCATTATTTGGCCCATAATATGAAAAGAGGACGATCAAAGGGGGAAGAACTAGAGATCAATTAATAATATATATTGAGCGGCTACTGTGTGTCCAGAAAGAGGTCTGGGGATACAGATATGTCTCCATTAGGTTCAAAAGTTGTCAAGAGAAACATAACTAGCAAATGCCAAGTTTAGACAAGTTTAATATTTAAACAAGTTTAGTACTGGGGACCTGGAGTGGTCAGGAGAGTTGCTGAGGAAGGAAGGAGTGGATAGTTGGAAGGGAGGAGGAAGAAAAGATCGAGAGAGAAGGGAGAGGTGATGAGTAATGAAATCTTTGCAGACAGATATGGCCCTAGACTTCAAGGAGATCTCCAAGCTTCAGATTACCTGCGTGGGCTGTGAGAAATGGCTGCAAACACATAAAGGAAGGAAAGACAAGAGGTAGAGTAAGTGCAAGAAAGAGAGAAACACCATGTTGACAGCACTCTTCCTTCTTTCCTTCATTTGACAAGTATTCGTTGAGTACCCACTTCTAGGAGCTAGGAACAATTCCAGACACTGGGTCTGTAGTATTAACAACAAGCTGTGTGCCCTCATGCAGCTTCCATTCAGTGCAGAAAAACTAGCTAAAGGAAAAAGACATAAAGAGTTGGTTTTTAAAAATGTCAGGAAGGGAATGGAAAGAGAAAAGAAAGAGAAAAGTCTGTAATATTTCTACAGTACACACTCTCCATCTTTTTTCCAAATGGCTATTTGTTTTCTAGGCATATTATTGCCAAAAATTTACCTATTAACTTCTTAAAATTAACTTTCGTTATGTGCATCCTTAGTGCCCTTACTCTGAATTAATCAGTTTAAAGCATTAACTATTAAAAAGTAGGGTATAGAGTTCGTCACTTCAAAACAATTCAAAACTTGACTTGAAACTGCATATGTGGAAGAATATATGTCACTAGAAAAAAACTGAATCCCAAATATGTGTTATAGCAGAAGACCAGAATTTTCATAGGATTCCTACATAGATTTATTTGTTGCCAATCTTCTCATAATTCTCCTCAACACTTCACCTCTTCTTATTCAATTTTCCTACTATTTCTCTGTCATCACAGTAAATGTCACAGTCGCCGATGACTTTACCCTCTCCCAAAACTGACTTTGTAGCATTCCTTTTGCATACATTTGTATACTGTCCACTGACATTGCTTATTAGCCCCAGACCTCATTCCTTCTCTGATTAACACAATAGTTTCCAGGGTCCCCTTCTGCCAATCACAGAAGTTTGGAGCCTGAAGGGACTCGACTTAGCAATGCACCTTCAAAGCCATCTTGGCCTCTTTTTCCTGGTCAATCCTCTTAAAGCAGGCACTTGCGGTGTTCTCTAATCAAAATCCTTCCATGGCTTACCACTACCTCCTAAAGACAGTCCAGACTCCCTTTTTAGAGCATTTAAGGCTGTCTACGTTTTTTTTTTTGTTTTTTTTTTCCGAGGCACCAACATGGTTGTCAACCTTACCCTTCCCATTCATTGACTCAAAAGTATTCTTCGAGCCCCTCTGTAATTGAAGCTGTGCTAGAGGCTTAAGATACAGTCACAGCTCTGCCCTCTAGAGCCCTCAGTTTCATGGGTTGTGGGGAAGGAGGAAGGGGATGGGACAAGTACATGAATAACCCATTATGTGTTCAGAGAGGTGGTGACAAACGCTGCTCAGAGAGCACTGGACTCAAGCATCCAATCCTGCTCTTTTGCTGACTTTGTTTCATCAGTGCTGATTAAATTAGTTTGTTATTAAAACATGGCCCACTCTTGTCGATCCTCCCTCATGATCTTCCATCTCAGTAGGAAGAAGGTCTTTTCTCTGCTTTTCTCTAAACCCAAATACATCTGGTCTTTCAAAGACTAGATCAGATGCCAAATAATCCATGTAGATTCTTTCCTTAGTCTTCTAGGCTTAATATGTCTTGTTTAGTTCTATTTCCATTCTCATTCTAATCACATCCTTGCTTCTATTAGAGTTTATTATCAAATCCATGTCTTTTACTGCAACTGTCTACCTCTTAAGAACAGCAACTGTGATTATATATATATATATATATATATATCTCCATATCCCTTCCCCAAATAGGTGTTTTATGAATATTCCCCCAGCTAAAATAATAGGGAATAAATCGTACACCAAACAATTCTAAAATGGAATGATGAGGGGATTAACTGTACAATGTGATCCCCACACACTTGTAGTAAAACTGCCACATAAATCACTGTAAAAATTCACAACAGTAGAGGAGAGAGCTACCACTAACAGACGAGGATCCCCAGGCTCAAATTGAAGGGGTTAAGCAGCTCTATCTGCAAGGGGGAAAAATGATTCTTCATTTGCCTTCATCAAAGACTAATTTTAGGTCTCTTGGTAATTAAATGAACACATTGTTTATGCTCCATACACTTTCTGTCCTGAGTCTTGGAAAATACATGATATTTCCAAGAATTAAAGTTTCCATTAACACAAGTGCCAAATCAGGAGGCCTGACCTGTGGGAGAAAGCACATTTGTCTTTGCTGGCTCCTTTTCAAAAAGCTACAGAAAGATATTTACTGTATAACTTTCTTGTGCATAATGGCTCTTTTTTATCATTGAGGCCATCTAGGCAAGACCGAGAAGTTGCCACATTTCAGAAAGCCACCAGTTCCTGAAGAATGACGGTTTGAGTTCTGAAGTGTTGACTGCAGTCCCTGTTCGGGGTAAAATTTTTGTATTGGAAGAGACTTCGAGCGGTTTTCTTCTTCCACTTTTTTTTTTTGTCGTAGTTGTGTGTTTGTGTGTGTATTTAATTCCCTGAGAACCAGCTTTGGCTGGCGAAGAAATATGTCAACACGAAGTGGGTTTCAGAACACTGCTTCCACTGATCATCCCTACTAGACGGAAATTTAATGTAAATCAGTATGTGTGCACGCAGCCTGGATGCGTCAGAAGACTATTTTCTGATCTCTATATCTGGTTTTATGTAACCTGAAGTAGCACAGTTATCTACCCAGGTTAAAAAAAAAAAAAATCTCTTTACGTCAGTGAACTCGAACTCAGAAAGTTCTCTCCCCGGAGCTGGGAGCCTTTTAAAGACATGCGTGTCACGCTGGCTGCGGGGGGTCGCAGCTACTGGGAAAAAGGCTGGTTCCACAGGCCCCGCCCTCCACCCCCCGTCGCCCCTCCCTCCGGCGGGCTCCCTACCTCCCCGGGTCTCGCCTCTCCCCCACCCCCTCCCTCCCTCATCTCAGCAATTTCGGCCTCAGAGGTCTGGCGCGCGTCAAAGCCCGAAGTGGGAGGCTGATTTGTGGAGCATCACGCCCCAGCTCCTCTCCCCAAGCCTCTCCTCCGTCGTCGGCAGCGGCCAAGGGATAGAGCCGAGCAGGGGGAGGGGAAGAGCGACACCCATCCCCCTCCCTCCAGCCCTCCCCGCGTTCAGATTCAACTGCACCTTTTATTATTTTAACTCTTCTCCCTAGGACGCGCGGCCCCGGGATCTGTCCCTCCGGCAGTCGCGGTCCCCGCTCCCGCGCCCGGAGATGGGACAGCGAGGGACCCGCTCGCGGTCGGCCGGCGTGTGCGGGGAGGTGCGGCCGCTGCGCCTGCTCGCCAGAGTCTGTAAGTTTCAACGCTCCTCTAAGCGGAGGGGAGGGGGAGGCTGAACGCGTCCCCGCAAACGATTGAAAATGCAGAACACGGGCGAGGTTGACAGCGTCGGATGGAATTTCGGGGCACACTCTTTTAATTGACTCTATCCGCAGCCCGCAGGCTATTGTCCGGGGTTTTTCCTGCAGCTTGTATGTTTGATCCCTTCGTCGTCAAGAAGTTTTCAAGCTATTACATTATGAGTTCCAGTGGGATTTTTAAAAGAAAAAAAAATGCAAGTCACACTTCTTTCAAATTTAAAATACCTCTACGTAATTTTCAGGTTACATAGCACATTGCTTATTATTATTTTGTCGAATTACAAGAAACATTTATACTACGCAGGAGCTCACGGCCTTTGCCTATTTCTAAAAATAACAGAAAAAGAATTTCCCCTCTTTACGTTTAATATTGCTACATCATGTGAATAGTTTAGTAAATAGCTCCTTAATTTTCCTCATAGACGTCGCGTGCTGGTATCCTTGCACTAATCTACAGACGCGGGTAATTTCAGAATTATCACTGAGCCTGCTGTTTACAGGAAGGCTCTTGGTTTTGTTTAACTAAGACTGTGCTCTTATGTGTTCAAAACGATAAGGAATATTAAAACAGTTCTGGTTCAGACCAAGTAATTTTTCCGGGATCCAAGAACTCAAGCACTAACTAGGCTCGTGTTTAGATTAATAAGATCATACCTTTAGCTTTGCACGTCACCTGGAATGTATAGACACACCCCTACATGCAAGGACTGAAGAGGTGAGGAAAATAGGGGGAAAAGTTTTTAATCTTCGTTTCCCTCCTGCAGGACGGGTCTCGAGGGAAGGAGAGGCAGGTCGGAGACAGGTGCATAGGCTGGCTATGGTGACGGGACGATGTTGGCCAGAAAGAGCATCATCCCCGAGGAGTATGTGCTGGCGCGCATAGCCGCGGAGAACCTGCGCAAACCGCGCATCAGGGACCGCCTGCCCAAGGCCCGCTTCATCGCCAAGAGCGGGGCCTGCAACCTGGCGCACAAGAACATCCGGGAGCAAGGACGGTTCCTCCAGGACATCTTCACTACCTTGGTGGACCTGAAATGGCGCCACACCCTGGTCATCTTTACCATGTCGTTCCTCTGCAGCTGGCTGCTCTTCGCCATCATGTGGTGGCTGGTGGCCTTTGCCCACGGGGACATCTATGCTTACATGGAGAAAAGTGGGATGGAGAAAAGTGGCTTGGAGTCCACCGTGTGTGTGACTAACGTCAGGTAAGAATGCAGCGGGATGAGGCAGGGGTGGAAAACAGTACAGAAAAAGAGATGAAACTGTCCTTTCTCTCTTCACTCTGTTATTTTGTTGCAAGTGAACTAAAGAGTTTGTTTCAGTACCTTCAGAAGCAAAAAAGTAAAAACAACAACAACAACAAAACCAATCCAATGTATTAAAAATCTTCTCAGATGCAGCTTTATGGATGACGAGTCTTTGAAAATGTAGCACTTCAATCCTTTGAGCTGGCCTTGAAAATATTATACCAGTTATTTTAAAATGGTTGTGGTTCAAAGGATTCCACAGAGCGCCTTCCTCAGAAAAACCACATACTGAGTTTTCAGTCTGAAAAAGCTGCTGTCCATAGTTCCAGCATCCACAAGGCAATATCTCTGATCAACAAAAAATATTGTGCAAATGCTAGTAATGTTTTTCCACAACTTCTCTTACCTGTGACATTTTCAGAAATAATGAGAAAAATGGGAACACACTGGTGGAGAGGTGTTCTAGATTAAAAAAATTTTTTTTAATCCACCAGAAATGAAATAAACATAAGCCCTTCTTTATCAAGATTATCTTAAATAGCTGATTGCTTGCATTGAATTCCAAAATTAGAAGTTATGCTGAGATTCAGAACTAGAAAAAAATTATTTTTTAATGGAGATTGGTCCAAATTTTTAATGGAAGAGATTATGTAGAAGTGACTTCGTGTTGTGGTTTTCTCTAAAAGTTTTAGTAGGATAGGAAGACAGTTCCTAGATTGCCCTAATTTTGCTTTTTTTCTCTTATATTGTAAATATTTCAAAGATAAGTAAAGTGAATTTGATTTCAGTGATTCTCCTCTCATAGTTTCACATGGCCTAAGAACATTTACTTGGAGTGATTTGTCTCTTATGTTGTTGGAAGATGGAAAAAGGTAATATCAATTGCAAAAATATGCACTCTGCAGTGAAACATTAGTAGTTATGCTAGCAACTTTTCCAGGACCTTTTCTCAATATATTCCAAATTCACATAAAGCAAAGCAACTGAGCAAGCACGATTCTTCCAGGAAACTGTAAAGAATAAGACCTTTGATGACCCTGAAATCTTATGAAATTAGCATACCGCTGCAAGAAGCAGAAACTCAGACTGTAAACTTGTCCATCCTTCCATTGCCTGAATAGTTGCAATGCCAGCTTATCAAGGGGGGTTGCGGTATTTGTCGTAGAGATCACATGCCACAGATTTCAGCTCAGATTTTGAGGAGAAAAACAAATTGAATCGATCCACTGCCTTTACCATCGAGTTAGATATTGTTTTCTTGTCTTAAACTTGCCACAGACTTTTGTCTCAAAGAAAATATAGATGAAGAATGTAGGTGATCATCAGTACACCAAATATAAAGGAACAAAATACTGTGTTTAACGGGTATATGTAGGTCAGATATCATTATCTATAATATTTCTCTTTAAGAAATTTATTGGCACTGATGTTGGTGAATCATTTTCTTATCAAGGTACATTTTTAATAAACATGAAGTAGATACACATAAAAAGAGATAAAAGAAACAGAAATGATAAACCTCGGAAAAATAAAGGACAGATTTTATTCACAAGACAAATATATTGGCTTTTCCTGTAGGAAAAAAGTCATTAAGCAATTTATTAAAGATATGTCATCAAAAGTGAGATATTTTCAATGATTTTGTAAAAGAACTTGACGGAGTGCACTGGTTATTAAAAGCTGTTTTACTGCTAGATTTTATTGTTCAAGAAGAGGTGTTCTGAGGCATGTTTATTCCCCTGATGTATTCCTGATGGTTTGAACATTCAATTCACTATGAGAAATGGCATCACAGATACAAGGAGACACACTTGATTTTATCAGTATGAGAGTTTTAGCATTTTATTTATTTATTTTTCATTAGGTGATTCTCTAAAGCATATTTCTTTTTAAAAAAATTTTATTAAAATATAGTTGATTTAATCTTAGCATTTTAAATTGCACTTCTTACCTAAAAAAATATTATTGGACATCTTGTAAGGTTAAAATCTTACTGGTTTTATTTTAACATTGTGGTACTATTTATACTTCGATGCAACATACAATTTAATCTTAACCAACCATACATAATACTTTTTCACCAAAAAAAAAAAAAAAAAAAAATAGAAACAGAAAAATCTCTATTCTCTCCCAAAAGGGATTTAAAAGATGACTAATAGTATGTCTAATTCTTTGCATTTCCTTTCCTTTCCTTTCATACGTTCAGTGTCTCACCTTGTCCTCAGAACCTAAAACAACTGATTGTAATGAATATTCTCCAGTGTATCCAAATAACATTTAACATTCTCCTTCCAGGCTGGCTCACTTTCCCTTTCACGTGGATGACTTTCTAACATGAGTCAGAAAATAAACCAATATATTTCCTCTTCTAATTCAGCCTCATTCCCTCTGTAGAAGAACAAATGAGCAGTTAAACACTTCCATCTCTTGAGGTTGTTTAGCCTGACAGGTGCTCGTAAAAGGCTGGGTCTTGCACAATATAATGTTTGGAAGTAAGTTCTTTCATAAAATAAACAACATACACAATATGGCACATGAATGATATCTTAAGCCGTTAAAATGAAACATCTGAGCATATTCATCATACGCTGCTCCCTGAAGCATGTATAATTAGAAATCAATGTTGCATCCGTGCCCCTTCACTGGGGTCTTTTCTTATTCTTTGCCATGTTTTTGGATCATTCAGTATTAGCTCATGTGTAGCTAGTGCAAAAAGCAATCATTGCTTTTCATGAATCGTTTTAGCAACAAAAGGGGTAAGAAAGGCAATTTTCACACTTCATTTAAAAGTTAATTAGAAGAATCAACTATCTTTCAATTAAAAAAATAAAAATCCCTGATTATGAACCTGAATAGAAAAAGATCACCTGCGTGTGTCACGGTGTCCCACCAAAGTGCAGTACTTAACTTAGTATTCAAATATTTAATATTTGGTCTCTCATTGTGTGTGGCATTAATACACAGCTAATACTTTGACAGATGGTCTCTCGTCTATAAAATTAGAAAAGTTTCAAATTGGGGTGTAGGGCAAACACAAGACTAAGACTGTTTCTATTAAGAAGCCACAGCAGTGTAGGATATGTAGTTAAATGAATAAATTAGTGATAAGAATAACCAAATGTGGTGCTTCTCAACCAGGGGAGATAAAACAGAATTATCTGCAAGCTTTTCCAAAGTTTTATCCAGGTCCACCCTAAACTACCAAATCAGGGTTTACACTGAGCTAATGAAGAGAGTGCAGTTTGAAAAACTTCCCAAGAAAACCCTGACACTTGTTGGCCCCTTCCCTGTGATTCTTTCGGAGACTAGCCCAGAATTAAGAGAATTCATGTTCTTATTAATTATGTAATCTTGACACAGTCACTTATCTATCTCTACCTCAAATCCTTCCTTTAATAACTTCAGTATTCTCTAGCTCACTTAGAGAATAAAATGAGACAATCAGTAAGAAAACATGTTTCATTCCAAATGGCACAACGTGTTTTTTTTTAATTAAAAATACTAGTATCTTTGAATGATGTGCTTTGTACCACTCTTTAGCACTGTGCTTTCTCTATATAAGGTACACAAGCAGTGTTTGTTAGGGAGTACGACTTTTAAAGGTTGTAAATAATAAAAAGTTCACTTATTACTCAGTACTTCCCATATGACTCAAGTCACTTAAACACAGACAGGCAATAAATAATAGACATCAACCTGGAAGAAAATTTCACAAAGTAAAATAAGCCTATAAATCTAAATATGTCTAGGTATTATTTTAATGTTTTCACATAAACAGGCCCATCATTACATGATTTGAAAACATTAATAGAAGTGTATCCCAGAAGCCTGGAGGTAGATGCATGCGGAGAGAGAGAGAGAGGGAGAGAATGAACAAGTGCTTGTGTTTAGAACTGGACATTTGATACATTAAGGTGGATGGTCTTTCTAAAAGCCTTTAACAGCCTTTGGACATGGGACTTCCCTGGTGGCGCAGTGGTTAAGAATCTGCCTGCCAATGCAGGGGACATGGTTTGAACCCTGGTCCGGGAAGATGCCACATGCCACGGAGCAACTGAGCCCATGCACCACAACTACCGAGCCTGCGCTCTAGAGCCCGTGCTCTGCAACAAGAGAAGCCACTGCGATGAGAAGCCCACGCACTGCAACAAAGAGTAGCCCCCGCTCACCGCAACTAGAGAAAGCCCGCGCGCAGCAATGAAGACCCAATGCAGCCAAAGATAATAAATAAATAAATAAATTTTTAAAAATAGCCTTTGGACATCGATGAATGAATGGATAAAGAAGATGTGGTGTGTATATATCTATATCTATATATAGATAGATATATACACACAATGGAATATTACTCGGCCATAAAAAGAATGAAATAATGGCATTTGCAGCAACATGGATGGACCTAGAGATTATCATACTAAATGAAGTAAATCAGACAGAGAAAGACAAATATCATGTGATATTGCTTATATGCGGAATCTTAAAAAATGATAGAAATGAACTTATTTACAAAACAGAAATAGAGTCACAGACATAGAAAACAAACTTATGGTTACCAAAGGGGAAAGGGTGAGGGAGGGATAAATAAGGAGTTTGGGGTTAACATATACGCATTACTATATATAAAATGGATAACCAACAAGGACCTACTGTATAGCACAGGGAACTATACTCAATATCTTATAATAACCTGTAATGGAAAGAACCTGAAAAAGAATATGAATGTGTGTGTGTGTGTGTGTGTATACACATATATATATATTTCACTTTGCTGCACACCTGAAACAACTAACACAACATTGTAAAGCAACTATACTTTAATAAATTTTTTTAAAAAAAATAGCCTTTAGAGGAAGAAAACGCAAAATTCAACTTAGCCTGTTATTTCGTGATTCAAAATCTGATCCAATGGCATTGTTTTCTGGTCTCATTTCTTACAGGTCTTTCACCTCTGCTTTCCTCTTCTCCATTGAAGTTCAAGTGACAATTGGGTTTGGCGGGAGAATGATGACAGAGGAATGCCCTCTGGCCATCACAGTCCTGATTCTCCAGAACATTGTGGGTTTGATCATCAATGCAGTCATGTTGGGCTGCATATTCATGAAAACAGCCCAGGCTCACAGAAGGGCGGAAACCTTGATTTTCAGCCGCCATGCGGTGATCGCAGTCCGAAATGGCAAACTGTGTTTCATGTTCCGTGTGGGCGACCTAAGGAAAAGCATGATCATTAGTGCATCAGTGCGCATCCAGGTGGTCAAGAAAACCACGACACCCGAAGGGGAGGTGGTGCCTATTCACCAACTAGACATTCCCGTTGATAACCCCCTTGAGAGTAATAACATTTTTCTGGTGGCCCCTTTGATCATCTGCCACGTGATTGACAAGCGCAGCCCCTTGTATGATATCTCCGCCACTGACCTTGCCAACCAAGACCTGGAGGTCATCGTGATTCTGGAAGGAGTGGTCGAAACTACTGGCATTACCACCCAAGCGAGAACCTCCTACATCGCTGAGGAGATCCAATGGGGCCATCGCTTCGTGTCCATCGTAACCGAGGAGGAAGGCGTGTATTCCGTGGATTACTCCAAATTTGGCAACACCGTGAAGGTAGCGGCTCCGAGGTGCAGCGCCCGAGAGCTGGACGAAAAGCCTTCCATTCTTATCCAAACCCTCCAGAAGAGTGAACTGTCCCACCAGAATTCTCTGAGGAAGCGCAATTCCATGAGAAGAAACAATTCCATGAGGAGGAATAATTCCATCCGCCGGAACAATTCATCCCTCATGGTGCCCAAGGTGCAATTTATGACTCCAGAAGGAAATCAGAACACGTCGGAATCCTGACAACAACACAACCCCCAGAAAGTCTTTGATAAGATGTTGAAGAGTTTCTACAGGGCACAGACTGAAACAGAGCTGGAACACAATAATTTGTCCTTCTTTATCTTAATGCACTAAATGATATGCATATTCCAACAGCAGCACTTTCTGTGTCAATAAACAGTAACACACAAGCTGGAGGGTTCTTGGCTCACTTGCTTCATCCATGCAGTATTCGCAGAGATAGGCTTAAGTTATGTAGGGGAAATGCTCTCATTTCTCTCAATTTGAAACCCAAGAATTACATTAATAGTAATAGACCTTGAATATGAAAGTGGACCAAGGGATGATGCTTTATGAAATACTTAGCGGGTGACACCACAGTTGTCTCTGTTTCTATTGTTCACTCTTGAAATGTGATAGAATGGGCAGGGGGCCCCAAAACTGTGTTTTTCCTTCCTCTCTTTCTCTCTCTCTCTCTCTCTTTTTTTTTTTTTTTAACTGCACCAGGTAAGAAGCCTGAGACAAAAACTGCTTAGTTTTGTTCTGTTGTTTATTTTTTGTTTATTTTTTAAATATTGAATTTTATTTTTTCCTCAAATTGTATAGTATAAGCATAACTAGTATTAAGAAAATTACACTAAAATTTTAAGCAGGGACATCTGTGAAATTGGAAAACAACAACAACTGAGTTCAATTCTAGCATGTTTCCACATGAACGTAATTGAATCTAACTAGAAATCAAAATTCCTATTCCATTAAATCAACTATTGTAGTATAAGGCTCAAAGTTTCAAAGCTATAAATCACCCCACAATATGATTGATGAAGCAAAGTTCCTGTTAACTTCTCATTCAGAGCCTTGAAATCATGAATAGAAACTTGCAAATCTATTTTTGGATTTCCCACAGAAAAACTGCTTAGTTCTGCATTTTCCCCGATGCTCAGCCAGGTGTCTGCAGTCCTGCTGGGGCTCCCAGCTGCTTAAAGACAAGCCATAGGAGGTACCAACTGACTAAGAACAACTCACAGAAGAAACATTTAAGCTGAAAAGTTTTACCCATTTCCCTGTGAGTTGGAAAAATATTTTTTATTAAAAACAAACAAAGCTGCTTAGCTCTCATCTACTTCTAAGTGGATTCTCTTCATTCACTTGGTTCTTCACAGTGACCTCCAGAGGTTTCTTTGTCCCCCTCATGGCCACCTGTTGGCAGAACTAGGCAAGGAGCTTTTGGAGAAAAGCTAAGAACATTCCCGTGTCATTTAGGACTGGATTCCCAAAAGGGACAGCTACTTCTTTTGCCTTCTCAGTTCTTGTTGAGAGCCTCCACTATAGTGAATATTTTATTAAAATACTTTCTTTGTATTCACTGTAGTTTTGCAATTTCTCTTTCACAAAATTATCCCTAGTGAAAGCTCAAGGAGAAACAACACATTTTTAGAGGCATGTGAAACAGCGATCACACAGTGAGGACATTCACCGCTGAGATCTCTCTCTCTGAGGGTCCCTCTCTTTGAGATCTGTTGTTCCAAGGGAACTACGTTTTTAAAATTTCATGTCGATTTCATTTCATTCAAAGTTTTAGAATGTTCTCTTGGTTTTTCTATTTGAGCTTGATGTACCATGGAAATCCTGTAACCTTTTTTCTTTGCGTCTCCCACCTCCCATCTTAAAACTACATCTCCTTCTCAATAATATCTGAATGCAGGCCTGGCATATAAAGATTTAGCATTATCTCAATTGCTAAAGTGAGATGTTCTATCAACCCTTGATTTAATCATCCTTAGCTCTTGCCTCTTCAAGGAAGGGATGAGGGCACAGGGAGAGAAGTACAAAGCTAGCAAGCTATAGGCTTATTCTCATATTTCACATAGCTAAACATCAGAAAATTGAGCTCTTGTGTAGCCTTTTACACAGATTTTTGGGGTCTCTATTTATTTTACTTCATCTATGGACATTGGTATATTGAAACATTTCTGTACAGTTTTCAGTTTGCTAAAGAAAAATCTACCTTAATCAGATTTAGCCCACCAGTGATTACAGAGTTGGATATCAGACCTCCTAGCAGTTCTGGCATAGATGTGGGTCCCCCTCTCCCATCCCAGGGAAACCAGAAAGATGCAGAAGGCAACTGCCACACCAGCAAAAAGAACATGCACAGTGCTTCCCTGTTCTGTGCAGGGGCAGCTCAACATCTGTGAAGGTGACACAGGCTGTGGGGCAGGCAATGTCTGGGCATAGTGGGGCTGAGATGCAGGATTACTGAGTCCAGGTGATACAGAGATCCTTGGCAGCCAGGGGCAAATCTAGCAATGGAGTTAGAGCAGTTCCACCAGCCACCTTCCAGCTGCAACCAAAGGCTGGGTGCCAAGGACCTGATGGCCATTGATCTCATGGGGAAGTCGGTGGAAGAGTTTGATGGGACCCCTATGTCAAGTCATGGCTCAGATAAGGACATCATTTAGCTAGTGACAGCCACACCAAACAAAAGGTCACATCAATTTCTAAAAATCTGCAAGTGTTTTAGAACATTACAATGATTTCAGAACCTATTTTTACCAAAATATATTTAACTGGCTAAGCAGTTTTGGAACTATTTAGTTTAGTTTTAGAAAATAAGATTCTTTATATGTGTGTGTGTATATAATTTTGACTTATGTATTGAATTTAAATATTATTTTATATTAAATACTTAGATTCTTCGCTTCCGTCCTAGTCATCATACAGCAGCTACAATATTCTTTTAGATCATATTACATCACACCTCTGCTTAACACCCTCCTATGTCTTTTCATTTTTCTAAAAATGAAAATCGAAACCTTTTCCAGGGCCCACAAGCCACTACATCTTATTATTACCTTTTCCCCTGAATCATTTCCACTCTACAGCTCTGGCCTTGCTGTTCTCTGAAACAGAGCCATACATTCTTTCATATCATGGGTTTGCTTCTACCAGGAACATTTCCCCAGAAGGCCTCCTGGGATTATTTAGAATTTCTGCTCCAGTGCCATCTCATGAGACAGTGCAGTACAGTGGTTAAGAAAATAGACTCCGCAGTCAGACTCTCTTGCTTTAAATTTCAGTTTTAACTCTTAGCATCTGTGAGGTCTTGACAAAATTAATATTTGTGCCTCATTTTCCTCATACATAAAATCAAAATGATTATAGTACCTACCTCATAAGTTGCTGTAAGAACTAAGGTAGCTAATGTATATAAAGGGCTTAAAATAGTTTGATTCATTCACAAAGGACAAAAGCTAGAAATGAAAGACTGCTTGAAATTAATTGGATTCTTAGTAGATGACATTCAGTGCATTATATTTGTTCTCTAGAACAGAGAAAAAAGATCTTTGCAGCATGAATCTGATCTCTTAAAAATTCTGCAGCAGAGACCTTATGCCCATACCCAGTTGCTTTTCCTGCTTATTTGATACATGCCACCTGCCTGTTGTCAGATAGTATAATGTGTAGAATACTACAAAGTGTAAAGGGAAACATTTTACCTACAGAGGATATTTCTGGTTTCATGTATCTGTCATTAGTTTATTTATCCAGTAATATATATGGATCTTCTACCATGTCTGACATTCACCATCTGGCAAAAAAAAAACTAGGTGTGTTTCTTCTCTTTATGGAGGAGCGGAAATTTATAAGCAGGTTAGGTGCCGATTCTGCACCCAAATACTTTGAGATGGAAAGTATCAGGAGAGGAACACTGGCTTAGGTGCCAGAATTGCATGATCAAAATCGAGACCTACCCTTGGTTACTGGGCAGGCGTGGGAAGGCAACGGAAGATCCAGAGCTGTGCCACGGGACAGTTTTGTGGAGAACTGGGTGAGAAAATAGAACACTGCTCATCTTTAGAGCTGTCATTTTTTTTCCTGCTTTACATTATCCCAGTCCCACGGTTTTATTCTACAATTCCTCATCATTTGCCACTTGGCTCAAGACTTTCTCTGAGTAAAAATCATGGTCCCCTGGACTCAGATATTTCTAACTCTCTGGTCAAGTATTTTAACACTCAGGTGTCTCAGAACCAGCAGAGACTTAAAGAGATGACCTCAGTTCCCAAAGAAAGTCTAACTCCCAGAGAATTTATTAGCCGCTTAGTAAACATGGGGTGGCACTTTTTCCCCTCCATTGGTTGGAATCATTTATTTTTTACTGTTGTTTACAGATTTGGCATTTTTGGAAAAGAAATTTCCTCACAGATAATAAAATAATTATAGATAAAGAAGAAAGAATGAAAAGATATCTGCATCTCTTGGGGTTCCCACCCACAACTTTTGTCATTTTCACCATGTCCAAAGTAGAGGCAGAACTGAAATTAGTGTCTCCAAGGACCAGTGCATTAAAATAACCATAACAAATCCTACAGGCTGTTTAAGAGGAAACCCAAGGGCCATGCTCTTCCCATGATCTTTATGCACAATTCTCATCAATGGTGATGGGAATTCCCCAGAGATCTAGGAAGGAAGTGACCCTAATTACACCTCCCTTGATAATTTACTGCACAGATTCAAGTTTAAGTTCATGAAAATCTTAATCAGCCTTTAACTTCAGCTCAAAATACCACAGCAGAGCCCAATTTCATTTTAGAGTATTTCTATCTTCATTAGTACTCATTTTCAATCGTTGTTCCAGTTCTCATGGAGATTTTCTTGCCAGTACTGTATGACACCCCTCCCCCCAACTCCAACACTCTCTGGCATAATTTAAATGAAACTCTTATTCTTCACAGTGTTTATTTTAATCACTTGAGAAAACAAAAATATTAAGGCTGGATTTCCACATACTATTGGACTACTTCAGCTTGTATTGAATAAACAGTGAAAAAGTGGAGGATAAAACAGTTACCTGTAAAACTGAAGTTAAAATATACTTTTCACTTATTAATAGATACATTAACAGATTTTTCAGGAGTCTTCACTTACTCGCCATTGACCGGTGAAAAAAGTCTACACTCTTTAAGCATACTAGTCGAGGCTCCTTGCGGTTTGATTCCAACGCACGGTTTACAGCTTTGCTTCCTAACCCCTTCGAATAGTGCAATGTGTAAAATACGACAATGTATAACATAGTGCTTCAAGTTCACTGACTGCTTCACTCATATTCACTCTCCCACACAAGTCTGCAAGTCTCTGAGCTTGAAACTCTGTGCCTAACAAAATTACTACTTTTACAAAGCCTTCTCAAATCCTCCGTCTAAATTACTTCTTTATCTCCACAGTGTGGACTGTGTTTATTGGTTATTTCATAATATCTGGCACTATATAACTTTTGGATATCATATGCATCTCTCCTCAGACTGTCTTTCCCCCAGACGGCTTATCACAGTGTTTGCCTAAAATAGATGGTGAAGCAGCCTGACAGTTACCTCCCCCAAATCCATTCATCCTTTCTTTCATAGCAACAGAGTTGTTCAGCTAGAGCCAACACATTCCTCTGTCTCTGTTAGCTGTGGCCATGTGCCTGATTTGGGGCCAATGGCCCATGAACAGAAGTCAATGGACCACTTCCCATTCTTGATTTTAAAAACTCTGAGCTTATGTTTCTGTACCTTCTTTCCCCTCCCATGGACCGGACACATAGGTGGTGGAGACCAGCTTTGACCGGGCCGATGACGTAAGAAGATGTGGTACGTGTGTGTGTTTGTGTGTGTGTATAAAATGGAATATTACTCAGCCATAAAAAGAATGAAAAGAATGAGCAAAGTGGATGGACCTAGAGAATATTATGCTGCTTAGTGAAATAAATTAGATAAAGAAAGACAAATACTGTATGATATCACTTATATGTGGATCTAAAAAAACAATACAAATGAATGTGTGTGCAAAACAGAAACAGGCTCGCAGATATAGAAAATAAGCTAGTGATTACCAGTGTGGAGAGGAAGAGGGGAGGGTAAGTTAGGGGTATAGGATTAAGAAATACAGACTAAAAAAAAAAAAAAAAAAGAAATACAGACTACACTGGAATTCCCTGGTGGTCCAGTGGTTAGAATTTGGTGCTTTCTCTGCCAGGGCCTGGGTTCAATCCATGGTCAGGGAACTAAGACGCCGCATGCCATGCATCTTGGCCAAAAAGAAAAGAAATACAAACTACTAAGTAATAGATAAGCAACAAGGATTATAGCCATTATCTTGTAATAACTTTTAATGGAGTATAATCTATAAAAATACCAAATCACTATGCTGTACACATGAAACTAATATAACACTGTAAATCAAATTATTAGTATCATTAGAAAACTGAATGAGTGTGAGTAGGATTTTTAACTCAAAATGATAAGCTTTGCCTTTAGCTCATCCCCTTATCACTAAAATAACAAAACACAAAAACTTTAAATCAAAATTAATCTAGTGCAGTCCCATTAATAAGATAGCTTTTCATCAATGGGAAAGAAACCCTGAGGAATTTCTGGGAAATATAAAGAAGATGGAATGGATTTGCTGGGAAAACTAACCAGAGCTGAGACATAAGACCCAGATTCACTCAAAAGAAGGAACAGAGTGGCTGGACAAGAGGATCTGCAGCAGAGATCAGAAAATATCCAAAGTTCAGAGACAGTACGATCTGGAAACAGAAGCAGGAACAGACAGTGATATGGGGATAGTGCAGGGCTATAGAGACATGGGCTGCTCTGTGGACGATGCTTGGCACTGTGAGGACCTGGGAATCTACTCCCTCGGGTCTCTCATGAGACCAAGGGGGCTCTGGGCCTGCAGATGACTTGGGCCACCAAAGTGATAGAAAAAGAAGAGGATCTCAGTTGAGGGTAGCATTTGAATTAAAGTTTTATTCAATGCCCTTTGACGTTTCCTAACATTGGGTCACAATTTATGTTTAAAGATTATGCATGTTGATACACTTTTTAACAGATCACAATTTTGGCATTCTCTAAAGGGCCTAAATTCGACATTGACATTAAATCTTCACAAAAAAAAAAGTCACCCAGGAACATAATTCAGCTTATGATATTCCCATTTTAGGTGGAACTACCATTAGGCAGAAAGGATTCCTGGCACAACTTTAGTCTTTGCACTTGAATGGTATTATCCTGGATTTGAGAGAAAGAGCAAGCTGGTTGTCCAGGATGTGCAGTGGCTGTGGAAATGTGCGTCATCGTGGAGGCCACGTACAGAAGAAGACGTACAGAGAGCTTAATCTGGAATGCTCGGAGTGGCAGCTATGGCAAATATAACAAAGAACAAGTGTTCAGCAAACATGCAGAATTTATCAAATTTAAATAACATGTCTGGCCCTTGAATAAAAGATTTTCTGTGTGTTTATTCAAAATAAAATGATTCTGTCCCTGACTTCCTTTTGCAAACCACCATCAAAACCAATTGTATTTTATTGGGGGAAAATGTGACTCTTTTATCTTTTTAATCTTTTATTAGAGAAAATTTCAAACATGCAGAAGTGGAGAGAATAATATAATAAACTCCATATATTTATCTCCCACCTCAACAATGACCAACTCATGACCAATCGTCTTTCCTCTTTTGCCCCCCTAGAATTCCCTTTCTCTTTCTCTGATTGTTTTGAATTACTCCCAGCATTATATGCTTTTATCTGTAAATATTTTATTACATATCTAAAAGATAAGGAACCTTTAAAATAAATTATCACACCTAGAACAAAACCACCAACAACCTCTTAATGTCATCAGTATGCTCCAGAAATTATTATTGCCACAGCCATGGTAATGCTCATCCTTAGTGGTAATTAGAAATACTTATAGAATAGAAAATTTTATATATATTTGCTAAAACTATAATGTAACAACAAGGAGATTAGAATAAAAACAGTGTGAAGAATGTCCAGACCACCAAGAGGTAAGACTAGTCAGTGAATCCAGTTAAAGTCAAGAGTACAAAAAATAAAACAGAGAGTGAAAAATGGCAGAAATAGAATGAATTATATCAGCATAAGAGAGGCACTGCTAGAAACAGGCACTAATGGAATTCTAACAAATTATACTTGAAAATAATTTTGATATTTTAAGTTTTGGTAGGGTAGTCAAATCCTATTTACTTACTCCTGCTTTTTAAATTCAAGTCAACTTCTCATTATGGTTCCTTTAGACCTATTAGATGTCCATATCCATGGAACCAATTATTTTACTACAAAAACAAAAAGGGAAAAAATGTTATACTTGATTTTTCCTTAAAATGATGTGGCTTACATTATCTGCCTTTACAACTATTAATTGGTACCACTGATGAGTATAAAAAAAAAATCCTCTATGAATAATTAGCTCCAGAGACACAGACGTCCTCTAAGCCCTAGAACCAACAGAATTAGGAAATCATTTGTGAAACTTTAGCGTTATTTTTTGCCTTTTAATTCAACATGTCAACTATGTATATAACTACAATTGTTTTGGCACAGTAATTAGATGTAAGCATGAACATAACAAAACCTCATTGCTAAAGAAAATTGTAATCCAATGAAGAGATGGTGGAAGGTTTAAAATAACAAGGCAGAACCTGGCAGGGCCGTAAGAGGTGTGCAAACAAAAGACTATGTAAAAACTTGAGGGTGGGAATAACATTCAGATATCAAGACAAAAGAGAGGGAAGACTTCGAGATGGGCTTAAATGATGGGCACTATTTCAACAGGCAGAGATGGCAAGGAGTACAACCAATGCAGAATAAGTGGCATTAACTCATTCAACATATATTTATTAAGCAAGGTGGTATGATACTGTTAAATGCTGGGAACACAGCTGTGAGCAAGATAGACAAGGTCCCTGGCTTCGTGGCTTTTATAATGTTGTGAAGAAGAACAAGCAACAAAAAAGTAACCAAAAATTTTTTTTAACCACAAGATAATTTCAGCTAGAGGTAAAAAGTAGTGAAGAAAATAAACAAAGTGATATGAATGACTGGGTAGGCCGTTGGCAATTCTTTAGGTGGGATGAGGTAGGAAACCCTCTCTGAAAACGTGAAATCTTTATTTTTATTTATTTGTTTTATTTTTAAAAATTTTATTGGAGCATAGTTGATTTACAGTGTTGTGTTAGGAGATTCTTTACCGTTATAGGTTATTACTCAGTCTTACAGAACACTGAGTATAGTTCCTTGTGCTATATAGTAGGTCCTTGTTGGTTATCTATTTTATATACAGTAGTGTGTATATGTCAATCCCAAACTCCAATTTCAATTGAAACCTGTAGGACAAGAAGTTGCCAGAGGAAAGGCAATGAGAAGGACAAAAGCTTGAGACAGGGCATGTTCCGAGAGTAATAAGACAAAGGCCATATGCCTGGGGGGAAGAGGGATTGAAGAGTCAGAGCACAAAAGGCCTCCACTTTTACTCTAGAAGGAATGGGGAGACACTGAAAGGACTTGGGCAGGGATCGTCACCATCTAATTTATATATATTTAGAGTTTATTCTGGTAGCTGTGAGCAAAGTGGAAAAGAATGGGGCTTGCGGACTTCCCTGGCGGCGCAATGGTTAAGAATCCGCCTGCCAAAGCAGGGGACACAGGTTCGAGCCCTGGTCTGGGAAGATCCCACATGCCGCGGAGCAACTAAGCCCCTGTGCCACAACTACTGAGCCTGCGCTCTAGGGCCCGAGCGCCACAACTACTGAGTCCACGTGCCACAACCACTGAAGCCCGCACTCCTAGAGCCCGTGCTCTGCAACAAGAGAAGCCACGGCAATGAGAAGCCCGTGCACTGCAACGAAGAGTAGACCCCGCTTGCCGCAACTAGAGAAAGCCCGCGTGCAGCAAAGACCCAATGCAGCCTAAAACAAAGTTTAAAAAAAAAAAAAGGAAGAAAAAAAAAAGAAAGTGGCTTGCTAGAGAACAGCAAGAAGGGATAAGTTGAAGTCTTCATGGAGGAAATAAATGAGAAAGAGGACAGAGATGAATTCAGAAAGTAGATTAGGGTCATATTATGACCCTAATATGACCCTATTGGGTCATATTAGGCTTTGAGTTTTGGGGTGAGGAGTATGGATTTAATTTAGAAGGAAAGAGAAAGTTTAAACAAGGGATGTGATCATGGTTTCACTTTATGAAAACAGTTTTATTAACAATATGTTGGACTGTTTTGAGAACAGAGAGGCATAAAGGTCGGATTGGAGGTAATTGTACCAGCCTAGGCAACAGGTAATGAGGGCTTCTACTAGGATTAGAGTAAGAAGAGTGTAAAAAAAGACAGACGCACAGGACATTGTGAGAGAGAAAATCTCTGATATTTTGAAATTTACTGAGAAGAAAGCCAGGGGCAGTAGGGGATCAAAGAAAAGTAACTATCATTTGCATTGGGTTTTTTCTTCATTCAAAGAATGGAAGATGAGGAATAAATGTGTGTGTGTATGTTTGGGTGGCATCTGCATAGACAACTCAAATTTGACCAGTCCTGCTAGAGAAGAGAGAATACTAAGTAGAGCCAGGAAGAAAATTTGGTAAACTTTAGAGAGACAAAAAGAGGGAAAAGTCTGTTAAAAAAAAAAAAAGAAGTGTAAGAAAGGCAAGGGAAAAACCTGGAAAATTTATTACAGAAACCCTAAAATAGGAGAACTCTCCAAAGGATAAGAATGATCAATAGTATTGAAGTGACAGAGAAAGAGAAACAAGTCTCTTTGAGTCATTATGGTCCTCTTCAAATCATATTTTAAGACGATTTAACATCCTGACTTGATTCAGGTATATATGACTCAAGAAATACCCCAGTCAGGTTTCATCAGAGGTTACATGCAGGTATTGACAAACTGCTGTGAAACATTTAGGATTTTCCATGTTATATCAGTTGGTTGCATATCAGTGGACAAAGATAGTTCTTGGTGCTTCTCAGGCATTGATGCATTTTGTTACAGTTCAGAGACTAAAACTCCTTTCCCAAGGCATTCTCCAATTTCCAGAGCCTCAGACTCCTTGGCTGTGGTCATGCCTTACCCATTTAATGAAGAGTCTAAACTTGGTGAAGGTATATAGTATATACATGAAACAGATTCATTATCTTCCAAGCACTGTCCTATGTAGATTCTGTCAAATTTCCCTTTCTGGTTGTGTAGGAAATCTCTTAATGAATGTTTGAGCAACTTCCAAAAACTATGTTCATTTAAAATTTTAATCACGTATCAGAGGAAAAACTTCTACTCTCCTACCACTGGCAAAGCTGTGGCCCAGGGGATTTGAAGTGAATGGGGGGATGTGGCCCCTTCTTTTCATTCTCCTCCCCCTCCCTCACCTTCAAGGAATGGCCTATCTTTGGGACTTCTCCTCCCTCTTCTTTTTGACATCATGAGTATCAGGGAGACAAGTGGGAGTAAGAGAGATGGTAGAAAATACCTTATGTAACTGGTACCCAGTATGTTTCCATGTGTTGCTCGTAGCCTCTCCCAATGTTATGGTCTCCATGAATATATGTATGTATTTTTCTTGGGGTGATTTTAGCTTCGCTCAGTGAGGGTCTTCCCACCCTCCATTCATCCTTTGCCAGTGGCCATGCTTTCACTGTCTCTGTATTGGATATCTATTGCTGTGTAACAATTACCACAAACTTAATGGCTTAAAACACAACATACATTTATTATCTCACAGTGTCTAAGCTAGGGCCTCCGCTTCAAGGTCTCTCATGAGGCTCAAAGAAATCTCATCTAAACACTTAACTGGGAAAGAATCTGCTTCCGAGCTCACGTGGCTGTGGGCAGCATTCAGATGCTTGTGACCTGTTGGATTGAGGGCCTCAGTTCCTAGCTGATGGTCGGCCCATGGCCGCCCTCAGTTCCTTGCCACATGGGCCTCCCAACATGGTTGCATGCTTCATCAAAGCATGCAGGCCAAGAAGGCAATAAAGAGAGTCAGCTAGCAAGATGTAAATTACAATCTTAATAAAAAAGTCCTGGAAGTGACATTCCATCACCTTTGCCTTACTCTATTGGTTAAAAGAGAGTCAAGGTTGTGAATACTAGGATGCTGAGATCATTGGATGCCGTCTTAAAGTTGACCTGCCCTAGTTCCCCTTGGGTAAGACTGGAACACCCCCTTCTACCTGCCCTACCCTTTATCCCTACTCCTTCACTTGGAGGTTCAGAAAGAACTGAGATCCTCTTCTGTATCTTGTCTGGGGTGAAGTGTTTTCCTCATTTTCCCAGGGATATTATAACACAATCTCTTCACTCTGTCATCACCATCAATTCTAGCAAGGCTCATACTTTCAGAATTGTCCAAATGACAAACAGACACTAGCCTTCATATTCATATAGGGCTTGCAGACTCCAGGGAACACAAGTAAAGCTTTATCAAAAAGTTGGCTACCCTCTCTATACTGAGAGGACCTGTAAGAACTACAGTTTAGTCAACATCCATCCAGAGAGTGAAAGAGGCGTCCTTATATTTTTCAGGCATCCGTTAACTTTATGAGTGAATCTCTTAGAGCCTTGTCTCATGGGGAATGAGAGGAAAAGCCACAGAACTCGCCATTCAAATGATGACACATGACTTTAACCATTACCCTTCTTCCCGGAGTCTTCTTATATAGGCACAGAAAATGCAGGAAGATTTGAAGCTGTAGCTAACCGCAAGAGGCAAGTTCTGTCATCCCTTATAAATGCTAGGGACAGGTTGGGTGAAGAGGCTATAGGTTTCCCGTCAATCAACAGGATACATGGGGTAAGTTGCACTCTTTGACCCCAGGGTTAGCCCCAGTTGCCAATTCTGGGTGAGGAGAAAGTCCCTCTATGCATCCTCTTACACATCTAAGACTGAGAAGAGTGTTAGATGGGTGTTTTTCTAAAGCCTTCCCCTCACCATCAACTTAGGTTGATAATTCAGGACTCCTGTAGTTGATCCAAGTACTGGTTCCACTTCATCTGCATCCTACCATATTCCATCTTTAGCTCACATTTTTTTTAAAAGTGGTCACTTTGCCATGGTCCTGGTGAGATATAGGCTTGCACTCTTGGTCATTCCCTCTCTATTCTGTGTCTGTTCATTTCTCTAAAGCAAGCCAGTCTTCCTCCACTTCCAAATCCTCAATTATTTTATGGCTGGAAATTGAGCCTGGATCACATCATTTTCACATCCTTATATTTAAATATTTCTAGCAGGGCAGGCATAAGAGAGCTGAGCCTCCTTAAAAACGCTGAGCTATTTCTCATCTGCCATAGAAGAATGAAGAGTTATAGATTCTTAGAATGCTAACATTAAAAGGAAACTCTGAGGTTATGTAAAGCAACCCTCTTCATTTTGTAGGTGAACATCTTAAAGGTGAAGTTGTTTAAAAGAGGGTCAAATTAATTCACCTGGCTCCCAGTATCCTTCCACTGTACAATATATTTGTTGGGGGGAAAAATGGGCAGAAATATTAAAATCACACCATATTTATCACAATTACGTATATCATATATATGACACGATTTAAATCATGTCATATATATGAAGTGATTTTAACTGTGAGTTGCTATATTTTTAAACTGGCTTGAAAGGCTGTCCCAAGTTTTCCCATTATAAATGAATTGTGCTACTTTGTTTTATGAGTTTTGAAATCAGACCACTTATACAACGCTTACAGAAAGTACTTGCTTCTCCTGTTACGATGCTTAGTGACCCATCTTGGGGGTGAGAGGGCAATTGAATCTCCCAGAATCTGGGAAAAGGAGCTTTTCTATTGCATCTGCCAAAAGGGAGACTCCATTTTAGTTAATAAGAAGTCTGTCTTAATTCAACATTTGTATGAGGTCCAAAGTCAGTTGCAGTAAATCTCAATAACTACTGCTCATTTCAAGTCAGAATCAGGCAGTTTGTTTATTTAAAATGCTTGCTCCATGGGTTACTCCCCTGGGAAAATGACCTTATTTCCATCTCAGGCTCAAGGGAAGCTTCTTACACTGTGGAATCTTATTCTAGAACGTGTCTGGAAAGATGAAAGTTACAACTTACACTCAGCTAACATCAAATGATTCACATCATTAAAGTTTTTTTATTTTTTAAAATAAAAGTAGGGAGACTGATACATTGTAACCCTTCTTACCTCCTGCCCACCCCCCCGCTAGTCAAAATCAGAGTTGAGAACTGCTCAATGCCACCTACACTACTGCATCCTCTTTACTTTCAGGGCCCCAGAGAGACTTGGATCAGCTCTAAGAGTCCTCTTATGGGTAAAGTTAAAGGAAACCTTTACTTTCAGTACCCCGTAGGTGACAGAGGTAACAACACCCGTAAAGTGAAAAGAAACTCAGGTGGTTCTATGGACTGTGGGTGGGTGTGAAGCAGTGTGATAGGTAAACTTACTGCAAACAACAAGGCAACTGGAATGGGCAGAACACGAGTTTGGAGTTACCTTATGTAAATGTGGGACCTGTTGTCACCCTAGAACTCCTCCTCCTCCTCTCCCTCTCTCTCCCCCCTCCCCCTCTTCTCCTTCTCCTCCTTCTCCTTCTCTTTCTTCTTCTTCTTCATCTCCTTCTTCAAAACACTAAAAACTCAGCAGGGATTTGCAGTGCTTGCCTTTGGTTAGGAACCAGGTCTCTCTTGCACACACAACTAAGGTGTAAATACCCCTTGAGTGACAACACCTTATGTTATCTCAGTCACTAACACAATTCTCTGCATTCGTTAGTTTTTTGACTTTTCTTAGACACCCAGCTAAGGAAATAAAACTGCAGAAAAGGAGCTTTGTAACTGGAAGGGAAACACCATAAGCACAACTTTGAAGCATCTGGCTTCACCTTCTTAAAAGGCCAAAGAGGAAGGCTATAAAAACATGGATGTAAGCCATAATCTCACCATCCTCAGAAATCCTTGCATCTGGAGAGTGGGGGAGGGGAAGGGAAAGACAAGGTGCGAAAAGAAAAAAGGAACAGAGTGAATAAGAAAATAGTGGAGAAAATTAGACTAGGTCACTATCTCACTTAGGACACACTCACCAGACCATTGAGTTTACATCTCGTAAATAATCACTCCATTTCTGGAGCCAGACTTCCACTAGTCTCTACAAATACAGTCTTGTCCTCCATCTGAGGTCATGAAAAAATCATTTGACCATGATGCTTACCAAAGATATTTACATTGAGATTGGACACCTTGTCTGGAAACATGGTGAGAACAGGCTCCCTAGTGACAATTTCAAGGTGACTCAATGTGTCAGGTGAAGCTGCCTAGGCTGGAGAATGGCAACCTGTGCAAGACGGAATCTGTCGGGAACGCCAGGCCAGCCCTGCTGCTTCTGCTGGTGTCAGTTACAGGGCGGAAGCAGAAGAGGAGAATGGAGAATGAGAGCGGACCCCATAAAGCTCTGTGTCCAGATTCACAGACTAACCTTCCTAATCACTCTCCAGACACCCTAGACACAAACTCTAAACAAATAAACAGACCCCCAGATCTATATAGGAAAAAATCCTCTAGTGCTCCATTTTCTTGGAAAATTTACTCAAGGCATCTTGGTTGGAATAATAATCAAAGGGAAAAACAAGTATAAATCCGTTCTTCTCATGAGCAAAAAGAAAAATAAAGTAGTTCCCATATAAAAATTGCAGCACCCCTTCAACTACACTGGGACAGGCTGAAAGGGAGGTGGTGTTTTCTTGACAGAAAAGATTTTCAAAAGCAAGCGTTGTCTTACTTTATGCTCTATATTCACAGAATTCAGGGTTTATTCATTTCAAGGCATTAAGAAAAAACAGTATGTTGTAAAAATAGCTTCTTCTATAAGCTACCCACATTTTTTCAGGGTCTGGGCAAACCACTTAATGACCTACGATTTGCCAACTGGTAGCTGAGATACCAGAGAAGTTTTGGCAAGTACTTAACAAGGAATCTATCACCTCACCCATAACTGTATCTATTTATAAAGTAATGAGACAGACTGTAATAATGCTTGAAAAATAGCTCAATAAAAACGTTTGAATGTTTTTAAGAAATTGTTTAAAAACATATTTAAGCAATTGTTTAAGCAATTGTTTAACAATTGTTTAAAAACATATTTTGCATTTAAGCAATTGTTTAAAAACATATTTTGCAGTTGTAAATTTAATGCAAGAGAGGTTTTCCCAAATGGGTGGAAAGTATAGCTTGACATAGAGGTTACTGGCTAGTTACTTCACTTGTAGCTTCCAATATGTAAAGCGAACAGATAAATGTGCTGGGAAGGCACTATGCTAAGACACTAATATTAATACAGGTTTAGGTTCCTCAGAGAGACACAAAGAGCAGGAGTCAATGGAACTTCCAGGAAAACATATTCAGTGTTAAGAAAAATAAACTTATAACAACAGCGATTTAAAAAAACAAATCAATTTGGGGTGGTCATTCACTATACAAAAGGCAATCCCATACAATGACATAAGCAAGATGGGAAAAAAAGAAGCCCCAGGCCCTCCTTCCTTCACAGAGACACTGAGTTAACAGTGATATACAGACCAGAATACTTCTGTGAGAACTCTAGAGACCAGCTGAGAAGCTACATCATCCAGGCCAATGTAAAGCCAAGAAGAGATTCAGGAAAACGGGTAGGTAGGAAATCTTGTGAGTTTTGCATGCCAGTCCATGCCCCTCCCCCAATGTAGCATAATGCTGGTGTGGTGCAACAGAGAGGAAGTCTCCCATAATGGTACTTCTCTCTCTGGACAGAAACAAAAGAGTGGACCATGCAGCCAAGGTTCTAGCTTGTCTGGGGGCTGCCTGAGAGACTGGTTTCTGTCTCTCCTGACTACAAGTACTGACTGCACTGATGGCATAATTTGGAAGCTGCTGAAAATAGGCTAGCAACCAGGCACATTACAGCTACAGTTCCACATGCAAATGCCAAGGAGAGTAAGATCAGAAAATGTTTGAAAGGTCCTGGAACCTCTAGCCAGGTTGATTGTTGAAGGTCTTCTCCTGTAAGAAGCCAGTATGCAAAAACTAGGAGAGGTAGTTGTTTTCTTCAAACGCCCAAATCTCAGCAAACGATTGAGGAGCACAAAGGAAACAGGGAAACATGGCTCCATCAATGGAACAAAATAAAACTCCAGAAACCAACGCTAAAAAAATGCAGATCTTTGAGCTGACAGTGAATTTAAAATAATTGTCAAAATGATGTTCAATGAGCTAAAAGAGAATATAGGTAGACAATGAAAAGAAATCAGGAAAATTATGTATGAACAAAATGAGAATATCAACAAAGAGACAGAAACTCTTAAAAAGTATCCAATGGAAATATTAAAAACAAACAAACAAAAAAATCTCCAGTGAGTATAAACCCAAAGAGAACTACAACGAGGCACATAATCAAACTGCCTAACATCAAAAACAAAGAAAGAATCTTGAAAGCAGCAGACATAAGCAACTTGTCACAGAAAAGGGAATGTCCATATAATTATCAGGGGATTTGTTAGAAGAAACTTTGCAGGCCAGAGGTAGTAGGATGATATATTCAAAGTGTTGAATAACAACAACAAAAATCTGTCAACCAAGAATACTATAACCAGAAAAACTATACTTCAAAAATAAAGGAGAAGCTAAGAGTTTCCCAGGTAAACAAAAGCTGAAGGAGTTCCTTACTACTAGACCTGCTCTACAATAAAAGCTAAAAGGAGTCCTTCAAGTTGAAACAAAATATTGGTAGACAGCAACTTAAAGCCACATTAAAATATAAAGTTCTCTAGTAAAAGCAAATACATGAATCTGTATTTCAGCAACTTTGGTGCATAGAATTTAAATGACAAAAGCACAAAAAGTTACTATAACTGCAAAAAATTAACTATGTTAATTGGTATACAATATATAAAGATGTTATTTGTGACACCAATAACATCAAGTTAGGGGGTAGAGCTCTAAAGGAGAAGAGTTTTTGTATGCAATGGAAGTTAATTTCTTATTAATTTAAAATAGAATTCTAAAACTTTAAGACATTTTATGTAATTGCAATGGTAACAAAGAAAATATCTATAGAATATACAAAACAGAGTATGAGAGGAAAACACAAAGGAAGACAGTAAGAGAAGAAAGGAAGGACAAAAAAGCTACAAGGCATACAGACAACAAAATGGCAATAGTAAGTTCTTCCCTATCCATAATTAATTTAAATATACAGTAAATATATTTTAATGTTATAAAGTAATATATTTAAATATAAATCAGAAGACATAAATTGGCTGGATAACAAAACATGATCCAATTACATGCTCTCTACAAGAGACCCACTTTAGACCTAAGAACACACATAGGCTGAAAGTAAAAAGATGTAAAAAGATATTGCATACAAATGGTAAACAAGAAAGAAAAAGGGCGGCCATATTAATATCAGAAAAAATAGACTTCATGTAAAACTGTTACCAGAGACAAAGAAGGACATTATATAATAACAAAGAGTCAATTCACCAAAAAGATATAATAATTATAAATATTTATGCCCAAACCTCAGAGCTCCTAAGTATGTGAAGCAAACTACGACAGAACAAAAGGGAGAAATGGACAACAACATAAGAATTGCAGGAGATGTAAATGTCTCACTTTCAATAATGGATAAAAAAAACAGGCAGAAGATCAATAAGAAAATGAAGGACTTGAACAACACTATAGATCAATTGGACCTAACAGATTTATACAAAAGACTCCCTCCAACAGCAGCAGAATATATATTTTTCTCAAGTGAACATGGAACATTCTCCAGGATAGACATGCAAGACCAAATAATAAGTCTTAACAAATTCAAGATTTAAATCATACAAAGTATTTTTTTCTGGTCACAATGGAATGAAACCCAACTGCAGAAGGAAAACTGGAAAACTCATAGATAGGTGGAAATTGAACAACACAGTCTTAAACAACAAAAAAGAAGAGAAATTAGAAATACCTTGAGACAAATAAAAATTTTTTAAAAAGTATACCAAAACTTATGATATGCAGGAAAAGAAGTACTAAGAGGGAAGTCTATAGCTATAAATGGGTACATTAAAAAATAAGAAAGATCTAAAATCAGACCCTAACTTTAAACCTCAAGAAGCAAGAGAAATAAAAACATACTAAATCCCAAACTAGAAGACGGATAGAAATAATAAAGATTAGAGCAGAGATAAATGAAGTAGAGAATAGAAAAACAATAGAATAAAATCAATGAAGCTAATTAAATTTTCTGTCTATTAAATTGACAAACCCTCAGATTAATGAGAGAGAGAGAGAGAAGACTAAACAAATAAAAAAATAAAGACTAAACAATTAAAATCAGGAACCAAAGAGGGGACATTACAACCAATGCCATAGAAATAAAAAGGATTATAAGAGAATACTATGAACAATTCTATGCCAATTAACTAGATTAGCTAGAAGAAATGGATAGATCCCTAGAAGCACACATCTTACCAAGACTGAATCATGAAGAAATAGAAAATCTAAACAGACCAACAACTGGTAAGTTTGAATCAATAATCAAAAACCTTCCAACAGAGAAAAGTCTCTGGACAAGGTGGCTTCACTGGAAAATTCTACCAAATATTTAAAGAATTAACACCAATCCTTTTCAAACTCTTTCCAAAAACTGAAGAAGAGGGAACACTTCCAAATTCATCTATGAGGCCAGCATTACCTTGATAACAAAGAAAAGAGAAAACTACAGAATACAAAATCAACAACACAAAACTTGGTTGCATTTCCATACATGAACAATCCAAAAAGGAAATTAATAAAATAATTTCATTTACAATAACATCAAAAGAATAAAATACTTAGTAATAAACCTAACTAACCAAGGAGTTGAAAAACTTGTACACTGAAAATTATAAAACATTGCTGAAAGAAATTAAAGCAGACAAAAATAGAGATACATCTTGTATTCATGGGCTGGAAGAAATAATTTTGTTAAAATGCACATACTATCCACAGCAATGATTCAATGCAACCCCTATTAAAATCCCAATGGTGTACTTTTTTACTGAAATAGGAAAAAATAATCCTAATATTCATATGAAACTACAAAAGACCCTGAGTAGCCAAAGCAATCTTGAGCAAGGAGAACGAAGCTGGAGGCATTACACTTCCTGATGTCAAACTATATTACAAAGCTTCCATAACCAAACTAGTATGGTACTGACATAAAGACAAACATATAGACAAATAGAATAGAATAGCAAGCCCAGAAATAAACCTTCATGTATATAGTCAAATGATCTTCAACAAGGGTGCCAAGTCCACTCAATGGAGGAAAAGACAGTTTTCAACAAATGGTGCTGGGAAACTGAATATCCACATGCAAAAAAAAAAAAAAAAATGAAGCTAGAAACTTATCTTGCACCATATACACAAATTAACTCAAAATGGTTGAAAAATCTAGATGGAAGACCCAAGACTATAAAGCTCCTAGAAGAAAACATGGGAGAAAGTCTTCATGGTCTTGGATTTTGTAATGTTTTCTTGGGTATGATACCAAAAGCACAGCAACAAAAGCAAAAACAGATTAATGAGATTACATCAAACCTGAAACATTTGTACATCAAAGGACACAATCAACAGAGTGAAAAGGCAACCTAAGGAATGGTAGAAAATATTTGCAAATCATGTCTGGATATGGGGTGACTATCGAGAATATATAAGAAACTGTTACAAGTCATCAACAATAAAATAAAATAACCTGATTAAAAAATGGACAGGGCTGGGCTTCCTTGGTGGCGCAGTGGTTGAGAGTCCACCTGCTGATGCAGGGGACACAGGTTCGTGCCCCGGTCCGGGAAGATCCCACATGCAGCAGAGTGGCTGGGCCCGTGAGCCATGGCTGCTGAGCCTGCGTGTCCGGAGCCTGTGCTCTGCAACGGGAGAGGCCACAACAGTGAGAGGCCTGCATACCGCAAAAAAAAAAAATGGACAAAGGACTTGAATAGAAATTTCTCCAAAGATGATATACAAATGGCCAATAAATACATTAAAAGTTTCTCAATGTCTCTAATCACTAAAGAAATGCAAATCCAAACCATAATTAGATGCCACCTCACACCCATTAGGATGGCTACTATATAAAAAAATAAACTAACAAAGTAAAAAGTGTTGGTAAGACTATGGAGGAATTGGAACAATTGTGCACTGTTGCTGCAATTGTAAAATTGTGCAACTCCTATGGAAAACAGTATGGAGGTTCCTAAGAAAGTTAAAAATAAAACTACCATATGATCCAGCAATCCCACTCTGGCTATATATCTAAAAGAACTGAAAAAACTGAAGAGATATTTCCACATGCATGTTTATAGCAGCACGATTCACAATAGCCAAGAGGTGGAAGTAATACAAATGTCCATCGACAGATAGATGGATAAAGAAAATGTGGTATATACATACAATGGAATATTGTTCAGCCTTAAAAAGAAAGGAAATCCTGTCACATGCTACAACATGGATGAACACTGAGGACATTATGCTAAGTGAAACAAACCAGTCACAAAAAGACAAATACCATATGATTCCTTTTATACGAGGTAGCTAAAGTAGTCAAATTCATAAGAAACAGAAAGTACAGTGGTGGTTACCAGTATTAGGGGGAGGGGAAAAAAAAGAGTTGTTGTTCAATGGGTACAGACTTCCAGCTTTGCAAGAAAAAGTTCTGGGGATCTGTTTCACAAAAATGTCCATATACATAACTCTACTGAACTGTACAATTAAAAATGGTTAAGATGGTAAACTTTATGTTATGTGTTTTTTACCATAGTAAAAGACAAAACCATAAAATTAACTAAGTGGGATTAAAAAAATATTTGATTTTTATATTTCTCTTTGTAGCCCCTCCCAGAACTTTATCCCTGTATCTATGTACTGTAATAATAATAGTTCTAATCATTATTTGTGATACAATCAACAATTAATACAGCCAAGATAGATTAGAACCTAGATTTGCATAACTTCAAATTTTTGTACACTTTACTATGTGAACATAATTTTTTCTTTGCTTTTAGTTCGTTTTGATTTCTTAATACACAGTCCAAATGAAAAACAGGAGCTTGGTTAGGAGAATGTAAGTCTGAGACAATCCTCAAAAGGTTTGTATTTTTACTTAAGGAAAAGGAAAAGGAAGAAAGTATGTCACTCTTCTGTTCCATAGAAAACCAGGGAGAAGTCCTGTGAGGAGGCAACAGATGGTTAGAAAAGCAGGAAAGACAAGCAAAGAGGGGAAAAATAACAGAAGAATAACCAGGGAATCAGAAAGTCACTCTCTAGCTCCTCACTAGCACCCGAAAGTCACTATTATCTGGCTCCCCAAAGATTTTCACCTTTCTGCTATCTTCCTTCTCGGACATTCTCTGCCAAGATACTGGAGCTACCATCATGACTTGTAGCTTAAAGAGTCCCTATTTCTCTCTCTAGCAGTTGGGAAGTGTGGAGAAAGTTGCTCCAGCCTCAGGAGAGAGATAACTGGGGCAGGTATTCAAAGTATGAAGTCTAAACGCATATTCTTGAATAAACACTATTATTCTTAGAAATTAAATTTCATAGTATTGAAAATACCCCTTGCACTTCAGGGAGCTTATGTGATATAGAAAGTTGTTGCCGATGCCCTGTGCAGATCCATGTGAGAGGGCATCCATCCCGCAAATGCTGTGAACTGACTGGTAAGAGCTCACAACTACACCTTTCTCTCAGAATTGCCAAACAGGAACTACCTTGTATGGAAATGCCTGGAAAGTTATAACCTCCCTCTTTAGGGGTAGCCTGTGGCCACAGGTTGACTAATTCATGGGTAGAAAAGCCCATCCCCCTTACCTAAATTTGGGACAATAGTGTGGCACATTTTTAACTCTAGAGTTCTCCAAGGGATAGGTGAATCCAGACTTTAGCTGAAGCCCATTTTTGCTTGGCTTTTTCTCCTGTCCTCTCCTGCTTCCCTCAGTTTTTCACAGGTTTTTCTTCTGAGAGCACACCCTTAATAAACAACCTTCAAAAGAATTCCAGGATCTGGCTCTGCTTCTAGGGAACAAAACCCAAGACATAGGGAAAATAGATTTTTTATAAATAGACCTGAGAACCTAATTAGAATATAGGTTTTTATAGAAAATGTATTTCAAATTCAAATAAAGTCACTCGTGCATATTTTTTGAAATAACCCTGTTATGCACCTAAGACTAAATATATATTAAAATACAGGGGTTTTTTTCAGATTGTTTTATAAACAAAACCAGATAAACATATATGCAGAGAAATAACTACTCTTCTGCTTCTGGGTAATCACAGAGTAAATAGTTCAGAACTACCTTCTTGCTGAGAAGAAAAGAAAATTTGGAAACTATTTTTAAAATTTTGTTTGAAAGCAACATAGAGTTAATAAGGTAGTAAAGAATGATGAGAAAAAATCCATAGAAAGATAAAGGCTTAAGAAGGTGATCTAGAATTTAGGACCACTTTTCCCCTGCAGGAATTTGCAAATTCTATGCAGGTGAAGATAAAGTGATGACACACCAGGAGATAAGATAACATGAATAAACCAGCAGAAACAACATAAAGTAGAAATAGACCCACAACAACTCCAGATATTAGAGTTATCTCAGAGGTGTTTTAAACCAACAATACTCATTAGGTTCAAGGAAATGACAAGATTAAAAATTTTAGCAGGGAATTGGAAATGAATATATATAGATAGATAGATAGATAGATAGATAGATAGATAGATAGATAGATAGATAGATAGATTAGAACTCAAAGAGTATAGCAGCAGGTGAAAAAGAGTGAGGAGATAATTACTGAACTGAAAGATAAAAATCCATAATGAAGCATGAAGAGACAAATGGGTGGAAAACCTAAAAGAGAAAGTAAAACAATTAACAACACTTGTGTTGGGAATCCCAGAGAGAGAGAGAGTGAGAGAGAAAAGAAAATGGTCAAAAGCGATGTTTGAAGAGATAATGGCTGAGAACATCTCAAAATTAATAAAACCACAGATTCTAGAATCCCTTACCTATTCAACAAGAGAAGTAATATATCAACTTTCCAAGGATAAATTTGTGAAATGTAAACATATTTTTGGAAATATTATCTATAGAACTGAAGTAATATCACTTCACAGGATTATTGTAGGATCAAATGTGGTAACATATATAGTTATTTCAACGATTTTATCTTAATGATAATTCTAAATTCTTTCATTTACTGAGCTAAGATTCTCTAAAAACTTTTATTTTATACAAGTCATGAAAACATTAGGTTAAAAACCCATATAATTTATAGATTTAACTCATGTAACAACACTTGTTACAATATGTGAATTATAACGTTAACTACAGTAAGTCCCCTACATATGAACCTTCAAGTTGTGAACTTTCAAAGGTGCAAACATGTGTTCCATCAACATCAGATGTGAGTGAAATTGCAGCTTGCCCTCCGTCTCCTATTGCTGACGATCCTTCCGTTCTACCATCTCCCACTTCCTCTCCCTTCTCCAGTCAGTAACTCTTCTTGCCTCTTCACTCGATACCAACCCCTGTATGCCAGCTGTTGTACTGTACTACTGTACTTTCCACACCATAAGATTAAAAGTGTTTTCTTTATTTTTTGTATTTGTTTGTTTTTTATGTATTATTTGGGTGAAAAGTATTATGAACCTGTTACAGTACAGTACTATATAGCCGATTGTGTTAGTTGGGTACCTAGGCTAACTTTGTTGGACTTACAAACAAATTGGACTTACAAACGCGCTCTCAGAATGGAACTCGTTCGTATGTAGGGGACTTACTGTATTCTCCCTCTTAGCCTTTATAATTCTTAAGTGTAATATTTATCAGTCTTAAAAAGTTGCTGGAATGATTTGGAAGTACTAGAGCCAAGTGGGGTTTTTCTGGCATTAAGGAAGGAATGTGGAAGAAAACCAGCAAAGTAAACCAACAACTGAAATTAAATAGTCCTCCAATGACTGTGGTATGGGATCAATATTTGTTTATATGCTTGTGAAGATAAAGATCATGAAAATTCCAGGGTTTATATGATGCCCAAGTACATTTTTTAAAAAAATCCTTATCCAATTCTTAAAAGCCACTATTAGATAATTACTGAACACTGATAATGCCAGGAAGTTGGGAAAACAGAAAACTTGAAACTAGCTCATAAACATTTTAATGACCTAATAAGAGTTATTTTCACCTACAGATATTGATCAAACTCCAGAAGAATAGAGATCATTCGGCCAAGTTTACTGTCCTCACATGACCTATCTTGGCTGTCTATCTTTTTTGTCCTCTCTTGAGGTTCAAATCAAGACTTTCATGTTATAACAGAAGGATAATTTACTGAGTGAATTAAAGGAACTGACTTCCAGAACCAAATGAACAAGGAAGCTTCACAAACATTTGTTTTTTTCTGGGATGTTTACTTTCAAAATCATAAATGTATGTACTTGAATAAGGAATTATTTAACCAGTAGAAAATAGTCTGCCAAGAGTTTCACTGTCATAACAGCTTCTATTCAATACAGTAAGATACACTTTTCTTTCCACATCAGATTTCAGGACAATGTTTTCAGTTGGGGATAGATTTTCAAAGATGAAGTACAACAACCAGGAAAGCATACAACCATAACTACAGAGAATTAATAAACTTTAATTGGAGTCAAATAAATTTTGAATTAATTTGTTTACTAAATATGTATTCAGTGATCAACGATAGAGAGACAAGGACCATAGGCAAAAAGATGAGAAGATATAGAGCTAACTTGAAGGAGGTTGTACTCTAGAGGTGGGCACCCATGCGATCTACAATTGCAGAGTTGTTCAATAACTTAGATGCCAAAAATGTTTGCGTGAGATATTATGGAACCATAGATACAGGTATTTCTAAGTATTCTTGGGGAAATCCAAAGAGGCTTCAGAGAGGTCTGCCAAAAAGTTGAGAGACAGGAAAAGGGGGCAGCATTCTAGTCTGTAAGGATAGTCTGTGCAAGTGAAGCATAAAACAACAACAAGGGAGAAGTAGGGAATGAGATTATTTAGACAGACAGGGACTAGGTAATGAAGGAGTTGAGACTTCCACCAACAGGCCAGTTGTTTTTAAAAGAAACCAGTGGATCCCCAAACTCCCCTGATGGGGTCCAAGGGGAGACCGAGTAGATGGGGCTGCAGGCCCAGCCTCTCAGAGTAAAATGGTACCATTTGATATACAGGGGATTCAAGCAACTTTTTTTTTTTTTTTTTTTTTTTTTTGCGGTACGCGGGCCTTTCACTGCTGTGGCCTCTCCCGTTGCGGAGCACAGGCTCCGGACGCGCAGGCTCAGCGGCCATGGCTCACGGGCCCAGCCGCTCCGCGGCATGTGGGATCTTCCCAGACCGGGGCACGAACCCGCGTCCCCTGCGTCGGCAGGCGGAATCCCAACCACTGCGCCACCAGGGAAGCCCCAAGCAACATTTTGATTGAAAATCACTGCTGAAAGTAATGGGCTCTACAAAGGAATGTTATTCAGGTTTTCTCAAGAGCTGAATTAATCAGAATATATTTCACAAAATTAGTTTTAATATATTCCTATTTTGAAAGCCACAACATCCATTTTAAAAAGACAAGGAAAAATGACAAGAAACAGAGACAGGGACCCAGAAGGTCCCTTTAAGAGACAGGGACCCAGAGGTCATCTTTAAGTGATTGGCAGCATACTTGATATAGCACGCATCATCTGTTCCGTTGAAAGTTGCCATGTCTTGTTTGACAATCACAGATATAAATGATAGTTCTGTTTAATGATGATATCTTTACATCTCACAGTTCTTCAATATCCTTCAACATATAGGAAGAATAAAGAAGTTATTATTAGCAGAGTGTCCTACCTTTGGGAATAGGATACAATAATTCTGAATTCCAAAGATTGTGTAAAACTGATCGGCGTGACCTTTAACGACACTGGATTCTCATTTAAACAACAGAAGCTCCATTACTTGGGCATTAATCATTAAACAGAATCAATAGGGAGAGATAGCAAATGCTTATCCCCAGATAAGCAGTAGTTGGTAGAATGTAGCTGGTATGAAATTGACTCTTGAAACCCTTCAAACCAAATAGAGTATTTCCAAAATGCTCTCTGTTATAAAATATGGTTCCCAGAATGGTTCTCACTTGGTTATTTTGAGAAGCTGTGATTTGTTTAAAAATCTGCATATAGGGGCTTCCCTGGTGTGCAGTGGTTGAGAGTCCACCTGCCAATACAGGGGACACGGGTTCGTGCCCCGGTCCGGGAAGATCCCACATGCCGCGGAGCGGCTGGGCCCGTGAGCCATGGCCGCTGGGCCTGCGCGTCCCGAGCCTGTGCTCCACAACGGGAGAGGCCACAACAGTGAGAGGCCTGCGTACCACAAAAAAAAAAAATCTGCATATAAATCTCAAAATTCATTCTGCTATTATTGATGAAAATATGGAAACAAGAACAACTACACCACATGGAAGACTGTCTAGACAAGAATGTTGGAGGTTATGACTGAAATAAATTATTATTTGCTGAGAGCCAACAGTGTGCTTGGCATTAAACAAGACAGCCAGAGAGCAGGACCCCAGCCTTTGGACTCACAGTTTAAGCCAGACACACAAACAAGCAAATCATAAATCACAACAGCTAAAAAAAAATATGGTGTAAATTTCACAGGCATGAATTTTGGTGATTTACTTTCTTGGCAATAATAAATTAAGAGATACCAGAAATAATCATCATAAAGATTGTCAATGAATGTTATTAATCCAGTCCCCCAATTAGCTACCTGACTGAATTTTAAAAACAGATTTTTGACATTTAGCAAACATGAGAATGCATATTTTTAACAGCAGCACTTATAAAACATTTTATTGCATGATGTTATGAAAAGCAAGTTATACTTCATGTCCTTAATGTGTGTACATTTGCTAATTTCCACTTTGCAATCTTTCTTGCCTTTGTGATCCCTGGTCTTATTTGATGATGAATAGGAATAGTAAGCCAATAAGAGTAATTTTTCCCTGCTTTTTTTCCTCTTAGGGTATATTTTTATATGCAGTCATATGTATATAAATGTCACTCTAGCTCAGGACATCAGAAAAGCAAGAACCTCAAATATTTTTCCTGTTGTCACCTTTCCAAAGCGTGCCAAAGGTCTTGATAAATAGTCAGCTTTGAGGTTAGAAACCTATACTCGGTACAATTCACAAATTTTCTGTCTTTACCCTGTTGTAGAAATTAGGTGGTATTTAGGTTTTGACTAACATAGAACATCTATGGACCTCTGTTTCCTCACCTGTAAAATGGGGGTAACATGCAAAAAACAGAAGCCCTTAGTAACACTCAGTAACAGTGAGTATTATTATTATGTAACACCATATTTACTTAAATAATTATTGTTTCTACATCGTCCAAGTTTATCATGGTAGAAAAATATAATTTAAAACAGAGCTAACAGATGACATATTTTAGAATTATCTACACTGAAACCTCAAGGAAAGGAATGTATTTGCTTTTTTATGTTTTTGGAGAGATAAAGCATGAGAATTGGGGGAACTCCATGACAAGTAATTCTTCCATTTAGGAGCCATTCAAAAAGAAGGGCCTAGCTGTTGTGTAGGGGTGGATGCAGGTTTTGTGAGTCTTGAAGCTTATACAATTTGAGATCCTTTTTAAGGTCATGTACATATTTAATACAAAATTAAGTATTGTGGTTCTGATGGGATCCATGTACATAGGGATCACAGAAACTTAAATTTTATTAACTTCCTGGTGGATCTGCCCCTCAGGGTGAGATAAGGTGAACTTCAGATCCTTCCAATACCAGAGGGTAGAAATGAGAAATAGGATTAAGTTTAGTTCTTTGAAATTTGTAGAAACCAATAAACATGAAATCTTATTTACCGAGGTCAGTGCAGGAACCAAGAAGACCCATCTTTATATCCAGAGAGTGTAACGTGGATACACTCACATGGTTAGAATAAGGTCTTGCTAAGCTCACATTCTGTAAAAAGTGCTATTCACCTGGTTCCACCCACCAAAGGACGCAGTGTCAGAACTACGGTCAAAGTAGGAGGTACATAGTCCAGATACACAGAGTAATCCCTACACAGGCTGTTACACATTGAAGTTGGTGTGGATGACCAAGGGATTTGTTTGGAGTACATTCTTTCATTCAGCGAGTCCTTTTGGGGGATTTACTATGTGCTAGGCACTCTCCTAGGCAGCAGGGATGCAACAGTAAGAAAAGCGATTTTTAAAAAATAGGGCAAAAAAATTCATTTCCATGCCTACCTTCTATTCAGAGAGTACAGAAGATAAACAACACAAAAAAGTCAATCTCATAGGGTATTTGAAGGCGGTGTGTGCTGTGGAAAATGAAGTAGAGAAGGGGGACGAAGGCTGGGGAGGGAAGAGGTACGATTGAAAAGATCTAGGCCAGGAAAGGCTCCCTGTGAAAGTGATATTTGAGTAAAAGACTTGAAGGAGGAAAGTCTAAAAGCAGTAAGCCGTGTGGTTATCTGAGGAACAGGCCTTCCAGGACAAGGGAACAGCAAGTCCACATTGCCTAGAACAGTGCCTGGCACACAGCAGGGGTTCAATAGCATGTATTCCATAAAAAGGAAAAGTGGGTTAGGCTCATCAAGATAAGTTTGGGGCAGTGATGCAGGAAGGAGAGCCATTTTTTTTCCTTTTGGCAACAGGGACCCTCAACAAAAGACAGAAGAGCAGATGCCTCTGCTGTGGAGGTTCCGTGGTTCCGTGGCACCTGGTGTCACCATGGCCACTCAAGACCACTGTAGCATTTACTTGGGATGGCTCCCCTTAGTCCTGTCCTGCCCACTTAGCATGGCTTCGATTTTGTCCTCTTTGGTACCAAACTCTGGGCCTCCACAATGCACTCCATTACTTCCCTGACTCTTAGCATCTCTCCTGCCAGCCACTTTGTTTCGATCTGTTGCAGGTACCTCAACTTACATCACTTCACATGACTAGTTGGAGAGTCCATAGTAATGGCACTGCTATCTAATTGTGACTATTGGCACAGATCAATCTACGTTACCAGTCTACTACCAGGACAAACACTGCATTTATTTTTTCGTAATGCCAAGCAAAATCATAATGCAGACTCTACCGTCAGTTACATGAATTGAATCAGGAGGAGAAAGTTGTTTATAATCATCTAAAAATCACCTTCTGTATTTCACAAGGAATAAAACAGAATTCAGAGAAAAATCCAATGCATTATAATAATGCACTAAATCTCTTCTACTAACATGTCCCGACTTATACAGTTCATTTTCATTAGCTCATATAAACAATCAAGTCTGTAAAAGTTAGCAGTGTGACCAGTGCCAGGCTAAAAGTAGAGTGGAAAGAATTTGCTTATATACCCAACTATAATAATTTGAGAAACTGTAGTGAGCTATGTCTTAGCCTCTCATTTATTCCCGCATCCCACCATAACACTTTCCTGCAGCCATTCTGGAGAAATTCATTCTTTTGCTTCCCTGGGACAGATCTCAGCAACTAAAACTCCAAGTATCTGATTTATTGAGCACTCACTCTGGGCCAGGCCCTGACAAGAAGGGGGCCACATACAGTGCCTCTTTTAAAATCACCAGTACCCTGGGGAAGAAGGTATAAAAAATTTAAGCTGAGATCAGGCAAGTAACTTGATCAAGGTCACACAGTTTATGAGAGCCTAAACCTGGATTAAACCAGAGAGCTAGAGGATGCTAGAGCTTGAGATTTTAACTATATTCTCCACACTCCCAAGTGTTAATCCTGATAGGAGAACAGGGTCAGGCAGAGAGAAGATAGTATCTTCCGGACAGTAATAAACGGCTTCCCAAGATACCTCCCTGAGACCGACATTGTTACTTGTCTCTTTTTCCCCTTGGTCATGGAAGCCTGATTTTGTCTGGGGTGGGAAATGGTAAGCAAAAAAGTAGCTACATACTTTTTCATCTTTCCTTGCAACTAGAGCTGGCCACATGACACACGGCCAATAATATGTAAATTAAATTCTGCTAGGCAGTTCTGGGAAAGATTGTGTTTCCAACCTTTCCCAGAAGGAAACAAAGAACAAGCTTTACCAGAATCTTCCCTCCTCCTTTCTTCCGGCAGTTGCCATCTCAAAACTATAAGGGAAAATCTAAAACAAAACAAAACAAAGACAAAAAAACTCATGGAGATCTTAGCAATGAAATTGGAAGATTGGAACCTACATCAGACTACCTCCTCCCAGACAACTTGTTATAAAAGGAAAAGATATTCTTCATTTCCTCTATCATTGGCTGGGTGTTCTGTTACTTGTAGGTAGACACTGGTAGCCGACACAGGCCGTTAGGGACCAGAGTAACCCTGGGTCAGTGATTCTCCGTGTTACTCTTCCATCCCAAACACATACCACCAACCAAAGATTTAAATGTTGTACAAGCTACAGAATCAAGTTGAGCTATGTACTTTGAGGTCAGCTATTTCCTTATTCCACATAGATGTAATGTTTTTCCTTCCTATCATCTTTTTTGGTTCACTCTCTCTTGTTCTCTGTCCAAAAATGTACACGTAAGAGTTATGTGAAATACTAGTCAAGTGGCAGACTAATAGTAAAAAGGATGTAATGATCTCTAGTCTCTGTGTCTTCCTTTGATTTTTGTGTAATGAACTGAACTGAGGAATATGTTGTGATTTGGCTTTATTTGAATTTATTTGGTTTAACTCAGAGAAGGACCAGGCCCTGATGCAATATTTTCAGGATGGCCAGGGTAGAGGACAAATCCAATCTAGTGAAAGAGACATTCTTTCCCAAAGTTACTAGAGCTGTCTTTCTGAAATTCATCTACATCTGCTCTGTGACATCAATAGAGAAATAAAATCTCCTGAAAGTGAAAATGGTCTTCAGAGGTGAGTTGTGTTATAACTTAAAACTGTGGTACTCAAAGTGGGGTCCCCAGACCCGCAATATCAGCATGATCTAGGAACTTGTTAGAAATTAAAATTCTCAAACTCCAGAAATCTGCGTTTTAATAAGCCCTCTAGGTGACTGTGTTAATGCTAGAGTTTGAAAACCACTACTTTTTTTTCTAGATTAATAACGAGAAGGAAATAATTGAAGTGCCCGGGAAGAATTTGGAAGGAGAAAAAGAAGTGAGGAAGAAGAAGAGAGAAAAAGGTTAGCATGATGGCTGATTGCTGTGGGACACGTTTTCATAATTATCCCCCATACTACCTTAACAAATTTTTTTGGTAAAATCTATAAAACATATGACAGTGGCTTTCTTGGGAAACTGATGTCATTGAATTTGTTCGTACATGTGGAAACTGGTTAGGGTGGAGGCTGAGTTCCGGGTATAGGTTGACATGGGGGGAAAAGAGAACTTGCACCACCCAACAGAAGGGACAGGGAAGGCCCCGCTGGCATCTGAATTACACATGGAATTTCCCTAAAGAAGTTCTCCTGACGACGTTTGACACAGAATCTACATTTGTTGCAAAGCCTTCCCTTCCTGTCCTTCTTGCATCCTGGCGCCCCTGCATACGTGCTCCACCACCCTACACACATAAACACACAGACCCTCCTAGATCTAGGAAAATACCCATATTGCTTCAGCATTTTTTTAATTGGACAATTTTATCAACTTTTATCAACTCCTTGCTGTCAGGTCTTGATGTAACATCCTGATATTGTTTTTCGTCCCTGCTCACTCATTGGATTCAAGGCTCTTCCTGGAAGTGGATTTCCTGTTATCTTTAGGCAATCTTTGGAGGAAAATATCCTCTTAAAAACAGTTGCAGAAATCTTTTCTTTGAGAGTTTTGTCATTTATCTGGAATTTTAACCTTCCACTTATATGTAATTTTCCCTCTTCCACTGATGTGTGATCCCCTGCATCCAGCCTGTGAACTCCTTTATTTCCGGGACTTGGTGTTATTCATCTTTGTGTTCCCACTGACTAGGAACAGTGCCTGACACAGAGTGAATACTCAGTAAATGTCTGATGAATAAATGAATGATGTTATCAATAGATGCTAAAATTTCCAAGGCCTCAGCTTTTCCCACTGGACTCCTGTGCTGGATACCTGCCCTCTACCCCCCCGCCACTCTCTTGTACCCTGATGCCCTGATGGTTTTGGCCAGTGGAGAGCCATGACAGGAGATTGGAGGGAGAGAGGAGAGTGAGGTCGTAGTATACATTCCCCTGCTGTCTCCATCCCTGTGGAGCCACCTTGAATTGGTTCTGTCCCTTGACTTAAGGTCACTCCTCCTTTCAAGGTAGCCTTCTCCATGCTCTTTTTCCCCATTCTAGTAACTTCTTCCTGTCTCTCCTTTGGGATAAAGAATGGTAATAGCTCTCCTGACCCTAACCAGGTTGACTAGCTTTTGTGGTTCCTCTATGCCCTGCCCACATCTCTGTAAATAGACCTATTATTAAATCATCCTCAAATTATCCTGTTCTGAATGAGCCATCTGTGTACTACTGGAACACTGACTCATATAACTGTCAAATATAAAAATATTGGAAAACCTTCCATATCTTTAAATATTCACCAACAATTGGGTTGTTCTCAATACATGTTGTTTCTGCATAAATATGCTATTTTAGATATTTCATAAGTATAGTATTTTACACTGGGGGAGTTAGAAAACTTATGCCCCCTCTAGTCTCCTGTAGAGGCAGGGAGAGGGTCCTGAGCCAAGCTGGGTCTGTCTGTAAAATACTCTAGCAGAGCCAGGATTCCTGCAAATAACTTCACGCAAGCAAAGGATTTCAGAGAATGCATAAATATACATGCAAAAGATATTCCATTTGGTTTTCACATGCATAATACAAGTTTTCCTGTGGGTATAATATCTTTGATTTATCACTTTTCCTTTTTGATTTGTTAGGATATTTACATCTTAAACCTTCTTTGCAGCAACAAAATCACTTACGAAACTTGAAAGAATGTACTTTGAAATCTATATTTCAAAATTTTTTAAACTTCTAAAAGCCCATCAGCTGGTTCTGATCAGAACCCAGCGTGGAACCCCAGTATATATTATAGTGGTACAGGGTTGGTATTAAACGTTTTTACCTCTGATTTTTTAATATCCTTTTGTAAAGGTAGTGCCACAGTATGGGATTGCAGATGACCCACATTCTTGTGTTTGCATCCAAGAGAAATGAAGGAGGAAATATCTGGGGAATCAGAGGTCCTCACTTGTACTACTACATGGCTGCTATGAGCACGTCATTCATTTCTCTGCACTTGGCTCCTCTCACTTATAAAATAGAAGAGTTGCAGTAAATGATCTCTAGCGTCATTTCCAAATCTGTAGATTTTTATCCTGATGTCTTTAGAAAAAAAGGGAATATGTTTCTTTTCAAAACTCAGTCTCCATAGCTGTGTCCTAGCTGGATAGAACCCCAAATGACTTGAAGCCTTATATCCATTATTTTCCAATTAAGAAAAATTCAACCATGCTGCTCAACAAATTCTTGAAATTCTTCCTGCCCATAACTTCTGCTTCATTCACTGTTATTACCACAGTTAATTTAATTGTTTCATATAACTATTGAAACAACACCTTCCCCAAATCTCACCCTCCAGCACTCCCGACCTCATACCGTCTTTTTGGAGAATGAACACAACGGCCCATACCACCTCTGTGTGCCTTACTTGGTCTATGATACCCAGATATGTTCCTTAAAATCTTGTGATCAAAGTACTCCACCAGGTCTCTCCCCACAGCTCCCCTTCTTTTGTGATTTAAATTTACAGAAGACCTTCCTTGATCTATTCAATCTAGTCCTCCTGAAGACCTTTATGTTTATTTTGAACTTCTGTATCCGAAAACATACCCAAGGTTAGCACATGTTCCTGTGATTGCTGCTTCCTCCATGAAGCCTCCCTGGGCTGGAAGACCAATTCACTCCTCAGTGTCACCTTCAATGACAGCAGGACCCCAGCAACTCCGCCCTCTTCCTCATCCAACAATCCTGTCGAGCACCTATTCAGTGGGAGTACTCTGTACATCACCCACAAATGCTTGATGTCCTTTCACACATGAATATGAAATCTTGTCTATTTCACCGCCATTCATTGCTCAAATGGATAAGTATCTGCTTGTGCTAGCTTGCGTCAGCATAAAGCTGTGTGAATAAGGAACCACATCTGCTCACTGCAGTACAGTCATGGCCCCAGTGGTCAGGGTCACACTGTTGAAGGCATTCCAGGCTTTGGGAACCCTCCGGGCCCAGGCACTAGTGAACACCCAGGTATGTTGCTCAGATCCTCTAGCTGCAATGAAGAACTTACTACCCCAGGAATGCTGCCTGCAGACAGCCCCTAGGGTCAGCCCCCTTCCAATATTGCCTCAACTGTCCAATTTTTGTCCAAGTCAGTTTTTCTTTGAAGATGGCCTGTATCTAAAAACTGTTTGGCCTGGGACTAGAAAAGTCCATCTCCCTCCTCTCAACTCGGGGAGGCTGTGAAGTGTCCTTTAGAACTTCCCATAGGGCTGGCTGAGGCTTCTGCTGAAACTGCCTTGAAGTTTGACTTTTTCCTCCACCCCGTTCTGCTTCCTTACCTTCTCTTTCACAAGCATTGATCCTAAGAGCCCTCTGTAAAGTCCCTCCTGCATCCTGATCTCCATCTTAGAGTTTGTTTCTCAGGGACCTCAACCTGCAACACACATAATAGATGAGAAAAATTTCCCACCCCTGGAGGAGTAGGAATTTAGAGGGAGAGCCCACCTACAGCAGATAAGGTCTCAGTTTCCCACCTTCATTTTAGCTTTTTTAAAAAAGAATGAGATGTGGAGACCATATGTTAAATAAACTGATTCAGCAAAATGCCTGTACTTTTCAAGTCATGATAAGTCCTAAATTTAGTAAGTAGAAATAAACATTTGGTGAGTAGAAATAAACATTCAGTGAGAAACTATTTTGTTCCTCATAAAGTATTTTATATGCATTTAAGTAGTAGTAAGACTTAAAAATAAATAACCACCTGAACATTGTTATGCCCCCAAAATAACAATAATATCTTAAATATTCTAATACCCAATCGATATTCAAATGTCCTCAGTTGTCTCACATTTTTCTTTTGCAGTTGATCTGTTCAGATAATAAGAACCAATAAAGTTCATTAACTGCATGGTTGCAATAACTCTTCACTACTTTATTTATTTATTTATTGAGCTTTTTTTTTAAAAAACATCTTTATTGGAGTAGAATTGCTTTACAATGGTGTGTTAGTTTCTGCTGTATAACAAAGTAAATCAGCTATACATATACATATATCCCCATATCCCCTCCCTCTTGCGTCTCCCTCCCACCCTCCCTATCCCACCCCTCCAGGCAGTCACAAACCGCCGAGCTGATCTCCCTGTGCTATGCAGCTGCTTCCCACTAGCTATCTATTTTACATTTGGTAGCGTATATATGTCCATGCCACTCTCTCACTTCGTCCCAGCTTACCCTTCCACCTCCCCGTGTCCTCAAGTCCATTCTCTAGTAGGTCTGTGTCTTTATTCCCGTCTTGCCCCTAGGTTCTTCAGAACTTTGTTTTTTTATTATTCCATATATGTGTGTTAGCATATGGTATTTGTTTTTCTCTTTCTGACTTACTTCACTCTGTATGACAGACTGTAGGTCCATTCACCTCACTACAGATAACTCAATTTCATTTCCTTTTATGGCTGAGTAATATTCCATTGTATATATGCACCACATCTTCTTTATCCATTCATCTGTTGATAGACACTTAGGTTGCTTCCATGTCCTGGCTATTGTAAATAGAGCTGCAGTGAACATTGTGGTACATGACTCTTTTTGAATAATGGTTTCTCAGGGTATATGCCCAGTAGTGGGATTGCTGAGTCTTATGGTAATTCTATTTTTAGTTTTTTAAGGAACCTCCATACTGTTCTCCATAGTGGCTGTATCAATTTACATTGCCACCAACAGTGCAAGAGGGTTCCCTTCTCTCCACAGCTACTCCAGCATTTATTGTTTGTAGATTTTTTGATGATGGCCATTCTGACCAGTGTGAGATGATCTCTCATTTTGATTTGCATTTCTCTAATGATTAATGATGTTGAGCATTCTTTCATGTGTTTATTGGCAATCTGTATATCTTCTTTGGAGAAATGTCTACTAGAGCTAAACAATGAATTTGGTAAAGTAGAAGGATACAAAATTAATGCACAGAAATCTCTTGCATTCCTATACACTAATGATGAAAAATATGAAAGTGAAATTAAGAAAACACTCCCATTTACCATTGCAACAAAAAGAATAAAATATCTATGAATAAACCTACCTAAGGAGACAAAAGACCTGTATGAAGAAAATTATAAGACACTGATGAAAGAAATTAAAGGTGATACAAATAGATGGAGAGATATACCATGTTCCTGGACTGGAAGAATCAACATTGTGAAAATGACTATACTACCCAAAGCAGTCTACAGATTCAATGCAATCCCTATCAAACTACCACTGGCATTTTTCATAGAACTAGAACCAAAAATTTCACAATTTGTATGGAAACACAAAAGACCCTGAATAGCCAAAGCAATCTTGAGAAAGAAAAACGGAGCAGGAGGAATCAGGCTCCCTGACTTCAGACTATACTACAAAGCTACAGTAATCAAGACAGTATGGTACTGGCACAAAAACAGAAATATAGATCAATGGAACAGGATAGAAAGCCCAGAGATAAACCCACACATATATGGTCACCTTATCTTTGATAAAGGAGGCAAGAATATACAGTGGAGAAAAGACAGCCTCTTCAATAAGTGGTGCTGGGAAAACTGGACAGCTACATGTAAAAGAATGAAATTAGAACACTCCCTTACACTATACACAAAAATAAAGTCAAAATGGATTAAAGACCTAAATATAAGGCCAGACACTCTAAAACTCTTAGAGGAAAACATAGGCAGAACACTCTATGACATAAATCACAGCAAGATCCTTTTTAACCCACCTCCCAGAGAAATGGAAATAAAAACAAAAATAAACAAATGAGACCTAGTGAAACTTAAAAGCTTTTGCACAGCAAAGGAAACCATAAACAAGATGAAAGACAACCCTCAGAATGGGAGAAAATATTTGCAACTGAAGCAACTGACAAAGGATTAATCTCCAAAATTCACAAGTAGCTCATGTAGCTCAATGTCAAGAAAACAAATAACCCAATCCAAAAATGGGCAGAAGATCTCTTAACTACTTTAGTCTATGTAGTTCCCCTCCCTTCTCATGCTATTGAATTTGCTGGAGAAATCAAATTATTCATCCTTTATAGAATTGTATCCATATTCTAGAATTGTATGATTGTTTTTCTGTTTTTAATCAATATTTTTAATTGAAGTTTAGTTGATTTACAATGTTGTGTTAATTTCTGCTGTACAACAAAGTGATTCAGTTATACCTATACATACAATTTTTTATATTCTATTCCATTATGGTTTATCATAGGATATTGAATATAGTCTGTGTGCTATACAGTTGGACCTTGTTGTTTATCCATTCTATAAATAAAAGCTACATCTGTTAACCCCAACCTCCCACTCCATCCCTCCCCTAACACCCTCCCCCTTGGCAACCACAAGTCTGTTCTCTATGTCCGTGATCCTCTTTCTCTTTCATATATAGGTTCATTTATGTCATATTTTAGATTCCACATATAAGTGATATCATATGGTATTTGTCTTTCTCTTTCTGACTTACTTCACTTAGTATGATAATCTCTAGTTGCATCCATGTTGCTGCAAGTGGCATTATTTCATTCTTTATTATGGCTGAGTAGTATTCCATTGTGTATATACACCACATCTTCTTTATCCATTCATCTGTCGATGGACTTCTAGGTTGTTTCCATGTCTTGGCTATTGTAAATAGTGCTACTATGAACACAGGGGTGCATGTATCTTTTTGAATTATAGTTTTGTCTGGATATATGCCCATGATATATGATTGCTGGATCATACGGTAATCCTATTTTTAGTTTTCTGAGGAACCTCCACACTGTTTTCCACAGTGGCTGCATCAACTTACATTCCCACAAACAGTTTAAGGAGGTTCCCTTTTCTCCACACCCTCTCCAGCATTTGTTATTTGTAGACTTTTTAATGATGGCCATTCTGACCAATGTGAAGTGGTACCTCACTGTAGTTGTGATTTGCATTTCAGTAAGAAACTATTAAGTTCTAAGCATTTTACCTACATTAGTTCATTCAGTCTTTATGGTTACTCCATAAAGGCTAACATGCTCAAAGAGTTAAGGTAATTTGCTAGATATCACACCATTAATAAGTTAGTTAAAAACAGTAGGACTTTGAACACTGCAAAAGATAAATGGACATAAGTTTTCAGCTCTTAGAAAAAGAGGCACTAACTTAGATGTCTCCTTCTGCCTGGCTCTTTAATACACGGTTTTAAAAAGATTTATACTCTGATTAAAGTGGAGACCACTGTTGCTGAGTTTGCCTTACAAAGCCACGTTGGAAACTTCCGCCGACTCTTGGTTAGATGTAGAGGAAAAGGAACCCTTCTTGTTCTTTGTCATCTATATACTCAACAAAGCAAGAGCTTTACAATCAAGCATTATCACTTTCTGATGATGGCAATACATTAATCTACCAAGAATACACTAGCATTGGTACATATTAAGTACTTTTGTGAAATACAAGGTTTGGGGAATTTAAGAAGAAAATAAAAGACATTAAATTATACTTTCCCCCAGATCAACATCTCCCTCCTCTGTTTTTTTTTTTGTCAAAGACCATCCCCCAAATGAGCTATTTAAACCCCTGGGAGGGCCTGTTTATTTTACAGCCCAGAGAAACGTGTTAAGTATTAGAGAATTGTGCCGAGAGACTGCTTAACGGGGGTTTTTGTTAACTGACCTGAAATTTTCTGGGCTTTTTACAAGACTTAAAAATTTCAAAGTGAATTTATGCATGTTTAGAATAGCCAGAAAAATCAAAGTGAAAGGGACCAAAGAGACCTCTGGAGTGTAGGTCTCTTTCTCATGTAGACAGTTTAATAGCTGCGTGTGAAATAGCAGCATGTTGTTAAAGATACTTTGGGAGGGCCAGTCTCACCCATAAAGCAGTGGATTTCCTGCGAGCATTGCAGAATGTTGCCATTGGCTCCTCACTGCTGGAAGGCTGCTCTTGGAATCCTCCAAAACTGGCTCTCTGTGATTCTTCTTGAGCAAAGATCACATTCAGCAAATCGTAAGAAGGGACAATAGGTCACTAGCTCTTGAAAAAAAAAAAACACTACCATTTCCCTAGATAGGTCTCTAACCTAGTGGTGTTCATGTCTTAAATAACTTTGAGCCCTTAAGGAAAAATCCATCTTGTCAGTTTTCTTCAACTCCCTGCCAGGCTCTTTATCAGAAGAAATTAAATACCTGTCCTTGCAATCTTTATGTCCTGAGTAAACAGTGTCAAGAAAATTGTCTGAAATACCAATTTTTCTAATATTAGGAATTTTAATATTTTTTCACACATGACTATTTTTGCATTTCAGTGTTTTTTTAATTCAAGTATTGTTGTTTTACAACGTTGTGTTAATTTCTGCTATACAGCAAAGTGACTCAGTTATATATATATATATATATACTCTTATTTATTTATTTTTGTCTGTTTTGGGTCTTCATTGTTGTGCTCAGGCTTTCTCTAGTTGCAGCGAGCAGGGGCTACTCTTCGTTGCAGTGTGTAGGCTTCTCATTGCGGTGGCTTCTCTTGTTGTGGAGCACGGGCTCTAGGCACATGGGCTTCAGTAGTTGCAACACGTGGGCTCAGTAGTTGTGGCTCACGGGCTCTAGAGAGCAGGCTCAGTAGTTGTGGTGCACAGGCTTTGTTGTTCTGCAGAATGTGGGATCTTCCTGGACCAGGGCTTGAACCCGTGTCTCCTTCATTGGCAGGCAGATTCTTAACCACTGCACCACCATGGAAGCCCTATACTCTTTTTCCTATCCTTTTTCATTATGGTTTGTCACAGGATATTGAATATAGTTCCCTGTGCTATACAATAGGACCTTGTTGTTTATCCAGTCTATATGTAATAGTTTGCCTCTGCTAACCCCAAACTCCCACTCCATCCCTCTCCCACCCTCCCTCCCCCTTGGCAACCACAAGTCTATTCTCTATGTCACACATTACTTTTAATTCTTCTAACAGTAATATTGACTTGTAAAACAGTAAAGGGTCCTGGTTAAAGTGGCTATAAATGATGAATATTGATAGTGACCATTTATTAAACACATACTAATCCTCACTCTGGGCCAGGTAGTAATTATGCAATTGGCACACGCATAATCTCAACAGCCCTCAAAGAAGAGTTAAAGAGGTTAGATAAAAAGCAATACAATAAAACTCAGTCCCATATATGACTCACTCCAGATTGTGATTCTAAACCACTGAACTGTGCAGTGTCTCCAAAGTGAAGCTAGAAAACAAAGGGTGACCTCTTTCCTCCTTCCCCTCTCCAGAAATACTATTTACAATCCTCTCACAAGGTAAGAGAAGATAGGAGCTTGATACAGTTATATTTTATCCTACAGTGACTTTGAGTGAAGAGTAATGAAACTTACTTCAGCCCTTGGCAAAATGCTTGCACATACCAAGCATATTGCTTGTTGTCTTTTGATCTTATCTGATAGATAGTTAGATGGATAGATAAATAAATACACACATATATTACAAATTATGTATAACATATAAAGTATATATGAAAAAGTATACAAAAAATTTCTTTAATGAACATTACATAAACATTTATGGAGAAGATACAAAAATGTTTTCAATGGAGGAAATTATATTTATTAAGGGAACCCTGCCAAGGACATTCATGTTCTATCAATAGCTGAAAGGTCTATATTTTGATTTCATTTTATAAATGAGTCACCTGAGGATAAAGTTTGTGGCACAAGGTCACATGGATATTAAAGCTAATCATCTAAACTAAAGCACCCTCTCAAATTCTCAAATTGTCAACTTTCTTATCGTAATAACCTCACCATTTCCGGCTGATTTCCAACAGCTGTTTCTGTTATTGTTCTTGATGTTGTTTTCATTTCCTGCTCCCCTTTTTCGTAGGGATATTTTCAGAATAAATCTGCCTTTCAGCCAACATCAATTTGTCCTACTTTAATTCTCACCAAATGATGTAATATAAGGTTGACTCTATTGTAGTAGTTGCCAAATTTTGCTGACATTGAAATCGTCTAGGAATCTGGAAAGACACACTCATATTGTATGCCTATCCGCAGACATTCTGAATTAACTAGTATGGTTTGTCGTTAGGGAATCTGGGTATTTTAAAGCAGTGGTCCCCAACCTTTTTGTCACCAGGGACAGGTTTCGTGGAAGACAATTTTTCCACGGACAGGGGTGTGGGTGGGGGGATGGTTCAGGCAGTAATGCGAGTGATGGGGAGCGATGGGGAGCGACGGGGAGCGATGGGGAGCGACGGGGAGCGATGGGGAGCGACGGGGAGAGGCAGATGAAGCTTCGTTTGCTTGCCCGCCTCTCACTTCCTGCTTTGTGGCCCGGTTCCTAACAGGCTGTGGACTGATCCCAGTCCATGGCCCGGGGATTGGGGACCCCTGTTTTAAAGCTCCCCAATGTAATTGGTGCAGCCGTTATGGAAAACAGTATGGAGCTTCCTCAAATAACTAAAAATAGAGTTGCCATATGATCCAGCAATCCCACTGTATATTCGGACAAAACTATAATTCGAAAAGATACATGCGCCCCAATGCTCATAGCAGCACTATTTACGATAGTTTAAGACATGGAAGCAACCTAAATCTCTATCAAAAGATGAATGGATAAAGAAGCTATGTTACATATATACAATGGGATATTACTCAGCCATAAAAAAGAATGAAATGAAATAATGCCACTTGCAGCAACATGAATGGACCTAGAGATTACCATACTAAGTGAAGTAAGTCAAAAAGAGAAAGACAAATATCATACGGTATCTAAAATATGACACAAATGAACATATCTATGAAACAGAAGCAGACTCACGACATAGAGGACAGATTCGTGGTTGCCAAGAGACAGGAGGGTGGAGGAGGGATGGATTGGGAGTTTGGGATTAGCAGATGCAAACTATTATATTTAGAATGGGTAAACAACAAGGTCCTCCTGTATAGCACAGGGAATTATATTCAATATCCTGTAGTAAACCGTAACAGAAAAGAAAAAAAATGGCATAGGGAATTTTCACTATATATTGTAAAGCAAACAAAGTTTACAAAATAATATATTAAAAATATTCAGCTTAATCATAAAAAATAAAGCTCCCCAGGTGATTATAATGTGCAGCAAAATTTGAGAACCTTGTTCTTTCAGTTATTTTAGTCTTCTCGGGCTGAATCGCCAAAACTCCCAGCTAATGCCATTGAGCTATATTACTCGCTCTCCCTGTGTATTCCAGTCATCTGTGGACCTCCAGGACCCTCCCCTTATTCCTTGAAGATATTAGTAGTGGTCACTCCAAAACAATTATTGCCATAATTTTTGGTGGTTTCCATACCCAGGTAGACCATCCTTCCACTATCTTGTCCTTTCAGATTCTTGCCTCCTTCCTTGAACTGTGGTTGTCCTTAACACTGCCTAAGCCACCTCTGGTACAATCATACCCCCCTTATGCTTTACTGATGATTGCATCATTCACCAAGCTCAATTTCAAACCACCACACTCTACCTTTCAGCGTTTGAGACAATACATCACTCCTTCCATCTTCAACCATCTCCTCCACTCGGCTTCCAGAACTCCCCATTCTTTTGGTTCCCTTCCTACCTTTCCAGTTGCACCTTCTCAGTATCATTATTGCTTCCTCATCACCATCTTACACATGAAATTTTGGAATCCTTGGATTTCGACACTATTTTTCTTTCTCTTCATACACATTCCCAGGTCATCTCAATCAGTCTCATGGTTTATAATCTCTGTGGCAAAATGATTTGCAAAGATTTTGTCTCCAGCTTGGGCTACTTCCCTGAACTCATCTCAGATATCTCACTGCTGATTCAACACAATCACTTGGATGCTCACAGTTGGATGCTAATAGCCATCTCAGAATTTGTGTTTTCAAGAACAAACTCTTGGGGCTTCCCTGGTGGCGCACTGGTTGAGAGTCTGCCTGCCGATGCAGGGGACGCGGGTTCGTGCCCCGGTCCGGGAGGATCCCACATGCCGCGGAGCGGCTGGGCCCGTGAGCCATGGCCGCTGAGCCTGCGCGTCCCGAGCCTGTGCTCCGCAACGGGAGAGGCCACAACAGTGAGAGGCCCGCGTACCGCAAAAAACAAAACAAAACAAAAAAAACTCTTGGCAGCTGTGGGTGTGTGTCCATGAGGCCCACCTTGCTGCACCTGGACTCAGAAGGGGAAGGGACAGAAGAAGTGGATGCATTGGGCTAAAATAAAAGAGAAAAAGGATGAGCTAGAGATGCAAGTAAAGTGTCTCAATACTGACTAGAAACCATGGAGTGAGATATGAGTTAATTGTCAGCCTCTGCTCTAGGAATTGCTTCTGATATCTTTACCTATTCAAAGGGTTTTTTCCCTCTTTTTTTTTTTTTCTGGTAAATCTCTATTCTTGATTTACTAAACTAAAAATAAAAGCTATGAAAAGATAATCAACCAATCAATCAATCTTGATTCCTTCCAACACCACCTACTCTTCCTCTAGTCCCGTCTCAGTAACTTGCATCTTATTTCTTTTGGTTGCTTGGAACGAAAACCTTAGAGTCATTCTTGGCTATCTTTTTCTCCCATGCATCACATACAGTCCATCAGCAAGTTCTGTTTGCTACTCTTTTAATATGTATTTTAAATCCAAATGCTTATTACTTTCCTCTATCACCCCCAGCCTGGTCTAAGCTGCCATGGAGTGCTGCCATTAGCCTCCTAACTGAGCTTACTGCTCCCACCACTTTTCCCTTCCAGTTTAGTCTCTTCCTGTGTATGGAGGTCTCCTTTAAAAATAGAAGATACATCATGTCACTCCTCAGCGCTGCATCACCTAGTGATTCAGTCTCACTTAGAATCATGCTGGGTGAACTAAGATATGGCACAAATGAACTTATCTATGAAACAGAGACAGACTTGCAGATATGGAGAGCGGACTTGTGGTTACCAGCGGGGAGTAGGGGTTGGAGGACGGATGGACTGGGAGTTTGGGATTAGCAGATGCAAACGTGATATATAGGATGGATGGACAACAATGTCCTGCTGTATAGCACAGGGAACTATATTCTTTATCCTGTGATGGGCCATGGTGGAAAAGAATATGAAGAAGAATATGTATATATGCGTGTGTGTATGGCTGACTCACTTTGCTGTACAGCAGAAATTGATACAACATTGTGAATCAACTATACTTCAATAAAATTTTTAAACATGAAAAAATACAAAAGCAAGGTCACTCTAGGGATGGACAGGCCCTCTATTATCTGCCCCTTTGTGATCTCTGACACCCCTCTTATCACTCTCCCCCTCCCCCAATACACTCCAGCCTCCCTGGCCTCCTTGCTGTTCCTCAGATGTGACAAGTACTCTCCCACTTTGCTTCACTTCCTCTTCTGTTTGTCTGGATTCTTTTCTCTCAAGCCTGCAGGGCTTTCTTCCTCACTGTCTTCAGGTCTACTCAGATGTTACCTCCTCGGAAAACACTTCCATGATTATTCTACATGAAAATTTACCCTGCCTTTTTAAAATCACTTATGGCCACCAACACATGACACCAGAAGTCAACCAATTCTTCTGTAAGAGCCAGCTTGTAAATATTTTAGGCTTTGGGGACCAAAGTTCTCACGTCTGCCATAACTACTTAACTTTGCTCTTGTAGTGCAAAAGCAGCCATAGATAATATGCAAAGGAATGGGCATTGCTGTATTGCAATGAAACGATAATTACACAAATAGGCGGTGGGCCAAATTTGGTCTATGAGCCATAATTTGTCAACACCTGCCTTATATAGTACCTGTTTCTTACCTACACTCACCTTTTAGAATGTAAACTCTTTGTTGGCAAGACTTCTCCATTTAATATTTTAAAATAAATATTGAATGTTGCATAAATCTACTTTTTTTTTGTAATTGTTGCATCTCTTTCTGTGATATTCTGCCATAGGTTGATCAGTATCAAAGGACAATATTTTCATCATTCAAGAAGTAACTGTGTATGTTTGGGCAGAAATTTTGACAGTTTCTACCATGGAAATGTACTGTTAAAAAAAGAAAAATCCAGTTAGTGTTCATTGGTAGATTTTTTTTTTAAACATCTTCACTGGAGTAAAATTGCTTTACAATGTTGTGTTAGTTTTTGCTGTGTAACAAGGTGAATCAGCTATATGTATACATATATCCCCTCCCTCTTGCGCCTCCCTCCCACCCTCCCTATCCCACCCCTCTAGGTGGTCGCAAAGCAATTGGTAGATTTTGTAATGGAAATATAAAATCAATTCTTTGCATGTTCTGTGGTTAAGCACACTATTATTGTTTGGCATCTTTGAACTGCATTTTCTTAAAAAACAAAAATTGAATTGAATCTGAATCAAATTGGATAAAGACCTAATCTATGTTTAAGGTTTTAAAATAATGTAAAATTATAATTAAATATTTGCAATAGAATCTTTTCTTCTGAGAAAAGTTTTCCCTCTAAGGAAAATGGTCATTATTTTCAGTTTCACAAACCACAGAAGACATAAAACCTCAGACTGTCAAATATACATTGTGCCTGGAAATCCACGTCAATCCTTATATAGATGTTTCCAATGGAAGATTGCTCCAAATACCATCAGAATCCCCTGCCATGAAATATCAAGTTGTTAATTCAAAAACAGTAAAAGCTTATGATTCTCAGCAATCCATCCTACTGGCTTGTTTCTGTGATAACTGTTTGATGGTCAGGATTGCTTCCAAATATATGTTCAGACTAAAGTATCAGTGTCTATAATTTACTCAAGTTGAATTTTTCACTAACATAAAATTTTTCAATTTTGCACCTTGTCCTGAAACAAAAGCAAAATGTTTTCTTCCTCAAGTTATTTAATCTTATCTCCTATGTGTTCCGAAATAATGTCTTAAAAGCATCCTCCTGGTGTTCCTGACAGAAGCTGTTATGAGAAAATGTCAAGATTTCTTATTTTCCTAATTGTCATAGAAAATGCGAGAAATTTTCAGGCTATGAGTTCCCGAAACACAAAATGCTTCTGCACTTAATACTTTCCCAGTATCCACAGCTATCAGTTAGATATTTTTGATGTGCTACTAGATCATTATTCTGATAAGAACATAAAATAAGAATTAAGAAAAAGTATCCTTTTTGACAATAAGCTGTCTTTGCTTCAAAATTGTTGCTCAAAAGTGAAATAAATAAATACATAGAAGTATCCAAACTAATTGAATTGCTTTCTCATCTCAAGATGTTGTCCCCTACAGTCAGTTTTGGAAGGTAAGGCAACTCCTCTGGCACTGACTCTGAGCCTTAAAATTTTCTATCTAGGCCTTGAATTATCACCTTATACTTTTCTAAAAACAGAAGTCCACTCACTCAGTTTATAATACATATTTCTAAAGGAAAATAAACACATTTCATTCAGATGTTTGTGAAAGCAAACACAGACACTGTCATCCAAAGAGCAGAATTTATGGGAAAAAAAAAAGAGAAAAGATGGTCCTGGGATCATTCAAATCCCAAAGGAAGAGAAAGACACATATCACTTAGCAAAAATTCCCACCAGAAACAAGTACACATGTATTTGAGACAACGAAAAGCTGAATGGAACCCAAAAACAATAGACAGATAAGGAGGTTTAGATGAGTGAAAACTATTTTTTGTTGTTTATATTACAGTGTTACAACTAGATCCTGGGGTAATATTCCAGCAATAAATTTTTAAACCTTATTCAAATATGAAAGTTGTTTAAGATATTTACTTTAATATTTTAGTAAATGTTGGCTTAATGGGGGCCACCAATGTGTTAAAAAGTCTCAGAATTAAAATATTTGCTGGAGGTTTTCTTGTTGTTTTGGGGGGGGGTTGCTTGAGATTTATTGATGAGAAAAAACTCGTGTAAGTATTCTAAGGAAAGATAGCAGATGAATAAAATAGGGGCTGGGAGAGCTACTTTGGAAAGACTCTTGTTAAAGTGTTCTTTGTAAATGTAAGTCACCACCAGTTGGACAACCAACTTCTTGCACCCTTGGACTAGGGTACAGCCTGGCAGTCCAGCAGGCAAGGAGTGTTAGTCTAGCTGGAAAGAACATACCGAATGCTATAAACATTTTGTTGGTGCATCTCAAATAAACTTAAAGCTTAGTGCAATTCTATGCAAAATTCTAAACAAATATTTTTAACTTGGCAAATAATTCTAAACTTCTGTAAAGCTGAAATGGGCCAAAAAAAAAAAACAATGACTTTTTGTAAAGAACAAAATAGTAACATGAGGAATTTATCTTAGCAAGTGTTAAAATTTACTATAAAGCTATACAATCAAAACTGTGGAGCTAGAACAAGGATGGACAGATCAGTGAAATACAATAGAGAGCCCAAGAATACACATAGTTATATAAAAAATTGGTGTATGATATACGTGTGATGAGTAAGAAAATATGTGATCAGTAAAACAAAAATGCAATAAATAAGAAAACGTAGGACAAGTAGGAAAAAAGATTATTCAATAAATGATTCTGGAAAATTGATCAATGATTTGAGAGAAAAAAACAAATAATTCTAAGTGCATTATAAAGTTAAATAATAAAAATCCAAAGCATAAAAATCAAAGTTAGGAGAAAATGTAAATAAATATTTTTAATGCTTTATATGGAAAAGTTCACAAAGAAAAAATTATTAAATTCAGTTATTTACAAGCATCAATACTATCAAAAATTTGCAAGTATGGATTCAGGCAATGACCTTAATATATAATGAGTTCTTATGAAACTGACAGCAACACATCACACACCAAATTAAATTGGAGAAGAATCACAAATGGGCAGTTTACAAAAGAAAGAATTTAAATGTCTATTAAATATAGGAAATCGATATTCTCTCTAATAAGCAAATAATGTAATTAAAAATAATAAGAAAACCTTTGCCTATAAAAAATTTTAAATATGTATGTATACTCAGTGACAATACCCAGAGCTGCAAAAATGGAGTGAAAGAGCACTGGTAAGTTGTGGAATTATAAGTTGGTAAATATTTTCTGAAAGAAGGATACACAAATAAAATATTTTTTAAAATAAAATCAAAACTGAAATAAATGTCCAGCAAAAGGTAAATGGTTAAATAAACAATGGTTAGCAAGATTGTGCATTTGAATAATATTTCATAACAGAATATTCATGATGGGTTATTAAAAAAACAAGTATCAAAATCATATATAATATGATCCCAATTTGTTAACACACATTTTCACAGAAAAAAACCCAGAAAAATAGATAAATATATTACTTACAATTTTTTGATCATTTCAGATTTGCCTTATTATCTTGCTATTTCCTAGAATACTCCAAAGAGGTATGTATTGTTATTTTTAGAAATTATTATGTAAAGTAACATGTGTTTGCAGCCACTGGGTATCTGTCTGAAATTTAGGTGAATTATATGAGATGGTCCCTGTCCTTAAGGTGCTTACAGTTTCACTCCACACAAGCTCATTCATAAAAGAAAATTCAAGTATATATGACAGGGTATGTTCAAATATCAAAATAGGAGAAATTCAGAGGCTTTTTGGATTTCAGTGGGCATGGAAGGGTGTCAGGGCTGGGTCTTAAAGGAAGGTAATAATTTGTCGAATGAGAAAAGATAGGTGATAAAGACTTGAGAAGGGACAGTCAGTACAGGATGTGACTTTTCTAAGGGATGATGTTAGGACATGCCTGACAATACACTGTACTTCGTATTCTCTATCTTTTCCACAGTCATTTAAAAGTTGTAAGGTATCTGGAAAACTAACGTAAATATACTACTAACATATCAAATACAGCATTTGAAAACTTTCATTTTTTAACAGAGATTCTAGAGTAGCCTGTCTTTTTTGAGAAAGAGGAAAAACTCACGTTAAAAATTGACAATAACAGAAAAAGGAAGACAAATACCGTATGATATCACTTATATGTGGAATCTAAAATATGGCACAAATGAACTTATCTACAGAGACAGAAGACAGACTCACAGACATAGAGAACAGACTTGTGGTTATCAATGGGGGAGTGGGAAGGGATGGATTAGGAGTTTGGGGTTAGCAGATGCAAACTGGTGTATATAAAATGGATAAACAGCAAGGTCTTACTGTATAGCACAGGGAACTATATTCAATATCCTGTGACAAACCATCATGGAAAAGAATATAAAAAAGAATTAAAAAAACAACAAATGAAATATTTAAATGTACGAGCGTTCTTAAATTTTTTTCACAATTACAGATAGGCAACAAGTTAGGCATTGTGACTCCATCTAAATTCCTTAGAGACACATGGAGCTATCCATTACTAACAAGTGGTTGTGGTGAGCAAGACTCGTATATGTGCCGTGTAGGAAAGAGAGAACTTTCCCATGACCTAAAGAGACTCTGCAAAGTGACCACAGATGGTTTATACCAGAAAAGTTGGAAAAATTATATGAAGTCCTGTGAAAAATCTTAGCTTGGAAAAAAAATAAGAGGGAACAAATAAATAAGAGGTCACCAGCAACCTCCAAATTAAAGGAGGTCTCTCTGAATCCGCCTCTCTGAGATTTTAACATATGGACTTTCTAAATCACAAAGGTCTGGAGAGACGAGAACCAAAGTGAGTTCCAAATCCCTGAGTTTTATTATCCCATTGTTACACACTAGGGAGATGTATGGAAACCTCTTCCATACATGTTTTCACTGTGGTAAAGAAATGACTCGCTCTCACTAGACCTTTTTATAAAGAAGAGATGCATTATGCCAGGAAGAGTGCTGAGTAAATGGTGGGTGACCAGAACTCTAGCTGTCCCGATATTTATCACAGGGAAATGCCGTCGAATACTTGACCTCACAGGGTTTTCACTTTCAGAACCTGCAGTTTGAAGACAGTGTTTGAATCTAGAATAACACAACCAGTCCTAAACAGGCTGTGAAGATCTTGTTCAGTAGTATAGGTCAGAATGTTCAAAAATAGGAGATTCCAGTTGAATCCATAAAAATCTGGATAGTGGGAAATACCCTAAAGACCACCAGGAAAAGCCTAATGGTCTCTGGGGTCATAGAAACCTCCTGGCCTGCCCCCTTTATTTTATAATAACAATACCAGCCTTGGATCGAAAGCAATCTAAGGTCATGCTTGAGGTAAAGAGTAGTTTATTTATAAGGTAAATAATAATTTGAGGCAAATGATATCTCTATGAGATATATAATATTTTACAGATGAAAAAACTTGAGGCATAAGAGAAACTAAAAGTCGCTCGTCAGAGATGAGACATCTATGTGTCAGAGCTGGGAGCCTTGTCCCAAGCCGGAGCCTTGCTCTTAGGAGACTGTGCCCCGCCTCCTCCTATCAGAAAGAGCTGGGACCCAGTTGGGGCAAAGAACAGATAAGCACTTTCCAAATAAGTGCTGGAAAAATCTATCCAATGTCATAAAAATAAAGAATAAGTACATTGAATTGCCCCTCAGAAATATGGAAACTGAGACATAACCAAGTAACAACTTATTAGAAAAAATCCACATTTTGAAATTACTTTAGAATTCCATGGAGATGTTTTGTGTAATTGAAGATACAACCTCAAGATATCAATGTTTGTTTCTTTTATGCTAAATGTTGGTGTGGAAACAATGCCACAATTTTCATCACTCCCTGTTGATGAAAAAACAATTTAAAAAATGTTTTGCATACAGGAAGATTTTAAGAGGTTGTGATTGAGAGCATACTCTGCAGTGAGCTGGGCTGAGTTGAATCTTGGTCTCAAGACTTACTGTCTATTACAAGTTATCTTAGTCATTGCTGTATCCTGAATGCCTAGAAAAGGGACTGACACCTAATAAACTGGTAATAAAGATTTATTGAATTTTTAGCATTTAATTCATTTTTTCCAGAAAATGGGAACTTGGTCTCTCTCTCTCTCTCTCTCTCTCTCTGTCTCTCTCTCTCTCTGTCTCTCTCTCTCTGTCTCTCTCTCACAGACACACACACACACACACACACACACACACAATCAAGACTTTCTTTTAAGTATAGTGCAGCATACAATTTCTGTTCTTTTCTTCCTCTTTCTTGGTCATTTTTGAGAATAACCGCTTCTCCTGGAACAGTGGTATTTGTAGAACAGCATTAAAACTATGTTGTGAATATTTTAACCATAGATTCAATGGGCACAAATGAGAAATTCATATTTTGAAGTCTAAAGTAGCTGCTTTGTCTACTTTGATCACATTAAATGAAACACATATTTCACTCCTGTCTGATTAAAAGGTCTTTAACTAACATTTATTTTTCTGAGTAAAAGCAAAAGAAGTTGAGGGACTATTTGGATGACATCGCAGACTACCTAAGAAACTCACAGTCCCTTAGCCAAGCTCTGATATTGCTCCTCTGAGAACTTGCAGCAATCAATAAAAATTTTAAAATCATACAAAGAAACTAAATATTTCAAAGTATCCATAACCACCAAAATGAATAACTAATATAATGCCGGAGTGGTATGGAAGACAGGAAATGGAGAACAAAGTGGAAAGTTCTATTTAGTGGAACATACATTACCCTTAAGTCGTTTGACTGCTTATTTAAATTTGCATTTTCTTTTGATTGTAATTCCAACTGTAATTAGACTCGTCAGTTCCCTTTAGACAATAAGACTGAGACTTTGCTTCTATCCTCACTTTATTACTAACGAGCTGAACAATTTAGCACAAATAATTTGACCTTTCTCAACCTTACTTTCTTCATATTTAACTAAGACAGTTGGGATAGAAAATTCTTAAAGGCCTTTTTAGTTCTAAAACACTGAGTTTTCTACTGACAAAAATGAGATCTAGAAGATGAACTGTGTTATAAATACTCATTCAATGTTTTGTTTATTCAATAATGACGGTCAATATGTATTGAGCCAAGCACTTTTCTACACTTCATGTGTATAAACACTTTTAAGCCTTCCAGCACCCCCATGAGATAAGCACTGTTATTATCCCAATTTTATAAATGAAAAAAGAAAAGCACAGTGATCACAATGCTAGTTAGTGGTCAGGCAATGTAGCTGGGATTCAAACCCAGGCCATCTGGCTCAGATCCCATGTGTTGAAGCACTCTGCAATTCTGCTAGAGCAAATTTCAAAACACTCATCCTGACCCGGGGAGGGGGGAAGGCCCCACCCCTGGCCATCCCAGCAGTTGGTAAGGATTCCATTAATGCAGAATATCATGTCTTCTGAGAAAAGTTGTTCTCGGTAGAGAAAAGTAGTTTGAAGGTTAAAGTTGATTTTTCCCCCAGAGAGTATGTACATATGTCTAGCCCCTCCTACCTTTTAAGTATTTTTCTCTAGTTTTTAAATTACATAATCTGATTGCTGGGATTGAAAAGTAATGCTGAGATAACAATAATTTGTTGGGTCAAGATGTGTAGAAATGAGCGTCACATAATTACCTCAATACTATAAAGACACCTTTAGGAGATGCATTTGAAAATATGAGTATTGGGTTTCTCAGAATGTAATTGCTATTTGTTCTGGCCAAGGCTATTATAAAATATGGAATAGATGAAGGAGAAAAATTGTGCAAACAGTAACTTGTGTATGCCTGTAAGTGTTGTATGATTGTGTACATGTGCATGTTTATAAATATGAATCACTAAAGATAGCAGAAGTCAACTAAAATTACAGCCTATTATTAGTAAGTCCTAAAGAAAAAATAGATAAGTAAGATTTTAGGTATATATGTATGTTGGTAAACTTGTATGTACTTACTAAGGCAGGTTCATAAGGTCTAATTAAGACTAAGTCAAAAATATATGTTGAACTTACAAGGTTAATAAACTCATTCTATTTGGGAATAAAACTTAATATAAAGATATGGTAACTCATACTGAATATTGGTGCAGTCCTAAATAAATAGGCCAGTAGAACAGTACAGTAAGATCTCACATATACAAACGAATTATGAGACAATGTGATTGCATATCAGAGGAGAAAGTGTAGACTTTCAATAAATGACATAAGGACAATAAATTTGTATCATTACTAGTCAGATAACCAAAGGATAGACAAAATTACTTTGTAAAAGAAGAACAAAGTTAGAGGACTAAACCACCTGACTTCAAGACTTACTTAAAGCTACAATAATCAAGAGCGTGTTGTATTGGTGTCAAGATAGACAAATAAATCAATGGAACAAAATGGAGTTCAGAAATAGATGCACACACACCTATGGTCAATTGATTTATAACAAAGCTGCAAAGGCATTTAATGGAGAAAGGACAAAGGGTCTTTTCAACAAAGGGTGCAGGAACAATAGGATTTCCATATGTAAAAAAAGGATGAACTTCCATCCATAATTTTGCATCAGAAACAAAAATTAACTCAAAATGGATAATAGACCTAAATTTAAAACCTACTTAAAACTATAAATCTTCTAGAAAAAAAATTGTAGCACAGAACATTTGTGACCTTGGGTTAGGCTATAATTTATTAGCTATGACACCAAATGCACAGTACATAAGACAAAATGACACACTGGACTTCATCAAAATTAAAAATGCCTATACTTTGAAAGAGTCTCTTAACAGAATGAAAAGACAAGCCATGGACTGAGAGAAAATAGTTGCAAATCACATAAAATACTTGTATCCAGACATTTACAATTCTCAAAACTCGATAATAAGAATATAAATATCCCAATTAAAAATGTGAACAGAAATTTGAACAGACACTTTATGAAATAAGATATACAGATGACACATTGAAGGATGCTCAACATTACTGTCCATTAGGGATGTGGAGATTAGAGACATGTAGCGATACCAATACACATCTATTAAAATATTTAGAAAATCTTAAAACTATGTCAAGTGTTGGCAAAGTTGTGGAGCAACTGGAACTCTCATATACTACTGCTGTGAATGTAAAGTGACATAACCACTTAGGAAAAGAGTTTAGCATTTTTTTTTAAGTTAAACACATATCTATCATATGATCAAGGCATTCCACTCTTAGGTATTTATCCAAGAGAAATAAAAGCATATATCCAAACAAAAATGTATACACAAATGTTCATAGCATCTTTATATGTAATAGCTAAAAACAGAAACAACTCAAAAGTGCATCAACCATTGAATGAATGAATAAATTGTAGTAAATACATACAATTGAATATTACTCTGCCAAAGAAAGGAATGAACTTGTTATACACCATAACATAGATAAATCTCAAAATAATTATGCTAGGGGCTTCCCTGGTGGTGCAGTGATTGAGAGTCCACCTGCCAATGCAGGGGATGTGGGCTCGTGCCCCAGTCTGGGAAGATCCCACATGCCGCGGAGCGGCTGGACCCGTGAGCCATGGCCACTGAGCCTGCGTGTCCGGAGCCTGTGCTCCACAATGGGAGAGGCCACAACAGTGAGAAGTACGCATACTGCAAAAAATTATTATTATTATTATTATTATGCTAAATGACACAAGCTAAACATGAAAGAGTATATGGTGTGTGGTTCCATCTTTATAAAAGCCTAGAAAATACAAATTGATCTACACTGACAGAAAGCAATTTGGTGTTTGCCTAGGAATAGGGGAGGCTGGGATGGGATGGGAGAGATAGAATAAAAAAGGGCATAAGGGAATTTAAGGGAGTTCTAAGTATGTTTATTATCTTGATCTTGTTTATGATTTCCCACTTGTGCATATGTTAAAACTTATCAAATTGTATTCTGTGTTAGTTTTCTATTGCTGCATAACAAATTATCGCAAACTTAGTGGCTTAAAACAACATAAATTTATTATACCACTATTTCCATGGGTCAGGAGTCCTAGTCAAATTATGGGTTACCTGGGTCAGGATCTCACCAGGTTGAAATCAAGTTGTCAGCCATGGCTGTTATCTCACTGGAAAATCGAGGTCTCACAATTCAGTGCTTTGTGGTTGCAGGATTAAGATCCCTGTTTTCTTACTAGATGTCAACCAGGGATTCTCTTAACTCCTAGAAGCTGAGGGCTCTAGTCATATGGCCCTTTCACAACATAGAAGCTTACTTCTTCAAAGAAATCAGGAGAATCTCCCTCCAGTCTTTCCTGATGTTTTCTTCCATAACATAACCTAATCACAGAGTTATGATCTCATGGTTTTCACAGGTCCAACCCAAACTCGAGGGAGGATATCCTAGTCAGCTAGGCTGCCATAACTAAATGTCATGGATAGGATGGCTTAAACCACAGAAATTTATCTTCTCATAGTTCCAGAGGCTGGGAAGTCCAAGATCAAGGCTGATTTGGTTCCTGGTGAGCTTTCTTCCTGGCTTGCTGATAGCTTTTTCACTATGTCCTCACTTAGCCTTCTCTCTCTCTCTCTCTCTCTCTCTCTCTCTCTGTCTCTCTGTCTCTCTTCCTTTTCTTATAAGGCCACTAACCCCATCATGAGTGGCCCATCCTTATGACCTAATTGAATCTTAATTACTCCCAAAGGCCCCATCTCCAATTTAGGGGTTAGAACTTCAACATATGAATTTTGTGGGGACATGTTCAGGCCATAATGGAGGTGATTATATAGGGTGTGTACAAAAAAAGGTGGAAATCTTGAAGCCATCAGAGAGGGCTGCCTACCACCTATACTTTAAACATGTGCAGTTTATTTTATGTTAACAGAAAACATCAACATAAAAAAAGAGGAAATGATAAAAGGGAAAGAAATTAGATTATTGTCAGACTTTTTGAAGTAATTTTTTATGTTAAAAAATAGAGTAATATTTTAGATACTGAAAGAAAGATTATGTGAGCCATTGATTTTATATCCAATAAAACTCATTTTTAAATATAAAGGGCACAGGAAAATTCAGGAAATGTTGTTTCTATTTTCTTCATTAGGAATCTACTACAGAATGTACTTTAGACAACCAAAATGAGTAGAGAATTATCAGCATGAGAACAGATGATGAATATTAAACATATAGTTACTTGTAGAACTGACACTAAATGAGGAATAAAGGAAGACAGTAAAATATATAATGTCTTTATTTTTAAGCACAGTAGTGAAGTTATAAAAGTTGGGTTTAATGTACAGAACATATTCAAAAAATAGTTTTAAAGTCCTCAGAAATTTTTAATTGTGGTGGTTTTAGCACGATTATTTTAAGACTATCCTGTTTGTAACATGGAATAAAGTAATAGAGCGATTATGGGAAATTCTAATTATACTCTCTCCTGTATTCATGAGAACTGGGATTTTTGATGTGGAAGAAAGTGGTTACAGTTAAGTAAAAACAAACATAACCCGCACTTATACGGTCAATCAATTTATGACAAAGGGGCCAAGAATATGCGATGGGGAAAAATACTCTCTTCAATAAATGGTGTTGGGAAAACTGGACATCCACATGCAAAACAATGAAAGTAGATCACTATCTTACACCATACACAAAAATCAACTAAAATGGATTAAAGACTTGAACATAAGACCTGTAATCATAAGACTCCTAGAAGAAAATGTAGTGGGTAAGCTCTTTGACATAGGTCTTGGCAATAATTTTTTCAATCTGATTTTGATACCAAAAACAAAGGTAACAAAAGAACAAATAGACAAATGGGACTACATCAAGCTAAAAAGCTTCTGCACAGCAAAAAAACCCGTCAACATGAAAGTGAACCTATAGAATGGGAGAAAATATTTGCAAATCACATATCTGACAAGGGGTTAATATCTAAAACATCAAAAGAACTCATACAACTCTATAGAAAAATTTAAAAACTAATTCAAAAATAAGCAGAGGATCTGAATAGACATTTTCCCAAAGAAGACATACAGATGGACAAATGTACATGAAAGTATGCTCAAAATCACCACTTTTCAGGGAAATGCAAAAAGCAATGATAAATCACCTCACAACTGTTATTAAAAAAGACAAGAAATAACCAGTGTTGGCGAAGATGTGGAGAAAAGGGAGAAAATCCTTGCACACTGTTGGTGGGAATGTAAGGTACAGCCACTATGGAAAACAGTATGGAGCTTCCTCAAAAAATTAAAAATAAAAACTACATATGATCCAGCAATTACACTTTTGGGTATGTATTGGAAGGAAATGGAAACACTAACTTGAAAAGATATCTGCATTCCCATGTTCACTGCAGCATAATTTACAATAGCCAAGACACGGAGACAACCTAAGTGTCTATCTTTGAATGAATGGATTTTTTTTTTAAGTGTGGTGTATACATACAATGGAATGTTACTCAGCCATATAAAAAGAAGGAAATCCTTCCATTTGCAACAATATGATTTGAACTTGAGGACATTATGCTAAGTGAAATAAATCAGAGAAAGACAAACACTGCATGATGTCACTTACATTGGAATTTAAAAAACAAAACCAAATAAACAAAGAAAAAAAAACTCAACTCAGATACTGAAAACAGATTGGTGGTTGCCAGAGAAGGGGTGTGGTGGGTGTGTGAAATGTGTGAAGATGGTCAAAAGGTACAAACTTCCAGTTATAAAATAAATAAGTCCTGGTGATGTAATATACAGGATGGTATTATTAACTAGTTAATAATATTGTAGTGTATATTTGAAAGTTGATAAGAGAGTAAATCTTAAAAGTCTTCATCACAAGAAAAAAAATTTTTGGTAACTATTTACGAAAAAAGATGCTCCCTAGACTTATTACAGCGATCATTTCATGGTATATACAAATATTGAATCATTACATTTTATACCTGAAACTCATATAATATTATGTCAATTATATCTCCATAAAAATACATGTAAAAGGTAAATATAAATAAATCCATTGTGTCAGTTAGTGTATGGGCTAAGCTGCTATAACAAGAAGATCCCCAAATGCAAAGTCCTAAACAAGAGAGAAGGTTATTTCTTTTTCATGGTAATAGTGGAGGTAGGGAGTCAAAGGCTATTGCAGTGGTTCTGCCACCCCCAAGCATCTGGTTTCTGTTTCTAGGTCTAAGGACATTGCTCCAATTTTCCTAACCTCCTAGCCTGGAGGAAAGGAAAGGACCAGAGGAGGGCATGTACATTTTTTTAAAGGCATGGTCTGGATTAGAATTTCTCAACCTTGACACTGTTGACATTTGGGACCAGATAATTCTTTGTTGGGGGCAAGGGGCTGTTTCATGCATTGTAGTATATTTAGCAGCATCCCTGGCCTCTACCCACTAGATGCCAGTAGTACCCCCAAGTTCTGACAACCAGAAATTTCTAAAGGGAGGGGAGAGGCAAAAATCACTCCCATTGAAGAGTCACTGATCTAGAAAAAGCACACATTACTTCTTATGTTTTCCTATTGCCTAGAACTTAGCTATATGGTCATAATGAGCTGGGCAGCCATACCTATCTAAAACTTGGGGGTTCTATTATTTAAAAAAGAAAGAGAGAGAGAAAATGAATGTTTGGGTATGGCTAGTAGTCTTTGCATCCATTTCAGGTATGTGGACTGCCAAATTTCTGAAGTTCCACCTCAAGTCTGAGATACCTGCCCAGAATACACAATGAGGCTGGCTGTGGAGGGGAGGGAACAAAGGTGGTCAACAGGAGGAACTTCTAGGGTCCTTGACAAGAACTCAAAATATATATATATAATGTATGGTTTAAAACAGAGGAAAGAAAAAAGAGAAAGCTGGTTACAGATCTGAGGGAATCTAGGAAGAGGGGAAAATCCCAGTTTCCCACCAATAGCCCAACCCTTGGAGTGAAGAATTAGATCAGTTTCATACAAGAATTTGTAAAAAAATCAAACTGCAGCAAAGCTGGCCTGGCTTCTCTTTGAGCCTCCAGGAACAAAAAAGAAACAAAAACAGAAACAGCACACCCTCACACCCCCTAACACTAGAATTTTAATTGGAAATATATTGATATGATCTTACAAGCTATTATATGTGTGTGTGCATGCACACATGTGTATATGCATATATCTGTGTATATGCATATGTGTATATACACTCATATACAAAGATTTCCTCCCTTTTCCACTCCTTTCCACAAGGGGTCTTCTGGCTACATGGTCCTGTCAAGACAATCACAAGAGTCAATTGTACATAATTCCTTGTGAAGGACAGTTATTCAGGTCCCTTTCCACTAAGCTCAGTTATCTCCTCATATGAAGTGACAATTAGGCTCTACATCCCTCAGTGATCACACAGTCTTGGCTTCACATCTCCTGTAAGGAAATTCTTGTGGTCAAAAGCATCTATATATCTCCTTAAAACAGTACTTCTCAAGCTTGAGGCAGTCTAAATCTAAATTTAGACAGAATAGAATTCTAACTTTGCAAAGACAGAATTCAGCCAATACATACAATTTCTATTACTAAAGAAAATGCTTAACGCCTCAATCTGAAAGGTACTGCATTTTGGATCCCTCACTGGATTTCAGAGCTTCTCTAAGAGTAAAGGTAGGTGATCGATCATCCTTTACCTGCATGGAGAAGAGCTGCCACAAAGGCAAATTCCTGCATCATCACTGGGAGATGAACAAGAATCACTACTCCCCAAATAGAAAGTTTTCCCACCACCATGTTGAGGTCCAGAAGCTATCGAACACTCAACATTTTAGAATAAGGCAACAAAGTCTTCTATCGAACAAATACAGTTTGGTCTCATAGGTTTGCCAAAATGCCATGTGGTTTTTTATTTCCTAATACCTCAAATGTCCCCAAGCAAATTTTTAAACACACAAGTTATTCCTTCAAAATGCCAAGATTCCATGGGAACATTATACTCTGTTTTAAAAATAAAGTTTAAGGCTATTTGAAAATAAAGTATTAATCAGTCAATGCTGAGTAGCCAGATTCACAGCACACAGAAATATGTGATATGGTTTGAAGCTCTTCAGTGGAGACAAATATTAGAGACTCCTTGAAGACATAGGCTTTTAGAAAACCTTCTATATTAAAGCATGCTCTTAAGTCTCTTTGTCCTTTTAACAGAACAGAACATTACAAAGCACTGAATTACCTTATCTAATCATCACTAAATTGTTCCAATTGTAACCAAGCAAGATACTATGGGGCATTCATGGACAGACCCCTCCCGCCATGTCCTCTGCCTGCCTCTTGTTTGTAGAAAAGCTGTAGTCTTTCAGCCCTCCCCTGAGTCACAAAAGCCTGGCTCAAGAATTAATGATTAAAAGGAGGTGAACATGTAATGACAAAAAAAGGAGTTGGGCCAGGAGAACTAGTAACAATTTAAACAGTAAACCAGCCATATGGCAGTCACAGAATCTTTAGTTCCTCCCTGAAATACATAGATAACAGTATCTGGTGCACATTTCTGAGTTGTTTTACAGATACTAAAGCCTCCACCAAGTGGAAGAAGTTGACTACATGATGACCATGGACACATAGTCCCAGACCTGCTGGAGTCTGAGAATTAATAATGTTAACCCTTGTGACACTGTCCAGTTACCTCACCATCAACAAGTCAAAGAATTGTGCATGAGCTGATCATATACCCTGCAACTCCCCTCCCTCTCCTTGCCTTTAAAAATGTTACCTTGAAACCTATCAAAGAGAGTTCGGGCTTTATGAGCATTAGCTGCCCCTTACTCCTTGTATGGCACCTGTAATAAACGCTGCACTTTCTTTCACCACAACCTGGTGTCAGTAGATTGGCTTTACTACTTCCAGCCCGTGGACCCAAGTTTGGTTGGGTAATGATGAAATTATTCCATTGAGTATCATTGTTTTTTGTTCAAGGGAAAAAAATATAATTTCTTTAGTCCTGTCTGATTCTCCTTCTCCCTCCTCCTGCTTCACAAATTCAGGCCATTTCTGGCACTCATGGAGGTATTTCAAAATGCTGCGATAAGCATAAGAACTATATGCAGCTGTCAAATTTTCCCAGCACCACTTATTGAAGAGGCTGTCTTTTCTCCATTGTATATTCTTACCTCCTTTGTCAAAGATAAGGAGACCATATGTGTGTGGGTTTATTTCTGGGCTTTCTATCCTGTTCCATTGATCTATATTTCTGTTTTTGTGCCAGTACCATACTGTCTTGATTACTGTAGCTTTGTAGTATAGTCTGAAGTCAGGGAGCCTGATTCCTCCAGCTACATGTAAAAGAATGAAATTAAAACACTTCCTAGCATGATACACAAAAATAAACTCAAAATGGATTAAAGACCCAAATGTAAGGCCAGACACTGTAAAACTCTTAGAGGAAAACATAGGCAGAACACTCTATGACATAAATCACAGCAAGATCCTTTTTGACCCACCTCCTAGATTAATGAAGAAAACCAAAAATGAACAAATGAGACCTACTGAAACATAAAATCTTTTGCACAGCAAAGGAAACCATAAACAAGAAGAAAAGACGACCCTCAGAATGAGAGAAAATATTTGCAAATGAAGCAACTGACAAAGAATTAATCTCCAAAATATACAAGCAGCTCATGAGCTTAATATCAAAAAAAAAAAAAAACCCAATCCAAAAATGGGCAGAAGACTTAAATAGACATTTCTCCAAAGAAAACATACAGATGGCCAACAAACACATGAAAAGATGCTCAACATTGCTAATCATTAGAGAACTGAAAATCAAAACCACAATAAGGTATCACCTCACATTGGTCAGAATGGCCATCATTAAAAAATCTAGAAACAATAAATGCTGGAGAGAGTGTGGAGAAAAGGGAACCTTCCTGCACTGTTGGTGGGAATGTAAATTGATAGAGTCACTATGGAAAACAGTATGGAGAGTCCTTAAAAAACTAAAAATAAAATTACCATATGACCCAGCAATTTCACTACTGGGCATATACCCAGAAAAAAACATAATTCAAAAAGAGTCATGGGGGCTTCCCTGGTGACGCAGTGGTTGAGAATATGCCTGCTGATGCAGGGGACACGGGTTCGTGCCCCGGTCTGGGAAGATCCCACATGCCACAGAGTGGATAGGCCCGTGAGCCATGGCTGCTGAGTCTGTGCGTCCAGAGCCTGTGCTCCTCAACGGGAGAGGCCACAATAGTGAAAGGCCCGCGTACCGCAAAAAAAAAAAAAAAGTCATGGGGCTGAGTTCTGAGGAGAGCTGCTATTTCACTTCCACTCTGAAGTCATGTGGCTGACAGTGTTTTGGTGCTCTACCCGGGTGTCAAGCCTGTGCCTCTGAGGTGGGAGAGCTGAGTTCAGGACACTGGTCCACCAGAGATCTCCTGGCTCCATGTAATATCAAATGGCGAAACCTCTCCCAGAGATCTCCATCTCAATGTTGAGACCCAGCTCCACTAAACGACCAGCAAGCTACAGTACTGGACACCTTATGCCAAACAACTAGCAAGACAAGAACACAAACCTACCCATTAGCAGAGAAGCTGCCTAAAATCATAATAAGGTCACAGACAACCCAGAACACACCACCAGACACAGTCTTGCCCCCCAGAAAGACAAGATCCAGGCTCATCCACCAGAACACAGGCACTAGTCCCATCAACCAGGAAGCCTACACAACCCACTGAACCAACCTTAGCCACTGGGGGCAGACACCAAAAAAAACAGGAACTGCGAACCTGCAGCCTACAAAAAGGAGACCCCAAACACAGTAAGTTAAGCAAAATAAGAAGACAGAAAAACACACAGCAGACGGAGGAGCAAGGTAAAAACCCACCAGACCAAACAAATGAAGAGGAAATAGACAGTCTACCTGAAAAAGAATTCAGAGTAATGATAGTAAAGATGATCCAAAATCTTGAAAATTGAACGGAGAAAATACAAGAAATGTTTAACAAGGACCTAGGAGAACTAAAGAGCAAACAAACAATGATGAACAACACAATAAATGAAATTTAAAATTCCCTAGAAGGAATCAATAGCAGAATAACTAAGGCAGAAGAATGGATAAGTGACCTGGAAGATAAAATAGTGGAATTAACTACCACAGAGCAGAATAAAGAAAAAAGAATGAAAAGAATTGAGGGCAGTCGTAGAGAACTCTGGGACAACATTAAATGCACCAACATTCGAATTATAAGGGTCCCAGAAGAAAAAGAGAAAGAGACTGAGAATATATTTGAAGAGACTATAGATGAAAACTTCCCTAACGTGGGAAAGGAAATAGTCAGGCAAGTCCAGGAAGCTCAGAGAGTCCCATAAGGATAAATCCAAGGAGAAACATGCCAAGACACATATTAATCAAACTATCAAAAATTAAACACAGGGCTTCCCTGGTGGCGCAGTTGTTAAGAAACTGCCTGCCAGTGCAAGGGACACTTCCCTGGCCTGGGAAGATCCCACATGCCGAGGAGCAACTAAGCCTGTGTGCTACAACTACTGAGCCTGTGGTCTAGAGCCCGCAAGCCACAACTACTGAGCCCATGTGCCACAACAACTGAAGCCTGTGTGCCTAGAGCCCATGCTCCACAACAAGAGAAGCCACAAAAATGAGAAGCCCGCACGCCAAAACAAAGAGTAGCCCCCACTCACCGCAACTAGAGAAAGCCCATACGCAGCAAAAAAGACCCAACAAGCCAAAAATAAATAAATAAATAAATTTTAAAAATAATTAAATACAAAGAAAAAATATTCAAAGCAGCAAGGGAAAAACAACAAATAACACACAAGGGAATCCCCATAAGTTTAACAGCTGATCTTTCAGCAGAAACTCTGCAAGCCAGAAGGGAGTGGCAGGACATATTTAAAGTGATGAAAGGGAAGAACCTACAACCAAGATTACTCTACCCAGCAAGGGTCTCATTCAGATTAAATGGAGAAATTAAAACCTTTACAGACAAGAAAAAGCTAAGGGAATTCAGCTCCACCAAACCAGCTTTACAACAAATGCTAAAGGAACTTCTCTAGGCAGGAAAAAGAAGAGGAGGAAAAGACCTACAATAACAAACCCAAAACAATTAAGAAAATGGTAATAGGAACATACATATAGATAATTACCTTAGCTCCCACCAAAAGACATAGATTGGCTGAATGGATGCAAAAACAAGACCCGCATATATGCTGTCTATGAGAGACCCATTCCAGACCTAGGGACACATACAGACTGAAAGTAAGAGGATGGAAAAAGATATTCTATGAAAATGGAAATCAAAAGAAAGCTGGAATAGCAATTCTCATATCAGACAAAATAGACTTCAAAATAAAGACTATTACAAGAGACAAAGAAGGACATTATATAATGATCAAGGGATCAATCCAAGAAGAAGATATAACAATTGTAATTATTTATGCACCCAACATAGGAGCACTTCAGTACATAAGGCAAGTGCTAACAGCCATAAAAGGGGAAATTGACAGTAACACAATCATAGTAGGGGACTTTAACACCCCACTTTCACCAATGGATGGATCATACAAAATGAAAATAAAGAAACACAAGCTTTAAATGATACATTATACAAGATGGACTTAATTGATATTTATAGGACATTCCATCCAAAAACAACAGAATACACATTCTTCTCAAGTGCTCGTGGACCATTCTCCAGGATAGATCATATTTGTGTCACAAATCAAGCCTTAGTAAATTTAAGAAAATTGAAATCATACAGGTATCTTTTCCGAACACAATGCTATGAGACTAGATATCAATTACACGAAAAAACCTGTAAAAAATACAAACACATGGAGGCTAAACAATACACTACTTAATAACCAAGAGATCACTGAAGATATCAAAGAGGAAATCAAAAATTACCTAGAAATAAATGACAATGAAAACACGATGACCCAAACCCTATGGGATGCAGCAAAAGCAGTTCTAAGAGGGAAGTTTATAGCATACAATCCTACCTCAACAAACAAGAAATATCTCAAGTAAACAACCTAACCTTACACCTAAAGCAATTAGGGAAAGAAGAACAAAAAAAAAAACCCCAAAGTTAGCAGAAGGAAAGAAATCATAAACATCAGATCAGAAATAAATGAAAAAGAAATGAAAGAAATAGTAGCAAAGGTTAATAAAACTAAAAGCTGGTTCTTTGAGAAGATAAACAAAATTGATAAACGATTAGCCAGACTCATCAAGAAAAAAAGAGAGAAGACTCAAATTAATAGAATTAGAAATGAAAAAGGAGAGGTAACAACTGACACTGCAGAAATACAAAGGATCATGAGAAATTACTACAAGCAACTATAGGCCAATAAAATGGACAACCTGGAAGAAATGGACAAATGCTTAGAAAAGCATAACCTTCTGAGACTAAACCAGGAAGAAATAGAAAATATAAACAGACAAATCACAAGCACTGAAATTGAAACTATGATTAAAAATCTTCCAACAAACAAAAGCCCAGGACCAGATGGCTTCACAGCGAATTCTATCAAACATTTAGAGAAGAGTTAACACCTATCCTTCTCAAACTCTTCCAAAACATATCAGAGGGAGGAACACCCTCAAAGTCATTCTATGAGGCCACCATCACCCTGATATCAAAACCAGGCAAACATGTCACAAAGAAAGAAAACTACAGGCCAATATCACGGATGAATATAGATGCAAAAATCCTCAACAAAATACCAGCAAAGAGAACCAAACAGCACATTAAAAGGATCATACACCATGATCAGTGGGGTTTATCCCAGGAATGCAAGGATTCTTCAATATATGCAAATCCATCAATGTGATACACCATATTAACAAACTGAAGGATAAAAACCATATTATAATCTCAATAGATGAAGAAAAAGCTTCCAACAATATTCAACACCCATTTATGATAAAAACTCTCCAGAAAAGAGGCATAGAAGGAACTTACCTCAACATAATAAAGGCCATATATGACAAACCCACAGCAAACATTGTTCTCAATGGTGAAAAATTGAAACCATTTCCAGTAAGATCAGGAACAAGACAAGGTTGTCCACTCTCACCACTATTATTCAACATAGTTTTGGAAGTTTTAACCACAGCAATCAAAGAAGAAAAAGAAATAAAAGGAATCCAAATTGGAAAAGAAGAAGTAAAGCTGTCACTGTTGGCGAATGACATTATACTATACATAGAGAATCCTAAAGATGCTACCGGAAAACTACTAGAGCTAATCAATGAATTACGTAAAGTAGCTAGATACAAAACTAATGCACACAAATCTCTTGCATTCCTATACACTAATGATGAAAAATCTGAAAGAGAAATTAAGGAAACACTCCCATTTACCATGGCAACAAAAAGAATAAAATACCCAGGAATAAACCTACCTAAGGAGACAAAAGACCTGTATGCAGAAAATTATAAGACGCTGATGAAAGAAATTAAAGATGATACAAACAGATGGAGAGATATACCATGTTCTTGGATTGGAAGAATCAACATTGTGAAAATGACTATACTACCCAAAGCAATCTACAGATTCAGTGGAGTCCCTATCAAACTACCGATGGCATTTTTCACAGAACTAGAACAAAAAAATTCACAATTTGTATGGAAACACAAAAGACCCCACACAGTCAAAGCAATCTTGAGAAAGAAAAACAAAGCTGGAGGAATCAGGCTCCCTGACTTCAGACTATACTACAAAGCTATAGTAATCAAGACACTATGGTATTGGCACAAAAACAGAAATATAGATCAATGGAACAGGATAGAAAGCCCAGAGATAAACCCACACATATATGGTCACCTTATTTTTGATAAAGGAGGCAAAAATATACAATGGAGAAAACATAGCCTCTTCAGTAAGTGGTGCTGGGAAAACTGGACAGCTACATGTAAAAGGATGAAAGTAGAACACTCCCAACACCATAAACAAAAATAAACTCAAAATAGATTAAAGACCTAAATGTAAGGCCAGACACTGTAAAACTCTTAGGAAAACATAGGCAGAACACTCTATGACATAAATCACAGCAAGATCCTTTTTAACCCACCTCTTAGAGAAATAGAAATAAAAACAAAAATAAACAAATGAGACCTAATGAAACTTAAAAGCGTTTGTACAGCAAAGGAAACCATAATCAAGATGAAAAGATAGCCCTCAGGATGAGAGAAAATATTTGCAAGTGAAGCAACTGACAAAGAATTAGTCTCCAAAATTTACAAGCAGGTCATGCAGCTCAATATCAAAAAAACAAACAACCCAATCCAAAAACGGGCAGAAGACCTAAACAGACATTTATCCAAATAAGATATACAGATTGCCAACAAACACATGAAAGGATGCTCAACATCATTAATCATTAGAGAAATGCAAATCAAAACTACATTGAGGTATCACCTCACACAGGTCAGAATGGCCATCATCAAAAAATCTACAAACAATAAATGCTGGAGAGGGTATGGAGAAAAGGGAACCCTCTTGCACTGTTGGTGGGAATGTAACTTGATACAGCTACTATGGGGAACAGTATGGAGATTCCTTAAAAAACTAAAAATAGAACTACCATACGACCCAGCAATCCCACTCCTGGGCATATACCCTGAGAAAACCATAATTCAAAAAGAGTCATGTTCCACAGTGTTCATTGCATCTCTATTTACAATAGCCAGGACATGGAAGCAACCTAAGTGTCCATCGACAGATGAATGGATAAAGAAGATGTGGCACATATATACAATGGAATATTACTCAGCCATAAAAGGAAATGAAATTGAGTTATTTGTAGTGACGTGGATGGACCTAGAGTCTGTCATACAGAGTGAAGTAAGTCAAAAAGAGAAAAACAGATACCGTATGCTAACACATATATATGGAATCTAGGAAATTGGTACTGATGAACCTAGTGGTAGGGTAGAGAACGGACTTGAGGACACGGTGGGTGGGGATGGGGAGATGGGAAGTTGGGACGAAGTGAGAGAGTGGCACGGACATATATACACTGCCAAATGTAAAATAGCTAGCTAGTGGGAAGCAGCCGCATAGCACAGGGAGATCAGATGGGTGCTTTGTGACCACCTACAGGGGTGGGATAGGGAGGGTGGGAGGGAGACACAAGAGGGAGGGGATATGGGGATATATGTATATGTATAGCTGATTCACTTTGTTATACAGCAGAAACTAACACAACAGTGTAAAGCAATTATACTCCAATGAAGATGTATATTAAAAAAAATAACTAAAAATTCTTTTCCCCAGTAGATGCCATTAGGAAAATTCCAAACCAAAGGGAGACAGGGAAGTGAACGTTTATAGAGTGCAACCAGTGTGGAAGATAGAGCTTTGCTCCTTTGTAAATTAAGTTAGAATCAGCCTACTTTTCTCCTGGGCATAGGTTGAGAAAGAGAGAATGTGAACTCCCCTTTGTTTGAATATCGCCTGCATGGCCTCACTTCCTAGGCTGTGTCTCAGTGAATCCCCATGTGGGCATCATTATCCCGATTTTATATACGAGGATAGAAACATGCTCACATCTGTGTATCTGGCATGCGAAAGTGCACAAATCTCACCCAGACCTACGGACTGTAATTGTAGAGATAATTGTATCTGGCTGATAAAACTTGTGTTCCCTGGTCTGTAGCCACATCCTCGGTAGCAGAAGAAGCCCTGAAAATTACCCTTCTCTGCTGCAGCTAAAATCAGATCAACTCATCACTCCAAGCTATTGAAAATGGTCCAGGTAAACCTCATAATCTAAAAATACAATGAACTAAAAACCCCACCGATTTCTAGCTCTTTTTCCATATCTCTTGAATTTTAGTGTGAATGTTTGGTTTAAAAATACCTCATCAAGCCAAGTTTAAAGAAGAATGTCCAAGCAGCCTTTTGGTTCAACACAATTATAGGGTGTTTTTGTTCAATCTTTAGAAGGTTTTCATAGATATTTTTAAGAAATGGGAAAAAAACCAAGTTACACACAAAAAGTTTGCTTCCCAAGCTGAAATATTGACTTGTGAATCCAGGATAGTTGAACAAGAAAATTATTCTTGGAGGAAATATCTGGGAAAGAAAATATGCCATATTAAGGCAAACTGAGTAAGGAAGGTGATGATTAACTGCAATAGAGACCAGGGTCATGGCAGGTCCCACTTCACCTTTGGATAACTTCACTCCCTCATCCTTAAGGGAGTCGAACCTAGGATGACAAGGATTGCTTATGACAGGTAATTCTTTTTTTTTTTTCTTCACATCTTTATTGGAGTATAATTGCTTTACAATATTGTGTTAGTTTCTGCTGTATAACAAAGTGAATCAGCTATACGTATCCATATATCCCCATATCCCCTCCCTCTTGCGTCTCCCTCCCACCCTCCCTATCCCACCCCTCTAGGTCATCACAAAGCATCGAGGTGATCTCCCTGTGCTAAGTAGCCGCTTCCCACTAGCTATCTATTTTACATTTGGTAGTGTATATATGTCCATGTCACTCTCTCACTACATCCCAGCTTACCCTTCTCCCGCTGTGTTCTCAAGTCCGTTCTTTACGTCTGCGTCTTTATTTCTGCCCTGCCACTAGGTTCATCAGTACCGTTTTTTTTAGATTCCATATATATGAATTAGCATGCGGTATTTGTTTTTCTCTTTCTGTCTTACTTCACTCCACAGGTGATTCTTGAAGTCACATATATGCAACCACAAACCCAAAAGAGACTTCCCCCACGCCCAATACGTGGTTTTACATACACTTTCATGCATAGAATCCAAGATAATCTTTTATTGTTTATTAAAGGCATTTCTTACTTAAGGGCATTCCAACTCCCACATAAGGTCACCTTATTCCCTGCGCTTGCCTCAATGCACATTTTTCCACACTTTTTTTTTTTTGCACCGGGAAACTGACTCTAGCATGCTGACTTGTCATAGGAAACCCAGTGGGAATTTTTAGCCATCAGTTTTAACTGAGAGCCATTGATTCCTTCGTAGAATAATATCAAGCAGGAGAACAGTAACAAAGTTCCCCGGGGGGGCGAGGGGAGGGAGTGGGTCGAAATGGATGGATGGGTTATTACTGCCATCTGGTGGCAAGGATGCAAAACTACAGGCAATACATTGGCGAGTTCAGAATGACCCGTTCATTTGGGAAATGCATTGTTTTACAAACTGTTAAGAAAATGTTTAATTCCAAGATGATTACCAGATGTTTTGTTTCACTTACTTGATCCAGACCAGTTGGAATTTCAACTGTTCTAACTCACTTTTTTTCTCAATATCCAGGAACATAAAGGTGTTGTGAGTTTTCTGGCCTAAAGACCACAGAAAAGATTTAATGATCGTTGCGTCCATTTCACCTTCCTGTGGAACTCAGCCTCCAAAGCTTTTAATCTAAAACCGAAAGTTGATAGACATTCTATTAAGGGGGTGCAGCTTTCAAAAGGGGACACCTCATCATTTGTTTGCATCTATCAGGTTCTTATGGTATGTTTCCTAGGCAGTTGTCAACATGATAAAATCAGGTAAAATTCAGGATACCATTGCTTCAACAGGGCACATTTGTAAAGTGTCTGATTATGACTCTGCAGAGGAATTCCACTCCTATGATATCTAGATGTCCTTTTATGCCAAAGCCTCTATCATACGCTAAGCAATATCATCCCCAACTACACATCATGTAATTTCTGTACAGGAAACCAAGCCTTCTTTCACTGCACACTTGCACAATTTGTTTGTTTCTGCCTTCAAGTCTTCACACTTTCTTTTTCTTTCCACCTCTATTTCCTTCCACACTCTCCTAGACAACTACCTGGGTCTTGGCCAAACTTCAAAATGGACCAAAGATCAAAAATGCTTCAAGGATTATGTGCACGTAGTTCTGATCACTACAATTATCATTGGGGAGGTTGCTTGCTATGGATTAGGCACTCTTTTAAACATGTTATAAATATATTATTTAAAAATTGTCAGAAAAACTTGAATTATTATCCCTATTTAAGAGTTGACAAATCTTGGCTCAGAGCAGTCAAGAACTGACCCACACCTACGTAGGGGGTGGGTTAGAGAAAGAGTAGAGAAACCAGGCTTGGAAGCAAAGCTCAGTCTAGTTTAGAGATTAAACTCATTCCTTCCCTCATAATCACACTATCAGCTCTTCAGCATGCATACACGTGCACACACACACACACAAATGTGCACACACACACAGAGTTTGGTATAACTGCTACAATATACATTTGCATATAATACTAACAGTACATATATATTCTCATTATCACTTGCCTGTGCAATTGCATCCATTTAGCTCAACAGAGTGGGAATGATTTGAAATTAGAAATAATACCTGACATTTCCTTTTAGCAGCTCTAGAGAGGCCATATTGGCAAGTCATATGGTCTTTTGATTCAGAGCGTGGATTCTGAAGTCAGACTACATTCTACCACCATCTGTACCATCTGGATGGGATTGAAAACGTGCTTTCAGGGAACTCTACTCAATACTCTGTAATGGCCTATATGGGGAAAGAATCTAAAAAAGAGTGGATATATGTATATGTGTAACTGATTCACTTCACTGTACACCAGAAACTAACACAACATTGTAAACCAACTATACTCCAATAAAATTTTTTTTTAAAAAAAAGAAAAAGGTGCTTGACATCAAACACTCGGTTTGGTAACTTTGAAATGTTCATAAGGCTTTTTGAAAATTAGATGAGATAATCCAGGAAAAGAGTTTAACTAACATCATGTGTTACATATCTCTCATGTATGAAGGGTGAGTTTTTATTTTTGCCCCTTCTACGCACTGGCTATTCCATTCATATGGTTGATTAAATGTTTTTAGTGATACAGCCAGGCTTTCACAACAGAAAATGAAAAGAGCTCTTATACAATATTGGATGACTCGAATGGTAACGCTAGAATAACAAGACAAGGCTCCTTGTACGGGCTGTAAATACTGTAAGGTCTGGATAGAGCATCTTTAGATATTGGAAAAAAGCAGAGGGTACCAGACTCCTGAATTATCTAGCCTGGCAATGGCCTTATGGAAAGTTCTAAATGTGAAAATGGTAGCTTTGTCAGTTTTCTCCTAGAGGCATTCCAAAGACTGTCATCCTCCCTGTTCATCTCCAGTAAAACGTAGTAACTAATACAGCTCCTATAAGTTTTGCCTTTTTCTAGGACTTTTCCCTAACATACAAACAGAAAAAGGAATTGCAGCACAAAAATGGTTAAACTACATAAATCCCAGAAATTATATTTGAAATAAACTTTATACTTTCTGCTTTCTAGTTTTGTAAGGGAAGTAAAATAGTAATCACTGGGAGAGAATTTTTATATTCCTGGGAAAATAATTTAAAGTGTTATTTTTAAGGAGAAGAGTAATCATCTCTCATCCTAGAAAATGAGAAGAATTTTTTCAAATTACTGTTTAAAGGGTGGTAGTTTTATAAAAGTTGTATGTAGTAGCGTGTGTGTGTGAACATGTATATATCATGTATTTATATTCTAAGTTGATATCATTTCTTAAACCACTGTCCCACTGCCATGGGCACTAATGCCTTAAGAATCCCCATTTCTGCCATGATCATGGCAAGTGTTACACACCTCACGGACTATCCATTAAGATTAGAAAAGAAGTACAAAATCCTTTAGCCTTTATCCAGCAAACCTACTTCTAAGAATCAATCCCAACCATACACTAGCAAGATCAAAAAATACATTTGCTCAAGATTATTCATTGCAAAAACAAAGAGAACAAGCAAAAAGAGAAAGAAAGGGACTTCCTTGGTTGCCCAGTGGTTAAGAATCTGCCTTCCAACGCAGGGGACTCGGGTTCAATCCCTGGTGAGGGAACTAAGATCCCACGTGCCGTGGGGCCACTAAGTCCTCATGCCGCAACTACTGAGCTTGCCAGCCACAACTAGAGAGAAAAGCTGGCGCGCTGCAAGGAAGAGCCCTCGTGCTGCAACTAAGACTGGACACAGCCAAAAATATAAATACAAAAATAATTAATAAATAGAAAGAAAGAAAGAAAAAAGATTATTCATTGCAGCATTATTTACCATATCAAAAGACTAAAAACAACTCAGATGCCCATCAAAATGGGACTAGTTAGTTAAATAATATATCTATGCAATCAAGTACTCTGCAGAGTTTAAAAAGGGATGAGAACTCTCTCCGTGCTCCATGCATTTCTGTGGATTATGAGGGATATTTTATTAAGTAAGAACAATCAAAGTAGAGAAAAACTTTTATAGTATGCTGTTATTTATCAAAAAACAGGAGCTATTGTGTTTATTTACACACATACATATTTTTAAATTTTTTTTATTGACGTATAGTTGATTTACAATGTTGTGTTAGTTTCAGGTGTACAGTAAAGTGATTCAGTTATACATATATATGTATGTATTCTTCTTCAGATTCTTTTCCTTATAGGTTATTACAAAATATTGAATATAGTTCCCTGTGCTGTACAGTAGGCCCTTGTTGGTTAGCTATTTTATATATAATAGTGCATATATATTACACAGTTCTACATATACACATATAAAATATCAATAGGACAAATCAAAGAAATTTTTAAATATTACCAATAGGCTAAGAGGGAATATAGAGTGGAAGAAAAGAGATAGAAGCTAGTCTTCTTTTTTTTTTTTTTTTTTTTTTTTTTACTATTTATTTGGTTGTGCCAGGTCTTAGTTGCAGCAGGCGGGCTCCGTAGATGCAGCTCACCAGCTCCTTAGTTGCAGCAAGCATGTGGGATCTAGTTCCCTGAACAGGGATCAAACCCAGGCCCCCTGCATTGGGAGTGCGGAGTCTTATTCACTGCGCCACCAGGGAAATCCCTAGTCTTCTTTAAATATAGCTTGTTTTATAAATTTGAGTTGGAAACCATGTGAATTTTAAATTTGAATATGTTATCATACGTAAAAAGTTTCTATATTAGTTATGTACAAGTAACTCAAACAGTCATCTTTCTGCACATCCTTAATGGCGTATAGTCTAAGGACAAAAGAAAAAAACCTTTAAAAAAACACTTGTGGGGGCTTCCCTGGTGGCGCAGTGGTTGAGAGTCCGCCTGACGATGCAAAGGACGCGGGTTCGTGCCCCGGTCCGGGAAGATTCCACATGCCGCGGAGCGGCTGGGCCCGTGAGCCATGGCCGCTGAGCCTGCGCGTCTGGAGCCTGTGCTCCGCAACGGGAGAGGCCACAACAGTGAGAGGCCCGCGTACTGCAAAAACAAACACACAAAAAACACTTTGTTTCAGTAATTTGTATTTTTGGTGATAGTGATGCTATTGTCATTCTGGTACTGTTGAGTGAGTCACGTAGGATAAAGTAAATGAATAAGTATGTCTGTATCACTGACAAACAGTAATTTTAGCGTGAAAGAGGGAAAATACAATGGTAAGGTTAAAGAAATGAAATTGAAGTCTGTATTCTTGAGTATTAATTGAAAATATCAGTGTGAACTCATGAGGAATTTTATCTTTAAAAAAAAAAAAAAAAGGATTTGAAGGATTGCCTAACTCTGCCCTCTGAAAAGATCTAGAAATAATGACTAGCCCAGTAGTAAGAGTACCCTGAGTGCCTAAATTGTGGTCTCTAAATATTTTTTATTTTCCACTTAGATGGAACCCGGGCTTCTTGAAGAAATGGCTGATTCCAGATCTGGAGCAAGAAATTTACAGGATAAACTTGAACTTTCTTGTTGGGTCAAAAAGCAAGAAACACTGCCCAGATCATTTCCAAAGGACTCATGGTTCAACCCGAAAAGATTCCCACCATCCCGAAGTTAGACAATTAGAACACCAATAAGAGTAATAAATGCAATCACATAAAATATGTATAGCCCATGGTTTGTAATAATTTCAAGCAAGCAAAGAAGCAAACTCATTGGCCATCCTTGGAAAATGATAGGGAACATAGTCATTTTGAAAACTAGTAAATAAAAGGAAAGAATCAAACTTTATCCTGCTTTTTCTATATAAATTATACTTCAGAGTAATTCAGTGGTTAATGAGGCTAGAGTTCTCTATATAGAAATACTCCAGCTAATAAAAAAGGGAATTGTAGAATAGTGATATTCTAATGCATATTGCTTTCTTGCAAACTCTAATGAGTTAATAGATTTAGACAATGATCGTTAACAACTTCAAAAATCACAAAAAGAGAATCAACTAGGCAATAGGTGCCTCTTGATATAAGTTCACTATCAACTATTCTTGCCCCAAAAATTAAACCTAACTTTCATCAAGACTCAATCTAACTACCATTTTACTGAAATTACAGAAACATATAAAATAATACCACAGATGCAGTCGACAGAATCCAGTTTCTTCAACAAATAAATGACAAGTGGGAAAAATAAAATGATGGAGAGAGGCCCTCTGGACGAAAAAAGATTTGAGAGACAGATTAGCCAATTGCAGTTCATGAGTCTTATTTAGAACCTGATTTAAACAAAAACGAACTTGGAATAAATTGAGACAATGGGGAAAATTTGAACACTGACAGGATACTTCATGATATTAAGGAATAATTGTTAATATTTTTGTTGTGACAACGGTACTGTGGTTATGCTCAAAGAGTTCCTATCTTTCAGTGATACAGAAATATTTAGAAATAAAACTGTGTCTGGATGTTGCTATAAAATGATCTGGTGTATCAGGGGAGGTAAGTAGGGGCATAAAGAGAAAGCATTTGAGCTTGAATTGGTAATTGTTTGAAACTAGCAATGAGTATATGGGAGATAGTTACACAGTTCTCTCTAGTTTTGTATATACTTGAAATTGTCCGTAATAGAAAGTAAAAATAAAAGCTGGATTCTTACCATTAGCCAACAAGGACTTGCATAACCTGATCCATGCCCACCTCTCCAATCCCCTCTCGCTCATTTTGTGTCAGCGACTCCGACCTTATTTCTTTTCTGTGACTACATCCAGCTCTTTGTCTAGAGAGAATGGAGAAGTATTTGAAGAGATAACAACAGCAAATTTCCCCCAAATTACGAAAGACATTAAACATACACACAAGAAACTAAAGGAAGCAATTAGTTTATATCTACTTGTCCTTTTTCTACTAATTCTAATATTCTTAGCCGGTTAACAGACTTTCTATTCTATGGATATCTTGCACCCCAAGGCCATCCTAAATCCACCATTGACCACCTACGTGGGTTTCAACTGAGAAGATCTCCTCGCTTCCATCCTTATTGATATCTGCATCCTCTGAATGACCCAGATACCAATATTAACAAGCCTCGGGGGTTGAGGTTTACAGCGATTATAGATTCCATACTTGCCTTTAAAGCCAAGGTGTACCAGGAGGGAGGAAGAATAATAGCTCTTTCTCATTTAATTTGATGCAGGAATGAAAAGGGAATAGAGTGCTATCAACACAGTTTTTGAGGTCTTCTGAAAGCACTGTCTTCCCTGACAGTTTTTAGGGCAAGGAAACTGATCTAAGGTAGATTGAAGGAGGAGGCTGGCTTCAGAAACAGGGACTAAACAGTGGGAGATCTGAGATAAATCAGGACAAAGGACTAGAAAATGGGGTTGGAGAAGAAAGCAACTGCAAATGTGGGATGTTGTTTGTCCCCGAGGATGTCTTTAGAATGACACAAAACAAATTCTGCTTTCGTGTTTAGGGCCAGTTGTAGAAATCTGGTCAACAAATAAACAGGAGAAGACAAAGGGCAAATTGCAGCAGGAAGATGGATGAATGCAGATGGTTATGTAATTTCACAGCAGCTCCACACCCCTTGGCAAGAGGTGATGGTTCCAAACCCCAAGAATAGCTCCCCATGTGACCTCAGACTAACTGGGAACGAGGATGTACCTGGCATGGCAAGGGGAGAGCTCGCCCAGAAAAGTGATGAGTGAGAAAATCATTTTCCCTGATAGACTTAGGCCAGCAACCTCAGAGAGAAGAGATTCGACGATTCAGAAGCCAACGATGGCCACCACTGTGCTGGTTTTAAAGAGGCAGGAGGCTGTTAACACCATATGCCATTCATCTCATTTATCCCCCAAATGGCATTCTTTGAACATACGCTGTTTGCCAAGCCCTGAGCTAGACCTGGGGAATGCAACGGTGAGCAAAGCAGGCCTGGTGTCTGAAGATAGATTGAGTATCACATCCTTGTGTATCAGGAAGTCAGTCGTCCAGGGACATTCAGTGAGAAGCCAGGCAAAGGGTTTTCCTAGGCTCACCTCTCTTGGCTTCTTTTGCCAATAATCCTTCCCGTCAAACCCCCGTGAGCCCCATTTTAATGTTGACAGAGTCTGTAAGAGATTAGTACACGGAACAAAGGATAGGAGATAAAGACCTCCAGAGGCCAGAACTCTTTGCAGAATTTTTGATGTACAGCAATGAAAAAAACAAAATCCTCAAAAATTTAGTTGTCTACAAAGGACAAAATAGCTCAATAAAACTACACCCACTTCACCATCACTACTGTAGGCACTTTGTATAGACAAGTCAAGGTTGGCCTTGTCTGTTTCTATTTTGTCTGGTGTAGAAGATAATTCGTATTATGACAAATGGCAGCATCGAAGAAGAATTGAATGAAGTCTGCTTTATTCCATACATAGAAATTAATGCATCTAAAGTAAGTTGGCTGGGCTTCCCTGGTGGCACAATGGTTGAGAGTCTGCCTGCCGATGCAGGGGACACGGGTTCATGCCCCGGTCCGGGAAGATCCCACATGCCATGGAGTAGCTAGGCCCGTGAGCCATGGCCGCTGAGCCTGCGCGTCCAGAGCCTGTGCTCCGCAACGGGAGAGGCCACAACGGTGAGAGGCCCGCGTACCGCAAAAAAAATAAAAATAAAAAAATAAAGTAAGTTGGCTTATAGAAACTGAAAAGTTTTGGTCTGTGCAAAACTGGCATCAAAATTAAAGGAACTTAGGGGCTTCTCTGGTGGTGCCGTGGATAAGAATCCCTGCTCGCAATGCAGGGGGCCCAGGTTCGATCCCTGGTCAGGGAAGTGGATCCCACATGTATGCTGCAACTAAGAGTTCACATGCCACAACTAAGGAGCCCACATGCCGCAACTAAGGAGCCCGCCTGCCGCAACTAAGACCTGGTGTAACCAAATGAATAAATAAATATTTTAAAAGATGAAAGGAACTTAGACAAAATGGCCCCACTTAACAGAAAAGGAACATATACAGGTGCCATAAAATGATCAGATTAGGAATATTATATCAGAACAGTTATAAAACTCATCTTTTTCAAATTCATGAGTAATTAAAATACTAAAATAAATAGAAAAGAGACTTAAAATATCATTCTAATTCTTCTGTTATAAAACCACTTTCTTGTATAAGGTAACTATTTTAATTCCTTTTTGAATAGGTAACAAATGTGTTTGGTTAAAAAACAGTAAGAAAGGGGGTCTCCTTTCCGCTCCTTGTCACCTAGGTCTCACTCCCAGAGGAAACCACTGGAACCAGCTGCTTGAGTGTCCTTGGGAAATAAGCAGTGCACGGACAGGTATTGGACAGGTAGCGCTGGTATCAGCGTATGTATTCATATTCCTGCTCTATTGGCTGTTTAAGGTCAACCCCTGTTCTGATTGGTCAGTCAGCATCCCCCTGAGTACAAACATGTGCAGTACGTGTATAACCTTGTTCTACAAATGTAACACACTCTTGTATCAATTGCTCTGTTTATTTAATTCATGTGTGATTAAATGCACATATATGCATTTATGTGCACATATATGTATATAATGCATTCATATACAGAGTTATTGATACCTTGTCCTTTCAATGTATTAGCTCTAATCTTCAGAATGTTTTAATTTATAGATGAGTAAACCGAAGTTTAGAAAGATTAAGCAATTTACCTAAAACCACAAAATTGGCAAGTGATAGAGTCCTGGTTGAACCCAGATCTCTCTCAGTCCAAAAACTCTTACAATTTTAAATTCACTAAGAACAATAATAAAGAAAACATAAGTTAACAGAAAAATACAAATTGTCAGCAGTACCGCTGCATTTTCCTGTTCCCTTAGCTTCTAACTATGATTGACTTGATGAGAATGACAGAAAGAGATGACTGAGGTCAGACTGCAATATACAAAATGTTGTGAATTCACGCAGCAGTTCTAGCAATATTCCACTAGGTGGCAGTATTTTTAAAATATTACTGAAAGCCACAATGACTGCAGCTAATCGCTGCAATGAGATTGGATGTCAAACAAAAGCCTTTAAACTTTTGCCCACACTTGGATTTCCAGTTTTGTTTAGGTTTTTTTTTTTTTCGTTGTCCTTGGAAAAGTTCAGGAGCTAAAGCTTTACCATTTCCAGTAAAACTGTCTAATTTGGGGTTCACCCTTCAACTTGCTAATATAGAACTTCAGATTTAATAAATTACAGTAAATTTGTTTAACCTTATTTTGGAAATTCTGTGTAAGGTCCTTGAAATTGTTCCAAATACCAATTCCACCTCTGGAATTTTGTGGGCTATGCTACAGAGTGGTATTTAAACAGCTGTTAATCTTTATCGTGTCTCAAATGTCTGGGCCATGTGTGAAGTACAAGGTCAGGAACTGCTGACATGACATAGGAATCGGTAAGAACTCTGCCTGGAAATAAGAGTAATATTTCCCTAACAGTTAACGTCTTTTACAAACCACTCCACATTTGCCATTTCTCATCACTTTGCAACGCTGGACCTTCAATCCAGTCTAACAAACCATTTGCCTTCCTGTGTACATCTCTCTTGCTCCCACCTCCATACTTTACACACACTCTCCCTCTTAAAAAAAATTCCTTGCTGGGACTTCCCTGGCAGTCCAGTGGTTAAGACTCCACGCTTCCATTGCCGGGGGCACGGGTTTGATCCCTGGTGAGGGAACTAAGATCCTGCAAGCCGCATGGCGCGGCCGAAAAAAAAAAAAATTCTTGCTTCATTCTTTCTCAATCCAGGTACCCACCGAGGGGAAAAAATAAAAATGTTGTCTGCCATCAAGCCATGAGGCTCTGTAGCCCCCGCCCCCACTCTGTGCACCCTGAGGGGAATTCATGTTGGAGAAAAGAAGGATACTGGCCATAGGTAGTTAAGATGCATATCTAAGGAATCATTTCAATGAGCCCAGAATTTTGTCTCTTCCCATACACAGTAAAGCACTAAGATTATTAATTTGAGATTTCTGGGTTTTGCAATTAGCAGTCATCTTTTGAGTCAACTACATGTTTTTGTTTTGTTTTTTCAGCAAAAAACTCCTGTGTATCGTGGCTCTTCTGTTACCTCTTCAGAACAGTTCCTCAGAGCTATAGGAGAGGCTGTCAACCAGGTTATAGCCCTCAGGAAGGTCCCCAAATAAAGCATAACTCACAACTTTTAGGTTGTGCATTTTTCTTCAGTCAACACTACCTTGCTTCAAAAAGTCTCTTCAAGGGGCTTCCCTGGTGGCACAGTAGTTGAGAGTCCACCTGCAGATGCAGGGGACACGGGTTCGTGCCCTGGTCCAGGAATATCCCACATGCCGCGGAGCGGCTGGGTCCGTGAGCCATGGTCGCTGAACCTGCGCGTCCAGAGCCTGTGCTCCGCAACGGGAGAGGCCACAACAGTGAGAGGCCTGCGTACCGCAAAGTCTCTTCAAAAAACACACTCTAGGCGTTTTCTTGACTAATTTTATGTTCCTCTTTTGCATCTCTGCTCAGAACTTATGAAACCAATTTTCCATAATAACTTACATTTTCATATATGTTTATCCTACAATTTTTCAAGTCAACATTTATTCCATAGACATTAAAAACTGTTCTGAGGTTTTTATACTTCCAAAGAGTCATCTGTGGCCAATTTGATTTCTCATATTAAATATTTTTAGAATACACATTCCTTCAGAGTTGGGGTTTCTTCCAGAGAGAGGAATTTATGTTTGCAAGGCACTTTGAATCAAATGTCCATAATAGTCACATTTTCCTTTTTTCTTCCTTCGCTATTTTTTGTGCAAATTATTACTGCAGTATAATATACATACAGAAACGTGTGTAAATCACAGGCATACAGATGATAAGTTCTCAAAGTAAACATAACTACATAGCAAAATTTAAATCTAGAGACTGAACGTTCTCAGAACCTGAAGCTCCATTGAGGCCTGGTGGACAAAAAACGTCACCTGCCCATCAGTAAACAGAGAGTGTTGCAGCCGTCAAGCTATCAGCCACTGCAGCCATTCCGACCGTGCGCCTCGAGGGGACTCAGGAAGGAGAAAAGCAGGATACTGGCCCTAGATAGTTAAGGTGCATTCAAAGGAATGACTTCACGAAGCCCAGACTCTTGCATCTTCCTATACATAGAAAAGGGCTAAATTCGTTAGCTTGAGATGTCTGATTTTCTTTCATTAACAGTAATCTTTTGATGTTTGAGTACCTGGGCTTTTTTGCAAAAACACTTGTATGTCCTGGCTCCTCTCTTACCTCTTTGAAACAGTCCCTCAGAGGTGTCTGAGAGGCTGTCTCCTGGGTTTAAGTCCTCAGTATGTCCACCAAATAAAGCATAATTTTCAACTTTTAAGTTGTGCGTTTTCTTTTCAGTCGACAGCGTCTTACAGTCACAGCTCTCTCTAACCGTTACCCTGACTTCTAACACCAGAAAGTCACGTCTAACTTTAAGAAGCATAAATAGTCTGGCACACTGGTAACAGGTGGAAACATAAATATATGTAGAATAAATATAACTAGCTAGTGGTTGTACTTCATCTCCATTTATTTGTACTTCATCTCCATTTATGTCATCCTCACAATAACCCTATGAGTTATGTCCTCCCTTTTTTATAATTTTCAGATAAAGAAACTAAATATTAGAGCAAAAACAGCATTTTCTTAAGGTTTCCCAGCCAGTTAATGGCAAAATTGTGATTCAAAATGTGCTTTTTCCTACTCCAGAGATCCCATTCTTAATCACTGTGCTCTACTTTCCACGTATAAGAAAATACATTTCAAAACCAAATATAATCAACGAAATGATCATTTACTCTTGGAGTGTTTCAGAAGAGGAAAGAAAAATAAATTGATAATAAGGTACCTGTCATAAATACAGGCAAGCAGGGAGGGAAAGAAGTTTCTACCAAAGAGAAAGTGTTGATTCATTAAGATAAAGTCCATTATATTCTCCCTTACTTATGGTATCTTTTAAAATTAAACCCATCCGTTGTATTATTTTCTTTCTGTCAGTTTCATTGCAGGATAAGTAGAGTCATGGTAAACCTGAAGTGCTCAGACATGATTAATTAGCTGAGTAAAGGGAAAAAAAAGTAAGAATTAATTAATTTAGGAAATGACCATGCTTACTATTTCTCTCCCATAATGCATTTGTATCTCATACACATTCTTCTTTGTCCTTCCCTCTAGGTGCACCATCACCATGTCAGGCAGAAAAATCCAATCTTCTGTTAGAAAGAGTCAGTAACTATTTTCAAACAAACAAAAAGACGTTTTAAAAAAATATCATTGAAAGAAACTGAGTGTGGTCTAGGCAGGAAAAGATACATTTCTGACCTAATTCATACAGCACAGTTTCCCCCAAGATCATCTGTTTACTCTTAAATACATGCTAACAGGCTGAGTGTGTACGGCGCACGTATAACGAGGCATGAAATAGTTACATAGGAAACTCCCAGGCAGCTGGGAAGACTTGTGACCCAGTAAACATGAAAGAGGTGCTCCATGGAACCGTGTAGCTCTACACCCTAAACACCTTTAGATTTAAGAGTTTACATGCATTTGTGTAGTGGCTGCTAGGTACAAACATAGAATAGTCTGTGCACCCTGGAAGTCCTAATCACCCAATATGGAGCCACAAGAAATTTACTTGGCTGGAGACTTCAGATGAGTGAAGTGGTTTTCACTCATTGACAGTGGGTCTCCCAATGTTTGGGAATTGCTGGAATAAATGTCCCAGAGATCCTTTAACCCTTTCAGAGTTATCTACATTTTAAAAGTTTATAGCTAAAGAAGTATCCATCCATGTTTTAAGTACTGAGAGAGAGAGAGATAACTTTTTGGAAACTGCTGGTAAGATATCTGGATTGCCTCCCTTAGAAAAATGCACATGTGCTTATATAGACAATTTTATATAAAAATTCAAAGCCCTGATGCTTTTACTGAAAGGTTAGGAAGAATTCCATCTATAGATATGATTTTAGGCAGTGTAAAAAGGTAAACTAAAACTTTTCAGGAAATATGGAACTTTAGGAACAGATGACACTCCCTGGTTTAAACACACATGCAGCCTGGGTTTCTGGGTTAAAGAAGATGTGTCTTGAGTTTTCATCGGCTCCCTTGCACTTCACGCTCCAGCAACTCAAAATCTCCGGTCACTCCCCAGCTTACAGTCCTCTGTCCTCTGCTCACGTCTCAGTGCCTCTGCTCTTGCTTGCCCCTCCTTCTCTCCTCTCTCTTCTTCTCCTTTCCTAAGGTTGAGCTGAAGTTTACTCAGCTCAATCTTAGGAGTGAGTACGAACCTCCATTTTCCAGGAAGGCTTCCCTGACTTGCCTAAGCCCTCTGTGCTCACAGGCTAAGCCAGATGCCCCAAGGATCCCCTGCTCGTGAACGCATCATTTCATACCATCCCTAGAATCTAAGCAGTTTGAGTGCAGGAACTGAGTGATTTAACTTTGTGTCCTCATGTCTTAACACAGTGCCTGGAACTCAGAAATATTTCTGAATGAACGAATAAGTGCATATATACAGATGATACATACACTCAGTGTTTGAATCCAGGTGGCTGAAAGTTCAGACTCCTTTGAACCTATTTTCAGAACTTGAAACAATATCACTGCCTTTGAATGGGCTTGATTAAAAGGAGCATGTACTCATTAATAAATAATCCCATCTTCTCTCTCGAGGTCAGCAAAGCAGCTCCTTCTGACGAGTTCCTGAGTGATCAGTGTTTGATAAATAAATTCTTACAGCAAACATTTCCCATTTCCTTTTCTTACACTTTTCATTATCATTGTTTAAATCGATATACATGTGTATGGTATAAAATGTAAAAAGCTACCAAAAGATATACAGTGAAATGTGAATTTCTTCCCAACACAGTCCCAGTTCCTCAATTCCCTCCCCCAAAGCAACCACCATTAGCAGTATTCATAGTCTAGGCATATAACAATATTTTTCATTACATTATTGGATGTACATTCAAGAGAAAGAATTTGCTGATGGCCCAAATATTCTCGATCTTGGACAGCCGCTAAAAGGACCAGCGTGCTCTGGTCCTTTATCCTTCCTCATGGACAGGCTGTAAGGGTTCCAGGCAAATATATCCACGTAATAGCTAAAAATATAGGTCTGAGGCTTAGAGAGAGTTCTGAGCAGGAGGTAGAAATCATTAGTAAGAAATTGTTGATACCATTGGGATGATGCAACATCCCAAGAAGCATAGAGGAAGGTGAGAGCCTGGCATCACACCAGAATCAAGGACAGGTCCAATACTGAGGACAGATGCAAGAAGAGCTAATAGTCAGACCCAGGCAGGATCAGATAAGGATTGTCTTAGTTTGAGCTGCTACACCAGAATGCCATAGACTGGGTGGCTAAAGTTTTTTTCTCACAGTTCTGGAGTCTGGGAAGTCCAAGGTCGGAGTGTCAGCGGATCCAATGCCTGGCGAGAGCCCACTTCCTGGTTAATACATGGCTGCCACCTTCTCTCTGAGTCCCCACAGAGCAGAAGGGGCAGGGAGCTCTCTGGGGTGTCTTTTATGAGACACAAATCCCATTCATGAGGGGCTCCACACTCAGGCTCATCATTTTTCAATGGCCCTCCTTCCAAATACCATCACACTGGGGATTAAGTTTCAACATGAATTTTGGAGGGACTCAAACATTCAGTCTAGAACAGGGATGAATTAATAATGATAGTTTTTGAGACATTAAAGTAAGAGCAAATTTTGTACTCTGGACACTTTAAATTACACTGGGAGGCACTGTCGGATACTGAAAGGTCAGCACTGTAGGATACTGAAAACAGAGGGAGTCAAGAAAGTGGTAATAACACAGGGAGAGATGCGAACAAATTTTATCCATCAAATATTTATTGAGGGCTTCCCTGGTGGCGCAGTGGTTGAGAGTCCGCCTGCCAATGCAGGGGACACGGGTTCGTGCCCCGGTCCGGGAAGATCCCACATGCCGCGGAGCGGCTGGGCCCGTGAGCCATGGCCGCTGAGCCTGTGCGTCTGGAGCCTGTGCTCCACAACGGGAGAAGCCACAACAGTGAGAGGCCCGCGTACCACAAAAAGCAAAAAAAAAAAATATTTATTGAATGGTTACCATGCACCAGGAATGTGGGAATGCAACAACGAACAATACAGGTTTTTGTTCTGTCCTCTTACAGGTTCGTATCTTGGTGCAACTGTAACTCTAAGAGAATGCCCTAAGATAACCTTCCCTCCTCACGCTGGTGGAATATTCAAAGTAGAGACACTAGTCTCAGGTTGCCCTGATACACATAAATCATCCACTTGAGTTTAAAAGGATTTTGAAAGCCTTGTAAACATTCATCAGCCAACCTGCTCAGAACCTGTGCCTAGAAAGAGAAGTTAGGACTACAGTAGGGGAGGTATGTTAAAGTACATCAAAGAAAAAGACAAAGATGAAAATGAAGGAGGTCAAGGTAGAGGAGAAAAAAAGTAGTAGCAAGAACAGCAAAAGGGTCTGAGACTTCCATGTTTTCATATAATCTTCATTCATCCAACCATTAAAAAGTAAAAAGGAATCATTAAATGATTTTTTACCATATGCCTTACATTGTTTTAGCACTGAAAATGCAGAGATGGAAGATAGGCTTCTAGAAGTTTGCGTTCACAGATAAATTAACAGACTCCGAGTGTTGGTGAGTCACTGTAGAGCATCACACCTTTTCAGAAAGACTTTCCACAGGCTCAGGTACACCCGTGTTGCGGCCATATGGATATATGTACAAGGTGCAAAGGAAGCAGTAAGAGAGATGCTTCCCCCACTGTTGGGGTTAAGAAAAGATTCCAGGAATTTCAGACCAGGAATTATTAGTTCTCTCTCGGTTGCAGTTTTAGGGCATATCCTGCACATACTTTATCTAATTTGAGCTTCACCAACAAGCCAATGCCATTCTTGTGCCCATTTTACAGATGAGAAGTGTTCAGAAATATTACATTGCCCACGCACTTTGACATAGCTAACAGTGGGAGAGCCTGGATTCAAGCCCAGAGTGTCTAGCTGAGAATGTACATATGTGATCACCACCCTCAGTGCCTCCTTTATTTGCCTATCACCTTGACCCAAACATTTGGCATGGAACTATAAATGCCTTCTTTCAGGAGTGGGGTAAAGGAGATAAGATTAGGGAGTCAAAGGTAAGTGTTTAGACTCTTCGGAGGTTTAGAACAGTTTTCCACAAAATGTGTGTTTTGGAAACTTGTATCAGAGTCACATGGATATTTATGAAATACACAGACTCTTGAACTCTACCCCTTACACACTGAAATGGAATTTTTCTGTATGCGATGTTTGAAAAACATTGGCTTCAAGTGTGACACTGGAATGCTTTAAAAAATCCCACTACTATAATTCCAAAATGATGAATGTGATACAGTTTTAAAGGAAAATTCAAAATCCTCCAAAATCCTTCTAAATATATGATGCCAGGAATGTCAGCCTGGATCTTAACCATTTAAAGCACCTATTTTATTCTGACATAGTAGACAATTGAGAATTTTCCTCAGTGCTTGCTTATGAAAAGAGGATCTCAAGCCACAGTAGAGTAAATGATACTGGCAGGACTTGCAAATGTAAACAACTGGAAACTAACCAAAATAGGAGAAACAACAGTTTTTAGACATTGGAAAGCAGGCATGAGAAGACCATGATCCTTGAAAAAAAAGAGAAAAAAAGAAAAGAAAAGAAGATGAGCCTTATAGTTGACCTTACTTTCTTCCTGGAAGCATTTTTTGGATCACAGCGTTAGTAGGAGTCCAAGCGGAGCACTAACATCTCACTGGGCTGAAGAGACAGGGATTGGTATTCCAGAAAGTTAAGGCAGCTGGAATAGGTGGGACACATACAAGATATGAAGTCAGCAAAGAACAACTGCCAAGAAATGTAACTGGGTGACTCCCAGAACCCAAATGAGATTTGGTGATGTGCAAATTCTGATCGGCCACTGTGTAGAAATCTTGTTGAAGACCCAGGGTCTCAGTACATACCCTAGAAGTCTAACACCTTGTTAAGACATGTAAACCAGCCATAGAGTAAAACTACTCTAGAACTGCTCTAATAGAGCTTAAAACAAGCCTCAGTAGGATCAAGCTGATACACAAGTAACTTAAACGCCCTCTAAACAGACTTTAACACCCTTTGTAGAATGCAGCAAAATCTAGAGATTTAACGTGGTAGCATTCACAATGACAACATCCAGCATCCAACAAAAAATTGCTTGATATGGGAAGAAGCAGGGAAAAACTCAGTACAAACAGAAAACATAAATGACAAAATGGTTGAACTTTACCCACACATACACACACATGCACACACTCAAAAACATAAAGGAAAATATGAATATAAATAAAAGAGCAAATGGAAAAGAACCAAATGGACTTTCCAAAGATGAATATATAATTTCTAAAATTTAAAATATACTGGATGGACTTGAAGCAGATTAGAAACTACAGAAGAAAATTTCAGTGAACTGGAAAAAGTAACTATACAAACTGAGGCATAAAGAGAACAAAAAAGCTGACTTGTGGGACTGTATCAAGCAGACTAACACAGATGATTTCATGACCTCCTGGGCTTAATTCTTACCATCACCATATGTACATTTGGGGCCAACAGATTTGACCTCTCTGTGCCCCAAATTCCCCAACTTTCAAACAGGGAGAGTAATAGCACCTGGATTAAAGGGTTTTCATGAGGATTAAACATGCTTATATATGTTAATATAGGTAAGGTAATCACACAGTAATGGATGAATTTTAACAATTTTTATTAAATTCCAAAATAAGAAGAGAAAAAAATTGATCATGAGAAGTTATTCTTAAATGGTGATCTAAGATTTTCAAAATTTGAAACTAGAAGATATAATTTGCCAAAAATAAAACAATTATTATGAAAGAAAAATAATTTACTTCTGAAAAGGAATAGGATTTATTGGAATCTTATTGTATTTTAACAAAGTTTTAACTATTGTTTAATTTTAAGATGTGGAGACAGAAAGGATGCCCAATAAATGGTTAACAGTGATTACTTCTAAGGAGAATTGGGAGATGGGGAAACTGAGGACTTTTGCTTTCTACTTTGTATATTTTTACAAATTTTCAATTCTTTTTAAAATCATGGAGTATTTATAGAATAAAGTTAGGAGAATTGAAATGAGATGACCTGATAGTATGTTATCAATTAGCCAGAAATTGGCTAATGTTTTCTTCTACCTCTGGCTTTACTATGATTCCGTTGCCTAAGATTGTCACCCTTCTTCATTAAATACTATTAGACAATTGTCTCAAGGTCAATAGCATCAGTACACTATTGACTATATTGCCAAGATTATATTGGGCCATTCAAAGCACTCAGTATTGCCTCTAACACATAGCAAGTCTCAATAAATACTAGTTCTCTTATGTCGCACTCCCAAATCACACCCATTTTTTCATTTAATCAGCAATATCAAGATTCTGGATTTTAGAGATTGCTTTTGGTGCACCTGTTTTTCTGGAATCATTTTATTTCAGTTGAGTTTTGTTTGTTGTTGTTTTCCTTCTTTTCTTTCTTTTTTTCCCTATCCGCTAAGGTCAGAGAAAACAAAATGAGACAAATTTTTTTAAAGACTTTTTAATTTAAAGGCAGATGAGAAAAGTATTTCTTATCCTACTTTTGCTAAAGAAGTACCAATGAGCATTTGGAGTGGAGGGTAAACACAGCTGCAGGGAAATTGCTTTCAGAAACCCATTAAGCTAAACGATTTCAGCCACTAGGGATGGATGAGTGGTAGAAATAAATTCCTTTGTGGTGCACAAGAGCACTGCAGGAAGTTGCATTTTAACCTGGCTTAAATAATCAGCAAGACATAATACCTAACTTAAATACACAGTCTACAGCCAAAATGCCTGAGGCATATGTTCTCTGCAACATTTCTACTCTAAAAGTGAAAGAATATTCCTTGAGTCTATCGACGCTGCCTAAAAACCTGGGTAATGCTTGATATATTTTAAAGTATTTATGTTTATTTTCTAGTTAAATTATCTGTGGACATTGCACAAATTGTTCAATATAAATAAATGTATATTTTATAAAAGCACTCAGATGCATATAAAAACCAGAGAAACCTGAATGAGGTCCATAGTTTAATTTATACTAGTGTACCAATCTCAATGTCTTGGTTTAAATAATATACAAAGGTTAAATAAGATGTTACATTGGAGGAAGCTGAGTGATGGATACATGGGAACTTTCCAAATGGTTTTGCAACTTTCTGTGAGTCTAAAATAATTTCAAAATAAGAAGGTTTTAAAAATCACCTATACTTTTAATATTTTGGTGTTGAAACAAATAAGGTCAGCATGATTTTAAAATGGGCAAAAGAATGTGTCAGTGAGAACCCTGCCTTTGGTCAGTGATTTGTTTTACCTGAAAAATTCCAGGGGAGGGGTTCAAATGCCATCACCTGGCTTTTCTCTTGTCTGCTGTCCCCCAATTCTTATTTCTCTTAGTTGGTTCCAGTTTCAGACAGGCTCTTCTCTTAAGAAGCTCCAGTGCATCGTAGGGGAGGAAGGGATGAGAACAGGACAGAAAACTCTGGGCTGGTTTCACAAGGTGAATAGTTGCTAAGTGGAAAAAAACAAGACAAATTTCCACTGCAGCAGATGAGCAGAGATATGGAAAGTTTAAAAACAAAATAAAACAAACAAAACCCTAAAGAAACCATGTGTTCCATAAATATTCAAAAGAGATATATCTTTACCAATAATCAAAATTACATAAATTTAGAACAAAATTCCATTTTCATCTGACAAACTGGAAAAACTAAAACATTAAGTAAGACATACAGAGTCTGGGAAGCGTAAAAGGGTACAAGCCTTCTAGAAAACAATTTATTCATATCCTTTGGCCCAGTAATTTCACTTTCAGTGATTCTAAGGAAGGAATTAAAAATACAGATAATGACTATGTACAGGGATATTTATGCAATTTTTTTTTATCATAGTGAAAAGCATAATGTCTCAAAATTTGGGGATAATTGAATAAACACAGTGTTTCTGAATGACTGAATATTTGTAAGCTTCCAAATTTCTTGTAATATTTAAAGTAATATTTTAAAAAAGGAAACAAATATGTATAAATCTATATTTTAAGAATTATCCTCAAATTTTAAAACAGTTTTCTTACTAGCTGTGTGACCTTGGGCAGAATATTAACCTTCTGTGTCTCAGTTTCCTCATCTGTAGAATGCAGATAATTAGAGTGACTTACAGGCTTGAAATGAGGATTAAATGAGTTACTACAAGAAAAATAAATATTGCATGTTGTTAATTCATGTAATTGCATATATTACATGCTTTTTGATGTATTATATGCCTGGCACATAGTATTACTTTTTACAATAAATGAAAGCTTTTTTATTATATAAAACAAATTCTTTGGTGTGTATTGCTTTATAGAACTCTTAGAAAACTTTAGCGAAGTAGACCCCAGGATATTCCAGTTAAAAATCTCAGTGATAACTCTTTCCACATTACAAATAGACATGCTTTAAAGGACTACATACTCATTCATAGTTTAAATGAGTACAAGGAAAGAAGGGAAAGAGCAGGTAGGCTTCAGAAGAATTCAAGAATTGAGGAAGAAGACGCAATTGCATCCAGACAGTGTGTGAGAGGGAAGGGGCAGGGGGCCATCTATTTTATTATAAGCCTTTTCATTCCATTTAATTCTTTATTTTTATTTGTTAAAAATAAAAAAATAATATTTTGAAATGTGTAGGGCCAGAACACAGAAAAACTACTCATCTTCTTCAGGGTCTCTAAAATAAGAAAAGAAGTATTAAAATAAGAAAAGAAGCTATAGAAGAAAACCCTTGGCAGCACAAAGAGTAAGAGGCCATGATTCCAGGAATGGGAAATGTCGACGGAGGACTTCACACAGTGAAGACCTTGGCAATGCCCTGAGGGGGTGTAGGATGAACTCTTCCCAGAAAGCATCACCCAGGGAACTCAAGGGCACCTCCTTGTAAGCAGTAGGAGAGTTCCGCTTTCTGACTGGCTCTGCTGGAGCTGGCCAGCCTGAAAGATCACCTTCAGGCAAAAATTGTGAGCTCTAATCTGGTGTATAATTCACTCTGTGTGAATATTTTCTTCTCAATATCACCTTAACTGGAGCAAACTCTTACCAAGGCAAGAGTTACCAGAGGTGCTTTTCAAAGATTTATCCCCTTTCCCAGCAAAGGAGCATTTTTCCATGAGTGGGACATGGTTAGTCAAAGAGTTATCCACTGATATTTTTCAGACACCCAGAGAAAACAACCTCCAAGGACAAGAGAAGTAAAAATGCATGCATGCTCTCTGGTTGGAACCCAGGAGTCTGTTACCAACAACATCACTTCTAAACATCTGTCATTCAGGGACTTCCCTGGTGGCATAGTGGTTAACAATCTGCCTGCCAATGCAGGGGACACAGGTTCAATCCCTGGCCCCGGAAGATCCCACATGCCGTGGAGCCACTAAGCCCGTGCACCACAACCCCTGAAGCCTACGCACCCTAGAGCCTGCGCTCCACAACTACTGAGCCCACACACCGCAACTACTGAAGCCCGTGTGTTCTAGGGCCCGTGTATCACAATTACTGAGCCTGCATGCCACAACTACTGAAGCCCTCACACCTAGAGCCCGTGCTCCGCAACAAGAGAAGCCACCGCAATGAGAAGCCCGCGCACCACAATGAAAAGTAACCCCTGCTCACCGCAACTAGAGAAAGCCTGCGTGCAGCAATGAAGACCCAACGCAGGCAAAAATAAATAATAAAAATAAAATTAAACATCTATCATTCAGGTACACTAAGGGGCCCCATGCTTCTTAGGACAAACTACTCCATACCCAGCTAGATTCCAACATAGGTCATTTCAAAACTACTTGTATAACTCAGAATACCATTACCTCCCTTTCAAAACGAACAGCTAATGTGTACACAGAAAAGGTACTCCGAGTTACAACTATCCAGTGAATGGCTGGACAATTAAACCTTCAATTTTCTTCTTTCCCCAGTGTCATGATGTCTCTCCCTGGCCACATTTGTTTCTTGTAGTTAGCGATACCCACCAACATCGGTTCTTCATTTTATAAGCAAATATAGCTATTATAGTAACAACTTGAGTGACGACCCACCCAGCAGAAACTCAGCTTCAAGGAGCCTGACTATCTGAAACATGCCTAAGAATTGGGAAATAAAGAAAAATGGCAAAAATCATATATGTACATATATATATATGCCTGTGTGTGTGTGTAAAAGAGTCTGAATCCAAGGATGCTTCTTAAATCCTCGCTCATATTGTGCCCCAAGGTTAATACATATCCAGCTGGGAGAAACACAAGTATCTTGTCAGATACTATGTTACTTGGAGATAAAAAGATGAATAAAATACTCTAAAGGAATTTGTAGTTCTAATAAGATTAATCTGGTTTCATGAACACAGAAGAACAAAAGCAGAACAATAGAATTAAAAGAATTCCCGCAGGCAGACGCACAGATAGCGGCAAGACCGAAGCTGTTTCTGGTTCTATTCTTAACTCACAGAGTAACTTGAGGCCAGTCACTCAAACTCTGGGTGTTCATTTGGGTTAGATTACGTCAAAACTCCTATTCCATTCTAAAAGTCTATGCATTTGGTTTTTAAAATAGTTGATAGTCTGACAACAGGAGTGTTGTTTTTTTTTTTTTTTAAGGCACAAGGTGTGAACAAAACAAAACAGAAGAGCAGTTTGGGGTGATTTACTATAGAAGCAAAGCACTCTACCCTCAGAAGTAGGCTTTATCATGGCACATAAATCATTCACAAAGGCCCACAGGCAGGAAAAGTCCAGATAAAGCAATTGTATATTAATGGGCTTTTATATTCTTCATCCTATTATTTTTTATTAACTTGTTTATTATCTATGATCTTGTCCATGCCTGTCATATATTTATGTTTCAATAAATATTTTTTGAAAGAAATAATCATATTTTTTGAATCATATATGTTTCAATAAATATTTTTTGAAAGAAATAATCTCTTTTGATGATTTTTGACTCACAGTCAGTTTTGTAACCAGATTTCTGGCAATTTTTAAGCTGTATCTCTAAATGACTGGTTTAGCATTCACTACCTGTAAGGCTTTTTCCATGACACCAAGCAGTTCTTCAATTTTCAGGCCGCAGTGACTGGGTGTCCCACAAATTTAACACAGTTCTCAGACTGTCTACGTGGAGATAGCATCGGATCCCATGGGTTAAGGGCTCAGTCCCACAAGACTAACGCACTTCAGACACCAACCCACAAGTCCAGGTTGCTACTGTGCTTCTGACTGACTGGCTATAGATCAGAGGTTTCTACAACCCCCTTCTTGGGTGGGATTAATTTGCGAGAGCAGCTCACAGAACTCAGAGAAAACACACATTTTCCAGTTTATTATGAAGGATATTATGAACAATACAGATGAATGGGGGAGGTTTGGAAGGGTCCTGAGCACACGAACTTCTGTTCTAGTGGAACTGGGGCGTCCCACCCTCCAAGGCATATTTACCAACCCAGAATGATTTCTTAAAGAATGGAATGCTATAGGGTGTAAGGGAGAAAAAACGTTTTCTTCATCCTTTAAGGGTCCCTGGCTGGGTCTGAAAAGCAAACTGACAAAGACAGATTAACAAAAGAAAAGTGTACAAATTTTATTAAACTTTTATATGTACATGGGAGCCCTCACAAAAGAATGAAGCCCTAAAGAAGTGACCAGAGGAGGGAACTTTTATATCTTTTAGACAAAGAAACAATAAATTTGTGAAGAATTTGACAAGACAGGAGGGTTTGGGCTAGGGGTAGTAAATGGTAAAGAGGTAGCTGGAAAGATAAAGGTTAGTTTTAACAAAGTTTGTTTATACAGACTTCCCTTCCTCCTGGTACAGGGAGGGTACATTTCACATGGGAAATTTATCTCCTGCTCTCAGGGAAGACGGGTGAAGTAGGGGGAGGGGAGATCAGAATAAGCTTCCTGCTTCTGCTGTTTCCTCAAACTCCTTCAGCTTAAGATATTCAATATGCCAAGGTACCATATTTTGGGGTAGCATGTCATGAACCCCATCAGGGGAGTATATTGTATGAATCGTATATAAAATTGTCTTTCACACTTCATACTGAAAAAAATAACTCCCCTGGTTATACAATTCTCAAAAATCTTTGCGGCAGGTAGTACGTGCTGTCCTGGCATTCAGAGCTGCAGATGGAGAACTCAGTTCGATCAGTCAGATTAGTAACTGATTGTGGAGGGGATGGAAATGAGGGTGGAGGAAAGAAATATTTTTTCTTCTTTTTTTTTCCTGTCCCCTCTACCTCCCAAAGATACACAGTAGCAGGGGTGGCAAGAAGGAAAAACTGCAGAGATATTTAGAAGTCTACAGGAGATGTAGAGTGACTGTTTTGGAAAGCAGGTGAGAAAGATCTAGGGTGGCTTCTACATTTCTTGCTAGAGTGACTTGCTCATCTTGCTTCAAACTTGGATTCAAGATGAATGTAATAATACATTTGAGGTTATCCACCAAGCCCTTCCTCTCCGTGATCATCATGTTTCAATTTATAACTAGACTGTGCCTTTGGGGTCATTGAAGTCCCCACTAACTGGCCTCTGTAATTCTGGAGTTTGAGGTTTAGCAATTCCTCTAGACACCCCTTTTCTCAGTGGCTGTCCCCCCCCTTTTTCTTTTTGGCTGTGTTGGGTCTTCTTTGCTCCACGTGGGCTTTCTCTTGTGGTGGTGAGCGGGGGCTACTCTTTGTTGCAGTGCGCGGGCTTCTCATTGCAGGGGCTTCTCTTGTTGCAGAGTACAGGCTGTAGGCGTGCGGGCTTCAGTAGTTGTGGCGCACGGGCTTAGTTGCTTCGGCATGTGGGATCTTCCTGGACCAGGGATCAAACCATGTCCCCTGCATTGGCAGGCGAATTCTTAACCATTGCACCACCAGGGAAGTCCAGTGGCTGTTCTCTTTGAATTTTTATTGTATTTTAGCCAAATCTCTGTTACCACATCACATTGTATTGTAATTGAAAGAGTTTGCCTGCTTGTCTATCTCCTAGGGACCGGGAGCATCTCAATAGGCATAGTGATATATCCATTTGTGTACCTTCCATGCTTGACACTGAGATGAAATTAAGGCATAGGATTGATGGCCATTTACCAAAAATAAATAAATAAATACACTAGCAAAAAAAACCCCTTTCAAATACAGGGCGTTTGTGAGATTGCTGTACCTGAAAGCATTTTAATAAAGACACACACAACTGAAGCCGAATCTTTAAGATACCTTCACCTGCTTAGTCATTCATTCATCATTCATGTATTCATTCACTCATTCACCGACACCGTATTGAGGTACGAGGCACTGGGCTGGGTGCTGGAGACAGAGACGAATGGCAACACGCAGCTTCAGAGTCGCTCAGGGAGTAAAAGAGAAACTGCATTTTACTGGTGGCCCCATTATCTGCCCCTGAGACCGTACAGATTGGTAGAGAACTTCAGAAGGCAGGCCCTAGGCCTCACTGGTTTCGCAGGCAACTAGTAGGTAGTTGTTGCGTATTTGCTGAGTTAAGGTGGGAAAAACCCTTGCATCAAATAAACGTTATATCGAAGATGACGAGAAATGAACATCTAATTTTATTTTTAGAAAACATCCAGAAGCAGCAGTTTTATTCCAAGAGAACGAACACACACCACCAACATCTCAGCTCAGAACAGTGGTCCCCTGAAGTTGATGTGGAATGCAAAACAGAAATTTACTTCTATTGGGACTAAACTTATCCAAACAAGAGCGTGAGAGTCCGAAAGGGTCAAAGGTGGTCAGGGTTTAGAAATAACGCAGCCTCTGTGTGGAAAAGTCTGTAAGCCGCCATGAGACTGGCTGAGAGGGAGCCCGTCTTAGCCGCCAGAAGGTGACCCTCTCAACTGGGCCGAGGGAGGGCGCGGGCACATTTGAGCCCTTGTCCTTGAAGGGCACTGAGCGAGCCAAGGGGAGGGGTGGGCGGGGCTCGGATTTCCAATCACAATAGAGGAAGCTCAGAGGCGGCCGAGGGGCGGGCCCCGCCTCCTCCTCCCTCCTTGCGGATCCTGCGCTGAAGGAGACGGACGCTGCTGACTTTGTCTTCTCCGTGCGACCCTTACCGCCGTCTCGAGAACTTTCTCTCCCCGGTAGGTTTCTGCTCGGGACCCTGAATCCTGGCTCTCGAGCAGACTGGGTGGGACGTGGAAGGGAATCCTTGTGTAGCAAGACTGGGGGAAGGACCAGGAAGGACATCTGCGCTCCCGGGCCTGTAGCCCTGAGCATCCGGACTCGGGTTGGGGCGGGGGCCGTGCCCTGGGCTGGGGAGCGGGGCGGAGGGGCGGCGACCGAGCCCCGGCCTTTGTCCGCCACGCTTCGGGGCTCGCCGCCAGCCCGTGGTCCCCCGGGGGACAGACTTGTTGCATTTGCAGGTAATCCCGGGCCCTGCGTGTCCTTGATGGGTTCATGGCGGCCGCATCACCCGCGGTGCCTGCTGGCGGGAGCCCGGACACGTGCTTGAGGAGCTGGGGGAGGGAGAAGGGGCCAGGTAACCCGTGAGGCTGGCGGATCGTGAGCCTGGGGATTGGCGTCCATTACCACGGGAATGGAGAAATGCCCGGCTTTTCGGGGTTGAGGGTGAAGGACGATCTTGGTCCTGCCCTCTAGCCTCTCCCAGGCTGCGGCACACGCAGCCCTTCCCGGAGCGATGGGCCGGCTCGTTTCTGGCCTCTTTTCTTGGTGCTTCGGGTGCTTTATTTGCCAGCTTTGGGTGTTGAGCGTGAGGAAGGCCTAGACTTTTTCGCCCTAGAGACCTTGTCCGGGGAGATCCGTAGTTGCTGCCTCCCCTTGTGACCTGCGCTCTGCTCTGCGGGCGACAAGAGGAAGAGGTGGCCCGTGGGTGGCCTGCACAGCCGCTGCAGCTGGGGCCTGCGGGGATAGGAGGAGGGGAAGAGCCGGCGCTTACTAGTGAAGGTATCGCACGGCAAAACTGGGCTCTTTAAAAGGTTAGTCTGGGGGCTTCCCTGGTGGCGCAGTGGTTGAGAGTCCGCCTGCCGATGCAGGGGACGTGGGTTCGTGCCCCGGTCCGGGAGGATCCCACATGCCGCGGAGCGGCTGGGCCCGTGAGCCGTGGCCGCTGAGCCTATTTTAAAAAAAAAAGGTTAGTCTGCAAAGTGGAGCTTTGTTGCTGAACTTAAAGCCCTGGTTCATTTCTAATGATTTATATCCACAGAAGGGGCAGGAGGGTGGGAATGTAAAGGACCAAACACGAGGTAATTTTTACCCTGTTTAGCATTCTTTTCCCTTACAAGCCACCACTCTGGTCTTGAGGCAGTCCTGTGTATAACATAAAACATTTTCTTCTAATTTCTTACAACTCCTGTTAGAACCCCTGTTAAGAGGGGAAAAAACAAAATTAAATTGCTTTTGCTCTAGAAAGATCTGAGAGAAAATCTGTACTTCCTCAAGCTTCTACACTGTCATTTCTGAAATTCCCCAAATAGTTCAAAAGGTCTATCTGGACAACTAATCTGTATTTCTATAGCAGTCTTTCTGGAGTTTTGTTTTCTACTGCTTTACTGGATCCTCTGTATACCTAAAGGATCTTAAACAAACCAGCTAGTGAAAATAACATAAAGAAAATCTGTGCATATCTGTTCACCAAGAGAGGCGGTATCCTTCTGATTCTGCGTAATATGCAGGACATGTGAATTTCATTGTTAAGGTCATCTATTTGTGGAGACAGTTGTACACCATTGTATATTTCTTTTTTCTCTAGCACCCAGGAGAAAACTGCAAATAGGCTTTGTAAAGGCAAAATAATCTTTGAGTTTAGTCCCTCACGTTTGGGGGAAGACAGTTTTTTGGGAAAAAAATAGCTATAGAATGAAATAGTTGTTAAAGTTATCTCCAAATCAAGTACTTTATTCCAACTTGGAGCCTTACCAACTCTTACTTAACATATACAATTACTAAACTAGGTTTTGTTACTTAGTCCTTTGCAGATGAGAAACAAAAAACGAGAGGGAAGCAGGGGTACAGTTTGAAACAGGGACATTGTCCTCTAAGTTAACAGTTTAGCATTAAAAGTAAAAGGCAAACACAAATACTATATAACGGGTTACAATTATAAATGATACTTAATTCTGAAGAAAGGGCTTTTTTATGATCTGTACCCTCTTTGTTTAAGAAAGCAGGTTGATACAATAATTTTGCCTTTTAGTTATCCAGAACACTCAGCTGGTGGCACAGATGAAATTGGTGTTACTGTATAAATGTTTTCTAACAGTTTCCATTTTTTTAACTTTTCGTTTTTGGCTTTTTCTTAATGGCTGGAAAGAAACTCACTCAAAGGCTGATATTCTCCTAATGTGACCCCCTGAAAAAAAAATTTAATGAGTACCCACCTTCCAATAAGCTTCCAAGGTGCACTAAAAGGAATTCAGAGTGATATTTTCTGCAGATTTTGTATAAACATTATTCATCACTGTTGGCACTGTATTTAAGCACACATAGTATGTCCAGTACACTGTGACAAATTTTAAGTGAGACTTCAATAGAAGAAGAAAATAGAAGACCCAATTGGTCCCTATCTTCTAAGAGTGATAATAACCACTGGTAGTAGAAATTATATTCATAACTGGCCATTCTTTTAGCCCAAGCTTAAATATGGGTTAATACTGGGCTCTAACTTAAATAGTTACAAATAAATACTTTATAGGGGTCATAGAAACAAATCCACTAATCTAAATATAAATATTATTCATGTTGTTTAGCCAGTAAATGAATGGCCACAAGACAAAATTGTTACAACTTTGTTAAATACTATTAGAAAAGCAAGCACAGGCTGAAGAGACGGACCCAAATTTAACGGGCTTCAAGGAGGTTTTTGTCTTGTTTTTTGTTAATGGGTTAACATGGTTGTTTTTTTTTTTTAAACATCTTTATTGGAGTATAATTGCTTTACAACATTGTGTTAGTTTCTGTTGTATAACAAAGTGAATCAGCTATATGTATACATATATCTGCATATCGCCTCTCTCTTGCATCTCCCTCCCACCCTTCCTATCCCACCCCTTTAGGTCCTCACAAAACACCGGAGCTGATCTCCCTGTGCTATGCGGCTGCTTCCCACTAGCTATCTATTTTACATTTGGTAGTGTATATATGTCCATGCCACTCTCTCATTTCGTCCCAGCTTACCCTTCCCCCTTCCTGTGACCTCAAGTCCATTCTCTACATCTATGTCTTTATTCCTGTCCTGCCCCTAGGTTCTTCAGAATCTGTTTGGGTTTTTTTTTTGTTTGTTTTGTTTTTAGATTTCCATATATATATGTTAGCATACGGTATTTGTTTTTCTCTTTCTGACTTAACTTCACTCTGTATGACAGACTCTAGGTCCATCCACCTAACTACAAATAACTCAATTTTGTTTCCTTTTATGGCTAAGTAATATTCCGTTGTATATATGTGCCACATCTTCTTTATCCATTCATCTGTCGATGGACACTTAGATTGCTTCCATGTCCTGGCTATTGTAAATAGAGCTGCAATGAACATTGTGGTACATGACTCTTTTTGAATTATGGTTTTCTCAGGGTATATGCCCAGTAGTGGGATTGCTGGGTTGTATGCTATTTTTAGTTTTTTAAGGAACCTCCATACTGTTCCCCATAGTGGCTGTATCAAATTACATTCCCACCAACAGTGCAAGAGGGTTCCCTTTTCTCCACATCCTCTCCAGCATTTATTGTTTGTAGATTTTTTGATGATGGCCATTCTGCCTGGTGTGAGGTGATACCTCATTGTAGTTTTGATTTGCATTTCTCTGATGATTAATGATGTTGAGCATCCTTTCATGTGTTTGTTGGCAATCTGTATATCTTCTTTGGGGAAATGTCTGTTTAGGTCTTCTGCCCATTTTTCCATTGGGTTGTTTGGGGTTTTTTTTATATTGACCTGCTTGTAAATTTTGGAGATTAATCCTTTGTCAGTTGCTTCATTTGCAAATCTTTTCTCCCATTCTGAGGGTTGTCTTTTCGTCTTGTTTATGGTTTCCTTTGCTGTGCAAAACCTTTGAAGTTTCATTAGGTGCCATTTGTTTATTTTTGTTTTTATTTCCATTTCTCTAGGAGGTGGGTAAAAAAGGATCTTGCTGTGATTTATTTCATAGAGTGTTCTGCCTATGTTTTCCTCTAAGAGTTTTATAGTGTCTGGCCTTACATTTATGTCTTTAATCCATTTTGAGTTTATTTTTGTGTATGTTGTTACAGAGTGTTCTAATTTCATCCTTTTACATGTGGCTGTCCAGTTTTCCCAGCACCGCTTATTGAAGAGGCTATCTCTTCTCCATTGTATATTCTTGCCTCCTTTATCAAAAATAAGGTGGCCATATGTGTGTGGGTTTATCTCTGGGCTTTGTATCCTGTTCCATTGATCTATATTTCTGTTTTTGTTCCAGTACCTTACTGTAGCTTTGTAGTATAGTCTGAAGTCCGGGAGCCTGATTCCTCCAGCTCCGTTTTTCTTTCTCAAGATTGCTTTGGCTATTTGGGGTCTTTTGTGTTTCCATACAAAGTGTGAATTTTTTTTTTTTTTTCAAAGTGTGAATTTTTTTTGTGCTAGTTCTGTGAAAAATGCCATTGGTAGTTTGATAGGGATTGCATTGAATCTGTAGATTGCTTTGGGTAGTAGAGTCATTTTCACAATGTTGATTCTTCCAATCCAAGAACATGGTATGTCTCTCCATCTGTTTGTATCATCTTTAATTTCTTTCATCAGTGTCTTATAGTTTTCTGCGTACAGGTCTTTTGTCTCCCTAGGTAGGTTTATTCCTAGGTATTTTATTCTTTTTGTTGCAATGGTAAATGGGAGTGTTCCCTTAATTTCTCTTTCAGTTTTTTCATCATCAGTGTATAGGTATGCAAGAAATTTCTGTGCATTAATTTTGTATCTTGCTACTTTCCCAAATTCATTGATTAGCTCTAGTAGTTTTCTTGTAGCATCTTTAGGATTCTCTATGTAGAGTATCATGTCATCTGCAAACAGTGACAGCTTTATTTCTTCTTTTCCGATTTGGATTCCTTTTATTTTGTTTCCTTCTCTGATTGCTATGACTAAAACTTCCAAAACTGTGTTGAATAATAGTGGTGAGAGTGGACAACCTTGTCTTGTTCCTGATCTTAGAGGAAATGGTTTCAGTTTTTCACCATTGAGAATGATTTTGGCTGTGGGTTTGTCTTATATGGCCTTTATTATGTTGAGGTAAGTTCTCTCTATGCCTAGTTTCTTGAGGGTTTTTTTTATCATAAATGGGTGTTGAATTTTGTTGAAACCTTTTTCTTCATCTATTGAGATGATCACGTTTTTTCTCCTTCAATTTGTTAATATGGTTGATCACATTGTTTTTTAAAAATACATTCTGTGCTCTAGAATACCATTATGCTCCTTTTAAAATGTATTTTAGTTCAAACTTGCAATAGTAACATTACAAATTCCCACACAGGTTTCTCATGTGGACACATGTATAATATTTTGATTATTTTCTTTCAGGGCACAATGGCAACTCTTAAGGAAAAACTGATCGCACCAGTTGCAGAAGAAGAGGCAACGGTCCCAAACAATAAGATCACTGTAGTGGGCGTTGGACAAGTTGGTATGGCATGTGCCATTAGCATTCTGGGAAAGGTACGTACTTTCAAGAACACCATACATACTAATGAGAACCTACTGTATAGCACAGGGAACTCTACTCAGTGCTCTGTGGTGACCTAAATGGGAAGGAAATCCAAAAAAGAGGGTATATATGTATACGTATAGCTGATTCACTTTGCTGTACAGCAGAAACTAACACAACATTGTAAAGCAACTATACTCCAATAAAAATTAATTCAAAAACAAAAACAAAACAACACCATATGTGATAGATAATTTCAGCATGTGTATACAGTCTCTTTAGGTATATGAGAATTTGATTGTATCTTCAAAAGATAAGTTGTAGGCATCGTGATACTTCACCTTTAAACACATTAGCATGTATTTCCTGAGAGAATGACGTTCTTCCTATCTGACACAATAGAGTTACTGTGCTCAGGAAATTTAATACTGATAAAATGCTATTATCTAATATATAGTACCCACATTAAACGTTCTCCAACTATCAAAATCCTGCCTTTTCTCCCCTAATCCAAGATCATATTTTTATATACTTGTCATGTCTCTTTCTTCTTCTTTAATCTGGAACGGAGCCATTCTTTGTCTGTCATGTCATTGATACGTTTGTAGAGTCCCCATCGGTTCTGTAGAATGCCCCTCAATTTATGTTGGTCTGATGTTTCCTTGTAATTGGGTTCAGGTTAGGTTTGGGAGGTGGGATGGTGGCACGTCCTTCACAATGCATCACAATTTTGTCTCATGACTGGTGGTGCCCAAGAGTCCTCTGGTTGAAGTGGTAACTGTCAGATTTCTCCACTGCAAAGGTCAGTTAACCCTCTATAGTTAATAAATAATCTGCACAGTCGCTTTTTGAGGTCATGGAAAGATCCTGTTATTCCCCTCAGACCCCCACCCAGTCATTTTATTTTGAAATGATTTCAAATTTACAGAAAAATTTGCAAGACTATAAAAAAAAATAAAACTTCCATATTCACTTCTCCCATGTTTACCAATTCTGAACATATTTGTGTGTGTGTGTGTAGGTGTGGGTACATGCACGTGCACACACATGTATGGACTTTTTTCTGAACCATTAGAGAATAAATGCAAATGTGCTCTTCCTTTCCTTCTGTCTGTCAGAGTACATTTCCTCAAGATAGGACATTCTCACATAGTTCAATTATCAACATCAGATTTCACACTGACAACATGCTACTAGCACCCTCTACTCCTCCAGATTATATTTTCCCCAGATACCTCCATAGACTTTTAGTTTGCTTCCTGTATTCTTACTTACCTCGTTGAATTGATCCTTGTTCTTTCTGAAGGCTGTCTTAAATGTTTTTTAGGGGAACCCCTCCCCTAAATGCTGCCTGGCCTTTAGTAGAGCACACTGTCCATTTGTATTGTATGTGAAGGCTGCTTGAATAACTCCTAGCCAAGCATATTTCTATTTACAAAATTTAACTTCTAAAGCAACAAATTCTGAATCTTCACTGAGGAAAAAGTCATCAAAGAAATCAACTAAAATATGTAGTGCACACCAATGAAAGTTTTATTCTTTGGCATTTTTTTCTTGCTAGTTTTCATTGGCTGGGTTGCCCTGATTTAGGAGAGCTGCTTCCCAAATTACAGGAATTTAAATAATCACAATTTAGTGTTCGTCCTTCATACCAGTAAAAAAAGTATTCCAGCTTACCTTTCTTTTAAAATACGTACCATGTTTGAAGTGCTTTGACTAAAATGCTTCATTTTAAACAACAATCTCAAGAAACAGGAACTGTTCATATCCTGTTTCCAGATGAGGTAGCTGTGGCTTCATTAGATTAAATGGCCTGCCTGTTGTCACACAGCTGGTAATGGTAGAGCTGTATTTTGAGCCCAGGACTCTGAACGCTTAACCGTAGTGACTCTGCAGTTTCTTTTCATTCTATGCTAGTATTGGGGCAATTAAAGACGTGTATTTTTCTTTTAATTGAAGTATAGTTGATTTACAGTGTTGTGTTAGTTTCAAGTGTACAGCAAAGTGATTATTCAGATATATCTTTTTCAGATTCTTTTCCATTATAGGTTATTACAAAGTATTGAGTATAGTTCCCTGTATAATACAATAGGTCCTTGTTTACCTATTTTATATATAGTAGTGTGTATATGTTAATCCCAAGCTCCTACTTTATCTCTCCCATCCCCCCAGACATAAATGTATTACTAAAACACTAGCTAAAGATTTTTCATTCCTCCTGCTAATCTCAGAATTTGGATTTTCAGGAAACTATATCTGAGCTGTCATGATTCTATAAGGAGTACCTCGCTGATTGTTTTAAGTGTAAATCTAAAATCCACTTGGGTGAATAATTTAGTTGAGACTCTCCTCTCTGCAGTTATATAATACTTTGGCCCAATTCTAGTGATTGAGAGAACAGACTGGGCCCCTAACACCAGTAGGAATCTTCCCATTGAGCTGCTGTGAAGGAAGGACTGCCTTGTTGAAAGACCATTTTATTAGTCAGAAGTGTTTAAATCTTCTTTTAGTGGGGAAGAATTAGAGTCAAAGTTGTTATTACTCTTTGGTAAGGATTATAAACCCCACTGGTTCAATAAGAAAGGGAACTAACAGTGCTATTGTGTCAGGTGTCTGCCTGTTACCTTATTCCTCTAGAAAAGTTCTAGGGGATATTGTCATCTCTATATTACTGTTGGAAAAGGACAAACTCAGAAAGATTAAGCCCCTTGATTAAGATCTCAGAGATCCTAAGTGCCGGATCCAGTCTCTGAGTCCATCACCAGTGTGCTTTGCAGAGGACACACACTGCTTTGGCCCAGAAAGTGAACAAAGCTGGGGCACCAGGGACAGGTTGAGAAGGCCCACGCCTTAACCGGGCCCGTGGAGGCAGCTGAGGCTCCCAAGCACAACGTCCACCATCACAAAGACACTGGTGTTCTCTGCTTCTCTTGCACGCTCTCCCCAGCCTCATTGCCAACATGGAAACCATCGTGAGCTTTTATAAAAATAGCTTCCCTACTTGGAACTTTCTGATAGTGTAACAGTGCACGTCAACTACACGCATACGTAATATGCAATGAGGCGTCAAGGCTCTTTCCCTGCCTGTCTCTCAGAGCAAGGCGGGGTGCACACCTCCGGGGGGCGCCTTTCCGGTGCAGTGTGGTGGTGCTGTCTCTGACTTTTCATCTCTTACCTTCTGCCCGCTTTCTTCAAAACACCAAGCTCATGGCTGCTTAAACCCTTTCAGTACTTGATTTCCCTTCCCCTGGAATGACTGCTCTAGACCATCAGAGTTCACTCCCTCCCATCATTCACGTCACGCTTTTGCGGGCAGGCCTTCCCTGACTGTCCAATACCAAGTAAGCGTCCTTCCCTTCCCTTTAACTTCACCCTGCCTTGCCCTGTTTATAGCACTTCCATTATCAGAGTCATCTTAAACTGTATGCTTCACTCCTGTTCCCTTCCTGGTACACTCCATGAGGGCAGGCACTCTGCCAGATTTGTTCATGACTGTATTCCTCATTCGTAGAACAATGCCTGGCACATTCAGTAGTAAATATGTATTAAATAAATGGATATTCCCGCTCTTACGAAGAAACTGCACTTACAGCTGGTCAGATTTTGATCATAGCTTTTCCTTTTTCATGGCTTCTTCTGCCACCCCTGCCAATCACGAGCTCTGTGTTTTGGCTGCGAAGATCCCATCATGTTGTCAAGGTCATACAGAGGTTCCATGCAGTTATTCCACCCTTAGCCTCTGCAGCTGTTTTTGGTTTGAGTGTCTGTTCTTGATTCAGTCAACTGTAGCCACATTCTTGTGGTACAAACCCAGCATAAGGAGTCTCTTAGAAGGAGCAATGTAATTACATACTGCAAAGTAGTTTTTGCCGTGCAAGACTTGGCCTAAAAGTGAGACTTAATTAGAATTTGGTGTCTGTAACAAGAATAGACAGGTTAATGTAACAGACTCAAAGCCCAGAAACAGGACCAAAGAGTATTTAACGAAAAGTGGCAATTCCAGAGCAGAAGAAAAACAAATTATTGAATAAATGGTGTTTGTGCATTTAGCTAATTATTTGGGAAAAGTTATACCTTTTCCTCCCACGAAATGTCATGCAAGCTAAACACTTGAATATAAAAATGCAGCCATGAACTATTAAGCCACTGGCAGCAGTAATTTACTAGCTAAGAGGGCCAAGAGGTAGATGATGGCTATGTCTTGTCCACATGGAGCTTTAGATTAAGAGACAATTTTTGTAGTATGTTAAACAAGGTTCCAGCAACAATGTTCTTGGCTTCTAACTGATCTCGTTCCTTAATAAGGTACTGCTTTTGCGATGAATCTAACCCTTGATGTATCAAACATTTTAAAGTATATTTGCAGCGTAAGTGGAATATGCGTATGGCTGATCTACACTATGTGAATGCAGAAGGAGATTTCTTTAAGCCAAAGTGTCAGTACTTAGTCACACATCTTCTATTTGCCTGCCTCCCACTGGGAGGATATTTAGTCCCACAGATGCAGCTAAATTCAGCGCTGCAATTATTTTCTCAAAGTGTTGGATCTCTTCCTTCCTTGCCAGCTGACTGTGTACTTCGCAGACAGTTCTCTACCCACTGAAACAAAACACAGGATCTGAGATCCTGTGACATCCTTTTCCACTTAAGCCCCAAATTGTTGTGCCCTGTTGACTTTCACAGCACCCATGTGATGCTCCCAAAATGAGAGTGGCATTCCTGGTGCTCAGGACCTTGACGGGACGGTTACGACATGCTCTTGTATGGTTTTAGGGCTTCCAAAACACAAATGAGGGTTTTGTGTGGTCTTGTCAGAGGCTGCAGAGGAACGAAACCATTTTTAAAGTGTTGAAACATGAGTTGAAGTGAAAATGGGTGAACATTAATGCCAGTCTTTGACATACATGGAAATGAGAAAATATTTACCAAGTAACCCCCACCCAGCTCATAAAAGGGTAATTTCAGAAGCTTGCAAGCGAATCACTTGCTTGGAACTAAGAACACATTCAGTCACAGGGAGGCTTGAGTCTCAGGGAAACCCTCACAAGCAGGCCTACTGCGGCTCACTGCTTGAGGCCAGCTGCCGCTGGACTTCTAGAAACGGGACAGTGTTCATTCCTTGGCTCCTGTGGAGAGCGGAACCTGCTTTGTTGGCATCTTAGCCTGGTCAAGTTTTCTTAATGGCTGCCTCACCTCTCTTTGCTTCTCCCTCCGCTGCTCAATGCCTTACTGACCCCTCCAGTTCCACCCTGGATTATTCTATCGTAGCCTTCAAAGTGCTTCCTGAACCCCAGTTACTTAACGCTTTTTTCCCATCAACACCCTTTACCCTTTACCTAGCTGATCTCACTATCCTTCAAAGAGGTATTTGCACTGTTAAGTGTCATATATCATATTAAGCTAATTATTTTGCTAACACCCCGGTTTTTTGCTAAAACCAGTAAAGGCCACGACTCGGGTGATGTTTCAATGGGAAGGATAACTACTTTTTAAAGAGTTTGTAAATTATGAGTTTTCACAAGACAGCCAACATTAAAAAAGCTGAAAAGTTATTTAGATGCAATTAGAGTGACACCCTCCTCCCTTCATATTTCTGAGAAGAAAAGATTGACTTGCTGAAGAATGGACATGATCATTGATTTACGGTTTTTCTTGGGTTGGATGGCACAGGTGACGGTTGGAATGGAAAACAAGAGAACTCTGAGACTGGGCAGGTTTGGGTTGGTCATGCATCGAGAATTCACTAGCCCCGGACCCCTGTGTCCATGACTCCTTCCTTTCCCCACCAGGATATTCGAGTCGGTCAGAGCCAACCTGAGGATTCCCAGCTTCAACCAGGGCTTCAAAGCCAGCTCTAAAGTGAACTCAACCTCTTGATGGTTTGAAACTAAATCTGCCCTCTCAAAAACCCCTCCAAACTGGGGGGTGACCTTCGGGATGGACACACTGCCCAAGGTTGTTTCTAGGTCTTTGTCTCTTTTCCACCACCATCCCCCATGAATATGAAAACTTGTGTACCCTGAGGCCACTGTTGAGCCCCGCTGGTTTCATGTCTGCAGATTCTTTTTTTTTTTTTTACATCTTTATTGGAGTATAATTGCTTTACAATGGTGTGTTAGTTTCTGCTTTATAACAAAGTGAATCAGTTATACATATGCATATGTTCCCATATCTCTTCCCTCTTGCGTCTCCCTCCCTCCCACCCTCCCTATCCCACCCTCCTAGGTGGTCACAAAGCACCGAGCTGATCTCCCTGTGCTATGCTGCTGCTTCCCACTAGCTATCTACCTTATGTTTGGTAGTGTATATATGTCCATGCCTCTCTCTCGCTTTGTCACAGCTTACCCTTCTCCCGCGCCATATCCTCAAGTCCGTTCTCTAGTAGGTCTGTGTCTTTATTCCTGTCTTACCCCTAAAAACAAAAATAAACAAATGGGACCTAATGAAACTTCAAAGCTTTTGCACAGCAAAGGAAACCATAAACAAGACCAAAAGATAACCCTCAGAATGGGAGAAAATATTTGCAAATGAAGCAACTGACAGAGGATTAATCTCCAAAATTTATAAGCAGCTCATGCAGCTCAATAACAAAAAAACAAACAACCCAATCCAAACATGTCTGCAGATTCTTAAAGCAATTTGTATCATGCTCATCGAATGCCAGTTGGGTACCAGAAGGTGAAATTCTGAAAAATTGGAATCTTAATTATTAATAGTTTGTTATTTAAGACATTTTATCATGAAATTGTTTAAAGAGCACACCTAACTCCATGGTAAAATTCTTGTCTAGGTTTTTAGACATTGGTTACTTTGCCATTTCAACAGTCTCTGGCTTGTACCGGCAGCTGAGGTATCCTAGAGCGGCTTCCAGTCCTAACAGCTGTTTTTGTGTTTGTAGTCTCTGACTGATGAGCTTGCTCTTGTGGATGTTTTGGAAGATAAACTCAAAGGAGAAATGATGGACCTGCAGCATGGGAGCTTATTCCTTCAGACACCAAAAATTGTGGCAGACAAAGGTAGTCTCATTTCATGCCCAAAGTGATCAAATAATAAATTGATATCCTCACTCCTTTATAGAAGATCTGTTTTCCCATCCTGGTGAATCTAGTGTTGGTAGTTTCTCCTTTCCTTCTGGGTCCAATTCATCCTCAAAAACAAACATAATTGTTACCTCTGTAGTCCCTCTCCCACTGCCTTCCACACATTTGGTACATATAACATTTTAGGAAATTGGATCCTAATGCTTGTTTACACATACCTGAGAACGGGGATGTTTTAGATCTGAAACAAATATTGCACAAGGTAATTTGAGTGCCTTGAAGAAACTAACTAAATTCATATTCTAGCCATCTTTGTCCTGCATTAATGGATTTATGCTGTGACACTGTCACCACAACACAGCTGTGCCTACAGATGTAGAAATGTGGGCCCAAAATAATTCCTAACAATACTGCTAATAATAGCTGTTATTCATTGAAGTATTAGCATTTTGGGTATGCTAATGTGAAACTTTGCATATCTCATCTTCACAGCAACCCTATGAGAGACGGATACTATTACCTCCATTTTATGGAAGAGGAAGCTGATAAAGTATTAGTAACTGAAAAGTCACATAGGGACATGGTTTGAATCATCCATAGCTATTGAGTCTAATGACCACATCAAATCAAAATGTCTGTAATTTGGGAAAGGGTGCACTTCCTTGAGGAAAAAATAAAATATTTTCTAGAGAAACTCACTGCTAAAAATGAACAAGCTTCTTGGGCTTCCCTGGTGGCACAGTGGTTGGGAGTCCACCTGCCGATGCGGGGGACACGGGTTCGTGCCCCGGTCTGGGAGGATACCGCGTGCCGCGGAGCGGCTGGGCCCGTGAGCCATGGCCGCTGAGCCTGTGTGTCCGGAGCCTGTGCTCCGCAACGGGAGAGGCCACAACAGTGAGAGGCCCGCGTACCGCAAAAAAAAAAAAAAAATGAATAAGCTTCTTTAAAATATTGAGTGTTAGAAAGTAAATTCTAGCCAAGAACACTGGAGTGCCGTCCTTCCCTTCATAGATTGAATTAACATTACAAGTCTGCAGTTACCTTTAAATTGCTTTTTTGTTGGAGGGCTGCCTGTTGAACTTTGGACTCACTGTGTTTATGCTTTGTATTATTACTGACAGTATAATCTTCTCTAAAGCCAATAGCATTTTGCATTTGTTAGCCAGAAACATAATTTAGGCCCGTGCTTACTTCCCGGGTCCATTTCCTGAGCCAGTGTTACGGTTGGAATGTTTCCACATCACTCAAGGAGGAAGAAGCCACAGAACATTGGTGTTGCAACTCAACACCTTATACAGAAAATGTAATTCTCACGTACGTTCTGGGAGCTTATGTACAGATTCCTAGAGCATATTATACAACATGTTTTGATGAAGAGTTGTATGTAAAGTACTTTTTTCCCTCTCCTTCAAGATTACTCTGTGACCGCCAATTCCAAGATCGTGGTGGTAACTGCAGGAGTTCGCCAGCAAGAGGGAGAAAGTCGTCTGAATCTGGTGCAGAGGAATGTTAATGTCTTCAAGTTTATCATTCCTCAGATCGTCAAGTACAGTCCTGACTGCATCATAATTGTGGTTTCTAACCCAGGTATTACTATAATGCCTTAAGGTTCAGTTCTGTTAAATTCAAAATTTTGGATTTTTTTTTTTAACTTAAAGTCTGTTCTGGCGTCCGCTGGCAGGAACAATTCACGTGTCTTCTGTTTTTTGGCCACAAAAGAATGGTGTTTGCAAAACCAATGACACCGTCCCAGGCCACATGCTTAAGAATGTGAGAAGAGTTTTATATAAAGCAATTTCATTTGCTTGTTTTATCTGGCTTTTAAACTTTTCTATCAAGATTATCCTGGGATGCATAATGAAGCATTTGAATGTGACTCCAATTTGGGTGAAATATTTTAGCATATTTGACCTTCTGTTTTCCAGAAAATGCTTTCTAGTCTTCTTATTTATTTCTAAAATTCTTGAAAATTGAGTTGATTGAATTTGAAGAGTTTAAGAAAGCCATTAATTAGTCTAGGTTTAAAGATAGAAATAGACTGTATTGATGGACAAATACATGCTTAACATCAAATGTTGTAACTTGAAAACTTCTGGTTAGAAAGAATTGCATTTTTTCAACCCAAACAGTCAAAATTCACTCTCTGTTTCACACTTCTTTTGCCTACACTTTGCCATCAAGCTTACTATTTACTGGTGAGCACAGCAGATACAGTGATAAAATGGTGAAGCTACTAATTATCTCTGACTCTTCACATTGAGAAAAATTGTGAATAAGAGCCAAGAAAATCCTTATAATTTATGGGGGGTTTGTTGTTGTTTGTTTGCTTGTTTTAGCCGCACCGTGTGGCTGATGGGATCTTGGTCCCAGACCAGGGATTGAACCCCGGCCCTCAGCAATGAAAGCACAGAGTCCTAACCATTGGACCGCCATGGAATTCCCTAATTTATGGGATATTGAGAGCTGGGAGCCGGCAAGACCAGATATTATTTTAGTATTATTCTCTGTAATCCTGGATTAAGAGTTTCCTAAATAGTTCAACCTTGCCTGTAAAACTTCTCATAAATAGAGGGTGGCGGATAGATGTGGAACATGAATGACAAACAGGAGACACAGATGAACTTGTACCACATCCTGTGCTTAAGGCAGACAGTACTAACTGGTTATACAGCTTTTCCAGGTATAGCTTCAAAGTCTTAACCCTCCAGGGAGTCACTCCTACTGAGTCAAAGTTGCCAAGGAAGAGTTTACAATATCCAGGCCAAAATGACCTTAAAATATCTCAGCCGGTGTCTATATGTGAGAGTGGAGGTGGCGACTTGCCTTCCTTGTAAGTGCTGTGATCTCCTCTAGCCCAGCAGGTTTTAGCTTTGCAGTCTCTGTGCCACACAAGAATAAAGGCTGTGTCATAGAATTCCTTTCAATAAATAGTAGAAAATGTTAATACCCTGTATTATCACAGCTGTTTACTGAATGGTATCTTGTTCCCAGGGAAATTTATAGCAGCGTGCCTTGGTAGTTTAGTAACTGATAGCTTTTGGTTTCTGATGACAGTTGTTATAATCATGGAATGTTAGCATTGGAAGAAACTTAAGTGATGAACTAACTCAACCCTTTTTCTTTCCATATATAGTAAATTAATCTGCAAGACTCTTATTATTCTTGTTTCAAGTAATAATGTAAATAAAAACCGCAATATTGCATTTCCCATGTTTTACAATCTCTCTTACTATAAAACTTAAGTTTTTTGCCTGTCTTTCTAACTCCCATTATCTCTCATAATGAAAAGTCAAGTATTTACATCTTTCTGGCTGCGTCTTATATGGAGGATGGGGCAGTGTGAAAGGAGTAAACCAGGGAACCCATTAATTGACATAGCAGTTGAAATCAGTTTTGATGTACTTACATATATTATTTTTTAAATTGTTAGTGGACATTCTCACATATGTTACCTGGAAACTAAGTGGATTACCCAAGCACCGTGTGATTGGAAGTGGATGTAATCTGGATTCTGCTAGATTTCGCTATCTTATGGCTGAAAAACTTGGCATTCATCCCAGCAGCTGCCATGGATGGATTCTGGGAGAACATGGCGACTCAAGTGGTAAAAAAAAAAAGGACAATATTTACTGTGTACTTATGTGGTGTTCTTGCCATTCTGACTGTTTTGTTTGTTTTTACATTATATTTTCTATATTTTCACGTACTTCACATTACTAATAAGTAATTGTGGGAGGTTACTTTGATACTGACTAGGTAAATATCTGATTCCTCATCAACTTTTTGCCTTCTAAGTTTAGTATCCACTTATGATTCTTGCCTAAATAAATTATGATGGTTGTCAAACATGATATTCTAATTCCATCATTTCATCTTAAACATTGAATTTTATACATTGAATAGGCTTATGGTGTAAAACTGTCATAATCCAAAACATAATGATAATCTTTGTTTTACTAAATTCAGTTTTGCCCAATATGCAAGGGGCTATTTTCTCCCTAAAAGGTTAAGGTGTAAATTTTCCTTTGAATTTAGTGAGAGTTAGTACTGTGATTTTGGTAGAGTTTACTTTCGTACTGAAAGAATTTGGTCTTAAAATTATTGCATTGGTGCTTTCTTATATGATGATGCTGACTTTTTTTTTTCTGACACATTGTACCACTTCATTCAAGAGTTTCTCATGTCCAACGATTTTCCTGAATTTATATGCTATATAAAGTAGTACAATGTCTGGTGTACAGTAAAAACTCAGTGCTAGTTATCACAGTTGCTAGAAACACAAATCTGGAAGTGACCTTACATGTTGAAGATCCTTTAGCTGGCTAGTGGCATAACTGTAGCTAGAATCATGTCTTCTGATTCCTGTCCAATGTTTTATTTACTCATTACTGTGTCATTTTTTCCAAAACATCTCCCCCCCCTATTTCCGTATTGATCTATACTGTGTACATAAAATGAAAGAGAATTAAACTATGCTCACTTAGGCATGATTATGTAGATTTCATAGTCTTCAACAAAAACCAGGAAAATGCTGCAGTTTTCTCAACAGTTACCCTGAATTAGCAAACGTTGTGGACTGAAACATGGTCTTGTTTGGCCATGGGCAGCTTTGCCCTTCACAGTTGGTTCTGGCCTTTACCCCAGGGCTCTGCTCTTATTTTCTGAATCTAAGTGTTTTCCTTCAAAGCTTCCTAAGGAACACATGCTTATTTTTCAAGGTCCGGTTCAAACGCATATTTTTTGTAGCGCTTTCTGACATTTGATTTTCCCCTACATTAAGTAGACCCTTATTTATGTTTTATTACACTTTCTTCATCCCTCTGTAAGAACATATCCCATTGCTTTAGTGTCCTTTACTAACTGTTTCTCCTAGTAAATTCTCAACTTGTCGATGGTACAGAGCATATTTTAATCCATCTTTATATGCCTTTTGGCTGGGCAAGAGGTGTTCAGAATAGGTAACGGGGTGTTTTGGTGCGTCAAAGCCTCCAAAAGATATAGTCAATGATAATACCTTTGTCTGCTCTGCCTTTGGGGGCATTCTTGGAAGGAAATATTTGGTGCAGTTAAGACCAGAGCAATTCATTGTGGTTACATGGAGTTTCTTTCCAGAAATGGACTGAACTTAGAGCATGATAAGAGAAAATTAGACGACACTTGGGTCTTTTCCAAGAATTCTTTTGTTTTTTACTTCACTCTAGGAATAAAGGAGGCTTATATTTGAAAAATACGCAGGCAAAAAGTTAAGAATTCCTCAAACCCAAAGTTTAGAATAGTCCCAAACTAGAATCCCTTAGGAGTTCACAAACCTAGGGAAAGGCAAGAATTTCATAATGCCTGTAAGCTTTACCCAGCAATTCTGTTTGCGCCAAAACGGTTGAAAGTTAAAAGGTCAGATTTGAGGGCAAATGTCAGCCTTTGCAGGGAAGTATATTGGAGTCAGTTGTCACTGGAGCAGTAAGTGGGTAACTTGCAACAGGGGTGAAATCTGAACTAAGAGAAGAAAAGATTTTTTAAAAATAAGGTCAGAGATAGATAAAATGTTTGTGTATTTATTTTTTCCCCCGCAGTGGCTGTGTGGAGTGGCGTGAATGTGGCAGGTGTTTCTCTCCAGGAACTGAATCCAGAAATGGGAACGGACGATGATAGTGAAAATTGGAAGGAAGTGCACAAGATGGTGGTTGAAAGGTACGTAGGAGGGAGCTTGATTTAAGACAATTAGTATCATGTTAGACAAAATTGTGAACGCTTCCCATGGCTGCCTGTTCAGATAAACTTAAAAGTTTTTTGTTTGTTTGTTTTTTGCTTTTTTTCCTGTTTTTCTTTTTTTTAATTACTCTTTGTTTTGGGGGGGTGGTTTTTTATTATTTTTTCTTTCTTTCTATTTTTTCTGTTATATTTTTCTTTCTATTTTTTCTTATCTTTTAGATAAACTCTATATAATAGTAACTATGCAGCTATTATCTTCTGAAACAGGCAAGACTAACTTATACTGGTCAAATTTGCTATGCTGGTCCCCCTAGGGAAAGCAAATATTTTTCTAGAGAAATTCTATTGTAGAAGTAACAGGAGTGGGACATGGAATTAACAAGTGAGAAAGGCTTTCAAAATACCTACTGTTGACACGTAAGGTTGGCTTATTTAGAAAAGTAAACCTAGACACTATTAGTGTCATAATTGCGTTAAATAATACTTACTGATTGATTGCTGATAGTGTTTAAGCTGTGCTGTATTTATCTTTCCACACCCAACCAAGGATGTCCTCCTCTCCCTCTTTGAAACTGCCTTTTGTTACTAACTGTCTTCTCTTTCTATGACCTTCATGTTTATCCTAAAATAAGGTGTCATTTTGGACCAGAGTAAAGAATGTGGGCTTAGATTGAAATTCTAGCACTGACACTAACTAACTGTATAGTCTTGGGAAGCCATTTAACCCTTAAGCTGAATCTCAGTTTTCTCCTCTGTAAAGTCATAAGGTATTTAAGTTATTGTAAAAATTGAGTTAAATCACACATACTTATCATTGATAAGCATTCAAGAAACATTAGCTTCTATTTTCAGAGAATTGTTGTTGTAAGACTAACTGATATCTCAAATATGGATCATTTTGTTTAGTTCAACTTTATTTATTTTATTTTTGGCTGTGTTGGGTCTTCGTTGCTGTGCGCAGGCTTTCTCTGGTTGCGGCGAGCGGGGGCTACTCTTCGTTGCGGTGTGCAGGCTTCTCACTGTGGTGGCTTCTCTTGTTGCGGAGCTCGGGCTCTAGGCTCGCGGGCTTCAGTAGCTGTGGCTTGTGGGCTGTAGAGCGCAGGCTCAGTAGTTGCGGCACACGGGCTTAGTTGCTCCGCGGCATATGGGATCTTCCTGGACCAGGGCTTGAACCCATGTCCCCTGCATTGGCAAGTGGATTCTTAACCACTGCGCCACCAGGGAAGTCCAACCCTTTATTTTATAAACGAGAAAACTAGGGCTCACCCAGGTAATATAACTTGCCCAAGTTCTTTTAATCGGTGATAGATTGCATTAAATCCCAATTTTTTAATACCCAGTTAACTCCTCCTACCTAATTCTCAAGTACAAGTGCCTTTGTGGGTTTCAAAGGGTATAATTTGTGCTCAGAAAGTTGCCGGGCAAGGTGTTGCCAATACTTTTCTCTTAAGTTAGTTGGTCATGGTATTTTAGGTGACAATGGTTAGTGGCCTCAAATGGACCTGAAAATCAAAGTATATTTTGTTCTTTGAATGTGAAGGTTCTTTTACTTTCATTGTTCCCTGATTTCATTAATATCTTTGGAAATACTGATGTTTATGAATAAGAAGATTGGTTGGAAAATGTACATTTTAACTCTGTGACTTTATAGTCATTTATACAATAAACTACTTAAATTTGTCAAAGCATTTACATAGCACCTACCATGAAGTTTTAAAATTTTAAACATTTTACATATATATTAACCCATTTAACAAACTTATGAAGTAGATACCATTGTTATCCTTATTTTACAGAAGCAGACACTGAGACAGGTAGATTAAATAATTTACTCAAGATTACACAGTTAAGAGACAGCAGGAGTCAAACCCAAAGAGTCTGGTGTCAATTATCTCTTTTATGAAATTTTTTTTTCCTTAGTGCCTATGAAGTCATCAAGCTAAAAGGATACACCAACTGGGCTATTGGATTAAGTGTGGCTGATCTTATTGAATCTATGTTGAAAAATCTATCCAGGATTCACCCAGTGTCAACAATGGTGAAGGTAAACTGTTATAAAATATTATGATTTCTAGTCGAGTATTCTATATGTAGATTCATTTTAAGAAGGATGAGATAATGTCTCAGTCCACAGTTATTTTTTCATCTCAAAGTTTTATGGAAACCTTTCTCCTTTCCAACAGAAGTTTAGGACAATAAGAGCAAAAATTTATACAGACATTGAATGCATTTTTACATTTCTCCCTTGTATGATGTGGCAAATTAAATATTAACTCTGAATCTTATTCAGCATATTCTCAGATGATCATCTGAATAAGTTTAATAGTTTCATTTCAAGTTGGTATATTAAACTATAGATTGGCTTTGATGTATGTAGCATTCGATACCTTAACAAATTTAGTTTAATTCAAAAGCTATGGAACAGTTAAGTAGAAATTGATTATTTTAAAATAAAATTAAAATTGTATTAAAACATTGTCTAAGATAGTGGACTTATTTTCTACAAGTCAACAGCAGGGGTGAAAATGTAAGGGGGGAACTGCAGTAGATTCAAAGAAACTAAGAGGTAAATATAGAACTGTTGGGGGGGTAGAACACAAGTGTCAGATGTTTTGGGGGTTTTGTTGTTTTGGGGGTGTTTTTGATACTATGGCAAAAAAATTAAAAGCAAGTATGGCAAGAATTGGATAATTGCTGAGTCTTAGAGTGCATATATATAGGAGTTTGTTTATTCCCTACACTTTGGTGTATATACAAAAACTTTCGAAGTTAATTTAAAAAAATATTAAACTGACTTGATTAATATACTAAAATAATTTAATTAATTATGTAGTTAAATTGACCCTCTGAGTAATTGACTTAATACAAACCGGTAAAGTGTTTTGGGAATTGTATGATTTTTTTTCAGCAACTCTTGGGTGTTGCGAGAATCTTGCCTTTGAGTGGCATCCAGCTACTTTCCTGGACCTTGTAGGTTGGCTACTACCTGAAATTCTCTCCTTAACTAAAGAATTTTAAGAAACTTAAAATTTCATGAAAAGAAGCCCAGTGAGAACCACATTTGAATGTGATTTGAATTTGAAGACATAATCAAATTCTATTAAAGTGTATTGAAGCAGAGAGGTATCAGTAAGTTCAATCAAGTACATAAAATTCTAGTTTTATCATAGTGTGTACTTGTATATTCTATGTATAAAATCTAATTAGAAACACAAGTATTAGGGATATATAGGCCTGTAAGTGATAAAAACTAAAGAATGAGTTTATGCTTATCAAATTTCCTGCAGTTCTTCCTGTTCGAACTCAGTACCTGTGATCATTCTTACCTGTGGTTTCATTTCCTCATCTCGTTGCTTTTCTTGTTGTGGCAGGGGATGTATGGCATTGAGAATGAAGTCTTCTTGAGCCTTCCATGTATCCTGAATGCTCGGGGGTTAACCAGTGTTATCAGCCAGAAGCTGAAGGATGATGAGGTTGCGCAACTCAAGAAAAGTGCAGACACCCTCTGGGACATCCAGAAGGACCTAAAGGACCTGTGACTTGTGGCTGCTAGGCTGTAGAAACTTAAAACTACAGTGTGATTAACCACGAGCCTTTAGTTTCCATCCCTGTACATGGAGCACAGTCTGCTCTTATCTTCCAAAGTATGTGAATCTGGGCTCCCAGAATCAAAGCCCAAGCTTGGTTTAATGCTTGCAAGATGAGTCCTTGAACAAATAAAATTAACTATCGTAGTGTGCTTCTGTCTCTGGAATTCCTTCTTTAATGGTTTCTGAAAGATTTCAGTCTGTTTTTTCAAATAATCTTCCCCCCCCACATCATAAATTTCCCTAAAGTCTGTCATCTACATTCCATCTTCTTCTTTTGCCAAACAGCACTACAATTCTTTGTCACAACATGTACTATGATTTTGTTGTTGTCCTGAGAATGTGGTTACCATTTTTTTTTGAGGACTTTATTTTTTGGGGAGCAGGTTTAGTTTCACGGCCAAATTGAGAGGAAGATACAGAGATTTCCCATAACACTTGCTTCCATACATGCATAGTCTCCCGTTACCGACATCACTCACTGGAGTGGTATGTTTGTTACAGTCAGTGAACCAGCATTGACACGACATCATCCAAAACCCGTCATCTACTTTACAGTTCACTCTTGGTGTTGTGCATTCTATGGGCCTTACCATTTTAAGGTTACCACCACTGAAGAAAGAAGTAGAACCAATGGATGACATTTACAAGGAAGTCCATTTTATTTCTCTAAAAGGAAGAACCTCTAAAACAGCTTACTAAAGTAGGGATTAACTTTGTTAGAGTTGGTTCTATTTGATAATGAAGAAAAATGAAAGTTTGGACTGAATTATCCAGATCCAGGCTACTGGGAGACAGCATAATGGGAGGTTAAGAGGGGGACTTATAGCCGACTTACTTTAACAAAGAGTTTCTACTTTACATGTAATATCTGAGGGTCAGTTTTTTAGGTAGTGTTAAAAACATGGACTTTGTTATCACGTAAACCTGGGTTTCATTGATTAACTGCAATTTGGGGCAAGTTACGTACTTAACCACTCCTAAGCCTCAATTTTCTTAACCTGTGAAGTAGTGGTAATAATGGTACCTCTTCAGTATGGTGTATGAATTAAATGAGAACATGTAAAACTCAGCACAATGCTTGGTTCTAATAGTAAGCAAGTAGTGCTTACTGTTCTAAGTGATTTACATATATATTAACTCATCTAAGTCATCCTAACTATAAGGAAGTGTTTCTCCACCTTGGCAGTATTATTTGGGGCTGGAATATTCTGTACTGTGGGGACTGCATGGTGCATCATGGGATGTTTGGTAGCATCCCTAACATCTACCCACTAGATGCCTGTCACACCCCTCTCCCCAGTTGTGTCAACCCCAAAATGCGTCCTGGGGAGCAAAATCACCCCTGGTTGAGAATCACTAAAGTATTTGAATCCTCACTTTACAGATGAAACTGAAACACAGAGAGGTCGCACAGCTACTAAGTAGCAGATTTGGGGTTCAACCCAAGCATTGTAGCTCCTTAACCTGCGCTCTGAAGCACATTGTGCTGCTATTGCTGTAAATATTAGTTATCGTTACATTTCTGTATCTTTAGCATTTATAAAATAATATCAAAATCATTCTCTCATTTAATGCTCCAGCATACTATGAGGATATTATTATTATTGTATTACAGAAAGGCAGACTAAACCAGAGGTCATAAATACGTTTCTCAGGTCACATTTCCAAAATGACTCAATCTTACCTACTGCACAGCACAGAGAACTATACTCAATATTTTGTAATATCCTATAAGGGAAAGAATCTGAAAAAGAATATATATCTGAATCACTGGTGCTATATATTGGGTTGGCCAAAAAGTTTGTTCGGGTTTTTCCATAAGATCTTATGGAAAACCCAAACGAAGTTTTTGGCCAACCCAATACATGAAACTAACGATATTGTAAATCAACTATACTTCAATTTAAAAATATGACAATCTTTTGGGATGATAATCATACATCTAGCTAGATGTAAGGAGAAAGTTTATTTTAATTTATGTCTGTAATTCACTGTTCTAATTTATTTGTGAATACTGAATTTACAACAAGCCAGTGATTTCCAAGCTTGAATTTCATAGACCAGTTTAAAATTTTTTAAACTTTGTCAGGGATAGGGAATGAGTCCTTGTGTGGAAAGAGATAGGGGGCCTCAACATAGCCTTGCCGTCTTTTAATATTGCCAAATAAAGACATGGAGGGAAAAAGAACATATATTCTTACCATTATACAGAAGAACAGATTTTTTTTTTTTTTTTTTTATTTGCGGTACGCAGGCCTCTCACTGTTGTGGCCTCTCCCGTTGCGGAGCACAGGCTCCAGACGTGCAGGCTCAGCGGCCATGGCTCACAGGCCCAGCCGCTCCACAGCATGTGGGATCTTCCCGGACCGGGGCACGAACCCGTGTCCCCTGCATCGGCAGGCGGACTCTCAACCACTTTGCCACCAGGGAAGCCCAGAAGAACAGATATTTTAATGCCAAAAGAAGGAGAACACCATAATCTCAAATTTATCATCCGTCCTGGACCAAGAGCAGAAAAGCAAAACCCTTGTTCTGGAAGAGCCAAGAGCTGGAAGAAGTCTGGGCTCTTGGTTTTCATGGAGCTGCTCTACCAGCTACAGACTGCCTACGTTCAAGCTGTTTTTGCCTTAGGAGGAAATAAACGCCTATTGATGTTATTATGGGTATGTGTCTCAGCAGCCCAATTTAGTAACATATTCTGTAAGACTTTATTGGGAAAACCATAAGGCAAAACACCTGTTAGCAAATAACTTTTCATCTAATCAAGGAGACAGACATGAATGATAAATCGCAAAATAAGGTGCTGTGAAATCACCTTAGAAAAAAAACCCTGAGTCTTCACATACTCAGTTGCGGCACTGCAGTTGTCTTTTTGTTCTCTGGGGAAACATGAAAAATGGAACGCTAAGATTCCCTAGGAATAGAGGAGATGACCGGTAACACCTAACTAGTTAATTCATGGGTTCAGGTATTCCATAGATCAGTATCCAAAATACAACACTCATGGACTGTTTGGGACTGACATAGATCGTTTATCCATAAAGTTAATTTTGTCTCATATAATTTTAACATTGGAAATGACCTTGGCTCAAGCTATTCTGCAGAAGAGCCACTAAGTGCTAATCTGATTTACCTAAATGCAACCAAGCTAGTTTATAGAGCTGATCTATTGGTTAGTAGTCCTTCAAATTAGCTAAAACAAAACAAAAAGGAGGGAGGATTTATTGATGCACCTAACTGAAAAGCCTAGAAGTGGAAATGACATTAAGCAAGATTGTATTCAGGAACAAAAAAAATGTTACCAGAATTATCAAGATTTTCTCCAACTCTAACTTTTCTCTCCTTAGTATATTTATTTGATTTTCAGGTTCTGTGTGGTGGTAAAACTCCAGTCTCACATCCTCTCATACTCAGGTCTAGTAGAAAACTACCTACTGCTTTCCTAGAAACTCCAAAAAATATCTCATTGCATCCTATGGGCTCTCACTGAGTTAAAGGCATATCCATGGACAATGTAATATGGCAGATACAAGAGAACCGTAAACATCAACCACTTTCCTTTATACTAGAAGAAATTTAAACTTGAAATGGAAAACCTATCTCATTTCACATATCACACTAATGATAAAGGATTTAAAATACCTTGAATAAATTAAAGTAAAATGAAGTAAAATCTTACATGAAGAAAATTACAAAACGACTAATGATAAATCATAATAAAATAATTTTATATATTATGAAATTTACTAACTAAAGCATTTATATACAGAGATATTTTAATTTCTGGGTGGGAAAACAATATCATAAAGATATACATCCTTCCCAATATAAAATTACTTGAATTCCAAGCAGAATCCGAATGAATTGATGCTTTTGTTTTTGACTGTTTTGGTGGTGGTGGATTTATCCAAGTGCAATGGAATCAGATATTTAAAGTATGATAGTAATATGGTCGTAGTTTTATATTTAAATGCTCACTCTAACTGCTGCATGGAAAATGGACTATTTGTGTCTGTGGCAGGAAGGAGAGCTAAGGAAATGTGGGGAGTCTAGTTAGGAGGAGTAAGGAGGCTACGGCAGTTAAAGGGTTACAGCTGAGGGCGACCTGGACCATGATTGTGGCAGAGGCAGAGGAGAGAAATAGACTCCTTTGAGATATAGTTAAGAGAAAAATAAGTGATAGGACTCAGGGCTTAAACTATGAACATTTCCAGATGCAGAATGAAAAATTTGGAAGTATTACTACGGACCCTGACACAAGATAGTGATTTCTAGTAGGGAGTGACATGAAACAGACAGATTGCTAGGAAGTATTAGGGAAAGCTTCAAGAAACCCCGGACACCTCAAAAAGATTCAGAAATGATGAGAAGGAAGACTTTGCTCTCATGCACATCTAGCTAAAAGCTTTCAGCAGCTCCTTGCAAAGAAGAAACTAGAAGTTAGCATCGGAATTTTCATTTGTATTTTGCTGCATAGATTACACTTAAGTGTTTAAATATTGTTCCTGTTACAAATGGCATAATGTGAATTCAGTCATGCTTACCTAACCCTATGTCTTCATAAAATCCTAAATAATGAAATCCTCCAGAAACTGATATGCATTAAATATCTCAACCAGGTGAATGCTACCTGAATTGCACTTAAGCTTCTGCTATCCAGAGTAAGGAAACTAGGTGAGCAGTATTTCTCATAGAGTTTTATTTCACCAGGTCCAATTTCTGTATGCTGTACTGACTCCAGAGAAGTAATTATTTGCCCCAGAGGAAGTATGGGAAGCCCACCAGGGAAGCCTTAAAGCTACTCTTTTTAAAATAAAGCCAGGGAAGAGAGCACAGCAAAACAAAATCGCTATTCCAAAAACAAGTTCTGGGTGTCTGAGCAAGACTCCATTTATGCTGCCACTAAAATAATCTCAATGGTCAAGGTTGGATAGGACAGATTCCCTGGTTCACCTAACTACCCAGAGCACTGACTTAGAAGGTAAAATAGGCAATTACCGACAGCCACTCCCCGTGGCAGAAATCACTTTAGTACAACGGCCATACTAATGTCATTTTTTTTTTTTTTTTTTTTTTTTTTTTTTTTTTTGCGGTACGCCTCTCACTGCTGTGGCCTCGCCCGTTGCGGAGCACAGGCTCCGGATGCGCAGGCTCAGCGGCCATGGCTCACGGGCCCAGCCACTCCGCGGCATGTGGGATCTTCCCGGACCAGGGCACGAACCCGTGTCCCCTGCATCGGCAGGCGGACTCCCAACCACTGCGCCACCAGGGAAGCCCAACGAATGTCATTTTATTCAACAAAGAAATAAATATTACTACATCGACTATTTTCATAACACTGTTTTGGAAGAAAATTAGTTTAACATCACATATGTAACTTGTTCTCCTTGTCATATATTTGTATTTTATAAGTATCTGCATATATATATAAATATACATATATATATATATATTTAGTATAAAATCCCTGTGTAAAAAGATTTGGCCACCTTTTACATCCTGATTTTGGTGGAGAATGTCAGAAAAGTAAGCCTGTAACTTGATATTTCTAACCTCCACACCACTGTCCCTGCATCCAAGTAGAGCTCAGAGAAAAAGGAGTCTCAGTGGCAACGAGCCAATGGTTTCCTGGGTGGAGACCAGGCAGAGGCGGCTTCGTAGCTCGAGCTGGCCTGCCATGAGTCAACTTCATGCATCCTGATTGCAATCCCTGGAGTCTGAGCCAAAGCAGGATTTGGCAGACACTGTACCAGGGACGTGCATTCACTCTCTTAACTAATCCTTGCAACAACCTCATGAGGTCAGTACTATCACCCCCATGTCACAGGCTAGTGCGTAGTTCAGTTCTAACTGAGACTAGCCTGACTCCAAAGCCCTTTTCTGAAACCATTTCACTATGCTACCTCTCCAGCAGTCTGGTAAACACACAGTATCATCAGGCTTTGGCTTCTGCTCTTGGCAGATTTTGTTCTCAACTCCACACACCTTTGCTCTGGACTCTGATTATTTTAACTGATACGTTTTTAAAAAGTGGTCCTATTGATTCTATTGAAGTTTTAATGGGAAAAAGGAGGAGGGGTATACATTGACAAAAGCATCATAAAATTTGATTGAACTTCTCAGAGTGACTTACTCTCTCCCCAGAGAGAGATCATCTCTCTGCCTTCTCTCTTCCCCCAAATCCTATTCTTTCAGCTCTTCATCCACAGGGGCTAAAGGTACTCTTTGACACGCAGGCTCAGCGGCCATGGCTCACGGGCCCAGCCGCTCCGCGGCATGTGGGATCTTCCCGGACCGGGGCACGAACACGTGTCCCCTGAATCGGCAGGTGGACTCTCAACCACTGCGCCACCAGGGAAGCCCTAAAGCTACTCTTTTTAAAATAAAGCCAGGGAAGAGAGCACAGCAAAACAAAATCTCTATTCCAAAAACAAGTTCTGGGTGTCTGAACAAGACTCCATTTATGCTGCCACTAAAATAATCTCAATGGTCAAAGTCAAAAATCTTTCTCATTATCATCAATGCCATGGGTGGGAATTGTCAACTTCGATTACAAGGTTAATTTTAGAATAACTACTTCTTTCTTTGGCCATTTCCCGATCAGCAACTCCAAATGTGCGCAGTAAAAAATTAAATCAGAAGCTTAAGATTCCTGTGTTTTTAGGGAGTCATTTACAGTTAACTTAAATGAGTAAAATAGCCCTGCAGAGACTAAGGTAACTATGGTGACTGTTAAGAAGACAGATTTCTCCAGCTCCAGCTGACTGTTATTGTGAAGGTATGCAAATAGGATCTAGATTTTTCAGGAGAAAATAGAAACCCAAAGTTTTATATGAAATCTCCCTTTTTTGAGAAATCATTGCACCTTTTGTAAATATTAAGCACTATATGTACCAAGTAAAATTCAGGTGACCATATTGTGACCTCTGCTATAAAAGCTGAATTTTCTGGAGCTCTGTTTCTGCACCCTGCACTCCCTCTTCCTGGGATCTTACTACTCCTGTGGCCTCAGTTACCAGCTATGTCCCAGATCTCTCCTCTGAGGTTCTGAGTAGGGAGAATATCTAACCTTCTACTGGACATCTGGCTGGTATCTCAAACTCACCATGTCTAAAATTGAAGTTATTACCTAATCTTTCAAGTAAATCTATTCTTTCACGCAGTGTTTCTGATTTTAGTACACTGCATGACCATCTGCCTAGGTGCCCAAACTAGGTACCAAAACTACTCTTCTCCACACCCAATAAACTTCAAGTTCTCCACTCCCAATCAACTCCAGGTCCTGTGAAGTCTTTTTTTTTTTGCCAATTGTATTTATTTATTTTTATTGAAGTATAGTTGATTTGCAATGTTGTGTTAGTTTCTGGTATACAACACAGTGATTCAGTTATATATATATGTATATATTCTTTCCCAGATTCTTTTCCCCTATATATTATTACAAAATATTAAGTATACAATACAATAGGTCCTTGGTGGTTATCTATTTTATATATAGTAGTATGTATATATTAATCCCAAACTCCCAGTTTATCCCTCCCCCCACTTTCCCCTTTGGTAACGGTAAATTTGTTTTCTATGTCTGTGGGTCTCTTTCTGTTTTGTAAATAAGTTCATTTGTATCTTTTTTTTGTTTTTAGATTCCATATATAAGCCATATCATATGATATTTGTCTCTCTCTCTGGCTTACTTCACTTAGTATGATAATCTCCAGGTTTATCCATGTTGCCGTAAACGGCATTATTTCATTCTTTTTTATGGCTGAGTAATACTCCACTGTATATATGTACCACATCTTCTTTGTCAACTCTTAAACACATCTCACTACCCACTTCTCTCTAATCCCATTGCTATCACTCTAATGCAAATTGCCACCATCTCTTGCATAGATTACATCGGAGTCGCTTTTTTTTTTTAAACTGAGGTTGGGTTTTATAGCCAGCATATAAGTGGAAAATCTTGGTCAAAATGTATGTGTCAACCCTCATGCACATTCACAGTGAGATACTCAGACTATGGAAAGACCAATTGTAGGAAATGCAGTCCTCTAGTTCCTTCTCATTCTAAGGCATCCTCTCTTCTCACTGAGTGGATCCTCTCAAGCTATTTAAATTTTTCTCTCTTGTTCTAGCTTCTCTTTGTCTAGCAGATATAATTTAATTTTCAGAACTTAAATGTTCATATGATGCATATCCAAAAACTGTAAACACATCATCTTTAGTCTCATCCCTTCTTTCTCATGATTGGGTAATATTCCATTGGGCATATGTATACCACATTTTCTTTATCTATTCATCCATCAGTGGATACTAAGGTTGTTTCCACAACTTGGCTATTATAAATAATGCTCCAATGAACACGGAAGTACAGTTATCTTTTCCAGTTAGCATTTCTATTTCCTTCAGATAAATACCCAGAAGTGCAATTGCTGAATCATATGATAGTTTTATTTTTTATTTTTTGGATTGTTTTCCATAGTGACTACATCAATTTAGTGTTCAAAGATTCTCTTTTCTCCACATCCTCACCAACACTGGTTATTTTTTGTCTTTTTGATAATAGCCATTCTAACAGGTGTGATGTGATATCTTTTGGTGGTTTTGATTTGCATTTCCCCGATGATTAGTAATGTTAAATACCTTTTCATGTACCTGTTGGCCACCTGTGTGTCTTCTTTGGGAAAATGTCTATTCCAATCCTCTGCCAATTTTTAAATCAGATTGTTTTGTTTTGTTTTTTTTTTTGCTATTGAGTTATATGTTTCTTATATATTATCACATATATGATTTGCAAATATTTTCTCCCATTCATAGGTTGCCTTTTTATTTTGTTGATGGTTTCCATTTCTGTGCAGGAGCTCTTTAGTTTGAAGTAGTCCAACTTGTTTATATTTGCTTTTGCTGCTTTTGCTTTTGTTGTTAAATCCAAAAAAAACGTTGTCAAGACTGATGTCAAGATGTTTGTTTCCTATGTTTTCTTCTAGGAGTTTTATGGTTTCAGGTCTTATGTTTAATCTTTAATCCATTTTGAGTTAATTTTTGTGTATGATATGAGAGAGTGTTTCATTTCATTCTTTTGCATGTGGTCGTGCAGTTTTCTCAACACAATTCATTAACAAGACTGTCCTATCCCCATTGTATATTCTTGGCTCCTTTGTCATAAATTAATTGACCATATCAGTATGCATGTATTTCTGGGCTCTCTATTCTGTTCCATTGATCTATGTGTCTGTTTTTATGCCAATACCATACGTTTTGATTACTATAGCTTTGTAACATAGTTTGAAATCAAAATGTGTGAGTCCCCTGCTTTGCTCTTTCTCAAGATTTCTTTGGCTGTTTGGGGTCTTTTGTTGTTCCATTCAAATTTTAGGATTGTTTGTTCTATTTCTGTGAAAATGCCATTAGAGTTGTGATAGGGATTACATTGAATCTGTAGATTGCTTTGGATAGTATGGACATTTTAACAATATTAATTCTTCCAATCCATGAACACAGACTATCTTTCCATTTCTTTGTGTCTTCTTCAATTTCTTTCATTAATATCTTACAGTTTTCAGTGTATATGTCTCTTACCTCCTTGGTTAAATTGATTCCTAGTATTTTATTCTTTATATTGATTTTTTCATCCTTTAGCTTTACTGAATTCATTTATTAGTTCTAACAGTTTTTTGGTGGAGTTTTTAGGATTTTCTATATATAATGTCATGTCATCTGAAAATAGTGACAGTTTTACTTCTTCCTTTCTGATTTCCTCTTATTTCTTTTTCTTGGGAGATCATTCTCTATATCTAGTTGTATAATTCTATCATTACACGTATTTAATTCATCACTCTCAAAGTCCTTCAATTACTTGTTTCATAGTGACTTTCCCTGCTAGAATGTAAACTTCACAAAGTCAAGAATTCTGATCACAGTACCTGACATACTGCATTTAATTCTCCATTTTAATCCTGTTTCTGTAGTCACAACAACAACCCATGCATAATACACTACAGACAATGGACAAGTGAGAGCATAGAAATGAACTATATAGGGAAAGGCATTCTCTTTACCTTAAGAAGAAAAAGATCAAATGTTAATAACATGTTCATTGCTGCTCTAATAGCATTGAGAAGAAAACCGGAGATTATCTATGGAAGGGATAAAGTCTTACATTCTAGAATTTGTGACTGATAGGCAGGCTTCAAAACCTCAGTTTCCATTCCTCCTCTCTTGCCCTTCTCAATATTCCATTTTTCATAGAGCAAACTGAGAAATCTTTTCAGAGCATAAATAAGATCACATTACTACCCTGCATAAAACCATTCAATGACTTTCCAATGTAACCAGGATAAAATGCAAGTTCTCAACCAGCTTTTCTATGATTTGTTCTCTGCTTTTGTCTCCCTACTTTCTCCCCTCCAGACTTCTTATTAGTTGTGCTCTGGGCCCTAAGCACATTGGTCTTTCTGTTCCTGTGTGAGTTAAAGGCATTTCTCTCTTTTCTCCCAGATCTTCAAGTGTTGCCTCTTTTTCATTATTTCTGTCTCAATTCAAATAATACTTCCTCAGAGTCATCTTTCTTGCCCTCCCCAGCTAAAGCACCCATTTCTATCAAGTAGCATTCTCTACCACTGTGTTTTTTCTTCTTCAGAAACTTAGCTGCCCCGGAAATAATATAATTTGTTTATTGGCTTACATGGTTAATGTCTATCTGTTCACACAAGGGCAGCAACTTGTCTACTGATTATTGAAAATCACTTCAGCTCCTATAATAGCAGTACACAGTAGGTGCTCCCTATATATGTTAACAGAATCTTTCTGGATATGCAGGTGCAGGCTAAACAAGCCTTTGAAATCCGAAAGACCTCCAAGAAGATTGCCAAATAGCAAAGCAAATATGTGGTTTTCTAAATGTATCTGGTGACCTCTGCTGGAATATTTACCAAGGAAACCAAATATGAATTTTCATTTTTTTCTTAATCGCCCTCTCACTATTTTTTTGCTATTCTCACAGTTATGGTTTATTACAGGGAAAAGATAGAGATTAAAATCAGCCAAGAAGGGTTTCCCTGGTGGCACAGTGGTTGAGAGTCCGCCTGCTGATGCAGGGGACACGGGTTCGTGCCCCGGTCCGGGAAGATCCCACATGCCGCAGAGCGGCTGGGCCTGTGAGCCATGGCCATTGAGCCTGCGCGTCCGGAGCCTGTGCTCTGCAACAGGAGAGGCCACAACAGTGAGAGGCCTGCGTACCGCAAAAAAAAAAAAAAAAAAAATTCAAGAAAAGTAAGCTTCCTTTTTACTCCTCTTCTCTCCAATAGTAACCACTGCTCTTAGGGGAAGCTTTTAGGTGACCACTATATGTCTTATAAATAAGGCTGGAAGTTATTAAAGAGGTCAGTATAGTGCCAGGCACTGTACTAAGTCCCTTACACAAATGATCTCATCCTCACTTTAGTAAGAATATCAAAACTTAGTTAAGCAATTGGCTTGAGGTTCCATAGCTGATAAGTGGCAGATTGGACTTGCCCTCGCAAGTGATGACCGTACAACCAAGCACATGATACCTGGCACATACTGTGAATGAATAAAGTCTCACAGTGTAATTTGGATAATGTGGACCAGCTATCCTGGGGCTTGTTCAGTCCTGGAGGAACCACTCTCAGGGTTGCTGAGACTAGACACTGCAGACTTCAAGCTCTATCACAACCCTGTCACCCTATTCTCACTTCCTGTCAACATGTCCTTCTGTTTGGTTTTATTGGAATTTTTATTTGCAGGACTCACAGGGCTTATGTCAACACAAGCAAGTCATTTTGTGAAGCAGAAAGTAATTTTCGATAATTTGGGCTCCTATTTTTATTATTCTAGTACTTGAATTTTTTGATTAGCCACTTAACTTTTTTCCCACCACTTGAATGAATGGATAATAAACTATATACTTAAATTTACAAAGATAAGAATCAAATACGTCACTGAATCATGGAAGGGATTTTTAATCTACTTGATTCACATTGATTTATTAATATCAGATAATGAAATCTGGTTTTCTCTATCTTGAGTCATTAAAATATGCCTAAGTAGGTAAGGCCCCCTGTACAGAAAATGGCTAAAGACCTTATTAAAGATTCTAACCTTTCTAACTCTAAAATGTTAGAATCTTTCATTAAGTTTTAGTACTAAGAAGTAACAAATAAGATTAGTTACAATAAATAGTAAAAAATTAAAATAGTAAAAGTACTAACAAGTAACAAACTATTCTATGAGAATTCTGCTCATATTCGAAAGTGAAGGATATTTTGCGTGAATTTCAATTCTGCTGCTATATGGAATAATAATGTAAACGTATCGATTGTAGGCTAAAACTGTAAAGTAAGAGGTTTCAAAACATTCATTTCGTGAATGTCTTTACTCCCTTTAGGAGCAATATAGAGTGTAGCTGTGTGTGTAAATAAATTAGCACATACATGCTTATATACATACAAACACATGGGAAAAAATATATATTTATAGCATTTATTGACAGGCAGATCCTGGTCATATTTCAGAACTTAATGTCTTTTGCAATTTTCTTCCCATATTTGAACACTTTTACATCCATTGAATTATTTTTTATCAATTTGATAATATTTGAGGTAAATATACAAATATGACTAAAATTAATTTCTACAACCTCATTAAAATGATGGTCTGATGATAATGGGTCAGTCAAAATTACATTCTTTGTATGTTATACTCAAAGACATCCTGGCATTTTCATAGGGAAATTTTTAAGAAAAGTAATTAAGGAAAGGGGAACCAAGATCGATGCCTATCGTCAAAATTAGATTTGTCAATGTTGAATAAAATAAGTAGAAATAATTTTTCTTAGTGATCTAGAAATGGGAATCAAGAGAAAAAATAATACTTAGGAAATCTAAAGAGATTTAGAGCTTAGAAATACATCCCAGTCAATTCTACGTGTAACGTACAACGGTCTGCAAAATTTATAAGGGGAACTGCTACTCCTGGATCACTTTGGAAGTGATGAAATAAGTACTGATGACTGCGTGAGTCTAGGAGTTTGGTCAAGAGGACAAGGGCTAAATGTCCGGACTCGCGTCATGATCGGCCTGTGAAGATTCCATTATCCCAGGGGGTGCTTACCTAAGCCCCAAACTGGAGGGTTTTACTTGTGATTGCTCTGGGTTGTTTGGGTAGATATTGATCGGAGATAGTGTCCTCACTGGACCGTCCCAGAAAGACTGTAAAAGGAGCCGAGAATTCTGCCTTCCATTGGAAATTCTCTGGGAAGGCCATGAGATTTCTTTCTGCTGGTTTATTCCTCTGAGAAGCTACCAAAGCCTGTGATCTACCAGCTCTGAACCTCTGAGTCCCTAACGTGCACCGCTCCTAGGATTACAGTTCATCGAAAGAGGGATTCAAAAGTGCCAGAGAACTGAAGGAAGAATGCTCCGAGGCCGATCCCTATCTGTGACATCCCTGGGTGGGCTTCCCCGGTGGGAAGCCGGACTCCCTGTGGAGGATCTACTGCTCTTTGAAGTCGCTTGGGAAGTGACCAATAAAGGTTGGTACTGCCCCTGAGGTGGTTATTTGACAGATTGCTGAAGAATGTAGATTAGGATTTCACAGAATGCTCTCTAGTAAGGATGAATTGCCAGTGAGTGAGGAAAGTATTCAAATCGAGTATGTTTAGATCATGTGTAACCTTGTCTATTTCGACAAGGTTGAAATGAAAGGCAATGAAACCTTAAACTGGTGTATGTGTGGAAGGAAGAGAAAATTGAAAATATTAGTCATGGCCAGAGAATGTGTATTTAAATTAAAATTTGAAATCCGTGTTATGACAAGACAGGAATATAGAGTTAATATTTACCTTTCTGGTCTTATGATTTTTCTCAGCAAAGAAAAGCACACTTTTGTACTTTATTTTAGGAAGAACTGTGCCTGATCAGGACCAGTTAGAAACTTTAACCCCACACTCTGTTAGCAATTATATGAAATATTTAACAATATTTCTAATAATTCAAGATTAGCTTGGAATTAAAGTTTTAACTTAGAACCAGTTCAGAAGGCATAATATTGAGCTCCTATTAAGAAGAATGCATGTAATTTTTCTTCAATACTATATAAACATAGAAATTATAAAATAAGAAAGGAAATCAAATTGCCAAATCTAAAACAATTTCCTAATAAAGTATAGTATCACTTACACTGGATTGGAGACGGCAAGGCAGAGAACTGTGACCTAAATGATTTTTATGATAAAGGTATCTGTAAAATTATTAAAAAACAATTCCTCGTGGATTGATATTGTCTAGTTTAAAAGTGTCAAGACTATTACCACTAATACTGAAGGAATATTGGTAAAGAAAAAGGAACCGTTCTGAAGGTTGAGTTCTTCAAGGTCATGAAAAACCAGGCCAAAAGATTGATGGGTAAGGCAGTGATAACTTGTGGGATTTAAAGGATCTGAAATGATAACATGTGATGTGATCTATTACATGTTCATTTTTTTGAAATTTATTTTTTGTTTTTTTTATGACATGTTTATTGCAGTAGTCTAAAGGATCCGAAATAAACATGAATGTGATACATTACTTCTTCCTTTTAGCTAATCAGAGCCAGCAAAACCTCAAAATCAGAGAAATTGTATTTAGAATCTGATTTTTACCTTATGCTCAAAGCTCTCATGTGTATGCATTCATAAAATTCATAAAATCATAAACTAAAACTTAAAAATGAATTCTTCTTATTTAGAAATGCACGGAATGAATGTCAGAGAACAAATCACAGTCTTCCTCTTTGTAGTTTACTGAGGAAGAAGGGGACAGAAACCTTAATATGGAAGCGTGAAGTATTATACCAATAGCTGTTCCTACTGTTCTTTTTCCAGTCCAAGGTTTTTAAATATGCCCAAAGCTCCTGGGAACAGAGCCATCTCTACTACATATAAATCCCAGACTGTGACTTGAAATAGAGGTTGTTTTCTTCAGAGTAAGCAGGAACTCAAGGATATAGCTTATTGGTGGAAAAAACTGGCGGGTACTCTTTTGCACCAAGAATCAGTTCAGAAGACCTCTGTGTGGGTTCTCCTGAGCAGAGCCCCTCTCCTTCCTTCTAGCAAACATTGCTGGGGCATTGTCTCCCGGTGCTGGGCACACACAGGTGAAACTGTTTATCCCACAGATCTCATATCCTGACTACATGCATGTAGCTCTCAGGGCCTAGAACAGTGCCTGGCGCATAGAAAATGCTCAATGGGTTTTTTTCTTTTGGATGAAGGAACGAATACATTTATTTTTCAACCTCCAAGTTGCCTTCGATACTTATTTTCTTTCATTTCCCATGCAAAAGGAAGGGAATTTTCTTGTCAAGATGGGACCCACAGATTGATTTACCCAAATTGATATCATTTCCAACATACCTTTAATATTTATCATGGTCATTTTTTTTTTTTTCGGTACGCGGACCTCTCACTGTTGTGGCCTCTCCTGTTGCAGAGCACAGGCTCCGGACGCGCAGGCTCAGCGGCCATGGCTCACGGGCCCAGCCGCTCCGCGGCATGTGGGATCTTCCCGGACCGGGGCACGAACCCGTGTCCCCTGCATCAGCAGGCGGACTCTCAACCACTGCGCCACCAGGGAAGCCCCCATGGTCATATTTTTAAGAACTTTTTATATAAATGGACAATGATTGTGTCCATCCCTGACAAGACATTGACACTACAGTTTCTTTGAAAAAATTTACTTTGAACTTCTACTTCCCTGCAGTTCATAGCAGTGACAGGAGGCATCTCTGAGATCATGACTCCAACTCCCCCACTTCATAGATGAAAAGGATGCCTACAAGATATTAAATGATCAAGCAAATGGCAGGGTTGGGACTAGCATTTAGGTCTCCTCCAGGTCCACTTCTCTTTTTTATTACCACACAAGCACTAAAAATTAAAATGTCCAGTTTCTAAGGAAGTGCCCTGTAGGACACAGGACTTTAGTCAAAAAGGTCAGGGTTTTCTAAGACTTAGAAAAAAATCCCTTAAACTGTCTGAATATCAGTTTCTTCATGATAAAATGAATGTAGTATGCTCCAGCCATCTTACAATGTTTTGTGGAAACAACAAAATGTATTCATATCCAAGAAGACAAAAGATTTCTTAGGGGAAAGAAATTCCTAACTGCCAGAATTTTGCCCATGAACAATGGAAATGTGTAAAATATAACAAAGAGGAGAGTCATAGTTAAATTATTGGGTGTTAATTCTCAGACGTCAAAATAACCTTTTCTACTTGTTCACATTAACCTTGAAATTTATTGCTTTTATTCAGTAAAGATTCATCAAGTGTGTATTGGGTATGAGACACTGGAAAACAAGGGGCTTAGAATTTAACAATACAGAATTGATTCCCAATCTTCCAGAATTTACAAACTTGTAGGAAGATGGACATTGAACATGCAATTGTAGTCAAATGTAATGAGCGTAAGAATGAGAACAAGGTGCTCTAGGACTATAAAGGCAGACCTCATTTTACTGTTTCGTTTTCTTGTACTTAGCCAATGTTGCATTTTTCTTACAAATTGAAGGTTTGTGGCACTCCTGCATCAAATTTCGTGTCTCTGTGTCACAGTCTAGTAATCCTCACAATATATCAAACTTTTTCATTATTAATGTATTTGTTATGGTGATCAGTGATCTTTGATGTTACTACTGCAAAAAGATTATACAACTCGCTGAAGGCTCAGATGATGGGCAGTCTTTTTTAGTAATAAGGTATTTTTAAATTAAGGTATGTACATTATTTTTTTTAGACAAATGCTATTGCACGCTTAACAGATTGTGGTATAGTGTAAACATACCTTTTATAGGCACAGGGAAACCAAAAAATTCATGATTCTCTTTATTGCAATACTCGCTCTATTGACCTGGTGTGGAGCACAGCCTACAATTACCTCTGAGGTCTGCCTGTAATTTATTGGGGATGGGGGAGGTTTTTACCTAGTTGGAGGCTTGGGAAGAACCTTTGATGAAAAGACATTTGAGCTGACACCTGAAGGATGAATAGCTGTTAGGTAGAGATGAGGTGGTGATAAAGAGGGGACAGAGTTCTATGCGTGGGAACTGTACATGCCAAGGTGCAGAGGTGAGGAAGTATACTCTGTTCAATGATCTGAGGGAAGCTCAGAGGCGGAAAAGGAGTGGAGCATGAGAGGAGACAAGAGACACCAGCAAGGGCTGGACTGTGGAGTGTATGGTGAGTTAAGAGCCTTAAGGAGTTACATTTCCAATCCACGAAGGATGGGAAGCCATTGAAGTTCTAGATAATGGAAAGTGTTAAGGAGTCAGATGTGGTTTTTTAAAAATTATTTTTAACTGAATGAAAAATTATTTAAATTCTATAGTGCTTTACAGTTTGCAACTTTCACACACATGATTTCATATAATCCCATAATAACTTTTCCCCCCACCCCTACATTGCTCCTCCCCCCTTCCATCTCCCCACTGGTAACCACTCATTTGTTCTCTATGTCTTTGTGTCTGCTTCCTTTTGGTTTTATTCACTAGTTTGTTGTATCTTTTAGATTCCACACATAAGCGATATCATACAGGATTTGTCTTTCTCTCTCTGACGAATTTCACTTAACATAATGCCTTCCAAGTCCATCCATGTTGCTGCAAATGGCAAAATTTCATTCTTTTTTCATGGTTGAGTAGCATTCCATTGTATATATACACCACAAAAAGCACTATTACTCGTTGCGGGACAGGCTAGCAGGAAAGTAACTGTGCCATGGTCTAGGATGGAGAGTTTTGCCCCAATATTGGAGATAAGCTTTACTCTCAACTTCTTTGCTACAATCATTTCTTCTATACAAACTTGCCCAAATCATTGTAGATTGTGGACCAATGACCATGTGGAGGACATTTAGGGTCATTAAAAAGAGTTTAACGAATGTTGTCAAAAATAACGCATGCTAATCTAACAAATGTGAACACTTCTGAAATTTAGTCACCAAATGGATGCTTCCCTCTAAAAGTTGCCTAAAAACAATTTGTTTTAGCACCAAGCCAGTGTCAACTGAAAAAAAGATTGCACAACCTAAAAGTTGAGAACTGTGTTTTATTCAGCAGACTTTCTGAGGACTATAGCCTCTCAGTTCACTCTGAGGGACTGTTCCAAAGAGGTAAGGCAAGGGCCAGGATATATAGCAATTTTTGCTGGGAAAAAAAAAAAAAACATGAACATGTAGTCAGACATCAAAAGGTTACTGCTAATTACAAAGACAGACATCTCAAGTTAATGACTTTAAGTATTTTCTATGTTTGGAAAGATGCAAGAGACTGGGCTTGCAGAAATCATTGATTTCAATGATTGAAATATTCCTTTGATATGCTTCTTAACTATCTAGGGCCAGTATCCTGTTTTTCTCCATCCTGAATTCCCCTCAGGGTGTACCCTCGGGGCAGGTGCGGTGGCTGATGACTTCATGCACAAAACATCCTTTGTTTACTGAAATGGCAGGTGACATTCTTTGTCCACACCAGCTTATTGCCTGACATAATATTTCTCCCTGCTCCCTCCTCAAACTGGACACCATAGTTCTGGGTTACATGGTACAAAAGGCACATGGAATAATTCAGAAAACTACAGTCAAAAAGATGTGGTAGAAACTGATTATGATCAAGTCCACTACTGCAATCTGAGGCAGGAGTTCTAAAGGTGGAGACCTTGATGAAAGTGAACTTCCAGGAGTTTGCAAACCTTCCAAAATTGTATGTGAATATTGTGTGCTCATATGTGTACGTGCTTTGTCAGAGAAAAGGACTGAATGATTTCATCAGATTTCCAAAGGTCCCTGTGATTGATGTGAGAACCACTGCTCTAAAGTTCCCTTAACCTTGGGTTCCCTTTTATTAACTCAGAATGTTTAGAGCCAAAATAAAAAAGCTATTTCCCCTAAGTGCTGTTTTCCAAATGGCCTTTCTCGAGAGCAGAGTAGAAAGGATTCCACCTTCCCCAAGACTTAAAGATGTGTGATACTGCTCACTTTCTCCCTCTGCCCCTCCCACCACCATTTTCAAAAATTCATCAGTATGTTGTTCAATAGAGTTACAGTCGGCCGTCCGTATCCACGGTTCCACATCTGCGGATTCAACCAACTCTGGATCAAAAATAGTCGAAATAAAATTCCAGAAAGCTCCAAAAAGCAAACCTTGAATTTACCACGTACCAGCAAACTAGTTACACTCCCATTTACATTGTGTTAGGTGTTATAAGTAACCTAGAGCTGATTTAAAGTATATAGGAGGATAGGCATAGGTTATATGCAAATACTATGCCATTTTATATAAGGGACTTGAGCATCCTTGGATTTTGGTATCCACAGTGGTGGTTGGGGAGTGGTGTCCCCAAAACCAACCTGCTGTGGGTACCAAGGGACAATGATACTTAGAATCCTGCTATCTAAAACTTGTGGGCTCTGGAGTCAGACGCCTGGATTGTAATCCCCACTCCATCATTACCTTTGTAATATTGGATCCATCTCATAGCCTCTCTGTGTCTCAGTTTCCCCATCTAAAAATAAAGATAATAATAGCATCTTTCTTAGTAGTGTTGTGAAAACTAAAAGAAACACCAACTGTAAATCACTTAGAACTGTGCTTAGCATCTATTAACACTCTGTTACCTTATTTTTATCTCTTATAAAGTTTATTCATAAAATGGGGACATTCATTTTCACACTAGCTCTCACTTTGAGCAATTGCATGTTTCTATTTTTAAATGCAGAAGAAGAAAGAGAAAAAAAATACATGGATCAAAGTTACTACAATCATGGGCAACGCTGTAATTAGAGGTTGGGATTTCTTTGCCTGGTGTGGATATGCAGTGGCCATGTCATGTCAAAAGCATCCTGAACCACACCACATGAAACACACAGTCTCTGTAAGAACCACGCTTATCACACACATACGTTCAAGATGAGTACTGGTCTCTCCACTTCCCTTTCATCCAGATTGCCATGACTAAGCCCTTCCTGTATAAAATATTCAGAGCTGCCGCTGTGGATGTAATCAGGGTGGGGCGTGCTTGTGGGCATGCTCTTAGTGTATCATCTCCCACTGCCCAGGACTGCGGCTGCTTTGATTTGAACCACAGACCCAGCTGACTGCTAGGCACACGAACATTTGGTGGCCATCGTCACCAGTAGCATTTAATCTCTTTCCTACCAAGACCTGCTGCCTCAGAGAATGATGTCTAACTGTGTAATGACTACCCCTGCTTCTGTAACTGTGTCTTGGGACAGGAGGGTCAGATTAGTAGCTATGCACACTGAAATCATAGACTTCTAAATTCTCTGACTTTTAACCATTTAAATATAGTGAAGAGTCTATATATATATACTTACATTTATATATTATAACATATATCTCCTTTTTATGGCTGGTGCCCACCTTCCATACTGCCTTGGAATTCTGCTTTTAACAATATCAGCAGTGTTTCTAGGTAAAAACTTGAGGTTTTAGCTACTTCATTGACATATATGCTAGGATAGCTCATCTTTTCTTTCTGATGAAAGGCTTGATACTTTGCCCTAACACTACAGACAGCTTCCATGTTGTTTCAGGAAAGTATAGATCAATAAAAGACAAAGTACATGTTTGAAAGTGAAGGGTAAGTCCAAATTCAATGACCTACACTGTGGTAAAACAATAATTCATTAAAAAATATGTGTTGGTGAACCTTTGGTTTGTACTCCAGATTTGAAAATAGGAATGACCCTATTTCTCAGCTATCATATTCATCTTTTTTTTTTTTTTTTTTTTTTTGCGGTACGCGGGCCTCTCACTGCTGTGGCCTCTCCCGTTACGGAGCACAGGCTCCGGACGCGCAGACCCAGCGGCCATGGCTCACGGGCCCAGCCGCTCCGGGGCATGTGGAATCCTCCCAGACTGGGGCATGAACCCATGTTCCCTGCATCAGCAGGCGGACTCTCAACCACTGCGCCACCAGGGAAGCCCTATCATATTCATCTTTAATGAGCATGCCGAGAGAGGAGTTTCGGGTATAAGGTGTTAAATAGAGTGAAAATTAAGGAAAGTCGTTGGCATATAAATCTGGGAAGGACAGGGAGGGCCTGAAATGGAGCTTGAACCTGTGAAATAGCAGTAAGAGGACCTCCCCATAGAAAGACTGTACGGGGAGAAGCCTGGGAGGAGGGAAGATTTATTTACAAGCAAGCCTCAACCAATATGGGATGAAATTTTTTTAAATTTTATGTTTTTATTCCTGATAGACTGAAAGAACATAGCCATAGTCTTTGTAAACACTCTAAGGCTATTTGGGGACTATTTATCTCAAGGTTGAAGTCCTCAAATGGGAAAAAGAAGCAGCAGATTAATTGTGTCTATCTTTGCATTTCAATTCTCAAATCTAACCATGTATTTTTTTTGAAATAAAAAATTTCTCTTCTCCCTTACATCCTTTAGTAAATAAAAATATGTTTGCATTAACCCGAGTGTATTTGAATTTGCAACACATAATCCAACAAACAAGGATGTTCAAAGGTCTCTGGGCAAGGTACACAGTTGCAAGTAAAAGAGAGTTTTCAAGACCTGAAATGTGAATAAGACATTTAATAAGTGTATGCCATCAGAACCCGATAACATAGTCCCCTGGATAATATAAACATGAAGGAAAATAGTCTACAAAGAGGAGGAATTATTTGGAGATTTTCAATTTTTATTGACAGTGGGCTTGAATAAAGCTTATATAAATATATATACCTTTAAATATGTTGCTAAGATGTGACTCCAAGACGTTAGAGAAAAGTTCTTCTTTTTAGTTGCTCTTGCAAACTATTTCTCTAATTTTTTTTTTCCTCAACAAGTGGTTTTGACGGTTCCTAAATTTTTCTGGAATTTGGGGAAATATTTAGGCATCCTTGAGGTTGGCATCAATTTACGTAGACTCAGATTCGTGGTTGAATGGTGAAGTGAATCCTGTCTGTTCTGGTGCAGTCGGAAAGGCTCTGCTTGCAGGTTTGCAGAGCCTCTTTCTGGTCCCACGCTGTCCTCATCTGAGGACACGCTGTCCCCACCTGAGCTGAGATTGATAGTGTCCTTATTATCAGATTCTGCTCAAGTGACAGTTTAAGTTTCTTTTAGGTATGGTCAAAAAGTTTTTTCTTAAAGATCAAGTTTCTAAGGACAATACATTTATGTAGGCTTATATGAAAATTACAGGTAATATTTACATGTTGGGAGTTACATTAGCTCTTTTCTTTTATAAATTAATGAACCCGGTTGTATCATGTAATACTATTAACATTTGCCTTCTGTGTCTCACCTCTCAAAAGGCAATTTACCAACGTGTGTATTTTGAGTGATTCGGACTTTTAAAAAAATAGGCAAATGGCAATTCTACCTTTCGGCTCTCAGTTATGACTATCAGTAAGATTTATTATTAAAGGTCTACTTGATTGAAATAAGAAATTTAAGAGATGCAGTAGCTATCAAACCCTACATCCTGAAGAATTGAAATACCTTATGAAAAACCATGATGAAAAATAAGACTTTTTCTTCTTAATATACAAGTAACAAAATTGTCCTTGGAAGTGGGGTTGATGATTGGTGCCAGAATCGTGCTGGCTTGGGGATTTTATACAGGATTTCTTGAGTCGTTGCTTTGCCTGTGGTTCATGGACAAAGATCGCTCAAGAAAGTGGTTCACATTGTTTTCATACTCTCATACGAGGTGATTGCTTTGAGCTGGCATGGGAAATATCCTGTCTAGTTTACTGAAGGCCTTTTTCCCCTCGGTCCTCTCTATTCCTCCCACCTGTTTACTGAACCCCTCCTTTTGAATGCCTAGGACTCTCTGCTCCCAAAATAGAGCCTTGCCTCTGACTGTTCTCTCTGCCTGAAAATTTCTTCCCCATGAGATCCACTTGCCTGATTTCCTTACCCTTTTAAGTACTCACTCCAAATATCACCTTTTCAATGAGGCCTAATTTTTAATACTGCTGCTCCAACCTGCCCTTCCTCCCCAAGTGATGTACTGTTTTAGCCCCCTTGAACAGGTGAGCTAATTGAGCCTTAGACAGGTTACGTGAGTTAACTAGTTCAATTAAAGTTGGTTACAATTTTTCACCACCATAATTCTTTAATAAATAACCTTATACACACATCTTCTTATTTTTCCCCCAGGACAGTTTTCCAGAGGTAAACATGCTGGGTATAACAGTCTGCATATTTTCCAAGAGTATACATATTTTTTGGCTTTGTGTTTTAATAGTGGTAGCAGCAATGCCAGAGAGGCAAAATGAAATACCATATGAAAACTTGTATTTGTTTCATTGGGTTTGACATGAGGATTGGGCCAAGCATCCCACCCCTCAAAATCCATCAGCTTCTCCTTGTCAAAAGGTACTTGCTTGGTCCCTAGAAGGGAAGAGGCTCTTTATCCTGGGAGACTTATAATTTGAGCAGTGGCTGTTACTTGGTCGTATTTTATCCCCTTGGACCACTGTTGGAGAAGGGGTGAAATGCGATTACTGCTGCTGAGGGCATGTGTCATGACAATAGCTGTTTGTCTCACCTTTGACACTTCCATGTGGGTAGAGGTTTAAGCCAAGTACTGCTTTATTCCAATTGTCTCTTCAGGTTTCCTTGAAATATTTGTACTTCTCTGCTGCTGCAAACCTGTTGCTTTCTGACAAGCACCCAGCATGAAATTGAACAAAATAGTAACTCTTTGATTATGTCCCTTAAAAATTTTCTTTTAGAAAGTTAAATAAACCCTTGAGTTTGATGGATCCCAAATGCTAACTTAAAAATGAGTACTAACCCAATATTATATATCAACTATACTTCAATAAAAAAATGTTGGCTTAAGTAACCTAGAAAAAAATGAAGACTCGTGTCCATCCCTTCATCACTTAAAATGAACTACTAACCTGAATGATAATGGGACCTTTTCTTTTTAACAGTTGGTGGCATCTATACTGTGATTCAGACAAAGGCCAAAACAACAGCAGATGAATGGGGAGACAATTACTTTCTGCTTGGTCCATATTTTGAGCATAATATGAAGACTCAGGTGGAACAATGTGAACCTGTAAATGATGCTGTGAGAAGAGCAGTGGACGTGATGAACAAACATGGCTGCCAGGTAAAGGATACTGTCTGACACTTCATTAAGCAAGCCTTAGTAAACTGTTGTGGGAAAACACCACAATGTACACGAACTCACAAGAAAAGGCCACTCATCTTCTTAGGGGAAAGGAGTTGGTTTAGAAAAAGATGATGAACTTGATTTTAAATAGGTTACATTTGAGGTACTTTGTGAAAACCATAATATATCCATCTAGAAGTGTACTAGGTTTGGAGCTCAGCAGAGGGTATAGAATAGAGATGTTTGGGGAAAAGTGATTTGTGTCTAAATTGTAGTTGACAATATGGGTATTGATAGCATTATTCAGTGGAAGATTATAGACTAAGAGCAAAGGTTTTGAGCCAAATCTTGGGCAATGTGAACATGTTAGAATATCTACACAAAAAGAAGTCAGAGACTGCAAAAGTAGAAGTTCAGCTGGTGATTAGAACCAAGGATGTCTAAGTGCTAATCCTCAGAACCTGTGAATATGTTACCTTATAAAGCAGAAGAACTTTGTAGTTGTGACTGTGTTAAGGTTCTTGAGATGGGAAGATTATCCTGGATTATCTGGGTGGGTCCAATGTAATTACAAGGGTCCTTATAAGAAGGAGGTAGTAGGGCTTCCCTGGTGGCACAGTGGTTGAGAGTCCGCCTGCCGATGCAGGGGACACGGGTTCGTGCCCCGGTCCGGGAAGATCCCACATGCCGCGGAGCGGCTGGGCCCGTGAGCCATGGCCACTGAGCCTGCGCGTCGATCCTCCCGGACCGGGGCACGAATCCGCATCTCCTGCATCGGCAGGCGGACTCTCAACCACGGCGCCACCAGGGAAGCCCAGTCGTGACTTTTTAATGGCACAAATATACACGACTGTGACTTTCTCCGGCAGCTAGAGTGGAAGTGAAGGAAGTAAATAGTTGGAGATTTGGTGTCGTTTAATTCCAGCATTTGTGCAGCGGGGCCAGGTGGCACAAGTCTTAGCGGTAACTGTGTGATTGACTGAATTAATTGTTGTGTTGATGAATTGTTAGGTCTGAAATGGATAGGAAAGGAAGGATGAAAGGAGAAAGATGGGGATGATGTAGGAGAAAATGGGAGGTTCCAGAAACTGGAGGTCTTGAAGGGCGGCATACACTGGGAGAAATATAGTGAGAGAAGTGGAAGTATGGTAGTTGTGGTCAAGGGATACAATGCTAAGGTTGAACATTTCAGAGGAGGAACAGTTTGGATTTTGACAAGGGTAAGATTGCCATGAAGTTCTTTGAAGTCAGTAACGTCCAATAGCTATGATGTAAGTGTGTAGGATATAATCCTGGATTTTAAAGTTGCCCAGAATAAGGTGGAAAAGTAACCAAGAGATTTGTAGGACAAGGAAAGTAACATATTTGCATAAGGAAAATTTCACAGGTGTCTTTATATACGAATAAAGAATAAGGTTTTAAAAGTTTCAGTGTAATTTAAAAACTCCTAACTTTCCTTCCTACTCACCCCAGGAATATAGTTTCTGGGGGTGAAAAAATGAGAAGTTCTTACTGAGATGTCCATGTCAGTGGTGATGTCTAGGAGATATATACAAGGTTTAAGGTGCAGAATATTTAGTTTAAAAGGGAACTTGAGGTCCCAGAGGGCACCATGGAAGCATATCACAGTGAGAGTAACATGGAGAATAAGGAGAGTAGGGAAGGTTGCATGTTGTACTGTTGGGATGAAATGAGTGAGATGTTAGAAGGGGTTCGCATTTGAAGCACTTGCGATAAAAGAGGGAGGTGAAAACCATGGTGGAACTGACTGGTCTCAAGATTCTAAATGGATTTCTGATGTAAGGATGTTTCCATGTCAGGGCTGAGAATGCACTGCACGTCAAGACAAGCTAGCTTACGTTCTCTGTTCAGCGCTTCACTGTGTCTTAGCTCACTGTATCATATGTCACATATTAGGCAGCCAGTAGCTACTTGTTAACTGAATACATAAAGCAATGAGTGTCCCAAAGAGAAAACTATTGAAAGGTTGTTTGGGGCTCAGGAAAACTCAATCTGAAAGAGTGATAAATACTGAATTACAGTGGAAGCGACTGACACATAATGAGGGTCTTTCAATGTTGACTGAGGCATGGCTGGGAAAGAGACATCACCATACATTCCTGAGTCCCAAGCAAGGGAATGATGATCAAACGGGCTTTCATGTTCTGTAAAATTCAGCCTTGGGTGGAGTCATAACATCAATGTAAGCAGTGTAGACACATTCAGTTTACTAGAGAGGTCTGGATACCCAAAGAGAGAAGCTCTTAGCTTCTGCCAACTTCAAGAAGGGTTTGAAGTGATTTATGGTATTGCCTTGCATGTAATATGAGAATAAACATAAAATAAAGAGCATGAGTAAATTACTATAGAAAAATAGAGACCAAAGGGGAAGTTAAAACTTGGATATACAAGTGACTAAATAATTACAATTGGAAAAAATTTGAAATAGCTACTGCATTAAAACTTGCACAAGGTAAAACATTTAGGAATAAAAGAATCAATTTGATGAACGTAATAGAATTAGACCTTGAGCTGCTAGATTAAAGAGAAAATGCATCTTGGGCAATACATTTAGTTACAACCTCTGGCAGCAACCATATTGGGAAACACTTGTTGCCACATTTTCCTTGATAGGAGGAATAAGGGAAATTATACACATTTGTCTAGAGAAACAACTTTTTTTTCTGGCAGGAAATGTTGTAAGTCCTGTTGCATAAAGGAAAATAAGTGACATGGTAGACATATCCAACTCCAGGTTGTTAAAGACAGAGCAGTTCACCTTATGACTCTATCATAAAAACGTAGACCATAATATGAAATCCTAAAACCATGGGCTCAAGGTCACAGGAGGATAATGAGGGACAGAAGAACAGAGATGACATGATCTAAATACTTCATTTTAAAATAACCAAATTTAATGAAGTGCAGGAACTTGGAGATTCTAGATGAATGGATGCCAGCCCACTCCCTCTTCGGGCTCAAACATCAGATGCTCTGTGTTATCACTATGGTTTCCTATACGGCTTGTGTAATCTGCTTTTGAGTTCTAAATACAGTTTATAGCTTCTAAACCCAAATACATTGTTCTCCCTTGCGTTGCCTAGTATTACTCCATGGCTGTGTGTTCTTTTATGGCAGGTGCACTTTGGAAGGTGGCTGATAGAAGGGAGTCCTTACGTGGTGCTCTTTGACATAAGCTATTCGGCTCGGAACCTGGACACGTGGAAAGGTGACCTCTGGGAAGCATGCAATGTTGGTATCCCTTATCACGACCAAGAAGCCAACGATATGCTGATATTTGGATCGTTAACTGCCTGGTTCTTGAAAGAGGTACTGTTTACTGTAGAGTCGTTCAACAGAGGAGAAGCCCAGTTGCTCTCCATGGCCAGCAACGATCCTCTAAACTTTAAGCCAATTTTGAGATGATGCCATTATTAATTGTCCTAAAACATTTCAAAGGAATCTGAGAAAACATTCAGCCTTCCCGTAACTAAATACCAGCTGTTGGAACAGGGTGATGATAATGCTTATTCATATTTACCTCATGTCAGGTTCAACTAGAATGATGTGGATAAAACACCCAATTATATTCCCTGTTACATAGATAATATTCAACATATATGCAAAAAAAGACAGTATACATCATGCACTATGTACTTGATTTCTAGCGTCATGGGAGTAGAAAATGGCCTGAAATCTTTGATTTTGTTTATGTGTGAGTGCTTGTGCGACTTCAGTGGCTCTTAGATCTTTTAATCATTTGCTAAAGGCTGAAGTGGTCTCAGAAGTTGCTAAGGAGTCTACAGCAGTGAAATAGTCCATAGATGTAAAAAAAAAAACACCCAAAAGTGTTGGAAATCAGTCCTTGTTGAATGAGCCAAGGCTGTACTCAATTCCTGAAAGCACGGCAGTAGGATTTCTTCCTCTTCCTTTCATTACCTCAAGATGATTATGCCTCACTTAAAAATCGGAGAATGAAGAACATCCCTAGAAAAGTGGGACTGTGGTCCAAGGACAAATCACAGAACTCTATGTTGGGAGTATGTCCCCCTGACCAGTATAACTTCTTTCTGATGAATTAACTCCAACAGCCATCAAGGGCTGCTTTGAGGTGAAGGGGAAGTGAAGGGGTGGTCCTATTGCTTTGTCTTGGTGACACCGTAGGAGAAGAGTGAGGCTGCTGACAGGATCTGGCCTAATGACAGATAGATGCAGGCTTAGCATCAGTTGCTGAAACCAACTCTTCCTCTGCCAACTGCCCCAGGGCTGAGGCCAGCCTCCACGAGCACCCACACATGCCACACATCTGTGCATGTCAAGCCTTCCAGGTGATTCTGATGTACCCTAGGTATGAGAACCGCTGTCTTAGGTTAACTCTCCAGACTTCCCAATTCTCTGGGCAGGCTCCTTGAACACAGGTGTTTTTCATTATCGATGCTACTCCCCCACTAGGGAAACAGTCATTAAGGGGAGTGGAATGTAAATATTAATTTTTTGTAAGGGTGAAACAAAGTAACATTTCTATTGAAGTGCAGTTGATTTAAATATTGTGTTAGTTTTAGGTGTACAGCGAAGTGATTCAGTTATATATATATATATATTTTTTCCATTATAGGTTATTATAAGATGCTAATATAGTTCCCTGTGCTACACAGTAAATCCTTATTGTTTATCTATTTTATATATGGTAGTGTGTATCTGTTAATTCCATATTCCTAATTTATCCCTCCTTCCAACCCTTTGGTAACCATAACTTTGTTTTCTATGTCTGTGAGTCTGTTTCTGTTTTGGAAATAAATTCATTTGTATTATTTTCCATATTCCACCTATAAGTGATATCATATAATATTTGTCTTTCTCTCTTTGACTTACTTCACTTAGTATGATATTCTCTAGGTCAATCCATGTTGCTGCAAATGGAAATATTTCATTCTTTTTTATAGCTGAGTATTATTCCATTATATATGTATACCACATCTTCTTTATCCATTCCTCTGTCGATGGACGTTTAGGTTGCTTCCATTCCTTGGCTACTGTAAATAGTGCTGCAATGAACACTGGGGTGCGTGTATCTTTTCGAATTATGGTTTTCTCTGGATATATGCCCAGGAGTGGGATTGCTGGATCATATGGTAGCTATATTTTTAGTGAAACAAAGTAACTTTTAGGTTAAGAAACTGGTGCCCTGACTAGTGTTAGAATGAGACCTGGAATTAGACCTGGGTCCTCAGTGTGTTATTAAATTTCTATTTGATTCTAAGCAAGTTATTAATCTCTTTCCCTAGTTCCAAATTCTTAAAATAATAGTATATCATTTAAAATGTTTTTGGCTTCAAGGAACAGAAAGTCCAAATAAGACTGACTTAAAACATGAAGTCATTTATTGTTTATTAAATAGAAGCTTGTAAGTGGGTGGTCCCAACTAATTCAGCAGCTCAGTGAACCTTCAAGGATAATATTGCTATTATCCATTCATCCATTTAATGAATAGTTATTGAGTGCCTACTGTGCATTTATTCAGGAGTCCCCTCTGTGGATACAAAAATAAATTTGATCCATATTGAAAGAGAGGATTATGCCATAAACATATATGGGCTTTATGAACATGCAGCTAAATTCTATAAAACCGTTATATTTGCTAAATCTGCCTGCTTTGTCTTTAGATCCCTTTAAATTGTGCTAAAATTTACAGGCATGATCACATTCCTTATGCTGTGGGCCACGAGCAAGATCCAACTACACCACCACCTTTTCTAAAAGCTTCTTTTCCGGTGTAGGTGACAGATCATGCCGATGGGAAACACGTCATTGTCCAATTCCATGAATGGCAGGCTGGGACTGGACTGATTCTTTCTCGAGCTCGGAAACTTCCGATTGCTACAGTCTTTACCACTCACGCCACACTGCTTGGGAGGTATCTCTGTGCAGCAAACATTGATTTCTACAACCACCTTGATAAGGTAATTAGTCCTTCCACCTTCCCCCCTCATCACCTTTCTTTCTGATCCTTGAAGCTGAAGGATGGGAAATATTGACTTTCGTCTTTCATCTGTCATCCAGATGGCAGAAATGCCCTTTCAACCAATCAGTATTCATGACAAAGCCTCCCCTGCGTGACTGAGAGCTCATATAGTTTAACTTCGTTCAGAGTGCAGTAGAGTGTAGCAGGGAGAGGCCAGATGGCTGTCCACTTTGGAGCAATAGACCCAAGGTCCAAAGGCATCTGGTGGGAGTCAGACACTGAGGATGTGAGGTCGGGCTGCTGTCTACTCTGAAGCTTGGGAAATGCTGTGAGGACTCTGGATCCACACACAGATCTGAGTGGCAGGTGCACGGCAGGGAATCTAGCCATCAACTTGTTCTATGAGCCTTACTTCCTCCATCCTTCAAGTGAGCAAAGGTCAGATTTCTGCTGTGACTCTGCAGTGAGTTATAGGTGGAGCTTTGTGGGGGTCTAGTAAAACAGAGTTATCAAAGACAGGGATGTGGGGCTTCCTTGGTGGCGCCGTGGTTAAGAATCCACCTGCCAATGCAGGGGACACGGGTTCGCGCCCTGGTCCGGGAAAATCCCACAGGCCGCGGAGCAACTAAGCCCGTGCACCACAACTACTGAGCCTGCGTGCTACAACTACTGAAGCCCGCTGGCCTAGAGCCCATGCTCCGCAACAAGAGAAGCCACCGCAATGAGAAGCCCGCACACCGCAACGAAGAGTAGCCCCCGCTTGCCGCAACTAGAGAAAGCCCGTGCGCAGCAACGAAGACCCAGCACAGCCAAAAATAAATTAATTAAAAAAAAATTTCTTAAATGAAAATAAAAGAATAAATGAAACAAAATAAATTCGGAGAGTATTAAGATGAAATTAGTACAAGATAATGAAAAAAAGATGAATGAAAAGATCTACGAGTAAGAAATACATCTCTGAAGAAAAGAAAAAACAGGGATGTGGATCCTTGGTGACTAAACAGTTGGGTTTGCCTATCTTAGAAGACTGCCTTATGCTATGACCCAAAGTCATTCAGTTTTGACTTCTTCTATTTTCCATCAGTTCAATCAGATTAATAAAAGTATGTTTCTCACATCATCCTGTCAGTAATAGTGATCAAGCATTTGAGTAACATAAAGCCAGGAGTTTTGCAGATTTGGTATCTATGTTGCCAATTAAGTCAATTTAGTATTTTAGGGTTCTGTTCCACTATCAGGAACATTAGGAAGTTGGAAAGTTGATTTCTAAAGACTCCCCCAGTTTAAAAAATTTCTAGAATTCTATGAAACAGAATGCATGCTTGTGTGAGTGTGTGTATGTTTGTGTGTGTTTGTAACATATGAATAATACTACTCAGATAATGAGGGCAGAAAATTATACTATCATCTCAGAGACATTTTGAGCACAGGAAAGTTCTTTCAGACAAACTTTAACATTTGCAAAGCAATGAATGGTCCTAAGGAGAGCTTGCCTATAAAAAGGTCAGCTAAACCTGAAGGTCAAATTGTAAACATTAGATGTATATTTAAAATAAAGTCACCAAGGAATTCAAAAAGTCAGGAGCTCAGGGAGATTTCCTAATGGTAGACTAATGAGGGCAAACCAGTGATCTGTGATAAACTCAACCACCATGTTTCCTGGAGAAGAGCGGACTTTGATTTTTGTGAAAGAGAAAATATTACAGAGGCATATCAAATATTTCACAGCAGAATACTTAAGAGCATTGGATAAACAATTAATAAAAACAACTAATAATATTCATCAGATTTTATTAATCGTTTTTAAGGAACAAAACCATTATAATGTATAGTTATATATTATAACTGTATCTGTTCAGTAAAAGGTCAGTGTTTATATCACACTGTTTTCAAATATGATTATATATCTCCCTAGCTTAAACCCCTCACTTGTTGAAATATGGAAGCTTAGCCAGACCCTAGCCCATCTCTCTAGTAAAAAGTTCTGCTCAGCAGAGTGACTAGTAAATAAATAACAAGTAATTAAGAACTAGGTTTTAAGTTAAAAACTCATAATCATTATTCACAGGAAAGGCCCCCATATCAATTTCTACAGCAGACCTTCCAATGCTCACAGTAGGTTTAGAAATTCAGTGAAACAGCAAAACACCAAATTATATATATGAAAAGTTTTTAAAAGTTCAACATAAGAAATGAGTCATAAATTAGTCTTTGGTACAGGATCCAGTCAGTTTCAGTGAGCTCTGACTCAGGCAAGTAGACATCGGGGGGAAATGAGAACAAGGATAAAAGCATTTAACTTTGATAAAAGCAGAAAGATTAGAACTATTTTACTCAAAGACATTAACTGAAAACATTTTTGGTTAATAGCCGATTCATAAGGACCTTGATGTTTGTTTATGTTTTGGCTTAAATGTATTGGTTAAAATAGCATTGCAACTATTTTCAGCCAGCATATGAATTTTCTGAGACTCTCCATGAAAATGTTTCAAAATTCATTCTTATCGGTCCTGCCATGGGTCAATCGTCTCCTCAATGATAATGACTAGATACCTAATGCTTTAAATAAAAAGGGGATGGGCATTAGTTTTCTTATGTTTAGGCCTCTCTTTTCTTGATAGCAATGGGATTTCCTAGATGGGAAAGTGAGGACAGGGCTGTTTGGGATTAGAAAATGGTGAAGAAAGCCATAGACAATTGTTTGGTGGATTTTAACTCTTTCCTCTGACCAAGTGTTGAGCTGGTCAAGTTCAATTATAGGGAATCGCAAGGCCTCTGCTATCCTCTCCCTGTATTTTTGCATACTTGGTTTCCTCATTTAGGAATCCTATCTTGACACCTCTAAATAGTATTCAAATGTTAAGTGCTACCCCTATGTGAAATCTTACTATTCTCTACAATAACAACAACACTACTACTAAATAATAACAATAGCTGAAATTATCAAGCCCTTTCCATATGCCAGACACTTTTCTAAACATTTGATATGTGTTAACTCATTTAATTTCCCCCAAACTTAATGAAATAGGAAACATTTCATTCCAGAGTTATTTTTCTCAAACACAGACTATGTCTTTACCATACCTCTAGCTGAGCCCTTTCAGTGCTTGCCATTGTATTCAGGACAAAGGCTGAATTTCTAGCCTTGTCTTCAGGGACTTCTGGGATCTGGTCCTATTACCAGGATGTTTCTCTATTACGTGTCCTACATTCTACACCCAATGCTATAGTCACATCAGATGTCTTGCTATTTTCTGCACATACAGTTTGACTTTATATATTTGTTCTTTGGGGCAACTAAATTTCTCAGTCCAAAATAACCTTTCCCCAAATTAAACTTTCATGCCTCAGTCCAAATGTCATTTTATTTATCTAATCAACTTAGAAATACAAAGATTAATAAGTCATGTTCCTTGCCCTTGAAAATCGTACATTCTAGAGGTGATATTGACAATATGAACAATTGCATAAATATGACATACTTTTCTCTCTCCTCAGCCAGGATGAATCAGACCCTCTCTGATCCTGCACCTTACTCAGACACTTACTCATTTCTGCCCAACTTTTACCTGCTTTCTCATTCATAAGCTCTTTGAAAGCAACAAAAGTATGTAAATTACTAAACAAATGTAGGCTGAATGAGAGATTTGGTTGAATGAATGAGACCAGCCATACAGAGCTGATCTAAGCATGCCATATAGAGCCTTGATTCAGACATTTTCAGAGAGATGGTTGCAAATATTACAGTCAAGAAAGAATGCTCTAGGTATGTCCCTGTTGCAATCTCTAGAATCATGTAATGAGACTCTTTTAGTACATTCCTCTACATGGTGCAGTTGTTATTGGGATTGCCATGTTGATTGAGCTGGAATCTACTTGATATGAAAGCAGGCAGGAGCCCAGGTGTGGAGTCAAACTGATTTGGGATCAATTTAGGGCTCTGCTAAGATACTTAATAGGAATGTGACCTTGGGCCAGTTTCTTAACCCCTAAAAGTTTCAATTTCCCCCTACGTAAGATGAAGACAAAAAATGTGTCTCTGGTTTATGAGGATTAAATATGATATCGCTCTTAGAAGGGTCTGATACATAGACTTCAGCTTCTAATAATCTTTATTGCAAAAAGCACCCCACTAATACAATGCCAGAAACTTTATATACTTTTTTGTCTTAGACACTGCTAGTTTCATATGCAGCTATAGAGACATAACATTCAGTAACTAAGCAAAATGGCAAAAGCCCGCAACGGTTGCTAACTGTGTTAAGTAACTGTTGGGAGTTTGGCTTTTTTTTTTTAAAGTTAAGATGCCCAGAATAATGGATGATTACACAATCTAACACACCATCTAATTAAAGTAACTGTACACTCCTTGAAGTTTCACAGTGTTGGGAGTTATATAGCATGGAAAAGCATTTGTCTTTTCTCTTTGTCAGGTTTCTTTCCTTTAGTGAATAGGAAGGATAATACTTATCCTTACTTTCAGTATCAAGTTTAATGTCAGCTTTGTTTCATTGTTTATGGAAAAAATATGATAAAGACCTTGGGGAAAGGAATTAGCTCAACATTTATAAAGTAAGTAAAAGGATAATTAAAATGCCAAAAAAATCAAGAATTCTCTATGATTATAGCAAAGGGGAAATATCATTTACATAGGGGGTTAAATGACAGTTTAGAAGCACAGATGAACTAAGCAGCACTTTTTGTAAGCATTAAGTAGCTATGTGCTTTAGTAATGGGTTTAACAGAAATTTATCATTTCTTTTGTGGTCATAAAATTTCACACAGCCTTGAAGAAAAACAATATGAGAAATATGTGATTTTGTTTTGCTTGTGTAGAAGAATCGGTGTAAGCAAATGTGTATGTGCGTGTGTTTTGTTTTGTGTTCACAGTTTAACATAGACAAAGAGGCTGGGGAAAGGCAGATTTATCACCGGTATTGCATGGAGCGTGCCTCAGTCCATTGTGCTCATGTATTCACCACTGTTTCTGAAATAACAGCAATAGAGGCAGAACACATGCTGAAGAGAAAGCCTGGTAATTATTATCCCTGAGTTTGTCACCGACCTATGAGAATTTTGTTTGAAACAAAAATGCGTAAAATAATAATAAGAGGAAAAATTGCATTCACTATTACCACTCAAATCTTTACACATATTTTCAGTAGCTTTGTTGAACACTAAGCTATATCTGGAACATACTAGTGTACAATCTGTGCTTGTCGTATAGTCTATGCTTAAAATGACCTAGTTCTGAACTGGGTTGTCATAATGACTTCCTGTGCATAAGCAAGCTGAGTTGATTTTTCTATTTTAAGAAAATGAAAGTCCAGAAAATATCAGAAATGTGAGTGATACTACCCTAGTCCTACATCCTAGAACATCGCCTTATTGGTCCTGTTTAGTAGAAACCTGTTGTTTTACTTCTCCCAAGATTTTCTTGTAAGTTTTTCTGGGAACTATCCCCAGACCCATCCAGAGGTTGCAATGCCAAGAGGCATGTTCCTAAAACATGACACTGTCACCTGACCACAGCTGATTGGTCCAGAGGTAGACATCTGACATAAGCTGGACCAATCAGAATGCTCTCATAAGAAGGAGTCTAAACAAATGAGTCTGTTTGAATGCACTCTTGTATAACAGAAATGTCACCTTGGAAGCTGTTAGCAGTGCCCATTTTCCCATTATGTTGCATGAGATGCAAAGAAAGTTAAACTACAGTGAAGTACAATAAGAAGCAGAAACAGTTTGAGAGAGAGAGAACTCTATACTTTCCACAGTGATTTAGACCATGGTTTAAACTAATTCCTGAGGCCCAGCTAAGTCTTTGCTATGAGACACTCCAGCATCTTATTAATAAATCCCTCCTTATTATACTTAGTGTTAATAGGTTTCTGTTACTTGCAACCAAACAGTCCTAATTAATACATCCTCCTTGCTTGATTGCTGTGGTCTTGTCTCTAGTTGTCTTTCTTTCAGATACCAGTTGAATATCAGAGAAAGCATTTCAAAGTGCTAGATAATTAAAAAAGAAGAATCCAAGTAATTTGAGTAGTGACAGCCTCAAGATCCTATGCTATTCTTTTTTCTTTCCAAGGGTTCTCTTGGATTCACTTGGGTTCTCACTCTCATGTCTCTTACAGGAGTTTGCTACATCAACATGCTCACTTGTTTCTTGGATTCCTTTTTTCCCCTATCTTCAGTATCCTTTTCTGTGCTTACGAAAATGCTTTATTTTTTCCTATTCTAAAATAAAACTTTCTCTTGAAGCCACTACTCTGTCAGATGTCTATACAATCCCATCCTCCCTCCTTTTGTTAAATATTTTAGAAAAATAATCCATAGTTCTTCCACTTACTCACAGCCCCTTCAACTCTAATTTCCAACCTCCAACACTTGGTCTAAAATTGCTTTTTCAAAAGTCACCAAGTTCAGATTTCTGTAATTTTCTTTATGTTCCTTGACATTCTTTAGGAGTTAAAGGTGGCAGATACCTCTATCATCCCTTACTTTTCATGACATTACATATTCTAAGTTTTCTCAAATATGATTCTTTCTAGTGTCTCTCATAGTTCCTCTTCTATCTTCCATCTTTTAAAAGCAGACATTCTCCGTGATCAGATTCTGGATCCTGCTTTCTCTACATACTATTTTCTTAACTTCCTGTTTTCTTAAGGAGATTGCTGTAGGATAGGGGTGAAAACTGTGGACTTGTTGCCAAACTGCCTGAATTCAGTATCAAAAATGGCTTTGTGTTGAATATATGTCACTAGCTGTATGACACTGTGAAAGTTGCTTAAGCTCTCTTTGCCCTAATTGCATAATGGAGATGATAATACTATCTCTTATCTAGAATTGCTGCAATGATTAAATAAGTTACTGCACGGGAAGAATGCAGATCAATGCCTGGTTCATTGTAAAGGTTCAGAAAATGCCAACGATTATTATTTTGTATGGATCAGACTTTTCCCAAGCTCTCATCTCTTCTTCTGCTAACTTCACTTGGAGGTTCTACTAGAACTATAAACCCCATAAGCTACTCCATTTCTGACTAGTAAAATGATCACGTGGTGGCTCTGATAGAAATTGTGAGATCCCTGATGCTTTGTGGTTCAAGAAGGTCCACAGACTTCCAATGGATTATTAAGCACAAAATTTTTCCCAAGAGCATTCTGAGAAAAAGCATCATATAGCACATCATTACTTTGTATTTTTTCTTTTTCCTTGAAGTCTTCCCCAGTTAAAAGTATAACCACAGCTAAAAGGTGTGGGTGTAGCTCCAGAGCAAGAGGGAAATGTTGGCTGGATCAAAAGCTTATATAGGGCCAGATATTTTTAATAGTATTATCATATGCTAATTGGCAAAGCCTTATTTATTACTGCATTATTATACTTTTTTTTTTTTTGCGGTACTCGGGCCTCTCACTGTTGTGGCCTCTCCCGTTGCAGAGCACAGGCTCGGCGGCCATGGCTCACGGGCCCAGCCACTCCGCGGCATGTGGGATCTTCCCGGACCGGGGCACGAACCCGTGTCCCCTGCATCGGCAGGCGGACTCTCAACCACTGCGCCACCAGGGAAGCCCCATTATTATACTTTGACCATAAATTCCATTAAAAGTAACATCTGATGTTGAAAAGATGATTTTTTAAAAATATTGGAGAGAGGGCAACATTATAAATTTACTAATTACAAATATGCAATTGAATACATCTGCTTTGAAACTTGAGAATAATGTACATCAAAATGATTGCCCTTGGGCTTCCCTGGTGGCTCAGTGGTTGAGAGTCCGCCTGCCGATGCAGGGGACACGGGTTGGTGCCCCGGCCTGGGAAGATCCCATGGGCCGCGGAGCAGCTGGGCCCGTGAGCCATAGCCGCTGAGCCTGCGCATCCGGAGCCTGTGTTCCGCAGCGGGAGAGGCCACAACAGTGAGAGGCCTGCATACCGCAAAAAAAAAAAAAAAAAAAAAAAAAAGATTGCCCTAATGGATTATATATTGAAAAGTTTTTATTCTGTGTTGAAGCAAAAAACTCCCAAACGAATTATCTCCAGTTGAAGAATGCCAATACATCCGGCAGGTCATGTATTCCCACATTTACTATAAAATCACTCATTGTCCTCCTTTCACCTAATGTTTGGTGGTTTGGATTTGTGAAAAACATGAAGGCACAGTTCTATTCAAAACCATCTGATTTTGTTCAGAGATGTACATTTTACAAAGAGAATCAATGTCCCTGTAAGAATTTTTTGATTTTGTTGTAGAACTCTACCATCTGCCCGAACTTCACAATTCGGATATTTCTTAGAAAATGTAGGGTTTGTGATGTCATCTTAAAGAGGTGTCATATAAATGAACTAAACTTGACATTGTAATGTCAACCAAACAAAATACTCTAGCCAGTGAGTGATTTCATGCCATTTTGCCAGAAAGTCATTGGGGTCCAAAGCTCCTGTAGACTTTTTTCAAACACACTAAGCACAGCTTTATACCCCAACCCAGTGTATAGATGCCAGGCTGCAGAGAGGGTGTTTTGCAAGAATATTCATCTTGAACTGGTATGACTCTCAAAATCTATTATATGGAGTTTAGGGAATTTCTAGCAGTCCCCTTATGTGATGTGTGATGATGTGAATTATTCACAAGACAGTGAATCCCAGGAGTGTCTACTGCATTCAGAACATTCAGTAAAATGGCTCAAAATCCTGTAGAATATTTTGACAGTGCATCTGTATAATACCATATGGACAAGGCGGGTATGGAGTGTTCAGTTATGATATAATAAGCACTTTTTCAGGTGGCCCTTGGCCAAGGTTGTTAGAATCATATTCCTTCTTCATGATTATAGTGAGTCATCGCATACGTGATATCACTGAAAGCTATATTCTGAATTGCTTCTCTCAAAGTCACTTCCACTTATCAAAGCAAAGAATGATCCAAAATCCCCTTGGTAAGGAGTCCCAGTAGCCCTCAAACAAGTAGAATAAACTTGCAACAAGAAACAGACTTCCCATGGTGATCTCTCAGAAATTAAAAAAGTACAAAGAAGCATCAGTGTCAGCTCTTTTGGATTTAATCATTGCTGCAATATACTTCCAGCTTAGAACTAAGACCTGAGCCCTTCCTAAGGAAAAAAATTGGAATAAAAGTATGAGCAAATACTCCTTAAACTAGTTACACATCTGTAGTGAGGTGTACATGCTGTGCCAATACTAAAACCCGATGATAAAACAGGATACGGTACTGTGATGACAACATATGCACTCTAAATAAGACACCGAGGCAGCATTCAATTCCTTTTTGGTGGCAAGCTCTTTAGGGGTTTTTTTGTTGTTGTTTTTTCTTGTTTTGTTTTGTTTTTGTGCTGTCAACAACAAAAATAAAATAATACTATTTTATTTTTAATTTTTCCATGATAAATAATATTTATTGAATGCTTGTCATGTGTCAGGCCCCATTCTAGTATTTTGTTCACATGAATAATCTCATTTCATCATCACAGTAGACTAATGAGATAAGAACTATTATTAACCCTCCTTGCTATGGATGAGGAACCCAAGTCAGAGAGGTCAAGTGACTATTCCAAAGCCAAACAGCTTGTAAGTGCTGCCATCTGGATGCTGTCCAGCCAGACCTGTTATTTTTTTAAATTTAGTTTATTGAAGTATAGTTGATTTACAATGTTGTGTTAATTTCTGCTGTATATCCAAGTGATTCAGTTATATATATATACTTTCTTTTTCATATTCTTTTCCATTATGTTTTATCACAGAATATTGAATATAGTTCCCTGTGCCGTGCAGTAGGACCTTGTTGTTTCCATAGTACTATTTTAGATGCCCAAGGAATCATAACTCACCCTTGGTTCAGAATTCCTGAGCAATTAGACTTTCAAACTGATGGCGATTCTATTTCCCAAAATTCTAAGTATGGAACAACATTTCAATAAAGTAATATGGAAATTATTCATTCATCCAACAATTAATTATTAAACACTGCTTCAAGCAATAGGAAAGGGTAAGTGGATAAACGCACGTACCTACCTTCATAGAGCTTACATTCTGAAGGGAGGAGACAGGCAATAGACCAGATTATCAAATAAATGCATGATATGTTTGGGTTAATAAATGCTGTGGAGAAAAGTAAATCAGGTAAGGGAATAGGGAGTGGAGCTGGAGGTGGTGGGCATGTTTTGTTTTTGATTTTTTCTTTATGTAGCGTTTCAGAGAAGTCCTCTTTGATTAGGTAAAATTTAAGGGAACAACAGATAAGACTCAAGGCTTCATCTATACAGGAGATGCCTATATACCCAAGAGGGCAAAAAAGGAATGAAATAAGAAGTTACTTTCTTGGACTGTTACAACAATTCTGTGAGCTCTGTGCATAGCCAAGATAAGTTGCTTGCAATCTAATATTTTGCCTGCTCCGAAAACCAAGCAAGATATTTTATTTATTTTTATTCTTTTAATATTTTTAAAAAATTTATACAATTTTTAAAGGTTACTTTCCACTTACAGTTATTACAAAATATTAGCTATATTCCTCATATTGTATAACACATCCTTGAGCCTCTCTTACACCCAAGAGTTTGTACCTCCCAATCATCCACCCCTATATTGCCCTCCCACCTCCCCACTGGTAAACACTAATTTGTTCTCTACATCTGTGAGTCCAAGCAAGAGATTTTAGACTAGAGTAGTTCTGGTTTCCACAATACAGTTGTTCTTCAGTTTCTACAATGTTTTTCATTTACAAAATCCTATTTTTACCCAGTTGCTTTACTACCTAGAGAAAAAAGAGAGGATCCAGGGAGCTGGATTAGCTATATGTAATTAAGAATATCAAATTTCTTTTCATTTTCCTTATTTCAACGGCATCCATGTGGTAAGAGACTTTTTGTCCACCCAAATTCTGAATTTATTCTGTTTTGTATTTTTTTAAAAAACAATAAATTCAGAATTTGGGTGAGAAGATATACTTAAAATGATGAAAGGGAAGAACTTACAACCAAGATTACTCTACCTAGCAAGGATTTCATTCAGATTCGATGGAGAAATCAAAAGCTTTACAGACAAGCAAAAACTAAGAGAATTCAGCACCACCAAACCAGCTCTACAACAAATGCTAAAGGAACTTCTCTAAGTGGGAAACACAAGAGAAGAAAAGGACCTACAAAAACAAACACAGAACAATTAAGAAAATGGTCATAGGAACATACATATCGATAATTACCTTAAACATGAATGGATTAAATGCTCCAACCAAAAGACGTAGACTAGCTGAATGGATACAAAAACAAGACCCATATATATGCTGTCTACAAGAGACCAGTTCAGACCTAGACTGAAAGTGAGGGGATGGAAAAAGATATTCCATGCAAATGGAAATCAAAAGAAAGCTGGAGTAGCAATTCTCATATCAGATAAAATAGACTTTAAAATAAAGAATGTTACAAGAGACAAGGAAGGACACTACATAATGATCAAGGGATCAATCCAAGAAGAAGATATAACAATTATATATATATATGCACCCAACATAAGAGCACCTCAATACATAAGGCAGCTGCTAACAGCTATAAAAGAGGAAATCGACAGTAACACAATAATAGTGGGGGGCTTTAACACCTCACTTTCACCAATGGACAAATCATCCAAACAGAAAATTAATAAGGAAACACAAGCTTTAAATGAAACAATAGACCAGATAGATTTAATTGATATTTATAGGACATTCCATCCAAAGACAGCAGATTACACTTTCTTCTCAAGTGTGAACAGAACATTCTCCAGGATAGATCACATCTTGGGTCACATCAAGCCTCAGTAAATTTAAGAAAAACTGAAATCATATCAAGCATCTTTTCTGACCACAATGCTATGAGATTAGAAGTCAATTACAGGGAAAAAAACGTAAAAAACAGAAACACATGGAGGCTAAACAGTACCTTACTAAATAACCAAGAAATCACTGAAGAAATCAAAGAGGAAATCAAAACATACCTAGAGACAAATGACAATGAAAACACAATCATCCAAAACCTACGGGATGTAGCAAAAGCAGTTCTAAGAGGGAAGTTTATAGCAATACAAGCCTACCTCAAGAAACAAGAAAAATCTCAAATAAACAATCTTACACCTAAAGGAACTAGAGAAAGAAGAAAAAACAAAACCCAAACTTATCAGAAGGAAAGAAATCATAAAGATCAGAGCAGAATAAATGAAATAGAAACAAAAAAACGAGAGCAAAGATCAATAAAACAAAAAGCTGGTTCTTTGAGAAGATAAACAAAATTGATAAATCATTAGCCAGATTCATCAAGAAAAAGAGGGAGAGGACTCAAATCAATAAAATTAGAAATGAAAAAGGAGAAGTTACAACAGACACCTCAGAAATACACAGCATCCTAAGAGACTACTACAAGAAACTCTATGCCAATAAACTGGACAACCTGGAAGAAATGGACAAATTCTTAGAAAGGTATAACCTGCCAAGACTGAACCAGGAAGAAATAGAAAATATGAACAGACCAATCACAAGTAATGAAATTGGAACTGTGATTAAAAATCTTCCAACAAACAAAAGCCCAAGACCAGATGGCTTCACAGGTGGATTCTATCAAACATTTAGAGAAGAGCTAACACCCACTCTTCTCAAACTCCTGCAAAAAATTGCAGAGGAAGGACCACTCCCAAACCCATTCTATGAGGTCACCATCACCCTGATACCAAAACCAGACAAAGATACTACAAAAAAAGAAAATTACAGACCAACATCACTCATGAATATAGATGCAAACATCCTCAACAAAATACTAGCAAACAGAATCCAACAAAACATTAAAAGATTCATATACCATGATCAAGTGGGATTTATCCCAGGGATGGAAGGATTCTTCAATATATGCTAATCAATCAATGTGATAAACCATATTAACAAATTGAAGAATAAAAACCATATGATCATCTCAGTAGATGCAGGAAAAGCTTTTGACAAAATTCAACACTGATTTATGATAAAAACTCTCCAGAAAGTGGGCATAGAGGGAACCTGCCTCAACATAATAAAGGTCATATATGACAAACCCACAGCAAACATCATTCTCAATGGTGAAAAACTGAAAGCATTTCCTCTAAGATCAAGAACAAGACAAGGATGTCCATTCTCTCTACTATTATTCAACCTAGTTTTGGAAGTCCTAGCCACGGCAATCAGAGAAGAAAAATAAATAAAAGGAATACAAATTGGAAAAGAAGAAGTAAAACTGTTGCTCTTTGCAGATGTCATGATACTATACATAGAGAATCCTAAAGATGCCACCAGAAAACTACTAGAGCTAATCAATGAATTTGGTAAAGATGCAGGATACAAAATTAATGCACAGAAATCTCTTGCATTCCTATACACTAATGATGAAAAATCTGAAAGAGAAATTAAGGAAACACTACCATTTACCATTGCAACAAAAAGAATAAAATACCTAGGAATAAACCTACCTAGGGAGACAAAAGACCTTTATGCAGAAAACTATAAGACACTGATGAAAGAAATTAAAGATGATACCAACAGATGGAGAGATATACTATGATCTTGGATTGGAATAATCAGTATTGTGAAAATGACTATACTACTCAAAGCAATCTACAGATTCAATGCAATCCTATCAAATTACCAAAGGCATTTTTTACAGAAGTAGAACAAAAAATCTTAAAATTTGTATGGAGGGCTTCCCTGGTGGCGCAGTGGTTGAGAGTCCGCCTGCCGGCAGGGAACACGGGTTCGTGCCCTGGTCTGGGAAGATCCCACATGCCGTGGAGCAGCTGGTCCCGTGAGCCATGGCCGCTGAGCCTGCGCGTCCGGAGCCTGTGCTCCGCGACGGGAGAGGCCACGACAGTGAGAGGCCCGCGTACCGCAAAAAAAAAAAAAAAAAAAAAAATTTGTATGGAGACACAAAAGACCCTGAATGGCCAAAGCAGTCTTGAAGGAAAAAAACGGAGCTGGAGGAATCAGACTCCCTGGCTTAAGACTACATTACAAAGCTACCGTAATCAAGACAATATGGTACTGGCACAAAAACAGAAATATAGATCAATGGAACAAGATAGAAGGCCCAGAGATAACCCACGCACCTATGGTCAACTAATCTATGACAAAGGATACAAGGATATACAATGGAGAAAAGACAGTCTCTTCAATAAGTGGTGCTGGGAAAACTAGATAGCTACATGTAAAAGAATGAAATTGGAACACTCCCTAACACCAAACACAAAAATAAACTCAAAATGGATTAGAGACCTAAATGTAAGACTGGACACTATAAAACTCTTAGAGGAAAACATAGGAAGAACATTCTTTGACATAAATCACAGCAAGATCTTTTTTGATCCACCTCCTAGAGTAATGGAAATAAAAACAAAAATAAACAAATGGGACCTAATGAAACTCAAAAGCTTTTGCAAAGCAAAGGAAACTACAAACAAGATGAAAAGACAATCTTCAGAATGGGTGAAAATATTTGCAAACAAATCAACGGACAAAAGATTAATCTCCAAAATATATAAACGACTCATGCAGCTCAATATTAAAAAAACAAACAACCTAATCCAAAAATGGGCAGAAGACGTAAATAGACTTTTCTCCAAAGAAGACATACAGATGGCCAAGAAGCACATGAAAAGCTGCTCAACGTCACTAATTAGAGAAATGCAAATCAAAACTACAATGAGGTATCACCTCACACCAGTCCAAATGGGCATCATCAGAAAATCTACAAACAACAAATGCTGGAGAGGGTGTGGAGAAAAGGGAACCCTCTTGCACTGTTGGTAGGAATGTAAATTGATACAGCCACTATGGAGAACAGTATGGAGGTTCCTTAAGAAAACGAAAAATAGAATTACCATATGACCCAGCAATCCCACTACTGGGCATATACCCAGAGAAAACCATAATTCAAAAAGACACATGCACCCCAATGTTCATTGCAGCACTGTTTACAATAGCCAGGTTCATGGAAGCAACCTAAATGCCCATTGACAGATGAATGGATAAAGGAGATGTGGTACATATATATAATGGAATATTACTCAGCCATAAAAAGGAACAAAATTAGGTCATTTGTAGATACGTGGATGGATCCAAAGAGTGTCATGCAGAGTGAAGTAAGTGAGAAAGAGAAAAACAAATATCGTATATTAACGCATATATGTGGAACCTAGAAAAACGGTACAGATGAACCGGTTTGCAGGGCAGAAATAGAGGCACAGATGTAGAGAACAAATGTATGGACACCAAGGGGGGAAAGTGGCAGGGGGGCTGGTGGTGGTGGTGGGATGAATTGGGGGATTGGGATTGAATGTATCCACTGATGTAGATAAAATGGATGACTAGCAAGAACCTGATGTATAAAAAAATAAATAAAAGAAAAAAATTAAATTATGTAAACTTACAATTAAATATTATACTAAAAGCAAAATTAGTACTCAAAAAACATCAATTCCTAGTTATTTTAGTACATTTTACCGTGATCAATACTCTCGTTTATGTCTATTGCATTTGTACGGTGGAAATAGTATGTAACGGTGTTACTTTGTATCTCTTTCCGATTCTGTATTCACATTAGTAGCTTGAAATCAGTCATGGTGGGAGTATTTACGCCATGGAGATGGGCAAATACTACTAATAAAACATCTTTCTCTCTTTTTCCTGGAGTGCTGGATACCACTGCATGTAGGCCTCTATGTGGGAGGTTATTCTTCACTAGAAATACGGATGTTAAAAGACCTCATCGACCTAATTCTTGAGGCTAATAAACTGAGACAATTAATTTCAAGACACATCCTTTTTTTTAAACTTATTTTCTTGAAGTATTGTTGTTAGTTTCTGCTGTATGGCAAAGTTATTCATATATATATTATATATATATATATATATGTATATATCTTCTTTTTCACAGTCTTTTCCATTGTGGTGTATTATAGGATATTGAATATAGTTCCTGTGCTTCACAGTAGGACCTTGTTGTTTATCCATTCTATATATAATAGTTTGCGTCTGCTAATCCCAAACTCCCAATCCATCCTTCCCCCACCCTCCACTCCCTTGGCAACCACAATTCTGTTCTCTATGTCTGTGAGTCTGTTTCTGTTTCATGGATGAGTTCATTTATGTCATATTTTACATTCCACATATAAGTGATATCACACAATATTTGTCAAGACACATCTTTTATTTTTAATTGTTTGTGACACAGTGAGAAAATTCCAGAGGAATTAAAGTCATAATAATGTGGTATTCATATACAGTCTTGCCTTCTCCATCTTTGTGGACAGTACAGCTGCCTGACATGGAGAATAAGGATGTAGACACTGGAGCTAGGCTGCCTTGGCTTTATATCCTACTTCTGTTACTCTGTACTTACTTGACCTTAGCAGATAACCTCTCTACAGTTTCTTCATCTGCAAAATGGGGACAGTGAAAAGAACTTACTTCATATGGTTTAATGAAAATTAAATTAATAGGGTCTACAAAAAAGTCTGGCTCAAAGTAAGCCTGAGATAAATGTTATAGAAAGAGATACATTGTAAGAGGGGTTTGTCCGCTATCCTGATCAGTAGCAAATGTCCAATTACTTAGTAAAAAATCATAAGAACAGCAGTTCTTTTTAAATTTTTTTTTTCACAACAAACGACCAAGAAGCCTGGGTTGATTTTGTGGAAGCATTTCAAGGGAATAGCCTGTTAACTGTAAAATATCCTTCAAAATGATAGCATACTTATACTTCTAGCTCAAATCTCCACTGCCCAAATCTTCATTGCCATGTGCTAATTTTTTTATTCCTTTTGTTTTAACTGCTACTAAATACAATAACCCATGAATTCAACTCAGTTGGTGATTTCCACCATATACTCTGAGCAGTGTCTCTCTTTCTTATCACAGACCAACATTCTGGAAAACCAAAAATGTCTCCCTGCCCAAGCAACAAAATCTCCTAGGTAGAAAGACTCAGTTATGTATCAGATCTAAAGGGCTACTTTTCCAATGTTCCATATGGACAGAACACTTCCCACACATTTGACCAAAATAAAATGACAAGCGGTAGTTTAGTGCACAGCACAGTTAAAGCTACAACAGGTGGAAGCAGACTGCACGGACGCTACTGGTCCTCCTGACACGTGTGCTCTGGAACAGATTCTGTTGACAACTCTGTGCCTCAGTTTCTGCCTCTGAAAATGCAGATAGGCACCCTGGCTTTATTGGTTGTTGCAGGGATTAGATGAGTTACTTGCAAGGTGTTTAGAGCAGTGCCTGGTACACAGCAAGTGATCAATAAATGAAAACTCTAACAATGACTATTTTTGCTATTCGTGTATTTCATAATACCCATCACTCAATGTTATTTCAGTCAGATAGTCCTGATTTTCTATGTCAGCAATTTATTATAAACTTTTATGAATTTTCAATTCTTTGGTAGTCAGAGACTAGAAATGTGAATAGACACCTAACTTGATAGATTTAAAACTACTGTTTTCTTTTTTTTTTTACAATGCTACCCTCTCTCGAAAGAGCTTTTTCATGATGATTTTACTTTGCTTTTCCAGATGTAATTACTCCAAATGGATTGAATGTTAAGAAATTTTCAGCAGTACATGAGTTTCAAAATCTCCATGCCACGTACAAGGCCAGGATCCAAGATTTTGTTCGAGGTCATTTCTATGGGTATGCTTTTTTTTCTTCACTGAAATAAAATTAGCATGTGATGTTAGGGATCTGGGGTATAGAGAAAACAGGGTTACTAAAGTAAATGTTTATCTTTCCTAGTCCCCTTTGTACTTTAACAGAACTCATGTGTACATTTTGTTGCTGTTGCTTTATTTCATTGGAATCTGTTTTGTTTTGTTTTAGTCATCTGGACTTTGATCTCGAAAAAACGTTGTTCCTCTTCATTGCTGGGAGGTATGAGTTTTCAAACAAAGGAGCTGACATCTTCCTAGAATCCTTATCCAGGCTAAACTTCCTGCTCAGGGTAAGAATGATCTAGAACGCCATACAGTATATTTTTATAGGAGAACTTTATTCTGTGGGAAGTAAAGAACTTTCTGGCTTCTTAAATAGATTTCAAAAGAATATATGATTTTGAAGACTTAAAATGACAGCCTTACTCTAAAAGTGACCTTGGTCTTTCAATTAACATATTAGGATTGCCACACTGTTCACTTGTGTATTTGTCTATGATATCAGGTATATTTTAAAGAGAGCCACAAGCTTATCACATATGTGCTATTTTGTTTTCAAGAATCATAGGAGAAAAATCTTATTGGAAATGCTTCTAAAAGAATATTTTTATGTTAATTTTAACTTTTTCCATTTTTATTGAAATATAGTTGATTACCATGTTTCAGTTATACAGCAAAGTGATTCAGTTATACACATATATAAATATATATATTCTTTTTTTTACATTCTCTTCCATTATAGGTTATATATGTGCTATTTTTTTTTTTTGCGGTACACCGGCCTCTCACTGTTGTGGCCTCTCCCGTTGCGGAGCACAGGCTCTGGACGCGCAGGCTCAGCGGCCATGGCTCACGGGTCCAGCCGCTCCGCGGCATGTGGGATCTTCCCGGACTGGGGCACAAACCCATGTCCCCTGCATCGGCAGGCGGACTCTCAACCACTGCGCCACCAGGGAAGCCCCTATATGTGCTATTTTTAAGACGACCATATAGCATCCCTTTTCCCACCTGTCCCCAAAGAATTTGTAAACAATTGAAAGATAAATATAGAGAAATCAAGTAAACAGAGAACAAAGAGAACAAAACCTCACCTTTTTTAAAACCAATAAAAACTATAATGGAAGATATGGCTTGGGTGTATGGCATCAATAGGCTTCCTAATATTGGACCTTGGTATTAAACTTCTTGGTATTAGACATCCAATCACAGGCAGCTCTGGCCATTGCCATCCTCCCCAACCAGAGCATGTCTTCAGAAGAACATGTGCAACACGGCTGACAGCCAAGCAGTTTTCCTCTGTAGAGCGGGGAAGACACTTACAAAATCTATTCCTATCCCAACTCACTTGCCATGCCTCTTCCTTGAGATTGAAAGTCTTGAACTGTGAAACTAGGAGAGGTCCCACCACAAAAAACATGAAGGAGGGAAAGGAGATTCCCATCCCAACAAGGTGGAATCATTTTTTGCTCAGGAGGGTGGGGCTTTATAGGTTCCAAACTAATCCAGCAATAAAATCTGTGCAAATAGAAGTACCGTGTCATAGCTACTGATGAAAGCTATTGGCTTATATTCAAATCCCATCACATAAAAATATAGAATAAGGGGCTTCCCTGGTGGCACAGTGGTTGAGAGTCCGCCTGCCGATGCAGGGGACGCGGGTTCGTGCCCCGGTCCGGGAGGATCCCACATGCCACGGAGCGGCTGGGCCCGTGAGCCATGGCCGCTGAGACTGCACGTCCGGAGCCTGTGCTCCGCAACGGGAGAGGCCACAACAGTGAGAGGCCCGTGTACCGCAAAAAAAAAAAAAAAAAAAATAGAATAAGTAACAGGAAAATAGGGGAGACTAGTGTAGAATTCCAATCTTATTGAGATACTGAGACAACCTAAACTTTCCTGAGCTCCGTACTGCTCTCCAGTTCAGTTTTTATTTCTTGGACATAGATTTAGCCTTGCCTTAGAGCAGACATTGTACCAAGTATGCTAAAAGATTTACTAAAACCACATTAATAAAAACCCAAGCCTGTAAAATAGGATTGAAGGTCAGAAAGATTATTCAAGAATAAACTGCAATAATCTTATTTCACAGTATTTCCTGATACGTATCTATTCAACAAGCTTTACAGATGGACTCACAGCTATATCAAATATGTATTGTGCTTAGAGACATTATTAATCAATTTATCCGTACCTTTATTAATTATTCACTTTATTCTTAGATGTCAAGAAAAAACCAGTTTCTCTTTTTCTAGACATCAAAGACAATTACAGTCTTTGGAGAAATTAAAAGAAGGCATTCTCTTTCCATATAGTACATTTATTCTTTAATGGCACATTGGCTACTTGTGGGATGTTTCCTATTCTATGGCTCCTGTAAATGTTCAAATAGGATATCAGGTCCTAGAGGACAGAGACCACAGATTAGATGGTGAAGTGGCCCACATTCAGGAGTGAGTCATTTCAGAATACAAAAGCATTCATCTGTTCACAGTTTTAAGTCTATGCTTTCATTCCCACAGCTGTTTGGCATGTCATTTCCTTCTGAGAAATTCCAGGTCAATGGTATTTATTGGAATAGGAAAAGTAAGCAGATTGTAGAGTCAAAAAAACACCGGTTGACCCCCAGTTTTGCCAATAACCTCTGATAGGAGCTCAGACAAAATTTTGAAACTCTTGTGCCTCTCTTTTGAAATTAATGAGGAGAGTGATAGCTATTGTGCAGGTATTACCAGGCTTGGGTTAAGTTATGCATTTAAAGCACCCAACACAGTGCCCGCCACACCAAAAGTTCTGGGCATATGCTCGTTCCCTTACTTTAGGGCTAAAAAAACCAAAATGCAGCATCATGAGAACGAAGACATTTAACAGAAAAATGTAAATAATCTATTTGTGCAAATCCATGTAAATTAGCTATAAGAAATAGAATAAACCCAAACGAAATCCTCATTAACTTTCCAACCTGAAATTTTAAAGAATATTAGCTCACATTTATGTTATTTTTTTAACCACAGAAAAGCACAGTGATATCAATAGCAATTGCTCTATATTTTAGATGATCGATGTCATGAAAATATTCTGTGTGGATTTTTAAATTGTTAATTGACAAATCTTGATTGAATGCCATATTTAAATTAAAATTTCTGAAAAAGCCTCAAGACAGTGGGTGTAATTTTTTTGTCAATCATAAATAAGTATTCTTTTTATCTCAAGATATTCAAAGCACTCTTTTTCACAGTTTAAGGTCCATCTGTCACATGGTTTATTTTATCTTTGATAGTTGATCTGTTGTGTTTTCTAATCCTTCATTAGATGCATAAAAGTGACGTCACCGTGGTGGTGTTTTTCATTATGCCTGCCAAGACAAATAATTTCAACGTGGAAACCCTGAAAGGCCAGGCAGTGCGAAAACAGCTATGGTAACCTCACATCTTGTACATGTTCTCAAGCAATAGACCTAAAGGAATTTTTTTAAGTGCATGATTTCTGATCTATTTCCTTAACCTGTTATTTTTCATTAAGATTATTATAGCACACATACTACTTGGTTCTCTTCTCATTGGGCTACTAAATGTTAGATTATGTCATGCCTATAAAACTGTGTTAATATAGAAACATTGGAATGAGCTACCATGGAAGGATAAGGCCTCTATAGCTATTTTTAAAGATGGGTTGAATTTAAAACAAAATTTTATTATGGAAATGCTAAAACATATGTCAAAGTAATGAGATTAGTATAATGCTCCCCTACCTGCCCACAGCCCAGATTCAACAATTATCAGCGTATTCCTGATATTACATTGATACCTCCATTCACTCCCCTTCCCTTCCCCCTACCCTCTCCTGATTATCATCAAGCAAAAAAATGTTACATTCTCTGCACTGGTCAGGGTGTTCAGCTGCCTCAGCTCTGGAGGTTTTAACTCAGGCTAAACTGGCCAATAGGAAAAGAACAGAAGAGGTGATACAAAAGGGACCTGTAATTTCAAAGTCTGCACTGACAGAACAACAGCACTGTCACGGCAAAGAAAGACTTAAAATGGTGACATTGTTTAAGTTGTGAATCTTTCTGCTCATACAGGGACACTGCACATTCTGTGAAGGAAAAGTTTGGAAAGAAACTGTATGATGCATTATTAAGGTAGGTGCTTGGAACACTGAACACTTCAAACGTTTAGGGCTTCACTATTCACACTTAACCATTTAGACATTGTATTTATTTTGTTCCAACTGTAAAGGAATTAATAGTCTTTGAAGATGTTTTACATCATGTGAGCAGATTTTGTTTCATCCTTCATCTGACAAATATTTGTAAACAGTTTGCACAAATGAGAACATATTTATATATACAGATAGGTTCTAGTTCAATGGAAATCTGGTTAAGGGTTAATATGTCAGTCTGAAGCTGAGGGAGATTTCATGAGGGTTTTTAAAATTATTTATTTATTTATGTTTGGCTGCATTGGGTCTTCATTGCTGAGTCAGGGCTTTCCCTAGTTGCAGCGAGTGGGGACTACTCTTCTTTGTGGTGCACGGGTTTCTCATTGCGGTGGCTTCTCTTGTTGCGGATCACGGGCTCTAAGCGCGTGGGCTCAGTAGTTGTGGCTCGTGGGCTCTAGAGCACAGGCTCAGTAGTTGTGGCACACGAACTTAGTTGCTCTGTGGTATGTGGGATCTTCCCGGACCAGGGCTAGAACCTGTGTCCCCTGCATTTGCAGGCGGATTCTTAAACACAGAGCCACCAGGGAAGTCCTTCATGAGATTTTAAGTCAAAATATATACTGACTTCATGTATATTAAATATATATTTACTTATATATTAGATTAACATATATTTATTAATTAACATATTAATTAATGTTAACTAACACATTTACTTAATAAGTAATATATAGTATTTAAATAAATAATAAATAAAATATATAAAATGTATAAGTAAAATAAAATCTAAATAAAAAATAAAATTAAAATGTATTACAAAATAATAATATGTACAAAATATATGGATTTTGTTACAATATGAAGAGAAAGCTGTGTAGTCTCCTGATGCATGGTGGCAGGTGTGCATCATTTCTTGTTACCGGTAAAAATATCAACTTATAGGTGGACAAGTTATGGCCACTGTAGAACACAGTACTTAAGGGTGGGCAAAATACAATGAGAATGTCCTCCTGATCATCAACATGAATGCTTTAAAAATTAGTTTCAATTTTCTTTTATGCTAGCAAAGGTGTTCTTTTATCAAACTTCCTCAAACTTTAGGAATTTATGAGCTTCATCAGGAACATTTGTTTACCTAACATTTCTTTTTAAATTGCTTGAAACGAACGGTGTCTAACACATAGGAAGCACTCAGTTACTGCCAGCTGTTTTCATTTTTATTATTAAAACTGTTTTCCCCACAGAGGAGAAATTCCTGACATGAACAATATTTTGGATCGGGACGATCTGACAATTATGAAAAGAGCCATCTTTTCAACTCAGGTAATAAAGGAAAAAGTGCCCATCACTTCCCATAGTTGTTAAAGTCCAGTTAGATCAATATCTTAATGCATTGGAGTGGGCTGATGTGGGAAATTTTTAAACCTGAGAGCTAGAAAAGTCATTCTTAGGTATTTACCTAAATGACACCTTTGTAAGTTCTCTTTCTTCAGTGTATTTTCAGTGCTCCTTCAAAAAAAATCTCATGGAACTTGTCTTTGTATCTATTTAAAAAATTCATTTGGAACCAATATGTCCAATTGAAAAATGATGTATATTGCAATGACACCAAAAATACCTCCTAAAGTTTTCAAAAAGCATAGAATTCGGAGTCACTATAGAGAAAAGGTGAATGTTTCTCAGTCGAGTGGAATTATTATTAAAAAGGAGAGATAAATGTGTTAGGCTTGCACGGGAATCTTGTCAATAACAGCGAGGCATCAGAGGACAGCCCCCTAGTGGGAACCAGCAGAGTAGCTTATCTGGAGTCAAGCTTCCAGGACACTTACTCCAATGAAGTCCCAGGAGCGCTCAAGAATTCTAGGCTTTTCATAGAGTGGCTGCAGGTGAAAAACACAAGTACCATGTGTTCACAGTATGGGAAGGAAGTTCTTTACCCTGTTATCCTCCCCTTAGTGGCATGAAAGACTTTAGTGGCATCTCAGACCAGAAGGCATAAAGGTTAGATATCATGTCGCCAATGACTTATTGTTGAAATTAGTCACACTTGTTAATTCTTTTCACAAACTGACATTTTCTTCTCTCTGTTCCTTCAGCGGCAATCTCTGCCCCCGGTGACGACTCACAACATGATTGATGACTCCACCGATCCCATCCTCAGCACCATTAGAAGGATCGGGCTTTTCAACAGCCGTACAGACAGAGTCAAGGTACAACTAATTGTTTACGTGGAGCACTTCAAAATCATACAGAATAGATTTTTGAGAATTTATTAGAAGCATCCCTTTTTGGTTATAACGTCTATCAGAAATATTGTAAATATTATTTTGTTTCCTGTCTTGAGCAATTAATGAATGACTAGTTTGGTATCATTCTTAAAAAATGAAGACTATTTATGGCTTTGAGTTGTAATTTAGCTTTCATTTTCATTGTACAATACTGTCAGTAAGCATCAGGAAATGGCCTCATTTTTAATGAAACACATATAGTCTAAGAATTGCTTTAATTAATGAATCTCTGAGATTAACATGAACTGTCTTTTTGTTTCTTCTTGATAAAGTTCAACTTAAAAGCAGAGTTATGAGGAGCTTCCAGTTTCAGATAATGTGGCTAATGATGGTTTTATGCAGTTTTCTACTGACCGATTCATTCTTTTGACTCTTGGGTTTCTATGATGACGAGGGACAGGGTTGGGCACATGAATAAGACTTGGTTTCTGCCACCGTGGAGTTTAATCTCTGTGATGTTTACTGAGGGCGTGTCATGTTCTAGGCATGGTGCTAGACATGGGAGACATGGGTGAACGTGGCAATAGATAATTGCTTATCCTTACTCACTTCCATTCACCAGCATTCAAGATCAAGTTGTCACAAGTTTTACCAATCTTTTCAAAGGGAAAGGTCTCACTGTCCCTTCTTTCTTTCACCTTTAGCAGATCATATGAGTCCCTTCATACTGGCCTCGAATATAGATTTTGACCCATTCTTACTTCTTTTCCTTCAGATTCTAAGTGTTTTTCTGGGACCTTATTTCCTCCCACATTCTGAGAAAATGTGCCCTGTTTACCCTTCTTCATACTGTAGGCTTACTAGCTCCTTCCCTTGCTGTCTACAAATATTTCTTAAATTTTTCCACATGAAAAAACAAACTTTGCCTTAACCCTGTCTCCTCTTGATGTTTCTAAATGTTTTTCTACTCTTCTCTGCAAAGTTTCTTGGGAAAATATAGTCTATTCTTAAATGTATTTCTCATCCTGCACTCACTTGTTAATGTAGGTATAAGTGGATATAATGGAGACAAATTAAGAACCTGCTGCAACAGTACAGGTGAGGGATGCTGAGGGCCTCTTCCAAAGGCCTTATCAGAAGTGCTGGAGAGAATGGAATGATGGGAGAAATGGTTGCCTGCAGAACGGACCATACTTCAGTGACCAGTGGACACTGAGAGTGAGAAAGAGGGAGAAGGCAGGGCTTCAGTATGTAACCCACACTTTCTAAAAACTAAGGAAAGCCTTCAAAAGAAGTTGGTTTGAGGGTCATGTCACGAATGGAGTTCAGTTTTTGATAGATTGAGTTATGTGTGAGATATTCAAGTTGAGATGCTTAATATGTACTTAGAAATCATAGGTCTGGGGTTTATAAGGACAGTTGTGAGGGGAGCTATTGGCGTGTGGGCAGTAGTGGAGACCAAGGAATGATGACCCTGCCATGCTAGAAGACCAGGTGGAATGAATGAAGAAAAGTGTTGACCCAAGGGAACCTCAAGAATTAAGAGGGGGGACTTCCCTGGTAGCGCAGTGGTTAAGAATCCACCTGCCAATGTAGGGGACACGAGTTCGATCCCACGTGCTGTGGGGCAACTAAGCCCCTGAGCCACAACTACTGAGCCCGCGAGCCACAACTACTGAAACCCGTGCACCTAGGGCCCGTGTTCCGCAACAAGAGAAGCCACCGCAATAAGAAGCCCACGCACCACAACGAAGAGTAGCCCCCGCTCGCTGCAACTAGAGAAAGTCCGTGTGCAGCAACGAAGACCTAACACAGCCAAAAATAAATAAAATTAAAAATTAAAGAAAAAAGAGTTAAGAGGGGATTAAAAAAATGAAAGTTCAGGAAAAGAAAGGGAAATAAATACAGATTGATGTTTAAAAAAGTGTAATAACAGTGAGGCAATTTCCTAGGAATGGACGAGTAACTTATTTCCTAAACATATTAAACACTTTCATACTTCTGTGTACTTGCTGATATTACTTTCTCCTGAAATAACCTTGTCTCTGTTATTTTAACAATTCTTTTGGGATCCAACCTAAAAGTCATCTCTTCCTTACACTTTTCCTCAATATACATTTGTCTGCTCCAGACAGAACAATTGTTGCCTTACCTGTATTCTCAAGACACTTTCTATTTTCTGCAATTATAGGAATTACCACATTGAATTCTATATATTTTAATTTATGTGTCCCTTTCGCCAGAGACTGTGGGTTCTTCGAGGCAGTGATCATGTCTCACCTATTTTCTAAGATTTTTTCCTCTGAGAAGCAGACGCGGAGACAGGAGTAGATATGAAAACACTTATTGGCAGAAATGCTTGTGAAGGATAAAGAGGTTGAAAGCAAGAACAGGCAGGGAGGTGCAGCCAGACACAAGGAAGAGAGAGCAAAAAGGAAGGATGAGATAGGAAGAGCCTTAGATTGCAGCCCAGTTTTTAAAAAGTCTCAGCCTTATTATCTTTTTTTTTTTTTGGCAGAAAGAAAAGTCAACTGTAATTAACAAAACACTAGAATTCATAAAAATTAGCAACTACACAAAAACTGTACGCACATAACCACACTATATATAGTGACTCATAAAGGGGAAAAGCAATGGTCCAAAACCACCTAATATGGCTTGTCAGTTAATGGAAGGAAACACACACACACACACACACACACACACACACACACACACACACATACCACACGTGCGTGCTTACGCACCCACAAAAACAGTTTTCAACAGTACACTCAAACTAGAGCTAACACAATTTCACAATTATTATACAGTGCTTCCTTTCTTTTTTTTTTAAGATTTTTTTTTGCTGTGGGTCATTTTTAGAGTCTTTATTGAATTTGTTACAATATTGCTTCTGCTTTTTATGTTTTGGTTTTTTGGTCGTGAGGCATGTGGGATCGTAGCTCCCCAACCAGGGATTGAACCCGCACCGCCTGCATTGGAAAGCGAAGTTTTAACCACTGGACTGCCAGGGAAGTCCCTACAGTGCTTCCTTTCTTTTCTTTTATTTTATTTTATTTTTTTTGTGGTACGCGGGCCTCTCACTGTTTTGGCCTCTCCCGTATGCGGAGCACAGGCTCCAGATGTGCAGGCTCCGCAGCATGTGGGATCTTCCCGGACCGGGGCACGAACCCGTGTCCCCTGCATTGGCAGGCGGACTCTCAACCACTGCGCCACCAGGGAAGCCCTGCTTCCTTTCTTAATACTAAGGATTCTTATTTGGGTGTGTGTGTGTTTTGGTTTACTGTTGACTTATTTTAAGTATCTTAGTGTTCTTACATACATTTTCCTTTATTGAACAACCTTTTCTTTGTGTTTCATCTTCATGTGTCCTTTCTACCTACCAGAAGTTTCAGGTTGGCAGGCAGATGGGTGCCTTACTCTGTGAACAATTCAATGCAACGGTTTTAATAGGGATTTCCATTAATAGGGATAGGGATTCCCCAAGGAAAAGTTGCCCATTAAAGGAATCGCCCAGTGGGCAGAAATGGGTTGGCGCTAGTACCCATCCCGGCTGGTCTTACAGGCTAGGAGCCGCCACTGGGATGGATGCACAGGTGAGGCACTTAGGGCCGTCAGTCAAGATCCCCGGGCCAGGATCTCTTGAAGGAAATCCAAGTGGCAAGTTCAGGGCTGCCACACACATCTATAAAGGTATGTGAAGTCCTTTACGACTGTACTCACACTGCCTGGTTTTAAGTCTCTGCCACTTATTCAATGTGTAAGTTTACTTAATCTACCTGTACCTCAGCCTTCTCTGTAAAGTGGTGATCATATAGCCCCACTCATAGAATTGTTGGGAGGATTAAATAAACCATAGGTACCATGTTTAACACAGTCCTTGGCACAGAGTAAATGCATAATAAATGTTAGCTTTTATTAGTACTTGTCCAGTCCCTGGCACATCATACTCCATATATTTTTAGAAGTGTGAACGGAGTTTGATTAGAGTAGAAGACAGGACTGATTTTTACCTGCAGGGTTTGATAAAATGTTTTATAAAAGAGATGATATGTCAGCTACATCTTGATAGATGAGCACAAGTTCATCAGCAAATAACAGAGGGGTGGGCTCATCAGGCCAAAGAAGTAGATGAAAAGGCACAGAAATATAAAAAAGTCCATGACTTACGTAGAGTGAATGGAGAAAAAAGTTGGTCTCATACAAATTGTGTTTATGCAGTTAAACTCATGAGCATTTTCAGATATTCACTGATTAATATCATAAAGCAAACACACACAAAAGAAATAAAAGAATAGCCCTTTTCTAACAATATACACTCAAAAGCACTGAGATAGACTTTGGTCGATTCAGAATTAGGTATTTCATTTTATTAATAGCATCCTTTAAAAGCTTGACAGTAATTCAGGGCCTGTGTTAATATAAGTACCTATTTGATCATCTGCATATTTATAGATGGCTACAGAGTGGTTCTTAACTCTCCAACTGGATTGACAAGTGTTTTATGTGAATGTGACCATTTGATTCAGATTTAAACTTGAATTTATCATCCATCCTGCCTCAGTTGCAAGGTATAGTGAGAAAACTCTAGATGGCAGATTTCAGGTCTGGACCCTGTGCTGCCGTGCTGTGAAAGTAAACTAACTTCCTGGGACCTTACTTCCCTCCCAGGATAAATACAGTCCGACAAGTTTTTGTTTATTTGTTTTATCCCCACTGATCCAGGTACTGCTGTGAACCAGGTGCTCTGCTGGGGGGCTTTGCATACAGGATCTCATTTAATCCTCCCTGGGCTGACCTCTGGCATCCTTTCCTCTGCCCTGAGCTTCTGCCATTGGCTGTTCTAGGACCCAGGGCAGCTGTTTTCTTATTTTACTCGTGCTGTCATTCTCTTTGGCTGGGAACAAAACGAACGAGCCATGATATTTTCATGTTCCAAAATGGGCTTTGGAGAGTACAAATTTTCCTAAGTTTGGAAATGCCAAAGTAGGCACAATGTCTTTTAAATCCCCCTTTGCTGATATATTTACCAACAGAGTACAATGGGCTTCTGACTTGATGGTTGCCCAGACTCCGTCAACTGTCTATGTCTTTGGTCTCTTTTCCTACTGCAATATTTTATATGTAATAGGAATTAAAATTATGTTTTGTGGAGGAAAATATTTTATCCATTTTTGCTTTGCCAATTTGTGATTCTTGTGATTGAATAAACCATCATTTGTAGGTACTGGTTTTGGACATTTTTACCATTTTATTCCTTCTTGAGTTTAACATGTCTGCTATTTATGGATCTGCTGAGATATAACCAATGCTTCTAAAGTCTTAGCTTCCTTATTTCTAAAATTAGGACAATGAGAATGTCTACAGTCCCCATCACACAATGTTGCTAAGATTAAATCAGGTAATATGCATGAAAGTGACTTATATAAAGTATTAGACAACTGTTGTTGTCTAATACTTTTGTTGTTGTTGTTAAAAAAAAAGTTTCTTTTTCCTCTTCCTTTTCCTCTCCCTGTTTCTCTTTCTCCTTCCCAAACAGTTCAGTTCTAAAGCCATTAGGTGGGTCAGCACAAGGTAGGCATCTACACTGGAAGGGGGGGCATGCTGGGGTAGTCCATAGAAAGGAGTCAGAGCCCAGGCAAGGTGGGGAAGATCCACGCACTGGGGAGAGACACTCACAGCAGGTGTCAGAGCCAGAGTGGAGTGAGAGAGAGGCTGTGGAGAGACTAGTTAAGGAGGGGGATTGTCTGAGTCTGTTCCGGCTGCTGTAACAAAATACCACAGACTGGTTGTCTTCTAAACAACAGACATTTATTTCTCACAGTTCTAGGGGCTGGGAAGTCCAAGATCAAGTTGCCAGCCTGGTCATGCTCTGGTGAGGGCCCTCTTCCTGGTTCATAGATGGCAGCTTCTCACTATGTCCTCACATGGTTGAAAGGGCCAGAGAATTTCCTGGAGCCTCTTTCATAAGAGCACTAATCCCATTCATGAGGGGTCCATCCTCATGACCTAAGTACCTCTTGAAGGCCCCACCTCCAAATACCATCCGTCTTTGGGGGTTTATGATTTCAGTATATGAACTTTGGAGGGAACATAACATTCAGATCATATCAGGGATTGACCCAATAAGTATGAAAGATAATGAAACTAAGTATAGATGCGTGTGTGTGTGTGTGTGTGTGTGTGTGTTGTATATTGTGTCTCTCTGACTGCTGAGAGGACCTGTAACACCCCAATAACAATGAGCACATCTAACACCCAGGTCTTTATATCATTCTACACTAAAAGGAACCAGGACTCACTGAAGAAATTGTTACTTCTAGGGCTGTGGCAGGAAAAGTAAAAGATGAGTCTAGAACTTCTTCTTGTGTCAAAAAAGCAAAGAAATGCTCAAAGAATGATGGAGATCTGTCAGAAGTTTACAGAAACCAGTCTGAAGGGGCTCCCACTGGCCAAATTAGGCACCATTTAAGTATCAAAATAAATAAAGATAGCAATGAATTAGAATCCATTGAATAACACAAGGAACCATGAATCCAATACAAGTTTATTGAGGAATGGGGTATTTATATAGTTTCAAAATAACTCCCCCCCAAATACTTACTAATAACAAAGGAGAAACAGAAGAAGATTTTACAGTGGAGAAGCCAAAAAGACATGACTTTAATCAAGAGATCAAAGTAAACATCAGAAGTAATGAATAAAGTGTAAATCCCTTGCCACCTGATGCAATGCAGTGAGAAGAACAGAGTATCACCTCTGTGCTATATCTACCAAAGATGCATAACTTACTCTAACCATGAGGAAGCATAGGACAAGCCCAAACTGAAGATCAAATTTCAAAATAACTAGACTGTAGTCTTCAAAAGTGCTAAGGTCATGAAAGCCCAAGAAAGTCCTCAAACTCTTCCAAACTAAAGGAGACGAGAGAGAAGTGACAACTAAATGTGACATGTGACTGTGAACTGGGTTGTTTGGTTTAAAGGACAGTATTTGAACCACTGGAGAAAGTTGAATGGGATTTAAGGATTAGATGGTAGTGATGTATCAATGTTAATTTTCTGATTTTGATGCTTATAGTGTGGTTATGTAAGGGACTGTTCTTTTTTTAATTGAAGTATAGTTAATTTACAATGTTGTGTTAGTTTCATCTGTATAGCAAAGTGATTCAGTTTATATATATATATATATATATATATATATATATATATATATATATATATGTATGTATATTCTTTTTGGATTCTTTTCCATTATAGGTTATTACAAGATATTGAGTCTAGTTCCCTGTGCTATACAGTAGGTCCTTGTTGTTTATCTATTTTCTATATAGTAGTGTGTATATGTTAATCCAAAACTCCTAATTTATCTTTCTTCCCCCCACCACCATCTCCTTTAGTAACCATAAATTTGCTTTCTATGTCTATGAGTCTATTTCTATTTTGTATATAAGGTCATTTGTATCATTTTTTTAGATTCCACACATAAGTGATATCATGTTTGTCTTTATCTGACTTACTTCACTTAATACGATAATCTCTAGGTCCACTCATGTTGCTGCAAATGGCATTATTTCATTCTTTTTTTATGGCTGAGTAATATTCCATTATATGTGAGTATGTATGTACCTATATATTAATATATATATGGTATGTATATATATATATATCTTCTTTATCCATTCACCTGTTGATGGACATTTAGGTTGCTTCCATGTCTTGTCTATTGTAAATAGTGCTGCTATGAACATTGGGGTGTTTTTCAAATTATCTTTTCAAATTAGAGTTTTCTCCAGATATATGCCCAGGAGTGGAATTGCATGATCATATAGTAACTCTATTTTTAGTTTTTTAAGGGAGAATGTTCTTGTTTGTAGAAAATACATGTTAAGTATTTGTGGATGATGGGCATCCAGTCAGCAATTTATACACAAATGGTTCTTGAAAAAATATTAATTCTCTTTACATTGTACTTGCAACTTTTCTGTAAATTTGGGATTTTTTCAAATTATATATAGATATATATATATACATATATACATGTATTTATATATAATTATATATAATTCATATAAAATTAAATTTTAATAGAATTTTAAAAATATATAATTTATACATAAACATATATATAATTCTATTTCCCCATTTTATGAAAGTTCTCACCAAACCAGTTTTCTGTTATCTGTCAGCCTCCCCCCATAGCTAAGTAAGTTATTAAAAATAATTTCTAATAAATTTTTAAAATCAGATTTTAAAGTACTGGGCTAATAATATAATTTATACATTATAATTATATTATAATTTATAATTAATAATTTTAACAAATAGGAGATATAGAACTCATTCATCTAGGTGACCAGTTAAGTAGCTATTCTATTCACAACTTTCCAAGTATAGCTGGCTGTATCTGGGCTCCACCTTTGCAGAAAATTACAGGCTGTGCATTCCAAGAAAGGACTCATACCAGTGCACGAGAGCCAATTGCTGAATTTTCAGAAATGCTGTAGGCCAGTTTTAAACACAACCAGTGTGTAAAATTAAATTACATAAACTTAAAAAAATCAATTATGCTAAAAAGAAAGGTAATGCTCAAAACTCACTGCATCCTAGTTGTTTACTGCATTTTCCTATTACCTATGCTCTTGAGGTTATTTATGACTATTGTACTCACATGGTGGAAATATTCTATAAGGAGGTACTGCTGCTCTTCCCATCTCCAGTTCAGTGACATCACATTGGTAGCTTGCAATTTGCCCTTAGTTGCATTTCACTTGGCTAACTTATGCCTGGGGCATATAAGGGTAGCTCCCCTTTTTCCTGCTCAAGGTGGGAGTAAATTGAGAAACAAGACAAGGGCCAGCAGTCAGAGAACCAAGTAAAATCTTTGTTGTCAGTAAAGTCTGGGTTGGAGGAGTTTAGCATGAGAACAAAAATGGATACAATAACTCCCTATCCTCTGATCTAGGCCTGGGAACCTGAGGGAAAGTTAGTACTCAGAATAGATATTTACAGAGAATGGAGAGAGGAGAAAAAAACACCCGGACGTTTTCCTTTTTCTTTTTTCTTATCTCTCTCTTTCTTTCCCCAGAATCTAGAACACAAGGATTCTACAGTATTGAAATATTGAAATAACAAAACTGTAGGAGATTTTTTGCTTCAATTTCTTCTTTCTTTTCTCTTTTTTCTCATTAGAATTTTTCTTTTTCAGGTGATTTTGCACCCAGAGTTCCTATCCTCCACCAGCCCCTTGTTACCCATGGATTATGAAGAGTTTGTCCGAGGTTGTCATCTCGGAGTATTTCCATCATACTATGAACCCTGGGGTTATACTCCAGGTATGTGACATGTATAGATTGTGAAGTGTTTTAGATTTTATTAGTATATTATTTTATGCACCTGTATGTAATATTCGATATGTCATTTCTAAATGATATGTCATTTAAAACTACAAAACAAAAACCTTAGTAGAAAATGGTTGGATCTATCCCAGGGGTCCATTTTATGTTTTGTAGCTCCTGACCTAAGAGCAAGGACATAATACATAATCTTTTATGTAAGTATAGGAGGTTGTGGTTGGGCATATTTTAGGGGGTATCTGAATTGTTGCCTCATTGCATTTCAAAGAAAAAGAATGTTTTATAAAGATTATATCTTCACCAGTCCTACCCATTAGTATGAAGGTGAAATTAACTGCAAGGAGGTTAATATGAGAAACAATTTTTGTTTCTAAAATTGTTCTAAAATTTATTTCAGAATTCTTTTTTAAGTGAAAGGATATATGTATCTTTTAATTAGATAACACATTCATATAGTTTTAGACACAAATAGTATAGAGATGAAGAGTGAGAAGTCATCTTCACACCCCTGTCTTTCAAAAATGAGGTACTTTTAACATAGAATGCTGGTTCAGTGGTAGGTATTATGCCCAATGACATAGCTCAATTCAGACCCTCCACCTGCCCCGCTTTCTGTTCGGATGGTGGAGTCTCAGATCCACTATCTATTTTTCTTTTCTGGTCCCTACTAGCATGGTTACCATTAGCCTCAAGAGCCATCAACTTGTATTTGTACTGAGATGCCTAATTAGAAAAGAAACAAGTACTTTAAATGTATGCCAATGCAAAGAAGACACCGATGGCTTTTCCATCTTCTTGGTAAACAGCGATTTTCCTCCTAGTATAGATATAATTCCATTTATAACTGTAAAAGAAAAGGCTCAGAAAACATATTTATTTATAATGAATACATTTTGCCTTCTGCATCTCAATGTCATTATAGGCCAAGTAAAGGGCAGCGGCAGTCAGGGTTAAAGAGGTCATAGACTGAATTATGAAGAAGATATTTTTCTAATCTTTACATGTTGATCCCAGAATTTTAGTGTGGAATTTAAAATTCTGTATAAATAGGATACTATAATCTTTACAATAGGAGTGACATGAAGGCTCTTCATATTTTGACATAGGTCCTATTCTATTGTTCTAGGCTCCACCAAGAATAATTTGCCAGCAGCTGTAAAAACCATTAGAACTTTTGGGGGAAGATTGAAAAAGAATTATCCATTCTTGAAGCATGACAGAGAAAAGTTATTGATCTAACTCCTCCAGCTACCTCTCTTGTAGTTCTAAAAATTGTTCTCGGCACAAATTCCACTTTTGTGAAGGCAGTGTCTTCTTTTTTTAAATTTTTTAAATTTTATAATTGTTTTTATTTTTCTAATGAAATGTTTCACTTAGTGTGAAAGTGTGAATATATATATAGATGTATATATCAGTATATATGTTTTTTTTTAACATCTTTATTGGGGTATAATTGCTTTACAATGGTGTGTTAGTTTCTGCTTTATAACAAAGTGAATCAGTTATACATATACATATGTCCCCATATCTCTTCCCTCTTGCGTCTCCCTCAAGGCAGTGTCTTCTTACCTATGAAATGCCCGCATAGTTATCTTAAATTGCTTACAATAGAGTATCTATCTTTTGAGATACTCGAAAACAATTCACTTGATGAACTTAAAACTTTGTTATAGGCTCTTATTCCTATTATTTCTAGGAAGTAACATAATTTACGATTGGAAATATTGAGAGCAAAGAAGTACAAAACCAAAGCATGAGTGACCAAGGGAATGTGGGAAGTCATTTATATTAAAAGAGAATGTATCTAACTTACAGCAGTCTTTCTGCCAGAATATCATTTTATAGGACAAAGTTAAACTTAACATGAAATGACAGAGGAAATATATTTAGTGTGTTAAGATAAAGGCCAGCAAATGTGTTGTGAAAAATAAGTAGATGGAAAAAAGGATGTGAGAAATATGTACCCTATAGTGAATGAGTCATTTTCTGTTTTAAATTAACCAAAGGGGAATTCCCTGGTTGTCCAGTGATTAGGGCTCCATGCTCTCACTGCCAAGGGCCCGGGTTTGATCCCTGGTTGGGGAACTAAAATCCCACAAGCCTCATGGTGTGGCCAAAATAAATAAATAAATAATAAATTAACCAAAAGAAGTTGGTCCCTCCTTATTTATAGAAACAACAAAACCTCTGGTGGTATACATTTGGCATTAGCATATTAGATATGTCTCTAACTTTTTTTACATAATTGTTTTATGCTGTACTAACTCTCACTCCAGAAAGTGTTAAAATCTGTGTTTCGTGTTTTGAGAAAACCCAGTGAAGATAAACGCTGACTTCATTAAATTCACTCAGTGAACATATACTGAGCTTACATGGGTCCCTGGCATTTTATTATATGGGTGTCAATGAGTATTTAATAGAAATAAGGATCTGTGAATTTCCATAGAATTGTAGGCAAAATTTTTCTGGGGAGGAGTTCCAGAGTTTTCATCTGATTCTCAAATGGGTCAATAATCCCCATCCCACCTTCCTCTCCTCTACCGTCTTCCCCCAAATTCGGAAACCACTGTTCTCTAGAGCTAAACCAAGAGGCAATACTTGCAGAACAGGAGTACATGGGTCATGAGGAAATCTCTTTTTATCCACCCATCCCCACTAGCCAACCAAGAGAAATTCCATAATAAAATATAAATTTCATGTTAACAATTCAAACATCCTTCAGTGTGTTAACATGTCTTAAGACACATCTGATATTGTCTAAAAAAAGGGTTTTGACTAAAAGGTGGTAGAGGATTGAAAGAAACTATGGGCTGGCTGAGCACCCGAGAAAGCGGAAGGGGTTGGTGGCAAGAGAGGTGAAAATGTTGGAGGAGGTGGTTCTTTCCAAAACATATTTACTTACCCCGTAAACTTGCCAAATACTTAGAGACACAAGCTTAGAACAGAGCAAAAAACAAAGCCAGCTGGAATGAGAGAGGCAGTGTAGGGTAGCAGTTCTGAGCAAGGGCTCTGGAGCTGGGCACCTGGCTTCAAATCCCAGCTCTACCACGTTGCCTGGCTTGATGAAGTTGAGGAAGCTAGGTAATCTCTCTGTGCCTCAATGTCTTCGTGTGTAAGATGGGGATAATGGTAGCCTCACTTCATAGGGTGGTTGAGAAGATTAAATTAGTTCATGCATGTAAGGAGCTTAGTACCGTGCCTGGCATAAGATAAATGTTGCTATTTAGGTGGACTGGGGCTTTTCCTTCTCTGCGTGTGTAAGAGGATGTTGTTGCTGGTTTGAAGCCAAGCCTTTGTCTATTTCCCCTGGCAGCCGAATGCACTGTGATGGGTATCCCCAGTGTGACCACCAACCTCTCTGGCTTTGGCTGTTTCATGGAGGAGCACGTGGCTGATCCCACTGCATATGGTGAGGATTTTCATCATGAACCCAACTGGGGGAGAAGGGACCTCTAACCAAACAAAGCACGGGGTCTTTACAGAGCCCGACTCTAACGCTATCTTGAGGATTAAACTTTTTATACTTCTTGTTTAATTAAAAGTAGATTTCATTATATGGTCCATAGAAAAGATTAGAATGATATTAATATTGAACATATTACTCAAACGACAAACTACAAAAGGAGTGCTAAACTTGGACAAACATTGCCTTTTCACCTTTTTATTTTTCTGAACTGATTCGGTCCTCTATTACCTAGAAGTGACAAGCACAATAACCATGGCTTTAGAGTACACGTGTCGATCAGCATAATTATTTTATAAGTTCCATGCCAAGTTATCAAAATTCACATATAAGATGGCAGATGGTATCACCATCTATATGTCCAGGCTGCATAGCAGCAAGAAAAGTTAGAATGGGCTGGGTGCTCTGCCTGGACGTTGCCGATTCTCTGGTCTTTTAGAATTGCATTATCACTGTTGTCTTTCCTTGGCTGACAGCTCTGGTCCTCACCCATGGCTGCACGGTGGGGACACTGGGGAACCTAAAAAGCACTGAGACCCAGGTCTCACCCCAGGGATTCTGGTCAGTGAGCAGCCCCAAGGATGATCACTGATCCGAGGTATCCCTGTACTGCCAGATTTTCTTTAGCAAGATGTGTTTTGTTGGCTGTGTGTTGGTGACAATTTTGAGCCATTGGAAGGAAATCACAGGAGAAATACAGTCTCAGAAGGGAAAAGATAAAGCAGAGGCAGTAGGGGAGTCAGGGAGTGGATAATCACGCAGTTCGCGATAGACCCTAAGGAACAGTAGAAGTGCTTTAAGGTTAGCCTTATCTTGACTTGTGTTCTGGCTTTTGTGTGCCTCAGGTATTTACATCGTTGACAGGCGATTCCGCTCACTGGATGATTCTTGCAATCAGCTGACTCAGTTTCTCTATGGATTTTGCAAACAGTCACGCCGCCAGAGGATTATTCAGAGGAACCGAACCGAGAGGCTTTCAGACCTTCTGGATTGGAGATACTTAGGCAGAGTAAGCAAGTTTATGATAACACACAGAGGACCCCTTTAAAAATCCCACTGGACGATAAAAGAATTGATTCGAGGTGTAATCTGCAAGGTCAAGTCTGCATCATCGTTAAGATCTCAGTGATGTTTTCACATACTTAATATGAATACCTTTGAGCTTCATGTGAATTCGCCAAGTCCCAACCCCAATTTTTCATATTTAGTTTGAGACCAGAACAGCCAGTCTAGCAGCATCTAGCCATGATCTTACTAATTATTCTATCACCTGGGCTTAACTTGATGCTTTCATCAAGGTTTCATGAAGATGAGGAAATCAAGAGAAAAGTCCCTAGTTTGTTTCACTCTAAGAGATAATATGATCACATTCCTCAACTACAGTGGGGAATGGAAATAATCTTGTTTCTCAAAATGACAGGTACAGGAAATACCTCCTTTCAATCCTGCCATTAGTTTATAAATACTCAGACGTTCATATGTCTTAGCAGTGGATGATTTAATAAAAACTAAATTGACTTTGCCTTCACATAATGTATCTGCTTAGATACTGCTCAACTCTGGCTGACAAATGACAGATACGGCCATCAGCTGAGTACCCACACACACTAATGCCAGTAGTCATGCTCATTTCCACGCAGGAAGATTAATTTTGCTGTCTTCATTTTATAATGAAAGCAGGATGATAAGCCCCTTAGAAGCTATGTTTCTTACGTAAGGTCGGAAGCAGGATTTAAAACCAGTGTGTCTGATTATTCAGGCCCCGTCTTTTTCTCTGTGCCACACTGCTTTTCTATAGAGTAAAACCAGTGTTTTCAGTCACCTTAGTGCTCAATTCAGAGTTCAGTAAAGCCAGTATGTCCTTCCCCTCCAATTTTTGATAGTATTTCTTTACTTATTCCCTGAAAAATGATAAAGCTATAAACTGTGATATTTTTTTCTGATTCTTAAATTTAGGATGAATAAAATCTGCCACTTTAAAAAATATATATTTATAAGTAGGAGAAAAAGATTTTATATAACAACTTGGTTATTGAGATATAAATATATAAATATACATCTTTTTTAACCCATGGGTTGGTTTTCTATCATAGTATTACCAGCATGCCAGACACCTGACATTAAGCAGAGCTTTTCCAGATAAATTCCACACGGAAACCACATCACCACCAATGGTAAATATTTTATGTATTGTTTATTTGTTTTGAAAGCTAAATGTCTTACATATGGTAAGTCCTAACAATACCTTTTATTTTGAAGTAGCTAAATTCACAAACTATTGTACTTTTTCATAGTGTTGCTACAAAGCAAATAGAGAAACTGACAAATCAGACCAGCTCTAAGCCCTCAGTTCAGAGTTAGCTTATATACACAGGCTGAGCAGTCAGCCAATTCATGTCACTGGAGAAGCACTTTCATATGAAACCTCTCCTTGCCTGAGTGCCTGAAACCTCTGTTAGACATCCATTCTTTTGAGGGTTGTCAAAAAATAAACTGGCCTGCTCTCATTGGAAGTGAATTTGCTATCCAAGGAGATGTTGAAATGTAGGGTGACGACTTGGCAAGGGTAATAGTGAATTTGAACACCACAGGAGAAATTGGACTAGATGAACATTTATGCATGGAAATTCATCAGTGCCCACCAGGGAGTCTTCCTCTAATATTCCCTTAGACATTTATATTCTTGAGGCTAGAGCAGATTACTTGTCATCACATTCACTTAGAAGGAAACACAGCTTGAAGTAGGGCAGTATCAGGCATTTCTCTTCCGTGGAATTAGTCCTTACAGGAGTCTACACAGTGGTCCAAGAGCTAAACTTCTCTGTTCCCGACCCACCAGGTGAAAACTTAGGTGTAAAAGATGAAACCCATATCATTGACTATGAGATCCATTTTAGCTTAGCAGTTCCACACCCCACAGGACCCAACATCTCATGTAAATCCTCACAGATAAGCTTCTATGGTCTCCACAAGGAATGTGAGCAATTACAAGAGTCATCAAACTCAAGGATTTCCAAATACTAGAGACCTTCTTCAAGTATTTATAGATCCTCCAAAAGCAGATGTAATTTTCCAATCAGGAGTCACTTTCACTATAAACAGTTTTGCCTAATACCTTATATTCCACCTGTATTTGGTGTCTGGGGACCAGATCTAGAAGGTTAACCCAAGGGAAAATTTGCTCATAGAGAAAGTGAAAGAGTTTTGTAAATCCCTCAGTATACAAATTCCACTTCCCATGTCCATGATTCTAACAGAGTGACTTGCTTAGCTTATTTAGAGGTGTTCACTGCTCTTGATGATAATTCAGCTATATTCATTCATTTATTCAACTAATTCAAATAATAAGTATTGAGCTCCTATGCTCCCTAAGTGTAGGACTCAGCTCTTTTTTTTTTTTTTTTTTTTTGGTATTGCTTTCAGGTAAAGTATCTGAGCCTTGAAATGAGTGTATGTGTATGACATAATAATGCCTAAAAATAGTTGAAATCCAGAGTGATAAGTGCTGTAACAATTTTACACATTTGTCTTCCTGATTGATGAAGCGTCTGCACTCCTAGAGAGCAGAGATCATATTTTTCATCTTTGTTTCCTCCTGCCCCATAGGTGGTGCTTAGTATGTGTTTATCAAATGAGTTATCTCAGAGCATCTTAGGTAGAAGGGTAATTGATTAAAACCTAGTGATGTTTGCTCATTAATTGAAATAAAAGGAACGGGTGGAATTTTAAGGTCAGTGAAGTGGCCTGACTTCCAGGAACCTTTCTAGTGGGTGTTGTCCATGGAATATCCAGGCTGCTCATGTTCTGGAATTGGATTGAGCAAATCTGAAGGATGACATAGACACTGATAATCTCAACAGTGTATCATGGCAGTTGATATTAAAGGCTCTGGGACGATCACAGCCCTGGAACCACTCTTTGCTCTACCACTTACATGCCGTTTGACCTTGGGCAAATCATTGGCCTATTGGACCCTCAATTTTCTTCTGTCAGCGGAAAGAACAAATTGGTCAGAGATTAAATAAGATCACATGGGACTTCCCTGGTGGCGCAGTGGTTGAGAGTCCGCCTGCCGATGCAGGGGACACGGGTTCGTGCCCCGGTCCGGGAGGATCCCACATGCCGCGGAGCGGCTAGTCCCGTGAGCCATGGCTGCTGAGCCTGCGCGTCCGGAGCCTGTGCTCTGCAACAGGAGAGGCCACACCAGTGAGAGGCCCGCATACCGTAAAAAATTAAAAAATTAAAAAAAAAATAATAAGATCATATGTATATAGCCCCTGGCACATTTCAGTGCTTCATAAAAGAAAGCTATTTATTTAAGGAGTTTCTCTTGAGCGTGGTTGGACCAGAATCAAGATAAATCAAAGTTAATAGCCCCTGAACAGACCAAAAAATCCAACTGTGTTTTTTATTAAATGCACATGCCAAGTGTGTACATCATTGAAAAATCAAAAAGCCATTCTAATGTTTTGTGTCTTATTTTTGTCTTTGGCAGACAGAAGGGTTTAAATATCCCAGGCCTTCCTCAGTACCACCTTCTCCTTCAGGATCTCAGGTCTCTAGTCCTCAGAGCAGCGATGTGGAGGATGAGAATGAGGATGAAAGATACGATGAGGAAGAGGAGGCTGAAAGGGATCGGTTAAATATCAAGTCGCCATTGTCTCTGAATCAGGTTCCTCGCGGGAAGAAGAAGCTGCATGGTGAATACAAGAACTGAATTCCACTCTGGTCGAACAGGCTAATTCAGTGAGAACATAGTAAGAATGATTATTGAAAGAAATGAAAATGTCACATGGTTCATTCTCTTCTTCTCAGTATAACAAAGGGATTTATTCTCTGCCTAAAAAGTGGAGGAGATTAAGTGAATGGCAATTTTGTAATTTATAATAAAATCCAACTCCTTTTACCCCTGTCAGTTCAGGCTCTAGGAAGAGTGTTAATTAAAGGAGGAAGACTGGAAGTGTTTTTTAAATGGTTATTTTAAGCAATAAGAATTTTCATTTCCTCATGCTGATTTTTTAGTTATCATCACCATAATCCTTAGCTTAGTGTTTTTTTTGTTTGTTTGTTTTTTGCGGTATGCGGGCCTTTCACTGTTGTGGCCTCTCCCACTGCGGAGCACAGGCTCCAGACGCGCAGGCTCAGCGGCCATGGCTCACGGGCCCAGCCGCTCTGCGGCATGTGGGATCTTCCCGGACAGGGGCACGAACCCACGTCCTATGCATCAGCAGGCGGACTCTCAACCACTGCGCCACCAGGGAAGCCCTTGGCTTAGTGTTTATACAGCTTCTATACCTGCTAAGCCAATCTGCCATTTCCCCCACAAAGGATCCTGATCTTAGCTATGAATGTGGTCTACCTTTATATTTCAAGTAATTTGGTCTTTAGTGATTATTTTTATTTTTCACATGAGGCAGAACCATGAATTTATACCTAGCTTTGCAGACAATCAAACTCCATAGGACAGTAGCTACCCTAAATCCAGATGTTGACACATATTAATGCATATGTACAAGGTCACTTCTCAAGTTAATGATCAGGAGATGTTACCATTGTACTGTACCATCTGACTGTAACAGTTTTTTTCTGTTGTTTAAAAGGAAAGCCTTTTTGAAAACTTGGTCAGTCTTCCATAGGTGATAAATTGTTAAATCCATATGAATAAATATATCAGTATTTAAAGATTTAACTGCATTGATAATGTTTAAAATTCTTTTAGACATTTAAATAAGATAATATGTGCAAAAACACCTACTATAAAATAGTGCCTTATGAAGGATAACATTTAAAACTATCTTTTAAAAAAAGTAGCCAAAAGAAAATAGAGAGTCTACTTAATTATAATAAGGACAATGTCTCTGAGACATTGTTGAATGAGTGTAGTTAAACATATTAATGCTTTAAATGTAGTTAAACATAAATCAGCAAAAAACAAAACAAAACAAAACCCAAACCCCACATTCTCTCATGGATTGTTTTTTCCACAACTGAATGTTGTTACATTTAGATCACAGTGAATACCTTGGTTGGCCCAGGTCTGTAGGGGCTCTAAAAAAATTTAGGTCTTCTCAGTGCTGGGTTGTTGATGGCAATAAGGGAAGAGAAACAATGACAGTGTGTCAGATGGTGCAGGACCAGTGGAAAACTGCACTCCAGCTCTATCACCCCGTTGTTAGGGGAGAGTAGAAGAATGGCAGATACAAGCATCAACTCAGGTCAAAATGGAAGACCGTTGCAAACTCCCCTAATTTAGAGGTTTGTAAGGAAGGAAAATAAATTACCTAAAGCCTAATCCTTAAAAAATGCCCAATGGATACCAATTAACCCAACTCTCCAAGCTCTGCAGAGGAGATCAGAAAAAAATATGAACTAGATTTGTATTACAATCCAAATACTCATTTGCTGAAGTGCCAGAAAGATCTCGTGATAAAATGGGTTTCACTTTTGCAATAACCATGAAAATAGATCCCTAATAAAGTGGTGCAATGTGTGTATTCAGGTGATACTCTTGATTGGTAACTGGTTGATCCACGGCTACTGAAAGCATGAGCTATACAGAAGCTATAACTTCTTAATAAAAAACTTTAAAGTTCAAGTTTTTTTGTTTTGTTTTTGTTTTTGCGGTACGTGGGCCTCTCACCGCTGTGGCCTCTCCCGTTGCAGAGCAACAGGCTCCGGACGCGCAGGCTCAGCGGCCATGGCTCACGGGCCCAGCCGCTCTGCGGCATGTGGGATCTTCCCGGACCGGGGCACGAACCCGTGTCCCCTGCATCGGCAGGCGGACTCTCAACCACTGTGCCACCAGGGAAGCCCAAGTTTTTTTTTTTAAATGAAAGAATAGTTCTTTGATTAGAAATGAGTACAAATGGTATAGGACACATGGAAATGACTGATTTGCAAACACCTGGCTTCGAGTGGCATGTGTAAGAATCAGTTTCTACCCTGCACTTGGTCCTCTATTCAGACAGCTGCTGCCACCTGACTCCAACCCCTTGCTCCAGTCACTTAGTTGTCCTTTCCCCAAGACTGACAAAGCCTGGTGTCTAGTTGCTCTTTCCCCAATATTGACAAAGCTCGGTGAGGAACAACCAATAGGATTGTTAGGTGACTGTGTGTCTAGCACAGCACCTTATACACAGTAGTTGCATAAATGAATGGTCTTACTGGGAGAAACATAGATACAAAAAATTGATGCTCTTAAAGTATGTATAAAAAAAGAAAAAATAATAAATAATGTATGTATCCATAAATTGGAGGACAGGAAATATGGAAAATTGTGTGTGCCTGACCAGCTGACAGCAAGACTTTTTTTATGCATTGTACCACCCTTCCTTCCATGGTAAGGGCTAGAGTGAACAGAGCTGGCTTTACATATACAGATGGGAATATAAAATATTACAAGTGCTATACTAGTAGCTTTCCTGGACACAAGGAGGTCTCAGAAGAGGGATTGGTTAAGTGTACTTGAGGAGACTGAAAGCGACTTCCTAGGATGATCCTAAATTTCTGTGAAGTAATGTGGGAGATACAACTGCCCACTTCACATTGTGGTTGTAAGGATAAAATCAAATTAGACGTGAACATTTCCTTAAGGGATTTATAGTCCAGTAGGAGGAGACCAACAGGTTACATTCCCAACTCCTCTTTCTCCTGAGGCCAAGGTAAAATAATGTAACTCAGGGTTGGTAGGATATAGACTTTTATTTCTCATCAGCAGGTAAAGAAGAAATGCTAGTTGGAGGCTGATTTTAACCTCTCACCTTCTCTCCTTGCTTAGGATCACTATGGTGGGGGAGAGGAGTCATCCACTGGGGAAAACCAGGGAAATAGAGAGTAATTGAGAGCCCACCCTGGAGACCACGTAGCCACAGGGGAAGAAGGCTATAGAGGCAAAGAGGGGAAGAGCAACTGGAACGGGGTGAAAGTGGCTGCAAGTCCTATCTGGAGGTGGGGTATTCTAGTACATGGACATGCACAAGAGGCATATATTTTCCAATTTTAGACAAGCCATACAACGTGAAAAGTTTTGAGCACTGATCACTTATTCATTTCAGTTTTGAACAAGATAGAAACAAAGAGAATTGCAAAGACACCCCCGGAGAGAGAGAAAGTTACAGCAAACGGGGCATATGCAACTACTGGGTTAATGTGCACATCTGTACGGCAGAACAATGTTCAGGAAATTCAAGTACTTGTAATATTGTAGCTGATATTATAACAGCCGTTGGTCATTTAGACAGCTTTTACAAACTCTGTTTTAGTGGGAAATACTTGAGATTGTTCTAGTTGTAGAAGAATTACTTTGTAAGATAGACTTTAAATGTATTCTGGGACTAGACATAGTATTTAAGTAGTCCATATGTACAAGTCTATGTCAGGTGAGTACATAATTCTCAATAAACTGGACATATACACTGTCTAGAAAATCCACTTTAAAATCAAACAATAATTAATGACAGGCACCTATTATAATGCCACATAGATTTTTTTTTATTGCTAGCATATTATTTTTTTGGCAGACATCAAAGTTACATTAACTTGAATACAGTTTCATTATTCAATTATGAAATGGGATACAGACAAATCTTATAAGCAGGGTTTTGATTACTTAACACAGTAAAATTGTAATTCCAAGTTACAGAGACATTCACATAATGATATTCTTTAGCTACTGACTAATAGCTATATACTGATGACAATAAGAATGGACAATACTTTCTACTTGTGACATTTATCAATAACAACTCTCAAGTAATTAAGTCAAAAATAATGAACATGATGGTCGTATTGTAATTCCAAATAAATATACTATATGCTTGCTGTAGGTATGTGTGTATTTTATTTTTCAGATAGTACTGAACCCTAGTTGAGTTAAAAAATGAATAAATTAGGCATATTACCATGCACTTTGTATCAGGGTGCCTTTATGTTATGTTTTTATGTCAAATAAAGCCTAGAGTTCTAGTCAATTAGAGTAAGTAGTGTTTGAGTCTGTTTAGCCATGGAAAATGGGTTACCTCTAAAAAACTGGTTTGTTTCTTTTGTACAAGAGCAGCGTGTGTTTCCATCTGCTTATTTCCCAGTAACTTTTAGATCCTTGTTTCTAAACTGAATTCGGGGAGATCCCCAGAGAGCACAAGGGGGAGCTTCCAGCTGTAGAACCTTCCACTGGCTCCAGTCTCACCAAGGGTCCCCTCTCTCAGCAACCACACTGCAGTGCCTGATCACAGGGCTTCTTCCCAGTCATCCCTTCCCTCTTCCCTTCCTGACAACTTACCTCTCCTGGATACTAAAAGAATCACACTCTACTCTTTCCCATCTTGCCATGCTTCCCTGCCTCACCCTCCTTGGAGGTGACAAAAGGGGGAAAAGGAGAGGAGATTCTCTGCTGAGTGATAAGACAGCGCAAGTGGGTAACAGAATGAAAAAAAGCAACTAAGAATGATTAGATCAAGATGGGTATTTGTTGTCACAAAACAAAAGAACACTCTAAAGAGTCTTCAACCCAATAATTATAAATGGGCTAAAAAATTCAAGAGTAAGACACAAGGCGATCTAAACAGGACCTGAAGCAATGGAAGAAAGCAACGATGTTCTCACTAAGAACTCAACATCACTTTAGCTTCTGAAAGAATAAAACTGGCTGCACATGTTCCTAAGATTACAAATGAAGATAAAAAGGGTCCACAGGCTTTATTCACATGGTTCATGTTTTCAACAAGAACAGAACTATAATTGAATGGAATCTGGTATATTTTCACCAGTTTAGCAGGCTATCTTCTAGGAATCTGGTTTGATCAAAGTTTTCTTCTCCAGCTGTAAGGATAAAAAAAAAAACATAACATAAACATGTACCCTGTGTTTTATAAGAAGAAAATATAAGATGAAGAGAACCTCAGGAGATAAACATTTGCCCCCCTACATTATGTCAACTCAGGCACTCTGCTATGGAAACCACCTCCAAATTGGATTTTGATTGATTTTGTTTCAAAAATTTCCCCCTCAGCTTGGTATGCATTGAGGAATTCACATATGACATGTGAATCTCTACAGTGAATTTAACTATTACATGGTGTGTTTGGTAGAAATCTGAAAAGGCCACATGTCTTGCTCTAAATATGCCTCATGTCTAAAATACCCACCAGTAGAACCATTCACTTGCATCAAGGTACTGTTTCTGTATTTCCTGTTAAAATGCAGTTTAGCTGGGAAAGATGACAGAGGAACACATTTGCACATATTCTCCTTCCTACAAGTTGAACTAGATGTCTGGGGTGGAAGTAAGACAAAAAGAAGGGACACTTGTTAGCTGGGCAGGACTGCACAACTTCAGAGCAGGAAGAATCACCTCTGGGGTGGGGACAGCAGACTGAGATGACAGCAGATTCCTGGGACTAAAAATGGGTTGAAGGGCTGAAATTGAGGATGGGGAAGGGAGAGGAAGCTGCCAGAGGCAAAATTCCGTTCCTCATTTTATGTAAGGTCATCTCTACAGAAAACCACTTTCCCCTAGTTAGTTACAATATGGTTGGAATATCTGAGTTATAGTTTAACCTGAACTGGTAGTAAACTTCAAAATACTGCAGATTATCAGCTACTCTATTTTTTAAAAAATTTTTATTTTTCTATTTTTAAAGATTTTTATTGGAGTATAGTTGATTTACAGTGTTGTGTTAGTTTCTACTGTACAGCAAAGTGAATCAGTTATACATATACAAATATCCACTCTTTTTAGATTCTTTTCACATATAGGTCATTTCAGAGTATTGAGTAAAGTTTCCTGTGCTATACAGTAGCTCCTTATTAGTTATCTATTTTAAATATACTAGTATGTATTTAAAGGAAGGGAAAAAAATAAAAAAGAAAGGAATCATCCCTGTATATCCTCCATTAAGGTAACAATCCACTACTTAAAATAATAATCCACTGCATAAAATAAGTCCAAATAATACCTAGGGACTTCAGAATAAAAATATTAAAGGTGACTAGTTATTAATCTATCATATGGGAATCCAAAACTTTCCCACCCATTTAGACTAATAAAATTTTGTTTCCCCATTTCATCATCAGAGACAAGCCACTTCGGAAACTTCAATAATTAAAAACTTGAATTTATTCTCCAACAAAGACTTGAAATGGAGACCTACAGTCACATTCTTCTGTAAAGTTTCTAATGAAGATCCCTCTCCTCCTCTTTCAAATTAGCTCTACCTTCTCCATTCCAGCTCTCTTTCCTTTCTGGCTCTGCACATCCTCCCAGCAATTAAATCTCAGACTTCACTAACAATCCATCTCCAACCTCACTGTCCTCCTACTGACTTCAAAAATCAGTAAGAGGGACTTCCCTGGCATTCCAGTGGTTGAGACTCTACCCTTCCACTGCAGGGGGCATGGGTTCCATCCCTGGTCAGGGAGCTAAGATCCCGCATGCCTCGCTGCGCAGTTGGAAAAAAAAAAATCAGAGTGCCAAATGCTGAATTTAGAAAAGACCACCTTGGATGAAGCATCTTCTACCCATGATTCAACTCTTTCTCACCTTTTCATCACAAGAATTCTGAAAGCCATGCCAGTAAGCATCCACTTAATCTCTTAACTCTGCAGTTTACCTTCTTTTCCTAAATTCCCTTGAAACAAGGTTTCAGACGGGCAAGGCAGCAGCAAATCATACCACTGGGCAGGGGCTGAGGAGAAGACTTGTGAACCGTGATTTAACAACCCTTTCTACCCAACACAATCTTCCTTCTCCTTTGACTTCTGTACTCTTCCTAAGCATTCTGCTATATTTGATGCTTCTCATCACTCCTTTCTTGAAACTTTCCATCCTCGACTTCTTAGATTCTCTGTTATTCTGGCTCTCCTCCTACCGTTCTGCCTGCTCCTTTTGAAGTCCCTTCACTGATACGATTTTCCCCCTTTCCCTTGATCTCTGGGTATTCTCCAGGGCAAATCCTTTATTCTCTGCCCTTTTCCCACTACATCTGAGGCCTAGGAGAGAGTTCCATTTTCATGTTCCCAACCTTTATTAACTGGCTCTGAATTTCCAGTTGTTCCCAAACCTGACGTCATCAGAATAATGTGAGTGAACTTCTTAAGGATACAGATTCTGGGGCCTCACCCAAGTAGTATGGAATCAGACTCTCTGGACCTAAGGCCAAGAAATCTGTATTTTCAGCAAGTTCTACAGAGAACTCTGATGGAGCCAGTCCACATGTGGAGAGCAGAGAACCAGTGACCCTTTATACACCTTTATACACCTTTATCCACTGGAAAGGCTCCGTCACCTCAGACTGAACCTTAATTATATCCACAGGCATTTTCATTTGTCAGTATCACCATTTTAAACTCACAAAAACACTTTAAAAATGTGCTTGACTCTGGATTCTCTCTTTCGTTTTCAAATTTTATTGAAGTATAGTTGATCTTACAATGTTGTGTTAATTTCTTCTGTACAGCAAAGTGACTCAGTTATACATATATTTTTTTCATAGCCTTTTCCATTATGATTTATTACACGGTATTAAATATAGTTCCCTGTGCTCTACACGAGGACCTTGATTTTTATCTGCTCTTCCTTCCGGTATGCCTCAGGGTTGAGCCTCCATTCCCACTGACCTCATCACTCCACTCCTGAATGACTGCCTTAGTTTCTCACTGACATCATCACTCTGGCCTTTTCTCTTCAACACCATCTGAGAGGTGGCAGGGCATAGCTGAAAGAGCTACAGCATCCCACAGCCCTGAGTTAAACTCCGCATATCACTTCCTGCTGTGTAAACTCCCCATATCACTTCCACTCTATGTGGACCTTAGGAAAGTATATACAGCTCAGGAAGGGTCAGTTTTCTGGGCTATAAAGATTAGCATTAATATCTGACACGCAGTAGATGTTCCCATATTGTAGCTATTGTAACTGCTCTTATGGTTACCCTATAAGCAAGAACCAGTTTCATCTTCCTTCATCATGTCCTCCTTCTGGTAAAAATCCATGGACCATCTGATTGATTCTCAGATAAAGAATAAGTTACCCCCTGTTCTTTTATCCTAGTACTAGTATGTACCTGCAATGTGATAGTGGGCAAGCTACTCAATCTTTCTGTGCTTCTATTTCCTCATCTGTAAAGTGTAGATAATGACAGTGGGTAATCCTAGGAGGTAATTCATTTGTTATGGACTAATGAATTATTAATAAATGTATCAATCCGTATCAAGTGCTTGGAACAGTGCCTGACCCACTGCATTATAGTAAAACCCTCAATAATTATTAGCTAGAGGGAGTAGTAACAGTAGTTGTAGTCATAGATATACTATGGCCATGACTCTCACAGTCTACTGTCCTACTGACTGTTCACACCCTGCCTTTTCACTGCAAAGGCCATTCTCATTCTTGCTTTTGTTTAATCCATTTTCTTCTCTACCTGTCACAGTGCCTGGCACCTAGCAGGCATAAATGCAGATTTGCTGAATTCAGTATTATAATCCCCACCACCCAACCAAGTCAGCCGCAGACTTTCTCTGATTTCAGAAGACCTCTCTAGGGCTTCCCTGGTGGCGCAGTGATTGAGAGTCCGCCTGCCGATGCAGGGGACACGGGTTCGTGCCCCGGTCTGGGAAGATCCCACATGCTGCGGAGGGGCTGGGCCCGTGAGCCATGGCCTCTGAGCCTGTGCGTCCGGAGCCTGTGCTCCGCAATGGGAGAGGCCACAACAGTTAGAGGCCCGCGTACCACAAAAGAAAAAACAAAAAAATAAAAAAACCCTATTTATCCCACTCTCTTCCATTTGCTTCTCATAGGTATTTTGTTAAATACATTTTAACATTTAAATTATGTCATAAATATGGCATCATTACAGTTTTTGAGAGGGAAAAATCTAGATCCGTTGAATATGCTTTGATGACCTCTATTGTTAATGCTAATAGAAAGTACGTACTTTGTTTCATTTGGCTCTTAGAGCAACCTGCCCATGGATGTCATTATCTCATTTTACCCGTAATGACACTAAGGCTCAGGGTCACCCAGCTAGTAAAGCAACAAGGCCAAGATTTGAACCCAGTCCTGTTATACTCCACAGCCCTGGCTAATGTGCAACAAGATGCCTTAATGCAATTAGTGGTTTTAATGCTACATGGACAGAGAGCCGCTATTTGAAGAACACACCTAATCCTGGTATGGAAGAAGCTATATAGTATAATGCAAATCACACAGGCTTAGAATCAGAACTAGCCCAATCTCTTAGGGTGAACCATAAGAAACTGCTGTGTTTGTAAGTAAAAAATCAGTGATTTTCAGCTATTTCATTTGGTTCAAACTTTAATAGTGAGTAACTGGATTTGCGATTATTTAAACCTCTTTTGGCCTCAGTTTTTTCAAATATAAAATAACGAAGTTGGACTTTCTGGAGTTCTAACAGAAATAAAAGCTCCAATAGGCTATGGATTATGGAATTAACATGAAATTCTCCAGTCTCATCAAGGAAATGTTTTTACATTCTTGGGAAACACTTTAATGAGCAGCATGCTAGTATTAAAATAATAAACATCTCTGTGAATTTCTGGTGGTGTGGGCAACCGTTAATTATTTTAAAAAATCTGAATAAATAAAAGCAACTTCATTGTACTCAACACAGAATGCCCAAAGCACTCAAAGCTTCCCTGTCCTGCAGTTAAAAGAGGTCACTATAATTATACCTTCTTGCAGTTTCTGCAAGGAAGCCAATAGCACAGCTGCTGCCTCTGGAAGAGTTAGTAGTTGGGGATTTGGGCTTCGTCTTTCTGGAGAAACGAAAAAATAAATACAGATTCTATTAGCATTTAAATATTCATATAGATAAATCCTATTCCAGTATGCTATAATACTAGAAAATCTCTGTGAAATACCTCTGTGATCCCTCAGCAAAGAGCCCCTTACACAGAATGATTTTTACAAGTTGAAACATTTCACACTTCCCTTAGGCATTGCTTACAACTGGTTATGTTGTGTATTACACGGAATGGAAGAAAATTTAAACTATATACTACAGAGAATTTCACGAAAGCAAGGAGGATTAAGATAAAGAACTCATGAGAAATTTCCCCCTCAGAGCTTAAAATGGGATGTCTGGGCTGAAAGGTTTAGATGGCACCCTGCCTGGAGCCTGGACTATCTTCTCTCTTGTTCCTTCCAAAGCAGTTTGAGAAAATAATCTACCTTCTTGGCCACATGTTAAGTCAATTATTTGACTGAAGGAGAATCTGCAAAATATTAAAAACTATTTCAAATCTAAGCTGACAGAAGACAAACGGTCCTGATTCAACACAAACCATGATTTTTAATTTGGGAGCTGCTGAAGTGGGAAAACAACTTACCCTCCTACGGTAAAAAAAAAAAAAAAAAAAAAAAAAGGTTAATTACACTGCAGGCTTGAAGAAGGTAAACAAAAATTTGATAAGCACCTATGTGCTTAACACAGTGTTTGGTATTTTTCAAAATGAGTCTACTTGGTATTTTTAACAATCTTGAACATTTATCAAAATGAATGGTATTGTTATTTTTAAATCCAATGGCATGGAAAGGTTTATCATGAAACAGTCTCTGGCTCCATCCTTAAAGGCTCCCACTTCTTCACTATTTCTGGTTTTGAACCTTTTGATAGTTCTTTTTAGTAATATAATAGAGCTGTTTGAAGTTTTTAGGCAAATCACTATTTTAATAATGATGATGATGATGATACCAACATTGGCAACAACAACAGCGTTTAAGAGAAGTCTTGTAAAGATCATGCCCTAAACGGGAGGCCCATTTCTCGGACGGGGTAGGCGCACAGCTCTCATATCCATCCTGACGCCCGGGAGCGGAACCCCGGCCCCCGCCGCCCACCTCCATACTGGCGGGGCCTTGCGATCCCCAGCTCCGCCGCTGCCAGCGGCGCCGGGCGGGGCCGGCTCTCCCCCGGGAAGGCCCACGGGCCAGTCTTGGAGGCGGAGCGCGCCCCTCCGGTCCTGCGCGGTCCTCTGTAGACCGCGGCTCCCTCACCCCGGCGCACTCACCGGGCGGCGGCCGGTCGGCGAGGTCCTTCCTCCGGCTCTGGTCGGAGATGAAGCGGCGCCCCTCTGCCAAGGCGAGACACGGGCTCAGCGCCCACCCGGCCCGATCGATCGGGGTTCCGGGGCCGGGAGCGGGCGGGGCCCGGTGCGCGCGGAACTGCCCGGGTTGGGGCGCCGGCGCGGATGAGGGAAAAGTCCGCACGCCCCCCGCCCCCGGGCCCCCGAGTGAGCTTCGGAGGGGGCGGCGATCTCGCTCACCTGCCAGGGTGGGGCGGTGTGTCCCCGGAAATCCCAGTCTTCCTTTGGGCAAGAGCCAGCAACCCTCCGGTTTAGGGTGGAGGATTTCTGATAATCTACCCCCGCCCCCCAACCTTTCTCCTTGATTAACTGAGACCAGGATGACCTCGATTATTTATGGGAACAAACTCGATAGGATTCTCTCCCCACAGCTCTACATCTATCCCACCAATTCATGCACCCCTACGGATCTCCCTCTATTGCTGTCGGAAGAGCAAAGTATTTGGAACGTACGTGCACCCTTCAGGTAGAGCATAGCTTGTGGAGTCCAATTCCTTCTCTCAAAGAGTCTCTATAACCCGGGGAGAAGAGGAAAGCAGTTAGTAAGGCGTTGCTGCCCAGCCCACTATTAGGAAAAAAAAGAAGGGGGGGAGGGAAAGAAAGAAAGGGAAGGGAAGGAAGGAGGGAGAAGATATTAGGAAAAGGGGAAGAAATTGAAAGAGAGAGGGAGGAAGGAAGGAAAGAAGGCAGGCAGGCACACAGCACGCGGAGTCCCAATTTTTGCGTTTGATTACCTGCGGAGCACTGTTCGAATTTCCCATGAAAGAAAACACCAGGAAAAGAGTCAAGGTTGTTACCACCAGACTTGTGAATCCCTGTATGAAAAGATCAAAGAAGTCGTTTCTGTGCCTCTATAGGATCTTCTGCTTCCTTCCCTGGCGCCTGGACAATTACAAATCCCTTACTTTTTGCTATGTTCTGTTTTAGCGCTCAGAGGGTGGGGCAGAAGCGGGTTCCCCAGTTTATCGTCTAGTTAATCCACAAAGAGTTCTTTTTTAAAAACAATTAATTAGAAGTATATTATTTTTATTATTTAACCCAAATGAGGATTTGGGTGAATTAGTGAAACTTTTTCTTTGTAAAATCAAATGATTCTGATATTTTAAAGGCATAACGTTTAACTATCCTTTAGCCTCTGAAACACTTATTAAACATAAAAGAGGTAAAAAGCTATACAGCTTTTTTATAAAATAGCTAAAAAAACCTCAAGTATATAAAACCTTTACTTACCTTCATGTTCTACACCTTTCCAGAAGCTGCAATAACTATAACCTAACCTCTGAGTTTTCTAATTTTGTTCTGAAGGTGGGGCTTTTAAATCTTAGGGTCAAGGATCCCTCCTGATTTTGCATAGAGCTAGTGTCCACAGGGACTTCCTGTCAGTCTTCAAGATTGAGAGGATCTGATGACTCCTCCAGGGAGATTCAGTTGCAGGAAGCAGAGGAATGATTGATGGGTGAATATCATTTACTGTCCACATCAGCCAGGAGATATTCTGAAAATATCAGCATCATGACCTTTGATTTTCCTATTAGCTTCCCAAGGCAGTATTATTATTATTATCATTATTATTATTGAAAATGATTAATAACCCCAGGCAGAATCAAAAGTAAATGAACAAAGTAAGAAAACTTGTCTTGGGTAACTAACTAGCTATCAAGCTAACACCGGTGAGTAAAGATGAATCATTTGAGTAGAAATGAAAAGGTCAGGGAATCTCAATGGATTTTGACATCAGTCATTCACTTAATTATCCATTCAATTATTTAACAAATATTTATGGAATGCCTACTATGTAACAGACATCCTTCCTTTTAGTTCAAGGGACACAGCCATGTGTTAAAAAGACAAGTCTCTGCTTTGATCATGCTTATCTTCTAGTCAGGGGGGAAACACTCCAAACCGGTAAATAAGGTAATTACAGAATTTTAAAATGCTTTATAAAGGAAAAGTAAGCAAAATGATGTGATAAGGTAAGTGGTGGGCTACTTTAGGGAAGGTAAGAATAAAAGGGGGTCTGGAAAGATAAGCTGGAGTCAGACATGGGATAAACTGGGGTGGGAATCAGTATTGCTGACATTCTCAGGCAGAAGAAAAATACAAAATCTTGGGATGGCAAGTAGCTTGGCTTGTTTGAAGAACAGGAAGGAGACCAATGGAGCCAAAGCTGTGTGGGTGTCAGGGGAGGACACTGTAAATTGAGGTTGGAGAGTAAGAAATGGCAACTTGGTTGTAAGCAAAAGATGATGATGGCTTAGACTAGGGGAGTCCTTGCAAGGAATGGAGAGCTGTAATGAATTTGGGAGGCAGAAAACATGGACTTGTGGATAAACCGTATATGAGAGTTTAAGAAAAATAAATCAAGGATGACTCTTAGATTTTTGGTTTAATCAATGGGTGAATGATGAAACTCTTTATTGAAATTGGAGAGACTTCATAAAGAAGCAGTTAAGAGAGGGAAATAAAGAGTTGCCTTTGGACACATTAAAATTAAAATGTATATTAGACATCCAAGGAGAAATGTGAAGTAGGCAGTTGCAGATGTAAACTCTAGAGCTCAGCAAACAGGTCACCAGCCTATAGATTTTTTTTTCTAAAGACAGGAATTATCAGATTTAAGAATCTTGAGAATTTTAAGGCAGGAAAAAATTGGGATTGAAAAAATACTTAGGGAGTGAACGGAGTTAAAGAGAGGAAGAGATAGAGTTCTGAGAACAAACCTACAGAGATTGAGCAGAGGGAAAGTCAGCAAAGGAAGCTGAACGGAAGCAGTCGGAAAGAAAGAAATTCCAGGAGAACGAGGCCATGGGAGCTGGGAGACTATCCAATAACATTGAAAGGTTAAACTGATGTGAGCTAAGAAGTGTCTGCTGGATTTGAGAATATGATGGCTTTTGAGAACAGAAGCTAGACTGGGATGGGTTGAATAGGATATGAGGAAATAAGGACAAGTGTGGACAACCTTTTTGAGAAATTTCACCAAAAGGGGGAAAGGAAAATGAACTTTTAAAAAAGATATGTGAGTGTGGTGGAAGCGGGCTATTTTTTTTTTTTTTTTTTTTAGCCTTGCAGCAAATCTGAATCCTTTCAATTTTAGGGAACTTTGGAAATTCCCTAAACTATAAATTATGATTCTTGGTGGGAGGCAGCATCTTCCTTGTATTGTAGAAGCTGAAAATGCTAGACACTCTTTACCAGCCTCCCTATCGGGTAGAGTGTGGGCATGAGGCAGGCTTCACCAATCAGACGTACCCACTCGTCTGGAGCTGGGGAGGGAAGAAAGTGGGGAGTAGGAGAAATACTTTCTAGTGCAGCACTGGTTGTAGGATGCTTGAGTTTGTGGGGGCAATCCTGGCTACAATGCTAGTGACAGACACCAGCATCCAGTGCTAGAGGAAGAGTGATACTAACCGCACTGTCCTTTTAATAAAGTCCTCTTTTGCTTAAATCAACCAGGTCTGTTGGTTTCTTTTGATGACCATTTGCAGAACATGTGTGCTGATGGGGATGATCAGCAGAGAAGGAGAAATTGATGATGTGGAAAGAGAACTGCAAAAAAGGGAGTTTGTGGAAGGCAAGAAAAATAGGACCCAAATTTGTCAATATCCAGTTGAAACAGTTCTATACACAGGCAGACAGTGAACAAGGACCAGAGTGGCCACCATATATATGCTAAAGTACCATGGATGAGAGAGATGGTCACTTTCTTCGGAACGTTAGAGCAGTGCTCCGCAGGTATTAATGCGCTTTTGAATCACCTGGGAATCTTGTTAAAATGCACATTCTGATTCATTATAGCTGGGGTGGGACCTGAGAGTCTGCATTTGTACTAAACTCCCAAGTGATGCTAATGAATGCTAGTCTACTAATCCTTGGACATTTTGAGTAGTAAAGCTTACAAGATATAAAAAGTGATAAAAAAAAACACTAACGCTTAGAGTCTACATGGCTGGGAGAATGGTTAACAATAGAAACATCAGGGATAATGGAGAGGGACTAGATGAGTTTAGTTTGGGACTTAAGTTTGAGGGGTGATGCTATCTACCAGTAAATACTTGTCTAAGAGAGACTGGGGTTTGGGCATTTGATGTTTGGAATTGTCGATCATGTGCGGCCAAGAAAACTGAGATCTGGTTAGTAAATGAGAATGAAATATAGAAAGTAGTTTGTAGGTAGAAACTTGAGGAATATTTACTCCTTTTAAAGAATAAGTATAGCAAGAAGGAGCCAGAACCATGAATGTAGTGTTTTCCACTGTTTTAGGAGAGGAGGAAGATAAAAACTAAGGACTAAAAGGTTTTCACCATATCTAAAGAAAATCAATATTACTTTAAATATTACGTTTTAGGATTTTAGAATTTAATTTCAAAGGATTGTTAACAACTTCCAAAAAAAAAGCCACAGAAGAAAGATGATGCATGTGTTTATATTTTAAAACAATTCATAAGTGAAACCCAGTTATTAGGTTAACCCTAACAAGCAACTAAAATGTCTTTTCCCCCCCTCCATACACAAAACACACAAAGGTTTTAGAAAGAGGGACGGGAAAAGAAATTGCCAAACTGTGATTTGCATTTACCATCTTAAGGAAAATATAATGAACGTGATTTGTCTGTAACAGTTTCGCTAACGAATTCACAAACAGATTATTTACGTCAAAGCTGCCATTTTCAGCATAATATGCACAAGTGAGCAGAATGGCTTTGACATATTATCAATATTGTAGTCTTATCAAAAGTAACATGCCAGAATGTGTTTGTTCTAAAAGGGCATTGACTCCCAATCAAATGTTTTTGTTAAATTCACAATATTTTAAGATTTTTACAGGTCTAAACCTAGAGATTGGCTAAGAAAAGTTACTTATTTGAGAAAAAAAGTTGTTGCATAAAACCAGTAAATTTTATTCTGCTGATATGATGACCCGGCAGTGGGTACTGTACAAATTGGATCCAAAACCTTTTTTAAAGGCATATTTAATGGAGATCATTTTGCCTGCATCACTGATGTTATCTGAATTCTTCTAGTTGACTGGAGCGTGCCCAAGCCCCATTTAAAAAATACTGTCACAGTTTAAACTGCATTCTTACAAGGTCAGTGATTATTGTGTTCACACAGAAAACAGCTATCTTTTTAAAAAATTATTTTTAAACTTTATTTATATATTTTTAAATCGAAGTATAGTTGATTTACAATGTTGTGTTAGTTTCAGGTACACAGCAAAGTATTTCAGTTATATATATATGTAAAACATTTTTTCAGATTCTTTTCCATTATATGTTATTTCAAGATATTGACTATAGTTCCCTGTGCTATACAGTAGGTCTTTGTTGTTTATCTATTTTATACATAGTAGTATGTATCTGTTAATCCAAAATTCCTAATTTACCTACCCGCCCCTTCTGCTTTGGTAACCGTAAGTTTGTTTTCGATGTCTGTGAGTCTATTTCTGTTTTAAGTTTGTTTCTATCAGTTTTTTAGAAATCACACATAAGTGCTATCACATGATGTTCGTCTTTCTCAAACAGCTCCTATCTTGGGTAAGAGTACCTGGACAATATGACTATTGAGATACTCAAGTATCCAAATTACTCTCTGATAACAGAATAGAGGGTTTTGGTACAGGATGATGAGGTCATTGGGTTCAAGTCCTACTTTGGCTTTATTCTCTGAAGGCCAGTCAGCCCCATAGGCCAGTTGTCTCACAAAGGGGTGGAAGAAGTAATTTCCCCAAAGGGCTACCAGTTTTAGGAGGAGATTTAGGGACACTGAGAAGGCCTGCTATCCAAAATAAAGCTCTCCACTCATTGGCCAGTGTCTTTACTGTCCTTTACTTAAGGCTTTGAACTTTAAGAATGTCTTTTCGCAAACCATGTAAATACCACAAAACAATTGGCAGGTTCTAGGAGAGGACAGGAAGGGCCAGCTGTTTTGGCCTAGTCAGTCAAACAGAGGTGACCTTTTAATAGGTCTTAGAGTTGGTAAAGGTAAGACCATGAAAATGTGTCAGTCGATGAAGGATCTGGGGACGCCATTTCTATGTCCAACCTCCTATATGGATACAAGTAGCAGAAGAGCAGAAGTTGGAAGCTTGCAGCCCAGAGGACAATGTTAGAAAGATGTGCTGGATACTGTATTTAAAAACAGATTCACCAGACAACAGTCAAGACTTACAGTTGAATGACTGGATTCAACAAATACTTATTGGGTACCTTAACTGGTAGATTTGGCCAGTGGTTTTCAGCCTTACTAAAGTATAAGATCAAAACATTGCAGACGTTAAGTGATTTTATTTAAGTCACAAATACTTAAGTATTATATATTCCTTCCATGTAGAGAAAAAAACATTAAGCATTTCTCCACTAATTTCTAAATTCACTGCTCACTTTTTTTACCTGAAGTCTATTTCTATTTATGATTACATTTAAACAGTTTGGATATGGAAGATGTGACCATTATGTAAAAAAGAAAACTGCATATAAGGCTAATTTAAAAAACACGAGGTTATGACCCAGCAATCCCACTACTGGGCATATACCCTGAGAAAACCATAATCCAAAGAGTCATGTACCACATGTTCATTGCAGGACATGGAAGCAACCTAAGTGCCCATCGACAGATGAATGGATAAAGATGTGGCACATATATACAATGGAGTATTACTCAGCCATACAAAGAAACGAAATTGAGTCATCTGTAGTGAGATGGATGGACTTAGAGACTGTCAAACAGAGTGAAGTAAGTCAGAAAGAGAAAAACAAATACCATATGCTAACACATATATATATAGAATCTGAAAAAAAAATGGTTCTGAAGAACCTAGGGGCAGGACAGGAATAAAGATGCAGACATAGAGAATGGGCTTGAGGACACAGGGAGGGGGAAGGGTAAGCTGGGGCAAAGTGAGAGAGTGGCATGGACATATATACACTACCAAATGTAAAACAGATAGCTAGTGGGAAGCAGCCGCATAGCACAGGGAGACCAGCTCGGTACTTTGTGACCACCTAGAGGAGTGGGATAGGGAGGGTGGGAGGGAGATGCAAGAGGGAGGAGATATGGGGATATATGTATATGTATAGTTGATTCACTTTGTTATAAAGCAGACACCATTGTAAAGCAATTATACTCCAATAAAGATGTTAAAACAAAACACGAGGTGGGTTATTGTGCAATGCTAAAGTTTTAGAATTTCTTAATAAAAATACATCTGACCATTGTTATGGATTGAATGTGTTCCCTCCAAATTCACATGTTGAAACCCTAACCCCCAACATCATGGTATTTGAGAGTGGGCCTTTGGGAGGTAATTAGGTTTAGATGAGGTTATCAAGATGGGGCTCCTCATTAAGGGATTCGTGTCCTTATTAGGAGAGATGAGAACTTGTTCCTTCTCTTTTTCTCTGCCATGTGAGGACACAGTGAGAAGGCAGCTGTCTGCAAGCCAGGAAGAGGGCCCTCTCCAGGAACAGAATCTGCCAGCACCTTCATTTTGGACTTCCCAGGATGCAGAACCATGAGAAATAAACATCTGTTGTGTAAGCCAGTCTATGGAATTTTGTTATAGCAGTCCAAGTTGAGACAACCACCAGTTAATAGAAAAGTACCCTTTTATTGAGAAGTAAGACAAGTGTATTTACAATATTCAACTGTTAGATCATATAATCTGTGAGACTTTTAAAAGCAGCAGTATTCCAGGAATTACAATTTATAAGGGGAAAAGGAAAACATTCCAAATAGGTTTCTGTTTACAGAAAATACATTTGAACAATGCCAGAAACACTTAAGGCTAAGTAGTATTAGACCTTCTCCTCCGTCTTTATAGCAATAATCAGAGAATGTTTTTTGTCACAAAGACAGAAGGCTAATTTTGGAAAGGAAGAAACAGTATGATGTACAGTCCTTTCTGTCAGAAGACAAGTATGTTTAAAAATAGAGCCTCATCAATGGCTCTGAATAAGAAACATACAATGCTGCCAAGCAGTCCCAAACTCACATCTGAGATAAACTGTGGACTCATTTAAAGCTGAAAACTGCTCCAAGCCTCTCACTCTTACTAAGGACTGGGAGATTATCACATCCTTTACACATGTCTAATAATGCTTTCTGAAATAAGATTGCTGAAAAAGAGATCTCTGTTACAGTGCAAAGAACATTTTGATAGAAATTCATGTCTACAAAGGAGCTAAATAATACAGATGTTCCACACATTAACAGATACTGTTCTTGCTTTAAAAAGGTAGAATTATCTAGCCACTGTAAATAATACGGGTCAGTCAAAAATATGTATAACAGAGTCCTACAGGGCAACTTGTATAAGTCAATCCCCAAAATATGTATATATTTGACACTCTCCAAGTGAGGATATTACTTTTTTGAAGAACATTAGACACAACACTAGGTTTCTTATTATTCCATGAACTATTGAGGTAGGAGTCTCATTTTGTCAATATCATCTGTTTTCACAGATTATAAGTCAAATGCCAGTACCAAAAAGACAGTAATCCACAAGGCTGAACCATTAGACTATCTACCAAGTCCTTCCTTCTTTAGATGAGCAAGGTTGGAACTTCTCTGTGCATCAAGAGATTTAACTAAAAATAACATAGGCTGTAATATATTTTGTAGACACATTTGTCAATAAAAATCACAAATTTCAATTATGATTTTATACATTAAAAAGCTTTGCAATTGTTAAAAAAACAGAGTAAATAGTATAATCATTAGTGGTAAAACAAATAGTACTATGACTCTTGAAATGTCTTCCTACATCTATCAAAAGGGTGCCACCTTGGAAAACTACTAATGAAGAAACAACTACTGTTTCCTACTGCCTGTCAAGCAGCAACAGTAGAGAAGACAACACATCATTTTTGTAGTGTCATGTTTTTCAGAACTATAGCCAGTTTAATTACAGTAAAATAATTTAGTATGTGAACTCAGATATTCTCTCCATGAACTCAAATGAAGAGTGATCATATGAAACACACATTATGCATATTGATTTTTGTTATGGAAAAAGCTGAAAAGAAGGGAAAACTTGGCTTATGTAAATAGCCCTTAAAAAACAGCTGTAAGTTTAACCTTTTAACATGGTACATCTTAAAGTAAATATTACCAGTAGTAATTTTATGAAAAGCAAAATAATAAATCACTACTAAATTGTAAAAAATAAAAGAAAAAGAAAAACTGGATCACAACATGGAAATATCCATTTGGGTTGCATCATGTAGTATCTTAAATAACAAACTATTCAATGAAATGAGCTAGGTAACAGACTCCTACATCACGAAGAATGCTTTTTTTGTTAAATGCTTACATGTCATGAAAGATACAGATGCTCACGTGAGAGTCCCAAGAAGTATGAGGACTTCCAGAATGTGTTCCTGAAAGAAAAAGTGCTGAGTCAGCTATAACTTAGAAACTACAAGCTAGTAAAGAATGACCTTTGCATATTCCAACAAAGAATATCTAGTTCAGATTTTCATCTGGCTTTAAAATATTAAGATTCAGAAGAACCACAAAAGTTTTATTTTAACCATACGTTTACCAAAAAAAAAAAAGAAAAAGAAAAAGAGTGATTCATACATCGACACTGGGTTTTCCTGGTTTTAATATATCACGATGACATAATCCAATCTAACTCATGCACCACTTTCAGAGACACAGTGCAACTGGAAATATTTTCGCTGCTGCAGAGGACATTACAGTTCTAAAAAGCAAATGCCTATGGGTGTGCTTGCATCTTCAAAATAAAAAGAAAAGAAACAGGCACTACAGTTCTCTAAGGATGGCTGTGTTTCACACACTGTGGAAAAACAGTAAAAATCCCCTTCAAGAGTTTCAATATGCATTGTAACATAGATTTCATCTCCTTCGGTTTGCTTGCTGACTTCTTAGATGACTTGGTTAGAAGTCTGTTTTCACTGCTTCTTTGTTAACTGCTGTTGCTACTCTGTAGGCTATACGTTTTAAACTTCTGTAAGGAACATTACAAGCTATTTCATGTAATTTAATTTTGTGCTGAATATTCTTCAAAGGATTTTATAAATAATACAATATTTTAAATGAGTCTTCAATTCACTTGTTGTTATACCATATTGTTGCTTTCTCCGACTTTATCTACAAACTGCAAGAAGAAAAACAGATAATTAAATGAAAGCCTAGGGCACTATAAAATATTACATCAACACTTCAAATGTTGATTAAAAAACCCAGCTTTATAAGATTTGTGGAAATTTAAGGTATGACTGACAACGATTAATCCAGTACTACTCACCACCATCTTCTGACACATAAATGTATATAAAAAAAATTTTTTTCTATAAGTTGTTTCTGCATGACATGTTACACATATGACTTTAAGGGTGCAATACAAGAAACACAATGCAATTAATAAAAAATTGGATAAGATGAAGCTAACACTGCTAGCTCAACAAAAAAAAGTAAAAAAATAAAAAGCTGAAATGTCAGCCATTCATGCATTAATGAACCCAATAAGGTATTTCAACTGACCATTATTGTGGATCTCTTCTGGGCCTATGTAGTCTTTGAACAAACAGATTTAGCTCCATTAAGTTCAATAATTAACAACAGCTACTGACTAAAAATACTTTAAATGTGTATTCTGGACTTCAGACTGAAAGTGGCAATGACATTAAAAAGAGACTTAATGATGCAAGCATAGATCGATAATTATGGAACATAGGTTTTAACACACATTAATGTAAGTGGTTATTTACTTTGGTTACTCCACCCCAAATATAAAGCAACTGGGCTTTCTTCAGCATTCCAGATGGTGATGCAAACAGACGTTGAAACAAAGTAATTAGTGAAGATATTAAAAGTTACATAACCCAAGTGACTATATAACACTACCAAAATCTAGCAATCATCTAACCCTTTCTTTCATTTCATTATTCACATTTTTACTTAAGCATTTATTATAATGAAGTAATAATAATAGGAAACACAATTTATAGTATTGGATGTCCATTTATGCAAATACTGAAGAATCCTTAAATTAAGGACATGATTAATGATTACAGCTCTATAACTAGAAGTTTTAGTACATTCAAAAGACATTCTAGGTATAAACAACATTGACTACTGTATGAGTTTGGGGATTAATGCAAATGAATCAGGATATACCCCTACAAGCCTAGGTTCTAGCATTTTATATTATCGCAAATAGATCAATTGGCACACTGAAACTAAAAGTTGCTCTCAAAGCACTCATGGATTCATTAGAATTTTACGGTAAATTTAGGTGGAGAGAAAGCACAACATTGTCTCTCCAAAGGTAATTTCAAAAAATGTCTAGGTTATCTGGGCTGCAAGGTTCTGATTTGAGGATGGAAATGAGATTAGGCTTATAGTGGTACCTATTTTTAGTGGGTAAGCCATCCTTTAGCTCTTTGAGAATTCAATAAATGCTATGAACTACCTCTCTAGAAGCATCTACAAAAGTCTGCAAACAACTTTAAGAAGTTGACTGCCCGCCCTGGAGAAACAGATTTGACAAGACTGTTCTAACCGTGGACAGAGCTAGGAACGGAATTTTATCATCTGACTCCCAGTACAGTGCTTTATTTAATTGTCTTAAAGCACTCCATTTGGTGATACAGTCTAAGAGAGAAAACATTTGTAAGAAATAATGGTGTCCTTTTATATTATCGCTTCTAAAATTAGAGATCATATAAAAGTTAATTGAAAAGTGCCTTGAACTCTCAAAGAGAAAGGCAGCATAGCATATCAATCCAAGTTACATGAAAAAAGAGAGAACAACATTAAAAATGGATACAGTGAAACCAAATTTCAGGTTCTATAGGTTTAGCAATGATTATTTTCTCTGGTATTCATGGTAACCACGATCTATGCGATGCAACCACTCATATCATAATAAAAAACTTATCAATCATGTATCAATTCCTCAAATTTCTACAAAGAGCATCAGACAGCATTTATTTTTAAAATTTTTATTTTATTTAAAAAACTTTTAAAAATTATTGAAGTGCAGTTGATTTACAATGTTGTATTAATTTCTGCTATACAGCAAAGTGATTCAGTTATACGTGTGTGTGTGTGTGTGTATACACACACACATACACATTCTTTTTTATATTCTTTTTCATTATGGTTTATCACCTGATATTGAATATAATTCCCTGTGCTATACAGTAGGACATTGTTGTTTACTCATTCTATACATAATAGTTTGCATCTGCTAACCCCAAACTCCCAAGCCGTCCCTCTCCCCAGAGAACATTTATTTTAATGGTTTAAAAAACATATTGTTAAATATATGATTACTTACTGATCTAATTCCAGGTAAATTCAAGAGTGATCCAAGGACTGGCACTCTTCTAATAAATCCAACAACCACAGGAAAGAAGCCCCTGGGAGAGGCGAAGAAAGTTCTTAGAATGAACACATTCTCTATTACCAAAATGAACAGTTAGCCATGTAAAAAAAAAGGATCCTGTTGAAGTTTTGAATGTTTTAAGAGACTTCAAAATTCAGTTATTCCTTACCTCTCCCTGGATTTGAACCCTTCCTTAGTTGTGCTCATAACATTCTGTTTATATAGATATAAACATCTATAATGGCATTACTATTACATCCTACTGGTACCTTTCCCATATTAGAAATGAGAGATTCTCTAAAGCAGATTTGGCACTTAATAATGTGTGTTTCCTGTGGGCAATATGGTGCTTGGCAGATAGAAGACAAATGATACACCTTTCTTGAATAAATAATTAAACCAACTTACTTGAAAGTATTTTCTCACACTGCATACTATTATTTACTGGGTAAGTGGCATTTGTAAAATATTAACTGATCAAAACCTCCCATAATGTATTTGGTCCAAAATTTTCTAATATCTACATGCATTAAAGAAAGTGTCATCAAGTGACAGTAACTGTACAGCATCAGGTCTACATATTAAAATGCTGGATCTATCTATCTATCTATCTACCTATCTATCTATCTATCTATCTATCACTGTCTGGTTGGTGAAAATACCAAACATAAACAGAGTGCCGTAAAATGCCAACAAAATAAATTTTATTGCATTGAAAATACTTTATAAAATAATTTATACCCTGACATAAGCAATCATCTGCATCTGATAAACACATCTGGGTTTCTGTAATAATTATATGACATTATGGTTTACCTAAAGAGAAACAATAAAATAAAATGGTTGCCTTACCTGAACAAGAGAAAGAATCCATAAATTTCGAAAATCATGCCTATCAAAGGCCAACCAATCAGGACTACAAATACACCACCCAGGAAAAATCCTGTAGCTTTCATTTTATGTTTTTGGAAGAAGAATCTGAATGTTCTTTCTAAACCAATTACAAAAGCCAAGCCAGCCACAAATAAAACCTAGAAGAGGAGGAAAACGTAACACAGAAAAAGTAGTTAAATGCACTGCATGTGTTTGAAGGGGTAAGGTCAAAGCTAAATATGATAAAAAAAGACATGTGGCTTTTAATGTGAGCAACTGGCCAGAGAAAACTACAATGCACACCAAGAGGCAGAACCACGTTAAAGCTGTAGTTGTATCCCACTCTGTTCAGTCCTCTTCTATCTTGATTAGATGAAGAAAAGAGAAACAAAGAAAGATTAGGTGTCACCCAGCAGCATCTGCTTCTGCAGTGGTTTCCCCAGCTTTAGCTAGATGGCGATGGCTTAGTCAAGCAGATGAGCGGCAAGGCAAGAGAGGGAAGGTGCCCGTAAATATGTCAACCGAAGGTACTCCTGGTTCTGAAAACTTGATCGGGGTGATAGGAGTTCCCATGGATGGGAGAAAACCTGACATGGCCCAGTTGGTAGTAGAAGAAACCACGCAAAGCCAGCAAGAAGATCCTAGTTTTATTAATTCCGGAAATCTGGGAGCAGCAGAAATGAAATACAGCCATGCATTCTCAAATACTTATAGTTTGTATGTTTTCAGACAATGGACAAGAGATGGTGATTGACTAAAAGCCTGCGTTTTCCCAGGTTCTATTCCCAAATACTTGCCTTTCTTCATAACCATTCTTCAGCGAAAAATATTCCACAAAAGTATTTATTAAGCCTAATGGTTAAGCTTCACATTCTGAGATACCAATGCTGTTTATATTATTGTTTATTAAAACATTAATTTTGAACAATTGTTACCCTTTATATTTTCCAATGTCCAATTAAAAGCCCAATGTTAACATACACTTCAGAAATATTTTATCGTTATTCAGTGAGTTTATTGCCCTCTTAGAAGGGTTATTATTTATTTCTAGAACTCTTGCACAGCCTTCACACATGGACAACAGAGTACACATTCCAAATAAACAATATACACACCGTTTTTTAGCAGGTCAATTATTAATATAGATATATTTTTAAAGGTTTAAGTGGTTTTTAAAAATCTGTTCATTTTATGCTATTTAAGCAAATGTTAAATCTCAGATGTGTAAAGTCAAAACATTAACAAATTTACTAAGACATGGGGCTATCAAGTCATCTATTTTGAACTATTTGAGGCAGTCTTGATTTAATCTATTGTAAATCACATAGCAAACACTTAACAGAGCAGTTATGGAATTAGAAAACTTCATTAAGCATTTATCTTTTATTTAAACAGAAAGCTGACAGGTTCCACCCCTGATGAAATCAGAGGATGTAACAGGAGTCTTCACATGAGCAACAGTGAATTATTTCCCCCCAATTTCATAGCAGGCAATAATTCATTAGTAGTTAAAACTTCCTTATGAATTTAGTTAAAATAGATATTGAAAAACTCACATTTCCAATAGCCAGTAGTGCTTTGTCAAAAAAGAGAATCATTCCAAAGAACAGGAAAAACACTCCAAATCCTGTTAATCCCATTCCAATTTCTGCAATATAAGTTATATGGTTAGGGGTACAGCAAAAGTAAAGTTACATTAAGATCCTCATAAACTAAGCAAGAAAAAATTTTCAGTTTTTCTTTTGACTGATATAAGGAAATAGGACCCCAACATTGCAGGTTGACATAACGACATTCGTTAAGATCCAGAACAAATTAAATTAACAACAGAAAATTACTCCCAAAATTTAAAATATGAATGGGAATTTCTAATCCTTATATGAGAGAGAGCATTTCTCACAAACATATTCATAATAGAGAAAGACAAACCAGGAATCTAAACCTTTGGTTTTATTATTTTTTCCCTCCCAGGAGCCCTTCCGGCATCAGACATAAGTATGTGGGTTCACTTTTGTCTCCTCTTCTCCTTTCATATTCCATGACTAGTATTTGTATGCACAATATCTGCAGTTCCTTCTTTCCCTTCTGAAAACGAATTCCTTCCTTAACCCACTGGAAATGCTATGGGAGGTCAGCACAGACTGCTTCTCACAATGACAACAGGAGAGATTTTGAGTCAAGAAGCCGTCTCCTCCAAAGTTAATTTTCAGACTTTTAACTTCTTCATGGCTTATTATGGATTTATCTTCTACAAGTCTCTCTCAACTATGCATCCATTCACATATTTAGTCTAAGAGTCCTAAAATAACCTCTCTAACATTTCAAAGAACATTGTTTTACCTAATATTAATATTCTGGGTTTTTACTTTTTCATTCAAAAACAAAGAATTGTTGATCAACTCTTACATGCCAGCAACTGTTCTAGGTACTGAGTATAGAGTGATGGACAAAGTATAAGCTTTTACGTCTATGGTTACTCTTTATACAAAACTAATATTTTATTGCCTTTACACTCCCTAGACTTATCTTTATGTCTGAAGAGTCTTAACTTTCTAAGATTACAGTTGTACTATTCTGTTAACGTTACAAAGCACAATCCACAAAATTAGTTCCTTGATCATTTCAGTTTTGATTTCAGGAAACAGTCACCAATCCTTATTTTACCTAGCAGCACTATCTGCATAAAATAATAAATCAGACCGAAACTGCCATATTTTGGGAAACACAATTTTAAATACACAATAGTGATTTCTGATCTGTTACTTAACTTTTTTGCCTCAGCTCCAGAGAGCTAAAATCTAAGCCACAGCTACTTAAAAATTTAAGCCATGTAATATGTTATGATGAGTTGAAAATTTACATCCTATGCCTTTTTCGACATCCTTCACCTCAATTTACAGTTAACTCTTGCCTCCCATTCCAGCTGCCTTGTTCTCCGAAAGTTAGTCTAAAAGAATTCGGGTACTGTCTATAAATACACTGGTAAGTGTATTCCACGGACACAAATTCTCATGAAAATTGGAGGCTCATACCTTCATGCTTAAATGCTTTAGGAGAATTTAACCAAGTAACTGTTCAGGTGTCAGACATAATTTCCTACAGGAAAATATGGACAAAACAGCAAGGACAATTCCATTAAATAACTATTTAGTAGTTAGGATTTAGTCACTGGCAGCTGAGTTATTTAAATACAACTCATTTCTATCTTTTCACAAATTGTCCTAATGATTATGTACACATTTTGAGATGTTTGTTCATCAGAAAGGAAACTATATGGCAATATGCCTACTATGTATTGAGAATTTACCATGAATTGCCCATTACGAGGTGCTTTACGTATCTTACAGAACTTAATCCTCCCCATACTACTGCAAGGTAGGCATCATTACATTATTCTAGAAATTTTTTTTTGCCAGGTTAAATATGTTTGATTAAATGAAATTCAAGGGCACTGGAGTAGGCTGGACTTCTGGGAGAAGCATCTTTAGGTTTAATATAATTAGTTTGTTACTAATATAACTAAGGAGATGTCAGTATGAAATTGACTGCAGTGAACAAGGACAATGTCTGTACATGGTTTTACATTTAATGAGATGTTTATACAAATATGTCATAATTCCTTTAGCAAAACTGGGGTGTTAAAAAGTAGCACCAGCCCCATGTTTCATGTGGGCAACTGAAGACTCAGATTAATAATTCACCCTTGATCACAGAATCAGCAAATGTGCGTGTGGAGGGGGACAGGTGCAGGGAGGGACGGGGGTGTGGTGTGGAGTCCGTCTAGAATTCAAATCCAGTCTTCAGGCTCCACATCTTACAACTATAACAGGGGAAACCAAAACATTCCCACTACTTTATCCAGTGTCGTACAGAAAGAGAGGGTTGCCTATAATATTTTTGCCAAAACCGACACTAGCATGTTATTGCCCAACAGTCCCTGATCTGAATGGGTCAAAAGTCTCAAACTGACCTCGCTGTGTTATTTTCTCCCCTCCAGAATTCCATTCTTGCCTATGCCTATGTATTCACAAGCCCTCTGGTTATTAAAGCCCTACTTGGAGCTGCTCTCTCACCACCACAATCATACACAGTAAAATAAACATCTTCCTCTGTGCACTATCAAACCTTCATTCCCGCTCGTGCGCGCACGCACACACACACACGTGCACACATGCGTGTTTTTAAAGCATAATCTGATAAAAGCAGTCTAATAAAACAAATGTATCTAAAATCAAAAGCTTATTGTAGAAATTTGATAAGGAGAGCTGTTATTAATCCAATGACAATCACTGTTAGCATTTTGATATCTTATTTAAGACATTTTAAGGCAGCATTGTCTTTCTTACTATGCCCATTCCTTTCAAAAAGTAAAAATATCACAATAAAGAACTCAATTGAACACCATGGTAGAATTTCAGGCAATGTGACATAATGAAGTAAAGATTTAGAGGCAGCATAGGAACTGCCCCACTCCAGCCCCCTCAATAAATCTTGTGGGGTTTTTCGGGGGTGGGGTGAGGTAGGGGGTGCTAATATAGAATTCCTTAAAACAATTATGAATTGCTATTTACTATGATCAGTACTTGGTCTGGTACTTCTCTTCCAGAATCAGGATCCCAGAATAATTTTGGCAAGTCACTTGAATGATGGCTGATTCCTACAGTTAAACACACACACAAACACCATTTGAAATCCAAAGAGCTTTTGGTTCACTAATCATTTTGTGTTCTGATCCACTGTCTTATCTAAAACACTTGGCAAATGCGCAGCAGAGAGTATAATTTCATCCTCCTCATCAATTTAATGAAGTGAGGAGAATGCTTCTTATTCTGCCCACATTCTAACCCAACCCCCTTGTTTTGGTTTTTGGAAGGATGTAAATCAGGCACTTGTCCCTATAAGACTTCAGTAGAAAAGAATCTCTACACACAGGATAAGCAGTTCATATATTTACCTATGTAATAATCACAGACTAAGATAGGAAAGTTAGATAGGAAAAGTATGTAGAGATTAAGTACTTCCTCTGAGTAATTAGTAGTATTAGAAATAAATCCTAGCAATTTATGTATACAATTCTGCTAAATTCTGGGTTTCAACTGAGAGCAACAGAGCACTGCATCATAAAGAAAATAGGCTCTGAATATTCTACACAGTCTCTCAAAAAACAATCAATGCACAATTCTAAAGGATAAATATCTACTGTTGAAACTGTTTTTGCTATGGAACAATTTCATCATTCTAAGATAGATTTCAAATAAGCTTTATAGCAAGTCTTCTTAGATGCTAGTAGGGTACCGTGAAAAGAACAAAGGTTTTTGAGCCAGCAGACTTGGGATCAAGTCTTGTTTCTGTCACTTTCCTCATGATTATACACTGAATTTCTTTTGAGCCTCCTTTAATTTATAAGAGACATACTCCTCTTTGCTCTACAGGGCTCTTATAAGAATTAAGGATAACGATTTATATAAAAGCCCACGGTAAACTGAAATAAGATGCTTTTATACAGTTATATACAATGGCTACTTTTATTATAACAGTAAACCAAAACATCCCACAAAAAACAAACAAAAACCCCAAACAAAAAAGGACTATACTTATATTTTCTCTGATCAGAACAGGCAGACCAAAATGGGCATCCAAGGTACAGACCCAGTCCAATTTGAGGAAGGGAGGGAGCCTGACTGGGGTGGCAGTGTGTGCAGGAGTTATTAGCAGCTCGGTGAAGTTCAAGTTAGCCATGACTTGAATCCAAACCTTACGACTCCACTTTAAAACAGGGCATTTTTAAAGGAAGTTCTATTTTTATTTCAACAGACTGTTTAGTTCTTAAAATCTTTAAAATTCAAGTAAGTTATTTAAAATAAGAAAAACAAAGGCGTGGCAGAAAAAACAAAATGAGATAAAAAGTCTATCACGACCATCAAAAGATAGGAAGCACTGGAAGAAATGTAAATACAAAACTATTAAGATTGACAAAAAGGGATAGAAAAGTGGAAATTTTATATTGATAGAAAAAGAAAACAGACAGCAATGTTAATCTTAGAGATAAGATAGGCCTGGAGAACTCTGTGGCAGGCAGAAAGATGCTAAAATAATAAAACATGCCACCAAAGCACAATATACAATATTAACGAAAGAAATCGTTTAACTGAACACAGAGTTTACTATTGGGGAGACAGTAGCCGGTAGAAAAGTGAAGTTGTTTCAAGGGACTTTTAAAAGGTTGCTTCCAGTAGTGGCAAAAGGCAAATACTCAAAATATTTAAGCGTAAGCACATTTTCAAAAACAGCCTATCATAGATGACATTTAAAACTCGGCCTCCCAAACAACCAGCAGTAACTTGTAGAGGACCCCAAGCATGTCATGTGCAGAAATGTCCCCAAGAGTGGGCTGCGGGCACAGCGCATCAAACTTTCTCTCGTGGCCACCCGCGGGAACAAAGCGCCCATCTCCCCGGGAGTGAGAGCTGCGCTACCCCGGTGCGAGACAGACGCTCGGCGAAAGCTCCCCCTCCCCAGCTAGGGCGTCTCCCCAGACCCCACCGACTCTCCCCCCAGGCCAGGTCCACCACCGCGAGTCTAGCCCTCGTTTCCTCCAGGCAGCCCTCCAGACGCCCACAGCCCTAGCTCTGTCTCGCAAGCCACCGCCCCCATTCCGGAACTTCATTCATTGACCCGGGAGGGCGGCGGGGCGGGCAGGCGAGACCCAGCCCAAGGAAGGGGTGTCCGGGGCTCGAGGCGGGGCCTCGGAGCAGGTACTTACTCTGTGTGTCCGTTAAGGAGATCATGGCTGCAGGGGTGAGGTCGGCGTCGATAGCACCTCGGAGCGGCCAGGGTGTGAAGCAAAGTCGAGAGAACGAAGCCGGGAAACAACCCAGGCGAAAGCCGCCACGTCTTCCGGAAACACGCAGCCGCCCACACCCCAATTCAAAGCCGTTCCCCATTGGCTAAGCCTGCTCCCAACATCAACCAATCACCTGTGGCTTTGTTCAGTGACGCACATGGTGGCCACACCCCTCGACCAATAAGAGAAGGGTATTACTTCCAATTGGTTGAAAGGACCGACCCGGAAGGGTGGATGCTCCTGGCTGGAAAGAAAAGAAAGCCAGGTGGCGGGAAGTTTTCGTTGGAGCGCGTCTGAAAGCGGTGAGTAGCGGACCTGAGGCAGGGGCGTTTTGGGGTCGGAGACCGAGGAGGGGAGGATGTCCCTTAACCCCCTGGGGAGACGTTCTGGGGTAACTCCCGTTACCGCTTTGAAACAGCTAATATTCCTTTTCCTGGCTGATGGGGAGGCCGGCTCATTTCCTTCCACCAATACATTGGGGAGAAACAGGGGCCCTCGCCCTTCTAATCGAACTCTCTATCATCGCTCAGCTCTAATGGAACTCGGTCCTTTAGGGGCACGTTCCACTGCCGACCGGTCTTTTTTTATCACCAGCCTTTTCCGTGCAGGAGGCTTGGGTACCACAGCCGGTTTATTTGCAACCACTGTTTACTGGGAAACGCCACTGGGAACGCCTAAGCGCAAGGGAGGGTATTATTAAATTGCTGTTGCGTCTAAACGCAGGGGGCGAGGAGTTGGAGGATGTGTGTGTGTGATTTAGCCTCTGGTACTTGGTGTCAAGCATGCATGACTGCCTGAGACCCTGTAAAATATTTCCTGAGGATGCTTGCAAAAGTTCAGATATAGCAAGTAAAACCACTGAATCATGGAAGTAGTAATTAGTAAAAGTTCATGTGTACACACCAAAAAGACAGTTTGCCAACCGGGAGCACTCAAATCGAAACATGGAATTAGGCTCAGGGCTATATTGTTATAAAGCAGCTTGTTTAGTAAGGACTGTTTATTCTTCACACTGATTGGTTATAATATTAACATTTTCTTAAAGGATAGGGAATTGATTAGTGGTTACCTCATAGCATCCTTGGGAAACAGTTGGAGTTTTGCTTCTGATTTCCAGAGGCAGAAACAAAAAAATGCCCCAGGTCAAGTTAGTCTTTCAAAATAAGCTAAATTAAGTTTTGTTTGTATGTCTGTGCTGGTTTTGTCTGCCCAGGAAATTTTCAAGACTGGTCTCCGTTTGTTTTGGATTTTAACAGTGCCTAGGTATACTTCTGACACACATGCTATAGATAGCTCATTAATTTTTGAACATATTTTATGTTCAGATAGCTTTTGCTATTAAATCACATCCTTTGGGGAAGGAGTTTATGAGCAGTTTTTTAACAGTATAATCAAAGGAGTCGTTTAAAATAGTGGGGCAAAATGGTTGTAGATTACATCGTTTCATAAGTATAGAAAAACCCTCTGCTTTCAATCTCAGCAAACCTGAGCCTGCACTATATGCAAGGCACTGTGCTAGGCTATGTGGATACAGATGTGAAGGGACTCAATCCCTACCCCCCTGGAGAACCTTACAGTCTAGAGAAGGAGAATTATATTTCCACAAAATGGTGAAGACATATTCATATCGATAAATAATTAGAAGTCCTTGGTTTACTCCCCTCCTTCAGTATCTTTTAGTGGTGTGGCCCTTCCAAACTTCTTAGCAAGGTAAAGAAGACCCTACTTATTTTTCCAGCCTAGTAGTGACTACAGAATTCTACATGAGGAAGGGCATAAGATCAGCAGTTTGAGTAAGGGTAGGGTGATGCTGAAGCTTTGGAGAACATTCTAAGTTAGTTTTGGAAAATATTGGTGTTCCATGTCAGAGTTGGGGGAGGTGTTCCTGGAGATTATGGACAATCTAAATAAAGTTCCTACCCTCCAACCTGACCTCCTTCCACTTGCTCGTGTGTACTCTTAAGTTTTAGTCATTCAGAAATATTTTGAGTTCCTTAATACAAACCAGGCTTTTTCCCCACTTCTGACCTTTTCATGTTCTCTCCCTCTGAAATCTCACCCCTCTGTAGAATACCAATTCCTCTTTTAAGATTGAGTCTAAATTGTAACCCTTTAAAGCAAATATTCAGTAAAATGTTAAATTATTAATTTGAATATTATGTTAATGGATTTTGCTTCATCTGGGATATTTGAATCTATCCAACTTGTTATTTGTAAAATAGCCTACACCATCCCAATTTTAGAGACAGGGAAAGGGGCTGAGATGAACAAGTTGTTTAGGTTTGCTAAGATCACACAGTAATTTAGTGGTAAAGCTGTTTAACCTCAAAGCTTTGCTCTTTTTTTGTGACATTGCTTTGTGTCTGGTGGATATTTGTTCAGTGTTCTTGACGTCATACTTGTTATTATATGTTTATGTGACTTTGGACACCTCTGAAATCTAGAGAATTTTCCATAAAAATGTAGAGTGGGAAGAAGCATGTAGTCCTTATTGAAAGGTCACTGCAGTATATAGTTTACTTTCTAACATTTTTTGTGCTTAGTAATGACATTATCATTGAGCATTATCAACGGTACTGTTTTTAAAAAGTTGTTGCTCTGATTTTTTTTTCACTTTTAGAAAGAAACTTGGCTCTCCAATTCAACTTTAGAATGGCATCCATTTCAGGTTAGTGGAGATGATTACATTTTGTAGTTCATTCTCTTCTCTTTCTAATTGCATGTTTTTCTCTGTACCTTCCCCTCAATTTTGCTGTGAACCTTAAACTGCTCTAAAAAAGTCTTAATAGAAATTAATAAAAAATAAATTTAAAAAATACTGGTTTTAAAAATTTTGATTATAGAAGTGATGTTTTTTCAGATTTTTTTTCATTGTGGGAAAATGTACTTAATGAAATTTACCATTTTAACTGCTTGTAAGCATGCAGTTCAGTGGCATTACGTGCCTGGCATTACGTGCATTTGCACTGTTGTGCAGTCATCACCATTATCCACCTCCAGAACTTTTTCATCCCTCCAAACTGAAACTCGGTACCAGTTAAACCCAGTCCTCCCTTCCCTGCAGCCCCTGGTAACACTATTCTGCTTTCTGTCTCTGTGAATTTGACCATTCTAGGTACCTAATTTAAGTGGAATCATACAATATTTGTCCTTTTGTGTCTGGCTTATTTCACTTAAGCATGTCTTTGAGGTTCATCTGTTTTGTAACATGTATCTTTTTAAGGCTGAATCATAGTCCATTGTATGTATATACCACCTTCTCTTTATCCATTTGTCTGTCAGTGGACATTGGGTTATTTCACTTTTTGGCTTTTGTGAATAATGCTGCTACAAACATTGTGTACAAGTATCCATTTGAGCCCCTGCTTCCAGTTTTGGGGGGTATATACCTACAAGTGGAATTGCTGGTTAACATGGTGTTTCTATGTTTAATTATTTTAGGAACTACTGTACTGTTTTCCATCGTGACTATCCCATTTTACATTCCCAAAAAGCAATACGTAAGAGTTCCAAGGAATGATATGTTTCTTGATAGCATTTGGGAACTTATCAAGTAGACAATATAAATCATTTATAATCTCACTAGTCAGGTTAATACTGTAACATTTAGATGTATTGTTTTTCAACAAAATTTTTAACGTTTTGTACATAATGTTTGGTAATGTGATTTTTAAAAACATAATGTAGATATAGAGTATAGACATATTGTTAAGTAAATTCTATGTTGTAAATATTCTATTTTTAATACTGTTTTGTATTTTATTGTTTTGAAGTGACATTAAACAATTAACACTTTTGGTGTTGAACTTTCAGTCTGTCTCCATTTTTAAAATGTAAAAAAGGTTGCATTGAACATCTTTGAATCAAAAGCTTTGTGTGCGTCTCTGATTATTTCCTTAAGATAAGTTCCTGTAAGTGGAGCTATTTGAAACGTTTTTAAAGTATAAAAGAAAAACTTCCATTTGACCTTTTCCAGGCAGCTACTCTTGGTATTTTGGTATATTTCCATCCATTGCTTGTTTTTATAAACTTGGCTAGATTCTGTTGTGCTTATTAGTGAGGTCTTGCTGACTATTCAGTAAAGAAGTGGATGGCAGGAGTGAGGAACTTATTCTATGGTATTTTCCTGTCCTTTGTAGGATATAGTGAATATGGCCTTTGCTACATACTAGCACTAACAGTGGGGTAAAAAGATTAGGTTCTTTTCAAACTTTAAAGAAATGGTTTTCCTAAGTATGGCATCCTCCCATCCACCCCTAAAAACTACAATTTATTTAAATATAAATATGAAAAAAATAGTGACATAGATTTTGGCTTTGTCTCATGACTCATTCTCACAGCTTAAGGGTTAATAATAAATAGTAACAATTTAAGTTATATTAAATGCTAATCCAAATGTTCTTTACTAAGAGACAAAGGTGAAGGTTTCAGAGATGTTACGGAACCTTGCCTCAGTTGGGTATAGTTATTATTGGAATGCATAAATGAATTATTCTACTTAACAAGACTTTAAGCTTTCTCAGTAGGCTATGCTTTTAAAATAACTGAGTAATGACATAGATAAATTTTATTTAAGAGGAGATGCTTACTTTGAATCATTGCCTTTACAATATTGTGCCCCTTTCAAATAACCCACCTCTTCTATTGTTCTACCCACTTGTCGAACTATATTTGAAATGCCTCTGAAGTTGCCTTCAGGCAGTTTATTGATTTGGATTTGACGGCTTCCCTTGTGGCAAATCCCTTTCCTTTCGTTGTTCATTTCAGTATGGGATATTGCTAGAAAATGTGCTGTTTCTGAAGACTGATACCTCCCTTGCATCAGCTGTAAGCTTAGGAACTCTGGAGTGTGATTCCTGCTCAATACTATGTGCTCTTGAGATATATTATAGTAATAAGCCCTCTTTGTTACGGATTATTGAAATCTTTCACTTTTCAATCTCATCTCCAATAATACAAGTCATGTGTTGTCCGTGCTGGCAATAGAGGTGACATAATTTTGAACAAAAACATTAAAAGACCCTGATTTATTACAACTAGCTCTATTTTCTTATACTCTTAGTCAATCAGGACTTTATCTAAGGTACGATGATACTGACTTTGTAGCGTAGTTTGACATTAACATCTCTGTTACGTAGGATTTGATCAGGAAGCAGAGCCACTATGAGAGATAGAAGGGACTAACTGTAGGGATTCTACTTGGTGTGAATATGGGAAGTGGTTAAGCTCTTTCTTTCTGTCTGTTGCCTGCGTGTCTGGAGCTGGGCCCAAAGTTGGAGGAGCCAGCAGTTAGGAAGAGAAGATGCATATGCAGTGGGGAATGCCCAAACAAACTGCTCCCCACGAAGATGAATCTTACTGGAACCTAGATCAGTCTCTTATTGCCTCAAAGCCTCCAGTGTAGGTGATGCAGGACCTGTCAAAATGCTCACGTCCTTCCCCGTGGAGTTGCATATGACCTGGCTGAGTGTTCAGAGAAGCCAAGGGAGGAGAACCAACAGGATCTAGAGGAGCTGCAGACCCTGCTGTCTCCCTAAGGATATCTAGCAGCAGCTGGAATCATGGACCCAGTTGCTGCCCCATGCCAGTGAGGTCACCAGGCCTGACCTTGCACTGACCTTCTTAAATATGGAAAATATGGCGACGGCTTCACTTCCACCTTCTAAATCTCTGGCTCCCCAACATGATACAGCTGTCCCTGGTCCAACCAAATATACACTGATCCTCTCCTCCGAAGAGGACAGGAATTCTTTTTCTTCATCTTTGCGTGACGCTCATTCCTCTTCTTGCTGAATCACATCCTTCTTGATAATCTTCTAACTTAAATCCTGAGATACGAGGTTAGAGACTATTAACACTTTTTATTTTAGAATTTAGGGGAACGCGAGCAGGAACATCAATCAACCCATCCACCCATCCATCAACTGACCAACCAACCAACCAGCAACAAGAAAAACCCAAATTTGGCTTATATAGGAATGTCAAAATAAGGGAGAAATGCTTATAGCTATTGCAGTTCTTGGTTCTCACCTGATCACGTGGTCATAGCTATTATTTTATAACTGCCTTTTCAACTTCTCATTCCATATCCTTTTGTTCTCAGCAAGCACCTCACCTGGTCATGGGGCCTTGCCTGGTGGGATATGCCTTAGCAGTTTGCTTATAATGAGTTTTTGTAGTTTTCCATTAACTCTAATCAGAGGACATGGGAATACCAAAAGACAGCCTAGAGGATCCCCTCCATTCCAGACACACTTCTTTCCTCTGCAGTGTCATAGCAATCCAGTTCCCTTGAATGGTCAGGATCACTCCCCCCAGCCTGTCCAGTAACCCCCTTCTTTGCCTGTTGCTTTCCTGTCGTGAGGAATGCAAACTGGCCAAGTGGTAGTCAACTCCAGTTAAATGGAACCGTTGCTTTTCCTCCTGGTATAAGAGTTCTTCCTCGCTGAGACCTCTAGACCAGCAGAGTCCAAAGTTTCAGGGATGGGAAGCAAACATTTCACTAGTGGCAGTGGGAAGAGCACTATTCACTGTTTGGATAGGTAAGCACACTTATCTGCCTTCCACTTGGTCTTTCCTACCATAATAGTCCTTACTCTTGGGTCAGGAGACCTACGTGTGAACTCAGCCAGTTGCTGAATATACCTGTTCTAATTATGCCTGCTGGAACTGGGGAAGTAACCACAGAGTAGGTTGGAGGACCTCCTAACCCACTGTATGATGCACCCAAGCAAAACTGCATTGATCATCGGCTTTGCTTGTCCAGTCCCTACTCTGACTGGTGGATCACCGTGGCATTTTAGTTCTCCAGGAATTATCAGTTTAGAGTTGATGTCTGGTAATTTCTGAGAAGTTATTTTCCTTTTCCCAGTACACAATTACCTTGATAAGTTTCTCTGGAGAAGGATAGTGGAAAGATTTACCACATAAATTTTTAGCTGTGTAGGAGAGTCCTTTTTCAAAGGGCCCCAACTTCCACTTTATACAAGGGACTCTAGGTCTATAAACTGGCCATTTCCAGGAACTGGTTGAAGGACTATGTCTCCGTTGCGGTGATTCAAATCAGGCTTGTGTTTACCAGAATCAGGCCTTTGTATTTTGCCTGTACAGATCAAGTCGTCTGTTTCCATTTCAGACATCATGATCAGCTAGCTACTGCCGAAGATCTCTGTGGGTCAGACTGTTCTACTCTATTGCCGGGTATGGCAGCCACATCTACGTTTCCTCTGGTCGTGAACTGAATTCCCAGCATTTAGCCCCCATGTCTTAGAATCCATCATTCTCGTTGATTCAGGTAGTCTAGTTCAAAGGCAGTACTTCCCATGGTCATTCCGGGCTTACAGAGAACAGCCATTCCAGCCCTCCCAACTTTCTGATATTCATCTTTGGGACTAGCTAAGTAAATTATTAGAGCCACTCCTGGCCACTATATTTAGCACACTAAATCTAGAATTAATTTCTTTCTTTTTTTTTTTTTAAATTTTGTTGTTGGACTGTGTCCTGTCTTTTTAAAAAATAAATCTATTTATTTATTTTTGGCTGCGTTGGGTCTTCATTGCTGCCTGGGCTTTCTCTAGTTGTGGCGAGCAGGGTCTACTCTTCATTGTGGTACGCGGGCTTCTCATTGCTGTGGCTTCTAGCTCTAGGCGTGCGGGCTTCAGTAATTGTGGCACACGGGCTCAGTAGTTGTGGCTTGTGGGCTCTAGAGCACAGGCTCAGTAGTTGTGCAGCATGGGCTTAGTTGCTCTGTGGCCTGTGGGATCTTCCCGGACCAGGTCTCGAACCCGTGTACTCTGCATTGGAAGGCGGATTCTTAACCACTGCACCAACAGGGAAGTCCATAAATCCAGAATTTCTTATTGAGTCCACACCAGTAAATTTGGCTTCATTCAATATTGTATGCACCTTGATTTAGTAGCCTTAGGACCTGTTCCCACGTATACTCTCTAGTTTCTGGTGATGGATATTGGCAGATGCAACTCTTTTGGTGTGTGTCATGTTTTCTCACAGTTCACATTTTTATACCTCATCCTCTGGGGCCTCGTGGGTCTTGTAGCACTGGAAGGTGGTGGGGGCGGATCCTTCGAGTGATTAACATGCTCTTGCAGGGCATCTACCTCAGGAAAGACCGTAACAGGCAGGAGGAGGCTGTTTCAGAAAGGGGAGGGGGGGGCAAAAAAGACTTGGCAGAATTAGTGGCTCAAGGTCCCCTGCTTTGTTGGAATCTGCCCATATGTTCCCATCCCGATTTCAGGGTCTCACTCCTTCCAAATCAATGTCCTAACTTTAACAGAAGAGTCCCTGCGAGGTTGGGAATTCAGTTTGTATCATAATTCAGCCACCTGCAGAATTTAAACTTGTTTGTATTCAGTAATCTCTGGAGATAAGGGTTTTGTTTAGGACAGTCATAGAAACTTTGAGGTCCCTTTATGGACACCCTGCATTTCTCTCATCAAGTGCTCCAGCATACTCGCAAGCAACCAACCAACCCCATTATTCTTACAAAAATGTTCTGTGACAGCAAACACTTGGTCACCCAGAGCATTGCCTTCTCTAGGTACTTAATTACTGGTATCTATAGATGATAATTTAACTTTGTCTACTGCATGCTGTGGAATACCATTATCGCTTCTACTACTGCAGAGAGGGGTCATTAATACCCTTAAATCTAATCAGATCAGAGACTCAATTCCAGGTGGCCCAGAAGCGATTCAGAGAACCCATTAAGGTTCTGTTCCTCTGGGACAACATTTGGCATTGGTCAGGTTCCATCAGAGAAGCTGAATCATTATGAGTGATATAAGGGATTTATGCCAGGGATTAGTCTCTACATGATCATGGGAACTGGTGAAGAAGTCCGTTGCTGGTCTGGAAGTCACAAGAGCCAGCAGCAGGGTCAGGAGGATGGATGTGGCATGTGGGAGGATAAGGAAGAGCTGAAACGCACTAGGACCAAGTGGAACCTGTGTGTCATTGGGACTCATGTGATGTGTCACTGTCCCCAAGGCTCTGACCTCCAGGACGCTGGTGCCCTGCGGAAGAGCTGGTGCACTTGCCGCAGAAAGTTGCATTTGAACCCAGCCAAGGATTCAAAGAAGCTGAAGAAGCTGTGGGTAAACCTGCCCCTGCTTCTGCCCCCTGTCAGCAAGGTGAGCCAGCGGATCAGCGACAACGGGAGTGAGCTGCAGCAACACCTGACCTTATGCCAGCCTCCTGACTGTAAACCTGGCTGCTGTTTCATTCCTACAGATTTCCCTGGTGGCCAGCCCTAACCAAGAATCATGCAGGCAGTTGGTAGAATACAAAGCCACCGGAGCATCCTATTGTAAATCATAACTATAAGATTTCATCTCATGAAAAGATGAGATATATAAGATTTAATCTCATGAAAAGGCATTAAGACTGGACACTGACTGGGAATTCCCTGGCGGTCCGGTGGTTAGGACTCTGTGCTTTCACTGCTGAGGGCCAGGGTTCAATCCCTAGTCAGGGAACTAAGATCCCACGAGCCATGCAGCATGGCCAAGAAAAAAAACAAACCAAAAAAACAAAACAAAAACTGGACACTGATTAATGCAGGCAGATGTTTTAGAAAACACCAATCTATAAAATTTTTCTAGCTTCCACTGATGTGATATCAAAAGAAGTCTCACTTTGACTTTAATATTTGGACTGATTAGAGTCATATGTTAAGGCTTCTTTATAAGTTAGCATGCTGGCCTTGTAATGCCAATTCCAGTAGCATGCTTGATTTCTCTCTTTACTGTTACATCATTGTATTTATAATCACCGACTCCTTACAATGTCACAGTATGAACCCAAATATGAATGTTTTTGTAAAATGATAGCTAAGTAGTTAGGGTATGACTTTTAAATAATTTCCTCTTGCTTCAAAGTCTGGTCACTTTACTGAAATGATTTAGGAGATGGTTGGACCACTGCCCTACAACATAATAAAAAAAATTATTATAGATGAAATGCTTAACTGTGTGCCAGGTACTGTGTTAAGAACTTTCAATATGCTATCTCATTTAATTTGTTATAGCAGTTCTATGAAAGCTAGGTATTAATATTATCCCCATTTTACAGATAGGGAAATTGAGGCTCAGTTAAGTAGAAGGTACTTAGCCTGAGGTCACTCAGCCAGTAAGAGGAAGACCTAAGATTTAACTCGGGTCTGTGTGGCTCCAAAACACATGCTCTTAACCACTCTGCTATACTACGATAAGTATATAATTTTGATGGTGAGGAATACGTAAAAATCAATAATAAGGAAACCTAAAGTTGTGATTAACTCTGTCTGGTCATTGTATCTTTTTTCCTCCCTCGTAGCTCTAAATGAGGAACTGGATTCTATAACCAGTGAGCTACATGCGGTAGACATTCAAATTCAAGAACTTCTGGAAAGGCAACAGGAGCTTATTCAGAAAAAAAATGTCCTAACAAAGAGACTAAAGCAGTGTTTAGAGAATTCTGATGCTGGCGAGAGCAGCGAATGTGATTCGTCACCTGCCTCTTGGAATAAAGAAGGTTTGCTCTTTTTTTGTTGTTTTTCTTTTTATCTTTGCCAGTTTTGTTTCTTCTCAGTTCTATGAACTGGAATTAAATCATTGTGCCTGGGTCAGTGCTTTCTAGTAGCTTAAGAGTTGAAACTAGCCATTCCTTAAGTGGCAGGGGAACTTGGAAGCAGACCATTCTTTACCCATGTTCTTTTTAAATGAAGCCTTTATTATTCACAATGTATTATTTTGTGCAAATATGGTTTTAGCAACATTAATCGGTGCTTGGAAAAATAAGATATTTATTTAACTCAGTTTTCTAGGTTTTAACTAGAAAAAATTAAACAATTGAGAAAAAAATTCACACTTGTTAAAAGGCAGTGCATTCTCCTGCCCTAGTGAACAAACCTTTCTTGATTCAGGGTCTTGCCAAGCATCTTGTTTATCATTAATTGTGGAATACTATAACTCTTGAAAGAATTGAATTGCTTTTGTGGGCCTTTTTTTCCAGTGTTCATTTTTAAACAAGATATTTACACCAAAAATTTCAGGTAATCGTTAACTTTGTTCATGATAGTTGAGTTTTCTATGATGCTATGAATTTCCTGATGGACATGCAGACTGTTTTTCAAATACCTGACCAAACACCTTTCTCCTCTGTAAGTTATTTATCACCGGCAAATGTTGTCATTTTTTTCTGATGTACTTTTTCTTATGATATATCATTAAGTATGATTTTGCTTAGCATCGGGAATTAAACAGATCTCAAAATTATTATTATAAAAGTTAAATTGTCCATAGTATTAAAAGTCTTATATATTGATCTGATTCTTCTCTATTATAAAAACAGCCATTCACATTTGTGTCTCATTCATAATACTGAATAGTTCTAATCTATCTGGTTTGTTTTTCTCTTTCTAGATTTTCCATGGTCTGGTAAAGTTAAAGATGTTCTGCAAAATGTCTTTAAACTGCAGAAGTTCAGGTCACTTCAGCTGGAAACGATTAATGTAACAATGTCTGGAAAGGAGGTATTTCTCGTTATGCCTACAGGTGGGGGAAAGAGCTTATGCTACCAGTTACCAGCGTTATGTTCAGATGGTGGGTATTAATCAACATTAATTTAACGTGAAGAAACATCGTTTCTCTGAATATATCTTTAAGTCTTTAAAAAAAATGTCTAGCCCTATATTTGCCAAAATCAAGTGCATTTTTGTTTGATTTCTCTCTCCACTAATACACTTTTAAAGGATTCACCTAGAGAGGGAATGTTAAAGACTGAGAGTAGGGCTTCCCTGGTGGCACAGTGGTTGAGAGTCCGCCTGCTGATGCAGGGGACACGGGTTCGTGCCCCGGTCCAGGAAGATCCCACATGCTGCGGAGCGGCTGGGCCCGTGAGCCATGGCCTCTGAGCCTGTGTGTCTGGAGCCTGTGCTCCGCAACGGGAGAGGGCACAACAGTGAGAGGCCCGCGTACCGCAAAAAAAAAGACTGAGAGTAATTCATTCTTTTATCTGGTTCCTGAAACATCATTAAAGAACATGTTGTAGGAGAAAAAGCCCTAGAAAAGGAGTCAGTAGGCCTGGAGTCGAGCCCCAGGTCTTTGTGGAGTGTCTGCTGTGGTGTTAGGCCCTGGAGATACTGGAGTCAGCAGATGTATGTGGTCCTCGTTTTCACAGAGCTCAGTGGCCAGCAGTGCTTCCTCAAACTTTAACGTGCATAAAAATCAGCTGGTAATCTGATCAACATGCAGATTCTAGTTTAGTGTGAGACCCAAGAGCTTGCATTTCTGACAGGCTCTCAGATAACACTGATGCTGCTGTTTGGGGACTACCAGGGGTATAGAGCAGGGTCAGCAGACTTTTCCTCGAAGAACCAGTCAGTAAATGGGAGAGGCTCTGCGGTCCGTGAGGTCTGTGCCGACTGCTCAGCTGCCAGTGTAGCAGGAAAGCAGCCACAGACAATAGGTAAAGGGATGGCTGTGGCTGTTTTCCAGGAAAACCTTATTTACAAAAACAAGCAACCGGCCCTTAGTTTGTTGACCCCTGGTCTAGAGAATACAGCTTAATTGCAAGCAATTGCTTTAAGGGTTTTGTGATAAAGGTTTTAATAGGGAATTAAGTCAGTGCAAAGATCTGGTCTAGGGGCTGTTAGGGAAGGCCTGAGGAAGTGGCTTTTTTTTAATTTTAATTTTTTTTTAATTGAAGTATAGTTGATTTACAGTGTTGTGTTTCAGGTGTACAGCAAAGTGATTCAATTATACATATATATGTATATATATATTTTCAGATTCCTTTCCCTTATAGGTTACTACAAAATATTCAGTAGAGTTTCCTGTGCTCTACAGCAGGTCCCTGTTGGTTATCTGTTTTATATATAGTAGTGTGTATATGTTAATCCCAAACTCCTAATTTATCCCTCCCTTACCCTTTCCCCTTTGGTAACTATAAGTTTGTTTTCTGTGTCTATGGGTCTGTTTCTGTTCTGTAAATAAGTTCATTTGTATCTCTTTTTTTTTTTTTTAAGGATTCCACATATAAGTGATATATGATATTTGTCTTTCTCTGTCTGGCTAACTTCACTTAGTATGATAATCTCTAGGTCCATCCATGTTGCTGCAAATGGCATTATTTCATTCTTTTTTATGGCCGAGTAATATTCCATAGTGTGTTTTTGTGTGTGTGTGTGTGTGTGCGCGCACCTAAAAGTGAGAGAACATGCATGGTGTGGGGTATTCAATAACCTGGAATCATTTCAGTGTGGCAGGCAGTGAAGGCCAAGACATGTGGAAAGAATCTTTAAAGATATTTTAAAAACTTTTCCTTAGATGAGTGGAAAGCTATTGAAGGGTCTTCAACAGGTAAGAGACTTGTCAGATTTGTGGTTTAGAAGGATAATTCCAGCAGATGGAGGAATTCCAGAAATATTTAGGAGGTACGTTCAGTAGGACTTGGTATTCATTGGATACAGGACTAGGAGAAGAGATAGTCTAGCTGCCCAGATTTGAGGCTGGGACAGATGGTGAAGTTGTTCACTGAAACAGGGTACATTGGAGAAAGAACTTATTTGGGAATGGAGAGGGAAGGTGATGAATTTAATGTGGGGCCTGTTGAATTTGTGATGCCTGCAAGATATCCAGGTAGTATTGTCCTCTGAGTAGGAGGATGTTTGAGTGGAAAGCTTGGGTCCGAGAGACCTGAGGTTGCTGGGTTGGAGGCTGTTAGTATGCAGATGGCTATTGAAGTGAATTATATCATCCAGAACAGCGTGAGAAGAGAAGGGTGCCCAGAACAGAAACCAGAACACCAAGAGTTTAGGGATAAACAGAGACAGAGGGCCTTACAGAGAAGGCTAATACAGAGTAGCAAAGTGTAGGAGGGTAGTCAGGAGAGTATGGGGTTATCAGAAGCCTGGAGAAGGGAGTATTTCAAGCAGGGAGTAGTTAATAGTGATGACTGTTGGCAAAAGGTCAAATAAAATAAGGACATGGAAGTTCCAGTGGACTTAGTGACAAGGGACTCAAATATGACCTTGGCTAGAGCAGCTTCAGTAAAATAGTTGGGTGGGAACCAAAGAGCAATTGTTTGGGAGTGAGTAGGAGTGAGAAAGTAGAACCAGTGAAAGGGACACTCCTGGGAAAGAATTGCTATGCAGGGAAAAAGACAGGGGGCCCTGAATTAGGTGTTCAGGGTTTCTTCAAATTTGAGAGGGACTTGACCGTGTTTAAATGTAATGAGGGACTTCCCTGGTGGTCCAGTGGTTAAGACTCCGCACTTCCACTGCAGGGGGCACGGGTTTGATCCGCGGTCGGGGAACTAAGATCCTACATGCCATATAGGGTGGCCAAAAAATAAAATAAAGTAAGATAAAATAAGATAAGATGATAAGATAAAATAAAATACTAATGAGAAGGTGCCAGTAATGAGGGAGAAAGTGAAAATACAGGAGAGAGGACTAATTGAGAGGGTAAAATCCTTGATAAGGTCGTAATCTTGAGTATATTTTTTAAACTGGTCTGCTTTCTGCCCTAGGTTCTTTTAAGGAACAAACTACAGAAACGTAAGAACTTAGGATTTTAACAATGTAGAATAGCTTTTGTAGCTGCTGCAAACAATTTCAGTTCTCAGAGAAAGGGGATATATTACGATAACTTGTCAGTCAATAAAACCGTTCACTGATTTCTGATCCGACTAAATTAATCTGGTGCAGTAAGTGAATGGATACTTATGTAACTATCATTCTAGATGATACAAGTTGCTATGTTTTCTTTGGAAAGCTAACTGGATAGTATTTGACTTGATTTATATCATTTTACTGAGATTACCAATACCAAATGTTAAAAATGATAGTAAATTCCAAATGATAACATCTATCTATATTTCTGTAAGACTGATAGGGTGAGAGATGTCTGTTTATCTTATATCTGCTTATTTGGCTTATTGTTTATTCGTATCTACCTCCTTTATTAATGAGGGTAAGAAATAGCTGGTATATTGCTAAGGCTGCATTGAAAATCAGTCCGAATTGATAGGCAGGGCCGGAAGTTACAGTAAAGAAGGTAAACTCATTCTGGTGGTGATATAAAATTTAAAGTAGATTTCTTTCTCTTTTAGGTTTTACACTTGTGATTTGCCCATTGATCTCCCTTATGGAAGACCAATTAATGGTTTTGAAACAATTAGAAATTTCAGCTACCATGTTAAATGCTTCTAGTTCTAAGGTATGCGTGTGTGGCTTTTATTGTATTTTATTTTTAATTTACACTCTTCATTGAAATAGGAACCTTAGATTCAATTGAGTTGCTTATAAAATTAAAAAACTGATAACTGTTTACATTGGAGTCGAAAATTACTGCTCATAGGTCAGTTCTAGCCCACTGCCTATTGTGTGTGGTCCGTGAATTAAGATTAGTTTTTATATTTTTAATTGGTTAAAAAAAATCAAAAGAAGAATAGTATGTTGTGAAGTGTGAAAGTTACATGAAATTCAGATTTCAGTGGCCATAAATAATGTTCTGTTGGAACAGAATCATGCTGGTTCTTTATGTGTAGTCTGTGACTGTTTTCCCGCTGTAACGGCAGAGTTGAGTAGCTGTGATATGGACCACAACACCTAATATTTTCTATCTGGCACTTTACAGGAAATATTTGCTGACTGTTTTATAGTGTCCATTCTAAAATAGTGAGCAAGAATTTCTTATTATGCAATATAATTAAATAGAAAAAACGAATTAGTAACAAGGTACCCAACCCCTGTGGAATTTCTTCTGTTTGGGAATGGACTCTCTTACCTTTATCTGTAGAATAAAGCATTTCCAAGGTGTTTGTTTTTTAAAAAGAATATTATTGAAAATTTAAAAAATATACAAAAGTAGAGAGAATAGTATAAAAACTGCCATGTATCGTTAAGTACCTTTAACAGTTATCAGCATATGACCAATTTTTTTCGTCTATATATCCCCAATTTCCCCTCCTGCCCACCCTTGGTTTATTTATTTGAGATAAGTCCCAGACATCATATCATTTCAATTGTAGCTTCTTCTTCAGTGTGTATCTCTAACATTTTAAAAAGGTAACTGCAATGCCATTATCACATCTAAAAAATTTAGTATTAGTTCTTTAAAACCATCATATAAAAAGATTCAGATTTTTGTCTCATCAAATGTTGTTATTTTTTTTAATCATGGTCCAGATAAGGTTCATGCATTATGTTGTATTGGTTGATATATCCATAGGTTTCCCTTATTTCTTGTTTCCCACGCAAATTATTGTTTAGGTTGTTTTTTTTGTTTGTTTTTTTGTCCTATACTTTCCTATATTTTGTTTCTTCCTGACTGTATTCTTGTGATGTTGTTTCACTTGTTTCTTTTAGTTAGATCTAAAAGCTTGACTGTATTTGGGCTTTCTTTTCTTTTCTTTTTTTTGGCAAGAGTATACTTTCCCCTGGTATCACTCAGGAGGTATATAAAACCCAGTTATATTTTTGTGACATTAGCTTGATCAGTGGGTTCAGCTTATGTCTGCCTGCTCTATAATTATCAAGTTCTCTATCACCTTTTCACCTAATGGTTTTTAGCAGCCACCGATGATTATTGCCTATCCTAGAGCATTATTTAATTAGGGGGTTACAAGACGGTGATTTCTAATTCTCACTTTTTCTTATATTAGCTAGACTTTTTCTGTAAAAAAGAACTTTTTCCTTATTAACTCTGCATATTGAAAGTTCTTTCCCTTTCTTTACCAATTTTCAGAAAGAGTTGGTTTTCCAGCATTCTCCGAAGGTGGTCAATAAGTTCTTTTTTTTTTTTTTCCCAAGTATCATTGTAAATTTACGGATTTTTAACATGTTTGATGTCTTTTGATCCATAGTTATTATTCTTTTTTTATGGTGAAATAGTCCCATCTTTGAGTAGTGAGAGTCTTATCTAAGGTGGCTTCTCAATCTAGCTCATAGCTTTTGAGTCTTTGCTTTCTTTTATAAGATATTCTGTGCTCATTTTGTATATTTCCTCCCAGCCCTAAAGTCAGCTATGTCTTCAGGAAGCCCTGGTTCTCCTAGTCTTTCCCATATAATTTTGTTTTATTTAAACTCTTGTGTCATTATAACTGCTTTCTCATTCACCAAAATGAATCTGTGGAGAACACTGCCTTCTCATATTGCACTTCTTTTTTTTTTTTTTTTTTTTTTTTTTTTGTGTTACGCGGGCCTCTCACTGTTGTGGCCTCTCCCGCTGCGGAGCACAGGCTCCGGACGCGCAGGCCCAGCGGCCACGGCCCACGGGCCCAGCCGCTCCGCGGCATGCGGGATCCTCCCAGACCGGGGCGCGAACCCGCGTCCCCTGCGTCAGCAGGCGGACTCTCAACCACTGCGCCACCAGGGAAGCCCATCATATTGCACTTCTTTAAAACTGAAAAAGAGAGTAATAATAATGGAAAGTACAGTTGACCTTTAAACAACGTGAGGGTTGGGGGCCCCTAACTGTACACACAGTCAGAAATCTGTGGGTGACTTGTAGTCAGCTCTCCTCATTTCAGGGATTCAACCAACTGCAGATCGCAGTACTGTAGTATTTACTATTGAAAAAAATCTGCATGTAAATGGACCCATGCAATTCAAATTTGAGTTGTTCCAGGGTCCACTGTAGTTAGAAAGGTGTGATAATTACAAGTTCAGGCTATGTCACTACTGCTTGAAGAGTTGCTGAGGAAATAGCCTTATGTTTGCTCCTCTAATATTTCTGGGACATTTAGGACCAGCTGAAATATTTAATACACTTTGGCCATTTCTTAACAAAACTAGGAATATCTCGAGTTAACAAACTGCTTTTCTGGGATGATTGAAAGTGTTTTGACTTTCTATCGCATTCACCACTTCTTTTGGTCCTAATTAGGTTAGAGGGAGAAAATACAACATCCACTGTTCTAAATATTACAGAAAATAACAACATTAAGAACCTAATAGCTGTTAGTTCTTAAGATTTATTCTTATTACATATGTCAGCGGTCCCTGACCTTTTTGGCACCAGGGACCAGTTTTTTGGAAGACAGTTTTTCCACGGACGGGGGTTGGGGGTGGTGGTGGTTTCAGGATGACTCAAGTGCATTACATTTATTGTGCACTTTATTTCTATTATTATTACATTGTAATATATAATGAACTAATTATACAGCTCACCATAGTGCTGACAGGAGGTGAGCTCAGGCAGTGACGTGAGCGACGGGGAACGGCTGTAAATACAGATGAAGCTTTGCTCACTCGCCGCTTATCTGCTGTGCAGCCCGGTTCCTAACAGGCCACGGACAGGCAGTGTTCTGTGGCCCGGGGGTTGGGGACCCCTGATATATATAATATATAAATATATGTATTTCATATTATAAAAATTTAATGAATAAAATACTTCATAAAACCTAAATAGATTATGAGTAGATTTGATAACATCATTAAAATAGCTAGTTCACACATGCATGAAATGATTTCAAATATAATGTTAAAAATTAATAAAACTCACCTTTATCACCATACCTGTTGCATTGAGCTTACATTTTGGCATTTATTGTGAAAAATTTAGCAGTATGCCTTTATGGAATAAATGCTTATTGGAGTGTCTTCACATTCATTTTTTTGTTCTCTTTTTTGTCAAATGAGATTATTCTTTTATCAGCAGTCTGGATGTAAGTAAGTAACTGAAATGCTGTTTGCACAGCTGCCATGAAGTTTAGTACTGGGACATTACTTTGATTTTAATGAAGTAAACATCTGTTGCTAAAAGAGCCCCAAGGCTGTTGCTTCTGAGTAATGAATGTCTTCATTTACCACTGAGTATTGCAGTCTGCTAGCTTAGCTCTGCTATCATTGTGTCTGTGTTTCCTTTCAATAGGAGCATGTGAAATGGGTTCATGCTGAAATGGTAAATAAAAACTCCAAGCTAAAGCTAATTTATGTGACTCCAGAGAAAATTGCAAAAAGCAAAATGTTTATGTCAAGACTAGAAAAAGCCTATGAAGCAAGGAGATTTACCCGAATTGCTGTAGACGAAGTTCATTGCTGTAGTCAATGGGGACATGATTTCAGACCTGGTATGTATGTTGTATCTAGAAAACCCCTTGATGCTAGGGACTCTTTTCTTACTCAGCTTTACATGACGGAAATGCCTGCTTCCATTAAAATTATCTTCTTAGGTAGTTATTACTCATTTTTTCTTGCCTTAATATAAGGGGAGTCAAGAGGCAGAATCTTTGATCTCTTTACCCCTCACCCCTGGTAGTGTTTATTAGTCTAATTGCCTTTATCTTTTGAAATGTGTGCTTATTAGCAAATATTATACCTTGCCATCTTTAGCCATAAAGGTTTACTGACCTCCAGATTCTCCTTCACATCTGTTGAGGAATTTGCATCTGCTTCAGATTTGTCTCTTTTAGTCATCATTCTGGGTGTCTTTAGCACCCACTTCAGGATCTACACCCAACTAGCTCCTCAGTGTTATAGTTCTATGGTATATTTTAGTAACCTTATTCTTTGCTTCTCCAACAGAATCCTACAGTCATAGCCTGAATCAGATTACTCAGACATGTTCTGTGCAAAAAAAATCTGAAAATTAATTAAATTGTTTGGGTTTTTTTGCTATTGAGTTGTATGAGCTCTTTATATATTTTGTATATTAACTAACCTCTTATCAGGTATATGATTTGCAAATATTTTCTCCCATTCCATAGGTTGCCTTTCATTATGTTAATGGTTTCCTTTACTATACAGAAGCTTTTTAATTTGAGGCAACTCCACTTGTTTTTTTGTGTGTGAGTTTTTTTGCTTTTGTTGCTATTGCTTTTGGCCTCAGATTCAAAAAATCGTTGCCAAGACTGATGTCAAGGAGCTTATCTCATATGTTTTCATCTAGGAGTTTTATGGTTCCAGATATTACGTTTGAGTCTTTAATTCATCTTGAGTTGACTTTCATATGTGGTGTAAGATAAGGGTCCAGTTTTATTCTTTTGCATGTGGCTGTCCAGTGTTCCCAACACCATTTATTGAAGAAACTATCATTTCCCCATTATATGTTCTTGGCTCCTTTGTAGTAACTTTATTGACTGTATATGTGTGGCTTTATTTCTGGGCTCTCTATTCTGTCCCGTTACTTTAGCTATAGCTTTTATTTGTATGTTCTTATACTTTTATTACTGTAGCTTTGAAACATAGTTTGAAATCAGGAAGCGTAATACCTCTGGCTTTGTTCTTTCTCAGGATTGCTTTGGCTATTTGGGGTCTTTGTGGTCCATACAAACTTTAGGGTGGTTTTTCCTATTTCTGTGAAAAACACCATTGGACTTTTGATAGGAATTGCACTGAATCTGTAGATTGCGCTGGGTCATTTGGACATTTAAACAATATTAATTTTTCCAGTTCATGAGCACAGAATATCTTTCCATTTGTTTGTGTCTTCTTCAGTTTCATTCATCAGTGTCTTTTAGTTTTCAGTGTATAGATATTTCACCTTCTTGGTTAAATTTATTCCTGGGGATTTTATTCTTTTTTGATCTAGTTTAATTTCTCTTTCTGATAGTTGTTATTAGTGTATAGAAACACAACTGATTTTTGTATTTTGATTTTGTATCCTGCAACTTCGCTGAATTTGTTTATAAGTTCTACAGGTTCTTGGTGGAGTCTTTAGGGTTTTCTATGTATAATATTATGTCATCAGCAAATAGTGAGTTTTACTTCTTTCATTCTGATTTGGATGCCTTCTATTTTGTTTTCTTACCTAATTATTGACTAGGACTTCCAATCTATGTTGAATAAAAGTGGTGAGAAGGAGGCATCCTTGTCTTGTTCCTGACCTTAGAGGAATAGTTTTCAGCTTTTCACCATTGAGTATGATGTTAGCTGTGGGCTTGTCACATATGGCCTTTATTATGGTGAGATTTGTCCCCTCTAAACCTACTTTGTTGAGAGTTTTTATCATGAATGCATGTTGAATTTTGCTTTTTCTGCATCTACTGAGATGATCATGTGATTTTTAGCTTTCATTTTGTTACTGTGGTATATATCACATTGATTGATTTGCAGATATTGAACCATCCTTGCAATCCTGGAATAAATCTCACTTCATCATGGTGTATGATCCTTTTAATGTATTGCTGAATTTAGTTTGTTAATATTTTGTTGAGGATTTTTGTATCTATGTTTGTCATGGATATTGGTCCATAACTTTTCTTGTAGTGTTCTTTCCTGGTTTTGGTATCAGGATAACGCTAGCCTCGTAGAATGAGTTTGGAAGTGTTCCCTTCTCTTCTATGTTTTATAAGAGTTTGAGAAAGACTAGTGTTAATTCTTCTTTAAATTTTTGGTAGAATTCACCAGTGTAGCCATCTGGTCCTGGACTTTTGTTTGTTGGGAGGTTTTTGATTACTGATTCAATCTCCTTACTAGTGGTTTTTCTGTTCAGATTTTCTATTTCTTAATGATTTAGTTTTGATAGGTTTTAGTAGGAATTTATCTGTTTCTTCTGAGTTGTCGAATTTGTTGGTATATAATTGTTTACAATAGTGTCTTATAATTGTATTTTCATAGTATCAATTGTTATGTCTCCTTTTTCATTTCTGATTTTATTTATATGAGTCTTCTCTCTTTTTTCTTGTTGAGTATGGCTAACAAGTTGGTCTATTTTGTTTATCTTTTCAAAAAACCAGCACTTAGTTTCATTGATCTTTTCTGTTGTCTTTTTAGTTTCTATTTCTTTTATTTCCATTCTGATCTTTGTTATTTTCTTCCTTCTGCTAACTTTGGGCCTAGTTTGTTCTTCCTATTTTAGTTCCTTGAGGTGTAAAGCTAGGTTGTTTATTTGAGATCTTTCTTGTTTCTTAATGTAGATGTTTTTTGCTATGAACTTCCCTCTTAGAACTGCTCTTGCTGCTTCTTGTAAGTTTTGGTATGTTGTATTTCCACTTTCACTTGTCTCAAGACATTGTAATATTTCTCTTTCTTCATGTGTATCTCAACTAGCGTGACTACAACTAAATGCCTCCCAAAAGGCCTGTTCTTTTTTCTTCTATCTTGTAACTGGGAATCACTATTTGCCCTGTTGCTGTGTGCAGTCAAAAACTTTTTTTTTTTCTTGATCAAAAACTTTTGATTTGCTTCCCTTCTCCATGTCTTTCCCTCTTCCTCCCTATTCTCCCAAGCAATTTCCCCTTCAATCTTCCCTATCTTAGAAAATCACTTAATAACCACTCACACATTTACTCAAGCCAGAGTTTTAGCAAATCTGTTTAGTCAGGGTCTAGTCAGAAGACAAAAGCCATACCAGTTATTTGAACACAGAGAATTTACATTACATTATGTAAAGAATTGTTAACTAAGTAAAAAGTGATTATAAGCAGCTAACTGAAAAAGGAAAAGAAAACTAATGTATCATGGAGGTAAAAGCTAGAAGAAGCAACTACCATCCCTAGGGCTGGGGGAACAGGAAGAAAAGGTTGGGATTGACGTGATTTAGAAACCTAGAGGAGGGGCCTTGTGGAGCTGATGCTCAGACCTATGGGAGGCCCAGCTCCCTGGTGCTGGTGTCTGTGGAGGCAGAGATAGGGTGGACCTGTGATGAAGTCAGTTCTGCAAAGCTTAGAAAACTGCCAGCTGTACTCAGCTGCTGCTAAGTGGTGGATAAACCTTGCTGGGGCGACATTCCCGAGAACACCAGCAAACACACAGGAGGCAAACTGGAAGGAGCAGCACTCTTCTTCCTCCCCCAGCCTTGCACTTTGTGCTTCCAGGGCCAGCTGGCAAAGCAGAGATTCCCCACTCCAACGCCACAAAGCGGAGTCTAGAAGGGTGGAGTTGGAGCTGAGAACGAGTAACTTCATGGTGGCACATTGTCCCTGACTTATCCTACCTCTGCAGATCCGGTCCACCACCAAGTCCTATCGCCTCCACCTCTAAGTTGAATCTCAAGCTTGTCCACTTCTCTTTGTCTGTACTGCTATTTCTTAAGTCCAGCTGGGCTCCTTTCCACCAGTCTACTACACTAGTTCCCTAGCTGGTCTCTGTTCCAGTCTTACCCTTTTACAGTTCATCCTTCACCCAGCAACCAAATCAAATCATGTTACTTCCCTCCCTAAACTACCCAGCAAACTCTTTGTACTTAGAATAAAATCTACATTCTTAACTGGGGTCCCTAAGACCATATGTGATCTGTCCCCCGTTTGTCCCTGCCCCATTTCCCCTCACATGTTATACTCCAGCTACAATAAGGTTATCATGATGACCACTTACCATGCCCTGATAATCAGATACTTATTGATTTACTCCTTGCATTGTCTGATTTCTTTGCTTGAATTGTAGTTCCATTTGCATAGCACCTTTGCCTTGTTTTCTCACTTTATCTCTGGTGCCTAGGTCTCTAGGTGCTTGGCACATAGTTAAAAGTGTTCAACATATGCCAGGTGATGAATGGATGAATCTTGGACTCTTCCCCCACCCTCCCCCCACCATATCCCAATAGTCACTAGGACCTATGGGGTTCCAGTTCATGTATTTCAGTCTTTTCTTTCTGATTTATCCTCAGTGTCATGCCTTATTTCATATTCACTGTTTTTAGTTTTCCAGTCTGTCATTGCCACCTTTTAACTTGTCTCCCTTTCTTCAGCCTTTTGCTTTACTCCAGCCCATCCTTCACACTTCCACCAAAAGATGATTCCTGAAACATAGACCGTGTCCTTTATCTGCTTGAAAAATCACACGACTCCTCATTTCCTATAGGGGAAAGTTCTAGCTCCTTAGAATCAACCAACTGTTCAGTTCATAGTTTTACTTGAACCTGCCTTTTTTTTTTGCGGTACGCGGGCCTCGAACCCGCATCCCCTGCATCGGCAGGCGGACTCTCAACCACTGTGCCACCAGGGAAGCCCCTTGAACCTGCCTTTTTATACTCTTTGGAGTAACAGTATCAGTCAGGGTTTGGGTAGGGAAGCCGAGCTCTTATGAATGTTAAGGAATAAGGGATTTATTTTAGGAAGCAGACCTTGCGCAATTGTGGGAGGAGCTGGGGAAGGAAGGTCTGGAGGGGGAGAGTTGGAGGGTCAGAGAAAAGTCACTGACTAGTCCTGGAGCAGTGGTATGGGAGGACCAACCAGAGCTTGTAGAGAAATCTGCAACTGGCATGGCCATTGCCAGAGGGGCTGCAAGGGGGAGCTCAGGCGAAGTCTCTGGTTAGTTTCCTCTGAGTAGCCGTCACCTCCGTGGGTCTGCTGCCAGGCATCTAGGGGGCCGGCGTTGATCAGTGAAGCCTACAGCTGGGAAGAAGAGCTGAAGGAGGAATGGGGAAGAACTGGGACAGGCTGGCATTTGTCCACCATCCTATCTGCCGGGAAGGCCCTTCAGAGTGTAGCAGCTGCTTCTCTCCTGCCTCCCAGGCCTTACACAGGTTCCTCTTCTGGTCCAGCTGTAACTTGGAACCATCCAGGGAATAGAGTAGAGTTCCCAGCCGACTGGGGTTGACAGTAGGTCCATCTAGCACAGCACCCTGTGGTCTAGCCCCTCTGAACTGCTTGCTGACACCTGAACCTGCCGAGTGATTTCATGCCAGTGTGTTTGCCGCATGTGTGCATGCTGCTTCCTCTGCCTGGTGTTTTCTTCTTCTTCCCTTCCTCCCGAGCTTCCGCTGGATTCTTCCAGACCCAACTCAGATCTTACCTCCCTTGAAGCTTTCACAACTTCCCAAGCAGTTACTTTCTGTTCCGTTTTCATACGAGTCCTCTACCTTAGCATTGAGCCATCTCTCCCACATTTCTTTTTCACTTTTCTCCAAATAGTTTAAGTCCTTAAGGGTGTACTCATAGACAACTTCTCCAGTGACGTAGATGTGTCTAATAAATATGAGCCCAGAACGGCTTTCCTGAAGTGGGTTATATAAAAACCAGTGCCCTCACCAAGCGTCTTCTGTTCTGAGTTTGCCACTCTTGGATGATACCTGTGGTAGAAGGGTTTCGACTGATGGCCTTTTTATCTCTCGTCAGTTGCCATAGATTCAAACACTATGGCTCCTCCCACTCTGCCTCTCGAATCCACTGTTCAGCAGGTATAGACCAGTGCTTAGCTGATTGGAAATGTTGTGGTATTCCCTATCGAAGACACCTATGGCCAAGAAGTGTTTCTGAAGAACCAGTTAAAAGTAGAGTAAAGCCTGTCTTATCACCAAGGCTAGGCAGCAACCACAGCTTAGATATAGATGGCTGTGGAAGTAAAATTGCAGTCACCTTGATGATCTGCAGCATGTTAGAAGATGTAATTTACTCCTTAAAGGATAGCAAGAGGGCTACTTTGTTTTTTGGGTTTTTTTCCCAGATTATAAGGCCCTTGGTATTTTGAAGCGGCAGTTCCCCAATGCATCGCTAATTGGACTGACTGCAACTGCGACCAGCCATGTTTTGAAGGATGCTCAGAAAATACTGTGTGTTGAAAAGTGTTTTACTTTTACAGCTTCTTTTAATCGGCCAAATCTCTATTATGAGGTATGTAACTTTTATGTCAATTTATTTTTTATTTATTTATTTATTTTGTGGTACGCTCCGGACACGCAGGCTCAGCGGCCATGGCTCACGGGCCCAGCTGCTCCGCGGCATGTGGGATCTTCCCGGACCGGGGCACGAACCCACATCCCCTGCATCGGCAGGCGGACTCTCAATCACTGCGCCACCAGGGAAGCCCTGTGTCAATTTATTTTGTGAAGGATTGCAGAAGAAAGGTTACTTTTTCATTATGTCTATTTACGTCACAGTTAATTATATTTAAAAGTTTAAAAAAAATCAAGTGAGTATAAGCAGACTTATTAAAGAATGCTTTCTTCATATATCTCCTGTGCTGTTTAATTCTTTGCTCGGTTAAGTAGAAAACACTGCCTCATTAAATTTGCGTACACGCTTTCTTATGCAAGGATGGAGAGAAAGCATGTATTGATACTAAGGACCCTAATGACATCTCTATAGAAATTATGAAATAATGCAAAAATTAATATACCATTAAAGATTTGCTAATACTCCCTATTTAGATTTTATTTGATATACAACCTTGAAAGGTAAATAACCTCACAGCTGTTTTTACTTTCCAGTCCTTTTAAGGATAGACTTAATATTTTTCTGAGCTCTTACTGACTAGTTGTTTCTGCCATGGTTTATGTTTTTACAAAAGTAGCATCAGAAAATTTTAAAAGTCTCTGTCTTTACAACTTATTCACTGCTTCTGTGCCTCCTCATCTCTGGTAAATTCAAAAATAAGGATCAAGAAGCATCTGGGAGGTGATAGGGTCAGATGAGCGAGTGAAAGAGTAATAGAAAAAAACACCGTGCCCAAGAAAGAGCGGCGCCTTGAAAGTTATAAGTAAACGACCGCATGAATGGTACTCATTAATTTACTTTTTAATAAGTTAACTTTTTTTTTAGGTTCGGCAGAAGCCCTCAAACACTGAAGATTTTATTGAGGATATTGTAAAGCTCATTAATGGAAGATACAAGGGGCAATCAGGTAATATAGACACAAACCAAGTTTGAAGACTGAGAGAGAACTTTCCAAAAGTAGCACGTTATTTACACTAATACACTGAGAAAAAGATTAGCACCAGAAATATTAATGCATGGCAGAAGAACTTGAAAATATCATGATAAAATTAATTTGCTTGGTTATCTTAGAAATCAGGTGTGGCATTTGCTAATTACACAGATTATAAGAGTCATAAAACTGATTTATTTTTGCTTATTTACACTTAATTGCGTTAAAGAGTGGACCTAATGACTTAATGTTAATTATCAACAGCACATATTTAGTAAGTATCCACTGTGTATAAGATTGAAGGTTAACCAGTGATTTTCTAAAGGGATGTAAACTATAGTTCCTTATAGTAAAGGACACATTAAAGAAATAAACAGTACATACTGAATGAGCTAAGTATAGATGGAGTTGAGAGTGTGTATAACATGTGTTCCAGGATTAATGTAGAGACAAGTGTTACTAAAGCCAAGAGTTGGTATTAAAGTAGCACTTCAAAACTGTTCTGTGGATTTTCAGGAGATATTAATAGGGGCCATGGGTAAAAGGAGTTCCAGGGTCAAGTAAGTTTGAGAAAGGCTGCAGCTGTTTATTCCTCCTGCATAGTCACAGGGTGTATCAGCACCTCAGAAATTCTGACCAGCCCTGCAAACAGAGACACATGTGTTTGTCTAACTTTGTTAACCTTCCCAAACTTATTTGCACATGAAACTCTTTTCTCATAGCATGCTTGTTAACATCTTGTGGAGCTGTGGGGCATCAGTTTGAGAAAGACTATGTAGTGGGAGATAAAGTTGGAGAGAGAACTGAGATAATGGGAACCCAAACTGGTGGCTCCAGGCTTGTTACTGCTCTGGAGCAAGTTGGTGATCAGACCTTGAATTACACTGAAAAATCAGTATGTGTTCAGGGCCTTGGAATTTTTCATAATTCTTATTTTCCCCCATGCATTGTAATTATCAGCCTCTTCAGTGTGTGAGTTAAAAATTTTCTAGGAATGTACTATATATAGCTAACCATTTCTTTTACTACAGGAATAATATATTGCTTTTCTCAGAAAGACTCTGAGCAAGTTACAGTTAGTTTACAGAAACTGGGGATTCCTGCAGGGGCATACCATGCCAATATGGAACCAGAAGATAAGACCAAGGTTCATAGAAGATGGTCAGCTAATGAAATTCAGGTTAAGTAACAGATCTTCAATAGAAGCCTTATTCACCTTTGAATGTATTTTAACTTGACTTAATATGTAAAATGTTAACATATTTTAGGTAGTAGTGGCAACAGTTGCATTTGGTATGGGAATTGATAAACCAGATGTGAGGTTTGTTATTCATCATTCAATGAGTAAATCCATGGAAAATTATTACCAAGAGAGTGGACGTGCAGGTACGTGTAACTCACATCCAGAAATAATTTTTTTTAATGCTTATTTATTTGGCTGCGTCAGGTCTTAGTTGCAGTGTGTGGGCTCTTTCATGGTGCGCAGGCTTCTCTCTAGTTGTGGCACGTGGTCTCCAGAGTGCGCAGGCTCAGTAATTGCAGCTCGTGGGCTTAGTTGCCCCACAGCATATGGGATCTTAGTTACCTGACCAGGGATTGAACCCGCATCCCCTGCAATGGAAGGCGGATTCTTAACCACTGGACCACCAGGGAAGTCCCCTAGAAATAATTTTTAAAGAGCTTTAAAAACACTATAAATGATGTTTAATAATACTGTATTTTTAATCTTCTTTATTGGCTAGTATTTTTATAACAAACAATGAAATCTTTTTTGTAGTTTTATATTTGCCTATGGAGAAATTTTATGTTGTATTGGAGTGTCATGAATTATTTCTTCTTATATTTGCTAAAATAATTTGATGTCCATCTTTGCCTCCTGAGTTTTTAATTAGTGGTTTCAAGTCTATAATTTAAATAACTGGATTACTTATGGACACATTTTTAAGCTAGTAAGGCTGATTATTGATAGATCTCTTTAGTCATTTTTTAAAAAATTTGACGGCAGCTGTTACAAATTAACTTTCACAGCTTTGTCTGAAATTTCTAGATATATATTTAGACTATGAAATATTGCCAGCAAATTTTATGTATTATTTTTGCATGTTTGACTTTTTTAAAGTAATTATGCAATCTCAAGATTCTTCCCACTGCAGGTCGAGATGACATGAAAGCAGATTGTATTTTGTATTATGGCTTTGGAGATATATTCAGGATAAGTTCAATGGTGGTGATGGAGAATGTGGGACAACAGAAGCTCTATGAGATGGTGTCATACTGCCAAAACATAAGCAAGTAAGCACGCACCTTTTTGTCACTTTTGTCAATTAAAGACAAGCACAGTATGAAAGCACATGACATTACTTTGAGTCCTTACTCAAGTGAGTAAATACATTAGTGAAACATCAAGTGCAAACCAGTAAAAGCAGATGTCTGAAGGGTGGGAACCAGTACATGAACCTGCAGGATGCCTGAATCTAAGAAAATATATTCTCAGATATAGAGAACAAAGTAGTGGTTACCAGTGGGGAGAGTCGGGGAGGAGCAGTATAGGGGTGGGGGTGTGGGAGGTACTGCAATATGGGGAATATAGCTAATATTCTGTAATAACTGTAAATGGAAAGTAACCTTTAAAAGTTGTATAAAAGTAAAAAAATAAATAGTATCTTAAGTCTAAAAAAAAGAAAAAAGTCATTCTCTGTTTGGGAAGGATAGCTGTTAACTTTTTTCTAAATGTTTGGTAGAATTCACCTGTGAAACCATCTAGTCCTGGTCCTTTGTTTCTTGGGAGTTTTAAAATTACTGATTCAATTTCATTACTGGTAATTGGTATGTTCATATTTTTTATTTCTTCCTCCTTCAGTCTTGGGAGATTGTACATTTCTAGGAATTTGTCCATTTCGTCTAGGTTGTTCATTGGCAAATAGTTGTTCATAGTAGTCTCTTTGATCTTTTGTATTTCTGTAGTATTGGTTGTAACTTCTTTTTCATTTCTGATCTTACTGATTTGGGCTCTCTTTTTTTTCTTGATGAGTCTGGCTAAAAGTTTATCAATCCTGTTTATCTTTTCACTATACTTAATTAAAAATTATTACTAATAAATGCCAACCATCATCTGTACTTTCAGCAAATTGAAGTAGTAATTCAGACTACTGATCACAGCTCACCATAATAATAGAATAATATTGGAAAAGTTTGAAACATTGCGAGTATTATGAAATTGTGACACAGAGACATGAAGTGAGCAAATGCTGTTAGAAAAATGGTGCCAATGGACTTGCTCAATGCAGGGTTGCCACAAACCTTCAGTTTGTAAAAAACACAGTATCTGCAGAGCACAGTAAAGCAAATTGCAGTAAAAGAAGGTATGCCGGTAGTTGTGAAATACTGAATCTCAGACAATTTTTTAAAAGCAATGTCTATTAACAACATATGGAAAATATTATTATACGTGGTGGGCAGAATAATGGTCACCCAAAGATGTCCACATCTGAATCCCTGGAATCTGTGAGTGTGCTACTTTACATGGCAAAAGGGAATTAAGGTTGCAGTCAGCTGATCTTAAAATAGGGAGATAATCCTGAATTATTTAGGTGGACCCACTATAATCACAAGGGTTCTTAAATGTGGAAGGAGGCGTAAGATGTCAGAGTGATGTGAAGACTTACCCACTGTTGTTGGCTTTGAAGATAGAGGAAAGGGGGCCATGAGCCCAGGAATGCAGGCAGTCTTTAGAGTCTGGAAAGGGCAAGGAAACAGATCCTCCCCAAGAGCCTCCAGGAGAAATCCAACCCTGCTGACACCTTGATTTTAATCCAGTGAGACCCATGTCAGCCTTCTAACCTACAAAAATGTAAGATAATAAGTTTGTGTTGTTTTAAGCCACCAAGTCTGTGGTTATATTATGGCAGCAATAGGAAATTAATACAGTATATAACTCTGTATTTTAAAATAGGGATTCTTAAAACTCTGTTAATTATTTGATAATTTGTATCTCTGATGTTTGCAGCTGTCGCCGTGTGTTGATAGCTCAACATTTTGATGAAGTATGGAGCCCAGAAACATGCAACAAAATGTGTGATAATTGCTGTAAAGAGATTTGTGAGTTGTTTTTTAAATCCTTATAGGCTAATATTTATATGCAGGAATACATGAGGGCAATATTAGACACCCAAAATGGATTTAAAAGAATAAGCAAGGTGTGAATAGAATTTCCCAGATTCAAGAGTGACCACACAAAGTTTTGAAACAGAGGCAAAATTAAAAGCCATATGTGTATGCATTTATCTTATGTTGCTACACTGAGGACGTGTTAAATTTTTTTTTTTTTTTTTTTTTGTGGTACGCAGGCCTCTCACTGTTGTGGCCTCTCCCGTCGCGGAGCACAGGCTCCGGACGCGCAGGCTCAGCGGCCATGGCTCACGGGCCCAGCCGCTCCGTGGCATGTGGGATCTTCCCGGACCGGGGTACGAACCCGTGTCCCCTGCATCGGCAGGCGGACTCTCAACCACTGCGCCACCAGGGAAGCCCGACGTGTTAAATTTTTAAGAAATGAAGGGAAAGGTTTAAAAGCCTTCTGAATAGAAATACTATTTTGAGTAAGAGAACGCTAACCTCTTGTGATAATCTCGGATGCTTTATAGTTACTGATTGGAAAGAGAAATATAGTGTAAAATAGAGACTACAGCGTATCATTTTTGATCCAGATAATGGCTAACCACTCATAAGACACTAATTTAGCAGTGTGTTGGTGCTGTCTTTTCACTTTTTAAAATCCTGTGTGTATGTGTATTATTGGAAGAGCTGGACTAACCCGTTCCTCGTTGAGTTCTGATGCCTTGATCAGTGAAGGTCACAATTTTAACTCTGCAGCCAGAGAAAATTGTTTGTGTTTATTAGAATATTTTATACTGCCCAAATTAACAAAAGCCTGATACATAGATCGGAGTGTTAGTATCAGTAATTGGGAGTAACTGTCCACGACATTCTTGTCATGAAACTAGAGTCCCTAGGAAGCCATACCGGTTGTCAGAATATTCTTAATGAACACGCATCAGGTAACATGAAGAACAGACTGACTCGCCTGTGAACATCACTAAGTATTTGTCATAATCATGTTTGGCCGACACTCTTTGGTTCCTAGAGCATACCCAAAGGCCTTCTGATAACCAGATTATTTTCTTTACATCACTTAAATCTCAGTGTCTTACAGAGACTGTAGCTTAATCTAGTGATAAGAGACTTGAGCAGTAGTCCTAGCTCAGAACATAGAAACAAATCAGTGTTTAGGGTGGCTCGCACTGGGTGAAGACTTATTTTTTAAACTAGTCTAACCACTTAGGACGGCCTATCCTTGCCCTAATTTTGAAATCCCATTCACCTGTAACCATGCCTCTTTCATTACAGCATCTGAAAGAAAGAACATAACAGCGTACTGCAGGGATCTAATCAAGATCCTGAAGCAGGCAGAGGAACTGAAAGAAAAGCTCACTCCACTGAAACTGATCGACTCTTGGATGGGAAAGGGTGCAGCGAAATTGAGAGTAGCAGGTGTTGCTCCACCCGCGCTTCCTCGTGAAGACCTGGAGAAAATTATTGCGCACTTTCTTATACGGCAGTATCTCAAGTATATACAAACCCACTTCTTGCCCTTTCATGTTGTCTTTATGATTCTCATTTTTATAACTGCAGCAGAACAAATGGTTTTGTGGTTGTTTCATAAGAACTTTTAAACGCTATGCAAAATTTACCTAGTAAACAAATTCAAACTTTGATTACTGTATGTCAAAAAAGCACAAAACTAAAATACTTTCTATAAAGATAAACTACATTTTTATACTAAAAAGTTTTATATTTCATATCAATGTTACTTAAAATTATTGCACTTATTTTTTTTTTAATAAATTTCAGTTTGTTGTCTGCAATTTGTCAAAACCTGATCATTGGCCTTTATCTTCTGCAGAGAAGACTACAGTTTTACAGCTTATGCTACCATCTCATATCTGAAAATAGGACCTAAAGCTAATCTTCTGAACAATGAGGAACATGTTATTACAATGCAAGTAAAGAAGCCCATGCAGAGCTGTTTCAGGGTAGTTATTAATTTTTAGTTTTTATATATTTGAAAAAGACATTAAAGCCTATGGGATGCTTTTCTTTAACTAGTACTCTCCTGGGTCCAGTGGAGCATAAGAAGAGATTAAGTCAGTTTTCTTCCTGGAATCTGGGTATAGAAGAGAGAAAACCTACTTTTGTGTTCTGTAGAGGTATTGAGTAGAAGAATATGGACTAGGGGTTTCCAACCTTTTGGGATGTGAAGACTCCATTTAATGTCTGATGTTATGAGGCACCCTGCCCTTGCTTGTGGTCACTGTTGGCTGAGAAGTCTGCCTGTGCAGCAGAGGTTGAAAAGCACTGTCACAAACTAACTGCTCTCAAGCCTGCAAAAGCACACCCGCACCAGTGTGTCTAAGGACATGTCAGGTGTTCTTTACGGTCTTGACAGCACAGCCCCTTCTATTTAAGATGGGGCGCATACTAGAAGAAATTGGAAGATAAAAAACAAGACCACTGGACACTTAATTAAAGAGGTGATACAGAAGGACTATTGAGATTATTAATCTCCTGAGAAAATGGAATAGCTGAATTTTTAACCAGTGTTTGTCTTGCTGTTGTTTTGTAGGCTGAATCACCTCAAAGTTGTCATTCCGAAGGAGCTGATAAAAAGAGGGAAGAAAAAACTCCAAGTAACTTCCAGAAGAAGTCGGAGAACATGCTTCAGCAACCTGATTGTAAGATTACAGGGGCTAAGAAAAGAAAAATTGATAATGCATGAGTTGAGTGCTTCTAAATCTTCTAAGAAAAAGTTTATGCATGTATACACCATTAGTTTTGTAGTTAATCAAAAGTTTAATTTTAAGACAATTTCATTAATATTTTATTCATATGGAGCTATATTTTCAGAATTTATTTAAGTACTGAAGACTTGAGAACTTGAGACCTTTTGAAATTTTGAGATCATGAACTGTATAAATTTACAGTATGAAACAAGGGAAAAATAAATCATTTTAATGTAAAACCCTTTAAATGTAAAATACTTAATAAGTTCATATAACTTATCTTAAGCTCTTTATGCCTTGCCATAACTAGTTGTATTTTTTTCTTTTGACACAACTGTCTTTTGATAACAATGTTATTATAATGAATATTTTACTAAATAAAAAAGGAATAAGGTATCCATACAAATAATATTCGCAAGTATGCTACGCCTCTATTTAAGTAAAATAAAACTGTAAGCTGCTTGAAACCACAGCCCTACTTTGACATTTCACAGAGAATGGCTCTGGTATATTAACCAGACCACACTGTTGACTAAGTGGATAACAACATAGTTAAATTTGCTCCAAATCTAAATCACAAATGCATGTGTCTAAGTTTAAAAACACAGAAATGAATACTTAAGACTTAAGTGGTCAGTTCTGTGTTAGGAAAAAAATATATCTATAAATAAATGATTTGAACTGATTTCATCTTCAGAATTTTATTTATTTTTAAAATCTTCGTATTTCTGTATTTTTAACTTCAGATGGTCATCTTTAAATCAGTGCAGTCAATTTACTTTATTGGCATGTGACTTTTTTGTCTTATTTGGAACTCGATGTAGCTCTTGAAATGCCCTTTTTAGTCAAAATAATCTTCTATATCAATATTTGGATCTAGTAGATCTTCTCCATATGCTGAAAGATTCATCTGGTTTAAAATTAAGTTTTCAAATGTTTCTTCTAAATCAGTTTCACCAATTAAGACCGCTCCCATCATTCGCCCATTCTGCAGGACGGCTTTGATGTACTCTTGTCCTTTGGTACACCTCAGTATTAATTCATGGTCTAAACCTAAGCCCTGTGCATTGTATTTTCCCAGCAATACAACCTATATAGAGAAAGACAAAACAGTTATTTTAATGACTATGAAAAAGAAACATAATATGCAGTTATTTTGTGTTTTCCTAGAATGGCAAATCTAGTCACGAAAATTTACAGCTAAAAGTGCCATTCGGAGGAGCCCAAAGAAAACACTTGCATGGCATGCATTTACTCTACAGATGACACTACCATACAACCTGTATGAACATTAAAAATACCTAGCGAATATACAAATATGTAGGAGGTAGACTACATTAGCCGTGAGTCACAATTTAAAGATTTAGTAAGAAGCTGAATTTGATCTTTCATGGGCAAATTGTTTAGTCTCCCTGAACCGTATGTATATATTTGTACGTGTTTCTCCTTATCGGTAAATTAGGAGGAAAAATCCTGCCTCAGAGTGATGTAAAGAGGATTAAATAAGATAATATGTAGGGGGAAGTACCTGCTCATTCTTGAGTATGAACAGCTGTTAGTTCTCTTGAAAAAGGAGGAGTGAATTGCAACTAAAACTCAGAAATGCACCAACAGGGAACAAATCTGGAGGAGATTTCCCCCCCAACCCCCAGAACTATAAAATAATATAGTGAGAAAGTAGGTAATGATTATCAGATGATTAGTGATTAAGCCCAGCAATAATGACCAGGTATAAATTTGCAAGAAATGAGGAAATTTGTCATTTTTTGTAAAGTGATTAAAGCCATATAAGTTTATTCATGTGAGAAAATCAGATGATCATAATTAGTTACAAAACTAACAAGCAGGGGCTTCCCTGGTGGTGCAGTGGCTGAGAGTCCGCCTGCCGATGCAGGGGACACGGGTTCGTGCCCCGGTCCGGGAGGATCCCACATGCCGCAGAGCGGCTAGGCCTGTGAGCCATGGCCGCTGAGCCTGTGTTCCGCAATGGGAGAGGCCGCAACAGTGAGAGGGCCGCGTACCGCAAAAAAAAACACACAAAAAACTAACGAGCAGAAAAGGCACTAATCTGCTTATCTATCTTACCTTGTAGTTAAAAAATTTTGTTACATGAGCGAAAAGTTCAAAGCTGAAATCCATGTCAGTAGACTCGCCTGCACTAGCTGCGGCCATGCACTTTGCTGCATACCATCCCATCTGTCTAGCCTGGGTCCACAGCCTCATCTGAAATAAAAAAAAAGGTTATGCAATTTAACTTTTTATTATCATCATTTGAAAAATGTTATCACCTTAACCTAGTAAAATTCCTTAAAGGGGTTCAGTGCTTGACAGTCCTTGAGAACAGTTAGATCTTGCTAGTTAGGTAATTGGTTGAATCATCTTTGCCACAGAAGCAATCAGCAGTCCACACTAACCAACTGATTCTGGTGTTGGTCATTCTTATACCTCATGTGTGGTAACGAATGTCTTTTTGTGTGCAAAAAATAATAACCATACTCATGGATATGAGCTTTAAGCATTTCTCGTAGAAGTGATAGTTTTTTTTAAAAAAATTCAGTCTCCTCTCTAAACAACGTTGGGTCTGATGAAGTAAGAGGCAGCTTACGGTAAGGGAGCAGAGTAAACTGAGCACAGTAACAACTAGAGAACGGCCAACAGAAGTGGCCTGCGATATTACACTGCTGCACTGTTACCTAATGTATTCTAGCCTCTGAGTCCCTTTAGTTTGTGTCTCGGACTATATAAAACAAATGAATTAGTGTACTTACTGCTTCTGCAAATTAAGAGATGAAGTTTTATTAGATTCACTCAAAGTAAGAAACCCCTGTTTATTTTTGGACTTTCCTGTATCAGAGTATGAGGCACATGAAGGATATAATAATATACATATTCCCTAGATTCAACCCTTAGAGGGCTGAGATGTTAAAAAAAAAAAAAAAATCCCATGAACTCCAATTCCGAATTGAGTTTGGGACAGATATGCCGTAAAAACAACACTGGATGTCATTGTAGAGAAAACTAAAAAACAAGCTAGTTTGAAGCATTTTAGAATTATGGCTGAAATCACTGTCTTGTTGATGCTATCTCTGATGTATGTTAAAACATACTAAATAACAAAGCTGCTGCTTAGAATACATCTGGTTCTCCCACTACTTCACACTCCACAGTTACTTCACACTCCACAGTTAATCTGAATAAACATGCCTACCTGTGGAGCTGGTCTTTCACCAAGATAAGCGTTGACTGGTTCTTTCATCTGTTAACATCTACCTCTGTCTCTACTCCTACTAAAACAACCCCACCTCTGGCCGCTGAGTATCTTCCTCCAGCACTTCTGCTCCACCATTACAAGGCAGGCAACACTGTCGGGGCAGGAGGAGGTCTAGATCCAGTTAGAAGGGGTTGTTAGGCTGAGGAATTCTGCTTACTATGGGAACAGTCTTTCAGTAATAATTCCCACAGGAATAAGGTCATCAGAAACAGAATGTACGGTTTATAATCTCAGTTTGCTACTTTTTCATCCAAAGCTGTGCTGTCCCAAATCATAGTCACTAGCCACATGACTATTTAATTAAAAGTAAAATTAAAATTCAGTTCCTCAGTCACATTAGCCACATTTCAAATGCTTAGTACACACATCGCTAGTGGCTACCTGACTGGACACTGCCGAAATATAGAGTATTTCTGTCATCACAGAAAGTTCCACTGGACACCGCTGATAAGCATCTGAGCATGAAAAACAAAGTAACAATCATAATTCTTTTTAAATTAAAAGACATCCCAGTCTATTCCATCACTATATAATCACTTACCAAAAGGGAAAAATTCTAGTGTTCTTTTTGTTTGTTGTTTTTGTGACAAAAAAACTCTATGATAGCTTCCCACTTAAAGTAGAAAAGTTGGAAAACCAGAAAGCTGGATATGCAGGTAGCAGTTCCTTTATTTTCAGATGGAATCTATGATAAAAACCTGTGACCACCTATGCCAGCTTACCTGCTGCCAGACTGGGCTGGGCTGCCAGGAGGCCGTGCAGATGTCACCTGCAGCATAGATGTCAGGAAGGGACGTGTGCATGTGATCATCCACCTTCAGGCCACCGTCTTTTGCTACATCAAACTAAACAATGTTCCTCATAAGCATATGAGGTAAGAAAAAGAAACGTGACTTTTTCATTCTAAAGTAAAAGAGCAAGTCAAATTCTACACATTGATATGCTGATCTTTAATGAGAAAAGTTGGCTAAACTGCCAAGTTTAGACAACTAAGCTGAATTTCCAGGCACTCAAATTCCTACTAAGACGAACCCATGAAATTCTTAGAACTTCAAATTCTTAAAATTCTTAGAACATCAAAAATTGCCAATAACCATATGAAGACCCCACCCATAGTTACAAAAATATTCCTTAGTTTTTGTAAACTTCAGATGCTAAAAAGCAAAAAATACAAGCTGGCTTCTCTAAAAGAATCACTTTTAAGAATTCATAGGAGGTATCAGTTTCTTACCAACGTTTAGATAAATTGTGCATTATGTCCCCTTAATAATGACACTTAGGCTGGGATGTTAACTGCTTAAGGACTTGAAGCAGTAAAAAAAAATATTGCAAATCAAGACATGAATATGAACTAAACTGTTTTCAGTCATCTTAAATTACAGTTCTGTGCCACAACAATGAACAATTATTCATGCTTGAGAATTAGAGATCTTCATAAACAATACTTTAAAAGTGTTCACAGTGGGACAAAAATTTTCACCTTACATTGTTGCCACAGAGAAAAGGTTCTGTATTTGGTGTAACTCCTGTAGCACTGACAATGAAATCGCAGCCATATATCTTTTCATTGGTCAATTCCACATATACGGGCCATATCTCTTAAAATAAAAAAAAAATTATTCTCAAGTGTAATCACCACCATCTATAACATTATGTGAATACAATGACTAGAAGAAAGAAAGAAAGAAAGAAAGAAAGAAAAAGGCAGGAGATGACTTTAAAACAACACCTCTTAATACTTATAGGTACATCTGCTAAAACAATTTTTAATGTCATCAGTGCCATCTTCTTATTTTGGGTATAATCGCAAAACTATGGCAGGCATTCTAAACATTTTTCCTTCAAATTTAGACATAGAAATTCTAACAAAGTAAATTTAAATTGATAATACTTTATAAATTATTTCTTTAAAAATCTTTATTAATAGATTATACTCCATTGAGAGTTTAGTCTAACTAGGTTACTCACTTTTCAATGTTTTCCCTTATTATTCACATTCAAACTCTAACACTCTCTTTTCCTATGGAAAAATTTCAAAGAATTCAGAGCAGTGGGATATCCCATACAGTAGGTTTGGGTGAGTGTATTTCTGAGTAATTCTCACAGGAGTGTAGAATAGGAATTTTAAGAGATCTGTGCCTTAGTTTCAAATTTATAGATTTCATTCTGTTTGATTTTGAGGGTGTCACTTCACCTTTGTGAGTATCAGATTTTTTTTAGTTTTTATGTTTTGTCTTGATTCACAAGATATTCTGATTAACTCATTGCGTTATGATGGTCAAAACATAATGAGCCCTACGTAAGATGTTACGCTTTCTACAATTTATTAGAAAATGTAAAGAGTAGGTAGTGAAAACAAAATGATTTATGTTATTAAATTATGGTTTTATTTTTACTTTTCACATTTAAGTTTTATATGGAAATATGAAGCTGTTTTCTAAATATAATAAAGCAATATTAAGTTGTCTTCTTTTAAAATAAGTGTTTATTTTTTTCTTATTTCATCACTTACCTTTGTCAGCTATAACTAACTGATTATGATGGTCTCTTGGAAAAGTCAAGGACTTTTTCTTAGAAATTCTAAATTCTTCCTGAAGATAGATTTTCTTTACTTCACACATAGTTTCAATGTGAATTTTATGAGAAAACTAAAATAAAAGAAGTACTGGTCACTATAATACTTCTAGAAAGAATGATCTGGGTTACTGACGATGAAGAAAAAATTTATAATCCACTTATAAAAACATAGAGAAAAAATAATTCTTGTAGTATAAAAGAAAACACACTGAATGCCCACAAGCATGGCTCTCAGTTTCTGTTGGAAAGAAATAAGCAGAAACTCAGTCAGTACTTAAAGAGATCTAGTAGTTGAATTGGCAGGTAGCACCAAGGGCATACTTTTTACTGTGAGCTTCCCTGATAATTACACGTATATTTCTTTTAAATTACAACTGTTACAGACTAAAAAAAAAAGTTGATATATCCCAGATTGTTATATTCCAGAATCTTAGTAAAATGCCAGTTAGGTAGGAGATACTCAATAAATGTTCACTGAACTAAACTGAAGTTCCCAGGTTAAGAATACCATTAATCTTAGGACCTGAAGGTGCAGGAATAAATTACTTTGTGTAATTTCCATCACAAAAATTAGATACACTGTGAAGCCAGCCCCCTTCCAACCTACTGAAGGCTGAAAAGGTATCATACACAGTAATAAGGACTGCATGTTTCTTGCAATATTTAAATATCATAGCCTTTTAACAGCTATTAAAAAACTAAAATATCTAGTAAATAAAATGAGTAAAAGCAAGTCATCTGCTTATGCAATTAGGATATTAAATGTGTATTTTATTTAGAATCAATCTAATAACCTTTAAAATATTATACTACATCTAAAGTGACCTTTGAGAAAAGATTAATTTAAAATAGGACAGGTGTATTCACTAACGTCTCTGTATGGAGATCTCTGTCTCTGGAGAGTTCAATGGGGCCAAGTGGCACTGAAGCCCTTTCCTAGAACCATGGATTTTAAGGAAAGTGACCTAGCAATTCTTTGACTATAGGCTTATAACCAGTCTTTAACAAACAGTTCAAGAATTTAAAATTGCATTTAGATACGTTTAAACAGTATATGAAAACATACCTCTTTTGTTCCTTTAAGATCCAACCCTTCATGCCAATCAGGTCCCAAGGCACTGCCTGTATTACCAGCATTAGCTTTGGTTTGTGCTTCCTTTTTCCTTCCTGAAGGGATAAACTCAATTCAAAATCCAAATGATATAAAAACTGCCAGGCAGAGAATTACGTTTTTGTTCAGAAGTTTTTAGGCAATGTAATAATTTTCACACATACATTCATACAGCAGGACTAAACTTATCTATATTAATCATTTTAATCATAATTTTAATATTTTGTGATGTAGAGCTATAAAATGGGTAATCTTTCAATCGAGTGTTGTGTATAAACACTCAAAAGTGTTTTATGGATGTTATATACACTGGTTAATATGAAAGGTAAGAAAATTAGACATCAAATTTTGAAAATTTTGTCAATTTTTAGTACCCCCAAAACTTAGAAAATTCTTGCTCAATTTTATAAGCCAAAGTTTAAAAAAATAAAAAAGCTCTTTTAAACTAAAAAAAACTGCATTTGTTTTTAAACTCACTGCATTTTTAATAAAATTACCTTAGGTTTTGTCCAACTGGAGCATCTGTCCGCAAAGATGCAGATGGGCTGGTTTACTTAATTTACTTTAAATTGCCAGTTTTAGTTATACATATTTTTCATATAAAATACATCATACACATATATACACATATATAAATATATTTATCTTATAAATATTTTATACATATATATAAATAAAATCTTAAATATCACATAAGGAAATAGAAATAAATATCTATATTCCTATCCCCAAATAAAATATTTTTGCTAAATTTTCTTATAACCTTTTTCTATATGGTTAAAAAAATAAAGTTTCATCCGTGAATGAATGAGCTAGATGCTATATTTACCTTCAGTTGTATATCTTGTTCTTTTTTGTGCAATTTTAGCCTCTGGTTTTTCAGCAATGAGCTTTGAAGTCAAGAATTCAGCCGCTCCTGCATCGAAGAAAGTATTCCCAATAGCTTTATCTTTAATGGCCCAAATTACTTCACAGCCTTCAATTTCATACCTAAAGGAATATGAAAGTTAGTTGGAAGAAAAACTCTTTGTATCTACAAATAACAGTTATCTCTTAAGGCAAATGTAAATAAACTATTTTAAGGCAAACTGAGAAAGAATGATTATAAAGAGGAATGTAACACTTTTTCAGGATAATACGTGCTAAGTAGAATAATACAAGAAATGTAACCAGTTTACTGAAAAAACGTGACAAATGTATGTACTGAATATCAGGTAAAATTTCATTACAATGAACATCACTTCAAAGTGTTCAATTTCTACAGGATAGTTATATGAATGTCCGCCAGGGTTCCCAGGAGTGAGCAGTGCCTTGCTTATTACCTAGTTATAGAGTAATCAGTAATGAACGGATAGATGTTATATAGCTACAATATTGAGAACAGTTGACTTCTTTGCTAACAAATATTTTATGTATTCAAAGCACATTATGGAAGGACACAGAAAAAGGAGCAAATGAGAGATACAAACTAAAATCTTAACTTTGTTATAACAGAATAATTACCCTGCAGTGAATTCCCTTCATCTCAGAAATTTCCAAGCCATCTAGCCAAAGAAAGATCCAGTTCACAGAAAAATGAAGGATCTTAGAGGAAGAAAGGAATGGCCAAGGAAGCCACCTTCCATTACCATTCAGGAGGTAGCCAGAGCTCCTGAGCACCTGCAGTTTTATCTCTAGGTTTGGACACGGAGAATGTAATTTTCTTAATATTCATTCCACAAGGTCCCTGAAGTTCATTATAATTTATCTGCTATTACTACTTGTTTTGGTACAAATGAATTGGGACAATCCTGGACACACAGTATATATGGTCATCCTAACTACACTAGGATTTTATTTGAAATTACAATGGTAATAAGAGTGTATTAGTGTTATTAATTTTTAACATTGATTTATGGTAAAAAGTACTACCGTCTTTATATCTTAGACTGATATAAGTTAGGTTATATGACTTTTTGAGGCTGATCAATAAGCAGGTGATAAAAGAAAGAAGGTTTAGTACATCTGACTTCAGATCACCTGATGTTCATGCTTTCTGGCATATGGTAAAGGAGTCCCTTGCTTTCTCCAATGGGCCTTTATTTTTCCTCCTCTCCTATGCCAGCAAAGAGTATTTATAGTTACTAAATGTCAGATTATCTGGAGAACATTTTATCTTAACACTGCTCAGGTCATACAGCATTGCTGATGAGCAGAAAGCAGAATACACACACATTTGGTGATAAATTTTATGTCAATTTACATATAGGCACACAGTTACCACGAAATGATTTCCTTAATTTTTATAAACTAGAAATTTCTATAATTACCATTTTTTTTGTATTTTAAAGTAGTACAGCAACATAACACATATCAGAATAGCTTAAAATACTGATGCTAGACCAGCGAGCCATATTTACTCTAAGTAGTCACCACAAGTGACTCCTGGGTGTGCCGTACCTCACGAGACACCCTCTAATCCTCTTACCCTATGAACTTGTCCTCAGAAAGATGCGTAAGCATGAAGGTATCATCACCCATAGGGGAAATACTGCTTTCATTTTTAAAACCACTTTAAAAAACAGAAGTATTAAATTTTGTGAAATTATGAAAAACTATGTTTGAAAAAGAAAGGATTAACCTACATTTGGAAAGAAGAGATAATAACTAAAATAAAAGTATACTGAAGAAATCAACATTAGCCTCAGTGGGACACGGGGGCTATTAAAAAGCAGAAAGAGTCTGGTTATGTCATTTTTCATCAAGAGAAGACAAAGTCCTAATCATTCAGTAAACCTAAACCGAGAGAGTAACACTATATGGGAGCTTTCTTAAACTACCAGAGTTTACTGAATATAAAATTACGTGTTTTATATCCAAGTATGTGGTCTTTAATCTGCGACCTAAAGAAAGTGAGGAATAGGATTAAATGTTGTGAAACTCTGAACAATTTTGAATGAGAAAGATTTTCAATGTGAATAATAGTAATAATAATAGTAGTATTAAGTTATACTTTTGGTGATAACTGATGGAGAAAATCTGTCATGTGTACGTAAGGATTTGAAGCCCCTCTTACAATAAGTCTATGCCTCCCTCCTCTTGGCCCAGTTTGGTCTTGACTCCCTAGTTTTTTCTCTGCATTTTTCCATACAATGTCTCAAACTTCATAATTAAAACAATGACTGCCACACCTAGAACTCAGGCAATCCAACAACTCTTACAGGTTTCCACTGGGATTCACCATCCTCTAAAAAGGAGGGGCAAAAACCTAGTCTCAGAGTTGGAATGAATGAAAGTGAGAAAAGACAGGGCTTTGGCAGATTGCTTATTTTGATATAAATTTGTCCTCTTTGTAGTCAGACCCAACTTTCTGGCCTGAAAAATATCTAGACTATTCCATGTCAGCCATCTGCTGAATGATAAAATCACAAAGAAAGTGAATCAATGCTCTGTAGACCACAGCAGGTCCTCAATGTTTTCCAAACTTGAAGTATCATCTTAAGATGACAGTATTTCACATTAAGGTGTTCACAATCCCCAACTTCCAAAAACCAAGAGCTAGGAGTACCACATACCCTGAAATAGAACTCACAAACACTTTGCGTTTCATCGGCCAGACAGGTACCATACATGAGTGAAGCAGGATGGGTATAAGCAATAAAAAGTCGCGGGGACTATCACCAGAAACCTCTAAAGGTGTACACGTTTTCAATTGTTTTTCAGTACAGTACGTGCTTATAAGAACACATGTATGGGCCAAATCTAGACAGTCATCAGTGTGAGACCCTTTGAGACCTAAAGCATTCCCGAAATTCCTATGTTTTATAAGGTCAATTTTGCAACTATGAATTCCATGAAAGCTAAAAAAATAAAGTGGATTTTTCCCCTTGAAAATGTATGAAAAACAATTATATTTATCTTTGATTTTAGGATAACAAGATGTCTTCTAGTCTGTCAATTAATCACATGTATCACAGAGCAATTCTTACATAATATTCAAATACAGGTACTTACACTAATTCAAGTGCAATACCACCATTTCCTATGATCATTATTCTCTTAGCTTTTGTAAGCTGTTTCTGAAATTCCTGTATCAAAAAGAAAATGAAAAGAGTGTTTTGTAATAGTGGTTAATGCCTGAAGCAACAGGCTTCACTGATAATAAACCTCACTTTCCCGCTCTGCCAGGACACACCATCCCAATTAATATAATAAATGCTCCCTCCATGTTTCACCCCAAACTGCCTTTATAGCAAGGCCTCTTCCTGACTTTCCTTGCCTTTTATGTCACTACATTCAGAATTGCAGTAAGAGCCTGTCTTTAGTTTACCACATTCCCAATTATTTGACCAAATCAATTACCAACATGACATTGATCTAGACCCTGGAAACAGGATTCTTCCTTTCCTTCTAGTCCCTCAGTTGACACTTTCCTTGCAGTTACTCAGCACTTGGAACTTGCAGGAACGAGAAGCACAGCAGCACAGTGGTTAAGGGCACAGATCTAGAGTCCCTGGCTCTAGCAGTTACTAACCAGGTGACCTTAGGCAAACTGCTTAACCTATCTGCACCTCAGGTTCCCCAACTATAAATGGAAATAAGAGGTGAGTATATCTCAAGGTCTCTATAAGTATTAAGATGATAGAGATAAAGCTGTTGGGAGTAGGAAGCACATAATGTCTAATATTTATTTTAAAATGTTATTACGTTATAAGACAGCAAATTGATGCCTCCACCTCCCATCCCTCCCTCCCTCCCCACAAAAAAGATCACAATGAACTTGGAGAGAAAAAAAAATACCAGGAGTCATTCTTATGGTACTTTCTAAAGTAGAGAATAGTCCCATTGCTTCAAGATGACATTTGAATAGCTAAATTCCACCTCCTACTATGTCAGGTCACCATTTCTATTAATGGACCCCAAAACTTATTGTAATGTACAATACATAACCACCGAATTGACTTCTTTAAATTTTACAAGAAAAAACCTGAAGTTAATTCTACTTTGTCCTTCACTGAACACAGTAGGTAATTAAAGACCTGTAAAGAGCAGTGGACAGGGAGATGAATGTCATGAGTTTAGGTTATACTTCTGATAATAACTACTTTAGTATAGCTAAATTTCTTAGTCTCTCCATCTCAGCTGCCTCTGTAGAGTGGGAGTAATGACTGTCACACAGGATTGTCATGAGGATTCAGTGACTTCATATGTGTAGAGGGCCTCGCTGTAACACAGTTATGAACTCAATCTTTGATAATATGAACCTAAAATGTTTACAAGAACATAATCCAGTTCTTCTAATATTGGCTAAATTCCTAATTATTTAAGAAGAAAATACTACCAGTTTTCAAGACTATAAAATCTTATTATGTAAATGTACAATTACCACTTCATGGGACAGAACAACAACAATGAGCTTGAGGTAAGACAATAGTATTGTGACTAGAAAACAAGAAGGTTTTTGGCAGTAAGGGTCAATGAACCCTGAAATAAATTACCAGAAGAAGTTGTACAAGGTTCTGAAGATAGAATTTCACCTTATTGGGATAGTTTATCACTGTTCTTGAGCAGAACAACAAACAAGTGTCTTTTTCAGTTCTAGGATTCTGTCATGATTCTGTATGACAAAGATCTTCTGAATACTAACTAATTTCTTTGCTGAGAAGTAAATTTTGGACATGCTTTATCTTTTGAGAAAAAGATCATTACGTCATTTAGGATGCAAATCACATACTCCCGATCAGAGTAAAATAATGAATGTGTATGCAATGTAAGTTGTAACCTTCAGCATAGACATTACTTCTGGGATATCACATAATGGAAAGAACATGAATTAAAAAACAAGATAAATTATCCACTAAAACTAAACTCAAATTGGCAGTAATAAAACATTATAACTACATTCTGGTTTATGAGTCATGAAACCTTTCTTCTGCTGCTACAGTTTAGGAATTGACATTATAAGTGGAACACTCTGATTCAAATATAGAAAAAGTCTAAGAAACCTTCATGTTTCTTCCCCATGACCCAATGTCAAAATGTTACCTGAGCACTGTCTGTATCACGGATTCCTAACACATAAGGATTTCCTTCACATATCAACTTTGGTTTAGCTCCAGCACACAAACAGAGCTTCTTATAAATATGCTGATTGCCATCTTCAGTTAAAATGCACTGTAAAACCATAGAGCAACAAAGAGGAGAGGGGGAACATTTATACATAGGTACAACTGCACTTTAAACATTCAATAAGACAAAAGCAAAAAATATATTAAGGTTGCCTCTTGGTGGCCCTCAATACTTTGTTACAGCAATGACAAAGCTAACTAAGCATGAGAATGCATTCTCTGATCCAGTGATTCCTAATCACTTTAGAAGCATGAACCATTTAAAAAATCTGATGAAAATTAGTCCTTCTCCCATGGGAAAAAAAGGTACCCACAAAATTTTGGATAAAACCAAGGGAATCTCATGTTTGGAAAGGTATGTTGACCTTAGATTAGAAATTTAGAAAATTTCAAATTGAGCATTCTGATGAACATTTCCTTGATGAACATTCTGCTCTCAGTGAGAAGATACTATAAGAAGATCTAGTGATTCTAATCATATCAGACCTTAATGTCTGTTATGGGTACAGGGGAGTAGTGAATGGTAGAAGAGGTCACAATACATCTTCTTAATCTGAAAAATCAGAAGTGCTAAAAAACAGTATTTATATTCTTAAGTACAAATAACAATCACTTTACCAGCAAACTTCATGCTGTTTGGGGATTATATTTTCATATAAGTGAAAAACATGTTAACCTTAAATCCTAGCATGTACTGGCTTTAAAGTAAATTTATATTAATTTTGAATTAATGAATTTAGATGAATCTAAAAATACATATCAGAGATGCATTGTTTTTGTTCCTTAATATTGAATGAATATCTACACAAAAGTAGAAGCATTTAGAAAGCAGGTATACATAAGCATGTGCTACTATGAGAGATGTCAGACTTTGCTGGAATGGTTTCGAAGGTTAACCTTGTGCCATGTGTCTGATTTATAAAACTTGCCAAATAGCATTTACATACCCACTGAAATATTTGTTACCCATTCTAACTCTTCAGCTACATAACAAATACATAAAACCAATAAACCAACACAGTATAATCATACAGAAATGTTACACAAGTCTTCCTTTAGATAATCTGGTTAGAATTTTAACTAATAGAAGTTAGTTATAGGCACTGACCAAATTTAAAAAATTATTTGCATTTAGCTACTATAAAAGAAACACAAAACCTTTTCATTGGCTACTGTTAAATTTTTGGAAGTAGAGACGAAGGTAAAACACATCGTTTCTAATTCACTAAAGAATACAAAGGATGGATGACAGAATGCAGACATGTATGTTATGTAGGACACTTTTCAAATGAAACGTGTGGCACTCTGATTCACTCAAATGCCCTAATATATAAGTTCCCTCACAATTCATTAGTATACTTTTGAGCCTACCTCAGTGAGCAGATTCACTGACATGGGTGTTTCATGGAACAAGTACTACCACTACAAGTATTAGGAAATAACTGCGGTGTTTGGATTCAGATTTGCAATATTTTTCTCATAAAACTCAGTACTTTTTCTTACTTTTTTTTTCTCCTGTCAAGTTATTTGTTTCAAATGTGACATGTATGCTTTCTCCCTAAGGGAAAACTCAAATGTTAGCTGCTTTAGAGAAACAACTACAAACCCTACTTCCTATCTTGCCTAAAGCTCATCTGAAGGTACTGTTAATCATGTGACACTGAGACTTCCCGACATCTGAGACTGAGGTACTGCCTTTCCTGAGACTGTCTTAGTTTGGGCCTTATATCATTTTGGACTATTACAACCACCTTCTAATTTGGTTGTTGGCTACTGGCCACCTGCTCTATCCCAGTTCATCCTTGACACTGCTGTCAGATCCATCTTCCTAAAAGAGTATTTTAGCACTCCTGGCTCCACTTAGAATCTCTTTACTATTTTTACCACTGATTATAAAATAAACTCAATATTAACATGACATAAAAAGCTCTTCACAATCTTATTTACTTATTTCTCTGGGCTAGTCGGCCAATCTCCTTTACTTATCCACACCCCAACCCCTTTGACAGTCTCACTCTTCCACATGCCCCTTTCCTTTCTCTGGGTCTCTGAACCCGTAACGTAATCTCTTCTTCCTGGAATGTCCTTTTCCACCTGGAGAACTCAATTCACCCATCTTTAAAACATAGCTCAAATATTACTCAATCTGGGAGTCTTTCTGAATACCTACCATCAGAGCTTTGATAATATTTCAACAACTGTTTTCTTCTATGGGCATACATTAAACGTACGCATGGCTGTACTCCCTATGACACTGAGAGCTACCGGGAGTAGGTTCCTGCTATCACTGATACTGTATCCCAGTACTTATTAACACAGTGCCCAAAACACAGTGAACACTATATAAATGTTAATGCTAATTTAAAATGTAAAACCTAAAATGCCAGGCTAAGCTAATTATATGACCCAATAAACTCACAAAAAGTGTAAGTTTTTCTAATACTAATAGAAATCAATGTCACTGAAATTTATAAGCTAGAGACTTGGGAGGTGGTGGAACAGGTGGGGGTCAAAGGAAGGCAGGCAAAACCTCACCAAGATTTAACAATGGCAAATGTCATTAAGAAAAAAACGCTCTTACATGTTCTTTGCTGTTCAGTTGCTTTACTCCAGATTCTATAACCTTAATGTTGGGAAAGCGATTTCCTAACATGGTACTTGGTTGTTCTTCAACATCAAATTCTTCCAACACTTTAGAAACCTGTATTAGATAAAAGAAATAAAAATGTATACTTAAAAATTTTTTTCCTTTCAAGAATTAAAAAAAAACCTTTCATTTCTTTTTATACACTATTTATTTCATATTCATAAAACAAGAAAGTCTGCCAACTGCACTATATACAGTGAAAAGAGGGCCAGACTCTGCATTTTAAGACCTAAATTCAAATACTAGTCCTACCACTCTTGGGCAACTCAGAAAGTCACTGAGCCTCAGCTTCCTGGCCTGGAAAATTAGGGCTAACACTACTTACTTCTGTATAGTGTAATCAAACAGCTTATCTATTTCTTTATCCTTGTAGCTCTCTCTCTCCATTTACTAGCTAACCTTATTGTGATCTAGTCTTTGGACTCTTCTTTCCTCTCCTCCAAAATCATCAGCATCCTCTTGGACTCACTTTCCATCCTATCCCACTAAGACTCCATTGTGGATCATTTACTTCAAATGATGTGCCATGGATCTGGGGAAGGATTTTCCCCAAATCCTTCCTTGCTCTCTTATCCTTAACCATTAATTACCCTGAAAACGCCCAAGCACAGACCAAATTACTTGCTTTCTCTAGTCCTATACCCAGTCTGCTACAGAAGTACCACACACCTTTCAGACTGGTATTTGGGCTTAAACACTGCATGGAAATGCTACTGCATGGCTATAGCAGTTCTCAAACATTTCAGTCTCAAGACCCCTTCACACCCTTACCAATGATTGAGGACCCCGATGAGCTTTTGTTTTTTTGAGTTACACTTAGCAATATTTGCTGCATTAGCAATTAAAACTGAGAAATTTAAGTATTTCTTAATTCACTTAAAAGTAACAACAATAAAAACATGTTACACTGATAACATACCTTTAATGAAAAATATTTTTTCTAAAACAAAACAAATTAAGTGAGAAGAACAGCCCTGTTTTACATTTTTGCAAATTTGTTTAATATCTGGCTTAATAGAAGATAGCTGCATATCTGCTTCTGCATTCAAACTGCTTCTACCTTTAAACCACTGCAACGTTGTTTTGGTTGAAGTATCAATACATGAAGAGAGTTCAGTCTCACACAGATATGCAGCCCTTTCAGATAACTGTACATTCTTCTTGATGCCACACTAAAACTCAACAAGTGATGGTTTCTTAAAGATAGATGAAACGTAGAATTTGAAACCATATCAAGGACTTTTCATACTGTGACTGTGAAATCCATTAGTTTATCCTGCACTTTGAGTGGATCTTGGAACATCACACATCAGTCGTTTGGACAATCCTGGTTCATTAAGTTAACAGAGATCTTCCAAATACTGACACATTTCATATCAATAAATATAAAAAACCACATTCATTATTATCAACAATTTCATGAGAAAAGTCTAAGTACTATAAGGCTCACAGTGAAGAATGAGTTTTCCAAGAATCTAATTTTTGCTTGAAAGCTCTCGTTTTGTCATAATGGCAACAAGTACCATCAGTTGTTTTCTTAAAGTGACAGGCTCACTTCATTCATTTTCCAAACATGAATAGCCAGTTTGTCAGCTGTTCTTTCAAGTAAAATTGATGTTCCATGAAAACAGTAGCTAGTTCATCTTCAACTCAGCAATTGCACAACTGCTTTTCCTTGAGACAACGTTGTACTCGTTGTATGCCGAAGAGCTTTATGCATACATCGCATTGCATCATACAGAATATAAAAAAGATGTGTACTCAGGAGTCAAGATTTAATTAAACTAACATGTTTTTTTACTGGCTTTTATTTTTTTCACTAACTGTGTGGCAGTGAAGAACAAAATGGCTACCAATGTAAGTAGCCACCACTGCTTTTATACCGTCAGTGCAAATGTCAACATAGTGAGAAGAGCAATAACATCTTAGTAACATATTCCATTCCGTCAGTGACTTTTTCAAACTTTCACCATTCTAATATTCCCTGAACTTACTCTATCCTCTTTATTCTCAGTAAATCACCTTACTTCTAGGCATGAAGAGACCACTAAGAACTCTGACTACTTCTTTCCCACTATCTAGACATTTCTTTGCTAGTGTCCACCCTTCCCTGACCCATTCCCACTATTTCAGAGTCAATCCGTTGCTCTGCGCTCCATATCCCATCGCCTCTCACCTTCTCAGGACTCCTTCCTTGTTATATATTCCTTGCTCTCCTTCATCTTCAGGCTTCCCCACTGGTTTCTTAATCTCAACAGGTGAACAGGCTCAAGTGTTTCCCACCATAAAAGAATAAAACTCAACTTAACACTAGACCTTATGTCCTCTTTTTGCTGCCACTCTATCTTTTCTACCTTTGCAGCCAAATTTTTCAAGAGAGAAAAGTTTATGCTAACCGTCACTTTAGAATTTCCTCCCATTAATTTCTCAAAACTGTCTCAAAGTCACCAATGATTTATACTAGAAATAGCTACTTTAGAGCCATCATCTTACCTGACCATTCCACAGGATCTGACACAACTGACCACTCCTCTTAGTTGAAACTTTTGCCTTCCTGGCTTTAGGGTTACTGCTCTTTCACAGTTTTCCTCTTAGATCTAAGCCTAAGAAGAAGGATGGCCATTTTTAAGTTCTCCTTTCTCTCTGACCTCCACTTAGTGTTCCAAGGACACCACCACTGGGCCCATCTTCTTCTCCCGGCATGTGTCCTTCCTGAGAAAGTGCAAGCCAGGCCTGTAGCTTCAACTGACACTGAGACAATGGTGAATACTAAATTACCGTCTCCAGCCCAGTCTTTTCACTTGCTCTAAATGCTCCAGCAGTTTGGCATATCTAAATTTAGATAAAGTGCAATTTCGCATCATGGCACACAAGCCCGTCACCATCTGGCCCCTGCCTACTGGTTCAGACTCACACTCCACACACCAGCAGTGAACTGGCCCCTGTTAGGGCATGTTTCATAGCTACACATTTTTATGACCTTGGCACATGCCTACCTCCACTAGCTCTCTTATAAACACTGTAAAACTTTTTTCAAGTCTCAGTTTCAATGCAACTTCCAATGTAAAGCCTTCCTTGATTCGCAAAGGCAGGCTTTGGCACTCCTTTACAATGTTTTCTATGTATAAAAATAAATATGCATGTATTGGAATATTACCTCAGTTTTTTTGCCTCTATCAGGATAATGATCATATTGTATGACAACTATTTCTTGCATATCTGTTGTCCCAGTAGAAAGTGATCATTCTGAGAAATTGACCATGAGGGCCCTACAGCCAAAGTGCCTGGTTTCAAAACCTGACTTTATGCACCTCAGAAAGTTACTTAACCTCACTGTGGCCCATTTACCTCACCTGTAACATGGGGATAATATAACGACCTACTTCACAGGGTTAAGAATTAAATACATTAATATATTTAAAACATTTAGAAGTATAGCATAATAAGTACTCCATAAATGTGAATTATTATTATTATTAATCCTTTTTCTCCTTTAAAAATTACACAAGTCATGAATATGTGCTCTTTTTAACACTAAACAAATAAACAATACATAATAAAGATTAAATATTAAAATCCTTCTTTACCGCTCTTTAAATCTCACTTTCCCCTTACCCCAGGGATAACCACTAATGACTTTTTGACGTATGTTCTATACTTTTAATCTCTATAGCCTGGGTGCCTAGCACACTGGTTGGTAAATAATCTAGATGCTCAATAAATGATAACAAGAATGCAATTTCTGACTTCTAAACACTAAGAATAACTGACATTTGCAATATTTATTTTAATTCACTTTCACATAGATTAGTACATCTTAAGCTCACAATCTTGTTAAGTAAGGAAGATATTATCCTAATGATGCAACTCAGGTACAGAGATTTGCCAAGGTTACATAGCCAGTAAATAAGAGTTAGGCCTAGAACCCAAGTTCTTTTCCTTCTATTGTACAACACTTAAAAAAAAAAAGATTGGCAAAAACTAAACTCAGGTCTTACAACTCTGGGATCATTACACCAAATTAAGTCTTCTGTAAAGACATTAGAAGACTCAGCTATACATCTCTCTATCATGTATGTACTCTTAGCCGTAATTGAATATATACTTTTTTCTTTTAGAAATTAAGAGCCATAATTTGTTCTCTGGTTCTCCCAATCCCATAGTTCTTTTGGCTGTACCAAAGGTTCTAAGATATCTTACATATCTCTAGGCAGGTTATAAAGAGCAACATATGGCACTAAATTAACCTTGGTCTTAGGGGCTTATGTAAATCTTAGGGGTTTATATATGAGAATGGGGTAGGTTAACTGTATATTGATCTCTTCCCTGGGAGACAATATATAAAGAACTTTTATAAAACATACTTCAAAATTGGAAAGGTGTGTTTGTGGGAGATGGGTAAGGAGAAGGTTGCTTTTCCTCTTTAACATCAAGTCTCTAACCTTTTCATGAATAAATAATAAATCTTAGACAAAAGGCTGAAAGGAAAAAAAGGTACAATCTATTATCAGAGTATTATAAGGGAAAACTTCTAATGAATCAAAGACTATGTTAATAGTCTTCATTGCAGTGTGGGAAGAAAAGATTTATGTTTTTCATCTTTTTATTCATTTATTTTTTGCATAGGCATTATAATATTCACAATTGTAGCACTGTAGTACATGTATATAATTTATAAATATAATATTAAAATATGAGCTCAAAAGTTTTTAACAGGTGAGGTACAGGATCAGAAATGTTTGGAGACCACTTTTCTTTGATACTATGACCCAAATGTTCTCAGACTCCTATTATAATGTTACAAAGTGTGTAAAATAAACTCACAAACTACAAACTGTTCTGAGATGCTTATGACACATCTGAAACATTAATTATCTGCAAGTGTAAACTTGGCTCAAAAGCACTTTTCTTCTGACTCGTAAACACACAAACATATATACACACACATTTACAATAAAGATACACAAGTATATTTGCATAAAGATACACATGTATATGTGTGTAACATCTTTCCTCAAAAGATAAAATTTTCTGAAAAGTAATTCTGAGTGGGACAGAAAAGATGGGAGAGAAGAAGAGAAAACTAGAAATTCAGTACCATTCCAGGTGCTTTTGGTATTCAACCTGAACAATTTTAAACTTTGAGCTATGATTTTAAAATGAGTATCAAAAGAACATTTGTCATTTTAAACAATTAAAATATTACAATTACACTAACTGCTATTTGAGTGATTGTATTTTTTAAAGAGTAATACTAAGAAAGTTATATAAAGGTTCTTACCTGCTTGAAATTTGTAACTGCTTTAATGACAGGAGAAGCTGTGATCAGGAGAATATCTTCTGATGGAAAGTGAATTGCCAACTTATTAAAAAAACAAGTAGGAAAAATATGATAAATAACTAAGCATTAGTACATATGGCATGGTGGGGTGAGACAGGGATAATGCAATTTTAATAATGTTATTAACTTAGGAAACTAAAAACTCACTGTTCTTCCTCTAAAGGTCTTGGTCATATTTATGGGGTAGTGGTGAGTAATGTCCCCCTCTCATATTGTTAAAATGAAAAATACATTTACACTAAACTCAACAATTATCATGCAGAGGATGAGAAGAAACTATCTTCTTAATTAACAGTTAAACCAACTTCTATTTATTATAAAATAAGAATTTCAATTGCCTTTAGTAGAATGAAATTAAGCAAAGCTTTAATAAAACATTTAAAAGCTTAGCACCTTTCCCAAGTACTTCTATATTTGACAAAATTATCACTCTCTCCATCTTGCTTTCCTCTGTATATTCTGTAATTTATTTCCCCACTTTCTGTTTCCACTATTATGCTACTAAAATCACCTTGAAGTTAGCCTTCCAGTTTCATATTAACCAGCTTCCCCTGCTCCAAACACATTGTAACTAATCATCTTTCAAAATTTTTCATTTGATCATATTACTACACTGCTCAAAATCATTTGACTACTTATATGAGTCTTTGTTAAATTCTTAGCACGATTTATAAAATCCTTTATGATCAGGTCTCTACCACTTCCTGGCTTCATCTCTGGTCATCTTCACCAAGCAGCAAAGCATAAACCATACGCCTTAAGCTTTGCTGCTTCCAGATGGTGCCACGCTTTTCCACCTGAGATTACACTGTTGCCTCCCTTTGGAAAGTCTGTCTTTTCTTGTCTACTTGGTAAACTTTTTACTCATTCCTCTATATAGGCATAACTCAGAGATATTGTGGGTTTGGTTCCAGACCACTGCAATAAAATGAATATCTCGATAAAGTGAGTTGCATGAAACTTTTGGTTTCCAAGTGCATATAAAAGTTATGTTTAGGGACTTCCCTGGTGGTGCAGTGGTTAAGAATCCGCCTGCCAATGCAGTGGACACGGGTTGGCCTGGTCCGGGAAGATCCCACATGCCACGGAGCAACTAAGCACATACAACAGAACTACTGAGTCTGCGCTCTAGAGCCTGTGAGCCACAACTACTGAGCCCGCGTGCCTAGAGCCCATGCTCCGCAGCAAAGACAAGCCACTGCAATGAGAAGACCACGCACTGCAACAAAGAGTGGCCCCCGCTCGCCGCAACTAGAGAAAGCCCGCACGCAGCAACGAAGACCCAACGCAGCCAAAAATAAATAAATAAAAGTTATGTTTACACTATAGTTGCCAATATTAAGTGTGCAAAAAAAAATGTGTTCTTAAAAAATGTAATGCCTTAATTAAAAAATACTTTACTGCTAAAAAATGCTAACCATCCTCTGAACCTTCAGCGAGTGGTAATCTTTTTGCAATAGTAACATCAAAGATCATTGAGCACAGATCACCATAACAAATAGAATAATAATTTAAAAGTTTGAAATACTGCGAGAATTATCAAAATAGGACAGAGACACGAAGTGAACAAATGCTGTTGGAAAAATGGTGCCAGTAAGGCTTGCTAGAGAGGGTTGCTGCAAACCTTCAATTTGTAAACAATGCAATATATTCAAAGTACAATAAATTGAAGGGCAATAAAATGAGGTATGCCTGTACTAAGACAAAAGGACAACTCCCTTAATAAAGGATACTTTTTTCCTAATCCACTCCTTACCAACTCCACAGGTACCCCTAAGGTAGTGAACACATCGATGAAATGACTTACTTACTTACTTTTACTTATTTATTTATTTACATGACTCACTAGGCTGTGAGTCTCTAAAAAGGAGGTACCATACTCTGTTTGTATTAGTCTGATCAGCCCTTAGTACAGTGCCTGGATTATAGGTGTTTACTCAGAGAATAAATGAAAACTACACATCCAAAGGTTAAAAGTTAAGGGAAAAAACGTCTTCAATTTCTTATGACATCAGTGATGTCATAAGAATATTACATCTGTTTACTGTTTACCAACAGAATAATCCAGTCCCTTTTGGAATACATGTACATGTATATACGTGGTCTGATTATTCACTATAAATCAGAAAAGCATATCCTCACTGCATTTAATCCCTTGTCGGTTGTTTTTAAAAACATTACTAGAGATGATACCTCTTCTATCTTGGGAGTCCAAAGTATAGGAAACTTACGTAAGGGTTTCTTTACCATTCAGTTACGATGCACTAAGGACTTGGGCAGCCGTGCGGAAGCGGGATTCAATCAGCTAATTAAGAAAGGGGGCTGAATTTTCTGACCAAGGACTTACTAGTCGTAACCCGCCCCCCTCTCCTCCCCATCGGCTTTGCCATTACTAGGACCAGAGCCGGGTTCAGTCCGCTTTGCGTTTCCCCTAATAACTTGCTCGCCATCGCTCCTGCCTGAGGCGGAAGCGAAGCCTGCGAGGTACTAAGGACATCACCTGGGGCCACGACAGTCTCTAATATCTGGGAGCAAGAAGGAGTGAGAGGGGTAAAAGGAAGCGGCTAAAGAGCGACCTGGAAAAAAACTAGGAAAGGCTGGCGGGGAAGGAGCCTCAAGCGCCACCGCCTCCGGGATGGAGGAGAGGCGGAGCCGCCTGCGCGCCCCCCTTACCTGCTCCGCACAGGTGACACCCGCGATGCCACCCCCGACCACCACGAACTTCCCCGCAGTCGGGGTCGAGCACGCCGCCTCCATGCTCTCGAACTTCCAGCGGTTTTAGGACTACAGTGCGGAAGCCGGAAAAGTTTACAGGCTGGGAGAGGGAGTGGCGAGGGGAGGCCCCTTTCGGCGCCTGCCCCTGAGAATCAGAGCTACGGGTGCCCGGGAACTCACACTTAGTCTCTTCGCGCTTCTCCGAGCTACGGGTACCCGGGAGCTCATACTTAGTCTCTTCGCGTATCGGCCGGGGCTACGTTTCCTAAAGCGCAGAGGCGGCTTGGCAATTACGGGGTTTTGCGTTACTATCGCCACAGCTGAATGTAGTTTTTCCACGAAAATTTGATAAAGATAAGACAAAAACCAAAGTAAAGTAGATGGGTTGTCAAAAGAGGCTTGGCAGGTTGTCTAAAAACAGACCAGTGTTCTCACGGGGCAGACCGTTCTTAGAATAAATGAAGCTCTCACTGTTCGTTCCTGCGGGAAATTAAACACAGCCTCAGCTCTTACACTGTTCCTGGTAGAAGGAACATAATCCTTCCCTACCCTTAACCTAGCAAGGTAAGATTTTATATTTTGGAAGCACATTCTTCATAGACACATTAATCAAGACAAAAGCAATACTACTATTGTTTTCTAAGAAGTTATTTCCATTTACAATTTTGACCTCAGCAAAAAGTTCCCATAGTATATAGACTTGCCATTTTGTCAAAATAAAAGAGCGTTCTTCCCCAATTTTCAGTAAATAGCAGCATGTGTAAAGACTGAATTAAATATTACCAATCTAATTTTTTAAAACTATATTTACCATATTCGTATTATTACAGTATTCACCATTTAATTGTTTTACTATTTAGTATTACCTTTGCTGTCTCATATAATATTTCCCCTGGGGGTTGTATTATAAAATTAAGAAGATACTATTTCTCTAAATGGCTCACTCAAAAACTGGCAGTTATCAATCCCCCTTTAATTCTTTAAAACTCTGGAAATAACCAGCCTATATAAACGAGAAAACCTAACACATCTAATTACAGATATTTACTGATAGCTCTAATAATTATTGAGTTTTGATTTACTAAGTTAAATAGTAGGCGCTTTAATAAGTGATTCTAAGTCCAATTACTCTCTCAGGCAAGCAAGCAAAGCATTTCTAGCAAGAGGAAATTGGACTTTAAACCCATATAGATCTAGTCTTGTTTACTTCTCTTGCTTCTTTTTTTTCACACGATCTCCCTCATCTCACTGTGCTCTAGCTAGGTTGAACCACACTTGCAGCTTCCAGGATATGGCATATTCTTTAGTTTCTGAGCATTTGCACATAACTCTTTCTGTAATGCTCTTTCTCAGTGATTTTCCCTAGCTAAATCCTCACTGACCTTTGGTTTAACTAGCCATCACTTCCCCTAAGAAGCTTTATCTAATGTCCTCCAGACTGAGCTGGGTACCTCTTGTGACTTAAAACACTTTATTTTACCTATTACAGGTCTGATTCCCCCTCGCCACACCCCAATCATAAACTCCTTCATCTCAGGGATTACTTGTCTCTCTTTGAATCTTCAATTATTCGTGAGTGTCCATGTAAATGTGCTGAATGAATTAGTAAGTGGGTGGAGCATGAAACTTCCCTGAAGTCCCTTAAAAATGTAGTAGATCCTCTGGTATATTATGACAGCTATTTCCTCTTTGTGGAGGGCAAAGAGAAGAACAGACTGGAACTCAAGTTCCCAGAGGAAATGGAAAGAGACCAGATGTAGATGAGAGGGGGGGTGGCCCTGGGAAAGGAAGCGAAGCAGGGGGAGGCTCCTCTCTCAAAGGAGAAGGAATGGTGGCTCTACATTTCTCCTTTTGAAAGCTGGCTTATGTCAGGGAAGGATAGTGATAAGTCCTAGCTGCCTCCTTACTGGCTTGAATATTTAACTTTTAGAGATTCTAATGGTTAAGGAAGAGCACTAAGAAAGAGCTAGCAATGCATCCCACTTTATAGTGTTGATTGATTTAGATAAAAATGCACTCTGGGTGTGGAATGGGTTAAATTAAGATAAGATAAGTTAAATTAAGATAAGTTAAGATATAGGTACCTTTGGAACATGGATTCCTCAGGGAGGACAGGAATGGGTATGGGTTGGAGAAGAGGTGACTTCAGAGAAAGCTGGTCTAGAAATGAGGGAGGCTTCATGCCGAGGGGTAGGAGAGCAGCAGAGAAGCCAGAACGTCAGCTCCCTTTTTTTTTTTTTTTTAATTTTTCATTTATTTATTTATTTTTGGCTGTGCTGGGTCGTCTTTTCTGTGCGTGGGCTTTCTCTAGTTGCGGCGAGCGGGGGCCACTCTTCATCGCGGTGCGCGGGCCTCTCACTGTCGCGGCCTCTCTTGTTGCGGAGCACAAGCTCCAGACGCGCAGGCTCAGTAGTTGTGGCTCACGGGCCTAGTCGCTCCGCGGCATGTGGGATCTTCCCAGACCAGGGCTCGAGCCCGTGTCCCCTGCATTGGCAGGCAGACTCTCAACCACTGCGCCACCAGGGAAGCCCGTCAGCTCCCTTTTAACTCTTTCTGGGATGCTTAGGAGTGAGCAGTACACCAACTTAGTGGTTGTTTTGGAGGAGTGAAAGAAAGACCAGTTTATCGCTAGATATTCTGGTGTCCGCTTAGAGGTCGAAAAGAATAGTGGGCCCTGGAGTAGACCAGGACAACTTCACAGAGGAGGTAGGGTTTATACCGAACCTCAAAGGCCCAGAAGCATTTGGATAGGTTGAAAGGAACGATCTGGCAACCCAAGTGGGAAATATCTCGAGTACCAAAAGGTTCATGGCTGAAGTGAGCATGGGAAATATAGGAGATGGTAAAAAGAAGGAAAAACAGTGATTGGGGAGTCCAGGATTCATCTGGAAAAACTGAAGGAGATAAAACACTCTTTATCTCACTTCTACTTCCTTAACTTTTCTTAAAGGTCATCTCTAACTTATAAAGTATTAAAAACCTAGCTTCCTATTCTTCACCATGCTGATTCCAAAAAAATGTCTAAAATAAGAGGGTTTAGATTAATTTATTGAGCTGACTCATTGAAAACTGGGAAAGGACAATGAAATTTCATGCAATAGTTAATGATTAACAGCTTTTGAATCAGATGACCTAGGATCAAATATGGCTCTAGCATTTTCTTAATCATGGGATCTTTAGTGAGTTACTTCTCCACCTGAGCCTTAGTTTCCGTTGGCAAAGTGGGTGTAAGATCTACTTTGTGGCAGGTGTGGAGAAAAGGGAAGCCTCCTACACTGTTGGTGGGAATGTAAGTTGGTATAGCCACTATGGAGAACAGTATGGAGGTTCCTCAGAAAACTAAAAATAGAATTATTATATGATCCAGTAATCCCACTCCTAGGCATATACCTGGACAAAACTAAATTCAAAAGATACATGCACCCCTATGTTCATAGCAGCACTATTCACAGTAGCCAAGACATGGAAACAACCTAAATGTCCATTGATAGATGAATGGATAAAGAAGATGTGGCACATATATACAAAGGACTATTACTCAGCCATAAGAAAGAACAAAATAATGCCATTTGCAGCAACATGGATGGACCTAGAGATTATCACACTAAGTGAAGTAAGTCAGAAAGAGAAAGACAAATACCACATGATATCACTTATATGTGGAATCTAAAATATGGCACAGATGAACCTGTGTACAAAATAGAAACAGACTCACAGCCATAGAGAATAGACTTGTGTAGCCAAGGGGGAGGGGAGGATGGAGAGAGATGGACTTGGAATTTGGGGTTGGTAGATGCAAACTATTACATTTTGAATGGATAAACAACAAGGTCCTACTGTATAGCACAGGGAACTATATCCAGTCTTCTGGGGTAAACCATAATGGAAAAGAATATTAAAAAGAGAATGTATATATGTATAAAATTGAGTCACTTTGCTGTACAGCAGAGATTGGAACAATATTGTAAATCAACTATACTTTAATTAAAAAAATAGATAAAAGATCTACTTTGTAGAGTCGTTTTGAGGTACAGATGGGATAACATATTTAAACTTTCTAGCACAGTAGGATCAATGGTTAAGTTGTCTGCCCTTAGGAGGTTGAACAGTCTATATCTCTGCTCAAAAGATTTTATTGACATTCTTAACTTCAATGAGATTAAAATGCTTTTAACTTTCAAATGTCTATCTCTCATATCATTACACTGAATCTTCAAACCTGAAATTTCTAAAACCTCCTGGATATCTGCTCAAGGTTACCCCAGTGTCCTCAAATTCAGCATGAATCTAAACTGGATTCATCTTCTTCTCAGGATCTTTTCTTTGTTTTTGTTTTATTGAAAAAGCTGAACTTTCTAGGGAACAAGCAGTCTTCTTTCCCACCACTTTTCCTGTGAACATATTTTTCTTATCCTCTAAATTAAATCCTTGTCTGGCCTCAGAGTTTTTCTGATCATTCTTGGGTGATTAAAAAGTCCAGTGCTGGGCTTCCCTGGTGGCGTCGTGGTTGAGAGTCCGCCTGCTGATGCAGGGGACACGGGTTCGTGCCCCGGTCCGGGAAGACCCCACATGCCGCGGAACGGCTGGGCTCGTGAGCCATGGCCGCTGAGCCTGCGCGTCCGGAGCCTGTGCTCCGCAACGGGAGAGGCCACAACAGTGAGAGGCCCGCGTACCGCAAAAAAAAAAAAAAAAAAAAAAGTCCAGTGCTGCTTAGTATCAAAACTCCAGACTCATCGAGTTAAAGTTTCACCTAACTGCAGGCAGTCAAGGTTGGTTTCTTTTTGCTTTCTTGTCCCAGCTCTTCTCCCATCTAATAGCTGATGTTTTAAGCTGCTTTAAAATTGGAAGGTGAGCAAAGAGTAAGGGGAAGAAAGATCTTACCTCACTGTACAACCATGAATCAGTGGTGTGCTAGAACCACTGTCCTGTGAGAGCTGATTGTTAAAATTTCAGGAATTGTATAAATTGTTAACGCAACCATTGTTAAATATTAAATTATATAAACATATAATTAACTAAACTGTATTAAAATAAAGGTAATAAATACTCAAAGCTCATCATTTCCTAATTATTTTACCATTATCTACTCTTGAGGTTATTCACATCTATTTTATCCATATGGTGAAAATATCATACAATGTTGTACTACTGCACATTTCTTCCCAATGCCTCATTCAGTGATGTCACGCTGATTGCTTGAAATTGGTCATGATGGGTGTATTTACACCACGGAAAACTGCAAATGATGCAAATCAGGGATTGTTTTGTTGTATTGCCTAGACTTCAGAAAGTGATGGAGAAAGTATTAATAATGCAATTAAATGAAAATTGTGTTGTGTGTTATTTTTGTGGCACATTGTGAATAGCACAAAAAATCGAGGAAGTATTATTTCAGCGTTCAAAAGCAACTATCCAATTCAGCAAAGACATTACAGTTGTCATAGATAAACAAGTGAAGTTTGACCTATGTCTTTGTTGTTCATTTTCATCTTACCAGTTACCTTAGATGGAAATATCAACCAACATTCAAATTATACTCATTAGTCAATTGGTATTATAGTTTGACTTGGGAACAAGAATTCTGCAAAATCTATGAAAGTGTTAGAGAATCAGTTGGCTATATGGAATTTACAGTAGAGAGTATTGCATATTTATTATTATTATTAAAATTTAAAATAAGTGCTATACATCTTTATAGCAGTAAAATTTGCTTTATATATATGTACTCTTTCAGATACGTATTTATATGTGTGCGTGTATTTTTTTTCCAGAGAGCCAGTTGTTAAACATTTACCAGCACACTCCTGGCCATTGATGCCCTGCTGGTGTGACTGATAAATACTGATTCTTGGACAATGAGAACAGACTGGTGGTTGTCAAGGAGAAGGGGGTTGGAGGAAGGATGGATTGGGAGTTTGGGGTTAGCAGAAGCAAACTATTACATATAGCATGGATAAACAACAAGGTCCTACTGTATAGCACAGGGAACTATATACAATATCCTATGATAAACCGTAATGGAAAAGAATATTAAAAAAAGAATGTATATATATGTATAACTGAATCACTTTGCTGTACAGCAGTAATTAACACAACATTGTAAATCAACTCTACTTCAATAAAACAAAATGAAACAAAATGCTGATTCTTTTACTTTTCGAATGGGCATGCAGAGTCCCCCCATCACTGGGGATCTTTCACCTGCAGTTTCTGGGTCAGCCCTTCTCCAGACTCAGTCCCTCTTGAGATGACATAGGGTTCACAATGGGCCCTTGGCAAACTCACTTATCCTTTTTTTTTTTCCCAGCAAACCCTGAAATTGCACACTAACACACCATAGCATCTCTCTTCTCTCTGTCGTCAGACCACGTAGGTAGCCACACCTCCATGCCTTCAGCTGAATGCAGTGGCATTTCCTGTGTCCTCCAGACTCCAGGGGATACTGTAGAGCTCTCCAAATAGAAGTCTTCCTCACTTATGCTAGGCACAGGGACTGGAGGGTGAGGTGGATCCCCTTCCCTTCTCCTTAACTGTGTGCACTGTGAATGCATTGGGGCTAGTGGGGGTAAGGGCAGAGGTTGTTTCCTACAGCATACCTACAACCCTCTTCAAAAGAATTCTTATTATAGCCTTCTTCTAGTCATCAGAGCATTCTTTACGTTCTCGTATATAGCCTCAAGGAATATGATGGACTAATGCCGGCAATTTTTTCCTTTTAGCAGGTCCCTACTTTATAATCCTTAACATGGTCTAGTACCTTAAAGGCATTGGGATGTTTGGTACCTATTATATTGTCCTTAGCTTTGGGAGCTGAATTAGCACCCCCCCCCCCAATCACATTTAACTCCGTGAGACACTGTTTTTGTTTTATAAATATCAGAGTCATGCCATTTAGAAAACTGGAGGCATTTCTTACACTCTACCCCCGGCCCCCAAATTCTATATACCAAGTCCTACCGGCTCAGAAATGTTTCTGCTTCCTCATTTCAGTTTTGATTGTGACTGCTCTGTCTTAGGCCTTCTTCTCCCACTGTTAGAACAGGCTCCTCATGGGTCTTTCTTCCTCCATTCTCTGCTTCTAATTTATCTTCCATGCTGCCATAAGTGATACCTTACTAAAAGGGAAATGTGGTTGCTCTCCCTTCCCATCTCTTTTTCTTCTGGAACTTTTCCAGTTCCCTGAACACATCAAGATTTTCTTTTCTCTATTCCAGGTTGCCTTGTCCCACTTATAGAATCTGTGAGTCTGTGAATGGCAGGCTCAGATGCCACCTTCCCCACTATTCTCAGGCAGAAATAATGTCTATAGTAGTTTATTACATTTAACAGTGTTTATCATGTTAGAGCTGAGTGTGCCCCTATGGGGCTCCTCTTTGAGGAAAGCGTATCTTTTTCTTTTTCTTTATTTCTTTTCTTTTCTTTTTTGGCTGCATAGCATGTGGCATCTTTGTTCCCCGACTCATAACCAGGGATCGAAACCATGCCGCCTGCAGTGGAAGCACAGAGTCCTAACCACTGGACCACCAGGGATGTCCTGAACGTGTACGATTTTTCTTGCCTGTGCCTCTAATCCCAGCACTTAGCATAGTGACTTAAGCAGCATATATTCAATAACCGTTTCTGGAGGTGTCAGACTTAGCACTGTAGGCCTGATCTTACAAAGACTGAGTTCTCATAGAATGGTTAGATCCACCACTGTGGATTCTAACCTCACAGTGGATCACCGTTGTGAGGTATGAATTCGCCTTATGAAATATTCCTGTTCTTTCTTAAATAGTTTGCTGTGATATTTCTAGATCAAGTGTTCTGGGTAGTTAGGTGTTATGGTCACCCCATGGTATCAGGATGGAACCTCTGCTCAAAATTCGGTTTGGATGTCAAGATTTGATGATCACACACACGTATATACAAACCATGAGTAAATGGAAAGGTTTATTACTCACATAATGAGGTTTCCTGAACTTTCTGGAGAGAGCTGGGCAGGCTCTCAAGCTGATCGTTCCTTGAGAGGCAAGGAAAGGAGACCAACTTTGCTTTTATTACAGTTAGGGGATTGGGCCTGGATGAAGGTTCGGCACAAGTGGGCCAGGTTTTGCTGTGGTTTAACTTTCTTGCCAGTGCCAAAGGTGGGCACACCCAATTCCCTCAGCTTGCCCCTCTGTGGAGCAGAAGGGGAAAGGGTGAGGCTTGAAAGCAGCCAAACACTGCAGGTGGAGTCAGGTCCTTTATTACAATAGCCGGCCTTCCTCTTTTGGTTTCCAGCTCTATGCGATAGGTTTATAAAATTTCCAAGCTTCATACTTCAATTTCAATTTCAATCCTTATCACTAGAAGACACTCTTATTAAATTATAAGCCCACAAGGCAATTCCAGAGTCAAATGTAAATTCTTTTTTATCATCCACATCTCTTTTGTACTATAGAAAATTGGGAATTCTGTTTAGCCTTTCAAACTTTTTGAGTCACAATTAAAACTTCTAAAAGATGCCCTTTATAGTGTGAAAGGTTATTATAACACAACTTGCATGTCCTTTTCCATATACTCTAAATAGCAAATATTAGGTTTCAGCCTTATAGGTTTCATGCTATTTTTGAATAAAATGTTTCTGCTTAAGTTCCATAGCATTTGTTAATCTCTATGCTTTCCACGTATAAAATTACTGTGACAGCACTTGAAGGAATTATTATTTAATTATTTTTATGATTAATTATTTTCCATTTTAGTATGTAAGGCAACATTTTAATATCAGCCACATTGAAGATAGAGAAATTCTGATTGTTTTCTCAAAAATAAATAAAATACTTTCCACAGCCAATTATTATATTAAGGGAATAGAAACAAACAACACTGCATTTATACTTGTTTATTGAAATCACTAATATTTCTCATAAAATAAATGAAGGTATAAAGAAGGTAAAGCACATTTTTCCCTCCAAATGAGAAAAAATGTTTAATTATGCTATCAAATGAATGTAGCTAATTTACTTCAGTCGATATTAAATACTGAAACTAGAAATTAGGTTGTATCTCAGTGAATTTTATCTGTTTTGAAAAGAAATAAACCTCTGTTGTTTAAATAATACTGCAAATACTGCATTATCCATTCACTACATTAACCCAAGACAGATTTATATGAAGTTAATTTCTCCAGTCTTGAACTTATTTTTAGGTTTATATGAAACTTTAGAATTTTAGCTGTCGAAATGATCTTTAATACAATTCATACGTGGTTAACAACAGTGATTCACATTGAACGTGCTTGCCCAAACACATCAAGCTAAAAGTGGAAAGAAATTCTCATCAGAAGACTTGGGAGATACAAGTTAACCAAAGTTTGATTTGATTCAGGCCAGGTCGCTTATTGTATGAATGACATTTTGAAGAACAGTTGTATAAAAAAAAAGTTGTATAACACCAAAAAATCTTGTTCTTATTGTGGCTGTGAAAGGTAGTCATGGAGGGAAAAAATTTTTCTCAGGAAGATGCAGCATTTGTTTAAAGAGACGTATCAGGTGGCTGTGCTATGATCCATTTTTGTTATCTTTGAAGTAATCTAAAGTTTTATCAGTTATAGAATAGTTACAGCATCTGGTGTTTGTAGAGAATCGGTCGCCCATTTATTCCCTCTTTTCTTTGACTCTAGCCATCTGCCCCAGGAACCTACACTATCTTTTTCTGTATTTATCAATGCTTCCATTGAAAAGGAATGTTAAAGTCAATTATCAGATGACCATGACTCATGGAATCATAATGTAACTACCTTCCTCACATTCTAAGATAGTTTAGAAATGTATCAAAACATTTTACAAACCTAATAGTTTTGCAAAACACCAATAACTCTTTTAACAATATTCCTATTTTCCTTTTACATCTCTCAGTCCTTTTCCTCTCTTTCCTGTGATGATCCATTTTCTTTCGCCTGACCCTACAAGCACTGTTTCTGAAAGCTCCATCCTCCATGAAGTTCTCTTCCCTTTCTATACTGCCTTTATCAGCACATCTCTTCCTGGTTGCCTTTGGAATATACATTCTTCCCTTCTTCCTTACTAATAGAAACCCAATTTTGTTTGAATTGCCAATATGCTACCTAAAAATATTTGTCCTTCCAGACTCTTTTGCAGCTGAGGTGGCCACATGATACTGAGTAAGTGGGAGTCATCCAAAGATTTGGGGAAAACCTTTGTTCTCCTGATACAGGTCCTACTAGTTTCTCCTTTTCCCTTCCTCCTTCTTCCTGTCTGGAAGGTGGATGTGAGATTAGGGATAGAGCAGCCATCTTGTAACCACAAGATCAAAAGTATGAAGATGAGTCTTCCCTGGTGGCGCAGTGGTTGGAGGTCCGCCTGCCGATGCAGGGGACGCGGGTTCGTGCCCCGGTCCGGGAGGATCCCACGTGCTGCAGAGCGGCTGGGCCCGTGAGCCATGGCCGCTGAGCCTGCGCGTCCGGAGCCTGTGCTCCGCAACGGGAGAGGCCACAACAGTGAGAGGCCCGCGTACCACACACACACACACAAAAAGGATGAAGATGAAGCTATATTTGCTAATGATATGGAAGGAAGAGATGGAAATATCCTTCTCTAAATGCTTTATTGAGCCACTTTTTAAACTCTGGCTTGCCTACCTCCAGGCCTCTTGTTACTTGAGACAAATAAATCTCTATATGTTTAAGCCACTACTGTTTTTCTGTGCTTATCGCTGAATATAATCCTCACCTAGCCCCCATTTATTTAATTACTTTAGGACAGAAACATTTGATTCACTCCAATTACATCCTATCTTTAAAGCCATATTTATTCCTATTACTCATCTCTGATTTCTCTTCAATGTGCTATTTGAAAGTATACAAAACTGAAGGCACCATTCTGAATCATTTGCAAAGCCAAATAAATGGCTTTTAGTTCAAAGGAGTTCACTGATTTATTGTGACATTTCTCACTGTGATTTATCTCCAACATTTTGCTGTAAGCATGGTGTGATTTATAATTTGGGGACCTTGCTGACAGTTTGACTTCCATACTCCATTCCTGACCACACTGGTGTCCATTCGTGTTAATCACTCCTGCAAATCCAGTCTAATTAATCTTTTTGTAAAGTTACTTTGTGAGAGGGCATGACATATTTTATCAGACATAGATTTTGATTTGTTACCCTTTCTACACTGAGGCTGATTAGCAGTGAGCAGGAAGCAGACCACTACTCATGGCCATCTGATAATATATATTACCTGTGTGTCTATTCTTAGATCTATACCTGCATATTTCTATTTATGCCTAGATCTGATTGGGGTATCAAATAGCTATATAAATGTAACTGTTTCCAAGACAGTGACTTTGTTTTCTTCCCAATTATCATGGATTCAATTTAATGATTTAACATGGTCAATTCCTAAATCTGAATATATTTCTTCAGTTTCATAAATTTGTATTAACCGAAATTAGTCAAATATGCTTGATAAGCATGTTTTACTTTTATAATGAAAAATGTAATCAAATGACTTAAGAGAAGTACATTTAGGTTATGCAAATGCAAATCAGCATGACCATTCTAGCGTCATTCGCAAGTTTTTAATTGTTACATTTATTCATTCAGCAAATATTTACTGAGTACCTGCTATGTGTCAGACATTGGTCCAGGCACTTGGGATATATCAGTGAATAAAACAGACAAAAATTTCTGCCCCACCAGGAAAAGACAGATAATAAAATAAATTTTAAAAATGAATAAATAAATAAATGGGGCTGTATGTTAAAAAGCACTAACTGTATGGAAAACAATTAGAACAAGGAAAGTGAGATCAATAATATGTGCTGTTTACAACATTAATTAAGGTCCATAGGTAGGTTTCATTGAAAAGATGTTGTTTGAGCTAAGACACGAAGGAGGTGAGAGAGTTAGGTGCATGTCTGAGAGAAGAGCATCTAGACAATGGGGCAGGGACAAGGTGGCAGGCAATAAATGGGAAGACCCTAAAACAAGAACATGTAGGGTAAAACCTAGTTCTTTCTTTCTGTGTTTCTCTCCTGTGCGTCCCCTTTACTTTCACACTTCTGCCACACTCACACAGAGTACCTCACTTCTAACACTTTTGGTCACCAAATATGTGGCATTTTTTCCCTCACACTCAGCAATTCTCTGTGACATCAGCTGGGAGCCCTACAATTTCACTGAAATCTAACACTACTTGCCTGGACAGAGCATCAGATCTCACAGGCTCAGGGCTCAGTCCCACAAGACTCTCCCTCCCTACTTCAGCTGCCAATCACAACTAGTAGATCCCCAGGTCACCCACAACTTCTGTCCATTTGGCTACAAATCGGAGGTTCCCACAACCTCTCCTGAGGACTGAGTAATTTTCTAGAATGTGTCATAGAACTCAGGGACTTCCTTACTCTTACTGGTATATTAAAGGATATGATAAAAGCCACAGATGAACAGCCGGAACAAGAGATGCATAGGGTGAGGTCTGCGAGGGTCGCCAAGTATAGAAGCTTCTGTCCCCATGGAGTTGGGGTGTCACTCTTCTGGTGTGGTGTGTTCCCCAACCTGGAAGCTCTTGGGACCACTGCTCTTGGGATTTTATGGAGGATTCCTCAGGTAGGCATGATCAATTATTAAGTCCATTTCCAGCCCATCTCCCCACTCTGGAGGATGAGAGGTAGGGCTGAAAATTCTGAGCTTCTCAACATGGCTTGGTATTTCCCATGATCAGTCCCTGTCCAGGAGCCATCCAAGAACCCTCCCAGAGTTGCCTCAAAAGAACAAAAGAGGCTCCTGGTGTTCTTAACACTTAGGAATTTGCAAGGGTTTCAGGAGCTCTGTGCCATGAACCAGGGGCAGGACCAATGTATATTTTTTATTGTCTCACAAACCCACATGCTCATCAAAGAGAAAGTAGATGACTACTTGACTGTGGTACATTCACCCAATGGAGTTTTATGTAGCAATAAAAACAAATTAACTTTGATGACATAGTATGCAACAAAATGGAAGAATCATAGCAATAAGTGAAAACATTGAGTCCTCTCAAATTACTTACAGCCTGAAACTCTCTTTACAAAGTTTAAAACAATTAAACACCTACATACATGTATGAAAGCACACACACACTCTCTTTAGAATTATACATAATTCTAAACTATATAAAAATGAAAGAAGGTAACGATCGGCAAAAGATTCACAACGAGCACAATACTCAGGTGGACGGTTACCTTGGACTGGATGAGACAGGAGGTGGGTTGGTGGGGGAAACCACATGGTTAGATGTAGTTTATTTCAAGGTTCTAGGTTTTACAAATAAGAGCTTACCATGCACGAACAATGTTGAGACCAAGTTGTGAAGCAGGGAGTATGATTAATCTAATTCTGTGTTTCAGGGGTCCATAAAATCAAATTTTTTTCCAAATGAAGGATTTCCTAAAAGTGTCGTTTCCCACATTTTAAAAATAGAGAGCAGAAAACAATTATGAGGGACCATGCCTGACTTATCAGTGTTCATGGCCAGGAAAGAACTTGTGCAACAGTGTGAAAAGAACACACACAATGTGTTTGATGTTCAGAGAGACATAAACTGAATGTACAGAATCTGAGGGAAGCTTCTGTACCGTACAACTCAGAGACGTAACTGTGATCTCAAAGGTTGTTTTCAGAGGCAAGGATGGCGGTGGGTCACTAGCCACACATGAATCCATCCCAGTGCTTCACACTGCTATCTGTTTAGTTGCAGGTCCCAATTTTCACCAGAACTTCTGCTGACGCTACCCCAAACCGGCACGACTACTACCGGAAGCATTGTCCTACACCAGGGGTCGGCAAACTTTCTTCTGCAGAGGGCTAAATAGTAAACATCTTAGGCTCTGCTGGCTACAACTGTTCAGGCTTGCCGTTGTACTTATGAAAGCAGCCATAGATAATATTTAAGTGATTGAGTACGACCATGTTCCAATAAAATAAATTACAAAAACAGGTGGCAGGCCACATTTGGCCGGCATGCATAGTTTGTTGAACCCCTGTTCTATACTATCCATCCAATGACGAGTCTCTTTATCTTATAGTAGAGGGATATCCATACAGCATGCTTACCAGCATGGTAAGATGGTATTTAGGCCAGACCTTAGGGTTTAATGAGTTATCTCCCAACAGTTGCCACATCTTCCAATGTGAGAAGAAACAGAACTCTGTGGTCCACACTACAGAAATCTTTACAGTGGACTTATTATCAAATAACACTATCTCCATTGTTGCAAATTTGGGATAAGGATTTGAGGGAAAGCAAGCTCTACTTTTCAGAGTTGAAAGGAGGCTTCTCAGTTTTCTCTGGGGAGTGGGACTTATCAATGCTATCAGAACCCAAGGTGCCTTTCTGGGGGTGATCTACAAATTCTGTATACATATTCTTTGCCAGTGTATTTATACATTTGAAGCTGTTTGAAAACAAAAGTAAGCTGTCTTCTACCAGCCATTCAGACACTGTTTTAGGATAGCTCTGTGGATCTTTGAGGCTCTTTGGACGTATTATTTTTTCATCCTGTTTTTTAGAGTGCATAGCTAGCTCACTTTTTGCAGTGACGCAGCTCTGTCTTACCTGCAAAAAAGAAAACAAATCCCACAATAAAAGGGTAGCCAAAATATCTTCATTGCCTGCTTTCCTAATTCATCTGCCCACCTAGAGATTTTATTTGGCAACTTACGGGACCAATGTATTCAACATGATAGCGACCACAGTGGACTTTCACCCACAGAGGAAGGACCGGTGACTCGCTTCGTGAACAATTGAGTGAATTGTTCTAGTGTTCTTCTCTAGTGGATTCCCCAGCAAAGTGCTGAGGAGGCCAGGGAGACCACGCGCCCCCTCCCACAACAGCGAGAGGCCCGTGTACCGAAAATAAATAAATAAATAAATAAATAACGTTGCAGAGAATTGCGTGTTCTTTTTCCTTCTTTTGTTGCAATATGTATAAACTATCTCCTAGAGTGTTCAAAGCCTTGGAGAACTACACTTCTGAAAAAAATACTAAAAGTTTATGTATCTTCACTTTTCTCAAAAGAAAACATAATCCCATTGCTAATGTCCCAAGACACCCCTTTCCCCTGCCTGAACCACACCCTTACCCTCACCCCTGGCCCACCTGCCATCTCTACTCCTCCATCTTCTGGCAGGATCATCTAAAGGTTTTATGGAACAGTTTCCCAAGGTAATTTCTGGAGGGTATAAAAGCCATGAAGAGAAGCAAACAGAGGGATGGGGTTTTGAGAGTGTCCAGAGGCCTCTGTTTGGAGGGATTGTCTGGGAAAGCCCTTGAAGAAATAATGCTTGAGCTTAAATTCAGAGATTAAGATGAGCAACTGTGTAAAGATGTAAGACAGAGCCCCCCAGGCACTCCAGAACAGCAAGTACAAAAGCCCTAGGGTGGAAGACAGCAAGCAGGGTGCATTGGAAGACTGGCAAGGAGACCGAGGTAGTGGGAGCGGGGTGAGCTCTGACCACGGAGGAGAGACGTGGGTGGGAGGGGGCCGGAGCACTGAGCAGAGACAGGCCTCACCCAGTGCTGTCTGCGCAGCCAGGAGATAGGACTGTCTCCTGTTGGAAATGGGAAGCCATCGGAGGATGTGAGCAGAGAAATGACTCGATCAGATCTGTGTCTCTAAAAGATCGATTTGTCCACAGCCTAGAGAAAGGGCTAGGCACAGGAAGCAAGAGCGGAGCCAGACAGCTATTGTGACAGTCCACGCCGGAGATCTGCCCGAGACCTTCAATGTCTTGGATAAGGGCGCTGATAGCAGCCATGGAGGGGTCTACACATTCCAAACATTCAGAATGTTTGGGAGACAACCTGAAGGATTCCCTGATGGAGGTGTTGTAGGGAAATGTTTAGAAAATTCTGTGACAACTCCCTGTCAAGGACCCCCAGTAGCTAGGGCTTTATTTATTTATTTATCAGGATTATTTTCTCCAGGACCTTAACTATTCTGATAAGTTTTTAAGCAAAGTAACTTTCCCCTAACTTAGATGGTCTTGCCCAACATACTCAAAAATAACTGTGATTGTACAACAAATGGACTTAAATAACAATAGAGAAAGGGTTTTCAAAACACTAATGATTGCCCCTTGGTCATAAACATAGTCTTCTTTTGCTTGTCTCTATCAGCCACCTTTTTTGAAATTAAGACACAACATCTCTTTTTTGAGTATCTACCCAAGGTCATTACCCCTCCTCAGCAGTGGTGAAACAGAGTCCTTGGCGCTGTTGCCATCACTCTGGCTCGGCTCCCAATAGTGAAGGTGATTTCTTTTTTTTTTTTTTTTTTTGCGGTACGTGGGCCTCTCACTGTTGTGGCCTCTCCCGTTGTGGAGCACAGGCTCCGGACGCGCAGGCCCAGCGGCTATGGCCCACGGGCCCAGCCGCTCCGCAGCATGTGGGATCTTCCCGGACCGGGGCACGAACCCATGTCTCCTGCATCGGCAGGCGGACTCTCAACCACTGCGCCACCAGGGAAGTTCCTGCAACGTTATTTAATGCTCTTTCCCACCTGTTTACTAACTTAATGTCACCTCTTGAGAGGCAGTGGAGTGCTGGGTTCTAAAGCCTGGCTGCTGGGTTTAAATCCCTGCTCTTCTGTCTCCCAGCCGTCTGATCTGGAGGACATTAAAGCCTGCCTGTGCCCCAGCGACCTGACGAATTTGTTGAGAGGATTAAATGAGTTAATACACTTCGGAGAATGGCCTGTAGCACATAACGGACAGTAAGTAAATGTTAACTATCATTATTACCAGAGAGTAGAAAACAACCCTGCCTCTTGGGGCTTCTTAAGAGAAATGAAAGGTTGGAATTTCCATTTCCACTGTGGATGAGGTGGCCGGAGGGATCAGAGCACTTCCTGCCCCACTGCCTCCCACTTTTGAAGCAGCTCCCAGATTTTGTCCACAGAGCTGCAGGATGGGCAAATATTTTTGTGTCCATCCTTTCCTCAGGATACTTACACACTTGAAAACAAGGACAGAAATCTCACCTTTGGAGGCAGAAGAGCAGTACAAGTAATATCTGAGAATTACTAAATATTATTTGGGTAGGAAAACATTTTCTAACTGAATTGGTTGCTAAGTATTCACATACACACACACTATATACAATTTACACTTTTAAAAATATACTTATGAAATAGGCCTAGTAAAGGGAAGCGTTCCTCTTAATCTTATTATGTTGACTTGGTTATTCTCTTCTTTCCTTTAATCAGAGCTAACAAAGTAGAAATTTAAACTACTTTGCTTATATTTATATCCTTAGTACCTAGAATAGTATTCAGCCTAGAATAGGCACTCAACAAATATTTGTTGGAAGAAAGAACTATAATCTCAGCAATTCTTTGTGGTCAGTGCTATAATTATCCCATAGCACAGATGAAAAGACTGAGGCTAATGAACTTGTCCAAGATCACAACTCATCAGTGCTGGAGCTGGGTCCAGCTGGTGCTTTTAAGCATCCCAAAGCATTTGTATTATGTCTCCCTGTTTTAACATATCGTTCCAAACTATGTTCTGCCCTTCATCTCAAATTCCACCTGAATATGACCATCTCAGCACCTGACACAGTCCCTAGTATTTCACTCATCCAATTCAGCTAGCAAGTTACTGATAGAATCATTGGTAAATGTTGGTTTTCTCACATCAGTCTGCTGTTGAAAAATGTTGGTAGCACCCTGTAGAAATGAATGTTCCTGTCTACAGCAATTCTGTGCTTCCAAGTTTATTCCTGTTTTGATATCATCTTTTCTTATGTCTTCCAGTCACACAGGAAACTGAACTCATGCTCAATGTATTAACACCTTACTTTACTGAATGAGTAAACCAGTAAGTCATTCTTTGATTTACAAAAGACTTGCTAAAGCACAAAAGCAAAAACTGAGAAAACTGAGGGTCAGCTAGCTAAGTAACATGAACTCATTAACTGAGTTCTCCTGTAGTCTCTGAACATGATATTTTAGTCAGAGCTCTGGCCACATTAAGGGTTAACTGTTAAGAAAAAAGAAAACAAGAGAGTAAGGAGGAGCCTCTGGTTCCAACTGACTAATCTTTTCTCTAACCTGTTTTATGCAACCCTTAGAACCAAAGAAACTTTACCGAAGGATTAAAACTTATGTAAAACAGAGATCCTTTTATTTCCAACTCTGATTCTCTGGAGAGCAAGAAGCTCCAGCTCAAATGTGTGCAGAGCTTTATTTATATTGGTTACTCAATACGTAATTTTAAAAAATCTGATGATCTTACACTGTAGAGGCAGCAATGAATGAAGATGATGGTGAATGCTAAGGTAAAAGGAGTTCATTTATTTGGGTTGTTGTGGGTTGCAATTCAGTCACTTCTGCTTGGAAAAAATATAAGGTAGGCTTAGTATTGGGAAATATAAGACTCCTTGGGTTTTCTAATTACCTTGTTTATAATTTCCTGATAGTGACAATTCTATTTAATGCAGGACCGTGTAATAGTAACACTATTGCTTGTTCACAGGTAAGCATGTGGAAATATACTTTGATTTTTTTCTAATATGTAGTTACCAGTGGTTTGGAATATTTGAAGTGAGTCTAAATGATCCAGACAATGTTTCCTTCCTGCTTTTTCCAAGGTCTGAAAATTCCGCCTTTGTTTATCCAGTTCCTCCAAGTCCATCCTTCAAGTTTTGATCAAGCCGCATGTTCTCCATATACCTCTCTCCCTCCCCTGAAGTCCTAGAGCATTAGAGGTCTATACCACACACACACACACACACACACACACACACACACACACACTTCATTGGCATTTTCTTTCAAAATTCAAAAATGAGAAATTTATTTTTTTTTAAGCCAAATAACACAAAAGTGTAAAAAGACAAAATCAACTTGGTGCACATCCTTTTACAGTTCTTTCTATGCTCATGTAAAAATTATACAGAATGTATATAATTGTATGTATTTATATACATATGCTCCCCACTACTCTTATTCCCATGAATAGGATCATCATTATACACATAACTTGACTTGTTGCTGTATTCATTTAAACTGTGTACTCTAGATATTCCTCTGGGTCAGCACATGTATCTCAATCATTCTTGGCCTATTTTTTCTTAGAAATATGTCTATTTCTATAGAATAGATTTCCCAAAGTGAAATCACAGAAACAATATGTACTACAATTCACAACCCTACCATTTCTCTACCCCATTCCATTGAATGTTAAAATCTTTAAAATTTTGCAAATTTATTATATGAAAAAAAATGAAGGTATTGTGTTGTTTTGAATTGCATTTCCTTGTCTACTAGTGAGACTTAGCATCTTTTACAAAAGCTTTCTATAAATTTTTTTGTCTATTTGCATTTCTTCTTTTATGAACCTCAGCTCATACCCATGTTTTTCTTTTCTTATCAATCTGTAGAAGTTCTTTTTTTACATCAAAGATATAACCCCCTGCTTCTTATATATATTTCAAACATTTCCTCCATCTTTCTCTCTCTCTCTCCCTCCTTTAAACCTTATTTATGGTATTTTTTTGCCTTTGTGTAATTTGTATTTTGATGAAGTCAACTTTGTAGTTTTTTTCCATTATCGTTTCTTAGGTTTTTTTTGTTGTTGTTGTATTTTTGAAGAAGTATTTCTCAATCCTAACATTTTTCTCCTTTTTAAAAAAAATGTTTTTTACGTTAAAATCTTTGATCTATTGCTTTTTAAATTTTAAACATGATATTTAAACAGGGCTGGCACTCTATTTTCTTTTCCAATAGAGAGTAAATTATGATATCAATATCATTTGTTAAATAAACTCTATTTTTCTTGAAAAACTATTATTAGAGTACATATCAAATATTACATTTTCATTTTTACTGGCTCTAGTAATGGACTCAGTTTTGTACCCGTGACCTGTTTGCCTGTTTTTTTGGCCCATGATGCACTGCTTTAATCAGACTAGTGTTACAGAAGGTTTTAGCATCTCCTGAAGCAGGTGCCTACCATCCTTTTCAATTTCAGGGCAGGGCGGGGGCCGTCTTTCTCTCAACCTCAAGCCTAGAGAGCATGGCTTTAAGAAGTTTGCTCCAAGTGCTTTATATTTGTCCTCTGCAGTTTGGAGGACACAGGGGACTGGTGTCGGACTCCTGCTTAAGAAGTTTAAAAGGCAAAAGGCTGTGAGCGGATCCGCCTGCCAGGAGGTGGAAAGAAGAGAGGGCTACGTTGAAAAAGGACCCAGTCAGTGGTGGGTCAACCAGAGCTAGTCTGCGGCTGGCTTAGATCTGGACTGATTGGACTATATGGAGCGTTGATGAGACCTCAGTAGAAAGAGGCTAAACTTGTAGGCTGCACGTCAAAATTTGAAGGAGAAGTTGTGCCTGACTAGTCAGGGGACATGCATTTACCCTGCCAAGGACACTGCAGATGAGAGATGGTGAATGGAGGGTGGGATCCCCCAAGACCTGCGATAGTGTCCAAGAGAGAGTCAGTTTTAAATATCCGTCCTGGCCAAAGGAGGCAAGGATGACATTTCTGGTCTCATTAACTCCTTCCATACAAGTTTCAACTCTGCAGGAGACAGAAGCAGCCTTGTTCTACTGTGGGGGAAGAGATGGGTGTGTAGGCGTGGGGAGAAGACGGCAGAAGCGGATAGAAAACAGAAACAACCTGGACCTTTCTCCCAACTGCAGCATTTGAACAGGTTATAGTGGAAGGAAAGAAGCCTGAATTTAAGTGAAGTTCCAAGTGAACAAGATAGTAATCCGGAACTGAGACTTTTTATGGGAATGAACATGACAAGAGGGCTTTAATTTTTTTCTTTTGAAAGTTAACAGAAAGTAGCATGACCTGTCTCAGATTCCACTTAGTGTCAGGAAGAGAACTGGCCCAGTGAAATGAAATTTGATAGGCAGTGCAGGGGAGAAGACTAAGGTTATTTTCTGCTATCACCATGTAAATCCCATGTGTTCAAGGCTCTTGCAGTTGCAATCTGTTTCTAATATAAATATTGTTTGGGGGCACAACAGTGGCTTACTTCAGTTTTAAAGTCTTTTTTCAATAACACCTCCTTTTGAGAAAACGATGGCCTTCTCCTTGGAAAGACTCCAGGATACTGTTGCTAGCTTTTCTACTTAAATATTTTCTACAGATACTTCGTATTTGCCTTTTAACCTAACATATTTAGCTTTAGAGGCACGTCATCAGTTCCATAGGATGAAAATTGGTAAGGACGGTCAAAGCACAAGAGTCAAATTTGGGTCACTCTATAACAGGAGATTTTTTTAGTAAAATTTATTATTGAAAATAGGGATGATCATAATTTCAGACATGTGTATAGCATTTTAAACCTTCCAAATAGCCATTTTTTCCCTTATTAATCAGGAAATAAATAGGATTACATGTCCCATATTTGAAATGAAGAGAGTAGAAATTGTCTTAGGAACTACTTACTACAGATACTTAGGGGCAGGATGAGGACAAAATGAAACTCAAGCTTGAGGACTTGAGTTGTTCAGTTACTTTGTAAGCAACAGAGGCAGCAGGAGCTCCCAATTACTGAAACTTACAATATGTCAGGTTCTCAGACGGACACTTTACATCAATTATCTCATTGTTTATTATATGCCAGGTGGAAGTCTAATCTTTTTAGGGCCCAGCGAGAGATTTACATTATCTCCTCTTTAGTTGGTTCTAGGAAGCCTAAGGAGATTTACCTAGATGGTCCCTTGGCGGTTTCTGAAGCTTCAGAGATATTTAGGTCACTTGGATTTCAATGTTAGAATTAATTCAGATGTGGCAGTAGCAGCTTGGGTGTTTCAAATTGTCATCCAAATGTACAGTGTAAATGACAGTGCAGGAATAGTATGGGAGAATGTAGACTGGATTCTACATTGGCTTGGTTCACCAACATTTTTGTCTTACAAATTAGAAATTTTTTGATAGTAATAATCTGTAGTTTCATCTATTTTATGATAATATAATATAGTGATTGAGTGAGACAGTGTATTTATATTTGCATTCTGAAGTGGAGAAACAACATATGAAACAGGACTATGAAAACCCATAGGAGGCACTTTGTTTTGAAAAAAGTCCACTTTCTTCCTTTTATCTCTGTGTAGGTGAGATTTTGTGTTTCTTCATTGACTAGTGGCACTTACGTCATTTCTGGTTCATAAGTTCCTGTTCTTTATGCTGTAAATCTTGTTGTTAAAACCCATGCTAGGGCTTCCCTGGTGGCGCAGTGGTTGAGAGTCCACCTGCTGATGCAGGGGACGCGGGTTCGTGCCCCGGTCCGGGAAGATCCCACATGCTGCGGAGCGGCTGGGCCCGTGAGCCATGGCCGCTGAGCCTGCGCGTCCGGAGCCTGTGCTCCACAATGGGAGAGGCCACAACAGTGAGAGGCCCGCGTACCACAAACAAACAAACAAAAAACCCATGCTAGATGAGGCCAGTTGGTAGGACTACCTATATGAATTCCGATATTTATTCAGAATAAGTAAATTCAGAAATGTCAGAAATATACACTTGAGTATATCTTTGAATCTGCTATTCTATCTTTTGTCATATTTACATGGCAGAATAAGTTGTTTATATATGTAAGGAAGAGGGCAGAGGGTAAACTCTATTTGAAGTGTCTGTTTTCCAGTTGGGACTCTGATCATTTGCTAGATTGGATCTTAGCCTGGTAATGTCTCACTGTATCTGGAAATTATGGTCACATTTGTGGATTTTCTAAGGTTAAATTAAGTTTTAAATATATATTCCTAGAAAAGGCTAGAAGGAAATGTGTGTAGGTGGCAATAATACCTAAGCTTTTCTGGGGCAAATTTCCAGATGAAAATGTATAGTAAAATATAACTATTGATTATAACTATTTTTTATACAGGTAAACATTATCTCCGAATGCCTTCCTGTATTATAGATGGGAAAACAATTTACCTCAGATTACTGGTCACAGAGACCAAACTCATTTTTCATGGTAAAGCAGTGCATTATCCATTTCAGGTGATTTAGCTCCTAAATTCAAAAATACCAAAAGGACAACATATACTAGAGATATATGAGATTTAAAAGATTTTAAAGAGCCTCAGCACCTCATGTCTTAAGATAACCACATATAAGCGTATGTTAGATTGTTGTGTTATGGTGTTTACAATGATAAAGTACAAAAGGGTCTCTTCTACGTGTGAATACACTCTAGAAGACCAAACCTACACTTGCAGATTTTAACAGTTGTAGCTATTAGACTTTCCTAAACGTCTTGACCTGGGTTTACTTTTTTCTTGTCTTTTACTCAGAAGTCTTAGAATCAAGGTGAGGCCAAATGTGAAGCAGTGAAGTAGTATAATTTTTTTTAATGCCTCATGCTTTGGTCATGCCATATCCTAGAATTTAATTAATAATAATCACAGCTAATATTTGCTAAATGTGGTAGAGACAGGTATAATTATATTCTAAGTGCTTTTCATGAACTATATCTATCCTCATATCTCTGCCAAGAATGAGGGAATTGAGGCTAAAAGAAGTTAAGAGATGTATACAGTGTTTTGAAAAAGAGCTGTGATCCTAGCAAAGGTCGGTCAGCCTGATTCCCAAAACCCTGCCCTTCCTACTATACCAGTGGCCTTACCATAGTAGTTTTCAGTGTCCTGTTGACTTTTTGCTCTTCAACATCACAACAGGGAATTTTTTAAAAGCTTAATTTTACTTTACTATTATGACATTTGAACACATTTAAACAATCTCTCCTGGTACAGACAGATACTAATCCTAAACTCAAATTCAAATAAAGCTCCAGAAACTGAGTTTGAATTTCTAGGAACTCAAAGGAGAAATTATTTGGTTCTGTTTCAGAGCCTCTTTTATTTTCCGTGTCCTTTTCTGCAGCAGGGGTTCTGGAACAAGAGAGTTCCTGAGGATCCAATAGTGTCTGAGGAAGCCTGAGGACGTTTCAGAGAAACAAATGGTTTCCACTGTCTCGTTCTTTTCTCTGTTTTGTCCTGCTAGCATTCTCTACCTTGTCGACCCAGGTTAACATTTAAGATTTTTATAACCAAAGTAGAATTGGTTCTTTAAATCCTACTCAGGCCTAGCTGTTTGCAGGCAAATGGTTGCAAATGTATGTAGGTCCCAAAGCCCAAACACAGAAATTGTAAGCTAATCAAGACTCCTTTATGCCTTTTCCCGCCCTTCTTCCTTCTCCTTTTTCTTTTCCTTACAGCTGACCTTGCCTCTTCCCTCATCATTTTTCATGTCTGCAGCTGCCTATCCCGTTCTCCTAGGCCTTTGTTCTCAGCTAGCTGTTAAGTAACTTCTTCTAGGGCAATAGTGATAGTGATAAGGATTTCCCTGTCAAGAGAGATTTATTTGTCTTTTAATGAGGGACTCTTGAAGTAAGAAGTTTTCAAAATGCAAAAGAATAAATTTCAAATTGTAGAAAGTTTGGGAGGTTAATTTGGGATAGGAGTTCTGCTCCAGACTGGTTCCTTGTTCAAATAATTCATAGTTTGAAAGTGGAAGTATGTATTCAATAAAGGAAGTGAATAAAGGAAGTGAAACCAGAATACACTTTTGTTACAGTTGTAGCTGGGACCACAGCCTCCTAGCCTTCATGTAAGCTCACACTAATTATTTCATCATTTCAGTTACATAGACCCCATGTTCACATGTTTATAGGATAATCAGGGCATTATGCCTATGAAGATGAAGAAGAGTCTTCTTCATCTAAAAATCTCCAAATTTTAATTAAGTTAAAACAGTCGTGATAGTTTTTTCTTTGTTAATGCAAGTATGGTTGATTTACAATATTGTGTTAGTTTCAGGTGTATGGCAAAATGATTCAGTTTTATATATATATTTATTATATAGTTACATATATATATATTTTTCAGATTATCTTCCATTATAGGTGATTACAACATATTGAATATATTTCCCTGTACTCTACCATAAATCCTTGGTGCTTAAGAAGAGATTTTTAAAAATTTAAGTCTACATTTTTTTTAAGTTAATTAATTTAATTTATTTTTATTTTTGGCTGCGTTGTGTCTTCGTTGCTGCATGCGGGCTTTCTCTAGTTGCGGCGAGCAGGGGCTATTCTTTGTCGTGGTGCGCAGGCTTCTCATTGCGGTGGCTTCTCTTGTTGCAGAGCATGGGCTCTAGGCACACGGGCTTCAATAGTTGTGACGTGCAGGCTCAGTAGTTGTGACTTGCAGGCTTAGTTGCTCCGCGGCACGTGGGATCTTCCCGGGCCAGGGCTCAAACCGTGTCCCCTGCATTGGCAGGTGGATTCTTAACCACTGCGCCACCAGGGAAGCCCTACAATTTTTTGATAAACTTAATTTTCCTTTTTATAATGCCTGTCCATGATTTCAATTTAAAAAATATTGAATTTATTAATATAGAGTTTGTTATATAGGTGGTAACATTTCCAGCTACTTAAATTCTATCCTTTTAGAAATTTTAGAATTTTCTCTCACTCATAATCTACTTGCAGCACAGGTAAACTCTACCAGATGTGCTGTTTCTATATTGTCTGCTATTTCCTTTTTAGGATTTGTGTGCCACTTCTTACTGATCATAACTGTTGTTCTAAATAACAAGGAATGTTCCCACAGGGAAGAAAGAGGATGGATTTCTAGAACCTGCATCTTGTATGGTTCTGTCAAATTTTCGTAATTCTAGATGCAATTGTACAGAACAAGTGTCTTGCATCATTGGTCATTGGAGCAGGAAAGGTAACCGGTGATACAAATCCGATTTAGGATTTGGGTAGATTATTCTCATTATCCTATTTCTGTTTTTGTTTCTTTGAACCTTTCCCTACATCATTTTGCGCCCACTTTTATTATCCACCTTTATCTCCCCCCCCCCGCTTTTTAAATCCTTCTGGTTTGCTATTAATAACAAAAGTACCCACTGTGAAACCATATCATTCTTTTGTTTGTGTGCAGTTATCATGGCTATAATAGTTACCACTGACTGAACCCCAAAACTGTGCCACATACTTTGCGTATTTCATTCCTAGTCTTTAATAAAACCCTACAATTATCATTTTTGTTTTACAAAGGGAGTGTAAGAAGTCACACTCTATCAACTTCATCACTGTGTGATATCAGAACTTTATATTAAAGTTTACTCATTCATTTGCTTGTTCATTATTCAAGGAACACACTCATTCAACCAGTATTTATTGAGTATGTGTTATGTGCAAGGACTGGATTTAAATATTGTGCGGATTACAGGAGTAACTCACATACCCTTGTCCTAGATTTCAGGCTAGATGAGGAAATAATACCTGTGCATACATAACCAAAATACAAGGTAAATCTGTAAACTTCTTCAAGGTATGCTCTAACCCCCAGCCACTAAATAGTATTGAATACCAATGTGAGCTCAATGGATATTTGTTGAGTGACTGAGTGAATGTTTCAATAAACTGATATCAGCAGAGTAATACAGATAAAAGTCTATGTAAATTCAGAGGAGAAGCTCCTTGGAGACTGTGGCATTTGAACAGAACCTGGATGTAGACTCCCAGAGGGTGAGGGGAGAATATCGAAAGGTGAGCAAATTCTGTGAGCAAGGGTGTGGAGGTGGGCAAGTGTGAGGTGTGAAATGTAATCTGAAGTTCCGTGGGAAGGACCTTCATGGACTCATTACAGGATTTGGGCTTATTCACTTGGCAGAATTTTCATTTAACCATAAAAGAAAATTTTCCAAGTTGTATATAGAGCAAAGAAATGGGTCTCAATAGAAAAGTCAATATGTTAAGAGGTTGGAATTAACAGATACACACTACCATATACAAAATAGATAACCAACAAGGACCTACTGTATAGCACAGGGAACTCTACTCAATATTTTATAATAACCTGTAAGAGAAAAAAATCTGAAAAAGAATATATATATATATATACACAAAATTGAATGCCCAAGCGCCACAACTACTGAGCCTGCGCTCTAGAGCCCGGGTGCCACAACTACTGAAACCCGTGTGCCTAGAGCCCGTGCTCTGCAACAAGAGAAGCTGCAGAAATGAGAAGTCCATGCACCACAACGAAGAGCAGCCCCCGCTTGTCGCAACTAGAGAAAGCCTGCACGCAGCAACGAAGACTCAACGCAGCCAAAAAAAAAAAAAAAAAAGAATCACTGTGCTGTACACCTGAAACTAACACGACATTACAGATCAACTATAGTTCAATTTAAAAAAAAAAGGAAAAGTCAATATGAAAACCTCAGCTGGATTTGGGAGAGGGGATAAAGGTAAGCTACAAGTGATCTTTCAGTATTGGAAATTTTTAATAAGGGTATTAGACTTTTCAAACTTTCTTTCACTTGAAACAAAATACACAATAAAGTAAGACAAAGGTATCTGATACTGGGTAAAGACTGTTATCCTCAAAAGCAAAAGCAAAAAGTTCTTTATATTCTGACCACATATTTCTTGCACCATTATTCTTTTGCCTGACCTGTTTGTCCAGTTCTCAGACAAACTGCTTTGGCAGAGTACTATACAAAATAAGCCACAGTGGAAGTAGGGAAAAATGTTTTTTTGTTTGGACATGAAGTAGAGAAATTGCCTGGGCTTTGGAGTCTGATAAACCTCGGTTGCAGTCTTGGAATGACCCTTATTAACCGTGTGATCTTAGACAAGTCAGCTCATTTTCTTTTACAGATACTATCCTTTATTTTGACAGATATGGCTTGTTAGGAGAAGGCAAAGAAATCCCTGTCATTCTTTTTTTAAAAATATCTATTTATAATATTTATTTATTTGGCTGTGCTGGGTCCTAACTGCGGCACGCAGGATCTTCATTGCAGCATGCGGGATCTTCGTTTTGGCACGTGGGCTCTAGTTCCCTGACCAGGGATCGAACCCAGGCCCCCTGCATTGGGAGCATGGAGTCTTAGCCACTGGACCACCAGGGAAGTCCCTGTCATTCTTATCTATTCTTACAGAATGAAGTTTTTGTATCAGCCCATTTTTTATTCCTTAGTTTCTATCAGCAAATTGTATAACGATACGTGCCTGATGGAGTTTTGTGACGATGAACAATACAATATATATAAAGCGCATGTAGATGGTACTTAGAAAATAATGACTTTTCCCCCACACTAATTCTGTCCTGATTTCTTGTTTTCCTCACAAGGAAGGAAGATAAAAGGTTTTACAGATGCCTTGGATTGGGGGAAGTGGTATAACATAGTGGCTAAAAGTTCTGGTACCTCCACCACCCCCAAATTAGCATGTAAACTCCATGAGGATGGGGGATTTTGTCTGTCTGATTTACTGAGGCATCGCCAGCACTTTACAGAGTGTCTGCCATATATCAGGTGCTAAGCGAACATATGGAATGGTGAATAATTGGTTTAATACCTTGGCTTCACCATGGGACTTGGTTTGTATTTGGTACAAACCGAGGCAGAAGAAGGTGAAGTGATTTGCCCAAGGTCAAACAGCCTCAGTTTCTTCATCTGTAAGATAGAGAATAATAATAGTATTTTTATTGAGCTATACTTGGCATATAACATTAAACTGGTTTCAAGTGTCACAACGTAATGATTCGATACATGTATATATTAAGAAAGATGACCACCATAAGTCTAGTTGACATCCATCACCATACATGGTTACAAATTATTTACTTGTGGTGAGAACTTTTAAAGTCTACTCTCTTATCAACTTTCAAATATACAGTACATTATTATTACCTATAGTTAATTACATCCCCAAGGCTTACTTTATAATTAGAAATAACAGTATTCATTTCACAGGGTTTTATGAGGAGTAAATACATGTGAATGAGTTTAAAATAGCATCTGACACATAGTGGGCCTGCCATAAATGAAGCTCTAAATGGGGAGGCAGTGGGGCTTAGCAATTAATGGGTACCAATTAAATCATACCAAGTACAAGCTGAGATAGATAAACAGATAGGGACATTCAGAGGTAGGGTAGAGTCTCTGTTATTAAAAAAGCATATTAACTGCTCCCTCAAGCACTTTCTGACCTCTACAGTGGGCAGGTACAAAGTGTGATCCAATGCCACATCAGAGGGAGAAAGTGGAAGCTTCCTCTACAAGGAAAAAGGAAGGAAACAGCGTTTATTGCAGGGCAGATTTGCAGCCAAAGTCTTAGATGTTTTCATCCCTTACACGATCTCATTTCATCCTCACTGCCTATCTCTGAATTATTTATTATTCTTGTCATGTCACACATGAGGAGACAGAGGTTCAGAGTAGTCACCCAAGTCTATGTGACTCCGGGCTACACAGTCCTCCTACCACATGGCACTAATGAGGATACACCTTCATTAGCTGTCCCATACTTCCCCCGAGGGGCTTTGCTGTGGAACAAATGCAAATCTCCCATCTTTGGCTGCATGGTGAACAGCAGCAAAATGGTGGTTCCCTTCTCTGAGAAAGAGAAGGATTTTCTACCCATGTCCCAGGAGAAATGTATATATCTTATCTTTTCTAAGACATAAAAAAGACTTTGGATCAATAACAATACATCAAAACTCAAATCTCTGGTCCATACTGTTGTTCATTTTTTTTCACTTCATAAGCATTTCTACACTGTCATCATGAATAAATAGGAGGATTGAAATTATCAGAGATGTTATTGACACCACCTATGCAATGAAGAATTTGATGGCAATTGTTAAAGAAGCTACCATTTTTTACTTCAACCCAGCACAGGTGTATTTCATGCTATTAGTAGATGCGCAGAAGTAGAATGGGCCTTGGGAGCACGATGAAATTTTCCACTAGATTTTGTTACTCAGTGATTTCTTTAGCAGCCAAAAAAAAAAAAAAAAAGAAAAGTCACTGTATTATAAAGGATTCCTCCCTAGGTATAACAAGAAAAACATTAGCTGCTATATGCTATATGACTAGCTGTCACAGCATAATTTAATTTTCTAAGAAATTACTGAGAGTTGTCCTAATTCCAGACAATATAAAGTGTGACAATTTTTATAACATTAAGGATACTAATTGCAAGCCAAATGATATAGCTATTTTAACTTAGTCACAAGTAGCCTCACAGAAAAACAACTGGCTGTTAATATGTAAACTCTAAGCTCCTGTTTGGCTCCTAAAATGATAAACCTACTCAGCACGAATACTTAATCCATCTCTCTCCTGACTGCCCAGAACTCTCAAGTTTGATTGTCATGTCTGAGCGTCATAGATAAATTTCTAATGTGTTCTGTGTCTTTATTTCTTCTGTTGGAAATTCCACAGAACTCTGACTCACTGTGTTCTTCGATATCTCAATGTGCACTATTAATAAATGTCTCAAAGCAGAGACTTTTTAGTCGGTGGAAATGTTGTCCAAATAATGTAGGTTAAAGAGCAGCATGGAGATGAATGGCCAATGCATATTACTATGTTTACACAAAAATGATCAAAATTTTAAAATTTCCAAAGTTTTAGCAATAGGCAGAGATTTGAATTTTGTTTATGAAATTTGTTCATGAATGAAATGTATGTTATAAATCAATAAATAATAAGGGGGAAGGAACATATGCTAGCATATGTAATTTTTCAAATGAAAGAGAACTTTTCTTTCAATAAATTGAGAAACATTTGCTCCTGTCCCACTCCACCAGAAAAACCATTTTAATGGAATTTACTCAATCTTACTTGTTATGAAAATTTAGAATTTTTATTTTAATTATTATTTTATGGAATTTAATATTTAATTGTGTAATACTATGTTTCGTTTATTTGGAGGTGGAATTCATTTCCCAAAGGGTTTAGTCATTCAAATCAAGAAAACCATAATTAATATGTTCTGGTATGATGAAGATACATTCCATAGCCATTTATCCATTATTTTTAGTTACATGGTAAAACACCCCTGGGATAAAATGATAGTACTTGCTTCTTCCATAAGCTGTATGATATGTTTAGAAAGCACAATTGTGTAATCCAGGGGTCCCCAAACCCCCCAACCCGGGCCACACAGCAGAAAGTGAGCGGCAGGCCAGCGAGCAAAGCTTTATCTGCCGCTCCCCATTGCTCCGCATCACTCACATTACCGCCTGAACCATTCCACCCACCGACTCCCTGGAAAAATTGTCTTCCACGAAACCGGTCCCTGGTGCCAAAAAGGTTGGGGATGGCTGGCTGAATCCATTGTCAACCAAAAGATGCTGGTGGTAAATAAATATCAAGTTATTTTCAGAAGATAAGAGCAGTTAAGCTCTATGCCAGTGCAATATCAAGGACAGAAGATGGAAAATGCCCAAGTAGCCTAACGTTCTCCAGAATGTGTAGATAGGCTTAATCTTCTTGATTGTGAAGTAGGAAATTTGTGAAATGGAGAATGACTAAGTTTCAGTCTCCGCCCTTAGTTAGGAATCTAGCAATGCTGAAGAGAAATGTTCAGTCACACAAATAATACAGCAATAATATAACATTATAATAGAGTATTTTAATATGAATAAAATAGTAATAATATGATACTTTAATATCAGATTTCTTTTGAATCTAAAAGATATCTTCAAAGTGTGGTTAGAGCTCAGTGGGTGGAGAAATCATATTCAGTAGGGCAATGATGAAAGATTCTTGACTTTGTCATTGAAAGATTTCAAAAGGCTGCCCCGGGGGGCATTCGTTCAATTTGGAGGGAATGGAGGGAAGAGTCAGAGCCTGGAAAACAAGAGAAAATGTGATGATATCAGTTAAACAGAAACAACTAAAAAAAGAGTTTGGCGGAGTGTATGTATAAGAAATGAAATGATGTGGGGTAACCCTGGAAAAGAGGATAGGGGTTACTTTACAGAGGGACTTGAATGATAGGCTAAAAAAATTGATGTATTTTTGTAGATAATAACAAGCCTTTGAAAATTTTTGCATAGAACAACTGATATAATAAGAAATGTGCATTTGGAAACTTATTCTGGTATCAACGTATGGAATGGCAGTAAATATTGGAGGTGGAAAACTATTTCAGCAGCCTGTTGCAGAGATCCTGGCTTGCACAAAGAAAGCTGGAGCTATGTTACTGACAATGGGAGAAGAAAGAAGAGACATATCCTAGTAGCAAGGACATAGAGTACACATGTCCTGGTAACTAATTGGAATGTGGGGAGCAAGGAATTTGAGCGATCGGTGATAATTTCAAGATATCAAGGCTGAATTACTGTGGAAGAATGGTTACGCTGCTATTAGATATAATAGAGTCAGGAGGAGAAGTACGTTCATTAGGTAGGATGAAAGTTTGACTTTGGTTATTTTGTTTTGGTACGCTGTAGATAAAAAGTCACAAAAGTTTATTTCTTGGTCATACTCCATGTCCAAGACAGGTCAGTAGGAGAGTTCTTCTCCATGAAGTCACTCAGGGTCCCAGCCAGAGGGACGCCTCACCAGCAACGGCTGCAGCAGAGTAGAGAAAGATTGAAATTTTTCACATAGGTTTTTTAACCTATGGTGTCAACCTAGATGTGACACACATCATTTCTGCTAATATTTCTTTGGCCAGAATGAGCCACATAGCACCGCCTGAATGCAAGGGTCTGAGAACTATACTCCCTTGTATGCTTGGGAAGGAGAGGATGTCGTTGAGCACTAATAATGTCTACTACAGATGCACTGAGTGTAAGGAAGATGGATTTTTCCATAGTTTTGGGTAGTGTGTATGTGAAAGGGAAAATAATGGGTAGAAAAAGAATACTTTCTCCTACATTATATAAAAAGCTCTCCCTGCACTCAGCCAAAGGAGCTTTAGACTCACAGGCTTTTCTACTGTTAACCAAAAGGTGTTATTTCATCTCAGCATAATATTACCAGGTAATGATATTCAGGCTTCAGAAAAGTAAGAGGTTTATTGCAGAATGTCCTCTCCCAATGATTAAAGAGAATTTCTAGAAGTACTAAATGCAGTATTAATAAATAAATTCTTTGTTATGACTCTGTATTGCAACATGATCAATATAAGAAGCATTTTTATTTCTAAATCTTCAATAAAATATAATTTGTAGCATGGACATAAGTATTTGGAAGTTTACTCAAGAGTACTTATGATTTCATGCACCACAGGCACAATGAGAAGAGTTGGGATAAACTTAGTCACCAAAACTTACTGTTTATATTTGCAGTTACATCAATAAAGAAAAACTAATCATTATTTTCACAAGCTATTTAATTATGAGGAACCAGGGGATGTATTTGGTACATAAGGCATTCCCAACCTTTATATATTTAGACTCCTACTGGCCTATGAATACCAACTAAGGAAATAATGCTGAATTTGTTCAAATGTTTCACCTTGATAATAAATGTAATGAGTAAACTTTAGAATAACATCTACTCTTAATGTCTATTGTATCAATGTAATAACCTCTTTCCTTCTCAAAAGTCTCCTGGTTGGAATAAGTGACATAGTAACCCTAACTCTATCCAACTCCTTAGCACTAGAAGTCGTTAGGTTACTATACATTAATTCTTCTTGTTTTATATCTGGGAATTGTGTACTGCTGTATACAATGTCCTTGAATACCATATGCGCTCATTAAGATCTCATTAATGCTTGAAAAATAGATTGGGGAGTTGATATAGATGTGAGATGCAATAAGGTGTTACTTAATGTAGATGACTGTGGGAAAATTTTTAAATAAGTGAGTTTAAGAGATTGTAATTTAATTGTACCTTACTCACTTTAAAATGTGCTCATATCCATTTTGAAAGAGGCTAACAATTGAACATCACAAATAGGAATTTATGTACTCATTTATTTCAGTATGCAATTCATGACATAAAATCACTCTAAATAACATCTTCTGTCTCTATATACTCCAAAAAACCCCAACAAACAAACAAAACAACAACAAAGTCTATAATCTGGTGATCTAAGGCATACTTCGTAAGGGGAAATTTTAATGTAGCAATCAAGTCAATGAGTCGGATTCTCACTAAGATTGAGATGCTTCCTTTTTCTATTTTCTTTTTAAAATAAAAGCTGAGTGCCTTTAGAAATGCATAATGCAGCATGATAGCAGTTTATATGAGTTAATGCTACTTCCCAAAGTATGAAACTCAGAGTCAGGGAAAAGCAGATACCACATAAGAATCTGACTTAAAGCAAAACATTTCACTTCGTGTTCAGTACTTCAGCTTCCTTCCAAAAAAAGGGCATCAAAAACAGAACCTCTGCCAGAAATGTCCAGTTAATTAAACTATGAAAATAAGTTGCCATGGAGTACATAATTTCCAGAAGTCTATAGTCTTTTAAATGAATACATAGTTAATAGGAACATAAATTGCTTTTTCAGTACCCTGTATAAGAATATGACTAAGACTTGCTGAAAGCCACTTAGAATAAAGGGCATGTACATTTAATAAAATCTCACTGATGATAACTCCCAATGAAACCCTCAGGGACATTGCTTTTTAAATTTTTAAGTTACATCTTAGTACCAGCAAGTACAACAAAAAACAGAATTAAACAAAAATATTTTGACTGAATCAGGAGAAGGTTTTAATGTATTGTTTTAAGCAGCACTTTATCTCATTTCAGAAATCTAATGCAAAAAGGAATTGCTTAACAAGTGTACTTACAATTGCTGGTTTTCTAATGTTTATAATCAGAACTTTACTATTACTTGTTTACAATTTATCAAGTTTCCAGGAACCATTTTCTCCTTTGTTCTCAAACTCAGGTCATAAAGATACAGGCCAAAGTAATGACTTTTTAAAATCTTTTAAAAATAAAAATCTACAGCCAAAATATTTCATTTTTAAAGGCTGTCTTTTTATTATGGGATCTTAATTTGTATCAAATTTAAAACAATTCTTAACATGGCAATTTATATGTCCTGGCAACAAACATGGGACACAGACATTCATATATTCACTCCAGAAATGAAGAAGCACTGTTAAAGTCTACAGCAAATCACTAGAGTATTTATACAATAAGAACTGTGAGGCGCACTGACCTCTAAAGGGAGTAAGTAATTCAGTGGTTCTCTCTTTAAAATCTCAACTGTATTCCTCTTGCCGTATGTATTGGATCCTACCTTGGTAGGTGAGAAAATGGCGCCAAGGTTGTTGCTGGACCAAACTAAAAAATTTTCCAGGCGTTGGAGTTGCACAAGTGGTGGTGTAGCATTTCCGCTTTTCCATTTGATGACTGGTGACATCGAACAAATATGAAAGGTGAGACCTGGAGTCAGGATTGGGTACAGCTATTATGTATGTGATGAAACGTAGAGGAGACATCTTCACATTAATAATTCAATATTTTGATTTCCAAATATCTGGATGATTGACAGAGCTTTTGGACACCTTGAAGATGCAGCTTGAAAATCATATAGCAAACCCTCCATTATAGTCAGTATTGAATTTCCCAGTGTGATCCTTTCTTTGGAAATTCAGAATATATTCAAGATGATAATAATAATGTCTTTGTCTTATATGCTTTTAAATACTGACTAATCTATTTCCCAATTTAAAAAAGGACTTAGAAAGTAAAATATATATGTAATCTGGAATATGTAGACTTAAAATATATATACATTCATTTCCTGCATCTTTCCAATAAGAATTAAGTAGTGTTAGTTAATTTTTGTTGGGTTTCCTGGGATCATTGAATTAGTAGTGTTAAGAGAAATGTCAGATATTATAAAGTCTCAAGGGAATCAATTTTATCACCTGTTCAGGAACTTTGACCTTTATAGTGTGGGAATTCTATTACTATTAGCCTAAATAAATGGAGATTACCATGTTCCTGCCACCTACTAGGTTCCTATGCATTCAACAATTTTAATGATAGAATTGGTTTAAATGTTAAAACAGAAAGGCTTTTTATGTCAATGGTATTAATATTCATCATATTCTTTCAGCCACCTGGAACAACTGCATAATAATGTTATGGATAAGTCAGAAATTATAACTGTAAATAATTTGTTTGAATTTTAACTACTCTTTCTAGTTACAGAGTTTACATCAACTCTCTCTCTCTCTCTCTCTCTCTCTCTCTATATATATATATATATATATTTTATTTTTTATTATTTTTGCGGTACGCGGGCCTCTCACTGTTGTGGCCTCTCCCATTGCGGAGCACAGGCTCCGGACGCGCAGGCTCAGCGGCCATGGCTCGCGGGCCCAGCCGCTCCGCGGCATGTGGGATCTTCCCGGACAGGGGCACGAACCGGCGTCCCCTGCATTGGCAGGCGGACTCTCAACCACTGCACCACCAGGGAAGCCCAACTCTGTATTTTTATACCATCTTTTGTTTTAATGTGTTCTCATAACAGTATTGGAAATAGACACAACTTTAACATTGCTTTTTGCTGGTTGTTAGGAGCATTAGGGAAATATTTTAGTTCTCAGCTCCACAGAAACCAAAATATTGGTTAACCTTACGTTAAGTGTAGAGCGGGAGAGAGATACATGTATGAGGCTAAAAACTCAATATCCAGAAGCCAGTGGATATACATAATTTGAGGCAAAATTGCAATGGTTTTGATCTCAGTGTGTTTATTTTGTATGGAGAGTACTTCATTAATAGTTTGTATAGAGATAGCCTAAGAGTAAATATTTTAAAAATGCAAGTGAAACTTTATGTTTTTACTCTCAGATCTTCTCCCACACAGAAAATTTTTCTTTCAGCATTAAATGAATTGGTATCTGTTGCATGTGAGTGTATGTTGACAAACCAATTATTCAGGCAAAGGAAACCAACTTTGGGGCTGAATTACCTGGTTTGTATATCAGTCTTATTCATATTATCTCTTCAATTATTTCTTTTGCATGTATAGTACACATGGCCAATGTGCATGTCCAAAGAATGATTTAATGCTTTAAAGGATTGAACCAGTAACTCATACACTGAACATTCAATTCTAAAAGATGGTAAACTTTTCCTGAAAAAGAGCAGTAATTGGAATCTGACCCAAACACTTCAAACTGATAAATTTAAAGCAATAAAGGAAATATGGATCAAATTGAGAAGGTTCAAAGGGATTTCTGGAGACTTCCCTGGTGGTTCAGTGGTTAAGAATCTGCCTTCCAATTCAGGGGACATGGGTTCAAGCCCTGGTCAGGGAAGATCCCACATGCTGCAGAGCAACTAAGCCCATGCACCGCAACTACTGAGCCCGCACACTGCAACTACTGAAACCCGCATGCCTAGAGCCCATGCTCCACAACAAGAGAGGCCACTGCAATGAGAAGCCCGCCCACTGCAACGAAGAGTAGCCCCGGCTCGCCGCAAGTAGAGAAAGCCCGTGCACAGCGATGAAGAACCAACACAGCCAAAAATAAATAAATATAAAAAGTGAATCTATTTTTTTTAAAAAGGGATTTCTGTTCCAGGATATGTTTGGCAATTGCCTGGAGCAAAGTGTGAAATACTACTCTATGTGTTAAATGTCTGATAATTGATACGTCTGATAATTGGTCTCAAAGTCTGTAATAGGATTTAAAATTATTCTAAATAAAATATTACCTTCTTTGAGTTAGCTAAGAGGGCCATCATTCTACTGTAAAGAAAAACTAAGAGCTTTTATGTTTGTTGGTTTCATAATTGTGAACCAGCTTTCCCCAACAGGACTTTTCGTGTAAACATGGTAGTTAGGATATATAAGATTCCATCCAAAGCTATCATTAAGATGGAAAAAGTTGGCTGAAATGGTTAGTGAAAAGCACCATACTCCTATTTTCATGTGTTTTTTCCTCATTGACTACAAGGCAGACCCGGCCTGCCAGCCAACCCACCAGCTAGTAACAAATACTAGTTTAAAACTACTGACCACTTACACACATGCACACACACATGGAACTTCTTGGCTTTAAGAGAGTTTAAACAGTGATGTTGACTATAGGCCAAACGTTAACTCTTAAATTGTCTCTCTTTAAAAACATCTCAGTGTCAAGAGTTTTTATTTTTTGGCCGCACTGTGTGGCTTGCAGGATCTCAGTTCCCCCACGAGGGATTGAGACCTGGCCATGGCAGTGAAAGCCTGGAATCCTAACCAGTAGGCCACCAGGGAACTCCCTCAAGAGTTTTTAAATGGATTCCTTATCCCAGGTCTTAATAGTTACAGCTCCTGTAGGGAGCTCCTAGTAACTCCAGAATGAAACCCATGTAATTATACTTTTGGTGGCCCTCTGATTATCTCCAGGCAGATAGTTACTACTGAGTCTTAAAAAGTTGGTAGGGATCCTTTCGTCTCACTCATGAGTGTAAAGTAACATAACTATGTTTTGCTACAAACTATATGGTTTGTAAAGTCTGTTACCTCTTAATCCCATACCATACGTGTATAAAAGTTGAAAAAGATCTCGAGTGAGATGATTGATTTTGTGAAAAAAAATGACATTGAATAATAAATCTTCATCAGCTTTATTTTTTTAAAGGTGTTTAAAATTTGAGATGTTTCCTACATAGGCTTTCTCAGCTTTTTTTGAGCCTTATAGAACATTACATGGTTGAACATCTCAAGATATAAAATTCTTCCTCCCCTTTAAAAAAAAAAATGACCACACCATACTGATTCCAGGAAATTCAGTTTCCTGAAAAAAATTGATGAATGGTTTATAAGTATTTTTAATAATAATTTAAAGTAAGAGATTGTACGACTAGCATGAATATATAATTTGTTAATAAATAATGTTACATACTATTCTATTTCTGAGCAAAGTTCACCTCATAATAAATGAATATCCTTAAAAACATACTGGGTAAAAATACTTAGCAAATGAATATATCTAATGAAAGAGAAGATCAAGATATAGACAGAAATACTAGGTAATATTGCTAATTTTCCTGTCATCATTCAATTGTTCTGCTAGTATACCAGAAACTCCATGGCAGTTTTAAAGTTATTTTTATCCAGAAGAAAACCAATTGAAAATTACAGTCAGTTCTGAGAAGAACATCCTGTAAACTAGATAAGCCCTGAAATGAAAAGAAAAAATCTTCCGATGATTCTTATTATTTATTATACTTAGGTGCTTTAGAAATCTTTCCATATCACCAAACACCTCCATCTCAACAAAAAACACCTGGAAGGAAAATAGAAAAGATGCAGATAATTCTATGAGAAGAGTTCTAATACGACTTAAGGCAAAGTCTTTTCAAAAGTAACCTTATTCTCCTTGGTCTTTAAGAGAGTATAAATTCAGTTCTACAAAACTATATGGAATCAAAACCAATTTAGGCACAAATGAATCCTCATTATATTATTTATGACATATGCATGAATTTGAACTTAAGGATCTTTTAAATAAATGGAGAATCACAGTTTTAAAGGCTTTTCATTTGAAAGTTATAAATACTGCAAACGTTTTCACCCTACATAGGTTTTAGACCTCCTTAACATTACCATTCAAATGAAATGACACCTTTCAAAATAAGCTTTTTGAAAAAATCCTGATGCATATGCTACCTATTGAAAACATTTTCGGAGGTATTAATTTACATTTACATCTTGGAAGTAGTCTCATGAAAAATAATATTTTAATTATAATTCTGTTTCATTAACAGTACAGTTAACAATATAGAAAGAATCTCCCTAAGAACAAATGGCTTTTTAACTAGAGCTTCTAAATTTAACTTCTTAGCAAATTTAATTTGCCTCTTTATTATTTCTATATATTTAAATTTCCAGAAAGAGATGTAAAAGTTTTGGATATTGCCAGAGCTGAGAAAAAAATATATATATATAAACATACAGTAAAATTCCACCTCATATAACATATATGCTTTAAATTTCTCTAGTTTGTTTGAGAATCAGGTTAGTATAGCAGAAGTTACTACCTTTTGGGTTTTCTTGCTTCATGTTTTGGCTTTGCTTCTCTAAGTTCCAACAGCATATTTCTGACAAAACTGGAACTATCCGTTCCTGTCTGTCAGAAGTTTCATCAGAGAGATTTATCAGACTGACATTATTTTTTAAAGAACACAGAATTTAAGGAACAGTTGAACAGCTTAATGTACTATTCTTTTTTTTCTCTATTTTGTATTTACTTTTAAAAATAATTAATTAATTTTTTAACATCTTTATTGGAGTATAATCGCTTTACAATGGTGTGTTAGTTTCTGCTGTATAACTTTTATTGATGTAGTCCCTTAACAATTTTCAAATATTTTCAAAATTTTCTCTTACCCAATTTCCTTCTTGAAACAATCTGGGAAATTAATATTATAGAACATTATCGCTTTAGCCCTTCTTTGAAATAAACCATATATTTAATCCCAAATTTGTTCTAATGCTAAATAAATAATACTAGCCCAGCAACAAAAAATTCCTTACCTTTTAATGTCTCAGTGTCAGCAATATCAGAAAATACCTTTGTTAACAAGGAAGCTTCATGAAAAACACCAGGCTTGCATCCACTGGAGTATTTACTCCCCGACTTGCTAACCAGTAATCCAGCTCTTATGTACCCTTCACACCTTTCCCAGCTCTGACATCAGGCAGTTCAGAGAAACTCTGTCATTAATTTCCATCCCTATAGATAGAAAGTACCTCATAGACAGCAGAAGCAGATGGGTCATTATTACATTAACACATCAGTGAATGTTAACGTAGTAGATACAGAGTATCTTGGTGGAATTAATGGTGTGTCACACACAGCAGAAACTTGAATTTGCCATCTTTGTAAAGTACCAGAGTGGATTTTCATGGATTAAAGAGACTTTTGTAGTAAGGAATTGGTAAAAAGAAATGATTAAGAATATCAACAATATGTTTATATGCAAAGAATGAAGCTAGGGACATTGAAGTGTCTACCTAAATTCAAATAATGCTAAGGGCTTAAATCCATGAACATTCAGTAGCAGATTGAGATATAAGGGCAAAGTACATTAAAAAAATATACAGAAGACAATTGAAAGCCATTTATAATGAAGTGGGAAGAGGAGGGTTAAAGGCATAAAAATAATTTTCAACCCGTAAATTCATTTGTCAGCATTTAAATAGAGACACAACTGTAGCCAAGCAGTTTTTTCACTGACTTTTTCTATTATTACATAGAAACATCACAATTATTTTGAAGGAAAAGATTTAATTTATTTTTCATTTTTTCCAAATTGTTCTTTTTTCCTGAATTTCTAAGTCATATTTAAGTTAATATTCTAAGTTATGACAACTTAAGATCATATATAGCAGATAAAACAAATTCCAACTGTCAGTGAAAATGTGTATGTCTGTATAATCTAGAAAAGGTGGAAGTTCTCCAAGTAAAATTTTAAGTTCTCTGACTTCATATATTTCTTTAAAACTGAGTAATATAGTTTGAGGGTGTTTAGTAGAGATTTTAGGAGGAAAGAAACTGTTTTCCAATCCTAGTTTTAATTAACAATGATTCTGAAATTTTAGTATTTCTGGGCAAATTACTGATATTCCAAAGGGAAATATAAAATCACATGTTTTTGAAGAATAATGATTTCCCGTAAGAAGATAATTAATGTATTTAACAAAGTGTATATAATGATATAGAAATAATACAGAGACCCAGAGATGTTAAATAATATGTCCTATGTCACATGTTTAGTTTGAGTTGGATCCTGGACCAGAACTCAGTTTTCTGATCCATGGTCTGGTTTTCATTTAGACCAAAATGCCTGATTTTAACCTACATATTTATTTATTTTCCTAATTGTTTTCCCTCTGAGATGTTAAAGATGACAAACATACATTCAAATATTAATTCTTTCACCACCTGGAAAATAAATGTTATAAGGAAAATAATCTTCTACCTAAGAAAGGAACAGGTGGACCTGATATTTTTAAGGACTACCAAACGCCAGGCACAGTTATTTAACTGATATGTGAGACCTCACTTCATCTGCACACCTCTAAGGTGGGTATCATTTGCCCCAACTGATAAATGATGACACTGAGATTCAGAGAATATAAATTACTTGCTTAAGGTTGCACAGTTACCCAAGGACAAAGTGAAATTCAGATTCTCATCTGTCTGTCCCACGACATATATTGCTTTGTTATAAAGGATCTCTATTCCTATAGACTGAATTACCAATTGCTTCTTGTAAATTCTGTATTTTATTACAACTCTTTGAATGATTTTGTTATAGCTAGACATGGCCTTATGTTGGTCTCGTATAACGTTTGGGTAAGGTCAACATCGACCCCAATCTCAAACAATTTTAGGTCTTACTTGCTTCCTATAGCAATGTAAGTCATCATGGTGGTGGTGATTTAGATCATCTTTATGAGGGAACTCCATTATCAGATCCTAAGCTCCTCCCTACAGGGCAAACATCACTATCGCTCATTTTTATATTCCCTCTAGCCTTGCTAGTCAAAAGTGTGAATAAGGTGCTGGTAACTTTGACATCACGTAGGAGCATTTCAGAAACACCGAATCTCAGGCCCCATCCCACATCTTCTGAATCAGAATGTGCATTTAAAAACAGATCTCCTAAAAAAAATAAATAAATAAAATTAAAAAAAAACAGATCTCCTCAGTGGTTATATGTACACTTTTGAGGAAAAACTGTCCTATTGTATATTCCATTCACTGAATCCATTCCATTGATTCAGTCAGGAGTGATTAAGGACTTACTCTGTGACAGGGGATATTCTAGGTACTAGAGATACAACAGTGAACAAAGCAAAGTTCCTGGTCTCATGCAGCTTAGAGCCTGTGGAGGAAACAAAGATAAGCAAGTGAATAAGTAAATACGCAATTACAAATGGTACATACTGTGGAGAGAATTGACATGGTGGTGAGAGAAAGAAAAAAATGGCAGCACTCAACTTGAATCCTAAAGCATGAGAGAAAACCAAGGAAAGAGTGCTGGGGAAATGTTCGAGGCCAGAGAAGCAGCATGTGCAAATGCAAGTGGAGGAACAAGAAAGTGGTAGAAAGATGATGCTGGAGACAGAAGCAGGAGCCCGAAGATGCAGGAGCTCAGAGGCTGAGCTGACTTTGGGTTTATTCAGAGGACAATCCGGGGCTATTGAAGGGGTCTGAGCAGGGGTGTGACTTGTACTCAGCATCTTTAAAACATCAGCCTGACTGCTGTGTGTGGAATAGATCAGAAGGTGGCAAGAGTGAAAACAGGACATCTGTTGGGAGACTAGGCAGTATTCCAGATGAGAGATGATGAAGCCTTGGACTTCAGAAGACTTAGAGAAGTAAACGGGTTCAAATCATATTTGCGGTCATGACATGATGCGGAAAGGATTAGGTATGGGGAATAAATGAGAGGGAATTGAGGATACAGGTGAGGATATAATACATAATATGAATGGATGGTCTATGTATAAAATTTTTAAAAAGTAAAAGATTTTTAAAATGTCTTTAAAAAAATAATTTCTAGTTTGACCAAATGTGTGTTTTCACAATTTAAAACACCCAAACGGTATCACAATCAAAACAGCAGTCCTCTGCCTACCTCTGAATTTTGAGCAGGGGGAAGCCCAATTGGTGGGCCCATGGGTGGTCTCATACCAGGTGGGGAAGCCATAAGGCCTGGAGCTGGGGTTGCTGGACCAGCAGGTGTGGGTGGAGTCCCCTGCCTTGGTGAGTCCTGAGCTGGGGCTCCAACAGTGCTGGCAGTAGCAGCCACTGGAGCAGCAGCTACAGTGCCTCTTCCCTGGAGTCATTACCTGTTGGGATGGCCTCCCAACCCCTCGGACAGGACCTGCTAATCCAGCAGGAGCCTGGGGAATTGGAACACTAGCTGGTACACTTCAGTCAGCTGCCTTGCCAACCCCAGGACCTCTTGTAGTTCCAGCAAGTGGTACCCAAGCAATGTCAGTATATTTGGGGGTGTACCCTCCACAGTCACAGAAACCAAGCTCTCTATGTGGCAACCCCAGACCCCAAACCTGCTTTTCTTCATGCTCTGGCTGCTTTGGATTCTTTAACCTGATCTCCTTGATCTCATTCCTGTCACAGAGGATCAAGTTCATATGTTCGTCAAAAGCCTTAAAGATGCCAATGAAGATTTGGCCATCTTGCAAGATACATCTCAATCTACAGTTAATGCACTGCAGCATCTTGTTGCTCTTTCCACAGTCATGGTTTCCATTCCACCAGATCTAATGTCCCCTGGAAGGTTTCAGGATCCTTGAGACCTAAGGGAAGGCTACAGTTAGAGGTATGACGCAGGTTCTCCTACAAACAAGGCAAGCTGGGGCAGAATCTTCAAAGACTAGATAAAGCTTTTTTTTTTTTTTTTTTGCTTCAATCAGCTACCTGGCTATTCCAATACAGCTTTACCCACCTCTTGGTGTCTCAGCTAAGAATGTCCATGTCAATTTTGCCTTAAAATCTACCACGGGTACTTGCTGCTGCTGAGATCTCTGCGGGCACAGTGGACACTCTTGATCGCTTGGTGAGGTTGTCCTTCTACGTGTGACTTGAACTTCCACCTCTGGTATGTGCCTGTTCTGTGGTCCGTTTCAGGTGTGAGCAGTCCCTGGTCTGCTCCGTTGCACCGCTGTCTGTTCTTCAAAACAGAGCATTAGGCAACACTGGCCGCTCCACTCTGTTCCTCCAAAAGTCTTTTGAGGATTAGATTTATTAGTTTAATCTTATGTATTTTTTTCTCACTGGTTTTCCATATCTTTAGTTTTTTGAACGTCTTAGAAATATCCTAAACTTGATAGACTAACTTTTCTATTTAAAAATCAACTTTGGGGCTTCCCTGGTGGTGCAGTGGTTGAGAGTCTGCCTGCCAATGCAGGGGACACAGGTTCGATCCAGGAAGATCCCACGTGCCGCGGAGCGGCTGCGCCCGTGAGCCATGGCCACTGGGCCTGCGTGTCTGGAGCCTGTACTCTGTGGCCGGAGAGGCCGCAGCAGTGGGAGGCCCGTTTACCACAAAAAAAAAAAAAAAAAAATCAACTTTGACAATCATATATTTTTTTAATTTTCAAGATCTCTTGCCTTTTGAATAGCACCTCGGTTTTGTTTCATTGATGTAAAATCCATTCTTATCTAGGAGGATACTATTTAGAGCTTTCTCTCTCTCTCTCTCTCTCTCTCTCTTTAAAATTCTTGTCCCTTTGTGGTCTCTATTTCCTTCAGTTCCTTTTTGTTTCCCTTTGAATGTTTGTTTTGGTCTCTGTATTCCTTATTGGAGCTTTCTTTAAGTATCTGATGATCCTTAGCTATCCCTTTATTTATTTTTATATTGTTGTTTTACATCTTTATTTAGGTACTATAGAAATAAAATAAACTGCACATATGTAAAGTGGACAATTTGATTGGTTTTCACAAATTTATACACCCCTGAAACCATCACTGCAAACCATCGCCACAACCAGATGTACAGATGTTTCCATCTTCCAAAAAGTTGTCTTGTGCACTTTTGCAGTTTATCCCTTGTTCCACTCCTTCATTCTCCTCTATTCCTTTACCCCCTCGCTGGGCAACCACTGATGTGCTTTTTGTTCTTGTATATTTGTTTGCATTTTCTAGAAGTTTCTATGAATGGAATAGTACAGAATGTACTCTTTGCCTGGCTTTTTTTTTTTTTCCACTCGGCATAATGAATTTGAGATTTATCTGCCTTCTATATCAATAATTTTCCTTTTTATTGCTGAGGAGTATTGCTTCTTGTTAACATTGCTCTCTTAGCCTTATGGAGACTGAAACATAAGTCATTATATCTCCTCAGTTGTTTTTCCATCTTGCATAGATGTGTAGCTGTCTTTTGCCTGTAACTTTTCTCTCTCATTCTCTTTGTCTTTGTGGATTCATATTCTTTTTATCTCTTTGATGTCATTTTAAGATTGGCGTGATTAAATGAAGTCTAACATTGCATGCTGATTCCTTCAAGAAGTATTCCACGGCTTGGGAAGATATTTAGAATTCTTTCCTAACAAGTTTTACTTTTTATTTTTTTACATTAAAAAAATATTGTTCATTCCCTGTTTATAGGCTTCAAACTTAATTAATTTTTGATTATAAAAATTTAAAAAGGAATAAAAAATTGAAAGATATGAACTAGTGACAAATAAAACAAAAGATACAAAATTGTTAATATATATAGTATTTACATATGAAAATAGAATACAGTAACAGTTTTTGTGTTAGAGTTCCAGGTTATGACTGATTTTTCTCTAAGCATTTTTTATGTTGCTACATAGTTTTAAAACTATCTCATTAATGGATTGCCAAACATAGTGTGAAGGTGGTATCAGTGTTCTAAACATTCTCAGAAATGTGTTTTAAATCCGTGTTACATGGTGTCAAATAATTCTTCTATTATTCCACTCCACCATGAAGATATAAGTAAGATTATTTTCTATGCAAAAAGCTACAAATTAGGGGCTTCCCTGGTGGCGTAGTGGTTGAGAGTCCGCCTGCCGATGCAGGGGACACGGGTTCGTGCCCCGGTCTGGGAAGATCCCACATGCCGTGGAGCGGCCGGGCCCGTGAGCCATGGCCGCTGGGCCTGCGCGTCCAGAGCCTGTGCTCCGCAACGGGAGAGGCCACAGCAGTGAGAGGCCTGCATACAGCAAAAAAAAAAAAAAAAAAAAAAAAAAAAAGCTAAAAATTAGTAACCTGGGTGATTTTCTGACACACACTCTCTCACCTCTTTGCACCACAGAATCACTTTGCTGGAAAGTAATTTAGAATTGCCATTGTTTTCACACCACACGTAGTCATTCTTTCCTGCCATCCTTTAAAATGCATCATAGGAATTTTTAAGTCCCTAAAGTGAAAAATGCCTTTTCCAACATTCCCTTCACATGTCCTACCAGATTCAAAAGGCATGAATAGTATATTTGTTTAATTAATTTAATTAATTTAATTTTTATTTTTATCAAAGTATAGTTAACTTACAATTTTATGTTAGTTTCAGGTTTACAACATAGTGATTCGATATTTTTATAGACTATAGTAGGGTATGTTCCATGTGCACCTGAAAAGAATGCAAATTCTGCTGTTTTTGGATGGAAAGTTGTATGAATATCTATTAAATCCGTTTGGCCTAATGTGTCATTTAAGGGTACTGTCTCCTTATTGATTTTCTGTTTGGATGATCTATCCATTGATGTAAGTGGAGTATTAAAGTCCCTTACTATTATTGTATTACTGTCAATTTCTCTGTTAATATTTACTTTATAAATTTAGGTGCTCCTATATTAGGTGCATATATGTTTATGACTGTTATATCCTCTTTTGGATTGACCCTTTTATCATTATATAATGTCTTTCTCTGCTTTATTTTTTTAATAGACTTTGTTTTAAACACTAAGTAGTCTGATACAAGTATTGCTACCCCAGCTTTCTTCTGATTTCCATCTGCCTGTAATATATCTTTCCATCCCCCCACTTTCACTCTGTGTGTGTCTTTAGTTCTGAAATGAGTCTCTTGTAGACAGAATATAGATGGGTTGTGTTTTCTTAATCTGATCAGCCACCCTATGACTTTTGATTGGAGCATTTAATCCATTGACATTTAAAGTGATTATTGATAGGTATGTACTTATTGCCTTTTTGTAAGTTGTTTTCTGGTTGTTTTTGTAGTTCTTCTCTCTTCTCTTCTTTTTTTAGTCACTTCCCTTGTGGTTTGATGATTTTCTTAAGATTTTCTTAAGGATTCCTTTCTCTCTCCCTTTTTATTTCTATTGTAGGTTTTTGATTTGCAGTTACAATGAATTTCATATATGTCAACATTTAACTATATCTACTTGTTTTAAGTTGATAGTCATTTAAATTCAAACACATTCTAAAAGATATATTTTTTGCTTCCCCTTCCTCTCACATTTTGTGTTTTTGATGCCGTATTTTACATCTTCTATGTCTGTCTCTTAACTGTTTGTTGTAGTGATAGTTGAGTTTACAATTTTTGTCTTTTAACCTCTGTTCTAGCTCATTTAAGTGGTTGATCCACTGCCCTTACTATACCTTTGCTGTTACCAGTGAGATTTTTCTCTTCCTATATTTTCTTATTTGTTATAACATTTTCTTTTTCACTTAAAGAAAACTCTTTAACATTTCTTGTAAGAACCATTTGGTGGTCATAAACTCTTTTAGCAGAAAGCTTGTCTGGAGAACTATCTCTTTTTCAATTTCAAATCTGAATGGTAACCTTGCTGGGTAGAGTATCTTAGGTTGTAGGTTTTTTCTTTTCAGCACTTTCAATACATCATGCCACTCCCTTCTGGCCTTCAAAGTTTCTGCTGAAAAATCAGCTGATATCCTTCTGGGGATTCCCTTGTATGTGACTCTTTGTTTATCTCTTACTGCCTTTAAAATTCTCTTTACCTTTGACTTTTACCATTTTAATACATGTTTGTGTGGGTCTCTTTGGGTTCATCTTGTTTGGGACTCTGCTTCCCAGACCTGGGTATCTGTTTTCCTCTTCAGGTTCAGGATGTTTTCAGCCATAATTTCATCAAACCCATTTTCTGCCCTCTTTTCTCTCTCTTCTACTTCCAAGACCCCTCTAGTGCAAATGTTAGTATGCTTGATGTTCCAGAGGTCTCTTGAACTATTCTCATTTTTTAAAAATTTTGTTTTTCTTTTTACTGTTCTGATTGGATTTCCACTATTGTCTCTGCCAGATCACTTATGCATTCTTCTGTATCACCTAGTCTGCTGTTAATTTCTTCTAGTGTATTTTTCATTTCAGTTATTGTATTCTTCAACTCTAACTGGTTCTTTTTTTATATCTTCCAGTTCTTTGTTGAAGTTCTCATTGTGTTCTTCTATTCTTTTCCCAAGTTCAGTTAGCATTATTATTATTGCTTTGAACTCTTTATCAGGTAAATTATTTATCTCCATGTTATATGGGGTTTTTTTCCCATTTTTTTTTCTTGTTCATTCATTGGAAACATATTCCTCTGTCTTCTCATATTTCTTTGTCTCTATGAAATTAGGTGAAACTGTTACCTATCCTGGTCTTGAAGGTGTGTCCTTGTGTGGGAGAGTCCTTATGCAGTCTATCTGTGCCCAGTGGCTTTGGTGGGAGAGATGGATCTGAAGTGAGCATAGGCTGTGACTTCTCCTGAGCTGTGCTGACAGCCACCACATTGGTGGGAAGTAAGGTTGGAGTCAGAGGGGCTAGAGCTGAAGGCAGGTGCAAGCCAGGGCTTCACCTAGGTTCAGTGCTGGTCACTGCCCTATTGTGGGTGGGTCCAGGGCCTTGAGGCACTGAGGCTGCACATCTTAGCTGGCTCTGGGTCTCTGCCTTGCTCAGAGGCAGGGTCAGGGCCCAAGGAATTTGAGCCACACTTCTGCCCTGGCTATAGGCAGCGCTATCCCTGAGCTGTCTCTGCTTCTTCCCTGGTGTGTGCACACGCATTTGCAATGGTGATCTTTGCCCTAATGGGAGAAGTGCTGGAGCAGAACAGGCCAGAGCAGGAGTTCAGGGCAGGCTGGAGTACACACGGGGCCGTTCTGGCAGGCTGGTCAAAGCCCCTGGCAGTTTTCAATCTGATGTCTCTGTGCTGGGGCTGAGAGCAAGCAAGTTTGTTATGCACTCTTCAAGAGGGTGGAGGTCTTGACCAAATCTCTTCTCTTCCCTTCCTACCGAACTACATGTGGTTTATTCCTTACAGCCTTGGTTGTAAAAGAGCTGTTCTTCAGGTGGTTCTCAGCAAGAGTTGCTCTGTAAGTAGGTGTAGCTTTAATATGTTCATGGGGGGATAGGAGCTCAGGGTCTTCCTACTCTGTCATCTTGATCTTGCCCCCTCATGAGTAGTATTTTGAAAAGAGACAGGAGCTAACCCCATTCCTGCTGAAGCTTAGGGGAGTATGAACAATGCCTTCTCACTCAGAGCTTTGTTTTATTTTTATGCTTTTGTGGTGAGTTCCGTGTTTAATGGCTTGCAACTTTATATTTTAAAAGTGTCTCAAGAAACTATCTTGATGAATGCTTGGACCAAATTTTGGTAATATTAAGCAGTATAGAATAAATGTTATTATTAATATAACAGAACTAATCCCAAACATATCTATTATATTAAGAAATACATGGGCTTACCTTACTTACTAAAAGAAAGATATTTCAGATAACCCACAAAAGAAATCCCAACTGTATGCTCTGTATAAAAGACATACTTTCCGTCCTGTTTTAATAGTTTGAAAAATGATGCATTTTTAAGGACTTCTAAGATTCAGACATATGGATTAGCAGCTTTTGAAAGGCCTGATGTTCCCCCAAAATCAAAACAAAATAAGCACACAAACAAATGAACAACAATCTCTGAGTTAGAAGAGACTGTCAGGAGAATTTAATTTACTCTCCTTTAATGCTTGAATTATTCATTCAGTAATATTTGGAGCAACTATTGGGTACTAAACTCTTAAGTATAGTCTAGTTTGGAATTTGGGCAACTAAATAAACACTAGCAATGATGTTTTCAACCTGCTGGAAAAAATACCACAATTGACTTAAACATCAGAAATTTATTGTCTCATTGTTCTGGAGGCTGGAAGTCTGAGATCAAGATGTTGACAGGATTGGTTCCTTCTGAGGGCTATGCTATATCTTTCCCCACCTTCTCGTAGTTTGCTGGCAAATCTTTCGTGTTCCTTGGCTTGTAGAAGCGTCACTCTTATCACAGTCTTCATTTCCATTTGAATTCTCTGTGTGTATGTCTCTGTTTCCAAATTTCCTTTTTTTTTTTTTTTTTTTTATTAAGACACCAGTTGTATTGGGTTAGGGAACCAAACTACTCCAGTATGACATTGTCTTCACTAATTACAACTCCAGTGACCCCATTTCCAAATATGGTTACATTCTGAGGTAGTATTAGAACTTCAACTTATAAATTTGGAGGGAGGGGAAATAATTCAACCCATAACAATTGTTTTCTAGAAATTCTGCAAAAATGTTTGTTTGTTTGTTTTAAATTCTCTCCTCTAACTCAATGGTTTTCTTTCTTTCTTTGTTTAGTCTTTCTCAGTGGAGGAGTTTCTTTTATTGTTTTGTGGTATTTTCTGTGTTATTTATATTTTAGACTTTATTAAATTTTTTTGTGATCTAATATATGGTTAATTTTAGTAAAGCTTCCATAAGCACTTGGAAAAAGCTGTATTTTCTAATTCAGGTACAAAATTCAATATATATCCATATCACCTCCTTTATTGAAAACATTATTTAAGTCTTCTGAATCCTTTCTTATGCTTTTCATTTTGCTATGCCTTGGACTGGGGGGAGAAATAAGTTGCTATTATTTATTTCTCTCCCTGAATGTCTCTGCCTATCTATCTTTGCATATCCTGAATTTCCTGCTTTATGAAATTGCCGTACTCCCAGTGGGTGCATAGAAATATATAACACATCTTCACTGTGTATTGTTGTTTTTAGTACCTTTAACATGCTTTTTGCTCTGAATTTTAATGCCTTTTGCTCTGAATTTTACCTTGTCAGATATTATGATCATGACTTCTGCTATTTCTTTTTTTTTAATCTTTTCTTTTTTGGATATCATTGCCCATTCTTTTAGTCTTTCCGAATAACTTTGTATTTAGTGTGTCTTTTATACACAGCATAAAGTGGGGATTTGTTTTGTGAGTTATCTGAAAAAAAATCTTTCTTTTAATAAGTAAGTTAAGTTCATGTATTTCTTGATATAATAGATATGTTTGGTCTTAGTTTTGTCATATTAATAATGACATTTATTCTATAGTGCTTAATTTATCAGACTTTGATCCAAGCATTTTATATATATTATTTAATCCTTACACAAACCCTCATTTTTAAATATATGATGAAACTGAGGTACAGAGAGGATAGTAACACACCCAAGGCTACAGAGGGAGTTAGTGGTAGAGCTGGGATTCAAATTTAGTCTAGTTCCTGAATCTTGTCTTTTATTGACTGTATTATATAGCTTCTTTATTTTGTACTTTTTATGCTAACTCTGGGTAATTAATTTCTTAAGATTGATTTTTCAATTCACAAATTATCTCTTTCATCTGTATCTGATATGTTGATACCCATTCTGTGTGTTTTTAATATCAAAGATTAAGTTGTTTTAGTTTTAAATACTTCTTGGTCATTTTTAATAGTCATTTTAGGTTGATTTGAAAACAGTGCATTTGTTGTGTTTTTAATCATTTCATAGATGGTCAGTCAATATTGTTTATCTGATTATCTCAATGTATTTTCCTTGGAAATTTGGTCTGTGTTTTGTTTCTGATGACTCTCAGTGGCAGTGGCTTAATTTGTGTTTATAAGATCATATGTTCTTTTTTTTAAAATTCTTTTTTGTAAATTAATTTATTTATTTTTGGCTGCATTGGGTCTTCATTGCTGCACACAGGCTTTCTCTAGCTGCAGTGAGCGGGGGCTACTCTTGTTGCGGTGCGCGGGCTTCTCATTGCTTCTCATTGTTTTGGAGCATGGTCTCTAGGTGCACAGGCTTCAGTAGTTGCGGCATGTGGGCTCAGTAGTTGTGGTGCATGGGCTTAGTTGCTCCACAGCTTGTGGGATCTTCCTGGACCAGGGCTCAAACCTATGTCCCCAGCATTGGCAGGTGGATTCTTAACCACTGCGCCACCAGGGAAGTCCAAGATCATATGTTCTTCAACTAAATCTGTGGGAATCCTGAGGGCCCACATTGGGGATGTTCCCTTAGAGAGGATATGGTTTATTTGCCACTGTCCAGAATTTGCTGACATCTGAGATAACTTAAGCTCCAAGGAGGGTCAAGGTAATACAGGAGACTCACATTAGCTTCCAACCTTGAGACAGACCCAAAGCTTAGGACTTCAGGATCTCAGGACTCCTATTATTATTTGTTCCCAGAGAGACTTTCTTTCACTTACTATTTACTCACGGCTTTCTGCTCAGATTTCATTTCATTGCCTCCCCCATCACACTCAGATTTCCTTTCCTTCTTGTGACCTTAGCCATGCCTTAAAGATGTTTGTCTTAATTTGTCCAGGTTCTTGTTGTCTTTTAGTGGGAGGGCCCTTCGGTATAACTTCATACTACAAAAGCAGAAGTGTGTATGTATATTTTAAGGATTTCCAATCTATATAGTCAAATTGCCCTCTAGAAAGCTTATGATAATTTACACTCCATTAGCAGTGCACTAGGATACACTTTATTCTTAAGTTTGCTAACACAGGATATTATTTAGAAAAAAAATACCCATAAATCACAGGAAAAAGGAAAGTAGTATCTTTATATTAAAAATTTTTTAATTTTATATTAGAGTATAGTTGATTTACAATGTTGTGTTAGTTTTAGGTGTACAGCAAAGTGATTTAGTTATACATATACATATATCTATTCTTTTTCAGATTATATTAACTTAATTTTAAAAAATTACTAGTGAAGTTTAAAAAAATTTAATTGTTTCTTTGGGTCATTTATGCAATTTATTTTTTAATCACCTAGATATATGGATTTGGATATCAGAATAGGTCTGATCTGGATATAGAAAGTCTTAGACATGGATTATATAATCCAAGGAGAGCATGTACAACAAGAATAAATTAAGATAAAGTATATCTTAGGAAACATCAAAATTTATGAGTCATTTTGAGGAATAGGGGCCAGAGGAAGAGATGGGAGTGCTCAAATATGACTTATTGGGAGAAAAAAGTGATGTCAGAAATCAATGAAAGAGAAAGTCCAAGAAGGAAAATCTTGGTATGAATGTCACATTATGCAGATAAATAACATAGGATGAAGACTAAAAAATAGAAATTTGAGGTCAGCCAGTAAAAGTTCACTGCTGACTATAACTGGGGTGCATTCAGTGCTTGGTATGGGCAGACACAGTATAATGGCATAGTGTGACAGTCCTGAAATGTTACTGATATAGATCACTGGATCTTAACATATTGAGAATCAAGCATCCTTTTAAGACTCTGATGGGAAAAATGAGCTCTGTTTTTCTGGAAAATGTGGATTTGAACATGTAATTTAAATTTTGAGCACAATATCTAGAAATTCATATTCCCTCTGACAACCTCCTTTATATAGATTCCCCTACTGTAGCCTCATGGCAGACTTTTGATCATAAAGGCAAGAAGAAAGACAAACCAATAGCTTCAGGAAAGGTTAGCGTTAGGTTAAGATAACAGGTAAAAAAAAGGCCTGGCACTTACTAACTACATATTCAGTAAATGTTTATTGACTTTTCAGCAGGATAGGAGAGTTTGGTAAGACAGGAGAGGGAAAAGATAATTGTTGGTATAGTGTCCCCAGAGAATTGGGAGGCAATGGGATCGTGAATATAGTAGAGAGGTTAGCCTTATGGGGATGAGGGAAGCAGACATTAGAACTGTGTGTTTTTCAGAAACTGCTTTGTGTCAGGCATTGTGTTAGAACATGTTTGTACAATACCTCAATCTTTAAACAACCCTGTGAAGTAGGAAATGTTAGCTTTTACAGATGAGCACTTGAATGTTTAGAGAGATTACATAACTTTTTCAAATTCATGTTAGAAAATGGCAAGGAGAAGAGTCTAACCTCCATGTGTCACACAACAAAACTGCCACACCTGGTACAGTTATACAGAAATTAAGGAATTAATTACTATTGCTAAGATTGGACTTGGAGGGGAGGGAAATTTGGGATATTGGAGTCTCTATTTTCATTGTCAAACTGTTACCAGGGCTTCCCTGGTGGCGCAGTGGTTGAGAGTCCGCCTGCCGATGCAGGGGACACGGGTTTGTGCCCCGGTCCGGGAAGATCCCACATGCCGCGGAGCGGCTGGGCCCGTGAGCCATGGCCGCTGGGCCTGCGCGTCTGGAGTCTGTGCTCCGCAACGGAGAGAGGCCACAACAGTGAGAGGCCCGTGTACCGCAAAAAAAAAAAAAAGAAAAAAGAAAAAGAAAAAAAAAAACCTGTTACCAAAGTCAGGCTCAGCTGTTTGCAGGTTGAAAGTCAATAAATGAGAGACAAGTGTTGGTGAGAAAAGGAAAGCTTGCTTTATTCAGAAGGCCAGGAACCTGAGGAGAAGGTGGACTTGTGTCCCAGAACCAGCTTCGAAGATTCTGCTTGGCCATGAAAGCTTTTAAAGAGAAAAAAGAGGGAAAAAAATCTCAGTTAATCACTGAAGTAGGGGGTCAGATTCTTTACCATCTTCCATAGTGCGCAGGCTTGTTGACTTCTTGTGATCTTTCTTTAGATGCTATCTTGTTTATGCAGTCAGCTCACAGGGTTACTGAAGGGGAAGCTGGAGAAAAGATCTAGTCCTCCATTAATTATTTATTCTTCATTCCTACTTCTTCAATCTAAGAAACAAATCAACAGGTTAGACAAGGCATGATGTGATCGAAAGGTTTGAGAGGTGTGCTTGGGTGGGGGATTGGTGAAGCGTGGAGGCACCTGGTATAAAGGTTAAGTTAAAATACAGATTTGCTAAAGTGGCAACAAAAAAGGCCTCCTGCAAAGAGCTGCTTCCTGCAAAGGGCTGCTTACAAAATGACAGAATGATCCACTGAGAATGACCAGTAGCCTGGCTTACTCCTCTCTACTGACTTATCAGCACTGTCCCTTAGATGTCTGGATGGATGTCACACAGTCCTGCAGCCCCTGGGTCCTGCATCCTGCCCACCTCCAGGTCTGACAGCATTGGAAGCTGGGATTGACGCAAACCTCTGGGAAAGAGCTAAGTTGTTCATAGGAGATTTTCAAATATGAGCTAAATGAAAAGGGAGAACAAAAAGAACATAAAAGATCCATCAGAGCAATCATGTATTATTTCTTACCAAAGCCACCCAGCTTTGATTTTATTTTTGTTGTCAGTTTGTTTTTTCCTAAGACCACCCAGCGAGTACAGAAAGAAGCTGTGGAATTGTCCACGTTGTAGAAGCCTTAGGACTAACTTTTTTCCCCTCTGTACAATATTACCGTCTATCTTGGTTCAGCAGATTATTAGCTCTTTGAAACCTTATTTACATTTTTTGTTTTGTTTTATACTCAGGAACACTTCACAAATAATATTACTTTTGTTGTTTGTATTTGAGTGTTATTTTAATTTGATCTAAAGCTAAGTAACTTCCAAGCTAAGTTGATATGTGATAGAAATTAACTGGTTCCAAATAGTCATTTTTTTGTTGCTGTTGTGAATACTGTGGTTGGATATAATTATAGAGATGAGTTTTAAGTGATAATGTGTATAGTCAAAAGAACTCTGGTTTAGATTTGATTATTTAAGCAGATCTGATAATAATTAAAGAGTGATACCCTGTGATTAAGTTGTAACACTGCTCAGAGAAGTGGCATATGGTTAAGGTTGAAATCTAGCTATTTTATTTTCACTGTTAAAAAAGTTTAATAACCTATGCCAAAAATTCCTTTAAAGATTAGTGGTTTCCCTCTAAGTGTAAATTGATTGGTTGACAAAACTGCCAAGTTCACTGAGATATTTTTACCTACATCCACTCGTACCCCTCCCATCCCCACTCCCACGGAAACAGTCAAACAACCAATGAACCAACCAAACAGCAGAGGAACAGGGAAAGAGTATTTTTATTTCAATGTGTCTCAGCATAAATGGATTGAAGCTATTTGTTGCACTAGACTTTTTGGCTGTGGGTGGAAAAGCCAACATCTATGTATTCTGGAAATATACGGTGAGTTTCAGAGGCCCCACCACAACAAAGTGTTATGTGTAAACAGCAGATGACAGACAAAAAGGAGTGTTTACCTGTGGGCAGCCATGAAGGGCTCATTGAGAGTGAGTGATGTTTTGGACACACACTCAGCCATAAGAGCACCCTTAATAGGAAGACTCAAAATGTTCAATTTAGAGATTCCCTCAGTCAGATGACCTAACTGAAATCAGATGAAGGGAGAGATATAGGGTAATGATCCAGTTACTGGGAAAATAGAACAGGATTAGTTGGGATTTTACTGACACTACGGAAATGGAGCCACCAGACTAAAGCCCCTTAGGGCTTAGAATTGTATCTAGTTGCTACCCCTCCTAATCTTTCCTCTCTTTGCATTTCCAGAGATAAATTCCGTTTTGGCGATGTAGGTCTGGACTGAAGTGCTTGGTGAAGTACAATTCTAAGCTGTCAATCTTTGAAATAAAACATTAAACCTTCCTTTTAAAGACTATCCTGAAATGCAAAAGGAGGAAAGGCCAGGAGGGGTGGATGATACCAAGTAGACAAAATTCTAAGGGGTTTGTCTTTAACGCCCTAAGGAGCTTTAGTCTGGTAGCTCCGCATGCAATGGAGGACGTTATGCTACAGGGAATAATCCGCCAGTCACAGAAGGACAAATAAGACGTGATTCTACTTATACGAGGCACCTAAAATAGTTTAACTCCTAGAAACAGAGCAGAATGGTGGTTTCCTGGGGCTGGGAGCAGCGGGAAATGGAGCGCTGCTGTTCAACAGGTATAAGGTTCCAGTTACACAAGATGAATAAATTCTAGAGATCTGTTGTATAACATCGTGCTTATATTAACAATACTGTACTGTGTCCTTAGACATTTAAGAGGGTAGATCTCATGTCAATTGTTCTTACCACAATAAAAACAAAACGAAGCAAACCAGAAATAAAATAAAATAAAAATAAAAGGTGGACTGTTAAAACCAAGACAAAACCAAATCAAACAAAAACCCCAGCAAGCGATTAAGAGGCTGATGGCAATTGGAGACCTGACATTTTCCGTAACAATAGAGGGATCTGAGGGCATCTTGAATCCCTCTCAATCTGTCCTACAGATTTTGTCCCAAGATTTTAAGTCACAGACTGCCAAGACTTCTTTGAAACCCAGGAGAAAAGCTCCTAAGGCCAAGTTCAAATCAGTACAAACTAAGACCCAAAGGCCAAGGGCATGTTGGTGGGCTTCCATGGCATTTGTCTGATCTCAGTTATTTGGGGACATAAGAAAGCCTGATGTTGGTGCTTCAAATAGTCCCTTGATTCACGGTTCCTTCCAAAACTTTTAACATTTTCCAGTAATGTTTATAAGTATTGTAAGGCATTTTAGGAAGTGCAAGACACCAGATGTGTGTTGTTTGTGGAGACACTTTGAACTCTCCTGAGCTGGGTGAGAGTTTTCTTTAGGTCTGAGGCCCAGGAATATGTTGTAGGTGAACTAGAGACCACACTTTGAGAAACTGCACAAATGAAACAAAACAACTTGCTTTTCATTGTCACCACACTCTGAACTCTGTGACCTCCGGGCTTGTACCTCTCATGTTATGGATGGAGCACGGTTCACTGTGTCATGTAATTGTCTACATGTCTTATCTATTGGCTTCTAAGGTGCTTCAAAGTGAGGGCTACTGACTGCTAACTTCTCATTACCCAATGCCTCTTAGCAGAGTGCCTTGGACACATTTAGTCACCTTGTTATTTTAGTGCGATATCATATGTGTTTCAGTTTTTCCCAGATTCTTGTTTGCTAATAATAGCCTTTATTTTTTTGTTTGTGGTTGTTGCTCTAAACTTTAATTTTTTTTTTTTTTTCTGGTACCCGGGCCTCTCACTGTCGTGGCCTCTCCCGTTGCGGAGCACAGGCTCCGGACGCGCAGGCTCAGCGGCCATGGCTCACGGGCCCAGCCGCTCTGCGGCATGTGGGATCTTCCCGGACCGGGGCACGAACCCGTGTCCCTTGCATCGGCAGGCGGACTCTCAACCACTGCGCCACCAGGGAAGCCCTTGAATCCACATTTTTGAACTGCCTAGTAGTAGGTAGGTAGTACACGTTCCAAACTTAGCACCAGCTGGGAATTGTGGGTATAAAAATATGGTAAAACCATAGGCTGGGCAACACCTGAGACATACCCACATGAAGCAAGAAACGTTTCTGATCAGTAAGAATGGTACTTACATTCTAACGGTGAAGTACAGACAATTATTGCAAATGCAGGTAGAAAAGCTCATGAACTGGTCTGAGGTTACTGATTCACTTCAATACCCAACCCACTGCTTTGCACCCTTTGTACCAAATAAATTGCTCTTGAGGAAACAGATCAATTTGGGCTAACTTATGTACCAACAATGAAGTTTTAAGCAAGGTTTCTTCAAAGTTGTTTCCTTTTTAACAATCAACGTTTTTTCAATTCAAATTACCAGAAGAATGACAATTCCTCTGTACCTTAAAACACTCTTCATCTTTCAAAATGAAACAGTCTTGACAGATGGGCTATAAATAGTGGCTTTTCCCCCTGTAGTTCAAAATAAGTCTGAACTTGGGATCAGTCATATTACTAAGAGCTTCCCACAAGGAGTGAAGGAAATGCTCTACCTTACGTAGGTGGATTTACATTGCAATTACCATAAAATACAATGAACCTACTATTAATGTCACAATGGCATGTGTATGGCTTGCTAGCTCATCTTGTTTCCAAATGAAGTGTATTGGAAAACGTGGGTGTTTCTTTTCCAGTGGAGTGGAGCAGACAGCCTTGGTTATATCTTTGCAGATTCAGAATATACAGTATCTGATGATATTGGAGTTTGGGTCACACAACAGGCAAAATTCCAGGCAAAGGGAAACTGCTTTGGAATCTATAACTAGTTTTTTACTTTGTTTTTTAAAATAACTAGATATTTATCACTGCTGGGAAGACGTTTATACCAAAGGTTTTGCTGAAACTGGGTTAAAAAATAGTCATATATGCAAATACCATATGATATCACTTATATGTGGAATCTAAAATATGACATAAATAAACTTATCTATGAAACAGAAACAGACTCACAGACATAGAGAACACACTTGTGGTTGCCAAGAAGAAGGGGAGTGGTGGAGGAGGGATGGATTGGGACTTTGGGGTTAGCAGATGCCAACTATTATATAGAATGGATAAAAAACAAGGTCCTACTGTATAGCACAGGGAACTATATTCAATATCTTATAATAAACCATAAAGGAAAAGAATATGAAAAAGAATATATATATACAAGTTTTCTTCAAAGTTGTTTCCCTTTTAACAGTCAACTTCTTTCCAATTCAAATTACCAAATTTGAATCACTTTTCTGTACAGCAGAAATTAATACAACATTTTAAATCAACTATACTTCAGTAAAATAAATTAAATAAATTGTCACATATGTTCCCCATATGTTTTCTTTGGAGGTCATATCTTCTCAATACAAAGTCACATAGTTGGCAGTTACAATTTGATTTGACCGTACAGACTATCAACGCAAATTCTCTTAAACATAATAATTCATCCTTGATCTACATCCTGTGCTCAGCAAAAATGTATCTGTGTTTGATGGCCCTTCAATATATACTCCCCTCTTGCCATCATTTCATGGAAGTAGGTGAATTCTTCAAAGATCAAGGTACTGAAGTTCATTTGTGGAATAGCCTATTTCTAAATTTACTAGTTTACCAGATATATTGTTTTAAGGAATAATCAGCATAAGCATATTAAATGGTTCTGTATATGCCTTCCTATAAACATAATTTATTGACTATATTAAGTGAATATGAATATTTTCTTTTTGAATACATTCAAATACCCAATGAAAAACATTTTACATAAATATATTCTTCATAAATGCATTCTCCCTAATTATATTCTTCATGAATATATTTTTCACAACTAAGAATATTTTCAGAGAATTTAGTCATCTTTATTATGCTTTTATTACTACGTTAGGGTGGGAGGGAGACACAAGAAGGAGGGCATATGGGGATATATGTATACATATAGCTGATTCACTTTGTTATGCAGCAGAAACTAACACACCATTGTAAAGCAATTATACTCCAATAAAGATGTTAAAAAATACTACCTTATTAGAACTTATTCTTAATATATTTATTTAATATTTATTAGAAAATTTATTTGAAAATAGTCATAAAATCACCAAATAAGCCTAGGACTCAGCTTTCGACAAATTGAACATTCCTTAAAATGTAGTTAATGAAAGTATATGTATATTTAAAAACAACATTCCTTATAAAAAGTTTTAGTAAATTTGACAAGTTTGGTGTTTGGTAAATTGACATTGTGACTGACCTCAGGTTTAATTCCCTTATCAGTTCATTTACTTAAGAAAGCATAATTTGTGATTATCTTTCATGACTTGGAATAGAAAAATACATCTTAGCTTCATATTGTTCATTCAGTCTTGCTTACTTGGCTTCTAGGACGATATAGTGAAAACTAATTTAAAATCAATTATAATTTTTAACAGGATACTATGAATCCATTCTCACAAGTGATAATGATCCTGAATTTTTCAGGATTAGCTATTTACCTAAAATGAAGGAGCAGATCTCTGTGTTGTCTGTGCTCAACGGAAAAAAAGATGTCGTGGTCCTGCTTGCAAATAGATGTTACTGCTTCTCTGGTTCTAAAATTTTAGAAAAGGCTGGACTGTTCTCAGTCTCTAGACCACTATGTTTATGTCATAAGCATCAGTCCACCAAATTGTAATAATTTAGTTTTCCTACTGCAAGGAGGAGGTAGATTCCATATGAATATGCTACTTTCAACAGACATTTAGCCTGGATTTTCTAAGATTTAGGTGAAGAATGAATTGAATTTGGACCATGAAGAGTCACGTTCCCAGAAAATTCTATGGTTGTACTTAACAAGACCAAACACAAAACCAAAACAGATCAAAACCAAAACACTTCAAATAACTGAAGCTTAAAAATTAACCTGCTTCTTTGAATGTGCTGTTAATGTTTTTACAATAACTTTTTGGGGTAATGAGAAGTACCATTTAGCTCATTTACTCACTGTCTCCCGTGGAGTGATTACTCTGTGTTTATATGAATATGGATTAGGAAAAATTGTTCTGCATATATGAGCTAGGGATTTTGAAGAAAGAATCTTTATCCTCAACACTGATTTTACCAAGAAAAGGGGGAAGTGGTATTGCAGTTAGTTATTAAAGAAATAAGGAATAGGGTTTACTAACGTCTGAATTCAGTATACAAGAAGACTCACTCTAAATTTAAAAGCTCAAACTGTTACCTTTCCTTTAAAAAAGAAACTACTGATTTGTATATAACTTGAGTCAAATGCATTGTTAATTTTGCATTGAGTAGGACTTTAACTAATCTGTTCATTTTCTCTTGTCTTTCTCTTAGGCATATAATTTTCCGCAACATTCATTCAGATAAGTTACTGTATAGTAGGAAGGATCTTAAAACATTTTCCAAACCAAATGTATTTGCCTGTTTGGTTTCTTCTGTACTAAAATTCCTAACATGTGAGCTAGTCCTTTTAATTAAAAAACTTAACAAAGGGCCCCTATTAAAATATGAATCTGCCTGGGAGGAGCATATGAAGTTCAAAATTAAAAGGTGGTAATATATCAGTATGAATGTATTAACTAGATTAGTTTCATAGCAACTAGAAAAGAGTAGAACCAAGACATAAAACACTGTGGAAAGTGAGTCAGGTGAAGCACTATAATTCATACCTCTGTGAGGCCAAGTATGGGGTACACTGTGTGTTTATGGTATGGTGGGTAAGGGGAGGGAGGTATTCCTTGGATTACATCTTCTCTCAGGCTTCCTATAATGCTAAAACTGTGCAGCTCTCTCATTCTAGGAGTTCTGAAAGTCAGCACATGGAACTGTTTAACCCCTAACATTAATGCTACATACAAAGAGTCACTCAGTAAGTGAGACTTATCTGATTTTTGAAGATACATAAATTCAGTTATGGAAATGCCAGTTTTCACTGCTCAGTGGTCCTTTTATCAGATTTACCAAGCTGGCAAAAGAAAAAAGTTTGACCCATATTATCCCTTTGCTTTTTTTCTTCTGTCAGTTCTCACACCTTATCTGTATGAAGTTGCCTACGTGTAGACAGAGTAAGTGGCCAGGTAATGTATGTGATTTGAAAGGTATTGCAAAATTTTGTGTTATTCTATCCCATGTCCCTGCCAATGGAAATGTCCATTATCGACATTTCTCCAATGCATGAGATAACCAAGGTGAAATCTTCCTCCTGCATTTTACAAACATATGCATTTTTCCCCCCTCTGGGAAAGAGGAAAAAGATAAGCTACTTCCTAATCAGAATGGTGTCTTAGGTAAGCAGGTGTTACACTGGAAAGTAGCAAAATGAGGCAGTCGAGGAACATATATAAAGAGTTAGGGGAAAGGGAGAAGAGAAAAAGGAGGCTAAAAAATATGTTTTCATAGAAGTTAGTCTTTGATTTAGTCTGTCATCTCTCATATTGATTAAGGAGAAAAAAGGTGACAAGGGCAATTTGACTCTCTGGAGATGACAGGTGTAGGTCACGTGGGTGCACACGTGCATGTGAGTTTCTCACAGTGTGTATAGGTGTTTTAGCAGTCCTGTTAGTCCCTAGGTCGATTTCAGTGAGAGTTGCTCTGTATGTAGTTGTTGTTTTGATGTGCTTGTGATGCGAGGTGAGACCAGTGTCCACTTACTCTGCTATCTTAATCTCTTTTGAAAAGTTTTATAAATTAAAAAACGTTTATTTAAAAATAGATGATTCTGGGCTTCCCTGGTGGCGCAGTGGTTGAGAGTCCGCCTGCCGATGTAGGAAACGTGGGTTCGTGCCCCGGTCCGGGAGGATCCCACATGCCGCCGAGCGGCTGTGCCCGTGAGCCATGGCCGCTGAGCCTGAGAGTCCGGAGCCTGTGCTCCGCAACGGGAGAGGCCACAGCAGTGAGAGCCCTGCGTACCGAGAAAAAAAAAAAAAGATGATTCTACCTAAAATGTTTTATTTTAGATCAATATGTTTGTAGACAAATTATAAACTTTATGATATTTGGTAATATTAAGTAGGAAGGCAAATTTTTGTCATATATATCATGCTATTTATCATGTGATATAAACTCCTTATTTTAAATTAATATTGAGAAAAAAGCATGACCTGTTAAAAAATAAATTCAAAGGTGACATTCTGTTGTATTTGGCTTCAGAGAGTCACACATTAAAATGTAGATTGGTGTTTAATTATTATATATGTTAAAGTGTTAAAATAAGAAAAAAGCTGATATAATGTTTGGAAGTTTTACACTTTGGAGTTTAAAAATGTTTGGAGTTTAAAAAATCTTAAAAATCAATAAACTTAGTATTATACTGTTTGTATTTTCTTTAGAACTGAAGAAGTAAGATAATAGGTTTTATGTCATTATTTGCAGATATTTCTAACTAGATGAAAAAAGAGCATTTAGATGCCATTCTTCATTTTATTCTTTCTTTCCAAGAATTGGTTTTGATATAATGAAAACATAAAATGAAGTACGATGCTATTGGAGGATGGAGGGGACGAAAAGTGCCCACTGAACTGAGAAGGCGTCTTGAGACTGAAAAACAAGGCAGGCAGCTCCATGTAGTCAATGGATCCATTTATTATAGGGCAACTTACAAGGCAGGATCTATTGGGATCAGGTGACAACAATCCCGAAGCATTCACATCTGCACTCTGCACCACTGAGGAGCCGTTGGGGCACTTTTATAGTTAACCTAGGGAAGGGGGTGAGTGCTTGGAAAAAGGGTGTACATTCCTATGTCAAGATTTGTGAATGGGGGGACTTCCCTGGTGGCACCGTGGTTAAGAATCCACCTGCCAATGCAGGGGACACGGGTTCAATACCTGGTCCAGGAAGATCCCACATGCCGTGAACCAACTAAGCCCGTGCACCGTAACTACTGAGCCTGCGCTCTAGAACCCATGTGCCACAACTACTGAGCCCACGCACCACAACTAATGAAGCCCATGTGCCTAGAGCCCATGCTCCACAACAAGAGAAGCCATTGCAATGAGAAGCCTGTGCACCACAGTGAAGAGTAGCCCCTGCTCGCCGCAACTAGAGAAAGCCCCCACGCAGCAATGAAGACACAATGCAGACAAAAATAAATAAATAAATAAATTTATTCAAAAAAAAGAAGATTTGTGAATGGGTAACTAGTTTCACGGGTGCTGGAGAATACGTCAGCGAAGGTTTTCATCATTTTGGAGGGACAAACAGAGCATAGGGGCCACCTGGTCCTAATGATTATTAAACAATATCTATTAACTATAAATCCCTTGATGACAGAAAAGTGGTTTATTGCACAGTATAGTCCTGGGTAGGGTCAGTGGAAAGAGAGAAGAAACTCTGAGGGCTCAAGATGGTGTCAGTTATTCTAACAGCCTTACACAGGCAGATTTTAGGGACTTCCCTGGCAGTCCAGTGGTTAAGACTCCACACTCTCAATGTAGGGGTCATGGGTTCGATCCCTGTTTGGGGAACTAAGATCCTACATGCCATGGGGCCAAAAAATTTTTAAATAGAGGAATGAAACTTACTGATCAGATGAACATACTCTTGAGGGACATTTATAACATTATTTTCTTTATGCTCCTTATTAGGTTAGATTTTAACATCAGTGCTTTTCATGCTTTCTGTCTTTATCCAATGGTCTATTAGAGGTATAAATAAAACAGTGTATGACCAAAAATAAAGATAGTTTAAAATTGTCTAATATTCGAAACCAACATGCTGACAAATGGTACTCAGCTGAGTGGTAAACGGAGGAGAGGCTAGTCCTTCACTCACTCATCTGATTAACACTAGACCTGAGCATCTCACTTGATATTTATTCAGAGCTCCAAACTGTTCCCTTTATATAATTTAAACAAGTGTTTTATTTACTAATACCAAAGTAGAAATGAGAATTGATACCCTTATGGCTGGAAGCACATGGAGCCAGTTGGGAAGTTCTGAGTAGCAACTCTGGATGCTTCCCGGCTCTCACAGTCAGTGGCTCTGGTCAGGAAAGTTACAGATGCCTCAGGCTGTTTTGCTAAATTAAAGTCCAACTAATCAAAGAGAAGGGAAAGAAAGAGCAGACTGACAAAGGTTCTTAGTAAAAGCAAAATAATTAGAGAACCAAGGGAAAAAAAAACAGTTAAGAAAGTTGTTCATATTTTCTATTTCTTCCTGATTCATTCTTGGCAGGTTGTGCATTTCTAAGAATTTGTCCATTTCTTCCAGGTTGTCCATTTTATTGGCATAGAGTTGCTTGTAGTAATCTCTCATGATCTTTTGTATTTCTGCAGTGTCAGTTGTTACTTCTCCTTTTTCATTTCTAATTCTATTGATTTGAGTCTTCTCCCCTTTTTTCTTGATGAGTCTGGCTAATGGTTTATCAATTTTGTTTATCTTCTCAAAGAACCAGCTTTTAGTTTTATTGATCTTTGCTATCGTTTCCTTCATTTGTTTTTCATTTATTTCTGATCTGATTTTTATGATTTCTTTCCTTCTGCTAACTTTGGGGTTTTTTGGTTCTTCTTTCTCTAATTGCTTTAGGTGCAAGATTAGGTTGTTTATTTGAGATGTTTCCTGTTTCTTAAGGTAGGATTGTATTGCTATAAAATTCCCTCTTAGAACTGCTTTTGCTGCATCCCATAGATTTTGGGTCATCTTGTCTCCATTGTCATTTGTTTCTAGGTATTTTTAAATTTCCTCTTTGATTTCTTCAGTGATCACTTCGTTATTAAGTAGTGTATTGTTTAGCCTCCATGTGTTTGTATTTTTTTTACAGATCTTTTCCTGTAATTGATATCTAGTCTCACAGCATTGTGGTCGGAAAAGATACTTGATACAATTTCAATTGTCTTAAATTTACCAAGCCTTGATTTGTGACCCAGGATATGATCTATCCTGGAGAATGTTCCATGAGCACTTGAGAAAAATGTGTATTCTGTTGTTTTTGGATGGAATGTCCAATAAATATCAATTAAGTCCATCTTGTTTAATGTATCATTTAAGCTTGTGTTTCCTTATTTATTTTCATTTTGGATGATCTGTCCATTGGTGAAAGTGGGATGTTAAAGTCCCTTACTATGAATGTGTTACTGTCGATTTCCCCTTTTATGACTGTTAGTATTTGCCTTATGTATTGAGGTGCTCCTACGTTGGGTGCATAAATATTTACAATTGTTATATCTTCTTCTTGGATCAATCCCTTGATCATTATGTAGTGTCCTTCTTTGTCTCTTCTAATAGTCTTTATTTTAAAGTCTATTTTGTCTGATATGAGAATTGCTACTCCAGCTTTCTTTTGGTTTCCATTTGCATGAAATATCTTTTTCTATCCCCTCACTTTCAGTCTGTATGTGTCTCTAGGTCTGAAGTGGGTCTCTTGTAGACAGCAAATATATAGGTCTTGTTTTTGTATCCATTCAGCCAATCTGTGTTTTTTGGTGGGAGCATTTAGTCCATTTACATTTAAGGTAATTATCGATATGTATGTTCCTATTCCCATTTTCTTAATTGTTTTGGGTTCGTTATTGTAGGTCTTTTCCTTCTCTTGTGTTCCTTGCCCAGAGAAGTTCCTTTAGCAGTTGTTGTAGAGCTGGTTTGGTGGTGCTGAACTCTCTCAGCTTTTGCTTGTCTGTAAAGGTTTTAATTTCTCCATCAAATCTGAATGAGATCCTTGCTGGGTAGAGTAATCTTGGTTGCAGGTTTTTCTCCTTCATCACTTTAAATATGTCCTGCCAGTCCCTTCTGGCTTGCAGAGTTTCTGCTGAAAGATCAGCTGTTAACCTTATGGGGATTCCCTTGTGTGTTACTTGTTGTTTTTCCCTTGCTTCTTTTAATATGTTTTCTTTGTATTTAATTTTTGACAGTTTGATTAATATGTGTCTTGGCGTATTTCTCCTTGGATTTATCCTGTATTGGACTCTCTGTGGTTTCTGGACTTGATTAACCATTTCCTGTCCCATATTAGGGAAGTTTTCAACTATAATCTCTTCAAATATTTTCTCAGTCCCTTTCTTTTTCTCTTCTTCTTCTGGAACCCCTATAATTCGAATGTTGGTGTGTTTAATGTTGTCCCAGAGGTCTCTGAGACTGTCCTCAGTTCCTTTCATTCTTTTTTCTTTATTCTGCTCTGCAGTAGTTATTTCCACTATTTTATCTTCCAGGTCACTTATCCGTTCTTCTGCCTCAGTTATTCTGCTATTGATCCCATCTAGAGTATTTTTCATTTCATTTATTGTGTTGTTCATAGTTTTTTGTTTCATCTTTAGTTCTCCTAGGTCCTTGTTAAATGTTTCTTGCATTTTGTCTATTCTATTTCCAAGATTTTGGATCATCTTTACTATCATTATTCTGAATTCTTTTCAGGTAAACTGCCTATTTCCTCTTCATTTGTTAGGTCTGGTGGGTTTTTATCTTGCTCCTTCATCTGCTGTGTGTTTTTCAGTCTTCTCATTTTGCTTATCTTACTGTGTTTGGGGTCTCCTTTTTGCAGGCTGCAGGTTCATAGCTCCCGTTGTTTTTGGTGTCTGTCCCCAGTGGCTAAGGTTGGTTCCGTGGGTTGTGTAGGCTTCCTGGTGGAGGGGACTAGTGTCTGTGTTCTGGTGGATGAGGCTGGATCTTGTCTTTCTGGTGGGCAAGTCCACGTCTGGTGGTGTGTTTTGGGGTGTCTGTGGACTTCTTATGATTTTAGGCAGCCTCTCTGCTAATGGGTGGGTTTGTGTTCCTGTCTTGCTAGTTGTTTGGCATAGGATGTCCAGCACTGTAGCTTGCTGGTCGTTGAGTGAAGCTAGGTGCTGGTGTTGAGATGGAGATCTCTGGGAGATTCTCGCCGTTTGATATCATGTGGAGCTGGGAGGTCTCTTGTGGACCAGTGTCCTGAAGTTGGCTCTCCCACCTCAGAGGCACAGCACTGACTCCTGGCTGCAGCACCGAGAGCCTTTCATCCATACGGCTCAGAATAAAAGGGAGAAAAAGTAGAAAGAAAGAATTAGTAGAAGTAGAAAGAAAGAAAGAAAGGAGGGAGGGAGGAAGGAAGGAGGGAAGGAGGGAAGGAAGGAAAAAAGAAAGAAAGAAGATAAAGTAAAATAAAATAAAGTAAGATAAAATATAATAAAGTTATTAAAATAAAAAATAATTATTAAGAGAAAAAAAACGGATGGATAGAGCCCTAGGACAAATGGTGGAAGCAAAGCTATACAGACAAAATCTCACATATAAGCATACACATACACACTCACAAAAAGAGGAAAAGGGGAAAAAATCATAGATCTTGCTCTCAAAGTCCACCTCCTTAATTTGGGATGATTCATTGTCTATTCATGTATTCCACAGAGGCAGGTACATCAAGTTGATTGTGGAGCTTTAATTCGCTGCTTCTGAGGCTGCTGGGAGAGATTTCCCTTTCTCTTCTTTGTTCTCACAGTTCCCAGGAACTCACCTTTGGATTTGGCCCCGCCTCTGCGTGTAGGTCGCTGGAGGGCGTCTGTTCTTCACTCAGACAGGATGGGGTTAAAGGAGCCGCTGATTCGGAGGCTCCGGCTCACTCAGGCCGGGGGGGAGGGAGGAGCACGGAGGGCGGGGCGGACCTGCGGCGGCAGACGCCGGCGTGACGTTGCACCAGCCTGAGGCGCGCAGTGCGTTCTCCCACGTAAGTTGTTTCTGGATCCCGGGATCCTGGCAGTGGCGGACTGCACAGGCTCCCCGAAAGGGGGATGTGAATAGTGACCTGTGCTCGCACACAGGCTTCTTGGTGGCGGCAGCAGCCGCCTTAGCGTCTCATGCCTGTCTCTGGGGTCCGCGCTTTTAGCCGCGGCTCGCGCCCGTCTCTGGAGCTCCTTTAAGCAGCGCTCTGAATCCCCTCTCTTCGCGCACCAGGAAACAAAGAGGGAAGAAAAAGTCTCTTGCCTCTTCGGCAGGTACAGACTTTTCCCGGACTCCCTCCCGGCTAGCCGTGGCGCACTAACCCCCTGCAGGCTGTGTTCACGCCGCCAACCCCAGTCCTCTCCCGGCGCTGCGACCGAAGCCCGAGCCTCAGCTCCCAGCCCCGCCCGCCCCGGCGGGGGAGCAGACAAGCCTCTCGGGCTGGTGAGTGCCGGTCGGCCCTGATTCTCTGTGTGGGAATCTCTCCGCTTTGCCCCCCGCACCCCTGTTGCTGTGCTCTCCTCCGCGGCCCCGAAGCTTTCCCCCTCCGCCACCCGCAGTCTTCGCCCGCGAAGGGGCTTCCTAGTGTGTGGAAACCGTTCCTCCTTCACAGCTCCCTCCCACCGGTGCAGGTCCCGTCCCTATCCTTTTGTCTCTGTTTATTCTTTTTTCTTTTGCCCTATGCAGGTACTTGGGGGGTTTCTTGCCTTTTGGGATGTCTGAGGTCTTCTGCCAGCATTCAGTAGGTGTTCTGTAGGAGTTGTTCCTCATATAGATGTATTTCTGGTGTATCTGTGGGGAGGAAGGTGATCTCCGCGTCTTACTCTTCCGCCATTTTCCCGGAAGCCCTCATTGTAGTTTTGATTTGTATTTCTCTAATGATTAATGATGTTGAGCATTCTTTCATGTGTTTGTTGGCAATCTGTATATCTTCTTTGGGGAAATGTTGTCATAGGTTTTATGATAACTAAATGAATTGGCAACTCTAAAGCGTCTAAAACTGTGTCTGGACTATAGCAAGTAGTATATAATGTGTATATGTTGTATTATTATCTCCAGTTATATATAGTTTTACAAAAATGGTGTCACATTTTATGCAATATATTAGGGTTTGTGTTTTTCTAATCTGGTCGTAGCCCTTTAGGACAATCTGCTTCTACATGCTTTTCTTGTATGTTGGAGTCTTTGAGAGTGTCCAATCAATAAATACCAATAAGTACCAGTGCCCCCCCCATCCTAACTGTGAATCAATTGAAAAATAAGAGACACGTATGACTCACAGATTCCAAAACATCACTTCTAGCACTGACAAGCTGATGTGAGGGAATGTACCTTATTTCTGCTGGCAAGCAGGCTTTCTTACAGTTAACCTCCAAATAGATCAACCTCCCCACGTCAGCCTTCTCCACATGGAGTGAGTGAGAGTATGGAAAGGAAGGACATGTCATGCTCATGGAATTCCATCTATATAGAAGGAAATAATAAGAATGAGGAATAATAATATTATCCTTTTCCCTTTTTCTCCTCCCACCATGGAAAAGTTTTCCTTCTGACTTTAATGTACTGTTTTTACTCTGCTTGTTGAAGCATTTTAACAAAGCACTTAGTGGTAATTGAGACTATGTATCTCGAATTTCTTTGGACATTTTCCCCACATATAACTTAAATAAGAAAGCTAGATATACCTTGGTAAGTGATGATTTGGTGACAATGGCTGTGTTTTACCTGATGCGAAAGCAGTTGGTTAATATATCTGACCAGTTAAAAATCAGTTGATTTGATGACAAAATCTCATTTGGTATCACATAGAGATTGCAGGGTCTGCATATGTAATGTCAAGAGCTGGCCAATTATGCAAACTAGTTAAATCTCCTGAATCTTCTATTACTGAGAATAAAAAGAGCATTAAGGATTGAAGGTATAATATCAATAACATCAATAGGTACCCTTCACTGAATGTTGATTGTGTGCTAGCATCATATTACACACTTCTTATGTATTATCTTATTTAATTTTATTGCAACTGATTGTTGTCGTGGTCACTTGTATTGGGCCCTCTGATCCTTTCTGTCCTGCATGGGACTGACTTCAGAAAATTAAAATTTCCAGGTTCCCTGATTTCCAGTTAGGTTGTCAGTGGGAGGTATTGGTGTGAGACTGGGGTTGTAGAGGGGAAAAGCCATTTCTCCAGCTCCATGCATTAAGTGGTGCCTCTGGCAGTGGCTCGAGCTCCTGCAACTCAGCCCTTTTCCCTTTCTGATACATTCTCAGGAGTGAGAGAGACTTGCCACTGACATAAATCTCTGCGTTGCCCACCGTCTGCCAGTTTGGCTTTTTAACTCTTCCGATGCCTTTAGAACTAGTTTCCCGTAATTAAATCCTCTATTGAACTACCTGTCATGGGTTCTGTTTTCTTGTCTGAACCTTGATTTATGTAAAGGTAGAGATTATATTCATTGTATGGGTAGATTAAGTGACTTGTACAGAATCACACAACTAGTTTAAAAACAGGCTTTCAGGACTTCCCTGGTGGCGCAGTGGTTGAGAGTCTGCCTGCCGATGCAGGGGTTACGAGTTCGTGCCCCGGTCTGGGAAGATCCCACATGCGGCGGAGCGGCTGGGCCCGTGAGCCATGGCCGCTGAGCCTGCGCGTCCAGAGCCTGTGCTCCGCAACGGGAGAGGCCACAACAGTGAGAGGCCTGCGTACCGCAAAAAAAAAAAAAACGGAAAAAAAAAAAACAGGCTTTCAAACCAGTAGTGCCTCCTTGCGAAGCCCAAGTCCTTAAACTACTATGCTGTATCGAAATGATATTCCAAGTGAATGTCCAAATAAATACTTTTCATGAATTGCTTATTTTTATTACTTAGTTCAAATTGTCTGCATGATGGCACGAAACAGCTATTATTATCCTTTAATTGTCTATCTCTCCCATTAGCTTGTGAGACTGCTTGAGAGCAAGCACATATGTTATTCATCTTTGTAGTCTTAGCACCAACTACTGTGCTTGGAATGTAGTAGAGCCTTAATAAATATTTGTGGAATGAATGAATAATAATCACTGTCATTTACAGAGCGACTATTTCATTCCAGCAAGCATGCTAGGGGTCTTATGTAAAATTTATAACTCAGTCTTCATAACAATCTTGCAAGGTAGGCATAAATATTCCAACATCATAGGTAAGGGAAAATAAGGTCAGAGTTTAAACAATTCACAACTAAACTAGAATTAAACCCAAGCTAACTGGGCTTTAAAGTCTGACCTTTTGTCTACATCTAGCTGCTTCCATTAGTGTGAAGGAACAAATATATAAATAATTGGGTTGGAAAAAAATCTAACATCTTATTGGATTTCCAGTTATTAGAGGAACTTCAGAAACAGGTGAAGTCTTATCTCTATGAGAAAAAAGAGGAGTTCTGTATTTTCTTGCCATAATTAAATGAAGAAACAAGTTTTTGTATCTCAAACTATGCCTATTCAGGCAAAAGGAAGATAAATTGGGATAATAATCTGAAATATGAAATGGTTTAAATTGCCAATGTGGAAAACATTGGCTATTCCCATAATTACCTAATCATTCTCTAGAGTTACTTGGCATGAGATGTAACCCTGATGATATTCACAACTAGCTCTCCTAAAGACTTAGAAGTCAGGTTTTAGCTTTACTTTTCCATGTCTTGGTTTATTATCCAGCACGAGCCAGTAATTTTCCAAAGTACCTGGGTAGGTATTCTTATTGCTGAATTGCTGATGATGGTTTTCACTTGTGTTTCTGTGTGTTCCATACTTTGCTTTGCATGGTAAAATCATATGCATGAGTCTATGGCCCAGTTAAGTTTCTCCCTTAGTTTTACCAGAGTGATGCATTTCTAGTAACTCCTCTGAGCTTGGACTTAAAATAATACCTATATTTGTAAGGCTGATTTGCAGAATCCATGTCTTATTCTTTGATTTCTGATGAAAAGTAACTAATAGAAGCAAAATAATTTGGTAGGCGTCATACAAAGAGTCATTGTTAATTCTCCACGTGCTTCTTTGGCACATACTTGCTTGGTTTGGTATTGGTTGAAATTATTTCAGCTGGATACCACCAAGAGGCTGTTCTCTTCTTGCAGAGCTAGGAGCCATTTGAAGATTCTGGAAATAAACAGTTTTCATAAGATCTTTGCTGGCGTGACCCTGTCTTTTTTCCCAGGGAAAGGATGTTCTCCTAAATCTTCTTCATGTATGTACTACTGGTTTTGCCATGATAAAGTAAAGCCTTTATTTTGTTAATTCAATAGGAGAGATTAATATAAAATTAAATGTAGGCATTTTCCCAGGTGAGTTATAATCATAAAAGCTATGTCTATGTATTTAATACTGGGGAAAGAACACAAGAAGACCGTTTATTTGTTTGATAAAAAATTGTATTCTCTTGTCGTTGAGACACGTCATTAAGGACTGGAAACCAAGGGGTGTCAAAAACCCCAGAGTGTTGCTGTTGCATGGGTGTAGAGTTTCAGTCATGCAAGATGAAAAAGTTCTAGAAATCCACTAACCAAAAGTGTGCAGGGAGTGAACAATTCTGTAATGTGCTTTTACCACAATTAAAACAAAAATAAAAACAAACACAAAAAGCAGAGTCGTGACCAGTAGACATGGAAGAAACCCAACTACATTTGTGCTGAAGAATTACCTGCTCCCATCTGAATGTCGAGAAGGAGAAATAAACTGATTCTCTGCTTCATAACACTGCAGCAAGTCGTTTTCATTAGCAGTGATGACTGATGGAGATTGTCGGTGATGCTGTGATCCCAGGAGCAGAAGTCACCGTGTAAACAAAGCTGTGCTGACAAAAGGGGACTGTTCACAAAGCTGACACTAGCGCGGCGTTGAGAATATGAAGAAACAACGTGTGCATTCGCTGATTTGGGGCCAAAGTGCTCAGTAATGATTGTGGCATTAACTATTGGAATTTACAAATTTTAAGTAAAAAGAATAGATCTTATTCATTCATTTATTTATTTTCCTCCGCTAAAATTTTGCAAAAGTATCTGAAAAGCTAAAATGTTTTCACTGTATAAGTTGGCAAATTAAGGAAAGTTTAGTGTTAATTGAATCGCATTTAATTCTTTCCAAGTGCTTAGCTTTAAACACTACAGTGAAAAGACAACTGTTTAAAAACTTCTTTCAGGGCTGGAAACACATTTTGAAACAAACCTTTGAGACATGATGATAAAACCTGCACAACATCACAATGCATAGAAGGAAAAACAGAATTCCCTGATGTGGTGATTTTCTGTGTTACCAACTCCAACTTCTATGCCTCCTCAGGTATATAGGAAAAATAGGCATTTAGAATAGGGATTTTTTTTTTTTACATCTTTATTGGAGTATAATTGCTTTATAATGGTGTGTTAGTTTCTGCTTCATAACAAAGTGAATCAGTTATATATATATACATACGCTCCCATATCTCTTCCCTCTTGCGTCTCCCTCCCTCCCACCCTCCCTAACCCACCCCTCTAGGTGGTCACAAAGCACCAAGCTGATCTCCCTGTGCTATGCGGCTGCTTCCCACTAGCTATCTATTTTACGTTTGGTAGTGTATATATGTCCATGCCACTCTCTCACTTTGTCACAGCTTACCCTTCCCCTTCCTCATATCCTCAAGTCCATTCTCTAGTAGGTCCGTATCTTTATTCCTGTCTTACTCCTAGGTTCTTCATGACATTTTTTTTCTTAAATTCCATATATATGTGTTAGCATACGGTATTTGTCTTTCTCTTTCTGCCTTCCTTCACTCTGTATGACAGACTCTAGGTCCATCCACCTCATTACAAATAGCTCAATTTCGTTTCTTTTTACGGCTGAGTAATATTCCATTGTATATATGTGCCACATCTTCTTTATCCATTCATCTGATGATGGACACTTAGGTGAATAGGGATGTTTTTAGCCACTAAGATGAGTGAAGCCAACTTTGATACCAAGAGGAATATGTTATCTCCCTCTCTTATCTTGACTGGGTAGCTATATTGAGCTCTAATATATTGAAATATAAGCAGGCAGGAGCGGGGGAAGAAAAAAACATAAGGGAGAGAGATTGAGTTCTAAATGTATGAGAAGGAAAAACTGAGAGCAGTTGAGAGGCTTATGATAAAACCAGAGGTATTATAGATGAAGACCAAAAAAGAGCAGTTTCCACTCTTGAAAAATTATCCTATTCTATGGGTTTTTCTAAAACTAGTGTTATGTACTTGCACTATACTTAAGGTGACTTGGAATTTTATGGGAGGGATTTCAGCTTGAGTTCATTTGTATTGTCATTCAGAATTGCCAAGAGTGGTCTCTCATAATTTTCACTTATGACCTATGGATTTTTTCACCACTTACATACCAAACAATTTGTATTTGATCATACACTGTCCAGTTCTATTCCAATGTGTTTACTGAAAAGTTTTACCTTTCCCAATAAAAGTATAATTTCCTTGGGATCTGGGTCCAAGTACCTTTCACAGAGCCTTATACTTCTCTACCTAGTTTATATTGTCTGTAGGACAACTTGTCTGTCTTGTTCACTGCTGAAATCCTGTGCTTAGCACAATGACTGGCATGTAGTAGACTTCGGATAGATATTTGTTGTCTTCATAAAAGAATGAGTAAAGAGAATTAAGCTCATACGTAATTGTTCAGTGGCTGTTTCCTTAATGTGTATAGGGGAGTGGGATTCAGGTTTTAAAAATTAGTGCCATTTGGGATATTGTTAAATGGATATTGTTCAGAGGATTTTAATCAATTAACCCTGGGGATACTGTTAAGATAGCATCTGGCAACTGGAAGTAGATTTACTAGATTAAATATAGTCAGAGTGAAATACTTTGGTTTTTAGTACAAAATATTGCCCTAATTTCAAGAAACGAATAGACAAAATCTTTGACAAAGGGTTAGTAGAATTTAATAGAGTTTAAATCATCTTCTTGTTTTAGATATAAGACATTTTACATATAAAAATGTGTACCTATATATTATATATACACATAGACACACATATATCTGTATTTATTATATATGTATACATATAGGTTTCCACTTCTATGTTTGATCTTCTCTGAAACCTCACTTCTTAACTTGCAGGATTCTTTTCCAGATCATAGAATTATTTGTTATTTTTACTTAGGCGATTTCCATGATTAAAATTCCATGTCTCCCCAGGTTTCCGTGAATCAGCAGTGCCCCAGAAAGCGTTTCCCTTCCTGAGACTCCAGGGAAGTCTTGGAACACAAAGAACTTGAAGAGGGAGCCTGGCCAAATAGAGATTTTTGAGCCTTTGTAGCCTTGCTAAAGCAGATTATTAGTACAAACAAAATCAAAGTCTGTGTGTTCCCGAAAGCAGCATTTTCATGTAAGTCCAAGGAACTCACTTTAGTTTTATTTGCTTTGGCTAAAGAAATGAAAAGCTTTGTTTTAACCACGTGGGCACTATTTTGCAAGGGGATCATAACAAATTGTTCTAATCTTTAATTTCACTAAAGAGTTACTACAGTGATTTGATGTAACTTTTTCAATGGAAAATTAACAACTAAATCTTTTCTAACGTCATTGTTTTCTAGATATGAATCAGAAGCTTCCTAGGTATTTTTGTAACACAATGGATTCTGATTCTGTTATTCAGATTCAGTGTTTTCTTCAAAAGAATGACGCTTTATGACTTTGCCAGCAATTTAATAGATTTTTGTCTTCTTAAAAGAATAGAACTAAGAAATATCAAGATTTAAAGCATAAATACCTTGGAACACTCAGAAGAGTAACATGGGAGAAACTGAGAAAAGAATTGAAACTCATAGAATAAGATGTCTTTCCAAGTTGAAGGTATGGACTGCTTTGTGTGGATATATGTGTATGTACCATATATATATTTTTAAACCGAGACCTTGTAAAGTTGCTTATATCTTCATGTATTAATCTAATAATAATGTCATACTACCTGATATATTGATAAGTTCTTGCTTTAATGAAGGTGGTTTGTAACTGAAGGTGTGTCTAAATAGGATTATTGATTCAGGCAATTTCAGCAGAAATAATGTTGAGGGATTTAAATGGAAGACAGGATCTTAAACACTTTCAAGTACACATTATATGACAGTAGGATTTAATTTCCTGGATTAAAGGCCAATTTAATGTTCACCCTTCTGGGGCTTCTAAGTCAGAGGAGTATGGAGGTCTCTCCTGGAAAATGGTTCACTGGACAGAAATGCTTTGTTGATCTGTATTCAGTGATGCCTTCACAATGACCCACTAAAACAAATGTTTACTTCAACCTCTGGCAACATACCAATCATTCTTTATAAGAAAAATGCCCATTTTGTTAGCGGTTTCTGGTATTCTTGACTATTTCAGAGCAAATTCTTTTTGCGTAGCCTCAAAGCTGTTTTGCCTTCAAACAAAATTTAAATTTATTTTAAACCAAGGAATCTGGATAATTGTCTTGATTCCACAGCTAATGCCTGCAAGTGGTTTCCAAACTATGACACTGCCACCAGTTTCCTTCCTATCAAAAGTTTGTTTTCTCTTTATACATGTGTAGGAAACATCTACACATGTACTGGAAAGGGGAGAATCATGATATAGAGCTAGAAACTTACTTTTGCCTGAAATGCTCTGTTAATTATATATTTTTAAAATCCCCTTAAATTCTTCCTAATTCTCATGTCCATCTCCTAACATTGAGGGGTTAAAAATAAGGACTGAGGCCCAGGCTTGGTTTATGTCGAGTTCAACTACTGACTTGCTGTGTGACCTCCTTGTGGCTCGGTTTTCTCATCTGAAAGGGGTAACAACAGTACTCATCTCATAGAATGTTTTTCTTTTTACATCCTTCAAACAATGACTGGAATATTGTAAACATTCAATAAATATTAGCTATTATTAATAATAGCATTTGTGGATAAAGGTCAAGTATTATTTATAAACAATTGGTCCTTAATTTTTTATGACTGGAGTTTGGCAGGACTAGATATTGATCTGAAATGAGATAGCAAAATACTGCAAGCACAAGTTTGTCAGGTAAAAGTAAGAGACAATTGCTTCATAATTAGGCGGGTTTCTCTGTTTCTCTGACCTTAGACATAGGCTCATTAAGCAACATTTTTAGAAGGTATCAAAGGACTGTCTTCAACAAATTTGCTTCAAACTCTGGGGCATTATTAAAAACTGGTAGGACTAGCTTTATAAATATAGAGGTTATTTTGCACTAGACATGAGTCACAATAGCCACTGGTTGCTTTCACTCTATGAAGAAAACCGTACAGGTTAGGAAGCCCATCTAAATGTTTCAGGAAAAGCACTGGGATCATGATTTATCTAGTTTCCTTTCTTAAAGTGTTAAATAAAAGAAATTATTCTCTCAAACATGATTTGTACTTTATTTGATAGGCCTTGCTTGCTTTTAAATATAAAATCTGAATTATAAAACCATGTGAAAATTGTTTACTCTCAACAATGTGCTCTGAAAAGATTTACATTGTGATGAGAGACAGAATTTCTACAACTGGTATTTAATATAAAAGGATAAATAGCTAGAGATATAGTTATACTATCTTGGCAGTTATATAACGATATTAATTTTTTTTTTTTTTTTTTTTTTGCGGTACGCGGGCCTCTCACTGTTGTGGCCTCTCCCGTTGCGGAGCACAGGCTCCGGACGCGCAGGCTCAGTGCCATGGCTCATGGGCCCAGCCGCTCCGCGGCATGTGGGATCTTCCCAGACCGGGGCACGAACCCGTGTCCCCTGCATCGGCAGGTGGACTCTCAACCACTGCACCACCAGGGAAGCCCCACGATATGAATTTTGACTCATATTGAGCTTGATATTTAAATTTCCCAGGTCTTTTCCACATACATTTCTATTCAGATTTCCCCCAAACTAATGGGTGCCGATAACTTTTGGCTTAGTTGTATTTAATCCTATTGAATTTCATCTTATATTCAGCTTACTTTCAGCAGTGACTACTTCTTCAAGGTGTTTTTGAATACTGATTCTGTCATTCATTCAGTAAACTTGTACTGGATGCCCTACTGTTTGTGAGGCATGTACTAAACCCCAAAGATACGAAGGTAAATAATATATGGATCCTGTCATCGAGTTGTTCACAGTATAGTGAGGGAGAAGGTTATAGGCATCCAAACACATAAATAACGTGCACTGTGGGGAATTCCCTGGCAGTCCAGTGGTTAGGACTCCGGGCTTCTACTTCAGGGGCAAGGGTTCAATCCCTGGTCAGGGAACTAAGATCCCACATGTCACGTGGCACGGCCAAACAGATAAATAAAGTCCTTAAAAAAAAATAAAGTGCACTGTGCTGAGGGCTGTAATAGAGGCAGGCACACAGCAGCGTGGGGAGATAGGGAGTGAGTGGTCAAGGCTACCTGGGAAGTAGAAAGACAAGGAAGACTCCACAATAGAAATAATGATAGAGTTGAGTTTTAAATATTGAGCATATATTTATCAGATGCACAGGTGAAGAAAAACATTGCAAGTGGAGGACCATCTGTAAAAGAGATGTAAAGTGGCATGGTGAATTAAAAGAACTATAAATAGAACATTATGTTTAGGGACAAGCGGCAAGAGATGATAACAAGGTATATACGAGGTTTTATTTGCCATCTAAGAAGTAGGGATTTTTGTTTATGGGAAGCCACTAAACAGTTTCAGGAAGTGGAGTCACATGCTAAATATGCATTTTATTCATCTGTTTGACAAACATTTATGAAGCTCCAAATTAGTGGTGGCAGGAGGTGGAAGGGAGATTGGAGGTGGGAAAGACTAGAGGAGACTAAAAAATGATTGCAGTTGTCTAAGATAAACTGTGTATACATTTGAGAGATTTCAGCATCTGGGTGGTAGTTAAAGCCATGGGAATAAGTGAGATTTCCTAGGAAGAGCGTATATAGCAAAAAGTGGAGGGTATGAGACAAAAGCCTGAGAAGAGAAGACTGGATAGAAAGAGTCTAGAGATAGGTGGAGATATAGGTATGCATGGGGGGAGGGCAGGGAATTTCAGGAAGAAAAGAATGATTAATGATCTTAAATGACTCGGAGATATCAAGTTAGCTGAGGACTGAGAAGTACCTATTGGATTTGAAAATCAGGAAGTTGTTTATGACTTTTATAGAGTAGCTTCAAGAGAGGCTAGACTGAAGAGTGAGTGGAAGGTTCATGTAGGCAATGAATCTAGACTATTCTTCCAAACAGCTTGATGGTAGCTGGAGCTACCATCAGGGATGAGGGAAGATTTTTAGGACAGAAATGTCTTGGATATATTTATAAGTTAGTGGGGAGAGAGGCAGTAAAGAGTATGAGGATGAAAATAGAGGAGGGGGTCAACAATTGACGAATTAGGATCTCAGCAATGGGAAGAATGGATTCCAGACCATGGCTGGAGGGAGTTTCTTATACAGGAGGAGGGATGCATCCTTTTAAGATGGGAGGGAAATTGGAGGGGTAGGGAGGGGTAAATTTGAAGGTGAAGTTGCTGAGATCATTTGCTGGTCAAGAAGAGCATGGGGCTGAGTTGGAGACTGAGAAAAAGAAAAGATTGTGAATAATCTTGAAGGGAGTGTACAAAGTGCATTATAAATTGTGGAGTTGGTTCAAGATTGAGAAATTGGAAGATGGAGGGGTGAGGATTTTATAGATATGAGTGTACTGGCTGGAGAGTAAATCGAATGGTCTCTCAGGATGGAAGTGTCATCAGGCAATGGAAAACCCCTATGGCATAGGATTAGGGACTACCATTCAGGCTGACATAAATATATTTATCTATAATTTGTTGATTTTGAAGCAGTAATTAATCTACGTAACTTATGATTACCCAGTATACAATGCTCCTTTTTCAAATCCCTTACTAAGACCTAAATCTTTTCACTTCCAACTTAATAAAACTATCAAAATTTAAACTTTTTAGTAAAACCATACTACTTTCTGCTGATCACAATGGTTCTATCTGTTAAGTTGTCCTTGATTTTTTTGTTACAGATGGTGTCAGCCTGACTACTGTCTGGAATTATATCAATACCTAGGAAGTGTGATTCAATATGCAGAAATTTATTGTACTGTATTCATATTCGTTTATCATAGCAAGTACCTGTTCAGTTTAGAAACATTTTTGTATGGTTTATAATTAAAATATTGCTTTAAATAAATTAACTGGCAATGAGTAGCAATAGAATGTTGTATAAATTGCATATTACTTTGTTCGAGAGAACTTAAGCAAATTTGCTACAGAAATAATGTCTTTGTGTAACGTCACATTCCTTTTTAAAAATTAACATACACATATTCTTTTGTACTACAGATAGTGTTGCAATGCTGAAGATCAATTTAAATCATTTGCTACATGTTATTTAGAATGATTACTTGCTTCTGTGTATGTATAAGACGTGCCCATAAAATAATGAGGCTACAAATGACCTACACAATTCAATATCACTAATCAATTAGTCCCACTTTGGATTTTCAAAGAGAGAACATAGTATGGAAGACCAGAAGAAGAGATCACTTTAAAAGCTTCTTCCAAATACAAGAGTTACTTGAGCTGGAGACAATCAGTCTTTTGGTAGAAGATATTTTGCCAACGGGTGGCAAACGTACAATTTAAAAATAAATTTTTCATATATTTTCTTGCACTTTTTTTCTCCCTAGATGTTTCTGTTGGCAATAACATGTGCGTATGTATCCAAAACACTATCCGGATCTTATATGAATTCCATGCTCACACAAATAGAGAGACAGTTCAACATCCCAACATCTCTAGTTGGATTTATTAATGGAAGCTTTGAGATTGGTAATGAATTACTTTTCCATTACTTCTTTTTATACATTATTTTATCCAGGGAGCTAGTCTGAATTTTACTCTCCTTATTTTCCACTTTGTACCATTTAATGTATTTTCTAAAATGACTTTGTACCATTTAATGTATTTTCTAAAATGACTTAAATAGCCTAGCTATTGTATTTAATGTATTTTCTAAATGTATGTATTTAATGTATTTTAATGTATTTTCTAAATGTAATGTATTTAATGTATTTTCTAAAATGACTTAAATAGCCTAGCTCACTTTCGAATATGTTGAGAAACAATTAATTTCAATATTATCCCTGAATAACACTTAAACATCGTCACATATCCCATCACGGGACTTTTTATTCTAATAGTCCTTTGGTTAGCTAGCATGAGTAGCAGAGTGTTTAGAGTACTAATATTTAATCTATTATTTGATAACCCTTAGGGCTTTATTTTCATGTTTAGAAGATATCATGGGAAACAAAGGAATCTGTTTTCAAAAAAAAAAGCAAATATTTTTCTTCTCCCATCGTTTCTGGGAGGTTGACAATTCTCCTTTCTAAGTGCAGAGGGAAGAAGAAACAGCTTTCACATCTTGCTGAATTTATTTCAGAAACAGGTTTTAGGGAAGAATAAAGCCTTTTCTTAGGCTCTGATTTTTGTGGCCGACTGGGAAGATGTGAGGACAGAGAGAAAGAATGAAGGAGGGAAAGATTTCTTCTGTGGACAAACCCGCAGAGAAATACAAATGTCACTCCTTTACAGTTTTGTAATGGCTTTTACTTCCTTCAAGATGAAAGTTGCCTTTAATATTTTTAATCAGTATCTGAAAGAAAAATTAGGATGGGATAGAGGCAAGACTGAAACAGGTGGTGCTTGATCTTGTCTACTAGCGCTCAACTCTCTCAGACCTCATTCTGTGCCACCCGTTTGCTGGCTATGGAGATCCTGGCTGTGGAGTCAGAAGTCACTCCTTGTAGAGTCCCTGTGTAAACTCACCTCGCAGTCTAATGGAGGGCATAGGTGCAAAATAATTTAACTGAATGCAGTAAGTTTGGTGACATAGGTATATGCAATGTCCTATAGGAACACAGAGGAGGGACACAACCTCACTTAAGGAAGAGAGGATCTTGAAGTAAAAAGTTTTCTGGGTGACGAAACAGGGTTAGATAAGTGTGAAGAGAATTCCAATAGAAGAAGAAGCGTAATGTTGAAACAGCATGGTAGTTGTGTAGGAAGCAACATTCAGCCCAGTGTTATGGACTGGCCACACTTCAGGTGGCAATTCCTAGAATATAGGTCTGGAGAAATGGGCAGGGGTAAGAAATGGACTATTGGAGAGCTTCGTGTGTGTGTGCTATGGAACTGACCTTTTATCCTCTAGGTAATGGAGAGTCACTAAGAGATTGGCAGAGGTTATTAACATTTCTGTGTCAAGGACCTCTTTGGCAATCTGATGCCATATAATCTCAGAATAATGTAATTGCGTAAAATAAAAACCCTAAGGGTACAAAGGAAGTCAATTATACTGAAATAAAATTATAAAAATATTAAAAGAAGCTTTTATAATAATACTTCTTACCATCACATTAAATAACAATATCTACACTAATTTTGAAGTAATCATCAGTGTCAATAATATTTTGAAGTATCTGCAACAGCTGTAATGTTGTATGCAAATACCTGTAACTTCTGTTGGTGATAATTGATGACAAAATCATACATACTGTTAATACTAATGTAGTTTGTGTCTACTTTCACAGTCAAAGGAAATACTAATATTAAGTTACTGAAAATAAAGATGCAATTTTTTTTCTCACTCAAGTTCATGGAGCACCTGATTTCTATCCATGGACTCGTTTGGGGTTTATAGATAGCAGGTCAAGAACTTCTGTTAAAAGACATTGTGAAACAGAGCTCTCCCTCAGGGCAGGGGTTGCGTCCTATTCATTTATTTCATGCATCCCTAGCACCACTCCCAGTATTTCAGATATTTATTATACAATAAATGCTGGATAGTCAATGATTGGGTGACGTTGTTAATTTAGACTTTGTTCATACTAATTGAAATATTCATTTTTCACATCAATTTTTTCTAGGAAATCTTTTGTTGATTATATTTGTGAGTTATTTTGGAACTAAACTGCATAGACCTATAATGATTGGTGTTGGCTGTGTGGTTATGGGCCTTGGGTGTTTCTTACAATCACTACCTCATTTCCTCATGGACCGGTAAGTACTGCAGTCTCTGATGATTTCTTTAGGTGCAACTTTCTGCAGGAAATAAGCTTGGATTTCTTTCTAGGAACAATGCTCCTAAAGACACAGAGCGCTGTAATAGAAACTGCAAGGTTCAGATTCTGTTCCACCCGCCTGTTCTGTGCTCTTAGCTGCCTGGCTTCCACTTACACGTCAATTTATGAAATAGAGATTTGGGACAACTCTTTTGTGGAGTTGAGTCTGATGAAAAGATTCTTAGGACCTGGCAAGGTTTGGGATTACTCCTTTCTAGGGACTATTTAGACACTTCTAATTATAGTTGAGTTTCTGTTTAATTATGGGTCATCAAAGGATAGACCAGTCTGAAGGTTGATTTTCATTTTAAATTTTTATCAAAGTAATATGTGTGCAAAATTGTGAAAAGTAAAATTATATTGAAAAAAGCATTGTCGCCCACCCCTTCAACGTTGCTCATATTACTCCTCTCCGGAGGCAACTACTCCCGACTCTTCTAGCTCTTTCTTCTTCTATTTGCTTCCATATTTCTAAGTAAATGTTTAACCCTTTAGGTTTTGATACTTTAGTGTTCTATAATATACATATTGACTTCCTACTTCCTATAAAATCATACTCACTATTCCATGTGTGTGACTATGTAAATGTTTTTCATATTTCAGCTGAACCATGCTGTTATTTTCCCTTTCTTATATCACTTTTTATTTTCCCTGGATTTAATAATTCCCTCATTTTATATTTGATTCATTTTCTTTTTATGTCTCACTAATCAGCAAATTCTTTACCGGTAGGACAATGTCTTCTCAATATAGTCGTACATATCAGAGGGTTTCATTTTTGTCTTTGAGATCCCTCTCCTGTCATCATCAATTTTCCATCTGCAATCTGAACTGGGAACTCTCCAGGCCTGCTGCATGGCTGCTTTGAAATTTTCACTCACCATTCTCCTTGGGAATTTGTTTTACCTCTTTCTTCCATTCAGTTATTTACTTCCTGGGTAGTAATATCTTCTCCTTTCCTTTTCATTCTTACTCTTTTTGTGGAAAATGTCATCTAATAGGTTTCTGAAAAAGTGTGCAAGGAAAGTAATAATTTTAAGACCTTAAACATCGGGAAATATTCCTGTTCTACTCCCATACCCGGTGACAGTTTGGATGGTATAAAATTCTGGTTTGAAGTTTTTTCCCAAGGGATTTTTTTTTGCGGTTCGCGGGCCTCTCACTGTTGTGGCCTCTCCCGTTGCAGAGCACAGGCTCCGGACGCGCAGGCTCAGCGGCCATGGCTCACAGGCCCAGCCGCTGCGCGGCATGTGGGATCGTCCTGGACTGGGGCACGAACCCGTGTCCCCTGCATCGGCAGGCGAACTCCCAACTACTGGGCCACCCCTTCCCTAGGGATTTTGAAGACATCATTTCCAATACTTTCTAGTTTCCAGTGTTACTCTTGAGAATCCTATACCATTCTAACCCCTGTGACCAGTTTCTTTTCTCTAGGAGCTGTTGGGATTTTCCTTTAAACTCCAGAATTTGAATTCATGATAATCATGTTGGTATAAATGATTTTCCTTTATCGTGCTAGGTGCCTTCAATCTGGACATTTGTAAAAGTTACTTGTATTGTTTCTTTGAAAATATCCCCCCTTCTTCCACCCCTCTACTTTCTCTTTCTAGAACTTCTACTTGTTCTTGAATATTGTTACATCCTGAGTTAAGCTTATAGTTTTCTCATCTTTTCTCTCCAACTTTCTATCTCTTTGCCTTCTTGTTATTTTTAGGGGAGATTTCTAAAGATTTTTTGTTTTTTTTGATGTGGACCATTTTTAAAGTCTTTTATTGAATTTGTTACAATATTGCTTCTGTTTTAGTTTTCTGGGTTTTTTGGCTGCGAGGCATGTGGGATCTTAGCTCCCCAGCCAGGGATGGAACCCGCACTCCCTGCATTGGAAGGCGAAATCTTAACCACTGGACTGCTAGGAAAGTCCCTGGGGGAGATTTCTTTATCTTCCAAACCTTTGAATGGATTTCTAACTTTTGCTCTCATATTTTTAAGTTTTAAGGACTCTTGTTCTTTGAATGTATCTTTTTAGGGAACATCTTGCTCTTACTTTAAGAATGCAATGTCTTTTCCATCTACATTTCAAGTGTACAGTTTTTTATTTGTTTTGTCTTTGTCTTTATGTTATAGGCTTCCTTCATATCTGGCGGTCCTTGGTTAGCTATTCATATTTGAGAGAGAGGAATAGCAACAACAAGCTAACCAGAAGTTCTGTGGTACATGTGTAGGACGTGGTTGTTGGAGGGCTTCTTCCCAGCACAGGGACTGCGTGTTTTAGAGATGGCTCAGAACTGTCCATAACCTGTCAGTTAACTCAGGCAGGGATTCTCCAATCTGTTGCCTGAGACATGGCAGCTTGGCTACCAGCCAGGTGGGAGTGGGAGTCTCTCTTATCACTATGTAGATTTTTCTTTTACTTAATATCCCCAGGTTTTAGTATGGCCTCCTGTCCTCAGTGTGCTTGTTTTGACTCTCTGCAGTCTAAGGCCATGTTTGTTGGGATGGTGGAGGGTGTCTATTATAAGGGTTTAACTGTTCCTTATGCACACTTTAAACCAATCCTCCGATTTTTTTGGATCATACCCACTCCCGCCTTTAGAAGTATCTTGTATCCTGCCTGAAACTTTCCAGGGATATGTGGCACATGTTTGGTTCCTCCCCTGCAGGCACGCACTTAGGCTTGTGTTTCTCATATTTTCTAGTTCAGTGACCACTCATCTCCTTTCCCGTTTTCAGAATCTTTATCTTCCTGTCGAATATTCAAACTCTCTTTCTCCTTGTCAAATCTTCCATTTTCTTTATCCTTGTGGCATTATGCCTTTTCCTTTACTATTTTATAATCCATCAACTGTCATTTTGCTGAAGTTTTGGGGATGAATGAATGTTGAATGAGTTATTGGGGTTTAGTGGATAAGTTAAATGAAAATGATATGTTATCTTCTCAGGTATTTCTGAAGGGATCATAAGTGTTCAGGCAAAGAGTTTTACTGTCCTTTTAGTTCCTATCCTGTCCAAGACAACATCAAGTAATATTCAGCTATTATTTACATTTCTTTCCACTCTCTGCCAAAGGTGTTATTTTTTTTGTCTGAAGCTGGCAAGTCTCATGGGATCATGAGTATGGAGAGAGAAGCCTTTGTCCACAGTTCACAGCCACTCTGTGACCATGACTGGACAATTGTTCAAAGGGGAAGGCATTTTGACCCTTTTTGTTATGTTCTATAGCATAGAAATCAGAACTATCAGTGACATACAAGCATAGCACTCTTTAGCTCATTTGGAACTCAGAAGGGCAAGGTTGTCTCTGTGTGTGTGTGTGTGTGTGTGTGTGTGTGTGTGTGTGTTTTGTTTTGTTTTTGGATTTCTCTTATCTACTAGAAATATAGAAACCAGTCCAGCATAATTTCTACCAAAGAGAGACTTAGCTGGACATATTTTCTTCCATTATTGCAACTTATAATTTACTTTCTGTGAAAGGGAACGGGATCTTGTGGTGATTTGCCTAAGATAATATGGTCACAGTGTATTAACCCTTTTGTCCTTACGAGAAGAGAAAAACTCATTACATTGCACTATCACAGTGTTTGAATCTCCAAAGGTCTCTCATTGTGATGGGCAAATATTTTGTTTTTCTTGGGGATTGATGAATGCATGAAGGGATTATTGTTTGAATTCTCAGAAAGTGGGGTATATTTTTTACGAGCAAACCTCAGAGGATCCAAAGTTGGAAACTTGTTTGTTGTGTTGTTTTTCCTCCCAAAGCTTTATCTTCTTTATTATACTTCGTAGAGTCTATTATTTTTCTTCCTTTTAGTTCCTTATCCACAGCAATTATTTCCAGGAAATGATCACCTAAAAACCACAAAGCATTGATGTTAGGTAATCTAAAGGATAGACCATACATATGCAGATAATTGAAAGCTGGCTGTCAATGAATTGCACATTTTCGTGAGTGGCCAGTTCTTTTTGATGATATCAATCTATGATGACTGGGTGGCAAAGAGGAAAAGACATCTGCTTTCCTGGGTTTGGATGTTGTATCTTAAGTGAAGCAGGAGCATCTTCACAACGCTCACATTGTCCTCATTGGCTCCTTAACACAAATGTGTTTTCCCTGTGTTCATACAGATATGAATATGAATCTACAGTTTCAGTTTCTGGTAATTTGTCCTCAAACAGTTTCTTGTGTATGGAAAACGGAACCCAGAGTTTCAAACCAACAGAAGATCCATCAGGTTGTCTGCTTCATTTTATTACTTTAGTTAATTTGTAACTGAACACTTTCTGTGGAGGGTCTTGGAATGAGTTACTGGGTTTGGTTAAGTAAGGTAGAGGAACAAAAAGATATTTTTTCCCCTCTAAAGGATTTTAGAGGGGATCATGGAGGAGAATAAGGAAGAGGAATGGCTAATAATAGAAAATGTAATGCCTCTTATATTTGAATATACCTATTAAGACTGCCTTTTTTTTTTTTTTTTTTTTTTTTTGCGGTACGCGGGCCTCTCACTGTTGTGGCCTCTCCTGTTGCAGAGCACAGGCTCCGGACACGCAGGCTCAGTGGCCATGGCTCACGGGCCCTGCCGCTTCGTGGCATGTGGGATCTTCCTGGACCGGGGCATGAACCTGTGTCCCCTGCATCGGCAGGCGGACTCTCAACCACTGCGCCACCAGGGAATCCCGCCTTGTCTGGTCTTTAAAATGGTTATTTAAAAATCAGTCAAAGACATCCACCCAAGGGCCACTGTAAAATTAATTCCTTAGAGGAAAACATCTTAGAAGGATGGGTTTATACTGATGATTTGGTCTATACAATTATCTAAATAGGAAACAGAGGTAGAAACAAAGTTCAAAAGATTTGTGTTATATTATTGATATTCTATAGCAGAGAAAGCAGGCAAGTATGCTATAGTTCTGAATAGTCTCTTTCTTCTGAACTAGGAACTTGTCTTTTTTGCCCAGTTGTCCCTCTTTACCAGAGACTACTTCCTAATCCAGCACGATAGTGTACAATAATGGTGTTTCTTCCAGGTTCTTGCAGTCCCAGGCACCAGCATACCTGCATCTGCCCCTTCATGTGCTAAAGGACCTATATAATCTGGTGATACTTAGTCTATAGGTGACCCTGTTAATTTACCTCAGACCAGAACTTCTTTTCCTGTGATGGGCACATTTTCAGGCTGGATTCGTATTAGTGGAAGTTACGGTGGTTCCTTAGGCTGGGAATTTCACCGCCAGCATGGGATAAGAGGGAATCAAAATAGTTCAAATGAGTATAAGAATAGCTGTCTCAGAAACTCTAAATCAAAGGAACCCCCTGGGGAAGCAAAAGAAAACAGTGACATCAGCAATAGCCCGCGTTCTCTCCTTGAGTTGGCTTTTGCCAAAGAATGACTCAGGTCCTGTTTCCTATTTTTCCTAATGTGCATTGTAGTAGATAAACAAAACCTTCCCAGTTGGGTGTCTCTCCAGGGAAATGTGTTGATTCCTTAATCACCTGATATTTTCAGTTTTGCCCTAGAGGAAACCTGGAGTCTGCCTATGATCTGTAGACATAAACATTGTGCTCATCATAGATAGAAATATGAATACCCAGCAACGGAGACTATGATTTTCTGGACTGGGAATGACTGAGAGATAGGCTCACAAGAAATTTTGAGACTCAGCTGTGTTCAGGACCCTCACATCTGTGGGTGGCACAGTTTACTAATCATCGGGAAAATGCAAATCAAAAACCACAATGAGATATTATCTTACACCTGCCAGAATGGCTGTCCTTAAAAAGGTAACAAATAACAAATGTTGGTGAGGATGTAGAGAAAAGGGAACACTTGTACGCTGCTGATGGGAATCTAAGTTGGTGCAGCCACTATGAAAAACAGTGTGGAGGCTCCTCAAAAGATTAAAAATAGAACTACCACAGGATCTAGCAGTTCTACTCCTGGATATATATATACATATCTGAAAAAACCAAAAACACTAGTTCAAAAAGATACATGCACCCCAATGTTCATAGTAGCATTATCTACAATAGCCAAGATATGGAAGCAACCTAAGTGTGATCAACAGATAAATGGATAAAGAAGACGTGGTGAATACATACACAGTGGAATATATTACTCAGCCGCAGAAAAGAATGAAATTTTGCCATTTGCAACAACATGGATGGACCAGGAGGGTATTGTGTTTAGTGAATAAGTGAGAAAAAGAGAAATACTGTATGTTTTGACTTATATGTTGAATCTAAAAAGTGAAACAAATGAATAATATAAGAGAACAGAAACAGACTCATACGTGCAGAGAACAAACTAGTGATTACCAGTGGGGAGAAGGGTGGGATGAGGGGGGGAAAACAGGAGGAGGGAATTAAGAGGTACAAACTACTAGGTATAAAATAAATAAAAGGATGTAATGTACAACACAGGGAATGTTGCCAATGTTTTATAATAACTTTATATGGAGTATAATCTATAAAAATATCAAATTACTATGTTGTACACATGAAACTAATATAGTATTGTAAGTCACTGTACTTCAATTTCAAAAGAAGTTATTTGGTGATCACAGTATACAGTGGGCTCTATAGAGAAAATGTGATTACTACTCAGTTAAATATTTTTCATTTCTATAAAGTACTTAGAACTGTAGAGAATTCAAAACTCAGTGAGCCTCTTACATAAATCTTATATAGTCTCAATTCTAGGGAGAGATATTTGTGTTTTTTCCTCTCCCCAAAGTTGGTATATATATTGGGTAGCACTTATAACAGCTAACTAAGTTTAGTAGTTGCTGGTAAACTAACTCTCTGGAGGGAAAAAAAAGCCTTGATTTTTAGTGTTTGTCAATTTCTGTGGTGTAAATACTCTCATCAAACTACCAGCATGTTATCACTAAATACTGAATTGGGAAGAGATGTATATACTCATCTCTCCCCAGCCAGTAGGAACTGGCTCCAGCGTACCACTTATTGTTGGCCATACGTAAGTACTCTGTCAGAAAGTGCAAAAGGGGTGGCCCAGTGAATCATTGCTGGCATAGTACATTGTTGGCAAGGTGCCATGGTCACATAAGAACTGTGAAATGCTTACCTACCAAAAACTTAGAATTAAGTATTGCTAATATTTCACTACCAAAACACTAATGTAATGTCTTTTTTTCTTTTAATGCAGAATGTGTGAAGGAAGTTAAATCATTAATGTGGGTGTATGTACTAGTTGGAAATATTATACGTGGAATTGGTGAGACTCCCATCATGCCTTTGGGTATTTCCTACATAGAGGATTTTGCCAAATCTGAAAACTCTCCTTTATATATTGGTGAGTTGGAAAATCTGCCTTAGCCTCTTTTCAGGACAGTAAGCTCCTTGAGCATGGGTATTAGTTATTTATTTGGATGCTTAGTGATGAACAGAATGATGAACACAGTGCTTTGGCACAACTGGCCGTCATTTAAAGTTTGTTGAATGGAGCAATTATGGGCTGACTCCAAATAAGCCACTTTGCTAAACCTGCTTTTTACTATTGAAAATGCCATTAATCTAGTGCCCCTGGAGTTCTATTTGACTCCTCCATTTGCTGGGCACCACTCTATACCCAATCTGTTAAGAGATTTAGCAATGTTTTCTCCAAAATGTCTCATATTCAAAACCTGTCTCACTACTTTCATTACTTCTGTTTTTGTTCAGGTCTTCATCACTTCATGTATATGTTATTATAATTTCTATATTGGTCATTTTATCTGTAGTATTTATAATCAATTTCTTATAAAAATTCTTGCAGTATAATTTTTCTTAAGTATTTTAAATATCTTCTCTTTAATGTTGATGAAACATACTGATTCTATCTATTAAATATGAGCTCTTTACTTATTACTAGCTCTGCACTCAGTTTATCTATTTAGTTTCCTATATAGTTTCTCTTTATCACAATTTCTTTTGATAGCCAGGCTGTTTCATATTTTTCACAAATATCTGTCTTCATAATTTTGGTAATGTTTCCTGAAAATTCATTTTCTAAAATCTATCAGTATCTCCCACAATAGGCGACTTAAGATCCACCTTGTATGTTGTCTTACAATCTCCTGAATATTCTTAATTTATTACGCATAACTTGCTTATATTCCTTAGTTACTCCATCTGTTGTTGGTTATAAAATCATAACTTTGAGTACAGGGACATTTTTCTGTTAAAGTAGAAATATCTTTTTAAAACCAGAAAAGTCAAAGTGGGTGAGAGAAGATAGTAACAGAGCTACATGTAATGAGGAGATTAAAATATTTAGGAATGATCATCCCAAGCAACTTTGGGTGATTTTGATGACTCACTGATTTTGCAATAATCTTTTTCAGTGTTTTTCTATTCAGTCTTTGAAATCCATTCACATACTTATATTGAAAGATTACAGAATGCTCACCTGCAATAAATTAGCAAACACCTTGGTAAAATATGTGTTTCTTTTTTCAACAAATATTAGGGTATATAACACATAGAAACAATGGATAATCTCTACATGTATTAAGATGAATAAGACATTGTCCATATAAAGTTTAGTATATAAATAACTACATAATTATATATCAATCAAATCTGATAAATATGTGTATAATTAAATTTGAAAATCAAAGTAATAATTATTAATTAATAATCCGTGTATAATTAAATAATTATAAGTCAATTAACTATACATCAAGAAAACAATTCCATGTATGGCTCTGGAGTTTAGGAGAGAACATAAAAGCTGGACATGAAATTTAAGAATCATCTATACAGAGACAAAAAATAAAATCAAGAGGGAGAAATGAGGTTGCCATAGGAGGTCAGATGCTACATAGTGAGGAGCCCTAGGATAAAATACTAGGGAATACTTCTACTTAAGTGAATAGAGTAAGAGGAAGAAAACTCAAAGAAGGGGTAGTCATAAGGTACAAGACTAAGACAATAAATGAATGTATAGTTTTGTATCAAGTGATAGATTTGGGAGTGAAGCTTTCCTGAGGAATATGCCACAAGATATTTATCATAACATAGCATTTCGTTAAAAATCCTCCAAAAATATGACTGTGGAAGGCAACAAAAGAATTTTGCTCTATACTGTGACTTTCTTAATAGTAAGATCCCAGCTGTAATACTGAAGGAACCATAGAATCAAAATATCCACCCATGATACAGTAGTGATAATTCTATTCCAATACCGGACACAGTAATAGTTTACTCACAAGACACAACAAAACTCACCGAAAAAGGCCATCACTTTAACGAGTCTAATACCACAAGAGAAAATGGCTTTGAATCATAATAGGGACAGTCCCACTAATCTCATCTTTTTTTTTTTTTTTTTTTTTTGCGGTACGCGGGCCTCTCACTGTTGTGGCCTCTCCCGTTGCGGAGCACAGGCTCTGGACGCGCAGGCTCAACGGCCATGGCTCACGGGCCCAGCCGCTCCACGGCATGTGGGGTCTTCCCAGACCGGGGCACGAACCCGTGTCCCCTGCATCGGCAGGCAGACTCTCAACCACTGCGCCACCAGGGAAGCCCCATAGAATTTAAGGGTTCCCATTTCCTTAGTTTTATTTCAAAATTATTATTAAGGAATGAAGTCATACATACACACTGATAATTTTAAGTAAGTTAGTCTTTCATAAGAGAAAAGGAATATTTTCATCTTCGAGAAGGGCGTTTGCACACAATATGGTCACCCTGCTGCAGCCAGTCTCTTCTAACTGCAGATCTTTACCTGTAACCGAGTGTGAAAGAGAATTTGGAGGCTTAGAGAAAGTGGCTTCAAATTAGGAGGCTCCTGTTTCAACATTTAAACAAACATCCTTGTTACTTATACATACACCAAGTTTAATTTTCCTACAGATTGAACACATAAGGCAAAAATATCTAAGGTAAAAACAATTCAACCTTCAGACTCTTCATGGGATTAGAACTCTTTATGTGGGTGTATAACTTTATATTTTCCTTTATTTTTAGGGTTTATAGAAACAGGAGCTATCATTGGTCCTTTGATTGGACTTTCGTTAGCGTCATTCTGTGCAAATGTTTATGTTGACACTGGAGCGGTGAACACAGGTAACTCCATAAAATCTATTTATACAGTGTCTAAAGTACACAAAGCATCATCAGGTATGTTGTCACATTTAATTGTTACTTTATCTGACCCTCAGTTAGATAGAATCTCCACTTTCCAGGTGACCAAATTGAAGTTGAGGAGTTTAAATAATTTTCAATATTTCAAACCAGTGAGGAGAACAAGATACAGTGCTGATCTTCTGACTCAAAATCCAGTGCTCTTTCTACTGCATTAATCATGTTTCTTGTTTTCAAAAGATTTAAGCACATAGGTTTGAATTCTTTTTAAATCAAGCAATCATTTGAGGATAATGAAATAGAATTTGTAGCTCTTTAATATGTACCTATTTATAAATTCCTTACATGATAGGAGAGATAGTCAAACGAGCTTATTGCTAGACAGTATTGTAACACCACATATTTTCAGACAAGTTTTATCAATGTCTGAATTATATGCAGTTTCTTACTTGGATAGAACCTGACAATTATAATTGTAATAATTTTCTATAGTTCATAAAGGAAATAATGACTCAAGCTAATAAAAATTGTGTGTATCTCTTTACAGATGATCTGACCATAACTCCCATTGATACTCGTTGGGTTGGTGCATGGTGGTTTGGCTTTTTGGTTTGTGCAGGGGTGAATGTGCTTACTGCCATTCCTTTTTTCGTTTTGCCCAAAACGCTTCCAAAGGAAGGACTAGAGGATATTGCTGAGACCATTAAAAATGACAAAGAAGAGAAACAAAGCGAAGTCAGGAAGAAAAGGGTTGGAATCACTAAAGGCAAATATAAACATTTTATATTTTACAATTTACTTTTTATTTTCTATAGTCATGTCTGTATCTTAGTCTATTACAATATGCTAGGCTGAGTTAAAACAATTTGTCACTGACAGTCAGCAGTCAATAATGTCTAGCTGTGCTATTACAATAATGTTTTCCCATGCTACCACATGGGAGTGAATGATATAGTTTAGAACCTGACTTAGATCAGCATTTATATGAAATTTTATGTCAATCTGGGTACTCAATAAATAAATAAATAAATTAGGTCCCATCTGCCTTAAAAAATCTATTTTACAGAGAGCATAGGTCTAATTAAAAATGAAACTCAAACCAAGAACAAAAGGAGGAAAAAATATACGCTAATCCAAATAAGTACCATATAGGTCTGAAACCAAAAGTATTAGCTGAGCTGTGAGCTTCTTGGAAGTTAAGGCAGAAAAGAAAAAAGGCACCTCAATTATAGGTCATATAATTATCTATATTTGAGAGTGGAAAGGATAACAATTCTTAAAGAGAAATTGTTGCCCAAGTAACAAGTTGTAAAAAAAAGAAAAAATTATATGATGTACAATACAGGTAATATTGAGTCACATAGTTGTTTTCCAGCAAATTCAGGAGCATATTTCATGTAACAGGTTTTTTTTTTTTGGTATAGATCCTCAATAAAAGCTCAAAGCATAATTTACAGAAAGCGTATCTATGGGAAACTAAGTAAGATAATCTATGTATAGTATTCAGGAATACTGGTTCTCAAACTTGGCCACATATTGGAATCACCTAGGGAATTTTGCATGGAAAAATTTTGTAGTATTACCCAGAGGTCTGATTTAATTAGTATAAGGTATGGCCTGGGCCTTGGAATTCTTAAAGAGTGTCCATTTGGAAGGTGGTGGGGGGCTTAGTTTCCTTACCTCAAAGATAGGGATAAAATACTATTTATTATTATAAAGTTGTTGGGCGAAGGTAAAAGGAGTTCTGACACATATTACTATTATTACTGCTTACTAGTATAATTATTGTTGATGTTGCCACTTCTACTGTCACCCGTAAATTATCATATCAATTTGCACAGAATTCTTAGCAGTTACAAATTCACTTAAACCACAATTGAACATAATTTAATACTTCTCATATCATTAGGAGCCAATTCAGAATCTTACAAATTCTCAGAGTCCTTACGATTATATTCACAACACTTGTCAAAGGGCCGGTATGGACGGGTAGGGAATTTTAACACAGAATATCATTTATAGTCTGCAAGATAAACTAGGAAAGGGCTTAACTTAGTATATGACATCTAGAAAAGAAATTGAAACTACTGAGACTCATCTATTAGGACAGTATGTCAACAAACATGTGTGACTTCAAAAGCTCCGAAGAGCTGTGAACACAAGTCACTTCTCTGCCATGTACTTTATTCATAAATATGAATTCTGCAACTAGAATTCATTGCTTTGCATTAAACTATGCTTCCTCCTCTTCCAAGTTGTTTACTGATTGATACTTTGCTAGATTGGATTTTAGGCTGTTTATTAAGCAAACCAGGATAATACACAATAAGTAAGGAAATCAAGGCAGACAACATGAAGATAGGAAAAGTGAAAAGAAACTATAAGTGAGACTTTGACCCAAAATGGAGACAGTGTGAACTAGAACATTTGCTAGAGCTGGCCACAAATTTGGCTCTGAGCTTTGTCTGTCCACACAAACAGGAAAACATTCGGTTAACTCATTCACATGGTCTTTAATATATAGCAAATGAATCAGGATCTCAGGGAGCGAGACCTGGGGGTTGGTATTTTAAAAGACTGTGAACGGTTAGAAGCAAAGAAATGCCTAGTACTTGAGAAAATTTATATGTCATGAATTTCCACATCTAACTACATCTTAAATGTTCAGGAATGATTAATCAATATGTGAGTGTGAACTCCTTTATCAAATTGTTTTCCTTCCTGGCTTTAGAGGACAGAACAGGAGAACAAGCATCTTTCATTCTAGATGATCTCTAGAGAAGAGAGGATATTAGTACAAGTAAAAGAGAAGGATAGGGCTTCCCTGGTGGCGCAGTGGTTGAGAGTCCGCCTGCCAAAGCTGGGGATACGGGTTCGTGCGCAGCTGGGCCCGTGAGCCACGGCCGCTGAGCCTGCGCGTCTGGAGCCTGTGCTCTGCAACGGGAGAAGATGAGAAAGAAATGGTGTGAACTCGGACAATATTTTTGTCATGTAATAGTTATACTTTTTCCTTAAGACATGTTAGTAACTTAGTGAAGGTAAAACGACTGTATTCTGATCCCTTCCCACTCAGCTGCCTCACTGTCTTGCAGAAGCTACCAAAACAATGATACAATTTTAGCTTTCAAGGGGCAAAAAGAATCAAGAAACACAAGTGCATTATAAAACAGGAAAACATACTTTAGAGGGGAGGTTGATGTTTCAGAAAAAGTCAATCATAAAATGCAAAGCCAAGTTTGTATGACACTGTTGTCATCCTTTCCTTTCAGATTTTTTACCATTCATGAAAAGTCTTTTGTGCAACCCAGTTTACATGCTTTTCATACTAATAAGTGTGCTGCAATTCAACGCATTTGTCAATATGATCTCCTTCATGCCTAAATATCTGGAACAGCACTATGGAAAATCAGCTTCAGATGCAATCTTTCTCATTGGTATGTTTGTTCTTCTCTGCAATTGTAGCCTACCTTTTTTCCCATGAAATGGTGAACAGTGTGATGATGGGTCTAGGAAACTCCTCAATTGAAATCTGTTAGGATATTTTTGCCTCTGGTAATATCCCCCCGTCTGCTCTCCAGGGAAATCAAGAGAGGGTAAGGAAGGGAAGAAGCCAGAAAATCCTGGTTTTCTTCTTTCTTTTGCTCTTTTTGTAGTCAGAGTGCAAATCTGAAATATTTGTGGGAAGTTCAGGGAATGTACAAGTTAGATACAATTTTCAGATTGGTAATTCATTTATGTAAAAAGGCAGACAGAGTTAACGCATCAGGAATTTTGTTTCACATCCAGGTTTTACTTTTTTGGCTCCAGTTCATGAATTCCGTGGTTTCTAATTTAGTTCCCTGGCTCCCCTGGTGTTTTGAGATGTCTCTGCAGCCCATACATTCTGATTTTCCTGCAACCACACTAACCTCGGTGGTTCTACTCCACCCTGAGTTTCTCCTGGGATCTTTTTTACTGTTTTGAAAAGAGAATTTCCAGATTACATGTACCCACATCATCACCTAGAGTGTTTGTTAAAAGTTCAGATACCTGGGACCCATCTCAAATATACTAAATTAGACTCTCTGGAATGGGACTTGAGAATGGATATTAAACAAGCTCTCCCAAGAGTGTGATTCAGTGAACAGACCCTGGCACTGTAAGGATGAAACCTAGGGCTGTCTTTTCCCTTTTTTGGGGGGGAGGATTGGGGGAGGGAGAGTGCTAGTCAGTAGCAGCAAGACATGAAATGTAAAGATACTTGACAATCACAGGCTCAGCAAAGTACCTCTAAAATACCTTGAGCTGAGTCAAATTCTTAACAATCAGAGTGGGAATAAAAAGCTGCAGAATCATACAAATCATTCTATGTATGATTATATAATACTGTATATGTTATATACAAATCATTATATATATATAAAATCCCACCCGAAAGAATGGAAAGCAATAAATGACTGGTCGACTTTGACTTGTCACTTCTACCTAGATCCTAAGAAAAGAGATATAGACCATGATCTCTGCATACAAGAAATTTACAACTTACTGCTATTAATTAAATGAATGACAATGGTAACAGTCTTCCAAAATATATTTCAATATTGTGGGGCATTTAAAAATCTCTCTGTATGTAATACATAACTAAGTGGGGATAAATTTAAATTAGGCTTCTTCACTATGAGTTGGACCTAAATGGTTTTTTATGTGAGACATATTAGATAAATGTGTTATCATATTTTTTCCTTTGCTAAGTCACTTTGTACATAATATTTTACTTGCATTTATAGGTATTTATAACTTACCTCCAATATGCATTGGATATATAGTTGGTGGTTTAATTATGAAGAAGTTCAAGATTACTGTCATACAAGCTGCCCACATAGGATGTTGGTTATCTTTAATTGAGTACCTTCTCTATTTTTTGTGTTTTCTCATGATCTGTGATAATTCTTCAGTTGCTGGCATAACCACCTCTTATGAAGGGTATGTTGTTTTCTAATGAATGTCATACTCTGTCAAAAGTTAATAACATATTTTCTACAGTGATTACTCATGACCAGATTATTTGCTAATTGGAGTTAATGGCAGGAATTTGTGGTCTTTCTCCATCTTATTAAAGAGGTTGGGAATATATCACAGAGTTAGTGAGCTTATGATTGCGTGTGTGTGTGTGTGTGTGTGTGTGTGTGTGTGTGTGTGTTTGTCTTTGTGATATCCTAGTAGATAGTAAAATGAATATCACAGAAACTGGTTATGGTTTTAGGTTGTATTAGGATGTGTTATTCATACATTTTATACAACCATAAATAGGTAAAATTAAGAGTTGACTATACAGTCTCAATCACCTTTATATGGTTCCACGATGGGCTTAAATTTAATGTAACTGAATCCTAATACATGATATATCGATGCTTATATAAATTTATATATTTTATTTGTATAGGTATATCTATATTGTTGAATGGTTTTAGATTTGCATTTTGAGGGTTACCTGGGTTCACAGGAAGGTTTTGCATAGTGATATGAATTTTTAAAAGTAATTTGTAGGACATATCTAGATAATGGAGTGATTAGCTGAAATGAAGAGCATCCTAAAATGATCCCTTTAAAATTACCAAGGACTATACAATTGGAATAATATTAAATATATAATCATAAAAGTAATTTTATATATTATCTTATTTGAGTCTTGCAAATTCCATTTAAGATAGCTGTTGTTATTTCCATTTTACAGATGAAGAATTGAGATTCAGAGAGATTAAATGACAAAGGGGGTCATGGAAAACCTCTTCAACTCCATCAATATATAAAAATAGAATTTAAAATTGGTAAAATCTTAAAGATTATCTCCATCTCCAATTATCCTGATTCCCAGAGCAAATATGTAAAAAGGCATAATCTAGTCATGAGTCAGGACTTTAATTCAGTTTCTAGACTCCCATGCTAGCGTTCTTTTCATCATATTACATTGAACATAAGAAAAGTAATCTTGTTAGACCTTTAGATCTGTTTTTAAATCGAAGTATAGTTGATTTACAATGTGTTAGTTTCAGGTGTACAGCAAAGTGATTCAGTTACACACACATATATAAATATATATATATATATATATTTCTTTTTCAGATTCTTTTCCATTATAGGTTATTACAAGATATTGAATATAATTCCCTGTGCTATACAGTAGTTCTTGTTGTTTATTTTATATAAACTATTCATTTTTTATACAATTCTATTTATTTTTTTATAGTGTATATCTGTTAATCTCAAACTCCTAATTTATCCCTCCCTTCTTTCCACTTTGGTAACCATAAATTTGTTTTCTTCACCTGTGAGTCTGTTTTGTAAATAAGTTCATTTGTATCATTTTGTTTAGATGCCACCTAAGTGATATCATATGATATTTGTCTTTCTCTGTGTTAGACCCTTTTAAAAAAAACTTTTTCCCTGGTTTTATTGAGATATAATCGACAAAAAACATCATGTAGGTTTAAGGTGTATAATCTGATGATTTGATACATTATATATTGCAAAATGATTATCACAATAAGGTTAGTTAACACATCCATCACCTCACATATTTACAGTTTTGTGTGTATGGTAACTTTTAAGATCCACTCTCTTGGGAACTTTAAAACATACAGTATTGTTAACCATAGTCACTAGGATGTACATCGTATCCCCAGAACTTATTCACCTCGTCTCTGTAAGCTTGTCCCTTTGACCACCTTTCCCCATTCCTTTTCCTACCTCGCAGCAACCACCAATCTACTGTTTCCATGAGTTCAGTTTTTTTAGATTCCACAAATAAGTGAGACCATATAACGTTTTTCTTTCTCTTTCTGACTTACTTCACTTTGCATAAAGCCCTCAAGCCTCATCCATATTGTTGCAAATGGCAGGATTTCCTTCTTTTTGTACGGTGGGTGATATTCCATTTTGTGTGTGTGTGTGTGTGTGTACATGTACCACATTTTCTTTATCCATTCATCTGTCAATGCACACATAGGTTATTTCCATGTCTTGGTTATTATTATGAATAATGCTTCAATGAACACAGGAATAGAGATATCTCTTCAATCGTCTATTTTCATTCCTTTGGATAAATACCCAGAAGTGGAATTGCTGGATCATATGGTAGTTCTGTTTTTAATTTCTTGAGGACACTCCATACTGTTTTCCACAGTGGCTCTATCAATTTACATTCCCACCAAAGGTGCACAAGTTTTCCCTTTTCTCTACATTCTTGCCAGCATGTGTTATCTCTTTCCTTTTGATAACAGACATCCCCTTAAACATCCTAATAGGTGTAAGGTGATATCTCATTGTGGTTTTGATCTGCATTTCCCTGATAATTAGTGATGTTGAGCACCTTTTCATTTACCTGTTAGGCTGTTTGTATGTCTTCTTTGGAAAAAATGTCTATTCAGGTCCTCTGCCCATTTCTAAATTAGATCATTTGGTTTTTGTTATTGAGTTGTATAAGTTCTTTATATTTTGGAAATTAACCTCTTATCAGATATATGATTTGCAACTATTTTCTCCCATTTCATAGGTTGCCTTTTCATTTCGTTGATGGTTTCACTTTCTGTGCAGCAGCTTTTTAGTTTGACGTCATCCCACTCATTTATTTTTCCTTTTGTTACTTGTGCTTTTGTTGTCAAATCCAAAAAACTCATTGCCAATACTGGAGTCAAGGAGCTTACCCTTTATGTTTTCTTCTAGGAGTTTCATGGTTTCTGGTCTTAAATTTAAATCTTAATCAATTTGAGTTGATTTTTATGTATGGTGTAAGATAAGGATCCAGTTTCATTCTTCTGCATGTGGCTGTCTGGTTTTCCCACCACCATTTATGAAGAGACTTTCCCAACCCTATTGTATATATTCCTGGCTCCTTTGTTGTAAATTAATTGACATACATGCATAGGTTTTTTTCTGGGCTTTCTGTTCTGTTCCATTGATCTATGTGACTGTTTTTATGCCAATACCATACTCTTTTAATTACAATAGCTTTGTAATATGGTTTGAAATGAGGAAGTGTGATATTTACACCTTTATTCTTTTTTCTCAAGATTCCTTTGACTATTCAGGGTCTTTGTGGCTGTAGGATGGGCTCTGTGGCTGCCCAGGCTCTCTGGCCAGGCATTCTGGATGGGTGGGACTGGAGGCTATACTTAGCAGTTGGGTGGAGCTCCATGGCCAGGGTGGCACATTGACTGGGAACCCAAACCAGGCAGAACTGCCAACCGAGCTCTCTGGCCAGATGGGGTCACCACTCAGCTCTGCAGATGGGCAGAGGCACTAGCTGGGATCCCTGCTTGGGCACTGCTGCAAGCAGGAATTCAGTTTACCAAGATCTGACTGCTGGTTGCTGTAAGTCCTTCCCCCTCTCCTTCTTCAGTGGTCAAACCCCCCAGATTCTCCCAGTGATCCCCTGTGGAAAGATCTGAGTGGGCCTCCTGGAGAGCATTCAACAATCTGGGGGCACTGGGCTTTCTTTTCCCACTGGAGAAACCATAGGCTTAGGGGGACTTGTCTTGATGTGGTGTTGTGCTAGCCAGGGGGAGGGGCAATCTGCTCAGAGTGTTATTGCTCCTGTTATCCTTCTAATGTCATCCTTCTCAGTCTCTGTGGCTCAGGAGGTGCTTCAGCCTCACAACTGTGTTCTGGGATTTTCACAGTGGTGTCTTGTTTATGGATAGCTGCTAATTGGTCTTCTTGATGATCACTGAACACTTTTTATACTAGAAGAATATATTTGTCTACTCAAGTAGTTGTTTCTGGAGCTAAGTGTATTATATACATTATAAATTGCACTTACAGACTTTGCTCTTACAGATTTTGAGCCCTTGAGATTGTTTTTATAAAATATGATCTCTCTTGTTATTTTCCACCATGTGGACCAACACTGGGATTTGTTCATCTTCATTTTTGAGTTCTAATTAATACCTGGAAAAATACTTTCTGTGTAGTAGGTGTTCAGGTAATGCTTGTTTATTGGCTTTTGTTTACCTGAAAGAAATCATTGAAAAACTGGCTGTGGTCACCAAAGTAAGGTGTATTTTCTTGCAGAGTTATAGTATCCAAGCCATACATTGACAGTTGGAAGATTTATGCTTCTATTTTGGGAAGTAGAAGAAATATAATTGGGAACTGAGCTGAAAAGAAAAAGAAAATGCTCTAATATTCTTTCAACATCCATGGCATTATTTTAAATCATTTCAGAGTGCAACAAGATTTACATGTGGGAAATGGCATCCTTGCTGACTGCAACATGGATTGTAACTGTCCAACTAAAATATGGGACCCTGTATGTGGAAATGATGGTTTGTCATACATGTCAGCTTGTCTTGCAGGTTGTGAGACATCCTCTGGAACAGGAATAAACATGGTAACACATCTTATTGGCCTTTTATACAGAACTTTTGTTTTATGCACTGCATTGGCACATTCCAACTATGAACTGGGTCCATATTTGACAAAAGTAAAATTAAAGTCTTTCCTCAAAACAAAATTATAATTTTTTTTGTGGAAAAAATAAGTTAATTTCTATGTGCTCACTTAATTTATCTTTTACTTCCTAGATCTTATTTGAATTCTTCTGCATGTCTGAGCTCTGATCTTTAATTTCATAACAGTTGACATTATTACTTAATGTCATTTAAAAATACTCTAGACTGAAAAAAAATACTCTAGACTGAGATAAAGTAGGCAGTTTTGCTCTCAATTATCCAGTCAATCTCTTTGTTGGGTTTTTTTTTCTTTTTTCCTGTGTATATGTACACATGTACTTTCTGTGTTTTTACATCGTGACAGCTTTTTAAGAAGATAGAATTGGGCATGTTTTCTTGCCTAAAAAATGTAACTTATAATGTTGGTTGGTGATCAAAATAAAATACAAATTTTGATTTTTTTATTTTATTGCTGGGTCAAAACATATACAAAATTCTAACGTTTATAATGGTTATTTATTCATTTATTTAAAACATCTTTATTGGAGTATAATTGCTTTACAATGGTGTGTTAGTTTCTGCTTTATAACAAAGTGAATCAGTTATACATATACATATGTCCCCATATCTCTTCCCTCTTGCGTCTCCCTCCCTCTCACCCTCCCTGTCCCAAGCACCAAGCTGATCTCCCTGTGCTATGCGGCTGCTTCTCACTAGCTATCTATTTTACATTTGGTAGTCTATGTACGTCCATGCCACTCTCTCACTTTGTCCCAGCTTACCCTTCCCCCTCCCCATATCCTCAAGAACATTCTCTAGTAGGTCTGTGTCTTTATTCCCGTCTTGCCCATAGGTTCTTCAGGACCATTTTTTTTCTTTATTCCATATATATGTGTTAGCGTACGGTATTTGTTTTTCTCTTTCTGACTTACTTCACTCTGTATGACAGACTCTAAGTCCATCCACCTCACTACAGATAACTCAATTTCGTTTCTTTTTATGGCTGAGTAATATTCCATTATATATATGTGCCACATCTTCTTTATCCATTCATCTGTTGTTGGAAACTTAGGTTGCTTCCATGTCATGGCTATTGTAAATAGAGCTGCAATGAACATTTTGGTGCATGACTCTTTTTGAATTATGGTTTTCTCAGGGTATATGCCCAGTAGTGGGATTGCTGGGTCGAATGGTAGTTGTATTTTTAGTCTTTTAAGGAACCTCCATACTGTACTCCATAGTGGCTGTATCAATTTACATTCCCACCAACAGTGCAAGAGGGTTCCATTTCTCCACACCCTCTCCAGCATTTATTGTTTGTAGATTTTTGATGATGGCCATTCTGACCGGTGTGAGATTATATCTCATTGTAGTTTTGATTTGCATTTCTCTAATGATTAATGATGTTGAGCATTCTTTCATGTCTTTGTGGCAATCTGTATATCTCCTTTGGAGAAATGTCTATTTAGGTCTTCTGCCGATTTCTGATTTGGGTTGTTTGTTTCTTTGATATTGAGCTGCATGAGCTGCTTGTAAATTTTGGAGATTAATCCTTTGTCAGTTGCTTCATTTGCATATATTTTCTCCCATTCTGAGGGTTGTCTTTTCGTCTTGTGTATGGTTTCCTTTGCTGTGCTAAAGCTTTTAAGTTTCATTATGTCCCATTTGTTTATTTTTGTTTTTATTTCCATCTCTCTAGGAGGTGGGTCAAAAAGGATCTTGCTGTGATTTATGTCATAGAGTGTTCTGCCTATGCTTTCCTCTAAGATTTGATAATGTCTGGCCTTATATTTAGGTCTTTAATCCATTTTGAGTTTATAATTGTGTATGGTGTTAGGGAGTGTTCTAATTTCATTCTTTTACATGTAGCTGTCCAGTTATCCCAGCACCACTTATTGAAGAGGCTGTCTTTTCTCCACTGTATATTCTTGCCTCCTTTATCAAAGATAAGGTGACCATATGTGCGTGGGTTTATCTTTGGGCTTTCTATCCTGTTCCACTGATCTATATTTATGTTTTTGTGCCACTACAATATTGTCTTGATTACTGTAGCTTTGTAGTATAGTCTGAAGTCAGGGAGCCTGATTCCTCCAGCTCCTTTTTTCTTTCTCAAGATTCCTTTGTTTATTCGGAGATTTTTGTGTTTCCAAACAAATTGTGAAATGTTTTGTTCTGTGAAAAATGCCAGTGGTAGTTTCATAGGGATTGCATTGAATCTGTAGATTGCTTTGGGTAGTATAGTCATTTTCACAATGTTGATTCTTCCAATCCAAGAACATGGTATATCTCTCCATCTGTTTGTATCATCTTTAATTTCTTTCATCAGTGTCTTATAATTTTCTGCATACAGGTCTCTTGTCTCCTTAGGTAGGTTTATTCCTAGATATTTTATTCTTTTCATTGCAATGGTAAATGGGAGTGTTTTCTTAATTTCACTTTCAGATTTTTCATCATTAGTGTATAGGAATGCAAGAGATTTCTGTGCATTAATTTTGTATCCTGCTACTTTACCAAAGATGCTCGTAGCATCTTTAGGAATCTCTATGTATAGTATCATGTCATCTGCAAACAGTGACAGCTTTACTTCTTCTTTTCCGATTTGGATTCCTTTTATTTCTTTCTCTTCTCTGATTGCTGTGGCTAAAACTTCCAAAACTATGTTGAATAATAGTGGTGAGAGTGGCAACCTTGTCTTGTTCTTGATCTTAGTGGAAATACTTTCAGTTTTTCACCATTGAGGACGATGTTGGCTGTGGGTTTGTCATATATGGCCTTTATTATGTTGAGGAAAGTTCCCTCTGTACCTACTTTCTGGAGGGTTTTTATCATAAATTGGTGTTGACTTTTGTTGAAAGCTTTCTCTGTATCGATTGAGATGATCATATGGTTTTTCTCCTTCAGTTTGTTAATATGGTGTATCACATTGATTGATTTGCATATATTGAAGAATCCTTGCATTCCTGGGATAAACCCCACTTGATCATGGTATGTGATCCTTTTAATGTGCTGCTGGATTCTGTTTGCTAGTATTTTGTTGAGGATTTTTGCATCTATGTTCACCAGTGATATTGGTCTGTAGTTTTCTTTCTTTGTGACATCTTTGTCTGGTTTTGGTATCAGGGTGATGGTGGCCTCGTAGAATGAGTTTGGGAATGTTCCTCCCTCTGCTATATTTTGGAAGAGTTTGAGAAGGATAGGTGTTAGCTCTTCTGTAAATGTTTGATAGAATTCATCTGTGAAGCCATCTGGTCCTGGGCTTTTGTTTATTGGAAGAATTTTAATCACAGTTTCAATTTCAGTGCTTGTGATTGGTCTGTTCATATTTTCTATTTCTTCCTGGTTCAGTCTTGGCAGGTTATACCTTTCTAAGAATTTGTCCATTTCTTCCAGGTTGTCCAGTTTATTGGCATAGAGTTGCTTGTAGTAATCTCTCATGATCTTTTGTATTTCTGCAGTGTCAGTTGTTACTTCTCCTTTTTCATTTCTAATTCTATTGATTTGAGTCTTCTCCCCTTTTTTCTTGATGAGTCTGGCTAATGGTTTATCAATTTTGTTTATCTTCTCAAAGAACCAGCTTTTAGTTTTATTGATCTTTGCTATCGTTTCCTTCATTTCTTTTTCATTTATTTCTGATCTGATCTTTATGATTTCTTTCCTTCTGCTAACTCTGGGTATTTTTTGTTCTTCTTTCTCTGTTTGCTTTAGGTGTAAGGTTAGGTTGTTTATTTGAGATGTTTCTTGTTTCTTAAGGTAGGATTGTATTGCTATAAACTTCCCTCTTAGAACTGCTTTTGCTGCATCCCATAGGTTTTGGGTCATTCTGTTTTCATTGTCATTTGTTTCTAGGTATTTTTTGATTTCCTTGTTGATTTCTTCAGTGATCTCTTGGTTATTAAGTAGAGTATTGTTTAGCCTCCATGTGTTTGTATTTTTTACAGATTTTTTCCTGTAATTGCTATCTAGTCTCGTAGCGTTGTGGTCAGAAAAGATACTTGATACGATTTCAATTGTCTTAAGTTTGCCAAGGCTTGATTTGTGACCCAAGATATGATCTATCCTGCAGAATGTTCCATGAGCACTTGAGAAGAATGTGTATTTTGTTGTTTTTGGATGGAATGTCCTATAAATATCAATTATCTCCATCTTGTTTAATGTATCATTTAAACCTTGTGTTTCCTTATTCATTTTCATTTTGTATGATCTGTCCATTGGTGCAAGTAGGGTGTTAAAGTCCCCTACTATGATTGTGTTACTGTCAATTTCCCCTTTTATGGCTGTTAGCATTTGCCTTATGTATTGAGGTGCTCCTATTTTGGGTGCATAAATATTTACAATTGTTACATCTTCTTCTTGGATTGATCCCTTGATCATTATGTAGTGTCCTTCTTTGTCTCTTGTAATAGTGTTTATTTTAATGTCTATTTTGTCTGATATGAGAATTGCTATTCCAGCTTTCTTTTGATTTCCATTTGCATGGAATATCTTTTTCCATCCCCTTACTTTCAGTCTGTATGTGTCCCTAGGTCTGAAGTGGGTCTCTTGTAGACAGCATATATACAGGTCTTGTTTTTGTATCCATTCAGCCAGTCTGTGTCTTTTGGTTGGAGCATTTAATCCATTTACATTTAAGTTAATTATCGATATGTATGTTCCTATTCCCATTTTCTTAATTGTTTTGGGTTTGTTATTGTAGGTCTTTTGTGTCTGTCCCCAGCGGCTAAGGTTTGTTCAGTGGGTTGTGTAGGGTTCCTGGTGGAGGGGAATAGTGCCTGTGTTCTGGTGGATGAGGCTGGATCTTGTCTTTCTGATGGGTAGGTCCACGTCTGGTGTGTGTTTTGGGGTGTCTGTGGCCTTATTATGATTTTAGGCAGCCTCTCTGCTAATGGATGGGGTTGTGTTCCTGTCCTGCTAGTTGTTTGGCATAGGGTGTACAGCACTGTAGCTTGCTGGTCGTTCAGTGAAGCTGGGTCTTGGCGTTGACATGGAGATCTCCTGGAGATTTTCACCGTTTGATATTTCTTAGAGCTGGGAGGTCTCTTGTGGACCAGTGTCCTGAACTTGGCACTCCTACCTCAGAGGCACAGCCCTGACACCTGGCTGGAGCACCAGGATCCTGTCATCCACACAGCTCAGAATAAATGGGAGAAAAAAATAGAAAGTAGAAGATAAAATAAAATAAAGTAACATAAAATAAAATAAAGTTATTTAAATAAAAAATACTTATAAAAAAAGTTTTTAAGTCATAAAAAGTAAAAAAAAAAAAGAAAGAAAGAAGAGAGCAACCAAACCAAAAACCAAATACACCAATGATAACAAGTGCTAAAAACCATACTTAAAAAAAAAAACAAAAAACGGACAGACAGAACCATAGGAGAAATGGTAAAATCAAAGCTATAGAGACAAAATCACACACAGAAGCATACACATACACACTCAACAAAATAGAAAAAGGGTTAAATATATATATATATATATATATATATATATATATATATCATTGCTCCCAAGGTCCACCTCCTCAATTTTGGGATGATTCATTGTCTATTCATGTATTCCACAGAGGCAGGTACATCAAGTTGATTGTGGAGCTTTAATCCGCTGCATCTGAGGCTGCTGGGAGAGATTTCCCTTTCTCTTCTTTGTTCGCACAGCTCCCAGGGGCTCAGCTTTGGATTTGGCCCCGCCCCTGCGAGTAGGTCGCCGGAGGGCGTCTGTTCTTCACTCAGACAGGATGGGGTTAAAGGAGCAGCTGCTTCGGGGGCTCTGGCTCACTCAGGCCGGAGGAGGAAGGGGTACGGAGTGTGGGTTGAGCCTGCGGCGGCAGAGGCCAGCGTGACGTTGTACCAGCCTGAGGTGGGCCGTGCATTCTCCTGGCGGAGTTGTCCCTGGATCCCGGGACCCTGGCAGTGGCGGGCTGCATAGGCTTTCGGGAGGGGAGGTGTGGAGAGTGACCTGTGCTTGCACAGAGGCTTCTTGGTGGCGGCAGCAGCAGCCTTAGCGTCTCATGCCCGTCTCTGGGGTCCACGCTTTTAGCTGCGGCTCGCGCCCGTCTCTGGAGCTCCTTTAAGCAGCGCTCTTAATCCCCTCTCCTCGCGCACCGGGAAACAAAGAGCGAAGAAAAAGTCTCTTGTCTCTTCGGAAGCTCCAGACTTTTCCCGGGCTCCCTCCCTGCTAGCCGTGTTGCACTAACCCCCTTCAGGCCGTGTTCACACGGCCAACCCCAGTCCTCTCCCTGGGATCCGACCTCTGCAGCCCGAGCCTCAGCTCCCAGCCCCACCCACCCCAGCGGGTGAGCAGACAAGCCTCTCCGGCTGGTGAGTGCCGGTCGGCACCGATCCTCTATGCCGGAACCTCTCCGCTTTGTCCTCTGCACCCCTGTTGCTGTGCTCTCCTCTGCGGCTCCGAAGCTTTCCCCCTCTGCCACCGGCAGTGTCCGCCCGCGAAGGGGCTTCTAGTGTGTGGAAACCTTTCCTCCTTCACAGCTCTCTCCCACTGGTGCAGGTCCCGTCCCTATTCTTTTGTCTCTGTTTTTACTTTTGCCCTACCCAGCTACGTGGGGGAGTTACTTGCCTTTTGGGAGGTCTGAGGTCTTCTGCCAGCGTTCAGTAGGCGTTCTGTAGGAGCTGTTCCACATGTAGATATATTTCTGATGTATTTATGGGGAGGAAGGTGATCTCCACTTCTTACTCTTCTGCCATCTTGAAGCTCCACCTTCCAAATTTTGATTCTTATTGAAACCTGGGAACATAAGAATTCAAAAAGGGTTGACTTTGTTCTGTTTGTGAAATAAACTATATTTTTTGAAATAAAACTTTGTTTATTGGTAAGTAAACATTTCAACTGAGCATTCTGAAACAAATTTTATTTGTCATATTTAGCATGTGGCAAAACAGCATGTGTTTCTAGAAAGCATGACTTTTAGGCAACAGAGCTATTGCAAATGTACTCAAATTTAGAAAGAAATACCCTTTTTCGGAAACCACCTTCTATGTTTTGTCTCACGAGATAATCCTGAGACACAATAAAGGATATGAGAACAAAGGGAATAAACTGTCTATCTTGACCTAATTGGGCATGCAGAAAATATTTGAGATTTGTATTCAAAACTTTCCTTCCTTAAATAGGATAATATATTATTTTTGACAGGTGTTCCAAAATTGTAGCTGCATTCAAACACCAGGAAATTCATCTGCAGTTCTTGGGCTATGTGACAAGGGACAGGACTGTTCCATGATGCTCCAGTACTTTTTAATCTTGTCGGTGGTCAGCAGTTTCATCTATTCTTTATCTGCCATCCCTGGATATATGGTTCTCCTGAGGTACAAGAATTATTTTCTTTATTTAGATTTATTTCTGGTTATTTAGTAAGGGAGCTTTTTCTAAGAAAGCCACTTAAGTCCACAGTATCTAAGAACCTGGTGCTCTATATATACCAGTTATTAAGATTTTCCCATTAAGCATTGTTGAATTTTACCAAATTTTAAAGTTAGCAATAAAAATGTTTATCTGTTGGTATTTCCCTCCCTATCTTTCCTACCTTATTTCTTAGAGTTAAATTAGTGAACCTCTCATTGTTTAACACAAGAAGAGACACATTTACATTTTAGGGTAAACCATATGAAATGATCATTTTCCTAGGTACAGAGTGGTTGCCTAGCTGTCATTTCTTATAGTTCAACCTATAGGACAGCAGAGTTTAAAGCTGTCGGAAGTCTCAGTTTCACCAATTACTACCCACAGGGCAAAAGGCAGGTCAATTGATCTTTCTGAGCTCCTTTTATCTTTAATTAAAAAATGGATATATAATGAATGCTCAACTGTCTTATAAGGCTACTGTGAGACACAAACATTGAAGGGCTTACTGAAAATAGGAAATTGCAGAGCTAGGATTCAGACTTAGGTTTATTACATGTATTTTTCCAATTACAGCAGCTTCATGCCTTGTAAACAATTCTAAACATGCCTAGTAAGCAAAGTGCATTGTTTTCTCTTTTCTTCATCTTGAAGCAGAGTTAAGTTGATCATAATTCTCAGTTCATAGTTTATCCTAGGTGAGGTAAGGTTTCCCTCTTGTTTTATTTCATTTTATTTTAATTTTTTTCATTCCATTCCCCACTTCCTATTACCACCAACATCTATATTAATATGATAGACATATGTTCTTAAATACGTATTTTCCTTTGTAAAATATTAAGTTTTTTGTGTATTGTGTTTTATATTCACACAAATAGTGTTGTGCCATAAATTTGTTTTGGTTCAAAAGGCACATGGATACATAAATTCACCAAGTACTGCTAGTACTTATGAGTTATTCTCATACCATCAATGCATGGGAATTTCTACTTCCTTATAGCCTCACCAACACTTAGAATTATTGAACTTTCTGACTTTGACTCTTCCAATGGGTGTAAAATGGTAGCTCACTGATGTTTTAATATGTGATTTCCTAATTCGATGAGTTTAAGAATTTCTTCAAACTTTTTTCTAGCTATTAATGCTTCTGCTTCAAGATGCTTATTCATTATTTTTGCCCATTTTCATTATAATTCCTATACTTTTCTTGGTGAATTATAGACATTAATGTAATATTGTTTACTCGCTACAATTATCTTTTCCTGGTCTCTCATCTTTCCTTTGAATTTTTTCATAGTATTTTTTATGAAATTAAATCCTAAATTTTGTTGTAGTGAAATCTAACAATTTTCTTGCCTTAGGGTTTGTGTATTGGGGAGTTACATTTCAAAAGGGTTCCCATATTCCTAATTTATAAAAGTATTCCCGTAAATTTTATCCTACCAGCTATACAGCTTTACCTAGTTCTTTAAGTCATCACAAGTCTATCTTTATGTGTGGCTCAAGAGAGAGAGATATTCAGTGTTATTTTTCTCCAGAAAATAAAGTAGCTTTCCCAGCATCATAGCACAAATGAGAGGTCTTTATTCCATTGATTTGTGGTGTCATCTTTATCGTATTTAAAGTTTTTATATAACATGGGCCATTTTCATTCTTATTCTGTTCCACAGTTTATTTGTTCTCATACCAGTGACATTGCATATGTTAATGTCTTATACAGTACCTCTTCCTCACCCACCCAACACTTTCACCTTCACTCTTCCTTTATTCTTTTCTTCCTAAATTGATTTAGCTATCAATGCATGGATCTTTATACTCACATATGAATTTGATTGTATGGATTCTATATATTAATTGGAGAAACTCTGACATCAAATATTTGTGAACATGGAATATTTTTTCATTTATTTAAAATTTCCTTTATAGATACTACACACACACACACACACACACACACACATATAATATGTATATACACACACAAAATGTTACCATGTACAATTGCAAATATATATGTACCCATATATATCCAAGCATACATATATGGACATGTACTTATTTGTAATTTAACATGGTGTTATTTTCTTTTATATTTTCTGGTTGGTTATTGTTGGTTTAGAGGAATGCTGTTGAGTTTTTAAAGTTTACTTTTTATCCAGCAACTTTTCTTATTTTTCTAATAACTTGTTGATTTTGTTAGGTTTTCTATGTAGAAATATGTGCACATATGGAGAGTTTTATCTCTTCACTTCCAAACCTTACACATCTTAGGTTTTAAAAATTTTCTTACAGCATCAGGTTGGACCTCCAAAACTGTGTTAAACTATTTGGTGATAGTGAGTATTCTTGTTCTTTTCTAATTTTAATGGAAACCATGTAAAATTTTTCCATTAAATATGATGCTTGCTATAGATTTTTAGTATGAGTTTTCATCTAGTTTCTGAGTTTTTAATAATAGAATCAGTATTCAACTATCAATATATTTTTCTTCATCTAGGAAAAAATTTACATATAATCTTCCAACTCAGTACTTTTAGTGTAGTGGAAAAAAGTGATAGTTTTTTTCTACATTGAACTGCTTGCATATCTAAGAAAAACCACACTTAATCACAATATATTTTTATATATGATTTGATTTAGATAATAATTTATTTAAAATTATTATATCTATGTTGATAAGTAAAACGTACCTTTTATTTTCTATTCTTTTTTGTTTGTTATTTTTGGAATCTTTCTAGGCCCACAAAATAAATTAATAAATTTTCTATTTTTAAACTTCTGGAACAACTTGCATTAAATATCTGTTTGTTGAAAGTTTTATGAATTCACCTGTAAAACTATTTGTACTTTGGGCTTATTTGGTCAGTGATACTTGGTTATTATTTTCATTTATTTAATGTTAGTGTCTATTCACATTTTCCATATCTGCTTACACCAGTTGTATACTTGTTAGTGTATGGTGTTTATAATATTCTTTTATCATTCTGATATTCTCTGATATATATATATATATATATCAGAGAATATATATATATATATATATATATTTCTTTTTTAAAGAACCAGTTTTGGGCTTTGATAATCTTTATTTCATCTGTTTCTGCTCTTTATTTTATTTATTTAAAAAATTTTTTCCTTTTGGGCTTGCTCTGTTTTTCTTTATTCAACTATTTGAGTTTAACACTTAGATAATTTGCTCATTTTGATTAATGTAAATAAAATCATACATTTCCTTGCAAGTATTGCTTTAGTTATATCTGAACTAGTATTTTCCATGAAGCTTACTTCTAACTCTTTTGTAATATCTTTTATGTTTGCTCCACCACACAAAAATTTATTTATGTGTTATATAATTTCCATATCTATGAGAAATTTCTATAGGTATCCTTTATTATTGTTATTTCATTTTCACGTTCAGAGAATATAATCTGACAGATGTGGGGTTTGGGGGGAAATATTGAGGCTTTCTTTGGGGCATAATGCATGTTCAATTTTTGAGTGTTTCATGTGTTTCTGAAAAGAAAGTGTAACTTCTGCATTTTGGATATACAGTTTCCATATTTCTTGGATTGAAGTTAATCACTGTTATCTAAATTTTGTAGATCTATGCTTGTTTTTGGTCTGCTTAATTCAACAGTTTTTTGAGGATGGATGTTAAAATCTTTTAAAATTGCTGATGTACTTCTTCCTATAATTCTGTCAGTTTTTTAATTTATATATTTGGAGGCTATATTGTAGGATGTAAATGTGTCTTTATCATTATACTTCTATTATTAGCAGCACTTAATTTTCTTCTTTATCTTTTAGTCATTTCTTTCAGGCAATTCTATTTTGTCTCTTATTAAAATTGCAGTACTGGCTTTCTTTTGGTTCACTGCTTCCTGTTACACCTTTTTCCTTCCCTTTCTTTTCAATCTTCAATCTTCTATTTCACTTTATAGACAATATGCTAGATCTGATTTTGTAATTTCAGATTGGTGAGTTTAACCCACTTAGATTTATTGTAATTAATGTGATAGGGCTCTTTTGCCACTTTATTTCATATATTCTATTTATTTGACTTTTTGCTTCTGTTTTTGCTTTCCATTGTATTTATTGGATTTTCTTCTGCTGCTTTAAAAGTCAAATCTTTCCAATGGCTAGCCTGATTATTGAAATTCTTAGCTACATTTCTGTTTTACTTATCAATTTCAAAACTTTTCAGTAATAATATCTACTTTCTATTAAGATGAATACTTAATCATGCTCTCATATCTCTTCATATCTTTACTCTCTTCCTCCAGCTCTTGCCAAGATCACATTGTTGGATTTAACACCTGAATTTTTAGGGATATACTTATGCTTTTCTCTATTTTTGTGGAATCTTCCTGGATCTCCTACCATGATGGTAGAGGGATGCAACATCTATGCTACTCTGCCAGTTTTTAAGAACTATTTTAATTTCTCTCAGCATTTTCCCATAATTTGAATTTTAATTTTTCTTTCTTATTTCTGGATTCTAGAATTAATGTTGTTATCAATGTCAAATAGTGACAGCATTTGGAGAACAGTTTAAACTGTTTACAATTTCTTAGCTATAAGGATTTCATACTTTTGTGAGATCATAAGGTGGTATATTAGAAATAGAGGAGAAAGAAAAATTCTTCAGTGAAATTTAAATGCCCTATTTTCTGTATTAAATGGTAACTATGGGAGCAAGAGGGTCATGCTAGGTCTCCTGGCTTTTCTTACTTCCTTCTCAGTAAAATCCTTGATGCTGTCTAAATAACCTACGTGTTAGATAGATAATGACCAGATCAACTGTATTTCAGTCTATGACGCTGAAGAGTTATTTGAATTGGTAAAATACTTATGCCAGGAAAATGCCAATAATATGATGTTTTTGCTAAAAATGTACTACGTCCTTTTGTGAAGAAAGCTGCTTTCATTTTCTCAGCTTTGAGTTAATCAAAGAAGGGAAGGGAATACAGAGGAACTCTCCAAGTGAATTCTTGGAGCAGGTAGCCATGCTGCTGATGAAGTGAGTGGAGCACAAAAAGTGCCATTGGGGAATTATAGTCTTCATTTCTACTCATAGGAATTTCAGGCAACAGTGAAAACATCAGGGAATTTCTGGAGAGAATGGAGGAATCTATGCCACTCTTGAAAAGATACCAAGTCACTTAAAATATGTTAGCTTTGGATTTTTTTCATCACTTTCCTTTGAAAATTTTTATTCTGGCTTTCTTTTCTCCTTACATTTATTTTTTTAAATTCTTGGCTTTTCTGTATTTTGTTAATAGAAATAATTTAAATACACCTAGGGTTGTACTGTTCTTGTTTTAGGCTAAAGTTTTAACCATCAGAATCAAGAAATACTATTCAAGAAGAGGATACTGGGGTAGAAATCAACTGATATGAAACATTTTCTTCCTTGATAACTTTATGATAGAAATGAATGAGCAAAAAGTGATGGATAAAATGCCAAGGACCAGAGGTGGGGCTCCTGTGAAGGTTATGAACTGGATAATCAGGCCTTGAATAACTAAGACCTGAGCAGGCAGGAAAATTTTCTAAGGCTCAGTGTGTTACTAGCACACAAAGAGTTCTTTTAAGAAACTGTGGTAGATTTTAAATGTCTACTTTTTAAATTTATGAATTCATTTATTTTTTAGGTGTATCAAGCCTGAAGAGAAGTCTCTTGGTGTGGGATTACATGCATTTTGCACAAGGGTATTAGGTAAAAATAGTTATTTTTCCCAACATCACATCAGACCACTATTAAATACTAAGTAGATGAAATCACTCCCTCAGAGTAACAGTCTAGCAAATATCCCTTCTGCTTGTAAACAGCACTTTGTAATTAGTGTGAGAATGAAGAACAAAAAGAAATAGAGAACTTCTCTTTTTTATTTGAAAAAGACCTATCTGACCTTAATTCTACTTTTCATCAATGCAATTTGAAAAGCAAAGGAACAGGAAATGCTTTGTTAAAGTATAATGTGCATGTGATTGGCCCAAAACATTGCAGAAAAAAAATGTAAAGAATCATTAATTCAGTGTTTTTCTCTACTGATGATTTTTATTTTGCATTTATCCTTCCGATTACTTATTTTTTATAATCTAAAAACTTTACAGTAACAGTAACTTCCAGTTTCTAAAAGTAAAATTTAAAGCAATAGATGTATATTTTGTTGAACTTTATTTGTTCTACGAATAAAGTTAAAATGTTTCCAAACAAAATATATCTTCTTCCCTTGCTAATGGATTCTTCTTTCTCCCTTTTAATTGTAGCTGGAATTCCCGCACCTATATATTTTGGAGCTTTAGTGGACTCCACATGTTTACACTGGGGTACTTTGAAATGTGGTGAGTCAGGGGCATGTAGGATATATGATTCCACCAACTTCAGGTAAAGATAATTTTTTAAATTGCTTTCTAAGCATAGGCAGTGTGTAAAACGGTACCATTCATATCTAACATTTTCTTTGTCAAGGGACTAGATTACTTTTGCCTTTGTTTCCAGAATAGATAGTGGTACTGTATCTCCAATTCTTATTTATATACTAGAATTTTATTTCCTCAATATTTTCAAAGTACTTGATAAATATAAGCATGGGTGGCTTTCAAAAGCTTGTTCCTTAAATTGGTTGCAATCAATATATTGTTGAAGGTCATGGCTGTACAAAAGCTGTACAAAAAATGGGGATACTTGAGAGTAATATAATTTAGATTATAATCTAATATAATTTAGATTAGCACTGCTGGCAATCCAAGGTAGATGTATCTATCAAAAAAAGTTAAAACATATTAAAACTTATAAAGATAGTTTTGCATATTGTTAATTATTAATATTTTACTCTCATAAGGAGAGCAGCAGCTAATTGTTTTGCACGTCAACCTAATGAATTAACCTCATGAACTCACTTATGAATTCTAATTTTGTTAAAATGAGTTTTGGGATTTTTTTATCCAGACGATCGAAATTTATTTCCCTCTTCGCTAATCTTTTGTTACTGTTTTTATTTTATCTTTTTACATTGAATAGACTCCTCAACTTAAATTTAATACTGACAGGGATAGCAGTTTTATTTCAATATTTAATAAGAATGCTTCCAAAAATCACCACTAATTATAATATTTACTCCTGTGTTTTCTTAGATGATCTTAATCAGGTTAAGGAAGTTTCTTTCTCCTCTTTTGAGTTTGCTCAGAGTTTTAGTTGTGAATTTGTAAAATATCACTAAATCATTTTTCTGTACGTAATTAGCAGAATATCCAAGATTATTATTATAATTCTATAACAAACTCTATTTGTTAGTTTTTATATCTTTTTGGATTCAATTTGATAATTTTTTGCATGTATATTTACAAGTAAAATCAGCTTATACTTTTTTCCTTATACTGAACTTGTCTAATGTCAATATCAAGGTTGCACTAGCTTTGTAAAATGAATTGGGAAATTTTCCCTCTTTTTCCGTTTCTAGGAATAACTTGTATAATGCAGGAATCATCAGTTCATTGAAGGTTTGTAATACTTGCCTTAAAAGCTTCTGGACTTGATGTCTTTGGAAGATGAGAATTTTTGACTGATTCAAATTTTTTAAATGGCTATGAAAATATTCATGTTTTCTATATATTTATAGTAAAATTTGATAATACATATTAATCTAGAAAACTATTTAACGTGTTTCCAAATTATTATGTATAAAATTCCTAAGTATCTGTACTTACAGTTCCTTTTTAGTTCCTAATAGTGTTTATTTATGCCTCTTCTCTTTCTTTATTTGCCTTTCCAGATTATTGTTATTATTATATTTCAATCTTTTAGAAAACACAGCTTTTTTGGGGTTACCTCTATGGTGTGTAGTCTATTTATTAACTTCTGCTTCTTATATTCATGTTCTACTTCTAAAATTTTCTTTTATTAGGAAACATTTCAAGAATTCAGGAAAAAAAGAGTTAAGCATATTTGTACTCACCATCCAGGTTTTTTAAATGATTAAATTTTGCCATTTTTGTTTCAGACCAGGTTAAAAGAAAATATTTAATTCCTGTGATCCTACTACATTCTAACCCATCCCAGGTGTAACACTATGTTGAATTTTATGGATTTTGTTCCTAGTTTATTTTTATAGCTTTACAAAGTATGCATGTATCCATTCGTAATTTATACAATTATTGTATATATTTTTACATTTTAAATAATTGGCATAATACTATATTTTTATTTTGGAAGTTTTTCTATCAGCCCACCATTTTAAAACTAGGCTCATACATGTAGTTCTACATCATTTATTTTCAACTGTTGAACAACGCTGTGATGTATGAACATGAAAGCAACTCTTCTGCCCGTTTCCTGTTTACCCATTTCTGTCCCCCTCTAACTTTAAAACCCTAATTATAGGAATGAAATCACTAAACAATTGAAACTAACTCCTGACTTAACGCTTTCTTTAACGCACACCATGCTTTGCCTAGCCTGTTGATTCTTTTCCTAGTTAAAAAGAAGTAAGAGTGAAGAATTAAATAGATAAAGAATGGTTAGCTCTCTGCTCCCAACAGCTCGCTTAGCAATCCTGCAGGCAGATCATTCAGGCAAGATAACATCCGAAGATAGAGTCAGCCAGTCTGCACTCGGTGGGAATGATGCAGAACAATCTCCTGCCTCCATGATTCACTGAGATTCTTCCCACCCTCCCCCTCCCCCCAAACACTTTTTCCTTTAAAAACTGTCATGGCTAAGCAGAATCTTCGGAGTTGGTCTCTGGACACGAGTCCACCTTCTCCCCAGATTGGCAGCTTTTCTGACTAAAGCACCTTTCTTTTCTACTGACACTGCCTCTCAGTGTATTGGCTTTTGAGTGGCTAGCAGCCGAACCTGAGTTCGGTAGCAAACACACCACGGCTTATTATCCATTTTCCTGTGGGACGCTTTTGTTCAAAATTTTTTAAATATCAACAAAACTGCAACAAACCTTTGTTGCCATGTCTCCTTGTGCATGTGAGCAAGAGTTTCTCTAAACTATGTGTAAGCATCTTACAGGATGCAGCTTAGTAAATATTGCCCAAAGGTTCTTTTCAATAGTTTTTATTCACCGCCAGCAGTGTATGAGAGTTCCAGATGCTTCCAGTTTGTGTTCTATCATTCTTCACTGTCTATGGTGTTTTCTGTTGCAAACATTTTTAAAAATTTTATATGTAGTCACATTTGATAATTTCTTGCTCTCTGGTTTGTGTTTTTGTTTCAACCCAAACCCAGAGCAATAAGGACCATAAAGATATTAGGACCCATGGTTGTTGATGACCTATCTGCTATTGGTCTAATTGTTATTTCTTTATAAGCCACATGTTTATTTCTCTGGGTAGTGTTTATGTTTTTTCTTTATCTTGAGCATTTGTAATTTCACTCTGATATGTCTATTTAATTTATTCCATTAGGCATTTGAAGTGCACTTTTGATCTGAAAATGTATGACTCTGTTAAATTCTAACGAATTCTAAGCCATTAGTTCTTTAATTTATCTCTGCCATTTCCTCTATTCTCTGTTCTAGAAAATTTCTGAGATATATCCTTTAATTGCTAATTGGTCTTTAACATTACTTATGTAGTTCATTTTTGTTGAATCAGTTCAAATCATTGATTTACATTCTAAATTCTTCTGTACTCTCTTCCATTTCACCAATTCTTATCTTATGTTGACTTGAAATTTATTATGTATTTAGGATTCTTTTTATTTCACTGCTATCCATTTAATCTCTAATATTTCCAAGAGTTCTTTTTGATATTCTTATTTCTGCTAGAATTTTTTCATAATTTCTTATTCATTTTTTAATGGGTATTATGCCATCAATTTATTATTTTTAAACCTATCGAGCTGGTTAAACATACTTATTTTAAAGTCTTTGTCAGATTCTTATATTAGATTAAATTTAATCTGGAATCAAGTCATGTTTCAATTGGTAGTTTATGTGCTTGTCTTTCTTACTGTTGGATTTATTCATGTATTTTAACATTTCAGTTTACAAGCTCTTCTTGAGTATTTCGTTGTTGTTCTTTGTTTATTTTGGTTTTCTTTGCTGTTCTATTTCTCTGTATTTACTCCTCCAAATTTGATCATTCTCCCTTTGCTTTTCCCTGTCCCCCAGGTTCTTAGGCCTTTCCTAGTTCTTTTCATAGTGATACTGGGAATAATCACAGAGGGAGTAGATCACTCGGTCTAGTTCTTGGGTGTATCTGTATCTTATTCCCTCCTTAGAATCACAGCAATAACGTGCAAAAGGGTTTCTTTTTAAATCTCTTTTACAATGAGGTTTGCATTATTTTCCCATGGTTGCTGTTAGTTGGGTTAAAAAAAATCACGATAGGGCTTCTCTGGTGGCGCAGTGCTTGAGAGTCCACCTGCCGATGCAGGGGACACGGGTTCGTGCCCTGGTCCGGGAAGATCCCACATGCCGCGGAGTGGCTGGGCCTGTGAGCCATGGCCGCTGAGCCTGCACGTCCGGAGCCTGTGCTCCACAACGGGAGAGGCCACAACAGTGAGAGGCCCACGTACCGCAAATAAAAAAAAAAAAAAAAATCACGATATATCTACCAATAGATAATTTTTGCGCAATTGGATGGTTCAATCTTCTATATTCTCACTAATTTTTCATCTGTATTTTATATTCACTTGTAGAAGTGTGTTGAAATTTTCCTAATTGTAGATTTCTTCTTGTAATTTTGTGAATTTTTGTTTTATATATTTGAGTTTATGTTGATAGATTTATATGGATTCATGATTGTTATATATTTTTGGTGAAGTGCTTTTTTTATTATTAAGTAATATCCTTCTTTAATTCTATTAATTCTTTTCACTTTAAATTGTACTTTGTCTTACAGTCATTAATATAACCACAGAAGCTTGATTTAATATTTGTCTGGTATACATTTTCTGACCTTTATCTTCAACCTTTCTTTGCATTATATTTTTAGGCTCTCTCTTGTAAACAACATGTAGCTGGAATTTGGAAAACTTCAATATGAAAGGCATTATCTTTTAAGAAGCGAGTTCAATTGGTTTACACTTATTGTGAAACCTGGTATATTTAGGCTTTATTTTCAATTATTTTGTGTGTTTTTATTTTCCTATGCCTTACTTCCATCAAATTTTCCTTAATCCTTTCCCCACTTTTCATTAGATGGTAATAAATGTAAGTGATCATCCTTACATTTTTGGCCAATTTTTAAGTTAATCAGTATTTTGTTCTCAAGAATTGTAAAAGAGTCCTAGATCTTACCTGGATTTTAAGCTAACAAGTTAGCCTGCCATAGCTGCATGGAAACTGGCAGAAGATACAAGCCTCCTTGGTCAGAGACAAAGGACTTTTTTACAGCAATCAGCACAAGCTTCATGTTCAGGTTAGTTTTCACCCCCCAAGTCCCGAAGTGGGGACACAGGAGACCCAGGTGGATGTTGTGCACACACTGCGTTCGGGTCACAGCTAAGCAATCCTGAGTTTAGGAAATCCCTATCATTTAAATGGGTTGCAAGCAAATCTGCCAACATTTGCCCCAGAGGGGGATGTTACCTTTATCATCCTGGACAGAAAACTCTGCTCCAGAGGAAAAGACCATTTTTATCTTCCAAGGTCACTTACTGTTCAAACATCTTTGAAAAGATAGTTCAGAACAAAAGCTTCTGCTGACAAGATATGCCAAAATTCAAGGAACCCATGAAGAATTGTCCATCAACATGTAACTCTTGTTTCTACATTGTATTAGTTTCTGATGAATTTTCTCATGAGTACACTTCATTGGTCACTCTAATTCACCTGACTGACAGAGGATGGTACCAAATATAATAATTTTGTCTGAAATATCATTTAATCAAATCTACTATAAACAGGAATCAAAGCAGCAGGATGAGGCCAACCTACACTAGGGATCCTTGGCTTTCCTCAATTGTGATGCAAACCCATTGCATGCACAGTATGTATCTGTGCCCACCTCCATATTACCCCTGTGGAACTTTAGGGGAAAGGGGAACTGATGAAAACATGAATCACATTCTGTCTGCTCTCTTCACAGTTCTTGACATATATCCTTTTACTGATCAAGAGAAGACCTTAGACTATTTTAAATAATGCTAAATCATTTTTAGAAAATGAGTTTTCTTACTGCCCCATAAGGAGAAATTAATATAAATTTAAACAAAATCCAGGTCTCTAAATGGAAAAGAATGTGAACATAAAAAGAGAAAAATGGAAGAGTTTTGTTAAAAAACAGGTTAATATTATCATATGAGGTTTGTTCAAAATCAGGTCTGTTATTAAAAAAAAATAAAGCTTTAAGAGACATGAAGAATATTGTGCCAGTGAAATTTAATAAGGGAGAAAAAATACCATTTTAGAGATCAGAAGTGGATAGTGAAAGGAAGTAAGGATTTAACCTAGTAAGAAGTTGAAACGATGTAGGATTAAATGGGGATACTTGAGAGTAATATAATTTAGATTATATTTAGATTATATTTAGATTATATTTAGATTTAGATTATATTTAGATTATATTTAGATCAAGCTATATTCCAGCCTTTTTAATCCTCATTATTTTGAGGAAGTATCGTCTGCCAGAGGAAAATGCCTCTTCAGAAACTATGCTTGAGGCCAAGTTTACAGGGAAGGAAAATGGGGGCAAAGAGACGGACCAAAATTCCAAAGTTTTGAATGATGATGAATTGAAAACTAAACTATAATGCTCTTTTATATCATGCTTCGCAGAATTGGAGAACACGCTACAACTTAATTGTTTTTAAAATCAATAGAGGTACTTACTGCAGGTAATATTTCCTTGTCTTTAAGAACCTCAACATTTTTCTTTACTCAAGGTAAAAAAATGTTCACTGATGGTATTTCTGAAGGAACAATGGCATTTGAGATTTTCCTCAGAGGGACATTTATAAACAACCTTCAAAGTAGGATATTAGAACCAGCTTTATTTTTATGTTAACTTGTTAAAACAGCAATTTCTCTTTTCACTTATGCAAAATAAGGGCATATTTCCCAAATCTTTTCCACATGATGCTAAAAATTTCCTATTATGAAAATCTATTTAATTCCATTGAATTTCTGCTTTGATATCAGGATTATTTCAAGACTGAAATTCTTATCTTCTTATGTGAATATTTAAGTATTTTATTCAAATTTATCACTTCATGTGAAAGAAGAGTAAATCTTTTAAATCTATTTTGGAATTGTTCTTTACCTCTTCCTATTCATTCCAGACATGATTCTTTTAAAATAGATTACTCACTAATATGCCATCACTTGATTTCAATTCATTCCCTGCTTTTTGACTCATGTCATATATTTGCTCATTTTGTTCAGAGTACTGACAAACTTAATCAGGTAATTAAAAATCATGTAGCAAAGATTGTTGGATTTTTTTTTCAGCAATTCAATGGCAACTGAACTCTCTCTTAAAAACAAATGTCTAAGTCAAAGTGTGAAAGGTCAATATTAGAAAATCACTAGTCCTTTTTTTTCAGTATTTTTAAATTAATTAATTTATTTATTTTTGGTTGCGTTGGGTCTTTGTTGCTGTGCATGGGATTTCTCTAGTTGCGTCGAGCAGGGGCTACTCTTGGTTGCGGTGCGCAGGCTTCCCATTGCAGTGGCTTCTCTTGCTGCAGAGCATGGGCTCTAGGTGCGTGGGCTTCAGTAATAGTGGCACGTGGGCTCAGTAGTTATGGCTGGCGGGCTCTAAAGCGCAGGCACAGTAGTTGTGGTGCATGGGCTTAGTTGCTCCGCGGCATGTGGGATCTTCCCGGACCAGGGCTCGAACCCGTATCCCTTGCATTGGCAGGCGGATTCTTCCCACCAAGGAAGTCCCGAAAGACACTAGTCCTTAAAGGCTGTTTGTATTGCCAGATGTTATCCAAAAAATCAGTTTCCCAGATTCAGGAGGCCTCCTTAGTCTAATGTTTATGTCACCCAACGTGTCCTAAGTTAGAACACAAACACAAATTTTCTTTATGTCCTCTTAGAGAATGAAGTGTTTAAAAAGTAGCTTCTGTTATGGAACTGAGGTTAAGAAAATTCAAGATGTACATTTAAAACTAGATCTACACTTATTATTATTTTGTAGCTTAGGGATACAATAAAAGTATGAAAGGATTTTAGAGACACAAGAGGCCTTACGGGTGATATGGAGTTTCTGGTTCAAGAGAATAGAATGAACAGCCATGTTTATCTACTTATTCTCCCTCCCACTGAAAGGACAGTCAATATAGATGCAATGATAGAACTCCCTTAAGGGTGAGGAAGATGTGGAGAGGGAGGATTGGAGAAGTGGTTGTCAATATACTCTGATTATTTATGTGTCATATAAAGGGAATGGGAGTGTCTCCAGGGATAGAACAGGGTGGCAGGAGCTGTCATTCAGGATGCACTTAGAAGGAGCCTGGGATGTAGGTGGGAACCTCTGAGTTGAAAGTTCAAAGAATACAAGTTAGACAGAAAATAGACCACAAGCTAGACAGGAAATAGGCCAGTTAACTGAGGGACTGTCTATGTATACTTTGCAGACCAATATGATTTCCTGAGAATTGGATACATCATTTAAGGAGAAAGCAACAGAGAGGACTGGGTAGAACAGGTTTGGGGGGGAAGATTTAAGAGTTCAGTTCTCTGCTCACGAAGTCTGAGACTTCATCAAGACTGTGATTCAAGACAGGAACAGTGTTGACACTGGAGAGAGGAGCTAAAACCATTGGAAGTGAGGAGTTCCAACTCAGGGGACGTGTGGCAGATGAGGGACAGTTCTGTGTTAGGGTCAGATGACATGAAACTTGGAGCTGCTTTATTTGGGAAGGGAGGAAATGGGGAGAATGCTCTGGAAGCTAAAAGAGGAGAAAGAACTCACCCTATATCCAGAGAGTTGTGAGAAAAAGTCAACAGTTACCACATGAGATGCTTTTGGGGGAAGCATTGTCCTCAGGAGAAACCCAGATTTTGGTGAGGCTGCAGCCGTGAAGAGAATGCTGGTTTTATGAGTTTGAGAATATGGACAGTTTTGGAGATGAGGGACTCTGAGTTCCAGGGGACAAACTGAAAGGGGGCAGATTTCAAAATTGGAGTCTGAGAGAAAAAGTTGATAATTAGAGGTATATGGAAATTAGAGAATGAAAATTAGAAGAAGGGGAATGAGAGATCATCTGGAATTCTGGGACTTTTTAGGTAACTGACATAATGAGGTTAGTCCTGATAGATTTCAAGACAGATAGTGTTGGTGACACTGTGAGTGTCAAAATTAGGAGGGGTCATGACTGGGCTTCCTCATGACCCCTTGTCATGGAGGCAAACTGGAGAATCAAAATCTTACTTGAGTACCTGTGGGTCTTTCTTGACTTCTATTGATGGGTTTAAGTTGATCAGAGAAAGCTGAGTCTTAACTCTATGCACAGTTCACCCACTTGAATACCCTCAGTGGAGCAGGGTAGGCCCAGAGAGACATGATTTTGCACCCAGTGTCTTGGGCTCACTCTTATCGCCTGCTGGGAATGATGGCATTTTAGTCTAGGGTTCTCTCTAGACACTTCTTGGTGGAGGAAAGAAAATCAGAGAAAGTGGGTATTGGAGTCCTCTGTGACCTCTCCTGACCTCTGTTGTTCAAGTCCATGAGGCCTAGGGAAGTCAGTTATTATTCTGAGCATTTGTCCTCCCTCAGGATAGGGTAGAAGTAAAGGCACAGCAGACGGAAGTAGAGGAGAGAAACAGCAGGAAAACCGGTAGTGGGAAGTCTAGGATCGTTCATTGTCTTATTTAATACTGTGAGGAGTCTAGGTTTATGGAATTAGAAATGGTTTAATATATTATTTATAATTCTCAATATAACTGATATTTATGGGAACTTTAAAAATAAGTACATAGAAAAACCACAAAAATTGGGAAAAAACATAAAGGGAAGGAGAGGAATTCTTCATATTTTATAGCATGGAGTTAAAATATATTTTAAGCTTAATAAATTCAGATAAAATTGGCAAACACATCTTATCAGAACTGCTGAGAAGTGGTTGTCTGTGTAGCGTTGGAAGCAGGAAGAAAAGCAAAGAACAATGCATTTGCCTTTCATTTTTGCCCCTTTTGTACTCTGATTTCTCTTCTCTTTTGCATGTAAAATACAATGAAAAAAATTTCATAAAGAATACACATCAGCAAAAACAATAATAATAAAAGAAATAAAATAGGGCATTTTATAGAAAAGGAAGAACTGAGTCCTCCAATTGTGAGATTTTCAAAGGTTCTCCAATGGGTGTTCATTTATTTACTTATTATTTTAGTTTATTTTTTAACATCTTTATTGGAGTATAATTGCTTTACAATATTGTGTCAGTTGCTGCTGTATCGCAAAGTGAATCAGCTATACATATACATATATCCCCATATCTCCTCCCTCTTGCATCTCCCTCCCACCCTCCCTATCCCACCCCTCTAGGTGGACACAAAGCACTGAGTTTATCCCCCTGTGCTATGCGGCTGCTTCCCACTAGCTATCTATTTTACATTTGTTAGTGTATATATGTCCATGTCACTCTCTCACTTTGTCCAATGGATGTTTATTGAGCAATTTTTTTCTTGTTTCTGTCCTTTGTTCTAGAGGATATGTGTCTTGGTGTGTGTATGTAAGGAAGGTGGTGATGAACTAAGTTGTAGGCCTTAAAATTCAAGTGGGTGTCATTTTATTAGGGTGAATAAATATATACAGAAAACAATGACAGAATGACAAATAACAGCACAAGGTAATTTCAAACCCTATGGATATATGGTGAGTCACTAAGTAATCAGAGATTTTTGCAAAAACTTCCCATTCTGTTTTTGGGAAACATTGCAGAAGCATGCTAATTGGTAAGGGATTTCTTTCCAAAAGAAGAAGACAAAGCTTTCTAGGAAGACATTTTGCCCTTTTTCCTTCTTCCTTCTGGAACTGAAGATATTAGGCCTCAAGGAGGAGCAAGAAGCCATCTTGCCACCAAGAGGCAAAAGCATAGGGTTGAAAGATGATGAAACATGGTGTAGCAGGAAGACAGTGAGAGCCTGGCCACCAGCAGTGGAAGGGCTGAGTTTTGCGGGCTTTTAAGTTTACCAAATGTGAGAGGAAGGCCTATAAAAAATTTCAAAATGATGAATACATAATAAAATTAAAAGTGATAATTTACTTAGAATGAGAACAAAAAATCACAAGTTCCATATGATATGCTTTCAGACATGATCATGATTTCTTTTTTTAAAAAAGCACTACTGCAAACATTAGAGTTAAATGGGATATTTAATTTTAATAAAGCTTTCCTGCTGACGTTGGGAGTGAGAAGGAAATGGCTACTATTGCCATTTCTATTCAACATTATGTCCTAGCCACAGAAATGGGAAGAAAAAGAATTAAAATTTGTAAGGATAAGAAAAGAAACAAAAAATAAAACTATCAGTGACACGTTTGTATTGCAGAAAATCCACAAGTTACTATAGATGAGCTATCAACGTGATTAAGTGAATTTTAACAAAGTTCACTGGTTACAAGGGCAATCCACAAAATCAAATGCAGCTGTTCATATATCAATAGCAATTAGGAAATGATATTAGTAAAGCATATTATTTAGTGTAGCATCAAAAAAACACAAAAAACAAAAAATAAAACCACATTGAAATCCTAGCAATAAATCTTATTGTGTCTAAGACCTCTATCCCCAATACTGCAAAGCAGTATTTAAAGAAATTAAGACCTACATCATGTTCATTTATTGAAAGATTTAATATTTTAAGGATGTCGGTTCTCCCAAATTTTATCTATAAGTTCAGTGAAATCTCAAACAAAATCCCAGTCGTTTTTGAAATGTGGATATTGACAAGATTAATTTGGCCTTTACGTGGAAATGTAGAGGGCCAAGAAGAAATCAAAGCAATCTTGAAGGGTAAAGTTGGAGAAGCCCACCACCAGATATTAAGACCTATAAAGCTAAAGGAATTAAGCCAGTGTGATATTGACAACCAGTCTCCCATCCCTGGTGCCACTCTCTTCCTTGCAGAGACCTTCTTCACCCCACGCAGAGTCCAACACCATGTGGTGCTGGGCTGCTCTTTTCCTACCTGGAAACCCTTCTCACCCTTTTCGGGTTCCAGCACCTCACATCCAGCCTTCACTCTGCTCTCCCCCACAGTGATGTCTTCTGCACCCTATTCAGGTCTGACACCCATGGCAGGGTGCCCCATGTGCGATGTCCCCCTTATACTCCTGTGATGGTCAGTGCTGTGTGTCAACTTGGCTGGGACATAGTATCCAGATATTTGGTCAAACATTATTCTAGATATTTCTGTGAAGGTCTTTTTTAGATGAAATTAACATTTAAATCAGTAGACTTTGAGTAAAGCAGATTACCTTCCGTAGTGTGGGTGGGCCTCACCCAATCAGTCAAAAGCCTTAATAAAAAAAGACTGGCTTCCCCTGAGGAAGAAGAAATTCTCCCAGCAGACTGCCTCTGGACTGAAATTGCAACACCAACCCTTCCCTGGGTCTCTAGGCTACCCCCCTACTACCTATCTATCTATCTCTATCTATCTATCTATCTATCTATCTATCTATCTATCTATCTATCTATCTATATCTATCTATATCTATCTATCTATCATCTATCTCCTCTTGGGTTTGTTTCTTTGGAAAACCCGACTAATAGACCCTTCCTTGGATTCTGACACCTATGCTAGACTATCCCTCTTATGGACACTCTCCTAACACGGCTTGGACTCCTGGGCTTTTACACCCACTCAGGTCCCTGTAGTTCCCCTTAAACAGCTTTCCTCCACCTGCACCTACCTACATACCTACTTTTTGGCCCCATCTAATGGCTCAGGATTGAATTATTCTGGAAGGAAAAGGACAAGACAAAGAAAGAGAAAGAAAAGAGAAGACCAGGAAAGGAAGGAGGGGAAGAAAACAATTGAATATTTGATAAATTTTAGAAAGTGAATATTATGTTGGATGTTATGTATCCAGAGAGTAGATGCATATTGCTAAGTGTATTTTACACGAAGTTCACCTATGTCTAGGTCGAGATTAATAAGTGCTATTACACAACATTGTAGCCTTGAAATTTATGTTGATTTCCTATTACCTCCTGCTCTAGGATGAATAGAAACAAAGAGCTTCTTTTATTGATTGTATATTTAAAATGTTTTTCCATTTGTTCAACCACATAGTAGGCATAAGAAATCTTGGAAGTGATTTTTTTAAATTTATGAACATGTATCTAATTTTTAAATTTATTACTCGAGAGATTTGTGGATCCAACAAACAACTGCCTGAGATTATTTTTATATTTTTAAACAAGGCACTTACTTTCCTTTTAACTGTTCTCAAATTTATAGCCTGTTATATGTGTATATGACTTATATATGTGACTCATACAGGACACAAATTATAGAAATGGCCCAAGTAGTACTCAGAGCTTTATTATAAACAAAGCTACTGAAGTAAAGCCTGGTGTGTGATAAAAACAAAATATGAAACTTTTCTTGCAGTCAGCCCTAAGAAAAATTCAAGCAAATGTTACTTTAAAATAAAATGGAATAAAATAAAAAGGAAATCACAAGACTCTTCAAGCACTCAGATGTCTGTAATTCCTATGTGTATGGCTATTAGCATACCATCTTGAGCACTAACAGTTTCTCCTGTCCTTCTGCTGACTCTACACAGGACTGTACTGTACAGTAAATCACTTCTCTGTCATGAGGGGATTCGTGGTTAATAGACACTGTTTACTAATCATTAGGAACAGGTAGCCTTTAGTCCCCAGTGATGGAAACCTTCCCTGACGTATTCTCAGCATCCACAAGACTAGTTACCCATTCATAAATCTTGACTTAGGAATGCCCGTCCTCTTTCCAAGCAACTACCCCTTTCCCTAGATCAACTAAAATCGTCCCAGTGGCCCCTTGGCAGTGTGAGTGCAGCTGTGAACCCTTCTGGATCGTTGTCTGCCCAATCCTATCGTGTGAATGTTACCCTATAATAAACTGATCCATTAATTATATCGAGCTGCCTGCCTTGTTTTTCGGTTTCAAAATGCCTTATCAGTTCAGTGGGCATTTTTCATTCCTTCCATCCTCCAACACTGTTGAAGTCAATTTCTGAATAAAATAATAACAACATATCCTAATGATATATCAAGCTTGATAGATTCAAAAGACATCCTTCACGAATTCAGAAAGATACATGCACCCCAACATCCAGAGCAGCATTAATCTCAATAGCCAGAATATGGAAACAACCTAAGTGTTTATGAATGAATGAATAAAGAAGAGGTGGTATATATATATATATATATATATATATATATATACACACACACACACACACACACATACACACACACACATATACACAATGGAATATTTTTCGACCATAAAACGAAAATGAAATCTTGCCATTTGTGACAACATGGATGGGCCTGGAAGGTATATTATGCTTAGTGAAATAAATCAGAGAGAGATAAATATTGTATGTTTTTCCTTATGTGAGGAATCTAAGAATAAAACAAGTGAATGAATATAACAAAACAGAAACAGGCTCACAGATACAGAGAACAAACTGGTGGTTACCACAGGAGAGAGAGGCGGGGGGAGGAGCAAAATAGGGGAAGGGGATTAAGAGATACAAACTGTCAGTTATAAAATAAATAAGTCACGGGGATGTAGAGAACAGGGAATATAATAAATATTTTATAGTAACTTTGTATGGTATGTAATCTATAAAAATATCAAATCACTATGTTGTTCACCTGAAAGTAATATAATATTGTAAGTCAACAATACTTCAACAAAAATATACATCCTTCACCAGTATCATTTTTGATAACTAAATGAAATGACAGTAATAGAAATTATGAAGGGAGGGGAAGAGAGAGAGAGATTCTTCCCAAAGTAAAGATATACTATGCTGAGTTTCTTAGAATGGTTAGTATGGGGGAAGACATATTTAAGTGGCTTTAATATGTGTGGAAAACCTCATTCTTTTCATAGCTCTGCATGTTTCCTTAAGACCTGGGAGAAAAATCCCTTGCAGACCCAGCATAGTACACACCTAATAACATCTAGCAACTTCGCCACATTGGAAATATTCTTGTAGTCATCCCAAACATCAGATGTATTTGCAAGATTACACCTTTTCTTCCACCTTTATTCTTAATGGCGTTATTCGTTGTTTTCTTATCAGTTGTCTGGAGACTTTATATTAATGAACAGATCATAAGAATATGGGAGATATTGCTGGGTGAACATCACTAGAACTCTTTATGCACAGGTGCTAGGGATAAATCTTTGGGTAAAAAATCCAGCATAACAAAACCAGACTCACTGTTTTAAAAAAATTTCCAGCCAGTCTTAAAACATTCAACTGAGAAGATAGAAGGAACTCAATAGAAACAAAATAAAAGACTTCTTGCCTGATGACTTGGCCCTGTGGAATGAGTGAGTTTAGGAAAGATCTATTTCAGAATGATAGCTGTACTTAGAATTGTTTACCAAATAGATAATTTCCTAATTATTGGAGAATCTATTGACTAGCATCAGGTGAGGGAAAGGAAGAGAGGTACTCTCATATAAGTCAACTAGGTCTTGAAAATTCCTAAAGTTAACTGAAACACACTTTCCTTTACATCAAGGGAATAAAAGTGAGACTTCTGGTTTCAGCTCAGACATTCAGAGAGCAGGAAACAGTATTGCATCCATACTCTTATAATAAGAAAAAGCTGGAAAAAATGTAAATTACAACTTTTCTTGAACCCATCAGTGAGCTGAGGTTAGTGGATAAACAGCTAACTGGATAGCTAGAGTCAGGATCCCACAGGGAGAAGCAGGATTTGAACATTTACTGACTTGGGGCAGAAACCACTTAATACCAAATAAGTCAGTACAAGATTCAGATGGAAATTTTTAATGAGTTGCTAAAGACCAAGTGTGGGTTGGCATGAGAAAGTGAAGCCCCTGAAGGTGGCCAGCAGAAGGGGGTTCACACCTCTTGCAGCCAATTCCTCCAGAACCTCCACCAGCCATTCGGGGGAGGTTAGAGAGGACACCAGGGGTGCCAGCTGGGGCAGAACAGCAGCTCCTTTTCCCATTCTGCTCAGACCAGTCTCCCTTTTCTCCTCTAAGGAATGGAAGCTTTCCTCTTCAGTGGGGATGATCAACAAAAACTGTAGCTTGAGGGTGCTGGTGAAAACTCCTGCAGCTGAGAAGGAAAGCAGGAAGAAAAGCTCCACTCCTGGGAGAGGGGCACGTCACCCGCAAACGCTGGTTTACCCAGTCTGCCTGTCTCCCTCCTCCATACCCACGTCCACCCATGGTAACAAGCATACAGAGACTTCCCTGGTGGCGCAGTGGTTAAGAATCCGCCTGCCAATGCAGGGGACACGGGTTTGAGCCCTGGTCCTGGAAGATCCCACATGCCGCGGAGCAACTAAGCCCGTGCGCCACAACTACTGAGCCCACGCACAGCAACTACTGAAGCCCACGCGCCTGGAGCCCTGCTCTGCAACGAGAAGCACCGCAGTGAGAAGCCGGCGCACCGCAATGAAGAGTAGCACACAACTAGAGAAAGCCCGCGAGCAGCAACGAAGACCCAACACAGCCAAAACTAAATAAATAAATTTAAAAAATATATATATATTAAAAAAAACCCCAAGCATACAGTAAAAATAAAAGTGGGATAAATTGGGGACAGCAGCAAGAGACAGATTGTTTGTGGGTAACAGGGCAAAGGGAGAACCAAATCCACATGGGGAGTAGACCCTAAATACAAGGTTTCCCTAGAGGAATTTGAAGCCCTTGATGCACTGAGGGTAACCACAGCAACAACAAACTTCAAATCCAGCCCCACTCCTGATAGAAACCCCATGCTACAGGCCTAGTAGAAGGAAAGATATGCTCATCTCCAAGTAGCAAAAATATTTACCTCTGTATCAACTGTCCTATACTACATTTATGACCTTCAACAAAAAATTATGACATAAAAAGGTAATAAAAAACACAGTCTGAATAGGCAAAGCAATCATCCAAACCAAACTCAGATATAAAACAGAGTACAGACATATTATTAGAATCATTAAACAAATGAAGGGTTTTTAAAGATGAATGTGACTCAAAGGAACATTTTTACAGAGGGTTTAAAAGTATAGAAACATTATTGGTAAGATCAGTCTTAAACAAAATGGGGAATAGACAAAAGATTTTTGGTGCTAATCATCTCACTTTTCTGTTACCTTTGCCCTTGCTTTCTGAATATCTTCATTGTTTTCCATTTCCACTCCTTTTAAAAACCTATTGCTTTAAAATGATTAGAATCTCACTTCTACTGTGAAGTACCTGATAAATATATGATCTCTTCCAATTTAAACAAAGTCTCAATTCAAAGGTATAAGCTTCTAAGGATAGAACTTGAAACAGCCTCGAGTTTAACAATGGAGACTGGTTGGGAGTCAGAGGTGTGTCTGTGGGTTTTTGTTGTTGTTTTTTAGTGATAATTTTTAAATTTCTACCTTTCAACTACTTCTACCAACACTCCCTTTACAAAATATTTTAGTCTTATAAACTATGACAGTCAGGTTTGGAGTTGGTGTTGGGGAAATCACACTGCTTGTCTAATCATCTTCTTGGTTTCCAGGTGGTGAGCAAGTCTACTTAGGAAGGGTAGAAGGCACGCAAGAGGAGAGTGACAATAGCCACTGCCAAATTTGTTGTGATAAATTCTCAATCCTTTTTTTTGGAGGGGGTAAAATCTCCAGAAATATATATGTTGAAATTGAAACAGAGAGACTAGCATGGTCCCTATGAATGAGATACATGAACACTTTTTGATTCTATTATAGTATTGATTACAGTGTATATTATCCTACATTTATATGCCTATTCTCCACCTCATTTGTGGGCTCCCAAAGGGCCAAGATTCTATTTCATAAATATTTTTTTTTTTTTTTTTTTTTTTTTTGTGGTACGCGGGCCTCTCACTGTTGTGGCCTCTCCCATTGCAGAGCACAGGCTCCGGACGCGCAGGCCCAGCGGCCATGGCTCACGGACCCAGCCGCTCCGCGGCATGCGGGATCCTCCCGGACCGGGGCACGAACCCGTGTCCCCTGCATCGGCAGGCGGACTCTCAACCACTGCGCCACCAGGGAAGCCCCTATTTCATAAATATTTTTATCTCATGCTTAGCATGTAGATGGCAGTCAAAAACCACTTTTTTGACATTTAAAAAAAAATTTTTTTTGTTGAAAGATATTAAAGAAAATCTTCAAAACATCAGAAATCATCACTCCCTATCCAATGACTTAATACAGCTATTTTTATTTTTGCACATGGTTTTTAGTTCTTATTTATAACATTCATGTGACTGGCATTTTTGGAGTTCATTCACTCATTCATTCTTTCAAAAATAATTGATAAAGCATCTATTTGTCTGGCACCAAGCTAGATCCTGGGAATAAAATAAGTAGGTAAAATGAGTTCACTTCCTACTTTCCTAGAGCTTATGACTAGCGGGGGAGACAGACAGTTATTAAATAATCATAATAAATGTAAAATTACCATTTTGATAAGAGCTGCATTACTACAAATACACTGGAAAATTTCTCACCAATTAAGAAGTCTGAGACATTGAAGGAATGGTGATTAGCTTAGATCTGAATTCTGAGAAGCAGTTACATGGTAAAAAAGAGTATTTCAGGAGAGAGAAATATCATGATCAAAGACTCAATTGCATGAAAATGGAAGGGAGTGTGAAGACATGGTGTAAATAAGGAGACCTCAGTCTGGATACTCAAGTCTTTCTTCAGAGCAGGAAGGCATTCTTCCACTACATCTCTGATTAATGCTTCTTTTCCAACTCTGATTTCTTCCTCAAAAATAGATTTTTTAGGTTGGTGCTTTAGTTTGTCCTCTAAGTCACCTACCTTTCTTTTACAAATTGTTTCTTTACCTTTTTCTTCCACATTTTCACAGATTTTTCAAATGTATCTTCTTTATCATGGATTTGGGGTTTTGGCCATTGTCTTCTTTCAATTTTATCCAATGCATATTTTAACTACATCTTGCATTATTTTGCTTCCTTGAAAATTTTACTTATCATATTCTTATCTCTGTTGAATTTTTTCCCCTAGGATCTGTATTCATGTTTAATAAATGCCATTGAATTAAATATTAATATTTATTTTGGATTCCTGGGTTCTGAAGTAGATCAAATAATCTACTGTATATGTGTTACTGTTCCTTTCCTTCACTGCACATATCACATATAAATTTATTCTTTTAATTTATAGAACATTATAACATTTTATACTTTAATCTTGTTAATGTTCTTCTTCCCCTTTAAAGTGTAAGTTCATCAAGAAAAAAAAAGGGAGAAGACTCCAATCAATAGAATTAGAAATGAAAAAGGAGAAATAACAACTGACACTGCAGAAATACAAAGGATCATAAGAGATTACTACAAGCAACTATATGCCAATAAAATAGACAACCTGGAGGAAATGGACAAATTCTTAGAAATGCACAACCTTCCGAGACTGAACCAGGAAGAATTGGAAATATGAACAGACCAATCACAAGCACTGAAATTGAAACTGTGATTAAAATTCTTACAACAAACAAAAGCCCAGGACCAGATGGCTTCACAGGCGAATTCTATCAAACATTTAGAGAAGAGTTAACACCTATCCTTCTCAAATTCTTCCAAAACATAGCAGAGGGAGGAACACTCCCAAACTCATTCTACGAGGCCACCATCACCCTGATACCAAAACCAGACAAAGATGTCCCAAAGAAAGAAAACTACAGGCCAATATCACTGATGAACACAGATGCAAAAATCCTCAACAAAATACTAGCAAACAGAATCCAGCAGTACATTAAAAGGATCACATACCATGATCAAGTGGGGTTTATCCCAGGAATGCAAAGATTCTTCAATATATGCAAATCAATCAATGTGATACACCATATTAACAAACTGAAGGAGAAAAACCATATGATCATCTCAATCGATACAGAGAAAGCTTTCAACAAAATTCAACACCCATTTATGATAAAAACCCTGCAGAAAGTAGGCATAGAGGGAACTTTCCTCAACATAATAAAGGCCATATATGACAAACCCACAGCCAACATCGTCCTCAATGGTGAAAAACTGAAACCATTTCCACTAAGATCAGGAACAAGACAAGGTTGCCATTCTCACCGCTATTATTCAACATAGATTTGGAAGTTTTAGCCACAGCAATCAGAGAAGAGAAAGAAATAAAAGGAATCCAAATCAGAAAAGGAGAAGTAAAGCTGTCACTGTCTGCAGATGACATGATACTATACGTGGAGAATCTTAAACATGCTACCAGAAAACTACTAGAGCTAATCAATGAATGTGGTACAGTAGCAGGATACAAAATTAATGCACAGAAATCTCTTGCATTCCTATACACTAATGATGAAAAATCTGAAAGTGAAATTAAGGAAACACTCCCATTTACCACTGCAACAAAAAGAATAAAATATCTAGGAATAAACCTACCTAAGGAGTCAAAAGACCTGTATGCAGAAAATTATAAGACACTGGGGAAAGAAATTAAAGATGATACAAATAGATGGAGAGATATACCATGTTCTTGGATTGGAAGAATCAACATTGTGAAAATGACTATACTACCCAAAGCAATCTCCAGATTCAATGCAATCCCTATCAAACCACCACTGGCATTTTTCACAGAACTAGAACAAAAAATTTCAAAATTTGTATGGAAACACAAAAGGCCCCAAATAGCCAAAGCAATTGTAAGAAAGAACAAGGGAGCTGGAGGAATCAGGCTCCCTCACTTCTGACCATACTACAAAGCGACAGTAATCAAGACACTATGGTATTGGCACAAAAACAGAAATGTAGATCAATGGAACAGGATAGAAAGCCCAGAGATAAGCCCACACACATATGGTCACCTTATCTTTGATAAAGGAGGCAAGAATATACAGTGGAGAAAAGCCTTTATCTTTGATAAAGGAGGCAAGAATATACAGTGGAGAAAAGCCTCTTCAGTAAGTGGTGCTGGGATAACTGGACAGCTACATGTAAAACAATGAAATTAGAACACTCCCTAACACCATACACAAAAATAAACTCAAAATGGATTAAAGACCTAAATATAGGGCCAGACACTCTAAAACTCTTAGAGGAAAACATAGGCAGAACACTCTATGACATAAATCACAGCAAGATCCTTTTTGACCCACCTCCTAGAGAAATGGAAATAAAAACAAAAATAAATGGGACATAATGAAACTTACAAGCTTTAGCACAGCAAAGGAAACCATACACAAGACAAAAAGACAACCCTCAGAATGGGAGAAAATATTTGCAAATGAAGCAAGTGACAAAGGATTAATCTCCAAAATTTACTAGCAGCTCACGCAGCTCAATATCAAAGAAACAACCCAAATCAAAAATCGGCAGAAGACCTAAATAGACCTTTCTCCAAAGAACATATACAGATTGCCAACAAACACATGAAAGAATGCTCAACATCATTAATCATTAGAGAAATGCAAAATAAAACTACAGTGAAATATCACCTCATACCGGTCAGAACGGCCATCGTCAAAAAATCTACAAACGGGGAGGAGCTTCAAGATGGCGGAAAAGTAAGATGCTGAGCTCACCTTCCTCTCCACAAATACATCAGAAATACATCTACACGTGGAACAACTCCTACAGAACACCTACTGAACGCTGGCAGAAGACCTCAGACCTCCCATAAGGTAAGAAACCCCCCACGTACCTGGGTAGGGCAAAAGAAAAAAGAATAAACAGAGGCAAAAGGATAGGGACGGGACCTGCACCAGTGGGAGAGAGCTGTGAAGGAGGAACGGTTTCCACACACTAGGAAGCCCCTTCGCGGGCGGAGACTGCGGGTGGCGGAGGGGGAAAGCTTCGGAGCCGCGGAGGAGAGCCCAGCAACAGGGGTGCGGAGGGCAAAGCGGACAGATTCCCGCACAGAGGATCAGGGCCGACCGGCACTCACCAGCCCGAGAGGCTTGTCTGCTCACCCACCGGGGCGGGCGGGGCTGGGAGCTGAGGCTCGGGCTTCGGTCGCGGCGCCGGGAGAGGACTGGGGTTGGCGGCGTGAACACAGCCTGCAGGGGATTAGTGCGCCACGGCTAGCCGGGAGGGAGTCCGGGAAAAGTCTGTACCTGCCGAAGAGGCAAGAGACTTTTTCTTCCCTCTTTGTTTCCTGGTGCGCGAGGAGAGGGGATTAAGAGCACTGCTTAAAGGAGCTCCAGAGACAGGCGCGAGTCGCGGCTAAAAGCGCGGACCCCAGAGACGGGCATGAGACGCTAAGGCTGCTGCTGCCGCCACCAAGAAGCCTGTGTGCGAGCACAGGTCACTCTCCACAACCCCCTTCTGGGGAGCCTGTGCAGCCCGCCACTGCCAGGGTCCCGGGATCCAGGGACAACTTACGTGGGAGAACGCATGGCGCGCCTCAGGCTGTTTCAACGTCACGCCGGCCTCTGCCGCTTCAGGCTCGCCTCGCATCCGTGCTCCTCCCTCCCCCCGGCCTGAGTGAGCCAGAGCCCCCGAGTCAGCGGCTCCTTTAACCCCGTCCTGTCTGAGCGAAGAACAGACGCCCTCCGGTGACCTACACGCAGAGGCGGGGCCAAATCCAAAGCTGAGCCCCGGGAGCTGTGAGAACAAAGAAGAGAAAGGGAAATCTCTCCCAGCAGCCGCAGAAGCAGCGGATTAAAGCTCCACAATCAACTTGATGTACCTGCCTCTGTGGAATACATGAATAGACAACGAATCATCCAAAATCGAGGAGGTGGGCTTTGGGAGCAAAGATATATATATTTTTTCCCTTTTCCTCTGTGAGTGTGTATGTGTATGCTTCTGTGTGTGATTTTGTCAGTATAGCTTTGCTTTTACCATTTGTCCTAGGGTTCTATCCATCCGTTTTTGTTTTTGTTACTTTTTAAAATTTTTTTCTTAATAATTATCTTTTATTTTAATAACTTTATTTTATTTCACTTTATTTTATTTTATCTTCTTTCTTTCTTCCTTCCTTCCTTCCTTTCTTTCTCTCTCTTCTCTCTCTCTCTCTCTCTCTCCTTCTTTCTTTCTTTCATATTTTCTCCTTTTTATTCTGAGCTGTGTGGTTGAAAGGCTCTTGGTGCTGCAGCCAGGAGTCAGTGATGTGCCTCTGAGGTGGGAGAGCCAACTTCAGGACACTGGTCCACAAGGGACCTCCCAGCTCCATGTAATATCAAACGGCAAAAATCTCCCAGAGATCTCCATCTCAACGCCAAGACCCAGCTTCACTCAACGACCAGCAAGCTACAGTGCTGGACACCCTATGCCAAACAACTAGCAAGACAGGAACACAACCCCACCCATTAGCAGAGAGGCTGCCTAAAATCATAATAAGGCCACAGACACCCCCAAAACACACCACCAGACGTGGACCTGCCCACCAGAGAGACAAGATCCAGCCTCATCCACCAGAACACAGGCACTATTCCCCTCCACCAGGAACCCTACACAACCCACTGAAGAAACCTTAGCCGCTGGGGACAGGCACAAAAAACAACGGGAACTATGAACCTGCAGCCTGAGAAAAGGAGACCCCAAACACAGTACGTTAAGCAACATGAGAAGACAGAAAAACACACAGCAGATGAAGGAGCAAGGTAAAAACCCACCAGACCTAACAAATGAAGAGGAAATAGGCAGTCTGCCTGAAAAAGAATTCAGAATAATGATAGTAAAGATGATCCAAAATCTTGGATATAGAATAGCAAAATGCAAGAAACATTTAACAAGGACCTAGAAGAACTAAAGAGCAATCAAACAATGATGAACAACACAATAAATGAAATTTAAAGTGACCTGGAAGATAAAGTAGTGAAAATAACTACTGCAGAGCAGAATAAAGAAGAAAGAATGAAAAGAACTGAGGACAGTCTCAGAGAACTCTGGGACATTAAATGCACCAATATTCGAATTATAGGGGTTCCAGAATAAGAAGAGAAAAAGAAAGGGACTGAGAAAATATTTGAAGAGATTATAGTTGAAAACTTCCCTAGTATGGGAAAGGAAATAGTTGGTCAATTCCAGGAAGCACAGAGAGTCTCATACAGGATAAATCCAAGGAGAAATACGCCAAGACACATATTAATGAAACCACCAAAAATTAAATACAAAGAAAACATATTAAAAGCAGCAAGGGAAAAACAACAAATAACACACAAGGGAATCCCCATAAGGTTAACAGCTGATCTTTCAGCAGACACTCTGCAAGCCAGAAGGGACTGGCAGGACATATTTAAAGTGATGAAGGAGAAAATCCTACAACCAAGATTACTCTACTCAGCAAGGATCTCATTCAGATTTGATGGGGAAATTGAAACCTTTACAGAGAAGCAAAGGATAAGAGAATTCAGCACTACCAAACCAGCTTTACAACAAATGCTAAAGGAACTTCTCTAGGCAGGAAACACAAGAGAAGGGAAAGACCTGCAATAACAAAGCCAAAACAATTAAGAAACTGGGAATAGGAACATGCATATTGATAATTACCTTAAATATAAATGGATTAAATGCTCCAACCAAAAGACATAGACTGGCTGAATGGATACAAAAACAAGACCCTTATATATGCTGGAGAGGGTGTGGAGGAAAGGGAACCCTCTTGCACTGTTAGTGGGAATGTAAATTGATACAGCCACTATGGAGAACAGTATGGAGGTTCCTCAGAAAACTAAAAATAGAACTACCATACGACCCAGCAATCCCACTACTGGGCATATAGCCTGAGAAAACCATAATTCAAAAAGAGTCATGTACCACAATGTTCATTGCAGCTCTATTTACAATAGCCAGGACATGGAAGCAACCTAAGTGTCCATCAACAGATGAATGGATAAAGAAGATGTACCAAATATATACAATGGAATATTAGTCAGCCATAAAAAGAAACGAAATTGAATTATTTGTAATGAGGTGGATGGACCTAGAGTCTGTCATACAGAGTGAAGTAAGTCAGAAAGAGGAAAACAAATGCTGTATGCTAACACATATATTTGGAATCTAAAAAAAAAAAAATGGTCCTGAAGAACGTAGGGGCAAGATGGGAATAAAGACACAGACCTACTAAAGAATGGACTTGAGGATATGGGGAGGGGGAAGGGTAAGCTGGGACAAAGTGAGAGATTGGCATGGACATATATACACTAGCAAACGTAAAATAGATAGCCAGTGGGAAGCAGCCGCATAGCACAGGGAGATCAGCTCAGTGCTTTGTGACCACCTAGAGGGGTGGGATAAGGAAGATGGGAGGGAGGGAGACGCAAGAGGGAAGAGATATGGGGACATATGTATATGTATAATTGATTCCCTTTGTTATAAAACAGAAACTAATACACCATTGTAAAGCGCTCCATGAGATAGTGTAATTCTTTGTTTTTGTTTACTGTTATATTTCATTTTACCTGTCAGATTTTTGACATTCGATAATTGGTAAAGAAATAAATATTCAAGATAGTGCCTTTATTTTCTTTGCAATGTTTTAAAACACAGCTCTGTAATTTTCTGTCTTTTTTTTTAATGATACAAGATCCCATCAGACCTGTCACATAGTAACCAGCTGTGGGTGATTTTTCCAAATTTCTGCTTTTGTGATTAATGAATCTTTTCTCAGGTTTACTGTTTGAGAATAGGTTAATATATATAACTTCCAGTGTAATTCCGAGATTGTAGCAAGCATTCATGTTGTGTGACTTTGGTATACTGAGGAACATCTTCTCCTGTCATGTGGCTTGTTTTTTTGTGTCTCTTTATCAAGGGCTCTATGTGAATTTTTTTTTAAAGGAGATGTCCTGGCTGTATCACAAATGTTTTGAATCAGAATCTCATGTGGGTGTATGATTGTGGTTTCTTTTAAAAAAGTGTTTCACAGTTGATTCTGATGACCCGCTTTTTTTTTTTTTTTTGCTATTCAGAATAAAAACTACAACTTCTAGCATTCCCTATAATAAAGCTGCCATCACTAGCAAATGCAGTATTCAAATATTTGTTCTCATTCACTCTACTTCTTATCCTACTTGTGAGGGTGTGAAAGATCTCTGTGCACCAAACAGAAACACACAAAAAGCCATGCAATTGAGAGAGGGTTGGTAAATGATTTGGTGCAGACTCCATTTCTGCCAGAGAGCAGACAAACAAAATGAAGACACATCTTTTAAATGGGCTTTGCTTTCTCAGGTTAATGTCAGCGTTTCTTAATCCATATCCATGGGCTTGAAAGAAACTTAACACATTCTGTAATATGTTGTCTGACAGTTGCAGCTTGGAAATTTTCTATTCTATTTCTTCAGCAGTATTTTAATGAGAGGTTGGAAGAAGATGTATCAAGTGCTGCTAGTCAAATTAGAAATTAATAAGGTCTGGGAAATATATGACTTAACACATGAATGACAGATGTCACGATAGCATAAGCCCTCCATCATACTAGACTTTAGGCTTGAGTAACATAGTCCAAACTGGTTTTGGTTCTTGTTTTAAAAAGAAAGGTATTAAGCTTTTCTTCTTATTTAGACTATTAATTTCTCTCTTCCTTTTTCACCTCTACCTATCTTCTAGTCACCGGTTTTATTGCGTTACAATTACCTGAGCAAATACATTTTCTTCTATTACATATTAACCATACCTTTCACTTTAAATTTGTATAGATCATATATTCTAATCTTAACCACAAACGCATAGCCACACCCTAACAATGAATACTCCCATTTTTTCCCATTTATAGTTTGTTTCATTGTCATAAATTCATAGGTGATTCATTGTTCCATCATTAGTATAGAATGTGAAAATTGTCAGTGAAGGGACCAGGAACTGCTCAGAAATAACATCCTACTCAATTAATACAATGTTAGTTGAAAACACAGCAGCAGAAGAATTTTTTTCTCCCCTTAAATATGTGTTTCACGGTCCACTGCGGTATCACTACTTAACGGTTCTAAGTTCGCTTCGTTCACGGATTTTCTTTCATTTTCTGATGTCTTGATATCTTTTCCTTGATATTTTTTCTTCATAACAGAAATTAATACAACATATAAAACAAGAGCTGGGAGTTTTAAGCCTGTAGTCAAGCCAAAGAAAGTATTTCTGTGAAAAGAGAAAAAAAGTCAGTTTTTACTTGGAAAACACTTTACAGTGTTGCTCTGCAGTATGCAGAAGGCCTTTAAAAAATGATGTTTGAAATCTTACATAAAAACATTGAAGTAGCAATTTCAGTGATTCTTTTGATTGGCGCATAAGAAGTTTGTGATTATTTTTAAAGGACTATTAACCCACAGAAACTAAGGATGGTTCACGATCTGCCCAAGTGCTATCCGTAAAATAAGGTATATTTGGAATGTTTAACTTTCTCAGAGACAGATTAATTCATGTGTAATGAGAACAGATTATAAAGGAAATGAACTGACTGTGAGATAATCAGATTGAATCCATTTATATTGAACCAGGAGCCAGTGTTTACCTTATAGGCTTGCTGTCTACGAAGCCCTGCCCTGTGGTCTACTGAAAATTTTTCACAAAGCCACATAAAATTACCTAGTACACATGGTCTAGTCCAAGGATTCTCAGCTTTGATTGAACATAAGAATCACCTAAGGAGATTTTAAAACTCCCATTCCCCAGGCCACACCCCCTGACCAATTAAATCAAAATTGAAATAAGTATTTCAAAATAGAAGTTAGCATTTTGGGGGAATTCCCTGGTGGTCCAGTGGTTAGGACTCCATGTTTTTACTGCTAAAGGTGCGGGTTCAATCCCTGGTTGGGGAACTAAGATCCTGCAAGCTGCATGGCACAGCCAAAAAAAAAAAAAAAGGAAAAAAATAAATTAATATTTTTTAAAGCTCCTCAGGTGATTATAATGAGCAGGAAAGATTGATGACCACTTACCTGGTACGTTGAGAAGCAGTCGCCTCATAACATTATTAACTAATAACATTATTAACTAAATGTTGAGAAGCTTTATGCAAAAGATACTTTGAACAATTATTAGGTTTAACTGAATGGAATTAATTCTATAACCTTGAGTTGTTTACAAAGTTTATTAAATGGTAGCTATAATTCCTAATATTATTATTACACTGAAAATATCTCATTCTTTAGTAATTAACATAGTCAAAGGAAAAAATCAATTAATGAAATATATTTATGACAACTTACCCATATAATGTGGAATTGTATATCCGACAAGACCCTTGCTTCCCATAATTGTTGACAGACCACTTCATACAAGCTCTATCAATCAGAGCCCCAAAATATATAGGAGCTGGAATTCCTCCTGCAACATAAGATGAGAAGATGTCAACCCAAGGAACATATTTCAAAGGAAAAAGTGATATTCCACACTGATATATTTGGATTATGTAGAAATTAAAAATTTTGAAAAAAAAAATTTTGGAGCACTTGTCCATTGATTTGGCCTAACTCTACTCAAGAATCAAGATTATGAGGAATCTCCAAAGCTCAAATCACATACAATAGCGTAGACATCTTTTATCTACCCTCACCATGCCAACACATATAGGGAAGAAGGAAGATTATATGCCTGTACATTGTTCTTCTTATAATGCCAATTAACTTAAGCCTGGTTGGTAAAAAGGAGAATGTTGTCAGTAAAACATAGAAGTTATATTGGTTCATATGTAATTTTTCTTAGGCAAGGAAGGACAGCTAGAATAGCAGGAGTAGAGTTATAACTTCACAGGGAAAGGGAAAATCTCTCAGTTCAATTGCTGCAAAGGCAAGAGATTTTTCAACTCTATTTTTAAGTAAATTAAAAGGTGGGGGCTTCCCTGGTGGCACAGTGGTTGAGAATCTGCCTGCTAATGCAGGGGACACAGGTTCGAGCCCTGGTCTGGGAGGATCCAATATGCCACGGAGCAACTAGGCCCGTGAGCCGCAACTACTGAGCCTGCGCGTCTGGAGCCTGTGCTCCACAACAAGAGAGGCCGCGATAGCGAGAGCCCCGTGCACCGCGATGAAGAGTGGCCCCCGCTTGCCACAACTAGAGAAAGCCCTCACACAGAAACGAAGACCCAACACAGCAAAAATTAATTAATTAATTAATAAACTCCTACCCCCAACATCTAAAAAAAAAATCTTAAAAAAAAAAAAAGGTGAATGCCAACACTAGGACTTCCTCCCCAGAGAAGCACAGGCCCAGCTTCACTGAGTGCTAGGCTCCTGGTAGGCTGTGCTTTTTTTTTTGGCCTCAGGGCTCCACTCCCACCTTCTTGGAGTCATGAAGCATTTTCTCTCCATTGATTGTGTTCTTTTTTTTTTTTTTTTTGCAGTACGCGGGCCTCTCACTGTTGTGGCCTCTCCCATTGTGGAGCACAGGCTCTGGACGTGCAGGCTCAGTGGCCATGGCTCACGGGCCCAGCCACCCTGCGGCACACGGGATCCAACCGGACCGGGGCACGAACCCGTGTCCCCTGCATCGGCAGGCGGACTCTCAACCACTGTGCCACCAGGGAAGCCCGATTGTATTCATTTTTAATACCTCCTGAAGCAGCCTGGGCTGTCCAAGGGCCTGTGGTGCTGAATTTTGCTTCTGTTGATGTTCTGATCATAATGATGCCTAGGTCTCTTCAGTGGCCTGTACCTAACCCAGTTTTTATTTGTAGTGTATGATTTTGCAGAATTTGAGGATTTTCAGGAACTCACATGTTGTCTTATAGCAGAAGGGCCCATCTGCTTTTACTGCTATTTTAATAAACTCTGACATTGACTCCTAATTCTAAGCATTAGTAACTTGACCAGATTTTATAGATATGCTAATTTTCCAATTTTATATTGTTACATAAAAATGGTAGTGATTCATAGTTTACAGTTTTGCCAATTTCATTTACTTGTAATCAGTCTCAATTTTCTGAGAGTGAGAAATCTTAGAATGTCAAGGAACTGGTGTCTGAGGCGAATATATCTTGAGGAAAACTGTTACTGAGAAACTGGATTAGGAATTCACAGGTTTCTACAAATCTAAGCCATTCCTTTGAAAAATGAAAACTATGTGCCAACAATTTATTTTTCTTATATAAAAATAGCACTGGTTTGATCAAACTTAATGAATTAAATGTTTCAGGTAACAAACTTGGTCTTATATTATTGAAAATTTAAAACTTCAGATAACTTGTTTTCCAAATACCTGTTTCAGTTTAATATACCTTCCACAATTTACATTGTATTCAGACAGTTGTTTGTGACTGGACATTTGGTCCTCAGTATGTATTTCTCCCCTAGAAGAGTTAGATTCCATTGGGCCATATACTGGACGTATCAAAATAGGATGCTCAAAATCAGAATAGCAAAATTCCTTTTTTTTTTTTTTACGTCTCTAGAGGAACTTCTTCTATTCTCAATCTCATTTCGGCATATCAGAAGGAATACTAGCTCCCCAAATTCTCTTTCTATCTGCTAACTTCTATAGCTTAGATTCTAGGAGTGAGGCATCTCCATTGGATCTAGAGGAACTGCCAGGATTGGACAGAGAGCTACAAAAGACAAGGTAGAAACTTTAATGCACATAGCTAACTGAAAGAAGGCAGTCTGAAAAACTACTTACGGTATGATTCCAACTATATGATCCTCTTCCATAAAGTTTGCACTATTCCTGCCAGCTGGAAATAACTGTCCTCTTTAGAACTCTTAGCACTTTGTAGCTCACTCACAGCCCTTATCCTACAGTACCTCCATCTTCTCCTTCTCTCCCATACCTTTTATATTTTCTCCTTTTACCTTTGAGGATCTGTGATTTTCTCCCAAATATACTTGTTGGACACCTGCTCCATTGTAACTTGGCCATAGTTATGCTTCTTTCTTTTGCTTGCAAGAGTCCCAAGGATTGACGCCCTCCCATTTCCTTTTCTTTCAGCCATCGGTGGTTGCCTCCCGGCCATGATCAGTTGCCTACCCCAATTCCTAGAGCAATCATGTCCTTTTCCTACTTCCCAGGAATAAGCATATAATGTTAACAGGTCTTAAAAAGCAGTAGCACAGGGGTTAGGTTAGAAGTTGTTAAGCTACCAACAGGAAACTGTATGGTATAAATGGCAAATGGCAACAAAGGGAAAAGGATAATTTTCTAAATCTTGTACTAATCACCTCATCTGAATATTTAGAAATAGGCCTTTAGCCTCTAGATTCTATAGTATTACTATTTGACAGCAACAACAAAACACAACTTCCTGAGCTTTCTCTCATTCAGAGCACTCCCCATTCTAAGATGCTCAGTTCTAAAATTTTAGTTCCCATGAAACCAAGCAGAACCCTGTGGGCCCCTGCAAGTACAAAGGTCCCTCCATGTCGCCTGCCTCTTCTTTGTAGAAAAGATGAAGTCTCCCAGGCCTTCCTGAGTCACAAAAGAGCAAGCTCAAGCAGTTAATGATTAGGACAGCAGAGTCACAGAATCTTTCCAGTGTCTGATGTACATCCCTGAGTTGTGTTGCAGATACCATAACTGCCACCAAAGAGAAAAAGCTAACCGCCTAATGACCAGCCTGTAGCCATGCCATAAGCTGCTCCATCTATGGCTAGCACAATTCCAAGAACTGGCTTCAGATAATGGGATTAACATTATTGCTCATGATAATCTATATTTTGTGGGCATCAAAATAATTGTAGTTTACTCTGCCTGTATATGTAGGTGGGCATCTAAAATTATCAGCAAAAAGATACTACAGATCCATGTCGACATCTTCCACTTTAAGAATACAATGCCCTATGTCAGCATGAAATTATAGAAGATGGACTTTCATCCCTAATCCCATGGAATGGAATGATGTCTGACAAGCAGCTCTTTTGCTCCTTTTCTGTTTGTCTATTTCTGTTCCCCTTAAACCTTAATTATAAAAATCAGATCACTAGGTAACATTTAACCTAACTCCTGACTTGTGCTCTACTTAATGCACACCATGCGTTGCCTAACCTGTTGATTCTTTTCCTAGATTAAAAGAAGTAGGAATGAAGAATTAAGTAATTAAAAATGATTGACTCTCTATCCCCAGTGCCCCCTTAGCAAACTTGCAAGCAGACCACACGGGCAAGATAGCATTCAAAGGAAGATCAGGAGTAGTCAGCAAGTCTGCATGAAGTGAAAAAATGATGAGGAATCTGACCTCCTACCTTAATAATTAACTGAGATTATTTCCCCTTTTTCCCTTTAAAAACTATCATGGCTGGGCAGAATCTTCAGAGATGGTTTTGGGATGAGTCTGCCTTCTCCCTAGATTGCTGGCTTTTCTGATTAAAGCAACTTTCCTTTCTACCAACACTTGCCTCTCAAATATTGGCTTTTGTACAGGGAACAGCCAGACCTGAGTTCAGTAACACCCATTCCCTTCTGCATTTTAAATTTCTGTTAAAGGTTATCTGCCCCAGCCTTAGAGAACTAGTCTGAGGGACTGTGAAAGTCCTCATCTGTTGTTTTGCACAATCTCCCAGGTCTCCTGAGCTGTTTTGGGCATTACGCCCCTCAGCATAGAAGGAAGGTCCTGCACTCTGCATATGGGAAGAAATATTCCTAAGTCTTAAATTAAATTCTTGGAGACCACTGATCTTTGTTTTAGAAAGGATATAATACAACTATGATGATGCCTTTTTCTTACAGATTGATTCTAAATAGAACTGACAATGAAATTCTCTTTTAGGTCATTTAGTTCTCCTTTATCTCATTATTTTTCATTTACCACAAACATTAAAATGATATTTTACTTATACCTTTTTAAAGAAACTTTCTGATAATTGGAAATCAGTTACATTCAGTCTTTGAGCTTTGACATGAAAATTTATACCTGGAACTTATCATCTACATATTTATCATACCTAGTGTTCGAATAGTTAGTGAATGGAAACCCATGGCAAGTGATTTCAGTTCAGGTTCAACATTTCTGAAATAAGATAAAGGCAAAGCAACATTAAGCATCTCTAAAATACCAGATTGAGCTAAATATTAAAGCATTTCTCAGTGTTGTTCTTCATGATCTAAAGAAAATCCTCAAGTGAAGAGCAGATATTATTTAAACTTATATTTTCAGTTGTTTTAGAAGGCAAACATCTGAATGATATTAACAGTTCTTATTTCTTTACTTATTCAATGTGTTACAATTTCAAGACAGTTTTACAAACATTTCCACATTTGATCCTTAGGAAATCCTGAGATAGTGGTTGGAATAGACTTTATGATATCTATGAAGACAGTGATTTCATGTGATCTATTCAGTTGACACCTGCCATATGAGAGAGCAAATACTTTTATGTAGGTCTTGGTCTGAGCAGAACTCTTTTTACTACTTCATTTCTATCATTGCTCTTAACAGAAAAGTTGACTAATATGATTCATAAACTACATAATATAACCAGGAAGGTCAAAAAAGATATCTGTATTCTACTGCCTAGTGTATTTAAATGTCATTTTAAAGGTAGCAAATACACTTGTATCCTCTCAAAATTTAACTCACTTTTGCATTTAGAAAGTTATTTCCACAATTCCATATTTCTGTGTTCAATGAGCTGATGATACAACCAACTCTGTAATAACTTAATACATATCAAGCAAAATAAATTATCTGACTGTAGTGGCGAGATGGGGGAGGGTGACTGAGGCTCAGAAGTTCTGTTTTTAGCGAAATATTGAATTAACTGATACAAAGGTTTATTTTTTTTCTTGAATGACTGTATGTGTTCAGAGATAAGTAAATTTAGTCATTCAACAAACATTTGCCATGTGCCTCCTAGGAGACTCTATGCTAGTCTTTGTTATTGATATAAAGAGATAAATCATGTTTATAGTAACTAAATGCCTTAGATAAGTCATTCAGCCTCTCTTAGCCTCAGTTTCCTTATCTGCTAAGTAGTCTTATCTTGGGTGTTGTGAGGATACAATGTAATAAGCTAGCCCTCTAAACCTCAATTTTCTTTACACAAAATTGCCCTTTAAGCCTTGTAGGAGAGCTACCCTTGAGTGAGATTCTCAAAAGTATTCAAGAAAGCTTATAAAAGTAAACAGGATAAAAAATTAAACATAGCATAATAAAAATTAAACACAGCAGAGTTATGTATTAAGAAAGAAAATGAATGGAAAGGGTTTTTCCTCTGCTTTTGCAAAAGGCAGGGACACTTCCACTAGCGGAGCTGAGGACACAAAACACTGCTTGAGGGCAGTGAAGCCATGCCAGTAAGTAGATGAGGTCATGTTATTCAAAGAGGTGAGTTCTTCCCTGAGGAAATTGTCATGAGGGAATCAGCCATGACAGCTAACTAGTCCAGTTAGCTGTCTCTCTCAAATAATCAGATTTCTTAAAAGGGCTTTTGGGAAGAGAGAGAATGCAGTTTGTTCCTGGTTGAATTTTCTGTGACAAGTGCCTGAAGTGTCACTTTTCATTGCAGTTGATTTTTTAAAGGGTGTATTTGGCTTACAAGCTGGATGCAATAGAGGCAAAATTGAGATGTTTGTTATCAACTTGTATTTTTACCCAGGGAGAGGGCTAGTGTGTAGGAGAATTGAGCGGAAGTGGGGATAGTGATAATATCTTCCTGAAAGGGAACTTGAAATCTTAGACAACTCAGTGGAAATGATAGACTTATGTGATATAATGACACACAACACACATACACACATATAGAGTGACAATCACACACACTCCTACATTCACATGGATGCACACTTACAGACCCTCATGCTCATACTTACATGCACACTCTCAACACACACACACACACACACACACACACATTTTTATCATGTAAAGTATTGGTCACTGCAGCATGAGTCCTACCTCAATCTGACAGTGATCAGCTCTGTATTTTGATCAACATTTCTCAGGATGGATTCTCCACAAAAAGCACCTCCTATCATAGCCTTCTGTTTCCTCTGATTCTGTTCTTGCCTCCCAAAGACATATTTTCCACCCAACAGCCAGTGATCTTCTAATTGGATAAGATAGTTGTATAATTCTACTGCTCAGATCTCTCTGCTGGCTTCTTAATACAATGAGAGTAAACTCCAAAGTCTTTACTGTGATCCATAGGGTCTGTGCTCTCTGCACCATGCCTGCTCTCTCATTGTATTTCTTACCTCTTTCTTCTTGGTACAGTCCTCCTGGTCTTGTACATGTCAAGTATGTTCCACCTCAGGACTTTTACCTCCACTGCTACCTTCCCTGGATTGCTCTTCACCTGTTCATATCTGCATGATTTGTACCCTCAATCTTTATTCAGGTCTCATCAAATGACTTTCAATGGAAGGTATCTGAATTAGTACTGCTTCTCCACCCCCTCTTCTTTCTTTGCTTTTCTTTTTTCCTTTCTTTTTTCCTCATCAGGTTATTCTCATCTATGGTCTCCCCTTTCCCACACTGGGGGAACATCAAGTCAGGCTGTGGTGACAGTGGAATGGGGATCCTAAAGCAGACCCTGCCATTGCGATTTACAGAGACAGAGGGTAATTAAAACCCTAGATAGTGAAGATGCAGTGCGCCTCCTTCCTCACCAGAATTTAGTGATGGAGGGCTCTGCCAAGGGCCTGAGCAATGTACTGTAGACTTGGCTGTTAGGCTTCTTAATGTTTAATTTTTTTGGATGCATGGTGATTAGCTAATTGCATTTTACTGGAGATGCAGGCCGTTGACCTAGTGAGGCTGGAGGTTCAGATGCTCATGGAATGTCGTGGTCTAGTTTGGTGATCCGTCTCTTTCAATGGCTCAGACAGGTGATTGAATAAAATCCCCAGAAATGCACTTGGTAGACTAACCACACTTTGTAGAAGTGAAGTAGGTTGTTTATCATGCACATCCAGATCATAGCTTTAGCCTCAATTATTCTATAATATGTGGATTTCTTCAAAACTTAACTATTCTTGCAGAGAGGGTGGCTTTTACTAAGATGAAAGGGGCTCTTATGATGAGTCGTCTTCTATAACTCCTGTCCAATTTTTAAAGATTCACAGAGTTGGTTGAGCTTTCAAATTCTTGGGAGGGAACAGTCTGAAACTACCATTTCTTTAAAACAGTGTTGTAAAAAAATGCTTTTGAAATTATTTTGAAAAAAGTTTTTGAAATTAATTATTCTTGCAGAAAAGTTGCAAGAATAGTACAAGAATTCCTTCCTTATTCCTGTCATCTGTATTTCCAAGCATTAAAATTTTATTACCTTTTCTATACTTTTACTCTGATTTTTTCTTCCTAATGCTTAATACTTCTTTTTTTTGTGTATTTACATGCTTATTTATTTATTGTTTCTTCTCCTACACCCATCCACTCTCCCATCCCTCACCCCAATGAAAGCTAGTGAAAGGAGAGCCCTTATCACTTTTGTTCACAGTTCCATCCGTGGCCCCTAGAACCGTGCCTAACATATATACTGAATGTGTAAATATCAACACTCCTGCTTAGTCTAGTTTTAATAATAGCCTTATGATGTAAGCATTGGGGAATCATTAATAGACTGAAGTTTATATTTTTATTCCACAGTCTGCCTCACAAAAGTTCTCTTTCAATAAAATCGAAGAGAAATCAATAATGTTGATGTGAGAAATCAATAAATGTTGATGTGAGAAATCAATAAATGTTTTTGATAAATGGTAATGTTGATCTTATCACTTTCTTATTAAGATAAAATTATCATCAATGTTGTAACAGTTTTCTCTAAAATTCTCGTTCTCCTCATGAAAAATTTTAAATTAAGAAGCCAAGACTTGTTGAGATGCAAGCTAATTTGGAGTTTTGAGACAACTTCCTGTAATTTAATGAATCTGTAATTTGGCAAATATGGAAAGCTTCTCCTTTTGAGTAGACAGTATTTTATGGTAAGGTAGAGCTTTATCTGTGGAATAAATTAGTATAAATAATTTGACAAGATTTAAGGGTCATTGTGGAATTTAAACAACTGTAGTCTCAGTTTATAGCTTTATACTCATTTTAAAAAACATTAATATATTTGTTTTCTTTCCCTTCTAAGTCATGCTGTTGGCTGACCGTGAACCTGTTGCTAACTACTTATGTCTTAAAAGTATAACTAGAGGTTAACCCAGATCACCATATTTACACATATATATTTTAATACCTACATGCAAGTCTTTACATGCTTTCACTTTTAGGTGATTGAATGATTAACTTCACCAACAGGCCTTGTATTACCTACTCCCTTCCTAACCCTGCAGTCTTACCTTGTGCCATCTGTCTCACTCAGTATGTTCCAACCAACTGGCTTCTGTTCACTCCTCAAACACATCAGTTCTTTCCTGCCTTGAAGCATTGGCATATAGCCCCTCTCCCTGTAAAGTTCTTCACTTGCTAACTTTAACATACCCTCTAGACCTTTAGATTGTGTCACTGTTTTTGAGAAGTATTTTCTGAGTCCTCTTCCTCACAGCTCCTCACCTCAATCCTAAATTTGTTTTTCCTTTTTATTCCCTTTAATAGCACTCTTTTTTTCTTAGTAGTACTAACGACAGTTTGTAATTATGTGTTTATTTTTAAGCTTATTTGCCTTACATAAGTCTTTCCTGTTATACTCTAAACTGTATGAGAACAGGTACTTTATCTGTTTTATTCACCATGGAGTATTCTTCACCAAGTGTGGTTTAAATATTTGTCTAATCAGTGAAGAAAAGAACGAATATTGCTCATGTATTTTTCTTTTCTCTATGAGGGTATTTGAGAGACTAGGTCAAAAGCCATTCTTTTACCTAGGATTAAAAACTTTGGAATATCATAGACTGTTTATATTATGTGATCTGGGTCCCCAATTTTTTTTTTTCAATGGAATCAATAGGTGATTCACTCTGACAGGCCCAACAGGGTATAAGGCATCTCAAAATGAGAAGTTCTTTTAGAATCACAACGGGGATTCTTTCACATTGAGGCAGTTGTCGATCAGTCTCTGTCTTAAAATTCTCATTAAGAGGAGAAAGTACGGAATCTAGATTTTGTAGTGGCAAAGGTCAAGGCAAAATTATTATTAATCATGGCAGTGAAATATCACAGTAATCCTAAGAAAATGCACTCTTAGAAAATTTAAATGTAACAAAATATGAATTGGGGTTCCAAATATATTATGGAAAAATATGCACATTATTAGGTGTGTTTATAGTCTATGTAAAAATGCTTTTAAAAAGTAATACTCACTTAAAAACCAGCATGATATTTGAGGTGCTTCCCAATGCAGAAGAAAAAAAGATAAATATTTGCACTACTATATAAACATAAAATTTTCTTGTACATTGATCATTTTTGGGGCATTCACCCAACTTCATTGAGTTATTTCTGCTCTGGAAACCATTTACTTCCACACAACTACAGTTATGAAACATCTGAAAAATAGTTTTTGAAATATGACAGAATATATTTACAAAATATGACTGGGCTATAAATATATTCTATTCTATTTAAAGACATCTCACTCATCTAAGCTAAAATATTTACAGTTTTTAAAGAAAACATTCTAACAATACAGTTGTTTAAGAATTGAAAGGCAAAATAGTTTCCTGGATTCCTTTATAGACAAGAAAATGTAATTTACTATTAACTTTTCATACATCCCTAAATTAAAAATTAGGAAAGAATAGAAAAAAAGTAATGTCTGAAACTCTGTAAATTATTTTCTCATCAATATAAAGTGTTTAAATATTTCTCTACCACTCACTTTTATTTTCTATAGCACACCTACTTACTCTCTTTAACAATCTCTACAGAGTGTTAGTGACACTCCCTGAGTAGGATTGCCTAGGGAATCCAGAAAATATCGTAGTTTTGGAGGGGTCAAACCTGGGTCGAGAACCACCCATTCGAATGGGGCAAAGTCCAGGGCAGAAGGGACCAGGCATGGATGCTAGAATTCCACTTTGGCCAGCAAATACAACATCTGATTGCATAATGACAGATTATAGGATAGATGATGCCATTACCAGAGAGGTTCAACACAACAGAATACCCTAAAGGTTAGAACACAGCTGGAGAAAATTTAGGAACAAATGATTTTAGAAATTTAATTTGGCAGGCAGTTTATGTAGCTAGATGGCTTTAATAAATTCTGTTCTGAGTCTAGGCTAAACTAAGGTTTAAGGGAAATTTGAACCCATTAATGCTAAAGACCAATTACTGAAGGAGGAACTGGGGAAGAATTTGAATTCATACTTATCTGATGACCAAGCTTTACATTTTTTTTTACTAAGAATCGTATGGAGAAATTCTTTATGTAGCAAGCCTATCAGCCAATAAAACAAAACTTAAGTACAAAGGGCATTATTTTGAGTGATTAAGAAGGGATGACTTATTACTAAGAATTTGGTAAAAGAACTCCGCAGTGGTCCCTAAATGGTAAAGTATTAAGAGGATGATGTCTCCATAGTAGACAGAGCTCTCTTTAGGATTCTAACATCATGTCTCTTCTAGCCCTTCACGCGTGGACAAGGTGGGACCATAGATTAAATGGGGCACTCTCAATGAAAGGCACTATAGCCATGCATATGAGATATGGGTTTTTAAGTATAGTCTTTGGGCCATTTTTGTGCAAATTTATGACTCAGCTTCAAAGAATCTAGGTTCTTCAAAAAGTTCTCAGTGACCTTCATTAATGCAGTTAGTAGGACTATGGGCAAGAAAATGATGGTAAAGTTTGAAAATCAAAGACAGGAGGATGTGGTAGAGAGCAATGATCATAGATGATAATATTGCTAATATTGGTGATAGGAAAAGGGCCCAGGAAATGGGTCCCCAACTTTGTGAGTTATTCAGTGGATTGGAAGTAGAATAGAGAACACCATATCTGATGCCCAGCTATTGAAAGTTACTTGGGGGATTGGGGAGAACTCATAATTTGCATGGAAGGGGATATTTTGAGTGAAGAAGACAGTGGCACTTCTATGGGAGATGTTAGCAATAGGTAAGCAGAATATTAAGTTATCCTGCGTAGGAAAAGGGCCAACCTTGAAAAAAATCAAAATTGGAAGCCAAAAATTGGACAGTCAAGTGAGCATGAAGCCTTGATTAATTTCTTGGAAAGTCAAAAGGGTATTGAGCCTCAAGATAAACTCTCCAGCATCTATATGCAAGGTTGCATATAGATGTTGTCCTGAAAAGGCACCTAGATTGACAAGGGGTTGGCTCAGGATATTCCCCTAGCATCTGAAGGGTAAAGTACTTCCAACCTAATGGAAATCATATCCTTTAGTCAAATGAGGTGCTTCCTAGAAATCATAAATGTTTTTAAATTTCAAAAGGTCATAGTCTTATAAACGCAAGAAGAAAAGGTGGGAGTAATCTCATGAGAATTCAAGCAACAGAAAAACCTGTTTGTGTCTCAAGCAGGATTTTATGTGAGGCTTTGTTTACACATCACAGCCATCACAATGACAGGCAATAATGGGAATCTTTTTCTTTCTTTTTACTGGTGACCTTAGTTGTAGAAACATTTGGTAAGTAATTATCAAAGTTTAAGTAAGTTAAATCAAATCTGCAGTTTTGATTAAGGAGAAGAAAGTAAAAAATAATACTCACAACAGACTTTTTACTGCCACTTGAAGATTTGCATCCTGCTAAACAAGGTGATATGTAAGTTATTCCATTGTCTCCACAGAGTGGTTCCCATTGATTTTGATCACAATTGCAGTCAGAGTTGCAATAAGAAAATGGTACATTTATATGAGATGCCACTGGATTATTTCTGGAAATATATGATAGACATATATCAGAAAGAGAGAAAAGAAGAAGAAAGAAGAAGAAGAGGAAGGAGAAGAGGAAGGAGAAGAGGAAGGAGAAGGAGAAGAAGAAGGAGAAGGAGAAGGAGAAGAAGAAGAAGAAGAAGAAGCAGGAGGAGCAGGGGAGAGGGAGGAAGGAGGAGGACAAAAAGAGAAGGTGAGGGAAAGGAAAAGAAGGAGGAGAGACGAAAAGGAGATGAGAAATAAGGGAAAGGGTTGTCTTTAAATTAAATAGAGATATTTTGCTTGTCCAAAATGGCAAAGTTTATTTTTAGTGCTTATTAACTTTTTCACCCTTTATCTTTACCCAGACATGATTTATGATGTAGAAAATATAAAACATAAAAAAGAAACCAAAGAGGATAGGTAAGACATAGACAAGAGGTCTTTGTGATTCTGTCAAAAAATTCCTCAAAAATCACTTCAGTTTTCTGAGAATTGGTTTCTGTTCAGTAGGGTAATGGCATTAGACTAAGGTTCTTCCCAGCTCACTGTAAAGTCTCATGAATCTGTGAATGTTAATTAACTAGTTTGAATTTTTAAATCTATATTTTAACTACACAAGGAAAGGATTCAACGTGGTCAAAGCAGAATCCTTAAGGATCAATTTTTAAAAATCAAGAATAATAGAATCAGGCTTCCCTGGTGGCGCAGTGGTTGAGAGTCTGCCTGCCGATGCAGGGGACACGGGTTCGTGCCCCGGTCTGGGAAGATCCCACATGCCATGGAGCGGCTGGGCCGCTGGCCGTTGAGCCTGCGCGTCCGGAGCCTGTGCTCCGCAACGGGAGAGGCCACAGCAGTGAGAGGCCCGCGTACCGCAAAAAAAAAAAAAAAAGAATGATAGAATCAGTTGAGAAAGACTAGAAAAACTTCATATGCTTTTTTAATGAAACCATAACAAAGTTTATAATGATTTACTGTGAAACATCGTTGTATTTATAAAATATAATCTTATAATATGGCTAAAATTATTAAATGGATTATTCATATAATTAATTTTCTGCTTATAGATTTTTAAAATTATTCTTTTTTTTTTTGGTAAAAATCTTGATAAATTATCTTTGAATGAGAAAGTAATTTTCATGAAGAAAGAAGAAGGTAGATTCAGAAATTCTGTAATCAATGATTTTACTGAAAGCATCTAATACCTAATCCTGCTTGGGGACACACGATGGACAGGGAGTGATTTATCATAATGATTAATGACTCAGTCCGGACATTGCAATCAGACAGTCCTGTGTTCACATTAGGTCTGCCACTTCACAGCGATGTGACTACTCTTTCTAAAATTAGATTTGCCATTTGTAAGTCATAAATCCTCATAGAATTTTTTTTGGAAAAAAGTTAATTTAGCTGTTCTCAAACTTTCTGTTCCCAGCAGCCTGTCGATTCTTGAAAAGTATTGAGGACCCCAAGGGTTTTTTGTTCAAGTGGATTCTACTTATTGATGTACATACTCTACTAGAGATTAATAATAAGAAAAATTTAGTACATGAGGATGCGCAAGCACACATATCCTTAGCCAACAGACTGATATTATCATCACATATCTTGTAGCCTTAGAAAATATCTCTGTACAAGCATAGGGAAGTCTGTTCAATACTCTGTAATAACCTAAATGGGGAAAGAATTTGAAAAAGAATAAATACATGTATATGTATAACTAAATCACTTTGCTGTACACCTGAAACTAACACGACATTGTTACTCAACTATGCTCCAATATAAAATAAAAATGAAAAAAATATATCACTATATACTCATTAGAAAATGAGAATGAAAAAGAAAAATACTATCTTGGTATTAATATGAAAATAGTTTAGAATTTGTTGACCATCTGCAAAAGTCTCAGGGACCCCTGTAGATTCTCAGACCACATTCTGAGAACCTCTACAGTAATTCATACTCTAAAAACTTACCCCAGTGACTAACATTTCATAAATGCTAAATATATTGATTCTGTTAATAGCCATCACTTAGACTATGAGTTCCATGAGGGCACTGAGGTATCCTATAAATTTTTTGACCTTTAAGGAGGCACTCAGTGAAATTTTATTGAATGAAAAAAGCCCATAGAACTCTAGCTGCCTTCTTTTGAATAGATAGCACAGTTACTGTGCTTGTTTCAGGGAACTGGCTTTAGGTTAAAGCCTGTATGCTTGTGCTGTGAAGTAGCATCGTTCTGGAGTCACTGTATGACTTCAAACAAGCCACAGTTTCTCCGGGTCTCAACTAACAAAGGAAGAGGATATTAGAGGGTTGGGCTGCATAATCTCCAGGATTCTCTTCCCTCTAAAGTTCAATGTTCTAGGTACTCTGTATTTTGATATACCAGAGTGAGTGGTGGTCAATAGGAATATTCAACAACAAACAGGATTAGGAGGGAATGGGGAGATAATTCAAGATTAAGTTGGCAAGCCTCCAAGAATAGGATGATGTTTAGGTAAGCAAATGTGGGAAGATTCGACAGGTTCAAATTGACACCTCATAAGACCCAGAGTTTCAAGGCCCAAAGCCAACAATAAGCAGTGCTAAGGAGTCTGGTTACTAAACTGTGATCCAAGGATCTTTGCTTGTTGCTTGAACGTGAACATTCCTAAACTTAAATTGTTGGCTATATTCAGGAGGTGATGAGAAATCTGCACAGGAATCTTGCCCTTGATTTGGGGTAGAGACTGTAGTACTAGGTATACTGCACGATGCGTGATAATAATGAAAAGTAAAAGCTTTCTAGGTCTAATATGCCATTATGTATAGAGTATTTATCAATTTTACTGCTAATGAAGACAATACCAGAAGAAACAGAATTAGCTTGCAAAAAAGGAGAATTGAGTGCAGTGTACTGGTTTTCTTATAAAGATAATTGTTAAACATCAAAATTAACTGCAGATAAAGATTGTTCAGTCACTTTTGGAAAATGTCATTTATATTTCTCTCATGATTCACCCAAGATCATAGTAGTTAGGATTAAGAGTTTTGGAGTCAAAACCTTCAAATCTGAGTCAGAATCTTAACATTGTTAGATACGTAATCTGTGTATCTTTCTAAGCCTTGCTTTCCTTATCTATAAAATGGGGATAAAAGTACCCATCACTCATTGTAAGCACCCATAAATAATAACTATTACTATTACAAACTATATGGCTTTTCTTTAAGGAAGGAAAAAAAAGAACTTTTTGAGATCTTAAGAAATGAACATTTTAAGAATTTGTAAATTGAAATTTCTCTGAGTTAAAAGTTTAGTAAAATTGCCATCTGCCTTGTTTGCCTTACTTTCTTTTACATTAGATGGTTTATATATTGTGCTATTGGTATATTGATATATATATACAAACCCATCATAAGTCAAGGTTAGTCCAGCAACTGATTTGTTTTCACAGATTAGCGCAAAATTTAATAGGTGAAATAGGAAGGACAACATATGGCTACAAAATGAAAATTTCGCAATTCCAACCAAGGTAAATTTGAATTTTTTAATGATATATCCTCCTGTAAACACTCCAGATGCAAAAGTTGGTATGGTTATGAATCCTAGAAGTAAGAGAAAAAATGTAATTATATAAATATGGTTATTCTGAATGTCTTTACACATGAAACACTGTATATCAACCAAAATCATCCTATCTTGTTACTTCTTAAATAGAAGGCTGGCAGTCCAGGATGGAGGTAGAGGGTCAGTGCACCATGTGGGGGAGATAAAAATAATTTCTTCCTGCCAATGCTGAAGTTTTAGTTTCCTCAGTAGCAAAAGTCAGTGACTAAGAATATCTGTATGTCTGAACATATGGTTTTTATAAGGTGCTTTTTGTCCCCTCCCGGAAAACAACAACAAAATATCATCTTCCTGACTCTGAGACTTTTATCCTGCCATCTAAAATCCTTTGCATTTCCTTAAAATGAAGAGTTCCCATCCTTAAAAACTTACTACAAATTTGCCCAGTAGTTTAGAATTGAACACTTAAATTAATATCTCTTCTTTATTCATCTAAACACACACATACCCTAAGATGATAAACAGGTCTATATGTGATGTTAAAAATAGTTGATTCCTCTTATAACTTTTCCATTTCATTGTCTTCCAAGATTGATTAAAGATGAAGATCCCTCTAACAAAAAAATTAGGCTGAGAACTTTATTAGGAGTTAAATTTACAGTTTTAACTTTTATCTTAAGTTCAATAAGCACATCCTACAGAATTATATTTTTCTTGTTTACTTATGACCTATTCATATATCACTTGATAAATTCAGCTTAACTTATCAAATATTGGGTTTCTACAATGTGCTGGGCCATGTACTAGGTATTCTACTGCTCTTAATAATCTTATATTATACAGGGGGTAGGGAAAGAATAATATGAGAAAACCTTTCCTTCATAAAGAAGTCTCCATGTGTCATTGGAAACAGATACTGCAGCAAAAAACCTCTCTAAAATACGAGATTTGTGTGGAATTATATAGATACCAATGATGTGTTTAAATTGATTTTTCTCCTGGAAACATCAATGTCCTATTTTTTGTAAGTATCTGGGTCCTGATTCAAAGTCCATGAAGGATAGAAGTATCATAATTATATTACAAAAGGATTTGCCTCAGAAGCTCAGCACTAGATTATAAGATCCAGTTATGCAGATATCATATCTACATGTTCCATTCACATGTCACTTCACATGTCACATGTCATTCATAATGTCACTTCAGGAATTCATCTCCTCAAAATTAACATGAGGTGTTATTCAAATGCAGAAAAATGATGATATCACAAGACCCATCGATTTGATAAAATTTGAAAAAAATAAATGAAAATTATATTTAATAAAATGTGAAATTGCCTTCACAACAAAATGTCACTTGGAGCTCAGTGACTCAGTAGCATAGCATTTATCAAGCAAACATAAACAGGTCTTACCAAACAAAATGCTAGTCTCAGATGCTGACTGGCCATACTGCTGTTCTACATATTTGAAGACATAAGTAATAATTCCAATATGGCTGCTGGCTTGTAGCAGTGTCAAAACTAATGTTATAACATACAGGGGATTGGTAAGGATGTTTTTCAAGGACTGGAAAAAACCTATAAAAACATAAAAAGAAAGAAAATATTATAATGCAGCTTACATATATATTAATATCTTAATCTTGTAAATATAATTTATATAAGATTTAAAATTCCATAAATATATAGCACAGAAAGTCAGAATACCCTGCAATCCTACTGACAGTTTTAAAAAAAATTATTTCAATTTTTTCCATATGTGCATTAATATTTATTTAATTAGTTCATTTTACTCCAAAATGGGATCAAACATACATGCTGTTTTAGTCAGTGCTTTGTTCGCCTCATATTTGGTTATTCTTAGCATTCTACCATACAACTGTAAACATCATTAGTTCATTTATTCATTCATTTAACAAACGTTTGGTTTTTAATTGGGTACTAGGCAATATGCTAGGCACTCAAGAAACAAAAGTGAATGAAATGCCATGTCTCTTTTTTATTAGAACTTAATAATATAATCATTATATTAATAATATAATTATTAACTGGAAATTTATCTTAAAGATAGTATAATCCAAAGCTCACAGAAATAAGAAGACTAAGTTTCAAAAATCATAAAGGTCAATTTAGTACCAGGATTCAGATCTCTTGTTTCCTGGTATATAGCTTTTCTACCATAAAATACTGCCTCAGTAAATCTGGCAGTATTATCCATCAGCTTTCTTAACGACATATTGTGTCTCAAGTGACATTATGATAACAGTAGGGCAAAAAACACATGCCTACAAACACGTGTGTAACAAATCCATAACTTCTGTACCTAGCAAGAATTATGTAATTTGGGTCTATGATCACCAGGTTAACCAGCTGTAATGGGAGTTAAAAGTGGAAGAAACCACTTAGAAAAACAGTGGGAAGTATCAGAGTCTAGCAAGACAGAACCAGATATGGTTACTGAGTTTTGGATGGTGTGGACTTTGAAAGATCTTTTGCTGTAGATCTCTAAAGGTTTCCGTTAGATATGGTTAGAACCAAACCTTCTATCCAATGGTAACTAAGAAATAGTTTCATCTGCTTATAATAACAAGAAAAAAGATTAGGGCAAAGGGCATAGAAGGCGAAAAAAGAAGATGTAAGGAAATGTATAGCAGGAATAAATAACATTTTAAATTGTTAGGTCAAAATGCTAAACTTCTCTCCATGGGACTCTCCAATCAGGAAGGACAATTGACTTGTGAGGCATTCTAAGTGAGTTGTGATGTTTGATCAAAAGAAATGGGGTATATGGGCTCACCAAATCATTGAATTTTTGAGGTTAGTGAGAACGTGGATGTCATCTGAACTTCTACACAATCATGATCCACTATATATCCTCAATAAACAAATCAATAAACAACTCATTAAGCTGACTATCTCAGAAAGAAATTGCTCATTTTTGGACAACTCTCCTTGTTCACAATTTTTTTTTGTAATGAACTGATATCTTTATTTCTTTCTAACCAACTAGTCTTGTTTCTATTCAAATTAGATATATTATTTTCTGACTAAATGTTCTTAGTTATTTCATCCATTCCTAATAGCACATAATTAAGAACCTCTTTACTATCTTATTTTGGTCACTATCTTACAAACACAGTTGATAACACAGATGATGTTTACAATTGCCCTATTTTGCATCTTCATTATCCTCTCCATTTTGGGGAGGCTCACAGTCACCACGTTCCTTATTTTTAGATAATCCGCTACTTTTTATGGATTTAATTTGCTGCAGTGTGAAAATAGCATAGCAAATGAAAATTTATTGGAATGGTATTTTTAGTGTGCATTTTTAGTGTGCATGTTAAATTTCAAAGACTCCTAAATCAGTGGTGTGCTGGTAAATGTTTAACAACTGATTCTTGGGAAAACAACATTGATTTGAGTATCTCCCAATTTCGGTAATAAATGGTGGTAACTTCTCCCATCATGGCCAATTTCAAGCTACCAATGTGACTGAAAATTTAAGTCTTCTCTCATGAGTCAATACAAGTCACCCCATTGCGTTCGGATTAGAGTGATGGAGAGGAGAAAGTAACAATAAAAGGAGTGAGGGGAAGAACTGATGAGAGGGAGAAATTGGGCTCCACCTGACAAGCTCTAATGTGACTTCAACTTCAACTTGAAAAGGTTGTCAAGGGTTCAGGCATTGCTCTGCTTTGACTCTTACTATTCTGCCATTTCTGTGCAATCTGAAAACTGCACTATTAACATCGTTTCCACTATCTTGCTCTGACTGCCACTGGATCGTTCCCCAAATTACTGCTCCTAAATTGTTCTCCATTAGCCCTCAGGGCTTATGTTTGAAAGGAAGGGCACTATCAAATGGTGGAGGGCTCTTATTCACATGACTGACTACAATAACCTTAACTACTACTGTTGCTTGTACTTCATTTTTTAATATTTAGGTAAGCAGTTTTTTCTATATAATTACCAAGAAAATAATCTTACTCTATCTAGAGAGAAACTTCCTCTGATTTCCTTCTCCATACTCCTTGTCTCCACCTAAGAATAGTTAAGTTGCCCAATTTATAGGCACTCATAATTGTTTATATAGGCACTATATGGCAATTGTCTATATATTTTTCGGTACAACCCCATTATATTGTAAATACTTGGAAAACAGAGGCAATATTCTATTACCAGGGCGTAGTATGCTTCCTGGTACTATTTGTGAAAGGAAAGAAGGAAGGAAGGAAGGAAGGAAGGAAGGAAGGAAGGAAGGAAGGAAGGAAGGAAAGAAAGAAAGAAAGAAAAGAAAGAAAGAAAGAAAGAAAGAAAGAAAGAAAGAAAGAAAGAAAGAAAGAAAGAGAAAGAGAGAGAAAGGAAAGAGAGAGAGAGGGAGGGAGGGAGGAAGGACAGGAGGGAGGGAGGGAGGGTGGAAGGAAGGAAGGAAGGAAGGAAGAAAGAGAAAGACGTTTTAATCCTCATAGTTTGTACTATGTAATTTGGAAATGAATATATACTCTTTGGTTTACAAATAACAGATATTTTTAGCCTTTGATTGGTTTCTCCCTGCTAAAGATCACAAGCCTAATCCCCTTCCCTTCAGAGTTGATATGTGTTCAGAAAATATTTACAAATTTTAGTAGGAACTTAGAAGAATAATTTAGCCAAATTTAGTAAAGAAGAAATCGAACTTTATTTAGATGACTTGAGTATGACTTATTATTTTGGAATATTCACCCCTCCCTTTCACTGGGATTAACAATTCCAAATTGACTGTGAATGTGAAATACTTACCAGCTACAGTTTCACTAACATTTTGCCCCTGCTTGGTCAAATGAGCCGTTTGACTCTTTTCCTCATTTTGCACAGGCAAAGATACTGAGGCTTTTTTTTCTTTCCTTGGTTTATCCAAATTTGGGGGCAAGAAAAAGAATGGTATAGAAGAAATAATGGATATTAGTCCAGCCACAAGGAAACCAAGCCACCACGCACCAACCCAACGAGAGTCCTTAGGAGTTATTCTGATAGTGCCTAGAATAAAGAATTAGAAGAAGCCAGTCAAAAATTATTTTGAAATGTAAAAATTTCAGGTAATAATTGTAGTAATTGCTGTCCTCCATAGATGAAGAAAGTAAATGATGTTTCATCAATTCTGAGACACTCTTTTCTTTTTTTCACACTTTTTATCTTTGAAATAAGTGTAAGTCATGACATCTTACAATTGCTGTTGTCCAGGAGTCAGTCATGACATTGTTGTCATTGCCTGAGCCTGTGTGAACTTGGTGGCTTTTCTGGTGACATGACAACAGCAGCCACCATTGAACAGTTGAAGCCTGCAAACTATTTAAGGGCCATTTATGGAAAGCATGATACTCATTGTCTGAAAACTTCTATTGGCACCATCTCCTGAGGTCAAGAAACCAATGAAATTTACAGCACTTCGCAAGAAATTCTCAGAGCCAGTAGTGGGGTTTTTTCCCCCTAGAACCTGCATTTCCAACTCCTTGACAGCACAGAGGATGATAATGGTGAAGATATACGTATAATGAAAATCTGAGTTTAAAATTTAGACTCTAAATTTTAGGGATAATTTAACCATTTTATTTCAATAATATTTCCCTTTAAAGCTGTGTGAGTGCCATGTATGTGCTATATCTAAACAAGTATAAATGAGCTGTTTCAGTAAATATAAAGTTTCAGTATATATTTAAATTTATAAATATAAACATTCTAATAAGAAAGCATCACACACACACACACACACACACACACACACACACACACACACACACACACACACACCATAGATGTTTGAAGCACAATAATGGTGTTGTTACTCTTTGATCTATAAGAAAACTTTAATGTGAGAAAACATTGACTTGATATATAGAAATAAATTATTAATTCTATTTATTGAAGTGGTTTTCAAATATATACAGCTCTGAGTTTAAAATTGATTTACATGTTCATATTATTCCATAATCAGCAACTCTGACAGACTGCAGAAATGATTGATAAAATCAGTGACTCCATCTACATGCTAAGTACTTATTCATCATCCATCAGAAGTGTCATTTTGATAACATTTTTTTGTGTTCTATCCCTGGTGTACACATAGGAACTAGAGGTCATAACCTGGCTAGACATAGCCTGCCAAAGTGTTTTCTTTTGTTCACACATTGTTTTAAAAATTGAAAGCTTCCACATGAAAATCTGGATTCCAGGATTTTCTTGAAAACCAATCAGAAGATTTAGTCAATGCTGGATCCAAATTTCTTCATGAAAAGAATAGGTTGAGGCTGAGCAGTATATGCACTTTCAGGTGTGTACAGAGGGCAGTTCACCACCAACGATTCTTCCAAGTTTAACCGCCACACCAAACACTCTTTATTCACTTATGTTATCTCGTTGGCTCCTTTGGCATTGGAGTTTGCCAAAATGTACTTCACAATACATTTACATCATACCCATAACTGAATTAAGAGAAGATATAATAAGGTCTAGACGTTCAGTGCTAGAAATGGGATCACCATGGACCTAAATACTGTTGAGTAGTGATTTCTGACTATAGAAAAGAGGTTACAAATCTATCATTCTAAGGACTTTAACCATTTATTTCTAGGTGCTTAGTGATAAAAACAAGGATGAACCTGGAAATGATCGAGTAGAAACACTTGGAATGTGAACCTACTCTAATTCACACATCCAAAATAGAAGACATAACACATTCCATCAGGTCCACGTTTTAGCTTTATATTAAAATACTTTCAGATTGTGTTTATTGTTGGTCTGCTGTGATGTCTACTCTATGTAGTCCTGGTGAAATAGAAAATCAGATTTGTTTATTTCTAAACACTAATTACTTATATGTTAAGACAGATATCATACTGTTATGTTCTAAAAGAGATGGAAGATCAGTGGCACAAATATTTATGGCTTATTGTGACAAAGGCTACAATAAAGGCATGCTCTTGGTGATTAATAGGGACATTTAACTTGGGGCCAGTAGGAGATGGTGAAGTAAGGCATCTCTGAAGAGGAGCCACATATTGGAAAAGACTTTAAGAACTATGCAAATCGAGACGGGAGAGAGGGTAAATGTGGGGAAGTGACATTAGTAGGCACATTGAGAGACCTGCAATTATTTGGGGTGAAGTAATCTTAAGTTTGTTAAATTTTCTTATTTTGTGCTTAGTTGTAAAAGCCTGATGTAGATAGGAGCTGAAGTTTATTTTTATTCTAGTTATTAACACATTACCTATTTGTAACTTTTGACAATTAGTCAGCAAAGGGCCACTGAAAGAGTGAATTCAGTTATTTGAAAGAATGGTGTCAGGTACTTGAAAAGCATTATCATGTTACCTTGTTCTGATTGTACTTACTCAGATCTACGTATCCAACATCCACATACATTTTAGAAAACAGAGATAGGAGTAAAAAGCCAATGATTGGACCAATCATTGTTACTGCAAACAAATTACCTGAAAATATTACAAAACATTTTTATCAAATGCCAATAATACATGGTTCTTATTCAGTTTTTTAAAGTAATACAATATATTTCTCTAAGTAATTTTTAAAGTAAAAGAATGAGTTTAGGAGCACTGTTATTTCAAGGTACACCCAGGGAAAGTAACCATAAAATCTAATATTTTCTGTACATTACCTAAATAAAAAGAAGAATGTCCTTCTTTAGCAAAATCATCGATGTAAGAAATCCCCAAGGGTGTTATGGGCGTTTCCCCAATTCCACGAAGCATATTACCCAATAGAATATATATCCACATATGTGACCCAGATTCCTTTTCCCAACCTACGTAGACAAGAGAGTGTTTTATCTTAAACATTAATTTTAGCATTCCTTTTGAAAAGTCAACTAACTTAACCATTTAATTATTCCATTTAAGAATTTTTTTGCTTTTTTTCTAATTATAAAGTGATTTATAGTCACGTTACAAAATTTGACAATACAGAAAAGCACAAAGAAAACAAGTAAAAATTATCTGCCATCCCTCCACACACAGAGTACCACTTCTAATGTTTGTTTATATCTTTCACATTTTTAGTGAACATAAAAATATGCATAATATTCTTTATGTTCTCATATCAGGATTTTAATGACTGCATAATAGTGTGCTGAATAAGTTTCATCATTTATTTAATCAATTTTTTCTATGTACTCACACAATATTTCTAATTTTTCATTCTGTTAAACAGGGATGCCATGGCTATAATGATAAATAAATCCTTCTGCACATTCCTGATTATTTCCTTAAGATAAAGCAATAAAAGTAGAATTGCTGATTTAAGCAGTTGTGCATATTTTTGTTCTTTACCATATTGAAAATTAACCTCCAAAAGAGAAATTTATACACTCCCCATAATACATAAAATGTGTCTTTATCCTCTACCTCATTTCTTTTTATTTTTAATCTTTCCTATCTAGTAGGTAGGAAAATCTTTAACTAGTACTATAATTTATAATTAAAACTTATGATTTGTGTTATAATAGGTAAAAAATCTTGAATTGGTGTAAGAATTTGAATTTTTCTTAAAGAGTAAAATTGTTTTAACATATTTATACCACTTCCTTTTCTGTATATTAATTGCATATATTCTTTGCCAATTTCATATCAAAATATTCCTCTTTTCTTATTACTTCTAGAAGGTCTTTATATATAATATATATTAACACTATGATTTTTGTCTTACATATATAAGATGCAAATGTTTTTCCTATTTGTCTTTTAAATCAATTTTGCTAATGGATATCACAATCTTTTTTTTTTTTTTTTTTTTTGCGGTACGTGGGCCTCTCACTGTTGTGGCCTCTCCCGTTGCGGAGCACAGGCTCCAGACGCGCAGGCTCAGAGGCCATGGCTCACGGGCCCAGCCGCTCCACGGCATGTGGGATCCTCCCGGACCAGGGCACGAACCCATGTCCCCTGCATCGGCAGGCGGACTCTCAACCACTGCGCCACCAGGGAAGCCCCCACAATCGTTTTTTAATGATGTAATTAAATTGTTAAATTTTAGAATATTTATTAGTGACACTAATATTCACTAGTGCCAGTTCAATTCTTACCTTTTCCCACTATCTCCAGTGATGTTCTATTGAGTAACAAATTTTGATTAATCAAACAAGTTGATAAGCTTGATGTTGAATTCTCTGATGGATTAATAGGGGTGTCTTTAGAATACCTGTAACTGTAAGAACATCACTATATTTACTGAGCATTTTCACTTTTCCCAGAAATACAGCGGAATCTTCCCCTTTATTTGCACCATTCTCTTCTCCAAATTATCAGGATACTCTGTCAGTTTCCCAGCTTATATTTTAGGAGTGGTGATGGGTAACAGTGAAATGGGAGCGTTCACTAAGAAATATAATGCAGTACTCCCCAGGCAAGGTGGAGTACCATGTTGCTCTCATCCTAGCAGTGCTTATATTCTGGGCAACATATGAAATATCTTGGTTTCATGCTTTTAAAAAACTGCTAACTGTATTTATCAATCTTTTGAATTATCTTCAAAGATGGTTACAATCTAAAATTTCAAAATCAATTTATAATCACACACAGTCATATGCCTGACTCTTCAAAACTTAGTTTAAAAAGTTCTAATCCATTTGAATCTGATAAGGAAGCACTTAATAGGAACAATAGAATGGACCTAGAATAGGGACAAATGCTGATATTTAAAAATACATGAATGGACCGAAAGGTATTAAGCTTAGTAAAATAAGTCAGGCAGAGAAAGACAAATACTGTATATTTTCACTTACATGTGAAATCTAAAAAGAAAAAAAGAACAAATATAACAAAACACAAACAGACTCACAGGTACAGAGAACAAACTAGTGGTTACCGGTGAGAAGAGGAGTGGGGGAAGGGGGGAATATAGGGTAAGGGCAGTTAAGAGGTACAAACTACTAGGTATAAAATAAGGAAGGAGACCTTAAAGATGATGGAGGAGTAAGATGCGGAGATCACCTTCCTCCCCACAGGTACATCAGAAAAACAACTACATGTGGAACAACTCCTACAGAACACCTACTGAACACTGGCAGAAGACCTCAGACTTCCCAAAAGGCAAGAAACTCCCCACGTACCTGGGTAGGGCAAAATAAAAAACAGAGACAAAAGAATAGGGACAGGACATGCACCTCTGGGAAAGAGCTGTGAAGGAGGAAAAGTTTCCACACACTAGGAAGCCCCTTCACTGGCAGAGACAGAGGGTGGGAGGGAAGCTTCAGAGCCATGGAAGAGAGCACAGTTTTAGCCACAGCCATTAGAGAAGAAAAAGAAATAAAAGGAATCCAAATCAGAAAAGAAGAAGTAAAGCTGTCACTGTTTGCAGATGCATGATACTAAACATAGAGAATCCTAAAGATGCTACCAGAAAACTACTAGAGCTAATCAATGAATCTGGTAAAGTTGCAGGATACAAAATTAATGCACAGAAATCTCTTGCATTCCTATACACTAATGATGAAAAATCAGAAAGAGAAATTAAGGAAACACTCCCATTTACCATTGCAACAAAAAGAATAAAATACCTAGGAATAAATCTACCTAAGGAGAAAAAAGATGTGCATGCAGAAAACTATAAGACACTAATGAAAGAAATTAAAGATGATACAGATGGAGAGATATACTATGTTCTTGGATTGGAAGAATCAACACTGTGAAAATGACTATACTACCAAAGTAATCTACAGATTCAATGCAATCCTAATCAAATTACCAATGGCATTTTTCACAGTACTAGAATAAAAAAATTCACAATTTGTATGGAAACACAAAAGACACTGAATAGCCAAAGCAATCTTGAGAAAGAAAAAGGGAGCTGGAGGAATCAGGCTCCTATACTACAAGCTACAGTAATCAAGACAGTATGGTACTGGCACAAAAACAGAAATATAGATCAAAGGAACAGGATAGAAAGCCCAGAGATAAACCCATGCACATATGGTCACCTTATTTTTGATAAAGGAGGCAAGAATATACAATGGAGAAAAGACAGCCTCTTCAATAAGTCATGCTGGGATAACTGGACAGCTACATGTAAAAGAATGAAATTATAACACTCCCTAACACCATACACAAAAATAAACTCAAAATGGAATAAAGACATAAATGTAAGGCCAGACACTATAAAACTCTTAGAGGAAAACATAGGCAGAACACTCTAGGACATAAATCACAGCAAGATCCTTTTGGACCCACCTCGTAGAGAAATGGAAATAAAAACAAAAATAAGCAAATCGGACCTAATGAAACTTCAAAGCTTTTGCACAGCAAAGGAAACCATAAACAAGACGAAAAGACAACCCTCAGAATGGGAGAAAATATTTGCAAATGAAGCAACTGACAAAGGATTAATCTCCAAAATTTACAAGCAGCTCATGCAACTCAATGTGAAAAAAGCAACCGAATCCAGAAATGGGCTGAGACCTAAACGGACATTTCTCCAAATAAGATATACGGATTGCCAACAAACACATGAAAGAATGCTCAACATCACTAATCATTAGAGAAATGCAAATCAAAACTACAATGAGGTATCACCTCACTCCAGTCAGAATGGCCATCATCAAAAAATCTACCAACAATAAATGTTGGAGAGGGTGTAGAGAAAAGGGAACCCTCTTGCACTGTTGGTGGGAATGTAAATTGATATAGCCACTATGGAGAACAGTATGGAGGTTCCTTAAAAAACTAAAAATAGAACTACCATATGACCCAGCAATCCCACTACTGGGCATATACCCTGAGAAAACCATAACTGAAAAAGAGTCATGTACCAAAATGTTCATTGCAGCTCTACTTACAATAATCAGGATATGGATGCAACCTACATGTCCATCAACAGATGAATGGATAAAGAGAATGTGGCACATATATACAATGGAATACTACTCAGCCATAAAAAGAAACAAAATTGAGTTATTTGTAGTGAGGTGGATGGACCTAGAGTCTGTCATACAAAGTGAAGTAAGTCAGAAAGAGAAAAACAAATACTGTATGTTAACACATGTATATGGAATCTAAAAAAAAGGTTCTGAAGAACCTAGGGGCAGGACGGGAATAAAGACGCAGACATAGAGAATGGACTTGAGGACACAGGGAGGGGGAAGGGTAAGCTGGGACGAAGTGAGAGAGTGGCATGGACATATATACCCTACCAAATGTAAAATAGATAGCTAGTGGGAAGCAGCCGCATAGCACAGGGAGATCAGCTCGGTGCTTTGTGACCACCTAGCGGAGTGGGATAGGGAGGATGAGGGGGAAACACAAGAGACAGGAGATATGGGGATATATGTATATGTATAGCTGCTTCACTTTGTTATAAAGCAGAAACTAACATCCCATTGTAAAGCAATTATATTCCAATAAAGATGTTAAAAAAAGAAATAAGATACAAAGATGTACAGCACAGGGAATATAGCCAAAATTTTATAACTATAAATGGAGTATAATCTATAAAAATAATGAATCACTATGTTGTACACCTGATACTAATATAAATTGTCCATTATACTTCAATAAAATATATAAATTAAAATACTGAGGTACCCTGTGAAGTCTGAGGGCAACTTACTCTATGCCAGGCATTATGCTCAGCTCCAAATCACTAGAAATAAAACACACGGTTTTTTTACTTAAAACATCTTACACCCCCTAAGGTAAACATATACAATCAAAGATATGATAAGGTTAATATACCAGGTCCTGAGTTTTCGTAAAGGAAAAAGGGATTATCAGCTTGGCTTGCAGGTTTGGAAAGATGTGGATTAGAGAAGACTTCACAGTGAGGATTCCATATGAGATGTGTCTTGAAGATGGATAGTTTAATAGACAAAGAAAATCATTCAAAGCTGTAGAAACACTAAGAACAAAGCTATGACATATTATGGCACATTTGGCAAACTGTAGGCCTAGAGTGTGGTCCTCAGTCATTGGAAGCAGTGTAAAATAAAGCTAGGAAGATAGTCAAGGACCAAATCAGTGAGTGACCTGTATATGCAAATGAGCTTAGATATGCAAATGAACCTAGATAGTAATTCATAGGCAAAAGGTTTTCAATACTTTGTTACTAACAATGAGAAATATATTTTGCATCACAATCACAATACATGGATATCCACACACACACAAATTTATGTACAACCAAAACAAAAGTTTTACAGAATAATATTTATCCCCACTCTCATTGTGTTTTCTTCTATTCTATTCTATCCTATCCTATCCTATCCAAAAATTGTTGGTCTTAATAATCTTAATTGATTTCTTGGTCCATGAGTGGTTCAGGATCTGAAGTTTGAAAAATCCTGCTCTAGGATACGGGACTTTCCTGGTGGTCCAGTGGATCAGAGTCTGAGCTCCCAGGGCAGGTGGCCTGGGTTTAATCCCTGGTTGGGGAACTAGATCCTGCATGCTGCAGCTAAGAAGTCCACATGCCGCAAGTAAGACCTGGTGCAGCCAAAATAAATAAATATCAAAAATAAAGAAAAATACTGCTCTAGGATATTGGGAGTTTTAAGTGGTAGTAAAAAAATTAGATTCTTATTTTTTAAATCAATACTGTAGTATAGAATATGAGTTAGAATGAAGTGGAGTTGGGAGGCAAAAAGTCCAGGCCAGAGATGATAGAATCCTCTATCAGGTTAAGGGCAACAACTATGACAGATAGCAGGCAGAATAAGCAAGATTTGGTGACCACTGGTCATGTGTATTGAAGTAAAGAATAAGTCTAGGATGAGACCCTTGACTTTAGTTTGAGTTCCTCTGTGGCTAAATGAATCATTGCTGAAAGAGTGAATGTGAAAAATCTGAGCTGGTGATGGCACAGGGATGAATTCTGTTCTGAATATATGGATGCAAAATGTTTGTAGGATGTTAGGTTGGAGATACCCATGAGGTGGTTGGTTATATAGATCTTGAGTATAAGATAAACTCACTGTGTACAGTGATAGTTGCATTTAATGCATGTACTCCACACAAATCATGTAGAATGAAAAGTGAAGAAGATTGAAGAGGGAGCTTAGGCAATACTGACCTTATGGTGTCAGTAGCAGAAGGAAAAGATGGGCATGATGGAGAAGCCAAAAGGAGGAAATAAATCAAGAGAGAGTAATATGATGAAAATAAGAAGGAACAGCACCAGGAAGAAGAAAGAACTTATGAGGGTCAAATAGAGTAATTAATATAGTAACCAAAAGGCATGGCTGTTGGCGTTGATAATGAGTAAGTAATTGATATCTTTAGCAGAAACTGCTCATTGGCTCTCAATATCCATTCTTCTTTCCTTCTATGGTAACAGAACCTGGGATCTTTAGCTGGGAAGGGGACACCTGAAGTAAGGTCTATTTTTCTCAATGACTTTCTATCTGAATGTGAGGTGTAACAAAGTTCTGGCTAATGTGAAGTTGGTAGAAGGGTTATGCTTCTGAAAATATTTCTTAAGTCTCAGCCTGTGTGCATTCTGTTTCTTCTTATTCTTCTTCCCTTCTATCCTGTTGCAAGGAACAACATTGCCACAATTTAGACCGTGAAGTCAAGGCCAGTCAAGGGCTGGGTTGGCTACAATTTTTTATGTAAACAATAAGCTCTTATCTTATTTAAGCCATCACTATTTTTGGTTTCCTGTCATTAGTATCTGACTCTAATTAAAACTACACAGTGACTTAGGAAGAAGTCTCAGTGGAGATGGTAGTGGGAAAACCCATACCGCAGTGAGTTGAGTGGTGAAGTTGTAAGCAGCTTTTGGCAGGAAAGAGGTTCTGCAGGAGGCCCCTTTGTCCTGTCACTTTAGCAAAACTAGATTGTAACTAACATTTAAATCAGGCGCCCCATACTCTACTCATCACCAACCCAAGTACACCTTTCAAATCTTTTGATCACACAATACCTTGCCTAACCTGTTGGTTCTTTCTGTAGATCAAAGTAGAAATGAAGAATGAGTAATTAACAGATGACCAGATCTCTTCCCTAGCTTTCCCTTCAGTAATCTCATGAACAAACTATGTGAACAAGATAGCATCTAAAGAAAAATCACAAGAAGCCAACAAGCCTGCACACAGTGGGGGATGGTGACGACTTCGACCCTCTATCTCAATGATTAACTGACATTACTTCCCTTTTCCCTTTAAAAACTTTTATAGCCAAACAGAATCATGGGAGTTGGTTTGGGGGGACATGAGTCCACCTTCTTCCTAGATTGTTGGCATTCTGATTAAAAGCAACTTGCCTTTCTACCAACAATTGCCTCTCAGGTATTGATTTTCGAGTGGTGAGCAGCTGGACCTGAGTTTGGTAACAAAGACTTATTAAATATTATCAAAATCTTGTAGGCAAAGACATGAAATACATATCATACTAAAAAGCTTATTTATTTTCTGTGAAACTACTCATTTATTGCTATTCATATTTTAATATCAATGAGAGTCATGGTAGATAAAACAATTTAATTATTACATAGAAAATATACTCCATTTCTACACACACTTAGTGGATATTCTTCTCAAAAGGGGACTGCTTATTTAAAAGGAAAAAAATAAAATTATACCATTAATTTACAAGGAAATGATCACTGATGGCATAGAGCCACTTACTATCCCATGAAGAAATGAGGTAAAGCAGTCAAAATACTTCCAATTCCCATAACGAAGCAACCAATTCCGATTAGTTTTGGTCTGTGTAATTTGGCTCCAAAGTAACTCACAAATAAAATCACAAGCAAATTTCCTAGAAAGAAAACAAAATTATTTTGATATGATTGATTATAGCAAACAGTGACTGAGTCCAATTTTGTGTCCAGTAGAATGGAAGGCCACAGAATGGAGCCACAGATAGAGCATAAGACATGGTACCATGCCTCAAAGATCGGGTAATTTTTTTTTTAAATAGACTCTGCCTTTATTTATTTATTCATTCATTCATTTATTATTTACTTATTTATTTATTTTGGCTGTGTTGGGTCTTTGTTGCTGTGCGCAGGCTTTCTCTAGTTGTGGCGAGCTGGGGCTACTCTGTTGTGATGCGTAGCCTTCTCGCTGTGGTGGCTTCTCTTGTTGTGGAGCCTGGGCTCTAGGCACGTGGGCTTCAGTAGTTGCAGCACATGAGCTCTGTAGTTGCGGCACATGAGATCAGTACTTGTGGCACGTGGGCTCAGTAGTTTTGGCTCATGGGCTTAGTTGCTCTGTGGCATGTGGGATCTTCCCAGACCAGGGATCGAACCCGTGTACCCTGCATTGGCAGGTGGATTCTTAACCACTGCACCACTGGGGAAGTCCCTGGGTAATTTAATTACCTGGGATGAAACTCACTTACCTTAAGCCACTCACTATAAAGTTGTGTGGTGTTAATAATAAGCAGAATTGACTTTAGATAAGAACTAAAGTACTTGAATTACTTGGCGATATCAGTGAAGCAAAATTTTATGAAGAATTTGGAGTTGAGTGGGTTGTACTGGAATGGAGAAAAATGGACAAAAATACCTGAGGGAAGGTATTTATTCATGCATTTTTCATTCACTCCTAGAAATCTTTAAATTCTTATTAAGTACCTGTCATGGGGTTAGAAGCCAGAAATAGAGGAAAAGAATAAACAGTGCATGGTATCTGCTCTAAAAGAACTTACCTACCAGTGACAAAAATAGATAAATGGACAGAAGTACTCTTAGACCAGAGAAAGGGGAAGCTTAAATTAATTAGAGGTTTCAGGAAAGTTTCCTGGAGGAGAGGTCACTTGAGATTTAATGTTAGCTATAAGTTATTTAGATTCAAAAGAGGAAAAAGGCCAATCTAAGTGGTGGGGGTCATGACCAATTCCAGTCCATCTGGAGCTACAAGTATAATAACGAACAGACAACAACCAAGAATTACTGAACATTTGATGGAAAAAAATAACATGAAGTAAAAGCACCAAACTGAACCAGCAGATAAAGTAACCCATAAAGAAAACAGTTAAATGAGGAAACTAAGAAGAGAAGACATTTTGAAAAACTCCAGTTAGTATCTCTAGAGGTACAAAGGTATGTTGCATCCATAAAATAAGAACTAGCAGACTAAAAATAATAAGAGAACAATAAAGTATTGTTGAAAATTTTAAATACTCTACAGAAATGTACATATTGGGACCTGATACAATAAGATGAAAGATGGCATCAGCAAAGACTGATGGAGTTTCAAGAAAAAAAAAAGGTCGAATTTTAGAAAGAAAAACTTAAAGTGAAAAAATAGCCAGAAAATTTAATATTCATATATGTTTCAGAAGAATATAGAGGGGAAGGAACAAATTTAAATATAGAAAATAAATTTCCTGAGGTAAAGGAAGGCTTAAGACATCAGATAAAAATTTCTACATTTCTCCAGCATAAATAATGTAAAAGAGACCATCCTAGGTATATGTTGGTAAAATTTCTGAAATTCAGGCATAAAGAAGAGGTCCTATCAGTGCATGACAATGATACTGGTAATGATTTCTTATGTATAATATTGCGTTATAACACAGTAGATACATGTTTTTAATGTTCTGAGAAAAAAAGATTCTGAAGTTTTAATTTCATACTCAAATTATCAGTTGACTATGATAGTAAAATAAATACATTTTCCAACATGCAAGGGCTCAGAAAATATGTCTTATGTTCAATTATTTCTGGAAAAAAAAAGCTACTTGAAGATATACTCCAGAAAAACTAAAGATGAGACTTGAAGTCATAAGGTTCAAGAAATAGTGTTAAGAAGGAAACCAGTAAAACTTATAACCATGTCCAAATAATTGCTTTTAAATAGCTACAAAGTTTAACAAAGATAATAAGAATCAATTCCTCAATATAAAGAGATATACCATGAATTAGAATTTAAAGCTAATCACAGTCTAATACTAAAGTTCTAGATGGTTTCATTAAACCAAGAAGGTGGAAAAGTGAAGGATATGTATGGTGTAATAGCCTCTGAATCATGAAAAGGCAGAATTCATGACCAAAAGATAGATGGGTCTTCCTTTACACAATTATTTTTTAAACATTCAATAAACAAGTATATTTTTAAAAGGTTAAAAGATAAAGAGCAAACTTGTAAAAAATATGTGTAATCTATACAACAGACATAAATTTGAATCCCTTCAAATCATTAAAAGGGGGGGGGAGGAAAATGGGCAGAGGTAATCAGCGACCAGTTCATAAAGTAAGAGAAAAGAATGTTAAATAATTATATAAAACCTCACTGTTATTGGAGAAATCCAAATTAAAATGAAGACAACGAAACAATATACTCAATGTTCTAAAAAAAAAAAAAAAGACTTTTAACCCCAAATTTTATACTCAGTTCAACAGTAGACCCTAACAAAGATTGCTTCAAAATTGTTCTCCTCTCCTCAAATCATCAGAATCATAATCCTCTCTCCAACATTTTTTTGCACTAGGACATCTTGAGAAAGAGAAGTTTTAGCCCTGCAAAATATTAGTTTGCAGGCAATGAGTTTGTGTAAATCAGGGTTTTTTAACCTCTATACTTTTGACATTCTGGACTAGGTAATTCTTTGTTTTGGAGGCTGTCTTGTGCATTTTGGGATGTTTCAAGGCATCCTTGGCCTCTACCACTAGATGCCAGTGACATTCCCTAATCCTCAGCAATGACAACCAAAAATATCTCCAGATATTGCCAAATTGCCCCTGGGCAGGGGGTGGGGATGGGGGCAATTTACCCCTGGTTAAGGATTAATGGTGTAGAGCGTATGTGAACACTTTTTTACCTCTGCAAATCTCGTTACTAAGTAATAATCAAAACAGAAACAAAAATTACCCATTTCAAAGCTTCCATCAATTAAGCCAACAGTAGAAGATGATATGTCAAATCTCCTTTCTATTTGAGTGATGGAACCTTTCATAATGATTGCACTTAGTGTCTTAGAAATAAAGCTGAGTGACAGGGCTGCCAAGAACATCTAAGAAAAAGCAGAAGGAAAGGGAAAAATAATTAATCATAAGATCACATAATGCTTATATATGCATAGAATTAAAATAGCGTTTCTTCTTTACTTAGTAATATTTTTATTATAAAAAGCATACCCACCTTTCTTCTATTCCAGTTGGTACTTCTTAGTCCTTTTAACATTAACATCAGTTTACATGGTACATCAGATAAAGTACCATTTTCTTTCTTCCTTTCTTTTTAAAGCCAATTTTGTTAGTTATTCCAACCGTGCTGCACGGTATGTGGGATCTTAGTCCTCAACCAGGGATGGAACCTGCACCCCTGCATTGGGAGCACAGAGCCTTAAGCACTGGATCGCCAGGGAAGTCCCTCATTTTCTAACTTGGTTACAACATCAGATTATTAGAGCAGGACAGTCAAAGTTGTTATTTTTTAATTAATGTCATTAGCTGATTTCTAAGAAGCTAGATAATGATGTGAGATGGCCAGGATGACAAGCTATTCTTTAGTCCCAAATGAACAGCAAAGGCGAACTGTGAGGGGAGTCGCTAGACATTCTCAAAGGTAGTATTTCCAGGAAGTCAGCTGAAAAATTTTTCATTTATAAAACCTCGCTAATATTGGAGAAAACCAAATTAAAATGAAGACAACAAAGCAACATAGTCAGTGTTCTAAAAAAAATAGAAGACTTTCAAGCCCACTGGTTATAGATGTTTTATTTGCACTTTGATTTTAACAAAATTTATCTACTCATCTTTCTTACAGCCCACACTTATATCCATAAGTAAATTCCTTTTACATCCAGTATTATTACCCAGAGTCACAGGATCATCATAAGATTCAGCAATCCCACTTCTGGGTATATATCCAAAAGACTTAAAAAAAGGATCTCAAAGAGATATTTGCACATCCATGTTTATCACAGCATTATTCAAAATATCCAGGAGGTAGAAGCAATCCAAATGTCCATCAACAGATGAATGGATGAGGAAAATATGGTATATACATATAATGGAATATTATGCAGCCTTAAAAGGAAGGAAATCCTATCACATGCTACAACATGGCTGAGCCTCAAAAATATTATGCTTAGTGAAATAAACCAGTCACAAAAGGACAAATATTGTATGATTCCACCCATATGAAGTATTTAAAGAAGTCAAAACCATAGAAGCAGAAAATAAAAATTCAGTTCCCCAAAACTGGAAGAAGACAAGAGAGAGTATTAGTATTTAGTAAGTATAGAATTTCAGTGTTGCAGGATGAAAACGTCTAGAGATTTGTTGTACGACAATATGAATATACCTAATACCACTGAACTGTACCTTCAAAAATTGGTTAAGATGGTAAATTTAACATTATATGTTTTACCACAATAAAAAATGCATTTTCCCGTTGAAAAAAATGTGGGTGGTCTTCTGCTGAGAGAAGTAACATGTCCCACTGGGTATGTTCAAAGTGTTACTGGCTGAAGGGTAATGGTACATTACTACATAATTTCATTTTTTTCCCATAACTTCACTGTGTTGTTGTCCCCTGACCTGTGAAGTTTTATACAGATGTAGAACTTCTTGGTAAACCTTCCCTCCTCCATTCCTCTCCCCACCCTTTACTTAAAGTTCTGTTCTTTTATATAAATATAAATAAATAAATCATATATATATATAAACATATATATTATGTGTGTGTGTGTGTGTGTGTGTACAGCCATGGGAGAATTTTTTATTTTATTGAGTCTGTTGCCTCCTTTCAAGAGTGGTGAATGAAAATATCTAATACCTAGTGATTCTTGCCTGTCTGCTTTGTTTTACATATGGAAGCTCCCGTTTCCTTGTCTCTGAATATTCAGTCTTTGTGAAGCCTATCTGGGATGGAGAGGCAGAAATCTTTAGCAGTAGGGTAGTTAAGAGTTAATCTGCATATGGGCACCTCACTTCTTCATGAGTGTTGCCAGCCACTTGAGACACTGTTCTGCTCCATATGCCCGGGAGGGCATCCGCCCACACTCACTACCTCCTGCCCAGGGTAGATGTCTCTGCAGTTTGCTGCTTGCACTAAGTGGGGGAGGGTAATTTGATGATCAGGGGAGATGTTAAACAAGGAAAGAAGCATGTTTTCTCTGATTGAGTGGAATAGCCTATACAACAACCTGTCGGTGGTCCCTGGGACCTCTTTTGATCCCATTATCTGTGGCTTTTGCCTTTGAAACATGCTTGGAAGCCATGTCCATTTTTTTTCAGGTTTCTTTTCCTGCACTTGTCTTGGGCTGTGATTTCTTTCTTTAGCCTAATTTTTTCTACTTCTTACTTTTTAGAAAACTCTCATACTTTCTGATTTACAGAATGTATCTCTTCTTGTTTTCTAGCACATCTACAAGTTGCCTTTAATACATTTTACATTATTTATTAAAATTGGAGAGGGGAGGAGAAGGCTTCAACCTTATTATTCTGTCTGCCTTATTGAGCTAGAAGTCAAGTTCTGCCTTTCCTTCTCTAATAAATAGAAAAAAAGTGTTATCAGGCTCCTATCAAACTCAGATGCCTGACACATAATGAGTTAGTATTCAATTAATGTTTTTTGGTTGTTGAATAAATTGTTATTCCCCAAATTTAGGTTATAAATCTGGTACAGAGCTTACATGTAATGAAACCTCTCATTTCCTAGTTTCCTCAGCTTTTAGATGGAGATAATTACACTAAAATTGTTGTGAAGATTAATTAAAATAATATACATAAAATTTTGGGCACATAGTATTGAGAAATGTCTGTTTTTATTATCACTTTGAGCTATCATCATTCAGCTTTTGGCTGTAAGTTTGGTCAAATAAAAATAGGACTCTGATTATTTAGCCAAACACATTTTTTGTCAGGCACTATTTCAGGTGCTGCAGAATCAGTAATGAGCATACTGGCAAAATGATTTATTGATTATTAAAGAAATACTGAGGCAAACTTTTACCTAAATCCTTATCATCAAAACACTAATTGGTAAAATCAAAGAGGAGGGAGTTTCATAAAGTAACAGGACATCTCAGTAAGCAGATACAAGCATAACCAGATGTAAAACCTGTCCTATATAAGAGCAGCTTTCTAAAAGTTCAGAGAAAGATTTTGTAATGTCCATGTCTTCAATCTTAAAAGGAAGATTAGCTCAAGACAAAAGAGAGACTCAATAAAGTCAAAATTCGTACAGTATAATCCTAAATTGGTTTTACAAAGAAGAAAAGGGTAACAGATGCAAACACAATGGCTACAGTAGAATTCCTCCAATAAGCTAGGATTTTAGAAGGATATGAAATGAGTTAATATAGACAGATTTATAAATGTGCTTTCTTTTACTCTATAACCCTGGGAGATGGGCATTTTTAACCATGTTCCTAATGTGAGGCTGAATTTCAGAGAAAGAATGATATGATGATTTTCTCAGAACATAAAAAATTAAATAATAATAAAACTGAAATCTCCAATGAAAAATATTAAAAGACAAAAGCATAAGGATAGAGAATTTAAGATTGAGAGATTTCAAAACAGAGATACGAATGTTCACAATCATCAAATAGATTTTAAAATATCACAGGCAGAAAGACACAGCTAGCATTGAGATAAGAGGTAAAGTCTATATTTACCTGCAGTCGTGGCAGGTCAGTCCTTTGTTTATGATGGCAAGAGTCTTAGAATTAAGGTCAGAAAACAGTTCCAAGTTTCTACATTGCCATATGTACAGCCATGATTAACTCATAGGAACCTCAAACAAATTTACTCAGCAAACATTTATCGAGCAGCTACAATATGGCAGTTCCTCCACTAAACCTTGGAGTTGAGACAGGCACAGAGTGAGAAAGGAAATAAAAGCAATTAAGACGTAATAAATGCCCCCAAAGAACTAATGTTTCCCTGGGCCAATAAACAATTAATGCCAGTATAATAATGTAATGAGTACTGTAATTGCTATACAGTTTTAAATTTATGAGTACACAGAAAAAAGTGATTAATTCTTTCTACACAGGTGAAAGTTTCTATAGATGTGCTAACATTTAAACTAAGTCTTTAGGGGTTAATAGAAGCTTAGAAACCAAAGAAGAAATAAACATTTAAAACAAAATAGGAAACACATGAAAAGCCCCAGAGTAGTGAAAGAACACAGATCATTTGAAAAACAAAAAGAATATCTGTGGGTGGAATATAAGGATAGAAGTATGCCAACCATTGGGAGATCAATCTGTACTTTTAAATGTGATGTAAGGAGATTAAATTTTAGAGGGCTAATTCTGGTAGCCATGAGGAAAATGAATTTATGGCAAATAAATTAATTAGAAAGCTGATTTCAGAAAAAAAGATGAGCAGAGATGGGAAGAGAGGACTAAAAGGTTACAGACACACTCGGAAGAAGTTTAAGAGGAGAACCAATAAGATGTGGGAATAATGGAAAATAAGTATTCTGATTTTGTTTTATAGTTTGTATAATTGTATGTAGTAATACTATTATTGGGGATGAGAAAAAGAGAAGTCTTAGGGTTAAAGACAATGAAATCATCTTTTCAAAACTCAAATTTGAGATGTCTAAAAATAAACATCTACCAAATAGACACAACTAAGGCAGGGTTTGTGCTCAAGAGAGAGTTTTGTCTGGAAGTAGTTTTGAGATTTACCAGGGGATAACTGTACAAGTAATCCATATTCAGGCTTATTCCATTAAAAAACTTCCCCCTGTCCCACTGCGTCCTCACTTTTCCATAACTCTCTCTCATTTTTTCCAGTCAAATCTGAGAGTTGTTTACGTTTGAATGAATCAGATCTTATTTTTTGCATCATTTTTCAAACTATCCTCAGCAGGCCTAGGATACTTTAGCTATTCCAAACTTTATTTCAGGGTTTTGTTTCAAACTCTCTTCTCTTTTTATTCTACATACTCTTTCTGGAAAAACTCATAAATTGTCATTGTTTTTATTGCCACCTAAATGCTGATGATTGCCGAATCTATATTTTAAGCCAAGCTTGCTTTTGCTGAGGTTTAGGCTGCTGTTCCAAAGTGCCCGCATTAGAGCTCCATTTTGGTTTTAATGTCCAGATTGCATCCTTTTCTTCCTCCCCTTTCACCTCCTTTCCTGTGTCACCACTTAGAATCTACTCTCTTATATATCACATCCAATCAGTCCCCCAAAGCTAAATATTTAATCTTATAAACATCTCTCTTTTTAATATGCTTCACTTTATATTCCTACCTCAAATAACCATCATCTTACACCCAGAATACCACTATTTCTAACTGGTGTCTCTTTCCTCACTGTCAACTCTTTTTCACACCACACCCAGGGTGATTTTTAAATACTTATAACTATTTCCACTTCCAGTATAGCTGAATAAGTTCCCACTGGACTGATCCTGCAGCAAACAACCATTGTAAAGTCTGAGGGGAAAACAAAAAACACCCAAAAGCATGGGAGAGCAAACAAAAGTAGTCAGATTCTGGACAGGGGTTGACCCTTAAAAGAAGGAAATGCCTAAGGTTAATTTCTCATTCTTATGGCTTTAAGGTAAGGTCACAGTTAGCATTATTCACAAAAGCTAAAATTCTTTTAGAGAAATCACAGTCCTTGTGGCCTGAAGAATGAGAAAGAAGAGTTTAGGTTAAAATTTAGGGGAGAATCTCATGAAGGAGAGATCCAGAGAATGGGGAGCCCCAAATTCTGCATATAAACTGTCCACATTTTTTTTTCTTTTTTTTTTTTTTTGCGGTACGCGGGCCTCTCACTGTTGTGGCCTCTCCCATTGCGGAGCACAGGCTCCGGACGCACAGGCTCAGCGGCCATGGCTCACGGGCCCAGCCGCTCCGCGGCACGTGGGATCTTCCCGGACCGGGGCACGAACCCGTGTCCCCTGCATCAGCAGGGGGACTGTCAACCACTGTGCCACCAGGGAAGCCCTGTCCAAATTTTTGACCTCTGAACTATTCATGAACAGGGCAATTCAAGTTAGCCCTATGGATAAAGTAATTTAATTGAGATTTGAACTATTTCCTAAGAGATAGAGTTTGCAGTTTCAGGTCAACAAATTTAATTGCCTTGTAAAACAAAAAAAAATATCAACACCCTTTGGAAGAATGTAACAATGTTCAAAATTACCAACATACGAAGAGCCAAGACAATGTAACCATTTCTCAAGAAAGATAACAGTCAACCAAGACTAACCCTGAGATTACACATATGTTAGTATTACTGGACAAGAATTTTTTTTTTTTTAGAAGATGTTGGGGGGTAGGAGTTTATTAATTTATTTATTTTTGCTGTGTTGGGTCTTTGTTTCTGTGTGAGGGCTTTCTCTAGTTGTGGCAAGCGGGGTCCACTCTTCATCACGGTGTGCGGGCCTCTCACTATCATGGCCTCTCTTGTTGCGGAGCACAGGCTCCAGTAGTTGTGGCTCACGGGCCTAGTTGCTCCGTGGCATGTGGAATCCTCCCAGACCAGGGCTCGAATCTGTGTCCCCTGCATTAGCAGGCAGATTCTCAACCACTGTGCCACCAGGGAAGCCCTGAACAAGAATTTTAAAGCAACTAATCTAACTGAGCTCTTTGATGTAAAGGAAAGTTATTTCACAATGAATGAAAATAGAAAATTTCACACACAAAAAAACTGTAAAAAGAAGCTATAAGAATGAGAAAAGATACAGTATCTGAAATAATATGCATAATCAAGATGTTAATTTATGCCACATCTTCTGGATAGGTGTTGTGTGTGTTCTCTCTTTGTAACCTATGCTTTCCTATGACATAAATCTTAGTTAAGTCTCCAAACTTTCCTAAACAGAAACTATCAATAGTCAATATAGCTTTCAAAAATATTTGATAGCAGAGATAAAGATGAAGGTTTGCATCAGACATCCTACAGAAAACTTAATATCTCCCCATCCACTGGATATTTCTCTTTCCAATTAATACAGGAAGGATATGAATGTGAATTATGTTATGTGGGAGCTAATATTTGCTAGGGCTGTTCCAGGTATTCTAGAAGTATTATTTCTAATGCTCACAAAATCCTTGCATGGTATGCGTTACTCTCTTCATTTTACAAGTAAGAATAATAAAGTTTAGAGATGCAAAGTTATTTAACTAAGGGAATAAGGCTAAAACTGTTGCAGAACTGTGATTCGAACACAAGTATTTCACATATGAAAAGCAAAACAGTTCTTGGATCTAATATACTAACCCACTTTTCCTTCATCTCTTTATTTTCCTAAGTCAGATCTTGTTGCATCTCACTTGGTTTATTTGTAGTAGTCTGCCTGCTTTCCTCCATTTGCAGCAATGGGAATACTGCATGCAATTTTATTTTTCCAACTTTATTGAAGTATGATTGACAAATAAAATTGTATAAATTTAATGTGTATAACATTGCAATTGACATATGCATAAATTGTGAAACAATTAGAACAATAAAATTAGTTAACACATTCATCACCTCACATAGTTACCTATGTTTTATTTTTGGAGTGAGAACATTTAGATATACTCTCTTAGGAAATTTCAAGTATATAGTACAATATTGTTAACTAGAGTCATCATGCTGTACACTAGATCCCCAGAACTTATGTATCTTATAACAGAAAGTTTATACCCTTTGACCAACATCACTCAATTTCCCACACCCTCTGGTTCTAGCAACCACCATTCCATGCTGTTTCCATGAATTCAACTTTTTAATACCCACCTCAGTGACACCTCTTTAGTGAAGCTGTATATTGCCTAATAGGAATTTGGTTTGTATCTCTCTTATATCTAGTGTAAATATATAATTTATCATATAAACTGGAATAATTTTTAGAGCAAAATGAGTGATAAAAAATAATTAAGCTTAGAACAGTTTTTGAAATTTTATTGATGAATAAATTGCTTGTTACTATTCTAATTTTTTCAAATAAAAAACACATATCCAAGTAAATTGAAGGAAACATTAATTTTTTTTCTTTTCATTGCTTACTTTAATATTTAAAAATAATATACAGTATAATTATTCTTGGTGGATATATTAGTATATTTTTATGTATACCAGTATGTATACATGTATATCCATGTATTTTATTCAGTTCCTTATGAGTATCTCCATTACTATGTCACTATTATTTTTCTGAAGGATAATTTTCAAATTATTCTTAGACATTTTAGTTTATTTAAAAAATTATCTGAAATCTTCATCAAAATTGCATTTTATGATTACTGAAAAAATAATTGCATTTTATGATTAGTGAATTTGAAATTGTCAATATTTCAATTGACTCTTCTCTGTAGCTCATAATATTTTTAATGAAGAAAATATTCTCTTAATGAGCCCACAGCAAATTGTGCTAACTGGAAATATTCTCAATTCCTTTTTAAAAATATTTACCTATGTACATTTTTTATTCTAAATATCACAGTTACTATCATTTTTGCCTCTCTTTAGAGTATCTTTCTTGAAAAATATTTATATAAGAAAAATTTATGTTTTCTTTAACATTTGCCAATTTTTGTCACTGGAAAATTATAGGTATATTCAGTTACTTTTTATTCAGATAAAGAATATACGTTCATCCAATTCAAATAGTACATGTATTGGGCTTCCCTGGTGGCGCAGTGGTTAAGAGTCCGCCTGCCGATGCAGGGGACACGGGTTTGTGCCCCGGTCCGGGAAGATCCCATATGCCGCGGAGCGGATAGGCCCGTGAGCCATGGCTGCTAGGCCTGCGCATCCGGAGCCTGTGCTCCACAACGGGAGAGGCCACATCAGTGAGAGGCCTGCATACAGAAAAAAAAAAAAAAAAACTGTAAAGGGGCTGAATGTATGTTTTTTTTTTAAAAAAATGTTTTTTTCTATGTTTATTGAGATGAACATGTGATTTTTATTCTTCCTTTGTTAATATGGTGTATCACATTGATCGATTTGCAAATATTGAACCATCCTTGCATCCCTGGAATAAATACAACTGGATCGTGGTGTTATGACCCTTTTTATATACCGTTGGATTCAGTTTGCTAATATTTTGTTTAGGATTTTTGCACCTATAATCATCAAAGATATTGACCAGTGATTTTCTTTTTTTGTAGTGTCTTTGGTTTTGGTATCAGAGTAACAGGGGCCTCATAGAATGAATTTGAGAGTGTTCCATCCCTTCAGTTTTTTGGAATAGTTTGAGAAGGATAGTTACTAATTCTTGTTTGTGTGTTTGGTAAAATTCCCTGATGAAGCCATTCGGTTCTGGACTTTTGTTTGCTGGGAGTTTATTATTATTATTTTTACAAACAATTTCACTACTACTGATTGGTCTGTTCAAATTGTCTATTTCTTCTTGATTCAGTCTTGGCAGGTTGTATGTTTCTAGAAATTTGTCCATTTTTTCTAAGTTACCCAATTCATTGGCATGTAACTATTCATAGTATTCTCTTATGATTTCTTGTATCTTTCTTGTATTGATTGTTATTTCTCCTCTTTTATTTATTGTTTTGTTTATTTGGGTACTCCCTCTCTTCTTCTTGATGATCCTGGCTAAAGGTTTATCAATTTTATCTTTTCTACAAAAACAGCTCTTGGTTTCATTGATTTTTCTATTGTTTTTTGATCCCCATTTTTCCTCCTTGATCTTTATTATTTCCTTCCTTCTGCTGACTTTGGGATTTGTTTGATTTTCTTTTTCTGATTTTTTTAGATGATAGGTTAGGTTGTTTATATGAGATCTTCCTTGTTTCTTGAGGAAAGCCTGTATTGCTGTGAACTTCCCTCTTGGAACTGCTTTTGCTATCAATACATTCCATAGATTTGGGAGTGTTGTGTTTCCATTTTCATTTGTCTTGAGGTATTTTCTGATTTCCTCTTTGATTTCTTCATTGATCCATTGGTTTTATAGTAGCATGTTATTTAGTTTCCACATGTTTGTTCTTTTCCCATTTTTCTTTCTGTAATTGATTTCTAGTTTCATACCATTGTGGTCAGAAAAAAAGGCTTGATATAATTTCTATCCTCTTAAATTTGTTCAGAATTATTTTGTGTCCTAGCATGTGATCTATCCTGGAGAACATTCTACGTGCGCTTGAAAAGAATGTGAATCCTGTTGTTTTGGAATGTAATGTCCTATAAATATCTATTAAGTCTAACTGGTCTATAGTGTCATTTAAGACCACTGTGCCATATTGATTTTATGTCTGAATGATCTGTTCATTGATGTAAGTAGGGTGTTAAAATTCCCTACTACTATTGTATTATTGCCTATTTCTCCCTTTATGTCTGTTAATATTTGCTTTATATATTTAGATGCTCCCGAATTGAGCGCATATATGTTAATGAGTATGAATCCTCTTCTTGTATTGATCCCTTTATCATTACATAATGCCCTTGCTCACCTTTGTTATAGTCTTTCTTTTAAAGTCTATTTTGTATTGCTACCCCTGCTTTCTTGTTGTTTTGTTTGCATGAAATATCTTTTTCCTACCCCTCACTTTTCAGTCTGTGTGTGTCTTTAGCTTTGAAGTGAGTTGCTTGTAAGAAGCATATAGAAGGGTCTTTTTTTTAAATCCAGTAAGCCACCCTATGTCTCTTGATTGGAACATTTAGTCCATGAACATTTAAAGTAATTATTGATAGGTATGTACTTATTGCCATTTTATTACTTGTTTTCCAGTTGTTTTTGTAGTTCTTCTCTGTACATTTTTCTTCTTTTTATTTCTTCCCTTACAGTTTAATTTGAAATCTATTTATGATAAAAACTCTCATTAAAATGTATATAAAGGGACCATATCTCAACATAATAAAGTCCATCTATGACAAACCCCCAGTTAACATCATACTTAATGGTGAAAAGGTGAAAGCTTTTCCTCTAAATTCAGGAGCAAGACAAGGATGCCTACTCTTGCCACTTCTGTTTAACATAGTATTGGAAGTCCTAGCCACAGCAATCAGACAGGAAAAAGAAACCAAAGCCATACAAATTGGAAGGGAAAATTAAAACTGTCACTATTTGCATGATACTTTATATAGAAAACCCTAAAGCCTTCACCCAAAAACTGTTAGAACTAATAAATGAATTCAGCAAAGTGTCAGGATACAAGATTAACATACAGAAATCTGTTGTTTTTCTATATCTAATAATGAACTATCAGAAAGAGAAAGATTAAAAAATTCCATCAAAAAGAATAAAATACCCAAGAATAAATTTAACCAAGGAGGTGAACCAACTATACTTTGAAAACTTTAAAACACTGATAAAATTGAAGATGATACAAAGAAATGAAAAGATGTCTTGTGCTCTTGGATTAGAAGAATTGATATTCTTAAAATTTCTATACTACCCAAAGAATCTGTAGATTTAATGTAATCTTTATCAAAATACCCATGACACTTTTATAAAACTAGAACAGGTAATCCTAAATTTCATATGGAACCACAAAAGACCCTGATTTGCCAAAGCAATCTAGAGAAAAAAGAACAAAGCTGAAGGTTTCACGCTCCCAGATTTTAGACAATACTATAAAGCTACAGTAACCAAAACAACCTGGTACTGGCACAAAAACAGACACATACATCAATGAAACAGAATAGAGAGTCTAGAAGTAAACCCAGACATCTATGGTCAATTAATCTTCAACAAAAGAGGTAAGAATACACAATAGAGGAACGACAGTGTCTTTAACAAGTGGTGCCGGGGAAAATGTACAGTTACATGCAAAACAATGAGATGAGAGCACTTCCTCACACCATACACACAAAAAATTAAAATGGATTAAAGAGCTAAGTGTAAGACCTGAAACCATAAAACACCCAGAAGAGAACATAGACAGAACACTGTTTGACATATTATAAATTGTAGCAACATTTTTCTTTTTTTGGTTCTGTCTCCTAAGGCAAAAAAAATTAAAGCAAAAATAAACAAATGAGCCCTGATTAAACTTAAATCCTTCTTTACATAAAGGAAACCATGGATTAAAAGAAAAAGACAACCTTTGTAATTGGAGTTAATATTTGCAAATAATATGACTGGCAAGGGGTTAATATCCAAAATATATAAACAGCCCATGCAACTCAATATAAAAAATAAGTAAATAATTGGCAGAAGACCTGAGTAGACATTTTTCTAAAGCAGACATACAGATGGCCAACAGACACATGAAAAGATACTTAACATCACTAACTATTAGATAAATGCAAATCCAAACAACCATGAGATATCACCTCACACCTATCAGAATGGCCATCATCAAAAGGTCTACAAGTAATAAATGTCAGTGAGGATGTGGAGAAAAGGGAATACTGTACACTGTCAGTGGGAATGTAAATTGGTGCAGCCACTTGCAGTATGGAGGTTCCTCAAAAACTAAACATATGGAGATTCCTCAAAAAACTAAAAATAGAATTAACATATGATCCAGCAATTCCACTCCTGAGTACATATCTGGAAACCTCAAAAACACTAATTCGAAAAGATATATACACCCAATGTTCATAGTAGTGCTATTTACAATAGCCAAGATATTAAAGCAATCCAAGAGTCCATCAACAGATGAACAGATAAAGAAGATGTAGTGGGTATACACACACACACACACACACACACACACACACACACACATGAATATTACTCAGCCATAAAACAGAGTGAAAATCTGCCATTTAGAGTAATGTGTATGGACCTAGAAAATACACTTAGTGAAATAAGTCAGACAGAGAAAGACAAATACCATATGATATCACTTATATGTGGAATCTAAAAAATAATACAAACAAATGTATATAGCAAAACAGAAACAGATTCACAGATATAGAAAAAAAACTAGTGGTTACCAGTAGGGATGGGGAAAGCAGGAGAGGCACATTAGGGGTATGGGATTAAGATATACAAACTGCTATGTATAAAATAGATAAGCACCAAAGATATAAGGTATAGCACAGAGAATTATAGCCATTATCTTGTAATAAGTTCTAGTGTAGTATAATCTGTAAAAATACTGAATCTCAGGTATATAGAGACTATATACCTAACACTGATATAGTATTGTAAGTCAACTATACTTCAATTAAAAAAATAAAAATTAAAAAGAAACGACTCAACTATGACTTATGTATAAGAAACTCACTTTAGATCTAAAGACACGCAAAGACTGAAAGTGAAGTGATGGGAAAAGATATTCCACACAATTGGTAACCAAAAGAGAGCAGGGGTGGTTGTATTTATATCAAACAAAATAGACTTTAAGTAAATAATGTCACAAGAGACAAAAAGGACATTATATAATGATAAAAGGGTCCATTGACCAGGAAGATTTAATAAGTATCTCTATCCCTATCTGTCTATCTATCTATCTACCTCTCTTTCTATCCCCAACATTAGAGTACCTAAATATATAAAGCAAACATTTACACAACAGAAGGGAGAAATAAAGAGCAATACCATAATAGTGGAAGATTTTAATACCTTATTTTAAATAGTGGATAGAAATAATAAGGAAATGGATAACTCAAACACCACTATAGACCAAATTGACCTAAAAGACATACAAAAAACGTTCCACCCAATGACAATGAAATACACATTCCTTTTAAATGTACTCATATCTTTCTCCAAGATATATCACGTGTTAGGCCACAAAATAAGTTTTAACAAATCTAAGAAGATTGATATCATCGCAAGTATCTTTTCTACCCACAATGGAATGAAACTAGGAATCAATAGCAGGAGAAAAACTGGAGAATTCACAAATATGTAAAAATTAGGCAACACCCTCTTGAACAACAATAGGTCCAAGAACTCAAAAAGGAATTTAGAAAATATCTCAAGACAAACAAAAATGAAATCACAAAATACCAAAACATATGGTATGTACAAATACAGTATTAAGAAGGAATTTCATAGTGAAAAACAGCTACATAAAAAAAGAATGATCTCAAATCAGCCACCCAACTTTATATCTCAATGTGCTGGACATTGATTTCATTCTCACATGTACAGCAAGATGACAACAATCTGGCCAAAGCAAGTAAGAAGCAATAAAAATAGTAGTAGCTAGCATTTATTGAGCACTTACTATATACCATACATTGTTCTAGTGTTTTACTTCTGTTAGTGGATTTATTCCTTACCATAAGTCTGTCAGCCAGATGCTATTATTTCCCTTTCACAGGTGAAAAAACTTAGATGCAAAGAGGGCAAATGACTTCCTCTAGGAAAAATATATATATTTACAGGTTTTGGAGATTAGGACCTGGACATCTTTGCATGCCGTCACTCTGCCTACCCATGAATATATTAGGTAGCCCAGCAAGGGGGTCTTAAGGTTGCAAGTGGAGTTAAGGCTGCTAATCAGATGACCTTGAAGAGGTTATCCTATATTATCCTGGTTAACTCAATGTAATCCTAAGGGTCCTTTAAATGTGGAAAAGGGAGCAGAAAAGTCAATGTCAATGTGAAAAATACTTGACTGACCATCACTAGCTTTGAATATGGAAGAGAGCTATTAGTCAAGAACTTTGGGCAATTTCCAGAAGTTGGAAAAGGCAAGGAAATGAATTGTCTTTTAGAGTCTCCAGAAAGGATACAGCTCTGCCAAAGTCTTGATTTTAGCTCAGTGAGACCTATTTCAGACTTCTCAACTTCAGAATTGTATGATTATTACAGAACTGTGATAAATTTGTTTTGTTATATTAAAGATATACATACACACCTATACATATGTGTGCATTTGTATTTCAGTGTCAGGAGGTGATAAATGCTATGAAGAAAAATCAAATTTGGTTCAAGGGTTATGGATAGGAAATGCTAATTTATATGGGGTGGTCAGGCCTGAGGTAATGTTTAAATAGAGATTTGAATGAGATGAAAGAGCAAGATATCTGGGAGTCAGACATTTCAGATGAGGAAAGAGCAAGTGCAAGTGCAAGCTTCTCCAAGTCAGAAGTGCACGTCACATCTTGAGAAATAGCAAAAAGTCTAATAAGCCAGAAGAAGCTTAGCCAGAGGAAAACTGTGGGGTAGGGATACTGTTGGTGGTTACAAATGGGATGGTTATCCTAATGATTTCCGGAAGGGGAGTGGGAATGAAGGTAGAATGGGAGACCTTTTACTTTTTCCCTATTATTTATGTTTTTTGATGATGATGCACTGCTATTGTGTTTTTAAAGAATTTTCATTACAACGCAGTGGTACAAGAAATCTGAAGCACAGAAATGACAAGTGTAAAGATGAACAATGTACTTGCAGGGTTTATATAACCTACTTGGTTCAGTTCAAAAATTGAGGGAAAGGGGTAAGAAAGAATCAAACTATGCTGTTGTTATTCTAAATTATTATCTTTTTACACATTTTTCCCTGCTGAGTCTGTATACCCACATCAGTAACAACGTGTATTTGTGTGTGTGCAGGCAAATATGTTTGCTTGAAACTCAATTATTCGGTATAAAGGGGAATTTTTAGAAGTACAGAATGAGGAAGATTATTAAGTAGCCCACTTACAAATCTGTGCTTACCAGAATATCTTGAGGGTACTAATATTATGGAAACCCACAGGTACTTTAGCAACATGGAGTACAATTGAGCTCACGGGACTTGCAATCAGACCGCCTAATTTCAGACCTTGGCTCTACCACTTTCCAGCCTAGGGACCTAGAGAAAGTCATTCACCCTCTAAGTTTTTTTTCATGTGTAAAAGGGAGATAATAGCATATGGCTGACTGAATTGTGGTAAGGAATAAATCCATTAGTAGAACTAAAATACTAGAGCAGTGTCTTGCATTTAGTAAGTGCTCGATATACTATTACTGTTATTGCTTCTCTGTTCTTTATTATTGGGCTGCAATTCACATACTTTATACACACTGACAACTTGCTAACTCGAAGCTTTTCTCCAAATATGCTGCAAGAGACTACCCAGGCAATTTTATTTGCTTCAGCTAGTTTGTTGTCACCTTGAATGCATGTGCAAATGAATCACTGTAACCCTCCATATTTAAAAGCGAAATAAGCCAGCACAACCTACTACCCCTAGGCAATAGAATGTGGTCCAGTTGCATTAGCCAGTACTTTCTCCTGGTGACTGCTTTTCTGTTTAAATATTACTTAAATATTTCATCAGAACTGATTTTACCAATAATCTCTGAAAAACAAACAGACCTCATGTTCCCTGGACAAAGTTAAAACAGACTTTATATAACATGATTGCAATTGAATCTGATCTCTGGTCTTTATTCAGCTAGATAAGACTATAACTTTGAGGAAAACATTTTAAATATTGATCAAAGTCAGCCCTGATTCGTTTCTTGATTTCCTCTAGTCTTCTCTATCGGGGTTTAAAGGCTTTGATTTAGTTTTAAGAGTTTTCCATTTACAACCTAGATGACTTCACACAAACTTCTCAACTTCCTTGAGTCTTGGTTTCCTTGACTCTGTGCTCAAGGATTGCTTTTTCCTGTCTGTGAAAATCGCAATACAGTCTATATCATTCACTGTCTCACCGTTTTGTGACAAAAGCAAGAGACAGGATTATCAGTTTTACCCACTTGCATATGGAAAAATTAAATGACTTTCCTAAGTCATCAACTAGGTCTTTGGGCCAGGTCTTTTAGTTCCCTTCAGACTATATCATTTAAGTTAATAGAATAACAAATGCTGTTCTTTAAAAAAAAAAAAAATTAAATAGGTCAAGACCACAAAGTGATTCACAAGACTGATAAATCTTCTCTGTTATAGGTCAAATGTAAGAATTTTTTTTTACATACTATCCATTACACAGAGACTGCTTTATTTTAATCACATTTGTAAGTATCTTTTTGTCCATCAAGAATCAAAGAGAAGATATCAAAATCTTTCTAAATTTTCAACATTAATAAATTCTTAACTAGAAATGTCACCAAAGACCTTTTATTCAGATTTAAAGATTGATTTATATCAAGATGTATATCATTGTGTTAATATTTTAATGTATGCTTCAGTTGAAAACTCTAATTTGAAATATAATATTCTTTTAAAAAACTGGCTGCCTTTTCTTTAAATCAAAATTCTCCCTTTACTTATTTTAGTTTGAAAACATGAAACGCATTCCACCTTGAATCCATTGCAGTAGTTTCTAGTTTTCCTTTTCTCAGAATGTTGTGCCTCTGCTGTCTTACTCAAATGTTGATTCTGGTCCATCATTGAAATGCAGATATCATGTGAATGTTTTCAATTTTTGTCGATGTTTCGTTCAAAATGATCACCTTTTTGGAGAGGAAAGTTATAATTTATTTCACTTGAACAATTCAGAAATGAGAAAAGCCTCAAGGTCAACATCAATCAATCAATAATTCCACTAATATTCATTCAGGACCTACCATGTCCTGAGCACCGGGACACAAAAGGAAACACACACTCACACACACACTCACACACACACTCACACATATACAAATTTCTAGCTTTAGCGAGATTGTAATTTAGGAGGATAAATGTATGGAGGGGAACTTGAAACAACAAATAAATAAAGTAATATAGAATCACACACTAGATGGGATTAAATAAATTATCAGCAATTACCTATTGGAAATAAAATTTTGTTATATTTTCTGTATATCTACATTATAAGGTTTAGGAAGGCAAATAAGTGTTTAATTCATCTTTCTGGTTTTACAAAATGCCAAACAGTACCTTGCATATAGTAGATAGTCAAAATGAATAGAAAAATAATGTAATTAATTATAATTAGAGTGGCCTAAAAAGGTTTCAGAGAGAAAATATTAATACCTCTGGAACCAGGCTCAAAAACCAGAGAAAGTTTGGATTTGTTAAAAAGAGCTTAGTGTACTCAAAGTACCTGGCAGAGGGACTATGGCCGTGCTTGAACTTACCATCACCATGATTCCACTTTATTTTAATTTTGTTTATTTTTGAAGAGAGAGTATATTTGAAGTTGAAAGCACAAAACGTCAAAAATGACATATAGGAAAAGTTCTTCCTCTAACCCTCATCCAGTTTCTCTTTCTGAGGAAGAGTATTATTAGCTTTCAATGAATCTTGTCCAGAAATACGATATGCATTTTTAATTAAATACACAACATGTTCCTTTTTTAACACAGATGGCAGCATACCGTTACTACAGTTATCTGCCTTTTTGCTCTGCTTTATATACTTAACTTTATATTAATGTGGCTTACTCAGTTTTCTTATGGTTCTAGGGTATTCCATTGTCTGTAGTTTATCTACCTAGTTTTATGTCTAGGGAGCATCTAATTTAGATTAGGTTGCATCGAATTATTTCATATTAGAAAAATTTCTCAATATGTCTTTTGATTTATGTGTGATCATTTCTGTAGGATAAAATTCCTACAAGTGGAGTTTTGAGGTCAAATGTAAGAGGGATTAAAATTTTGAGAGTTATTAAGCCCCTATCTTAAAGACTAGTAAAATGAATCAACTTATTTCTTAGATTTGCTCTTTTTTGTAGAATAGTGTGTTATTCACTGAGGTTTAGAAAATGTATTCTTATTTATTCATATGTGCATAATACATATTTATGTAGCAACAATACCTATTTATGTATAGAAACAAGCATAAACATAGACATATGATTTAATAGGGCACTAATTATACAGTATATTTAATACATGTTCTATATACAGTTGATTCTCATTATTTGCAGTAGTTGTGTTCTATAAAGTTCTTGCAAATGCTGAATTAGCAATTACTAAACATTGCTCCTAGGGGAAATACAGGGTTTGGTTCCTGTTTATCTGTGGTCACCACATTTTCGTCAACCAATGAATACATAACCTTGTTTTATGTTTCCTTCCTGTTAGACACCTTATTTAATTCATATTATTGATCACTAACATTGAATCTGTGGACAATAGCACTTTGCAGCTCAAGCCTGAAGGAAGCTTATGTAATTCATGTACCTTTTCCGTCAGGCACATCACAGCTCTCTTGAACTTAGGAACACTAGACAGCACTTCAGCGTTATGCTTGAGAGCCATTTCAATAGCAAAATCACCTACAGAAAGCACACAAATGAAAAAAAATGGCTCTAAGTAGACTGTGAAAAGGTCACTTGTTTCTATTACGAGAGCAAAAACAAGAAAGCAGAGCCATATCTTATATCTTGTCCAACCTCAGCTGAGAACGTTCATGTGGGAGAACTCAAATTTTTTGCCACTCTCTGCAGGTATGTGAATGACGATGAAAGAGCAGCAGTATTGATCTGAGGGTTACAAATCCATTTTAGTGAGTAGGAAAATTCACAAATACAGAATCCCCAAATGATGAGGATCAACGGTACATTCTATTCATTAATTCATGCAATAAGAATTTATATATATATAAAGTCCATCAATATACATAATGCATATTAAATGGCTAATGTACAAATACAGAAATGATAAATATCTGAAGATATTATCACTTGTGTGTATATGAATGTATATAAACATACACATGAATGCAGAAACCCACACCCATGTACATCTAAGTGAATCCTAGTTATTCTATATTTCTGGCATGTGGTCCATATATACCTGGGCCTGTTCAGTTACTGAGTGAAGTGGAGTGAGGAGGGAATCAGTAGTTCGGTCCCAAAGTCACAGGCAGCCTTTTGATAAGTTTTATGTCATTTTTACATGAACACCTCTTTCTGTATCCTTTGTTCAGGACTTAAATGTTAGGAAAGCATTTTTACCACTTAATCCTCTGAATTATTTGAAAGGTAGATAGTCACCCTTTAGCTTTAGTTTTTTGTTTGGTTGGTTGGTTTGGCTACTCAACAAACATTCCTGAATGCTATGATCTCACCACTCCTATCCTTGTTGATTGCAATTGATTAAATTATTGTCCTGTCTCCCAGCCTTCTCCCTTTCCTATGCATATCACTTCCATCCTTAGAATCTTTCAGAGGTCTCTTGTACCACACAAAATAAAACTCACGTATAGTATTTGATATTCTTCCTGAACTAAAACCAGCCTTTGTGTTTAGTCTCAATACACCCATAAACACTTTCCACCCTGTGGAACCACTGTCCCCAGAAGAAAGGTCTCTGCTCACCTGTATGTTTCTTCTTAACCTGTAATGTTCTTCTTCATCTCTTGTTTGTAATTCTGCCCCAACTCACCCCTCTTAGATATTTTCCCGTTGTTACTCCCAGTTGAAATAACCTTTCCCACACTGCTGCTCCACTGGACAATATCCCTTGTAATGTAGTCATTCCTTTTCCCTGTATTTCTACTACTTTCCCAAACAGATTGCTAGTCCACACCTCTCTCCTATATATTGGGGAAAAGTATCCAGATAAAAAGTTGGAAATGTAGGCACTTTTACCTTATTTCTGAAAAGGATTAAATTATAACAAATCACTACATAGTAATTAAAAGGTTGAAATATCAATTCAGGGTTGACTCTAAACACCATATTTTCCACATCCCCACGGCATTTTAAGCCTGACTTGAAGACATTTAACAATTTTTTCTCTGGACATATTTTTTTTCTCAGAGTTCTAAACAGCTAACATGTAAATGAATTTTGGGGATGCAATAAGTTTATAACATAAACCACGATGTTCTGTAAGACAGGCATTCAGATGTAGCATTGCAACTCTTCCTTGAATAATAGTACAGTCCAGTTCTGCTCCCTTTTGATTGGGGTGGAGCAGAGGGAAGAATCTCACCAGCCTCTGCTTATCTGTGCAAGCTTTTCCTATTTGAGTGATCATAGAAAAGCAGTGCAATCCAAGTGATCTACCATGTACAATACATGTGGTACTAAGGAGGGAAAAAGGGAAAACAGCATTTACTAACTTCTTAAACCTTTTATGGGTCTGTAAATAATTTAATACTTTTTAATTAAATAATATTAATAATAATTATAAGGGTAGCCACCTTCCTGAGTTGGAGAAGGGAACTAATATTTTTGAGTCCTTAGTTTGTGCCAGGAACTGTGTTGAGGCAGAAGTTTTTTCTCATTTAATCAGAAATAAAATCATCTAGAAAACCTCTTCTTTTGACCTCCCCTTGAGTCAAATTTGAGTTGAAACAAGGAAAGTTGAGGTGAGTAAGTGGCTATGAGGCATATCCCATTTCTTGATGTTTACCAACTAACTCTCCAACCCACATTATTTTTTCAGACTTGAAGTTCCACTTGAATAGAAAGTAATAGGAATGGGATTTCAGTCTTTATTTTTAAATTATAAATGTCTGATTTTCTGTATTTTATTTTTAAAAACATCAACCTGAGGCTCAGCTACCTCTAGGAGGGATAGTTAATAAGTTTTAAAGGTTTAGAACATAAGGGTGTAGAAGACACATAACATAAAATATGTAATATTTATCATGTCCATCAAAACAATTTTTCCCCTTGAAATTTCTGGAAGTTTCTCACATACAGGAAACATTGAAATTTGAGAATCTCAAAGGTTCTTACCTGGACTTAGGATCCTACAGCAATGGCCACAGGTCCGTCCCTTTATCTGTTGTTATAGTCTCTTGTTAAATAGTTGGCTCGTTATTTTTTTTACAGTCCAATGATGATTAACTACCTTCTTAGGTCATTGTCCCAGGCAAATAGAAGAAAATTAACTACTTATCCTAGGAATCTCCTCTGCATGCCTGTAGTTTAAGGATTATGTTAAAAATTTCTCATAATTTACAAATTACTTGTATGTAAAAGTTCAAAAATTAAGCTTTACTTCTGAGAATAATTTACATTTGCTTACTCAATTAAGTTGTTTGCATATTTTTCTTTAAAAATACAAATACAACAGATTATCCAAAGTGATAAAACAATTCCACATAGAAAAGACTACAAGGCAATTTAAAAAATTTGTCTACACAAGGACCTATTATACTATACTGTACTATATAGTACAGGGAACTCTGCTCAATGTTATGTGGCAATCTGCTTTGGAGGGGAGTCTGGGGGAGAATGGATACATGTATATGTGTGGCTGAGTTGCTTTGCTGTGCTCCTGAAACTGTTACAATGTTGTTAATTGATATACTCCAACATAACATAAAAAGTTTAAAAATAAATAAATAAAAATGGGGAAAAATTTTGAAAAATAAAAATCTGTCTACAGGTTCCTTTAGCATTCAAAAAATCAAATGTACTCTTTTGTTTGATATTTGCATGCAATTCTAATATGATGTGTCTGGATACCGGATGTCCCATATGGAATAGTAAAGTGCCAATTCATTGCAAGACAGGTCTTCTAAGTGACAACATTTTTAAAGATGATGAAAGTCAAGACTACATTGCATAATAGATGTCTTATATCAAGGTATACAGAAAGTAGGTCACATTATTTCTTTCTATTCACTTGGTTTTTAGAGATGGGGAGACCTTGACACAATTGAACATTTTCTTGGGGTTCTTGAAGTTTCATGCCCTCACTTGTTCATTCAGCAACTCAAATGTTTTTGAATCCCTGCTATATCTCTCTACCTCAGATATTGGGCTCTGTTCTGGAGGTGTACTAATGCAAATAAAATTCATACCCTTCTTCTCTCACATGAATAAATAATGTATATTATATATGTTTTATACATATATGTTATTTATTCATTATAGTTATATATAGTATATATAATATATGTGTATGTAGAGAGATATGTGTGTGTGTATATATATGGCTATCATATAGATAGCAATGTGAATGTATATACATGTACATAGATATGCACATACACATATGAATATATATATGTACATACATATATAGCAATGTGAAGATGCATATGTGAAAACACAGTTACCCCTTATCACTCCTGCAGGACAATCCTTGATACAGCTGCAACAATATTTATTTAAGTCCTATATCTCAGTTATTTGATAAATTGGTTCGATCCTTGGAACTGTTGGAATCATGGGAAGAATCAGAGACTGTGGAGGGGAAACGTTAGGAAATATTAAATTTCTCTATTAAAGGGAACTGAGGAATGAAGACCTGGGCCTGGGAAGGTTAGGATCCAGTCATCTATAGCAGACTGGGGCCCACACTCAGGAGATTCTGATTCAGTTGACCAAAGATTATGATGTTTTAATAAGCACTTCAGTGAACTTTTATGTTATGCCAGATTTTGAGAACCACTGTAGCAGAGCTAGAGAACATTTTCAGTTGACTTTGTGAACTTCCTTTTCATTCAGAGTAGGGATATAGTCTAGGGGTTCCAATGCTATTGATTTTCTCTTTAAATTTCTGTTCTACCCAAGTCACATCACTTGGTTTTGAGACAGCTGTGTTGAAAGAATGAAGGTAAAACAGTACAAATTAGTAGACCCTTTTTAATCCCTAAACGAAAGCTTTCTGTTGAAATTCTGGAGTGTTTCCAGAGATCAAAGAGCATTTGCTCTTTTTCTTACATGACTGTTTTAAGTACTTGAACTGTTCTTCTTGTGTGACTTGTGGAAGAATATAGGTGGTCAGGAAAGACGTTGCAACAGCTCTTTCAAGATCAATATTATGCTAACATCCATGAGTCAATAGAATTGCAAAATTTGCTAAAAATAATCTTATTGGTATTTACTTCAGAGATAATCATCCCAGTTCTGATGATATATGGTCTTTGCAATCTGATAGATTTTGATGCCAATTTGTCTCTGCTCCTTGCTAGCAGTATGAACCTAAGTAGGTTATCTAAACTTTTCTGAACATGAATATCCGTATCTGTAAAGTAGGAAGATAATACTTGGGGTAAGGATTAAATAATGTGTGCAAAGTGCTTTGCATAGTACCTGACAAATTACAGATTTGATACCTAATAAGATTCAGTGTATGACATTAGTGTATTATAAATACTCAAAGCAATTAATTCATATGAAATGAGTAAAAATAAAATCTCCATGACATGGACCCAGCACTTTTTTATTTCCAGAGTACTCAGAGGGGTCCGCAGGCATTCTTGAAGAGGGAGACTTTAGGTTCAAGGACAACCTGCAGCTGTCTCCTGCCATACTTCTCTTAGTAATGGTCAAGAGGCAGCCCTGTAACACATTGTAAATCAACTATACTCTGATAAAATTAACTTTAAAAAAAAAAGAGGCAGCTCTGGGAGGCTGCAGGTGACTCCTGGAAAGAACCTCACATCTTTCTACCCACTAGAGCCCTGGCATCATCATGATTGATCTTATTGTGGCCATCATTTCTCTTGTGTTGGTCACCACCATGAGAAGTGAGGGATTCCCTGATCACTCTCTTCAGCTCCTGTCTAATCCCCACATGGCTCTGCACCCTCCTGTATTTGCCCTCATCTCCTATCCCTCTCCCAATCCTGAACTGAGATACTTCTCTTGAGATGTTTGGAACTCATGGTTAATCACAAGTAGAATTCCCTCTACCTTTAGCCTCTTCCCTGACACATTTTGCTTCACCTTCTTGCTTTAACTTAAACCTGGCCCTTCCCTGATGACATTGCCTTTCAAAGCTCCTGTGATCATTGGGGGCTACATTGTTCTCCATTTTGCTCCATACCAGATGCCTTGGTTTCCAATTTCCCTTACTGCGCTACTTCCTTTCTGTTTTCACACCCTCTTCTCTCAGAATCCATCGTTATGAATCTCATGTCTAAAGACTCTATCACTTTGTCTTGGTGGAATCATCTACCAGTCCTTGAGTCACTCCTACTTCTTCCATGAGTTTTAGCTCTTGATTCAAAGCCAATCTTTCAAAATATTCCTGCTGTAATAATTATCAGTAATTGTAATGACCATGAAGAGAATACTTCTAATTCCCTGACTTCTTAGCTTTTCAGCTTTCTCTTCTTCGATAGCCTTGCTTCTACTCACTCCAATGGATATATCCTAGACTTTGTCACATCAAAACTGCAACTTCTCCATAATACAAGTTTCAAGAATTGGAGTTCCACTATCTGTCTTGCCAGCTCACACACTGTAGTACCCCGGATGCTTCCACTGACCAGGATCTATCTGACCATTGATTGATTTTACCAGAGGTTTCACTGTGCCTTATTTCACGTTGTCATTTCCCTCCATATCTGGGTTAAATTTAATGGTCATGGTAATCACTTTCTTCCATATATCTTCAAGTCATTTGTGACCCTGGCATCATTTTAATTGCTTGACAAAACACAACCTGGGTTAAATACAACTCTCAGACTACTCTGTCCATTCATCCATGCTGCTGAACGTGATTGAAGAAAAACCCTCAGCCGTGTTGACTTTAAATTTAGGATCGTGAAGTTCAAATGGGTCTTTCTTGGGCTTAGGTATCGTGTTGCATTTTCCCAATCCATGTCGTCTTGCTTTCTCAGTAACTATCTTTTGCTTTCATCTCTCTCCTCAAAACTCTAACACATCTTTTCCTATCTCCACCTTCAGCTGATGATGATTTCACTAACAAAAATGAAGATCAAAATTTCCCAAATTTTCTTTCACCACATCTGTCTACCTATAGCATCAGTACCACATACTCTGCCTTGATGAACTGTCTATGCTCTAGCTAAGGCCAGCCTCCACTTGTGCACCAGATTACTTCCTCTGGCATTCCCAAGGATAGCAGTTTTTCCTTTCTAGAGAAATGTTCCCCTCAGCATATAATCATGCCATCACTTTCCCATCTTCAAAAATCCCTCTTTTGATCCCATTCCCTTTCCTGGTATTAACATTATTTCTGTGCTATTTTTACATTAAAAAAAATCTTCTCAAAATGCTTATGTATAATTAATGTTTTCCATACATTTTCTCATATTCTCCCTTGCGGACACTTCAATCAAGTTTTGCCCCCAACTCCTCACTCAAACTACTCTTGCCTAAGTCATAAATTACCTAAATGCTACATGTAATGGTCTTCAGCTGACTTGACCTATCAGCAGCATTTTTTCAGAGCTGATTACTTTCTACTCAGCACACCATCTTTTATGGTTTTCCTCTTAACTTACTACAATACAATTTAATGCAAATACAATTTGATGTTTTGACATATGTATTCACTGATGAGACCAAAATAATGAACATAAAAGTCACTCCCAGGAGTTTTCTCCTGCCTTCTCTACTATTCCCCATCCTAGACCAAGCCATTGATCTGTTTCCAGCATATGGATTAATTTACATTTTGTAGAATTTTATACTAATGTAATCAAATTGTACATACTGCTTTTTGTCTGACTTCTTTAATTCAAAATAATTATTTTGAAATTCAATCATGTTGTGTATATCAATAGTTTCATTTCTTTCTATGCTGATTAGTATTCCAAATATGAATATGTCACAATCTATTTACCTGTTTATAGAAATTTAAGTTGCTTTCAGTTTTGGTCTACTACAAATAAAAGTCTTATGGGGCTTCCCTGGTGGCGCAGTGGTTGAGAGTCCGCCTGATGATGCAGGGGACACGGGTTCATGCCCCGGTCTGGGAAGATCCCACATGCCGCGGAGCAGTTAAGCACGTGAGCCATGGCCGCTGAGCCTGCGCGTCTGGAGCCTGTGCTCCGCAACGGGAGAGGACACAACAGTGAGAGGCCCGCGTACCAGAAAAAAAAAAAAAAGTCTTATGAACATTGGTTTATAAGTACTTTTGTGTACATATGCTTTCATTTCCCTTAAAAAATACCTGGTAGTGGAATGCCTGGCTTACACAGGAGGTGTGTGTTTAAGTTTTTAAGAAATTGCTAAACTGTTTTCTAACATAGTTGTATCATTTTACATTCGCATCAATAGTGTATGAGTTTCAGTTCCTCCACATCCTCACCAACAATTGGTATAGTCTTTTTAATTTTAGTCCTTTTGGTAGATGTGTAGTGGTATCTAATTGTGGGTTTAATTTGCATTTCCCTAATAACAAATGATGTTGAGCATCTTGTCATGTGCTTATTTGTTGTCCATCTCCCTAAATATAATTTTCATTTTGAGTTGTTTTTCCTTGTGAAATGTCTGCTCATATCCTTTGCCCAGTTTTTACTGGAATGTTTGTCCTCATTATTGAATGGTAAGAGTTTTTTAGATGTCTTCAAACAGGCCTTTCTTGGATAAATGTTTGCAAACATTTTCAAGAGCAAAAGTTTAAAATTTTGATAGAGTCTAATTTCTTTTTTCTTTACAGTTTGTGCTTTTTGTGTTCTATGTGAGAAATCTTTACCAAAATGAAGGTCAATGAGATTTTCACATTTTGTTCTAGAGGTTTTATATTTTTAGCTATTACATTTAGGTCTATATTCTAGTTTGAATTAATTTTAGTATAAGGTGTGAGGCAAAGTCAAGGTTCATTAACTTGTCCATTGTTATCTAATTTATTTAGCATTGTTTGTTAAAAAGATTATTCTTTCCCTATTAACTTGACTTAGAATCTTTGTAAACTATCAGTGAAACATAAATGTGTTGGTCTATTTCCAGACTCCTTATTCTATTCCATTGATCAATATGTCTATCTATACATCAATACCATAGTATCTTGATTACTATAGCTTCAAAAAAGTCTTGAAATGAGAAGTGTTAAGTCTTCCTACTTTGTTCTTCTTTTTCAAGGACGTTGTGGCTATTTTAGGTCCTTGGCACTTCCATGTAAATTTTTTGATCTGCTTGTCAATTTCTGAAAAAAACCTCTGCTGGAATTTTGGTCAGGATTGCAGTCACTGTATAGATCAGTTTTGGTATAATTGGCATCTTAGCAATATTGAAACATATAATTCGTGAACATGGTATATCTCTCTTTTGTTTAAGTCTTGTTTAATTTCTCTCAGCACAGTTTGTAGTTTTCAGTGTACAAGTCTTTCATATCTTTTGTCAAATTTCTTAAGCATTTCATATTTTTATACTATTATTGTTTTATTTCAATTTCTGACTGTTCAGTGCCAGTATATAGAAATAAAATTGATTTCTGTATATTGGACTTGTGTCCTGCAATCCTGCTAAACTCACTTTGTAGTACTAGTGGATTTTTAAAAATATGTTTCTTAGGATTTTTAATATATGTTACCATGTTCTGTGCAAATAAAGACACTTGTACTTCTTTCTTCCTTTCCAATTTGGATGTTTTCCACCCCTGCCTTAGTGTACTGACTAAGACTTCCAGTGCCCTCTCTGGGCTCTCATATCACAAAATAAAAGTGGTGAGAGCAGGCATCCTTGCTTTGTTCCCAATGTTAGGAATAGAATTTTCAGTATTTCACAATTAGGCATGTTGCTACCTGTACGTTTTTGTAGATGTAGGTTAAAAAACTTTCCTGCTATTTCTATTTTTTCTGAGTTTTTTTTCATCATTAACAAATGACTTAACATTCAAGAGTCAATCAAGGTAATTCACTGCATCAGTAGGATAAAGAGAAAAAAAATCCTTAAACTTACATCATCTCAAAAGATGAAGAAAAAGCATTTGATGAAATTCTTCATTCACTTATGATAAAAACACTTATCAAACTATGACTAGAACTTCCTTAAAGTAATATAGAGTTTCTACCAGAATACCTATATAATTATCATACTTCATTATATTTTTATTGGACATCAAGGTATTGATGGATAGGGAGAAAATAGAGGGTCCAATAAATTGAAGTCCAATGAGTTAGGAGAAAGGGTATTTGAGAGAAATTGAGGGAATGAGATGAAGGAAAAAAGTGGAAATTTAAATACAGTATTCTGGAGCAGTTCCAGGTGATGACAAATACCAGAATATGGCTACAGGATGGGGTGACTGCAGTTGAATAGAGGGGTGCATTTTCCCACTGCTCAAAAAGGCATAGAAATCCTACTCAAGGCTGTCTGTGTTGAGCCTTCAGGTCAGTGTTGTACAAATACACCTTCTGTGATGATGAAAATGTTCTATAAGTGCATTCTCAAATGCAGTAGCAAGTAGCTACACATGGCTATTAGAAACTGAATTTTTAACTTTATTTAATTCAGATTTAAGTCACCACATATATTTAGTGGCTACCTTATTGGATAGCATAACTTCAGGGTGTCAGTCTGTACCCTGGTGGAGCAGAAGAAGAATGGCCTTTTCCCAAGACTGTCACAAAATCTCACTTAAACAATTCCTAAGGCTTTTACCTTGAACCTAACTCTTTCCAAGGACCAAAATACCAAATCATTAGGCTGTTAAGACACAGAGGGGATAGGAAATGCTCTATTACTTCTATTTTCATATATGATTTCCTTCTTTCTCCTCTATTTTCTCCCTTCAATTTCCTGCTGTCTCTCAGGATCAAGGATCAAGCACAATGTCAGATATTATGATCACTCAATATGTGGTAGCTATTATAATAGACTTTTCTAATTATAAACAATACCATAATGAACATCTTTTAATGTAAATATTTGAAAACATCTATGATTACTTCTATGGTGTACTATTCTAGCACCAAAATTACTGATTCAAAGAGTGTAAGCTTTTAAAAACTCACTTTTCAAATAGCTTTCCAGAAGGATTCTATCAGTAACAGTCCCTCCATATATATTGCACTTCTCAATTTATATCTGTCATATCTTTTTTTCAATCTTAGATTATTAGTTGCAAATTGGAAACTCACTGTTGTTTCATTTTTCACTTATTTGATTATAGAACATATTTATGCTAATTCCATAAGACCTTATGACAAAGTCCTCTAATATATTTCATATGACCCAGGTATTATTTCCTTCATCTCTTTCTAGTTATCTTTGGCTCAAACTTAGAATAATATTTTTTCATCCTCAAATGGCAAAAATGTGTGTCCTCTTGAACAGCACCAGTATAGCATTTGGTTTTCTGTAATAGGAATCCTGATTAGCCCTATTTTCTGGTATATTCTTAATACTACAGGCCACACAATAAACATTTTTTTTCTGGAAATTCTAACTTTACTGGATAATTTTGAAGTTATTTGCTCTCACATGATATAACAAAGACCAGTCACAATCCCCAACATTGTCTTTGGAGCAAAAGAATTACAGAATTCTCCTGTTCTCAACTACTGCTAATCAAGAAGCCCGTGAAATTCCAGTTATGACCTGACTTCCTTGAATCATCTTGTCCATTTTCCTCAGTCTTCTCTAAGTGTGCCGTGTTCCATGGACTTCATGGCTTCAGATGTTCTCTTGGATATCTGTAGCTGCCTAACAATTTTCATAACACAACACACTGGCTAGTTTAATCAATCATTCCATAAGCGAGGACTAGAAGAGCTGGTAGGTTTGGGAGTAAAGAAGTTCCAAGTAGATGGGAGCTGACGTTATGGCTACAAGTCAGAAGCACATACCAAGACCCAAGTGGAAATTACCTGTATAGTACTGATGATTGTGAAATTCTTCAGCCAGTAGGTGGAAGCAGACTCCTGTCTGTAAAGAGGGAAACTATAAACAGCTCACATATCTGAGTAGTTATTTAGCACTTTGCAGTGAAAGCAGCTTTCATTCTCCAGGAATCTGCTCTCTCTTGGGCAATATTTATGCAGCCACTAATCCCTATTCAAAGGAGATTAGGAGCCTTCACAAGTTTAACCCATGCCTAGGATATTTCAATATTTTCTATGCAACTTCAGGTTAGGTGAAGTAAACATAACAAAAGGCTAAAACATCATCTGAGTAGGTTTTTAATGCTAATAAGTTAATCATTTACCTGGTAAATGAATTCTATCCTTACCTCATTCTCCTAAAAGGACAGTGCTATTTGACTTAGGGTCTGGAAGGCAGGATTGGACTAGGAAGGGCAAATCCACAGAGAAGGAGGTAAGTGGGAGGGCAAATGTGATTTAGTAATGGGGATGATGTTGATAACTATCAGGGTTCTTGGCCTTCCCCAAGCAATAGAAATTGATAAGAGGCCAGACAAGAAATTCAGGCAAGGTTCTTTTGGGGCTCCTGCAGTGTCGGGGTGAGTAAAAAACAAGTAACAGTTTCCCTTGCTCGCTCCCCTAGAGGGGAGAGCTGGTTCATTCCATGGGGTGAGGGTAGGGGTGTGTCAGGTTGAAGGGGGCTGCTTAGGTGGTTTGCCCACCCCTCTGGTGATGTTCTGTGCAGGGGGCATGGGAAGTACCCTGCTTTTGCTCCTGGCTCTTCAGAAGTGGCAGTTGGTTGTTTTTGGTCTTTTTGTATCTTGCTGTCCACAATTTACCCCAACTGTGAATTCACACAGTTTTTAGTCCCTTATAGTTTCTTTGCATTCTCTTGTTTGAGGAGACTTTTGTCCAGGTGGAAGCACTGCAGCAAAGGGTCCCGGGTCCCAGGTCCCAGCCTGTCTCAGTGTGACCTTTGAGCTCCATGAGGGCAGGGATATATCTACAATGTTTGCTTCGAAGGCTAAGATACGGTTCCAGATACCTAGTGGATACCCGTTAAATATTTGTTAATAAAATTGTGAATAATTAAATAGGCATTTGAATGGCGTCTCTTCTCAGGATTTGATAGCTCAGCAGTATCCCTTGTAAAATGTATGTAATAAGAAGTTGAAGGGCAATGGAGAACGACGATGTGGGAGGCTGAAGAATGATCTCAGAAGAAATCCACATCTTAATCCCTGGACCCTGTGAATGTTAATTTATATGGCAAAAGTCATTTTACAAATATAATTAAGGATCTTAATGTGAGGAGAGTATCCTGGATAATCTGGATGGGTCCTAAATGTAATCAAAAGTGTCATTTAAGAGGCAGGCAGAGGGAGATTTGAACATGGAGGAAAAAGGTCACGAGTCAAGGAATACAAGAGGTCACTAGGACCTGAAAAAGCAAGGAAACAGATTCTCTCTCTTCTGAGATTCCAGAAGAAACCAGCCCTGCTGACACCTTGACATCAGCCCAGTGAAACTACTTTCAGACTTGTGACTTCAGAGCTGTAAGAAAACACATTTGTGTTGTGTTAAATCATTAAGTTTGTGATACTTTGTATTACAGTAATAGGAAAATAATACAGGTGGTAACCGTCATCTTCATCCCTCATCTCTCTTCCTCCACTGGCCTCCAAGGTTGGATATAACCAATGGAATATGAAGTCAAGGCCATCTAGTCAACATGATCTGTCCTAGAAGGAAAGACACAGCCAGTGGGATAGGCAATGTCAGAGAAAAAACTCTGATATTGGAGTCCCAGCCAGGTCAGCCTCAGGGTAAAGGAGTAGAGTCCTTTAACACATAACTGAATTTTGGAACACGATTACAAATACATTAGTAACTTAAAGGCTGGGGAAAGTCAACTTTATTTCCATATGTTGAGAAATATAGGCTTGAGCTGATCTCTGATTATTTGTGTCATCTTTATACATAGAGAACTTTTACATCAGTCTTGGGATTATGGAAAGTAGCTGAATACTGGAGACTGAATACAACCTACTAGTGCTGAAGACTCAACTCATTCAACTGACACAAGTTTATTGAGTAGTACTAATATGCTAACCAGTGTATGCAGAGCTGGGCATCGACACAAACAAATAAGTTATGTTCACATCCTCAAGAAGCTCACAGACTGATGGTAGATAAAATGAATGACCTTGGGTTGTACTACTCCCTAAGTAATACTCTTGATCATGCATGGACAAACTATCAAATCCTTAAATTTCATTGAATGCAGTTCAAGAGTCAGTAAAACGTTCAAACTAAATGCTAGAGGATTAAGAATAGCAGGGGCTGGGGGTGGTCTTATAGTAATAACTTATTGATCATTACTTTCTGTTCCTCTAGATCAGTGGTCAGCAAATTACATACTGAGGGCCAAAAGTAACCCCTTGATGGTTTTCTCAAAAAAATGTTTTATTGGAACACAGCCATGCTCATTCATTTATGTATTGTCTTTGGCTGCTTTCATGCTACAATGGCAGAGTTAAGTGGTTGTAACAGAGATCATGTGGCCTACCTCGAATGTATACTGTCTGCCCTCTTTTTAGAAAAAGTTTGCTAACCCCTGCCTTTGTGAATTTTATCCCTTTCTAGCTATTGGTGTTACTCTCTATGCTGGACTCCATATCGAAACCTATAATGAGTAAAAACCTATAACATCAATTATTTGGTGACTAGACTCAGAGTGGAGCCTGAGACTGACCTACATTCCACTCTCTTAGTCAAATTTTCTGTCTAACGACTCCGTTTTTCCCAGGTTAATGACATTAAAACCTACCTTATCCTTCCATGACCCAATATAATAACAAGCATAGAAGTATTTTCCTTATAGGTCTTCCCACTTGCAAAAGGCATATACACATAGTAATGTCGGGGTAATTTCCTCACAGGCAAATTAAGTTTGAGACATCTATGGTTAAATAAAAATGTGTCCAACAGACAGCTCTAGATTAGAGATGTCACTTTTAGGAGACATGGTAGAAAAAAATCTTTGAATACAAAAGAAATCACTCGGGGGAGGGTGCAAGTATGAGTATAATAAATGTAAATTCAGAAGAGATAGAAATGAAGGAGAAGCTGAGAGCAAGCAGTCAGAGAAGTAGGAGAGGGTCCAAAAGAGAATGCAGTCAGGGAAGCCTAGAGAGCTGACGTCATCAAGTAAAAAGAGTTAAAGGTATTGAGTGCTGAAGAAAGATTGAAAAAATGGCTAAGGGACTTCCCTCGTGGTCCAGTAGTAAAGAATCTGCCTTACAATGCAGGGGCTGTAGGTTTGATCCCTGGTCAGGGAACTAAGATCCCACAAGCCGTGGGGCAACTAAGCCCACACGCCACAACTACTGAGCTCGCATGCCTCAACGAGAGAGCCCACGTGCCGCAAGCTACAGAGCCCATGTGCTCTGGAGCCCATGCACCACAACTGGAGAAGAGAAAACCCGCATGCCACAGCTAGAGAGGAGCCTGCGCGCCACAACAAAAGATTCTGCCTGCCTCAACGAAGATTCCATGTGCCACAACTAAGATCCGACGCAACCAAAAATAAATAAAAAATAAATCTTTAAAAAAAGAAAGAAAGAAAAAGTGGCTAAAATTCATATATTGAGTTGGAACTTTGTTATTTGGAAATTGGATTATAGTGTATTGTAGGATGATTACGTATTGAGCTTGAGCATATCTTGGCCATCTTAGAACATGGCAGCCTTGTAGCAAGTGTGTAGATTTGAATCCCAGGTCTGCTGTGTACTCTCTGTGCAACTTTGTCGAAATTTGTTAACCTCACTAGGCCTCAGTGCCCTCCTCATTTCGAACACAGGGATAAGAGTTGTACACACATCTAGACTGTCCTGATCAGGAAATGAGGTGCTATATTTACATCAGTTAGCACAATGCCTATGCATAGTGATTAATAAATACTTATTAATATTCTACAGAAATATTTTTGGAAGCCTAGCTACAGTATAAGAAGAGGGATAAAACAGAAACTAGAGGGAGCTGTCGGAACTAGAGACTTGTTTTACTTTCTCTTGTCTTTTTTTTTTTAATATTTAATAGCTGGAGAGAAAGGAACTTACCATCTGGTGGGAATATAATGTAGGAGAAAAGCTGAAAGCTGGAGCAGTACTTTATTTCACACCCAGAGCTTTTATAAATTTCCTGTGTCAATTTCTTGAGCGGTCTACAAGTTGGAGGACCAGGAAGCGTGGAAATAGCAGGAAAAAGGAAGAATGCAGGTCCAGGGACTCATTAACAGCAATGGATGTCCCTGGCTATTTGGGAAATTCCTGAGGACTGTAGAATGTTTTGATGAAGGCAAAGAATGAGTGCCCCTGTAGTGAGGGTGACTGGATTCCCTGAGGTACCGTGAAGTGGGGAGGAGGGTAGGTGTTGTCTAAGTACTGATACAGCACTTGCCCAACTCCTAGGTGATCATGGCCCAGATTTAGAATGGCAAAGACTCCATTTCAGAATTGCAGTAAACTATATACTTTCAAAATGGCCAGGGTTCTGGCAGGGTGTTTTTTTTTTTTTTTTTAATATGTGTTTCTGAATAAGGCAAAAACAGATGCACTTGTTCACCTCCTGAATACTTTTCTGTCTTGGAATTGGAATCTTTCACTACTTTGGATTTTGCTTATGAAGCGTGGAGTAGGTTCCAATCACAGTGGCCTTAGGCATGAAATAAATCAATGCCTGGATTTTTAAAATGTGGATTTAACCCAAACCAGACCTGGCCTAAAGCACTGTACAACCTAAGATTTAGTTGTACTGATGTTGGAGGCTGAATGCTAGAAAATGCAATCTATTAAAGGGTCTTATGTGTAGATGCACCTGAGTAGCCTCAGCTGTAAAGTCCAATTAATTGTAAATAATACCTTAATAAAGCCTTTCTGTAAAGAGTAACTTATGTAAAACTTTGGGTAAAATGTTTGTTAGCTTCCAGTATGTAACATCTACATATTTTTCAGGGACAAATTGATTCCTTTTTAATGGTGAAGAAGTCTTCTACATCTCTAGATATTTCTCCATTGTCCTTCCTACCTCTTTCAAGTCTGGGATGTTTTATTCATTCAATCTTTGGGTGCTTACTCTGTTCCAAGTTCATTACAGTGGAGAATAACAACTATTCCTTGACACTTTGTGGAGCTTGCAGACAATAAATAAATTAGCAAAAAGATCTATATTGGGGCTTCCCTGGTGGCGCAATGGTTGAGAGTCCGCCTGCCGATGCTAGGGGACACGGGTTCGTGCCCCGGTCCAGGAAGATCCCACATGCCGCGGAGCGGCTGGGCCCGTGAGCCATGGCCGCTGAGCCTGCGCGTCCGGAGCCTGTGCCCCGCAACGGGAGAGGCCACAACAGTGAGAGGCCCGCGTGCCAAAAAAAAAAAAGATCTATACTGAGGAGTGATAACTGCTATAAAGAGAAATGAGTAAGGTTAAGGGGATAAAGAGGGCCAGTGCATACTATTTTAGAGAAGGTGGTCAGGGAAGACCACCAAAAAGCTGATGTTGGAACAAAGAAGGAGTGAGGGATCAAGTTCTAGGGGGAAAAATATTGCAGGCAGAAGACTCAGTAGGTGCAAAGACCCATGACTTAGGGGCCGCTTGATGTGTTGAGGGAACAGAGAGGGGGCCCAAGTGGAACAGAGTATGTATGAGTAGAATGAGAGGAAATGAGATTTGAGGGGCAGCTGTGCTTAGTTGATGGAAGGCCCATGAAAACATTAAATATATAGAATCAACAATTATATGCTATATTACTGTGAGTGCTCTATTTACAAAGTTATCAGAGTTTCTCAGTTTTATTCCCAGCCTTGTCCACCTTGAATTTCAAAGTCTTTGATTTTCAACTCAGGTTGATCAATGGCGGGCCTGGGTGAGAGATTACAGGACGTCAGGTGCCCAGCTTGCAAGCTCAGCACAGTCAGTAAGTAACTGGATGTTTTCAGACTATGAGACCTTTCACTTCCGGGGCCCTCATCCTCCTATCTGTTCGCTAACAATTTCTGAGATGCCCTCTAGTGCTGATACTCTAATTACCATGGTGATAGGTGCTCTGTGTTCATTAGCCAGCCCTAGGCTGTTACAGCGTTTTTTGCAGGCTGTGAGCTACCAAACATTCTTCTTTACCCATAAATCAACCGTTTTAGCCAGCCCAGAAATCTCAGCTAGAAAGAAAAAGGAAAAAAGAAAACAACAGGAGAGGAAAACTAATTTTGTTATTTAAGTACAGGAAAAAATTGTGGAATGGAGGTAAAATTTGATATTATCACAGTCAAAACCGAATATCATGAATATGGCATCATATCACGGTCTCTGCTGGTTTGGGACTTTAAAAAAGTTTCAATCAGGTTTGGTAAGTGTCTAGAACACTGGACTAGGCATCAGAAGATGCAGGGTTTGGCTCTTGCTCTACCAATACCTGACTCTGTGACCTTAGCAAGTAAGGTTAACTTGTGTAATCCTATTATAGTCAGGTTTTTCATGTATAATGGGAAAAAATATTATCGATCTTTATGTGAAATTAAGAGAAAAACTATATGGTAAAATGCTTTATAGGCTTTAGAGAAATGGGCAAAAATGAAGAATTATATAGAGGGACTTCCTGACGGTTCAGTGGTTAAGACACTGCGCTTCCACTGCAGGGGGCACGGGTGCATTCCCTGGTCGGGGAACTAAGATCCCACATGCTGCGCAGCCAAAAAAAAAAAAAAAAAGAATTATATAGAAATGATAGAAATGCTGCAAGATAAAATACATATCTAAATTAAAATTGAGGTTTTTTTGGAAAAGTGATTTGTAGAGTTCATCAAATATCTAGCTGCTTAGGTAATAGAAAATAGTGTATCCTTATTGGTTATGTTTTTTCAGCGTGGTCAAAATTTCAAAGATCCAGAAAAACTTTAGAGCACTTAACCTATTTCTATTTCCATATTCTATTTCATTGTAGTCTATTCTTGCCAAATTCTTCCTGCAGTGAATTCAATAAAGAATATAGAAATTTCAGGAAGAATTATGTAAGGTGTGATTTTATTAATCTTGTTCACAATTCCTAAAGGAAGTTTATTTTTCCTATATCATTTGTTCATTCATTTACTCAACACTGAGTTTGTAACATGTGTCCAGTAATATACAAGATGGTATAGATTAATAAAAGAATCTCTACCATCAGTCTGTACTGGGCCACTACCTGGTACTTTGGGGGTGTAGTGAGGCTGAGGTCCAGGGAAAGCTGACTAGAGGTGACTGAACTAAATCATCATGGAGGAGGAGGAATTAACAAGGTCCTTGCTCAGGATGTGATGCTGCTGGTCTGTGGGGCTAGTTAGAAGTGCAGAATCTCAGGCCTCACCCCAGAACCACTGAATCACATCTGTTTTTCAAACAAGATCTCCAGGTGATTCATAGGCATAATAAAGTTTGAGAAGCCCTGAGCTGGGTAAAAAGGTGAAAAAAAGGAGAAAGTGTTTTCTAGGCCAAAAAAAATAGGTCTGAACAGCACATTTAGGAAACTACATGTAGTATAATACAGTAGGCCACAGGATCTAGTGAAGAATTTGAGTGAGGGTTTTTGTGGGAGATGGAGTGAAGAGTTTGTCATGGACCAGATCCTGAAAGGCCACGTTTTACCAAGGATGTCTGAGGTTTCCTGAAAATGTTGGAAGCCTACCAGATGATATTTTTAAAATTAATTGATTAATGTATTTTATTTTTGGCTGCATTGGGTCTTTGTTGCTGTGCACGGGCTTTCGTTGCAGTGAGCGGGGGCTAATCTTCGTTGCAGTGAGTGGGCTTCTTGTGGCGGTGGCTTCTCTTGTTGCAGAGCATGGACTCTAGGCGCACAGGCTTCAGTAGTTGTGGCACGTGGGCTCAGTAGTTGTGGCACACAGGCTTTGTTGCTCTGCAGCATGTGGGATCTTCCCAGACCAGGGCTCGAACCCATGTCCCTGGCATTGGCAGGCAGATTCTTAACCACTGCACCACCAGGGAAGTCCTTACCAGATGATTTTGAATAGCAGATTTAAATCATAAGCAGATTTAAATTTTAGTTGTATGACATATATATCACTGGCTTTTCTATCAGACAAGAATAAAATGACATAAGAAGTATCAACTTTGAAAAGGAGTCAAAATAACACTCTTTCATAGATACTCTCTCTGATCACCTTCCAAGAAACACCTAGAGAATCAATTGAGCAAACTAAACCAATAATGGACTTTGGTAAAGAAGGCCAGTTAAAATATTAACATGAAGCTCCTAATAGCTTTGCTAAATCTGTTACACAGAAAATAGAATAAAAGATCCTAAATAATCTTTTAGAAAATAAAATAGGCAACACTGTAAAGCAATTATGCTCTAATTGAGACGTTAAATTAAAAAAAAGAAAATATAAGAGAATAAAACATTCCAAATTATATTAACAACATAAATATTGAAGACTATAAGTAAACTTAGTTAGAAATATTTGGTGTGTACATATTTTTTTAAAGTATAAAATTTTATTGAGAAACATAAACCATGTTGCTAATGGGAAGATTCAATGTTATAAAAATATCGGTTTCTAGGGTTGGTGCTACGAGATTATGTGACATTGTGATTTATAATAAGAACAGAGCTCCTAAAACCATTGGAATTTCCTAAGTGATAAAGTTGAAAGGGGCATTTTTGTTCTTCATAACAAGCCCCTTTCAACCACCTGAGTTTATGTTAATGAGGTAATTTTAGGAAAGTCCCTAAGGAAGTGGGGCTGGTTGCCAGGGGAACCAAATACTTGAACCACTGCAACTTTCAGTCTTGCCTCCCCACCACCTCCAGGGATGGGAGAGAAGGCAGGAGGTTGAGTTAATCACTAATGGTCAATGACAATCAATCTTGCTTACTTATGAAACTTCCATTAAAAAAAACCCCAAAACGATGCGCGGTTTCAGAGAACTTCCAGGTTGGTAAACCCTTGGAAGAGCTGGGTGATGTACCTGGAAAGAACATGAAAGCTACATACTCCTTCCCACATACCTTGCCCCATGCATTTCTTCCATTTGGCTGTTCTTTTTTTTTGCGGTACGCGGGCCTCTTACTGTTGTGGCCTCTCCCGTTGCACAGGCTCCGGACGCGCAGGCTCAGCGGCCATGGCTCACGGGCCCAGCCGCTCTGCGGCATGCGGGATCCTCCCGGACCGGGGCACGAACCCGTGTCCCCTGCATCGGCAGGCGGACTCTCAACCACTGCACCACCAGGGAGGCCCCATTTGGCTGTTCTTGAGAGGTATCCTCTCATAATAAATCAGTAATCTAGTAATAAGTCTTCCTGAGTTCTGTGAGCTGTCTAGGGCATACCTCGTTTTATTGTGTGTATGGTCAGGCCACTCACGGTGGCTGTACTCTTGCTCTCTGTACATCCCGGGCTCGACCAGTAAGCGCCTGCTTCACCTACACCCTACTCACTTGACTGACTTTCCTACATACTTGCTGCAGATTCCAGCCAGTGATTGCTCTTATCAAAGGGGCAGTAAGGGGCGTGCCCCTCCGCTAGTTTCCCTGGTAACTGACGAGCCAACCTGATGTCAATTCCCACTATAACTGGCAGTCTCTCCCTCCCCGCCCCGGAAACAAGACTGCCGCCATGTCATGCCGTCTGTCTGCTTCACTGGGTGGGGTGTTGTGTCAGGACCTTGCTTCAGAGAGGTAAGCTCCCCCCCGTCCCCCCATTCCGTTAAACCATTGATGTCTCTGCCACTGACTTCGGGCTCTTTCTTCAATCTTGAACCCGGGCAAGTAGAGGTCTTGGAGGCCTGCGGCGTGCAGCCCAACTTGTGCTTCACAGATAATTGCGTCTTTTACAAACTGAGGGTTTGCAGCAGCCCTGTGTCAAACAAGTCTACTGGCTCTGTTTTTCCAACAGCATTTGCTCACGTATGTCTCTGTGTTACATTTTGGTAATTCTTAAAATATTTCAAATGTCTTCATTATTTGTTATGGTGAGCTGTGATCAATGATCTCTGATGTTACTACTATGCATGACTTGCTGAAGGGTGCTGGTTAGCATTTTTCTAGCAATATAAAATATTTTTAAATTAAGGTATGTACATTGTTTTTTAGACCTACTGCGATGGCACACTTAATAGACTATATTCACTTTATGTCTGTGGTCTGGAACCGAACGCGCAATATCTCCGAGGTTTGCCTGTATTGAACCTGAAGCGGTGGTTGTGGTCATCTTTGATTTATAGCCAGATGGTTAGAAGCACAGGTGATTGTCCTCTGAAGGCGGGGCCCAGTCTTGTCGGATGAGCTCTTAATCTGTGGGATCTGACAATTACTCCAGGTAGATAAAATTGAGTTAAATTGTAGGACACCCAGCTGGTGCTGGAGAATTGGTCGGTGAGCAGGAAAAAAAAAACCCTGCTTGAGAAAAATGAGGTTTTTCTTTTAGTTTAAATATTGTATATAGTACAGAGAAGAAACAGGTAGTTTTTGTTCTCTCTTTTAGATTAGTAGTCTCAATTGGATATTTTTGGAACCTGACAAAATAATCCTAAACTTATTCAGAAAAAAAGAATGAACATATTTAAGAAATTTTAGAAATGAATCATATGAAGGAAGACATGAGTTGTCAGAAGTTAAAATGTATTTTTACATTTTACAGATATAATTCTTATATAGAGTGACCCTAGACAGAAACAGTATCTTAGAACATGAGTGTATTTGGTGATAGGGTCTTTAAAGGTGTGATTAAGTTAAAATGAGGCCATTAGAATGGGCCTGAACACAATTTGTCTGGTTCTTATAACAAGAGGAGATTAGGACAGAAAAAGAGACATCAGGGACGCATATGCACAGAGAAAAGACCTTGTGAGCACAGTGAGAAGGCAGCTGTCTGCAAGCCGAGAGCCCTCAAAAGAAACAAACCCTGCCAACCTTGACCTTGGGCTTCTAGCCTCCAGACTGCAAAAATAAATTTCTGTTGTTTGAGCCACCCAGTATGGTATTTTGTTATGGCAGCTATAGCAAACTAATACAGCTCCCGAATTAGAAAAATAATTATTTTACATGGGACACCATAATGTGTTATCTTATCATTAATAAGATAACTACCAAAACAAACATATAAGCAAGGCTGTGAACACACCATCTCTAAAAGAAGAGATATGACCAGTACACATATAAAAGTTTTAACTCACTGGCAAAGACATGGAAATCAAAACATTGAGATGCCATTTTTAATTTATAAAATTGATAGATTAGTGAAGTTTGAGGAGAGCTAATCTTTCAAATGCTGTTTGTGTAAGGCTCTACTGTCTTTGCCTTTTGGAATGCTGTTGGTTAATATGTTTGAAACATTCTATCCCTAGGAGTCTATTTTAAATAAATAAATAAAGATAAGGAAAGGATGCATGCATGAAATTTTCCTTATAAATTTGTTTATATAGCAAAAAGATTTAGAAAGTAAAAATAATTTATTAATAACTTAAGTCTTAAATCCTTAATTACATTAGTAAAAAAAATCTTGGACTTGTGGGTAGGAGATGAGATAGGAAGTAAAAACTTTTTAGTTAAAATTTTTTTATAAGTTTAGCTTTATTGATCTGTAACTGATGTACATCCATTCATGTGTGACAGACACGTAGTTGTTTTCACATCTTGTCTATTGTGAATAATGCTGCAATGAACATGGGAAGGTAGATACCTCTTTGAGATATTGTTTTTCATTTCCTTTGGCTATATTCCCAGAAATGAAATTCCTGGATCGTATGGTAGTTCTATTTTTAATTTTTTGAGGAATCTCCATACTGTTTTCCATAGTGGCTGAAAACTTTGTACATTCCTACCAACAGTGTACAAGGGTTCTTTTTTTCCACATCTTTACCAACACTTGTTAGGTCTTGCCTTTTTTGATGCTAGCCGTTTTAACAGTTATGAGGTGGTATCTCATTGTGGTTTTGATTTGATGGTTTCCCTGATGGTTAGTAATGTTGAGCACCCTTTCATGTATCTGTTAGCTATTTGTATATCTTTGGAAAATGTCTGTTCAGATCCTGTGCCCATTTTTTAATCATATTGTTTGTGTTCTACTATTGAGTTGTGTGAGTTCTTTATATATTTTGGGTATTCACCACTTATATGATTCTCTTCCATTCCATAGGTTGCCTTTTCATTTTGTTGAGGGTTTCCTTTCCTGTGCAGAAGCTTTTTAGTTTGATGTAGTCCCACTTATTTATTTTTGCTATCGTTGTGCTTGCTTTGGGTGCAAATCTAAAAAACTATGCCATGACTAATGTCAAGGAGCTTACCCCAATGTTTTCTTATAGGAGCTTTATGGTTTCAGGTCTTACATTTAAGTCTTTTAAATTTAACATTTTAAATGTCTAATCATACACAAAGAGAGTCAACAGACAGTATTTATCTGATTCTTGGAATTTTTAAAAGAGAATATCAAAGTATATTTTTATAATTTTGGGATAACCAATGGCAGAATATTTTTCAGAGTGCGAAAGAAGAGGCTATGACTTCTATAATTCTGAGAAATAAAAGCAAAAAGATAGTACATATAGCATATGGAAGAATGAAAGGAAAAACATAAGGGAAAAAATTTAATGAACAATATAGCAAAAATAAAGCCAAACATTACATGTGATAATTAAGTATCTTATTAATAGACAAAATTTTAGATAAAATTCAATTCTGTACTGTTAACAAATATCGAACCTTAAACAAAACACAGGAAATTTTTTAAAATAAAGCTAGGACCAAAGATATATCAAGTAAACACAATCAATAAAGAAAGCAGAAATGGCAATGTTAATTAATTGAGAATTCATTTATTTAACATACAATTCAAAGAAAAATTATTAACTATGACAAAGTTTTAAAAATCAAATATATGCATTATAAGGATACAATATTTATGAAACACAACATTCAATTCTACAAATAAACCCTTTTTTAAAAGTGGAAGCAATTCACAAAAATTCATTCAATTGTAATCGGAAGATCTTGACTCTCAGCCTTGAAGAGAAAACAGGAAAGAAAATAAGTATCAAAAGATGTGAATGGGGGCTTCCCTGGTGGGGCAGTGGTTGAGAGTCCGCCTGCCGATGCAGGGGACACAAGTTCGTGCCCCGGTCCGGGAAGATCCCACATGCCGCGGAGCGACAGGGCCCGTGAGCCATGGCCGCTGAGCCTGAGCGTCCGAGGCCTGTGCTCCCCAACAGGAGAGGCCACAACAGTGAGAGGCCCGCGTACAGCCAAAAAAAAAAAAAAAGATGTGAATGGTATAAAATTTAATTGATTTGGTTTGGTAAATAGATGCCTAGTATTATCATCTATAATCAATGAACATACTTTATTTTTAAAATCTGGACATTTTCACAAATTGATGATTTGGCTTAAACCCTCAAATTTCCAAAATAATAAATTGAATAGGCTACATTCCCTAATTATAAATGTAATTAATCTAAAAATTAAAAGTTTAAACAGAAATATCTGAACACAGGGAAATTTTAAATCATTCTCCTTTTAGAGCAAATGCGAATTTTGAAACAAATAGAAAATCAAGAATGCATTTGTAAACAGGAAAACATCATTGGTACTACAGCATGGCAAACCTTTGAGTTATGAACAAAGCTGGACATTGACATATTAAAATTTTTATTACTAAGCTAGAGCATACAGTTGTAAGACTACAAATTAAGTACTTAGGTAAAGAGTTTTTTGAAAAGCATGCCTAAAGAAAGCAGAAGGAAAAGAAGTAAAGTAAAATACAAAAATTAAACAATTAAATAGCAAATCACAAATGCTATTTCTCTGAAAAGTCCAATGGAATAAGTTCCTGGCAAGCATAATATGCAAAAAAGACAAACCCAAATACACAAAATTAAGAAGGGGAAAAGGGTATAATAATTATCTTAATTGCTCTAAGTTTATAGTAATAAAAATGTCTTTTAAAAATCTGGAAGATTTTTATAGAAAAAATACAAATGTTGAAAGTTGAATCAGTAAGCTGTTTTTTTTTTAAAGCTACAATAACCAATCAACAACTTTTCAAGGATTATTTCTCAAAAAGGCTAAAAACATTTTTTCAAATGTAAAAGGAACAGAAAATTCCTATGTTGTAAAATCTTTTCCAGACTTTTAAAAACAAAATAGCTTTCTAGTTAATTTTATAAAACTGCATAATCCTGACAGAAGCTGATAAAGATAGCAAAAGATTTTACAAAGAGAAGGATAAACTTGTGTTTTCCAAATATATTGTACTGAAAATTAGGTCCAAGACTTGTTAATAAAACAGTGGATTCAATGCCAAATAAGTTTGAGATACACATCCCCTTTAGTAGACTGGCAATGTACCGCATCACATTAAAGAATCTGAGAGATTCGGCAATCATATGAGAGCTATCATTAACTCAATATAGTCCCAAATTATTCAAACATAAAACACTTTTAAACATCACACTTATTAATATTTAAATATGCTAACGTGCCCCTAATGCCTCATTAAATATGTTTTTCCCTCTTTTTCATTTTTTTCTAATGGTAGGTTTCATGACTTCAACAGTAGATGGCATCGGTCATGATCATAACCACTCAGGCCTTTCCTAGATTTAATGGTTGCAGAGTTGACTATAATTGTCATCATTCTTAACAATGTAAAAATAAAGGTACTTTACCCAGAAAGAGGGAGATGGGCCAGAGTTTGGAGACACGGAGGGGAGGGAGGGGAACCTCTAAGGTCTTCATTTTGAGAAATGGGGAAACATATGATACTCAGTGTTTATTGAACAAGAAATGGAGGTATTGGTGTGACATTTGAGGAACTCAGAATAGTGACCCCAGCATGTACAGATTACAGGGGGAAGAACAACGGGGCATGAGTAGGTGACATTAGTTCTAATCTATCAGAATAGAGAGTCAGTAAACATTGCCCACGTTAATAAATCAAGAAATTGGTATGTGCATATTATTTAAAGATACTGGAAGTGACCATCAGAAAAACCAACAAACCAAACTGGTTAGAAGTAATTCCCTTTGAGGAATAGAAGTGAAGGTGGTGTGAAGGACTGTTACTTCTCATTTTAAATCATTTTGTCCCATTTGATTTTTTTTTAACCATGTGTGTGGTTTAGCATGCTAAAACTTCTCTAATGTCTATGTACAAAATTTGACTTTCAGCGAAGTTAGTGGAAGACAACAATTTAGGATCTAGATTAACGGATAACGTTGCTGTTTGAATTTGATAAACCTCAGTTTAAATCTTGGCTTTACCAGCTACGAGAAAATATTGGCTTTGCACAAGTAACTAAAACTCTTTAAGCTTCCTCTGAACATACCAGTACTCATACCTAACACGTAAGGTTATTTTGACCTTTGAAATTGAGATAATGTGTCTACAGCACTCAGCACACATAAAGAGAGTGCTTAATATTATATTTAATAGTTATTATAACAATTATAACTGTACATGCTACAGTCAACTTACTCTTTCAGTCTTCTTTTATGTCTGAGTCTATAAATTTATAATAAGTGGGGATTTCTTAACTGGTCATGGTCACAAAAATTCTTCCAGCTGTTTTTAGAGGTTTCAGATTGTTGGTTTTTATTACCTGCTTTAGAGGCATCATGATGTCATGGAAGAACCCAGCATTAGTTTGACTGCCTCCACCTTGGGCAAGTCTTTTAATCCAATTGAAGTCACTCCACTTATAAAATGATATTGCTGGAGTGTTTCCTGTCTGAAGGTTAGAGTGAATCAGATGTTCGTTTGAGGTGCTGGTCACCTCCAGGGGTCATGACTGTATAATAAATGAATAAAGTGGTACAACTGTGGGATCCCACATGTCCATCAAGGCCTTACCTCTAATGTTTGGCCCTGGGGCTGAGGGAATTTTTTGACCTCTGAAATGGGGTTTGGTTTCTCAAAAAAAAAAAAAAAAAAAAAAAAAAAAAGTGCTTTCTGAGGCATGAAAAGCCTGCTTACTTCTGTCAGCTGAATTTACTCATTTAAAACGTCAAGGTTCCTTTTAGTAAATTCACTTTGCCACTAAATGATACCCTCATAGGCCATACAAATGAGTTTAGTATGTATAATTCCACTGTTGAATTAACGGTTATGCATAAAAATATGCTTTTCATTAACAGTTGGTGCTTTTATGAAAAAAATCATTTTAAATATGCTTTATGCTAATTTTTATTTTTCAAGTCATTCAAGAGTACATTGGATAGGATCCTGTTTAGAAATTTACTTGCAAAGAAGTTATTTTTCAGGATATTGCTACAAAAGCTTTAGAAAATAAAGAGGATGTGGGAGACAGGATGAGGAACTTGAATTTCAATTATATCTCTACAAAGAAAACTCTTGACAAGTGTTCCCACTCACCCATTCAGTAAATATCCGCTATGGGTAAGGCTGATACTGAGATGACAAAAAGGATTCCTGCTCCCAAGTTAGTACAGCAGCAGCAGGTCTGAAGTAGGCCTGCTGGAAACAAACCAAGTCTATTTTCATTTTTAAAAATAGTAAAATATGAAATAATCTGGCACTACCAATTCAAATAAAATGGCAAAATTAATATGTATTTAAAGGAAATTTTCCCTGCTCTCCATCCCCACACTTTTCATCTCTAGTTTTTTCCATTCATCATATTCTTAGGACTGGTATGTAAGGGGAAAATTTATTTGATCCTTCCACTGTGTGAGTAAGGCGACTGCGTTTCTTTTTTATTTATTTATTCATTTTTGGCTGCGTTGGGTCTTCGTTGCTGCGCGCGGGCTTTCTCCAGTTGTGGCGAGTGGGGACCACTCTTCGCTGTGGTGCACAGGTTACTCATTGCAGTGGCCTCTCGTGTTGCGGAGCACGGGCTCCAGGCGCATGGGCTTCAGCAGTTGCAGCACACAGGCTTCAGTAGTTGTGGTACACAGGCTCAGTAGTTGTGGCTCATGGGCTAAGAGCACAGGCTCAGTAGTTGTGGCACACAGGCTCAGTAGTTGTGGCACACAGGCTTAGTTGCTCCATGGCATGTGGGATCCTCCCTCTGGGGCTTGAACCTGTGTCCCCTGCATTGGCAGGTGGATTCTCAACCACTGTACCACCAGGGAAGTCCCGCGACTGCATTTCTGAGCTGGAATTTTGTTGGACTCAGGCTCCCAAGAAATAACTCAAAGAGACTGCTTGTTGGGAGTGCCCTGTTTGTGTGTTCTAAAGGCTGCTAAGAATTGTGGCAGTGGATTCCAAGATTCCACTGCAGGGGAGGGGTGGATCTACCTAAGTTTGCTTTTCTTGGGAAGGTCAGGCCCCTTCTAGGGTGCAGCAGTGGTGGAGGAAGAAAGACATAACACATAGTAGAGCTGAAGATTAAAGATGGTGGACTGCTGAATCTACTAGTTCAGTGAGAGCAGGACCAGGAAGCCAGTAAACAGGAAATGCCTGGCATGACTTTTTCAGTTACAGAGAAACAGAGAGCCATCTGGCAGACTGTACCAGTGGCATCACCCTGCCCAGAAGCCTTGTGACGATGCCAGGGAGAGCACCAAAAGGGACCACACCATCACTCACCCCATCACCCTGTGTTCCTGTTATAACATCTAGGTTTATTGTGGACTTTCAGAAATTCACTATCAAATATATTTTAGAACCACATCACAATCATAAGTCTGGAGCTGCTTATATACATTAAAATATGGGCAGTATTTAACAATACTTTTTACTCCACTGAATTCATAGAAAGACAGGAAAGCATATTAAATATTAATTTTATTACTTTACAACTATGGTCACTTAAAATCTCACACATAAAATACATGCAGAAGAGTTTGTAATGGTAGAAGAGTTAGTAATTCAAAATTCGAATCCTCCAAGATCATTTACAAATATACATTTCTATATCAATTATTGTATTTCAAAAGAAAGAAGGAGCTTAAAACAAAATCTTCCTCTACATGTTCTGACTCCATCCTAACATCATCATTAAGGTGATATTTGAAGGAGACCAAGATGTCATTTAATTTTTTTTAAGTATTCTCTTATCCTAGGCAAGTATCTCAGTTTAGAAATTACTTTACACCTAGCCATTAAACTATAGCGACAATTGTTCTACTAGGAGTACAGCTAATATATCAATGGGCACAGGCAAAGTTAAGCAGAATGAGTAAATAATATAAGGAATTGGTTTATAAATTAAAATATTTAAGATTAACTTTACCATCTACACCTTCTGAAACATGATTAATTATATTTGTTATCACGTACATTATCTAATACTTAGGAACAAAAACAAAGTAGACATCTTTTTGAAAGGAGAAAGAATTTACACATTTAAAACCCTTTTGATTAAAACTTGCTTGCAGAATTTCCAGAAATTGGAAAACGCAGCTTCAAGTCATCATTTGTCTAAAGCTGCGTTTCTTTGCCTGGCCAATAGCTGGGTTGTAGCAAATGATCACTCGTCGTACAGTTTTCCTTCCTGATTCTTGTAGACACCATTGTTCTTTCTCTCTTGGTTCTGAAGCTTCTGTGTTTTGAAACATACTTTTTCTTTAAAGTGAAAAGTACTGCAATACTTAGGAAAATGGATATTGTGCCAAGGATCATGGTTAGTCCCAGATACATGTGTCTAGAAGAAGAGAGAATGTCCATCTTAATTATGGCAACTCTCCAACTTGAAATAAAATGTAATAATATCATCCAAAAATATAAATATCAATAAAACTATCATGAGGATGGTTTTAAGAATGCAGATTCAGTGGCTATGAAAGACCTTTCTATGAACATTTGACAGACTATTGAAGGCAGTAAGCTAATATAAAGCAATTTTAGTAGTACCATCATTTTCAGTCACTGATAATTATATAATCCGTCCCATCCTCTCTGTAAATTATTTCCTTAGACCAGGTAACTGTATCCCTGTTTGCCCAGAACAGTCCCAGATTATGCTGGTGTTGTCCCAGTGTAGTTTTTAATAGTGCCCCCTTTCACTCTCAGAAGTACCCAGGTTTGCATGATAAATTATGTGGTTACCCTCCCCTCGAAGCTTGCCCAAATTCACTTCTACGGAAAAACTGCAAGAAGCAACATTAAGGGGAAATCAGAGCTCTCAGTGGAGTAGACTGACTTAAGAGCAAACCAGAGGTTTCAATCCATTTCTTCCATGAGTAGCCTTTAGTTCTACATTAGATTATAAGACACAAAGGTTTGAAAGGACAGGTTAAATGATTCATGCTGGTTACCTTGTATGTACACTCATCGTCTCTGATTGAATTACATTGTCTTTGCACTAAAATACAGCCTTAGTAAATGTGAATAAAGTGCCAATTCTCCTCATAGATCAGGTCCCTTCCAAAGACCAAAATAAACTTCTCACATAACATCAAAGCCTATTAAGTCAAGCAAATTTATTTGAGATGGTTGGCTAAATTCACAGCCAACTTCCAACTTACACAGTTCAGCACCAAGTTTATTTCTCTAGAGAATACTCAGCTTGTAAAGTGAAAAAAAAATCCTTCTTGCTTTTAAGCCATTGAAGTACTGCTTTAAGCAATAAGGAAACTAAATGTTTGATGAATTGAACTGAATGATACCATAGTGAAAAAAACCCATGCCCTCAACCCCATACACACTCACACACACAGAGAAAACCTTTTACTTTTATGCATTTCAAGTACTGGAATAATTGAACATCAGTTTGGCAATAAAAGCCGGACAGATTTACAGCCAAATCCAACTCTTGCCCAGAGGGATTATATCTGACGTAAATGGGACAGTTTGGCTCAGTTTGAAAAAGAATAGAATTAAACCCCAAATGTGACCTAGATTTAAATGCTTCTGAGTTTCAGGGAATTAACTCACTTGTGTGCACAAACTTTGAAAATTCTACTCTATTCTGAAATCTTATGTCATTTTTTTAAATGATTACTCATTTAAAATGCGAGTCAAGATTAAGAATGGGGGAAAAATGAAAGATCTAGCCAAATAATCAGATAATAATAGAATTATTCTATAAAACAGAACACACTTTTTTTTAAAATTTATTTTATTTATTTTCATTTTTGGCTGTGTTGGGTCTTCGTTGCGGTGCGCGGGCTTCTCATTGTAGTGGCTTCTCATTGCAGAGCACAGCGCACGCGGGCTTCAGTAGTTGTGGCACACGGGCTTAGTTGCTCCACAGCATGTGGGATCTGCCCGGGCCAGGGCTCGAACCCGTGTCGCCTGCATTGGCAGGTGGATTCTTAACCACTGCGCCACCAGGGAAGCCCCAGAAAAAGCTTCTTGATTAGACTCTCCTTTTCCTTACAAGCAATGAAACTACATGAGGATTATTAGTGCCAGTTGCATTGTGCAAACCTGGGATGTGGTAGCCGTGAGATGTGGGAATGAGTTTGATACGGTACCTAAAAGCATTTGAGTCATATAATCTGCAGGATCCTCTACTTCCACATCTTTTAAATCCCCATTTGAGGCATGAAGTATCAATCAAAACTCCAAAATATACGGGAGCTGGGATTCCTGCTGTGAGAAAAACAAATAATTGCTACTAAAAATATACACATATCTTTTTGGTTAGCCTATAATTAATGATTCTCGGAAAACACAGTCAGTCCAAAATTCACTGCTTTGGAGATGACAGGGCATCTGTAGAAAACCAGAATATGTCACCCCAAAATATGCCTCTGGTATAAAGATTATTTTGAGCTGATAATTTTGAGAAACAGAAGTCATAGGAGAAGCTCTGAAGACATAGCATAAGTTTCCTTTTTGTAAGGAAGATGTACATTTACAAAGGAAAATATTTGCAAGGGTCTCTCCCTTTCTGTACCAGGATGAGAAGAATTCCAGATTCAAAAAAGAGCTAACTGACCCGATTTTGCATAAAATCCTGTAAGCAAGAAGATCACATAGATAAAGATATCTAACAGTCAGTTTAGATTATTTGGTATCTTAAATAAAAATTCTCTTTATATACATTGTCCATCTAAATATATTATTTGCCACTGAAAAACATTTAGGTGATAACTAACTTTACATTGCTCTTAATAACGTGAAGATGTTCCTCAAGATTCAAACGCTTGCCTTCTTCTGTATGTTTTAAAATTTTCATAATGGGAAATTCAGACATTCACAGAATTAGAGAGGATGATGTAATACAACCTCATGTACCGTCACTAACTTTAACAATTATTGATATCAATATTTTGCCACCCCTGTGTTATCTCTCTCCAGTCCCACAACCCGACGTGCATCCAGAAACTTTTTTTTTTAATATTTTAGGAGATACCTCAGATATCACGTCATTCTCCTTATATGTATTTCAGAAATCATCTCTGACATTTTAAAAAATATATCACTCTGCCATTTAACACATGACACATTTTATAATTTCTTTAATCCTATCAAAAATCCACATTCAAACTTTTCTGAATGTCTTCAAAGCATTGTTTTAGAGTTGGATCATTCTAATCAGGATTCAAACCAGGTAGGCAGGAATAAAGAGGTAGACATAGAGAATGGACTTGACATGGGGTGGGAGGGCGAAGCTGGGGCAAAGTGAGAGTAGCATTGACATACGTACACTACTGAACGTAAAATAGTTGGCTGGTGGGAAGCAGCAGCATAGCACAGGGAGATCAGCTCTGTGCTTTGAGATGACCTAGAGGGGTGGGATAGGGAGGATGAGAGGGAGGCTCAAGAGGGAGGGGACATGGGCATGTGTATGCATACGGCTGATTCGCTTTGTTGTGCAACAGAAACTAACACAGTATTGTGAAGCAATTATACTCCAGTAAAGATCTATTTAAAAAAATTTAGTTGATGGCTCTTTATATCAGCTTCTTCTCCAACTTTCTTTTTTCATACTAATGACTTTTGAAGACATTTGTCCTGTAGAACATGCCACAGTCTGGATTTGACTGATTGCTTCTTCATGACGTCATTTACTTTGTTCTCCTCTCCTTCATTTCTCCAATAACCTGGTAGTTAGCTCCTGCATAGACTCTGGCAGGAACAAGGCACAGGTGGTTCTGTGTGTTCTGGCAGAAGTCACATGCTGTCTACTTGCCACTCTTTGTAATGTTAAAATGGATCTGAGACTCAGGCTATGCCCTCCATTATGAAGTTTTTCATCCATTTTCACCTATAGCTCTCAGCAAATGTTGATGAGGTTGCAAAACAGATGGTTAAAAATTATATTATTCCTTGTGTAAAATTATTTAGGATTTTTCTATAAAAGAGAATTTTCCTTCATGACTATTTGATTACTTCGAAGTATAGTTTATTTCGAAGGAAATATAGAAGGAAGGCAGGATAAATGCTCAATTCTTTCCATTTATCAGTTTTAAAAATAATGAATTGATGCCCTAGTATTCTCCAAAATTATTTAGGTATCATTACAGATTTACGTCTTTTTATATATTCACTGTATTTCAAGACATGGCAGATATTATAATGATTAGTTATGTTATATATTAATTAATATAATAATATTGTTTATATTACGTATATTATTTTCAAGTTATCTCACCTTAGGCCAAGCTCCTCAAATTGGTCCTGTGTCCTTTTGACATATCCCTTTGATAGCTTTCTCACTTTCTTGCACAAAAGTTGTCCCACAATCATCTTATGCATTTTCTACCCTAGACCTTGGTCAGTTCTCCAAGGTGCTGTGGTTTCTTTATTGAGGAATGATATTTAGATAGCACAGATTCATTGCTATGGGTGCTCATTTCTCCTGGGTTAAATAGATTCTAGATTTTTCAGGAGACAGAGTTATAAGATACACATTATTTTAAAATAAAGCTATATGAGTTCATATTAACATTTTAAGTTTAAATTAAGAATGAGTTTTACTTAAATATTTTATGCTTTTATCGCTTTTCTATTATGCTGAAAATATTGATTCCTAATGATATTAACATAATATCTTATTTACTTTAACCTGAAAATACACAATAGTTTTAACATAACAATGCCAAAGTTAGTATTAATGACAAGACCATAAAATGTACTGAAGCAATGGGGATTTGGTAATAATTCTGTTTTCCATGTAGTTTAAAGTTTTTTTCTGTATGGTTATGTCACCCATATAATATAGAGTTAGTTTTGGTTTGTTTTAAGAATTTCTTTGTTTCTGTTAATTTAATTATTTTAAATTATATAAAATTTTTGCATGCTTTCAAATTAAAAATTATACAACAGTTACATTTACAAAATCTCATTTCCATCCTGTTTTCTCTCCCCTTTTTCCTTTCTTCCCTAACAGGTAAAGTTTTTATACAAATAGTATTAGTTTTTAGTTTATGCTTCCATTGTTTCTTTTTGTTAATAAGAGCAAATACCTCTGTGTGTGTGTGTATAATATTTCCACCTTTCTATACTTACACCAAATGCATCACTATATACATGGTTCTACATTTTGCTTTCTTTCACTTAAAAGCATATACTGGAGATCACTTGATATGAATTGTGTCCCTCCAAAATTCATATGTTGTAGCCCTAACTCCCAATGTGATTGCATGTGGAAAAAGTAAGAAGATAATTAAGGTTAAATGAGGTCATAAGGGTGGGGCCCCAATCTGATAGGAATGGTGTCCTTATAAGAAGAGGAAGAGACACCAAAGGTCTCTCTCTCTCTGTGCACTGAGAAAAGATCCAGGGTATGAACAGTGGGAAAATGGCCATCTGCAAATAAGGAAGAGAGGTCTCACCAGACACCAACCCTATTGGCACATTGATCTTGGACTTTACAGCTTTCAGAACTATGAGAAAATAACTTCCTGTTGTTTAAGCCCCTCAATCCAGGGTGTTTTGTTATGACACCCAGTACTGACTAATATACTTGGTAACATTAGAGAGAGATTTTCCCCATTTGTCCTTACAGCTGCATAGTATTCTATTATGTGGGTTTACTATAGTTGATTTAACCAGTCTCCTACTGATGTACATTTAGACTGCTTGTAGTCTTTTACTATTATAACTAATGTCACAGTGATTGAACATCCATAAGATTAGACTTACTTCATACTTTTGCTAGCACATTTTTGACATCAATTCCTAGAAGTGGGATTGCTAGGTCAAAAGATAAGTAAGTCTATATGTAATTTTGTTAGTTATTGCCAAATATCCCTCTCCAGAAATAGTATAATTTTCACAACAGCAGTGTATAAGTGTATCGATTTTCTGTTTGTATTGTAATACATGACAAACAACATTTGGTAATTTGCCTATCTGATAAGTAAGAATCAGTATCAGTGTAGTTTTAATTTGTATTCTTCTTATTATGAGGGGTCTTTACCATCTTGTTATATATTAAGAGGTATTTATATTTATTTTTCCATGAAATGATTGTTTATATCTTTTACCCCATTTTCTCTTAGGGTGTTGATCTTTTTGTTCTCAGTACTTAGGCATTCTCCTTATAATAGGGATATTAGCCACCTGTCTGTTACATAAATTGAAAAAAAATTGTATGTAGTTTGTCGTTTGCTTTATGATATTTTTGTCATTTTCAAGTATATATATATTTTTATTTTTTATACAATTTTGAAGGTTACTTTCCATTTATAAAATATTGGCTATATTCCCCATGTTGTATAATATATCCTTGAGCCCATCTTATACCCGGTAGTTTGTATCTACCACTCCCTCACCCCTATATTGCCCCCCCACCACTGGTAACCACTAGTTTGTTCTCTATATCTGTGAGTCTACTTTTTTTGGGTTATATTCGCTAGTTTGCTGTATTTTTTAGATTCCACATATAAATGGTATCATACAGTATTAAGTATATTTTCATTTTTATGGAATCAACTTGATGAATTATTTCTTTTACTTGAGATCTTTTTCACACTGTAGGTTGTATCTGTGTTCTCAAAGGGAGGTAGATAGACTAATTACAGCCAGGGATGTACTTCAGACTCAATAGCCTTTTTTCTAGATAATCTCTGTTTTTATATTGTAGAATTAGAGCCAGACATGATGGCATAAGCCTCCATTTTTGTTGTTTTCCCAATTTTATCAGGATTATATTCGATCTTCACGTATATCCATTTTTATATCAAGATTTATGTAAACCACATTTATTTAAAGTTCTGAATTTGTTTTTCTTCCAGGTAGTTCCTCTCTGTCAAGTTACAGAGGAACATTTACAATGGTTTTACTATCTTCTTTATAATATAAACTCTTTAAGGACAAAAACCTCATCTAACTTAATCACTCTGTTTTTTATGGGTTTTAACTAATGAATATTGAAAAGTCTGGTAGTCAGAAGAAACCATTCCTATTACATTTAACAAATTGTGAATTCAAAACCACACTTTGATTGTTTGAATTATCTTTCTACCAATGATATATCCTAGTATTGAGAGTAGCTCAAAAGAATTCCTTCCATCTAATAACTTAAAAAATTATATTTAGACTTCAGCTTTTCTTACTGATTCAATTTTTGCTTTCCTCTCAGAGGGCTCTTTTATAACAGCAATGGATTTTTTGACACTAGACCCGTGCTAGAAGAGACAAGATTGTTAAAAAATGTCACTACTCTTATAAGATCACTTTATCATGGGTACAGCATTGGTTCTCAGTATTTCTGAAAAAAAGGAAGAGAGTAGTCAAGGAAAAGAGGGAGGGAAGAAAGATATGAAGGAGGGAAGAAGATTAAAAGAACAGGGATCTACTACTGACATCATTTAGTTATGTGTCATAATTCTGTAAAAATATTTAGAAAATTATTCAAAATACACTTGTAATGGCTACCATAATTAAAGCATAGATTATACTTACCAAGAACTCTTACTGCTAAGGTGTAGATACCCAGGGCAAAAGACTTAAGTTGTGGCTTAATGCACCTAAAATCAACAAAAGCATTATGACAAACAGTATAATAGTACATTAAAGCAAATAGTAATGTCAGTGATAATCTACTGAACACACATGAAATGATGTTAGAATTCAAGTAGCATTTATGGAGAACCCACTAGTATTCTAGCATAGGGAAAGCAAATTATGTAAAAGCCTTGTTCCATTATATGCAGTGTATCGAGGAATTTATAGTTAATATTTCTAAAAGGTAAATCACTCTTACATGACATATTCAAATGGTGTTAAAGTAAAATCAGATTTAATCAGTAAAATAACAAGGACTCACAGGGAAATAAATTCTAAGAAATTATAAGAATTTGAGGCACAGTAAAGGATTAATAACCTATAACTAGTTTTTGTGGGGTTTGGTCTAAAAGCACAGGACCCTATTGACTCAAGTTGAATCAGAATCATTGTGACATGCTAAGTGTTTTTGCTAAATAGTGGGGACCTGAATTTACCAGTCAAGTACAAAAGTACCTAAAATAACAAGACCATCCTTAATATGACTGTATAACTTTAACTGATGGATTGGCCTATAGATTTTAGATGTATAATCAGGATATATAATAACTACTGAGTGTTAACCATGGTAGTAAGTTCTTCATATGTATAATATTTAGTCTCTGCTTTAAAAGAGTCAAAAATTACAACTCTTCCCCTTGAAGCAAATGACATTTCCTTCTGACATCAAAATAAAGTGTGGTGCATTTGAGGGACTGGTGGTAAGGAAAATTCTTCCTCTATTGGCCTGATTATTCACTTGGCCCAGGTGACTACTTGGCACAAGGTAAGCAAATGTTGGAGAAATAGGTACCCATGAAGAATGATCCTGGTCTGAGAATTCTGGGGCAATGCTTTCCCATCAAACCCATGTTTCCATTTGAAAGCATCAATATCTCATGTTCTCCTTAAACCCTTTTACAAAAACAGATTTGTGGATGTTAGAACCTATCTTCTGTAGATCTTTCCTAATCAATTTCTATAATATAAGTTGTGGGAAATTAAAGCTATATGCAATATTTTGATTAGTTTCATTTTAGAAAAACTTAATATCCATCTTTTGATATATGAATTAATTTCAAAATCACATAATCCATCTCATAAAAGATTGATTTACAATAAAATTTGACTTTTCATGTTTAACAATTTTATCAAAATTTGTAATATCTTTAGGTGATTTCAATCAGTTGTTTAACAGTAATACTTGCAACACTAATTCAATGAGGAGGAAAATTTTATCACTGAAAATACTTGTTACAAAAGTTATTTTTTTTTTTTTCCCCCCCGCAGTACGCGCGCCTCTCACTGCTGCGGCCTCTCCCGTTGCGGAGCACAGGCTCCGGGCGCGCAGGCTCAGCGGCCATGGCTCACGGGCCCAGCCGCTCCGTGGCATGTGGGATCCTCCCGGACCGGGGCACGAACCCGTGTCCCCTGCATCGGCAGGTGGACTCTCAACCACTGCGCCACCAGGGAAAACCAAAACTAATATTTTAAAATTTGAATTTACTTATATATTTTATCGAGATCTAGGATAGGAGAGCCAATAAAAAATGTTCAAGCATAAATTATAACAGAAAAACTTCTATTCAACCACATTATCTATATAAAAACCTAAAGTGGGAAGAGCATAAAAGTAGAACAAGTTTCCTAAGAGAGCTGTAAGGAATCATAATGATTCCACAGAGCAGAGTTTGAAATCACTGCTATAGATGATCACAGTATGTCATGTTAAAATTGGGGCAGGGAGAATCAATATTCACCTCAGAAGCAATATGTATCCAGGTATCCCACCTAGAGATAAAGTATAGGATGTGATGACTGAAATTACAAGGAAATACAGAAACATTTTGGGGCATCCATTATCTTTTTGACATCTGCCCACCATGCCTGAGGAATTTCCTGATTTTGAGGTGGCAATTCCCACACAGGTGCAGTTATTAAATATCTGTAACACAATAGGGAAAAATCCAATTATTGAGGTAACTTGTATATAAAATTAAAGGCAACTATTTATTTTAAAAGAATTCATAGTATACATTTATTTCATAAACAATGGGGAAATTTTTATTTTTCTGTGTTAGAATATATCAAGCAAAGCAAAATCTAGAGAGACAACATTTCATTATCCAAAGAGCAGATGGTCTACAAACTATTGAACCTATAGAACCATCTCCAAGCAAATCCCACCAAATCCAACAGTACCTTATGTTCTTCTCTACCACTTCTAAGTCTAAGCCACCATTTTTGCTTGCTTTGAGTATCGCAATGGTCTCTTCATGTTCGACATGTTTCTACTCTCTTTTCCACGATAACCCAAGTGAGCCTTTAAAAATAGCAGTCAGATTGCATCACTATTCTCAACCTTCCAATGACTTCCCACTGTACTTGGATAAAATCCCCAATCCTTATAGTGGCTTCCACACTATCCATGATGCAGCTCGTGAATCCCACTCTGACCTCATCGCCCAATGATCTTCCTCCTCTTCCTCTACTTCAGCCACACACGTGGGTGCCTATGCCCTCAAACATGGTGAGTCTACCCAGGCCTCATGGCTTTCCTATTTTCTCTGCTGAGCAATTCTTCTAGGGAGTTACATGGCCAGCACACACACTTCAAGTCTCTGGCATGCAGTGTTTTCAATAAATGGAAAGTCTGGTTAAGAAAAATCTTCCAGTGCAACTAGAGATTATCATATTAAGTGAAGTAAGTAAGAAAGAGAAAGAGAAATGCCATATGATATCCCTTATATGTGGAACCAAAATGTGACACAAATGAACCTATCTATGAAACAGAAACAGAATCACGGACATAGAGAACAGACTGGTGGTTGCCAAGGGGGAAGGGTTTAGGGGAGGGATGGAGTGAGAGGTTGGGGTTAGCATATATAAGCTATTATAATATAGAATGGATAAACAACAAGGTCCTACTCTATAGCACTGGGAACTATATTCAATATCCTATGATAATAAAGGAAAAGAATATTTTTTTAAAAAGAATGTATATATATGTATAACTGAACCACCTTGCTATACAGCAGTAATGAACACAACATTGTAAATAACTGTACTTCAATTAAAAAAAAAAAGTAAATCCAAAGTAAAAGAGAAAAAGGAAAGAAAAACCTTCAAGCAGTTTGGGCCAAGGAGTAGTGGCCAAAGATCGGGCTTGGGGGAGGAAAGGAAAGAAGGAAGAAAAGGAAGGGAAGGTGAAAACTCAGATTTCAGATGGGTAGGTGGCCTTATATCACTGTTGCTAGAGACCAATCCTTTCTTCTCTGAATAAAATGTCGAAAATAACAATAAACAGAAAATCAACAAGGATGAATTTGTCTACAGAAGTGTTTGCCTAAGCATTCTTATCTAGTTGATAAAAATACGTAAATATATGTGTGGTTTAATTTTCAGCCCTCTAGGACTGTCAAATACAGGCAGATTTCATCAGCCACAAGTATAAAGCCATCCAGTCACTGTGCCATATACACAACGAGTGTAAGGAAGAGTCTCTGCTTGGGACAGGGATGTAAAGGTGTGATTAGAGGGATGAACCTATTAATGATTGAAGTACATAATATTCACAACTGGTTTCCTACCTATAGTTCCAACCTCATCTTCCTCTTACACCCTATAGGAACCCTTCATTCCAGCCACCTACTCTTTTAATCATTACGCACATTGGCTTGATATCTCGGGCAGAGCTGTCCCAGAACCATCAACCTCCTCACAATTGGACCCCTGACCCCTGGGTCTAGACCTTTTGGGCTTGACTTCCTAATACTGGCCTCTGTTTGCCCTGTCCTCTAAAACCTGCAAGGACCAGGGGTCAGGAGAGATGGATCCCAATGCAGATGTTATTATATGATCTTGTGACTGAGACTTTCTCATTTGAAGCTAACATTCCTTATAAACAAAATGAGAGAACTAGATTATATAATTACAGAGTTCCTCCAGCCTATTTCATTATTCTAATTCTGACGCTAATTCTTCCAACAACTCTAGTTCTACTAGCGATGCTTATATTTCCTGTCTGCACACAAAAGAACAAGGGCAGAGTCAAAGCCAGGGATTCGACCGGTGTGGTCTGCTCCTAGGTTGGTCCCTGAGCCCCCATAGGGTTGTATAGTTAAGCATTGTCACAGGCCTGTGGTCACACACTTTAGAGAAGATGTCTTACAGTAGTCTTTCCACTCCCGGTGGAGGTTTGACAACCAGCAAGGCAAGCCGATGCGTATGTAATTCCATTTGCACCACACATGGGTTCCCATTTTGTCTCTGAACATTTGCATCTTGAGTTGCAATCTGAAAAGAGAGCTCGTTCATGATAAGAGACAGGTTTGGTTCTGAAAAGAAATGTAATGGTATAAAATATTACCTCTTAGTAGGCAGCACCCTAATACTTTCAAAAATCAATGTTCTTGGGTGACATAAATGGCACTGCCAACAACGTTTGCTTTGGGGGAACACAATTGTCATCAGAAATGCCAGCTTCTGATCATTAAATGTGAATCCACTATTAAATAGCTTTCTCTTGAAAGTTAACTTTCTAGGTTTACAACTTCACATGATATCCAGTTCTTGGCTGATGGCTTTTACTAACATCTACTGACTCTAGAATCTTCTAATATTTTTCTATGCAGTGATGTATGAAAACGACTAACGAGATAGAAAAGTAAAGTAAACCTTAAGAGCAATTTATGACATTACTCATTATATATCAATATAATAACTGATATAATATTCCATCTCATAGAACTACTATGGACTTTGTCACCTCAAATGTAAAAGCAAAAGACCTTTGAGATGTCTTCTAGCAGGATGAAAGGGGATTTAACTAGGTCTTCTAAGAAGTCATCCAGGAATATGTCATCTTATTCTCTTCTCTAAGGCATTAAGTTTTAACTGAGACTGTGTTGTAGTATCTGAAAGTATAAATGTGTCTTTGAAAGCCTAGAATCAGGCCACTATGGACACTGGTAGGGCTGAGATTTTAGAAGGTTAGAGCTAAAAGAACTGTGGGTGTGATCTAGGCCAACTTCTCATTGGGCAAATCAGGAAAGTCAGGTCCAAAGTAGGCAGATAATTTGCTCAAATTCACGTCTGTTAGTGATAAACCCAGAATTAGAACCCTTCCAGGCCTCTGGAGTCTACATTTTTGTCTTGTGTCAGACTTATTCTCATCATTGCAGAAGAAAAATTTCTTCCACTATCATATCTAAAGCTTATCTATAGTGTTCCTGTTTAATGTCCAGAATCAAAACAGCCTTGTGGAACAAAGAAACTCTGGATAACCCCTGGAGAGCATGTTTATTTTATAAAGCCAATTCTTTTATATTACTGAAGGTACATTAAATTTATCACTTAGGGCAATCTTGAAGCAGAAATTAATTGCATATATGTTTTATGTAGGATGTGTTGACAGTAGAGTTGTTATTTAAATTTTTAATTATGAGTTTTATCAAATATGCCAGAATGTTTATGCTCAAATGAGATTTTTCTTTCAAAATAGCCATGTTGGGAGGGGAGAGATTTCCCCAGTGATGTTGCCTTTTCTTTGGCTCCTTCCAATAGCAAAGCTGCTCTTAAAGGTTAAATCTTTGCCACTGTTGAGAATATTCTAAAAAGACATGGAAAGCAATTTCAAAAGAGGAGTTTTAAACAATGATAACATTATTGCAATATAGTTATAGTCTTTTGAGATGAACTGCTTTCAGGGGCTAGTATTCAATGAATAATTATTTTGTATAAAAATATTTAATCTTTTATTATCATCTGAGTATACTTTTAATGTAAATCTCAAAATTTTTCTGTTGTTGTCTACTTACATATTTGCTTTGGCTTAAAGATAGCATAATGTCGTAGAAAGAACATTATACTTTGAGGAAGTTACTTGACCTTTCTAATCTCAGTTCCCTTTAAACGCGGGTAAAAAAACTTACTTCATAAAGGCATCTGAAGGTAGAAGTGAGATAATAAAACTAAGGTGTTTTCTAAATTGAAAAATATAAAGTACTTTACCACTGTCCATCCACCATGAGGATCTTAGGGATAGTAAAAGATGGCACAGGGCTTCTCCTCGCTCCAGAATCTTCTTGCAGCTACAACTAACATTCTTAATCTACATTGCTCACTGTTACCAAGGCAACACTACACTCCATTAAGTCTAACTGTTGCTTTGATAACTCTTAGAAGCAACGATATATGAACTTTGCATTCATTAATTTTCCAAACATTTTAGATGGCAAAAGTATAATTGATGTTCACTTAACAGGGGAAACCAGGATAGTGAAGATGATGGAACATGAACACAAGACAGATAAATGTGGAAGGAAGCTGGAGAGCAAGCAGTGAGCAAGAAGCAACTGAACCATCAGGAAACAGAACATGTGTCAGGAGTGTTGGCCTTTGAACCACAGGTGGAATTTTAGGCAGTCAGGCAGATACAATCAGGGAGGCTGGCCTGGCAACTAGTAGCAGCTCAATAATTTTTTTTTAAACAAATAATGTATAGATAGGTAGAAGGATGAAGAGAACTGCCTCTGGTAACTCAGGTTCAGGGTAGAGTGATAGCAAGGACTCTTGGAGGGGAAGGGTGAAGTAGTTTTAAGACCCAGCCTTTAGACCCTGGAAACTAATCACCCACCCCAGGCAGGATGGCATAAGTCTGAAAGCATCAATAAATATTCTTGTGATCAGCTGCAGAGAGCTAAAGAGAGCTGGAATGTGGGTCACTGGGTTGAGGCATAGCCATTTTCTCCTGAAATTTCCCTTGATTTGAGTAACAGAGACTATAAAGTGTGGCCCAGAGACCATTCCAGTTATCTAGGTGTTCAAAGAAAAAAAATACAATTGTTTCCATGAGTGGCACATCTGTTTTGTGCCAGGTAAGAACTAATCACTTTCGTGTATATCATCTCGCCTTACAAAACCTTAAGAGGCAGTTATTATTTCTATTTTTAAAATGCAAAAATTGAGGCTACATTAAATAACTCGTACAATGCCACTTCACTAAGAATGGGCAGAGGCCAAATTCAAGGTCTGTATTTTCCACTATCAGGTTGCTGCCCTAAAGTAAGATGTGGATTTGGCATTCTTTATATTTCTCTAACACATTCAGATTCAAAGGAAATGACAGATTTTGGTGACAGTAACAGCTTATATGTCATAAGCATTGTCCACTATTCCATAATATCCACTATCCCATAATAAAACATTAACTTCTTTTTCTTAGTTACAATGCTTAAAAATTAAATTATCTTATTTTGAAACTCTATCAATAATTTGATTAAACAAGGCAATCTCCTCAGATTACTTAATGAGTGAACATACCCTTGGTAGGAGACTGTTAGTCCTGCCACATCAGAATTTTCACAGCCCAATGCAAAAAGGGAAAGGAATAGGAGGTACCCAAGGACAGATGATCCCAAGTAGAGCTTTGCGGCTCCACACACACTGATTCTGAATTTTTTCATGACTATCCCCCCAGAGAATATTCCAAAGGCCACTGCAGGTATATTGATGAGCCCTGAGGAAAAAGAAAATTTTGTGAATCTCTAAAAGAAATATGAGTACACTCACACAAACTTTCTAAGGGATTATACAAAATTATACAATAGTTTCTGACTTATTATTAACTACTTGGTTAATTTAAGTTATAGAAATATAGAAATATTTAATAATTAGTTAATAGTTACTCTCCTGTTTCAAGATAACTAAATTATGACATGATTTCAAAAAAGATTAGTAGCACATTTCACATATACTGCCAACGTGATTCTCCCTTTCAAGTTCCCTAGGATCTATAAGCTGTCCCTGAAGGGCCAATGTGATGGCGAAGTTCCTGAACAGCATATGAGATGTGCTTCTTGCCTCCCAAAGCTTCTTTTCTTTCATCTTAGGTATTTTTGAGTCATTTAATGAGGTAGAAATTTCACATTGATTTCTTCATTGAACACTTTTCCCACTCACACCATAAAATATGTCGCTCCTACTGTGTTGGTCAAAAAGTTCATTTGGTTTAAAGTAAAAATAAGACATTTTTCATTTTCACCAAGAACTTTATTGAACGACGTATTCAGTAACCAAACAAACTTTTTGGCCAACCCAATAAAATCTTTACCATCTAAATATTCCAACTGGAAACATTAGCTATAATTTAATCCTAGCACCTACAGTTTATTTCAGTTTATTTTATATGATTTCTCTTGAATTTAATATTTATGTGTATCCAAATATCAGGAAAGCTACAAGATAGTTTATTATTGTATATTTTAGTATTATTAATTACTATTACTATTATTATTTCAGCACACTTGTTCAAGTTAAAGACCCTATTCTTTGTTACTATCCCAAACAAGAGTTATGAGGAATGTGTAAACTGTTTTGAGATGCTCAGCAGAATTACGATGTAAACTGGAAACTTTGATTCCCATACAGGTGCATGAAAGCCTTAGCCGTTAGGATGAAACAGTAATGAGCTATAGTAATAATAGTACTTTAGGATGTTTTTAAAGCTTTTTTCCCAGTGAAGTAAAAGTCTTGGTTATATCATGGACCCTCACAATATTACTCTAATGTTAGAAGAAATAAGTATTAAGATTTTTACTTTACAGAGTGAAAAAAATGCAAGAAAAATTTACATATTCATATAACCAGTTGGGTGCAGACAAAGAAGTAAAATTAGCCATCCTTCTTGGGCATAATAAGAGGGTTTTTTTTCCCCTCACAAATTAAGATAGTTTTCCATCACCTCACAGGTTTTTACTGTAACTTTACTTAATTCTAGAACACATCATAATACAATTCTAAATTTACTATGCTAGCTTAGCCACAAAAATAATAATGCTTTCTCTTATGATCATCTTTTCTCAAACAGTTCTCTTAATTTTTCCTTATTTGTCTGTGTAACATCTCCAAAAATTGAGAATGATAATCATTGTCAATGATAGTCAGTGTTGATGTATCTTGTCTACTACTTACTATCTTATTTAATCAAAAAATTTCAAGAAATTAAGCAAAAATAAAGAATTGCAATCTGTGTATTAAGAAGGAAAAGGAAAGATCATGTCCATGTAACTTCATAGTGATAGGAAAAGCCTAAATGAAAGATTCAGCTGTCTAATCAAATTTCTTTCAGTAGAAATTGGAATGGAAATTTTTTTAAAGCCCATACCCTTTAAAAACAAAACAAAACCATTTTATCACATACTTTCTAGTCCCTGACTTTGAAAAATTATTGTTGTTTATTTTTCTTTCATTTTATTTGCAAAATTAACACAAGAAAATGCTATTTCTAAACTTTAGAAAGAATGTGACCAACATATAAAAACATGTACAGTAAAATAAATTTTCATTGGATCAGTCGGCCCTTGAACACTTTAGGGAAATTTCTGTTTATTCTTTGCTCCACGTCATATCAAATGCTTTCTCTGAGAGAAGGGAAATGTGTCTTTTTTGTGCCTTTCCCATATTTTATTACAGAAAGGGTCATTCTCCCATAATCCAAAGAAAAAAGCTGAAGGAGAAAAGGGGGGTAGGAAAGAAAAAGCGAAGAAAGGGAGAAAATATATTTGTTGAATGAGAGCTATGTGCATTTACAATCCATTTTATATGTCTTTTTTCATCTTTATTTTAACCCAGTGATGCATTTCTTTTCACCATTCTATGGAAAATCAAAACAAATGTTAGGGATGTTGAATAATTTACCCACTTCCCTTACTCTGCTGTATCCCATACTTAATAATTTAAAATTACAATGCACTCAGGAAAGTATCCTAGTTATAATGACGTGGAATTACTAAACATTTTTTACTTAGCTCTCACAAAAGTACTTGAATTATCTATAGATATGCCAGAAACTATGAGGAATTAGAGTTCCAGGCAACCTCTGATAGCTGGCTCAAAAAATTCTGATGATGAGTTTGTTTGGCTCTCAGAGTCCATTTCAGTATACAGAGTAGGGTCATGGATTAAAAGAAATCAATCAGCCACAATTCAAAAGATAATTATTAATCAGATTCTTCCTGACAGTTTTCCAAAAATAATTATGCCCAGTGAGGAAATACAACTCAGAAGCTCAGGGGAAATAATGTTATTCCTGGCTATATCATGCATGTATGTATGTATGATACATAGGCATGATATTGGGCAGGCCATTGAATCTCTCAGAATCTCACATTCTTTCATCTGTGCTGATTACTCTTAAAGATAATTTTACAGGTAAAACATATTTCATTTATTATCTACTTAATAAAGGAATGAGATTACATGTAATTTCATTTCTTTTCTAAGTAACTTCCCCCCCAAAGACCCTTAATTTTCCTTTATGAAATGAACTTTTCAACTGGAAAATTTTAAAGAACTTATTCATCATTCTAGTAGGAGCAATCAAAGGCCCCCAAATCTCTAAGTGTTATGCACATGTTGAATAATGAGAAATAAACATATACTTAAAGGTATGTTCTTCACTACAATTCATGGGGAGAAGATGGTCTCTTCATTTTGATAAATGAATGTTGACCTCCTTCACATAACACAAAAATACTTTGTATTATGTGAACATACTTTGAAAAAAATACTTTGAAATGGATTATAACCTAAATGTGAAAGTTAAAACAATCTACTAGGAGCAATGTTTTTATTTTATTTTATTTTATTTTACATCTTTATTGGAGTATAATTGCTTTACAATGGTGTGTTTCTGCTTTATAACAAAGTGAATCAGTTATACAGATACATATGTTCCCATATCTCTTCCCTCTTGCGTCTCCCTCCCTCCCACCCTCCCTATCTCACCCCTCCAGGCGGTCACAAAGCACCGGGCCAGTCTCCCTGTGCTATGTGGCTGCTTCCCACTAGCTATCTACCTTATGTTTGGTAGTGTATATATGTCCATGCCTCTCTCTCGCTTTGTCACAGCTTACCTTTCCCCCTCCTCATATCCTCAAGCCCATTCTCTAGTAGGTCTGTGTCTTTATTCCTGTCATGGTATTTTGATAGGGATTGCGTTAAACTTATAGATTGCCTTGGGTAGGAAGGGCATTTTAGCAATATTAATTCTTCCAATCCAAGAGTGTGGGATATCTTTCCATTTTTTGTATCATCTTCAATTTCCTTCATCAATGTTTCATAGTTTTCAGAGTATAGGATTTTTACCTACTAGGAGCAATATTAAGAAAACATTTTCATAACCTTGGGGTTTGACAAAGATTTCTTAAAACAGGCTCAAAATACCACTAATGAAAGAGGAAAAGATTAAAATTGGACTTGATTAAAATTAAGAAGAGTGAAAAGGCAAATTGAAGTCTGTGAGAAAATATTTGCAAAATATATATTCAACAAAGAACTTGTGTCAAGAAAAAATACGGTATGCCTACAAACCAATAAGAAAAAGATTGACAATCCAATTAAAATGGGCAAACGACTCAAACAGAATTAACAAAAGATAATGAAATGACCAACAAGCCTGGGAAACAATGCTCAACATAGTTAGTCAGCAGATGAATGCAAATTAAGCCACAATACGATACCATCACACTCCGTAAGAATGGTTACAGTGAAAAAGACTGACAATACCAAACATTAGAAGGATATGGAGCAAGTGGAGCATTCTTACACTTCTAATGGGAGTGAACATTTGCACGACTCTTTGATGAAATGTTTTGGCAATATCAGCCAGATCGAAACATATTCCCTGTGATCCAGCAATTCTACTCCGGGATATAGCCAAGACAGATGGGTGAATCTGCCTACCAAAATATGTGTGGAATGTTCACGCAGTGTTACTTATGATAGCCCAAAGCAGTAAACAACCCAAATGTCCATCAACAAGAAAACAAATAAACTGTGGTATATTTGTGTAATGGGATATTACACAGCAACGAGAAGAACAAACCACGACTACACGCAGTAACATGAATGAATCTTGTAGATTTCACTTCCACTGAAAACTAGTTACAAAAGAGCACATAACTTACTCCATTTATATACAGTTCAAAAACAGGCAAGACTGATCGATAATGGTGGAGTTCAGAATAGTTATTAACTTGGAGAAGAGCATTGGGTAGGAGAAGTTTTGAGGGAGCCTTCTGGGGAACTGAATTGTGCTACGTGTTCTGGATAATGGTCCACTGCACAGATAATACACATGTAAACATTTATCCAGCTGAGCTATACATTTAAGGTCTGTAGACCTAACTGTTGCTTATAAGTTATGTCTCTAAACACAAAAGAAATGTTAAAATAAAAAGAATGTCAAAATCTCATTCCTCTTCTAGTCTTCGTAAAGTCAGTATAAAGCTTTGATTGGCATGGATGGGGTGTGGGGTTAAAAAAAACGCTAAAATATCAATATTTCTTCAGGTCAACCATTGAATAATAAAATTAAATTAATTGGAACCAATTAATGTTGAAAGTAAAATTCAACAGTGATTATAGCGTTCACATTTAGAATTTAGGGGAAGGATAGCAGTTCAAAGAGTCAATTAGAATTGCGTCTGCTAAGTGCCCATTATCCAGGTTTATTATAAGAAATTTATACATCCCAAAATATGCTCAGCTGTTTCCTCACACACACACACACCCTGGTCTCTTTCAGAGATAGATGAATAGAGCAATTTTTAAAATATTTTATGAAGAAGAAATTATTTGAAGCCATTGGAGTCTCCTATCATAAAGGAACATGTCCAAAGGAATAGAATATGTTTTATACTTTGAAACAGTAGCATTAAATAACACTTTTGTGGACTAAAGGAGCTAATCCAGGTTTTAAAGTATCCAATTGCTTTTAGGATGGTGGTTATATATTTGGAGATTCTGGTTCTTCTTCATCTTCTTTTTTTTTTTTTTTTTTTTTTTTTGCCCTTGAATATGTCTCTTATTGACTGTCCTGCTGGGCTAGAAACACAGTCCTTTTAAGTAACCCAAATGCCAGGAATCAGAGAAGTCTTTCAACTCTGAGCAAACACAAACTTTGTTTTGCAATGCACACCTTTTAACCTGTCTGAATACTTACCTTTTGTAATCCTAGAAACTGTTCAGGTAAAATGGCCACTGTTATGAGGTTTCAGCTACACTTGAAAGACAAATATCCAGTACTAACAATCTCCTAATAAAATGCATATTTGGTCTATGTGATATTCTCGTGGTCATTCACACATAGTTCTGAACAATTTTTGCTACAAAGTCGTACCACAGACTATCTAAATATTTTACTCTGCTAGATTTTTTCGCTTACTTTTTGAAATGCCACAAGTTACCTTCAGTCTAAATATTGGAACAATTTCTCTTAAATTACTAAGGATTAACAAGACACAGCTGATATTGCCTATTGGAAAGCAGGACAGAGAAGCATACCGATAACAAAGTTGGCCTTAGAGGATGACTGCCCATACTGTTGCTCAATGTACTTCGGTTTATAAGTCACCATGCCAAATAAGGAATTGAACTGAACGGTGCTTGCGCACAAATATAAGAAGTACACTGGATTTCCAAAAAGACGCTTCAGTGATGGAAGAAAATCTATGAGACAAAAATAGCATGGAGTAACTAAAGACAGTGTCACACTTGGCAGAAGATACAACCATGGCATCAGGGCTTAGAGGCCGAGTCTCATTGTCATGGTTCTGAGGAGCATTTATGGCGTGGTGCACACACGCACTCTAGATATTAAGCCATTGGCACAAGTCAGGGCTGAGTTCCGGCCAGGCTCAGATCCAGACATAAGCACTCCCTTCTACAGGCATAAAATCTAGATTATAAATTAGAATGTCAGACAGGAACAGATTCCACTGATGTGGGTAAAAGACACAAGGGATAAGAATACTCCCTCACCATTGAGCTGGGAGTCATGGACAGGACATTAAGAACTTGAGTTTTCTGGTCTCTCTCCTTCAAACTTGGGTCATAGGTGCAGAGAAGGGAATATGAAAGTTATCTCCAGTTAATTATTGTTAGAAATGAGCTTTGGCATTCTCCCTTCTTCTTTTACACAGCCAAACAGAAATGTGACGATTTTCTATAAATGTCAGTATTGCTGGGCCAGTTGAGGGGGACCAATCTTTCTCATGGCCACCCTTTTCCATGTGGAGGGTATTCACTAGAACATGTCTGACCTTTGGCCGTATGCCACGCTCCTTTGATCACTAGTGGGACACATGCACCCATTTTCAAGTGGGTGGATGCCATCTGTTAAAAGGCCACAAGCCCTGAAGATTCACTCTTTTCTGTCCACCCAGGTGAATGTGAAACAGGCCTCTCAGGGAGGGGCAGTTGCAAGGTCTACACTGAGGAAGTGTACAGGTGGGGACAGCAGCAAAGAAGGTTACCAAGACTCTGGGTCAAGTTCTTCAATCAGTTTCCCAGTAATAAAGCTGACTTTTTAATAATCTTCATTTCTGCTTCCTGTACAGTTTCTCAGTTTTTTCTGAACACATGAAGTGGAGAGAGGGGTATTATTTATAGATCGCCTATAAAGTTTCAACAGGAAAATGGAAAATGTTTCAAAATCAAGGAGAATCTGGCTCACCTCTTGCCATTTCCATGATTTTTGCTTTTTCTCCAAGAGGTGTTTGGTAGCCTGTGTGATCATCCGTAATAAACTTCGATTTCTCAGAGGAGGAATTGGAATCCTCTCTGCTCCGGGGTCTTGGTAGACTCTTTGGTAAATACCAGAAAGGCACAGCTGCCAGCAGACTTACGCTTCCTGCTATTAGATAGCCAAGCCACCAGGCACCCACCCACTGTGGATCCTTTGGGGTGATGGTGATATGATCTGAAAAAGAGAGAGGGTGGCCAAAGAGCACATACAGCAAAGCTAGTGTGTTGAAGGGTCCTCTTTTTAAAAAAAAAAAAATCCAAATGTTACCTCTATCACATCATAAAAATACCTAATAATTCATACATGATAACCTTTTCTAATCTGAACATTATTGTTATCTTGCTTTTTGAAGGAAAGAGGGTGTTTTCAGAGCATGATTATTTCTCCTTTTGTTTCTTTGATTAAAACTATAGAGTCTGCATACTGGAAGGGGTCTCACTCTGCTCTGGGCTCTGTCTGGACCCATGACAGGAAAAAAGCAACATGTGAGAAAGAATTATGAGGGCTTCAAACCTTCTGCCAGCTACCCCACATGAGTACCACTTTCATCTGATTTACATATTGAATGTTTGTCTAAGACTTTACTGGAAGAAAAAGTTACGCCCTATGCCCTCTGGCCCAAATCTAGTCTGAGCCACTCAGAATGTTATTTATTAAATGATGATTGAGAATACTTCAGAGCTATTCTAGGTCCAAAGCAAGATTTGTATATGTAATTAAAACATCAATATCTAATCATCATAAAATTTTATTTTTGATACTATTTCTTATTTGACTAAAAGGTAAGCATTGACAAAGTTTTTTAACCAAATCGTTTTTTTTTTCTATATAAGAACCTATGAAACATATTATTATACTCTACCTCTACAACATTCTATGAGAATCCTTTGACAACTAGGCTCAATTGGTACTACGTTATACTCACTACAGTGTTTTAACTAGTTTAGCACTGCATGTGCATTGCTTCCCTTTCACAATTTTTCTCTGTACCACTCATCACACCAACACTTTCTTATGTATATCAGTCTCCACGACCAGATTTTAAACTTCATGAAGTAAAGGAACGCAACTATTAGGTCGGCCAAAAAGTTCACTCTGGTTTTTCCATGACATCTTACAGAAAAAGCCGAGCGAACTTTTTGGCCAGCCCAATATCTTGTTCGCTGTGGTAGAACATCACTTGAGATAGAGTAGATGTGAAATAAATTTGGTAGTAATAATGAATAAATAAAATTTTTGGAATGTGTATTCCAGCTTATTTGATTAAAAAAGAACAACTAGCCCAAGAGTTTTGCATTCTTTTTTAACACACAATAATCATTTATAATACACACTAATGACAGTGCAATTCCAGAATTTATAAAAATGAAACTTGTTTTCTTGTTTTTTAACTGCTTTCTAGGGTGTCTTTAAAAAAACCAGATGAATTTTATCTATGTCAAGGGACTACATCTTATATAAGGAAAGAAACAAATTAATAACTATGGAAAGATGAGGCCTCCATTTATTCCCTCCACAAGCATTCGCCCAGAAGGAAAGTTAGTCTCACTATAATATGCCTTCTACTGAAAAAGACTCGTACATTAAATAAGGAAATTTTAGTTGCCAGAAGACTTTCAATCTTTGGCCTTTCTAACAAGTCCAGAAATATGTTATCAATTGATGCGACTGCAGTAAATGTTGATTCACCTGAAACCAACAAGAGCCAACAAGTAACCACAGTTGTTAGTCTTAACTAAGCTGGAATGCCTTTGAACTGGGAGACCAGAAGTGGAAACTAATACATCCGAATAACAAACTATGGGTCATCCGGTTCTAATCACCACCTATTTTTCATATTCCGTACACATACAATCATGTGTGATGATTGTATCAGTAATAAGTTTTCCATGGATTATTTCCACTTTATGAAAGACTACCATCCTGTCATTTTATAAAAAGGCAACTTGATATTTTCTATACTATTCCTATTAAAAAATTACAGTAACTAAATAAAGTAAATGAATAAATAGAAATAAACTCCCTTACCTAGATTTACAAAGCCAATGTCAACATACAGTTTGGCACATAATGAGCCTAACAGGAAGCCAAAGATTGGTCCTATAATTGCAACCGTCTGCACACACCCTGCACCAAAAAAAAAAAAAAAAAAAAAATGCAATTTCTTTGCTCTCGTAAAGTAATTTTTAAACAAGAAATGTGCATAAGATTCAGTTAGTCACTGAAAATGTTTCCTCAACTCTTCCCTTAAGTGTGCTTGATTTGTCAATTTTTCAGCCTCATTGAATCGGAAACCAAGTCCTCAGTGTTGGAAGAAGGATGAACGTTTTTAAGGCATTAATTATCTCTTAGTAAGAAAGTAACACTAAGACTCTGAAGAAGTTAATTTCCCCAAATGGAGCAAATTTTACTCCCTAGGATTAGATTCCCCCTAGTGATAAAAATCAGAATTATACTATTTTGACAGTCTTTCAAAAACCTTTTATGGTCAGTTAAACATAAAACTTGTTTTGACATTAAAATTGATTTCTTCCATGTTAATGAAATGTGCTTGCATTCAGAGCTTCTGGGGGACCACCTGCAAGTGCAGTAACTATGCAGCCAGAAAAGGAGCTAGACTTGGGAGAGGGGAGAGGTGTCCTCTGGAACGCTCATGACCCACCTGGGCAGCTTTAACAGGCAGGTGGAGCAGATCTCCCAAATGACACCATTTCTAGTAACCAGAAAGATTGCTCTTCCTTGAAAAATATCTCCCACCTGCCTTTCATTTCATCACTGAGCTTACACACATATCCCTGGGAGAGTGATTTAAATTAACCGGAGGAGTAAATAGCAGTTACCAGATCCTTTTCAGAATAGAAGAGAGGGCAAAGCAGAGTGAGCAGGCTCTGAGCTCCTGGACAGGATGGGGACACCCTGATGCCTGTGTGCATCTCTTGGCTGCAATCTTTCCTCTGGTCCCCAGAGTAATTGCCTAGCATGTGCCATGGAGCTTCTGTTCCAATTCTAGGTCCTAATCTATGCTACAGTTTTCCATTAGAACTGGTGCCCTGTTTTTAACTACAGCATGCTTGGATATCATCAGAGACCTCTGGAGTTCTGTGTGAGTAGCCAGGGCAGAACCATACCATGGACCTACCTACAGCCCCCTCAATGAATTTAAATCTTGTCCTTCTGTCTCTGAGGGTGAGACTCTCAAAAGGTCAGAACCCCCAAAATCAAGACTAATGTATGAAACAGAACAAATTTAGCTTCCGAGACATAAGAGGCACTCGATAAATACTGCTTCCATTCGTTTACCTTTGGAGTTTGCTGTATTTTGGGTTTTGTGATTTTAGCTGCTGGTTTATCTGCTGGGGCCTGTCCAGACGTATGGTTGGCTCAGGCCTTGCTCTTGTCCTTCTTCTGTATCCATGAAGATACTTGCACAAGTCATATATCACAGCAGCTGAGCTCACAGATATTTACTTTTAATCTGATATTCTTTCCCTAATGCAATAGGTCCTTCTAACTGAAGTTCCTTCGCTATCCAAATCCTCAGTGTGGACTTCAGAAAAATGCGAACTGAATAAAGGAGTTGGATATGAAGTATAAAACCTTCCACACCCTATTTAGTTGAGAATGAAGTTGAGAAAACCAGGTACCCTGTATCCCAAGAAGATGAATGAGGTGGACATTACCAATATAGAAAGCCGCATTGTCCTCATTAGCGAAATCATCAAGGTAGGCTATGCCTAGAGGCTGAATGGGAGTTTCTCCAATGCCACGAAGAAGGTTCCCCAGGAAAACATAAGCCCACATGGAGGAGCCGGCATCAATTTCACATTCTTGAAAGGAAAGCAAATGAGGTTGAAATTCGATCACTATCGAAGTTAAACATTTATTCAGCATGTCTACAAGTTGTCCTAAAGTTGCATTAGAATGCAGAAGTGAAATTTGCCATAAACCTAATTTGATAGGAGTTTGAGCAAGATATTTTAGGCAGTGTAAATCCCCCAGAGAACAAGGAAATCTATTGCTTCTTGTTCCTGTCCCCTTATTTCTTATTTTCTTTCTTTTTATTTCATATTCATAATGAATTCTTTGAATTTCTACACTCCAGTAACATTCAATATCCTGTCTGGGACAAAATACAAAAATTTGAACAAGGCTTTTCTCACCTTGATCTTCAAACTTTTCTATTTTGCAACAGAAATCACTTGTAATTTTATTGCTGAACAAGTTTTACCTGAAATTCAAAATTTTATATGGTCGATACTTCAAATTTGAACATCATTGCCTACAGTTATAATTGTTTGATAGTGAATGGCCATGTTAAGGGCTCACGTTTCAGAAACAAATTCATATAAAAAGTTAAAACCTTATATGCCTCAGTTGTCTAACTATTCCAACAAAAAGAACCTTTTGACAGTATTTTTAGAGGGAAATTCAAAGCTAACAATTTTAAAATGCTTTCATAAAAGTCATGTCTTAATATGAACATGTGAAGTAGAATAACTACTCCCATATAATAAATTAAATATACTTTGAAGAGTTTGGTGACTTTAATAAAAGCAATAATATTAACCACCTATAAAGAAACCACCACTTCTGGGTCAGCCATGTGGAATTCTGGACATGCTAATGAAATTCCCCAAATCCTCTCTTGTGTGGAAAGCAAGGCACTGGGCTAAGTGGTTTGCAGACATTTTCAAATTGAATTCTGCTAATAATCCTATGAGGCAGGAGGTATCTTCTCCTCTAGTAACCTTGAAAGTGATTTTTGAAGGTAAAGTATGGGTTATGAAGAACTGGGATGAGTGCTTTTGTACAGGTGAGTCAGACTCTGACAGAAAAGATTACTATGTAGTCATGTTGCTTTTAGTTCTGATTCTGCCTCTTCTAGAAATGTAGCCAAGTGACCAGGGATTTTTCGCTTATCTTCTCTGGATTTCTATTCCACTCCCCAAAATATAATGGGGACTCCTTTTTAAAAATTGATTCCAGGGCTCCCCTGGTGGCGCAGTGGTTGAGAGTCCGCCCGCCGATGCAGGGGACACGGGTTCGTGCCCCGGTCTGGGAAGATCTCACATGCCGCGGAGCAGCTGGGTCCGTGAGCCATGGCCGCTGAGCCTGCGCGTCCGGAGCCTGTGCTCCGCAACGGGAGAGGCCTCAACAGTGAGAGGCCTGCGTACCACAAAAAAAAAAAAAAAAAATTGATTCCAATGTCAGTTCCAGCCCTGACATTTGTGGGGTTCTATGCTTGTTGGTAGAGGAGTCTTGTAGATAAGTGTAGACACCTTAGCTTTGTGCATTCCAGTACAGCGACTACAAGCCACATGTGGCTATTGAAATTTAAATTAATAAAAATTACATGAAATTAAAATTCCATTTCTCAGTCACACTGGCTATATTTCAAGTACTCAGTAGTCTTGTGCAACTAATAGCTATTGTACTGGACAGTATAGATACAGAACATTTCCATCATCACAGAAGTTCCCGTGGAGAGCTCTGTTCTAGAGTATTTGGGTGAAATGGGGTTTGTGCGCAAAGCATTTTTGAGAAGAGTCCTCTATTTACCCCACGAACCCCTTTAGGATAAGCCTTGTGTCCACTATGTCTAATATCCACATAAATCTATGACTTTAAGGGAGCAGGATCTCATCTAAAGGAAAGAAAAGGATGAGTTGTGAATCTTAGACTCTGGACCTGCCTAATAACTCGTCTCTTTACATTAAAAAATTTTTATTCCCCACCCTAAACCCTATGCCTCTCTTTTTAACATTAAAGGCTTAAGTATTTCCTAACTAGTTGTATTGTCACTTACACCATGCCTCTCCCCTGACTGTCAGAACCAAGAACAAAATAAAATATCTTCAATGACTACATTGTGTACAGGTGAAAGTCCAAATTCTTTAGCTCATCTCCTTGCCTCTTTATATGGACCTGAATTAAACTTACTGTCCATTATATTCTTATATAAACAAGCCCTCTGTTCTCATCCATTGATTTTTATATGCCCTCCTGAATTTACCTATTACCTTCTTTCACATTTGCTTTTTCTTCTAGAATGCTTTCTTTTCATATAGCATGACAGGGTACATTTGTTTACATGTTTATGATCACCCCATTTTCACCCCTCATATTTCAATATTTCTTTTAATCTTTTGGCCCTTCCCTTCATTCAAACAGCCAGACTCCTCAGGTTCATTGACCAGGAAAAGGACATCTCAGAAGGAAGCATTAATGAGGATGTTAGGGGAGTGAAAAGGTTTTATGGTGTAGATGAAAGATTTAGATGAGTAGCAGGTATATAAAGAAGAACTTCCACACTGCCTCTGTAGAAATGGATTCCCCAGCCCAGGGGTAGGGAGTAAGATGAGGGTGGCGGGGAGGAGGTGTTGAGCATATTTATGCTAAAAGGCTATGGAGAGAGGATTTGAGCACCTGCCAGTGCAGCACCCCAGAGACATAGCAGACACCTGTGGGTAGATTCATGGACTCCATGAGTGAAGAGAACCTGTGCCACTGTGGCCAGGAAGAACTCAGGGAGGTAGCAAGATCCTGAAGATGAGATGGCTGCACAGTATAGCTAGGCATCCGTGCCCCTGCCTCTTCACAGGGTTTCCAATGCCTAGAGTAACACAGAAGAGATGGTTCCCATGCTCCCAAGGGTGGCCCACACATAGCCTTGCTTTGCAGTATGGGTCAGCCATGTGGAATTCTGGATATGCTAACGAAATTCCCCAAATCCTCTCTTGTGTGGAAAGCAGAATTATTTCCATGTTTCCATGATGGTCACTTTTGCATCAGAGAGAGCCACTGTGCTAAAAAGGACACGAACATGGACATAAGATGACCCCAAGATGACATGTATGAACAAACACTGTGGCCAGAGGGATTTTAGATATTTAGGCTGACAGAGGACTACTGATAACACCAAGACCTCCCCTCCCACAGTCTTCTCCGTTACTATCATGTAAAGCTCCCTGCAATGTAAGCAACCCCTGGGAACATGGATAGAGGTTAGGGACAAATTGACTGAGATTATGTTTTTGCCATTCTGATGAAAAGGGGCTGAACACAGAAATCAAGTTGAGTTTGGGGAAAAAATAGATTTCTTTTATATCTGAGCAACGGGCTGAGGTTTGTACATGCTAAACTAGTTTTACCCTGTTTCACAGCTTTCCTTGTTTGGAACCACTGGAAGCTTTGCTCAGTCACCAGCAATTAATGCCCCATCTTCCCATAATATTTGATTGTCTGCATATTTTCTTAGGATCTCATCTCTGCTTTATATTCTAGGAATTTTTATGGCACTATAATATCTCAACTTAAGTAGTAAAGCTTTTGACAGCAAAAAATCACATAGATACTTTTTGTTCATATTAAAGCACCTATAACGTCTTTCAAAAGAGCTTGTGTAGTCAAGTAAAAAATAATCATCTTACCATTATTTATTTTGGATTGTGATTTTTCCATAACTGACATTGGTAATGGACTGTTTGACCCCAGGAAACATGGAGAGATGCTGAAAGTGGAATTGGAGAAGGGAGAATACCTTTCATATCTGTACCTGTATAAAAAAAGCATTTTCTTTACTACGAGCTCATTTAACATCATGCTAAAAATATTATATGTGTACTACTTGACTCAGTAGGGGACCTGGTTGAGTTTATAGCTCTTGCAGAATCTGAATCACTAAACCAAACCAGCATTTAGTTCACGGATATTACACCATATCTGAACCAATTACCCAGTGTCATGAAAGAAAATAAAAGAATGATTTAGAGAGGCTCATTTTAATATAAAATAGTGACTGTAATCACCTCGATCGGTGAAAAAATATCCAACCTTTCATAAAATCATGATTATCTCTAAAAGCAATAATTTAACAATCATGGCCATTGGCACACTGTACTTAGAGTTGTAAATGGAGTAGAACACCTGAAATGTGGTTTCTAGAGAACTGATAATGATACATGGGCTTTTTGAACCATTTTTCTAGATGGTATCCTTTTCCTCTTCAGTTTATTAATCTGGCTCTAAGTTATTTCTAATTTCACCCTTTCCTCTGTTTATAAGGTTACCATAGCAGCTGGATTGAAGAGCCAGTGCCGAATGGTAGGGTTGCGATCATTCTATCTACGGCCCCCCAGTGCCATACTCCCTCTCAAATTATCCTTGAGGAGCCAATTTCTTTGCCCTACATGCACCCTTCAGAGTAGAGGTACCTGATAAAAGGACATCACATCACCTTGATTCTCATTTTGTTCAGGCACTATGTCACTAAAGGCTAATAATCATAGTGATGTTTGAAATATCAATAGTAAAAACCTATTCAGCGTGATAGGGACAAGATGTATTGAGTTACTAATATATTCAGATTGATAAGTCAGTTACCTTATTATCAGTGTTGCATAACCTACACTTCAGTGGGTCTATGAACCCCACTGGAAAAGTAAGAACATTTTTGTATGTATGTGAGTATTTAAGGGAAGAGGTTCATAGTTTTTGTCACTTTTATCAAAATGGGTCCTTGACCAAAATTGGTTAAGAACCACTTAATGAGGATAACTGTTTTTTAATTTCTAGCTACAGAGGAGAGCATTTAGTATTAAAATCATGGTAAATATAATTTTCTTTCTTTAATATAATTCCAGAGATAACAGAGACTATTATAATGCCTAAAGACTCTTTAAGATGACTGTCAATAGCAATTATGTAGTATTTTGAAAATTTTTAATTACTTGAGCTTTCAGTTTAATCTATCAAAAGGCAACTGCTGCACACATAATTATTTAGATTTTGAATAAATAGAATTTTATGTAAGTGCCGCCTGTGTCACTAATTACTTTCTATGACACTGAGAAAAATCAATTAACCTGTCCAAATTTCGTTTTCCTTAGTTGTAAAATGGGGATTATAGATATGGTCTGTGCCTATTTAGGTTCTATTGGATGAGACAAACAATTGAACAGGAGACCAATGGTATAAATGATTTTAAATCAGGGATATTAGTTCTGACCTGGCTTCCAACCCCAACTGACAATATGTGTGAAGTTCTACAGTAGCCTCCTAAACAGTCTCTCTGCTTTCACATTTGCCCCTCCAGAGTTATTTTCCCAATCTGTAGTCACTGTGTCCCTTTAAAAATATGTCAGGGGGCTTCCCTGGTGGCGCAGTGGTTGAGAGTCCGCCTGCCGATGCAGGGGACATGGGTTCGTGCCCCGGTCCGGGAAGATCCCATGTGCCGCGGAGCCTGTGCTCCGCAACGGGAGACGCCACAACAGTGAGAGGCCCGCGTACCGTAAAAAAAAAAAAAAAAAAAAAAGTCAGATTGTGTCATTCTGCTCAAAACTCTCCTCTGTCTTCCCATCCCATTCTGAGGAGGTAAAGTCTTTGCAACGATCTGTGTCCTTACTACCCGAGGTGTGGTCTGCAGACCAGCAGCATCAGCTGACAGAGGACTACTGATAACACCAAGACCTCCCCTCCCACAATCTCCTTTACTATCATGTAAAGCTCCCTGCAATGTAAGCAACCCCTGGGAACATGGATAGAGGTTAGGGACAAATTGACTGAGATTATGATTTTGCCATTCTGATGAAAAGGGGCTGAACACAAATCAAATTGAGTTTGGGGGGAAAATATATTTCTTTTATATCTGAGCAACAGGCTGAGATTTGTACATGCTAATTTGTACAACCCCAGAGCTACTGAATCAGAATCTACATTTTACCAAGAGCCTCCGGTGATTCCAGTGTCCATCAGAGTTTGAGATACAACCTTGACGTCTCCTCTGTACCCCCTCACGCTGTCCCCTTGCTCATCCCTGCAGTAAACCACATGCCTGACTGCCTCCTCCTGCAGGAATGTCCCATTCACTGTTCATTTAGCCTGGAATCTTCTTCCCCAGATGTCTGTATGGCTGTCTCCTCATCTCTTTCAGCCCTTCACAAAGGTCACCATCTCAGTGAGCCATCCCCTGAAAACCCTACTTTAAACTGCAACGCTCTGCACACTCTTATGTGTCTCCCTGGGTTATTTTTCTCTGTAGCACTTAACATTTCTGGCATACCTCATTATTTGTCTGTTTATTTATTATCTATCTCTTCCTAGTAAGATCCGTGAGAGCAGAGATTTTTGTCACTATTCTATCCCCGTTACCTAGAACAATGATCAATACATATTTATTAAATTCATGAGTTAGATGCGTAAAATAGATAGGTAGTGGGAAGCAGCTGCATAGCACAGGGAGATCAGTTCAGTGCTTTGTGACCACCTAGAGGGGTGGGATAGGGAGGGTGGGAGGGAGGGAGTCGCAAGAGGGAAGAGATATGGGGACATATGTATATGTATAACTGATTCACTTTGTTATAAAGCAGAAACTAACACACCATTGTAAAGCAATTATACTCCAATAAAGATGTTAAAAAAAATTCATGAGTTAGATGAACTAACACACATAAGGCTGAACACAGTCTGTTGGGGGTAGTCCCTCAATAATTGATATCTATAATTAATAGTATGTTTAGTTGCACATTGAGGGTATGTCTGCTAGGCAGGCAGAGTACACTCCTCATTGGCAGAACAAAAATTACATTTTGGACAAGTACCCAGTTAGTGACTAATGCTGTGAAAGGTTGGAAAGAAGTTATTGTAGTAATCCTCAGTAGACAGCAAACTTCATGAAGGAAAGAACTGTGTATGGGGTTTTTTTTGTTTTATTTCATTTTGTTTTTTCCCCATTACCTGGCACAGTACCAGACAAATGGCAGACACTAAATAATAAATGAACAAATATATCTTTCAACATATAAAAGGTGGTTGATAAGAATCTGTGTTTGTTTGGCACCCTTTGTCAGCACTAGCCTGTCTGGCTTCTCTTAGCTATACTTCTCCTTCTGGTTTTCTTGTATTATTACGTTATATTTGTCATCAACTTGAAGTAACACTATTATTAATCTCAATGCAACACCTTTGAGACAACTCATTGCTATCTCTGGTTAAAACCAGCTGGCTTAATTATCTGAGGAGGGTTGAAAACAACACACAACAAGAATGACACAACTCCTAGTTGTGTCAGGAAACTTGGTAAGCATTTTACCTGTGTCATTCCATTTAATATTTGCAACAACATTACAAGCTAAGTATTATTTTTAATACCTGTAATACCTATTTTAAGGTATTATAAACTGAGGCCTAGGAAGGTTAGATGACATGCCCAAATTCAGGTAGAAGAGCTACTGATGCACTGCAGAATGAGTTAGGTCAAGGGTCAAGGATTTATCTAGCCTCTGAACCTACTTTGAAATTTTAATATTTTTAGTAGTGGAACTCTTTTCCCCCACTCTGAGCGAACTGTTGCATGGAAGTTCAATGACTAGAACAGATAACACAGCTATGGATCAGTCAGGAGTTAGGTGGACTGGAGACCCTTTTCCTCAGCCTTCTCCTTTGTCTGCTCCTTACCCACTGGCCACATATAACACCTTTGCATAACCTCAGTGATCTAAGGAAACTTCTGCCCTGTGGAAAGGAGGCCAGATAGGTGTCCAAAGAGTAGGCAGAAGTCTTGAAGCCACAGATCCCTCTTCATGTAAAGACAAAGGGGCCAGAGAAACCACCCAAATAGGTAGGAAAGATCCCACACAGAGGATTCTGTGATCTTTACAGATTGGACACAGAAGTCAAAATCAAATTATATAAGTGACCTGGGAATCCAAGAAAAAGTTTGGACCAGATCATTTCTAAGTCTCTCCAGATCTCAAATGTCATGGTATGATGGTCTAGAGTGGACAGTCATCAAAGAATTACTTGATATATAATTTCCTAAAACATTCTCTTGCTTTAAAACCTCTTGGTAGTCACTTGGCTCAGTAGACAATGGGAGACCACAGAGGAGAAGCAACATATATATGTGTGAAGAAGTCCTAATGCTGGTTTTAAGAATCCAGTTCTATAATTAGAAGACACCTAACCCCTAGAAGGTCACCAGACTCTCTAGGTCATGGTCCTTAGCTCTAAAATTTAAAAAAGATAAAATATGCTCTCCTGCCTCACAGGTTGTTGTAAAGGTGAAATGATATGACAAAATCTTTGGAAATACTAAAGTTGTATGCAAGAACTAACAAAAGTATCAACAGTAAACTTCAGGGTTAAAGAATACAAGCACCCCCACTTCCACTGAGAAAGTTCTATGAGATAATATTTGAACATCATATAGTTATTTCAGTTGAGCATGTATCCCTAAGTCAATGATCTACCAGTCAATTGTACCATGATCCAGCATACTGTCTGTAGCATTCATTTATTACCCCTTTGACACTCATTTGACATTTACCACATAATTTATTACTTTCTCTTTACTTATATATTTTGCCTCCACATCTAAGTTAAAGCATTTGAAAGAAGGCATAATAGTGAAATTTTCCCTTTAAATTTTGTTGACATAAATACATAGTAGTATATTGAAAAAAATTTTTTACAGATTATTAAATCATAAGTGAAATTGTTAGCATTTTGAAATTTTGCCCAAAGTGGATGTAATAAAAATAAGATATAAATTATCATGGTTTAAGACAGGAGTTATTTTCTTAAATTTAAATAATTAATTGTAATCATCATGCAGTTGTTTGTTAAGGCAAGAAAAAGATGTTTGCTTTAGACTTACTGCTCCATGAAGAAATGAGGCATTGCAATGAGCAATGTTCCAACGCCCATGATTAGGCACCCTGCTCCAATTATTTTTGGCCTGTGAAGTTTGGCTCCAAAGTAGCTAACAAATGTTATAACTAGGAGATTTCCTTTGGGGAAAAGAATAAAATGTTCATAAGTTAGACAACTTAGAAAAAGTCATCAGCATAACTAAATGACTATAACTAAATGAATGAATGTCTGTAGCAGGTTTGGCAATGTTTTGTTTTGACTAAACCATCTCCCACCATCTTCCCCATCATTTGTCTTTCTTTCCTTTAATCTGAGATGACTGGAACTATCTTCAGACTCATTATTTCAGTCATCTCATCCTTTTATCAAAATATTGATATTTTTATAAACAACCCTTCTACCTTGTTTTCATCCACCCTAATTATGTGTCCAAATTAAAGTGTTTTATCAGTAAATCAAATTGTAGAAGACTTCCTTTAGTTGTTCTCTTAAGTTTTCCTTGGTGATTTTGAAGTAAACTGTATTACTCTTCATTTGTTCACATTTTCTATTAAAACTTCTATTGGTTTCCCATTCGCTCTTGAAACATACATCATATAGTATTGCTTTAGCTGATATTTCCGAAAGAAAAAACAAACACAACTGTACCTCACTTTAAATGAAATCAAATTATGAAATGCATATTTATATAATTTTTATAAAAATATAAGATTCAAAATACAAATAAAAATTACTCCACATAACTTCAGAAATACATCAATTATATAAACTCAATGTATGCTCATAATACAAATTTTATAAAATAGAAAGTCTCCATAAATTATACCATCTCTTTTTAAAAAAAATAAAGAATACATTTTTTTGAAGGTGGGACTTAAGCCTTTCTAAAATATCTGTAGTGAAGGATGTGATAAATTACTTTTAGTTGATGATGGTGTTAACTGATTAAACATCCTTTAAGGAAGATTTTCTAATGCCTTGTTGTGCACAAAAATTACTGGAAAGGAGTGGTGGGGGAAATGGAAACATTAAAAATGCAGAATCTTGACAGCTCTCAACAGTTTCTGATTTCATGGATTGGGGAGAGGGATGCAGGCCAAGAAATCTGCATTTTTAATACTAGTTCAAATGTGTTGACAGAGATGGTTCCTGGAACATGCTTTGATAAACATTGCTTAGGGTCTTAGATTTCAAGGGGCTTTAAAGTTTTAGCTATTTGCATTTGGAATATTTAGTTTTTAAGGACTGTGGTGTTAGATAAAGTAAAACTTAGCAATTCTCCAGCAATTGATTGTGATGGCTGTTGGGTGGCCTTGCTTTGACGTTCTCAATGTTTTCAATTTTCCAGAAAGAGTAGTTTCCTTACATCTGTAAGCAATCATCTAATGTACTACTGTTTATTCACATTGCCAGCTTTAGTCAAGTGCAAAAAGAGCAGCAATTTTTGTAACCTTGAGGGCAATAGCAATAGTGAAAAAAGCTTGCTCTAGGCTACAGTGGCTCCAGGCTTTATGGCTCCAGGAAGAATTAAGCTCTTTTGAATTTGCATATCAAAAAAACTTGAGTATGAAATTTCTCATTTGACATTTAAGTACTTAGTAGAAGAAATTTTGTACCATATTGATAATTATGTCTATAGTTTTGCTAATGTGTCACAGTAAATAAACCAAACTGAAGTGAAAGTTGACTTTCAGTTTATAGGTAATGTGTCCCCACCACCACCACCAGTATCTCCCTCCCCAACTCCCATACCACCAACATGTCACAGTAAAGGACTCATGTTTACAGGCTGTTTCTGTGTTACATTAGTGGGTATGCCAAACACTACATAATACCATTTGAGCTTCTGTGATGTCTGTAGAAGTTTTTGCTTCCTTTATTTAGTATCTTTTCTGAGTTCTCAGAAGATACACTTAGGAAATAAATAGTGATGTATAATCTTTAAAAAATCAAGTTGGATATCAATATTCTTTCACATCTACTATCACTAACTTCTGAAAAAGACAACAGGTCCAGAGAGGTTTACAAATACATTTTATCAAATTTTCAAGTACTAGATTTTCTCTCTTTCTCTCTTCCTCTTTTTCTCTCTCTTTCTCTCCCCACACCCACACACAGTACTTCAGATAACAGAAAAGAAGGCTACCCAACTCATGCTATAAGACCAATATACCCTTGCAATTCAAACTAGACAAGCACAATGAAAGAAGAGACCAAATGCAGTTTATTCTAGGAGTGCAAGGGTACCACCAAATAAGAAACAAATCTATTAATTAAAGCTCTATATTAAATAATGGAAGAGGAAAAATTCCATGGTTATCTTGAGAGATGTAAAACATTTAATATAATTAACCATTTATAATAAGAAAAAATCTGAGCAAATTAACTTTTAAACTGTATCTATCAAAACTGCACAGCAGGGCTTCCCTGGTGGCGCAGTGGTTGAGAGTCCACCTGCCGATGCAGGGGACGCGGGTTCGTGCCCTGGTCCAGGAAGATCCCACATGCCGCGGAGCGGCTGGGCCCATGAGCCATGGCTGCTGAGCCTGCGCGTCCAGAGCCTGTGCTCTGTCCGTAACAGGAGAGGCCACAGCAGTGAGAGGCCCACGTACTGCAAAAAAAAAAAAAAAAACTGCACAGCACAGATATTGTTTAATGGTGAAAATTTTAAAGTATTTTCATTAAGTTAAGATACAAGAGAAGGATGCCCACTGTCACTACTTCTATTGGACATAGTACTGAGCCCAATGCAATAAGGCAAGAACAAGAAATAATAAATCTAATAATTGGAAAGGATGATATACAGTTGTCTTCTGTTTCAGACAATATGATTGTTCAGGAAACTCTACAGCATCTATAGACAATCAATTAAAATTAACATAAATTCAGCAAGACTGCTGTATATGTATAACATTAGATATTAATACTCTTCCAGTATTCCAGGAATTACTAAATAAGAAATGTAACAAAAATTCTTTTCATAATAGCAACAAAAACTTTAAATATTTAGGAATAAATTAACAAAATATAAGTAGTATATTTTTAGATTATAAATATAATACTGAAAGCTATATAAAAGAATAACTAAATTGAGATATATACCATGTTCTTGGATGGAAAGACTCATAACATAAAATTTCAGTTATCTGATTTGATATATAAATTCTATGCAATTTCAGTCAAACCAAAATTGGATGTTTCAGGAAACTATGCCAAGTAGAGCCAAGAAAAAATTTGATGGAAAAGTTGGAAATTTTCCTACCTAGTAACAGAGCTAATTATAAAACTATTAATCAAGAAGACAGTCTTGTATTGAGTCAGGGATCAACAGACTTACGGAAAGATTTACACCTAAGTGATAAGTTAATATATGATAAAGAGGGTATTGCAAATAACTGGGTTAAGTATATATTGAATTAGTGCTGATTGGACAATTCGTTATAATAATATAAAGAGATTGCTACCTGACTTTGTATTTAAAAAAATTGTATTTTAAGGATATGCCTTTTCTGGTCCAGCATGTAAGAAGCTAGAAGTATCCACTTTATCCTAACACCAAGTAAAAAGTTGAAAAATCAACAACTCTTCTTAGATCTGTCAGAAAGATGGGGTCATAGGGCAAACTGCTGTCCCCAAAATTGGAGAGACCAATAGGCAAATGGAGAGAATTGTGGCCAGCTGGAACAGAAATCCACAACAATAAATCTCCTTGGGAACAAGTGTTATGGTAAGAAAAACCTGAACTATAACTGGCAGGAGGCTCAGCATCAGCAATTCTGAGAGATAAAAACTCCAGAGGGGCCCAGTGATTGAGGGCACACACTCTTTTGTGAGTTTTACTTCAGGAGCTCAATTAGGTTCTCACAGTGAATATTGGAGAATAAAACTTTTGTGCTTGCAGCATGGGGAGGGGAAAGGAAACCATTTTGAAATACACTGGAGCACTCTGTTTTTCTTAAGAAAGTCTGCTTTTAGGGGAAACTAGTAACCAGAGTCTAACCTGCTGGGGCATTATCAGAGCCCAACTGACCTGGGGGAAGGGAAATACCCAACTTCAGCTGTACTAGCTATCCTGTCCCATCAATGAGGGATAGGGGGACTGAGAAGCACATCTGAAGTTCACAGTCCAGAGGCATAGGCTCACTAAGAGCCTGAGACCCATAGGACTATAGAATACTTTCTCTCCCTCACACAATACCATCATATTACTAAAGGCCTATTTATAGCAGTTCCTTTTACCCAGTACATCATTTCTGGCTATGAAGGAAAAAATTATAAGACATACTGAAAGTAAAAAGAAAAACTTTTTGAAGAGACAGCAAGAATCAGAACCAGACATGGCAGAGATTTTGGAGTTGTCTGACTAGGAATTTAAGGCAGCTATGATTAAGATGTCAAGAGGTCTAATGGAAAAACTAAAGAGCATGCAAGAACAAATGGGCAATGTAAATCAGAGAGATGGAAATTCTGAGAAAGATCAAAAAAAATGCTAGAGAACGATAACATGGGAACAGAAATAAAGAATGCCTTTGATAGGCTTGTTGGTAGACTGGACACAGTTGAGGAAAGAATCTCTGAGCTTGAGGATATATCAATAGAAAACACCAAAACTTAAAAGCAAAGAGAAAAAGAGACTGGAAAAAAAAAAACAGAACAGAATATCCAAGGACATGGAACTATAAGAGGCGTAACATACAGGTAATGGGAATTCCAGAAAGAGAAGCAAGAGTCAAAGGAATAGAAGAAATATTTAAAATAATGACGATTGAGAATTTCTACCAAATTAATATCACACACCAAACCACAGATCCAGGAAGCTAAGAGAACAATGAGCAGGATAAATGCCAAAAAATCTAAACTAGACATATAATTTTCAAACTACAGAAAATCAAATATAAGAGATAATTTATAAAAAAAGAAAACTCACTTATAGAGGAGGAAAATAAGAATTACATCTTATTTCTCTTTAGAAACCATGCAAACAAGAAAAGAGTGTAGAAAAAATTTTTGAAGCGTTGAGAGAAAAAACCCCCACCAACCTAAAGTTCTGTACCCTGTGAAGTTATCCTTCAAAAGCGAAGAAGAAATACTTTCTCAGACAAATATTGAGGAAATGTGTTTCCAGTACACCTGCCTTTCATGAAATGTTAAAAGAAGCTCTTCAGAGAAAAAAATAATAATAAAATTCAGAAACTCAGATCTACATAAAGAAAGGATGAGCATCAGAGAAGAAATAAGTGATGGTAAATTTAAAACTTATTTTTCTTATTCTTAATTGATCTAGCAGATAACAGTTTGTTCAAAATAATAATATCAAAAATGTGTTCAATGATGTATTCTTACGTATGCATGTTTGCTTATGTATAAGTGAAATAAAATGAATAATAGCAGTGATACAAAGGATGGGAGGGAGGAATTCAAATTGAAAGACACGATCTGCCAACACTCACATAGGGAGATACAGTTAATCTGAATATACTTATATCTATTAAAGAAATTGAACCAATAATTAATATCCTTCCAAAACAGAAAGTACCAGGTCCAAGTAGATTCACTGGTGAATTTTCCAAACAGTTAATGAAGAAATTATACTAATTCTCTACAATCTCTTTCAGAAGATAGAGAGGGAACAGTTCCTAATTCTACAAGTGCAACATTACCCTAATACAAAAACCAGAAAAAGCATTACAAGAAAAGAAAACAACAAACTAATATCTCTCCTGAACATAGGTGCAAAAATCCTCAACAACATATTAGCAAATCAAATCCAACAATATGTAGAAATAATTGTACATTAAGACCAAGCGGGATTTATCCCAGGTTTGCAGGGCTGGTTCACCATTAGAAAATCAATTAATGTAATCCATCATATCAACAGGCTAAAGAAGAAAAATCACATGATCATATCAATATATGCAGAAAAAGCATTTGACAAAACTCTACAACCAATCATGATTAAAAAAAAAAGAAAAAAAAACTCCATAAACTTGGAAGAGAAAGGAATGTCCTCAACTTGATTAAAAAAAAAAACTACCAAAAACTACAGCTAATATCATACTTAATGGTAAGAAATTCAAAGCTTTTCCACTAAGATCAGGCACAAGGCAAGGCTATCTCCTCTCACCATTGCTTTTCAATATTGTACGGGGAGTCCTACTTAATGCAATAGGACAAGAAAAAGAAATAAAGTTATACAGATTGGGAAGGAAGAAATAAAACTAGCTTTGTTCCCATAAGACATGACCATTTTTGTAGAAAATCTGAGAGAATTAACAAAAGAACTCCTGTAACTAATACATGATTATAGCAGGGTTGCAAGATACAGGGTTAATACACAGAAGTCAATCACTTTCCTATATGTCAGCAGTGAAAAGCAGGAATTTAAAAACATGATACCATTTACATTAGCACCCCCTAAAATGAAATAAGTATAAATTTAACAAAATATGTACAAGATCTATATGAAGAGAACTATAAAACTCTGACTAAAGAAATCAAATAACTCAATAAATGGAGAGATATCTTATGTTCATGGATAGGAAGACTCAGTATTGTCAAGATGTCATTTCTTTCCTATGCATTCAATGCAGTCTCAATCAAAATCACAGCAAGTTATTTGTGGATAGTGACAAACTGATTCTAAAGTTTTTATGGACAAATAAAATACCCAGAATAGCCAACAAGATATTGCAGAAAAACAAGAGTTGGAAGACTGACACTACCCAATTTCAAGACATACTCTAAAGCCACAGTAATCAAGACATTGTGACACTGGTGAAAGAATAGATAAATAGATACATGGAACAGAATAGATAGCCCAGAAACAGATTACATAAATACAGTTAACTGGTCTTTGAGAAAGGAATAAAGGCAATACAATAGAGCAAAGGTAGTCTTCAATAAATGGTGCTGGAAGAACTTGACATCCACATGCAAAAAAAAAACAACAAAACTGAATCTAGACACAGACTTTACAGTCTTCACAAAAATAAACTCAAAATGGATCACAGACCTAAATGTAAAATGCAAAACTATAAAACTTCTAGAAGATAACATAAGAGAAAACCTAGAAGACCGTGGGTTTGGTGATGACTTTTTAGATGCAACACCAAAAGCCCAATCCATGAAAGAAAAAATTGATAAGCTGGACTTTATTAAAATTAAAAATTTCTGCTCTATGAAAGATGATGTTAAGAGACTTAAAAGACAAACCACATACCAAGAGAAAATATTTGCAAAAGCCATATCAGATAAAGGACTGTTATCCAAAATACACAAAGAACTCTTAAAACCCAACAATAAGAATACAAACAACCTGTTTAAAACATGGACCAAATACCTCGATGGACAGATCACCAAAGAAGGTACACAGATGGCAAATAAACACACAAAAAGATGTTCAGCATCGTATGTCATCAGGAAACTGCAAATTAAGAAACAATGAAACACCACTACATATCTATTAGAATGGCCAAAATCCAAAACATTAAATGCTGCTGAGGGTGTGGAGCAACAAGAACTCTCATTTATTGTTGAACTCTCATTCCAAATGGTACAGCCACTTTGGAAGACAATTTGGGGGTATCTTACAAAACTAAACATATTCTTCCCATAAGACCCAGCAACTATGCTCCTTTGTATTTACCCAAAAGAGTTGAAAATTTATGTCCCCACAAAAATCTGCACACACAGATGTTTACAGTAGCCTTCTTTATAATTGCCAAAACTTGGAAGCAATCAAGAAGTTCACTAGATGAATAGATAAATAAACTAAGGTCCATTCAGAAATAGATTATTATTCAGTGCTAAAAAGAAATGAGTTATCCAGTCATGAAAAGACATGGAAGAACCTTAAATGCTTATTGCCATGTGAAAGAAGCCAATCTGAAAAGGCTACATACTGTATGATTCCAACTGTATAACATTCTGAAACAGGCAAAACTATGGAGACAGTAAAAAGATCAGTGGTTTCCAAGGGGTAGGGGGTAGGCATGGATAAATAGGCAGAGCACAGAGGATTTTTAGGGCATTAAAAGTGCTCTGTATGATACTATAATAGTGGATACATGTCATTATACATTTGTTCAATCCCACGGAGTATACAACACCAAGAGTGAGCCTTAACGTCAGCTCTGGACTGTGGATGACAATGAGGTATCACTGTAGGTCATCAACTGTAATGAATGTACCACTGTGGTGAGGGATGTTGATAATGGGGGAGGCCGTGCATGTGTGGGGACAGGGGGTTTATGGGAAATCTTCGTACGTTCTGCTCACTTTTGCTGTGAACCCCAAACTGCCTTAAAAAACAAAGTGTATTGGGCTTCCCTGGTGGCGCAGTGGTTGAGAATCTGCCTGCTAATGCAGGGGACACGGGTTCGAGCCCTGGTCTGGGAGGATCCCACGTGCCGCGGAGCGGCTAGGCCCGTGAGCCACAACTACTGAGCCTGCGCGTCTGGAGCCTGTGCTCGGCAATAGGAGAGGCCGCGATAGTGAGAGGCCCGCGCACCGCGATGAAGAGTGGCCCCCGCTTGCCGCAACTAGAGATAGCCCTCACACAGAAACGAAGACCCAACACAGCAAAAATAAATAAATTTATAAAACAAACAAACAAAACACAGTGCATCTAAAAACATCTATGTCAAGTTGACTAAATACTAAAATGTAAAAGGCAAAAGTTTTAAATATTTAGAAGAAAATACATGGAAAAATATTTGAAACAAAGAATTAATATCTGCAAATATTAGTAGGTCTTGATAAGAAAACATTTTATTTTCTTGGAAACTCTCTGTCATTTTTGGAGAAAGAGTCCTTGTTACAAGAAAATACTTTACTTGGGAAGAAATTGAGTATCCAGTAGGCAGATGTTAGATGATAATGCCAATTGATGTCAAAGGATACATGAAATTGTTCTGCAAAAAATAGAAAAATTTAAAGCTAGAGACAGAGGGTGGGAATGGGTCCAGAGCTCTGGAAGGAAGGAATATGAAGAGAGGCAAAAGGAGTAAATTAAAATTATGGTCAGGAAACCCACTTTTCTGGAAAACTAGGGATTGCAAATAGCTAGAGCAAACCTGTGATATTTGGGATAAAGTTTTGCAATGGAAGTCAGAGGACTTTTATTGCATCTAATCCAATAAACAATTTCTATCCTTAGAATGGTCTGGAAGAATTAATATGAATTTAGACTCAGGGCCCTTTTTTTATTCCTGTGCAACATTAGTACTCTCTATTAAATATAGACCCTCTCAAGTTTTGCATTGGGGTCTGGGAATCTAAGAAAAATTTGGACCAGATTCTCCCCAAGTCTCTTCAGCTACAAAATGTTTTTATACTATAATCTAGAGTGAGCAATAATCAATGAATCACTTCATATGTAATTTTCTGTCTGCTCATTTCTTCTTCTTTCTGTAAGTCTGATTTATTCTTTTGATTTGCACCCAGCTTCCTCTTCATACTTGTTTCTTCTCCTGATGCAGTGTTACCCTTACCTTGACGCTCCACGGACTTTCATTCCATTTAGGGTTGTAGGCAGGGCAGTCATCAAGGAATAAATCAACTCTCCAGGCGTCTCCAATTAGCTTACACAAGGTAGTGATATGATCAGGTGTTTTAGAAACTTGTTACACAAAGTGCAGCCCATCGATGAATAGCATCAACATTGTATTGGAGCTTGTTAGATATGCAGGATCTTACTTCCCTTCCTACAGAATCAGTCTATGCATTTTAACACAATTGTCCAGTCATTTGCGTGAACGTTAATGTTTGACTAGCACTGAACCAAGAAATCTTTTTCTGGTAGGGTGATGAAAGATGGATTTGGGAAGTAAAAGCCTGAGGGTAAAAGGTTACCTATTCACTCTTTTAATTCTTTCTCTGATATTTAGGGTAAGAACTGATATATACAGTGTGAACGTGTATGATCAGGCCACCCAAGATGGCTCTTCTTTTGCTCTATGTACATTCCCTGCTCAACCAGTGCCTGCTTCATCTACACGCTACTCACACTACCAACCTTCCTGTATATTTGCCCCTTCAGCTAGTGACTGTTCTAATTTTAGATCAGAACACCTCCACTAGGATAGCTTGTCAAAGCGGCAGTGAGGGGGCGTGCCACCTACTGGTTTCCCTGGTAACCAATGAGCCAACCTGAAGTCAATTCCCCCTATAACTGGTAATCTCCCCCTCCTCCCTGGGAGAGAAGACTGCCGCCATGTCCTGCCTGCAGTCAGCCGCACACAGTGGCTTGTTGCTCCAGGACCTTGCTTCAGACGTGTAAGTTCCCCCTATCCGTTAAACCACTGATGTTTCTGTCGCTAACTCTGGGCTCTTTCTTCGGTCTTGAAGCTGGACAAGCACAGGGCTTGCTGGCCTGCGGGTGCAGCCCAACAGAACTAGAATAGTAATTGTTGAAGAGTTGAAATATATTCCTTCACTCTTCTGAAGGTTTAAGTGAAGCTGAACCTGGAGCCATTAGAGATTTTACTATAGCATATATTTGAGTCTCAACAAGCAGGAAGGACCACAGAGACTATTAATTTTGTTTACTTCAAGAAGGAATCAGAGCCCCTTAGTTTATCAGCTCAGAAGCTAAGTGGGATTACACTCTTTAAAGTACTTCCAAAACTGACTAAAATCACTTGGTCTTTTCAAGTTCAAAGTGTACAGTCAATGGCTATAACCAAAGAACCCGGAGAGTAGAATTTTTATTGCCTGTTTTGCTGTAGTGTTCTTGTTAATAGAATCCCTTCATCCTCTTTCTAGGCCACTGGACAGAAATACCCCTTTTATAGTTTAACTTCTTCTTAAATCATTACAAGATATTTTTCTAGAGCTTCTTTGAAGCTCTAGAAAAGTTTGAATCACAGGGCTTCCAGGATATAAAACTCTTTTGTAAGGACATTTCCTGCATACTTTTAACTCAAAATACCAGCTGCATCTCACTCTCTCTCCTAGAGAAGTCTCACTCTGCTTGAAAACTTGTGTGAGTCATATAATAGTGAACACCTGGGGCAGGAAGTTAATTGCTGTTTGCTCGGAGAGAACAAATTGCCTATACTGTAGCACAAGGCCATGGCAAACTCTGTCCAAATAAGATTTTACAGATAGAGTCTGATACTAGCAGACAGCAGAATGCAGTGAGGATGTCATTAAGTCGTGCCTAGAAACCTTGTACTTAAAAGTAAAGTCAGGGCCTCCCTGGTGGCGCAGTGGTTGAGAGTCCGCCTGCCGATGCAGGGGACACAGGTTCGTGTCCCGGTCCGGGAGGATCCCGCGTGCTGCAGAGCGGCTGGGCCCGTGAGCCATGGCCGCTGGGCCTGCGCGTCCGAAGCCTGTGCTCCGCAACGGGAGAGGCCACAACAGTGAGAGGCCCGCGTACCGCAAAAAAAAAAAGTAGTCAGGCATCTGCAATACCTACCAATTTCAAAACTACCATCAATAACTCCCACCAGTGAAGAAGGGATATCAAACCTTCTCTCTATCTGAGTGATGGTGCTCTTCAGGTAGCCTTCTGCCAGTGCTTTGGCAAAGTAAACAAAAGACAGGGCACCCAAGAACACCTGAAAAATATGACAGGTCACACTTAGTCTAACTCCAGCCTGACATATGACTGGAAATTTACTAAACAGAGAGAAACACAAACCACAAACCAGGTAACAAGCCTGTTACCACTGAAGATTTCATTCAAGCAAAGTAATAGGCTTCTTCCCACCTCAAGCTCATGTAGAGTTCTAAAAATTCAAATAGACTTTCATTCATAATGTATGTTGAATTCCACCCTTTCTCCCCCTCTCCCCCAAAGGGCATTCAAAGATGCCTTGGCTTTGAAAAGAAGATTCATTGCATGGGGAAGCAGAGAGAGGAAGGAGCCATTGAAAGGTAAGAAAATAAAACAAAAACCATCAACCAAATACTCAACATCTTATCACAGGTCTAATACTCATTATTGTGTATTTCACAGCAATGGTTAATGTTCTAGCAGGGAACGTAACAGACTGAAAAAGTAGAACTACTATTCTTTGTGTTTAAGTTCATATTCAAGTTAAATTCATACTCAAATTCTTATTCAATGAAAAAAATATATTCTTTTTGATATCTGGCTTGTGTGTTTTGCTAGACCTGGGTCTGTGATGGAGTATCCATAAGGCAGATTATATGAAAAAAAAAAGTATGTATTTGTTGAGTGAATATTTGATGCAAGGAAAGTATAGGAACTTGGAGTCACGTTGAGCACCATTTAAAAGGGAAACCTGTCCCTTACTCTGTGGCCAGGAAAGTCAAATTTTTCATTTATAGAATGGGAATAATATGGATGTTTCATAGATTGAATGTTACAACTGTGCATAGCATAACATCTGGTACATGGTAGATATTTAATGAATATCATTACCTCTCTCCTTTCTGTTTCGGAGGGGCATTCAAGTGAGCCAGGAAAGTAATATTTAGTAATTTAACCTACATAGTCAGGCAAAGATTGCTTTCACTGCCCAGCAAAGTGTGGTTTTCATAAATTGCATCTAAGGTCACTTTTTAAAGTGGAAAAAATTTCTCACCTCTAGCTATGGTGTGTAGAAAATAACTGGATCAAGAACTGAGAGCATGGACTCCACCAAATTCTCTTATCTCTTTAGTTAACCACTTATGGTTGTTTATCATTTAATTGTTTGTTACCTTTAGTTCACCACAGCAGGGTTGTTTCTCCTCTGAGGAGGGATATTCTGTTTTAAAGGAAGGCCTCCCAACAGGTTGCATTGAATTTTTGCTGAATAACTGGATATTTTCTTTGGATGAAGTGTCCATTATGAAAACATTCCTTGACTCTGATCTGTCAAAGTTGATTTTTAAAGTAAAAAAAAAAAAAAAAATTAATTCAAACCCATGCAGTTGATTAGATAATGTTTTTATTTCACAATAGATCACAATTCTGTAGACATAACTTGATGTGAAGTTCCCTCATTTTACCACAGTAAGTCGGCAAAGTTTTTCAATTAAAATCGACCAGGATATCTGATTAAGCAGTCCTGCTCTTGGGACTCTGTAGCCAGCATTCTTTCTCAATCCCTCCAGTTTAAGCCTCATTATAGCAAAGAATAAATTTAAATGTTGCCTTTGGAATAAATAACGAGGAAGAATTTTGCTAACTTTGTGGTCTTGCCAGCTTAAACTAGAAGCAAGCAGGAAAGGAAGAAGAGGAATTCAGCCGTTTGAATATTGATTCATTAGAATTGAGTCTTTAAAGCCTTTAAATCTATTATCTTAGCAGAATAAATAGAAAAGACTGATGCCCCTGGTAGATGCCTATATCACACTGTGATTCTTATACATTTGTAGCATCCAAAGTAAGGCTTAAAATAAGGCAAAAAAAGAGGACCAGTCTGTGTATCATTTTAGCTTGACAAATAGGGAAGCAACATGATTTATGCCTCAGGCTTAGATTTCATTCAGTCAAAAGTAGTCTTTGGTCTGCCTTAAAGTAAGAAAGATGCCTTCCTTCCTATGTCTAATTTCCCACCCTCCTTTGTCCTTACCAAGCCCTGGACAGGTTCACATAATCTGAACCTATTTTCTTTTTGTTCATATCAATATTTACATATCCTATGCACCCACTTCTTTAGGATTCCATATAGCTCAGTGCCTGCCTGATAAAGTAATCTAAGTGAAGGGATTTAAAAATAAAATAACTTCTGGATCACCCTAATGTTTACCAGATGGTGCATTTGTACATTAATAGAGATCTTCTGTATTCTCATCACACTAACTGAAAAAATAACATCAGGGTAAAACTTAACGTACTGTGGTAGTTTAGAGTTATTCTATCTGTGTGTCTATTATCTCGACTTTATATAATGCATGTTCTGTGTTTACCCAACCTCATCTTTGGTAGTTTGAATTTATAGATAATGTCTCAAACTGAAAAATCAAGAAATAGCAGTATACACAATTTATTTTGAAATATGGAGCTAAATATCAGAAGAAGGACCTAAAAGATTTAAAAGTGGAGGGAGTGAGAAATGGGTTGAGAAGGGTAGGGCAAGGACCTGTTTTGTTTTTAAACTTGTTATTAGACTTTTAGATTATTCAATTTCATAAGCATGCATAAATTTACTTTTTAAAAATGGACAAAGGAAAGTGAGGAATACAAAAAATTTTAAAGCCAAAAAGCTAAACAAAGAGCAGAGAATCCTAAACAAGAGCAAAAGGCAAAGATACAGGAATACAATGTTAGTAATATCTAAACACAGATGTTTAGGAGAATACAAAATAAAAATTAGGCAAAATATAGAGAAATAACTATAAAGTCTTGACAAAATGGATAACTTTCTAGCAAATATAAATTACCTGTATTGATACAAACCAGGAGAGAAACATATCTAAGGAAGACATTAACAAAAATACTCTAAACCTATTCCCTAAATAAAAATAGTAAGGATAGATGATATAACTGGAGTGCTTTATCAAGGAATACCCTTCAAGGAAAAATAGCAGATAATGGAAACAGATGCTAATAGTCTCCATTCATCGGACCAAGCCAGAATTATCTTGATAGCAAAATCTCATTAAGGCAACACAAAAAGGAAAACTGCAGAGCCAACCTAGAGATGCTAAAATCCTAAATAAAATACTAGCAAATACAAATTAATTAAAATTCCATAATTAAGATTTTTTAAAAATGTAACAATTGATTAATATTAGGAAGTTTGTTCACCTAAATCATCACATTAAAAATTCAAACTGTTGGGGCTTCCCTGGTGGTGCAGTGATTGGGAATCCACCTGCCAGTGCAGGGGACGTGGGTTCAGGCCCTGGTCCGGGAGGATCCCACGTGCCACGGAGCGGCTGGGCCCATGTGCCACAGCTGCCGAGCCCACGCTCTGGAGCCCGTGCTCTGCAACAGGAGAGGCCACTGTGGTGAGAGACCTGTGCACTGCAGCGAGGAGTGGCCCCCGCTCGCTGCAAATGGAGAGAGCCAGTGCAGAGCAGTGAGGACCGAATGCAGCCAAAAATAAATAAATAAAATAAATAAATTAAAAAAAAATTCAAGATGTTACATATATATATCAAAACATCACATTGTATACCTTAAATATATACAATTTTTATTGTCAATCACATTTCAATAAAGCTAGAAGAAATTCAAAATAATAAAATTTCAGTAGATGCAGTACATCAGGTGCTAAAAGTCAACAGCCATTCATGACTCAAAAAAAAAAAATCTAAGAAATTCAGTACATGGATATTCATACCAACAGCCAACTTCCTATATCCACTGAATCACTAAAACTAGTTTTCAGAAAAATATTTTGCCAGAACAGTGAAAGGGTATTTGGGAAGCAATGGATTAAATAGGTCTCTTTACTACAAAAATACTGAGTACCTTTAATTAAAATCCTGGAGAGACACATTGCTTATTAAAAAAAAAAAAATCAAAACAACAAAATGACCCAAATATCCAACAAATTATGGTATACTCACACAGTGAAATCTTTGAAACCATTAGAAATTAGTGTAAAGAAGTAAATATAGTCATATAGAAATATTTTTATTACAGAGTTGATTTTAAAAATACAAGACTTCAAAGCAATATACATAACACTCTATTTTATAATAGAAACACACATACATTCACAGGTGTGTATACATAGAAGCAAAGCTTCAGAAAGTTTATAAAGAATAGGTTAACACATTATTTCTGGCTGGTGACACTGCAGACGATTTTTTAAAAATGTTTTGTGTACCCATATTTTCTAATTTTTCTATAATGAATGTACAATTCTTATATGAAAAAATATTTTAAATATAAAAGATATAGAAATATCAAGAAGCAAGAAATACATACCAGAAAGATTTTTAAAATACAAAATAACATCAAATTTATAGTGTAAAACGTAATTCTCTTCCACAAATTAAACTATGTAATACAAACTGGCCTACTGTTTTAGGAATTCAGATATATTATTTCTGTTCAGTCATAATATTAAACCCAGTGACCAGAAAAAGCAAATAAATTGTTTAATAATAAAATACACTATCGGGGGGGTGGACCTTCAAGATGGCAGAGGAGACATGGAGATCACCTTTCTCCCCACAAATACATCAAAAGTACATCTACACGTGGAACAACTCCTACAGAACACCTACTGAATGCTGGCAGAAGACCTCAGACTTCCCAAAGGCAAGAAACTTCCCATGTACCTGGTTAGGGCAAAAGGAAAGAGAAAAAACAGAGACACAAGAATAGAGATAGGACGTGCACATCTGGGAGGGAGCTGTGAAGGAGGAAAAGGTTCCACACACTAGGAAGCCCCTTCACTGGTGGAGACAGGGGGTGGCAGGGAGGGTGGGGGGGAGGAACCTTCGGAGCCACAGAGGAGAGTGCAGCCACGGTTGCAGAGGACAAGGCAGAGAGATTCACGCACAGAGGATCAGTGCCGACCAGCACTCACCAGCCCGAGAGGCTTGTCTGTTCACCCGCCATGGGAGCTGGAAGCTGAGGCTCGGGCTTCGGATGTCAGATCCCAGGGAGAGGACTGGGGTTGGCTGAGTGAACACAGCCTGAAGGGGGCTAGTGCACCACAGCTAGCCAGGAGGGAGTCCTGGAAAAAGTCTAGAACTGCCTAAGAGGCTAAAGACCATTGTTTCAGGGTGCACAAGGAGAGGGGATTCAGAGCACTGCCTAAATGAGCTCCAGAGACGGGCGCAATTCGTGGCTATCAGCGTGGACACCAGACACGGGCATGAGACGCTAAGGCTGCTGCTGCAGCCACCAAGAAGCCTGTGTGCGAGCACAGGTCACTCTCCACACCTCCCCTCCCAGGAGCCTGTGCAGCCCGCCACTGCCAGCGTCCTGTGATCCAGGGACAACTTCCCCGGGAGAACACATGGTGCACCTTATGCTGTTGCAACGTCACGCTGGCCTCTGCCGCCGCAGACTCGCCCTGCATTCAGTACCCCTTCCCCCCCTCCCCCCACCCCAGCCTGAGTGAGCCAGAGTCCCCTAAGCAGCTGCTCCTTTAACCCCGTCCTGTCTGAGTGGAGAACAGACGCCCTCAGGCAACTTACATGCAGAGGCAGGGCCAAATCCAAAGCTGAACCCCAGGAGCTGTGAGAACAAAGAAGAGAAAGGGAAATCTCTCCCAGCAGCCTCAGGAGCAGCAGATTAAATCTCCACAATCGACTTGATGTACCCTGCATCTCTAGAATAACTGCATAGACAAAAAATCATCCCAAAATTGAGGTGATGGACTTTAGGAGCACCTGTAGACTTGGGGTTTGCTTTCTGCATCTAGTTTGTTTCTGGTTTTATGTTTATCTTAGTTTAGTATTTAGAACTTATTATCATTGGTAGATTTGTTTGTTGATTTGGTTGCTCTATTCCTCTTTCTTTTTAATTACTTTATTTTAATAACTTTATATATTTTATTTATTTATTTTCTTTCTTTTTCTTTTTTCTCCCTTTTCTTCTGAGCTGTGTGGCTGACAGGGTCTTGGTGCTCTGGCCAGGTGTCAGGCCTGAGCCTCTGAGGTGGGAGAGCCGAGTTCAGGACATTGGTCCAACAGATACCTCCCGGCCCCATGTAATATCAATCAGCAAGAGCGCTCCTAGAGATCTTTGTCTCAAGGCTAAGACCCAGCTCCACTCAGCAACCAGCAAGCTCCAGTGCTGGACACCCCATGCCAAAAACTAGCAAGGCAGGAACACAACCCCACCCATTAGCAGAGAGGCTGCCTAAAATCATAACAAGTTCACAGACACCCCAAAACACACCACTGGACATGGTCCTGCCCGCCAGAAAGACAAGATCCAGCCTCATACACCAGAACACAGGCACTAGTCCCCTCCACCAGGAGGCCTACACAACCCACTGAACCAACTTTAGCCACTGGGGACAGACACCAAAAACAACGGGAACTACGAACCTGCAGCCTGCAAAAAGGAGACCCCAAACACAGTAAGTTAAGCAAAATGAGAAGACAGAAAAACACACAGCAGATGAAGGAGCAAGGTAAAAACCCACCAGACCTAACAAATGAAGAGGAAATAGGCAGTCTACCTGAAAAAGAATTCAGAGTAATGATAGTAAAGATATCCAAAATCTTGGAAATAGAATGGAGAAAATACAAGAAACATTTAACAAGGACCTAGAAGAACTAAAGAGCAAACAATGATGAACAACATAATAAATGAAATTAAAACTTCTCTAGAAGGAATCAATAGCAGAATAACTGAGGCAGAAGAACAGGTAAGTGACCTGGAATATAAAATAGTGGAAATAACTACTGCAGAACAGAATAAAGGAAAAAGAATGAAAAGAAATGAGGACAGTCTCAGCCTTCTCACACTCTTCCAAAATATAGCAGAGAGAGGAACACTCCCAAACTCATTCTACGAGGCCACCATCACCCTGATACCAAAACCAGACAAAGATGTCACAAAGAAAGAAAACTACAGGCCGATATCACTGATGAACAAAGATGCAAAAATCCTCAACAAAATACTAGCAAACAGAATCCAACAGCACATTAAAAGGATCATACACCATGATCAAGTGAGGTTTATCCCAGGAATGCAAGGACTCTTCAATATATGCAAATCAATCAATGTGATACACCATATTAACAAATTGAAGGGTAAAAACCATATGATAATCTCAATAGATGCAGAAAAAGCTTTTGACAAAATTCAACATCCATTTATGATAAAAACCCTCCAGAAAATAGGCATAGAGGGAACTTACCTCAACATAATAAAGGCCATATATGACAAACCCACAGCCAACATCATTCTCAATGGTGAAAAACTGAAACCTTTTCCACTAAGTTCAGGAATAAGACAAGGTTGCTCACTCTCACCACTATTATTCAACATAGTTTTGGAAGTTTTAGCCACAGCAATCAAAGAATAAAAAGAAATAAAAGGAGTCCAAATTGGAAAAGAAGAAGTAAAACTGTCACTGTTTGCAGGTGGCATGATACTATACATAGAGAATCCTAAAGATGGTACCAGAAAACTACTAGGACTAATCAATGAATTTGGTAAAGTAGCAGGATACAAAATTAATACATGGAAATCTCTTGCATTCCTGTATACTAATGATGAACAATCTGAAAGAGAAATTAAGGAAACACTCCCATTTACCATTGCAACAAAAAGAATAAAATACCTAGGAATAAACCTAGCTAGGGAGACAAAAGACCTGTATGCAGAAAATTATAAGACACTGATGAAAGAAATTAAAGATGATACAAACAGATGGAGGGATATACCATGTTCTTGGATTGGAAGAATCAACATTGTGAAAATGACTATACTACCCAAAGCAATCTGCAGATTCAATGCAATCCCTATCAAACTACCAATGGCATTTTTCACAGAACTAGAACAAAAGATTTCACAATTTGTATGGAAACACAAAAGACCCCGAATAGCCAAAGCAATCTTGAGAACGAAAAACGGAGCTGGAGGAATCAGACTCCCTAACTTCAGACTATACTACAAAGTTACAGTAATCAAGACAGTATGGTACTAGCACAGAAACAGAAATATAGATCAATGGAACAGGATAGAAAGCACCTAGATAAACCCATGCACATATGGTCACCTTATCTTTGATAAAGGAGGCAAGAACATACAGTGGAGAAAAGACAGCCTCTTCAATAAGTGGTGCTATGAAAACTGGACAGCTACATGTAAAAGAATGAAATTAGAACACTCCCTAACACCATACACTAAAACTCAAAATGGATTAAACACTTAAATGTAAGGCCAGACAGTATAAAACTCTTAGAGGAAAACATAGGCAGGACACTGTATCACATAAATCACAGCAAGATCCTTTTTGACCCACCTCCTAGAGAAATGGAAATAAAAGCAAAAATAAGCAAATGGGACCTAATGAAACTTAAAAGCTTCTGCACAGCAAAGGAAACCATAAACAAGATGAAAAGACAACCCTCAGAATGGGAGAAAATATTTGCAAATGAAGCAACTGACAAAGAATTAATCTCTAAAATATACAAGCAGCTCATGCAGCTCAATATCAAAAAAACAAAAAACCCAATCCAAAACTGGGTAGAAGACCTAAATAGACATTTCTCCAAAGAAGATATACAGATTGCCAACAAACACATGAAAGGATGCTCAACATCCCTAATCATTAGATAAATGCAAACAAAACTACAATGAGGTATCACCTCACTCCAGTCAGAATGGCCATCATCAAAAAATCTACAAACCATAAATGTTGGAGAGGGTGTGGAGAAAAGGGAACCCTCTTGCACTGTTGGTGGGAATGTAAATTGATACAGCCACTATGGAGAACGGTATGGAGGGTCCTTAAAAAACTAAAAATAGAACTACCATATGACCCAGCAATCCCACTACTGGGCATATACACTGAGTAAACCATAATTCCAAAAGAGTCATGTACCACAGTGTTCACTGCAGCTCTATTTACAATAGCCAGGACATGGAAGCAGCCTAAGTGTCCATCGACAGATGAATGGATAAAGAAGATGTGGCACATATATACAATGGAATATTACTCAGCCATAAAAAGAAACGAAATTGAGTCATTTGTAGCAAGGTGGATGGACCTGGAGACTGTCATACAGAGTGAAGTAAGTCAGAAAGAGAAAAACAAATACCGTATGCTAACACATATATACAGAGTCTAAGGGGAAAGAAATGGTTCTGAAGAACCTAGGGGCAGGACAGGAACAAATTCGGAGATGTAGAGAATGGACTTGAGGACAGGGGGAGGGGGATGGGTAAGCTAGCATGAAGTGAGAGAGTGGCATGGCCATAATATACACTACCAACTGTAAAATAGATAGCTAGTGGGAAGCAGCCACATAGCACTGGGAGATCAGCTCCGTGCTTTGTGACCACCTAGAGGGGTGGGATAGGGAGGGTGGGAGGGAGACGCAAGAGGGAGGGGATATATATATATTATATATATATATATATAATATATATATTTATATATATAAAAATATATATATATAAAAAATATATATATATATAACACAAAGCTGATTCACTTTGTTATACAGCAGAACACACCATTGTAAAGCAATTATACTCCAATAAAGATGTTTTTAAAAATTAAATAAAATAAATAGGTTTGTTGAAAAAAAATCTCTCTTTGGCTGCAGTAGGAAGAGTGGATTAAGATAACCTGGAGTTCCTTAAGGACCCTCTCTGAATTGAAAAAGAAAATAAAAATATATGTATATTGATGATTGTTCTTTAATAAATGCAACACTATTTTAAAAATAAAATACACTATCAGTTATACTAAAAATATCTTAAAAAATTCAAAGGGACATATCTAGAATGCTAATGCTAAAGAGGGAAATAAATGTTGAAAGTAATATTAAAAACTTGGGACATCAAAACACAACGTCTTCTTATATTTACAGGTATTGTCACAAAAATCACTAACTCAAATCCAGAAGTGATAATCAAAACAAGAGATCACCTAGCTGATGTTGTGTTAGGGCGAATAACATCCAGATTAAAATACTGACACTACATTGTTTTACTGAAAATACAGTTTCATCTTGATGGCTAATTTGCGTATCCTCTCAAGTATAGTGTGTTTCAAGGAGGCTAGGCTACGTTTTTGAGCAGTGAGCTATTCATCCATCTGTGAAAAGAAGGGGAAAGGCGACGCTCAGTGACATGAATGGAGAGATCATCCGGGCTTGCTGACGCTCGCTCGCGCGCTCTCTCTCTCTCTCTCTCTCTCTCTCTCTTTCTCTCTCTCTCCTCCTCCCCCCCCCCCTCTCTCTCTCTCTCCCCGCCCCATTAGCAATTGCAGAAGTAGAGTGAATGCAGTTATTTAGCAGGATTTGCATTTGTCGAATCCTTACTTGTTCTCCCACCACTTGAACAGATTTCCATAAAGTTTTCCTCCAACACCCTGGGTTGGAGTACTGACTCTGGAGGCCAGAGAAAAATCAGCCAGTTTCTCTTCATTTCAGTTCCAAAAAATGGAATTCTCTGTTCACAGGGGTTTGGAAGGCAGTCCTCCAGTCTTTAAAGAGTACAGGTGCACTAGGAAGGTTGTAGTTGGATCGTGCAAATAGCATGACCTCCATGCCCTGATCCCATAACAGACTCCATCCAGCAGTCAGCCTCCACAGACCCCAAAGAGAAAGTCAGAAAGGTAGCCACTCCCATCGCTGCCTTGTCTTGGTCATCTCGCATGAGGAAAACCTCTGCACTAGCTTGTCTTGTGGACATCAGAATCTCTCCCTTCAGGAGGGAAAATAACCTCATGGTACTTTCTAAGGAGTATGTGTTGTTAGGAAGCTGATTGCCTCACTGCAAGTAATTGTGTCAGATGCAGATTTAATAAGTACTGTTTATGTGCCAGATGATTTATATACTTTGTGCTAATCCTTAAAACAACTCAACAAGGTTGGCATTATAATTCTCATTTTATAGAAAATCATATGACTCAGAGCAGTGAAGTGACTTGTCCAAAACAACCCATCAAACAAGCATCAGAATCACAATTTGAACCCAGGTCTGAGTTTATCTGACTTTAACCAGTATCCTCTCCCATTTCCACCATCCTTACAAGGGCCCCTACAAGTTTCATGAGAAGTGTTATGGATAAGACACGTGCAGTGCAGAACATAAGGGTTCTTTGACTTCTTTCCTGTGAGACTCTGATGTGATCATCTCAAAATACGAAAGCAGAGAACCAGATCTTACCTGGAGGTGGAGATCAGACAGCCAGTTCCTCTCAGTGTGCCCAGCAAGAGGCTGGACCACACTCCACAGACTGAAAGAGGAAGCAGGTGGATCCTACCGCAGCTTTGAGCAGTTTTATCAGGTGGGGAGAGCCTGGTTGGACACAGAGCAGATCAGGGGAAAGAAAAGATGTAGGGCATGGTCTCACCCTTGGCCAATCTCTTCTCTTTTCTCTTTCCTCCTGGCCTCTTTTCTCTGGCAGTCTGCAGGGAACAGGCCACGCTGGCAAAGCCACTGACGTGCATCTCAGCTCCCGGGGCACAGAAAGAGCTGATGCCTTTGAGCCATTTCTTTGCAATTTGCTGCAAGTTTAAGGCCGCACGTGATAAGGCTTTCTTTATGGGAGAGAGTGAAAAAAGAAAAGACCACTTGTGATCTTACTTGCTGATTCCCAGAAAACACAACTCTGCAGGGGGCAGAGGGTAAGGGAACAGAAGCAGGAGGAGGGACGGAAGTTTGTAACAAAGATCTCTCCTTCTCCTTCCAAGAAGTTTTTAAGCCAGCCTCTCCTTGAGGACATCACTGGAATTCTTTAAAAAAAAAAAAAAAAAAAGCTCATGGACTAAAATCTCTGTATGGTTTCTTTTCCCATTGGGATTCTTTCTAGAATCTGCCGGGACCACAGATCTGGTGAGGACCAAGGCTCTGCAGAGTTCTTTCCAGAGAGGATTAATTCTCAAAGAGACATGATCAGTTGCTTACACCCACAATTTCTGTGAATCTTAAAAGTAGAAAAAGAAAGAAAAACATTGAAATTTTGGCATTCAGTTGTTCATTCTACATAAATTCTAAGAAAAGAGAACTCCTTGCACTAAGACATTCTACAATTCTAATAAATTCTTTTTTCGAGACTACCATTTTAGAGGATTTTGAGCAGTACTAGCTTGCATGTGGTTTATACTAATAAATGAATTTGCTTCCAGACTCATCCAAGGTCCACCATTTTCATACATGGCTGTGACTATGGCCTGGTCACTTTACAGTCTCAAGTTCTTCGTTGGTGAGCAAAATTTTATTAAAAAAAAAAAATTCACCAGGTGGTTTAAGAATTATATTATGTACTCAAACATACATTTCGAATAACAAAGTACTAAATGACAAAGTTATCATCATTACACATATAATTTCAGATCACATAATGGTCAGGATCATTAATTAATAGTCAAATATTATTATAAGACATTTTACTATAAAAGAAAAAAGAAAGATACAAGGAAAATAAATCTTTTAATGAAGCAACTGTGTATCTGGAGTCTAAAAGACCAAATACTTTATTTTAGCCATCAGCCAACCTTTGCCATCAGAAATAGTGAGCAGGGCTTCCCTGGTGGCGCAGTGGTTGAGAGTCCGCCTGATGATGCAGGGGACACGGGTTCGTGCCCCGGTCCGGGAGGATCCCCTGTACCGCGGAGCGGCTGGGCCCGTGAGCCATGGCCGCTGGGCCTGCGCGTCCGGAGCCTGTGCGCCGCAACGGGAGAGGCCACAACAGTGAGAGGCCCGCGTACCGCGAAAAAAAAAAAAAAAAAAAGAAATAGTGAGCAAACATCGTAACAGGTCTTAGACTTTTCAATGTGTCTGACAGGTGGCCATTGGTGCATTGAAGGGGAGACACTGTTTACCAGCCATAAAGCACAAAAGGCCTACTTTTTCTCAACACGGAATGCAGTTTTACCCCGAGAGTGTAATTTGGTCTATTCCTAACTTGCTCAGATTCACTCTCCAACATGATTCCTTTTCTGACCTCTTCAGTCCACAGTTCATGTTTCTATTTTGAATGCACATCATACTCATTTTATACATGATATTCAGAGTTTCTCATAAACAGCCTTGCACTGGATTATATCCTACTTTCATACTATAGACCAGGGTTCAGCAAACTTCCTGTAAAAGGTCAAATAATAAATAGCTTAGGTTTTGCAGGCCCATCTATGTCACAGTCACTCAACTCTGCCACTGTGGTGTGAAATCAACCATAAATGAGTTAACCATGAATGAATGAATTTTCTAGGGTTGTGTAACAAAGTTCCACAAACTGGCTGGCTTAAAACAACAGAACTTTATTATCTCAGTTCTGGAGGGGAGAAGTCCAAAATCAAAGTGTGGGCAGAGCCGTGCTCCCTCTGAAACCTGCAGAGAATCCTTCCTTGGCTCTTCTACCTTCTGGCGTTCGCTGCCAGTTGTTGGCATTCCTTGGCTTATAGGTTCATCACTTCAGTCTCTGCCTCCATTGCCACATGGTCATCTTCTCCTTGTGTGCCTCTGTCTTCTCCTGTTCTTAAAAGGAAGCCAGTCATATTGAATTAGGGTCTACGGTAAGGACCTCATCTTAACTTGATTACATCTGCAAAGTCTTTGGTTCCAAATAAGGGCACATCCATTGATACAGGGACCTAGGATTTCAGTATATGCTTTTGGGGGGATACAATTCAACCCATAGCACTCATTCTCATTTGCTTCCTTATCTGAGGTGAGGATCACACAATCATTTTATTTATTTATTTATTTTTATTGAAGCATAGTTATTTGGTTATATGTATAGTTATTTGGTTATATATATAACAAAATAACTATAACTATATATGTGTGTGTATATATATATACACAGACACATAATTTTTGGATTCTTTCCATTATAGTTTATTAAAATATATTGAATATAGTTCCCTGTGCTGTACAGTAAATCCTTATTGTTTATCTATTTTATATATGGTAGTGTGTATCTATTAATCCCATATTCCCAGTTTATCCCTTCCCCCTTCCCCCTTTGGTAACCATAAGTTTGTTTCCTATGCCTGTGTGTCTGTTTCGTTTTGTAAATAAGTTTACTTGTACTATTTTTTAGATTCCACATATAAGTGATATCATATAATATTTGTCTTTCTCTGTCTGACTTACTTCACTTAGTATAATCTCTAGGCCCACCCATGTTGCTGCAAATGACATTATTTTGTTCTTTTTTATGGCTGAGTAGTATTCCATTGTATATATGTACCACATCTTTATCCATTCATGTGTCGATGGACATTTAGGTTGTTTCCATGTCTTGGCTATTGTAAATACTGCTGCTATGAACATAGGGGTGCATGTATCTTTTCTAATTATAGTTTTGTCTGGATATATGCCCAGTAGTGGGATCACTGGGTCATATGGTAACTCTATTTTTAGTTTTTAAAGGAACCCCCATACTGTTCTCCACAGTGGCTATACAAATTTACATTCCCACCAGGAATGTAGGAGGGTTCCTTTTTCTCCACACCCTCTCCAGCATTTATTTGTAGACTTTTTGGAGGTGACCATTCTGACCGGTATGAGGTGATAGCTCATTGTAGTCTTGATTGCATTTCTCTAATAATTAGTGATGTTGAGCATTCTTTCATGTGTCTGTTGGCCATCTGTATGTGTTTTTTGGAGACTGTTTACATCTTCTACCCATTCTTTAATTGGGTTGTTTGGTTTTTTTTGATACTGAGCTGTATGAGCTCTTTGTACATTTTGGAAATTAATCTCTCGTTGGTCTCATTGTTTGCAAATATTTTCTCCCATTCTCTGGGTTGCCTTTTCATTTTGTTTATGGTTTCCTTTGCTGTACAAAAGATTTTAAGTTTAATTAGGTACCATTTGTTTATTTTTGGTTTTTTTGACATTACTCTAGGAGATGGATCCAAAAAGATATTGCTGTGATTTATGTCAAAGAGTGTTCTGCCTGTTTTCCTCTAGGAGTTTTATAGTATCTGGTCTAACACTTAGGTCTTTATTCTATTTTGAGTTTATTTTTGGGTATCATCTTAGAGAATGTTCTAACTTTATTCTTTTATATGTAGCTGTCCAGTTTTCCAGCACCACCTGTTGAAGAGACTATCTTTTCTCCATTGTATATTCTTGTCTCCTTCATCATAGATTAGTTGACCATAGGTGCATGGGTTTACTTCTGGATTTCCTATCCTGTTCCATTGATCTATATGTCTGTTTTTGTGCCAGTACCATACTGTTCTGATGACTGTAGCTTTGTAGTATAGTCTGAAGTCAGGGTGCCTGATTCCGCCAGCTCCATTCTTCTTTTTCTCAAGATTGCTTTGGCTATTCAGGGTCTTTTGTGTTTCCATACAAATTTAAAACTTTTTGTTCTAGTTTTGTAAAAAATACCATTGGTAATTTGGTAGGGATTGCATTGAATCTGTAGATTCAAAGCACAGGCTTTTAGACTCTACACTACACTCTCCAGACCTGCCTTTTTCCTTCACAAAGCTACATTGGCCTATCTATGAGAGAGTGTCAATGTCTAGCAACTGGGGTTCTCACTTATTTTAAAGATCTGTTTAAAAAGTGCATTGATATTGAGCTTATCTTTCCCTTCTTAAGGTCCCATATCTTTGCAAAATCTTTTCTCACTACTTCATTACACACAAACCTTTCCCTTCTTAAGCACTTTCTGTAATTAACCACATACTGCCATTTAAAAGAGAGAAGACATTTTTTGTTGGGGTACAGTTGACTTACAGTGTTGTATTGGTTTCAGGTGTACAGCAGAGTGAGTCAGTTATTTGTATACACATATATATTCTTTTTCAGATTCCTTTCCACTATAGGTTATTATAAGATATTGAACTCCCTGTGTTATACAGTAAATCCTGTTGTTTATCTATTTTATATTAATATGTAGTAGTGTGTATCTGTTAATCCCAAACTCTGAATTTATCCCTCCCTGCTCCCTTCCCCTTTGGAAACCTTAAGAGAGAAGAGATTTAAAATTCATCAAGTGCTTACCTAGGTATCAGGTACTGTATGGGCATATAAACAATCATTATATTAATTGTAACAACAAAAAAATTTCTGCTGTACAGCAAAGTGATTCAGTTATATATGTATACATATATATATTTTTTCTTTTTCACATTCTTTTCCATTATGGTTTATCACAGGATATTGAATAGAGTTTCCTGTGCTATATACACAGGATCTTTATAGGATCTTGTTGTTTATCCATTCTATGCATAATAGATTACATCTGCAAATCCCAAACTCCCAATCCATCGCTCTCCCACGTCCCCCCCTCCCTTTGGCAACCACAAGTCTGTTCTCTATGTCTGTGAGTCTGTTTCATAGATAAGTGAATTTGTGTCATATTTTAGATTCCACATATAAGTGTTATTGTATTTGTCTTTCTCTTTCTGACTTACTTCACTTAATATGATAATCTCTGGGTCCATCCATTCTGCTGCAAATGGCATTATTTTGTTCTTTTATATGGCTGAGTAGTATTCCACTGTATATATGTACCACATTTTTATCCATTCATGTCGATGGACATTTAGGTTGTTTCCATCTCTTGGCTATTGTAAATAGTGTTGCTATGAACATAAGGGTGCATGTGTCTTTTCAAATTATAATTTTGTCTGGATATATGCCTAGGAGTGGGATTGCTGTATCATATGCTAACTCTATTTTTAGTTTTTTGAGACATGCATATTGTTTTCCATAGTGGCTGCCCCAATTTACACTCCCACCAACAGCGTAGGAAGGTTCCTTTTTCTCCAAACCCTCTCAAGCGTTTGTTTTTCATCTTCAATTTTTTTCATCAGTGAATTACAGTTTACAGAGTACAGGTCTTTTGCCTCCTGAGGTAGGCTTATTCCTAATTATTTTATTCTTTTTATTTTGATGGTAAATGGGATTTTTTCCTTAATTTCTCTTTCTGATCTTTTGTTGTTAGTGTATAGGAATGCAAGAGATTTCTGTGCATTAATTTTGTATCCTGCAAATTTACCAAATTCATTGATTAGTTCTAGTAGTTTTCTTGTGGTGCCTTTAGGATTTTCTATGTGGAGTATTATGTCATCTGCAAATGATGACTGTTTTACTTGTTCTTTTCCAATGTCTATTCCTTTTCTTTCTTCTTCTACGATTGCTATGGCTAGGACTTGCAAAACTGTGTTGAATAAAAGTGGTGAGAGTGGACATCCTTGTCTTGTTCCTGATCTTAGAAGAAATGCTTTCAGCTTTACACTCTTGAGTTGATGTTGGCTGTGTTTTTGTCATTTATGGCCTTTTGAGGTATGTTCCCTCTATGCCAACTTTCTGAAGAGTTTTTATCATAAATGGATGTTAAATTTTTGAAACGATTTGTCTGCATCCATTGAGATGATCATATGGTTTTTATTCTTCAGTTTGTTAATGTGGTGTATCACATTGATTGATCTCCAGATATTGAAGAATCCTTGCATATTATCATGGCATATGATCCCACTTGATGATGGCATATGATCTGTTTAATGTATTGTTGGATTTGGTTTGCTAGTATTTTGTTGAGGAATTTTGCATCTATGTTCATCAGTGATATTGGCCTGTAGTTTTCTTTTTTTGTGGTATTTTTGTATGATTTTGGTATCAGGGTGATGGTGGCCTCATAGAATGAGTTCAGAAGTTTTCCTTCCTTTGCAGTTTTTTGGAGTAGTTTCAGAATAATACGTGTTACTCTTCTATACATGTTTGGTAGAATTTACCTATAAAGCCTCTGATCCTAGACTTCTGTTTTTTGGGAGTTTTTAAATCACAGATTCAATTTCAGTGCTTGTAATTGGTCTGTTTATATTTTCTATTTCTTCCTGGTTCAGTCTTGGGAGATTACATCTTTCTAAAAATTTTCCATTTCTTCTAGGTTGTCCTTTTTTTTTTTTTTTTTAAAGAAGATGTTGGGGGTAGGAGTTTATTAATTTATTTATTTTGCTGTGTTGGGTCTTCGTTTCTGTGCAAGGGCTTTCTCTAGTTGTGGCAAGTGGGGGCCACTCTTCATCGTGCTGCGTGGGCCTCTCACTATCGTGGCCTCTCGTTGCGGAGCACAGGCTCCAGATGCGCAGGCTCAGTAGTTGTGGCTCACGGGCCTAGTTGCTCCATGGCATGTGGGATCTTCCCAGACCAGGGCTTGAACCTGTGTCCCCTGCATTAGCAGGCTGACTCTCAACCACTGCGCCACCAGGGAAGCCCTAGGTTGTCCATTTTATTGGTGTATATTTGCTTGTAGTAGTCTCTTATGATCCTTCATATTTCTTTAGTGTTGGTTTTAAATTCTCATTTTTCATTTCTGAATTTAGTGTTTTGGGCCCTCTCCCTTCTTTTCTTGATGAATCTGGATAAAGGTTTATCAGTTACATTTATCTTTTCAAAGAACCAGCTTTTAGTTTCATTGATCTTTTCTATTATCTTATTAGTCTCTATTTCATTTATTTCTACTCTCATCTTTATGATTTCTTTCCTTCTACTGACTTTGGGTTTGGTTTGTTCTTCTTTCTCTCTAGTTGCTTTAGGTGTAAGATTAGGTTGCTTTTTGGATTTTTCGTTTCCTGTGGCAATCTTGTATTGCCTCTTCCCTCTTAGAACTGCTTGCCTCTTCCCTCTTAGAACTGCTTTTGCTGCATTCCATAGGTTTTGGATCATTGTGTTTTCATTTTCATTTGTCTCTAGGTATTTTTTTTATTTCCTGTTTGGTTTCTTCAGTGATCCTTTGTTTAGTAGCATATATTGTTTAGCCTCCACGTGTTTGTTTGGGTTTTTTGCAGTTTTTTTCCTTGTAGTTGATTTCTAGCCTCATAGCATTGTGGGAGGAAAAGATGCTTGATATAATTTCAGTTTTCTTAAATTTGCCAGGGCTTACTTTGCGGCCCAGCATGTAATCTATCCTAGAGAATATTCCACATGCACATGAAAAGAATGTGTATTCTGCTGCTTTCAGATTGAATGCTCTATAAATATCAATTAAGTACATCTGGTCTAATGGTCATTTAAGGCCTGTATTTCCTTATTGATTTTTTTGTCTGAATGATCTGTCCGCTGATAAAAGTGAGGTGTTAAAGTCCCCCAATAATATTGTGTTACTGTCAGTTTCTCCTTTTATGTCTATTAACATTTGCCTTATATATTGAAGTGCTCCTGTATTGGGTACATATACATTTACAATTGCTATATCTTCTTCTTGGATTGAGCTCTTGATCATTATATAGTGTCCTTCTTTGTCTCTTGTCACAGTCTTTATTTTAAAGTCTATATTGTTTGTCCTATGAGTATTGCTACTCCAGCTTTCTTTTGATTTCCATTTGCATGGAATAACTTTTTCCATCCCCTCACTTTCAGTCTGTACATGTCCCTAGACATGAAGTGAGTCCTTGTAGACAGCATATACATGGGTCTTGTTTTTGTATCCATTCAGCCAGTCTGTCTTTTTTTCTCCCTTGGGGGGGGAGTGATTTTATTTTATTTAAGAAAAAAATTTTAAATTGAAGTATAGTTGATTTACAGTGTTGTGTTAATTTTTGCTGTACAGCAAAGTGATTCAGTTACCTATATATATTCTTTTTTATATTCTTTTCCATTATGTTTTATCACAAGATATTGACTATAGTTCCCTATACAGTAGGAACTTTTTTGTTTATCCATTCAATCTGTGTCTTTCGGGTGGAGCATTTAATCTGTTTAAGGTAATTATCGATATGTATGTTTTTATTCCCATTTTTTAAATTGTTTCAGATTTGTTTCTGTAGATCTTTTTTTTTCCTTTCCTCTTTTGTTCTCATTTCTTGTGATTTGTTGACTATGTTTAATGTTGTGTTTGTATTCCTTTTTCTTTTTTGTGTGTATATCTGTTTTAGATTTTGGTTTGCTGTTACCATGAGGCTTTTATATAGCAGTCCATATATATATGTATATGTATATGTATACACATTATTGTTTGAAGTTGCTGATCTTTTAATTTCAAATGCATTTTAAATACCCTGCATTAGTACTCTCCTCTTCTCACAATAACTGATTTTGATATCATATTTTACATCTAATTGTTTTGCATATCCCTTAACTGCTTATTGAGTATACAGATGATTTCATTACTTTTGTCTTTTGATCTTCCTATTAGTTTTGTGTGGATGATTTCCTACCTCTACTGTATGTTTGTCTTTACTGGTGAGCTTTCCTCTTTTGTACTCTTCTTGTTTCTAGTTGTGACCTTTTCTCTTCCTCCTAGAGAAGTTCCTTTAACATTTTTTGTAAAGCTGGTTTGGTGGTTGAAATCTTTAAGCTTTTGCTTATCTGTAAGGCTTTTGATTTCTCCATCAAATCTGAATGCATGCCTTGCTGGGCAGAACATTCTTGGTTGTAGGTTTTTCCTTTTCATCGCTTTAAATATATTGTGCCACTCCCTCCTGGCCTGCAGAGTTTCTGCTGAAAAATCAGTAGATAGCCTTATGGGAGTTCCCATGTATATTATTTGTTGCTTTTCCCTTGTTGCTTTTAATATTTTCTCTTTACCTTTACTTTTTGTCAACCTGATTACTATGTGTCTTGACATGTTCCTCTTTGGGTTAATCCTGTATGGGACTCTGCACTTCCTTGATATGGGTGACTCTTTCCTTTCCCATGTTAGGGAGATTTGGGGCTATTATCTCTTCAAATATTTTCTCAGGCCCTTTTCTCTCTCTTCTCCTTCTGGGACCCCTATTATGCAAATGTTAGTGTGTTTGATGTTGTCCCAGAGGTCTCTCAAACTGTCCACATTTCTTTTCATTCTGTTTTCTGTTCTGCAGTACTGATTTCCACCAATCTGTCTTCCAGCTCACTGATACATTCTTTTGCCTCATTTATTCTGCTGTTTATTCCTTCTAGTGTATTTTTCATTTCAGTTATTGTATTGTTCAACTCTGGTTGTTCTTTATATTTTCTAACTCTTTGTTAAAGATTTCTTGTAATTTCTCGCTCTGTGCATCCATTGTTTTCCAGAGTTCTTGAATCCTCTTTGTGTTCATTACTCTGAACTCTTTCTTGGGAATACTGCCTATCTCCACTTCATTTAGTTGTTCTTTTGGGGGTTTTATCTTGTTCCTTTTCTGGAACTTATCCCTCTGCCATTTCATTTTGTCTAAATTTCTATTTGTATTTTTATGTATGTGGTAAGTTAGTCATTTTCTTGACCTTGGAGAAGTGGTCCTCTGTAGGGGATGTCCTGTATACCCCAGAATTATACTCCCCTCTCATCACTCAAGGGCCAGGGACCAGCTGGTCCCAGGGTAGGTTCTGACCTGTGTTCGCAGACTCAGTTCTGCAGGCTGCTTAATCATAGTTTTCTTGCTTCTGTTTCTGCCGCCCTAGTGGGTGAGGCTGTTCTAGAGCCTTGTGCAAGCTTCCTGGTGGGAGGGGCCTGTGTTTTCCCACTACTGTGTGGAACTGGGTCTTGACCCTCTGGTGGGCAGGGCTGGGTCAAGAGGCATGTCTAGAGGCAGCCATGGGTTCAAGAAGTCTTTAGGCAGCCTGTCTGCTGATGAGCTGTGCTATGTTCCCACCCTGATGGTTGTTTGGCCTCTCAGCACTGGAGCCTACAGGCTGTTGGTGGGGCCAAGTCTTGGTGCTAATGACACAAGCAAGATATCAGCCCCCAGTGAGAGTCCATGCGGATGAACATTCCCCTATACCTCTGCCACCAGTGTCCATGTCCCCAGGGTGAGTCACAGCTGCCCCCTCCTTCCCAAGAGACCATCCAAGACCAGCATGTAGGTCTAGCCCAGTTCCTATAAAGTCACTGCTTTTGCTCTAAGTCTCAGTGTGTGTGAGACCTTGTGTGCGCCCTCCAAGAGTGGAGTCTCTGTTTCCCCCAGTCCTGTGGAGTTCCTGCAGTCAAGCCCCACTGGCCTTCAAAGCCAAATGCTCTGGGAGTACTTCCTCCCCATGCCAGACACCCAGACTATGGAGCCTGATGTAAGGCTCAGAACTCTCACCCCTGTGGAAGAACTTCTGGGATGTATCGGGTAGGCCAAAAGGTTCATTCGGTCTTTTCCATAAGATGGATTTAGCAGCACTTAGTTGTCTTTAACTTCATTCGAAACATTTTTTTTTAGATTGTATGTGACAGCTGTCATACAAGCATGCATTTTAAAAAAGACATCAAAATTGGCATATTTTTTGGGCTTCCCTGGTGGTGCAGTGGTTGAGAGTCCGCCTGCCAATGCAAGAGATATGGGTTCGTGCCCCGGTCTGGGAAGATCCCACATGCCACGGAGCGGCTGGGCCCGTGAGCCATGGCTGCTGAGCCTGTGCGTCCAGAGCCTGTGCTCCGCAACAGGAGAGGCCGCAACAGTGAGAGGCCCGCGTACCAAAACAAAAAACAAACAAAAAAAAATTGGTGTATTTTTGTGTAGCCATTTTAATATTGAAGATAGAGGAAAAAAAGCAACATTTTTGGCATACTATGCTTTATTATTTTAAGACAGGTAAAATGTAATTGAAACACAAAAAGATTTGTGCAGTGTATGGAGAAGATCAAACTTGTCAAAAGTGGTTTGCGAAGTTTCGTGCCAGGGATTTCTTGCTGGATGTTGCTCCATGATCTGGTAGACCAATTGAAGTTGATAGTGATCAAATCAAAACAATAATTGAGAACGATCAACGTTATACCACGTGGGAGATAGCCAATATACTCAAAATATCCAAATCAAGTGTTGAAAATCATTTACACCAGCATGGTTATATGAATCGCTTTGATGTTTGGGTTCCACATAAGTTAAGCCAAAAAAACCTTCTTGACCATATTTCCGCATGGAATTCTCTACTGAAACATAATGAAATACTCCATTTTTAAATCAAATTGTGAAGGGTGATAAAAAGTGGATATTGTACGACAATGGGAATGGAAGAGATCATGCGGCAAGCAAAATGAACCATGACCAACCACACCAAAGGCCAGTCTTCATCCAAAGAAGTTGATGTTGTGTATATGGTGGGATTGGAAGGGAGTCCGCTATTATGAGCTACTTCTGGAAAACCAAACAATTAATTCCAACAAGTACTGCTCCCAATTAGACCAACTGAAAGTTGTACTTAACTAAAAGCGTCCAGAAATAGTCAACAGGAAATGCACAATCTTCCATCAGGATAATGCAAGACCGCATGTTTCTTTGATGACCAGGCAAAAACTGTTCCACCTTGGCTGGGAAGTGCCGATTCATCCACTGTATTCACCAGACATTGCATCCTTGGATCTCCTTTTATTTCAGTCTTCACAAAATTCTCTTAATGGAAAAAATTTCAATTCCCTGGAAGACTATAAAAGGCACCTGGAACAGTTCTTTTCTCAAAAAGATAAAAAGTTTTGGGAAGATGGAATTATGAAGTTGCCTGAAAAATGGCAGAAGGTAGTGGAACAAAAAGGTGAATACATTGTTCAATAAGGTCTTGGTGGTAATAAAAAATGTCTTTTATTTTTACTTAAGAAAACCAAAGGCACTTTTTGGCCCACCCAATAATAATTCTCCAGTTCCTGGATTGCCCACTTTGGGAGGGGGGATGGATTTGATTATATCATGAGTGTTCCCCGCCCCCCAACGGTCTCATTGTGGTTTCTTCTTTATGCCTTTGGATAGAATATCTTTTTTGGTAGGTTCCATTTTTTTTTTTTTATCATTGACTGTTCAGCAGTTAGTTGTGTTTTTGGTGTGCTTGTAAAAGGAAGTGAGCTCAAGGTCCTTCTACTTCACCATCTAGTCTCCGATCTCTACTTGTAAACTTTTAGATGATAGCCATTCTGATCAATGTGAGGTGATATCACGTTGTTTTGCATTTCTCTAATAAATAGTGATATGGAGCATCTTTTCATGTGCTTATTAGCCATCTGTATGTCTTCTTTGGAAAAATGTCTATTCAGGTCTTCTGCCCATTTATTGATTGAGTTGTTTGGCTTTTTTTTTTTTGATATTGAGTTGTATGAGCTGTTGATACATTTCATATATTAACCCCTTGTCAGCCATATCACTTGTAAATAGTTTCTCCCATTCTGTAGGTGTTGTTTTTTCATTTTGTTGATGGTTTCCTTTGCTGTACAAACGTTTTTAAGTTTAATTAAGTCCCACTTGCTTTTTCTTTTGTTTGTTTCCACTGCCTAAGGAGACAGATCCAAAAAAATGATTGCTACAATTTATGTCAAAGTGTGTTCTGCCTATGTTCTCTTCTAGGAGTTTTGTGGTTTCTGGTTTTATGGTTAAGTCTTTAATTCATCTTGAGTTTATTTGTTTGTATGGTATGGGGAAATGTTCTAATCTCACTTTTTCACATGTAGCTGTCCAGTTTTCCCAGCACGAGGTTTTGAAGAGACTGTTTTCCCTCCATTGTATATTCTTGCCTCCTTTGTCATAGATTAATTAATCATAGGCATGTGGGTTTATTTCTATTCTCTCTATTCTGTTCCATCGATCTAGGTGTCTTTTTTTTTTTGTGGTAGTACCATGCTAATTTGATTGTAACTTTGTAGTATATTTTGATGTCTGGGAGGGTGATATCTCCAGTTTTATTCTTTTTTCTCAACACTGCTTTGGCAAATCAGGATCTTTTGTGGTTCCATATAAATTTTAGGATGATTTGTTCTAGTTTTGTGAAAAATGTTATTGTTTTTTAAAATAGAATTGCATTAAATCTGTAGGTTGCTTTGGATAGTACGGAAATTTTAACAATATTCTTCCAAGCCAAGAGCACAGGGTATCTTTCCATTTCTTTGTATCATCTTCAATTTCCTTTGCCAGTATTTTAGAGTTTTCAGAGTAGAGGTCTTTCACCTACCTGGTTAAGTTTATTTCTAGGTATTTTATTCATTTTGATGCAGTTTTAAATGGGATGTTTTTTTTACTTTCTCTTTCTGATAGTTCATTATTAGTGTATAGAAAAGCAACAGATTTCTCTATATTTGTCTTGTATCCTGCAACTTTACTGAATTCATTTCTTAGTTCTAATAGTTTTGGGGTGGAGACTTAAGTGTTTTCTATATAAAATATCATGTCATATGCCAAAAGTGACAGTTTTACTACTTCCATTCTATTTTGGATGATTTATTTGTTTTTCTTGCCTGATAGTTGTGGTAGGACTTCCAATACTATGGTAAACAGATATATGTTAAACAGACATGGCAAGACTGGGCATTCTTGTCTGGTTCCTAATTTTAGAGGAAAGACTTTCAGTTTTTCACTGTTCAGTATGATGTTAGCTGTTGGTTTGTCATAAGTGGCCTTTAGTCTATTGAGATATGTTCCCTCTATACCCACTTTGATGGGAGCTTTGATCATAAATAGGTGCTGAATTTTGTCAAATGCTGTTTCTTCATCTGTTGAGATGATCATGTGATTTTTAAATTTTATTTTATATTTTTTAATTAAAAACTTTTTTCTTATAGAAATTTTAAATGTTACTTTTCATTTACAGTTATCAAAAAATATTTGTTATAGTCCCTGTTTTGTACAGTACATCCTTGAGCCTATCTTACACCCAATAATTTGTACCTCCTACTCCCACATTCCTATATTGCCACCCCAGCCTTCACACTGGTAACTACTAGTTTGTTCTCTACATGTGTGAATCTGCTTCTTTTTTGTTATATTCACTAGTTTGTTCTACTTCTTAGATTCCACATATAGGTGATATCATACAGCATTTGTCTTTCTTTATCTGATGTATTTCACTTAGCATAAGGCCCTCCAAGTTAGTATTTTCATCATATATTTAGGTGTTCCTGTGTTGGGTGAATTTGTGTTAACAAGTGTAATATCCTCTTTTGTATTGATCTCTTTATCATTATATAATACTCTTCTTTGTTTTTTGTTATAGCTTTTCTTTTAATGACTATTTTGACGTGAGTATTGCTATTCCCACTTTCTTGTCATTTCCATTTGCATGGAATATCTTTTCCATACCCTCACTTTCAGTGTGCATCTTTAGCTCTGAAGTGAATCTCTTGTAGGCAGTGTATAGATAGTTCTTGTTTGTTTGTTTGTTTGTTTTTCATTTTGTTTTGTTTTATCCAATCACCTTATGTCTTTTGATTGTAACTTTTAGTCCATTGACATTTAAGGTAATTATTGATAATTATGTACTTATTGTCATGTTATTACTTGTTTTCCAGTTGTTTTTGTAGTTCTCTGTTCATTTTTTCTTCATTTTGTTTCTTCTTTTGTGGTTTGATGATTTTCTTTAGTTGTGTGCTTCTGTTCCTTTCTTTACAGTTTTTGTGTATCTGTTGTAGGTTTTTGATTTGTGGTTACCATGGGGTTCATATATTTTGACCTATAACTATATCTGTTTGTTTTAAACTGGTAGTCAAGTTCAAGTACATTCTAAAGATCTACAGTTTTTAGTCCCTACCACCTCATAGTGTGTTTTTGATGTTACATTTTACATCTTCATGTTTATTCATTAATTGTTTATTGTAATTACAATTGTTTTACAATTTTTTGTTTTACTCTTCATACTGGCTTATTTAAGTGGTTGATCCTCAGTTCTTACTATATATTTGCTCTCCTAGTTGGATTTTCCCTTTTCTATAAATTCTTCTTTTTCACTTAGAGAAGACCCCTTAATATGTCTTTTAGGGTAGGTTTAGTGTTGATGAACCCTTTTAATTTTTGCTTGTCTGAGAAGTCCTTTATCTCTCCTTCTATTCTAAATGATAATCTTTATTATCATATGTATTATCAAATGTAGGGTATCCTACATTTCAGGTTTTTCCCTTTTAACACTTTGAATATATCATGTTACTCCCTTCTGGCCTGCAATGTTTCTACAGAGAAATGGGCTGATAGCTTATGGGAATTCCCTTGTATAAGACTCCGTTTTTCTCTTGTCACCTTTAGAATAATCTTTTTATCTTTAACTTTTGCCATTTTAATTATGATATATCTTGGTGTGGGTCTGTTTGGGGGACATAATGTTTTGGATCCTCTGTGCTTCCTATACCCAGATATTTGTTTTTCAAATACATTTTAGATCCCTCCCCCCTTCTCAATCTGGGACCTCTACAATGCCGATATTTGTACACTTAATATTATCCCATAGATCTCTTAACTTTCTTCCATTAAAAGAATTTTTTTTTGCTTTTCTGTTTGGATGATTTCCATTATTCTATCTTCCAGATCACTTATGTGTTCTTTTGCATCACTTAGTCTGCTATTCACTCCTTCTATTCACACTCTTCTTTTTTACTTTAATTAAAATTTTTTTAATTGAAGTATAGTTGACTTGCAGTATTAGTTTCAGGTGTACAACACAGTGATTCAATATTTTTGTACATTACACACAAAGTTATTATAAAACATTGACTGTATTCCCTATGATGTACGTTACATCCCTGGGACTTATTTATTTTATAACTGCTAGTTTGTACCTCTTAATTCCCTTCACCCTTCTCCCTCTGGCAGCCACTACGTTGTTCTCTTTACCTGTGAGCCTGTTTCTGCTTTGTTATATTTTTTCGTTTGTTTTGTTTTATAGGTTTCACATATAAGTGAGAACATACAGTATTTGTCTTTCTCTGTCTGACTTAACTTCACTTAGCATAATACCATCCAGGTCCATCCATGTTATCGCAAATGGCAAGATTTCATTCTTTTTCTATGGCTGACTAATATTCCAGTGTGTGTGTGTGTATGTGTGTGTGTTTATCTGTATCCATTCATCTGTTGGTGGGCACTTAGGTTGCTTCTATATCTTGGCTATTGTAAATAATGCTGCTATGGATATCAGGGTCCATATATATCTTCATTTTCTTCAGATAAATACCCAGGGGGTGGAATTTCAGGACTATATGGTAGTTCAAATGTTAATTTTTTGAGTAACCTCCATATTGTTTTCCATAGTGGCTGCACCAGTTTACATTCTCATGAACAGTGCACGAGAGCCCCCTTTTCTTCACATCCTTGTCAACACTTATTTCTTCTCCTTTTGATCATGGCCATTCAGACAGGTGTGAGGTGATATCTCATTGTGGTTTTGATTTGCATTTCTCTGATGGTTAATGATGTTGAGCATTTTTTCTATGCCTTTTGGCCATCTGTATGTCTTCTTTGAAAAATGCCTATTTGGGGCCTCTGCCCATTTCTTTCTTTCTTTCTTTCTTTTTTATTGAAGTATAGTTGATTTACAGTGTTGTGCTAATTTCTGCCATACAGCAAAGTGACTCAGTTTTACACATATATATTGGTACATTCTTTTCTTATATTCTTTTCTATTATGGTTTATCCCAGGAGATTGGATATACTTGCCTGTGCTATATAGTAGGACCTTGTTGTTTATCCATTCTAAATGCAATAATTTCTATCTACTAACTCCAAACTCCCAGTACATCCATCTCCCTCCTCTCCTCCCCCTTGACAACCACAAGTCTGTTCCCTATATCTGTGAGTCTGTTTCTGTTTTGTAGATAGGTTCATTTGTGCCATGTTTTAGTTAGATTCCACATATAAGTGATATCCTATGGTATTTGTCTTTCTCTTTCTGACTTACTTCACTTAGTATGATAATCTCTGGGTCCATTTATGTTGCTGCAAATGGCATTGTTTTATTCTTTTTTATGACTGAGTAGTATCCCATTGTATATATGTACCACATCTTCTTTATCCATTCATCTGTCAATGGGCATTTAGATTGTTTCCATATCTTGGCTATTGTGAATAGTGTTACTATGAACATGGGGGGTGCATGTATCTTTTTGAATTAGAGTTTTGTCCATGTATACGCCAGGAGTGGGATTGCTGGATCATATGGTAGTGCTACTTTTAGTTTTCTGACAAACCTCAATACTGTTTTCCATAGTGGCTAAATCAACTTACATTCCCACCAAGAGTGTAGGAAGGTTCCCATTTCTCCACACCATCTCCAGCATTTGTTATTTGTAGACTTTTTAATGATGGCCATTCGGACCCATGTGAGGTGGTACCTCACTGTAGTTTTGATTTGCATTTCTCTAATAATTAGTGACGTTGAGCATCTTTTCATGTGCCTGCTGGCCATCTGTATGTCTTCTTTCGAGAAATGTCTATTAAGTTCTTCTACCCATTTTTTTATTGTTTTTTTTTGTTTTTTTATTGTTGAGTTGTATGTGCTGTTGTATGTTTTAGAGATTAAGCCCTTGTTGGTCGCATCATTTGCAAATATTTTCTCCCAGTCTGTACTTTGCCTTTTCATTTTGTTTATGGTTTCCTTTGCTGTACAGAAGCTTGTAAGTTTGATTAGGTTCCTTTTGTTTATTTCTGCTTTTATTTCCCCTGCCTTGGGAGACTGACCTAAGAAAACATTGGTATGATTTATGTCAGAAAATGTTTTGCCTATGCTCTCTTGTAAGTTTTACAGTATCATGTCTTATGTTTAAGTCTTTAAGCAATTTTAACTTTATTTTTTGTGCATTGTGTCAGGGTGTGTTCTGACTTCATTGATTTATATGCAGCTGTCCAACTTTCCCAGCACCACTTGCTGAACAGACCGTCTTATTCCCATTTTATATTCTTGCCTCTGTTGTCGAAGATTAATTGACTGTAGGTGTGTGGGTTTATTTCTGGGCTTTCTATTCTGTTCCATTAATCCATATGTCTGCTTTTGTACCAATTCCATACTGTTTTGATTGCTGTAGCTTTGTAGTATTTTCTGAGGTCTTGGGAAAGTCATGCCTCTTGCTTTGTCTTTTTCCTCAGGTTGCCTTGGCAATTCTGGATCTTTTATGGTTCCTTATAAATTTTTGGATTATTTGTTCTAGTTCTGTGAAAAATATCATGGGTAATTTGATAGGGATCACATTAAATCTGTAGATTGCTTTGGGTAGTATTGCAATTTTAACAGTATTAATTCTTTCAATCCAAGAACATGGGATATCTTTCCATTTCTTTGAATCCTCTTTAATTTCCTTATTAATGTTTTATAGTTCTAATGTTTCCTTTATTAATGTTTTATAGTTTTATTAATGTTTCACCTTCTTAGTCAGGTTTACTCCTAGGTTGTTTTTTTCTTTTATTTATTTTTTTGGTGCAATTTAAAATTTTTTTTTTTTTTACATTCCCTTTCTGATAGTTCATTGTACGTTTAAAGAAATGCAATCGATTTCTGAATGTTAATCTTGTATCCTGCTACTTTGCTGAATTCATTTATTAGATCTAGTAGTTTTTGTGTGGAGTCCTTAGGGTTTCCTTTATATAGTATTATGGTTATCTGCATATAGTGACAGTTTTAACTCTTCCCTTCCAATTTGGATACATTTTATTTCTTTTTCTTGTCTGGTTGCTGTTACTGTCAATACTATGTTGAATAGAAGTGGTGAGAGTGGGCATCCTTGTCTTTCCACATTTTAGCAGGAAGGCTTTCAGCTTTTCACTGTTAAGTATTATGACTGTGTGTTTATTATAAATGGCTTTTATTATGTTGAGATATGTTCCCCCTATACCCACTTTGGTAAGAGTTTCTTTCATGAATAGATGTTGAATCTTGTCAAATGCTAAATCTATTGAGATGATCATGTGCTTTTTTACCTTTCTTTTGTTAATGTAGTGTATTACATTGACTGATTTGCATATGTTGAACCACCCTTGTGAACTTGGGATGAATCCCACTTGATTGTCACGTGTGATCTTTTTTATGTGTTGTTGGATTTGGTTTGCTAATATTTTGTTGAGAATTTTTGCATCTATATTTATCAAAGATATTGGCGTGTAATTTTCTTTTTTGGTGGTATCTTTGTCTGGTTTTGATATCAGGTTGATGGTGGCTTCTTAGAATGTCCTTTGGAGTGCTCCCTCCTCTTCAGTCTTTTGGAAGAGTTTGAGAAGAATCAGTATAAGTTCTTCTTTTTATGTTTGGTAGAATTCACTGTGAAGCCATCTAGTCTTGGATTTTGTTTGTAGGGAGTTTTGGGGGTTTTATTTTTGTTGTTGTTTGGGTTTTTTTTTTTTCCAGATTCTATTTCACTTCTAGTGATCAGTGTGTTCAAATAATCTATTTCTCCTTGATTCAATTTTGTTGGGTGATATGTTTCTAGAAAATTGTCCATTTCTTCTAGGTTGTCAAATTGGTTGGCATATAATTGTTCATAGTATTATGGTTTTTTATTTCTGCAGTATCTGTTGAGATTTCTCCTTTTTAATTTTTTTTTTAACATCTTTATTGGGGTATAATTGCTTTACAATGGTGTGTTAGTTTCTGCTCTATAACAAAGTGAATCAGTTATCCATATACATATGTTCCCATATCTCTTCCCTCTTGCATCTCCCTCCCTCCCACCCTCCCTATCCCACCGCTCTAGGTGGTCACAAAGCACCGAGCTGATCTGCCTGTGCTATGCGGCTGCTTCCCACTAGCTATCTACCTTACGTTTGGTAGTGTATATATGTCCATGCCTCTCTCTCGCTTTGTCACAGCTCACCCTTCCCCTCCCCATATCCTCATGTCCGTTCTCTAGTAGGTCTGTGTCTTTATTCCTGTCTTACCCCTAGGTTCTTCATGACATTTTTTTTTCCTTAAATTCCATACATATGTGTTAACATACGGTATTTGTCTTTTCTTTCTGACTTACTTCACTCTGTATGACAGACTCTAGGTCTATCCACCTCATTCTCATTTTTCATTTCTTATTTTGTTTATTTGGGCCCTCTCTCTTTTCTTCTTGGTAAGCCTGGCCAGATGTTTGTTAATTTTGTTTACACTTTCAAAGAACCAGCTCTTGGTTTTATCGATTTTTTCTTTTTTTTAAATCTCTATTTTATTTATTTTCTCCCTGATCTTTATTAGTTCCTACCTTCTGTTGATTTTAGGTATCATTTGTTCTTTTTCTAATTCTTTTAGATGGTAGGTTAGGTTGTTTATTTGAGATTTTTCTTGTTTTTTTTTTTTTTTTTTTTGAGGAAGGCCTGTATTGTTATGAACTTCCCTCTAAGAACTGCTTTTGCTGCATACCATAGATTTTGTATGGTTGTGTTTTCAGTGTTGTTTGTCTCAAGGTATGTTTTAATTTGGTCTTTGATTCCCTTGTTGGTTTTGTTAGTAGCATGTTGTTTAGTCTCCATGTAATCATTTTTTTCTCATCTCTTTTCCTGTGGTTGATTTCTAGTTTCATGACATTACAGTCAGAGAAGGTGCTTGAAATAATTTCTATACTCTTAAATTTGTTGAGGTTAGTTTTGTGGTCTAGTATGTGGTCAGTCCTAGAGAATGTTCCATGTGCACCAGAAAAGAATATGTATTCTGTTTTTTTGTTTTGTTTTGTTTTTTACATGTAGTGTCCTGAAAATATAAGTTAAGTCGAACTGTTCTATTGTATGATTTAGGATCTCTGTTGCCTCATTGATTTTCTGTCTAGAAGATCTGTCCATTGATGTGATTGGGGTGTTAAAGTCTCCTACTGTCATTTTATTCCTTTATATCTTTTAGTATTTGTTTTATGTATTTGGATGCTCCTATATTGGGTGCATATATGTTGATAGGTATAATATCCTCTTCTTGTATTAATCCTTTTATCATTATACAGTGTCCTCCTTTATCTTTCCTTATGGCCTTTGTTTTAAAGTCTATTTTGTCTGATATGAGTATTGCAACTCCCGCTTTCTTGTCATTTCTGTTTGCGTGAAATATCTTTTTCTATCCCCTCACTTTCAGTCTATTGTGTCATTTGCCCTAAGATGGGTTCCTTGTAGGCAGCATATTGTAGGCTCTTGCTTTTTTTATCCAGCCTGCCAGCCTGTATGTTTTGATTGGAGCACTCAGTCCATTGACATTTAAGGTAATTATTGATACATATGTATTTGTTGCCATTTTAAACCTTATTTTCCAGTTGATTCTATGTTTCTTCTTTGTTTTTTTTCTTTTTGTGGTTTGATGATTTCCATTTATTTTATGCTTGTGTTCTCTCTTTTTGGTTTTTGTGAATTTATTGTATGTTTTTAATTTGTGGTTGCACTGTTTTTCAAGTACGTTAACTCCTTCTTATATCTGCTTGCTTTAGACTGATAATCATATAGGCTCAAACGCATTCTTAAAAAAAAAAAAGAATCTACATTTTCTTACTCTCCTTCCCCACATTTTATGGTTTTGGTATCCTATTTTACATCCTCATGTTCATCCTTTTGCTGTTCCTTTTGTTTATTATTGCTTTCACAAATAGTTTTTTTTTCTTCTTTTTGATCTGTATCCTGGCTTATTTATGTGATTTATTTTCCAATTGTCGTTTACTCTTTCCTATAGATTTGTGCTTCTTTTCTATTTAGAGAAGTTCTTTACTTCTTTTAGGATGGGTTTAGTATTGCTGTATTCTTTTAGTTTTTGCTTGTCTGAGAAATTCTTTCTCTCTCTTTCTATTCTAAATGATAATCTTGCTGGGTAGAATATCCTAGGTTGCAAATTTTTCCCTCTCAGAATTTTGAATATATCATGCTACTCCCTTCTGGCCTGCAACGTTTCTGTAGAGGAATCAGCTGATAGCCTTATAGGGGTTTAACGGTAATTAACTATTTGTTTTCTCTTGCTGCCTTTGAATCCTCCCTTTGTTCTTAACTTTTACCATTTTAATTGTAATACATAAGTCTGTTTGGGTTCATCTTGTTTGGAACCCGTTGTGCTTCCTGTACCTGGATGTCTGTTTCCTTCTTTAGGTTTGGGAAGTTTTCAGCAATAATTTCTTCAAATACATTTTTTACCCCCTTTTCTCTTGTTCTTCTGGAACCCCTATGATGCTCAGATCGGCATGCTTTATATTATCCCATAGGTCTCTTATATTGTTTTCATTTTTTTCATTTGGCTTTCTGTCTGCTGTTTGGATTGGGTAATTTCCATTATTCTGTCTTCCAGATAACTTACTCCTACCTCTGCATTATTCATTCTGCTGTTCATTGCCTTTAGCTCAGCTTTCAACTTGGCAAATGAACTTTCTAAGTTTTCTTGGCTCCTCCTTATAATTTCTATTTTCTTCTTCCAGTAATCTGCATTTCTGTCCATAGCCTTTCTTAATTCCATCTGTATTTTCATTACCTCCTTTTAGAACTTGGTGTCTTCTAGACTGAAGAGGTCTGTTTCATTGTTTATTCCTTCATGAGAATACTCTTGGTTTTTTAACTGGGAATGATCCTCTGCTTCCTCATTTTGCTTATATTCCTCTTACTCTGTGAGTTTAGGAGAAACGATTATCTGCTGTAGTCTTAGAGGGCTGTTTATACACAGGATTGTTCCTGCATAACTTGTGTGGGTTTAATATTTTTTGGGCGTGAGAGCTGTTTTTGCCTTGGGTGCTTGCAGTCTCTTAACTCAGCGTAGGTGCATGGCCCATGCATGTTCCCAGGAAGGCGGGGGGAGCAGTTGGCATGGGACCCTCGGCGGTGGCGGCAGCAGTAGGCCCCATGTACTTTCAGGGAGCTGGGGGCAGTGGTTGGTGCCCAGTCGTGGGACCTGTGGTAATGGGGGCAGCAGACCATGCACACTCCTAGGAAGTTGGCAGCAGTGACTGGCGCCTGGTTGTGGGACCGTTGGCAGTGGCAGCTGTTCCTAGTCCGAGAAGGCAGTGGCAGCTTCTGTTCACCCCTGGAGTTCATGTAGGAAGTGCCCTGCCACCTGAGAGCACACATGGAGAAAGAAGCTCCTATGGTGATCCCGCCCCTCTCCTTGCTTGCTCCCAACCATGGCACCTTGCCTCCCTGGCAGGCCCAGGCTTCTTCCCATACTTCCTCAGTTATGGTGCACCACACCCTAGCCCCCTCAAGCTGTCTCCACACAGCCAACCCCAGTCCTCTCCCCAGCGTCTGACCTCTGAAGCCTGAGCCTCAGCACCCAGCCCCTGCCCACTCCAGCAGATGAGCATCTCAGGCTGGGGAGTGCTGAGCAGTAGCACTGACCATCTGTGCAGGTCTCTCTATGATTTGCCCTCTACATATGCTTTTTGTGTCTCCTCTGAGGCTCTGAAACTCCCCCTCTGCCTAGCTGATCTCCCCACCAGTGGGGAACTTCCCAGTGTGTGGAAACCTTTCCTCTTTCACATCTTCCTCCCAGGGGCACAGGTCCCATCCTGATTTCTCTCTCTCTCTCTCTCTCTCTCTCTTTTTCTTTTTTCTCTTGTCCTACCCAGTTATGTGGAGATTTTCTTGTCCTTTTGGAACACTGATGTTCATTAGATGTTCTGTGAGACTCATTACACATGTAGAAGTATTTCTCATGTATTTGTGGGAGAAGGTGAGCTCCATATCCTATTCATCTGCCATCTGATCCAGTCTCCCTTCTAGTGTGTTTTATATTTCATCTGTTGAATTCTTCATTTCTTATTGGACCTTTTTTATATTTTCTAGTTCCCTGTTAAAATGGTCAGTGTGGTGGAGCAGCTGCAGCCAGAGATCTGGGCTGCTTCTGGGGTGATGCAGAGTAAGCACCAACAATAGCCACCACCCAGTTCCCCTGGGTTCCACCCTGGGTAGGCGCTGTGTCCCACAGTCAACTCTTTTCCCTGGGCCTGACTACCCCAGATCCAGTGCCACCCTGTGATGTCTTTTCCTTGGGCTTGATGACCCCAGATACAGTGCCACCCTGCGATGTAAAGTGAGCAGAGCCAGAATGTTTACTTGGCTCAGGTTGGGGCACGAGGCTAGGTGATTGTGGGAAACCCAGCAGCCACTAGAGCAGAACTGTCTCTGCCGTGTGGTCTAGCTAGCATGCATGTGCTCTTCATGAGCATAGTCCAGGCGTTACACAGTCCTTCTGTTTGTCTCAGTGGTCCTCCAACCAGCCAAGGGGACTTATCTCCCTCGTGTAGAATCCCAGGACTGTGGTGCCCAATCTGTGGCTCTATCTACTCACTCCCCAGGGTGGGTGTCTGCCTATGTAATCTCCTTTTTTATCTGAGTTCCCTCCCAGGGGCACAGGTCCTGACCTGATTGCTTTTCTTCCCTTCCTATCCTATTACGTGTGTATCTTTCTTACAGTCTTGGTTGTACAGGAGTCCTTCTGCCAGTTTCCAGTTAGTTTTCAGTGAGAATTGTTCCACCTGTAGATGTATTTTTAATGTGTTTGTGGGGGGAGTTGAGCTCCATATCCTCTTATGCTGCCACCTTGATCCCACCTCCAAACATAATACCTTTTAATAACCCAATCACTTGTTTTCCTGAATGACTTCTCTTCTCACACTTTCAATATTTCTTTCCCAACTTTCATTGTCAGCTGACCTTGACTAGGGAAGTCACTGATGAAACAGAAAAAAATCAGGAGAGAAATATTGCAACCTGTCTCACCACATTTACTCTCCACCTATATTTGTATTCATATTATCTTCCCTTCTGTTCCTATGGATGCTCCATGTTTCTAAGACCAAGCCTTCATCTGTTCTCCTCATTTAATTCCTCTTCTAATTCTTTTCCCACCAACTCAAATTAGTTTTTTTGCTTCCACCATTCCACCACAACTGCTTTCATCAATAGCATCAAATGCTTCACATGAATAGATCCAGTGATCAATTTCCAGACCTCATTTTAATTGATCAATTAGCAGAATTGTATACCATTGATTGTGCCCTTCTCTTTGATCCATTTTCTTCACATGGTTTTCAGAACACCACACTCCCTTAGTTTTCCTCCTGCCTCAGTGGTCCTTTCCTCTTAGTCTTCACTGCTGGGGTACCCCACAGTTCAGTCCTTGAAATATCTTCTCTGCTGTATCTACATTTACCCCTTTAGTAACCTCATGCAGCCTCATGGCTTAAAGTACCATGTATAATATAAGATAAATGAAGTTAAGAAAAAACTTTATTGCCCTAAATTTCAGTTAGGAGTTTTCAGCCTGAAAACTCTGGACAGAAAATATCTAGAAGCAATGATCAACCAAGTAGCAATAAGTACAACTAGCTCTGAATTGGGGTCTATAAATACCACAAAAAAAGGAACCATGGTTTTTTGATATGTGACTGTTACTAAGTCTGGGGACATAAGGTGGACCCAGAATATCTTGTCATACTGAAAAGCAAGGAGACCTTGGAGACTAGATTGTGCCCAAAGGACTCAGGAGCCAATGTGAACAAGCTCCTGCTAGTCAAATATAGGAAAATTTGAGTGTCAGTAAGATAATAACTGTAAGAGTTGAATTATATAGGATGTTTAAATTAATGAATTCATAACAACACTACAGAAAAGTCACATGGATGCTTGTAAGGCACCACTTTAACACATTTAAAACTGGTACTTAGGGGGAAAATTGCATTGATCCTGCCTTTCCTATTCAATGTTTATTAGAATTATTGAAGTATAAAGACAAATCTCTCTATAGAAGCATTCCAAATAATAAACAAAAAAGGGGGATGAGAGAATTATAATTTTCAAACCCTAAGGAATTAATGAATCATCATAAGTGATGAATAATATTGCAAAAAAGAAGCAGCTATTTTGAACATCTTTACGAAAGTTAGAAACTTGAAATATCACCTTTGAAAGAGCCCTCCTCCCTAATTCCAAGCAAAACTAATCTTATGAAGTATCAGTTTAGACCTAAATACCACTTCATAAGAAATACAGGGAAGAGAATAACATGTTAAATTACACTATGAAAATACAGTCAGCAGAATCCAAAATGGAGAATCTCAGTAGGACAAACAACTCATTTTTTTCCCATCCAAAAGGTGCAAGGGAAAATGGAGATGGGCCTGATTTAAAAATGGGCCAAAGACCTTAACAGACACCTCACCAAAGGAGATATATGGATGGCAAATAAGCATATGAAAAGATGCTCCACATGATTTATCATCAAGGAAATGCAAGTTAAAATGACAATAATATACCACTACACACCTATTAGAATGGCCCAAACGCAGAACACTGACAACAACAAATGTTGACAAGGATGCGGAGGCACAGGGACTCACATTCATTGCTGGTAGGAATGCAAAAGGATACAGACACTTTGGAAGAGAGTTTGATGATTTCTTATAAAACTAAAGATACTCGTCCCACATGACCCAGCAATCACACTTCTTGGTATTTACCCAAAGGAGTTGAAAAACTTAATGTCCACTCAAAACCTGCACACAGATGTTTATAGTAGCTTTATTCATAATTGCCAAAACTTGGAAGCAGTCATGATGTTCTTCAGTAGGAAAATGGGTAACCTGTTGTCCATCTAGACAGTGGAATATTATTTAGTGTTAAAAAGACATAGAAGAATTTTAAATGCATATTACTAAGTGAAAGAAACCAATTCAAAAAGGCTACATACTATATGATTCCCACTATGTGACATTCTGGATAAGTCAAAAATATGATGACAGTAAAAAGATTAGTGGTTGCTAAGGGTTAGGGGTGGAGGGGAAGGATGAATAGGCAGAGCACAGATTATTTTTAAGATACTGAAAATACTCTATCTGATACCATAATGATGGATACATGCCATATATCATATAATCAGAAAACTATGTGAGGTTTTTTGCTAATGATATGACCCAAAACTTCAGTCCTGAAGGGTCAGTGTTCTTCATGGTCCTGCCTTTATTGGGTTGCTCTAGTTTTCTACTACATTTACTGTTTGACACAGAAGTACTAAAAGTCTCCATGGAGAATCCTTTGGGCTCCAAATACAATCTTGCCACTACTTTGTAGCAGAAATCTTATTTCAACTTAATAAATTGGGATCAATCAGTTCCTCTCCTGTTGACTCAGTGAGAGAACAAAATGGCCATGTGGTAGCATCAATTCCAGGTAATGGAAATATCATGTCCTCTGGTCAGAGTATCCCTCATTTGGAAACTACTTCCTCTCAACAAGCAAAACCAAAATTTTAAGACATGGGGAGAAAAATAAGTTGGTTATTGGGTATAATAAGGAGATAATTCCTGCTTCCACCTTTTAATTCAAATACCTATGTATTCTGGTATAGGATAAACAGCAGCATATACTGTTAGATGGTCAAGAGCATATACTGCATTATATCATACCACATCCCAACAGCTTATTTTCTTTCTTTTTTAAAGTTTATTTTCTTGAAGTATAATTGATTTACAATGTTGTGTTAATTTCTTCTGTACAGCAAAATGATTCAGTTATACATATATGTATACGTTCTTTTTCACCTTCTTTTCCATTATGGTTTATCATAGGATATTGAATATAGTTCCCTGTGCTATATAGTAGGACCTTGTTGTTTATCCGTTCTATATATAATAGTTTGCATCTGCTAATCCCAAACTCCCAATCCATCCCTCCACCTATGCCCATCCCCTTGGCAATGACAAGTTTCTTCTTTATGTCTGTGAGTCTGTTTCTATTTTGTAGATCACTTCATGTGTATCATATTTTAGATTCCACATATAAGTGATATCATATGGTATTTGTCTTTTTCTTTCTGACTTACTTCACTTGGTATGATAATCTCTAGGTCCAACCATGTTGCTGCAAATGGCATTAGTTCATTATTTTTTATGGCTGAGTAATATTCCATTGTATATACGTACCACACCTTCTTTATCCATTCCTCTGTCGATGGGCATTTAGGTTGTTTCCATGTCTTGGCTACTGTGAATAGTGCTGCTGTGAACATAGGGGTGCATGTTTATTTTTAAATTATAGCTTTGTCTGGATATATGCACAGGAGTAGGATTGCCAGATCATAGGCAACTCTGTTTTTAGTTTTTGAAGGAACCTCCATATTGTTCCATAGTGGCTGCACCAATTTACATTGTAGGAGGGTTCCTTTTTCTCAACACCCTCTCCAGCATTTGTTATTTGTGGACTTTTTAATGATGGCCATTTGGACCCCTGTGAGGTGGTACCTCATTGTAGTTTTGATTTGCATTTCTCTAATAATTAGTGATGTTGAGCATCTTTTCATGTGCTTACTGGCCGTCTGTATATCTTCTTTGGAGAAATGTCTATTAAGTTCTTCTGACTATTTTTCAATTGGGTTTTTTGTTTTGTCGTTGAGTTGTATGTGCTGTTTGTATCTTGGAGATTCAGCCCTTGTCGGTCACATCATTTGCAAATATTTTCTCCCATTCTGGTTGTCTTTTCATTTTGCTTATGGTCTCCTTTGCTGTGCAAAACTTTTGAGTTTAATTCGGTCCCATTTGTTTATTTTTGTTTTTATTTCTCTTGCCTTGGGAGACTGACCTAAGAAAACATTGGTATGGTTTATGTCAGAGAATGTTTTGCCTATGTTCTTCTATCTAGGAGTTTTATGGTGTCATGCCTTATTATTTAAGTCTTTAAGTCATTTTGAGTTTATTTTTATGTATGGTGTGAGGGTGTGTTCTAACTTTATTGATTTACATGAAGCTGTCCAACTTTCCCAGCACCACTTGCTGAAGAGACTGTCATTTCTCCATTGTATATTCTTGCCTGCTTTGTTGAAGATTAATTGACTGTAGGTGTGTGGGTTTATTTCTGGAGTCTCTTTTCTGTTCCATTGATCTGTATGCCTGTTTTTGTGCCAATACCACACTGTTTTGATTACTTTAGCTTTGTAGTATTGTCTAAAGTTTGGGAGGGTTATGCCTCCTGCCTTGTTCTTTTTCCTTAGGATTGCTTTGGCAACTCTGGATCTTTTATGTTCCATGTAAATTTTTGGATTATTTGTTCTAGTGCTGTGAAAATTTTGATAGGAATCACATTAAATCTGTACATTGCTTTGGGTAGAATGGCCATTTTAACAATATTAATTCTTCCAGTCCAAGAGCATGGGATATCTTTCCATTTCTTTGAATTAACATCAATTTCCTTTATTAATGTTTTATAGTTCTCAGCATATAAGTCTTACATCTCCTTGGTCAAGTGTATTCCTAAGTATTTTATTGATTTTGATGTGATCTTAAAAGGAATATTTTTATACTCACTTTCTGATATTTCATTGTTAGTATAAAGAAATGCAACCTATTTCTGTATGTTAATCTTGTATCCTGCTACCTTGCTGAATTCGTTTATCAGTTCTAGCAATATTTGTGTGGAGTCTTTAGGGTTTTCTATATATAGTATCATGTCTTCATATAATGACAATTTTACCTTTTCTCTTCCAATTTGGATAATTTTTATTTTTTCTAGTCTGATTGCTCTGGCTAGGACTGTCAATTCTGTGTTGAATATAAGTGGTGAGAGTGGGCATCATTGCCTTGTTCCTGATTTTAGTAAGAAGGCTTTCAGCCTTTCACTGTTGATTACTACATTGGCTGTGGGTTTGTCATAAATAGCTTTTATTATATTGAGATATGTTCCCTCAATACCCACTTTGGGAAGAGTTTTTATCATGAAGGGAGGTTGAATTTTATCAAATCCTTTTTCTGAATCTATTGAGATGATCATGTGGTTTTTTTCTTTTGTTGTTTTGGTGTATGACATTGATTGATTTGTGTATGTTGAACCATCTTTCTGACCCTGGGATGAATCCAACTTGGTCATCGTGTATGATCTTTTTCATGTGTTGTTGGATTTGGTTTGCTCATATTTTTTTGAGAATATTTGCATCTATATTCATCAAAGATATTGGCCTGTAATTTTCTTTTTTTGTGTGTGTGTGGTATCTTTGTCTGGTTTTGGTATCAGGGTGATGGTGGCTTCATAGAATGTCTTTTGGAGTGCTCCCTCTGCTTCAATCTTTCAGAAGAGTTTGAGAAGAATTGGTATAAGTTCTTTGTATGGTTTGTAGAATTCACCTGTGAAGCCAAAAGTCCTGGACTTTTTTTTAGGGAGTGTTTTTATTTCAGATTCTATTTCATTTCTAGTGATTGGTCTGTTCAAATTATCTGTTTCTTCTTGATTCAGTTTTGGTGGACTGTATGTTTCTAGAAACTTGTCCATTTCTTCTAAGTTGTTGAATTTGTTGGCATATAATTGTTCATAGAATTCTCTTAAGGTTTTTTGTATTTCCACACTATTATTTCTCCTTTTTCATTTCTTATTTTGTTTATTTGGGTCCTCTCTCTTTTCTTCTTGGTGAGCCTGGCCAGAGGTTTTTCAGTTTTGTTTACACTTTCAAAGAACTAGTTCTTGGTTTTATTGATTTTTTTCTATTGTTTATCTCTATACTATTTATTTCCTCTCTGATATTTATTATTTCCTTCCTTCTGCTGACTTTAGGTTTTGTTTTTTCTTCTTTTTCTAATTCTTTTAGGTAGTAGATTAGGTTGTTTATTTGAGGTTTTTCTTTCTTTTTGGTTTTTTTTTGAGGAAGGCCTGTATTGTTATGAACTTCCCTCTGCTTTTGATGCATCCCATAGATTTTGTATGGTTGTATGCTCATTTCATTTGTCTCAAGTTATGTTTTAATTTCCTCTTTGATTTCATCATTGACCCATTGTTATTTTTAGTAGCATATTGTTTACTCTCCATGTATTCATGTTATTCTCATTTCTTTTTCTGTGGCTGCCTTCTAGTTTCATGCCACTGTGGTCAGAAAAGATGCTTGAAATAATTTCTATACTCTTAAATTTGTTAAGGCTTATTTTGTGCCCCAGTGTATGGTCAGTCCTGGAGAGTGTTCCATGTGCACTTGAAAAGAATGTTTTTTCTGGTTTTTTTGGATGTAATGTCTTGAAAATGTCAGTTAAGTCTAACTGTCCTATTGTATCATTTAGGATCTCTGTTGCCTTACTGATATTCTGTCTAGGAGATCTGTCCATTAGTGTGAGTAGGGTGTTAAAGTCTCCTACTATTATTGTATTCCCTTCAATTTCTCCCTTTATATCTGTTGTTTTATGTATTTGAGTGCTCCTATATTGGGTGCATATATGTTGACGGGTGTAATATCCTCTTCTTGTATTGATCCTTTTATCATTATATAGTGTCCTTTATCTTTCTTTATAGCCTTTGTTTTAAAGTATACTTTGATATGAGTATTGCGAGCTGCTTTCCTGTCATTTCCATTTGCATGAAATATCATTTTTCATACCATCACTTTCAATCTATATGTGTCCTTTGCCCTAAAGTGGGTCTCTTGTAGGCAGCATATTGTAGGCTCTTGTTTTTATATCCAGTCTGGCACTCTGTCTTTTTTTTATATATATACAGCAGGTTCTTATTAGTTATCTATTTTAAACATATTAGTGTATATATGTCAATCCCAGTCTCCCAATTCATCCCACCACCCCCTGCTGCTTTCCCGCCGTGGTGTCCATTCATTTGTTCTCTACACCTGTGTCTCTATTTTTGCCCTGAAAACCAGTTCATCTGTACCACTTTTCTAGATTCCACATATATACGTTAATATACAATATTTGTTTTTCTTTTTCTGACTTACTTCACTCTGTATGACAGTCTCTATGTCCATCCACATCTCTAAAAATATTCCAATTTTGTTCCTTTTTATGGCTGAGTAATATTCCATTGTATATATGTGAAACATCCTCTTTATCCATTCATCTGTCGATGGGCATTTAGTTTGCTTCCATGACCTGGCTATTGTAAATAGTGCTGCAATGAACATTGGGGTGCATGTGTCTTTTTGAATTATGGTTTTTTCTGGGTATATGCCCAGTAGTGGGATTGCTGGGTCATATGGTAATTGTATTTGAGGTTTTTAAGGAACCTCCATACTGTTCTCCATAGTGGCTGTATCAATTTACATTCCCACCAACAGTGCAAGAGGGTTCTGTTATCTCCACACCCTCTCCATCATTTGTTGTTTGTAGATTTTCTGATGATGCCCATTCTAACTGGTATGAGGTGATACCTCATTGTAGTTTTGATTTGCATTTCTCTAATAATTAGTGATGTTGAGCAGCTTTTCTTCTACTTCTTGGCCATCTGTATGTCTTCTTTGGAGAAATGTCTATTTAGGTCTTGTGCCCATTTTTGGATTGGGTTGTTTGTTTTCTTAATATTGAGCCTCATGAGCTGTTTATATATTTTGGAGATTAATCCTTTGTCCATTGATTCGTTTGCAAATATTTTCTCCCATTCTCAGGGTTGTCTTTTTGTCTTGTTTATGGTTTCCGTTGCTGTGAATAGGCTTTGAAGTTTCAATAGGTCCCTTTTGTTTATTTTTATTTCCATTACTCTAGGAGGTGAATCAAAAAAGATCTTGCTGTGATTTATGTCAAAGAGTGTTCTTCCTATGCTTTCTTCTAAGACTTTTATAGTGTCTGGTCTTACATTTAGGTCTCTAATCCATTCTGAGTTTATTTTTGTGTATGGTGTTAGGGAGTGTTCTAATTTCATTCTTTTACATGTAGCTGTCCAGTTTTCCCAGCACCACTTATTGAACAGACTGTCTTTTCTCTATGGTATATCCTTGCCTCCTTTGTCATAGATTAGTTGACCATAGGTGCGTGGGTTTATCTCTGGGCTTTCTGCCTTGCTCCATTGATCTATGTTTCTGTTTCTGTGCCAGTACCATATTGTCTTGATTACTGTAGCTTTGTAGTATAGTGTGAAGTCAGGGAGTCTGATTCCTCCAGCTCTGTTTTTTTCCCTCAAGACTGCTTTGGCTATTCGGGGTCTTTTGTGTCTCCATACAAATTTTAAGATATTTTGTTCTAGTCCTGTAAAAAATGCCATTGGTAATTTGATAGGGATTGCATCGAATCTGCAGATTGCTTTAGGTAGTATAGTCATTTTCACAATATTGATTCTTCCAATCCAAGAACATGGAATATCTCTCCATCTGTTGGTATCATCTTTAATTTCTTTCATCAGTGTCTTATAATTTTCTGCATACAGGTCTTTTGTCTCCGTAGGTAGGTTTATTCCTAGGTATTTTATTCTTTTCATTGCAGTGGTAAATGGGAGTGTTTCCTTAATTTCTCTTTCAGATTTTTCATCATTAGTGTATAGGAATGCAAGAGATTTCTGTACATTAATTTTGTATTCTTCAATTTTACCAAATTCATTGATTAGCTCTAGTAGTTTTCTGGTGGCATCTTTAGGATTCTCTATGTATAGTATCATGTCATCTGCAAACAGTGACAGTTTTACTTCTTCTTTTCCAATTTGTATTCCTTTTATTTCTTTTTCTTCTCTGATTGCCATGGCTATGATTTCCAAAACTATGTTGAATAATAGTGGTGAGAGTGGACATCCTTGTCTTGTACATGATCTTAGAGGAAATGCTTTCAGTTTTTCTCCATTGAGAATGATGTTTGCTGTGGGTTTGTCATATATGGCCTTTATTATGTTGAGGAAAGTTCCCTCTATGCCTACTTTCTGGAGGGCTTTTATCATAAATGGGTGTTGAATTTTGTCAAAAGCTTTTTCTGCATCTATTGAGATGATCATATGGTTTTTCTCCTTCAATTTGTTAACATGCTTTATCACATGGATTGATTTGCGTATACTGAAGAATCCTTGCATTCCTGGGATAAATCCCACTTGATCATGGTGTATGATCCTTTTAATGTGTTGTTGGATTCTGTTTGCTAGTATTTTGTTGAGGATTTTTGCATGTATATGCATCAGTGATATTGGTCTTTAATTTTCTTTTTTTGTAGTATCTCTGTCTGGTTTTGGTATCAGGGTGATGGTGGCCTCATAGAATGAGTTTGGGAGTGTTCCTTCCTCTGCAGTATTTTGGAAGAGTTTGAGAAGGATGGGTGTTAGCTCTTCTCTAAATGTTTGGTAGAATTCACCTGTGAAGCCATCTGGTCCTGGACTTTTGTTTGTTGGAAGATTTTTAATCACAGTTTCAATTTCATTACTTGTGATGGTCTGTTCATGTTTTCTATTTCTTCCTGGTTCAGTCTTGGAGGGTTATACCTTTCTAAGAATTTGTCTGTTTCTTCCAGGTTGTCCATTTTATTGGCATAGAGTTGTTTGTAGTAGTCTCTTAGGGTGCTTTGTATTTCTGTGGTGTCTGCTGTAACTTCTCCTTTTTCATTTCTAATTTTATTGATTTGAGTCCTCTCCCTCTTTTTCTTGATGGGTCTGGCTAATGGTTTAGCAATTTTATCTCCTCAAAGAACCAGCTTTTAGTTTTATTGATCTTTGCTATTGTTTTCTTTGTCTCTGTTTCATTTATATCTGCTCTTATCTTTATGATTTCTTTCCTTCTGCTAACTTTGGGTTTTGTTTGTTCTTCTTTCTCTAGTTCCTTTAGGTGTAACGTTAGATTGTTTATTTGAGATTTTTCTTGTTTCTTGAGGTACGATTGTATTGCTATAAACTTCCCTCTTAGAACTGCTTTTGATGCATCCCATAGGTTTTGGATTGTCTTGTTTTTGTTGTCATTTGTCTCTAGGTATTTTTTGATTTCCTCTTTGATCTTTAGTGATCTCTTCGTTATTTAGTAATGTACCGTTTAGCCTCCATGTGTTTGTGTTTTTTATATTTTTTTCCCTGTAATTCATTTCTAATCTCATAGCATTTTGGTCAGAAAAGATGCTTGATTTGATTTCAATTTTCTTAAATTTACTGAGGATTGATTTGTGACCCAAGGTGTGATCTATATCCTAGAGAATGTTCCGTGCGCACTTGAGAAGTGTAATCTCTTTTTTGGATGGAATGTCCTATAAATATCAATTAAATCTATCTGGTCTATTGTGTCATTTAAAGCTTGTTTCCTTATTTATATTCATTTTGGATGGTCTGACCATTGGTGTAAGTGAGGTGTTAAAGCCCCCCACTATTATTGTGTTACTGTCGATTTTCTCTTTTATAGCTGTTAGCAGTTGCCTTATGTATTGAGATGCTCCTATGTTGGGTGCGTATATATATATATTTATAATTGTTATATCTTCTTCTTGGATTGATCCCTTGATCATTATGTAGTGTCCTTCCTTGTCTCTTGTAACATTCTTTATTTTAAAGTCTATTTTTATCTGATATGAGTATTGCTACTCCAACTTTCTTTTGATTTCCATTTGCATGGAATATCTTTTTCCATCGCCTCACTTTCAGTCTATATGTGTCCCTAGGTCTGAAGTGGGTCTCCTGTAGACAGCATATATATGGGTCTTGTTTTTGTATCCATTCAGCAAATCTGTATCTTTTAGTCGGAGCACTTAATCCATTCACGTTTAAGGTAATTATCGATATGTATGTTCCTATGACCATTTTCTTAATTGTTTGTTTTTGTAGGTCCTTCTCTTCTTTTGTGTTTCCCACTTAGAGAAGTTCCTTTAGCATTTGTTGTAGAGCTGCTTTGGTGGTGCTGACTTCTCTTAGCTTTTGTTTGTCTGTAAAGCTTTTGATTTCTCCATCAAATCTGAATGAGATCCTTGTCAGGTAGAGTAATCTTGGTTGTAGTGTCTTCTCTTTCATCACTTTAAGTATATCATGCCACTTCCTTCTGGCTTGTAGAGTTTCTGCTGATAAATCAGCTGTTAATCTTATGGGAGTTTCCTTGTATGTTATTTTTCGTTTTTCCCTTGCTGCTTTCAATAATTTTTCTTTGTCTTTAATTTTTGCCAGTTTGATTACCATGTGTCTCAGCATGTTTCTCCTTGGGTTTATCCTGCCTGGGACTCTCTGTGCTTCCTGGACTTGGGTGGCTATTTCCTTTCCCATGTTAGGGAAGTTTTCTACTATAATGTCTTCAGATATTTTCTTGGGTCCTTTCTCTCTCTCTTCTCCTTCTGGGACCCCCTATAATGCGAATGTTGTTGCGTTTAATGTTGTCCCAGAGGTCTCTTATGCTATCTTCATTTCTTTTCATTCTTTTTTCTTTATTATGTTCTGCAGCAGTGAATTCCACCATTCTGTCTTGCAGGTCACTTATCCATTCTTCTGCCTCAGTTATTCTGCTGTTGATTCCTCCTAGTGTAGTTTTCATTTCAGTTATTGTATTGTTTATCTCTGTTTGCTTGTTCTTTAATTCTTCTAGGTCTTTGTTAAACATTTCTTGCATCTTCTCCATCTTTGCCTCCATTCTTTTTCCAAGGTCCTGGATCATCTTCACTATCATTATTCTGAATTCTTTTTCTGGAAGGTTGCCTATCTCCACTTCCTTTAGTTGTTTTTCTGCAATTTTATCTTGTTCCTTCATCTGGTACATAGCCCTCTGCCTTTTCATATTGTCTGTATTTCTGTGAATGTGGCTTTTGTTCCACAGGCTTCAGGACTGTAGTTCTTGCTTCTGCTGTCTGCCCTCTGGTGGATGAGGCTAGCTAAGAGGCTTGTGCAAGTTTCCTGATGGGGCAGACTGGTGGTGGGTAGAGCTGACTGTTGCTCTGGTGGGCAGAGCTCAGTAAAACTTTATTCCGCTTGACTGCTGATGGGTGGGGCTGGGTTCCCTCCCTGTTGGTTGTTTGGCCTGAGGCAACCCAACAGTGGAGCCTACCTAGGCTCTTTGGTGGTGCTAATTGCAGACTCTGGGAGGGCTCATGCCAAGGAGCACTTCCCAGAACCTCCGCTGCCAGCATCCCTGTCCCCATGGTGAGCCACAGCCACCCCCCACCTCTGCAGGAGACCCTCCAACACTAGCAGGTAGGTCTGGTTCAGTCTCCCCTGGGGTCACTGCTCCTTCCCCTGGGTCCCAATGTGCACACTACTTTGTGTGTGCCCTCCAAGAGTGGAGTCTCTGTTTCCCCCAGTCCTGTCGAAGTCCTGCAATCAAATCCCACTAGCCTTCAAATTCTGACTCTCTAGGAATTGCTCCTCCCATTGCCAGACCCCCAGGTTGGGAAGCCTGATGTGGGGCTCAGAACCTTCACTCCAGTGAGTGGACTTCTGTGATATAAGTGTTCTCCAGTGTGTGAGTCACCCACCCAGCAGTTATGGGATTTGATTTTACTGTGATTGCACCCGTCTTACCATCTCATTGTGGCTTCTCCTTTGTCTTTGGATGGGGGGTATCTTTTTTGGTGAGTTCCAGTGTCTTCCTGTCAATGAATGTCCAGTAGCTAGTTGTGATTCTGGTGTTCTCACAAGAGGGAGTGAGACCATGTCCTTCTACTCTGCCATCTTGGTTCAGGGCCCTGTATACTCACTTATTTAGATGATTTACTTCCCAATTGTCATTACTTATTCCTATAGATTTTTGCTTCTTTTCTGTTTAGAAAAAGTCCTTTCAGTATTTCTTTTAGGATAAGTTTAGTATTGCTGTATTCTTTTAGTTTTTGCTTGTCTCAGAAACTCTTTATCTCTCTTTCTATTCTAAGTGATAATCTTGTTGGGTAGAATATCCTGGGTTGCAAATTTTTCCCTTTCAGAACTTTGAATATATCTTGCCACTCCATTCTAGCCTGCAATGTTTCTGTAGAGGAATCAGCGATACCCTTATAGCGGTTCACTCATAATTAACTCTGTTTTTCTCTTGCTGCCTTTGAATCCTCACTTTGTCTTTAACTTTTGCCATTTTAATTATAATATGTCTTGGCGTAGGTCTGTTTGGGTTCATCTTGTTTGGGACCCTCTGTGCTTCCTGTACCTGGATATCTCTTTCCTTCTTTAGATTTGGTTTCAGCAATAATTTCTTCAAATGCATTTTTGATCCCCTTTTCTCTTTCTTGTCCTTCGGGAATCCCTATGATGCTCAGGTCGGCATGCTTTATATTATCCCATAGGTCTCTTATATTGCTTTCATTTTTTTCATTTGGCTTTCTGTCTGCTGTCTGCTTGGGTGATTTCCATTATCCTATCTTCCAGACCACTTATTCATTTTTCTGCCTTATTCAGTCTGCTTTTTATTACCTTTAGCTCAGCTTTCATCTCAGTAAATGAATTTTCTAATTTTTCTTGGCCTCTCTTTATAGTTTCTTGTTCCTATTTACAGTAATCTGCATTTTAATCGATATCCTTTCTTAATTCCTTCAGTATTTTCATTATCTCCTTTTTGAACCTGGTGTCTATTAGACTGAAGTGTTCTGTTTTATTGTTTGCTTTTTCAGGGGAATTCACTTAATCTTTAAATTTGGAGCGGTTTCTCTGCTTCTTCATTTTACTTATATTTCTCTTACTCTATATATTTAGGAGAAAAAAATTATCTACTGTGTTCTTGGAGAGCTATTTTTATGTGGATGCATCCCTGTGTAGACTGTGTGGGTTTAATATCTTTGGTGCAAGGGCTGTTTTTAATGTGGATGCCTTCCACCTCTTTTCTCCATGTGTGCTGGCCATTATCCCCTTGATAGGGGGTGTGACTTGTGTTGTGGTGATCAGAGCCTGCACTGGCTGTTGTGCAAGAACTCCTCTTTGCTCTGTGATTGTCACAACCCTTTTGGGAGCAGGTCTCCTCCTTAGTTGCTGGAGTAGAAGTCTCCAGATCCATTTCTGAACTGCAGTGTGAGGTAGGCGAGATATTGGAGCACTCCCACTGGGAGAGGAGCCACTGAGTATTCCTCCACCAGAGCTGTCCAGCAGGATATGAGCTCTGTGGTGTCTCTCTTTCACTCATTGTGTGGGCTCACAAAGTTTACTGTTTTGGGCACCACCTTCAGCCCCGCCTCAACCATGGGAAGGCTGGCAATCGGCCCTAATATGCCTGAGGCATTTTTTTCACAAAGCCACCAGCATACATCCAGAGGCTCAGATCCACTGAAGTCAGCTACCAGGAGCACAGTAGTCATACACCTGGACCTGCTGTGGGAGCCGTGGAGGCAGCCTAGACCCTGGCCCAGCCCAGCCTCCATGTACCCATACCCACAGAGCCCACAGCTTCTAAGGTCAGACCCATCCCAGCCAGGGAGCACCCATTGTTCACTCAGATGTCCTGCAGGTGCTGAGTTTACAAAGCCATTTGGTGGTGGCATAAATCCACATATCTCACAGCCACAGGGAGAGGGCTCATATTTCAGCCCTGCTTCCTGAGTTGCTTGGCTCCTGGTGATCAGCTCTGATTTTAGTCCTGCCTCTGCATGTGGTCAACCCACTGGCGCTTGTGCACTCTCAGAACTCGTAGAAGGGGTGCTGAGCCAGATGAGAGTGCTTGGCAAAAGGGCTGCTGTGGCGGGCCCTGCCCTTCCTTTTGCTTGCATGTGCATTAATAATGGGGTTTCAGTGGCGGCACCATGCCCACCATGAGGATGCAAAGAGTTAGACTGCAATGCTGGGCCCTACCCCTCCCTTTGCATACTCCTTAACAATGGCGCTTAGCTTCTATGGCAGGCTTAGGCTTCTTCTGTGTACACCCCCGGTTGCGGTGGTACTCCACTCTAGCCCCTTCAGGCTGTCTCTGCACAGCCAACCCCAGTCCTGTCCCTGGGTCTTTCCTCTAAGGCCTGAGTTTCAGCATCCAGCCCCTGCCCATACCAGTGGATGCAGGGGCTTGGGAGACACGGACTGTCTGTGCAGGTCTCTCTCTGTTCTGCCTGCCACAAACCAGTTGATGTGCTCTCCTCCGAGCCTGTGAGGCTCCCTTTCTTTCCCAGCTCATCTCCATACCTGTGAGGGGGCTTCTAAGAGTGCAGGAACCTTTCCTCTTTCACAGCTCCCTCCCAGGGGTGCAGGTCCTGCTGCTTTTTTTTTCCCCTTTCGTCCTACCCAGTTACGTGGAGATCTTTCTTGCACTTTTAGGCGTCTGAGATCTTCTGCCAGCCTTCAGTAGGTATTCTGTGAGAATTGTCCCACATGTAGATGTATTGTTGATGTATTTGTGGGAGGAGGTCAGCTCCAGGTCCTTCTATCCCACCATCTTGATTGGAACACCCAACAGCTTATTTTCAATAGGCTGTTGCAACATTCTCAAGACTGGGCCTTTCCTGCTTTCCCCATTGCCACTGCTGACTTTTTAAAACTGACCTGCCTGTTTCATTGTGGACATGAGCTTTCTTGATGTGGAACAGCTGTGTAGTCCATATGCCTTCATTATCTTTACTGTGTTCCTCATTCTTTTCATGATTTGTGGAAGGTTAAATTATAGCCACCAAAGTTGTCTACCCCCTAATCCCCAAGAAACTGTAAATATGTTAAATTACATGGCAAAAGAGACTTTTCAGATGTAGTTCATGTTAAAGACCTTAATATAGGGAGAGAATCTTGGATCATTTGGGTCCAGTATAATCACATGAGTCCTTAAAAGCAGAGAACTTTCAAAAGCTAGAGACAGAGAGGATGCAGCAGCAGCTGAAGTTAGAAAGTCTCAGGGTGTAAGAATGAATCACATGCCATCGCTGGTTTGAAGATGGGGTGGGGGCTGGGTGAGAGGAGAAATGCCTGGAGGAGTGAGGTGACCTTAAGAAGCTGAGAGAGGTTCCCAGAGGACAGCCAGCAAAGGAATGGGACGTTAGCTCTGTCATTGGAAGGAACTGTATTCTGCCAGCAAGCTGAATGATTCTAGAGACTTCAGAAAAGAGGTCAGGCTGGCAAACACTTGATTTCAGTCTTGTGAGAGACCCAAAGCAGAGAGTCCAGCCAAGCCCATCTGGACTTCTGACTGACAGAGTTGTGAGCTAATAAATTTGCCTTATTTTAAGTTACCAAGGTTGTGGTAAATTATTCTGGCAGAAATAGAAAACTAATGCATAATCTTTATCTGCCTTGAAGTCCCCGAAGACCAGAGCCCAAGCCTTCAATGAATTCACCTTTGGCATCTGGTGGGGAAGAGCCAGTCAGTTTGACAATGGAGGAAGGAGCAATCCCATTTCCTGAGTATAACTACAAAGTATGAAGCAATACGCCCCTCCCCCATCCAGTTCTGTCTGGTCCCAGTAGCCCAGAGGATCCCAGATAGCACAGGCCACTCAACAACTCTTCACATCTGTCAGATTTCAGCAGAAGTGGACCTGGGTTTCCTCTCTTAAGCCAGCAATGATGTAAGAAAGAATGATCTGGACATGGAGTGGTTCCAGGACTAAAAGAAGCAAGACTGTTGCTTAAAACTATCCTAACAGGCAGAAAGTTCTCTAATCATTTAAGAACTGATTACATTTTTTCTTTTCATTGGTCAGGGTGTGGTACCCATTTCCTAAGCTCCACCTCATGTGGTTCAGTGGGCATAGAGGTGATCTGTAGGGCTGGACCAAGTATGGATTAGTGTGACCAAGGACACGCTAATCTGATCTCTGAGGCTATTTCAGACAATGGCCTTGGCCATCCCTTTCCTCTGGCCTGGATCTCAGGCTCCATTAGAGCTTACCAATCATCACCTCTTACCCCATCATGTAAATTAACTTTTCCTTACCTAAGGCCAGTTTGACAGTACCTAAACACAGGAAGGAGATGAAAGTTCAGACTGGACCTAGTTATGGTCTCCCTTCCACTGAGGACCAGAGCATCACCATAAGAGGAAAGCCCTGGGAGAGGGATAGAATCCAGAACTCAAAAAGACATAGTCAATCTTGCTCTGTTGTGCTGCGTGTAGTTGGAAGAATTTGTGTATGCACAAAGGGAGAAAGAAAATGTATTTATAGAGTGTGAAAATCCCCTACTAATTTGATTTGCCTAAGATATAGAAATATAAATGATTAATGGCTGGTTCCTTTGATGGGGACATGGTTTGAGGCCTGAGTGAAGGGAACTTTGAATATAACAGGCTTAGACATTAGAATTTTGTTTCATAGGTAATCGGGAAATCAGTGTGTGTAGATTGAAGAATTGACTCCTTGGGAACTTTGGGTAGAAATTGCATTTTGCTTTTGTTTGTTTCAGAGAACTATATTTGAGTGTTTTCAAACCATTCAGAATTTTGTAAAGCTTTTTATATATGTAGACCAAAAACAATTCTGAGTCTGTACAACCAAATATCCTGTATATTGGGCATTCACAGACAAACTTGATAGGATAAATTGTAGCATTCATAGTATAAATGGCAGCACTGTGTATTTCACAGGACCCTGAAGCTGACTATTAGAAATCTGGTTATCTTGGTTTTGGTGCTAACTATTCTATTAGAGAAAGGGCACAGCTTAGCTGCAGAAAGTTAGATGAAGACTAATGCAGCTAAGAATTCATCAGAGACAGGGAGAGGGATGTGACCATGGGAATAGAAGTCTCCAGGAGTTCTTGGAAATTGTAGGAGGGTCAATGGATGTGTCATTACAGTGTAGGCTGGGTACAGGCTACTGCATTTGGATATGAGAAAAAAGGATGCCTTCAAAAGTGGATGGAGGACTTGGGTTGTACAAATGACTACATCAAACATGATACCACAGAATTATATTTATATTATACATTGTTTTCACATTGCAACATCCACATTGATCATATGTGACACAATTCTACTAACTTTGAGTATATATTTACTATAACATATATATATATATATATATATATATGTAAAACCAAGAGGCACTTCCAGTAATTCTGGCCAAAAAGGAGCATCATTTATAGTGTCTAAGCTAAAAAATAATAAAAATAAATACAACTTATCTAATATTTTTCTGTACAGATTCTACTTTATACAAAATATTTATCAGCCATTAACTGAGTCACAACAAATATTTGTGATAGGATGATACAAAGTATTGCTACATATATTAAGTGCAAGATACAGGTGAGAGGACAAGATTTATTTCAACTGCGAAATGATCACTTAAGTTCAACGCCTCACTCTTTTGTTTCTAAAAGTTGATAAATTTGGAAAGTTATTAACAAACATATTCAGGTTTGTTGAGAGTGATGAGAATTACATTGTTAAAAATTACCATGTACAAATGACATCCCTTACACTGTTACTTTGGCAGTTATTTGAAAATATTGCTTTATAGGAATACTAAATTAATCCAATACTCTGGTTTACAAATAATACAGAGACAAATATTTGGGATATGCTAATCTGAACTTTCCAATGAAAGTTTTTGTCAGGAGGAGGTAATGACTGATCAGAACAACTGCCCCATCAGGAATCAGAACACATTTTAACACCAAAAACCAAATCAAATTAACCAAACCATCCAAAACCTCAAACACTCTGAATTCAAATTAAAGTTCTTTCAGTTGCATATCCTAATATTATTATAGGAAGCCAGGGAGAGTCTCGTTTTCATTATTTTGCATTGAGAGTTTCAGAATGTCTATAAAAGCACCAATTTTCATTTTGTGATTCGTATGATAAAAAAATCTATAGGAAGAAAATCAGGGGGTAGTTGGATTCAGTGATATTTATTTCCAGTGCCTGTCAACTAAAATGGTATGCGTTCTTCTGTGAGAATGTATTAGGAATGAACTGATATTCACAAATGGAAAAAAACCCCACCATTTAAGCAAATATAATATGGCAAAAATCCTATGCACATGTTTTACAGAGTATTAAATAGTGATTTTTTTAAACTAATAAACAAATTTATACTTAAAGTCAAGCCATTGAAACACACCGACAGGTGATATATATATCTCAGGGCTGTTATTTAAAGATAGCAATACTATAGTAGTGGATTATGCTTATACATAGCTAAAATGAAATATCTGGTATAATATGGGTTTTTGAGTCATAAAAATAACCAGTTAATTTTAAAAAGAAATGTGAGGGAAATTCTATCAACCGACAGCTGATATACACAAAGAAAACATCTTTAAACAATTACTTTTAATTTCACATTAAACCATCTGAATAATTTGCTAGTATATAGAAAGTAAAATTACTAGAATAAAAAAAAAAATCCTTCCCTTCAAAAAGTATTCAAGCAGCAGTTTCCAAGCGCTAGGGGCTAGTTCACATTCCAAAATGTGTAAGTGCTGATTGTAATGAAGGAAGTCAAGATTGAAATATGGATCCATTAAGTCCCTTTACTCGAGAATAACTGAGAACTAAGTTGGTTTGCCACAGAAAAGATGAAGAGGTGTCCTGGGATGATCCTTTAAGTTTTATGTAGTGTTCACTCCCAATCCACAGCTCTGCTTTTTTTTTTTTTTTTTTTTTTTTGCTTTTTAGTACCATGGGCTGCACAATGAAACTAGGTGTGGTGAGTTAAAACTTGAGGTGAAAGGCATCTTGCTCCTTATTATAGCAGAAGAGAATTTGTGATGATTTTTCCTTTACTAATTTTGAGTTAGAGAAGGAAAATTGGAGATAAGTCATACTTTTCTCCTGTAAGTTTGACTTTTTCTTTTTGTTTTGTTTTAAAGAGGAAAGAATTCCCTGCTATAGTGTCTGTTTCACTTGAGATAGGTGAAATACTATTTAAATTACTTTTCTATTTGTGAATCTCAAATTTCAACCTACCATTTGATCATCTTAGCAGACGAATGTAGTGCATGTGGTTTATTGATCGGTCAGTGCTTCCTTTGTGAAAGTCAAGATTAATAAGATTTAATTTTTCTTAGTAGTGAAAGTATTTGGGTTCTTAACTGTGTTAGAGTTTAGTAAAATATGATCTTCATTAGTAAACCATTTATTTTAAAACAACCTAAACCGTGACAAATCGCTGGATTTGTCATTCCTCTTTCTTGGGATAATTCAGACTCTAATTTATACCCTAAATCTAATTAAATTATGGGGACTAAATTTATTTTTATCTATTTCATGTATTATTGGACTCTTCATAAAATATTTCCCTCCCTGAAGCATGCAGAGAATTAGATAAATAATTAAAGATTACTTTTTACAGTTTTCTGTTACATTATAGATCTGATTATATCAAAATGTTTAGCATCTCTATACCACGAAACATCATTTTGTGGGTTTCAATTGATTAAAAAATTTTAACAAATAATCAAATTTATTTGATTATTTATTTTTGCTTTGCTTCAAATAATCAAATTTAATATTCTTGGTAGTACTTACATATGATGATTTAATATTATTCTTTTTGAAGCATTTTTGTTTGAATTATTTGCGTGATTAAAGAATCCCTTCTTGATGTAAAACAATGAGGAAATCTGTCTGAACATGAACATGTTCAGTGTTTCTTATCAATAAGAAGGAGGCTTGCTTTTTCTTCTTTGCTCCACAACTCCTCAAGGAAGCAGAAATCCATGATACCAATGCCTGTCAATGTAATCAACCTTAAAAGTATGATATGGAGGAAAAACTAGCTGCCTTTTTAGATGGGGAATTTGGATTCATAAGAGCCTTAAGCACATGTCAAAAGCCAGTTCTGTTTTCCATCTATACACCATTCCTTATAGTCTTATCTGTACCAAAACAATCTATACCAGATCAGTATTTTTGAATCCGGATATTGAGTTCCACCAACTAAATAATGGCTTAATCTTCAGTTTTGTATCTTCAAACATAGTTAGCAACAAAACGCTCAATTATTTTTTGTCACTATTGTTAACCTGCTATTAGAATGATTTTGTAGTGTGAACGTAAAGATCATAGTACCTAAAACTGGTACATTTTCCTCTGATTAGAAAAGCTAAGCATAGTTTAATTCTGGAATGTTCTTTACCTAAAATGGTGACTTGGTCTCCTAATCTTAAAGTTCCATTTTGTTGGACAGATTAGAAAAACGGACTGACAGACAGTATCATCAAGGTCATAGTTTTACTTCATAGAGAAATCACCAGAGAAATGAATTACTTAGAACTGGTTATAAAGTATTTTGCTGCTTGATAGGAGAGAAGGCAATTGAAAGGAACTCAGTTTGGTTTCAGAGTGTATAGATATTTTAGTGCTCAAATACCTGGAGTTGAGCTATTAGCGTTGGAAAATTTGTTGCTTTTTTCCACACCCATTAGCTGATAATTATACGGAGAATCTGATTTACTGTAGATTATGAAAGTTTACAGAACTCTGTTTTACTGGAGCCTTCTGCCCGTTTGCAAAGGCAGTTTATTTCCAAAATTGCATATAAACCAGGAAAAGTATTAAGTGGGAATCAGACTTAGGATGGAAGAGAAGGACAATAAGACCCTTATTGTGGCTTTCAGTATTATTTTAGAAAAACTGAATGACAGGGACAGTGGAGATCCCCATACTGATATGGAAGCACCAAAAATACCTCCTAAAGCAGAATAGAAATGATAATTTGATTCTTTACTTCTCATTAGTTAGGAGCTGTTCATCACACAAATAGTTCATTTTTGTAAAGCAGTCGTTTCAAGCTTTAGACTTTATTTACAATGATAATTTTCATATCTTTATTACTTAGAAAATAATTTATGTTTTTCCATCATTTTAACAAAAAATAGGCCTGAGTCTCATGCCTTTTGCACAGCTTTTACCTTCAAAGAAAGTTCTCTGGGAAAGTGACAGGGGACATCAGGACATTGCAAATCAAGAGAGGCAGGGGTGTGAGGAAATTGCAATACGTATTATACATGTAATATGAAGTCCGCTTGACATACCGTCGTCTTTAGTTTTACTGAGATTGCAATGGTTAGGATTTGTTCTGGAATTCCATCAAAACGGAACAGACATGATTTCGTGTTCTGTGTTTAGAAAGTGGGTATTTTCTTAAACATAATATGAGGAAATTCCTTCACTTCTCAGGTGAAGACCGATGTAGATAAATCCCTGTACAGAGCTACTGTCTTCATCTTTGACTAAGAGCAAAACCAGGTCTTATATAAATGACAAAAATAACTTACAGTTTTAAAATATGCTGAAGTGGTGTTTTCACCAAGGAAACAATATTCTCAAGGTTGGCTTAGATCGATAACCAGAAAGACGTTCTATCGGCATGCTGGAAATGCCATCGATGACATTCTTAGTATACCTGGTCTTTTCCTTAACAGAAAGCAACCACTAGCATCAAGGCCACCAAATTCCAACTTTTCCTACCATTAGCTTCATGGCTGTCCATACAATTCTTTTCCCTAAATGGGCCAGACATTCCTTCATTTGAAAGACCTGAGTTTATCTAATGGCACCTATAATTAGGCTCATATAAAAATGTAGTGAATTGCAACAAATACACTGGCACTACAGGAAGCAAGCTCTGGAGTTGGAAGTGAACACAGTAATACTGCTGTCACCAAGGACGGGGAGACCACCACTAGCAGAAAACATCTTTTCATGTCCCTCGGCATCCTGTGGGATGTACTGGGTGTGTATGAAAGTCAAGCGCTTGAAGAATCGCCATTCCTTTTCTTGAACTGACTTTAGCTTTAATACACTGGCAATATATCTTTCCTTGAAGGAAAAAAATGATTAATCTGCCTAGACTGGTGAGCACAGTTCTGGAATGAAGAGGTTCTTACTGCTTTGGCCATGATTATTTCATGTACTTACTTGAAAACAGAACAAAACAAAAACCAGCTAGTGTGCTTAGACCTCTACTCTGGCAGCCAGGCGGGCCCCTACTTGGGGTCATGGAGCGTTGAGGAAGCCACCAATATATGGTTATGAATGTATAACTACTCTGTCGCCATTTAACTTGCTCCATACCTGGATTTTTCCTGGACTTACATTTATTTTAGAGACATATGGCATTTGGAGCAGGGGGAAAGATTAGTTTTGTTAAGTAATTAGATACAAGAGGTATGTGAGTATAAATGCTTTTTTCCCCCCTTCTGTTATTTGCCATGGAAGGAAAATAAATTCACTGGGGAAATGTATTTGACTCACAGTAAGTTTTGCAAACATAGAGACACACAGGGAATACTAAAAAAATGGAAAACAACTCCGTAAGTCCTAAACAATGAAGACCTGATGTTAACTCAAAAAAAAAAACAACAAATTATTCTCATTATTTAGGTAGAATCTGCATCTGTTTGATCCTTTTCATATTTTCCTACTTTTTGGGAAATTTGCCTTGAAACTATGTTTATTTTGGATTGTATTATCTTTGCCTTATTTAAAAAATGCCATGGATTATTGTATAATCATTGCTTTGGAAGGGAAGAATATCCATTTACGAGAAATGAAGGCATTTTTAATGTAAACACTCTTTTTTATGATTTGAGAGGAAATAAAAAGTAGAAATCACAAGCAAGATTTACTTGAAGCTAAGGGTGTTTAGATGATGAGCAGGCCAGGATATAGTATCAAAGGAAATGTTACAAGCAAAAAGTGTTGGGAAGAAAGGGACACCAATTATAAACATTTCTCATTGTTTAAGAAAGTCTTTCGCTTGGGAGATGTGGATCCAGAAGGTACCCAAAAGTTAGCCAGAGTTGCTAGTGAAAAGACGTTCTTTGCAGCATCCTCATTTAATTGGCATAAAATAACTGTATCCGGTTATCATTTAAATTAGAACAGGTAGATGAGTGGGTGTTCACAGACCTCCATGCAAATGAACCATCCATCTCTTACTGGGCTTGGAGAGAGCTACAATGTATAAAAATGGTGATTAAAATAGAACTTTATAAAAATGTTTCCCTTTTCCCTTTAAAAAAAAAAGAGTTGACTATCTACAGAAACAAAAACAAATCTTTATATTTACATCAAGATAACTATTCATGACAAATATAATAATATGAAATAAAATATTGAAAGTGAGTATCAACTTTTTAAATAGAGGTTTGGCTCACAGCATAAACAAGTGTAGATAAACAAACGAAAAAAAAAAAAAAAAGACTGTCAATGATAGGCCCAGTCCCCCCAAATCCCTCAAGTCTTCCCTGCCAAAAGAAACATGACAATGGGCCAGATTACAGCTAGAAGTCACCCCATCACACCGTGAGTGCAGCAGCACAATAGGGTTGTCCGTGCAACCTTTGCCACCCAAAAGCCAATCTTCACCAGGTGCCAAGAATCAGGCTTTCACTATGTCAATAAACACCAAACCCTAGGTTGAAATTTTCCCCTTCATCTCTCACTCACTCACTAGCTATCCCAGAGTGGGTTTCTGCTTGCCTTCCTTTCTTTTTTTTCTTTTTCTACTGCACATTTTGCAGCAAATTAAGACATAGGCGATCCCCATTACGAGCCATTTCTCAGGCCTTCTCTGGCGACCTTTTAGAACTGTAACCTGATGAAAAGACCTGACTTCAGCTCCTTCTGAGGTGTTTCTGTTTAAAGAATTCCATCCCCTTCCGTGGTAATTTGATTTTAGGTGAGTGACAGACAGACAGACAGACAGACAAACAAACAGCTCCTATACATTCATTCAGCGACTAGACTGGAAAATGTCTCAGTCTTCCTGGTTTAAGGCTGGTGACAGAGAGCCTCGAAGGGATGCACAGGCCCGTGGCCCCCTCCCCCAGCCTGCCAATCCCCTCCTTCTGCAGAGGGACTTTTACTGAAGCCGAGTAGAGGCAGGCGTTTGGGATGGCTGCCTCTTAAGGACTCTCCAGAGCGAACTTCATCCTGTTTGTTCACATGTGCTGAGTCGTCTGCTGCAGCAATGCTATGAACGACTAAAACCACAAAAATCTCTCTTTACATACACACAAATGTACATACACATGAGCATCCTTTCCATCTCTCTCTCTCATACACACACACACACAATGTTGGCAGGATGCATAAGAATTCAAACAATGCTCTGGAACTTTCATCCCTCAGTACTAAGAGCAAAAGCTTCTTAGTCGTAACCTACATTTGCTACACTGCTTCCCGGCTAAAGCTTCACCATCTCCTTTGGAATTTCTTTTCCTTTAGTTTTTCCTTTATGATTTATTATATCACAGTGACCACTATATATCTTAACATGAATGTTACTAAATCGTGGAGCCAGGAATCCCGGCTTTTCGGTGTGTCTGTGTGTCTGCGTGTGTGTCTGTGAATATGTTTTACATGGATCTATGTGAGAGCTTATATACACACACACATATATACTTCTTCCTTTAAAAAAATCCTTAGAAGCTGGTGTTGTTATAATGTGAAAGCTTCTCTGAGTGAGAGTTTTTTAAACCATGTACCTCACTGTAAAAATAAACACATAAAATGCAAAGAATCCCAAAATGCCATAGCCGTTTGCCCATCTTCTCATATTTCTACAGTGTTGTGTCTAAGTGTTGTGCTGGCTTGAAAAGAGTCTGTGACAAGTCACTCTGTTTCGAAACGTAGCTCATTTATCCATTGTCACTGGTTTGGCTTTGGGGTTGGGGTTTCGTCTCCTCTCGGCTTCCCCTTTTCTTCATCTTCTTCCTTGATGGCCTGGATCTGGTCTGAGGGATGCTGCTGGGGGGACTGGTCCAGGGACTGATCCTCTATGCCCGCCAACCTCTGTTCCTCCTCAATGACTTTCTTCCACATCTTGTGGTTCTGCAGAAGGTGCTGAGTTATTTGGCAGTAGACTTTTCTCCTTTTGAAAGTTTTCTTTCCTGAGAAAACACCAAATTAGACTACTTATTTGTGTGTGGAGTACAGGACAGTTTTTTCCCCTATTCATAGGGGTCAAGTACCAAATGGATACATATATCTATCAATCACTTGATGTGTATATTGTAATAATCATTTTTGAGAGTGGGGAAATAAGAGGAAGATGGCATGAACCATTAACATATCATTGAGCTGTACCGTGAACAGTATTTAATAGCTGGTGCCGTAACGTCCAATACAAGGTTTTGTCTGTTTCTTGGAGTTATTACTCTCACTCCATTCAGACTCTCAAGATTTTCCACATAGATTATTGGAATAATTCCTTGTTACGTGTTCCTCTGCTTTGTCAACCAATTCAACTCACAAAAGTCTACAATATTGATTTTTTAAAAAAGACAGTTTTGATAGTACTGTTTCCTGTGGACTAAAAAATTAATTTCAAACTCCTCTAGCAGGGAGCTTTGACTCTAGTGGGAAAATGGAGAGTAAACAAGTAAGGACAATTACACTGAGTTGTACAAAGTCTTTGAAAGGTGGCAGAAAGAGGGGGAAATGACTTAGCTGGGAGGATGCTGCATGATGATGGTGGCTTGGACTAGGATGGGGACAATGGAAACGAAGATGAGTAGATAAATGTGAGCTACATTTGTGAGGTATAATCAACAGCACTTGGCAACCGATTAAATGTAAGGAAAAAAGAAGGGAGGAATCAAAGGCAACCCTGAGCTTTCTGACGTGAACAGCTGAGTGGCAAGATGTACTGAGAAAGGGCACATTAGATGAGCAGACTTGAGGCGTACGTTGAACATGAAGTGTCTGGGAGACCTCTAAGTAGGCAGCTATTCTCTTCTAAGCACAGAATATACTGTACCTTCATTCAAGTGACCATTTTAGACATAGGCCAAGAATTTGGAAGTTAGACAGATTCTCACATTGGATTATAAACTTCTCTATGGACAGAAGTTTTTCCCCCTTTTGCGTATATATCTATCTGCAAAGCTCCAGACTTTAGTTAGTATTCAGTAAGAGTTTACTAAATGAATTATGTCCTCTCTAGTTTCTGTTCCACAATTCCAAGTACATGGTGAAGTGTTGACAAGTGATTGATTGATGATAAAAATAATAAAAGCATGAAAATGTGGTCCACAGGAAATTCTGATCTGAGACTGCATTAAGGAGTTAATAGTACAAGTTACCAGGATGATCTGCAAGGAAATTTGAATTTATTTAATGACGTAGTAATGATTTACCATGTAAAATCTGGAAGGAAAAACAAAAGAAAAATAAAATAGTAACGATAACAAAAAAAAAGGAAAAAAAAAGCCAATTGCTTTTTCCACCAAAATTTCCACCAAAATTTTTGTGGAAGTGCTAATGATTCCTTCAACAGTTTTATTATTAAAAAAATTTCTTGTACCTTAAAAGATGATAAGATCAATTTTTAAAACATAGTTCAGAAAAAGGATACCAAATTATTTTGAATTACTTTTGAACCATACAGACATAAGGAAATTATTACGTTGGATGAATGCCAGGGTGGGGGGGGGGAAATGGATACAGGCAGACTCATAAGCAAGAATTTTAAAAAATATATTTACTATATTCATTATCTTATTCATGAGATGGACCCATCAATCAGCTTATATTGATCACCTGCTAACTGACAAGCATTTTTCTGGATGCTATGGAAACAAAGACCAATGAGTCTCAGAGTTTGCCTTAAAGGAGCTTACCATTTATAGGAGAGAGGGCCCAGAAGGTCAGAACTGAAATACACATGCTATGTTTTATGATGGACCTAGATAAGTGACCAGGATGGCCTTAGTGTTCCCCTCATCTTCACTAAACTTCAGATAGGTTTCTTCCAGACACTAGGACCCTGATCTAAAACTTGTAATTGCAAATTCTTTCTCTGCCCCTTGGTAATGTAGATAAATCGCCCAGCCTCTAGCCAGTGTGACAACCCAGGAAACATCTTTCTCAAGGCCCTGGGAGCCAGCCCTTTGAAATGCAATTATTAAGAAAGATAGGACCAAAAGACAACCCTCAGAATGGGAGAAAATATTTGCAAATGAAGCAACTGACAAAGGATTAATCTCCAAAATTTATAAGCAGCTCATGCAGCTCAATAACCAAAAAACAAACAACCCAATCCAAAAATAGGCAGAAGACCTAGACATTTCTCCAAAGAAGATATACACATTGACAACAAACACATGAAAGAATGCTCAACTTCATTAATCATTAGAGAAATGCAAATCAAAACTACAATGAGATGTCATCTCACACCAGTCAGAATGGCCATCATCAAAAAAATCTAGAAACAATAAATGCTGGAGAGGGTGTGGAGAAAAGGGAACACTCTTGCACTGCTGGTGGGAATGTGAATTGGTATAGCCACTATGGAGAACAGTATGGAGGTTCCTTAAGAAACTACAAACAGAACTACCATATGACCCAGCAATCCCACTACTGGGCATATACCCTGAGAAAACCATAATTCAAAAAGAGTCACATACCAAAATGTTCATTGCAGCTCTATTTACAATAGCCCAGAGATGGAAACAGGTCTAAGTGTCCATCATCAGATGAATGGATAAAGAAGATGTGGCACATATATACAATGGAATATTACTCAGCCATAAAAAGAAACGAAATTGAGCTATTTGTAATGAGGTGGATAGACCTAGAGTCTGTCATACAAAGTGAAGTAAGTCAGAAAGAGAAAGACAAATACTGTATGCTAACACATATATATGGAATTTAAGGAAAAAAATGTCATGAAGAACCTAGGGGTAAGACAGGAATAAAGACACAGACCCACTAGAGAATGGACTTGAGGATATGGGGAGGGGGAAGGGTAAGCTATAACAAAGCGAGAGAGAGGCATGGACATATATACACTGCCAAACGTAAGGTAGATAGCTAGTGGGAAGCAGCTGCATAGCACAGGGAGATCAGCTCGGTGCTTTGTGACCACCTAGAGGGGTGGGATAGGGAGGGTGGGAGGGAGGGAGACGCAAGAGGGGGAAGAGATAGGGGAACATATGTATATGTGTAACTGATTCACTTTGTTATAAAGCAGAAACTAACACACCACTGTAAAGCAATTATACTCCAATAAAGATGTAAAAAAAATAAAATAAAATGGGTAAAAGAAAAAAAAAAGATAGGGTCCCTATCACCGATCTCTGTGGGTAGGAAGGAGCCTAACTTCAATAAGCACCAATTAGCAAACAAAAATGGCCTAATCACATTGACCAACTCCCCTTTAAGATCCTCAGTACTTTTTCCTTAGCTCATTCCAGCGTGTAAAAACTCTCCTGCCTTTGTTTTCAATGGAGTTGAGTCCAATGTCTCTCTCCTATTTTAATAGTCTTGAAGAAAGTCTTCCTTACCATTTTTAACAAGTATGCAGTGCAATTTCTCTCTGACACATCAAAGTATGGCAACATCAGGTACTCAACCTGTGAGGGAGTAGATAAGACTTTTTCCAAAGGACATAACATTTGAGCTGAGAGGTACATTATGAGAATTAAATACACTGGGTGGAGAACGGGCTGGCAGCATTCTAGGTATGTGAGGGGCATGTGTACAGGCAGAGGGCACGGGGCCCTGGAGCATAACACCAATTTCTTCAATTATAAGATTCTTAACAAGGGCAATATATACATAAAATAAAATTGAAAAAAAATCTGAATTCTTTCTATAGAAATCAATAAAATATATTAATCCATTCAATTTTTAAGAGCAAACCTTTAAAATTACTTTTCTATCAAAGCTATCTACTTGTCTATTTCTACATTGTTCTTATTGTAGTGAAGTTCAATCTTTACATGTTAATGTACTTTTTAACCTAATCCTTTGAGTCAAGCGAGTTACAGATGATCACTGGGTGAAGGATGGACTTGAATCAGTCACAGCACATGCTCTACTGCTCAAGGTGATTATTCCATCCAAAAGTTATACAGGTTCACGGTAGTGCGTTCACAGGGAAGAAGCTAACAAAAGCTCAACTTTTCTCTTTTTCCTTTTGGGGCAGCCCCCATGAGAGCAGCTGTTCTCTTATTAATGCTGCTAAACCTCTCTGGAATTAAACTGAATAAGGTGACGTAGAAGAAAGTTTGTACCAAATAAATTTGCGTAGATTAGAGTCTGCAGGTGGTCTAAAACATGCCTGGATTGAGAGCCAAATTGTTCAGCACTGGAACCTTTTGAAATGAGAACAAAGATCCTTTCATTGCTCAAACTCTAAACGCAGCTTAGTACTTCATTAGAAACCTCTTAGTTTGCTGTAGGAATCTTTCAAATTTAATTATGAGGTGGGGAAAAATGCCTTCTTTACCCAGGATACCATATTGAAATATCTTATTCTGTGTTTCCTGAGAGACCTCCAAGTTTTGCAAATTGCTGAAATTATCAGTGCATATTTAATTTACATTTTTTTCTGCAATCTAAGTTTCAGGTTAAATCAAGTTAACCATCTCAGTCAATATGAATCCTGAAATTAAAATTACTAAGAGTCAATAACACTGGAGTTAAAACAAGGAGACCTGGGTTTCCTTTCTGGTTCTGCGGAATCCGTCTACACCTTGGGTTGTCAAACTTCTGAGCCTCAGTTTCGACTTTTGTAAAATGAGGCAGCTGAACTGGATGATCACTGATTCCCCTTCCATTTCTAGAATTCTGTTATTCCACGTGGCCAATTTTTACTAGATACTAACACTGCCCAATATTTATCATTTTCTTTGCTATAAAGGCATAGTTCAAATATAATTTTTCAAAAGCTATGGTTATCAAATCATTGTTGATGATGTCTTAAATTTTAACGTAAAGGTGACCAGTTGACTTTTAGAAGCCATTAGTAAACAGAATCCACAGAATTCTCATTCCTGCTTTAGTGAGCTTGATTAAAAATGGGAAGGTCAGTAGAGTAACACACCAGAGTCTGAGAGTCAGTATGGCCACCCAACCCTACAGAACAGAGACAAATCGAATATTTGGTTGTTTGTTGTATTTGCTGCTAAAGCCAACGCTGACGAGTTGAGCCTGTTAAACCTCCTGACCTAGGTTCTTCAATTCTTGATGCCTAGATTATGTATGTGTTGCTTCAATGTATTTGAGTTCAAATAGCAAGCAAGTAGGGCCCACGGGAACAAAGCTTTCCCAGAGGCTAAGCTGACCACACTTTCCAATAACATTCAGTGGAAAAACTGTCCAGTCCTTAGTCAGACAGCAAATTACCTGGCTCTTTGAATGAAAAAAAAGTAAAAACGTAAAATGCATGCATGTTTATTAAATGAGAAAATAAATAATCCATGAATCCTATCTTGGCTCCTACCTCTGAATCCCAAGATCAGCACAAAATTTTTAATAGACATCTTTTGATAAGCATCAGAGGAATAAAATAAAATTACTTTGATAATAGAATATTGAAGGAAAACAACTTTTGATTTTCCTCCCATTCTGTATAAAAGTTAATATACGGGTTAGACCTTAAGCAAAAGTCTGACCTAAAGCCAAACTTGCCCCGTCTCACCAGTCTATGGTTAAAAATGAGTTCTTTATCTCTGCTTATGTGAGCTTACGACAAGGCACTTATATGAGGGCAAAATAGGTTAATACACACGTTAGAATATCTCTTTACCTAGATGGCCAAATGAACGAAGTCGTGCATTTCCCTGACTGTGCTAAAAAAAAAAAAAAGGGAAAAAATGATCATAATGTCTTTCATTGGTAATATTTTTGGTAAGGGCCTTGAAAAATATCAATATTAAGACTGAACTTCCTTTATGAAGGTAGATAGGAACCACGTACTATACTCCCATGAACGTAGGAACAGTATTTGTGCAATATCACTGTAAGGGTTATTGGTTTTCCTAATTATGCTATTAGGGCTTCCTCCCTATGGCAGGAGAAACAGTGGAGAATATTTCAAGATGTGAAGAAAAATAATCTTGATTTTATAGACAATTAAGTTGAACAGATTAGAACGGCTACATGATGCACTCCAAATCAATGACGAGATGTGACCACTTCTCACTGTCACTATTGCCACTACCCTGGTCCAAAGCCACAGTCATCTCTCACTTGGATAATTTCAACAGCCTCTTAACACACTGCCCTGCTTACACCCTTGCTCTTACCCCAAACTCGAGAATATTCTCAATGCAGCAGTTGAAGCAATCCAGTTAAAACATAATTTGAATCAACTAAGTCTTCTGCTCAAAACCTCTGATGGCTTCCCATCTTACTCAGAGTAAAAGCCAGACTCCATACTGTGACCTGCAGAGCCCTACCGTCTAACCCTCCATCATCTCAGTCCCCACTCCCTAGCCCCCTTCCTCTGCTTCAGCCTCCCAGCTCTCCGGACGCTCCTTGAACACCCAGCCAGTGTCCACGTCAGGACCTTTACACGGTTTGCTTTCCTCTCTCCTTGAAATGCTTTGTCCACATCTCTTTCCATGGATCACTCCCTTCCCTTGCTTCTTTCAGGTTTAAAAAAAAAAACTCTCTTATTTAGACCGTCCATGGCTATCCTAAGATTTTAATCTTTCTGCACAATATTTCATATCCTTCTTATTTTTCATTTTTATTTTTAAACTCTAGCATTTATCAGTACCTAACATATTACAGATTTACTGATTTGTCTTTCTTAGTGTCTGCTGACCCCACTGGAATCTAAGTCTAAAAGGGCAAGGATTGATCGATTTTTCTTTTTTTTTTTGGTCTGATTTGTTCATGGCTCTGTCTTTACAGTCTAGAAGAATGCCTGGCACAGAATAGGTGCTTACTAAATATGTGATGAATGAATGAGTGACTACTACCTCTTACCACTTTAGCACCTCCCTCGAAGCAAGCCAGGAAGAGTCTATGGCTGGTCTAGATAGTACCTGAGATTCCTAAATCATTCAGATACTCTGAAAAATAGGCTTTGATTACTTAATTGTCTTACTTCATAACAGAGAACATACCTTTTTATGAATACAGTATTACAATAGATTCCACAGTCTGTAATTTCCATTATCATGATATTGGGGAAGGGGGGGTATCCATAATCACTGCAGCAGGTGATATTTGGACTCAGCTATGAAATTCACGAGGAGCATCAAACTTATTATGAACCTAAGTAAGAAAACAATCCTAGGAGAAGCACATTCGAGAGAGATTCTATAACTTACTTGGAGATTCACGATTTTTACAGGTTTCCTCTTCGTTTGGTGCTTCCTCCTCCTCTTCTTCTGGGTCATCGGTGTCTCCTGACTCATCACTGTCTTCCACCCATTTCCCTGGCATCAGTCCTGCTGAATCATAGGAGTTGCACAGAGGACCCACAATGTGCGAGATGAAGGATTCCTGAAGGTTGGCCAACTGAGGAGCAGAACGGTCCATGAAAGGGCTTATTGGTAACCCGAGGCTGGCCTCTTCATCACCCTAGAAATAGGAATGTAGCAGGAACAGTTAACTAGAAAGGCAAACGACAAGGAAAGTGTAAAATACCAATACAGTCACCATTCCCTTGGCATCTAAAATTTGCAAATATGCAAGAACCCAGGCATACGTGTGAACTCTTTCTTTCCTGGACTGCTAAGAGATTTTCCCCACATTACTAAGATTCCTGTCGGACTGCTTTGCTGCCATTTACCAGTTTGGTAATCTTGAGGGTTTGGTTTTTGACCAAGGGGAAATACAAGAAATGGTTTAATGTCTAAGTAGATGACCTTTCTCATGACACTAGTCATTGTTCCTTATATTAGAGTATAAGTTAGAATATAAATGCAATGCTGAATATAAAAGGCAATGCTGGATATAAACATCCAACAAATAGATAATCTATCATGTTTTCCTTTTGTTTTGCCTTGGCTGCCAGGAATTTTAAAGTAACTTATTCCTCAATTAAAGTTGCTACCTCAACCCGGCTTTGGGTTGAATTATGTCTTCTGTGATTATATAGTTTCTGATATTCTTATTTATGTTTAACAGTACTACTGTATAAGTGTTTACTTTGAACTGATTCATTTCTAGAAAAAAAAAATCAGATTGTAAACCAGAAGTTACCTAGCAACATTAATGAAGGAATTATACCAAAATATCAACAATGATTATGCCTATGTAGCGGAATTATTATAACTGGATTTTCTCTTTCCTTTACATTTTTTCTATATTCAGTATTTCAGGATTGATTATGAATTTATTCCGAGGAAAGGCAATACCTTATTTTCTAGAAAGCACAAACATTTATTTTAAATATAAGTCCTATCTATAATGCTCAAAAAAGTTCTTTCTAATCTTTAACAGTGTCCAGGGAAAGGCGATTTATTACTTAATACTTGCAAATAACTTTATCTTAGAGTTTTTACGCTTACAGTTTAGTCCAATTTTGGTCATTTTTTTAATCCTCTGATTAAAATTGGCCAGCGCCTTTTCTGATGGCAGCATGAATATGAAATAGACTGATCACGCTTCAGCTTTTGGAAGCTTTAGGGAATTTATGAGCTGCCTCAATATGGATTAAGAGAAATAGTTAAGTTAGTTACCTGTTCATAAAATTCATTGACGATACCCTCTGTCCACTGAAGATGGAGCTCTTTAAACTTAGCTGGCCCATTGATATCAGCCAACTTTATACACATTTGACAAACCAGCAGACGATCATTTTCATTGGTCCAATCTATTCCAACTTCATCATTCACCTGTTTGAGGGACAAAGTTAAAATGGGTTCTGATGCAATGAAAGCAAAAGTTGAACAGGAGAATAAACAACAGAATATTGATTGTCTTCCTACCATGTGCAGGTTAGAATGCCAAGTAACGAGAAACATCTCAGCTGTTTCAAATAATGTTATTGGCTTAAATAAATTAATAGTAAAATAGATCACCAAAAAAAGTAAAATAACAAATGATGGATAATTATTAATTATTCAATTAATTAATTGAAAAGAAATGCTATTTAATATTAACATAGGTTTTAAATTACTATTAAAATGTGGCTACAAATAAGAAATTTTGAGTTAATATTTGGGCATTTATGTTTGATGTATGAAATTCTGCTTCAGGTTTTTGACCTTTACTACTGCCAGGTAATTTCTGTTAGCATTCCACGGAGATGAGAGCAAATTAAATCAAACAGAAACACAACGATAGTTAGAATTCTACTATTTCTCTGTAGTGCCAAGTATAATCTATACAGACAGCACCTCAGCGTATCAGGTTTCCAGGTTAGGACCAATGCCTAAATATCCGCTTCTGGTTAAACATTTCATTGCCTCTCATTTTCACATTTGACATATATGAGGTGACAGCAGTGAGTTTTTGTTCAACACTTTGATTCCATGACTTCTTTCAATGTGGCCAGAAAATGAGGACTGGTACAAATCTAGTTACCTTGGCATTAAATTTGGCTACGAAGTCAAAGTGTTTCTTCAGGTCAGTGGCCAAAATTGCTTCAATGACAAGGAAACGGAAATGCTTAAATTCCACATGGTCAAGGTTAACTAAGAAGTTATATTCCGGCCGGGACATGAAAAGATTCCACGCAGCAGCTGCATGATGGTTCTCCAAAACTGAACGATCGTTATAGAGCACCGCCTAGGCAAAGATGAGAGTGAAGAGTTCAACTTTTTAAATTAAAAAACAAAAATAAATGAGAATATGCAAAGCTTTTGGAATCCGCTTTTATCAGGGAACACAGGAGTGTAACCTTGTGGCAGCCAGTTATTAAGAATCACTTACTGCTGTACATTGCTTACTTTTCTTGGTTAAATTTCCTTTTTTGTAAGATAAAGTTCATTTCCTTGAAACGTTATTTCATTTCCTTGAAACTTTATTTCAGATTCTTGCAATTGAAGGGCTTAGAGTTAGCTTTTATCAGATTATTATTATTATTTTGCAGGGCACAGGAATTTAACCATTAAAATATGCAAATATACTAATATTCCTAAGAAGTAACTCAGTTACTTCCCACATCTAGAATGAGTGACTTCCTTTTAGTTAAATACATATAACTAATACAGAGGAATGGAATCCCTGAGGAGCCCATAATTCAAAAGATTCTTACCCCACCATCAGCCACAGGAAATATCACCCCCTGTCTACTAATTGAAAGTATATAGTAAATATCTGCTTGTTTGAAATTCTCTAGTAATGCTGAGGGATGCTGCAAAGGAAAAGGAAGTTGCCTAAAAAATGCTTGGAGACTAGTGTGGTAGATTTAGATGGAGGGGAAAAGAGGTATAAGGACAAAAAAGACCAAGGACATGAAAATTGATATTTTATGAATATTAATAAATATTAATTATCATTGCTTGCTGATCCGTAATCATTAATCACAGTTGAGAGGCTGGGAATAGGTTGTGTCATGAGATACCAAGTGAGGCAACTGAAAATGCATGTGTATGTAGGAAAATTGAACGGTATATGGTGTTGGCAAAAGGACTTGCTTATCTTTAGGGAAAATGTACTCTGGTGTATGAACGGCACAGTGAAAGAAATTACAGTAAGCAGTGAGGAAAAAAAATCAGGATATTTGTATTGTATACAGATTGGAAGAAAATTCTAGACTAGTCTATAAGAGAGGGTGTGGAAATGGAGGAGAATGGGGAAAAAGACAAAAGGCAAACGTGACCAAAAAAAAAAAAAAAATACTGGACCAGATTGGCCTCTAGACCAAGATCCTCTAGAAAGAAACAAGATCTTGGGCTCTTTAGTAACGTGGGTCCAGCTGGTTAAATCAAGGAGAAGCTTATTAAATTTAATTATATAGATGGAGTTGCCTAAATACTTAGTGATTAATATTGGACTTTAATTTACATGCCAAGATGAACTTCTTTAAAGTTACTGTTTTTGGAGTACTATGTTCAGGTAAAAAATTTCCCTTAGGTGAATGAAATAAATTGATTTTTAATTCTTCCTAACCAATAAAAATGCCATAAGAATAGTAATTGTTATAATGAATATAGCTCAAAGGAATGGGATTTATATCCAGAGGAGCCTTACATTCTTAATAGTCTTAAATTTATATCCAAAGAAACCTTTAATTCTTAAATTAGAGAACCAAGAAAAGATTTGGTTCTCTAATCTTTTCAGAAAGAAACTTTTGTATAGGTCAGATTTTCTTCGTTGGGGAAGTTCATTAACATGAATTCAAGCGGTTTTTCTTCCTAAGAAAATTGAGAAGGGATCCCCATGGGTGATAAAGTTGCATATGCACCATTGACGACTTAGAACAAACCATGATACCTTTTCAAAATGAGCATGGTCTCTAAGAATTTTATCTCAGGGCTAAGTATAAACAGGCACCACGTGAATATGAGCTAAAGTGAAAGTCAGATTTATCAAATTAATTTTCTAAAGAGAAATCTCAAAATTGAATTATTTCCCCTGATCAAAGTTGAAAGATTTACCTGAGGGGCACTAGTTGCAACCAGGAAAGCATTAGTCCTTCCCGGGTGATCAAAATCATGCATGGCGGCAGCCACATACAGGGCCATCAACTCCAAGGCAGGGATATTTCCAGACAAACATCCGTATTTATCATCTGGCACGTTACACATTTTTGAGAATACATATCCCATATGTCCATGTGTAAACCCACTGTCAGAATCTGAGAAGAGACAATGAAGATAACAGAGCTTTTAAGAAAGTATTAAACTGATATCATTTGTCTTGATTTCCTTTTTAAAAAACCACTCTTCTGTTCCCATAATTTACAAGGGAGCACAGAGGGACTTCATACGTACCTGAATCGCTTGCTGATCCGTGATCATTAATCACAGTTGAGAGGCCGGGAATAGGTTGTGTCGTAAGATACCAAACAGCGTGTAAGACATCGGTGGCATGGATTCTGTTATGGTCTGTAACCAATGCAAAGGAACAGTCATTCATCTGTGAACGCCGGGGTCCGAGGACCAAGAGTGCCACCTACTGGATAAAGAGTTTAGTCCTCCCATTTTAATACCCCAGTGAAAGACAGCCAAATATTCTAGGACAAACACTCTGTGATTACTCTTCCATTCCTCGGTAACATCGAGAGTAACAAGAAAAAAATACAGCAATAACATTCATTACACATAAAGATGTCTGAAATGAAAAAAGATCTGTCTAGAGTCTACCAGAAACCTAACATATGTAGGAAATGCACTCTCTGAAGCCACTGTGATGTTTACCCTTGTTCTTATTCCCATGTTCCTGTATAAAACTACACAGAGGACTGGAATAAAAGACCCATGATATACTTAACCTAGATCAGACCAATGGTCTATACCAGCCAGTATTTCATCTCTGATAAATAGCATCTAAATATAATTTGTGAACTGAACATAGTATTTTTCTTCTGTATCAAACGTAAAACACTGCAATAAAACGAATCACACATTTTTTTATATGTATACTAAATCCACAAAGCAAAAGCAAAAGCAAAATCGATAATGTTCTCTGATCTAGAAATTCTAACTTGGGAATAAAGTTCTAGGAAATACCTAAAGAGGAAAAATTAAAACCTCTTTGTATAATAGTGTAGGGAGTTGAGCCATTCCGAAGAGTAAAAGCTAAGGGGGAACCAAATCTCCTAGTTATAATGTCATTACCATGGGAAGGGGGTCCTATTTTCACATGTGCAGTTCAGCTTCTAGGGAACCATGACCAAAGGCCCACTGTGCTCTTGGCTCACCTTTCTCTGTGCAATTTTCCCATGTTTTTCTCTTGTTTATCTGGCCTTTCAAAATACTTCATTGATTGGTATGCTTTACCCTAAATATGCTATCTTTACACATTTTATTCCTAATGACCAACGATGATACAGTTTCCTTCTCTAATGTAATAGATTACATCTCTGAATAATACTCAACAGATGAGAAGCAAAAACAGAAGAGAACAAGCAGAATGATAGTGGGAATTTGAGAGAAACACCTGTTCCCTGGTCGGGGAAGAATGAAGAAACTATGACATCTGTGGTGTTGGTGGCACACAGGAGAACGTGGGAAGACGATGCCTATGTTCCTACATTTCTGAAACTATTAGGAGTCAGTCTTTAAGCTAAATCTTGGGTGAACACTCCAGGAACTCACTGAGGGGCTGTGAGGTCTTTAGTGGATGTCTTCAGAAGAGCTTTGAGAAGCAGATCTCCTAGGCTCCCCAGGGGTCAACAGCAAAACCTGTTCACAGTCACTGCCAGAGGTGAATGCGGATATTACCTAGTTTCCAAAGAACAATTTTATTCAAACTGGAGTCTCTATTTCTGTATATGGACTATCTCAAGTGATTTAAGACAATTACATTTTATGTCTATACCTGTGCCATGTACGAAGTTGATCACGGTAGAAGTTTCTAGATCTACGACAGATCTTTGTCTCTGCTCTGACATTTACTACCTGTGTTACTGAGTGAGTGACTTAAAACTTTAAGTCTCATTTCCTTATCTTAAAACTAGGGAGACAATAATAGTGCCTATTTCATAGTCCAATTGTGAGAATTACAGAAGGGAACCTATTTTAAAGTGGCTGGTATATAGGAAACTTGCCATTGATGTAAATATCATTCACATAACATACATGATTGCTCTTAAAACAAGATGACAGATTAGCACAGATGACCTGTTTTCTTTCAAAATCAACGCTGGGTTTGTAAGAATAGAATTGAAGAGCTAAAATAAAAACTGTGCTAAGCCCTGGGCGAGGGAGAAGGCAGTGATGACCTGGTAGAGGAAGAATATGCAGCCTGGTCAGAGAGTGTCTGGGGCTATGCTGGGAGGGAGCTCCTGGGTTAAGTTCTTTTCCCTTGTGGCAAGCTGGGAAGATTACTGTGTGGATGTAATTACCATTACCATTGCAAGTCAGGGAAACCTGCGCTTGTGCCCAGTATCACAAGGGTGGGTGGGTGTTAGTATCAGGGTGCTGGCCGAGCCTCTTTGGGGTGAGAAATAGACAATACCACGTACAGGTGAACTTGTTGCTCTTGAGTTATCCTGCTTCCTGCCCTGTTCCTCACCCCAAGGTCCAGGTCCAGAACGTTTGATAGGTAAGTTTTATAAACTTGCAATGAACAACTGAAATGATTTAGTGCTGAAAATGTACAAACAAGAAAGCGGCCAAACACATTTTATACGTCTAGTATCATCTTATAAAACTTTTTTTCTTTAAACATTTTTGGTGTTTTAGAGATTAGTATCATCTTGATTAAAAAACTAGGGAAAGACAGTATACAGGAAAGAAAAATTCCTCCTTTTACTTTTGAGTATAGGTTCAAAAGTACTAAATAAAACAATAGCTAACGAAGCCCAACTCCATTTAAATACATACATATATTTATAGATAGATAGAGATACAGTTTGGCAGGTGTAGCTCTAAAATAATTATGTTGTCACTATCACTTAAGTAGGATGGAAAAACCATCTGTCTTTAAGTAGTCATTGACATGTTTGTTCAACAAATAATTTACTTCGCACGTACTATGGGCAAATACTGTGTCAAGTGCTGGTATCACTGTTGCTCTTGCTGTTAATTCTCTGGGGACCAGCTCAGGAGCAAAGACACCCAGGAAAGATGCTAGCTCGGTCAACACAGAGGATTGACGAGTTTCTGTAGGACATACAAATATGCTCAGAGTGCTCCTTTTCTGGCCCTGGAAGGCAACTGACAGGGCTAAGAAATGATATCAGAGCTCTTCTTATTTTATCATTATTATTCTCATTCTCTTCCTTCATCTCTGCATTTTGGACAAATCCCTTAATAATTCTCTCATCCACCAGGCAACCTCCCCTGCCTTTTTGACAACACATAAACACACGTGCATGCACTAACACATCACCCGCCCTACGCTTTCCCAGAGCCTGCCCATCCCCTCTGCTGTCTTGATACACTTGTTTTCTCAGTTTTTCCTTATGCCTCAAGCAGCGGGTTGAAGCGAGCTGGTATGGAAGGCTGGGGTTGTATGTAAAAGTTATAGATTTTTTAGACCTAAATTTATAGATTTTCCATTGAAAATTCTCTATGCGCCTTTTCACCAAAGGGTGAGGGAAAAGTCTTAATACTAAAGAACAGAAATGAGACTTGAAATACTTTTTTTTCTTTGGAATGTAGCTAACACTGTGATAATTCTGCCCTTCTAGCTTGTTCCACGTCAACTCAGTATCTAGCTTTAAAACTGGTGGGCACATCACATATAGCTTAATCGAACTGAACTAAACTAAGTTGAGCCAAGACTATTCTCATGGCTGCCATTAAACAGTACATGGTGGTGGGATGAATTGGGAGATTGGGATTGACATATATACACTAATATGTATAAAATGGATAACTAATAAGAACCTGCTGTATAAAAAAATAAATAAAATAAAATGTAAAAATTCAAAAAAAAATTTTTTTAAATAAATAAATAGTACATGATTGTAGGTATTTCTGAAGCATTATCTCCACTTCTCAAACTTGACTAATGAGAATGAGAGGTGCTAGGAAGAATATATTTTAGAGATGAAAGCCTTTGTAAATAGAAAATGCGCTGTTAAGAGTAACTTTGAATCCATGAATGAATATGACCTAACAATTTATCATCTTTACTAGCCAAAAATGCCCAACTGAAAGGGACTACGAAAAATATCAAACATTATTTTCTCTCTGTGCGATTGAATATAAACTATAATTTATCCTAATCTTTTTTGAACAAATATATTTTTGGTATGACATTTCTATCAGTGAGTTGTCTATATTTATAATTTTACCCACAGCTGCTCCATGAAATTATCTATCTATTTATCTATCTATAGAATCTATCTCATTTTTAAATCTATTAATAGATTTTTCAAATTTTAGTAAGGGTTCTGGGTACAAACTTAAAAGCTTTCATACCTTCCCTCTTGGAAACTGTTAAACTTGGAACTATAATAAAAAGTTAGTTTCTAATATTTTAGCTCACTATCATAGTAAAGCTAATCTAACCCCACTTTGGTTTCCCTTTGGCTTTTTTCATTTAGTTGTGTGGATTTATACAGAGATATTAGAAATATAGTTCTCTATGAGTAGATGTTAAATTAGTAGACATACAACAAATTTTTGCACATGCTGATTTTAAATAATGATAAACAAAGCTCTTAATAGATGTCCATACTAGTCTAAATTTACAACCCTACAACATGCAAGGTACTATTATTTAAAAGTGATCATCAATTAAAACTTTCTTCTCTGAGAAGATATAAATAAATTCTCTTTATGGGAAGTGTCTGGGACTTCTAACACAACAAATAAAGTTATTATAACAATTCTTTTCACCTGGAATGAAGAACCTGCTATTTCGGGAAAAATATCTGTTTACTTGTAACATATAAATATGTAATAAGACAATATAAAAATGAATAATAAAAGTTGGAACCTGAAAACTTCTTTTTACACTTAAATAAATACTGGTCAAAGTTCTCTCTGAGTTAATGGTATACTATCTAGAGAAAAGTTAGTAGTTATATCAATTTGAACTCAATGGAACTTGGCGATAGCTGATTATATCACTAAAATATATTTTGAAATATATTAATTTGTAAATGTATTCTGATACTAGCTGTTCTTTAGTGTTTGCAGTGGCTTCCTTTCTTGTAAAAGCTTATTTATGCAATTCCTTAACGTTTGAGAAATCACTAACACTTAGCTCAATCCCTGGCATCCAACCAGGGTGGGCCCTGGGAATGTGGTATTAAGAAATCAAGGCTTATCTTGAAATCCTTTCAAACTACCCCTTTTTCATATTTCTTTCCCCACTTCCATGGCCCCATCGGCCAGACTTTCCCACGGCACCCAGCGCTCTTAAGTTCCTCTCTCTACTCCCACTGTCCTACTTTGTCTGCATTTGGTTCCATATTCTCCAACAAATCTCACTTGTAGATTTAATTCTTCATTCTCCTTTTCTATCGCACAATTTGTAGATTCAGTAACTCATTCCTCATTTCTATCTCCTCATTCATAACTCATTCCTATCACACAACATCAACTGTGCATTTTCATCTTAATGTATCATGTGGATGGCATTTTGAAAACCGACATCTTAATAATGGATCACTTGGTTAATGCACTACCCTACCCCTTTCTGAAAACACTTGTGTTCCAGTCTCCATATAATTTTTATTTAACTTCAGCTCCTTGCAACTACAAACAGACGTGGGATTCTAAAGTCCAAGGTATATAAAAGCAAATTTAAAACTTAAAGGTTAAAACACAATTTAAGTAACACACACTCCAGGCAATATATTGATACTATTTATTTATTTATTTTTTGCGGTACACGGGCCTCTCACTGTTGTGGCCTCTCCCGTTGCGGAGCACAGGCTCTGGACGCGCAGGCTCAGCGGCCATAGCTCACGGGCCCAGCCGCTCCACAGCATGTGGGATCTTCCCGGACCGGGGCACGAACCCGTGTCCCCTGCATCGGCAGGCAGACTCTCAACCACTGCGCCACCAGGGAAGCCCCTACTGATACTATTTTGACTATTTTTCTTTCTGTGCATTTATTTCCTAAAAGAGCTACATGATTTTGGTACATTTTTTATTGGATTTACGGACATTTTCTCCAGTTCCATTTATTTTGTAGCATGTAGGACAATGCTACTTACATGTTCTGATGATAATCTGAAATGCTACATATTGAAAATTTAATATCTCTTCTGTGTTCCAATTCCTCCTGATTATAAATGACAAACATTCTCACAATATTCAAAGTTCAGAAGTTTGAACCCTGGTTGTGTCCTTTCTTTGGTCTTCACATTTATCTTGATTTTTAAAATGTTCCTAGTAATTTCTCTACAACCACTTCCAGATGTCTCTCCTATTTTATTAATTAGACCATCATCCTCCTGCCCCTCTACTCCCAGCCAGGTTTATCTTATACTGAAAAACTTGAATAGTTAGTGATTTAACCCTGTGGATGCCAGAATAAAGGTTGAGAATTCACCCAATGAGGGAGGTATATTATAAAATGAGCAATAAATTTAACATTTAATTATTTAGCACACAATTAAATTGGAGTTACTACGGGCAAGGTACTATTTTAACCCCTTTAGAATTATTACATCATTTTATCCTCATAACAATCCTATGAAGCAGCCATTATGATCCCCATTTTACAGATTAAGAAATGAGGCAAGGGCTTCCCTGGTGGCACAGTGGTTGAGAGTCCGCCTGCCGATGCAGGGGACACGGGTTCGTGCCCCGGTCTGGGAAGATCCCGCATGCCGCGGAGCACCTGGGCCCGTGAGCCATGGCCGCTGAGCCTGCGCGTCCGGAGCCTGTGCTCCGCAACGGGAGAGGCCACAACAGTGAGAGGCCCGCGTACGGCAAAAAAAAAAAAAAAAAAAAAAAAAAAAGAAATGAGGCACATTGAGATTAAGTAAAACCCAGGGTCTCCAACAGCTGATAGGTAAAGGGATCAGAATTCTAACATAAACTATCATCTCCTAATCACTATACCATGTGGCCATACAGGGTATTTTCAATGTGTAATTCTGTGCTAGTAGCTAATAATTCAATACCCCATTACCCATAACAAATTCAATGGATTTTAAAAGTATTAATTCTTGTACTTACAAGGAATTTCCCTGTAGCCAATCTCCAAAGCATGAAAATAATTCATAAATTCCCTAACTGGAATTTTAAAAGCTTCAAAGAGACCCATGTCTTCAAAAAGTCTGTATGATACCTGTGAAAGAAAAAGACAAAGCCTTACAAAACATCCCTCAATGTGTATTAGATGTAAAGAGAAAAATGGGGAAAAAAGTATACATTCCATCAACCATATTAATGTACTGCCCGTAGAGACACTTACTGGGAACAATAAATAGATATTGAAGACCTCCATGTCCTAGCCCTTGTAGTCCCTGATAAAGGGTATATAATCTATTTTTAAAGGTAGAAACATAAAACCCAAGAAACAGCCAACCAAAAAATCCAGTATACACTCTAGAAACATATCAAGGTACTAAATTGCATGTGATATCAGTAATAAGAGAATAATACTGAGTAAACTGCTAATTGTATAATATATAAGTGCTAAATAAAGAATGAGAGAAAGCTTTAATTCGGACTAATTTTATAAATTAAAAAAAAAAGCTTTCTAGAAGATAAAGGATTCAGAGTTGTGCCTTAGTGAAGAATAAGAGGACAGAATTATGAGAGAGAAAAGGTTGCCTTGGTTGAAATACATAGAGAAGAAAGATTTCTAGTCCACTATGAATAAAAATGTTTAAACTACATTTCCTCAATTGTCTTCTTTCTCCTTTGAATATCTATTCTCCTTCCAATTACTTTCATAGCTCTGGAGATTCAAATCAAGTAAATAGCTCTGGATGTAATTGGCATATTTGATATGCAAATGAGGGAGAAAGAAAAACATGAAAAAGGCACAGAAGAAGGTAATGGGGAGAGAAACGGTTATTCACATGGCAGAATGGAGTACAGCACCATTTAAAGTGGCCTCACTTTATGTCACAAACGCACAGTACTGGTTATAATTCAGGAGACTCTAAGAAAGAATTATTCATCCTTTTTGTTATTTGCATTCCTTCTTAAAATTCTCTTGAAATATTTCTTCTAAATCTTTGATGTAATACTTCATGGTTACTTTTCTATTTTTTGTTATTGACTTTAATCTGTTCAAATTCACTAATATTTTTTAATTAGATATTTAATGTTCATCAGTTACATATATTATGTATGTATTTGTGTACATCTATACACAGGTATATATAACTAAAAAAGTGATTTATTCATTCAGCATATGTCTTTTGAGTGCCTACTCTAAGACAATTTTCCATCTACAAGGCATATATATAGATGAACAAAACAATGAAGTTTTCCTTAAAAGAGCTTATGGTCTAGCAGGGTAGGGCAGTAAACCATAGACATAATTAGTAAGGTATACACTATGACTGAAAGTGATGTTATATGAAAAGAGAAAAAGGGAAGCAGGGATGGAGGTTCAGAGTGCAAGGGAGGACATGGCAATTGCTGTTTTAAATATGGTGGTTAGAAGAGGCACATTCAGGTGACTTTGAGCAAATAATTGAAGGAGATGCAGAGTGAGGTACAGGGATATCTGAGGAAAGAGTTTTCTAAGCAGAGGAAAAAGACAGAGCAAAAGCCCCGAGGTATGTTTGCTATACTCAAGAAACAGCAAGAAGACCAACATGGCTAAAACAGAGTGAATGAAGACAGGAGTAAAATTTAAGTTAGTAACTGTAGAGTGGTACTGTGTGGGTTGCGATCTTGCTGTTTGACAGCCAGATTGATCATTATGAGGACTTTTACACTGAGAGAAGTATGGAGCCTTTGAAGAGATTGGAGCAGGGAAGTGTCTTAATTTATTTAACTTAAGTTCTAAAAGGAGCACTGTGGCTGCCCATTGGGAACAGAGTACGTATAGTATATGTGCTTTTTTCACTCTGAATGGCAAGTATATTTAATTTTTCCCTTTTTTCTGTGTTACATAAAATCTCCACCTCCTCTCTTTAAAAATGTAACAGAAAGTTAAGTTTGTGGTTTCTGTCATATTTCAAGCTAGTTCTTCTTTTAGTTATCTTCTGCATACTGTTGCTTTAAACTATATTTGAGTTCTTGTTTGTAAATACCCAGTGGATTTAACTATGCATGTTACTTCAATAAAAATTATTTATAACAATAACAGCAGCTGCAGCTGTTGACATATATATGTGTGTGTGTATATATATATGGCATTTAATATGTGTGATGCCTGCTCTAAGCAGTTTACATATATTAATTATTTATATTAATTCATCCAAAGAGCATCTTATGAGATAGATACTGTTAATTACTAACATTTGAAATCAGAAGACACTAAGGCACAGAGAAGTCGAATGACTTGTAAAAGATCACACAGTTGACACATTATCAGACCAGAATTCAAGCGGTGTGCTCTTAACTGCTCCAAATTCTACCACCATTATTTGAAAAGCAATACTGTTAGGATTGCAAATGACTAAAGTTTCCTATTATTCTCTTAAAACATCTGAAAGATGAATTGAAAAATTAAGACAAGATATTTTAGAGTATGATTTTAAAATAGGAGAATTTTCACCAAGAAGCTGTTAAAAATCAACGGCCACTGATCCAAACTCGTGAGTAAAGAAAAGTCACTGTTAACTGGGTAAATACTGGTAACCAAAAAAGGTAAATACTCTTCCAAAATCTGAATGATGTCCTTTTAAATTTGTTAAAATAAACACGATAATCATCAAAAACGTAGGCAGTATGTTAAGGCTGAGAAAACATTTCCATTGCACATATGTCTCTTTAAAAGTCTTTTGAAGTGAGACTTTTTCTGTGTAGTCTCAGCCAAAAGGTGATTTCTTGGAATGTTGAAGTTAATTCATTTCAGCTGTCCTGAAGTCTCACTAAAGTGCAAAAAAATATGCCTTTACACAGTGAAAATTTCATGTTTTTTGTGTTTATAAACTCAAATCAAAGAAAAAAAAACCCACAGCAAGGCAAATAAAGTTGTCTTTTCTCAAAGTTCAGTGTTTTGTATTTTGGAAAAATAAACAGTGACATAGTAAGGACCATACAGTTATGTATTTAGTTTTGAAAGATAACTGGGAAAAAAGATACAAAAATCTAATTGTTAATTATATCTAATCTTTCTATTGTCTACTTGTATTCACAACTTTTAGAAAACATTTTGTGGCAAAACTGGTTAAGTTGCACCCTCCCGCCCCACCATCCCCATTCACAGAACTCCCAGGGGGTTAGGTACCTGCAGTGTTATTTGGTACAGTCACTTGTTCTGTAAAACCAACTGCTATAATAACCACTTTCTCAGACTCTCCATTCTGAGAGTTTGCAAATATAATAAATAAATGCATTTTATGAGGGGCTGAAAAGGATTTGAAATGAAGGTAAAAAGCCTGGACTTCCGATATACAGATATATCAAATCCTGTGTCCAATATGACTTTAGATGAACAGTATATTTTAAGTCTCAGTTTTTTCTTCTATCAACTAGAGATTTAAAGAAATACCTGCATCCAAGTTACTCTGAAGATTAAGTTGTAAAGTTTTGGGAAGTCTGTGACACATACATCAAATACAAAACAATGTGAGATTTTTCTCTCCATCCCAGGGAACACACTCTCCAGCAGAAGAGAAAGAAGACTTCCTGGCCCACTGCCACATCTCCTTGTGGCACCATTACAGGCATATTTCCAGGTGAAATCACTCCCTCAGAGTTCTGGTATGCAATGAGTTTCAGAGAGTAGGATACAAAACCTCCCTGGAAAAGCCCCAAGGCATGAGGCAGAGGTGGACTGGATAAAACAGCTACCCTTAAACATGCCCTCAAGATCAGCGAGCATAAAAGATGCTGAAGGTGCTGCTCAGCATTGAGGAGAAAGAAAGAGAAGAAAACTGGGACTATTAATTTTCAAAAACATGCCTGGACCTTGAGGATAGTTTGCCAAGTGAAATAAGTCAGAAAGAGAAAGACAAATACCATAAAATGATTTTACTTGTATGTGGAATATCACAAACAAACAAAATGAATGAACAAACCACAAAAAAACAAACATGTCGACGTAAAGAACAGAGTAGTGATGGGAGAGGGCAAAAAGGTAAAGGGGGTCAACTGTGCGGTGACAGATGGAAGCTACATTTTTGGTGGTGAGCACATGGTAGGATCTACCGAAGAAGAAATACAGTGTGCACATGAAACTTGTATAATATCATAAACCAATGTTACATTAATAAAAAAATGTTTTCACAAAAAAAAGAAAGGGGTAGTATCTCTTAGTCAAAGTGCAAGGGCTGCCACTCTGGTTCTCAACGTGTTCATGGTGAGAACAGAGTCCAGTAGAGGCAACAACCGCATGTTATGGAAACTGTAATTATTTTGAGCTTCACAAGCCATCTGTCATTTGAGCATACTTCTTCTGTAGGTAGCAAGTCATTATTTTGACACGTATCTAATTTCCCTGTTGGAATGGGAGTTCCTTTAAGGCAGGGACACATCTTTCTTCTTGGAGACTAGCCTAGCACTTCATGTTTGAGGAACTGACGAGCAAGGGCAAAGCCCGCTCTATCTTCTTCCTTCAAACCTTCACGGATCAGGAACCCTCACCCCAAAGTTCTACACTCATACTTGCTCCGAGGTCTGAAGAAAGCCTGTCTTCATTGCATGGAGTAGAAATCAGTCCAACAAGTGATTTCTTTTCTAGTGTTTTGCAGGGAAGGGTTAGAGGCTCCAGTAAATGTGGGTCCTGAATTCTCACCTAAATCTGATATTAACAAACCTGATAGTCTTCAGTATCTTTGCTGTGATATTTCTTCAATCTGTAAGAACTCACCTAAAATATTTTAAGATAAGCTGATAAATATTATTCCATCATCCCCATTAATTAAGAGTTTTGATAGGGGCTCAATAATGAGCAAATCCATTTTGTTTCATTTTATTTATTGAGAACAAACATGTTCAAATTCTTAATTTCTGTATGTTTTCTTTCTCCTTCAGAGAAACAAAACGTTTATTTGGGAAACCTTGAAAGTAGCTGAGCTTAAGGAAAAAAAAAAAAGGCTCGTTATGCAGTAATAGTTCGTATTCTATATTTCTTGTGATACCTAAAGGTGTTTTCCATATTAAAATACAAAGAACTCTAATGTGTTTCTCACAGCACTGGAGGAAACACACTACTGCATAATATCTTATTTTTGATAAGGCGTAAGCACTATACTATTCAAAAGTTAAAAAAAATAGTCATTGGAAATAATCACAGACAATAAATTAGTGTTTATAAGTTGGCAGCTTTCTTCTTGTGAGGGCTTGGGTCAGCTTTTCTTTTGCTGAATTCTATGAATTTAGATCACTTCTCTATCTTGCTTGTGTATCCCTGCCCCCTCCATTTTGTCTTAGAAAATACATAATATTTTAATTGCAGAACATGATATTCTACTCACTTGAAGTTCTAATTTTTTTTGTTATCCCACCAGCAAGGAATCTACAGAGTGTTGGGTACTGAAATTTCCTTTCTCCACCTAATATTCACCACTGATGTTAAGTATGTACAGAGATTTAAACAAACAAGGAATTTTTTTTTTACATTTATAGTCATAAGTATGAATGCATTTCTTACCTGACTAAGAATACGGCCGCATTTTCTTCCTATTTTCTCCACCAAATCAAATATTGGAAAATTCCAAGTATTTAGCTGCTCCATAATTGAGTCCAAGTTATCCATGACAAGAGGTTCAGGAGCAAGAATTGGTTTGTCCTGTAATGAAGATAAAAATATTTTAACAGCGTGCAGTTTTTCTACAAAGCAATTTGCTCCTTCTTTGGTAAATTCAATTCAACAATGGAGGTTACTTGAAATAAATGACTTTAGGGTGAATGAGTGGTCTTCAAAAAAAAAAAAAAAATCAAAACATCGACCCCCAAGGTAAGGAGAAAAGGTCTTAATGCTGTTTCAGACCATGAATTTTACATTATTAAGTGCCTGCCTATTCCTGGTTCATACACGCTATGGAAAAATTAGATGTTTCTTTCATAAATTAACATAACTGCTTTTTAGTCTTCTGTGGAGTTCTTAAATAAAGATTCAAGTACTTCAGAACACTGAAATTGTATGCAAACTTAGCTCTATATTTTTACGTAAGTTTTTCTGAGGATTCCTGGCTTATATTGAACTCTCAAAAGAAACATGAGGGGCTTCCCTGGTGGCGCAGTGGTTGAGAATCTGCCTGCTAATGCAGGGAACACGGGTTCGAGCCCTGGTCTGGGATGATCCCACATGCCATGGAGCAACTAGGCCTATGAGCCACAACTACTGAGCCTGCGCATCTGGAGCCTGTGCTCCGCAACAAGAGAGGCCACGATAGTGAGAGGCCCGCGCGCAATGAAGAGTGGCCCCGCTCGCCACAACTAGGGAAAGCCCTGGCACAGAAATGAAGACGCAACAGAGCAAAAATAAATAAATAAATAAATAAATAAATAAATAAATAAAAAGAAACACGAGTGTGGAGGGGGAGTAAATCACCCCTACTCTAATTGGTCCAATTTATATTACTGCTTCAAAATCAGCACTAATCCTGTAGAGTTACAATTACTACAATTTTCAGGGATTTTAATTTAATTCCTGTGATCCATGGTTTCCAAAAAGCACACACTGTATATATGAGAAAACATTTTTATAACTGGTCCCAAATGAAGACATTCTTAAGAGTTTATTTACCAAAAAAATAGAAAATAATGAGGATAAGGAGACATATACGTTATTTTATTTATCTATTTATTTATTTTTTCGGTACGCGGGCCTCTCACTGTTGTGGCCTCTCCCGTTGCGGAGCACAGGCTCCGGACGCGCAGGCTCAGCGGCCATGGCTCACGGGCCCAGCCGCTCTGCGGCATGTGGGACCTTCCCGGACTGGGGCACGAACCCGTGTCCCCTGCATCGGCAGGCGGACTCTCAACCACTGCGCCACCAGGAAAGCCCCATATACGTTATTTTATCTGACAATCTCTTTGATTTAAAAGTATAAATGGTAAATCAGGTAAAAGAAAAATGATAAGAGCAGCAATTGATAATCACATGACAGTCAACTATTTTCTACCATTGCTGCCTCCTCCAAACTAACCAGACTCAAATGTATGCTTTTATCCTCTTTAAGTGGATCTTTTTAAACACACAAAACACATCATCATTAAAAGGTGTTTTAATGGGTAGCAAGTGTCAATGTAAACCTGGTTTAATTTAACAAGGAAAATAAATATTGGCTCACTTTCTAAATCAAGGAGGTACTAGAGAAGAACTAACAGAAGCCCTACGATAACTAATATATTTCATTTTGATTGCTTGATATTTATAAAATATTATTTTACTGATTGAAATAATTCATTTTCCTATGCACATTTACATTTTTAGATTGGGTTAGGAAATATCTGTAATCAGTTGTGGAGATGAATACTTCTGTTTTTAATCACTAAATAATAGGACCGTTAAGATACCAGTAAGACTTGGATAGAGAAAAATTGTGTTGATCCATATAGGGAGGGCTATAATACATGTATAACCCAAGTGACACACATCTTCAAACCTAATGATTCAGGGATCTATTTCTAAGCCAATTCCTGTCATAGAAACCAATTTCTCAAGTAAATGAATGAGTTAAGTGATGGGGGGCTACCAGGAATATCATGGCCTCAGGAGTATAGGTGCTGCAAGGTGATGTCTTCCTCAGAGGCTCTCTGGGGCATTCAGTCTCATCTTCGTTCTGTACAATATCACTGCTATCACTGTTGTTATTGGTTTCATAATCAGAGGTAACTTGAGTGGTGTCATCTGCAGTTAAAAGAGAACAGCCTATTATGAAAGTTGCAAAGGAAAAAGGGGTCCCATTTAAGTGAATATTCCTAAAATGCACATGATCGATATAGTGTTTATGGAAATACTGCTTTCATGAGCTTACACACCAAGAATATAGGATTATAGGGCGGGAAAAAGCACACATTTTTTAAACCCTGTAAAATAGACGGCGTTATGATCTGTGATTTATAGGACATTCAAGAATTCCTCAATAATAATGCTCAGATCAGCAGTTCCGACCTTTTAAAAATCCTTTGACTTTCAAGTTACACCTTTTTTTTAATTGAAGTATAGTTGATTTACAATGCTGCGTTAGTTTCTGGTGTACAGCAAAGTGATTTGGTTAGACGTGCAGACGTTTTCTTTTGCAATTCTTTTCCATTATGGTTTATTACAGGATATTGAATATAGTTCCCCGTGCTATACAGTAAAACCTTGTTGTTTATCCATCTTATATATAGTAGTTTATATCTGCTAATCCTGAACTCCTAATTTATCCCTCCCCACTTTGGTAACTTATGGTTCCCCCTTTGGTAACCATAAGTTTGTGTTCTATATCTGTGAGTCTGTTTCTGTTTTGTAAATGACTTCATGTGTATCATATAAAATCCTAGGACTCTCTATTTCTTTTTCCTTTATCCGTGCCCCAACACACTAAACCACCTAGTAGCTGACTAGAACCTTACCTCTAGAATGGGCACATGGGTGGGAGAAATTGAGCTGACACCCAAGAACAAAGTGGTCTGTAGAACATACCAGCCATGGCATGTGCTAAAAAGCATGGCAGGTCCTACGTATCCAATCTCGATTCCTAGGAATCTGTGCCCTCTTCCGTCTCTGCCCCTCTCCACGTATCTTCCACTGCACTCAGCACTAAACTGTGCTAACCAAAGGATCAATCAGGTAATATCAAGTGTCTGAAGAACATGCTTCCGGGGTAAAGACCTCAGGAAGCTTCTCTTAGCTGAATAAAGTGCCTGAATGAAGTTTATGGAGTGCTTGCTATGTGCCAGATATTATGGAAAGCACTTTATTTGTACCAACACATTGAATCCTCGTAACAATCCTATGAGGCAGGTTTCATTGTGTTACTATTATCCTCACTCTGCAGATAGGAAACTGAGGCACAGAAAGGCTAAGGAAATTGCCCAGGAGCATAGAGCTGGTAAATTCTGTCACCAGAATTGAACTCATGAAGTCTGACCCAAGTTCCTATACTCCTGATGAAGCCTAGCTTTTTTTTTCTCTCCTGTTTATTGCTTTCCATGGCCTACAAAATCTTTGCCTTTCCCTAACTCACAAAGATATCTGCCTGTGTTTTTTTTCAGACGTTTTATTGCTTTAGCTTTTACAGTTAGGTCTGTGCTCTATCTCAGAATAATGTTTCATATGGTGTGAAGTAGGGAGTGAGATTCATTTTTTTTCCAGCCCTACTAGATTGAAAAATTGGATCTTGGTTGAAAGTTCAATGACTGTGTAGGTGTGGGTCTAATGTGGGGCTTTCTACTCTATTCCATTTGATTCTATTTGCCAGCACTACACTTAAGCCAGCACTACACTTTGTCCATTACTGTGGTTTAAGTCTTGAAGTCAGGAGACATATATCCTCTAACTTTGTTCTCCTTCTTCAAGATTGCTTTGGATAGTCTAGGTCTGTCATATGTCCTCATATTGCTGGTGAATAATGGCTTTTGTTATGTAGCCTGTTCCAATCAGGAACATTTTGTAGGACATTTCCAAGGACCCATCTTTCTCCCATCTTTCTCATGCAACAGCTTTCTAGGTTAGAGTCAGACACAGTCTGAAAGTGTAACTGACAAGTTTCAATCCCAGAATTTGCAGCCAAATGAAGAAGCACACTCAAAGGCCACAGCTCTGCAGAAGACCAAAGGTGATAAGGAAACACTCCCCTTATTCTATCAGCATCAATAGAGTGAGAGATGAGGGACATAGAGAAGGGAATATCCTCACTTCAGAGAGCTACAATATCAGATAAGTCTACAATATCAGGTAACTCTCAGAACACAGAACTCTCTTTTTGATTTTTCCTTGCCTATGTCCCTGGACCTTTGTCCATTGCCACAGCACACCATTCTCGTGGGCAAATAATTAATATTTATTGAGTACCTATCTAGAAATTCTGGAGCAGATAATTAAGAAACATTCTTAGGTCACTCTATTATCCTAAAGTCTAAAGTTCATGAAAGCCATTTTTTTTCTACCTTGCAAACTTTCAGCAAACTTGATTTTGATAGCAAGTCCCTAGGACTGCATCAATAAAAATAAAATAATAATTATTACAGTAATTATGGCAGCAAACACTACTTACAGTGACACAGATACTATAATAAGTGCTTTATGTGCTTTAGCAATTTAATTCTCACAATAATCCTGTTTGGTAGGTACCGTTTTTATCTCCATTCTACAGATGAAGGAACCGAGAAACAGAGATTACAGGTGAGTCAGAAGTTGAATCAGGATATAAACCAGGCTCCAATGCCTATTTTTCTGAACCTCTGTGTAATACTGCCTCAAGGAAAAAGTAAGTTTTCTTCCCTAAGTTTACAGTGATCTAAGCAGGGTCATTTCTCAGGGTGTGCAATGGAGATCTCCACAGAGCACCCTAAAATAGATGACCCTCCAATGTCCAAGATAAAATAACATTTCTGTAGAGTTCTATACATTATATAAAAAGGCCTCTCATTTCAAAAATATAGTCATTTGTGTGGAGATGTATAGAAACATTTTGGACAGCTTTGCATCAAAATTTAACCTATGATTAACTCTAGGTAGTAGGATTATGGACGATTTTGATTTCCTTCATTGTCTTTTTAAATTTGTAATCTAAAAAATCAAAAACATATGTTACCTTTTTGATCAGAAAAAAAATCAAGTAAAGCAATTTCCAATTTGAGGAACAGAATCCAATAAAGAATTACCAGTTCTGTTTGGTGTCCGAATGGCTGCCCCACTTCTCTCCAGGGGCCCATCAGCAGGAGTCCCTTGGGAATATGGTCTGCCACAGCTGAGAAATAATGGAACAGCTGTAAGTAGGTCCTTTTCAGAAAATCGTAGACACACCATGTATGCATACGTTTAGATAAGTAACAATAATCAAATATTTCTACATTCTACTTATTCGTTTGATGGAAAGAAATCATTTTGTTTTATACACGGATGTTGATATGTAGGATGCTGGGTTTTTTGTTGTTGTTGTTGTTGTTGTTTTGTGGGGAGGAGAGTGTGCTGTGTCCATACAAAGGATCAAAAACTCTGTTCAACTCTCATGCTCCTCCGTGGTCTAGACCATACCTGAGGTGAAACTACTGGCAATATTTTGTTTTACATTATTTAGAGAGTCCTGGAATAGTCTGCTACCTATTTACAGTAGTGATTTTGGAGGTGCCGATGTGTATTTGGTCAAAAATATCTTTCCCGATGGAATCCCTTTGTGTCTGCTTAAAAGCCTCATTATTAGATTTATTTCTATGGCTTATGAGATTTTATGTCCAAAGAGCCCTTTAAGAATAGACTGCATACATGAAAATAGAATAATGGTAGATTAATTTTATTTTTGCCACAAAATAAAAATTATTTTTTCAGATTGATCAGTTCCCCTGTAAAGGCTCTAAGGAAATGAATAAAGTAGACATACATTTTGATGAAGAGTGGATGGAAAACTGACCACAAAGGTTGCTAGTTGAGAAAAACAGGCCAAGGGAGTGCCCTGTGGGTAATGGAGAAAAATGAAGGTACTAGAGAAGTGGGCAGGGTTCTTTAACAGAGGAGGCTGGAGGATGTAGGATACTTTTGCTTTCTCAACAGTTTTGACTGTTTAATAAATTACAAAGTAACCCCACGAATGGCCTGGCAAGTTTCCTCTCTCACTTATCTTATTTAGAGACTTTATGATTAGATTTTAATTCTGTTTTTCGCTTCTGGGTTCTTTCGTTCTGCCTAATATTAGAAAGGGTCTCAGAGAGTTTTTGTTTATTTGTTATTCAGCCACAGGTTGCTCACTGGAAAAGGAAAAGAGAAGAGTGATATGTTATAAGTTAATATATTAAATATCTCATCACCTTTTCCCCCTGAATTGTGTTTATATGTGTAGTAGAGATAAGCATTCCCCGGTTAGAGCATTTTCATCCAAAGCAAATTTATTTTTCAAGCCTTGAATGTAAGCAGGAAACATCACACACAAAATATTTCTAATTATGAAATCCTATCAGCCTGATTTAGGGACTCAAGAGAAAATGACAGAACCCAAGGCAAAAGCCCATAGTTGTAAATGATGGGCTTACATGTTTGGATGAAACTTGGTAAAAGTAGAGTTTATTAGTTTGAAGATTTTTCTTTGCAAGATAATACTTAAAAGGAACGTTTAAGTGAGTAGTTCAAATAGACTACCTCTTTTGCCAAAAAACCAGCTTGTTGCATAGACATTACAGCAGCCAAGAGACTGGGATTCAACGCCAAATCCTTCAAGTTCAGTGGGGGAAACCATAATAATTAGTCATGTGTTTCTGGAGCTCTCTGTGCCTACATGGGTGGCTGCCTTGAAGGCAGTAATAAAACATGGTTTGAATTATAGATGTATAAAGCCCAAACAAATAAAACACACACTACTGGATTTATAAACATTACTGAACAAGTAGACAATGAAATTCCCTTGTTTTTCTCCAAAACCTCTTTTATAAAAATCCTATTACATTCTTTCTGCTAAGAATACAAAAAAATAGACTGTGGTGAGAAAAGCTAAGTGAGCGGTACATCTTTTCTGAACCTCTCTGTTCTTTTTTTTAGGCGATTTATTTCTCACAAGTCTGGAGCTCACAGCGGGAGCGTCTCCCTAGAAACAAAGTGCTGGAAGCAGATGTCCTTGATGCCGGTGACTCCCTGAGGCTTCATCTTGGCTCGGGAGGCACACCACAAGAAAAGTGTTTCTTGAGGGTGTTCCACCAAACACTAGCTCTAGGGGCAATTATTGGGTGTTAACCTAAAGAAATTGGTTCTGTGGTCAAATAAAGTCAGAAATCGCCAGATGAAACAAAACTCAAGAGGTTTTCCTTTTGCAGGACTTCTCAGAGCTTTAAATAAAGTGAGGTGTGTTGTGAATCACCAAGAGGAAAATATGATAGGCCTGTTTTACCACAGAGCATACTTTTTTGGTGGGGGGGATAAAAGATGGGATTAACATCCCGCAGAAATTATTTTATTAAAAATGATATTATAGAGAAGGCAGCAGAATAACTTTTGGATGGTGGAATAACTTTTCACTCTGGTCCTGGCCAAACAAACATAAGTGATTTTCCCTTTGAAAAGGGAAAATTTGTAAAGAGAAAGGAAGGAAAAATAAAGATTATAAGAAGAAATAATCATTTAACATAGAATTTCTGAACAAACGATCAGAAAATGAAATTTGTGAGGCTTAAATCTGAATTCATTGATCAAGCCTGGGTCTGTGACCCAACATTTGATATTAGAAGACTAACATGTAACTAATTTATTCAGTTATCCTCATTAACCTTAGGGGGAAAATATCATTTTATTCAAGGCACTCCCATGATTATAACTTAGTTTTAAAACACTCAACTCTTCTCTACTTAAAAAAAAGATTGTAATGCTTTAAGATCAGTTATTCAAGATAAAGCTATTACTGAAGGACAATAATATGTTAATCAGTAAGAGGAGGTATTTATTTCTTAGTGACCGTGTGGGCAAAATAGTCTTATCATGCTAGGCTCTTTTTTCTTATCCCCTGTAAGAGACAATACTCTGTCATTCAGTTTCAATAGGACAGAACAGCACAAGCAATTGCTTCAATGTATTCAGAGATCCATTTGAGTCCAGCCATAATGTGCCATGTGTTACCTGCATATTTTTAAAGCGTTAAAATGGAAATTGCAAACTTAAGGTAAAAAGAAGTACCTTTAAAATCAATATAAAATCCTCCCTGGAGAACAAGTAAAAAATATCCCAACAAAATATCAAATTATACCAAATGACTTGATATGAGTTTTTAATTATATGTTTTATGCATCCTCCATCCGCAAGCAGACAAAACAACATTATTTTGTATCATCTCCAAAGATTAGCTGTATGGACTATATGGACTCGCAAATTTCTGTTAATGGAAAAGCACTGAAAAGTTTCTCTGCCAGTCTATTCAACACAAATCACATTATTTGTACTTTCCTGTCAACTACTTTGGGCAACCTACACAGAGGTGCGTGGACTGGTGGTGAGTGTTCCTAAGAGGAAAACCAGTATTAGTTTTATTATTAAACTCCAGCTAACAATATGAATTCCTTACCTGCTACATATAACAGGTGGAGTCAGGATCTGAGGAGAAAGGTCAGGGGCACTTTGAGTGTAAGTTACGGCCCTGTGAGAACTTAGGCCAGGTTTGCCAGTTCCATCGGCAGATTCTGGAAACTGCACTGCAGAAATTTTGCTGACTGGGCTGCTGGCAGGGGTCCCATGGAGTGGTGAGGAAGAGGGTGAGGAAAGAGGTGAAATTTTCACTAGGGAACCTAAGAAAGAAAGAGAGTTATTAAGTCCTAAATAAATGTCTTTGAAAGTCAAAATTGCAACTTTTTTTTTTAAACATCTTTATTGGAGTATAATTGCTTTACAATGTTGTGTTATTTTCTGCTGTATAACAAAGTTAATCAGTTATATGTATACATATATCCCCATATCCCCTCCCTCTTGCGTCTCCCTCCCTCTCACCCTCCCTATCCCACCCCTCTAGGTGGTCACAGAGCACCGAGCTGATCTTCCCATACGATGCGGCTGCTTCCCACTACCTATCTATTTTACATTTGGTAGTGTATATAAGTCCATGCCACTCTCTCACTTCGCCCCAGCTAACTCTTCCCCCTCCCCTCAAGTCCATTCTCTACGTCTGCGTCTTTATTCCTGTCCTGCCCCTAGGTTCTTCAGAACCAGTTTTTTTTTTTTAGATTCCATATATATGCGTTAGCATGCAGTATTTGTTTTTCTATTTCTCACTTACTTCACTCTGAAAGACAGACTCTAGGTCCATCCACCTCACTACAAATAACTCAATTTCGTTTACTTTTATGGCTGAGTAATATTCCCCTGTATATATGTGCCACATCTTTTTTATCCATTCATCCTTCGATGGACACTTAGGTTGCTTCCATGTCCTGGCTACTGTAAACAGAGCTGCAATGAACACTGTTGTACATGACTCTTTTTGAATTATGGTTTTCTCAGGGTATATGCCCAGTACTGGGATTTCTGGTTTATAGGACAGTTCTATTTTTAGTTTTTTAAGAAACTTCCATACTGTTCCCCATAGTGGCTGTATCAATTTACATTCCCAGCAACAGTGCAAGAGGGTTCCCTTTTCTCCACACCCTCTCCAGCATTTACTGTTTGTAGATTTTTTGATGATGGCCATTCTGACTGGAGTGAGGTGATACCTCATTGTAGTTTTGTTTGCATTTATCTAATGATTAGGGATGTTGAGCATCCTTTCATGTGTTTGTTGGCAATCTGTATCTCTTCTTTGGAGAAATGTCTCTTTAGGTCTTCTGCCCATTTTTGGATTAGGTTGTTTGTTTTTTTGATATTGAGCTGTGTGGGCTGTTTGTAAATTTTGGAGATTAATCCTTTGTCAGTTGTTTCATTTGCAAATATTTTCTCCCATTCTGAGGGTTGTCTTTTGGTCTTGTTTATGGCTTCCTTTGCTGTGCAAAAGCTTTTAAGTTTCATTAGGTCCCATTTGTTTATTTTTGCTTTTATTTCCCTTTCTCCAGGAGGTGAGTCAAAAAGGATCTTGCTATGATTTATGTGATAGAGTGTTCTGCCTATGTTTTCCTCTAAGAGTTTTATAGTGTGTGGCCTTACGTTTAGGTCTTTAATCCATTTTCTGTTTATTTTTGTGTATGGTGTTAGGGAGTGTTATAATTTCATTCTTTTCCATGTAGCTATCCAGTTTTCCCAGCACCACTTATTGAAGAGGCTGTCTTTTCTCCATTGTATATTCTTGCCTCCTTTATCAAAGATAAGGTGACCATGTGTGTGTGGGTTTGTCTCTGGGCTTTCTATCCTGTTCCATTGATCTATATTTCTGTTTTTGTGCCAGTACCATACTGTCTTGATTACTGTAGCTTTGTAGTATAGTCTGAAGTCATGGAGCCTGATTCCTCCAGCTCTGTTTTTCATTCTCAAGATTGCTTTGGCTATTTGGGGTCTTTTGTGTTTCCATACAAATTGTGAAATTTTCTGTTCTAGTTCTGTGAAAAATGCCAGTGGTAGTTTGCTAGGGATTGTATTGAATCTGTTGATTGCTTTGGGTAGTAGAGTCATTTTCACAATGTTGATTCTTCCAATCCAAGAACATGGAATATCTCTCCATCTGTTGGTATCATCTTTAACTTCTTTCATCAGTATCTTATAGTTTTCTGCATACAGGTCTTTTATCTCCTTAGGTAGGTTTATTGCTAGGTATTTTATTCTTTTTGTTGCAATGGTAAATGAGAGTGTTTCCTTAATTTCTCTTTCAGATTTTTCATCATTAGTGTATAGGAAAGCAAGAGATTTCTGTGCATTAATTTTGTAACCTGCTACTTTACCAAATTCATTGATTAGTCCTAGTAGTTTTCTGGTAGCATCTTTAGGATTCTCTCTGTATAGTATCATGTCATCTGCAAACAGTGACAGCTTTACTTCTTCTTTTCCGATTTGGATTCCTTTTACTTCTCTTTCTTCTCTGATTGCTGTGGCCTAAACTTCCAAAACTATGTTGAATAACAGTGGTGAGAGTGGACAACCTTGTCTTGTTCCTGATCTTAGGAGAAATGGTTTCAGATTTTCACCATTGAGAATGATGTTGGCTGTGGGTTTGTCATATATGGCCTTTATTATGTTGAGGAAAGTTCCCTCTATGCCTACTTTCTGGAGGGCTTTTATCATAAATGGGTGTTGAATTTTGTCAAAAGCTTTTTCTGCATCTATTGAGATGATCATATGGTTTTTCTCCTTCAATTTGTTAACATGCTTTATCACATGGATTGATTTGCGTATACTGAAGAATCCTTGCATTCCTGGGATAAACCCCACTTGATCATGGTGTATGATCCTTTTAATGTGCTGTTGGATTCTGTTTGCTAGTATTCTAGTTGAGGATTTTTGCATCTATGTTCATCAGTGATATTGGCCTGTAGTTTTCTTTCTTTGTGACATCTTTGGTTTTGGTTATCAGGGTGATGGTGGCCTCATAGAATGAGTTTGGGAGTATTCCTCCCTCTGCTATATTTTGGAAGAGTTTGAGAAGGATAGGTGTTAGGTCTTCTTTAAATGTTTGATAGAATTCGCCTGTGAAGCCATCTGGTCCTGCGCTTTTGTTTGTTGGAGGATTTTTAATCACAGTCTCAATTTCAGTGCTTGTGATTGGTCTGTTCATATCTTCTATTTCTTCCTGGTTCAGTCTCAAAAGATTGTGCTTTTATAAGAATTTGTCCATTTCTCACAGGTTGTCCATTTTATTGGCATAGAGTTGCTTGTAGTAATCTCTCATGATCCTTTGTATTTCTGCAGTGTCAGTTGTTACTTCTCCTTTTTCATTTCTAATTCTGTTGATTTGAGTCTTCTCCCTTTTTTTTCTTGATGAGTCTGGCTAATGGTTTATCATTTTTGTTTATCTTCTCGAAGAACCAGCTTTTGGTTTATTGATCTTTGCTATCGTTTCCTCCATTTCTTTTTCATTTATTTCTGATCTGATCTTTATGATTTCTTTCCTTCTGCTAACTTTGGTATTTTTTTGTTCTTCTTTCTCTAATTGCTTTAGGTGTAAGGTTAGGTTGTTTATTTGAGATGTTTCTTGTTTCTTGAGGTAGGACTGTATTGCTATAAACTTCCCTCTTAGAACTGCTTTTGCTGCATCCCATAGGTTTTGGGTTGTCGTGTTTTCATTGTCATTTGTTTCCAGGTATTTTTTGATTTCCCCTTTGATTTCCTCAGGGATCTCTTGGTTATTTAGTAGTGTATTGTTTAGCCTCCATGTGTTTTATATTTTACGGATTTTTTCCTGGAATTGATATCTAGTCTCATAGCATTGTGGTCGGAAAAGATACTTGATATGATTTCAATTTTCTTACATTTACCAAGGCTTGATTTGTTACCCAAGATATGATCTATCCTGGAGAATGTTCCATGAGCACTTGAGAAGAAAGTGTATTCTATTGTTTTTGGATGGAATGTCCTATAAATATCAATTAAGTCCATCTTGTTTAATGTATCATTTAAAGCTTATGTTTCCTTATTTATTTTGATTTTGGGTGACTGTCCATTGGTCACAGTGGGGTGTTAAAGTCCCCTACTATGATTGTGTTACTGTCGATTTCCCCTTTTATGACAGTTAGTATTTGCCTTATGTATTGAGGGGCTCCTATGCTGGGTACATAAATATTTACAATCATTACATCTTCTTCTAGGATTGATCCCTTGATCATTATGTAGTATCCTTCTTTGTCTCTTGTAATAGTCTTTATTTTAAAGTCTATTTTGTCTGATATGAGAATTGCTACTCCAGCTTTCTTTTGATTTCCATTTGCATGGAATATCTTTTTCCATCCCCTCACTTTCAGTCTGTATGTGTCCCTAGGTCTGAAGTGGGTCTCTTGTACACAGCATATATATGGGTCTTGTTTTTGTATCTATTCAGCCAGTCTATGTCTTCTGGTTGGAGCATTTAATCCATTTACACTTAAGGTAGTTATCGATATGTATGTTCCTATTCCCATTTTCTTAATTGTTTTGGGTTTGTTATTGTAGGTCTTTTCCTTCTCCTGTTTTTTTCTGCCTAGAGAAGTTCCTTTAGTATTTGTTGTAAAGCTGGTTTTGTGGTGCTGAATTCTCTTAGCTTTTGCTTGTCTGTAAAGGTTTTAATTTCTCCATCAAATCTGAATGAGATCCTTGCTGGGTAATCTTGGTTATAGGTTTTTCCCTTTAATCTGTTTAAATATGTCCTGCCACTCCCTTCTGGCTTGCAAAGTTTCTGCTGAAAGATCAGCTGCTAACCTTATGGAGACTCCCTTGTATGTTATTTGTTGTTTTTCCCTTGTTGCTTTTTATATTTTTTCTTTGTATTTAATTTTTGATAGTTCGATTAATATGTGTCTTTGTGTGTTTCTCCTTGGATTTATCCTGTATGGGACTCTCTGCACTTCCTGGACTTGATTGACTATTTCCTGTCCCATATTAGGGAAGTTTTCAACTATAATCTTTTCAGATATTTTGTCAGTCCCTTTTTCTCTTCTTCTTCTGGGACCCCTATAATTTGAACGTTGGTGCGTTTAATGTTGTCCCAGAGGTCTCTGAGACTGTCCTCAGTTCTTTTCATTCTTTTTTCTTTATTCTGCTCTGCAGTAGTTATTTCCACTATTTTATCTTCCAGGCCACTTATCTGTTCTTCTGCCTCAGTTATTCTGCTGTTGATTCCTTCTAGAGGATTTTTAATTTCATTTATTGTGTTGTTCATCATTATTTGTTTGCTTTTTAGTTCTTCTTGGTCCTTGTTAAACATTTCTTGTATTTTCTCCATTCTATTTCCAAGATTTTGGACACTCTTTACTATATTTATTCTGAATTCTTTTTCAGGTAGACTGCCTATTTCCTCTTCATTGGTTTGGTCTGGTGAGTTTTTACTTTGCTCCTTCATCTGCTGTGTGTTTCTCTGTCTTCTCATTTTGCTTAACTTACTGTTTGGGGTCTCCTTTTCGCAGGCTGCAGGTTCGTAGTTCCCGTTGTTTTTGGTGTCTGACCCCAGTGGCTAAGGTTGGTTCAGTGGGTTGTGTAGGCTTCCTCGTGGAGCAGAGTGGTGCCTGTGTTCTGGTGGATGAGGCTGGATCTTGTCTTTCTGGTGGGCCGGACAGCATCCGGTGGTGTGTTTTGGGGTGTCTTTGACCTGCTTATGATTTTAGGCAGCCTCTCTGCTAATGAGTGGGGTTGTATTCCTGTCTTGCTAGTTGTTTGGCATAGGGTGTCCAGCACTGTCGCTTGCTGGTCGTTAAGTGGAGATCTCTGGGAGAGCTTTCACCATTTCATATTACGTGGAGCCAGGAGGTCTCTGGTTGACCAATGTCCTGAACTCGGCTCTTCTACCTCAGAGGCACAGGCCTGAAACCCAGCTGGAGCACCAAGACCCTTTCAGTCACATGGCTCAGAAGAAAACGTAGAAAAATAGAAAGAAAGAAAATAAATAAAGTTATTTAAAATTTTTTTAAATAATTATAAAGAAAAAAGTTAAAAAGAAAAAAAAAGGAAAGAAAGAAGAGAGCACCCAAACCAAAAAACAAGTCCACTAATGATAACAAGTGGTAAAAAGTATACTAAAAAGAAAAAAAAGAAAAAAACAATGGACAGACAGACTCCTAGGACAAATGGTAAAAGCAAAGCTATACAGACAAAATCACACAAAGAAGCATACACATACAACTCACAAAAAGAGAAAAAGAAAAAAATATATATATCTATATATATATATAAAAAATGCAAGAGAGCAACCAAGTCGATAAACAAATCTACCAATGATAATAACCTCTAAATACTAAACTAAGATAGACATAAAACCAGAAACAAACTAGATGCAGAAAGCAAATCCCAAGTCTACAGTTGCTCCCAAAGTCCACCACCTCAATTTTGGGACGATTTTTTGTCTATTCAGTTATTCCAGAGATGCAGGGTACATCAAGTTGATTGTGGAGATTTAATCCGCTGCTCCTGGGGCTGCTGGGGGAGACTTCCCTTTCTCTTCTTTGTTCGCAGAGCTCCCGGGGTTCAGATTTGGATTTTGCCCCACCTCTGCGTGTAGGTCGCCTGAGGGCGTCTGTTCTTTGCTCAGACAGGACGGGGTTAAAGGAGTAGCTGATTCAGGCACTCTGGCTCACTCAGGCCGGGTTGGGGGGGGGGCGGGGGGAGGGAGGGGTACGGAACGCAGGGCAAGCCTGAGGCAGCAGACACCAGCATGACGTTGCAATAGCCTGAGGCACGCCCAAAATTGCAACTCTTAAGCTTCACCTTGGACTCCTTTTAACTCAGTAAGGACCAGGAGAGTACTGAGGCCACTGGGCCAATCTCCTCTGTGTGCCACCATCTGAAGACAGGATGCACAGTGCGGGCATCTCCACAGCATGGAATACGAGGAATGAATCATCATGAAAAATCAGTGGCAATGTTGGCAAGTTCAGTTAAAGCCTTGGTGTCCTGGAGTAACTTCAAAACAGAAGGATATTATTATTATTTTTAATTATTAGGGCTTCCCTGGTGATGCAGTGGTTAAGAATCTGCCTGCCAATGCAGGGGACACGGGTTCGATCCCTGGCCCAGGAAGATCTCACATGCCGTGGAGCAACTAAGTCCGTGCACCACAACTACTGAGCCTTAGCTCTAGAGCCCGAGAGCCACAACTACTGAGCCCACGTGCCTAGAGCCCATGTTCCACAACAAAAGAAGCCACGACAGTGAGAAGCCCGTGCACCACAATGAAGAGTAGCCCCGGCTTGCCGCAACTAGAGAAGCCCAGGCGCATCAACGAAGACCCAACGTAGCCAAAAATAAAAACAAATATTTATTGGCATATAGTTGATTTACAATGCTGTGTTAATTTCAGGTGTAAAGTGAATCAGTTATACATATACATATATCCACTCTTTTTCTTTTTTTAGATTCTTTTCCCATATAGGCCATTACAGAGTATTGAGTTCCCTGTGCTAAACAGCAGGTTATTATTAATCTACTTTATATATAGTAGTGTATATATATCAGTCCCAATCTACCAATTTATCCCTCCCCCACTCACCCCTGGTAACCACAGTTTGTTTTCTACATCTGTGACTCTACTTCTGTTTTGTAAATAAGTTCATCTGTACCCTTTTATTTAAGATTCCACATGAAAGTGATATGATATTTGTCTTCTGCAGAAGGATATCATCTTCTCCTCCTATTTTTGTTTCTTCTTGGCATTCTGACCTGATGATATCAATAGTTAACAATTTCTCATGTGTTTGCCCTCTCTTGGGTTGTGAGGTTTTTAGCAGCAATGGGATCTGCCACTGTTTTCAACATTAATGTATCTGGAGCAGAGTTTTTTAGCAGGCGTTGGTTGCTTAAAATATGTTAAGGAAGAAGATGCATTTTTGAGAGGCAACTGGCTTTGTTAACCATCCATGTTTTCAGTGAAACTACTTTCTGTGCATCAAACAGTACTTTGATCCGCATCGTTTCTGAAGGAAACATTTAACAATGGAATATCATCCATTTCAGATCAAACAATAGGCCTCAAGCTCAAATAATAAGTGTGGACATTTGTGTCAAACTGCGTTTACTCTCGTTCGTGAACATTTTACAAAACGCTGGCTTTGATTGCCAAGTGCTGAGGTTTGAGGACGGGATGCTGTCTTTTGAAGTTACTCTCTCCAAAGAGAGAAGGCAGCCTGCACTAAAACTGAAGAAAAGAGAGAAAATACTTCTGAACAGCTACCTGCTTCCTAATTTTCATGATTGCCTGGATGAACAATCTACTGTTAAGCAAATGAAATGAAATCAGGCAATGAAATTGCTTTAGGCAATTCCTTAATTATTTTGGTAACTGTGAGTTTGGGGATCGTTTTCTACCACTTTTTAAGAGTCGTTGAAAGCCCGTGAGAACACCATCCATTTCTGTCTTGACACAATATATTTTCTGAAGGTAATTTACGAGAGGAGTGATTTTCTTCATTGCTAATTTTTAATAGCCGCCAACTGATCCTCTCAGAGATGCGCAATTCACTCTGAAAACACAAATTGAAAAATCCACTCGATGATTGGAGTTCTTGGAACTCATGGATTAACTAAACTTAAACAAATAAGCAGAACTTCAGACTCCGGACTCACGGCCTGGGATGAAATTTAAAATAAACCTTGTAACAGAGGAAAAGCGCTTTGCTTTTGCAGGGCTGTTAGGCTAAATATTTTGAACGCTCCTAACAAGCAGGGGTCTTGGCAACACGGTGAAGAGCGGGGGTATTTTTATTCTGTAGGTGAGAAGATAAAGGTATAAACATATAAATTTCTTCTTTCTCAAGCCAAACTATTTCTCACAGTGTGCCTTATCATGGTTTACTTGAAGTTTTAAAAACAGAAAGGGTTAGGAATGCCGTAGGAAATGGCCATATATTTACATATATTAGTCTTCGAATAGATGGAGAGATATAAGTGCAGATAATAACCAAATACTCTTTCTAGAAAGGAGAGATTGCAAATAAAATTATTTCACAGGGACAGCATATTCTTGTAAGTCTTCAAAACCAATTATTCTCTAAGATTTTTTAAAGTGTAACCATGTCTAAAGTTAGAGAGATGAAGTTTATGACCTTTGAAGTCTCACCCAACCTTCTGTTACACACACACATCTATACATTCATACACACACACACACACACACACACACACACACACACGTGAAGGAACTCTGATGAATACTCACACTCTCAAACATATTTATCTTCACTTTCTATTTGAATAATTTTAAGAGATTCCAGGAAAAAGACATGGCACATGAAATACAAACTTTTGGATGATTCAGACCACCCTAATGTGAAATACTTAAAATTAAAACATTTAAAAATTTAAAATATGACTTTAAAAAGTTCTGAAGTACCAACTCCTTTGAGTAACTGCGTCTTTAACTCCATGCTCCTGAGAACAGGAGAAAATGTGTATCAAGACACAAGGAACGTTGGGCAATCAAAAGGAGATGATAAATAATACTGGAGGGAAATGATTTAAGTGAATCCATGTGTTTGTGTTGTAAAACTCAGTTTTAGTTGAACGAGAAAGGGACTAGTATGTCTGATAAATACATGCCTCTTTTCCACACCCACAGGAAAATAGACAGCCCTAATATTTTTCCAAAACAAGAAAGTATCTAAAGTATAGAGATAAAAAAAAAAAATCACAATGCCATAATTAAAGTCCTCTCTCACTTCAAATTTTCCATAGGCAAAACTCAGTCTAACTTGTAGGTGTAGAGATATCTGTAATAGTTGTAATAGGATGATAAGAACCATAAAACTTATAGGAATCTGGAAAGGGACTACTCGCTGCAGATGTGATAAGCATGAAATTAGATTATAAAAGCAGAATGACAGAAAGGCATCTCGACATATTCAGTGACGCATAATAGAAAAGCAAGATTGAAAATGCAAATTATATTTAAATCTCCCATTTTTAGGCTTTAATCAAAGGATTCCTATGTGATTTCATCCATTTATTTTATATTAGTAACTGCATAATAATTGGTTGCGTTTCAACTGTTTAAATGAATGTTGACTGATGGAGCCAGAGGACACACTGTTTACTTGCTTTGCGCAAAGAACAGATTTCATTAGCCCTGTCTGGAAACAGGTCATTTATCTTCCAGTGTTTCTGTTCTTTCAGTTTATGCTTGCATCCCCCTACCTCTTTTGCCTCCTGCTTCTTATTTTCCTCCTTAGATTCTCTGCACACTTTATTTAATTCCATTTCCTTAGACTCTTTGCCACATAAAGGGGCTTTTCTCAGCCCCTTCCCACAGTTTTCTTGAAAACTGGGTGGCAACCACTGTCACTTACATCACACCTACTTAGGAAATCAACCCCACCTTGCCATCTATGCAGGGAAACGAGCTTTCAAACAGAAAGGCCCATCTGATCAGGGAGAAGTATGACTGAACTCCAGCTCTCTGATTCTTGCTGGAGATTCTTCTCCCTTTTGGCAGGCTTTCAGGGATTGGTTTAGTTGAATTCAGCACGCATAGGATATAGGTTATTTTATAAATATTTAGCTCTGCTGTGACAGCAGTCTAAATATGGCACAATGCAAAATCCCTTCCAAAGTAATCTATGATGGAGATTTTTTTATGTACTTTAAGGCTCTTGCCATTCCCGTGGCTCTCATCTCTACCATCTGCCTTGGTGGTATCTTCCGTGGACGTTCTTTTCCTTTCACACTTTGCCCTTCTTGAGTGCAGGCATATGAAGTCGGGGGCAGGACACAGGATATGAAGCTGTTCCTCACATCTGTCCCATCATTTTCTCCGTTATTTCCGGTGAATATGCTAACCCTAAATTTCTATCTTCTTGACTTTACCATGTTGGTGATTTTAAGAATTTTAATTTTATGACCTAAATGAAGAAACTGAGAGACAGAAAACCAAATCCTTTCATTATCTTGTCCTCAGCCAAGGAAAAGCCCCCAAAATCCTAATTTTAAATGATCTTAATTTGTCATCCTCAATTTTTTTTCTAGTAAGTCTTTAGGACAAAAGAAAGAATTCTGGACTAATTGTGTGGCCTTGGGCAAGTTACTCAATATTTCTGTGCCTCAGTTTCCTTATCTGAGCCTGTCTTCCGAGCTATACAAGAATGTAGAACACAAATTCATACGTCATCTCTCGGGTTACATATTATTATTGTCTAATATTTTAATTCTTTCCATTAAAAATCTTTTAAAAATACCCACAGATCTGGAAATACTATTATTTACACATATAATGTTTGTCTGGATGGAATCATGGTTTTCAAATTTATGTGTTCACCATTTTTATTAGATCTCAGACTTTTTCTCTGCAATTATATTTTTTTCTAGAATACATCCATCATACATTCCTTTAGTTAAGATCTGGTAGGTGGTAAGGTTTTGACTTACTTGAAGGTATCTTTAACTCATTCCTAGTCTTCTGAGATAGATTTTCCCCACACACAATTTTAGGTTGACTATTATATTGTCTCAGAACTTTGAAGAAAATATTTTCCTGTGCTCTGACACCCTTTATTTGTGACAGTTCAACTCTCAGACTGACTAAAAGGTATCTTTTCTCTGGCTAACTTTAAGATTTCTTTTCATCTTTGGTGTTCTGTAGTTTCACTGTTTTGTGTCTATGTGTGAATTTTTTTTACTCTTTCCTCTCCTTCTACTCAAATAGTTTATGTTCCCTATCCTCTACTAAAACTATGATCATGTATATTACACTTTCTAATTCCTTCTCCTATATCTCTTGAAGTCTTTTACATTTTCCAGTTTCTCATCTGTGTTTCATTCCATGGAATTTCTTCACATTCTCTGCCTTCTAGTTTACTAATTCTCCCTTCAGTAGTCTTTTATGCCATTTAACCTATCATATTTCCCTGATTACATTTCCAAAAGACATTTAGCTGCCCTACAATTATGTCTTCTCTCATTGCTATTTTTTATGACCTCATGTTTTTCTTTAAACATTTGAGTAGCTTTTTAGCACTTAAATATCTCAACCCTTTTAGAGATCTGTACAGGGTTTTTTTTTCTATTTTCTCTAACTCGTGGTGCTTTCTTGCATGTTTACAGTGATCTTGGTTGTAAGCTCCAATTTGTTTGAGCTTGATATGTTGGGGTTGCATAGCCCTTAACTGGTGATGCTTTCCTCCAAAAATTATCTGTACATATTTTTGTCGGGAGTCAAGGGGTCCTTCTGAATTAGAACCACTTCAGTGCCCCTTCAAAAGTCTCAGGTTTAATGTGGAATGCTCAAATTCAGTTCCTCCACCTTGCTGGGGTCCCAAATGAGTCTCTGCATTCCTGAGCTCATCTGCATTTGCCCTAAGTGCAATCCCAGTTTAAGTATTTGCCCACATTGTCCTGTTCCTGACCCTAGTGAAAGCTCAATTCTAATCCTCAGGTCATGAATGACTTATAAGTTACAAAAAGTAATGAACATTTCTAACGAGCAGAGAGGACCAGATTAATTTTTGGAAAATCAGATTACCTTTCATGGTTTCTTTCAGTAATGCAATGCCAATAAAATGGTACTTTGTGGAGGAAGTGTCTTCCTACACTCAACAGTAGAGATTTAAGCCAAGTCAGTGCTTAAATGGTTTCAAGGAATAGTTACCAGTATAAAGTGGGTGATCAAAGGGGAAAGAAAGTACTAAATTTTCTTTTCTAGATGTATGAAACAACAACAGAAGTCCTTCCTTAAGTTAGTCCTTCCTTTTAAAATTAAGTTTATATTTCAAGGTGGTCTCTTGAAATATTAGTGGAATGTGAGTACTGGTTCTCTAACCCTTACAGAAACACTGCCATTTCAGGACTTCTGCTTCGGACTATGATGCAGTAGTTTGTGGTAAATCCATGCTTCTTTGAGAACAAATAGAAAAGTTGAGTTAAAAATTTAAAAAGCGATCGAGGGAAGGCAAACCAATTCTGAGAGACTAGGTTTCCAAATAGAAGAGACCCTCAGAAGGGTGAGCCAAAATGCTGTGAACCGTTCTTCCATTCAGAGCGTTATTTACGGACCATTGGCATGGAACAAAAGGTTAAGAATCCAGGCAGAGGGATGCAGTTATTAGGAAGGCAAGCCAAGAGAGCTTTTAGTAATGTCATGAGGCTGAGGACACAAACATTGGAGTTTGGGGCTGCCATGGCAGCCAGAACTTGAATGTCTAACAGCCCAGTGGGAAGAGGGCAACTTTCCCCTTGAGCCATTTGGTGAATTCTTGAGCTGCTTGAAGATTAAGAAGCTAAGCAGGGAGCTACTGAAAATCTCAGTCGAGTTTTCTGCAATACCGAGAGGTGAAAACTTGGAGTTAGAACATTCCAAGAAGGAGAGGTCAGAGTAGATACCCAGACTCTCAACTGGGATTCAAGGAGGGGGCCAATTTGGAGATGGAATCTGACAAAAACTGTATTTCAGTTTTGAGTCAGCAGAGGTTCTGATTAAATGAGGTAATCTTCCCTCCAAATCATTTTACTTTCCTACCTGAAACTTCATTGATACCTGAACTCCTTACCACAGCTCCTGGGTCCCGTATGGCCTCTGTCCACAGACCTGCTTTCATCTCCCATTCTGCATTCAGGGCTCTCCTTTTCTTCTTGGTAGCTTTGCCAGCCATTTAGAATCTTAAGTTGCTGAGGCTTTCCCTCACCAAGTTGGGTCTTTATATCTCTTTTGTTATTTGAAAGTTTTCCCTCACGTCCTTATCATAGCCTTTAACACACTACGTATATAGTAATAGCTGTCCATCTGTTTATAGTCCCACTAGAATGTAAGTGAGAATTCTGTGAGAGGATGAACAGGGTCTGGTTTAGTCACTGCCGCTTTCCTCAAATTAGTTTAGTGTCAGAGATAGTGAACACTCCACACGTACTTATTAAGTGATGCTTGCGGGAAGGGAGAAGCTAATGCTTAGAAGCACAAGGGGTGAACTGACACCATCGTGGAAAACCCCATGCAGATCCTAGATGGGAGAGATGACATCAAATTTCATTCTGTACCTGTTTGAAAGAGAAGGAAAACCTCCTACCCACGGTACTCTTGGGTCTTTTGGTTGCTGCTCGCAAAGGTTCTGAATTGTGTTTTCTCCAAATTTAAATACCTCTCCTTTTCTGTATTTCTATGTTTGGGGGGAGGTGAGTGACACAGAGTAAGAATTTCTTTGAAAAATTATAATACATATAGTAAATGAAACATTTCCTAGAACTTATAAATACCACACTTCTGGAAAATAATTTTCTTTTTTAACAGACACTAAAAATAAAATTGACATTTGATAAGTACTTCATTAGCTTTTATATAATAAGATGATGCTTCCAGAGATTATCCTTAACAGTGACACTGATTTCCTACTCATTCAATAAGTTCAAGATAGGATAGTTGGTACAGCTACCTTAAAAGAATCTGTATCATCATATAAAGCGGAAATTTAAGTAACTATAGTTGGTTATTGAGGCTTTTGCTTTTTAGAAGAGTCAAACCAAGCACACCTGAGTGTTTCAACACTTGAAGCTTAGTTCATTCCACGACTGCACGCTCAATGAGTATGAGCTCTTTCTCCAATAAGTTACTTACCTGGTCGATTTTGCTTTTTAGCCTTTACGTGGTTAGAGGCAGCAACAGCATAGGATGAAGTGAAGGATCTGCTTTTGGTGAGAGTCATCATCACTGAGTTTTTCCAAGAATCTGGATTAATAGCACTATAAAGACAGGGTATAACGAAAAATGAAGAAATTATTCATCAATTATTGGGGCGGACCTTACCAGAACCAACCATCATTTCCATAGTAGACTTTCTGAGTCATGGTCCAGGTTCAGTGACAGAACCACTTTACTTCCAAATGACAAACAAGGTTATCTAAATTCAATCTCTACTGCAGGGATACAGTACACACTCTTTAAGGATTCTGGGTTAACAAAAGACAAAAGATAGCTCTACTGTTTATCCAATTACTAGGTATCAAACACCTTCTCTTTCTACTTCTACAATCATGTTCCTCACAGATTTTCTAAAAACATGGCAAGTTAACTAGTTAAGATGCAGGTGAACTTACATTAAATATGAATGGCATAATGCTTCCTTCTATACCCTTTTTAATTTATTATTCTTGGTGTAACTAAATTAAAAAATCAAGTGCTTATAAAATCATTCAAAGATAATACTCTTTGCAGTATCGTGAAGGAAAAGGTTAGTAAGAGGTCTTTTAACCTACCATTTCTTTTACTGATGATACCCTGGAAAGAAAGGGATGATGAGCCAAACCCCCTAGTAGACACTAATGACAGACCTGCTACTAAACATACTGATGCTATTTACTAGAAGAAAGGTAATGACAGTGAGGCTTCACCTAGGGAATGCTTTTAGCCGGATATCCTTGGTCTGTCTAGGTTATTACTGTAAATAAATCTGGAATCAATAAATCTCTGGAAGGTTGGGATGGAGAACATTACAAAACACGGTGTAATTAATGGGATATAAATTTTGGAGCTGTTCCAAACCAAAATTTATCTGCAGGCATTGCTCAAAACCTTACATGCTGAATCTGAAACAGAATCCATTGTAATTTGAGAGAGAAAAGAATTTGGGAAGTCATGTGGACAATCTTGGACCGCTGAAAAGGAAAAGTGTTTGGTTTGTGCTTGCCTGACACCTGTGTGCTTTCAAGCATTAATAAATTTGGTACTGGGTAAAATCCATCATTTGCGTGAGGATAACTGGACAATTTGACCTTCAGCCAATCTTAGATTGGCACTGTAAGTGGATGTACTTGGTATCTCTGGGTCACTTGAAATGGATGGAATTAAAGGGTCATGAAAGCTGTACAATTAATGAGGTATAATTTGGAGGTGTTCTATAACCAAAGTGGTATCCTCTGTGCAAGGATCATTATGTGTGCACTGCTTACAATCGTGCATATTAAGTCCAAACCAGAACACATGCTAACGTGGAGTAAAAGGACTTTTAGGGTGTTGTACTACCAGTTTGAGACCTCTCAAAGGGAAGGATGCTGATGCATTGGTTGGCTACTTCCTCTATCCCTTTATTATTAGTAAGTTTAGCAATGGGAGAGATCAATTTGTGTTGAGTCTGATTTGACATTCTGCCACTTGTTACCTCATTTCTTCTCTTTCTTTTTCTTTTTTCAGAGAGACTTTTCTTCAACTGTTGACCCAGGTATTTTAAAACTTCATCTTTTCTCATTTTAAATAGCATTTGAAATGTGGAATAAACTCCAGCAATTATCAAATACAATTAAGGAAAGCCTACAAAATAATATTTGTTTCATATCCTTCTTAGAAATCTCATCCTAGATACTTCACAAATGCCTGGAATTTTGAAACAATAAAATCAAAGAAAACTTTGAATCTGAGATAGACAAGTACACCAGTTATTTCTTTCTACCACTATTCTTTCAACTCCTTTTGCTGGATTGATTGACTTATGAGACTTAAAAAAAAAAAAAAAGACTTACTGTGAAGAAATTTTATGTAATGTATATGTGGCCTAGACGTTTCCTTAGCACATTGTACAATAAACGGGTTGTGACTTTTCTATGTAGACTTTTAAAAGATAAGACCTTAACATTAATTGAATTTATTTTTTAATATCTTAAAAAGTTATATTATGAAAGCTAGCTCAAAAACTGGCTGCTACTGTCTTATACTTCTTTAATAAAAACATTTAAAATATGCTCATTTTGAGAAGTTTCATAAAGTGCAATAACGGAGCATCTTTAATGTATGGGAAGTTAATGAACTTCAAGATAAATAAAATTCCAGCTATATATCCTTTCTTAATATAATATATATTAATTTATTAAACGGATATTATTAATAAAATAACAAACCAATATATGTATGTGTGTGTGTATATGTGTGTGTTTGTATATACACACACGCACACATACACACTCTGTAATTTACAGGCACTTTCAAATGCATTGCTTTGCGTGATCCTTGCAATAGTTTTCAGCTGCCTATTGAACTTCACCATCTTGATTCCTGTTTAAATCTCATGAATATGTAATGATTTGAATTCCAGAGAGGAAAATAGCTTGGGGAAACCTCTACTTGGTCTTCCCACACTAACACAGCAGGGGAAAACTATCTGTGTGTCTGTTGTAGAAGATCTCAACCCCCCTCCACAAAAGTGGATTTTATAACCTTAGTTCTATCTATAAAAATGTCATCCTAGGTCCTAAAAGTCTTACCAGGTCCTAACAGTTTCTTTTACTGAGTTTACAGCGTTCTTTCTGCCTAATATACAGAGGCAGGGGTCAGTCAGTTCCAAGGGCAATGTGAAACGATTAGAGTATGATTTATTTCAGACTTTTTTATTTCTCTCAAGCCTATTTTTTTTAAAGCACCTCCTGGCATTCTTCCACCTAATTTTACTCCAGTTGTTCCATTGTTCCCTTTTTTCCTAAGAATTCCTTCTGGTGAGTACCAAGGCTCTGGATACACATCTCTGAGTGATAGGGCCAAGATTCTGATTCTCAATCCAGTGTCTTTTCACTCAGCTGGATTTAAAGCTACCCAGGAGTAAATCATCCAGCTCTGTACCTAAAGGAATATAAGCTGAGGACTGCTTCTACTTTTCACTTCCCACTCTTTGATCACTGCAGTCCTCAGAGAGCCTCAATGAAAAGACAGACATGGAAAGGAAGAAATAAAAGGGCTGACAGGGAAGAGACTTCAGAGGCTAAAACTCAAATCAGTTTTGAAATGAGTCAGCAGGTTTAGGAATAGGTCTCCTAAGTGAAGAGGTTTTAAATTTGGTTTATCATCAGGGCTGGAGATGATCTGAGGCTATCTTTTCACTATTTTCACACACGACAAAGGATGAGTCAACCAAAACTAGCTGTATTTAATGGTTGGTACCATTGCTACTTACTTACACATGGTTTTCCCTTAAAGGGCTCAAATTCTCTTCAGAATGAATCTTATTTCTTTATAATGGTGAAAATGTTGTACCATTCTCAGATTTTATATCAGGACTTTTAATAGAATAGTGAAATTAAGGAATAGTAAGTTAAACAGTGGAAAAAAGCATACCCAGGCAAGACATCTATTAGTATTTTTGGGACAAAGAGAATGAATGGGATTGTATGCTATTCCTTATCTATTTTGAAAATATTTGAGCATGAGTACTTATTTCATAAAGCAGAATGACAAAATCTTGAGGAGTTAAGCTCATAGAAGTTTTTGAAAGCTTCTTCCTCACGATGATTTCAATGTTAGCCCCCAATCTCATTTAACTAAAAGAAGACAGAAGTAGGAGAAAAGAAATTTGATAAGCAGTAACAAACAGTAACACAAAGAAAGGTGGCATTTAAGAATGCTTGAATGGATTCTTGGTAAAGTCATTCTACGGAAAGTAAGTAAAGGAGCATTCTTGCCAAGGTGTGTTAGTAAAATAAAGATATACACTGAGAACACAAATTCATTTTCTTAAGCAACGAATATTTAACTATAATTCCCTACTACTTATCAGTATTTGCTGTAGTAGAAGTCGACAGTGGTCAATATTTTCATAGGAAAATATCATCAATGACTTGTAATTTTAAACTTTAGGAAATGTTCATGAAACAGATTGGGTAACATCCTCCTGTGGTGATGCGTAGAAGTTTTACAAACGTCCAGGTAATAAGACAAAGTGGAATTATACTGATATGTGAAGAAAGAATCATTCAAAATTGCTTCTGATTCTATAGGTTTATTAGACTACCAATAATATATTAATATGGAAGAAACCAATTATGTTTTTAAACAACAGAGCAAGAGAAATTAGCCGTCATTAAATTCTTAAGATTTGAAAGGTTTCCCTTTCTTTGCCAGTCTCAGAATGGTGCTTTATTTATATTCAAAGCCAAGGTCAAGAGAAAATCACTTCTAATATTGCCACCATGTAGTTCAACAAAGATGTGGTAATTTTTCAGTCATTAGGTCATTAATAAAATTAATGCAAATGTTTCACAAACCTGAAATCATGTGGTAAATGTTCTTGTAACTATTATTCACATAAGGTATGGTATTTCTATTCTAAATAGAAAAGGACAAACATAGTAGCTCCCTCTGAAAGCACCTCTTTCATGATGATGTTTTCTTCAAAACTCTTTCTAGATCTTTGTATTATCTTTCCTTTAGCTTTAGTAACTCTGACTTTTCAGTCACTTTGTAAAATGATCACTAATATACTAAATAAATTTATTCTATTTTTATTGGGGTACCATTGACGTGTAACATTATATTTGTTGCACGTATATAACATAAGGATTTGATATTTATATATACTGTGAATGATCATCACAGCAAGTCTAGTTAACATCCATCGACATGCAGGTTGCAAAATTTTCTTTTCTTCTGATGAGGACTTTTAAGCTCTACTCTCTTAGCAACTTTCAAATATACAATACAATATCATTAACCACAGTCACCATGCTGTACATTAAATCCCCATGACTCATTTATTTTATAATTGCGTTTGTACCTTTTTGAACCCCTTGACCCATTTTGTCTACCCCCGATCCCCCACCTCTGGTAACCACCAACCTGTTCACTATCTAAACAAAGCTTAAATTACCAGCTGTTTGAAGATATTTAGGTGCTCTTAGAATGATAATCTATTTTTTGATCTGATCTTCTGCCTTTGAAATAATGCTAGGAGACTGCTCTGGTGGGCTGGGGGAAATCTAACAATCATTTGCAACTGTCAGGTTGGACACCTTTGATTTAAAGATCCAATGTAGATCTCAGTCCAGGTAAAACCTAGCCCACCTTTATTCTGGGCTCACCCTTTCCACCCAAAGTGACAGTGGCAGGCGTCACCTCAAGTCACTGTCCCCATTTATACTTAAGACCATACAACACAATTTAAGTCTAATTATCTGATGTTAATCCTTATACTGCTCTGGATTTAAACCATTCACCTTTTTCATTTTCAAAGCTGGCCTGCAGCCAACTATAATTGGCTGGGCCTCCCTTCCACTGTAATTTATAACTCATTTTTGGTAAGAAAAAAAAACGTCTCTGAGACATATGAGACCATCAGGAGCACTGCCTAACCTGGATGAAGGTGCTTCATGGAGTTTGATGCTGGCGCTACGGTCCCTCCGTACTGGGGCAGGCTCCAAAGTGGGCAGACCCGTGGCTGAGGTGGTGGTTGTCCAAGTTGATGAAACTCGTCTCAGCAAACCAGGGGGCAAACTTCTCCTCAGGCGCTGGGAAGAAGGAGCGTTGATTTTGTTACCAAGCATATTTTCTATCATTAACTTCTATATAGTGAAACAAAATGGGTTTTTAATTGGCAGTGAAGTTATTAAACTACGTTGGTTGAATATCATTTATCTAAAATTTGGGCACTCAGAAATTCAATAAGAAACTCTGGCCAAAATCAATGAATATTATAAAAATAACATTTTGGGGATCTTCATTTCAATGTTTACACAAATATGGGATTGTGGGAAATGAGAATCAATTACCTTTGTGATAATTTTATAGTTATATTAGTTCAATAGGGCTTATACACCTATACACACATCATGTTAGTCATTATGACCAGTAGATTTTCCTCAAAAGACACTCGTGTGGGACATGGATTAATTTTTATCATCTAGCACAATAGTAGTCTCTATGTCAAAGTGTTTATTGATTTATTTTTAATTTCTTGATTCACAAATGACAGGAGCTAAGGGTAAGAGTATAACTCACAAGAGGTACCACCTCTCTTGGGGTTAACATGACTTAAGACAGGCAAATGGGTAAAGTCATTAGGACCAGCTCCTCTTAATAGAAGACTCTGCTGGTCAACCTGTGACCCTCTCTTTGTTATTTCTTTTCCTACCATATCCTAAGTGGGATCTGTGGCACCATCAGCACTCAGGCATGGTTCTGAGCTCACCAGCATGAGCACTGGCCCTCTAACGAGAGTCTTAATCTTAAAAATCAAAGGAAAGGAAATCTAACACAACTACAGCAATAGTTATAAGAGGCAGGAGCTCAATTCATTTTTATTTGTGGCCAGTTACTCCAAGGAGACCAATTGTGTAGGCAGAGTTTAACAAAGACTCAGTCTGCTCTTCCTGAAGATGGTAAAAACTCTGAGAAGTGAGGATACGGCACCTCAGGATTCAAGAAGACCTCTGATACTAAATAGTTTCCAAAATCTCTTAAAGATCTGGATATGCACCTTAGAACTTAATTCAATAGGAAGAGAAAAGGTCAAGCACTGTAAATATCAGTATTGTCTGTAAATCTGTCACTGACTTCATGTCTATTTTGAGGCCCAAGGGAATCAGTTACTCTCTCCCCATTCCTTTATTGTTGTATCATGCTTAGCCGTATCTTTCTCAGAGAAGTAGATGTTCGAAGGAAACTTAAATAACTTAATTGACAAAGTTGCGTGAAGGACACTGTCCTGAATCAAGAGACTCACAATGGCAAGAACACAGATGTTACTGACTGACCACCAGCTCCAGAGGACAGCTGCTTGTTTACCAAATAAATAAGTGTGCTGGATGTACCTGAGACCACTGAAATTCTGATTCTTTTTTTTAGTCTTTAGCATGACTTGTTTTTAAGTAATACTGAGGTCTAAACTGGGTCCAGAACCCTATTCCCTAGAGCTTACTTTTGTAAAACTCTTATATGTTATATGTAAGAAGAAGAAAATATATGAATCACGAAGGCCATCTTTCACTTTAAATAATCTAAAATCAACTAGAGCGTTTCTAAGTTCAAAACTTGTTGGGTTTGGGAAAGACATGAGGATACTACGAAGGCTACCATACTAAGAAATCAAAGAGCAAAGGAATCTTGTGTTTCAGAAGGCAATGCATTTTAAACAGAATCCACAAGAGTGGGTGCAGGGATTTTTGCTGTTTTTTTTTAAATTTTTTATCACCACTATATCTTTATCCCACAGAACAAATCCTGGTATAGAGAAGAAAAAAATTTCTTGAACGTCTGAGTAAAAAAAGGTAATGCAAAAAGGTAAATTTTTTTCATTACAGAAAGCTATCACGTGTAAGGATGGAAGTCTTTATGTTTACATTAGCATTACTTTGGTCACCATGACTGACAGACACATCTTTGGGGAGTCACTGATATGAATCTCCATGTGGGTTTGGGGTGATAAGAAAGAGGCCCAGGAGACAATGGGAAGAAACAGTTTCACCCTTTCAGGAGCATGTCATTCATACTTACCTTGGGAAGAGCCAGCTTGTCTTTTTCAGAGCTTTCTTCAGAATCAGAGCAGGTATAGTTTTCACTGAAGGAAGCGACGGGGTTCACTCTGGGCTTGTGAATGGCCTGGATGGTGAGCTGCGTGCTGAGAAGGTTGCTCACTGCCCTCAGGGACGTGCACACGTTGGGGGGCAGAGAAGGGTCTGCCAGGAGGTCGGTGATGAGACCGTGAGCCTCGCCCATTACGGCAATATCCACAGTGATACTGGTTCCTGGAGACTGAGACACCAAACACAGGAGGTCAGGCGAGAAAGGCCTGAGGTTGGAGGCACAGGGAGGGAAACTGGGCTTTTTCTGAAACGTAGACTGAAGTGACACTAGGGTTGCAGTAAAGTAACATTCAAATCACATTTCTGTTTCAAATTTTGCCAACATTTGCCGTGGCTTTTGCCAGTTTTGTGTTCAGGGCACATTTTTACTGTTAGAACCTACGGAGGCACTTTGAAGAGATACAAAGATAAACACCAGTTTTTAAAAAATAGAAAGTTTCAGGAAACAACAAAAAAATTCATATTGATCACTCCTAATGAAGAGCTCAACATTTTAATGTATATTATTTAGAAAGTGTCCATTGATAGATGAATGGAAAAAGATGTTTTTTATACACACAGACACACACACACACACACATATACACACACACACACACACACACACACACACACACAATGGAATACTACTCAGCCATAAAAAAGAAATTTCATTCTGAAAAGCAACACTAATATAGTATAAAATTTTAATTTTAGTAATATTCTAGTGTGATATTTGAGCCGGGTGTGTGATAATTATTCAACTAATATTAGAGATAAGCACATAAAGCAACTCAACTTGTTCAGATTCACAAATTGTCCCTCTTCTTGTGGTTGGTAAGAACAGAAATTTCAGTTCTGGAATTCCATGGCACATCTGTCCTATTCTGCCAAACTGCCTATCAGATTCAGAGTTACTACTCTATATTTGCTAAAGAAATGAAGAGCATTAGAAACAGAGGACAGGATCGTTCCTCATCCTGCTGGTCAGGCAGGAACGTAGGCGGGAAGATGTGGGAATAAGGGAGAGCATGGGCAGGGTCAAGGTTAAGAAAGTAGGTGAAGCTTAAAGACGGCATGCAGATGACTGTTAATATTGGAATGCTACCACAGTATGAGGCACGAGGAACCCACGGAACTGTAAACTGAATAACACGGTGATTGGCGTGAGGTTCTGGAACTTGGCTACTTACATCCCAGTCATGACTTCCTGACCCTACCACTTTCTAGCTGCATGATTTGGCAAGTTAGTAAGCTCTCGGTGCTGTGACTTCTCCATCTGGAAAATGGATGTAGTAGAGTACCAACCTCAGAAGGTAATGATAAGAAGTAAAAGGGAGATTATAGGTAAAGCACTTACTATTGTGTTGTAAGCAAACAGTTATAAGTGTTCAATAATGATAATGATATAAATACTAGAAATAATAATTCTGGAGTTTTTCAATAAGAGGCTATTAGAGATTTGGCTATGTATTTGGGAGAAAATAAAGTTTAATCATTCTTTCACAACAGACTTAAAAATAAACTCCTGAGAGATGAAAAATTTTATAATCTTGGGATTAGGAAGACCGTTAAAAATAATATAAATGGCACAAACTGTCAAGAAAACATCTAACAGATCTGACTAAATGAAGACATAAACTTCTCATAAGCAAATATGCCATAAGCAAAGGTAAAAAACAAATAGTCCATGAGAAAATATCTGCCACCCAGAGAAGATAAAACATATGCAAATAAAAGGCCTTTAAAAAAAATCAATAAAAGATAAACTTGGGAAAAGAAAATGAATATACAATTCAAACAAAATTTAATAATCAAATATACAAAAGCTACTTGCCTCCCGAATATTTAAGACACAAACTAAAGTAATAAAAAAAAAAATGTTTACTGGGCTTTCCTGGTGGCGCAGTGGTTGAGAGTCCGCCTGCTGATGCAGGGGACACGGGTTCATGCCCCGGTCTGGGAAGGTCCCACATGCCGCGGAGCGGCTGGCCCCATGAGCCATGGCCGCTGAGCCTGCGCGTCCGGAGCCTGTGCTCCGCAACGGGAGAGGCCACAACAGTGAGAGGTCTGCGTACGGCAAAAAAAAAAAAAAAAAAAAAAAAAAAGTTTACTTATTAAATTGCAAAATAATAAAAGGCTGCTACCACCGAGTATTAGTAATGGTTTGGGGAAATGAGCAGTGAGTAAAAAATAAGCCAATATCATTGCAAAGAAATTCTTGCTGAGTCTATCAATTTATAGTTTAAATGTATATATCCTATAATCTAGCAAGACAATGTAGACATCTAGTCCAAAGAAAAACTACATAGATACAAAAATATAAAGATAAGGTCACAAAGGATACTGCAATGCTCTGATAACAATCAAAGAATGTGGCCACAAATGCATCATCAACAGAGAAATTGTTTTAAAAATTTATATTACAAATATACTATAAAGTATAATGCACTTATTTAAAAGATTTGGGTAGGTCTATAAATGTTTATTTGGAAGAATATTCATAAAATATTGTTTTATTTTTATAAAGTATGTCACAGAAAAAGTGAACATATATTTTTTGCAATCAGAAAAATATGATAATTATGAAAACACCCAACATCTGTGAAGGGAAGGTATCTAGTCTTATAATAACTATAAGCAAGGATAAAGTATTCTGTAAAGCTATCACATAGAAATTATGTCTTTTCGTACTAGAATAATAAGAGTAGCAATTGTAATAATGGTGGATAATAATGGTGACAGCTGGTATTTATTCAGCACAGTGTACAAGGTAGGTACTCTTATTACATTCATTTTTATTAGTCAGAAATAACTTGCCAAGACTTCCCGGTGGCGCAGTGGTTAAGAATTCACCTGCCAATGCAAGGGACACGGATTCGAGCCCTGGTCCAGGAAGATCCCACATGCCGCATAGCAACTAAGCCCGTGTGCCACAACTACTGAGCCTGTGCTCTAGAGCCTGCGAGCAACAACTACTGAGCCTGCGAGCCACAACTTCTGAAGCCCACGTGCCTAGGGCCCGCGCTCCGCAACAAGAGAAGCCACTGCAATGACAAGCCCACGCCCCACAACGAAGAGCAGCTCCCGCTCGCCGCAACTAGAGAAAGCCCGCGTGCAGCAACGAAGATCCAACACAGCCAAAAAAATAAATAAATTTAAAAAAAACACTATTTAAAAAAAAATAACTTGCCAAATAACTGAGTCAAAAATAACTCAGAATCAGATAGCTAGAGCATGGAAACGTCAGGCTGCAAACACAAATACATACTCCATTTCCACAGCTCAAGAGCTGAACTAGCAGGCTGAAATAAATACTGAACGTTTTCATTGTACGTTACTAAATATATCTGTAATTATTTAATGCTTTATTTAATCATTGTGCCATGTTTTTCTCTCTTTGTAGGTTTAAATATCTTCCGTGAACCAACATGAAAATTTAAGTGTAATATTAATAGCTTTAGGATATATAATTATGTGTATTTCACATTTTTATTTACATTGTTAACTTAAAAAATATTTGTGAGAAATGCCACTCAATTAGGTTAACATTCCCTTTTACAAACGTATTTTCAAGTGCAACTCTAATTATTATGCTTCTGAAAAACTCACCCAGTGTGATCTTATGAAATAGTAATATTTATTCCTACCCATGTTGTTCTAATAATCTTAAACTAGTACATCACTGTACTATTTCCCTAATAAAATAAATTTTAAGTCAAACTTTGTACCCAGGACATAAAATTTTAAGATGTTTTGACAATAAAATTAACAGTTTATGTTCTAATAGTTAATAGATTTTTCTCAAAATGGTCTCAGTACATAAAACTTACAAATCTGAAGAAAAAGTAGAACGTGTTCATTGACAATCATAATTACATTTTAAAATGAATTATTGGTGAGAAAACAAATGCATTTTATAATTCTCTAATTTTATGTCTTTTTTTAAAGTAATGGATGTATTTCTTATATACTCAGAAAAAAACAAATAACTAAAAATTTAAAAGTAACTTTAAAATAGAAACAGAACTGAAAACTCATCCTTGTAAGCCAATGTTAGTGTTACATAAGAACTTAGAAAACAAGCACATTATGTAATTCAATGTTACTTATACTGTCTGTAGCTTTTGTGAAAGCGAAGGTCTTCAAGTGAAAAAAAAAAGCAATACTCAGGCCAAGCTGATTTGCTTTGTTGTGCAACAGAAACTAACATGGTATTGTGAAGCAATTACACTCCAATAAAGATCTATTAAAAAAAAAAAAAGCATATTACCCATATTGGAATTGGCTAAGAAACCAAACACTTCAACTATTGGAAAAGTCTCCCTACTGTTATAAAGTCAGGTCTTTGTTTTATTAGTTTTACGATTTAAAAATTAAAATTGTGTAACAATTCAAAGTTGTATCACACATAAGAAGTTATAATCAGTTTTTGACTCAAATAATGAAAGGCTTCAATGAGGCATGAAATCTAAAACCAATAATCAGATTTGCTTGCCACAAACTTGCCAAGGCTAACCACACATGAAATGATGAAAGACTGAAGGATAGACGGGCTGCTGTTTCAATAAACAGCAGGCAAATTATGAAGACCCAGGCACGTCCAGGGAGTCACTATGAAGGAATTTCAGGGGAGAGGGGCTTACGCTGATTGGTAGTGTTTTTTCATCATATGATACAAAATATGAAACAACACAGAGTGACTCACACAGAGGGTATTTCCACACCTATTCAACTTTCAAAATAATATAATTCAATTTCTAGGTATACCAAATAACACTCGGGAAAAAATTTCATTTAACTGGTGAAATCTTAGCTAGTGATAATAAACATTAAAGGTTAAGTTTATATTAAAGCTACTTTAAAGGAAAGTCTTGAGCTAACAGCCTGAAATCATCTTTGAGTGCAATAACCAACTCTACTGAGCATAAAACCACAGTTGAGTCTTTTTACGGTGCATATAATCAAACGAATCTTTTCCTTGAAAAGAGTGACCAAGCAATAAAAAACATTTTACTCTGCAGGCTCTCCTTATAATGGAAATACTTATATTTAACATTTAAGAAAATGCAAGTATAATTTCCTGGGCACTATTTAAATGACACCCAAATGTGGATTGCCACCTCTAAACTGAAAATCTGGAATTTAAGTATGATAAACAGTGGAATAAAGTGCAGTTTTTTACATCAAGCCCAAAATAACTGATTCTTTTGGTAAATCCACCACTTTGCAAAGCAACCCGTTCTTTCAGCATCTTCCTTTCCCCCCTTTATCTTCTTCCAGTCTACTTCACCATCTCCAGGATGATGTCCTACGCAATGCTGGTTGCTATGGTAACAATCTAGCTTGCTTCCAAGTTACTTTACTCAACATAAACCAAGGGCCAAGAAAATCTGGAGTCAGAGATAAGTTAAGGAAACAATAACAAATACACTTAGAAATAACATTAGATGTAACTCCTAGACTGGGCATGTATCAATCAATTCAATTATAGAAATTTTGTTTTTACTGTCACTACTTCTGTGGTAAAACTTTGAAATTACAGTTGTGGTATGATAAAGGGGGAAAGCTTTGAAAATGTGTAGGGGTCAGAAAAAACTTGCACTCTATAAAGGGCATCTAAATTTCTAAACCACCGTAAGCTGCAAATTATGAAAAATTTAGCAAATAAATCTATGTGGTCAAACGACTACTAGAATGTAAAACAAAATTATATATCTTTAAGGAACGTGACAGATTATTTACTGTGGCACTGTGTTTGGGTTTCTATCAACATATTGTTCAGAAATGGAGAATTTCTAAAAGAAAAATATCATTAAGAAGTCTTACGAAATAACTACTGGAACAAGGTAAATGAAAACAAAGAAGCAAACAAACATCATTTCACTCCAAGAAAGCGAAAGTGCCCAAGTGGGAAATCAGAAAGGGTTTGGGCAAGTTGATGTCAACAGCAATTACCGATTCAAAATGATTAGGGAGATTATCTGGTATAGAGGGTGCGGTGAAGATAAAGCATCCAATTCTTGACAACTTTTTTGGGGGGACAGCGCCAGTATAGTCACGTTATAGTTCTTCTCCCTATGCATTTTGAAGCAAAGATTAAACTGATAACTTAATGAAATAGGTTAAATACATCCCTGCCCACGGGCAGAAGATGTAATAATTCTCAAGTCTTCCGACTTAGTGAATCATGTGATGTGTCACTTGCTTTGGACATTAATTTATTCTAACTGGAGGAAAAGAATTGGAAGCAGCACAAAAGCCTCTCTTCATAATTCTACATGAAACTCAAAGATAGGTTATAAACGCAAAAGCGCTAGAACTGATATAATTATCTTGATAACCTAGTTGAGATGGTTTATCCCTCAAATTAGGCCACTTTTTTTGTTGTTCAGTATTTTAAGTTTTATGATGGTTTCCAAAACAAACCATGGCTTTTCTCTAGGCGATACTGTATCCGTTGGAGCCCTCGAGCTCTGCCCCTGCAAAATCAGAGAACTAGCCTTTATCTTTCTAAGATCCCTCCCAATTCTGTAAGCCTAAAGCATTTCTTTACATAACATACATACACACACAAACATCAAAGAAGAAAGAATCAAATAATTTTAAAACTTATTTCTTGGCTCATTAAGAATTTTAAATTTTTTTTAAAGATTTTGATTTATTTACTTTTAAATTTTATTTTACTGAAGTGTAGTTGACCTATAACGGTTGCATTAATTTCTGCTGTACAGCAAAGTGATTCAGAGATATATATAAACTCTTTTTCATATTCTTTTCCATTATGGTTTATAATAGGATATTGAATGTAGCTCCCTGTGCTATACAGACATAAAAAACCTTTTAAAATTATTATGTAGACTTCAAAAAGTCCTTGTTTCACCAATTGCTAATCTTACTCAAGCTTCACCTTCTAACTTATTATTGACTCACTGATAGCTGTTTCCCTCCCATGGTAAAATGTCTAATGTACACCAAGTACTTATGGGGAATAGACTATTTTCTAGAACTTCTACTCCCAATAGTTGAGTTGCACATTTGCCAAGTGTCAGTTTTGTTTGGTCCTAAATCTGTTTAGGCCAGTTGCAACTGTCACTGTAACTTACATATGCTAATAAAATATCTATAAACCAGTGATATGTGAGTAAACAATGGAACAGTTTCTTTAAAAACTAAGTTGAATAATTTTAAAGACTTCATAAACAGACTCATAAAGATGAGGCCCCGACAGTGACTTCTGTTAAATTAAGTAGGGGTGATATAACTGCAAAGATTCAAGAAGAAAATGATAATGTGCCTGAAAGATTTTCAACTCAGAACGCTTCCAAAGGGCTGTCATTTCTACTGTAAAAACAACAACAACAACAACAAAAAAAAGCAAAACAAAACCAACCCTGAAGCTCGTAGTCATATACCATGAAGTATGGGTGTGCTGCATGTAACATAACTTGGAACTCTAATCAATATAGTGAAAATATGCCCAAAGAGAAACATTCTTGTCTCTTCATCACAAATGTGTGAAATCTACATATTCATATGTATCAAGTTAAAATATCAACATATTGCTAGAGATATGGAAAATATGTTGTATTTTTATGATTCTCTGCTTTAAAAACTTTTAAAATGAACAGATCAACTACTGATTAAGAGGGCTCCCTACTACTTTAAACCCAACACATTCTTTCACTTGAAATGAGACATAATATAATAGCTACATTAAAGCTATGCACTACCACTCCCGGAACAAGGGATAAAAAGTGAAGTTTGGTTTATGAATTAACACGTGATGTACAAATAGGTACAAGTGTATATTTTCATCATGTATGTAATTTGGGAGGTCGTGTATGTGAGAAGTTGGAAGCAAAGGTATAAAAAATTGGGATATAAGAGAGGAAGTTTTATTCATTCATCAATATCAAATTTTTATTTTATGAGGTAGTACATGGGGCCTTTAAGAACACAGGATCTAGAGTCAGCCTGCCGGTGTTCAAATTTCAGATCTGGTGAGAATTGGGGAAAGTCACTTATCTCCTTAGCTCCTGTTTTCTCATCTCTAAAAAGAGGGCAATAATAATGCCTCCTGTATAGTATTATTAATGATTCAATGGGATCAGGCACATAAAGACCTCAGTAGAGTGCTTGGCCTCCAGTACATGTTTGAAAAATATTATATAGCACCACCATCATTATTATTATTGCATTGAAAAAGATTATGTGCAAAAAGGGCTGTATATGTATGTGTGTGTTTGTCTACTACAGACACTGGGTCAGTAGTTTCTTTATAAATGAAGACAGCATAGAGATATCATTTCTCTACTGACAAAACAACAAATGCAAAAACTTAGTTTCACTTTTTATTCTAGGTAAATATAGTCATAAAGATTGTATCCCCTACTCCTATATACTCAGAGTAGTTCTGAGATTAATTTTAGGCTCTTAGAAAGTAATTGTACAGAAGTCCTGGTTTCAGTTAATATGGTTGACTGCACTGGTAGGATTTATAACACACTACGTGAAAGGAATTCTAAAAGCAGGCATCTTAGCTCCATTGTTGGAAGTCTTTTCTTTTTCTTTCTTTCTATTTAGTCTTCTTGGGAGACACCCTGGGAGGCAAACACGACATGGGAAGAACACTCTCAGGGTGAAAAGGGAATTGGGATAAGGGAGGAATAAACAGTGTAAGGGATGACACATAAAAGGAGTCACTGGGACTTTTCTTACCCAGCTTTGGTCCTAATGCTGGGAAAAGATGCCTGACAGGCTTTGGGAAGCTGTGTCATCCTATTTCTCTAAAGCAGTTTTCCACCCCTTGCCCTCCAAATCTTTCTCTCTGATACCAGGAAGCAGTCTCTTAGTCTAAATTCATTTAGAAGATGAGCTGGATTCAATAAGTGATCTTTGGTGCATTACTGGTTCTGACCTCAGAGCCAGCAGAATTGCATATGTGTTTATACTTTCATAGGACCCATTTATAATTTTAGACTTGAAGTTGGTTGGGAAATTTTTAAAAAATGAAATCATGTGAAAATTTTGCAGTAACTCATTGTAGGCTGAACCTTGGCTAAATGTCATCCTAAGGAAGCAGATGTTTGCTTATTTTAATTTTCTGGCAGGGAATATGAGTTGACCTTTGGATTTTCTCCTTAAGATAATATGTATGTACAGTAGGAGGAAAACATACAGGGCCCTTCATCAAACTGCTTTCTAAAAACATCTCAGTTGGTCGGGACCCATTTGAGATGTGAGACACAGCAAACTCCAGCAGTTACCAGAATTCTTAACCTCCTTCTCTTTTGATGGTCAGAGAACATTCCATGTCACCAAATAGGATGTAGTACATGGCCTTGTGTCCTTAAATATTTCCCTACATTCTGTCTGCAAATAAGCCCCAAAGTGTTAAAAGTGTCCCTCTGTTTATGTTTTCTAAGATCTTCCAGACACTCGCAAATTCACCCAACAACCTCAAAAATAACAACTATCACAGAATACTGTTTTATTATTTAGGAAATAAAACATACTTATGAAATCGCTTACTCGAGGAAGCAACCATATCTCTGAGAAGACAATCTTAGCTGCCTTTGACTTCCAGGCTGGTTCTCTCTGTTTCTTCTAATTATAAAAAGATGAGGTGACTGGAAAAGCTAGGAGGAATTCAGGTAATACTGTTCCCGGGACTGCTCACGCAAATGAACTGGGAAGGCTTGGTTAAGTGTAAGTTGCTATGTAAATAAAAAGCATGATTATTTCTGTTAGTGGAAGAAACTGGATTCTCTGATTGAGCACAAGCTTGTAAATATTACAGAAAAAAATCAGGGTCTCTGAAATAAGTATGAACTCCTAAAGGTGATGAATTCTGATGGTCTTTTGTTTGTTGAATTTTAAGAATTGCTGTTAAACTTGAACTTGAGGTTTCTGTTTGCTTAGCCTAGAAACAATTTCAGTGAACAACAGATGGCAGTATTCTGCCTTTTAAAAAGAACTCCAGTTGTCTGAACATCTTTTTGAATGAGTGCTCTTCCCTCATTAACAGACACAGTTTAGTTTCTTTTTTCATACAAAAAAAGAAAACACAAAAACTAAAACCAAAACAAAACACAAAAACCTTACCTAAGACTATTGGTAGAAAGTAATAAAAAATCTTAAATTGTGTTATCTCTCAGGATCATTGTTAAAGTGAAACTGGAACTACCTCCTTAATAATTTTTGTCTCAATTACAAACATTTTGGCTCTGTTACCTTTCTCCATTTTTATAAGCTACCCAAGGCAAACATGACCCATTTTCATACACAATTTGATATAAATTTTTCCACGTGCAATTCTCTACTATGATTAAAAGATTCATAAAACTAAACCATCAAAATGCACATTTAACGCAAGGGTCTTGTGAGCCTTCACTGGCATTTTCTTTATCCCCACTGTGTTATCACCAGATTCTTTGCCACCTCGTGTGCAGTGGGCACTTACTCGATGCTACCGATTTGCTTCCACTACTGTTGACCTGGGAGATCTTCCCCTGTACTCTTGCAGTAGCATCCACTCTGGTTGCCATATGAATGCCTGTTGAGGCACTCCTGTACTTCATCTACTGGAAGCACCAAACCCAAAAACAAACAGCTGAAAAACCCTGGGAGCTGTAACTTCCGAGAAACCTTCCATCTCTGAGCAGTTCTCACATATAGTCAGAGAACCTCTCTCACTGTATTTCTGACAGTTTTCCATTCAGCTTTTGGTACGTGATCATTTGATGAAAGTTGGTCTTCCTCTTTTAGGCTGAAAGTTTTAGGAGTACAAAGGCAATGCTAATTTTTGTTTACCAGTTTAACCCCGAGCCTCACTTACTATCTGGTACTTTTTAGGCACTCAGTGACATCAGGAATGAGTTAAGTCATAAGTAGCGTTCTCCAAACCTCTAAAGATGAGTAAATTTCCTCTCTCCAGTTCTATGTCTTAAAGAAATATAGAGACAAACAGATTACATTGTCCAAGGTATTTCCTTAAAACAAATAACTGAATTTTCTTGAAGCCATCCTAAAACATTTAACCTTCTAGTACAATTTCATGTTCTAATCTTAAAGTTAAATAAAATATCGAGACTTGTTAGACTGTAATACTGAAATCACGAATAAAAATTATATTCAACAAACTGATTCTGGAATAACTACTATCCAGAAAATAGTGAAACTGCTGAAGAGAAGTAATAGTACTGATCAAAAGAAGCAGCTCTACATTTTTCTATAATCTGCCACATGTATGAAAAGAGTAAGTACAGGATTGAGGTATATGGATTAATATTTTCTGGAAAAGACAAAAAGCTTAAAAGGACTGGAGGGAGAAAGAGAATGGCCTTTTGGGGACAAAGTTCAGTGAAGGTCAGAGCGCTTCAGGTTGAAAAGCATGTTGTCTGTGAACAGCATGCTGACTATAGTTAATAATACTGTATTGTATATTTGAAAGTTGCTAAGATAGTAGATCTTAAAAGTTTTCATCACAGGAAAATAAATTTGTTAACTACATATCGTGATGGATGTTAACTCGACTAGCTGTGGTGACCATTTAGCAACATACACAAATATCGAATGTTATACACCTGAAACTAATATAATGTTATGTGTCGACTGTATCTAAATTTATAACAAAAAGAAGAAAAGAGTGTGTCTGGAGAGATTTGAGGGAATATATCAAGACAGGAAGATGAGCCAAATTCAAGAGCTTTGATGAGCTACTAAAGGCCATGAGAAACCCTGCAGGGTGGTGATGTTATCGGTATGTATAAAGTAAGAAGTTGGGCTGATTTTCTGGCTTTGGGCTTGGGCAGATGGGCAGCTAAGAATATTTCCCCAAGTTATTGGAGAAGAAAGAAGCTTTGGTGTGGATGCCGAGATACGCATCTTTGAGTAACTATGTGATGTCCACAGGATGATTCCAGTTGCACTTCAGGAGGGACATCTGAACTGGAAATACGCATTTGGGTATTGACGCCATAGACACGGCCATTTCCATAGCACTGCCGTGGGAGTGTATAAGGAGAAAGAGAAGTGGACCGAGGGCAGAGCCATAATCAATATCAACTTTTAAGGGCCGGGGGGGAGAGAAACCCACAAAGAAAAATGAGAAGGAACAACTGAAAACTAAGAGTGTAGGGTCAAACGGGCCGAGGGAATGCTTTTGTCAAGAGGGGAGGAGTGGTCAGCAGAGACCGATGAATTTGAGAGATTAATAAATTTTGGAAAATACCCATCAGTTTAGTGTCTGGAAAGTCACTCATGACATTGGAGAGAACAGTCTCAGTGAAGTACTGAGGTTGCGAGTCACACTGCAATCAACTGAGCAAGGAAAGGAAGATATGAAGATGAAGACAATGTAGACAACTCTTCAGTGAAAACCAGCTGCACAATGGAAGACAGAGATCTGTCTGCATCTAGAGGGAAAACAGGTTCTAAAGAGCTGGTGAGCAAGTGAGCAGGCAAAAATGTTGAAGCGGGGAGGGTCCCACTAGTGTGAGGGGTTTAAAATGCAGTAAAGACAATGGGATGATAAATGGATCAAGGTGCAAGAGAAGAATGCAAAGGATGGGGGGACTAACCTTTCACCATAGGGCATCTTTCTCATGGTGACAGTGAGAGAGAAGAATGTTTGTAGACTTGCGGGTGAGAAGTTGGAGTTCTTACCCTTTGGCTTTTATTTACTCTGTAAATTAGTCCTGAGTCCCTGGCTGAGAAAGTAAATCAGGCAATGTTGAGGTTAGAGGTGCAAAAGAGAACGAAGAATGTTTTGAAAGAGGAATGAGAAAGAGCTGGCTAGATTCTCTGGTGATGCTGAAGGTCCGGCTGAGTTTGGAGACCATGGATTCCAATATGTTTTCTGTGCACTTTCCAGGGTTGGTTGGCATGAAGTTTTATATGAAAAGGCAATGAACTGAAAACAGGAAGGGTCTGCCAGATGGGAAAGAAAGATTGGACAATTGGACTGGAGATCCTGGTGAGGTAGAAGAACAGGTGCAGGGTAGGTGAGAGAGCAGAAAAGCTTGAAGAAGCATCGCATCAGAACGTGGGGTGGTGTGTTTGCATGAGAAAGATGGATGCAGGATTCCATGAGCGCACTAGTCTCTCAGGCAGGGAAGGTTTCTGCTTTCTATTAGCAGAAAATAAGGTTGAAAAGGAAATATGAGGCTAGATTTCAGATGCTGATGAATGAAAAGCAAAGTTTTCTACTTCTGTCAGTTGGTAACTGAGTGATGAAAGACGTCTGAGAAGGAAAATGATGTAATCCAAGAGTGCACAGGGCTTGAGGAGGGTGAAGTTGTGGCACAGAGGGAGGCAGATTTGACCAAGGCTGCCACAATAACCACCTTGCAGAAACTGGGACACTTGCAGCATGAATAACCAGGAAGGGAAGGGTAAGTAAGAGTAACATCAAGGAGAATCAGTTGCCCTTGTAATGTGATTGGATATTGGGACCTGAAAAATTGCAATCTATTTGTTCCTGTAGTAGTTGTCTTTACTCTGTCCACAGTATTCTCTCAGTTCCTTCTTCCAGAAATTTCTTCAAGTGCCCCTGCCCTCACAAAACAAAATATGGATAGTTCACTTGTGAATGTATAAGTCCATATTGGGTCTGACCAATTATCTCTAAAAAAGTTCGCTTTTGGATTTATTATGGTAGTAACCCTTCACAACGTTAAACAACCAAGGGGGTGAGTGGATACTCTTAAGACCCCAAATTATTTTAATACAGCATTAAACACTTCATAAATGTATTTTAAAAACTCCATACATTTCAGTTTCTACAACTAATCAAAGATACCATCAATCAAGTAATAAGGCTTACAAAGTTATAAATAGATCAAATGTTAAAACACTTGTAAATCAAGTTTTTTGGAGCTTAGAATGCATTTTTCTAGAGAAATAATACTATTGTATAGACTAATCCTAGGTTAGCTCACGAAAGTTTACACAACCACTTAATAATAGATATGACAGCATTTTTCATTGTTCATTGCAAATGCACTCTCTTTCAATCACATTGTGATATTTTTAGAGACAAAATACTATCAATGGTGTGATTCTACAAACAAATGCTGGAGAGGGTGTGCAGAAAAGGAATCCTTCTTGCACTGTTGGTGGGAATGTAAATTGATACAGCCACTATGGAGAACAGTATGGAGGTTCCTTAAAAAACTAGAAATAGAACTACCATATGACCCAGCAATCCCACTACTGGGCATATACCCAGAGAAAACCATAATTCAAAAAGACACATGCACCCCAATGTTCATTGCAGCACTATTTACAATGACCAGGACATGGAAACAACCTAAACATCCATCAACAGAGGAATGGGTAATGAAGATGTTGTCCATATATACAATGGAATATTACTCAGCCATAAAAAGGAACGAAATTGGGTCATTCGTAGAGATATGGATGGACCTAGAGATCGTCATACAGAGTGAAGTAAATCACAAAGAGAAAAACAAATATCGTATATTAATGCATACATGTGGAACCTGAAAAAATTGGTAATAGACGACCTTATTTACAAAGCAGAAATAGAGACACAGACATAGAGAACAAACATATGGATACCAAGGGGGGAGGCGGAGGGTGGGATGAATTGGGAGATTGGGATTGACATATATACACTATTATTTTTTCATGGAAATGTACATTCTTATTCTTTTATTTTTTTAAATATCTTTATTGGAGTATAATTGCTTTACAATGGTGTGTTAGTTTCTGCTTTATAACAAAGTGAATCAGCTATACATATACATATATCCCCATATCTCCTCCCTCTTGCGTCTCCCCCTCACCCTCCCTATCTCACCCCTCTAGGTGGTCACAAAGCACCGAGCTGATCTCCTTGTGCTATGCGGCTGCTTCCCACTAGCTATCTAGTTTACATTTGGTAGTGTATATATGTCCATGCCACACTTCACCCAGCTTACCCTTCCCCCTCCCTGTGTCCTCAAGTCCATTCTCTACGTCTGTGTCTTTATTCCTGTCCTGCCCCTGGGTTCTTCAGAACCTTTTTTTTTGGATTCCATATATATGTGTTAGCGTATGGTATTTGTTTTTCTCTTTCTGACTTACTTCATTCTGTATGACAGACTCGAAGTCCATCCACCTCACTACAAATAACTCAATTTCATTTCTTTTTATGGATATATATACTATTGATACTATGTGTAAGATAGATAACTAGTGAGAACCTACTGTATAGCACAGGGAACTCTACTCAGTGCTCTGCGGTGACCTAAATGGGAAGGAAATCCAAAAAAGAGGGGATATACGTATACAAATAGCTGATTCACTTTTCTGTACAGTAGAAACTAACAGAACATTGTAAAACAACTATACTCCAATAATTTTTTTTTTAAAAAAAAGGAATATGGAGGCACTGGGATACAGCCATTTCTGCCTCATTTATTCAACAAATATTAATTGAACATCTACTGGGTACCTGATACTGTCCACACCCTAGGGCTACGGAGGTGAATAGGTCTGGGCTGCTGCCCTCAAGCAACTTCCCGTCCAGTGGAAGACATTAAGGGGGCTGAAAGGGATCAGAGGATAAAAGAGGAAACTGGGGGAACCCCACGGATGTATCACCACTGCCTCTGGTTATTAGGAGAGTGAAAGAAGTTGTTTCTCAACATGCAAATAGGTCTCAAAACATCCGACCATGTGGTTTATTCCATACAGACTTTGAAAATGGCTGCCCTGAACTGAGTCGCCATTCTCATCCATATCTCCCCCCCCCAAGTAGGATTAAAAAAAAATAAAGCAATTCTCCAGAGAAGACAAGCATGAGAGGGAAGAGGAACTAGTTACAAAGATACTCATCACTCAAATACAGAAACCACTGATTTCTGGGCATTTCCCTCAAAATCTTCAGACCTTGGAACTCTCATAGCTCCAGTACCTAAGTCTCAAGTAGGAAACATAGATTTCAGGCCTCATCAGCTTCCCATCCCCCAGTAAACAGTAGGAAACCTGAAGCCCCCTTGCCTCTTAGAGGACTTGAGGGTCTCTTCCTGCTAACTGGGTTTAAGGGATGGGGTGAGCTGATCGGTGAATAATTTGGCATATAGAGAAGATTTGTGTAAACTATTAAAAGCTTATAATATCACTTCTTGATTTTCCAGAAGGCAACTCACAACTACAAAAATTACATTATTAAGGGAGTGACTTTCAAAAAGTTTGAAACTACCGCACAAAAGGTTAAGTAGCTTGCCCAAAGTTACACAGGTAGTAAGTGGCAGAGGTGGAATTCCAATCCAGGAAGTCTGAACCTATACTATTAATCACATCGCTAAGCTGCCCATCAGTATTTTGGGTAACTGTTCCTACGTATGGCTATCTACTTTTGATGATATGAAAGTATCTTTGTCAATTTGCAACACACTGATAGTTGTGCAAATTCTTCCTTCAATTAATTACCAACTTAGGTTCTCGTTATCAAGGGGAACTTAGTAACGTCATCAGTAAACTCCAAGAATTCCTGGTATACTCCCTTCCTACACATCTTTTTTGAAAATCAAATGAGACTCCTCCCAGAACTAAGTCTTAGGGAAGACTCCACTATTAATAATTTTCCACCAAGAAAAATGCCATTTATTCTTTTTCCCCCGTTTCTCCCACTTAAGCCAGATCTCTTATAATATTTGCTTCTGGAAGGAAAAACTAGTGGGCTTTTGTGGAGACTTCTCTTGCTAATAGAAAAGCATCTGTCTTCCTTTTCCTTTCAGGTGGTAATGAAAATAAAATTTTATAATGTATCTGTCTACAAGTCTGGGTTAATTACTTCAGTTTAAGAAACTGGTTTTAGTTATAATCTGATTATATTCAGAATGTTATGAGACATTCGGATAATAAATATGATTATCTTTGGGTCAGCAGATCCCAGTAGCTCACCAAGATATTTCACAGGCAGAGGTTGGGCAGGATTATAAAGATTTTCTATGAGAAGCGTTTCAAAACGATACCTCCTCCCTCACGTTTAGCAACAATGTGTTCCTGAGTCAAGGAGGAAATCAGGCGAGAAAATAAGGCATTTGGTCATAAGTTGAGTCACTCAGCATTTATGTCACAGATTTGTTTTCTTCCTTGTGGACATAATTGCTAGTTCAGTCAATGCTCCCATATGCCATGAGTATAGCAATAACAGCATACTTACGACGTACAAATGACTAACAATTTGTTGCGATTCAGGGCAGATTTTTTAAGACAGATCTATGCAAAGAAGACAGAATGACTGCAGGAATGATCTTTTAAGATTACAATCTTGTGAGACTAATAAAACTGCTGATTAAAAATGTGGGCTAACTTCTTTATCTGGGGATCCAGGGAGAAGCTGCTAGTGAATTCCTCCTCTTTGGCTATCATTTCAGTTCATCTTAGTTTCACGTCATCTTAAAACAAGCAGATGAGAATGGAAGTATGGTACAAGAGCTCTAATTAGGATATCCCATAGAAACAAATAAGCAAAGTGTCGTTAAAGCGAACACAGAACGGAAGCAATGAACACTTTCACATGCTGATTCTGATGGCAAACTGAAGACGAAAATTATTAATACAGAGTGAGGTCTAACTAAAAATAGCTTCAAACTGTCTTTCTTCTGGTTTCAATATTTCTAACAAAGAATTTTAACGTATTATAGTGTCTTTATCAACAGCCACACTCTAGAGGAGATTACAAGAGCTTCTCAGATGCCCATCAAGCGGGTCTTGCAGCTGCTGAATCAATCAACAGACTTGCCAGCAACTCTAGGCACTTTGACATCAAGGAGGAGATGTCCAGAGACCGGAGAAATGCCTCAATTCTGAGCTCTCTTCCAACCACATGCGGTGGATGTTGCGACAACTCTCGACTCTCTGTACCATGGTGATTCCACCCCCGAAGGGCAGGAATTTGGTCAAGGATGGGTAGCCCTTAGTCGACGTGAGTCAATGAGACATGAGAGGAACTTTGCTTAGCGCTTCTGGGAAAGGAAATCCTGTCTCTCCAGAAGGAAGCATTGTTGCTGCCAGCAGCCATCTTTGGGTGGTAAGTGGAACCAGTTTGGGGATGGAGCCAATAGTGTAACAGTAGCAAAGTGGAGAGAATTAGAAAACCTAGGTCCATCACACAACAGTATTAAGCCATGAATTCACTAATCCTGATCTGGCCTGCTTACTGCAAGAGACAATAATACTTCTTTATTACTACAGCTAGTCTGAATAAAGATTTCTTTTTTTTTTTTTTTTTTGTGGTACGCAGGCCTCTCACTGCTGTGGCCTCTTCGGTTGTGGAGCACAGGCTCCGGACGCACAGGCTCAGCGGCCATGGCTCACGGGCCCAGATGCTCCACGGCATGTGGGACCTTCCCGGACCGGGGCACGAACCCGTGTCCCCTGCATCGGCAGGCGGACCCGCAACGACTGCGCCACTGGGGAAGCCCTGAATAAAGATTTCTTTTACCTATGGTTGCAAATAATTAACCCAGCATAAAATTTTTTGTTTTGTTTTGTTTTGTTTTTTGCTTTTTGCGGTATGCGGGCCTCTCACTGTTGTGGCCTCTCCCGTTGCGGAGCACAGGCTCCGGACGCGCAGGCTCAGCGGCCATAGCTCACGGGCCCAGCTGCTCCGCGGCATGTGGGATCTTCCCAGACCGGGGCACGAACCCGTGTTCCCTGCATCGGCAGGCGGATTCTCAACCGCTGCACCACCAGGGAAGCCCCCAGCATAAAATTTTATCACATGTATATGTGACTACTAGGTAAGTAGGTGGTAATGAAAATAAAATCTTACAATTCATCTGTCTACAAGTCAGAGTTAATCACTTTGGTTTAAGAAACTGGTTTTACTTATAATCTCATTATATTCAGAATGTTATGAGACACTAAAAAATATGATTATACTGGGTTCAGGAGAGCCTGGTAGCCCACCGAGCGCCGTGAGATTGAGGCAAGGGACACTTTCACTCTAGCCCAGGGCCTCGCTTCTTTTTTTTTTTAACTTTTTATTTTATATTAGGGTATAGCTGATTAACAATGTTGTATTAGTTTCAGGTGTCCAGCAAAGTGATTCAGTTATACATAGTTAGGGAGTTCGGGATTGACATGTACACACTGCTATATTTAAAATGGATAACCAGGGCCTCACTTCTAACACCAGCACCCAGCACACTCCCCACATCTGTGCCTTAACTGCAAATTGCTCCATGTCATGGACCTTATGTGATTTATAATAGTGGAAGCGCCATTCATAAAATCCTCCTGTGCAAACAGACTCTATTACGCGTGTGTGGCTCTCAGAGGTTCTTGAAGAGAAGAATCCTTTCATATTTATTTTCTTCTCCCACAGCGCCTTTACAGACTCAGCCAAAAGGTGCCTCATTAACTTAAACATAAGAAAACATAACATTTATCCAATCCTTTACCGGGAATTTTAATTTAGCTTTAAATAAATTTCTAAATATAAGTAGGATCTCATCATTCTTGATTTTTCTCCCTGCTGTTTCAGTGAAATATTCTTTTTTCTTTTTAATATCAGTTCCCTACCCCTGGGGCCTTTTAATCTCATCCTCCTACCATGGACAGCCCATTTCTTCTTTCAATTTGCGATTTTTTCATTTGATCTCTTTTTCCCTCTCCCTCCTTTCAACCTAAGAAATGGTTAGCATCTCCCCTGCTAATGAAATTGTCCTTCAACCCCATCTAAGGTGCTATTCATTCCTTTTCAATTCGAATCTATTCAACTCCTGGAAAGAGAGCTCTCTTCTCTCTCAACACCCTGTGTAAAGGTACTGAGTCTTCCACTCGTGGCAATCAGATTTGTCTCTTCCTGATAAAATAAAATTCTCTGTCCAATACAGACAATATCTTAATTACAATATCTCATGACAACATTCCTGGCCTTGTCTTCCTTTGCCTGGCACTGCATTCTCTTTCTCCCACCTTGGCTCTGCCGTGGCCTGGCTTTCTACAGGCCCTCTGACAAGGGACTCTCAGCCTGTTTTGCTGGTTCTTCTTCCCTCCCTAATGGTTGCTCCTTTTTATTGTTTTTTCTCATGCTAATCTAAGCCCTTCCCTTCCAGCTCTCACCCTATGTTATAATGAATACCCACCAACCTGGACCTCCAACGCCGACCATTTTTCTGGACCTCAGGCATGGGTTCCTATCTAGACAGGCCCACGCAAAATGTCTCCTGATTATTTCAGACTCAAGTTTTCCAAATAGAAGACTTCCTCTCTTTCTTCCAAAACTCTTCTTTTCCTTCATTTCCTATCTTGGCTATCAACAAAAGCACTCACCAAAACTGGACGCCTTGACTTTTTTTTTTTAACCGATTTTTTTCTCTCTCATCCCTAGCATCGAACTGGTCACTGCACCTGGCAATTTCTACGAAAGAGTCTCTGTCAACTACTTTTTTCTTTAAACTCCCTTCATCCTTGCGTTAAGCCATTTCTCATTATTTACAAGAGGGTGGCTGCAGTTTTTTTCTTCCACTTTTTTCCTACCACAAACTCATTTTTTTCCCAATACAGAGACATGAATACGCTACGCTCTTATTCTCTGTGATGGTTTTCCAAAGTTATAGAACAGGATTCAACCCCTTGGTATGGCTTTAAGTGTCTTCAAATTCAACCTTTAACCCCCTTTTCACAGTTACATTTCCATATACCCGACTAATGTCTTTCCTCCCCAATAATCCTGAGTTATCTCAAATATGCTACTGCCACCCCATGCCTTTGCTTATGGTGTTACTTCTGCCGGGAACTCCATGTCTCCAGTATATCGATATTAATGATCAAGATCCAAACTTTAAAACACGAAAACATTTTACCTTCATTCTCAAACTGACGCCACGTTAATCACTTCCACCTCAAACCCTTCGTAGTACTTTGTTCCAACGTCTCTTTTCATCAACTGCTATTGCTAATTGTTTGCAACCAAATTCCTTGCCAGATTGTGAATTTGAGGGCAAGAATGATTTCTTTATTCATTTTTTATATAATCTTAGTACTCAGCAGACTATAAGAGCTGAAAAAAACCGAATTATTAAATGAGTGAGTTCTGCCTTCTAACACAATATGCTGTTCTTACAAATGGTTCTCAATAGATAGCTAGTGGGAAGCAGCCGCATAGCACAGGGAGATCAGCTCGGTGCTTTGTGACCACCTAGAGGGGTGGGATAGGGAGGGTGGGAGGGAGGGAGACGCAAGAGGGAAGAGATAGGGGAACATATGTATATGTATAGCTGATTCACTTTGTTATAAAGCAGAAACTAACGCACCATTGTAAAGCAATTATTCTCCAATAAAGATGTAAAAAAAAAAAAGTTTGGAGACTGGATCATTCAAATCATTCTGAAGAGTGTGCTGCCACCTGGTCCTTAGACTCAAACAAGACCCCCTTCAAGTCCTCACCACCTCCTACTGAATATCCTGTGACTCGAGGCTACTGCCTGCCTGCGATAAACGCACCCGATTGACAGGCAAACACAGACTCCTATGAGCAATGAACAAAGAGGGAGTGCTGAAGAAAAGAGAAGCAGCCTGGACTAATTTCCTTCCGACGTTCTCCCTGATTTCCATTAGCCTTGACTACGTGGCTCCCTGCTTATTTTCAGGGCTCCTTTTATGATTAGTACTGAAGCATAGATGCACTCCTGACACTAAATGGCTTGCTTTGTAGTAAGGCCACCTTTACATCATGGGAAAATACTAAGATAGAAGGAAAAAAATAAGACTGAACAGATTTTGACTCATTACTAAAATAATAGTTTGATACTGTATACAGTATATGATTGCATACAATAATTAAATTCCTTTTATTTAGTGCAGGCTGATCATTTATACCTTTAAGGAAAGGTAATTCTGGAGGTCTAGAGTCAATCCTTCTGCTTCCTTAAAAAAAAATATTATCTTTTCAGCTTTCCACTATAGTCAGCACATAAGCATGCCAGATGCTCTTTGAAGACAATATTGTTTCTTCCTTCAGATTTGGGGAAAAAAAAATTTTTTTTATTTAAAAAAGCCTCTTCAATCTTTGAGTAGATAAGATTCACCACCTTTCTACAATATAATCCAGCTAAGATTGTGAATAATTGCCTTTGTTTTTGGGAGACATGTTGGTATCCATGCTGGGACGTTAGGCATAAACTGAAGATGCTATATTGAGAATTATGTTTGTCGTGAAGCATTTATTGTAGTAAATCTTTTTGTAAATACTAGTAATGATAAGGAATATTACAAGGGAGCAGCTGGAAAGGAAGAGCTTGTTTCAGTGCAACTCAAATGCTCCTAACTGGCTAGCTTGAGTTTTCAAAAGAAGCTGGCAGATAAAGCCCTGACACTGACAAGGACACAGTAAGCTAAGGGCAAGATGACCGTAACCATTAAGATCATTTGTGTTTCTTTCCTCTGAAATTACACTACCCAGCTGCAATCTTCTGATACCAGGGTCCTCTCCTCAGCCTACAAATCTACCCAGGTTCCATCTTTTAGACACACTCCAGTCTCTCCTTTGTGAGGACATCTCCCATTCTTCTTTAATCCCATATTCTTCCCCCAATCTCCACTCCCCTGTCAACCACCACCCAATCTTTCTACCAAATTTTTTGAAAGAACAAGTAGTACTCAGTGTCTTTATTTTCTCGTCTTCTGTTCATATGCGAATCCACTGAGCCAGGCTTCTAGAACAAAGACTATAATCTCTCTTGCTATTACAGTGGATTTTAATTGCCAAATTCAAAGGATACTTTTCAGTCTCCACATTACTGGACTTCTTCCGTCTCTTGAATTTCTCCCTCACTTCCCATCCCTCTCAACATTTTAAATGCCAAGTCCCCACGTTTCACCTCGCAGCCCATCTCTCTTCTAACGCTCTAGACTCTCTCTAAATGTGTTCATGGACTTTCATGACAGCCATAACACCTCTTCTAGATAATAACTCCTAAACCATCTCCGGCCCCCAACCTCCGCCCGGAGCCTTATTCTGCTAATGGACTACTTGGCGACGTGCACTGTGGATCCTCAAACCTCGCTTTACCTGACTCTCCCAATCTGCTTATCAGACTGGAGAATCTCAGTCAGTGCCGGCAACATCCACCAATCATTCACACTAGGAACCTTACTTACCTCCTTCCTCACTTCCTTCATTTCATTCATCAGAGTCCTGTCATTTTAAGCTCCTATATAGCTTCCCACTCTTTTTTTCACAACTACTACTCGAAGAGTACTTAGCTACTTATGTTTTCCACATGCTAAGCTTTAATCGTACATATCTTGACAAATGTAGTTACTTCTGCTATTTCCCTGCCCTACACTCCTCACCACCACCTTCATTCAGCTTATCCCTACAACTCCATTACTGTTTAATTCTTCTAAAAACACTTTTTCTGATGCCCCACTCTGTCCCCAGCTGGGGTAGGTATACATCACCAGTACTCCTATAACACCCTAATTATATATCAACTGTTGCATTTAAGTTGAAATGATTTGTTTGCATATCTTTCTTCACTACTAAACTGTGTATTTTATTTAACTCTTTTTCTCCAGTGCTTATCACATTGTATGGTACCCACTAGGTGCGTAAAAACATTTACTGAATTAATAAACAGTTATTTATTCACTGATGTGTTTGCCCAGGTAGACTCTCCTACTCTGAAAACAAAATGCTGAATACCCAATGTGAGCGTTATAATCTGTTTGGCTGTGATATTTCTCAAGAAAAATGATCACACTAACATTGTGATTTATTCATCAGCCTCTCATGTTAAAATGCTTAAGTTCTTTGAAACCTGAACTCTCTGCGTGAAGTCAGCATGTAGTTTTTGAGTCGGAGGGGGGAAAAAAATAACACCTCTACCAACCCCTCAGCTAGACTCGTGGGCCTCAGCCCAGAACAGCCTGACCTCCTGGCTCCCCGACGATCTCTAACGAGGCACACATCTTGGCCAGTTGCTGTAGGCGTGGGAAGGTTATGTCTGTGTGTCAGGATGAAGACGCTCCTGTGGTTTCTCCCTTGTAAAATGTAATTGTGTTTTGGATCTCAGCATGAGCACTGAGACACCAGGCCCTGAAAAGTTATACACTAACTGCTTCTCGTTGAAAAATGGTGTTGGTGTCATTAAAGTAAAATTGGATGGTGGTTTGACTGTAAGGTAGCTTGACAATTGATTATTCAGTTCTTTGTCCTGACACTGCAGTGAAACTGATATATCGTTTTTACTGTCTTTAAGCTGTAGCACTGCCCAATGTATGTAATATATTACTGAACAATCAAAAATTAATTTCATGATTAAGGGAGATAAATTAACGGAACATTACTCTTTGATAGAGGAGACATAAATGAATCATGGGCTTGCTGTTTCAGGACTCTGGGGGGACAAGTGTAATATGGCCAAAATGACTATCACCTAGAGTTATATATGACTATATAGAGTTATATATGACTATCACCTAGAGTTATATTCGGGAACATACTGTTTTAATTCTGGTAATGTTTGGGCAAACCTTAACATGTTAGATAAGGGATGATGAATCATGACCCTTGCATTATCAACAATGGCAATACTTATGCCTGGTACAAGTGCTCTGCACTTTCAGAGTGGATAGGGAGCTAGGACATGCGAAGTAGGACACTGCTATTAACACTATAGCTTTTCTAAGGTTGATTCTTGGGGAAACGTGAACCTGACGTATAACAGACCTAACATGATTTGCATCTTGAGATTTAGGCCCAAGTATACCCCGTGTGAAATATGTGTTTTGTGAATATATTTCTAATCTAAACTCTATCTGAAAAACACCTTGGTGCTGCCTAGGGTGGAAGTTGGTGACTTATATTTACACCCCTCCCTTTTTAATTCCCAACAGCCTTCCCATTTGGATTGTGTTTCTTGACACCTCCTTTTTTTCCTAAGAGTTATTCTTTGATGTTGGTTTCATATTCTTTGTTTCTAACCTCATGTCACCTCACAGAGCTGGGTCTGATCATGGATACATACAAGATATTCATCAGATGCTCCTCCAATGTGCCCCTACCTCCTACAGTTGGGAGGGAAAGGGGATCAGAGCAAGCTGAAAGGGGCTGCTTAAACTTCCATAATCTTCACCATCACCTCCCAAATCTTCCTAAACCCTGAACCAGAAACTGAAATTAAAATAAGATGGACACATTCCCCAGCAACTCTGCTCGTACTGTTTATATTTGGAAACTATTCCATGGCCGAGCCTGTACATGCGTTTGGAGCAGGGAATGGGAAGAGCAACTGTATTTGTTTCATTTGCAACATAACAGGGCACATGGAAAACTGCTTTAGGTTTGTCCCCCACTTGACCCAGTGGTCTTAACATCCATGCCCCCTGTTGCCACTGACAAGATGTCAGGAGATATTTCACTAAACTAAGATGATCAGTCCCATTGTAAGTACCCTATTATCACTGCCGGGGTGGGTGTAAGACTGAGACTAGGTAACATGTATAGCTAATTTTTAAGCCTTTCTAGTTTCCAGCCTCCAATTCCCTTGGTATACTAGATGTTTCTCTTTTCAACCCAACACAAACCTACCACCATCAAAACTTCTACTTCTGAAATGTATCATATCTTGACTTCAGGTAAGCGTTAGGAAGAAAGTGACCTGGGTAACACAGCTCAGAACAATCTTAAAATACCACGTCACGTACCATGAGTAATATGAGTGACAGCCACAATCACGAAAACTTCCGCTGGTATAAGAACTTTATCCTTTTTTTCATTCTTAAGTTGGCTGTAGAAATCAATTCATCCAATTAACTGTTATAGAAATAGGTACATTATAAAAAAATATACTTGCTAACCCAGTGAATGAAAAGTTTGAGAAACGCCAGACCTTAAAACAAAGTAAAACCTGACAAGTTCTGGCAGTGGGAAGGGCTGATGATGAAGAGGACAGGTCAGCCTGGCCCCAAAGAGTGGCCCTGGGTCAGTTTCTGAGAGCAGATCCTGGCATTTCAAACCTCCTTTCTTTCTTCTATATATGGACCCACAGATTTTCTACAAATTCCTTTTTGTCTGTCCCTCCAAATGGTGTGGGGATAACAAGGCAGCCTGGGGCAAGATGGTGAGGACCAAGCTGTTTGTATATATACAGAGGGCTGTTGTACGTTAGGTATTTCTCAGTCCTGGGATCAACCCACAGAAGCTAGGCTTTTGTTCTAGAGTCCATTGCTGCCATTTTAGACCCTTCAGGTGCTGTTGAGTGTGTTTCTGAGGCTGTCAGGATCCACAGAAGACCTTCTGCAGAGAAGATTTTTTTGAATGATCACATTATAGTCCTAATTGAAGCTGAGTAGTTCATGGGTCTTCTGAAGCTGACAGTGAAACATGCCATTCTCCGAGCATGTGTCCCTTATCAGAGCCACTTAAGGTAACAACATCCTACAAAAGGCCCTCTGGGGGTCTCTGAAGGTACAGAGACCTCATTACTCTTACAGTTAGGAAAAGCTTTAGACCACTTCTGGGAATGCAAATGAATGAAACCCCATGTGACAGCTCTAATAAAAGGCTCCTGTCTTTTTGCAAAACATTCAAACGCCATCTGGCAATTTTGCTGACGTCAGCAGGCACAGAAAAACAACTGCCCCACTGCCTTCTTCATTATTGCCTCCCACCCCCAACCTTCCTCTCCCCTGGCAAAAAGCTCCAACTTGGAATTACGGAGACAGACAGGAGCAGAGTAGCCTTTTAAACAGATTTTCTCTAGTTTTGGTCAACTCCATTTTCAGAAACAGCTTCAGCATCACAGGAGCAGTGGTATTTAGCTCCCAGCTCTCCAAATGCCAGTTAGAGGGTGTATAGATCCTTACATTAAAAGGAAATTTTAAAGCCTCTTCTATTTGTGTTTTTGGACTCGAAGGACCTTTATTCCGAGACTAGAGGTGTTAAAGAAAACTATTCATCTGACTTCTGATTCAACACAGGTTCTCTTTGATCATTATAAATAAACATCCAGTGTTACACCGAGAACAAGTTTGCAGCCGTAGGGTGCAGACACTTGCTTGAGAACTCACACATCATACATACATCTTTCAACAGTTCACTAGAAGCTTAGATGGACAGATTTTTTTTTTCCATGTCTAAATCATATGATATAGTTATCAAGCTATTTTGTCTTAGACACGCTCCATGAAAAATAGACTTTTCTAAATTGTTGAACAGAAAGAAAATAGGTCAATGGAATGTTTGTACCCCCCTGTCAAAGAAACATAGAATTATAGAAGGAACTCCATCGAACAAGAATCCTTTCCGGAAGTCCTAATTAGAAAGGAAACCCCACCCTAGTATTTGCACACAGTATTGAAGGACATAGAAATTTTAAGTTACTATTGCCTATTATGGCTTTTTTTCCTTAATTTACAAGGGAGAAGTTGAATACTCACAATACCTAGTCTGTTCCTGGAAATGAGCAGGCACTACTAACAGTAAAGAGTAAAATGGCCTCACAAAATGAGCCAATTAATCAGCCCCCTTTCCGCCTCCAAATTGTTTTACTTCTCAAGGTAAGCGAATACGCATTTGAATGAGATCCTATCATTTTATCCACATCGCTGGTACCTATTACTTACGTGGTCAGACCGTCATCAGATGAAAAAGATTTTTGAAAAACAATTTTACATAGTAAATTGAGGATACGTCTATTAGGTAAGATGAACCACTCTTGGTATCGCTTAGATGCATTGCTATAGACCTAATTTTTTGTCTTTCCTAAAAGTTTTGCTTTTTCACTTTGAGAAAAATCTTAAGCATTCTAATATTGAAAAGTTATCATTTTTCATAAAAATCCATTCATCACATAAGGTAGGCAAGTGATTATAAAGTACAGACATGACTACGTTGCTTCTAGGTTACGGTTTTGGGCAATCGCTCCCTCTTATCCATTAAACTCTTTATTCCTGCTGCAGCCCACTTGAGGAATATGATACAGTCCCATTAGCAGAAAGAGCAAAGTTAGTAATGGACACCTGGGCTTTGGGGTTCAGTGGGAAGAAATAATGGGAAGGCTTTATAATTTGAAAATTTGTTCCCACTAACTTTAAAGAGGAGAGTGGCCCCCGCAAACCAAGGCCTTGTAGGACTACCTCTCCTCTCCCCACCACGTTCACCTCGGCTTCTGCCATTCTTTTTCTTTGTATGAAATTTTTGTGGTTTCTTTCCCTCAAAAGGCTGTGGCTTGCCTTCTCCTCCTCCTTTAAGACTTTGCTCAGCAATTCCTCTCCTCCAGGAGGCTTTTGCTGACCCATGTCTCCTCTGCTTTGCAAACACCCTGTGCACATACCCTCATTTTAATTCCTCCATGTGCATGTCCATTTCCCCATAAAACTGTGAACTCCATCAGGGTAGGGAGAGAATTCTTCATCTTTGTATCCTCAGTGCCTAGCGTGGGCATGGTATTAGGTGTTCACCAGACAATGATGGAAGGAATAAAAGAAAGAAGAAACGGTCAGATAAGCAAAGAAATAGAAAGAAAAGGTATCAACCCAAGTGAAAACTGAAATGCCATTACTAAAGAAAGCAAAGGAAAAAAATTCAAGAGATAATTTATTATGGCTGAAGGAAAACAGCTAGGACTTATTGAATATTGATTACTTGCTTAGCAGCACGCTAAGCATTTTCACACGTGACCCTATTTAACAGTCAAGAAAAACCTGAGACATGGGAATTGTTATTACCATTTACATATGAGGAATCAGATTCAGAGAAATTTTGTGAATTACTAAAAGCCCCTCATCTGGCAAACGGAGGTGGCAGAATGGAACACAGGTACGTGGACACTGTAACTTTACAAGATATTTAATATCTTACGCTGTTTTGCTTAAGGCAGAAGGGAGAATGGGAAAAGCAAGGAAGGAAATGAAGAAACCTATTGTTGAAGTTGAGGTGACTCTTGAACAGTCTAAGAATAAATCCATTAGGCCATAAGCTAAAAGCTCAACAAGGTACATTTGGAAAATACCAACTTGAGGTTAAGCCTAAACTGCATTTCAGTTCCAAGACTTCATCTGGATTTCTAACAGCTCCCTCGAACAAAAGGTCATTAGTAGCTGCTGATTTAGAGGCGACATCTTCACTGAACATATAAACTAAGCAAGTTTTTCAAAAACACCTGTCACTTGGTAACTCCTGTTTTTATGAGCTGTGTGTATCAGTTTAAGGATGGAAAATAAGAAATCCAGAAGGCCCTGGAAGAATCAGGCAACGGAAAATGTCAATTTAGCAAATGGGGAAAGAATGAGATCAAGGAACTATTAGGAGACTTGTACTTTCAAGCTTTTAATAATGGGCAGAAAGGTCTAACACACTTTCTAGAAAGTATTAAATAAAACATAGAAGCAAAGAATGCTCTGAGTGCCTTACCTAACCATAACTGCTTTTTAGGGAATACTGTTTTTCTTATAACAGGAAAATCAAGAGAATAGACTCTAAAACTGTCCAGAAAGCAGTTTTTAGAGGAAGGAAAGCAAGGACGCAAAAGATGAAAATCACCAGAAAAAGAAGATATTCAGAACTTTAGCGCCAGAACAGGTCTTATCTTGTCTAAGAACTAGTTTGAGTTTGAGTCGATGTGAAACAGCGCATATTCATAGTCACGTTTTGGGGAGTTATTCCTAGGGCTGTAATGTAATAAAGGACAACAGAATTTATACAGCAGTCTAGTAGTCAGTCTAAAGAAAAGGATATTTCAATCCAGTGTCTGGCATTCTACACCAAATTAGGAAGACCGGATGCTACCAAGGGACAATGTGTAAAGTCTGTTAATGTGCAGAAGGGGGTTCTGATTTGGGGGAATAATGCAATGCTGCTAAACCTTACATACATGGAAACATTCTAGAGATATAAGAAACTTAAGAATAGCATGTTCACATTGAAATAATCTTACGTTCTACTCCCTCCGAGGAACATTTTGGGATTCTGAGTCGTGTCATGCATTACTTGGTGAAATTTCCTGGGCAACTGACCAGAAGTCTAAATTATCCTCACAAAACTATCACGCAGTTTTGAGTTGATAACATTTTATCCCACTCGTAGTCTCTAATGAGTGAGTATTTCAGAGTTTGATTTCTAGGCTACCTCCCCAAAATGAATTTCTGGAACTGCAAAATGGAGGGTGATACTTTTGACAAAACTGTCCATCTGTGTGGCCGTGCTAGACAAGAGTGACCAGTCTTTCTTTGGATTCTCTTCTTCATGCTACTTGAGAGCATCGAGGACTTCACCTCTTCACAAAGTAGTCCCTTGTCATACTGGAAGGCTGTGGTCCTTAGAGGACTTTTCTGAAGCTGAGCTGAGACCAACCTTCAGTTCTCGTTTTGTCCTCATCAGTCAAACGCCTCTTGTACTTCACAGTTTTTCACAGAAATTAAGCTGCTCTCTGGTTCTATATTATACTAGAATTAATACATATCTCACACCATTTGTGTTTTTTCCTACTCTTTGCAGACTATAAACATGAAAGCTGTTTTTGTAGGAACATTAGCAGCTTCTTAAAATAATTTCCACTCGTCAATTTAAAAAGGCAAACAGAAATAATGGTAGGAAACTGAATAAAAATTAGCACTTATTGAGGAATTCTCTTAGGCCAGGGACTAGTCTAAGTACTTTATATACATTATGCCATTTGGTCCTCATATCGCTCTGGCAAATAAGGTACTAACATTCTACATATTTTACAGATGAGCTCATAGTTTAAATAACTTGCCCAAGGTCACATATGTAGTAAGTGACGGGGTCATGATGTGACCCCAGGTGGTCTCTGACTCTACCATCTCCACTCTGTTAATCATTATCCTCTATACTGTCTCCCTACTGAAATCCAACTTAGAGAGATTCTTATCAATCCTCTCATTCCTAGTGAAATCACCCGTAGGAATTAAAGTAGGGCAAATAAAGCAACTCCTTGACGATAGTCTAGAAATCACTGGAAAAATTATATACCTATACTTCATGACCTCCTAATTTACAACCATTTATCGAAACCACAGAAAACATGGGTTATTAATATATATATAGTTTCTATAATCACGAGTTTACACCCTGAATGAAGCAAGGTAGGGGTAAGGGGAGTATTTCAGAATCTTGAGCTCTTTTGGGAGGTGCCGTAGGAAGGGGGGCGGTAATCTCAGCCTTCTGGCAGGGCTTGACTCAGTAGAATATGGATATGTTACAAGCAAAAACCAGTTTTCGGACAATGAGGGGGGAGGGAAAAAGGGAAGGATCAAGGAATAAGTCTGCAATTTTAAAACTTTTCTGCAGAGTTCAAGAGTTCCTTAGGGGGTCGTTTCTCAAGAATAGTTTAGTTTTAGCGATTACTAAAATTATCTTTGTTCCCATCAGCATATTAAGACTGTGGGAGAATATTATTTTAAAATGTAATTCCCTTTATTCTTTCACCTCCATGTTCCACCATGAGCTTCACTTTGTCACAGTGCACTTGTTTTCAAGTGCAATCAAGGATCACAGCAGAATAAATATTTCCACTTAGAGACAGACGAGAGCAAACACAAAAATGAAAAAAGCTACAGTCCCCCAAATATTGCTATAAATGTCAATATGTACATCTGCAATGACTATTGTTTCAAGTTCTAGTCTGTACCCTGGAACAATGGTGACAAACCATTCTCAGTTAAATAATTTACTATGTAAGTGTACATATTTGTATCACTATAATTTTATTACTTCAGTATTCTGGAATATTTAAAAATATAATTTAACAACAATAATAATATCCTAGAATGTGCTATTTACAAAATGACTCTAATTCTTTCCATGAAAATAATTTTCTTATATATCCATTTTTTTTTTTCATATCCATTTTTAAAGAAACAGATCGTAGAAGGATACTTCCATGACATCTTAATTTGGAGGGCAAAGTCTTTTTATAAAAATGTGTCTTCAGACATCTCCGACTCAGAGAATAGAGACTTGGTAAGAGGATAAAAAATTTAAAAATTCCCCAAACTAAATAATCCAAATACACACCTGTAGAACGCAGAATTAAATCTCTGAAAGGAGCTTCTCTTCTTTATCCTATTAGTCAATGAAGCTGTGCTCAATTTTCAGATTCTGGTGTTTCACAATTTCTCTATGGAGTTTACATTTAGAAACACGCATGTACAAATGTATACACTACATGCTCAATTCCAAAGGAAGAAAAAAATTGCAAGCTCTATTATGCTCTCTATTTGCAATGTCTATAGATGTGTGTATTTAACTGATTTAGCAACAAATTCTAACACGAGGGAAAAGGCGTTGAGGTGGTAGGAGACATATTTGGCCCCAAGCTATGAAGCATGTTGTCCTGAGTTACTTGTAACTGTATCAATATTAAAGAGTCACTGGTTGCTTGATGATCCTTCAGCAAAACAAAACAAAAACTAGAATCTTACCTCAAAATAATAAGAGTCTGAAAATACTGGGCAATAATAAGCATTCCATTTGCTATGAATTTTTTACCTGCTATTCGCAGTTAAATTTGTTTGTCATGGTGATAAACTATTTCTCATTTGCCTTTATTCTGCTGGTGATGAAGTCCAATATTCTGAGTGCCTTTCATAATTTTAAAAGGAAATTTAAAAAGAACAGTCTTCTGCTCTTTTTTCCCAAGCCCAAATTAGTTCATTGTAAGGAAGGTTGTTTGAAAATCTCTGTAATAAACAAACCCAGAGGCTGTAATTTTCTTGACATTGGAACCCTCCATTTGCTTCTGAAAGCTGTAGGAGGGCATGTCATTCTTCTTTCCATTTATTAGTCATAATTCACCACTATCTTTTATGTGCTACCGTAGTTTTGAAAATGACCAAAGCAGATTCAGGAGGTTAATTTATACCATTAGCTGTCACTTTTAGGAAATGCTTTCACATTGGCATGTTTGTCAGGGAAGCCACGTGTATTGAGTGTGTGGAGAAGGGTGGAGGAACATTACTTTAATACCAGGCTGTGCGTTTATTCCTCTGACTTAGCACACACTATTGCTCTTGGTGTCACAAAAAAATAAATAGCAAAATATAATTTGCAGTCATTTTTCCAGCTCCATGATCAACAGAAATAGAAACAGAAAAGAATCAGAAAGCCTCTGCCTGTCAAAATGCACACTAGTTCCTTGATTGCTATGATCATAGAGTTAAAATGACTACATCCTTTTGGACCTTAGAATATTTTGAATGTTACCAGGGTGGTGACGAAGTTGAATTTTGAAACGACCCTTTCTTCTCTCTCACCCCCATCATCTTTTATTCATCCTTCAAAGTCATCAGCTTCTGTGAAATTAGCCCTGAAGACTTCAGCCTAGACTGAGTTTTCTCTTCAACTTCCACCCACTATAGTCAACATTAGACTATCAAAATATTATAGTCTGTTTTCTTGGGCTTCCCTGGTGGCGCAGTGGTTGAGAGTCCGCCTGCCGATGCAGGGGACACGGGTTCGTGCCCCGGTCCGGGAAGATCCCACATGCCGCGGAGCGGCTGGGCCCGTGAGCCACGGCCGCTGAGCCTGCGCGTCCGGAGCCTGCGCTCCGCAACGGGAGAGGCCACAACAGTGAGAGGCCCGCGTACAGCCAAAAAAAAAAAAAAAATATATATATATATATATATATATTATATTCTGTTTTCTTAACTCTTATGTGTGCCTCATTGTTTTTCTAATCCAAATTTTAAGTTTTGAAAAAAGGTTTTCCTCATATCTTTGCTACTTCCCCACAACTCCCCATCCCCAAGTCACGGGTTCCTTACAACTGGCACAGAAGCCCCCAAGAACTGGCTTATTACACAGTAAATATAACATGAGTGCGGTGATTTTAATTTGATTGAACAGATACTTCTTTAGTGCTAACTACCCAATTTTAATTGGTCATACTTTTATATGACTAAATTTTTATCTAATAAGCACAGTCTCATTTCTCCATCTCAAATAGTGAGGCGTTTCTTAAAGCTCTTGCAATTTCCCTTGTGAATGAATCAACTCTAAGCCAACCTCTTAAGTAGGTCTTTTGCTTCCTGTCAAAGATGCCTTTGCCCCCTTCATTCCTACTTGGCACTTCAACTGCTTTCTCTGCACTACAGATTGAGTCTAAAATCCTGACTTTGATGTTTAACAAAGCATTACCTAAGGTGCAATGCAGAATCACTGTATATACACTGACTACCTACTAAAAGCCATTCAGAAATTAGCACACAGAAGTGGAATGTTGCTGTAAAAAGTCACGAGGGTATGAAGCAAAGGGTTAGTGACCTGATAGCAGATGGCGAGGAGCTTGCCATTAGAGCCTGGAGGGAGGTGATCCCTGTGATGCCGAAGAGGATCACATGGTAACACTGTAGCCTCCAGGATCTCAGAAGGTAGACATTGAACCTAAGGAACTTGTAGCTCTAGCAGAGAGGCTGGAAAACAGGATATGGATAGCCTTACCTGATTGCTGTGAGCTGTATTTTGACAAGGTAGGACAAGACACAGATGACCTCAGAAAAAACTGGTATCATTTGCAAGGAAGAAGAAAAAGGAAGAGAAAGGGCCAAGAACAAAGAAGAGGCAACTGCTTCCCATTCTCAGATGGCAAAAGAACAAACTGAGAAGGACACTGAACTAAAATTGCCTGTTGGGTTTCCCTGGTGGCACAGTGGTTGGGAGTCTGCCTGCCGATGCAGGGGACACGGGTTCGTGCCCCGGTCCGGGAAGATCCCACATGCCGCAGAGCGGCTGGGCCCGTGAGCCATGGCCGCTGAGCCTGCGCATCCGGAGTCTGTGCTCCGCAACGGGAGAGGCCACAACAGTGAGAGGCCCGTGTACCGCAAATAAATAAATAAAATTGCCTGTTATGACTCAGCTTTGGTAAGAATTAATCAAGAATATGGTCATCACACCCATTGTTCAAACCTCTGAATGAAGATGTCTGAGAGCAAAATCAAATTAAGGTGGTAGTACTCAATCCTTTCAGTGGGATAAAATAACTCAGAGAAAAGAGACTAAAGATGCTTTTCTCATGAAAAAGCTGCTAGGGTCTCCCAACAAAGCCTGATAGGCTCACACTGTCAGCAGCTAAGTTGGGAAGGAGAAGGACAGAGAGAGAATATCTAAGACGTGTATCCAGAAAAACAAAACAAAACAAAACAAAAAAAACCTATAGATGTAGTGATTGGTATATGAAGCCAAATAGAATCTATTTTAAAAGGAGCTATGTTTTTGAGAGGGTGATACTACCAACACAACCCTTTAATTCCTAATGCTCTATGGGTAGTAAGGGATCAAACAGAGGCACTCAGCCCCCAAAGAGGGCAATACTTCCCAATACCCAGTTTAAAGGTGGTCCCCGAGGATAATCAGATTAGGAGAACTTATGATGTTGGAGTGGGGTCGGGAGGCGGGGGAGAGAACGATGGGCAGGAGCCTTCTGCCAGGAAGCTGAACAAGGCCTAATAAAAAATGTATCTCATCCCAGAATATGGAACCTCAAAATTGCTTCCCAATGAGATTTTGGAATAGCTTCAGATCAAGAATGCCGTGTGACTTCCTTTCTTCCCTTTCCAAGTGATCTTGTTTATTGCGCTGATCTTGTCCATTTTCCATCTGTGAGTGTGTGAGTATTCGTTGGGGGAGGGTGGGAAGGCTGATAACCTGTCTTTTACACCCAGAGATCTCTGGATCAATAGGAACCACATCCAAATTTGATTTAGAAATGATTGCACAACACTCCCTGTTATGGGTTAAACTGTGTTCCCCCCAAAACTCATATGTTGAAGTACTAACCCCCAGTACCCCAGAATGTGGCATTATTTGGAGATGAGGTCTTTAGGGTGGTCCTAATCCAATATGACTGCTGTCCTTACAAACGGGAATTTGGAGACAGACACAGGCACACAGACAGAATGCCAGGTGAAGCTGAAGCAGAGATTGGGGTGATGCCTATACCTGCCAGCAAACCACCAGAAACCAGGTAAGAGGCGTGAAATAAATTCTCTCTCACAGTCGTCAGAAGGAACCAACCCTGTGGATATCTTGATCTTGGAGTTATAGCTTTCAGAACTGTGAGACAAGACATTTCTGTTGTTTAAGCCACACAGTTTCTGGTATTTTGTCATGGCAGCTGGAAAATTAATACATTCCCTAATGAGGAAACTATTATGCGCTATGTGGACCCTGGCTAGATGGAACTTTCAGGTTGTCTCCCTTGAGACGGACATAAGTGCATTTTTCTTACCCTGGGGAGAATATTCTTCTTACCCAGTGATGACTAGCAAGGCAAACTAAGGTGGTATGTGTCAACTATTTCTAACCCCTCTCTCCTGGATACATGGAAGGATTCAGACTGCCTGGTTCCTCTGTGGTTAGGTGAGGCCAGGCCACTAGTTATGGCCAAGGAGTTACGAGGAGAAGTGATGTGTACTACCCTCAGGGTGTGGCTCTTAACTGTCAAAGTGAGACCCTCCTTCCCTCTGCCACTGTGACCGGCAACGCCTGACCAGCGGTCCCCGACCTCTTTGGCACCAGGGACCGGCTTCGTGGAAGACACTTTTTCCACAGACCGGGGTTGGGGGGATAGTTCAGGCGGTAACGCGAGCGATGGGGGCGATGGGGAGCGGCAGATGAAGCTTCACTCGCTCTCCCGCCGCTCGCCTCCTGCCGTGCAGCCCGGTTCCTAACAGGCCACGGCCCGGTACCGGTCCACGGCCCCAGGGGACCCCCTATCTTACACCATAGCTGCTCCACCATCTCTATCCTGAAGTGAGGAAAACACAGAACAGACCCGCAAGCCAAAGCACGATGGGCAACACATGGCAGAGAAAGAAATGACCCTCATGATTTTGAGAGCTGAGGTCTGTTTATCACTGCAGTACCAGCTTGTCTATCCTGACCGATTCTGTCCATGCATTAAAAATAAAAATGATAAGGGCAACAGCTTATTTATGGAGGCTTCCTTGGGGAGCATATTGAGACGAATAATCGGCCTCGTGCTACTTTGGAGTAGTGTAAAACTCCCAGAGGAAGTGAAATCTGGTGCACAAGTAACCTTTAAGAATTCCTCTAACCCCATGAATCCTCAGTTATCCAGTTTCTCCCTGGAACAAGCAATGAAATGAGTGGAATTCTCATAGAACAGCTCCTCTCCCACTCTGATATATGTTCCAAGCCCACATTTGTTACTAGTTTGTTTCCGATTTCACATATCTACTTTTGTCCCATCTTTTGAAAACTGCTGCTTCTGATATCTTTATATGTTCACCAAATTTTCTTAATTATAAATGGAACCAAAGACTTTCCCCCCTTGTTTATGGTAAATAAAATGACTGCACATTTCCACTATATGTCAAATCCCACTTACATAGCACATAAATACAGCCACAAAACTTTAAAGCAAGAAGGGACATTAGCGATAATCCAGCCAAATTCATTATTTTTTAAATTAATGAAGCTGGAACATAAAGAAGTTATTTAACTCATCCACTAGAGATTATCATTTAAATGAAGTAAGTCAGACAGAGAAAGACAAATATCATATGATACCACTTATTTATGGAATCTAAAAAAATGATACAAATTTTCTCTTTACAAAACAGAAATAGAGTCACAGACATAGAAAACAAATTTATGGTTACCAAAGGGGAAACGAGGGGGAGAGATAAAATAGAGTTTAGGATTAACATATACACACTACTACATATGAAATAAACAACAAGGACCTACTATATAGCACAGGGAACTATATTCAATACCTTGTAATACGGTATAATGGAAAAGAATCTGAAAATGAATTTATATATATCTTGAAAAAAAAAAAATATATATATATATATCTGAATCAGTTTGCTGTATACCTGAAACTAACACAGCACTGTAAGTCAACTATACTTCAATTTAAAAAAATAAATCAATAAAGGGGAAAACAAGGAAGGTATTTAACTGGTCCAAAATCATGCTGTTAAGTTAGGAGCTAAGCCAGTCAGTATCCAAGTTCAGGTCCTGATTCTCAGTTTTGTGGAAGTAATACAAAAACACACATGAACCCTAATGTGCACTGATCCAAAAATACAGAGTTCAGTAACAGGGTGGGAGAAGGAGGGACTTAATATAGGAAACCTTCCTTCCTTACCATCCTCCAATGACCTATATTACCTACTGGTTGAATTCTAAACTCCTTAGCAGGACAAACAAGGAGTGTCACAGTGGTCCCTACCTAACCCACTGGTTCATCGCTTTCCAACACTCTTGCCCAAGGATTATTTGCTCTGAAGGGCTGCTCTACCCTCTGCTCTGACCTTTCACTGGGCTCCCAAAGCACGGCAGCTCATGCCTACTCATGTAGCTTCGCTCTAACGAGCTCTTCTTCTGTGATTCCTTGTTCCGGTAGTTCTTGGGTAATCTGGGGAGCGCTTGTTCCAGTTTCTACTTGATATCATGGGAAGGTTTAATACCTTCCTCCTCTAAAATACTTCTGATACAATGTTAATGTATTTACCGCAGGCTGTGCTCTATTGCAGGGTGCCACCTCCTATCCCCCTACTTTATTTGGGCAAACTCATCTGGTTTAGTTCATAAATTTCCAAATCTCTACCTCTAGTCTGGCCCTTCCTCAAGAATTTCACAATCATATGTGCAACTGCCTCTTAAATGGTGATAAATTGAATCCATATCCCCCAAATCCCCACCAAAATGTTCTCCTCCTCCTGGATTTCCTAGCTCAATGATTGGTTGAATTACACCATACACCTAGTTGCCTCAATTTAAAAAACAGGGTATCCTTTGCCTGTTCTTTAATGTATGGATAAATATTTATCAAGCACCAACTCTGTGCCGAATATTTTGCTAGGCACTGGGAATACAACTGTGAACAAAAGTATATATGGGTTCAGCCCATTTACAGGTTATAGTCTAGTAGTGAGATAAATGGGTAGATCAAAAATTATTACAAATTATGGTAAATATTATAAAGGAAACAGAAGGCTGTGGTAGTACATAATGGTGAGGTATGGGGAGGGGAGTAGTACCTAATTTAATTTAGAGGAGATTGTGAAAGAAGGCCTTGCGGAGGGCATGACGTGACCTTCCTCTGAATTTCTACACTTGGTCCAGCCTGTATTTTATCTGTATCACTGTCATAGAGTCTTAATTTGTCTCCTGCCTCAAGTCTCTTATTTTCAACTCATCTATTACCTGAGTGCTACAAGAGTGACTTTTAAAAGTGTTGAACAAATAATCTTCTACCTATGTTGCTACTGTAATAATCTTTCTAAATTTGGATCTAATTATATTAGTTCCCAATCCAAGGTCCTTAAAAAGCTTTAGAAAAGTATCATCTAAAAATACAGGGACCTGTAAGATGTGAACTCCCTCAGTCTCAAGCCACTTCCTGCCTGGAAGTCTTTCCCCTGTTTTACTGAACAATGATTCGGCAAAATTTTACACACCTGGCCTTTGCCTGCAGTCCTCCACACCCCTTCCCTAATCTGGCCCCTAATCAACTGTCAAGCCAACTCAAACGTAACCTCCTTTCTACCAGGGATCCCCTGACTATTTACATCTTTCTTATAGGCTTCTATCATTCTCAGAGCCTGCTGCCAGCAGAGTCCCAATCACAATTCACTCTATATGTTTCATCCATTAGACTAAGAACAGGGCAGTTTCATTTTTGTGTTCCTATTCCTAATGCCTTGCACAGTGTCTGCCATGCAGAAGAGACACAATGTTGAAAAAATGACTTAATGAAATGATGAATGATGATGTGTATCTGTTTTTATTTTCAGGTGTGCAAGAATCATGCTTAATCTTGTATTTATAGCACTTAACACAAAACACTCAAAGACTGTATTCTCAACGAACAGTCACAGGAACACTGTATAGATGTGTGCTATAATGGTAACGTAAAGATAAGCGTAACAAAAATTACAATAACTAATTGTAAACTCGTGTGTGGCTCTAAAATTCATAATGGTAACATAAAGACAAGTCTAACAAAAATTACAATAACTAATTGTAAACTCATGTGTGGCTCTGAAATTCAACAATCTAAAAGTAGAAACTGGAAAGCATCCATTCATTCCATTTTTATCAACTTATCCCTTCTTTTATTCCTTTGTATAACTCTGTGTTACTCTTTCTGGGTTGCTGAATCTTGTATTCTAACAACTGGACACACTCCATTTGAAAAATGAGCAATTCCACCTGTGCCTATAGTAACACGTGGCTAAGAAAGAATATATAATATTTTCATTATCACTGTCTTTAGGTAACTGACAAGAAAATTGTTTTCTGCTAGCCAAATTATATTTTTGTGAATTTCCATGAATCGAGCCTACTTAAAATGAAGACTATCTGTCTAATCTCATTTCCACTGGTAAATGACTTCTTAATACTCAAAGAGTCAGTTCCTCTTTTCTGTTTATTGCTAGTAGAGGATTTAGTCCTTCCACATTATGTAAGACCAAGGCAATCTTTATTTCCTGTTTTCCAGATATCTTAATGCTTCTGCCAAGCTACTCATCCCTCTGTTTTTAATCAGTTTGTATATAGTACTGTCTTTATTTCAGGATGTTTACATGTTAATTTTAGTCAATTTTGCTATTTCCTGCTAATCTAACATCCAGTAGGCAATGTAAAAATTATAATACATGAAATAGTGCTCACAATTCAATTAATATATACGACTAATTTTATTCTCAAATTCCTTGCTTCAAAGTGATAGATGCTATTTTACTCCAAACCACATTTTAAAAACTTAAAGATCAGTAATGCTGAAATTTAAGCAATTCTCTCAGTAACATTCATTTAATAGGTTAGTAAAAAAAAAAAAAAACCTCAAATTAAGATGTGGCATTAGTGGCTAGGTGTGAATTCTTAGATTTGTGAATATATACAGGTGTTGACCTAATTTCTATCATTCTTTTAATGCATATGAGTTTAGCTGTACATTGAAAAAAAACCTTCTCATCAATCATCAGGTGTGTAAGAAACTAAATGAAACTGTCAGATTAGAACTTGTAATTAGAGCTCATTTGTCAGGTCAAATCCAGTACTTTGGGCTTGAAAAAGATAGGAGGGTGAAAGAAAGGAATAGCTTCTCAGTGAAAATTGTATAAACTGCTAATTTTTACAGAAATTGTGACATGATGTCACTCAGAATAAAGTAGAAAAAGAATGCTTTTCGCATGGATGGACGTCTGTAAATCACTCCAAACAACCTCAGAGGTTAGTATGTTATATATTAAATTATATAATAAATCATATATATAAAATATATAAAAAGGATTCCCACTCACCATCTATGAGGCAACATTATTACCAGTAAACAGCATCAGGTGATTTTTGAAGTTGCCTTTCTTTATTTAAAGTTTGTACTTTTGTAATTGTTTATTTAATCAGAGCTTTACTTTCCTCTCTTGATTTTAATAGGAGCTTTTTTTTTTTACAGCTTAATCTTAATTAATTTTATAGCTTAATTTTTGATACATTAGCCCTAATGAAATGGTTAGATAACTATTAAGGAAGCTGAAATTTACTTAACATAAGTTCACTTTTGTTTGATGCCAAGTAAAAAGGATGTCAATTTATAGAGTCAAAATTCACTTTTAGCAAGGACAACTCAGTCTTCACTTGTTTTGCAAATGTAGGACGTGCGAGAGTAGTATTCTCATTGACAATACCTGAGAACTATTTTATGGATGATATTATATTCATTCTCATAAACTATTTGAGAAGTAGGCATTCCAAGTGAGACAAATAATTTATCTTACATATGTAATCAGAGGTGACTCAATAAATAATACATTAAATGACATTCATAGAAGCTTGGAAGGAGGAGATTTCCATTTTGGAGCTGAGTTATTATTCCATTTCTCGTCTATCAAAGAGACCTGTGTAATGGTAAACTCAAGCTAATCATCTCTTCAGTGGAATAGTTCATAAAGTAGCATCATCTCTCTTTGCCAAAAGATGATTGAGAGATATCTTTCTCTCATTGGGAAAGGACAAGGAAAGAAAATGCTACCAATTAATGCAATCGGAATATTTCGACACAGGTGGCTGTGTAAGTTGTTTCCCAAGGGAAAATGAGTAGTCCGTATTCTAGGGGATCAGGTGAGAGAGAAGGCCTGGGTCCTTCATGCCACGTAGAGTGATTAACAGGTGGTGGAGGTGGAGGTGGAGGTGGAGGTAGTGATGGTAGCAAATGATGATAATGGTGTTTCAAGCTACCATTTAAATAAGCATATTTATTCCAGATACTCTTTTGATTCAACGCCTTTACAATGTATTGTATCCACAGAACAACCCTACAAACTAGATATGATCTCATTTTCCAGATTAGAAAATCATGACTGCTAGTGGTTAAATATCACATTACAGCATCATGTGTTTCATGGTGGCACTGGGATCTTTATGATGTCAAAGATCACTCTATTAACCACCACACCAACCTGTCCATCATTCCAGTTAGGGTGGAATTCTGCAGGACTACACTCTGAAGTTTGTAGTTCCATGAAATTCCAAGCAAATTGAATTATAACCTTTTGCTCTGACAGATGGGCAGCTTTCAGAAGACGAGGTATACACCTCCGTGGGCTGCTGTTGGTTAAATTAGAGGTTGGAGCCCTTATAGAGGTCTTCCAGAGTTCATATTCAGAAGTAGTTTCTACTCCATCATAAATAAACTAACCTCCTTAACAATCCTGCTGCATACAAGGTAAAGTGGAAAGGTTAGAGCATTGTACAGGTTTGGAGTATTACCTTGTGCACTGTACAAAATAAATCTAACTTACGGAAGGCAGGTTTGGCAGCAGAAAATGCAGTGGTATACTTCAGCTGGCTGAAACCACCATTTTTTGTCAGAAAAGCAATTCTGAAATGTTTATTTCCTGCACATTTATAAGGCTGTTTGGAAAACCCACCACTCAAAGGTTGACCTTTCCATTATTTAAATATTTCTGAGACTCTAAATTTATAACCTCCATCACAGTACAGCGCTTATGGTTCTAATGAAAATTCAGGTTTCGTAATTCCTTAAATAAAAATGAGTTTATCTGTTTTAAATGATGGTAACTAGTATTGGTATAAAAAGAACTCACTTTCTACCTTACCTGGCAGTGTTTTGATGGTCTCATGACAAATCAGGTCTTAAATATATCTCGGTGAGAGGTAACGTAGCACAGTAGAGTCAAAAGTAGCCCTTTAGAGCCACACAGATGTGGGATGAAGTACAACCTTGCCTCTTTCTAGCTCTGACATTTGGCAAATCATATACACTGTTTTGTCTATCTCATCATTTAGAAATGTGTAATGTGATCCAGAACCCTAGAGTACGAGCTTCCTGAGGGGCAAAATACATCCAGGGAACAGCCTCACCACTAGCACGGTAGCCACACAGAACAGGTGCTCAAAACCTGAGCTGAATAATTATCATTGGCCTTCTCGAATCGTTTTGGAGATTAAAATAAATTATGTGGATAAACTACCTAGCACAAGATGTGGCAAAAAGATACATTCAATGAATGTTAGATTCTTTTTTCCATGGTTAACTCAAGATATGTTTTAAATATGTTATTTCAAATCTTTTATCTTTTGTAACAGCAAGCAATGAGAAATCGCTTATCGCATAGGGAAAAATTACCAACAAAGTCAATGAAAAGAAAAGGCACAAGGAATCTCCAGCTCAGCACATTAGCCTAAGATGAACCGAAACCCAAGTTTGGAAGAGATGCAGGATCACCATTTTGACTGGTAATGACTGATTAGTACCAATAAATATAACATCAGGGGTGAGGGGGAGATATTAAATACTGACATTTCTGAATTTTGTATTTCGTGCATTTTACAAAGATAACTTCTAAGTAAAGCACGAATACATGCTTAAACTACAGAATTGGAGTTTAGCAGCCATGGTGGTAAATAGTTTTGTCTGAAACACTAAAATCACTTGCATATCTTATATATAAATGACTTGTCTGCTCAAGTAGTTATTCTTTCAAAAGATATTTATTATTCCGTGCTATGTGATAGGGTATTATATATTTCTATGTTCCTCCATAAATTTTAACAAAGAACCTTAAGAACTCCAAGTATGCGATCAATGCAGAAGGAAAAAAGGGGAAAATGCAGAAAGAAGGACATTATTAATCTTTAGATAAATGTAGATTTAGTACTAGATAAAGATCAAGTTTCACAACACTTGAATCATTTATTTTTGGGTGGAAAGATTGGGTTTTATTTGGGAGTTTAGTGAAATGTTCTAAGCTAAAAAAATATGCTGTTTAACTTTCTAAGATAGTTTTGTAACTCCATAAAAATCATTCTAGAACTTTGTCTGTAAAGCTTCTTTCGTCCCAGGTCATATTTTTGTTCAAAATTAACATTAAAACTAACCTAAGAAAATGCTTAAGAAGTTAAACAAGTTTATCATAGACTTGATTTCCATTACTTTCCAGGTTTCTTGTTTTTAAAGGCATTTCAATTCTCCTTCTCTAATATAACTCCTGTTGAAAATCTTTATAGAACAAAAAGGTTATTCAGACCTTGTTACAGTAGTAGCGCTACAATTTGGTAAATCTCATCACCATGCATAATCAGTAATAAGATATCTTTTTAAAGTTCAGCCTCTGTTAGAACAATTCCCATTTCTTCAGAAATACGCTCTCCTGAATACTGATTGGAACTCCAGTTATCCCCAGATTAAAGCAAGGCCACACCACAGCCAAACTTTGAAGTAGGTAAAATGAAAGCTCTGTGTGCTCCGATTTTACACTGTACACCTCATTCACTCATTCACTGATTCAGCATTTCTTAAACAACTTCTGAGTGGCAGTCACTGTGGAAGATTCAAACAAGGCATAGTTCCTGAATATCAGAAGTTTGAGTCTGGTGGGAAATTCTACATAGTTTTCTAAGTTCTAGGATAAATACATGACGGATGAAAATGTATTATGGGAGCATAGTTAATACTTAAATAAGGGTTGGTACTCAACGTTTCAACTGTATTGAAGAGGGATTTAACAAGATTAAGAAAAGGTATTTAAATTACAGGCAGAGGAAACATGCTTGTAAAAGTACAGAAAGGTGGAATAACATGACGCCATCCAAGGTACAGGAAATGTGATCTATTTTGGAGAGACAAGGAAGATGTTAGGAGAGAGCTAGAAGTCAAAAAATAACAGACTTTGTGGCCTTTTCCTGAGAGTTAATCAGGTGACACAATCAAGTTTAGGTCTTAGAATAATCATTCTGTGATGAGTGTAGAAGTAGATTAAAAGGGCTAAATAGGGTCGCGTGTGCAGCTGTGCACGTTGTACACTGCACACCCCCAGGGGGCATCACTCAGGTAGACTGCACTGTGAATGACTCTCCTTGTGGTTGTGTAACTTACTGCCCTGATGCCAGACGAGAAACCAGTATCAATCCTCAGCATTATCTCCCTGTCTTTCAACTCCAGTACCATCATTTCTTTCCCCTTATAATCTCATCAAACATTCTTCTCATTATGCTTCATTCATACCAATAAATGACCAATATCAATTAAAAAAATGTAAGCTCCCACAATCTGTAGATGAACAAGCAAGGAGTAGCAGAGAAATTTAGCTCTAATTCTCAAATTTCAGGCAGGCGTGAGACGAAGGAGATTATTTTAGGCACTGAAATCCAATCACCATTCATTCCAACTCCTTCAAGCCAATCGTATAATAATATGGGCACTCTTCATAACACCTGAGAAACTTCCTAAGAGGAAGATTTCCTAGGTTCATCTAAAACTTGTCAAACAGAATCTCTCACAAACTCTCTAGGTGATACTGAATGGATATTACTAATCCAAGGGAGAAACTGCTTTAAAACTGTGACCACCTAGAGGGGTGGGATAGGGAGGGTGGGAGGGAGGGAGACGCAAGAGGGAAGAGATATGGGAACATATGTATATGTACAACTGATTCACTTTGTTATAAAGCAGAAACTAACACAAGTATACACAACTAACACAACTAACTAACAAGTATAATTGTAAAGCAATTATACTCCAATAAAGATGTTAAAAAAAGAAAAAATAAATGAAAAATAAAAAAATTTCTCCCCCAAGTGGAAGTGACGACTCGACTCTACAGAATACAGTCCAGACCTGAGCTTAAAACTTACGGAATGGCGTAGGTTTGGAGATTTCCATCTAATGAAGAGCATAATCATAGGATTCTTTTCTGAGGCACACTAATTTAGGAGACTGAGATTTCAGCATCTCTGGACTATTCATCGCTGCTCAGAAACAAACAGGAAACCCACCATATGAAGTTAGTTCACCTACTCTAATAGAAACTGTTCTATGTAACAGTTATTTAAACGACTTCATATTCAGGAAAACAATTACCTTATTTCTAAATCAATTTGAATTGCCTGAAATTTGTATTTCTTTCTTGTATTCAATCAAAATCTTGATTCAAACAAAATCACTTGTGCTCTATCCATTTGTTCAAATAGTATCTTATAGGACGAAGAAGAGAAGAAAAAAAAGAACTCACACTTCCTTCTATATCCATCACTTTTGGTGATTTGAGAAAATACACCTCTTCTCCCACACTGTTTCTAAATATTCTGATCTTCTGTGTGAGTGCATCAGCTTTCAATACCCCTCTTGAAATCTGGCATTCAGAATTGAAAGCAACACTGCAGGTGTCATCTGGCCAGTATAGACGTTGCTGAATTAATCCTTCTGCTCCATCTGCCGAAACTACCGTTGCTAATGAAGCCCAGGGTTGCACTTGCTGTTAGAAAAGCCCTACAGTGTTGGGCTTGCAGTCAACCCAAATCTTCAAGCCTTTTTCTTCGTTTGTTTATAAACAAATATGCAGGCACTTTCCATACTGGAATTTAATGAAAATTTTATGTGTAAAATTTCATTTCCTCCTCTTCAGTTTAATCTTATTAATTTAGTATTTTAACTGGAGTTTAATGAGAATACATTCTATACCCTTATTTTGTCATTCACACATTAGCTACATATCCCTTTTTTTTTAAACATCTTTATTGGGGTCTAATTGCTTTACAATGGTGTACCAGCTTCTGCCCTATAACAAAGTGAATCAGCTACACATATACATACGCCCCCACATCTCTTCCCTCCTGCGTCCCCCCCCATCCCACCCCTCCAGGCGGTCACAAAGCAACGAGCTGATACCCCTGTGCCACGCGGCTGCTTTCCACCAGCCATCTACCCCACGTTTGGTAGTGTATATATGTCCATGCCTCTCCCCCGCCCCGTCACAGCTCACCCCTCCCCCTCCCCATATCCCCAAGTCCACCCTCTAGTAGGTCTGCGTCCCCATTCCTGTTTTTTAACGCCAAAATGTAAATGCATCCTTTTGTCTATATTAATCGTTGAAAAACCTCTGAAGATAAGGTGTTGCCTTAGGAGATTTTAAAGTTCTTATTTTATTCTTTGATTCTACTCTGCAAAAACTATTCTACTGTGTATGGAAATATGACAGCCCTTTTGTCATCTATGAAAAAAAGAAAAGATGAATACACCATCTGTAACCCTAACTCCCACATAAATGATTAAACTTTTAAAATAAAAATATATACCACATCTTTACCTTTTAAGCTGCTAAAATAACCATTAAATATGTATATAAAATCTATAGAAAGTAACACTGTTAGAAGACATTGTAGCAATAGAAAATAACATCAGTTTCCAATTTTATAGTTTTTGCACATGAAGTTAATTTTAAGAAGTTGATCTGGTGACCCATTACGGGGTGATTTTCTAAAACATGATTTTAAAAAATGTTAAGTGTGGTTAAGAAAGCAAATCTATTTGTAATGGAATATTTAATGTTCATAAAATTTCTTGTATTCTTTTCTTAATCTCTCCAAAGAGATAATGATTTTATTTTTAATACAGGGCATGCTTACGACTACACTTAGGTATTTATGCTAACATATTTCTGGATACATATTAAATTATATAGTGGTCATATACCAGCTTGTTCCAAATGATATTAAAGTAGCTATTACTTGATTACATATTTATCAATGTACTCTGAAAAACAAACAAAATGCATCTTGCTTGCCTTCTTGAAAAACTAATCTTGCCCATATTTCTTTTCATATTCTCTAATTCTTTCCCATATCTAAACTAATTGTTTCCATATTCTGCAAATTCCCACATGGTCAAATACTATGAAGTGAATTTATCTAAACACGTATCTATTAATGAGAAAAAAAACTGTATACATTATGAAAAAGTATAATAAAAATATTTCTAAGCAATCATCTATCAATTAGAAGTTTTGAATCAAATATAGAGTTCAAGGCCAGTGTGGCTCCTCCCTCCCCTCCCCCTATACTTTTTAAATGCAGCAGTGATCATGTCTCAGGCAGCACAGAGATCTGAAATTTATATAAGGACTTTAATAGAAACTTACGACACATGATATGACCAGGCTTTTCACTATTTTTTGCCATTTATTTGGCTTAAAACCAATGGAACAAACTGAACTTGGCATTTCTATTTCTGTTCAAAAAGAAGAAAAATATATAATTTTACTATTTCTTATGTTTTGGTTTTGGCACTGTGGCTTTTGTTTATGGAAAAAGACAGGAGAGGAAAATGCATCATTTTAACTTCACATGATAAATAATCATACCAAACTGAAATTTCCTTAAAAAGCATTTGTTCCTTTTTTTCTTTCTTATTATTACAATGCAGACTGTTACTAATTCAGTGCAAGCTTGAAAAAAGAATATTAATATCGTCTTTAAATTACATTATAGATTTAAATGCATGAGAATATGGTTTTTGTACACTGTTCACTGTACTTTGCTGCATGTTTGAAATAATTTATAATACAAAAAGAGAAAGGCATCGACTATTTGATATTTACTGTAACACAGCATCTCATATGTTCTATCTAAGCACACAGTATGTATAATACACTGTTCATTCTGGGAAAATTGTTTACTTCCTATACTGCACCTACCAATTAAAATTTTCATGATCACCAGCACATAAGATGGTGAAAACAGAATTTCCTTTAAACACTGGAAAGTCAGAGATATTACTCATAGTCCTGTTTTTCCTTATTAGTATTTGGCAGAAATTCACTCTAGCTAAAACTAGTTATCGTTTTAAAGTAGCTAAAAATATCCATAAAGCACTTATCAAGAAGAAAACAAAATTGTCCTATGATTAGATTTCACAAGCGTACTTGGTACACTGGAATATTTATTTTAAAAAGTCATACAAAGGCCTAAAAATGCAATAAACATGCATCATACCGTCACATTTTTCAAGAACCAGAGAACTGTCAACCTCCCAAATCATGATGTTCAAAATCGAAGGACTTTCATGTATGTTTCTGACCTTCTCAACACGGCTGCAACGTCACGTCCTTATCTCGCTTTATTAAATGGTCTTTGCTCTATTTACTAACCCTGTTTCCCTCGGGTCTCTTTGTATCATCTTTGATAGACAACTTCTTTCCATTTCTCTGCTCCCAATCCTTTGAGAACTAGAGCTTTTACAGCTGTTTGTACTTCTTTAACTTTCTGACTGATCACATTGGTTTACTTTTTTCCTTTTAATTTTATTTATTTCACATTGGTTTACTTTTTTTTTTTTTTTTTGGTTTACTTTTGAAATTTCTACTCCGTTTGTCTCTTTTTTTTTTTCTCTCCCCAACTTTTTTTCTAAGTGCTCTTTTAAGTATGTATCACAGACACAGTGTAAACAACTATCTGTACTTTGGGGGCTAAAAGGACTTGAAAAGAAAAGAATACTGTTACAAAATTCTAAAATGGAAATAGTTGTAGAAATCCAAGTGTGAACTGTCACCAGAAGTATTTAACCATCATGCCACAAAATTCAGCAAGGAAATTATTTTGATTTCAAGTTTGATAACCTGCAGATTTCCAATAAGAACAAACTTGAACTTGTAACACTCAAGAGTTTTCCAGGAATTGGTCATTGCATAAGGCATCACCACAAAAGCAAAAAACAACAAAAAACAAACAAAACCACCGCCTATGATCTGGAAAATCAAACATGACAAGAAGCTTCTTTTTTGTGACTTTTGAGATAATTTCAGTTCACTAATATCTCTAATGTTGTTCCAGGATTTTGCTTTGTAATTATTACCACCAGTCCCGTGGATTTACTTAATTTTATATAATGGGTGCATTCTATACAAAATGCATCAATCATTTAACGCTGAGGACAGAACTACCATGCAATCTTCATTCTCCAATATAAAATTTTGTAAAAAATCAATAGTTTTGATGACATTATAAATTCATGTGAGGAATGCTGTTGTATAACCTTTTAGATTGTCCCTAGAATGGAAGCAAAGAAGAATTCCTATGCATAACTAAGATTGTTATGTATTAGAAATATATATATATATTTACATATAACTTGGATATGCACTACTAAGAAATTAAATGAAAACATTCATTCCCTATAAGTTTCTATACATTGTACCAAGAAGATACTAAAAACCTGCATCTTGGTGCTTTTTTGTTTGTATACCAAAACAGATGTCGATATTCACCTTAAAAGATCAACCATTTCCCACAACTATTTCCTATTTCTGTTGCCTTACCTCACCTTTTCTAGCTAACTGATCTTCCAACTGTCATAGGACCTTCCTCACCCTCACCTTACCTCACCTTCACTTCCTGCTCTACCTGATGGTTTGCTTTAGTCAAATATAACCTCATCTTAGGTTTTTGTCTCCTATGAAAATCTAATGATATTCAGCACTATCATTTTCATCAGTTTTATCTAAGAAGTAGAGTAAAATTTTAAAAATCCACCCCCTAAACTTCCCTTTTAAAGTATGTTTTCACAATTAATAAAGAATAAGATCTTACTCTACGTCAGAGATTGAATAAAATCCCCCAGCATGAAATAAAATTATTTCCCTCTGTCAGGTACTTCAATTCAAAGATAAAATGGACAGTTCTCAAGTTCGCATATCTTTCTTCCGTTATTCCAGCCAAGTGGAAGGCAAAACTTTAGAGCTGCAAGTTACTTTCCAAAAAGTCTGTATTTACTTTATAGGAACTCACAAGCAAAAATACTTGCATTAATTAATGAATTTTCTAAATGTTTACACCAAGATATCTAAAAAAAAAAAAATACAGAACATAATAACAGCGGAAAATGCAAAAATGGTCAGAAACTATCTGTAGCTAAAGTGTTAGGTATTATTACACTTACTTCTTTCAAAGTACGCTTTCATAATTCAGTAAATTTGATTGTTGCTTAAGCTGTTTACAGCTCCTGCAGATAAATAGCTGTCATCTACAGCTGCTTACTTCATTTCTTTGTTTTGTTTCATATAATGTAACAGAAGGTTCTGATTTGGCAAAAACAAGCATAAGGCAGTGCACATGTCAGATGAATGATGTCCACAGTTCCCAAGATAAGAGGGTCATTCAATAAGTATTAAACAACATGTCTACTAATCTATAAACATGGGAGGAAAAAGCATAAATGCCAGTGGCAATTTTCCCTTTTATTTCTGTGGACTTGTTTGATTCCTGTTCATTGATGTCCTTTTATAGAGACCAAGGCTTTAATAAAGAGTGACTTACTCAAGGTCATCCATCTGTTCACCAGAAACATACGCTCTGCACAACCACTGCCTGGACAGAGCCACACCCTCTCAGGCTGCTCCCCTGACATTTGAATGCTTAAGTGTGGAAAGAGTGCATTTTCTTCCTCCTAGTTTTCTAGGACATGATTCTACTGTGAGTAATACTCCACAATGAAATGACTATGATTTTTAAAACTGCTATTTGTTAGACAAGATGGAACCTGGGGAGGCTGGGATTAGCAGACGTAAGTTTTTGTATACAGAACGGATAAACAACAAGGTCCTACTCTCCAGCACAGAGGAGGATATTCAATATCCTATGATAAACCATAATGGAAAAGAATATTTAAAAAAGAATGTATATATATATGTAACTGAATCACTCTGCTGTACAGCAGTAATTAACACCCCATTGTAAATCAACTATACTTTAATTTAAAAAAAGGAACCTGAAAGCTTGAAAGCATATATACTTGAAGAAGCATCTTCCCATTTTCCTATATGACATGTTGAAACTCATCAGTAAATATCTATTTATTCTCTTCGATATGCATCGTGAAGAGATTATGCCATAATCTCAATACTAGTTCCCAACCAGAAGCAATTTTCCTCCCAAGGAACACCTGACAAGGTCTGGAAGCATTTTTCCTTATCACAACTGGAGGGCAGGGACTCTGCCACTGGCATCTACTGGGGAGAGACCAGAGATGCTGAAGAAGTAATAAACTACTGGGTTTACTAGTTAAAGAGAAACAGCATTTTCCCTTCTCTGAACAAAAACAAAGAAAATGTCTCTGCATCCTTTTGACACCATGGATGTTGTGGACATTTCCAAAATTATCCCAGGACAAACTCTCTAAGACTGTGCCTTGTAAAGTCTCTCAATGCAAATTAAAGACATAATACTAAACTCTAACTAGACCAAAGCAATTTCACAGAATGAAGGGTAACTAAAGGGTAAAATTTAAAACATCCAGAGGAAGGTTTAATGGACAAGATGGGTGTGAAATACTCATCTTTGTTTTATTTCATATAATGTACCAGAAAGTTCTGATTTAACAGAAACAAGCATAACGCAGTGCACATGTCATGTGAACGATGTCCAGTCTTCAAGATAAGAGGGTCATTCAGTAAGTATTAAACAAGCAGGTCCTTTCGTGCCACTAACGTATGTGATGACAAGGCCAGTCCTAACATGTATAGGGCCCAGGCAAATATTTGGTGTGTGGCCCTGTCCACATAAACAAAATTCAAACAAATTTCACAACACAACAATAAAAACACAAAACAAAAAACTTTCCTTGGAGGGTTGCCAAAAAATGAAATTATTATTGGAACAATTTCTAAACCAGTGGCAACAGTTAGTAGATTAATATATGGAAAAGTGAAAAAGGAGAAGGAAATGCAAATTAAAAAACACTCTCTTTGCAGAAAAAGTAACAGGGGCAGCCAGCTTCAGCTAGGGCATGAATTATCCTCGGTAACACATTAGGCATTTGGGTGACGTAATAATAAACTCCCAACCTGCTCACATTAATCCCCTGGAATAAATTATGGGGAAATCTGGATGACAGTCTTTCTAAAATGTATTACATGGAGTTAACTTTAATAAATTTACATAGCATTATTCCAGGTATGCCTGGAAGGCATTTAAATTATTCTCACACTCTCTTTTATCAAAAACAAATGATTTAACCTAGAAAGAATTGATCTGTTACCAAATTAGAGCACTAGGAGGCAAATGTTTAGGTTCATGAACTTTAGTAGCTATTATTAACAGATCCATTCTCTTGAATACCCAAGTAGACAAGATACTGACTGATAATAACTTCCAATCGAAATTCATCCTCGAGACTTACTATAATCCTGCAAGAGCTAACTGATGTAGATAGATGCTGCTTATTCTAGAAGTTTTATAGTTTGGAGCTTCTAGCATGTGGTAGATAATTAAAGCCATGCTACTAAAGAGGACACAGATCATTTTTAATTTTGAAAATTATATTTTTTAAATTGTATTCGGGACTTCCCTGGCGGCACAGTGGTTAAGAATCCGCCTCCCAATGCAGGGACACGGGTTTGAGCACTGGTCTGGGAAGATCCCACATGCCGCGGAGCAACTAAGCCTGTGCACCACAACTACTGAGCCTGCGCTATACAGCCCACGAGCCACAACTACTGAGCCCCTGTGCCACAACTACTGAAGCCTGTGTGCCTAGAGCCCATGCTCTGAAACAAGAGAAGCCACCGCAATGAGAAGCCCGTGCACCCCAACCAAGAGTAGCCCCCGCTCACTGCAACGAGAGAAAGCCCACGTGCAGCAACAAAGACCCAACACAGCCCAAAATAAAATAAATAAATAAATATTTTAAAATATAGATTTAAAAATTGTATTCAATTTATTTAAACTAAAGAAAAATAAAACAGTTCACCCATTTCTCACACTCCCCACCCCTTGCAGCCATCAGTCTGTTCTCTGTATCTATGAGCTTTTTATTTATTTTTTTTTAGATTCCACATATAAGAGAGATCCATATGGTATTTGTCTTTCTATGCCTTCCTTATTTCACTTAGTGTAATGCCTTCAAGGTCCATCTAAGTTGTCACAAATGGCGACATTTCATTCTTTTTTATGGCTGAATAATATTCCATTGTGTATATATATACCACATCTTCTTTATCCATTCATCCACTGATGGACACTTAGGTTGCTACCATATCTTGGCTATTGAAAACAATGCTGCAATGAACATGGGAGTGCATATATCTTTTTCAGTTAGTGTTTTCATTTTCTTTGAATAAATACCCGGAAGTGGAAATTGCTGGATCATATGGTGGTTCTATTTTTAATTTATGGAAAACCATTGTCTTCCATAGTGGTTGTACTAATTTACATTCCCACCAACAGTGCACAAGGGTTTCCTTTTTCCACATCCTCACCAACACTTGATATTTGTTGTCTTTTTGATAAGTCATTCTAACAGGTATGACAAGATAACTCTTTGTGGTTTTGATTTGCATTTCCCTGATGATTAATGATGTTGAGATCTTTTCATGTACCTGCTGGCCATCTGTCTGTCTTCTTTGGAAAAATGTCTATTCAGATCTTCTACCCATTTTTAAATCAAATTGTTTTTGTCTTGCTATTGAGTTGTATAAGCTCTCTATATATTTTGGATGCTAGCCCCTTATTAGATATGTGATTTGCAAATATCTTCCCCTATTCATCAGGTTGCCTTTTTATTTTGTTTTTGGTTTCCTTTGCTGTGGAGAAGCTTTTTCGTTTGATATAGTTCTGCTTGTTTATTTTTGCTTTTGTTCCTTTTGCTTTTGGTGACAGATTAAAAAAAATAATTACCACAACCTGTGTCGAGAAGGTTACCACTTATCTTTTCCTCTAGAGTTTTATGGTTTCAGGTCTTACATTCAAGTCTTTAATCCACTTTGCGGTAACGTTTGTATATTGTATAAGATAGTGGTCCAGTTTTATGTGTTTGCATGCTGTGGTCCAATTTTTCCCAACACCATTTATTGAGGAGACTGTCCTGTCCTCTTTGTATATTCCTGGCTCCTTTGTCATAAATATACGTGTGGGTTTATTTCTGGGCTCTCTACTCTGTTCCATTGATCTATATGTCTGTTTTTATGATAATACCATAGTGTTTTGATTACTTTATCTTTGTAATATAGTTTGAAATCAGGGAGTGTGATGTCTCAAGCTTTATTCTTCTTTCTCAAGATTGCTTGGCTATTTGGAATCTCATAGTTCCATACAAATTTTAGGAATGTTTGTTCTATCCTCTGAAAAATACCACTGGAATTTTGATAGGGATTGCACTGAATCTGTAGATTGCTTTTGGGTATTATGGACATTTTAACAATATTAATTCTTCCAATCCATGGGCACAGAATAGCTTTCTATTTCTTTGTGACCTCTTCAGTTTCTTTCATTAATGTCTTGTTATTTTTAATATTCAGTTCTTTCACCTCCTTGGTTAAATGTATTCTTAGGTATTTTATTCTTTTTGATGCAATTGTAAATGGGATTTTCTTTATTTCTTTTTCTGACACTTCATTATTAGTGTAAAAAAAACAACAAATTTTTGTGTACTGATTTTATATTCTGCAAATTTAATGGATTTGTTTATTAGTTCTAACAGTTTTTTGATGGGGTCTTTAGGGCTTTCTATAACTGATATCATGTCATCTGCAAATAGTGATAGTTTTACTTCTTTTTTTTTTTTTTTTTTTTTTTTTTTGCGGTACACGGGCCTCTCACTGTTATGGCCTCTCCCGTTGCGGAGCACAGGCTCCGGATGCGCAGGCCCAGCGGCCACGGCTCACGGGCCCAGCCGCTCCACGGCACGTGGGATCCTCCCGGACCAGGGCACGAACCCATAGCCCCTGCATCGGCAGGCGGACTCTCAACCACTGCGCCACCAGGGAAGTCCAATAGTTTTACTTCTTACTTTCCAATTTGGATGCCTTTTTTTTTCTTTTTTTTTTTTGCCTAATTGTTCTGGCTAGAACTTTCAGTACTATGTTGAATAAAAGTGGAGAGAGTGGGCATCCTTGCCATGTTCCTGTTCTTAGAGGAAAAGCTGACACAGTACAATGTCCACTGTGAGCTTGTCATATACGGCCTTTAGTATGTTAAGACATGTTCCCTCTTTACCCATATTGTTGAGATTTTTCGTCATAAATGGATGTTGAATTTTGTCAAGTTCTTTTCTGCATTTATTGAGATGACCATAAGATTCCTATCCTTTATTTTGTTAATGTGGTGTGTCACACTGACTGATTTGCAGATTTGAACCATCCTCGCTTTTCTGGAATAAATCCCACTCGATCATGGTGTATGATCATTTTAATGTATTGTTGAATTCAGTTTACTAATATTCTGTTGAGGATTGTTGCACCTATGTTCATCAGGGATATTGACTTTTAACTTCCTTTTCTTGTAGTGTCCTTGTCTGGTTTTGGTATCAAGGTAATGGTGGCCTTATAAAATGAGTTCAGAAGTGTTCCCACCTTCTACATTTTTTGGAAGAGTCTGAGAAGGATTGGTGGTAATTAGTGCTAATATTTAGTAGAATTCACCAGTGAAACCTTTTGGTCCTGGTCTTTTCTTTGTTGGAAGGTTTTTAATTACATATTCAATCCCCTTACTTATTATTGATCTGTTCAGATTTTCTGTTTCTTCATGATTCAGTCTTGGTAGATTGTATGTTTCTAGGAATTTATCCACTTCTTCTAAGTTGCCCAATTTGTTGGCATATAATTATTGATAGTAGTCTCTTATGATCCTTTGTGTTTCTGTGGTATTGTTTGTAACATCTCCTGTTTCATTTCTGACTTTTATCAATTTGAGTCCTCTCTCGTTTTTTCTTGGTGAGCCTAGCTAAAGGTTTGTCAATTTTATCTTTTCAAAGAACCAGATCTTAGTTTCATTGATCTTTTCTATTGCTTTTTTAGTCTCTATTTCATTTATTTCTGTCTATTCTTTATCATCTTTTCCTTCTACTAACTTGGGTCTTCGTTTTTTCTTCTTTTTCTAGTTCTTTGAGATGCAAAGTTAGATTATTTGAGACTTTTCCTGTTTCTTGAGGTAGGCATTTATCTCTATACACTTCCCTCTTAGAACCGCTTTTGCTACATCCCATAAATTTTAACGTGTTATATTTTCAATTTCATTTCATTTTAAGCATACCAATAGCCTAGTGCCATCTATTACCTTTTTTTCCCACCAGAATACTCAGTTAATTTCTTTTATTGTAATACAATACTCTAATGACTTAGAAACATACAAACCAGAATTTCATTGTCTAAAAAAATACCTAACTTATTTGAAGACTAGATAGATCACACATAAGCTGTTTCTTCAATAAGTGGTCTTAAGTGTAAGTGTAAGTGTACACTTACACTTAAGTGTAATTGATAAAACTTGGCTGGTAGTGTAATTGATAAAACTTGGCTGGTAGTATATATACATTAATATATATGTTAATATACACACACACACACTAAATGACTACAGAATCTGCTAGTCTCTAGTGATAAATAGTTTAGTATATCAATAATATACTAAATACTAAAGAACTGGCTAGTCTCTAACTACTGATAAATATGGGCCTGCTGGTTCCTAGCACAGTAAAGTGTTAGGAAGTTTGCAAATTCACAAATTAATCTTTTCTCACAGACCATTAGCTAAGTGATAAGTAAATTATTGGCTCCTTCAGTGCCCTTCTACCACTTTTAAGCTTTCAAAGGAGAGCAATTTTCTATTGTTTCTCTTAACTTCCCACTGAAAAACTTTTCTTCAAGAATTTAGAGGAAAGAAGAAGCAAAAAACATACTTGCCTTCTGAGAATTTTATCCCCTGACTTCGTTTGGTATTACTGGAAATGCTGCCAGAGAAAAGAGTTCTGCCTGCTGCTGAAAGTTTATTTATCATTTAGCATCTTCCAAAATTTGGATGATCTACTATTTGAGACCACATACTTTAAAAATAAAAAGAAGAAAATACCAGCCTGAAAGCTGTGAGCTGACAAATTATGTCATAGAATTATTGAGTAAAGAGTAAATAAATCAATTTTAATTAAATTCTTACTGAGTTTGAAGAGTTACATGCAATTAAGTGTTGGAATTTACTTGAAGTAAGATATGTATTTTTCTATGTAAGTATTTGATATGAAAGTTACACCTTATCATCTGTGATAATGCACATATAATTCTGGGAGATGACATCAAATTTGAGAAAATCTTTTATTTAGCAAGCATGTAGGAGGAAAGCCAGGAGAAGTTTAACTCTATCCTGGTAATGACGAATGCCCTCAATATGAGCTGATCATTTTTATCCTCTGAGTTAAGGCTGCCTTTAGGCAAAACTATATACTTCCTTCCTGAAGGCCAAAGTCATTTAGTTCAATTTTTGACTCCTCAAAGGCTAAAAACAGTTCCTGACATATATTGGTGTTTTTTGCATTAAAGTAAAATACGTTAAAATTTGTCTTGCAGGCTACCCACTCACATCTGTCATAGCCCACTGCTTTCTACCAGGTATGTTCACACATCAAGTCAGTTCCATTTTTGGAAATCTAAAACAAATGTACTCCATATATTTTCTACCATTCAAGGCTTTCCACTATAATATCCCCAAGTTTATGTACCCTTTCTCTAGCAAGAAAACTGAAGTCATTAGGCTCAAAGTATTTCTTTCATTTTTGTGCTATCTGCCCCTATTTCTTCTCTCCTTTTCTGGTACAGATGTGCCTACTTTCTTTCCAAAACTTCTTCATTTGTGCTTTTTGGTGGATCTATCCAGTAGTTCATTTGAGAACATGGTCAGTTTTTCTGAACTAGGGTGAATGGCCGAACCTAGGGGGGGAACTGGTGGAGTGTGAGAAAAACACATAAACAGGTGTCAAAGGGACCAGCCCAAAGGACCACACTGGGAGAAATTGCATTCCCTTCCCTGGATTACACTATTTTCTCAGTCCTTAAATAGGTCACTATTGAGAATTTTCAGTGTTTTCTTCTCTCTACTGATTCTCTTTCTTTGCCATTAATAGTTATTAAGACATACATCCTACCTTAGCATAAAAATAAATTTTCCTCACTTCTGTTGCCACCTATTTCTCTTTTGTTTTATTGAAGCATAGTTGATTTACAATGTTGTGTTAATTTCTGCTGTACAGCAAAGTGATTCAGTTTTATATATATGTATACATATACACACACACACACACACACACACATTCTTTTTTATATTCTTTTCTATTATGGTTTATCATAGAATACTGAATATAGTTCCCTGAGCTACACAGTAGGAATCTGTTTGTCACCTCTTTCTTAATTCTACTTCTCTTTTAAAACAAAACTCCTCCACTGTCTCACACTAATTCTCTTCTTAATTTCTGTATTCTGTTTTTCCACCTCTTCTTGACCAAAAGTGCATTCTCAGAGTTCACTAATGCCCTGCTCATCACTACATCCAAAAGCATTTCCTACTTTTTTTGTTTTCTTGAAACTTTTGTTGTGGTCTCAGCCTTCTTCTGAGTGTAACTTGACAGTATACTCACTACTTCGGGTTCTGCATTACTTCTTCCTCTGGTCTCTAGTGAGCCCATGTACATGCTTTAACTGCCTCCCCAGGCTCCTCCCAGCCCTTACACTGAGTCTCCCTCAAGAATGAGCCTTTCTTCTGTTTTTCTCTTTTAATATCCTTCTTCTGGAATCCATTGCCTAATGTAGTTTGATTATCACAAGAATGATTGGCATTCCCTAACTGACATCTTCTGCTTTCATCTGGCTACAGAGCCCAGAACGGCACCTCAAGTATTTGTCTGAAATTCCCTTTTGGAATTGTCATCTTCACTTCTCTCTTAACATTTCTAACACTAAACTCAACATCTTCCCTGTGAACTGGCCTGTGTTACTGGGACTCATTCTTCTTTTTTTTCTTTTTTTCCAAAACAACTGATGTATATTTGACCTAAAATATCTTAATTTCAGGTGTAAAACATAGTGATTTGACATTTTTATAGATTATGCACTCTACGAAGTTATTACAATATCACTGACTACATTCCCTTGGCTGTGCATTACATCCCTATGACTTATTATTTTTTATAACTGGTAGCTGGGATCTCTTAGTCCCCTTCACCTGTTTCTCCCATCTCTCTTCCACCCTCCCCTCTGGAGACCACTAATTTGTTTTCTGTATCTTTGAATTTGTTTCTGTTTTGTTATATATGTTCATTTGTTTTGTATTTTAAATTCAACATATAAGTGAAAACATGCAGCATTTGTCTTTCTCTGGATTACAAGTTCTTAACCCTCCTTACTTCCTCCTCGTACCAGATCAATAAAGAATGACATTCCCTGGATCATTCTTTCACAGTAGTTCCTGCAACAGTCCCTAGGAAGTAAGTGTTTATAAAGCAGTTATAAAGTAAATTCACAGAAATCCAAACAACCCCACAATTTACCAGTTCAGACTTTTCCTCAAGCTTTTCCCTTTCCCTCTTTTCACTTCTGAAACCTTACTACCCAAACTTGAAGGCTCAGCTCAGATACCACCAAATTTCCCAGTCCTACTAGGCATAAATAAATACTCTGTCCCACCTAAACTCTTATCACACTTTGTTTATATACTTAATTTTACATCTACCACTCTGCCTTATATGCAAATTACCTACTCAAGTATTGCTCTATTTCCAACCATACCTTGTAAGCTCTTGCAATGCAGTAAACTTGTCACTCAGTTTTTCTTCAATGAGACCTACCACAGTGCTATCCACATAGTAAGTGCTTAAAAACCTGTCTTCAATTAAACTAAATTGAGATGGGATTTGAGTAAGGCCCTGTGGTAGTCGTAAAATATTTAGAGATCTGTGTTCAAATGCAGTCTGTCTGAAATTCCTTTCAAATGGCCGAAAGGCTTTAGACATATTGTCCAAGGAAATGGTAGCAAGATAAGAAGGGATGAATCATCAAAAACATAAATATACTGTCTTCCCCACCCCATTCCACCCCCCCCCCAGTGGAGAATCAGAATTAGATAAGAGGTGACTACTTTTGTGCTTAATTGACTTATCTCGAATTTCCAAAGAATAAAGTATTCTGTTGTAATTGTTATCGTTTTTATTTTATGGTGTGTGTTTTTGCTTTTGACATTGACAATTTTTTTTTATCTGAGTTGAGGGTCAAGGGTGAGACAAAGGTATACCCCATTTCGAATGCTTATTTTGCTAGTTGAGAGGTTCACGAAAAACCTTGATGCTGATAACGGTAGTTCATGCAAGAACTTTCTAGTGCCTTTGCTTTTCAGAATCATCTCAAGCTTCTAAATATAATCAAACTTTATTTATGAAAATATTTTTCATGTGTATGTGGAAATCTGAAGTTTTCTAGCTATGTGCAATAGCTGGAATTCTAAAAATTTTCATTCTGGGATTTTTTACGTTTAAAGTTAACATAAACGACGCTGGGCCTTTATGACATTATATTTCAATTTATAATGACAGAGTGACCAATCCAAACTTGAAGATAAATTATATCCAAATAGGTTATATGGCGAGTATATTATATAATTTTTCAACAAATTTTAAAAACTAACACTACATTACTTTGAAAGGACATGCCCTCATCAAGTTGCTTGGTGTGTTCTGAGTCAAAATGTCTTTGGTGGCAATAATCAGAAACCACAGAGTTTCTTACTGGTGCTCATCTTTACTTCTGATTGGTCTAGAATTACAAAGCGTCCACCATGCATTAATTTCATCATTTCATTGCCAATCTTGCCGAAAATTCTGATTTAAAATAATAAATGTGTACAGAGGGAGAGTTGCCAGAGAAAATGGAGACAAGGAAGTGACAGTGAGGGAGAATGAGGCATAAATCCTTTTGGATAATCCTAATTTAATTGGACTGGTTTATATTATCTACTAATCAAATTGATAATGGACAAAAATAAAACCACAGCTATTAAACTCTCCCCTAAAAACAACTGACTGACTTGGTTGTATTTCCCGAGTGACCGAAATGAAACTGTTGTCCGTGCAATCTTAATGACAGCACAGGTCATGTCAGCTTGGTAAAACACTTGGGAGACGCTGACATTTCACAATGATCTTTCATATACAGTATCGTACAGCAAACTCTCTCTTAACCCTATTTTTTAGTGGCAAATAAAACATGTGAGCAGCAAAGATTAAAATGTTCCACCCACTTAATTTTTTAGTTAGCGCGTTTACAGTCAGGTAAGCACAGGCTGCTAAGAAATGATTTTTACATTTCTTCACAAAATACCCTAGGAGGAGAGGCAATTTTCTTAGTGTAAAACTCAGCCTTTATTTTGTCGGACAAAGTAATTATGGAAGCAAAACAAATCCACATTGTCTAATTAGGTCATTAAAAAGCATAAATGCGTCATGGAAGTTTTTCTCCTTGCCTAAGACATAAAGTAAGACAATGAGAACAGTCTGGTAATATAGAAAGTTTTATAATTTGTTTCTTTTCCAAAATAATAGGTCCTTTCATCTTTCTATTTCCCTAAGATGAAGACAGTTCATTTAGAGACAAAACTCTGTAATTAGTTCAGGGTTTACTCTCATTATATTTCAAAATATTTAACCAAAACCAGGAAGGTAGAGAAAAGAAGAAAATACATAGAAAAATTTTCAAAGGAAGGGAATAAAATCAAGAGAGTAGGTTGCTGATCAAACTGTATTCTGCAGAGACAAGATGAATATAAAATCTACATTCATATAAACACAACCAGTCTGGGATACCAGAAAGCTCTTCAGAGGAATATACTGGCATCTGCCTTTGGGATTTGAAACCTGACTTTAATTACAGCTAACTTAAATAAAAACAAATGGCATGATTCTTTTGTCTCTTCCTCTCTCTCATTATTATTTCATGAGTTTTAGAAAACTCATGGCTCAAAGTGTTAAGAAACAAAATGCAAAAAAGGAAAAGAAAAGAAACCTACCTGCGATCCCCTTGGCCCTCGTTTGTGGTCCCATTCTGAATGCCCCATGAGCTGTAAGATAATATAAGAATGACAGTAAGTTAAATGATACCTATTTTATTTTTATTTATTTATTTTTTGCGGTACGCGGGTCTCTCACTACCGTGGCCTCTCCCGTTGCGGAGCACAGGCTCCGGACGCGCAGGCTCAGCGGCCATGGCTCACGGGCCCAGCCGCTCCGCGGCATGTGGGATCTTCCTGGACCGGGGCACGAACCCGTGTCCTCTGCGTCGGCAGGCGGACTCTCAGCCACTGTGCCACCAGGGAAGCCCAATGATACCTATTTTACATGGCAACTATTTCTACTCTTTATTTTAAAGAATAATGAGGCTTTTGAAAACTATGTTTTAATAGTAGGGTATTATATTGACCTCATGAGTAAATTAACATACCTGAAGTAATACACTTCTGGTTTGATAGCTAATAGTTCAACTACTAGTTGTTTTGAAGATATTTTAATATCACTGTGTGACAAAATGAGTCTGTAATGTGCAGCTTTACGGTTGTCAGGAACATTCTAGATCAATGTTAAACCACGTTAAGCTTTATTTTCATACCATTAAGCTTCTAGTTTATTAAGAAAATATGCTACAGAAATCTACTAGTGTAGCTTACTCTACTGTCAAGAATGACAAGAACCAGAAGGCCAAAATATTTCAATCATTTTAAATTCTGTTTCGATAATATCACAAAAATATGAGAGTTCGAAGGAGCAAAATTATTTAATGTGAAATATGCCCCCGAAGTCACAAAATGTAAATTTTCATAAAAACAGAGACTACAAAACATTATCAAGTTATTCCCATAGTTGTAATAGTCCTGAGCTACTTTGCTTCAAAGAATAATATTTATTTTTTGAAAATAACATTTAACTTGAAGAGCATTAAGAAAATGCAAGATACCAACTGAGAGGAATAAAATTCCATTTCTCTGTCCAGTATACTCACTAGTCATGTGTACCAATGGAAGAACTCCTTACCACTAAGAAGCTAGCATGCTAACAAGACATACTATAGAACATACTTCTATACATTAACTTTTCTGTACAACAACAGTGACTCTTCAGTAGCTATAACAAAAAACAAAGAAACTGATCACAATAGCAACAAAAAGGTAATATACTTTTGAACATTATCAAGAAATGTTTGATAACCATACACAGGAAATGGTAAAACCTTACTGATAAACATACAATGCTCCTGGTTAAGACGAGTGAATTCAATAAAATTATTGTGTTCATTTTTACCCAAATACATTTACAGGTTTAACTCAATTTCAATCAAAAGCTGTTTGCATTTTTTTTAAGAAAAAAATTGAAAAACACAAGCACCTAAATTTTATCTGAGAGAATGAACTTCTAAGAATCAAAATATTAGAAGAGATGAAAATGCCCTAGTGGTTATTGAAGTGTATTATAAAATTTAACCCAAATTATAGGATAATGATTTAAGACTCAAAATACAAATAAATGAAATGTGGTGGACAGTTCTGAAATAAATTCAAGTACATGTAGTAACAAAAGGTAAAAAATAAAATATAAAAATCAATGGGTATTTGATGAATTATTCAACAAATGAAAAAAGAAAAACTTGGAGCTGAACCTTACAATATACATAACTTCTATATAGATAAAAAGAGTTAAATTTTTAAAAGATCAAACTATAAATATAAAATAGAATAAAATCCAGACAAATACTTAAACTACTTTGGAATATATAAAGATTTTCCAAATTAAAAAAAAAACACAGATGAATTTATCAGGCTACATGAAATCTTCAAATGTCTGCACAAATGTCAAATTGGCAAAATATCTGCAGTAAATGGTAGGTAATATCTTCAGGACACTAAGAACTCTACAAACTTGAAATAAACACAACTCTAATAGATAACTGGAAGAAAGGATAAGGACAATTTACACAATAAATATCAAGTCAAGAGGTTTATGGGAAACAATTGACTTTGCTGGAAGTGAAAGAAATTCAGTATAGACAATAACAAAAAGCTACTGTTGCCTATTTTTTAGCAAATTGATAATGTAGAATATTAGGTTAGGATTTAGGGAGATAAGTATACACATATATTGCTAGCATATAGCAAATATATATATTGAGATATATATATACATATAACACTTATAAATATAGACATGTACCATGTATGTCAACTTTAATACATATTACATACTACTAAAAATTCATACACTCTGACCAGTAAATAAAATCGTAAGAATCTAGTAGTTATAATGTGCTAATCACTGTGTTATCCAACAAAAGGGTAACTATTCAATAAATTATAGTATAGAAAAGAATATAATATAGCAATTAGAAATTGTGTCCACCTAGAGGGGTGGGAGAGGGAGAGTGGGAGGGAGATGCAAGAGGGAGGGGATATGGGGATATATGTATACGTATAGCTGATTCACTGTGTTATACAGCAGAAACTAACACACCATTGTAAAGCAATTATATTCCAATAAAGATGTTAAAAAAAAATTGACCTTCAGAGACTTTTCAAAAATTACATGAGAAATGCTCATGGTATAATGAGTGAGAAATATAACTACGTCATTTTAAATTACTCATTTTTAATAAGACAGTCGATTATTGCAAGCCTTAGAAGTATTACAATGATTTAATTATTTGGCTAGCACGCAATTTTGGGTAAATTAGCCCAGATAATCATCACATAAAATTGAATGCTTAGTAGATATTTCTTTAATTTTTTAAATTTGTAGATTTATTGGCAATACATCTGCTAGTAAATATTCATTAATACTAATTTAAAGTTAATTATAATAAGATTAAATACTAATCAACCAATGAAATAGTCTGATTCAGAAACATAAATTAAGGATATTTAAGTAATTATTCACTAGAACTATCAAAACAATTCTTGACAATTTCAACCATTGTCCTATTGAGACTTTGGGAATATCTTTCATTAATAACAGGGAGGTGAGATGCTTGCGTTGGCAACTCTAAAGAGATAATAAACTTGAGTACTAGACTGATAAATAAAAATGATTTTTAAGCAGAAGGCTCACCTTCTCTCTCTCACTATTTTATCTAAATGTTCTTAAGAAAATAGGTTATAAAAGCCTGTTATGACTATTACCCTCTTGCTAGTGAATTTAAACGAACAGGGTAACTTGGTAAATTCTACCACGCATGAGTATCACAATTAAAAGAGGTAAATACATCAGAAACACGAATTGTCATCCACCTATATGAATTTAAGGGGGAATATCTGATGATGACAGATACTAAGTCAAGAATATAACATTTCTCCAAGATCAGAACTAAGGTAAGAAAATCACGGGATTCACTGCCCTCTGCCATTAACTATCTCAAAGACAATTTTTAGTCAAAAAAAAAAAATCATCCAAAATGCAGACTCATTCGGGTCATCACTTACTACAGAAGAGAATTTACAAACCAGAACTTATAAACCTCCAAAAGTTTCACTCTCCAACCTTTTATTTATTTATTTTGCGGTACGCGGGCCTCTCACTGTTGTGGCCTCTCCCGTTGCGGAGCACAGGCTCTGGACTCGCAGGCTGAGCGGCCATGGCTCACGGGCCCAGCCGCTCCGCGGCATGTGGGATCTTCCCAAACCGGGGCACGAACCCATGTCCCTGCATCGGCAGGCGGACTCTCAACCACTGCGCCACCAGGGAAGCCCTCTCTAACCTTTTATTTTAAACTTGAAAATAGTAAATTTGCCAAATGTGTTACGTATCAGAGAGAGTTATTTTCCTTGCAGTATACAATAGAGTAATGAGAGAGATTTAGGCTAAGGGGATTCTATTCCACTGTACCATTATATATTTATATTATCTATTTAATACCATTATTATAATATATTTGAAAGTCTGAGTTGACAAAGCATGTGGTAATATTTCAAAATGTATTTTAAAATGATACTGCTGCTACTTTTTTCTAGGTAATAAAAAGTTACATAAATCTACGTGCTCTGTGAAATATCCAAAACATAAAAAAACTCTGAAATGAATAAGATACTGGAATGTTCTCTATTCAATAAGAAGAAAGGCAAAGGAAATCAACAAAGATTGTATTCCCTTTGGACTTGAGGAAATCACACAAGGGCTTTATCATTAAAAAAGTATCTATTGATACTTTTCATTTAAAAAATCTGAGTCAAAATTTAACATTACTTCAGTGTTGACTTATACAGGGTTTGTTACCGTATTTTCTCGCATTTGTTTTTTTAAATGCAGAGAAAGGCAGAGAGGACTGGATAGGGTGTCAGGACTCTACTTCTTCCCATGATTATTGCATACCTGGCACAGAAAGGGGAGTGAGTATCAGCTTCGTATTAGTACATGACAGCATTTGAATTTTTACCCTATCTACAGACACAGAATTTATTTTACTGTCATAAGAGCACTGTCCTCAGATCACGGATCCAGGACTAAAATAAGCATCATGTTTTCAGTAGCCTTTTAAAAAAACTATCCATAGTATGATAAACTGCCTGACTTATTTAATAGTACAGATTATTTAAGTTAAAATGAAGCATTTGGCTGCTGGTAACTATTCCTATTAAAGCAGAACCATAGAGCTAAATGTTTTAGAAGTACAGAGATACCTCCCTAGCCCTACTCTCGTAACTAACGATTAGGACAAATGAAAAAAATTGGTCAGTTATAATAAATAGTAAAGAGGAGAGCTTGCATAATAAGTCAATGAATTACAGAATTAAGTGCAAACTGATGTTGATGTTATATCAGTGAGAAAGTTGAAACATCCTTTGAGTCCACAGGTAGGACTAGTGTTAAGTTGCAGATGTCCATTGACATGTCATGGGATTAGATAAAAGACAGAAATGGGTCATGGACAACGAACAGAAGTAGAATTTGTGGAATCATTTTTTTTCTTTTTGCAGTTGAAGTCACTTGAATGGACTACACTTTCAAGATAAGTGAAGAGCAGCATGATACCTAGGCCATTCTGGGAAGAGAGACAGAAAGTTTATTAACCTGATATGATACTCTTTTTGGAGGAGGAATGCTTCTGATTTTATGATCAATTGAAATGTAAAACAGAAAAAGAGAAATTGAAACTAAAAAATGAATAATAAATAGGAAATTCAAATACATTCTGGTTGATAAAGAGTACCTGGCTTAATTCAGGAAGAAAAAAATGTTTGTCTCTCACCTTCTATAAAAAATACCTTCTTGGTTATTTAACTATGATTACTCCTACGGGTAATAACACTTTAATAAACATCGCACCAGAAGGTTTGAGGATATATAGGTCACCAAAGTTATGCCTACACACGGCAAAGAGAAGGAATTCTCCGTAAAACTGTCTATCTTTCCTTCTTTCTCAGCTCCCATTAATCAGGATGGGCAAAATGAAGATGCTTAAATTTATTCCTAGGAAATAAAATATACTTCCTTTCAGAGAAACACAATTTGCTATGTAAAGCATTTTGAAAATCCTAACTTCCCTGACACTAAGTCATTTTCATCCTTATGGAATAAATTCTTCTCTCTTTTATTTTTAATAATAAATTTCTACATCACAGCCTTCAGCTAACAGTATGTTACACAGTGCTTAGTTCCAAAGAAAACAAAACTTCTGCCAAACACCGAATTTAAAAAGTTCACAGGAGAAACAAAGGAGAAGTTAGCATGGAAACAAAATGGTTCTGTCCAAGCAGAGATATTTTTAATACTAGCATGAGAAATGCAGAGAGTTGAAAGTGTGTTTCTGTAGGTAAAATAGTTCCTTTTCTTGTCTATATTTTTCCCTGTGCTATGTTCTATTATTTTTTGTTTGTTAATACAAACATGAATACCTTTTTAGGGACTTTTTTGGGGGAAAAAAAAAACAACCTCACCAGACCTATTACTGAAGGGATGTAAGCTGCAGGAAACCACAACTAGATGCAAAATTAAAAAAAAAAATACTTTGCATGTATTTAAAGAGGCGAGCGGTTTTAGATATGAAAAAATGTAATGATGGAGAGTAACAGTCACACTGTTATCCTAAAGTTATTCTCAAGTAAACTATTCTTCTACTTCGTTTGTTGAAAACCTACAGAATGGGAGAAAATATTTGCAAACAATACAACTGACAAGGGATTAATCTCTAAAATATACAAACAGATCATACAGCTCAATATCAAGAAAACAACCTAATCAAAAAATGGGCAGAAGATCTAAATAGACATTTCTCCAAAGAAGACATACAGATGGCCAACAGGCACATGAAAAGATGCTCAACGTCCCTAATCATTAGAGAAATGAAAATTAAAACTACAATGAGGTATCACCTCACACCGGTCAGAATGGCCATCATCAAAAAGTCTACAAATAATAAATGCTTGAGAGGATGTGGAGAAAAGGCCACCTTCCTACACTGTTGGTAGGAATTTAAATTGGTGCAGCCACTGTGGAGAACAGTATGGAGGTTCCTTAAAAAACTAAAATAGAGGGCTTCCCTGGTGGCGCAGTGGTTGAGAGTACGCCTGCTGATACAGGGGACACGGGTTCGTGCCCCAGTCCGGGAAGATCCCACATGCCGCTGGGCCCGTGAGCCATGGCCGCTGAGCCTGCGCTCCGCAACGGGAGAGGCCACAATAGTGAGAGGCCCACGTACCGCAAAAAAAACCCCACAAAAAACAAACAAAAAACTAAAATAGAGCTATCATATGACCCAGCAATCCTAGTCCTGGGATATAAGACCCAGCAATCCTAGTCCTGGGCATATATCCAGATAAAACCATAATGTAAAAAGATACATGCACCTCAATGTTCATTGCAGCACTATTTACAATAGCCAAGACATGGAAGCAACCTAAATGCCCATGACAGATGAATGGATAAAGAAGATGTGGTGTATATATACAGTAGAATACTATTTAGCCATTAAAAAGAATGAAATAATGCTCTTTCCAGCGACATGGATGAGATTATCATACTAGGTGAAGTAAGTCAGACAGAGAAAGACAAATATATTACATCACTTATTTGTGGAACCTAAAAAAATGATACAAATGAACTTATTTACAAAACAGAAATAGACTCACAGATAATAGAAAACAAACTTATGGTTACCAAAGGGAAAAGTGGGGGGAGGGATAAATTAGGAGTCAGGGGTTAACAGACACACACTACTGTATAGAAAATAGATAAACAACAAGTACCTACTGTATAGCACAGGGAACTATACTCAATACTTTGTAATAACCTATACAGGAAAAGAATCTGAAAAAGAAAAAATATATATACTCATATATATATGAATCACTTTGCTGTACACCTGAAACTAATAGATTTTAAATCAACTATACTTCAATAAAAAATAAATTACAAAAAGAAAATTACTATAGTTTTGAAAACATAAAAGTAATATATATACACTAAAATTTATATATTATATATATATGAATATATACTCTGTATAGTACATACATGGAAGTATAACATAAAACCCTCTTTTTATGTAATCATTTATTCATTAAGCAAATATTTACTGTGTGCCTATTATATGCAAGGAACTCTTCCAGACATAACCTATATACTAGTGAACAGACCAAGATGCATCTCTCTTCTCCTGGCTCTTAAAATTCTAATGAAAGGAGACAGAACATAAACAAATAAACATAGACCAGATGATGATAAAGCTATAAAGATGCCTAGAGTAGCGTAAAGGATAGAGAATGAGAGGCAAATGGTGAGTCGGGGCTGGGAACAGAGCTAATTTTATTTAAGTAGATCAGGGAAGTACTTTCTGAAAAAGTGACATTTATCAGAGACCTGTATAAAGTGGGAGAGCCAGACACACAGGTATCTGGGGGATGGGCACGCGAGACAGAAGATACAGAGGTGCAAAGGCCCTGAGATGGGAGTACAAGTGGTACAACTGAGGAGCAGCAGAGCATCCTTCACCTAAAATTTTAAAACAGTTGGATCTTTTAAATCTATATTTGGTATTTACTCCCTTTCCTCTGGTATGAAATTGTCCAGAAAAGTTAGTCATTAACTCCATTAATTAAAAATAACAAAGTAGGGCTTCCCTGGTGGCGCAGTGGTTGAGAGTCCGCCTGCCGATGCAGGGGACATGGGTTCGTGCCCCGGTCCGGGAAGATCCCACATGCCGCGGAGCGCCTGGGCCCGTGAGCCATGGCCACTGAGCCATGGCCACTGAGCACGCGTACCGCAGAAAAAAAAAAAAAGAAAGAAAAACAAAGTATATTCTCTAGAGAAATACTCGTGGAGCAGGGATTCTCCCTTCCCGGATCTCTTACTCAGTCTTATTCAATACAACAAGAATTTATGAAGCATATACGATATGCCACAAAGGCACCCTTGTATTAGTCACAGTACAATTTTGTTGTCTCTTTACACATCGGTTTTGTTTTTCAAGAGTCATAAAATGCATAAGGGCAGGGGCTGCCTTTTAATTGCAGTTACTATGAGAAGCCTGGGACTTTCAAATTCATAAGGAAATTAAAGCTCTTCTTTAACCTTGGCACGTTCCCTTTGGATCCTTCCCTTGGCATACTCTTTTCATAATCTCCTTAGTACTTATGTTTTCGCTCTCTAGGATTCTGTGTAGGAAGATGGGCCTGGACTGCCCGCTCCCCTGCCTGCAGGGCCCACTAGACAGGAGTCCCCTGGCCTGGGACGATCTGTGATGGACAGCGTAGACCAGTGCAACTCCCATCTAGTCCTTTTAGGGGAACTGCTCTTAATCCTTGATGTTTCTTTCCTTCGCCTCCTGTTATCAATGGGGGTCAAGGCTATATTGTGCTCTGCCGAAAAGGGAACTGAAAATCTGTAAATTTAATTATAAAGGAGGGTAGATCTTTTCCAATACCATCTCTATTGGGCCTTTTGAGGCCCCAAACCCCAGCGAAGAACCCTGGAGGGCTGGGTGACAACGTGGGGAGCCTCAGGGATTTTCTTAACTACTTTGGTCTATGGTCCAAATCAAACACAGACTTCCTGGGAGACTCCATCAGCCTCCTTCGTGTAAACCAGATACCATCAGCAGCCTCAGTTCTCACCCAGAGCCTAGCTTCACTACCACCACTTCATCACATCCCCCCACATGCTAAATCCATTCCACTCTACAAGGCATTATCAAGCGATGGGGACATTATTGAAGAGCTAAGGGGAGACCGGGCATGATTACACCACACAGAATGCTGCAAAAAGCCACTCAAATATCCATCAGGTATCTCAGAGGGTGTCGCAAAGCATTTTTGTTTATTTTTTTATAGCTGTTACTACCTCTTGCCCTTTACTCCTGGTGGGGGGCGGGGGGGGGGCGGGAGGCATGGGGAGGGAAATGAGTCTTTTTCAGCTTAAAGGTCTCAACCTTTCATGCCTCAAGGATCCTCCCCGAGAGCTAAATCTCGTTGTTTGTTTTTTTTTTTTATCATTCCCCGCTTTCTCCTATTCTCCCCATCTTGAATCTTCAGACAAATTAGCACGAGAAAAAGGATTCTTTAGAACTGACCCTCCTTAGAAAGCACTGAGAGCCTGAAAACAGTAAAGCACTACATAGGACTGAAATCAAGGGGTTTTTTTTTTCCTTTCACAGTTGGTGATAACTACCTAAATTCCATTCACTTGGCAGAGAATAAATCCCTGATCCTAACTCAGCGTTCCAACCCAGCAGCCAGTATAAATTTCATAAACACAGGGGAATGAGAAAACTTCAAATAGAAAGAAATTCAAATATTCTGGAGTTCGAAATCCCAGTCTCTCTGCTGTTAAGTCCTGTATCTTTTTCTGATTAATGACGATAATGATGTTCCCACACTTTGGTTTAGAATGTTTTCATAATTCTATTTCTGTCCCTGTCATCACAATAACAATCACTACCCTAAACCTATATGCAGCTATTGAGCTACAAAGCTTCCATTATTTTTACTTAATAGATCTTGACTATCTTGATTACATGGAATTTTTGTACTTTTTATTGCTAATTTGTATTTTGGGTACTATGCTACTAAAAATGCAATCACAACAGTATTGTGCTTAAGCAGTGTTCCCCTATTAGATATTTTACAAAGAAATGACAATACAGTAAAACAAGCTTGTGAAGTTCTGCATAATATAATTAGTACTTGGATACTCCCAATTCTTATTAGCGTTATTAAAGTCTGGTGAAGTATTAAACAAAGGAACTCCATTTAACTAATATTTTCAACACATTTGAACAGAACACTTCTGTTTCGAAAGAGATTAACAGCTTTCCACGGAACACATTCTGAGGATTTTTCTTTTTTACAGTTTTCTAAATGTTTTTCTTATACATTTATTTTTTCATTATCAAAGAATAGAGGCATATCATTCTTACTTTATAAATATGGAAATGAGTAAAGAGAAGTGAACTTGAAACATAGCCACTAGCCCACTGGATGGATTAATATTCAGCTCTGCTGACTACAAATCATATACTTTTTCTACTGTACAACCTTTAACAATAAATAATTATTGAGTTCAAACCAAGTATCAGGTCTTGGTCAACTAAGTGTATTGGTAAGGAAAATGAAAAAGACATGGGATTTGATTTGTCTTCATGGAACTCATGGTGGTAGTTAATGTGATAGACTTATTTCTCCAAAATCCATTTTCCACTCCTAGTCTCCACCTCCTTTAAAAATTGCGGAATATGAGAAAAATTTAATTTCTTGGGAAAGCCTCTGTAAATACTATAATCATATTTTTCAGTGTTGGCTATGGAATTACTTCAAAATGTATAGTAAATTATATGTCAGAGCTTAAGTTATGCCAAATTCTCTAATAGCATATCTCAGTAGTACCTATTATTCATTCCTGCATTCACTCACTCACTCACTCATACATCCTTTCAACAGATATTTATTGGGTACCCACAATATCTAGCCCAGTGTTCTATGTAAACATAGCAAATGTTGCTATTCCCAACCCTGAGGCACCACAGGATCTTGAAGTACTTTCTGAATCATTAATAAACTCTAGCATAGTAGTCAAGCATGTGGGTTCTAGAGGCTGGATTTGTTGGTTCAAATCCCACATCTGACATGATATTCAATCTTACTAGATACATAATCTTGGACAATTTACTTAATGCTTCTGTGCCTCAGTTTCTGTATTTCTAACATTTAGATAATAATGGCATCTAACTCTAAATGAGTTATTACATAAAGAAGGCTTAGTATAGTATCTGGTACACAGTAAGTACACATTAAATCTTAGCTATTATTTTTATCATTTTTAATAATTACATGATTTTATTTAGGTGTTAATATATTCTAATTCTTTAAGAAAAGTATAATTCAAATGACATATATGTGATTACTTTTTATTAAGCCAGAGTGGGAAAAACCCATTCCCTGACCATGGCAACATCCAATTTACAAAACTTGATCAAATTTATAAGTAAAACAAACGTCATGCATCATTTCTCAGAGTAATATGTAACACATGTAACGTGTCCATGAGGTCTACTGAGTCTACTGAATCAGATTCAGATTTATTTTCTGTGTAATAATTGGAAAATCCAAATTTTAACATCACTAGGTCCCCTTAGTGACAAGAGACATGGAGACATGAGATCTGGGGGGGCTTAATTTTCATGAGGCACATAGAATAGCAAAAGGCTGAGTGTCGCAAATAAACATCTGGAAAGATCAGCTGAGGAAAAAGCTACTCGAGAGTCTGTTCAATATGGACAAGGCTTGTACCTTCAGGTGGATCTATTAATTGGAAACACAACGGAATTCCCAATGCAAGTGACAGGCCTGAAAAAACAAGCAAACAAAACTAAACAAGGAAACCCCTCAAATCCATGCAAATGTTTCTAAAATAACCACAATAAAACGTTTTTAAGTTCTGAACAGCAAAACAAAATGCAGTTTTCTTAGGAAATGTTAAACAAGGCATTGTGGCTATACTTTTTTAACTCTATCAAACTCACTTCAGGTGAAACCCAAATCTCTGAGCAGCCCTGAACACAGCTATAAATCTGCATTTTACAGTTGTTAAACTACCGCCTGTATTATTTCTGCCAATTTGGGTAATTGAGCAGAAAGCACACATACAAAAAAGAGTTTCATTCATTATTTCTAGCTCTTCACCTGTGGTCTTTAGAATGGCTCTTGCTAATATTTCTCAGTTTCCCTATATACTCAGATCCCATTTGTACAATGCCTTATTCAAGGCTCTTTTCCCCGGAAAGTTATTAAGACTCAGTCAAACCGCATGACATGACAGCAACTTCATGAGACTAACCTATAAGACTGATCTTTCTTTAGAAGAAAAATTTGGAAATCCTAGGGGAAAACAATGAAATTTAGATACAGCCTCGGTTGTGGCAAAAACATTAACAAGATTCATGAGGTCTTGCATTTGGATAACTTTAAGGTTTCTTTTTCTTTTGCTTAATCAAACATTCTCATATATTGCATGTGGTATAAATAACATACAATTTCTTAAATTGTAGCATTAAAATTAATAATGTGTGCTGGAAAATGGGCAAAGTACTTTGATCTCCAAAACACTTACTTTTCTGGACCTATAAAAATATAGATATGTTACTACTTAGTTTTTAAGCTGTTATGTAGAGCAACAAAACTAACTAAATCAGAGAAAAATTTCCACTTAAACCATCTTTCTTAGAAATGGTCTTAAAAATCAATAGCGTGACTTTAAAAAATAAATCTCAATAATACACGACTGAAAAAATTAAACTCAATTTATGTCTGATAAATGACATAAAGTACTGAATTCATTTTCATATGATTTCCTCTTAATGCGAAAGTTACTTTTTTCCAAAAATGTTTTCTTGTAAAAAATATAAAGCCTTATTTTATCCAACGCTTAGCTACGTTTTTCATCAGTGCCAAAAAAACTTCAGCAAAATGACAAAATTCCACACATTTTCCATGCTACTTCTCTTCCCCAAACAGCCTCACTTTGGGGGGTTGTGGAGAAAAGGATAGATTGACTAAGTGAACAGTATATGCCAGCCCCATTATATGTCCCTTGGGTTTCTTCTTTTTCCACTTAACTTGATATTGCCAAAACTACTTTCGTTCCACTTCTACGATATGTAAGTTTTAATAAAACATGTGCATCTTGTCCTTAGCTCCCTAAATGCTGCTGGAAATAATTTATGATAAAGCCTGAAGACAGTTTCTCAGCTCAAGTTTAAGGCAGAGTATATCCACATCCCCAAATTTGATATAGCCCCTCAATTCTTCATGGCTCCAAGACTCATTTGATACATTGAAAGTAATTTCATGGGTTTGTTTATACCACAACCAATGTTCTTTTGCAGAAAGAAAAGGTTTCCTTGGAAATTTATTCCCTTTTGAGACATATTACACGGGTCCCTAGGGATGAAGAAAAAGAAACTCGAATATAAGATGATGTGGCGAGGAAAAGGGAAGAGGGGGAGAAAAAAAGGAAGATCAGAGCATGATGTAAAACTGTTTGTACTTTATGAACTGAGGGTGGGTAGAATCACAAGTTCAAAAAGGATTAATATGTTCTTCTCTACTTTGTTCTTACCTCAAGTACTGACTAATTCACTCTGTTTTTACCATTTCTTTTTTTTTTTAAAGCAACTACTATGTACCAGAGCCTGTATTAAAGGCAAAACATAGGAAAGAAGAACTTAAAAAGTGAATATGGTGAGAAAAAAAAAATGAGGAAAAAGACAAATAGCTACCTAACGATAATTATTAAAAAAAACATGATTCTGGGGAATTCCTTGGCAGTCCGGAGGTTAGGACTCAGTGCTCTCACTGCCGGGGGTCTGGGTTCCATGCCTGGTCGGGGAACTAAGATTCCACAGCTGTGCGGTATGGCCAAAAAAAACAACAGGGACTTCCCTGGTGGCGCAGCGGTTAAGAATCCGTCTGCCAATGCAGGGGACATGGGTTCGAGTCCTGGTCCAGGAAGATCCCACATGCTGCGGAGCAAATCAGCCCGTGCACCACAACTACTGAGCTTGCGCTCTAGAGCCCGAGAGCCACAACTACTGAAGCCCACACGCCTAGAGCCCATGCTGCACAGCAAGAGAAGACACCACAATGAGAAGCCCGTGCACCGCAACAAAGAGTAACACCTGCTCGCCGCACCTAGAGAAAGCCCGCGCGCAGCAACGAAGACGCAACGCAGCCAAAAATAAAATAAGTAATTAATTAAAAACAACAACAACAACAAAAACATGATTCTGGGTTGCAGAAGAAGAAGGTTGATTAATGTATCAATTTACCACTAACTTTGTCAATTTGAATCGATAATATACAGTGGATTGTATTCCTGCTTTTTTGATTATTTATCTAAATTGAAAACTCAATTTCAATTGAGTTTTGAAATGTTTTCTGTGGGAAGGGGGCATCCTAAAGGAAGTATACAATAAAACATTATTTTCTATTAAACACATTTTATTTGCTTCCAGCCATGACTGGAAGTATTAAATATTTCACCAAGACACATGTTTCAACATAAATTGTTATCTAGAAATAGAGGGAAGGATGTAATTTGACAAATAAGATATTTGTACAGTTATTGCTGTGTCACGGCCAAAGTTTTTAATGAAATTGCCACAGAAAATAGTTTCTCATCTTTTGTTGAGGAATTTAAGACAGAATTGTGGGATTCAAAAACGATCATAAAGTCACGTTTGAAAATTGAGAATTATTGTCATTGATGGAAGTACTAGGGCGATTTTCCTGTTAGGCTACATTTCTTCTTTTTTGGAAGTGGTCATGGGGGAATGACTGTTCTAATATGGTTTCTGGCTGCAGGGTATGTAAAAAATGCCCAAGATAGTATCCTTAGAAGATGACAAATTCAATTTTTCAGAATCAATAAATTACACAAGGTACAGTCACAGCTTTAGAAGTGTAGCCAAACTGAACCTCTAGCCTGTAATGTTTTTCATCTTTCAAGCTACCGTTATTCAAAACTTAAAGAAAAAAAATTTTTTGCAAGTTCCATATATTCAAAGAGCTCATTAGAACCATAAACTAGACCACTTAGAATAATCTAATTTATAATATATTACAAAAACACAATTTTGACGTCAAAAGATAAAGTCAATCAGGGGAGGCTCTGAGAGACTACACTATGTGTTCAATTTGTAAGTCAGGCTAAGAAATGTTTTTAAAAATGCTTAAAAATGGAATCCATTATATTGTCAGAGACCTTATTTTCAGCCTCTCTCCTTCTTCCTGATTTAACAATACAGGTGCTGTTATTCAAGTTACTGTACATATTACAGTATATTTATTGAGTCTTTATAACATTGTTTTGAGGTTAAGATAGACTCTGGAGTCCAATTTCTTGAAATCAAACCCTAATTTCACTCTTACTAGCTCTATGAATCTGAGTAAGTTATTTTTATCATTTCTAGGTCCAGTTTCCACATTGTAAAATGGAGATAATAGTAAGATGACCAAGTTGACATAATTTTTATGAAGGTAAGATGAGATCTTCAATGTAAAACCATTCAATGGTTTCTCATTTCATTTAGAATTAAATTTGAACTCACTGCTATACATACATGGGTTCGTGCCCCGGTCCGGGAAGATCCCACATGTCGCGGAGCGGCTGGGCCCATGAGCCATGGCTGCTGAGCCTGCGTGTCCGGAGCCTGTGCTCCGCAACGGGAGAGGCCACAGCAGTGAGAGGCCCGCGTACCACTAAAAAAGCACACACACCTCTATATACACACCCATTCCACACTAAGGGACTCTTCAAGGAAAAATCATAAGCATTAGATTCATCTCTCTTTAAATTTGAGGAGTATTATTGAAAATATTGCGGAATAGAGAATTATAATTACTTCTTTAGGTGTAAGATATTTTAACTGTATTAAACAGTAAATTTAAGCATGACTCATTTCTAGTAGCAAGTGATAAGCCTGTGCCTGGTGACTGCTATTCCTCCTACTAGCTACTCTGGAATTATTTAGGAAACCTTCCACTTATACTGGTTCTACCTGCAGAATCTGAACCAAAGAGAGATTTCATAAATACTGACATTGTTTTTATTTCTAAATTGGCTCCAAGGGTAATTCTCCAGTAAAGAGATACAATATCTGACATTTGGGGATTTGTTATTTTAAACTGTGTTTCACACAGTTCCTTTCATTTCCTTTTCTCTGTGAGCAAAATGCCTCTCAAAATACTTGAGCGTCAATAACAGCATTAATATGGGTATTTAAAACTTATTTTAATCATCTTCTTGTAATAATAATTCTTCAAATAATTAATGTTTGGACCAGTATGTGACCTTCCATACATATTAACCTCAAAAACCACATGAGACGATATTGCATGTCAAGAGGTTGGATGCTTTACGTACAATGAAGACAGAGACGGAATTCTGGCCTTCTCATTTTAGTAGAGGAGAAAGACACATAAGCAAGTTAAAATAATATATGAGCACACATTTGTTTTTCCTATTAGTGGCTCAGTCTTCACTGTGTGCCTGACATGCATTAAATATTTTCTATGCATTATTTTGAAAATCCTCGAAATAATCCTCCTAGAGTAATATCATTTCCCCTCTTGTATAAATGATGGAACTGAGACATACAGAGAGCTCCTTACTATGTGGCATCTGCCAAAGGTCCCACCTCAAGAATGCGTACAGCAAGGTGTGCCTGTCAAACACTAGCCCTTATCCTCTACATTTTACTCCCCACATATCATGAATGAATAACTTGCTAATGGAATCACAAATATGGAAGCAGTGAATTCTTCCTTGAGAGGTAGAGGCAACAGTGAGAGCTGAACTAAAGGCAGGATGCGATTGCTGTGATGGGTTTTTTAGTGTGTACAGGAAATTACCAAGGATTCTAGGTAAGCTGTGGTCAAGATACTCAGGTCTTTGTAAATGAAGTTAAAGGGTTCAGAATATATTTTAAAGGCAAAAGGAGACATCAGACACTTTAAAGTAGAAATTATATGAACGTGCGTGTGCTTTAGAAAAAACCAAGTCTATAAATATAGCTGCAGATTGCTCGTGTGATGGGGCAATTTGTGGGAAGGAGATTAATGGCAAGATCACTTAGAAGACCCCTACTAAACACAGAATTAAAATAACATTTTCAACTTAAAGTCCATTCCCATTTCTGTCTCATCCCCCAAGGAAATGTTCCACTTGAAGATACATCTGAATTGGGATACAGCATCTCACCCTTTCACATTCAACGATGAAGACCATAAAACACCTCATCAGTGTTTTCACCTGAGGTTGCAATATTATCAACAGGTATTATTAACCAAAGAAAGTCAAAGCCTAATAAATCAGAAACCCAACAAAAGGAAATAGAGAACAAAAGGAAGAGGGGGCAGCTTGTTCTTTTCTTCCCTTAAATAGTTAATTTAAATCTCAACTGCAACTTGAACACCTTTAAAGGATCCTTGAGCCATAAGTTGTGCCCAAGGTCTCGAGTGGTTGACAAGCATTCAGATTTGCATGTTTTCAATTACACAGATTAGTGTAAGGGCTCTTCCCACTCAGAACATTGCTTAAAGTGTGAATGTGAATATGGATGAGACGATAAAAAAAATTAATCTCATGACACGCATTACCCATTAGAGGTAGATCATACTCTGCTCATCAATTGGATAGCTCTGGGAAGAGTAAAGGACGAATGCCTCTTAAAGCCCAAGATAGACATGTTTTGATGAAGAGACCTACATGACGTATGTATTATTCACTAACTCCACAATTATTAAGCACTAACTAACTACCAGATGCTGGGTTATAGAAGAGAAACAAAAGCTAAATGAGTGTCCATCTCAAAGGAAATCTCATTCCCCAGCGGGAAAGAAAGATGTAAATAAAGAATTTAAATACGTTCTGGGTGAAATATGTCCTGCGTGAAAGTGCGGCCTTGCTGTGTGAACTCTGACTTGATTTTCCAGAAATAATAAAAACATTACGAAAAAAAAGAATTAAAATATAATACTATAACCCTTAAAATATCTGTTCCTCAAACAAAGACTGCATAAACCATTTAATACGTGTTTTGAAGGTGTAAGAGGGTCTTGATAGAAAGAAATGGAGGGAGATCAAGGTGTCTGAAGGATCATGCCAGGTGGATGGAATACCACTGGCAAATGCTCAGAATGGGACAGTACCTGGGTTATTTGTTCAGGAAAAGAAGACTCGTCCACTGATGGGCTGTATTTAGGATGCACTAAAAAAAGGTTGGGGGCAGGGGGCAGTCAAACTTTGAAGGGCCTGAAATGGCAGGCTAAGAACTTGGAATATTTATACTATGGGTTTAAGACAGTCACTGCTTTGTTCAGATTTGTTCTTTTTTTTTTTTTCTTAACATCTTTATTGGAGTATAATTGCTTTACAATGTTGTGTTAGTTTCTGCTGTATAACAAAGTGAATCAGCTATATGTATACATATATCCCCATATCCCCTCCCTCTAGCATCTCCCTCCCACCCTCCCTATCCCACCCCTCTAGGTGGACACAAAGGTTTGTTCTTGAGAAAGATCCCATCTAAGAAAGTGTATAACACATTGGGGTCAGGTGAAGGTGGGAGCCTGCATGAAGACCAGTTAAGAAATAATCTTATAATCTGGGCAGGAGCTAAGGAGGATCTGAGCCAACAGGAATGGAGGAGATGGGGAAGAGGGAGAGAGCTTCATGAGGTAGAATTTGATTTACTTAAAGAACACGAATAAGGGCAGAGTTAGAAAAAGGAATATATTACAATCTACTCACTTTCCATACCGTGCTCAAAACATCTGCCTTAAAAACAATGCAAACTCCTTGACGGCATGCCTAACAGCCACCCACTGAGCCTGACACTGTGCCTGGCACCTAGGAGATGCTCCTAAACTAATAAATTACTTCATCACTTAAATGCTGAAATATCAAGGTAATACTAGAACATGGACAAAAGGGTAACCATCTAGTGAAAACAGTGGTACAGTTTGAGTTCTAATATCTAGTGGATACTCTAATTGTGTTACGTTTGGAAGTTTCCTCAATACAGCATGGGACCCTTAATACAGTCTTCCAGGTTGATTTGAGGAAGCTTCTATAAAGAAGAAACTAATACACGGAAACCTGACATCAATGTGCCTGTTCAACCCCAGTGTTCGTCTCTCATGTCAGTACTGCTCATATTCACATGGAATGCCAGTCATTTGCCTGTCATTTCTAACCACATCAGTGTCGTCAATTTTAATTTGGAAACTCAAGAGATCAGAGACTCTGTCTAACTTGTTTTATACACAAAAATGCACTGTTGGCTCTTAATAAATGCTGCTGATTATAGCCATTTAAAATAACTTCCAAAATGAAATTCGAAAATTCTCAAATCTCTGGGCTTCCCTGGTGGCGCAGTGGTTGAGAGTCCGCCTGCCGATGCAGGGGACACGGGTTCGTGCCCCGGTCCGGGAAGATCCCACATGCCGCGGAGCGGCTGGGCCCGTGAGCCATGGCCGCTGAGCCTGCGCGTCCGGAGCCTGTGCTCCGCAACGGGAGAGGCCACAACAGTGAGAGGCCCGCGTACCGCAAAAAAAAAAAAATTCTCAAATCTCTATACAGCACATCTACTAACTACTCAGTGTTCAATGAGAATGTGACAAATGCCTGACATTCATATCTGCACAGTCCTTATCACAGATTTTGCCAGAGTTTGCCTTCTTGCTCAAAGCATCTATCATTGCTTTCACTTATAGCACTTCATATAACTGTTGATGACTCTAGATGAATAATTACGTTGTTATTCAGAGAACATATTAGCAAATAAACATAAACTAGTTAAAAATAAAGTTCCTAAAAGTTTTCAATGTATTTGCTTCGTATTGATACTTTGTTGTTTGCTACCTGTATCTATGATGAGGGGAGAGGCTGGAACTTTAAGATAAAAATCTAACCATTTAGCAATCACAGGATACAAATCTATCAGACTTGGGCATGGGGCATCAAATATTTTTTAAATAAGCTCTTATTTCAGAGTTTCTAAAACTGAATAAAAATAGAAACCTAAGACACAGAATAAACAATTTAAAGATCACTCAAAATTTTCCATGCAAAACAAATCTTCTGATAATAGTCTCTCTGAGTGTTCAATTAACATCTTAGGTGTTTTAGAAAGTCCTATTCCTGTCAAAATAGTGGTATCATTTACTTAATAATGGTCCAATATCATAACTGACAATAATTCCCTACTGAAGTTATACCATTCAAATTTCAAATAAATTGTTATAGTGGATTTTTTTCCCCAACAGGACAAATTTCACATTCTCCTTTAACTCTAAGCTTTACTATATGTGACCTTCAGAAATTCATTGCATTTTTCTCAGCTTCGATTTCCAAGTAAACAGGGGAGGGGGGGTGGCTACTTACCCATCTCATAGGGATTCTATGACAGAGCAAATGAGAGAATAAACACAAAAGCACTTTCTCATACAGTATAACGATTGTGAGTCAAAAACATCTAAATTGTGAAGCAATTCCTAAAACGACTGACTACATGTTTTGTAAGTTTAATACGTGGTCATGCATCAGAAATACAGGTTGATCTTTAAGATTAATCCTCTTCACATCAAATCAACATCATTTTGCCCTGTAATAACGGAATACAAAGGTAATTGTTCATGACTTGTTACAAAGTAGCCTGCAGGAACAAATATGGGAAATATGTTCACATAGATGCTGTTTTTGAACACAAGGGGCACTGATTTTGCTGAGATTAGTAGAACAGATATATCGGAGCATTTCTGTTTTGGAATGTCAAAATAAATAGAAACAGGTCTAACAGGATGAAGCTAAGAGGAGATTGTGTAGGGGATCAGAAATATGTCCTGATAAGGAAAAACCCTGTTAGCCTTTGGGAACTTCAAGTGGCCTAGTTTGGGTGACATTTCCAGGGATCAGACCTTTGGATTATTACAAGAGAGAGTGCTTTTCTTGGCTGAAATCTGAACCAGACAATAAGAAATCTCTTCATTCTCAGGGTCCCGATTCTGATACTATCAGGTTTTAATTAAACCCAGTCAGACCAAATGGAGGTGTTTAAAAACATGGTCGCTTTCTACAAAATGAACACAGCATTATTCCAATTAATGTACACACGATGAAAAGGCCTGGGGGAAGACCTGATTGATCCACGTTCCATTTTTTAATTTGTTGAGTTTAGTGAGGCATGTACATTTCTCTTTTTAATTTACTAATTAATTTTAACTTGAAAGGGGGGATTTTTTCAATGGGATTTTCCATCATGCCAATTCTTAATAAAATGTATTTTTATAGGCATTCATATTTTGATTTGTAGACTCATTCAATCCTTGAAAAATTATTTTTGAATCTATTATTTGGTACTCACATTAGATTTGTCTCATGAAATGTATACCCTGAGTCTTATGTCCACTTTCTGGAGAAGGGTGCGCCCATGAGATATGGTCAGTCAAGTTTAGATGACTCTCTAATTCCTTGACTACTATGGGTTGTGACATATTTCATAAAGCATGATTTCAATATTCACACCTAGTAAAGGAAAAGATAGAATAATAATAGTGTTCTCTAAATTTCGCAGATCAACTGTGAGAAATGAATGACTGAAAAACTTGTACCTCCTCAAGTTGAATTTTTCAATTTTCAGAGATGAAGTCTGAGCCCGAAATTATTAGATTTCAGGAACTTGTTATAAATGAAATAATTCATGTACAAAAGTAACTAAAAATGGGCAATAGTAAAATGATAGTCCCTCCTAACAATGTGAAATTTGATGCATTTACCTTTACAGGCAAAGAAATGAAACGGATTATTTCTAGAAGCAGGCACTGGGCACTGAACCTGGGTCACAGACAGAATGGGCTCCAGACTTCTGAAAGCTAGAAGTCTGAAATCTAGGTGTCAGAGGGCCAGCACCCTCTGAAATCCGTAGGGCCAGGATCCTTCCTTGCTTCTTCCTGGTTCTGTTGGTATACTAGCAATCTCTTATGTTCCCTGGCTTGTAGCTGCATCGTTCTAATCCTCTGTCTTCACATGGCTGTCTTCCCTGTGTGTGTGTCTGTCTCTGTGTCCAAATTCCTATTTTCTTATAAGGACACCAGTCATACTGGGTTAGGTCCTCCCAACGACCCCATACTAGCTTGATCACTTCTGTAAAGACACAATTTCCAAATGAGGCCACATTCTGAGGTACTGGGGGTTAGGATGTCAGCATATCTTTGTTGGGGGACACAGTTCAACTCATAACATATGAACCTTAGTTTTTTCAAATACAAAATTGGGAAGACAGATTACCTAATGGGGTTCTCAAACACTTATGGATGAAGCAATTTTTATTTCCTCAGAATAAAATATATACTTGATGAATAGTACTGATAGCATGTGCTGAAGGAAAGATCCTGATAAGAGCTGTGCTGCCTTCTGTGCTTTCTAGAAAAACCTGAGTAGGATCAGTTATGTTCAGTGACTGACCATGTAATTCCTCCAGTGGACTTAGAGGTAGAGGATGCCTGGATTAGATGATCTCCAAGTCCTTTACAGCCATGACTTTTACAATTCTAGAACAGTTTTTAGACTTGCATTCTAATTACACAGATGAAATGAACAAAATAAGAAAAACATCTGCCTTGCCCAAGAAATTTTAACATGAAATCAGAAAAAAAATCATTCTCGTAATTCAGAACACTTTTCACATGACTCTTCTGAACACCTTTTCTAATGTTCTTCAGTTTTCAAAACCTGAGTTCATTCTCTGCATATACTAGGTTTCTCCTATAAATATACCCTTCTCAGGGTACATACACTTTGGTAAATCAGAAGTGTCAGCAAACACCTATTCGCCAGGTTTTATGATCCCAGCTCAGCCTGCCTCTGCTGTGATGTGTGCTCTGGGAAGGTCATGGACCTCTCCCTGCCTCAGTTTTCCCAGCTGTTAAATGGGGATGTTAACGAAAATACTATCAGGTATGTATAGTGAGCATATCTTACTTAGCAATAACTTATTACTAAGGTATTACAGATGCAACGAGGATTAGGAAGATAATAGCCATACCAAAGATTGTGAACAGGATAGATATCATCAACGTTACAGAGACTCGATAATAAAAGGAGAGAGATCACCCCAGAAGCAGCAGCAGCTTCATTCATTTACCTTGGCTAGCCACTAGATACAACTTGCCTGTTCCCGTGCGTGTAATTCAAAGTGTCACCACTCCTCCTGCAGCAACTGCACAGCAGCCCCCATGAGAAAATTTCACAATATATTATTCAACACCAGTGTGCTCAATGCAGATCACAAAACATGACTGTGGGGGGCTTCCCTGGTGGCGCAGCGCTTGAGAGTCCGCCTGCCGATGCAGGGGACACGGGTTCGTGCCCCGGTCCGGGAAGATCCCACACGCCGCGGAGCGGCTGGGCCCGTGGGCCGTGGCCGCTGGGCCTGCGCGTCCGGAGCTTGTGCTCCGCAGCGGGAGAGGCCGCAACAGTGAGAGGCCCGCGTACCGCAAAAAAAAAAAAAAAAACAAAAACATGACTGTGTTCTTCATGCTAGTAGCTGGGGTTTGAGAAAGGGAATGAAATGAAAGCAGGGCAGCAACGAAAAGACCGAGATAGAGCAAATCAAATGAAACTCAATGTGACAAACTCCTAGGCTGCCAACAATTCCCAACCTCACCTTTTAGCAACTGAGAGTTACTACTCCCAGTAAAAAGAATATAACAACAATGACCAAAGGAAACTCCTGAAGTTGTCGGAGCATTCCAAAGCCTACAGACCCTTTGATCATTGGGTTTTATCCTGCTCAGAAGGGCTTGGTCCATTCTCACACACTCCCCACTTTGCATCAGAGCCTGGGCCTCAGAGAACAGACTACTTCCTGCTGGGCAGGCAGAGCCTGAGAAAGTTTTCTGGGGCTGGCTCTTTTTTTTTTTCTTTCAAAGTTATACAGACACACATAAATTGTCTGCTTCAACATTTTAGTCACCTCGATGTATGAAACGATGGGGTTTAAACAGTAAAATAACAATATAAGGGGGGAGGGCAACCTTGCCCCTGGCATCAGGTACTATAAACATCAAGGGGTGCCAGTGTAAACCTTTATTCAAGAGACTGGCTTCCTTGTCAAGCAATGCCTTTCTTCCAAAACATCCTCGCTGCCGTATGTGTGCACCCGGCCAGCTGCAGATCTAATAAGAAAGTTCTTATTCATGTTGTATAATGTTTTACAGGTTTGCCACGGGGGTCACTCGCTGTGAGTTCTTTACGTCAGAGTCGCAGCTCTAACAAACAGAGAGGGGAAAGATGCCAAGAAATGTAGGTTGGGAGGAGGGGAGGATCCAGAAACAAGAAAGGCAACAGCGCATCAAGCTCACAGCCTTTCTGTTTATCTTGCCCTCATTTAATGCCAGAAGCAGTGTTTTTATTATTAGGGAAGAAAAAGAGAGGAAAGGGGGCAACTATTAGGTGGGATAAACATTATCATCAAATACAAGATTAGGAGGGCTTCCCTGGTGGCGCAGTGGTTGAGAGTCCGCCTGCCGATGCAGGGGACACGGGTTCGTGCCCCGGTCCGGGAAGATCCCACATGCCGCGGAGCGGCCGGGCCCGTGAGCCACGGCCGCTGAGCCTGCGCGTCCGGAGCCTGTGCTCCGCAACGGGAGAGGCCACAACAGTGAGAGGCCCGCGTACCGCAAAAAAATAAATAAATAAACCAAATATAAGATTAGGAATGTCGAACTACCTCCCTCCTGACTATCTAATTTAGAAAGGGGAGATGCATTAGTCGTTTCAGATCTTGGGTGGCTATTTAATTATGCTCTTGCTGTTGTATTTATCATGTTAAAAAATACAAAGAAAAAGATGTTTCTTAATAGCCCTAAAACATGAAGATCTCATTAGGTTCATAATTTACTTCACTGAGGGACTGGGATACCTCATTAATTAAAAATAGTATATTATCTAATAAACTCATGTTGATATGAAATGAGATGCAACAAGTGAAAAAAATCAGTTTAAGACTGGCACTAAATGTTTTCAGAAAGTAAAGGGACGATAGCTTTTACTGAGTGTTCACTCCCCCAAGAACCAAGAGCCTTGCTGTGAACTCATTAAGTACATGTGTGGGACCATGCATAAAACAGAGATCCCCCTGCCAGATGCAGAGAGAGGTTTAGAAGGCACATGACACACGCTCGTATTACTTTCTTGTGTTGACTTGCTTTAATTGTAATACTTTTTTCCTTAGCAAGTTTGATAGGAAAGCAAATTTTCCAGTGAACTTTTAGATCCTGGATACAGTTTTAAAACTTAATCACAAGTAAATTCTATCTTTGAAAAAAGATAGAATGCAATCTCAATAAAAAGGAAATATTGCTGGCTCATTAAAATACAGCATCTGAAAGCAAACAGACAGGTGCCTACAGCATTGCTGACTAGAAGTCAACTTGAGAATAATAAATATCATTAGGGAGAAGAGTAATTTTATTGGAGAAAAACAGCATCAACTAAATAGAAGATAAGAAATTTCTACAAGGTACCTAAGCAATGTGTCATGGCAGTGAAGGCATGTATGAATCATCAAGTGTGATGTTCATTTCACAAGAAAGACCTCAGACAATAATCACCGCATGAAATGAGAGGAGAGGGAAAAGTGGCATCAGGAGTTTCTAATATCATATTGGTGAATTTTATATTAGCATTCACAGCCTCAATGACTTTGAAATAAAGTCCTAGAGTAGAAGGCCATTTTCTTTTACTTGGAAAATTTCTTATTATTTTTCATCCTTATTGTTTATAAATACTCAGAGAAAAAGCAAAAATCTCCAAGTGGGAAACTGTTCTCTGGCTTTTGATACCGATAAGATAGAAATTTTTAGTAACTCATTTTCTTGTTTTACAGTCTTTTTATGTTGCCAAATCCCCTCTTGTCTCTCTTCCAATCATTTATTCTCTCAGACTCTGAGAAGTACTCTTTAGTGAGCTCAGCAAAGGGCCCAATCTCCCCGCCCCCCACAAAAAAAACCAAAGTAATATTTTGCAAAGTCTGTCACGTTTTAATATCACTCTTCACTGCACTCAAATGCAACCAGTCAGCACTAATGTTACATAACTGAATAGCAACATCCTGTTAGGACTAAGTCTTACATGGCCAGTGACTGGTGTTACATTTTGAAATAGTGACTGTGACACTGAAGAGTCTTCGCTCTAAAAAAAATGTTCCATGGTGCTTCAAAGGGAGCATCTTAGAAAGGTATTTTTAAAGTCCTCAGTGACAAAGTTAAATGGATGATATCAAAAAGGCCCCAGAGAAATCAAGATGTTTCCACTCTGAATGAGTTGAAAAAGCAATAACAAAATGATTACTCTAGAAATCAACTTTTAGTCCTTCAAACTCCATCGGGTTGGCAACAATGAAAGTCTCTTAAATATAAAATTAAACATGATCCAGGAATCCCACTCCGGGGCATATATCTGGACAAAACTGTAATTCAAAAAGATACATGCTCCCCTATGTTCACAGCAGCACTATTCACAATAGCCAAGACATGGAAACAACTTAAATGTCCATCGACAGAGGAATGAACGAAGATGCGGTACGTATATATAATGGAATACTACTCAGCCATAAAAAGGAAAAAAAATAATGCCACTTGCAGTAACATGGATGCAACTAGAGATTATCACGCTAAGTCAAGTAAGTCAGAAAGAGAAAGACAAACACTATATGATATCACTTATATATAGAATCTAAAATGACACAAACGAACCTATTTATCAATCAGAAACAGAATCACGAACATAAAGAACAGACTGGTGGTTGCCAAGGGGGAGGGGGTTGGGGGAGGGAAGGTGTGGGAGTTTGGGGTTAGCAGATGTGGGCTTTTATATAAGGAATGGATAAGCAGCAAGGTCCTACTGTATAGCACAGGGAACTATATTCAATATTCTGTGATAAACCATAATAGAAAAAAGAAAAAAGAATGTGTGTGTGTGTATATATATATATAGCTGAATCACTTTGCTGCACAGCAGTAACTAACACAACATTGTAAATCAACTGTACTTCAGTAAGAAAATATTCAACATGATGGTAATAACAAAAACAGTAAACTCTTAAATAATGGTTGCTACACAACATACTTTTCTAAGCACGTATATAGGTGACTCATTTAGTCCTCACAACAACACTGTGAGGTCAGTATAGTACGATTCCCTTTATACAGATGAAGAAACTGAGACACAGAGGTTAATAACTTGCCAAAAGGTCCGGGACAGCTATGTAGCTCCATTCTCCTACCCACCAGAGCACACTGCATAGAGGTTCTGAGAACAAGGAAGGGGTAAGAAAAACTAGCACTCCATAGGGGCCTTCTAAGATTCTGAAATGTTTATTTTTTATGCCCAGTGGTTGGTATATGTGTCTCTGTTTTATATTAAATTATTGTTCTTCTTATTTTAAATAGTATATATACACTGACTCTATATATATATACTTAGTATATATAAACCTATATATACTAAATGGTATATATAGGGTTATATACAGTCAAAATAATATTTAAGAATAATAAGTATATATAGTACTATATATAGTATATCTATAGTACTATATTCGTTACATGTACTCTTTTTAATATATAGTATATTTTAAATTTAAAAATTTAATGTAAGAAAATAGCTATTATACAAATTTTAGAAGTTGGCATAAGGGCATCCTAACTGAATTTGAGATGTAGAAAACGACATTTATCATCTTTTAGTGAACATATATCATGATTTTAGTAATTTTTTGGTCACATTCTGAAAGATACCTGAAGATCTCCTGCTCTTCTAAGAAATAAACTTTGGCAAGTAATGACCTCTCTAGGCTGTATTTTCCTCATTCAAAAACAAGAAAATTAAACAGATGATCATTAAAATACCTTACAGCTTTAGAATTCTAGGGTGCTGAAGATCTGAGCAAAGCTGTAACTACTAAAAACAAAAACTTGCCACTCAAATCTAAACACAGTGAAAAGCACCAGAATTTGTCAGATCAGGAGTGCTGGTGAAGCCTCATTCCACTGAGTATGTTTTCTCTTGGTCCCTCTGCCTCACCATCCTGTCTAAGGCAATCCCCTGGGACTGCAACGGGTAGTTCCACAAGTGAATCTGCCACCAGGAGACCTGGGTTCAAGACATAGTTCCCCACTTAAATAGGCTTGAGACCTTAGATAAGTCATTTAATCTCTCTTCTCTTTACTAATTTGTTTTATTACATATATGAAAGACCTTGTATCAATGACATATACATGGAAAGTAATAACCCTACTATATATACCGTGTGTCTTCCTAAAGAGGGGTATGCAATTCAAATAACATTTTAAATCTGCCCAAGAGAATTTGGTGAATCATTTTAAGGCAAAGAACTTTTCTATGAAGTGAATCATCCACTGATTATTTTCATTCACAATTCAGGTTTTAAAGACATTTTTCACTTTAAGTGATATACTCCTGCATCACAGAGGTACTGTTTTCTGAAGGAAATCCCAAGCATCATATGCCCAGTTGGAAATTTATAAATTTCATTGTTGCTTTGGTCAACAGCTCAGGACATTCAAATGACCACATCAAAAACCATCAGGTTCTAGACACCAAAAAATCAACATTTTAATGCAATGTGAAGAAAGACATCTATCAGGGTGGACTAAATAAGCCAATTGATAAAATGATCTAGGTTCTTTAAAAAAAACAAAATTTAATTTTTCATTAAGCTCTGTGGACCAAAATATTTTCCTGGTGAGCATCCAAGAGAAGTGAAAAAGAAAGAAAGAAGATTAAAGATGGCAACTGAGACAAGAAGAAACGAGCATTCTCTTCTCCTAAGCACAATTTTGTATGTTGTATGCATGGCCCCCTAGTTTCAAGGGGAGCCTACAGCAGACAGCTGAGGGAACCAGGTCTGATCCTAGAAGATGGTTGACTACCTTCTTGTAGCGCAAGAAGCCGTGGCTTGTAATATTCAAGACGGATCCTGTGGGCACCAAAGTCACAGGGAGAAAAGTGGCAAATTTAAGAAAGATGTTGAACTCAGGAGTGAGGAAGAATGCTGCCACTTTAATGTACTGGTCTCAAAATAAGTACAGCAAATTATTATTTTTCATTCATTAAATGTTCACTATCTTTTGCCTAACCCTCTTCCCCAGTGTTGCTTGTACCCCAGGACTTGGTCTTCAGACAGTCTCCTTCGTCATACATTCATTCCCTTGCAGATCTCATGGTAGCACATTTCTTTAACTACCATTCATATGGTGATGACTCTCCAGTTAGTATTTCTAGCCCCAACCTTCCCCCTGAATGGTAAGGTCATATACAGCTTCAAAGATCGCCAATGCGCCTTTGAAACTCAACATTTCGGAAATCAAATGTGTTATCCCTCCCCCAAAGTCTGCTTTTCCCTGCCCCTCCCCATTTCCTTGTCTCCCATCTTACTATGAGGTACTGCCAGCCAATCATCAGTTGCTTAGGCCAACAACCTTAGCATCCTCCTTGAAGGCTCATAGCCAATTTCCAATTAACTCAACAGTAAACTCCAGAGTCTCAACTTTCAACATACATCACAATTTCAACCACACCTCAAAGCACTAAAAAGACGCTAACCTAGATGACTGCAAAGCCTGCACCCAGATATTCTCACGGTTTGCCTCCTCACATCATTCCAGTGCTCAAACAACAACTCAAAGAACCCCTCCCCTGACCACACCATGTAAAACTGTACCTTCTATGCTTTTATACTCCATCTTCTTTCCCTGCTTTCTTTTCTTCCTAGAACTCAGCATTTCCTGGTGTACTTAATCATGTTTCTTATCTGTCTTCTGCTGAAGTTCTCAAACTCTCACAAGCACCAGGAATGTTTATGAAAAGGCAAATGACTGGGCGTCACCCTGCACAGAGTTTCAGATTCAGTCGGTCTGGGTGGGGCCTGAGAATCTCTATTGCTAACAATTCCCAGGAAATGCTGATACTACTGGTCCAGAGATGACACTTGGAAAAACACTGCCTTACAGAGTATAAGCTCCTTGAGAGCAGGGCCACTACGTTTTGGGATTTTTTTAAGAAATGTATTCTATTTAATTCACAAACTTTATATAGCTTATTAAAATAAAAGAAAACAAAGCAAAACAAAAACCAGTGAAAACAAGATACTTTCGAAGTCTGGGCCCTTCCAGCCTTCCAAACATAAGAGTTCTGAAAGTTGTGTACACCAACTGGAAGAACAAATCAAAATTCAGAACAGTGCCATGACATTTCATAAAAGGAATCAACACTGTATCCCCAGCACGTGGGAAAGCACCTGGCCTAGTACATATGGGTGATGCCCAGTAGCATTGGTTGAAAAATGAATAATTAATTCTAGAATAAACCTGTTTTAATGTTAACAGACATTTCCATGGACATCAGATCCTAAATAATTTATACCAAAACATTCCTAAAACAAAATGTAGCATAAATACCCATATGCAACTTTTTAAAATAACGTATTCATCAAATTGGAAATCTGGGTATTACCAATCTTTTTTTTTTTTTCCCCCCCGGTACGTGGGCCTCTCACTGCTGTGGCGTCTCCCGTTGCAGAGCACAGGCTCAGCGGCCATGGCTCACGGGCTTAGCTGCTCCGCGGCATGTGGGATCTTCCTGGACCAGGGCACGAACCCGTGTCCCCTGCATCGGCAGGTGGACTCTCAACCACTGCGCCACCAGAGAAGTCCTACCAATCATTATTAAACACACTGATAATCAAGACAGTGACACACATGCAATAATCACTAATTCCCAACTGAGTACTCAAAGTTACTTAAACTCACTACCTTCTCAAAATGATTAGCTAAAATGCCTGATTGCTTCCTAACATCTATGGTTTTCCAGACTTTTAAAAATAATTTCCCTATTACTCATGTCATCATTCCTCTTTCCTGACATAAATTCTCATCCCATAGCAGCTGGATTGTACAGTAGTTCCTGGCTCCAAAAGACATGTACAAAGTTAAAAAAACATGTTGCCTGTTTTCTCCCTGTCCAGCCAATCTGTTTCTAGAAATCTTCAGGTTAATCTGATGCTTATGAGCCCAAGATAAAAAGAAAGGTCCTAGAGAGACAGCCAGGAGTTGGTCAAGGAATGGATTTGAAGCAGAAGGAGAAGAAATATACCAAACAAAAAAGGAAAGGAAAAACACGCAGCTACACTTGGAACAAAGTATGTTCTCACACGAGGAGCAAGGGCCTTGCTTGAGTCCCAGCTGTGGGTGGACGTGAAGAATTTTCCATTAGAGAGGTGGAGAAGGGGATGCGCCATGAGTCAAGAGCCCCTCCCTCCCTGCCCTCCCTGGTTCCTCTCCCTCAATCTCGGATCACGGGCCCCCTTTGTAGCATGAGTCTCACATGGGTGGCCCAGAACAAGGCAGGGAACGCCTCACCCCACAAAACACACAGTAGAACTTCTCAGAACAACACTCGGCTCTGGTTTCTGCCTGCCTCACTGATCACATTGCTCATTTTGCCACAGGGCTGTGAGCTGACAGTGGGGTGCTTTGGGGTTCAGGAGGCCAGGAAGCAGCAGAGGGGTCATCAAACCTTTGGCCAAATCCTAGAAATGACTTGGCAACTTGATCAGATACCTGTTGTCCTATGACCTTATGTTTTCACAAACATAGATTAAAACAAACCAACAGTCAAAAACACAACACTGTACAGCAGAAGCTTTCCATTCCATTGGTAGACATATGAAGAGCAATTAAACGTGTTTCTCAAGTACCCACGTGTCTCTCTTGGTTGACTGTTCCAGGTGAATTTTGACTTCTACGTTAGCTGTTAGCACACACCAGGGTAGAATTCAACCACTTCCTAACAACTGTCCAGTCGGGAAATAATAAAGCCAATTAGAAGAGAAATTCAAGTCAAACAATTAGCCAGATCTGATGTTGATTTTAGCACCTGAATTTTGGGGGGAGCCATGATGTCATTGCCTCGTCGAAAACTAACCCTTCCAAGCCTCCGCAGGACTTCCAGAAAAAACTCCAATGTATTTAAAATGTCACTGGTGATTTTTCATGACTTCATGCCTCTACTCTCCCTCTTCAGCCACTTCTCCTTGTATTCTGTGCTTCAGTGATCCTGCACTACCTGATTTCTCCAAAGATCTGGGTGGTTCATTACTGATGCCAATGACGTATGATGCAATGCACGGGATTTGGTGCTGAACAGACCTAGGTTCAAAGCTTGTCTCCCTCACTGAATAATGAAATTATCTCGGGCAAGTTTCTTAAAAAACCCTGAGTGTCAGTTCCATTGTCACTCAGATGAGGGTAAGGACACCTACCTCAGGGCACAGTGGGAGAACTGAAGTGAGATAATGTCTCTACAGTTCTTAGTAAAGTCTCTGGACCACAGCAGGCCTTATCCTCCTTACTCCTCCCCAGGCCTGCTTCTGCTCATCTTTCAAAGTCCGCCTCAAAAGTCATTTCCCTGATAAAGCCTTCTCTGCCTGTGTCCCCTCCATCCTGCCCTCAGCCAGAAAAAAGTCACTTCTTCTCCCTCTGCTTTTCAAAGCTACACTGTACACACACCTCAATTACTACAGTTTCTTTTTGACAGCACAGCACCTTTATTTCTTTCTCATCTTCATTAATCGGTAGTAGATTCATAAAGGCACACATGTGCCTATCTTTGTGTTCCAAATACTCAAAATTAATACTTGCTACAAAGTAAGTTCTCCATAAATGCAGAACAAATCAATGGCTATAGAGATCAAAGGGAAAATTCATACAATGGGTTCTATTAGCACACAGTAAAAGATGAGTTTTCCATAGTATAGCCCTGTCTGTCTATTATTGTACATACGTAAAATTGAGATGCACATTCCTGTTTTACTTGAATAAAGATTTATCAGGAACCAAATGCATGCCAGGCACTGTAGATACCAAAGTCAATGAGACATTCCCTCCAGCTGTGGCACAGCTTATGAGGTAGGGTGGCTAGGGATGTTGCGTGCACGATTCCAGGGGCAGCATTCAGAATCTGGTCAGTTCAGGTGGAGTGTTAACACTAATCTCCTGACTCACTCTATAACATCTACTTGCTTTAAGAGAGGAACTTTCAAAATAAAACCAGGGAGAGAAATAATAACCATATCTCTAAGCATGAGAAAGTCAAAGAACTGCTCTCTTAAGAAGCTAACTTTATAGGGCTTCCCTGGTGGCGCAGTGGTTAAGGATCTGCCTGCCAATGCAGGGAACACAGGTTCGAGCCCTGGTCTGGGAAGATCCCACATGCCGCAGAGCAACTAAGCCCGTGCGCCACAACTACTGAGCCTGCGCATCTGGAGACTGTGCTCCGCAACAGGAGAGGCCGCGACAGTGAGAGGCCCGCGCACCGCAATGAAGAGTGGCCCCCGCTCGCCGCAACTGGAGAAAGCCCTCGCACAGAAACGAAGACCCAACACAGCCAAAAAATAAATAAATACATAAATTTATTTTAAAAAAAAGAAGCTAACTTTATACATTCCTATGCTAAACATATATAGAGCTTTCTATTCTCATAAAGAAGTCAGTGAGTACTCCTAGAGTTATGAAAAGTGCCTATTCCACTTTCTTCTAGAGCAATACAGTCCAATTTAGTAGGTACCTGCCACATGTGGTAATTTATATTAAATTAATTAAAATGAAATAAAGTAAAATATTTAACTTCTCAGTTAAATTTCATGTCTTCAATAGCCACATCTAACTAGTGGTTTCCAGATTGAACAACATAGATATACAACGTTTTCGTCATCACAGAAAGTTCAGGAGAGCTGTGCTGCACTAGAGAATTAAAATGAAAATGTTTCTTAAAAATCTAATTATGCCCTTCTGTTCACTTAATCCATTATTAATTGGGTTATTGACTATCTGTTACCAAAAAAGCAACTGGTCACTATTATCCTATACATGGAAAAGGAAAAAATATGGGAATATTTTCAGGTCTAAAACATCTGTTCATCTTTATTTACAGAGAAACCCTCCAATCCACTATTAGGTTTTTTTTGATGGTAGGAGTTTGCTAAAATTTTAAAAGGCAGTCCTCTATTCATGATCTCTGTTGCTTTTGTTTTTCTTTTAAAGTTAGTTATTTTCTTAGGAATAAGAAAAAGGCTAAAGGTGGTTATACTTCAAGATCTTCTCCCAAATGGATCCTAATTTTTTCAGTGTTAAACATCCCTGGAAGCTTTAAGTCTGAACTCGCTAGAAGTTCAGTCATTGTCATAACAAGGATTAGAAAACTTTCAAAAAGTGTCCTATAAAGATGAACATAGGGCTTCCCTGGTGGCGCAGTGGTTGAGGGTCCGCCTGCTGATGCGGGGGGCACGGGTTCGTGCCCCGGTCCGGGAGGATCCCACATGCCGTGGAGTGGCTGGGCCCGTGAGCCGTGGCCGCTGGGCCTGCGCGTCCGGAGCCTGTGCTCCGCAACGGGAGAGGCCGCAACAGTGAGAGGCCCGCGTACGGCAACAACAACAACAACAAAAAAGATGAACATAGTCTTTATCCATAAAATTTTCTGTGCCTATAATACATCTGAATAGTGACAAGACAGATCTCTCTTTGTAAGCAGTCTTTTGATGAAAGAACAAGCAGTCCTTTCCGAGAATTGAAACACTGGAGAATTTTGCCTGCAATTTACCCTTGTGAGGCAAATTTACTGTATCTCTCAATTCTTAGGGAGACGTAAATATTTAGATATTCACATAATGTAGAGGAATTGCCCACGCCAAGAAGAGAGAGATAAGTTCTCGCCTGCCTTCAGAAAAGAACACAGGAGGGCTGGTGTTTCTTAAAATGTGGTCTTGGACCACCCATGTTAGGGGTCCTTTTATCAGGAGGGTGCTACTAAATATAGACACCTGTGGGCCACTACCTAGGATCCAGGTTTATTAAGTCATAATCCTTAGGTTGGGGTCTGGATTCTGCATATGACAGGTTAGCAAGAAACTTGTGTGCACATTCCAGTGTGACATTCACTGTCATAGAGAGAAGAGAAAAGGACCCTGCACTACGTATTCCCGACTTACTGAGCTTGAAGAGTGAAGAACATGATATTTAAGGCGATTGCAAAGGTTTGCAACACCAGACCCACAGATCACACCCCAATGACTATGTATAAGTAAATAAGTATTTATATATATATATATATACACACACATATATATATATTCCCCCCCCCAAGGATATCCAATAGAATTAGGGCATAATCAATATTTAGTTTGCTGCAGTGAGGAGCTATAAGAAAAAGAGCAGAAAATCAGTAAAGAAGCTTATTTATGTCATCATAATGAGACAATAATTGAGAAAAGCATTGCACATATGAGCTCTTAGAGTCACACATTTGTAAAACCAAGCAATCCTTGCGCTTCCCTGGTGGCGCAGTGGTTGAGAATCGGCCTGCTAATGCAGGGGACACGGGTTCGAGCCCTGGTCCGGGAAGATCCCACATGCCGCGGAGCAACTAGGCCCGTGAGCCACAACTACCGAGCCTGCGCGACTGGAGCCTGTGCTCCGCAACAAGAGAGACCGCGATAGTGAGAGGCCCGCACACCGCGATGAAGAGTGGCCCCCGCTTGCCACAACCAGAGAAAGCCCTTGCACAGAAACGAAGACCCAACACAGCAAAAATAAATTAATAAATTAATAAACTCCTACCCCCAACATCTTCTTTAAAAAAAAAACAACCACGAAATCCAAACACACTCTGAGTGCAAGTTTACCCTCCTGCCCCACTATTCAAAGAGCCACTGTAACCTCCAGCCTCGAACCCCTCCTTCATAGTATCTATGGCCACGAACCGGGGCTAAGTCTCATTTTGTTAGTTCTGTTTTATTCCTGGATCACTTTAGTTATTAAATTAAACCTGTTGAATGGTTGGATGGATGCATCAATGATAACCAGGAACAGTAAATGGCACCTGATGCTCTGAAAGAAATCAAACAACTTTCAAAATTACTTGTTATTCCTAGTGCTGCATTAAGACATATGAAATAGAAGAAAGAACTCCTGTCATTGATGTAATCAAGCGCACAACCTTGCCACTCACTAAATGCCTCGGAGACACTGAGCAAGTCCTCTGGGTCTGTTCCCCATCTGTAAAGGGAGGCACAAGACAAGATGATCTTCTTGCTTTGAAATTCCATAATTTGAATTGGGAGAAAAGAGTTCCTCATCCTAGCTAGAGCTTTCAGCTTTGCAGAATAAAATACATTTTCCTTTTAGGTAAATCCTTTCAAATAAAATTTATCTTGATGTAATTTGTCTTGGTGATTTATTAAAATTCCTACTAGGTCTTTGTAACCAGTTAAGCTTAACTACATAAAGCAAAATATAACTCAACAACTTAGAAAATAAAAACACTTGATTCTGTAAACATCTTCACCATTAATCACAGTGGAAAAAACTTGAAAAGTTTGAAGAAACCTCATTAAAAAATAACTTGAAAATCCCATATGCTGAAATAACTGACTCAGTATAAACCAAAGACATTTGAAGTTTAATTTTTCACTTATGTACATACATAAATGTTCTATATTCTGGGTAATAATTATGTTGGTTATAGTATATTTTAGATATATTGAAAGTAGAACTAGCCAGTACATTACATGATAATTTCATTAGCACTTTGAAAAATACACATCTGGTGAATCACAGTTTACCTTTACATTTCCACTTATTTTAAGTGCTACTCTACTAAACAGGAAACAAATGAATTTCATCAATAGCTCACTAATTGACTTCATATCAAGCAAGACCTGGGGGTATTACTAGCTATAAAAGCAGAGACTATACTGAAATGGATACTGATGTTAAACAAAATACTCAGTATACTTTCCCCGGGTTTGAATAAAAATCTATGAGAAAAATGTCTTTTCTAATATTTCCATGATAGTTATTACTATTTATTCTACCACTACCTTAGCTGAGCACAGGTCAAAAACTTTCCTTGGGCTTCCCTGGTGGCGCAGTGGTTGAGAGTCCGCCTGCCGATGCAGGGGACGCGGGTTCGTGCCCCGGTCCGGGAAGATCCCACATGCCGCGGAGCGGCTGGGCCCGTGAGCCATGGCCGCTGAGCCTGCGCGTCCGGAGCCTGTGCTCCGCAACGGGAGAGGCCACAACACTGAGAGGCCCGCGTACCGCAAAAAAAAAAAAAAAAAAAAAAAACTACTAGTACCCGTGTCCCACCATTCAGGGTTTAATTAGTTTACGGTGCAGTGTGGGCACTGGGAGTTTTATATCTCTCCAAGTTATTCTATCAATACAATAGAATGCAGCAAGGTTGAGAGCCTCTGCAAGTGTAGAGACCTACAGTTGGTTAGTGGCAGAGACGGGACTTACAAACTAATTTATTCAGACCTAGTTGTGTGCTTTATGATTACCTCTTCTTTCAAGTAAAACAAAGTAACAATACTTTGAAATTGATGGTATTATAATTCAGAAATACTTTAATTTAGTCATATTCATTCAAGTCCTATTGACTGATTAATGGATCAAAATTGGTCTAAATTGTTTAAAATCGCCCCAATAAAATCTCAGTGGAATCTGTACCTGATGCGTCAAAACTGTTCCCTGTCGTCCTAAGAAGGTTTAATATAATAAATACATTAATACAGTCTCTAATACAGGAGACATATAAGAAGGTCATCAAAATCTGGCCATAAAAACTCTGAAGTAATTTTTTAATGGCTATTTCCAGAAATCCACAAGAAACTAACCATAATAAGGAAAACTACATCTGGTGGTTTACAAATTAAGGAAAATAATACAAAACCCATTTTGCAACCGTTCCAAGAACTGAAACCTTTATCCAGAGAAAGTAAATGACATTCATGATGTTTTTAGCTATTAGAAAATTCTAAGAGGATGTTACCAATAAAATAGTTTATTTTCTGACATTCAAAAACAAGTTCTCATTAGCAAAATTTCAACACTGATAATAAAAAGATGAGACAGTGACTACCATTAAAAGACTATGGTTTCTCAAGCAACCTGAGTGTCCATCGACAGATGAATGGATAAAGAAGATGTGGCACATATACACAATGGAATATTACTCAACCATAAAAAGAAACGAAATTGAGTTATTTGTAGTGAGATGGATGGACCTAGAGTCTCTCATACAGAGTGAAGTAAACCAGAAACAGAAAAACAAATACCGTATGCTAACACATAGATATGGAATCCAAAAAAAAAGGTTGTGATGAACCTAGGGGCTGGACAGGAATAAAGACACAGATGTAGAGAATGGACCCGACGACACGGGGAGGGTGATGGGTAAGCTGGGACGAAGTGAGAGAGTGGCATGGACATATATACACTACCAAATGTAAAATAGATAATTAGTGGGAAGCAGCCACATAGCACAGATAGATCAGCTCAATGTTTTGTGACCACCTAAAGGGGTAGGATAGGGAGGGTGGGAGGGAGACGCAAGAGGGAAGAGATATAGGGATATGTGTATGCATACAGCTGATTCACTTTGTTATACAGCAGAAACTAACAAAACATTGTAAAGCAATTATACCCCAATAAAGATGTTAAAAACTAAAATTGAACATGTGGAGAACAGCAAAAAAAAAAAAAAAAAGACTACGGTTTCTCATGATCAAAATCATATGCAAATTTCAGAAGTTTTTCAAGGTTGCTCAAGTTTTTCAAGTGTCGGGGAAATAGACAAAAAGAGATTACTGAGTGTTTTTTCAATGAAATTCTGGGGGGGTTTCTAGTGATTCCTCTAGGGATTAAATATAAGAATGTGCATATGTATCTCTGACTGCTTTGGACTAGACTATTTTACAACTCTAGGGATAGACCTTAAGTTAGAGGAAACTGATAGCAAGGCAAAAGTTTCCTGTCCACAGCAATGTAAGTGATTCCTGTTCATAACAATGCAAATTAATTTTGTCTGGTTGAGAACATAAATTCCTGCAAGTTAAATCCTCATTTGAACTGGGTTTAATACCTTACTGGTTGCCTCATTAATCAATGAGCTAAATAAAATCTCTGACTTATGTTCATTTTATGTTTCTATAAACCTTGATTTTACTGTTGTGAAAATTATACTTTAACATAGGAAATATGGTCTCTAGAGTCCATAATTATGTTTCAATCGGAATAAATAATAAAATGCATTATATCATGAATATTTGATCATTTCTTTTAGCTATAAGATTACTAGAAAAAAATGTCAAGTATTATTTCAGATTTTCCTTCTGGGTTTCAGGTTGATAGAAATTAAACTACAAACACCAACTCTTCAAACATTTCTACTGATTCAGTCTTTTTTTTTGAGCAAACAGTAAGAACCCTGTTAGATCTTCACTGGTTAACTTAATAGCAGCACCTGGTAATTTATTAGAACAAATCACACAATGATGGGTTAAAGAAAAGTCCAAAACTCTTTTGAGAACGTTGATGTTATCCTCCATATATATATATATATTTTTTTTTTTTTTTTTTTTTTTTTTTTTTTTTGCTGTACGCGGGCCTCTCAGTGTTGTGGCCTCTCCCGTTGCGGAGCACAGGCTCCGGACGCGCAGGCTCAGCGGCCATGGCTCACGGGCCCAGCCGCTCCGCAGCATGTGGGGTATTCCCGAACCGGGGTACAAACCCGTGTCCCCTGCATCGGCAGGCAGACTCTCAACCACTGTGCCACCAGGGAAGCCCTATCCTCCATATTTATAATTATTTTATAAAGCTGAAAAACCTTTATTCCGAGCTTCATACTTTTTGTTGGATGTCTATCCAAATGTTCCTCACAACCTTAAGCTAAAATTCAAATGAATTCATCTCCTCAAACCCCCTAATCACTCCTGTCAAACTTGTCTCTTTTCTGCATTATTTCTTGTACTTCCCTTCTAGCCATCCAATCTCTAAGTATACAGGCTGGATCCTTTCTGCAGCTCCACTACCAGTCGCCTTGTCTAGAGTTATAACTCTACTCCCAGTTCCACTCCGGTAGTTGAGGACTCACCATCAGTCCCACAGTTTACATCAATTATGTTCCAAAAGATTTCTCCACCTCCAATCTTTCCATCTCACATTTGTGGTCCTCATGGATCACTGAGACAGAATGATTTATTGGATTAGAAATACAACTTCGACTGTGGCTATGTGTGTTGTCTGTCCGTGACAGTATAAAGAATCTTAAGCAGGAAAGGAAGATCCTCCAACAACTGGCCTTGGTTCCTTCTGCAGCCTCACTTCCCATCTCATGAGCCTTAACAACGAATGCTCCAGCAACAAACAGTAGGGTGCAGCTTCCCTGCATTTTCATTATTTCTTGCTTCTTGGTTCTTGCGGCCTTGAATATGTTTTGCTATCTTCCTCCTATCCCTAACCTCCACCTTTTTGGCTATCTTTTTATACAAGTTTTTTTTTTTTTAATAAATAAATTTATTTATTTATTTTTGGCTGTGTTGGGTCTTTGTAGCTGCGCACGGGCTTTCTCTAGTTGCAGTGAGCGGGGGCTACTCTTCATTGCGGTGCGTGGGCTTCTCATTGCAGTGGCTTCTCTTGTTGTGGAGCACAAGCTCTAGGCATGTGGGCTTCAGTAGTTGTGGTTCAAGGGCTCTACAGCGCAGGCTCCACGGCATGTGGGATCTTCCCAGACCAGAGCTTGAACCCATGTCCCCTGCATTGGCAGGCAGATTCTTAACCACTGTGCCACCAGGGAAGTCCCTATCTTTTTAAAAACACAATTCAAAGCATTATCACTGCCACTTCTGTAAACAGTTTTCTAGGCTCTCCCCTATTTCAAGGATACAGCTATTCAAACACCATGTACTTACTTTTATTATTGCACTAAAAAAATCTATTGTAATTACCTGTTTAGGTGTCTAGTTACTTATGGAACTGTGAGCTTCTTAAGGAAACAATTCAAAACCTATTACAAATTTTTAAAGTCTGTTACACATGTTTGAGTTCAGCTCAACTAAATATTTAAGCACAGAAAATACATTTAAACAGTGCAAACAGTATATAAGGTTACATCTCTTTTAGATTCCTGACTAGACAGTTTACATCAAAAATCAAAGAAAAATTATATAAGTATTTATCAATTACCATGCCAGATATTCTTAGTGTGAAGGCTCTTCTATTGTCATTATCAAGTAACTCCCCCAAACAACTAGTAAATTGATACACGAAACAAGAGGTGTTACCTACAATCTTTCCCAGTAACATTCACACCATCAGAGGGGCAGAGAGGTAGCGTAAGTGACATACAAGGGATTATCATAAATATTACTCAGGTTATTTTTCTCTCAATCCTCACGTGGTTTTATACTTTCTTTTGCCTATCCTTTCTATCACATATTAAACTGTGATTTTTATTCATGTTGGTTGGTAGACATTATTAAATATTTCACCAAATCCCCTATTTTCTCTGGTCTTACCTCCCTTAAGTATTTCTAACATACTATGTTAACATACTTTACTGCTAAAATTGCATAGATTTGTGTTATGAATATAAATATATATGCACTGGATGACTATAAACATGGTTTGATTTTATGATAGTGGGACACAGATATTTCAATAAATTAAGAAGATGTAAAACATGCAATACTGAGAATCGCTGCTCAAGGGCATATATGTTAAAAGAGAAATTAATAAGTAGGAGAGGACTGGGTCTTCAGCAATAACCTTTGATGAGGTGGAAATGACCCTATGTAATTAATTCTGGGGAAAAAAATTTATTCAAAAAAAGCCTGAAAGACTAAGAATCTGGTGACTTTTACTATGAATAATGCTACGTAATTGAATGGATATGTTTATATCATGATAGATGTTTTCTCCTTGGAACCTGGAACTTCTGAATCCGCCATCATTCACTCTTAGGGTGCCAGGTCACCACCTAATATGCTGGAATTTAAATTTATTAAGTAACATTCCGATTTACTAAGCACTGATAATGGTAGATGTGGGCCTAACATACTCAGAAGTTCCTGGACAATCATTTTGTTTGGCTTAAAATAAGCTATATTCTCCCCGATATTGCATTCCGTAATTAAACTCATTGAGGATTTCCTGGTCCTAGCACAGGACTTGACATGTGGCAACATTCAGTAAGTATTTGTTGAATAAATGTATGAAGAAATCCAGACATAAATAACATCTATCACCTTCCTCTTCACTTTCTGAGCATGCTTTCCTTCTTATTTCATGGATGATATAAAAGTCATGTTATGGGCACTGACTCAACTTCAGGCCTTTCTCCCTACAAATATATACGCACCATATCCATCTCTGTTGCCTACCTCCTAACTCAGTGGAAACAGTGCCTGTCTTCAGCCCATGTTAACAGACCCGTCTGGGAGTTAGATTCCCTCCTCCTGCCTCTTCAGGTATCTAATTCCACCAGTGCTTTGCCTGAACCATCCCGCGTTGTAAACCTTTCCATGTCCATTTTCTCTCCTCTCAGTAAACACACTCAAGTCTCTCCCTTCTTTTTACAAATATAGATTTTTATCTCCAAACCACTTCCTTAGCTATTTTTCTCTTTTTATATTTCTCTTCATTACCCAGCACCTTGAAAAAATAGTCTAAATTAGATTTCTCCATGCCGTCACCTCCCATCTACTTCTCCACTCACTATTACCTGGCTTCTATCACTAATACAACATAATTTCTACCTAATTTCAGTGAGTTCTTCTTTATAATCCATTTTAATTGATCTAATATCTCGTAAGCCAACAGAAAAGGCGTATCCATTATTCAACTAAATTTGCTGACAATTCTGTGTGGCAACTTACAAAACCCCACAATTTGCTTATTTACATGCAAATTACCATTCATATAACTGAAGCTCAAAAGTATTCAAAAACTCCATGTCAAATCAAACCCCAAAACTTACAAAAACATGATAATTAAATTTTTTCCTATCTGAATGCAGAGGGCTCTTTAAGAATTTTTAAAATAGAAGAATAATGTCTAAATATAATATGGTAGGGCTTTCCTGGTGGCACAGTGCTTAAGAATCCACCTGCCAATGCAGGGGACATGGGTTCGAGTCCTGGTCCAGGAAGATCCCACATGCCGCGGAGCAACTAAGCCTGTGCACCACAACTACTGAGCCTGTGCTCTAACGCCCTCAAGCCACAACTCCTGAAGCACGCACACCTAGAGTCCATGCCCCGCAACAAGAGAAGCCACTGCAACGAAAAGCCCACGCACCGCAACGAAGAGTAGCCCCTGCTCACCACAACTAGAGAAAGCCCGTGCGCGCAGCAAAGAAGACCCAACACAGACAAAAATAAATACATAAAAATAAATAAATATATGGTAAAAAATTGCATTTCAAAAATATATTAAGTAAATTATAAGGCAAGCACCGCTCTATTATCACAAAGAATAAATATCAATATTTAAAATGTTAATGAGAAGACAATTCACAAGAAAACACAAATGGCTAATAAACATAAAATGTTCAGCTATATAATAAGTATGAATTCAACAAATGAACTATTCTTTCTTCACCTATCAAAGTTGTAAGTAATTCAAATACAGCTCCCAATTCTAGTAACTGTTACTTAAGATCAGCATTATACTAATGGCTTCTAGAAAAGCCATTAGTATATATAATTTTTACTTTCTCTATTCATTTCTAGATTTTTGAAGCTGCACTAAGAGAAAAAAAGGAAAGAAAAGACATTTAACAATCAAAAGGAAAACATTAAATGCCATCTAGTAACAAAATAACCAGAAGATACAAAATCGTCAGGATCAGACATTATAAAACAATGGAGTGGGCTGAGATACCTATTGGAATTGTCATAGAGCCAAAACAGCCCTCTCAAAATAGTTCTCCTACCAACTTATTCATATCCAACTTCTTAACGGAAAAAAAGACGATTTAGTTGAAAATTGAGCTATAAAAGCAAATACTTCCAGGATAAATAGTTCACACTAAGACATAAATGAAAACCTCTGGAAAAGAGGTTTTTAATGACAGAAACAGAAGGGAATGTAATTGGAACCCAAAAATGACAAAGTGGACTCTCTGTTACGGGGGGAAACAGATGGTTAACTAGAGGCCCAGAACACTAAACACAGGCTTTGCCCAATACCTAACATTACGCTTTATGCACAGACTCTTTCAAAGGCCCTTGTCCTGAATATTATGCTATGGTTCTTGCCTAAAAGGAAGCAGCTGTGCACACAGATGTGGTCTTACTCTGTTATTCAAGCCCCCACTGGATAAAAGCAGGTTAATATAGCTTTAATGGTGGCAGATTAGATATTTGGCCTGTTTGTTGAGACGTAATTGAATCTGCGTTTTTGAGAACAGCTCTTGATGACGCACGATGTCACAAATCCAGCATAAGAATGGCAATTTAAGATCTGGTGACAGAATGCATGTGTACTAACATGAAATGAATAAAAAAATGCTGGGTCTCTGTGAGAAAGACATATGTAGCTAAATCATGATGGGATTTTGTGTTTTGATTTGGAGCTATATCAATACTTCCTTATCCTGAGAGGATGGCATCTTCAAAGAATAAAATGAATGTCCACATTTATGGATTTTGGATGCTTACAAAAAACAAGTACAGGGTAGAAATATTTTTAAAATCAAGATTTCTTGGGGGGTATCAACTACATGGCTAATTATTTTAAGGTATTCAGGTTGATGAAAGAATCGGAAAGCTGATGATCCCAGTGAGTTTTTATGTGGCAGAAACAGCAATCAATCCAAGGTAGTCCAATTCCAAAGCTACCACATCTTAAATACTTAAACTATGTTGCTTTCCAGGTGTTTTCCGAATTGAAAATTGGCTACTCTCATTGCTGTTCTGTCTGAATGGGTTCCTTTTAAATAAATAGTATGGGATAAAATGTAAAGAACTCTAGGCATGCATTTTTTCTGATCTAATTATTGTTTCCCCAATTCATTCCACCAGTATTTATTGAGCATCTATTATGTGCCAGACACTGTTCTAGATGCTTGGGAAATAGTGAACAAAACCAAAAAAAAAAAAGTAACTCCACAATGGTGCTTTCTAGTGAAAGAGACAAAAAGTAGAGAATGAATGTAATAAAGAGATTCTACCATGAATTAGAAGGTGATTAAGTGCCCTTGGAGGAAGAGAGAGCAGGATAAAGAGGATTGGTAGTATAGGTGGTAGGGGCTTCAGTCTGAAAGGGAGGGACTGATCAGGCTAAACCATACTGGAAAGGCAACACTGGATTAAAGACTTGAAGACACAGGCATGGAGGAAATGAGCTTTGAGGATATCTAAAAAGCAAGTGTTCCAGGCTGAGAGAAGAGCCTGTGCAAATACCCTCAGTGGGAATGCATAAACAGTAGTATGAACAAGTGTAGCTGAAGCAGAGTAAGTGGGGAGAAAGGTAATAAGAGATGAGGTAATGGCAAAGATGAAGAAGACCAACTGCATAGGACCCTGCCGGTGGTTGTAAGGTCTTAAATGTTTACTCTTGACATGAGGAGTCATTAGAGGGCTTCAAGCAGAGGCGTGACATTGACTGATGGCTACGTTACTGTGAATCCATGATAAGTAAGGAAGCAGAGAGCAGTGCTGAGAGGTTTCTGTAGTAATTAGGGCTAGGAATGATACTGGCTTGACTATCGTTGTAGCAGTAAACGTGGTGAGTAGTAGTCAGATTCTGGATTATTTGGCAAGTAGAACTAAACTGGACTTGCTAGTAGATTGGGACTGATGTGTAAGAGAATAAGATGAGTCAAAGACGCCCCCCACCCCCCGGACCTTTGGCAGAGCACCTAGAAGGCTGGAGTTGCCACCAACTGAGATTAGGAAGGCTGCAGATGGAGCAGGTCTACAGGGGACTATTGGGACTTTTATTTGGGACACATGGAATTTGAGATGTGTTTAGATATCTAAGCAAGAGGTCATTTATTGCTGCTGAATGTATGAGTCTGGAATTCAAGAGAGGCCTCCAAGCTGGAGATATAAATTTAGAAGTTGTAAGTCTGAATCTTAATTTCTAGTTAACAGAAAAGCAAAGTACTCATTGGTCACTTAACATACGCCAGGCACTACACCATAAACTTTCACATTCCTTATGTCATTGAATTCTTGTAACTCCCCTGGTTTTGAGACTAGACCATTTTACAGGCTAGTAAATTAAATTGAGAAAGTCTAAGTGACTCTCTGAGACTAACCAACTTTCCTTACGGCAATGAATCTTGGAAGAGGCAGAACCTGGACTCATATATACGTGTTTCCATTAGCTATATAACCTCTTAAAGGCCCAATACGAATGGAAACGTATCTTACATTCTAGCTGTGATAAAGGAAAAAAGGAATCCAAAAAGCAAATGCAGAACTGTGTACAGATACACCTTAGTATCATAATATAAATGCCCTTAATAATGTGAATTAAGTTTAAAATTAAGCTTAATAATCCTTTATAGAGAAAGACTAATCATACACAAAGTCTTTCAGGATTTGAATCAAAATGTTGAAAACATTTTACAGTTTTGTTTCTTAAATAAGTAAACTGTCTTCTTGAAAAATCACCTGTTTCTCACAAGTCACTCTATTTTGATATGCCAACATGAGCCCAAACTGTGTACACATATATGGAACAATAAGCAACCTATTTCTTCAAAACAGAATATAAAAATGGCTTATTCATTTGATACCTTTTTTTTTTTTTTTTCGGTATGTGGGCCTTTCACTGTTGTGGCCTCTCCCGTTGCGGAGCACAGGCTCCGGACGCGCAGGCTCAGCGGCCATGGCTCACGGGCCCAGCCGCTCCGTGGCATGTGGGATCTTCCCGGACCGGGGCACGAACCCGCGTCCCCTGCATCGGCAGGCGGACTCTCAACCACTGCGCCACCAGGGAAGCCCCACCACAGTTTTTTAATTGTAAAATTCTCTCTCTTCCAAATCACTTGGCTTTAAAAGTTCCGTATGTTACTTCTCTTGTACTTTTTAAGTATATTCAGTTACCCAAGATATAGGTCCTCTTAGACCAATGACCCAGGTAAGAGTATCAAATGTCATTTCTGAAGATGTTTATGAGGCAAATTATAAATTCTACTGTAAAATTATGACCACCGAAAACAAAATCTGAGAAAAATGGAACTACGAGATTCTTTATTACAAACTAGATATGGTACTCTGACAAAAACTGTTTCCAAATTTTCCACTGATGAGATGATTAGTAAACATGTTTCATGTACTCATGTATACATCAACTATCCAAGACCAAGGGCTGTAACATCATAACCTCTATTCCTTCTGTTCATGGTGGCCAGATGCATAAACAGAATTTTCAAATTTACATACAGATATTTTAAAAAATTATATATATATATATGCATACATAGTAGGCATACTATAACATAAACTACATATAAATGCATAGTTTGTGAATTTACAATATAACTTTCAAGAAAATAATTTTAAATATAAATACTCACATGGGTTCTGGTTTTATAGGAGAGGTGAACTCGGAGAACAAACATTGACTTAGCATTAGCATTTACAAAATAAACTTGTGGAGAACTCATATTTATTTAACCTGCTCCATACACACACACACACACACACACACACACACACACACACACACACACACACACACACACACACACACTTATAGTCCCCATAGCTTCTTGACCTGTACCTACTATATATTAGCTTATACAGTTCAGAACATACTAAACACTTTACAAATAAATAACCATGGGTCACTGAAACCCACTGGGGGTGCCTTAGCAGACACTGGAATGTGTATTTGTGAGGGCACCAACCCATGGACTCGATGCCCCTCATGTTCCCATTCAACCAGAGCAGCTCCACATACCTTTCTTTTGCATATGGCCGCTCCATGTAATATTGTGTTGCAAAAAGGCCTCTGTTACTTACAACTTGGAAAACCACTGTCCTAGAGATGTCTTAATTAAAGTATATTTAGAATTATTGAGGCATTAACGTTTCATATTTATGTAACAGAACTACAGAAAGAAAAGCGGGACCATCGACGGATTCACATTACTTTTCCAAAAGAACAAGGCAAAATAAACCTGCTTTGTATAATTTGACAGAAAGTTTACCATTTGAAGCAGTACTAAGTATTGATTTTACAGAATGCTGAGTTATTTTCAGTAATGTGCTAAGATTCACCATTGTGTTTGTTTACGTCAATATAAATAAAACACTTGAGTACAAAAGGGCCCTTTAATAAGGCCTTAGAGAAATACTATATATAGAAAGAGAGCTCTGTAATTTATAGAACATTCTTCATTAAGATCTCATTGGTTCTGGAAGCTGAGTAAGAGAGATTTGGTTATCATATGTAGTTTTTTTTTTTTTTTGCGGTACACGGGCCTCTCACTGTTGCGGCCTCTCCCGTTGCGGAGCACGGGCTCCGGACGCGCAGGCTCAGCGGCCATGGCTCACGGGCCCAGCCGCTCCGCGGCATGTGGGATCTTCCCGGACCGGGGCACGAACCCGCGTCCCCTGCATCGGCAGGCGGACTCTCAACCACTGCACCACCAGGGAAGCCCCATATGTAGTTTATACATGAGCAAATGAAGTTCAGTGACAGAAACTTATTCACAAAGGATTGCAAAGTTAGCAGTAGGAGTCTCCTATCTCCTAGCATCTCCTGGGTCCAGATCCACAAAACTGGCCACGTACCACATAGAACCCTGTCACTATAAGGAACTAATTAATGTTTTACAAATTTACTGTATTTTGAACTCCAGTGATAGTCCATGAACACAGGGCTATAGAACATAATTGGTGATTACACACTTGAAATGAAATCTAAACCTGAAGAATGGAGCTCTTCTTTTTGAGCTAAAACCTCAGACAGGTTTGGCCAAAGCTCTTGCATTTGTGAACCAAGAAGCAATTTCCCTGTGTAGTTACAAGGAAAAGAACTCTGGAGCTTCCGCCACTGGCATACACTCAGTGTACCAGGCAGAACAGAATAGTGACCCCCAAAGATGTTCACACCCTCATCTCCAGAAGATCTGAAGGTGTTACCTTTTACAAAAGCAACTTTGCAGATGTGATGAAGGACCGTGAGGCAGGGAGATTATCCTAGATTATGTGGCAGACCCAATGTCATCACAAATGTCCTTACAAAAGGGAGGCAGAAGGATCAATTAATAGGAGGAGATATGAAGATGGAAGAGGTCAGAGCAATGTGATGTAAGAAGGACTCCATTTATCTTTGTTGGTTTTGAAAATGGAGAAAAAGGGTCACAAGCCAAGGAAACGGAGCAGATTCCTGAAGCTAGAAAAGCAAGGAAATGGATTCTACCCAGAGCCGAGAGAAAGGAATGCAGTCCTGCCAACACCATGGTTCTAGCCCAGTGTGATCCGTGTCAGATTTTTGACCTACAGAACTGTAAAATAATGTGTGTTAATGCTGCCAAGTTTGTAGTAATTTGCAGCAATAGAAAATTTATACACTTAGCTTAAAGGATCTGTTTTCTTTATAAGTAAAGAGATATTTTAAGATTCATTCTAGAAGTATTTACTGAAAGTCTAAAATGTGTCAGGCTGAGGAACCTGGGATTGAAAGAAGACTAAGACATACTCTTTTCAGTTGGAAGTGAATAGTTTTTCCACATACATGAATTGGCTGGTATGTACATGTTACTGTGGGTACACAAACATTTACCTGCATGTAGTAGGGCAACAGACTGACTAAGAAAAAGAAGAGATTTTAGAAATCACCTTAAGCCAATAATATAAGCCAAAGAGGAAACTGTAGTCCAGTTGGGCGTTCCTAAAGTGTGGCATCTACTTTCTCAGATCCAACTAGCACTTCTTTTGCTTAGTTAGTAATGTAGAAGCAACTTGAAGACTATCTCCTAAGATTCTGATATGAACAGTCCCTAAGTTTCAATTGTGAATCAGTCAGCCAAACACCCTTCTGAAGATGATCAGCTTAGCATTTTCCTCTTAAACAAAAATTTTCAAGCTAAGGAACTGTTTTATCTTTTCTAATGGTAACTATAAATTATTACAGATTCCATTACATTTGAAAAAACTGCAGTTTAGAGATAATGGACCTCAGAATGGTCTATAAATTCTAATGAACATAAAAAATTATGTCAATTTTAAAATTAGAATACAAAATAAGCAAAGCTACCACACATGGAAATGTATCGATATAAAAATTATGACAGGGCTTCCCTGGTGGCGCAGTGGTTGAGAGTCCGCCTGCCGATGCAGGGGACACGGGTTCATGCCCCGGTCCGGGGGAGCGGCTGGGCCCGTGAGCCATGGCCGCTGGGCCTGCGCATCCGGAGCCTGTGCTCTGCAACGGGAGAGGCCACAGCAGTGAGAGGCCCGTGTACCGCAAAAAAAAAAAAAAAAAAAATTATGACACTTTAAAAATATGCATCAAAAAAAATAAAAAAATAAAAATATGCATCTGAAAAACTTAGTTTCTTAATAATATCAATTATTCCACATGACTCTAGGCTCAAAAAATAGAAATTCAAACTAGATGACACTTTAAGATAGAGAATGATCAATATGTATCTATATAACTTAACTATGTCTAGAACGTTACCCATGCCTTCTCTTAATTGGTTCCTGACTGATGGAAATTTTTCTATTTAGATAGGAAATTGATAAGGAGAAGATGAAAGCATTTCACAGTTTCAACTTCTGTACCTGAACTTACATCCCGCTTATTTCTAAAATCTATTGGCACTAAGAGAACAATCTTTCTGTGGAATGCCTGTGGAAACCCCAGGAATGAGAAACCCTGGACTGATGACTATTTAATATTAATTAGTACTGTAAGCTAGTATAGTAACTAAAGGTTATATTAATATCATTAGTATTCCAAACCAATATATCAATCTAGTAAACTTCATCTATCATCTCTGAGGAACTAAGGAGCCCTAAGCATAGTAAATTCAGGGGTAGTAATATTCTAGGAAGTAACAGACTAAACACATATATGATGTATATGATAAGGACTAACTGATTGTGATGATGATGATGACAGCCATAGCAGTTTGCTTCAAGCCAGTTAAGGAAAACGACTTAGAAGGATTAAGTATCTTTCGCAAAGTCACACAGCTGGTAAGTGGTAGGGCTACGACTCAAACTCTGCCGAAAGCCAGGTCTACCGCCTCGGAACCATCAGTTCTTAACCTTTTCCTATACTGCCTCTTATGGGCAGAAGGGAATGTCACAGAATGAAGTACCAGATTGGGATTCTGGTATTTCCTCAATCCCTAGCTAAAGAATATGGAGAAAATCAATTAACCAATCAATCTTAGGCTTAGTTTTCTTTATAGAAATTAGAAAGATTAGACAAGATGATGTCAAATTTCTTTTATAGTTCTATAATTCATTAATTCATTCCATAGATACATCCTAAATGCTTTCTGTTGGCCAGACCTCCTCTAGGTATTAAGGACACCACAGTGAACATAGCAGAAAAAGGCCCTAACTGATCTCACTCAGTCGAGGAAGGCAGACAACAGACAAACACTTTTTGGGTGTGTTGCCTCAGAGAAGATACTTTTGGTAAGGGATATTTGAATAGAGACCCGAATAAAATGAGAAATTAAGCCATAGGCATATCCTAGGGAAGGGGCTTTCTAGGCAGGAGGACTCATCCCAGTGGCCCCTTCAAAGCCTAACCAGGATGAGCATCCTTTCAACTAGATATATTTTCTATATGATTGCTAGACTTTCACCTGAAGTGACAAATTTAAAGTGATTTTTTTAAAAAAGATAAAAGTGGTCAGTAGAATTCAGCTGATCCTTACTGTTTCCTAGACCCTTTCTTCTATAAACTGAAAACACTTGGGAATAGAGCAAGTCATGTGATTCAGTAGAAAGTACCAAACTCCTAATAATAATTCCTACAAAAAATATGAGGTATGTATATATATGTATATACTTACGTGAGGATAATCTTAGGTTAATATTATTTTGTAAAGTTTCATTTACAAATAGATGAACAATTATTCATATTCCCTATTTTTTTAAAGTCCATTCCATACAATTGCAAAGTTTAACAAATACAGAGGTTACTGAAGTCAGAATAGAGGCTATAATACTATAAGAGGATGAGCCGCTTAAAGTTAGGCACATTATTTAGCATAAGAGTGGAATGATGACAGCTTAATGCACTAAATTTGATACGTCAAAAACAATAATGCCGTCATTTCCATTACCATTATGTTCTCAAAAATCTAACATTCTTTTTCAATTCTATTACCATGGCATCAAACTAATGTGGCTATTGTAAAATAGTCTGGAATGATCATTTACAGTACTTAAGATCACTACAAAATAGTTTCATTTTTGTAAGTGCTCCTTTGCTGTACTTTTCTAGGAAAATAAGAATAATAAAATTTAACGACTTCATTCTATGAATAAGTTCGAACCACTTCCACTGAACTAAACAGAAAATCTTACTGCATTTTAAAACTCCAAAGTTGATATGAAAAGGTTTGGTAATAATTTTTTAATCTATTTAGAGCAGTAATACTGTTCATAGCTGGTTAAAGTACTGAATCACTTTTTCCTACATTAATTTAATTTAACAGATATTTACTTAGCACTTTTCAGGCAATAAACCACTGTCTTGGCACTGAGTAATGCTCAGTAGCATAGTACTATAGACACTTATCTTGAAATTGATAAAGAAAATATTACCTTTGGCTTAATGAATATTTTCTCATTTCTGATTTAATTAATCTTCCTTACTGTTTCAGGATGTTTGTACACCCCAAGGCAGAGACAAGTATTGTTAACTCCTTGCTCAGAGAATTTAAGGAGAAAATGGCTAAGCTTGACCATAATCCCATGCTAATATTATTTTTCTCTTGTACCTATAACACTGGTACATTCTCTACAGTGAAAGAATTAAAGCCTTTTTCACTTTAATCGGACTTAAAAAAAATTAGAGAAGTAAAGCCCTGCAAGTAAGATACAACATGCATGTTTTTTAAAGACTTCGAAGAAACCCATATAAACAACTTGTTATACTCCTCTGCTTAGCAAACTGGCTGAAGAACAGTCCAAATAACAAATATAGAAGAAGAAAATCCTGAAAGAAGAAAGGAAAAAAGAATTTTAGACCATACCAAACAGAAAAATATTCAGAGTCTGAATGAAAAATGGTTAGGGGACCAAGTTTAGATTATGGACCATTTCTTTTTCTTTTTTTTTTTTTTTAGCTATACAGGCAAGTACTCTCTTCAGAGTATAAAGATTAATCTTTTTTTTTTTTTTTTTATGCTGTACGCGGGCCTCTCACTGCTGTGGCCTCTCCCGTTGCGGAGCACAGGCTCCAGACACGCAGGCTCAGTGGCCATGGCTCACGGGCCCAGCCCCTCTGCGGTATGTGGGATCTTCCCGGACCGGGGCACGAACCCGCGTCCCCTGCATCGGCAGGCAGACTCTCAACCACTGCGCCACCAGGGAAGCCCTAATCATTTTCTTCTTTTAAACAATGTATTAAAGATTGCTTTTTATTATTTGAGTATCAAAACATATTGCCACCAGTCAATGGCAGCTTGCCATCAGTCAAAAATAACATACAATACATATGCCAAATGAAGTGAACTGAACTAAATGTTAACTAGAATATTTTGCTCATGATGAATTCTGCTATATAATATATATACAAAGAATACGGTTTCTGTTTTCAAGAGGTCCCTTCACTTACAGGAAAACTTTTCAATTTCTCTCTATATATTGGATCCCATTTTGATTAAAATGTATTCATAAAACAGAATGACTAAGAATCGTTTGATTATGAGAATTTGTGTCAGTTTCATTAGAGTGAAAAGAAATTGTGGTCTGGCTTCCATAGTACTGATGGAGAGATGGCGGTCAGGGACACTAGCTTAGGTTCTAAGGCAGGCTCTGTGACTTAGGCACAGCAAGTGACGTAGGCAAGTCACTTCATCTTTCTAAGCTCAGTTCTCATCTGTAAAATGGGAATAACAGTAGTTTGAAATAGGGAGGATTATTGGGAGGACTGATGAACACATGGATTAAAAGTTCCATAGATACTTGACAATGGTTATCATTCAGTAAGTGCTGCATGTTATTAATGATGGTAAAGGGAATGATGGTATGAACAGAAAGAATATATGCAGGTTGTATGCATTTGTCACACTCACTGAAATGTACACTTAGGATCTGCACATCTTACTGCACATAACTCGTATCTCAGTAAAATGACTAAAGAAAAGAAGAACATACATAAAGATAGGAAAACAGGGAGAGAGAAAAGATATAGACTACTTTGATTCTATTAAACTGAACAAGTCTAACTAGAATGATTTGTACGAAAATGTTTGTCTTCGCGTTATTAATCTAGTTATACAAATACTAGCATTGGCTCTTAAATCTTTTTTATATATACAAAAAAATCAGTTTGTTAATCTCATTTTTCATCATTATCAATTCTGAAACAGACACAGGAACAATTTCAGGAATATTCCACAGTCAATTGGTGATTGCCTATCAAAGTCTCTATCTTTATTGCTTACCACCAACCCTTTTGTAGGGTCCGCTGAATGATATATTAGCAAAGATCACTAAGAATTAATAATCTCAAACAAGTGCATGGCAGCCAATGGGAAGCTACTGCACATCAAACACAGTGTGGGCATTTGGCATGCATTTTCGCATATAATCTTACCAAAAACTCTACAGATGTAGATTCTGCAAGCTACCAACAAATATGAAACTGTGGAACAGTTAGGCTAGGTAAAAATGTCCAAGGTTTTCTGGTGTCAGAGCATGGATTAGAACCTATGTCCAACTCCACAGGCTGGGATTTTAATCACTACTTTCCACAGGGCCAGAAGTGCAAAAAACACACCATGTGCCAATTTTCTACCTATACATCTAACACAAGTGTGATCCTTGGTCCACCTCTTGCACGTGTCAGCACAAGGGGGCAACCAGTTACTTTAGATTCCTGTTTTTTACTGCTGTTGCTTTTTTGTGTCTATATTTAAAAGGAAGAGAGGGAAAAGGGAATGGAGAGAGAAAGAGGGAGAGACAGAGACAGAGAGACAAGGAGAGACAGAGGAAAAGAAACATTGTTTTCCACCATTATGTTCTATATCAGATATACAAATATACAAAGTTTAGTTCTATTGGTTCTAAGTCCAAAAGATAAAGAAAAATTATATATTATAGTGACCTGGGAGGCCAAGACATTCTAATAAGCAGAATTCTGATTAGTCAAACACGCCTTCATCCATGGTAAAGAGGGTTGCCCATCTATACCACAAAAGACAAAGGATGACTTTGGCCTTTGAACTTCAGCAGGTTTATGAGTTTATCACTTCATCACTTCATTTATTCCTCCATTATGCATCCATCCACCTATTAAGTGTATCAAGTAGCCAGTGTCAGACATTCAGCTCCTGCTTCCCTCCCACAGACAAGGTAGGCATGTGGGCCAGCCCAGCAAAGCTGTCTTCAGTAACTCAGAATCAGCCTCCACCTCTCACCACCGACTCCAGTCCAAAGGAAAGGGGTCAGAATCCTGGCACAGTATTTTTTAACCTCTACTGGAGAAGTATGAATCAAATTCAATGTTCAAGGTATTCTTGTAGTCCAATGATCTAATGAGGCTAAAAATGATATAATTTAACATGCAGAATTTCTTCAATGCATTACAGAAATCCAACAGACCCAAATTTCCATCTTGATAGCAAAATGCCTGAAGAGTTATGCTCTCATGTTTGTTTTAATGATCAGTTAAATGTTGACCATTTTGTTTCTTAGCAAAGAAATCCAATTAAAAATTTAACAGGCACTCTCCTGCACTGCTGGTGGGATTATAAATCGGTACAACCTTCTTGGAAAGCAATTTGGCAATATGTACAGGAAGTTTTAAAGTATTCCTGCCACCTGGCCTAGTAATTCCACTTCTAGGAATATTTGTAAAAAGATCTACAACTTGAGATTTTTTTTAAACAGTTTTAAAAATCTCATTATTATTTGTAATAGGGAAAATTAGGTAACACAAAATTAGGTAACACAAAATATCTAATAAGAGAGTAAGTTATATCATAGCCATAGAGTAAATTGGCACATAACCATCAAGGATGTTTCTGAACACTTAATACCAGAAAAAAAAATGCTTGTGAAATAGACTTAAGTTTAAAAGGAATACTCAAAATTAAACATACTGTATTCTTGCACCTATGTAAAATACACAAAATGATGAAGATACATAAAACATTAACTGTTTATCTCAGAGTCATACGATGATAATGATTTTTTTCCTTTTCTTCCCTCTATTATCCTAACTTTCTAAACATTGAGCTTGTGGTTACAAAGAAATCCAAAATCTGAAAGCATTTCAATTTGGTTGCATGTTATGCTAGGTTCTAGGGATAAAGGTTCCAGCCTGAGCCCAGAGATATAGATTATCAGAGCATGTGTTAAAGACCACAGAAGAGCAGCAAAATGGGCAGGAAAGGCAGGGAGAAGAGAGCAGAATCCCAAGCAGGCAGGGAGTAAACACATTTTTGACCGGCTGGGTTAGGGCAAAAGATAACACATGGAAATTCATGAAACGGTCTCTTTTCTGCTGTCCATTTAAAAGAATTCTCAAATTGAATGATTTTAGACAGAATGTATATTTAAATAAATAAATATTGTAGAATTTGTTTCTTTACAACAATCTCGTGTGTGCTAAATCACTTAGGTGATGAAACTGAGTGGCACTGTATTGAGGACAGCTTGTCACCAGTGCCACCAAAACAGAGTTTTTCTGCAGTATTGTTTAAAGTCTCATTTGTTCCAGTTCTCTTCAGTTCATCCTTAATAAACACTAAGTGGACAGTTTTTTTTTTCTCAGTCTAAATTCTCCACTATAGGACAAGATATTCTTCACTATTTCAATGCAGAATATGTATTGCTATCCACCTGAAGTAGAGAAGTAAATAAATGTCACTTTTTTTTCATACTTGGTCAACTGAATTTTAGAAAATGTACTCCACAGTAAAGGGAAAGTTTATTTGTCATGTAAGGATAAAAAAGTTCTAGGCCAAAACTATATATATGTATATGTATATATAGTCAGTCATAAGATAGACACCGTCATAAGATATATTATCGCATTAAAAAGTTTACATACGCAGCATGAGATTTCAGTCAATCACCCATAATTGTGCTTCTATGACCTCATTACAGTGAAATCAACTAGATCAAAAATTCGGCTGTGAATCTGTTTACATGATTATCAACATTTTGTTAAAATACATGAAACTTGAGCGTACAGAGTATTATAGTATCAAGAAAATAATATTTTAAAAGTTGCCCTTCAATAAAGTTAAAGGTCATGAAAAAAATCTATAAAGCTTTTCTTTCTCTATAAGTTTGAATGGGGTGAGGACGGAGGAAAAATAAAAGGCTTCAGCCACTTCCAGAGCAGCTGTACTAATGTCACTCATTTACATTCCTTCTCATCAGAGAGTAGCCTGAAGATGATTTAATCTAGATGGCTCAAGTGCACACAACATACTTGCTTCTCTCAAATCCAAAATTAGCAGTTAAAAGGTGTAATGTTCCTACAACATTGTGCATAAGAGTGAAATAATGAAATTGTCCAAATATCCATCTAAACAGCAAAGTTTAAACATATCATGGTACAGCCATACAGTGGAATACTCTGGAGCCAATAAAAAGTAGATAGAGTTCAGGATGTGACAGAGTGAGAGAGAGAGAGAGCGAGAGAGAGAGTGTGTGTGTGTTTAGAGAAAGAAGTGGGTGTACATTTGTGTATGTTCATGTATGTATATGTATTGTGTTTGTGTATATATATATTTATGTACATATACCGAGAGAGATGATCAAGATACATTGTTAAAGTAAAAATCACACATTTTTCTGAATTTAATGTAAAATTAATTCATAAAGTAATAATTAAGTTAATAACTTAATAATACTTGCTGACCCATGTCTATCCAGGTGGCACTCACACACTTTGTACATAGTAACTCATTTAAGCCTCACAATAACCCTGTATTATTGGTTCTATTATTCTACCCATTAAACGGATGAGGAAACTGAAGCACAGAGTAAATTGTCAATACTACTTCTTAGGTCATACAGCTAGTATTTTTGCTTGTAATTCTCCATTTGCCCCCCCACCACATCTAACCTTCCTCCTCTGCCCTAAAGAGGCTGATTTCTATACATGACAACACCGGGATTCCTGAGTCCACAAATTCTGTTCGGATTCAGCCGATGGGAGTGACCCTCGAAGGTGAGGGTGGGGCAAGGTGGTAGAAGTGGGGGCTTTATACCCATCCCCACTGCCCTCCCCTCCCCTGCTCACATCCAACAGGGGCTGTTTTCCTCTCCTCCTGACCATAGCTTCTGCTCAGTAACCCCTTTCCTACAGCTACTACTCTCATTGGGGTGGGAAGAGCTTTCCCCTCTCGCTAACCCAGGTTGCCTCACCATTCCTTGGGGTTTCCCTTAATATCTCCATAACCTGTCCCTTCCTCAAAGTCTCCAGACCCTGTGATTTCCTGCCAGGACCCTGGCCCATACAGTAGCAGAGACAGGGTTCAAAGTCAGGCAGTGTGGTTCCAGAATCTGTGCTCCATCGCTACCCACCGTGCACTGCTGCTTCCTCACTACGCCTTCTGTGGTATTAAAAGACCACACATTAAATCATTGAGAGGGATTTTATCTGGGAAGCAGGATTACAAGAGAACATAAACTTCTATATTTTCTAGTTCTACAACATTTAAATTTGATTTTATATTTTTCCAATAAAAATGCAATGAAGTGTTACATACTAAGCATTAATGAAATTACAACAATGGAATTTGACACCACTTACCACTACTGACTTCTCCTTTAAAGAAATTTGGTATAGATGTAGAGTAGCCCTTTTAGGACAGATACCCACTTTGGAGTTAAATTTTTTTTTTTTACGATTTTGACTACAGGGTGTTTTTTTTTATAAAGTATGGAAAATAATTCTCTAGCATAGAAGTCTAGACAATGTGCTATATATTGATACTCTTGGGTTGCAAAAAAATCCGTGAATAGGAAAATAGTACCTTGCTATTTCTCCTATTGATAATGTGCCAAAGAGACACTGGATACTGGCTCTTCTGATAAGATGAGAACCAAAGGAGAGAAACGTTTAATATTATACTTTTAACATTATACTCCAGAGTTTAATAATGATGGAATCTTATAACTTCCTGTGGGGCATTATTAATGTACAATAGAGTATGCCTCAGATTTCATCACATCTGCATGATCAGACTATATAAGCAATATTTTATAGGGAACTGGAGGCTAAGTCATATTCCAAGCTCATTCTGCAAGCACTGCTCTGCTTAGACACAATGAGAAGGAGCCTTCTATTTCCCTCTTCCATGCTGCAAATACCACACTCTCACACCACTTCTTCAACACTCATGGAGGGTTTCCCACAGTGCAGAGGGCTTTAGGAAGAAAATGGAATTCAATTACTAACAACTTTGCCCCATAGCTAGATACTTCGGAATGCTTCCTTTCTGAACATTCAAGGATAACTGCTGTAATTTTCTGATAAGTTAAAAAATTTAATCTTCACTTTTAAATCATAATTAATAACAGATATATCTTCCTGACATCTACGGAGCTCAAGTAATGCTTTATATGAGCACCTAACATCAAATTAACTAATTCTATTCAATGGAAGACATAATAAAAGACCAATATTTCTCCTTCAATTCTTCCAATCTTTCAGTCCCTCTCAATGTGAAATGTGAAATCCATCAATTGCACTTGTGATATTTCCTAAAAGCCAAATCTAGCTTACCAGAAAAAACGCAAACCCAGAATTCCCCCACATCTAGGTACAGAAAGCCTCCAGATGTCACTCAAATCCAACTCTCCTACCAGGGATTTACTTATGAATGACTGCCAGCAGAGAATATACCAGAGCCCCAAATCCTTTAGTCTCTGTGACGTCAAGACCTCAAACATGTGGGAAAAATCCAGGTCATTCATTATTAGAGAGTAAATGTTGGCCATGTCTCCAAGCCATGGACGCTATCCTGCCATAAGACCCATCTGTCATCAACATCTAAATCAGTGAACATTACTTTCAGACTTGTTTCTACTAGAATAAAAGCTATGTGGGCTATAGGTGAGGCAAGACTTAGAATTAAAACTATAAAGTAAGTAACTATTAAGTAAATGCTGTATCTTGCGATCAAATACAACTGTACATAAAATAGTTCAGTTAAACATTAACATATTTAGGCATGAATTATTTGCCTTCCTCTACAGAGATTGTGGAAAGCTACCCATTAACTTTCCATTCTTTCAATTACATGGAATATATCAACATATAAGTTAAAACAAATGGTTAGTCTCGCTTATTTTCATGGCTACCGTAGTTTACTTATACCCAAAACAACATTTTTGAATTAAAATGGTAATAAGGCCCTGGCACAAGGATGGCCATCATTCTTCATGCCCACCTCAAGGTTTGCTCATATCGTTAGGAGCTGACTGCCAAGCTCGCTAGCTATGTTACTCTGACTATAGATTACAGCCAGATGAAATCTTCAGTAGGAGTTTCCTATTAATAATTTAGTATTAATGGCTAGAAAAGACAAAAATGAATGCATTTTTCTCTTCTCTTGCCCATGCAATAAAATGAAAATGAAATACAGAAGTCATTAATGAAGGAAAAAAATGACCAAGAGAAATAATTGTTAATAAAAATCTATACTTGAAAGGAAACAGATAATAAGTTCATATTTAATTGAACTACAGTTGATTTATAAGGTTGTGCTAATTTCTGCTGTATAGCAAAGTGACTCAATTATACACATATATACATTCTTTTTATATATTCTTTCCCATTTATCTCAGGAGACTGGATATAGTTCACTGCCCTATACAGTAGGACCTTGTTGCTTATCTATTCTAAATGTAATAGTTTGCATCTACTAGCCCCAAACTCCCAGTCCATCCCTCTCCCTCTTCTAAATGAGTTCTCCCTCCTAAAAATGAGTTCATTTTTGGATAGCCATATTCAAATTCAGATTGTATAAGTGAATACTATATTTTTAAGAAATTCCCAAAGAATTTATTAGCTCCTGAAGAATTATTAGTTAAAAATAGCTACTAAAATATAAAATATCTCCTTGACCCTGGATATTTCAGACAAAATAATGTGATTAAACACTGAGAATGATATTGCTTGCATTCAATGCTAAAGAAGCTCATTGTCTTAAAAGCTTGTTCCTTTAAAAGAGATATTTGCCTCATGGGAATAACAACAAAGATGAATTTTTGAAAAGGTGAGTAAAGATTAGGCTACCTTGGCAAAGCTCTGTAACTGCAGTGAAATAGAAGCTTTAAAGGTAAATGTTAAGAATTCTTATTCACAGACAAAAACACTCTTGCATATATGGCTCAGATGCTGTGGCTGGTTTCATCAACTGAAGCAAGAAAAATTCAAAACTTCAGAATCAGGATTGGACAGATCAGGTTGGCTGTGTGTTTGGGGAGTGGGGGAAAAGTGCATAAAAGAGCATAAGGGTGACTGGGAGACAGGACAGTGAAGGGGTGTTATACTGCCTGTCCCAGAGTAAAGAAAGGGAGGGAAAGGTAGGACTGTGTTTTATTTTTGTTTCCTTGTTTTTGTGTTAGTCTGTGCATTCCATAATGCTCATTGGTAACTATGTGGACAGTCGTGATGTCAGTGGGAAGAAATACACATGGTTGATTTTCAATTACATTAGTTTTAGGTGGAAAAATGTAAAAACAATAATTCCAACTGGTGATCTGGATAGCTCTGGCTTTCACTGTCTTTGAGCCATTTTACAACTCCTAAGTAACAGAAAATGATAGCAACGCAAATTACTGTCCAAACACTGATCCTAGTAGAAATGCATGCTCTGCCCATTGGAATGCAGTTGATTCTTGCCCTACAGATACTGATCAGTTTTGCATTTTTAAAAAATTGATTCCATCATTCTTTATCTGACTGTAAATGTGGGATACTTTGACTTCTCCTTGGAATCAGCTGTCATATCTTATCTGTTCCCTCATTAATCAGTTAAGTGAAATATTTGGCATGTATTCATTTTATATTTGTGTTAGTCATGATTTACTTTTTTAAAAAAAATTAGCCTTTAGCTCTACACATAGGCATGTGCGTTCACATTCATAGACATGTACAACACCAGTAAGATTTAAGAGTATCTACATTATGGGTAAATTGCAAGTACTTTTCCCAGTATACCTTTCTGCATTTTTCAAAATTTGTTTAATAAGCATGGATTACTTCAACAATTAGAAAAAATATTGTTAAAAAAAACCCCCCAAAACCTAAAGTAATCCTCTGACAGTTTCTACACTTAGAGCTAGCTCTCAAACAAACATGTTTTTAATATCTGTGATTAGGTGACCCACTCAAAACCAGCCAGTTTCTAAAACACTGAACCGATCATTTTCATTTTTAAAAACACGAGATACATATGTACCAGGAACTAAGAATTGTTAATAGCAGTGACTGTGTATCACTATATCAATATGAATGTCAAGGCACTGTATTTTTAAAGGCCTGTCAGAAATAGGCTACAATAAGAATTTAGACTGTGTTATTTAAAAAAGAACAACTATACCTTGGATTTTATTTGGATAAACAATGAAATACCAATAGAACCACAAGCAGCAGTATTCAGGTATTAGTGGGGTAAAGTCCTTAATCTAGTTGTTCAGGACACAGTCCCCTCAGTTGTTTCAAAGTACTCATCGAAATTTCTTAGATTATTTACTTTTTGCTAACCTAGAAAAAACGAATCTTTGCACTCCAAAGTCTGCCATATTATAAAAGGAAACAAATGTACTGAAATTAGTATAGTAATAGCACTGAAAGGTAAAGTTAATAAGTAAGTGTACAAAGGAAAATAAATATCACAGGTTCTTAGGACACTGATTCCATAGCAAAAGTACACAGGTAAATCCTTATGGTTTATTCGTTTTCATAAAATACCAATATCAGCACAGAGATGACAGAAAATCGGTAACTTCATTTTATATCATTATGAAACTTCAACCCATTTTCCCACTAAATAAATCAATATACTCGAATGGACTTTTTGTCTTATTCTGAGCACTCAGAATAAAAATAGAATGCATTCTGAAAACCAATTAAAAATTAATCACACACACAAAAAAATAAAAATTAATTAATTAATTAACTCCTACCCCCAACACCTTCTTTAAAAAAAAAAAAGCAATTAATCACAAAGGAGCAAAGCGATGGTTCAAGTACTGTTACGGGTTGTGTCCCTCCTGCACCCTGTCACAAAAATAAGACATTGAAGTCCTAACCCCAGTGCCTGTGAATGGGGCCTTCTTTGGAAATAGGGTCTTTGCAGATGATCAAGTCAAGATGAGATCGTTAGGGCAGGCCCTCATCCAATATGACTGCATCCTTATAAACAGAAAAAAATTGGACTCAGGGACAGACACACACAGAGTGAAGATAATGTGAAGACACAGGGAGAACACTGCCTGCAAGCCAAGGAACACCTAAGACCATCAAAACCTAGGAGACAGACACGGAACAGACCCTGCCCTCTCTGAAGGGACCAACCCCGCCGACACTTCAATCTCAAAATTCTATCCTCCAAAACTGTGAGATAAGATATTTCTGTTGTTTAAGCCATTCAGTCTGTGGTACTTTGTTACAACAGCCCCAGGAAACTAATACAAGAATTGATATTTCATTGTCTAATTTCACTAATTTCACCTGCTACTTACGATCTCAATAGAATACGCTGAATCTTTGCTATTACTTAGGCACATTAATAATGATTGACCAAGAGATTTTCTGAAGACTCATTCCTTCTTCCCAAATCACCCTCCATCAACAAACACACACACACACAGAGACCAGGAAAAAAGAGCAAAAATAAAGAAATCTTTGAAAGAACAGTACTTTTTTAAACACAACTTACAACTCACTGGTCATTGTAACATCAATTATTATTATTAATGATGTTCCATTAACACCAGTTGTTTCATATTTTATTGCCATACTTATAAATATTAAGAACATTCCAAAATTTATGTTTTAGCTTAGACATCATAAAAAATACAATTGGGACAATGGAATAAAGAACAAAAGGTTAAAGACGAGGCAGAGAGTTAAAAGTAAGTCAAAAGTTTTTTGAAATGTTTATTAAACTTAATGGAGCTCATTATCCATTAATAGATACCAATATTAAACTGAGAAAGAAGGAGCACACTGAGTTCTATAGAGAAACCCCTTTCTCGCAGAGATCAAAGGTAAGCGAAAAATCACATTTTCCCTTACCCCCAAAGATTGGAAACTATAAATAAAAGTGTCATTGATTTGGGAGAATATATAGAGCTATATCTACCTCAGTTTACGATGAATGGCTTACTGTTTAATAAGTAAAAATTAAAATGTTAAGTAAAATATCATTTAAAAATAAGAACAGACTTTGCTACTGAGTTATATACTACGCAACTACCATTAAGCATAAAATACTTCTGAGAAGTGGAAAGCTTCAAGGTAATCACAGTAACTAGTTCCTTGTTAGTTTTAAATCTGGGTAACAACTAGATAACTAAAAGGGACTAGGATTTGGAGTGGGAAAATACAAATTCACATCCATTATAGAACTCTGTCTGCATGACCTACTAAATAAAGAAATTAAGAAATCCCTAGGTAACATTTAAGAAGACTCTAATACACAGAAGGAGATCTTTGAAAGTACTTCATAAAGAAGGCATAACTTTAACAAAAAAACCCTCATAGCTAAACCATGAGTCAAGTGGGTATGTGAACAGTAAAGAAACAGATAGTCTAGGAGGTTTTATTCAGCAAACCTAAACATTCAGTGATCTCTAGACAAGACTTAAATGAAAGATTAAGAGTGTTACATACTTTTTAAATCAAGGTTTAAGAAATCAAGATTATTCTATACATCTGCACTCGCAGTTCTATTTGAAGGAAGAAAGGCTATGAGAAATAAAAGATGTTGAAACTGAGATAAATTTTACATACTATAAATTAATGCTTACCTTTCCCCCAATTTTTTTTTCAGTTTAAAAGAGATTGAATTTTAAGGCATGCAAAAGGATGAATTCTCCATAGCAACTAAGCCAGAAAGTAGATTTTTAAATGTTATAGGAGAAACAGAGTAATATAGGGAGATACAAGAGGACGACATATATTTTTACATTTTAATTTAATCAAACACATCAAGATACAAGTATCTCTATGTACTGAAAAGTCAAAGTTCTAATTCAAGCAATAAATATATGATGCTGGTTAATTCTCAAGCAGATCATATTTAAAAATTAACGGGTATCATTTTTTTCTCATTTTCAGGTCATTTTTCAGAATCTGCTCTAGCTTACAGTGTTTTAGGAGTTTTGAGATAAAGACTGATATCCAGGCATCAAATCTCTTTATCAATGTGATATGAAAAGGATGGCTAAGAAAAGTAGTGCCAGAAACATAGGAAGTACCGCTCTCACGTTTTACAAAAATCAGGCAGAAACCTTTATTTGCCTAATTCCTACTTCATATCATACTTTGCACTTTCTAGGAAAAAGAAATCAAGCCTTTGCCTTCCACAGAAACATTGCTCTTGAAAGACTGGAAGCAACCAATTAAAAATTAAGCAATTGTTGCCAATTAAATCTGTAGTACAGGGCTTCCCTGGTGGCGCAGTGGTTGAGAGTCCGCCTGCCGATGCAGGGGACACGGGTTCGTGCCCCGGTCCGGGAAGATCCCACATGCCGCGGAGCGGCTGGGCCCGTGAGCCATGGCCGCTGAGCCTGCGCGTCCGGAGCCTATGCTCCGCAACGGGAGAGGCCACAACAGTGAGAGGCCCGCGTATCGCAAAAAAAAAAAAAAAAAAAAAAAAAAAAATGTGTAGTACAGCTGCACCCATTTAAAAAGAGCAGCTGCTGAAGAAATAAAAGTACATTCTCTGCATCAAACTACAAAACATGTTTTAAAAACATAGTGGCATTTGATTCAATGGATATTTATTAGAGACAGCTCCGTATGGCTTTTACATAGATTCTCTGATGTAAACACCAGCTTCTCCTCTTACATCGGAAGTTGAGAAATGCTTACCTCTGAAACAGACCTACTTAGCTCCAATTTTGTCCTTTGAGAAACAATTCTTTTATTTTAATGTGTATGCTCTCCAGGCCAGCTTGAGTATGTATATCTGGGCTCTAATGTTCTCCATGTTTCAACTGTGTGCCACAATCTGCTTTCTTCATCGAAACCTCAGTTTTCTCATCCTCAACGTGTACGTGATTTTTTTCTTTCCCACATTCTCCAAAGTAAAGCATTATCTGCTCATTTCAGGAAATACACACCTATAGGAAAAGAGGGAATTTCTCTATGCCATGTCTGTCTTGTCCGTTATTTTGGAACAAAAATATCTGTGTTTCTGTATGGGTTAGAAATATTCTTCTATATCAGGTTTTTTAGGGCACAGGAAAAAGAACACATGTGCAATGCCTAATTTTAGTCATTAAAATAACAAAATATTTTTCAGTTTCCAGCTAAGTGATCAATTATGTAGTCATAAGAGTCAGAGCAACAAGGAGAAGTAATGTAGTGCTTTCCACACTTGCCAAAAAAGAAGTCCTTTTGGGAGCTTGTTAAAAATATATATTTACCAGGTCACTTCCCTTGAGTTTCTGAATCAATCATTTAAGCCAATAATTTGGGTAGAGTTTGGGGGATTTGAGAAGAGATGCTGTGTGCAATAAATGGGATTCATCTTAATATAATGTTTTAAAATGACACAAATAAAGATTAAAATACTTCATGTATTTATTTTTTCAAGCTGTTTCATTGTGTTACTTTATATGTAACTTGCAAAGATTGGTCCCAGGGTTAGATTTGGTCAGGCTTAGATTTAATATGGCAAAAGTCTTCTTATCCAGGCGACCAGGACTGGTAATTGGTTAACAAAGAAAAATCAGCCATGCAGCTGAGTCATGTAGAGCAGAAAATCACTTAACCAAACTCAATGTACGTATAATAAATATTTGGTTTTAACTTGAAGTATTCATTATTCATACATTCATTCACCCATCTTTTATAAAGGACAAGACTCTACAAGACACAGGTCTCCTATTTGGTATCGCATGTCACCTTTAAAAAGAAGAGAACCTAAACATCTGTAATGCAGCCAGGTTATTTGATCTTTACAGCTCCCGAAATATTTCACAATTACATCACCTACACCTAATTTAACATGTGTTATATCCACTTGGCCTCCATCAAGTCTTTCAAAGAAACCATTTAACCAAGTTTTCATAAAAACAGCAACAATAATTTTTCTGTTTATACTTCAATAGTTGATATAATTTTAATTAAATTATGTAACTACAGTAGTAAGTATAAGTGGGAACAAACACAATTGCTGAGCAGTAAGTATAAATTTGGGAACAAACACAGTTGATGGGCATCAGTTTTTATTTTCAACAGAGACTGGAGAGCACTGGCTAGTTAGGTAAGCCGGTCAGGGGGAAGGTCAGTGAAAAGAATTTCTCCTATGGTTTCATTTAGTAACTCGAACGGTGTTCTGTCTTCACTGACAGCGCTAGTTTTCTTTGGTTAGCTTCTTCCCCCAGAATTTATCTTTGTAAGAAGATGGTGGGAAATGTTATTCACAAATAGTCCTCTCTTTACTGTCCTCCTATGGTCTTTAAGCTGAATGGAATAGCTTCTGGGCAAATCATTGCTTTAAAAAAAAAAAAAAGGAAGTTATGCAATCCAAAGCGAATTTTAGAGGAAAACGTCTTTCCATGAGACAAAAATGGTCACTAGACCAAGTTACAGAAATGAATTCCTAATAGACTTGCAATTAATCAAGGCATTTCTTTAATAACCAAACTCTGTTAATTTTGCAAATACTTTATTTCTTTGAGAAATAACACTTTTAGAAGACATACTTGATTGTATTAAATACAATGCCTAGTGCAAACAGCAGCTCATTTATAAGCAGAATACTTTTCAATCCTGGATGGTCTGGTATGTGACTGATAAAGAAGTTAAGGAAAGAATTATAAAAGACTTGAAGTCAGAGGGCCCCTGTTACATAGCTAACAAATATCATTCAACCAAGGAGATGTTCTATTACTTAGACTTGGCATTCTACCCTGTGGTTTTCTACAATTAACTGTGTCAGTTTATAGCAGTGACACTAATGGTCAAATCCATCTTATTGTTTGGCCACTGACACATCTCCAAGAAGACCCAAACTGCACGTTCTCTTCAAAGATAGTAGGGGACTTGGTCTCACAGCTATTAAAATAAATGAGGCCAGAAAGCAAGAGCAAGAACTTCATGGACAGATGAACTCATCTTTATTGCCAGCCCTGTTGCCAAAAGTAAAAGTTTCCTCAGATACTTGCTTTTGTCAACATTGATGAAAAGGACTCAGGAAATGATGACGAAATCTTGAGAAACCGAGCCTTTTAATCGTCCAGGGACTTCAGGTTTAGAGAGTCTACCTTCTTGATTTTGCACTCTTGTATAACTCCCAACCTCTCTGCTGCACTCACACGAGTCAACTTAAAATCATTTGAAGACGACTTATACAAGATCCAACTATTAACACAGGAAAAAGATTTCAAGTAAAGGCGAAAATCTTCTAAGCAATCCCAGCTGCAGAAATCTCTGATCCAAGTGTCCTCAGTGTAATTTGAATCACTTTCCAACCACAGTTTTTGCCATGCTGGCCCCAGGAAAGCATTTTATACATGTGCTCATGTTTGATCATATCAAAACACCAAGATTTGGATAATATGATGAGGAATCAAAATATTTTTCTGCAATGAGACTCCTTTTCCTTCACTTCTTTTTAACTCCCAACCCGGGGTCATTTTTCAATTCTGGCTCTCAACAACAGAGACATGAGCTGTGTCATGGTATATCTCAGGAGAACAAACAGAAAGGAGTTTAAGTAGAAAGATATATGAACTTTGGCACTGATCAAGAAGGAGGATGGTGGCAGTATGATCACGTTATATCCATGAAAAGAGAGGAGTCCCTCAGTATCCCTTGCAATGAACGTTTTAGAGCACACTGCATTCGATACACTTCTTACAAAGGAAAAATGTGTTTTCAATGTTTTTCAACTTCTGTTAACGGTGTCAGCTATCTTAAGAGAATGACTAAAAACTTTTTAAGAGGGAAGAATACTTGGAAGAGAACCCATACCTCAACTGTTTTTCCTAAGAAGTATTGCAGCATCACCTGAAAAATCATAGGTCAACCTCAGCTAATGCCATTTGTACAACAAAAGTACAGGTAAGAAATCTGGCCATAAGAAACTGAGAGTTTTAGTAAATGTTGAAAATTCACAAGTAAACATTCTTAAATGAGTGTAATTACTTTCAGCTCTTTTCTTAAGATAATGAGGAAAAATGCAGGAGAAACTCAGAAGGCTGACTTTTCAACTAACCAAAAACCTAGGCAAAAATGCATATGCCAAAATTTTGACCTGGAAATGATTTGAGATTCATAAAAAGAGAAACTTTTTACACTAGTATTAATAATATTGAAATACAGCCCCATAAAATATTGGCATTTCCCCGGTGTTTATAAGGATATTGTAATATATAATTATTCCATTAAATTTTGTTCTGATTACCAAGAAGAAGAAATGTCATTCAAATTATATTTCAAGTAGGTAGTATATTTAGATAAAAAGTATTCTTTCCTGTAAATTTTTACCGTTACAATAAACACTTATGTAATACATTTACAGGCAATTTTTAATTTTGTGGACTACATCCAATATTTACTGAGCTCTTGACTGTCAAGCACTGTGATATATACTAAAAATACAAAAAATAAAGCAAGAAAGACGGAAGGGAAGGGAAGGGAAGGGAGGGAGGGAGGAAGGAAGGAAGGAAGGAAGGAAGGAAGGAAGGAAGGAAGGAAGGAAGGAAGGAAGGAAGGAAGTTAGAAGGGAAGGGAGGAAAAAAGTCATCAGGGGCTCACAGCAGGCAGTATGTGTAGTGGGTAGAGTTATAGGCTCTAGACCCAATATTTATTAATTATGTGACATAACCTAAGTGTTTCCAGAAGCTTGATCTGATGGAGGTGTATAAAACGCAAATAGCTACCTAGGGTGTTTAGGTCTGATTATAACTATCACTATATCTTCTTAGTATCCTCTTCGGAATCATTGCTCCTTCCAATTTAGCAGGCTGCCTCTAAACATAACTCCCCTGTTTATTCACACAGACCAAGCTGTCTAAAGCAATAAACCATCCTTATTCCTAAGAGCACTTTAAAATAAAAATTTACATGAAGCATAATTCCTAAAGGTAATTATCCCTCTCTCACAATTATTATTATGGACATTGCAACTGTTGACAAACTATTTTGGAAGAACATGAGTCATCTGCAGAAACTTAAAGGCTTACACATTTTATTTATTTGTTTTTAATTAATTATTTGAGAAATGAGCACTTGGGAGATTTCAAGAAGCCAACTTTGTGGCTTCTGGTGGAAGATTAGATCTGGAAAGAACTGCTTACTCTGGTGACAAAGGAGAAAGGCAAGCTGTTGGAGAGATGAATCATAAGAAGCCTTTTCAAGCTCCATTTCTGGTTGTTATAAAGGAAGGGCGGAGGTGACGGGGACTAAGAAGTTTCTCAGAAAGGATTTGATTGCTGTTTAATGGTCTCCTTCCCAAGGATAACACACTCAATGACAGAGGAAAGGAAATCTTTCTAGGTTTTGTTCCCTTAGACTTAAGAGTGTTTCTTTAAATCAAAAATACTTTAATTACTTTCAAATATACAAAAAAATAAATAAAATATACAACTCTTTCACTCCCTTTAAAACTCCCTAGCATGTTGGACTTCCCTGGTGGCACAGTGGTTAAGAATCCGTCAGTGCAGGGAGCAGGGGTTCAATCCCTGGTCCGGGAAGATCCTACATGCAGCGGAGCAACTAAGCCCGTGCACCACAACTACCGAGCCTGCTGCGCTCTGGAGCCCGCGAGCCACAACTACTGAGCCCGCACACCTACAGCCCGTGCTCCGCAACAAGAGAAGCCACCGCAATGAGAAGCTTGCGCACCGCAACGAAGAGTAGGCCCTGCTCGCCACAGCTAGAGAAAGCCCGTGCGCAGCAACGAAGACCCAATGCAGCCAAATAAATAAGTAAATAAATACATAAATTAAAAAAACCAAAAACTCCCTAGCATATTGAGTTACATATGGAATGATACATAAATCTGCACTGGACTGTAAATCATATGTGTATAAGCTATAAGGTAAGGGTAGACTTGAAAATGAAGGAATATGCATTCTCTAAATACGCAACAAAAACACATGCTCATTTATTCTTAGCAAAATATTAAAAAGTGAGGTTCTTGGATTACTCAGTCGTATATGGCATCTCTTCAGGTAGGATTCAGTTGACATAACTCTACATGGCACCTTAATTCATAACATGTTCAAAGACATTAGCTCAATAACCATAATTATATATTAATGTGTTAAGAACTAGCCACCCTCCGACCCCAACCCCTGGCAGAAAAAAAAAGGCTTCAAGCTGTGTTAGAAGCCTCTTTCCTAGAATTCAATGAATGGAAGCTTACATTTGAAATAAACTCCCTCAGTGGAAATGACATTGTTTCTCCTCGTCTTGAACCTCAGAGTCAAGTAAAGGAAATGCTAGTAACAAAATTTAATGATCTTAAAATAAAAAGCATTTTTTCCCAATTTAATATAAGCAGTGTTTCCCTTAGGAATATTTACAGCTAAAAAGTGAATATTAATGTTTTAATAATAATTTAACTCATCAATCAATCCTAACATCAGGTTTTGAAAAGCTTTTAAAAACAGGTGTAACTACTGTGTGTGTGTGTGTCTGTGTATAATCAAGAGGGAAAAATTAAGATATCAGAAATGAGCATAATTCTGAACAATGAAGTTTATACTAGAAATAATCCCTTTAAGATATAATTGTCAGATTTCAACACTAATAGTAGAAACTAGGTTTTTTTAAAACAACAAGGTCCTACTGTATAAGCACATGGAACTGTATTCAATATCCTGTAATAAATCATAATGGAAAAGAATATGTATATATGTATAAACAAGTCACTTCGCTGTACACCAGAAATTAACAGAACATTGAATATCAACTATACTCCAATAAAAAAAGAAACTAGCTTTTAAATATTTAATATCAAATACTTTGGTATCAGTCAATAAACAAGAGGAAAAACTAGGATGCACAAATTAATTGAGAGTGGCATTATTTCTATCTACTGCAAGATGAAGGAGGAGCTTGTAGAAAATCTGTTCTAAGTGTCATATCCACAACTGGAAATAAATAGATGTTCTCCTTGGGTAATTTTGAAAGCATGATATCTATTTTAAGTATATTTTTAAACAAACAGGGGAAATACCTCAATTTTTTTTCATTATCAAGATGCTGGTTTAGAAAAAAGAAACACAAGTAAAGGTCAACACATGTGGATGTACTAAATTCCAGCCTTGCTCTATACCATGGACAAGGGATTGACCTCTACAAACCTCCATTTTCTTACGAAGAACGTGAAGGAAATAAAACAAATTTATAGAGTTGTTGTAAGGATCAAATCAAATAGTATCCATAAAGTTCTCTGCATGGTAAGAATAATTAAAAGCTATTATTAATTCAATAAAACTGTTCTTTTCTGGTCAAATCTCAACCACTCGTATTTTTGGCACCTTTTTCTCCCCACGAGTACTTTAGTCAGCCAAGCATCTCTAGACTAGTTGTTTAAAACATAACTAGTTGTGGGGCTTCCCTGGTGGCGCAGTGGTTGAGACTCTGCCTGCTAATGCAGGGGACACGGGTCCGAGCCCTGGTCTGGGAGGATCCCACATGCCGCGGAGCAACTAGGCCCGTGAACCACAATTACTGAGCCTGCGTGTCTGGAGCCTGTGCTCCGCAACAAGAGAGGCCGCGATAGTGAGAGGCCCGCGCACCGCGATGAAGAGTGGCCCCCGCTTGCCACAACTAGAGAAAGCCCACGCACAGAAACAAAGACCAACACAGCAAAAATAAATTAATTAATAAACTTCTACCCCCAACATCTTCTTAAAAAAAAAAAAAACATAACTAGTTGTAAATACATACTGAATTCTACTTAATAATATGCATGCTGATAGATTTCAGGGAAGTGTACCCATATCTGCAACTTTGAAATGCATCCAAAAATGTAGCTGCATTAGTGGACTGATCAAGAGAGATGGATGGATATGTGATTAAGCAAACATTATAAAATGTTAATGGCAGAATCTAGCTCATATGTACACAGGCGTTCAACATAAAGTTCTTACAGCTCTTCAGTATGTTAGACATTTTCCATACACAAAGTTGGGGGAAAAAATAATTACCCATCACACCTCACTGAAACCTTTGAATCTTGAGAAATTCTAAGGTTCCATTCCACATAAAGGAATGGTGGGGAGTAATTTACTGCCTTCTTCTTTCAAGTCAAAAGTAATACTTAGAAGTTGTTATTAATATATTTAGAATTTTACACAAAACACAGGAAGCCTGAGTTGTCTGGTTATGTATGAGCCATATGCATGAAATCAATGATTATTTTCCTTTTTCTCATGATGTAAAATATGTCAGCTGGTCATCAGATTTCCTCTATCTTAAACTGACACTGCTGAAGAACATACAAACACTTGATCGCACTAGAGAGCATGTGTTGCTGAAAAATGAGTCTCTGCATTTTCTATATTAACTTTTAGGGACCAGGTTACGTGTCTGTAACTCTCAAAATCATGTCTCCACTGCCTTCTGCCCCACTTCCCTACCTCTAAGCCCAGATCAGCAGGTGGACACCATCACTTGTTTTATGTTTAAAAGGGAGTCACTTTGCTGTACAGCAGAGATTGGTACAACACTGTCAATAAACTACACTTCAATAATTTAAAAAGAAAAAGATAAAACAAAGATTCTAGCAGAAACTCAGGGTTCCTTTTTTTCACCTTCTGTATATCTAGCTAGATGTTGGATTATTTCTTTTGACTTGTGGCCTTAGTGGTTTGCCTATCAGCTAGAAGTGCTGTTCTTTATGACTTGGTAAAAATAAATGACTTGTTTAACAACGGGTGTGTTATTTCTGATCAGAAATTGGAAGGCTGGAATCCCTTACTTGCAAACTGCATGATAATTATCATGACAATTAGGGGTATAAATCTGCTAGCACATAGTATTTTTTTTGCTGTGGTATTTTTAAAATTATGGAAAAGAGATATTTATGGTGAGATATTTAACTCATGCTTTTCTCGTGTTAGTTCCAAATACCCCAGGCAATCCCAAATCAGAGGTATAGTACTTTTTTTGCTCCAAAAAAAGTATCCAACGGACTCTGAAATTCTTGCAAATGTCAGGAAGACGTTTTTCCTTTTTTGTACTCTACTGATGAGGAAGTGCTAAGTGTTTCCTGGAGAAAGGAATATTCTCAAAATGTAACTCAGCAGAGAGGCTATGGATGGAATGAAGGGTTGAAGGGCTGGCCCACCTGCACTAAATTCCTGGACAGTAGTACTAGGAGACATGGCAATTTCTCCACGTTCTGTTTGTCTGTTTACCTCATGGCCAACAATGACCCTGTTACACCAAAGAAAGGAATGCTCAGCTGCCACTCCACTGCTAATGGCAGAAAAGAATACAGGACATTCAGCAATTATATTCTTAATAAATTTCAATGTATAATTTAATAAGTACTGACATTTTCAGCTCACAGATTCAAAACAATTTGATGGAATTTGCCAGGGGTCATAATCTTGTTGACATACCTTTTTGCTCTTTGGGGAAGAACTTTTCATCCAAACCCCAAGGCAGTGGTTTGAATCCCGGTGGACGCAAGCGTATGTTCAAGAGACTCATAGTGGGCTTCCCCGGTGGCACAGTGGTTGAGAGTCCGCCTGCCGATGCAGGGGAGACGGGTTCATGCCCCGGTCCGGGAAGACCCCACATGCCGCAGAGCGGCTGGGCCCGTGAGCCATGGCCGCTGAGCCTGCGCTTCCGGAGCCTGTGCTGCGCAACGGAAGAGGCCACAACAGTGAGAGGCCCGCGTACCACAAAAACGTTAAAAAAAAATTAAAAAAATTAAAAAAGAGACTCATAGTCCATCCTTCCTGGATAATTTAGATAATCATATGAAATGAATTCCCCTTCATGTCAACTTTATTCTCCTGCATTAGGTTCACAAGATATATGATGCCACAAGATGGAACAGGATAGGCAATGATCAAAACAGACTAGTGATATGAAACTTGCCTGTAAGTTCACATCTTTAAGGCAGGAATATCACTGAATTACTCATTATACTTAGTCAAGTTTCTTTGAATGCCTCTCGAAATTTTAATTTTTTTACCTAAGCCCCGACAAACACAGGTAGGATCAAAAATAATTTCTACTAAGTAACTGACATGCTTTCATCTAATAAACAATTATGAATTACAAATTGACTGGGTCTTGTTTTTCACAGTTGCTATTAAGAAGTTTAGAGCAAATTTAGGCTACTCACAGAAACTACGTAGGCTTTGATAATTTTTAAGTTCTTGTTCTTGTTACAAATCTCACTTCTGGCTCCATTTTTATGCCTGTTCTTTTGTTTTACTTTAGCACATACTTTTAATTTATATACTTCCTTGTTTTATTTTATATGTTCATATAAACAATCACATGGTTGTAAATTTTTTTGAAAGAAACTTTTTAAAATTAATTTATTTTATTTTTGGCTGCATTGGGTCTTCGATGCTGCACGCTGGCTTCCTCTAATTGCGGCAAGCAGGGGCTACTCTTCATTGCTGTGCCCGGGCTTCTTATTGCAGTGGCTTCTCTTGTGGAGCACGAGCTCTAGGAGCACGGGCTTCAGTAGTTGTGGCACGCGGGCTCAGTAGTTGTGGTTCATGGACTCTAGAGCGCAGGCTCAGCAGTTGTGGTGCACGGGCTTAGTTGCTCTGAGGCATATGGGATCTTCCTGGACCAGGGTTTCAACCCATGTCCCCTGCACTGACAGGTGGATTCTTAACCACTGTGCCACCAGGAAAGTCCAGTTGTAAATGTTTTAACAATGGATTCTCCAGAAGGAAGGTGTGTGTGTGTAGTATAACACTGATATAAGGATGTATAGCACATATTTTATAAGTAATAATATGTATACCATACTTTTTATTGTAGATTTCATATAGTCACTTGATTCTCAGAGAATAGTTTTGTTAATTTTTTCCTAACCTCTGTATCCTTAGCCACCTACGGTTGCATTTATCCTTTTCTTTTTAAATTTAATTTTTTATTAGTGTGCATCTTCCCTAGTTCAATAATGTAAGATACAGCCACGTTCATTCTCCTTCAGTCCTGTATGGTACTTACTTAGCTCACTGTTGGAAACTCTGAGGCAGATCTTCAAAAATTACAATGAATAAGTAAAAGACTGAATCCAGGATTTATATAGTTATAGATACACACGTACACATATATATGCTGTATCAAAAATAGATAGCATTTAAATTTTTTTTTTATTTCTCCAATGCCCTATCCCCTGCCTCTGGTAATCACCAGTGTGTTCTCTGTATGTTTGAATGTTTTGTTTTTTGTGGGTTTTTTTTTAAGATTCTGTATATAAGAGAGATTATGTAGTATTTGTCTTTCTCTGAGTTCTTTCACTTAGTATAATGCCCTCAAGGTCCACCCAGGTTGTCATAAATGGTAAGATTTCTTTCCTTTTCGTGGCTGAGTAATATTCCACTGTATATATATGCCTAATCTTCTTTATCTATTCATCCATAGATGGACACTTAGGTTGCACCTGTATCTTGGCTATTGCAAATAATGCTGAAATGAACATAGGGGTGCCGATATCTCTTCAAGAAAGTGATTTTGTTTCCTTAAGATATATACCCAGAAGTGGAATTGCTGAATTACATAGTTCTGTTTCTAAACTTTTGAGGAAACTCCCTACTGTTTTCTGTTGTGTCTGTACCGATTTATATTCCCACCAATAGTACACAGAGTTTCCCTTTTCTCCACATCCTCACCAACACTTATTATTTCCTATCTTTTCTGATAGTAGTCATTCTAACAGGTATGAGGTGATATCTCATTGTGGTTTTGATTTGTATTTCCCTGGTGATTAATGATGTTGAGAATCTTTTCATGTACCTGTTGGCCATCTGTATGTCTTTGAAAAAAATGTCTATTCAGATCTGCCCATTTTTTAATCAGACATTTTTTGGCTATTGAATTGTGTGAGTTTTTATATATTTTGGATATTAGCCCTTTATCAGATATATGATTCGCCAATATTTTCTCTCATTCAGTAAGTTGTGTTTTGATTGTTGATGGGGTTTTTTGCTGTGCAGAAGCTTTTTATCGATAGTTTAACGTAGCCCCACTTGTTTATTTTTGCTTTTGTTGCTTTTTCTTTTCGTGTCAGATTTTAAAAAATCATCGCAAAGACCTATGTCAAGGGGCTTATCACCTATGTTTTCTTTTAGGAGTTCAATGATTTCAGGTCTTATGTTTACATCTTTAATCCATTTGAGCTAATTTTTGTGTATGGTGTAAGATAGTAGTTGAGTTTTATTCATTTACATATTTTATTCTTGACTGCCTAGTTTTCCCCAACACCATTTATTGAAGAGACTGTCCTTTCATCATTGTATACTCTTGGCTATTTTTTCATAAATTAATTGACCATATATGGTGTGGGTTTATTTCTGAGCTCTGTATTCTGTTCTATTGATCTATGTGTCTGGTTTTGTTTTGTTTTGTTTTTGTATGCTAATACCATACTGTTTTGATTACTAGAGCTTTGTCATATAGTTTGAAATCAGGGAGGGTGATGCCTCAAGCTTTGTTCTTCTTTCTCAAGACTTCATTGGCTATTTGGAGTCTTTTGTGATTCCATACAAATTTTAGGATTATTTGTCCTATTTCTTTGAAAACTTTCTTTGGTATTTTGATAAGGATTGCACCGAATCTGTATATCGCTCTGGGTAGTACAGACATTTTTAACAATATTGATTTGTCCAATCTGTGAGCACAAAACATCTTTCCATTTCTTTGTGTCCTCAATTTCTTTTATTACTATCTTGTAATTTTCAGTATATAGGTATTCTACCTCCTTGGTTAAATTTATTCCTAGGTATTTTATTCTTTTTGATGCCATTATAAGTGGGATTGCTTTCTTTATTTCTCTTTCTGATAGTTCATTATTAGTGTATAGAAATGTAACAGACTTCTTCACACTGATTTTCTGTCCTGCAACTTTACTGAACTCACGTGTTAGTTCTAACAATTTTTTGATGAGGTCTTTAGGGTTTTCTATGTAAAATATCATGGTATCTGCAAATAGTGCCAGTTTTACTTCTTCCTTTTCTATCTGGATGCCTTTTATTTTTCTTGCTTAATTTATCCGGCTAGGACTTTTAATACCATGTTCAATAAAAGTTGTGAGAGTGGGCAACCTTGTCTTGTTCCTGATCTTAAAAGAAAGACTTTCAGCTTTCTACCACTGAGTATGACATGGGCTTGTCATATTTGGCCTTTATTATATTGAGATATGTTCCCTCAATACCCTCTTTGAGAGTTTTTATCATAAATGGATGTTGAATTTTTTCAAATGCTCTTTCCATATCTATTGGTATGATGATGATTTTTACCCTTCATTTTATTAATGTGGTGTATCACACTGACTGATTTGTGGATGTTGAACCATCCTTCCACCCTTGAATTTTTTTTATATTCCAATCACAGAAGAGTTGACAATCTCCACTTATGAGGATCACAACACCCATAAAATTCATCCCACAAAACTCAAATATCATAAAATCAAATATTAAATAGCACAAAGTATGTATTGTACTTGTGTCCCCTTTACCACCTTGCATACCTATTATCAAGACACAGATTTTGCCCAATCTAAGGACATTAGAGATCAATTAGAAGTTTGTGACATTAGTATTTTGCTTGTCAATTACAGCAATGCTGTGCTGGTATTTTTCTAAGTATTCTCCAAATCTTCAAAATAAGAATAAAAGCCAGAAGAACAAAATCTTTCTTTTATATCTCAAAAGAAAGAATAAGTTATATAAAATGCAAGTGATTAAAGCAAAAAGAATTAAGAAAACCACCTGATTTTTTGAAACTCTATAACTTCTAGCATGAACTAAAATACAAACTGAAGCAGTTAAACAATTCTTGTGCTTATGGTTTCTTGTCTCCGACTCACTCCACTCCTGTTTCTATTTCCATGCTTATCTAGCACCGGTCTCTTGCATTCCCCACCAATGGTTCAAAGAACGTCTGCTTTTCAGTTTCTTCCTTTATTAGCAGTAGAGCCTGTGTAGCCTGTGCTTTAGCCCATTTGAATCCTAATTTATCTTCAGACACACAAAACCGAAAGCATTTCTTTTGTCCACTATATACCAAGCATGTTTAAAGTTAATGAATCATTAGGCAAAGAGTTTGCAAAATACCTTTGCATCATTTTTCTCACTCTTTACTTAGATTTTGCCATAGAACAAAACTCACATGGAAACTCACTGAGGACACTAAACCCAAGAATTTGGACACTTCACTGATTTCAATGTAGGAGAAAGGAGAGGAGCCCAGGAATTGTAAAAGACATATGATATACATACATATATATATATATTATACATTTCCCTACATTTAGCATAAAAGTAGATGATAGGAAAAGGGCAACCTTCCCTCATCATTAAAGGACAGAACTGTTTTGTCACTCATTTCTGATCAACAGTGATCCAAAGAGCTTAATTAACAAATCTGGCCTGTGAAGATCCAACCATCATAGCACACTTCCATCTACACACACACACACACACACACACACACACACACACACACACACACACACACACACACACACACAGCAAAACATAAGTTTTATCTGCTGTCGTAAGCTGAATAAGGGCCCCAAAGATATTACATCCTAATCCCTGGAACCTGTGAATGTTATCTTATATGGCAAAAGGGACTTTGCAGATGTGATTAAATTAAGGATCTTGAGATGGTGAGATTATCCTGGATTAACTGGGTGGCCCTAAATGTCATCACAAGTTTCCTTATAACAGAGAGGCAGAGGGAAATCTAAGAACAGAAGCAGAAGGCAACGCGAGGGCAGAAACAAGATGCTAAGCTGCTGGCTTTGCACATGGAGGAAGAGGCCAGAGGCCAAGAAATGCAACTCTAGAAGCTGGAAGAGGAGGAGAAAGCAATTTTCCCCTAGAATCTCCGGAGGGAGCAAGGCCTGCTGAAACCTTGATTTTGCACCAGTGAAACTAATTTCATACTTCTGACCTCCAGAACTGTAAGAGAATAAATGTATGTATTGTTTTAAGCCACTGGGTTTGTGACCATTTGTTCTAGAAGCCATAGGAAACTAACACAACTACAGTAAAATACAAAAATAATATTTGTCACCAACATCAACTTAAAGAGAATGAAAATTCAAGAAAATACTAAGAAAAAGTACTCTCAATATGTATAATTAACACAAGATATGCATCTAAAATATATTTTTTAAATCTTATGAAATAATAAGGCAAACCACATAATAAAGTAGGCAAAAAAAAACCAGAGGCATTTCAGGAATGCCTCTAAATATATGAAAAGAGGTTCAAACTCACTAAAAATCATGAACATAACGTTATAATTAAAACCAAAGTTAATTTCATTTTACACCCATCATGTTTGTCAGTATTCAGAGCAACTAGAATTCATATAATCTGCTAGGGAAAATGTACATCATTACACCCACTTTGGAGTGTGGTTTGGTTCTATCATGGAAAGCTGAGCAAACACGTACAACACAACCGGCAATTCACTCCAAGGTGTACACCTAGAACAAATACTTGTACATACGCACCAGAAGCCACATACATTTTACTCTTACTGATAGAGAGTAATATTCTAAACACATTGGGAACAATCTAAAAGCTGATCAAGGGAATTCCCTGGCAGTCCAGTGGTTAGGATTCCGTGCTTCCACTGTAGGGGGCATGGGTTCGATCCCTGGTCGGGGAACTAAGATCCCGCATGCCTCAAAGTGCAGCCCGAAAGAAAAAAAAAGAGAAAAGAAAAGCCCATCAATACTACAATGGATAAATATGCTGTGCTAATTACCTTCACACAATGAATTAATATATAGTGGGAAAATGAGTGAATTATAGTGATAGATATCAATGTACCTGAATCTCAGCAACAATGCTGGGTGAAAAAAGTCATAGGAACACACACACACACTATTTCGATACTGTAATATTCAAAAGCAGAACTAAACGTTTTTAAGGAATTTATACGATAAAGAAAAGCAAGATAACTATCTTTACAAGGCTCAGGATATGGATTAACTGTGCAAGGGGGAGAGGAGGAAGGGCTCAGGGTAGAACCCCCAGGGAGCTATAAAACCACTGGTAACATTGAATTTCTTAAGTTGAACAGTGGAATATGAGGGCTAGTCTTCAAACTGAACACAGATACTCTTTCAGGTGCATGATATTCACAATTAAAAGTTTTTATCTACAAGAAGTCAAGGATACAACTCACCAGAACTGTTATAACAGCTAATTAGATACCATTTCTAAGATCTGCCTCCCTGTTTGAATTGTACATTATTGACTGTTGCAAAAGCTATAGGTTTTACAACTACGTGTAAGATCACATACAACAAGCTTGCACTTAGGATCACAAAATATGTTAACAAACACATGTTGGTAAATAATCGTTTATTTAAAATGTGAACTGTGAATCCGAAAGTATACAGTCTTTAGTATCTCTGACTAGTGAGCAGCTTATGTGCCCGAATACTTTGCCCCGCAATCCAAGCCATTTCCCCCAAACAAGATTAAAAGCTAACATTCCAACATTTAAAAAATTTCAGAGGAAGCCCTGATAAGAATTAGGCTTTAAACCGTTCTTTAGTTTTTGTTCAGGGTACAGAGAGTCACTAGCTACTTACTGTTTTTCTGGGATACAGTTAAGATGAGTTGCAGCTGTGATAACGTGGTCATTTAGATTAATAAAACCCCTGAAGGATGACTAGATTCAGAGAGATTTAACAGTTGAAGAGAGAAGGATTTCATATGTAACTGAATAGTTTTACCTTTAGGAGAAAGAAAAAAAAAAAGCGATATCTCTCTTCAAGTTTCCAGATTTCCTACTGATCAGGGTTTGCATTAGGAGTGAAGGGAGGAACTGAAGTCGCTGGAATGTACAAAAGCTAACCCTCCACAAAACCGACATCAAAGATGTCAACTATCAGGCAGCAAAGATTTTACACTAAAGACCCTGAAAGAAATAGATGAAAAATACGTGACATTGACTAGAGTTTGGTAAAGACACTTTGAATTGCTTTATGCAACTAGGAAGGAATTCCTTTCTAGTTGTCATCCACTCTTCCAGGAAATATATTTTTAAGAAAATCAGATTCCTAAACCCCAGTTCTGATCTCCTGAATCAGAATCTTTGAAGTTTTACCCAAGAATTGCCTAAATTATGCTGACACATATTAAAAGGTAAGACTCTGCAAGGGTCTTTTCTCTTTAAAGTAGTTTGAGAACATGTATTTAAATGAAGACGTTTTCACGTGTTGCTTTTCTATTTATTTGCTTATTTATTTATGCCAGCTCTTTTAAGCAAATTTGTGTCAATTAGTCACAAGAATAATTTTGTGAAAATTCATGTTTAAGCAGCAGTTACCCTTTTTTGGTATGTTTCCAAGGTATTCCTTTATCTGTTTCTAATTGAGGCAGTCACTTAATGTTTTCAATAATCTACCTAGAGAGTGAGATACCGATATTTCTTTAAAAAAAATTATACTCCTTTGATTATTTGAAATGCTGATTAAAACATGCCTCCTGCAGTAAAACTGGTGATTATGGAAGCATCCTACATCCAGTAACTGTTTACTGTTCTTTTTTTTTAAGATATTAATAAACTTTAACATCTTTCTGGAAAAAAAGGGGGGGGGGGAGTTAGATACGTATCCGTCTCTTTTGGTGTTAAATTTGAGGCCAATATTCACCAGGAGGAACGTAAGAGCTGTTTATGGTCTGTGTCCTTTCTGACTAACCATGTCAGTGTCATACTGGTAAAAAATATACACATTCTAAAGGTTATCTTCTCACTTTCTGAGTGCCAAACATAGTAGCTAGAAGACATATAAAAGATATTCAATAAATATTTTTTGAATGAGAAGAGAAGAAAACTAGTCTTAAGAGGAACACGTATCACGTTAAATATTATTTCAATATAAAATCTAAAGTGCATTACTTCTTTGAACTGTGCAGCTTTAAGTAAATAATACCAATTTACGTAGAATCCAAAATCGTAGAAAATGCACATGTTTTTACTTTTAGTCCTGACTCTGGGATTTTAAGTACCGAAGAACTTCAGGCAATAGAAAAAAGATGGTTTCTGAAACTGTGGATTTGCCGCTCAGAAAATAACAGCAATGTTGCTCTGAGATGTAGAAAGGGGTACCCGGAGAGAAGATGGTGTATGATCGGACATGACCTCCAGAAACTGGGATTTGTAGAGCAGAAGCACAGAGGAAAGGGGGTTAATTTAACCCAGTGGTTCTGTCTGGCTGCATGGTAGACCCATCTGGGAAGCTCTTTAGAAGCACCAACCCCTGGCCCTACCTTGGCGGTAACTGATCTGGGAGGGAAGCTTGCATCAGTCATATTTTAAAAGCTCCAAAGGAGATTTTAATCTTTAGGCTGAATGGTTGAAAACCACTTGTAGGCAAATTAAAAAGTAGATTGTTCTCTACCTGAAATGCACACTACAAAACTCCATGGAGATTTTAAAGAGTTCAAATGCTACACTGCTCTCCAGACCTGTTGACTCAACCTCCAGGATAAAGCCTGGGAATCTGTACGCATTAGTCTGCTCAGGCTGCCATAACAAAATACTGTACACTGGTGGCAGAAACAACAGATACTCATTGCTTCACAGTTCTGGAGACTAGAAATCCAAGATCAAGGTGCTAGCTTGGTCAGTTTCTGGTGAGAGCTCTTTCCTTGGGTTGCAGACAGCCACACGGCTGTGACCTCACATGGCTGGCCGGGAGAGAGCTCTCTGGTGTCTCTTCTTATAAGGGTACTAATCCCATCATGAGGACTCTACCCTCATCTCACTCTAATTACCTCCTGAAGTCCCCACTGTTCATCTCCTAATATCAGTGATCATACTTGAAAGAAGGAAGGCCCCTGGGACACCATCCTCTTCCTTAATGTCTGCCAGGTCAGACATCATTTTGATTCTTACCTCCCTCTTTCCCACTGAGCCTCAGAGCCCTTCTTAACACAGCATTCCAACTCAAGTAGAAGCAACACTCAAGATGAAACCTATTTTCCATGCCTACTCTAAAAACTCCTATTTTAGGCCATGAAGTCCATCAACAAATCTATTTCATTCATTAGATAATCCTTTGGTGTGTGTGTATATATATATATATATATATATATATATATGTATGTGTGTGTGTGTATATATATATATATATTTAAAATACTACCTAAAAGTTAAGAAAAATAATGGATGATACTGAATGACTGCTGTTATGCAAGTCGGAAAAAACAACCTGAGTTTTGTTAACACATGCAGCAAGGATAGAATAAACCAGGAAAGAGGTTAATTTTTTCTAGCTTTATTGAGATACAACTGACACACAACATTGTGTAAGTTTAAAGTGTACAACATGTTGATTTGATACATTTATATATTGTGAACTGTCTACCATAGTAGCATTGGTTAACACCTCCATCACCTCAGAAAATTACCATGCTTTTTTGTAGTGAGAACATTTAAGATTTACTCTCTTGGCAATTTTCAAGTATATGACACAGTATAATTAATTAGAATCATCAGGCTGTACATTAGATCTCCAGAACCTATTCATCTTATAACTTTGTACCCTTTGACCAACATCTCCCACTTCCCCCACTACTACTTGGCAACCGCCATTCATTCTACTCTCTCTGAGTTTGACTTTTTTAGATTCCACATGTAAGTAAGATCATACAGTATTTGTCTTTCTCTGCCTGACTTAATTTCACTTAGCATGATGCCCTCAAGGTCCATCCCTGTTGTCGGTAATGGTAGAATTTCCTTCTGTCTCATGGCTGAATAATATTCCATTGTATATACACCACGTCTTCTTTATCCATTCATTCATAGTCATCTAGGTTGTTTCCATATCTTGAATATTGTGAGTAATGCTACAATAAACGTGAGAGTGCAGATATCTCTTCAAGATCCTGACTTTATCTCCTTTGGATATATACCCAGAAATGAGATTGCTAGATCATATGGTAGTTCTATTTTTAATTTTTTAATTTCTTGAGGAACCTCCAATACTGTTTTCCATAGTGGCTACACCAATTTACATTCCCACCAACAGTGCCTGAGAGTTCCCCTTTCTCCACATCCTTGCTAACATTTGTTATCTCTTTTCCTTTTTGATGACAGCCATTCTGACAGGTGTGAGTTGATAGCTCATTGTGGTTTTAATTTGCATTTCCCTCATGATTAGTGATGTGGAGCATCTTTTCATCTATCTGTCCACCATTTGCATGTCTTCTTTGGAAAAAATGTTTGTTCGGTCTCTCTGCTCATTTTTTTTTTTTTCCCCGCGGTACGCGGACCTCTCACTGTTGTGGCCTTTGCCGCTGCGGAGCACAGGCTCCGGACGCGCAGGCTCAGCGGCCATGGCTCACGGGCCCAGCCGCTCCGCGGCATGTGGGATCTTCCCGGACTGGGGCACGAACCTGTGTCCCCTGCATCGGCAGGCGGACTCTCAACCACTGTGCCACCAGGGAAGCCCCCTCTGCTCATTTTTAAATTGTATTGTTTGTTTGCTTTGCTATTGAGCTGTATGAGTTCTTCATGTATTTCGGATATAGCCCTTTATCAGATATATGATTTGTAAATATTTTCTCCCATTTCACAGGATGCCTTTTCATTTTGTTGATGGTTTATTTTGCTGTGCAGAAGCTTTTTAATTTAATGCAGTCCCACTTTTTAATTTTTGCTTTTGTTGCTTGTGCTTTTAGGACCATATCCAAAAAAAAGCGTTGCCAATACAAAGAGATTAAATTTAAGATATGATTTCCAAGAAGAGATGGAGATGGAAGCAAATTTAGAAAAGAAGAAGACACAACTTTCCAAAGTCATTTTTGGCAGAGAATGTCATTTAGAGCTCCCTGAAAGCCCATATAAGAACAGTTCTGCCATGGGAATATCTATTTTGTCTGCCTTCATTCTTCAAACTGAGTTTCAACTTCAAATTTGGGGCAATATTTACAATCACAGCACTGCTAAGTGCTTTTAAATAATTTCCTCTGTTTTGACTTCCTAAATAACTCACTATCTCCCTACTTCTCCCACAACATATTTCCTTTCAGATGTCATCAAAAATATATACTGTGCCGAAAAACAGTATGCTTCTCTAGACATTATCCAGTGTGTAATGTCTTTTAAAAATACATAAAAGCACCTGTTTTTACTGGAAGGGAATTTTAGTTGTTTTTGAACTCTAACAGTTCCTAAATAATTATTATCAACAACATAGTGTTTGAATTAGTTTATCAAGTTCAGAAAGAGTCAGTCAGTGTCTATGCTGAATAAGTACCCTGCAGATGTGTATTTTAGGCAGGTGACCATGGAGGCAATGTCAAAGGCTGAACAGGGGCGGGGAGTCAGAAGCTACAAACAGAAGCCCATGACCACCAGCTAGGTGGGAGGTGACTAAGATGGGCTAAGGTTGAGGGAATAGAGAGGAGATGACAGATATAAAGCGGACAAGATGTTACAACATATGAAAAGTGAGGAGTGTAGTTCAGAGGACAGCAAAAATGGATCTTGGACGTCACACCCAGGTAAGTAGCAGGACACTAACTGCTAGATTACTGATTTCCTAGCTACTAGGGAAATCTGAACATTTCAGTCACTCCCAGGCTTAAAGAACAACTTAGAAGTCGTTTAGGGTAAACACAAACATATGTCCCAAAATCTGCCAAACAGATAAAAATGAACAATAACCTTGAGAATGGTGTGGAGTGATCGCTGCTTTCTCATACTTTATGATTAACAGCTTTTAAGCACACCATCACTGGGTTCTGAGGTTTACAGCCCCTGAGCACCAAGGATTTGGACTTACTTCCCAGTTCAGTGTGGAAGTGAGGGCTCAGATCATTAGACCACGTTAATGACACAGTGCCAAAGCAGCAGCCTCAAGGTGTGCAAAATAAGCTATTTAGTAACCTCTCCTCTAGGGTCATTTAACAAAATAACTCCTGCCAGAAAAGATGTTTGAAACTTTGAAAGGGTATTTAGTGGTCCTTCCATCCTTTGCGTAGAGAAATCCTACAAAATCCAATTACAGTGCTTGTCAATCCACCACTAACATGCGGGGAAGAAACACTTCTTAAGTACTGGTTTCTAATTCCTCTCAACGGTAGCTAGGTTAAAAGTCATAAAAACAACAACAGTGAAATAATTCTCATAAATCTGGCATGCTGGCAGCTGCCTAATGGTGAAACAGGAAGTACAGGGCAAGACTATGAGTGTAACCTGAGATGTTAGGCAGACCTTTGCCTAATGTCAGTGTCAGGTGACTTACCTCTCACATCTTTAGGTAACAACAATTAGCCGGAACTTACTAGGTTTCTGATTCCATGCCAGGAAATTTATCTTTATCACTTCATTTTATCTTTACAATCAGTATTATAGATCCATATGATCGAGGCAATTTTACAGATGACAAAATACGATCCAGAGAAATTAAATACCTTGCCCCAGACCACATGCTAGTACTTAACTTGATCACCTGCCTCTTTAATTTCCAGACAAAAGGCTAAGGAGAATAAGCAACAAATACAAATGCAAAATATATATGTAAATGCAAAATGTAATTAAAATGCAAGAAGACAAGATTCTGAGACAGCTCTGAGTATAAAAGGGAACACTCAGAAGTCAGTTGCAAATGAAAAATAAATACCATAATGAATTTATGAGTAGATCCTAGTAGAACAATGTTGCTATTTTAAAACCTAAATAACACAAACTACTTTGCTTGAGCTTAAAGGACAAAATCACAAAGCTGGCTACAAAAGGCAGACTTGCTATTAAGTTAAATGAGTGTTTCAAGAAATGTTCTTATCTGTTGACCAACATTCCACTGTTTAATTAGCTCAAATATTCAGATTAAAGTGGATGTCCCAACAATGCATAAGAAAAGTTTAAAACCTAGTAAAAGATGTCAGAAGATATATTTTCAATGCTTTTAAGAGACAATCACACACTTAGAAAAAGTAAATTGAAAAAGATTTTCAAAAATTCCCTTTTATATAATCAAGAGTAATAATCCATTTTTAGAAAACATTGAATGTGGAAATATCTAGGACTATAGGGTACCGGGAAAAGTGCCAGGCATAGAAAATCATTATACAAAGCTTTGTGGTAATGAGTAGGTGGGCTATATAATATTGTACATCAACTATACTTCAAAACATAAAATAAAAAGAGGTTGGGCTAAACTATCTTTATAATTCATTTCAGAATTAAAGATTCCTAGATACACAAACAAGAGTAAAAGGACCACTGATCTCTTTTATCTGCTTCCTTAAAGAATTTCTTCCAGAGATCTCACATTATCATTTTAGCCAAGTCTATCTGCTATTTCTCCAATCAGAATTTTCTGAAAGACGAACACAACCAACAACTTAGAATTGATGTTTACCAGCTGTCTTCTTTTACTCCCAATTAGATAAAAATTGAGTATACTTACTAAAATAACACACAGGTCAAGTAGTTCAACAACAAAGAAAAAACTTTGGAAGGCACATGTAAAAAAAGCTGCCCACTCAATAATGAGAAAAACAAAGAAGTCTCCAAAAAGCGAATGAAATGTGTGCCTGTTTCAGCAAATTTTGAACTCAAGTCTGGAGTTCAAATGACCATTTATTTTTTTACCCTCATAACCACAGGATGAGAAGCACACACTGAAGTTCTCATTCCACCATTCAAACTAAAATGACTGATGGAGAAAGACAGATCCCGTTAGTAACTGGAGCAGGTGGTGACCATTAAGGAGGAGAAAGAGGAAGAAACATTTTATCCTAAAATTCAAACTTTATCTCTCACACACAAAGCCACAATCAGGTAATCGTTAATAGATGGATTTCTATATTCAGATTGGATTTGTCTAGAGCATTGATTACACAGAAACAGAGCCAGAAATACAAAAATAAACAAAATGGCCTCTTATTATGAGATTTCAAAATAATGTACTAGTCATAATTTAGTCTTATAATAATTTCTTTAAAGTGACACTTAAAGTAAAAAAAAAAAAAAGCATTCAGGTTCAAAGCATTAATCATGGCCAATCATTATATCACATTATAGTCACCGAAATACAACTCAGCACCCTTTATTAGATGGTTCACCAAATGCTACCTCTTCCTCTTATTGGATCATGTGAGAATTATTTCTTCCCACTAAACAAGAATTCTTAATGACAGAGCTTTTTATTTTGGCTGGTACGCTTTATAAAATTAAAAAACATTTAAAACCTCGTTTACTTGTTCATTTACGAAAGGAGTTTCACTCACAGATCATAACTGTCAGGGTAAAGTGTTTGGGCGTCACAGAAACATCCTGCTGCTTTGCTTGACTTCCAAGAGTTTGGCTGTCAAAGATTGAACTGGGAGCAATTTCCCTGTTGCGTAACACAGTTCAGTGTCCTGGACAGAGGGTGGGGCCTCAGGACTCCTAGTGACTATTCGGATGGATCTCTAGGGAACATGCTTTTCAAGAGGCAGAAGAGAGAAAAATAAATGGGCCAGAAGGTCAGGTTTTAACCTGCTGACTTAGTTCACTGGCTCTTTACACACAGCAAAGGCCTCTATACAACTTCCATTTAAACGCAGTTTCTTAATGATTTAAAATCTCAAAAAGGGAGATCTCAGATGAGTAATATTTTTGGCATATATTGGTATTATTTATCATGCTTTCTTCTTCTGGTACATTCCTTTCAATATAGTCTCTCAAGTTCTAAGAAGTAGGAACCACTTGTCCTATCTGCTTTCCCATTTTATCCATCTCCAGGATTTTCAATTTTATTGACTATTTTATTCAGGACATGTGGCCATTTTTCAAATTATAAATAAAAGTAGTAAAGATATTTAACATTCTAGAACATTTAAGGACTTAGCTCGGGGGGTTAGTAGAAAGGGAATCATATCAGAGTTGTAGGCACGTGTAATGTTACAACTTAATATGAACTAGTGTAAAGGCGACTCTATGCTTGAAATATCAATACATACACTGTAGAAATGGAAAATGAAATATTAATGAAGAGAAGAAACTGGAGAGTAGCCTCCAATTTTATTCACTTCTATGTGCGTAAAGGAAGGTTTGATGAACTAAGAAAAACACCCAGAATTTTAATAAGCTATATGTTGTTTCAAATTTCTAAAACAAATTGAATAAAGAGGGCATCATGAACCTAAAAACACAGAAGTAAACAGTAACACACAAAGAACCTACATGTCATGGCTAAGCTTTTCATTTCTTTTAAGGTTCTTTTATATTATCATATGTTATTAACTGCTTCTTAATAATACTGATATTTGCTTAATGGTATAAATGGAGTATGATACTTAATAGGTTCATAATGTGGTGAAAGCACGTGTCTGAAAATATTTGATTTACTCCCTATGAGACAAGGTTTGATGGTAATTAGTCAGGCATATCTGGAGACTTTTGAATAACCCATTTTAAAGACCAGAACTTATTCACACATGAGATACTAAGGTCTGTGCCCTTATGTTTCATTTCATTCAATGGCAGATCAGCCATTTATAGTCCTACAGTCCAGTCTTGAAGAACAAAGAAAATTTGCATTGCACACTGTTCTGGTATGAGCTTTAGGGCCTATACAAAAACAAATAGCTTTTGCAAGTAATTATGATTTAACCCATAGTAAACATCTTACAATTATAAACATGCAGAATAAAATCTTACATATATGTATCTCATGGGCCTACCAAATTACACTGTCACTATAATGAAGTACAGAAGGGAAAATTATGATGAAAATCAGCTGATTAATGGACAAATATTACATTATACTCAATATACTCAATATTACACTTATAGATTTAAAAAGCGAACCCTGAAAATATATTTCAGGTATCGGTTTACTAAGTGGCAGTGGACTCTGTTAGGTGAATACATTGTTTTCTAAGTACATAAATTCCCATTTTGAAGGGGGTATGTTAAATTTGTGGGTCTACTGAAATACCATTTAAAATAACACAAGCCTACATCAGTGCAATTACATTTGTGTATGTTTAATATAATGCTAAGACCGATGAAAGTTCTCATCATTTCAAAGTAATTAATACAGGGCACACTTTTAGAAACAGTCACTCCAAGAACAGAGCCATCTAGTGGCAAGTGCAGAACCATGATCGTTACATCAAATTACCAATGAACATAAAAGCATGAGTAAATATCATCAACAACCTAAACTAGGCAGAAATAAATATAAAATCGTTCTGCTTTTCAGAAAAGAAAATGAAGTGAAAAACCCAGCTACAAAAATGTATATACTCTTTATTTAGTAAGGTCCTTATCTGTAAAATTAAAGAGACTAAAACAAGAACTACATACACATGCTCACACACAAACAATACACACAGACACACACACAATGGAAGGAATTATGGTAGAATATTAACAGTGTCTAGGTCTGGGGTAGTGGGAATCAGTGTGATGTTTTGTCCCCTTCCTGATGCCTTTCTGCATTTTCCTCAGTGAATAAAGGCTACTTTTATAATTAGAAAATATAATATTTCAAAATACTCTGGGCAAGTACTGAAACAAATGTAAAAATTAAAAACAAGAGTAAAGGCATTAACCTTTGAGAATATTTGATGTTTCCCATTTCCTAATTCTACATATTTGTAGCTCTAGAGATTGTTCACTGATATACATGAACTGCTACCTCTTGATTTATTTATCATAGGCATAGCTGATTCTTCATCTGGGAATAAATTACAATAGGCTTAGATATAAGGCATAGAGCTTTGAGCCAAAATTTGAGCAACAGATAAAAATTTAACATATTTATGTGGAGTTTTAAAAACATATATAAATTACTTACCAACATACTTAATACTGCAAATAGCACACTGAGGTAGAAAAGGAAAAGATAATTTTTTTCATTTCACAGATGCAGGAATGGAGATTGAGAAAGATGACATTATTCATCTCCAGCTCTGCCGTCAATAAGCTAAAAGTCTTCTGACTCCTAGTCTATGGCTCTGTATACTATAACAATTTTGATGCCTGGAACTTACACTACCTGTAAACTTCTTACATATTTCTTCTCGAAAGGTCTGATTGGAGGCAACAGCAGCTCTTCTCATTCTTATTTTCAGATGGACATAGATAACGTACTATAGCAGAGAAAATTTATCTTCAGTATGATAAGAATACAAATTTTACTCTCCTACCAGAGCTTTTTAACTAAATGAATACCGAATTGTAAGACCGCCTGACATAAATGTTTAACTAATGTAAATTGAGAATAAGGGGAAATGTTGAAAATTTTTCAAATAATGTTTTAAAACATTAAAAAAATTTTAACCCAAACTAAAATTAATAATGAACCAAAGAAATCAGAATGTTGTGTAGGGCAACCTTGAGGAGAAGGATACACTTCTGATAAGACAACTGATCCTAACTCTAATCTTCATAAACAACCAAAGAGTAGTTTAGTTTTCAAACTTTCCGATGTTCAAAATTGATTTGGGAATTCTGGAGTTAAGTACTTGTCAAGTAATACTTTTAATATATTTTCTACCTAAAATTACAAGTCACAGGTGAGATCCAGGACTGGTGATAACTCTTGTTTAGTGGTGATATAGACTGTATCTTATATACATAGCCCCCAAAGTAGAGAAATGCAGCAGTGAGAAGGCAAAAGTACTTCCTCTCTTTTCCTGCCTTTAACGTTCCTTTTATTCCTACTCTAATTGCTACTTTAAAAATCTTCTGATACTATCTATATTTTGATACATTATATTGTAGATAAATAATAATAAATCACTTTTGGAATAAGACACAGTATTAAAAACTTGTAAGCTGACATTTTGACACATACCTGCCTTTTGTTCATTTGGTGGACCAACTGGTCAAAGTTAGTTTAAATTTGCTACAAGGTTACCTGAATAGGAATTGTGGTTTTAAGAAATCATTAATCAATAATCATCGTCATCCCTTTTAATTACTGGGTTAAACCCTTTTAATAGGTTACTTATGGAAGAAATTAGGTAAAAATGATGGTTTCACCTTCAAAGCTGCAATCTTTTTTTTTTAAAGCAAGTTTGGGAACAAATACATTTAATGCTTGGTAAAAATACAATTCAACTAGTGGGAACTGAAAAAGTACGTGGATGTCTAAAAGAGAAGCTACCAGTTATAAGGTTTCAGTGTGCTGTAGTAATCTTGCTTTTCAAGATAAGTGTATCCTCTTATGCTTTGTACCTTTACATAAAAGTAACTAGAAAGAAGGAAAAGATGGAAGTACATGTACTATGTATCCCTGTTTCCAAAATTTAAGTTATTCACATAGCAATCACCTTCGTGATTCTACCATATTATGGACTAACCACCATAATATAGTACACTTAAGTTGGAATTTTCTTCAATTGAATTTATTTTTTAAAACTTTATATCACTACTTAAATGGAGACTCGGTAACATTTGATATAAGTAGAAATGTGCCATAAAACTAAATTCAATGAGAAACAATGTCAGGCCGTAACATTCCAGCAAGATGCTATTCCCTGAAAAACACTCTCAAGGCCTGTTTACAAAGGGAGATCGGTTAAGTGTTGGAGGCGTACTGAAGGCATACCAGCACCAAACTGAGATCTGCTCCCTTTCTTTAACCAGGAATATTTGAACAGAATTGAAAAGCAAATAACTTATCAAACACATAGTATCTATAAGGATTTCTAGTTACATCTAAAATAATCTTTTATACGACCGCTGATGCGGACTCTACATTTCAAGAAATACCATAGTATATTACACGAGACACGAATTACTGAGATAAAAGTTAAAGTTATAGTTGATCAAGAATGATGATGGTTAAACTAATAACACACTGGCATTCATCTGCGATCTGAGTGTCTGAGAAAGGACAGTGCTGGAAGTGAAAGGGAGCAGTGAGTCAAAAACAGGTATGAAAACCAAAGAACACCTCTGAGGTCAACTCCCACGACCCTACTTAAACTGGTGAGTGATACAGTCTCAAAGTTAATTCGGCCGAAGTCATCTTTTCACGTAGCAGATGTTTTAAAGGGGTGTTGGTAATAATCCTGAGAAAACTACTAAAATTATTTTCCATATCGAAATATGAAAATAGCATTGTTACGTGACTTCTACCCTAACAGTAACAATGTTCGTGTTCCTCCAAAAGCTTGAAGATCTCTCTCATTACCAGGATTTAAATTGTTCTGTATCGCATTCTTCTTATAAACTATGCATGAGGTGCTTCAGAGAAGTACATTTCTCTTTCTTGTTAGCATCCTATTTCTCCAACCGTTCATTCCTAGCAATATTCTGCTTTAATAAATGATTCTGCCAAACGAGGCACTGGTTAGGAATTTGAAGGTGGAAGGAAGGAGAAGTTATTTTTTTGTTTCTATTTCTAAGTGAGAAAACAGCGGCAGAGCGCTCCTGTGAACCACTGCAAGTGACTGGCCTCCAACCTCCTTGCGGCAGAAATGTTAGCAGTTTGGGATCCTCAGGGCCTACTCGGTGGCATCAGTACTGTTCCAACAGTAGCGGCAAAAGCAGCGGTCCCTCCCCCCAGCAACTCAGTATCAAATGCACTTTCCTGGCCTCTAGCCCTGAGTGGTAACAGCTTTCTGATTTGGGGGCAGCAACCCTTCTCTCCCTTTGGCATCAAGGTAATTGATTCCTTTCATTCAGTCTCTAGCTACTTATATTAAAGTGGGTTCTGACTTTCTGAATGGGCACTACTAATACACAATAAAACCAATGCAATTCAAAGAGATATTCTCTTCCTATCATGACTGGCATTAAATTGGAAAGTTGTGATGTATATATTTTGGTTAAGGCTACCAAATCTTGGAAACAGTATATATTTATATGTGAATATACGCACAAAGCACATTCAACACAAATATGAAGAACAAACTCTAAAATGTAAAACAATCTATTTATAGTCAAATTATATCGATACATGATCTTTTCTTTATATATTATTTCACTAATAAGAAAACATTAAAGGGAGAGTTGCTGTATGATCCAGCAATCCCACTCCTGGGCATATATCCAGACAAAACTATTATTCGAAAAGATACATGCACCCCAATGTTCATAGCAGCAGTATTTACAATAGCCAGGACATAGAAACAACCTAAGTGTCCATCCACAGAGGAATGGATAAAGAAGACGTGGTACATATATACACAACAGAGTACTACTCAGCCATAAAAAAGAATGAAATAATGCCATTTGCAGCAACATGGATGGACCTAGAGATTATCACACTAAGTGAGGTCAGAGAAAGACAAGTATCATATGATCTCAGTTAAACGTGGAATCTAAAAAAATGATACAAATGAACTTATTTACAAAACAGATATAGACTCAGAAGACAAACTAATGGTTACTAAAGGGTAAAGGGGGGGAGGGATAGATTGGGAGTTTGGGATTAACATATACACACTGCTATATATAAAATAGATAATCAACAAGGACCTACTGTAGAGCACAGGGAACTCTATGCAATACTCCGTAATAACCTACATGGGAAAAGAATCTGAAATATAATAGATATATGTATAATTGAATCACTTTGTTGTACACCTGAAACTAAAACTACACTGTAAATCAACTATACTTCAATATAAAATAAAAATCAAATTAAAAATAAATAATACAAAAAAATTTTAAAGGAAAAAAAAGAGCTGTATGTCTCTGAATCTTAGTAAAGACAGATTGTTTCCTTATTTACTTTCAGACAAGTAGAGCAAAACTGGGGGAAGTACTATGAGTTTCATTCCAGTTCTGTCTTCCTTATAGCTAGTGAAAAATCCTCCCAGATTCAGGCAATAGGTTGAATGTCAATCACAGTTTTCTGCGTATATCTTTTCCTTTGTTTCTCAGGGGGCATTAGCAGGAAAGTGGGAGAAAGATACGGGCCAGATGCCATTTCTAAACTATAACTCAGCTCACTCATGTCTAAATAAACAGATTTTCCCAACATCACATATTCATCCCCAAATATGCTTTGAAGTTAATGTTTATAACAATTGATGAAATTCCAGATAAATCAAAGGACTATTTTTGAAAAAAATTAAAACAGTGGCAACAAATTCAATACTACATTGAACAGAAATGGAAATACCAGGTGGGATCGCTAATATAAAAGGCCACCCATAGAAGGGCTTCCGGAAATATTGACAACCTTGAAACAAAGCTACAAAATCAGCAGGTATTGCCCTTCGGACTTCTGCAAGAGCACAGCTAACTGGTTTGTAAATCATAAATCCATCCATGTGAAGATGAGCACATACAGGAAGATGAAAATTCACTAACAGATTAAAATATCCAAGTTCCTGAAATCCAGAAGGAAAAGAATATCTGGAAATATTTTTGAAGAAAAAGATGTCAAAGATCACATCTGTGAGTTAGTAAAGTTAATCTCCAACGGCATCACCAGAATGATCATAATACCCAACCGTATAAATGAAGAACACTGTGAAAACGTGTGGAGAAGATGGGGGCAGGAAACAGCAATTTTGGGGAAATGAGAATAGCTCTTCTAAATGGTAATTTATCTGACATGTTTACTCATTAAGTCAGGGCATAGTTTAGAAGTTCTTCTTTAAAAAATTTTACAGCATTGCCATAAACCAACTATGACAAAGTTAATGACATTGTAAGTTATTTTTTAACAGATATAAGAACTCAGATAATAAAATGTCCTAACCTTTAACCTGCCAAAAGTAGATTAACCCTTAGAATACCTTGGAATAGAGACATTACATCCTTTTCTTCCAGGTGTGTTGAGAGTTTATGAAACCAGTGTTCCATTCTGGACCTACCACTTAGGTATTATAGAGGACAATATTATAACTTATATATAATTATATAATAATTTATATATAAAGCATAGGTATAGAAAATTATAGTATCTCCTAAATGCATAAAACAAAACATACATGAATTAAGGTGTGTATATATATGTAACATGTGTGTTATATGTATGCATGTACACACACACACAAACTCATACATATATACATACATTCCCTTAGTTCATGTACACTTTATTTCAATTCATAAGTGAAATACTGTAAGTATAACACTGTTGGGAGGCCTAAAGAAATCTAGGCTGCCAATATAAATCTAAGGTCTAAATATAGAATTATTATTATTAAAAACAAAAGAAAAGAAATAAAAACATTTCCTCCTCAGAATTAGAAAATAGAATCGTTTCCTTGTAGTGCTCTCCATATTAGGAGGAGGATTCCTTCTTCACTCAAGTCCTTTATCAGAATTTACTTGAGATTTTACCCCTATGTGAATTTCTGGTTTGTTTTTTGCTTTTCTTCTGTTGTTTGTTTTTTTTATTGAAAGTAGATGCATCTCTAGGAATGAAGTGATTGAGTAGCTTTTATAAAAGGGATTAAAAGGATGTCCTGGGAAGCAGGCTATGGCATCCATAACTCAGGCCAAGGGAGGACAAAGCAAAAACTAAGTTTAATTGACAAAAGCATCTCCATGCCCAGTCAGGGAGGGAGAACATTTCCAGAATGGTCTTCAGCTGGAAATCTCATCCAAAAGTACAAATGCTTTGTTTGATTCTAGCTGGCAAATCCATACCTGTGACTAAGTGTGACTCTGTAAAGAAGGGAATTATAAAGGACCATTAAAATTTTATATTAATAAACTGAAATAACTAATACACTAGTTGTTCAACTACCACGCAATGCTGACCAACTCTACCCGTGGACACACATATGGCTAATTGAATTTCCAGTTAAATTTTTGGTAAGGATTCTTTATTACCAATAGATCAACAGTATGGTCCTAAACTTGTCATGTTTTTAATTGCTCCAACTCTGACCTGTTACTTATAAATTGGCTCAGCTGTACAGCTTTCAACTGAGGTCACGTAAGGTTTGTTTCACCTTACAGCACAGAGAAACGTATGTTTTCAAAAAAATTTTGGAAATATGTTTTCCTAAGAAATTAACTTAAGGTATAGACATCATGGTTCAAATGTTAAAATGCATATTGTATTAAATCCTCCCCAAATTTGTTTGCAAAATATCTCTTCTTTGATGATGTGATATATTACATAAGCAAACAAACTCCCAGAGAACAGACTACCAAATTTAGAAAAAACACTACTAAATTCAGTGTTTTAAAATTCTACCTGCTTCTGTATTTTAGTTACATGACTTACTGCTGTCACTTAGCGAATTTATATGGGGCAGAACATAGTAAATGTCTCCACTTCTGTCTGTTCAGAAGTGTAGACTCTCTCTCTCTGCCTGTTAGAGAAGATAATCACCTACCGTTTGTCAAGGTGTCCTGAACATACTGTTTAGAGTGGCAGTTAAATTTCAGTTAACCCATAATTTTTCATATCTTCCTCCAAGTGTTTTTCATCACAGGAAAAAAAAATCATCTTTTGTGGTCAACTGCCAATTTCTTTATCATTGAAAACGTTACACTGATAGAAATGTTACAGGGATCTGTGATGCTTTGATTGAGGAAAGATTTAGGTAAATCACACAGGAAGAGTTTCTAAAATGTGGTCAAGCAGATCCAAGAGGTAACATCTGAATGGATTATTCTACTTTCTATTTCCTTCTTCCAACATTTTCAGCATTTTGAAACACTTGCTCACCCCTTATGCCACAGAAGAAACAGGACAGCAACAATTCATAAGATGTTTACCTATGTGTTTATAATTAGAAAGCTTACCAGTTTTAGCATAAACATACGGCAATGACAGGCGTTTATTTAAAAGCAGCTTACCATTTCTCAGTAACTGTTGAGTGCCAGGGCAAGCAAGATGGCTCACCCATGCCTTCTTCCATCTTCATTTATTTGGCAAGCGCCGGCCACTTGCCTACTATGTGCTGGGAACCCCGCTAAGCACTGTTCTTAGGCACGAATAAGATAAACCAAGTCTTCCTCTTATTGAGGCTGGAGCAGTTGAAGCGGATGGACAATAGGAAAATAACATACGACACGGGGTAATATGAACAATTCAGAAAACAGAGTCAGGTAAAGACAGAGTAATGAGGGTCAGTGTGTATTAATGGCTTTAAAGAAGACAATCTGGGGCAGACCCCACTGATGAGGAAAATTGGAGCAGAGGCGTCAAGGAAATCAAAGAATAAACCATGTGAATACTAAAAGGAAGAACTGTCCAGGCGGAAGAAACAGTAAGTGCAAAAACCCTGAGGCAAGGACAGGCTCAGCAAGTTCCAACAAGGGCAAAGAGCTGATGTGAGGAGAGGAGAAATGAGGAAAGTGCTAGAAGAGGAGGTCAAGGACACAGCAGGTAGGCGGGTCACAGCCGAGCTCATTGGCTGCGTGAAGAACACGGAATTTTATTCTGAATGAGAGGTGAGGCAATCACAAGATTGCACAGAAATGACATGATCTGACTCACCTTTCAAAGGATTAGCTCTGGTGCCATGTGATGAATAAACTATAAGGAAGCAAAAGCGGAAGCAGAAACCTTTTAGGAGGCTATTGCAATAACACAGGTAACAGATGACAGTGACTGAGACCAGGGCGGTAACTGTGTAAGTGGTAAGAAGTGGTGAGATTCTAGCTATACTTTGAAGTTGGGTGGAATAGGATTTGCAGATAGATCAGATGTGGGATGTTAAGAGTAACAGAGGTGGGAAGGATGATGCCAAAATTGGTACCCTGAGCAACTGGACAAGTGCAATTGGATAATCAATGTATCAGCAACAGGGTTTCCTGAATATGATCCCGATTTAAATTCCAAACAAGAGCAAAAAGTATCTAACATTTTACAGGCTTTCCTCTCTGGCCTCTTTAACCAAAAAAGTTGAATTTTCTAATTTACTTGGTTCTTAGATACTCTGACAATTCATGATTTCCTCTTTCCATAGTTTCTGTTCCCTATGTATCTTTACTCTAAGTGAAAGGATGGATGGATGGAGGGAGGGAGGGATGGAGAGACAGACAGATAGACAGACAGACATAGAGAGAGAGATCTATCTATAGTTACAAATTTGGGAAACAAAAGCCCATAAGCCTTCCACCCAACTTTCTTCAGGCTGGCTTTTAAATGCCTTTCATCTGCTGATTCAAACCAATGATGCGGGCAGGCACGGAATAAAAGGACCACAGTATTTTTTCTAAAGGCGCCTGAAGACAGAGGCTGTCACCTCTTTAAAATCTTACCAAGACAGCACCAAGGAAAGCAGGCAGTCCACAGCACTGTGAGAAGAAACAACAGTGTCTTTAGCTGGTGAATAAGGTGCGTGCTTCCCTGTTTGGAGCCCATCACCTAAACAAGGTAACTGGTACAAGCTACCGAGGGAGTGTAAGGTCAGAGGTCATCAGTGGCAGAGGTCAGGCGTGCTTCCTTGCCGTGTGTTTGCTGCTGACGGCTGACGACCGTCATTAAGTTAAAGCCAAACGATCCTGAGCCCTTGATGAGTAGTTTGCTTCTTCCCAGTCTCTCCCAGCATTTCCCCAGGTAAGTTCTGCAGATCATTAACCACATCAGATGCTCTGAGACTAAAAATGATTCTCTGATTAAATATATGTAGGAAATGCTGTGTCCCATAGTCCTCCTGTAGATATTTACAATGCTCCTTCATTAAAGGTATTGTCAAATCCCATGGTAATCAAGCCATGAACTGCTTAACCAGCATCTGCCCAACTTATTTTACCCATGGGCAAAGAAAACAAGGACCTTAATTAGGACAATGAGAAGAGGATGGCCATTCAGAAACATACTGCACAGAAAAACTGTCAAAACTTGGTGAATGATTTAATGAATGGGTGACAGGAGAGGTAGATATCAAAGTTGACTTCAATTCTAATACCATCAAATTGATGACCAGGTAAGGGAGGGACTTATATATTACAACAATGGATATCCAAATTTTAGTTTTTTTTTTTTTTTTACGGTACGCGGGCCTCTCACTGTTGTGGCCTCTCCCGTTGCGGAGCACAGGCTCCGGATGCGCAGGCTCAGCGGCCATGGCTCACCGGCCCAGCCGCTCCACAGCATGTGGGATCTTCCTGGACCGGGGCACGAACCCGTGTCCCCTGCATCGGCAGGCGGACTCTCAACCACTGCGCCACCAGGGAAGCCCAACTTCCAAATTTTAAAAAATTATTTTGATTCAATTATACACAGGCATTTATGGATTGCTGCGTTCCATACACGAAACCAGGCACCAAGAACAAGAATAATGAACAAGATAGAGACCGTTCTTGCCTTTGCACAGCTTAGTCCATGTGAACCATTCCAGCTCCGTATGAGAACTCATCTGATAAGCATGGAGGACGCCCATGATTCGGGAGCAATAACGTTCAACTTGAGGCTGGGAATGTGGGAAGCACTCCAAGAGGAAGTAATATCTCAGCTGACCCCTGAAGGAGCATTGTTCACAGGTGATAAGAGAGAAGACTGTTCACACACAGGGAAGGACAAGGCAGATTCAGCAGGGGAAGGGCCCTGTCGGGCAGGTCAGAGCAAGGTAACAAGAAATCGAATACATGTGAGTGTAGCACACAAGAGGAAGGGAAGAGACACAGAATTAAACAGTCTCTGTATTACGTTCAACTGCTAATGTATTATAGGCACAAATTTTCCCCAAAAACATGAACATTTCCAAATGAAGTCCAACACTCTAGGGTTTTTATTCTTTTTTTATCGAAGTATAATTGACTTACAATGCTGTGTTAGTTTCAGATGTACAGCAAAGTGATTCAGTTTTATATATAGTTTTGTATGTGAGGAAAGTCTTCTAGACACCAGGGGGCCATGTAAGTGGTGAAATTAAAGAGAAAGAAATGAATCCCCTTTTGCTTTGGTTACTACTGACATTCAGAAAGGTCACTGGTCCTTTCTTCTAGAAAAGAAATTAAAAGCCAGTCGCAGGTGAATTAGAGACCCCTGAAGAATGCCTAGGAAAGCTGTGAATACACTGAGGTCTGCAAACTCCCTGCGGACTGGAGGTTTGAACCATGTTCTTAAATACCTGATATTTCACAATTACTTCTGCCCTCTACAGCCTTTTTCAAGTATCAAGGCATACTTCCAAATACTAGAATTTTTGCTGACATATTGGAAGGGATAAAAAGGTTCGATTTAAATTCTAGATTTAAACGGCGAGCTCTGTAAAAATGACACATCTCTCTGCAGGTAACTGGGCTCTCCACCTTCATACTCTGACTCAGCTTGAATTAAAAACTGTATCCTGCCTTAAACATGTTCTCAAAGTCCAAGGCGGATACTAATGTACCCAAGTAAACATTCAATCTTTTTCTAGACACCACTTTGCTGTTAGGCTACACTTCTTACCCCCTAGCAAGACCCGACCGGCTCAAAATTTTGACATGCGTCTCCCTTTGAAATAGAAATACATTTGATATATTCACCAAATTACGAGCACATGCCCACCCTTGCCCAGCTACAGTCTATGCTTCACGTTACCCTTCTGAAAAGCAAGTCAGATCATGCCACTCCTCTGAGATCAGAATAAAATCCAAAGGCCTCAACATGGCCTCCAAGGGCCTCCACGGATGTCCCACTGCTTCGTCTATGACCACTTGTCACACCATTCTTGCCTTTGCTCCTAGGCTGCACCCTCACCTGTGACATTTACACTTACCATTTTCTCTGCCTGGAACGCATTACCCTCCCCCAGATGTGCACATGGCTTGTCCCCCTGAGAGAAGCAGCAGTCGCCGTATCAGTTCGATCTTTCTTGGACATCCTATAAAAACAGTACACGTGCTCCATCCCTACCTAGCAAAAAACAACTCAGCCTGCTTGATTTTCCCTCACAGCACTGATTCCACCTGAGACATGATCTACTAGAATGAAACTGAAAGTGAACAGAGGATTTACCTATTTGTTAACTGGTTTTTGAAATGCTTAGAATAGCCTGGCACATAGAAGGCACTCAATAAATATTTACTCAAAGAGAGAATTAACGGTCACTAAAAAGTTTTGACAGACCGAAAATCAAGGGATAAATAATTGGGGTCTGGGACACAAACTTAAGGGCACTGTCCCAGCTACTTGCCAATCCTGTTCCCAGCCTTACCCAAAAAGTGAGATGATCTCCAGCAATTGCCCCTCCTGGGAAGGGCTGGATTCGAGATCAGAGTTTACAAGCAAAGCAAAGAAGTTGAAGGAGAGCACAGAATAATGTTCCTCCCATACCCCATCTTAAAACAGTCAATACACTATTCCCCGCTCGGGAGGCACTCCATAATAAATGACTGGATGGATGGATGACCATTTTTATGTTACTGGAGAGGAAAGAGGAATAAGGGACATTTTCTCATGATGGGAGCTTATGTGATTGGACAAAGGAAGAAAGCAGATATGTATTGTCGTAGGGGGAAGGGCAGGCTCTTCAAATTCTCACAAAGTACAAATCCCTTGTTATGCTTTGGATGGAAAGGGCTTCATTTCAGGCATGTCGGGGAGAAGGGGTGGAGAGGAAAATGCTATTTTTAAGCTCTTTGGTAAGAATGGCTGTTTTTCCCTCTGATACTCTTGAGCCACCCATATGGCATGTTTCCACGCACTGCTGTCTGGATGCTATCAGAGGCACTGCTTTGAGTGAGAGGAAGGGGTCATATGCTCATCTTCTCACATGCTGCTACTGCTGCTGATTTTTTTTAAAAGCTTTGTGACCTAGAAAGGAGATGGACGGTATGAATGATGCAGACTGCAGAGAGCATTGGGCGTCATCAGTCTATTTATACCTCCAGGAAGGAAAAAATGAGTACAGGCCAATGACTCCATACTCCATGGTCTGAGTAGGCAAAGATCATCTGGAAGAAACAATAAACAACCCAGCAAGGAAGGCATTTATGCCGTCAGTGAGAAATAAAAGATGAGGCCATATTCACATCTTCCGTGGTCTTTCCAAACCTTGTTGCGTCTAAAGAATTTCAAGTTGATCCCTGATGTTCCCCACTACTGTGGAAAGCATCCTGAGTCTTAGGGAGAGACACTGCCACCCGCGTTTTAAAACCTGGCTTCCCTCCATATGTGCATATATACTCACATTTGGCTGTAATCTGCAGCCACTTGGAAATGCTGTCAGTTTGGGGGAAATGTTTTTCAGGCTTAACAAAGTATTTGGAAAAGCCTTACAGAGACTTGTGTGACTTAACTCTGAAAAGGGGGAAAAATGGGAAGATTTACACGGATTTGCACAATATGGTAGAGAAATCTTTTTCCCAAGGTATGTCATCAGTTCCTCTGAAATGGTTAAGTATTTCCAGGACAAAGCAGGGGAAAAGCACCCAGGCACAGCTGTTAACACTTTACTCCTGCAACAACTGGAGAATTTAATGCCAGGCTTTACCTCTAGACTTCTAGTTGTTTCTAATGGAAGCAGTGTACTGTGGGGTCCAATGGAAACGATGTTGTATAACTTACCCATTTTGCTCTTTTATCACCCATTTAGTCGTGCAATTTCTGCCACCTGGATTTGCTTTGGGAGTTATTTTACTAGCTGTGGTGATGGGTTTGCTGACAACTGGCGAGAGCATGAGATGTTTTCTAAGGCTGGAGATTAGGTACTTAGTGTGGAAATTTATTGATCCACATGGGCTCAAACCTGGAGCCTAAATTGCTTCGTAGAACATGAACTGATTTACTTTGAATACACTCAAGGTTCATAATAAAACACTTCCTGTTTCTTTTACTATCCAAGTCTTCTCACCATCTCTGAGGCAGACAATTTAAGGCAGGCTTCACCCTTTCCCTTCATTTGCTGAAATCACGTTTGGTTTTTAATTCACTGAGCGCATGCTGTCATTTCATTACAATCATGTCTTCCACAGCCTGACCAGTAAAGGGGGTGAGGGTTGAATTGTTCAGATCAATGTTTTCATCCTGTAATTTCAAAAACTCACGAGGCAACTTTTGAGCTGGTAAATGTCAGTCATTCGTTGCCGAGTCAATGATATTCTTACACCCGCTGCTACATACGGGAAACGTAGTGACTGATGGATAAAGTCAGTGAATTTAGCTAGAATAATAAACTTCCCTGACTGACTAGATTCCTCAGAATGTAAGTGGGCTGATAAAAACCAATACAACCAACCGGTTTTGGTTTCTGTGTGTGTTTCTTTTGCTGTTTGCATGAGCTGGCAAGTTTAAGAGGTATTGCTTACTTATTGTTCACATGTATCTGGTGCCGGAAGAGTGACTGGTGTGAAGCCTATTAGAGAAACGTAGTCAATGCACATGGAAAACTGATATTCATGATGCAGAGGTTGGGAGCTGCTGGGGGAGAAGAGAGCAGGGAAAGCTGGGCAGAAATGAAAATCTAGCCGTAGGGACCTTAAACAAAGAGGTACTTGATAAATATTCGCTGTTCAATTACACAATGGAGACGAAAGGAATTACGGGATGTATCATCTTTGAAATCTCCTCTACTTGCACCCCACTACCAAGAATAAGAACTTAATTTTCATGTACTCAATAATTTTAAAGTTTTCTTGTCCTTTAACTTTCCACTACATAAACCAATACTGCCAGGTTCTCCCCTCCATCTTTTTCTTCTCTCACACGGCCACCAAGATCCTGCCTCTAAATGGAGATGAACATGGTACATTCAAGATCAGTTCTTCTTTAGGGAGGTTATGGAAATGCAGACCTTCGGGGGAGCACTGAATAATCTGGCAAATGTTCTGTGAGGCAGAAGAATGTTCCATAAGGAAATCTGCTAGGTGAGAAAAGCAGACCAACAATCAATGCCCACTTCTCCTTTAAAAAAAAAAAATTTTGTTTTCACGGAATATTATGATTTCCACATGAATCCTTAATTTGTGCTAAAGTATCTCTTGATAATGGTGACCAATTACTGTGAGAGAAAGAAAGCTAAGGGATCTACTCAGACATATTTAACTTACACACAAGAAATGGAAGGAGATATTCTTGTTGTGCAATAAAAACAAAACACGGGAAAAAGCAATTACTGGCCAAATTTTGTGGATCACACAGATACTGCTTTTGGATTTCCTCATTTTATGTTTGTATCCTTGATCACACTGACAGTCATTATTCATCCCAGAAAATAATGAGGTATTTCCTAAGAAGCTAATATTCACAGATAATTCTGGTATAACTATATTCTTAATTTCTCTTTTCACCCAAGTCCTCTCACATACATATGAAGATAGTCAAGGTAGGGGTGAGGACTTCAGTGGTATACTGTAACAATATCCGTACACAGGATAGAGTAAGATTTCTCTCCATGTTAAACGCCCGTCAAATCAATTTCTGTATAACTTCTTCTTGCAAAAGGAAATAAACAGCAATTAGTGTCTACAATTGCTGGTCGTCAATTAGTGCTGACAACTGAAAACAAACCAAAGGAGAATGAATATTAAGAAAAACGTTATGTTTTTGTAAATTCAACAAATCTCTACAGGAGTACTTCAATGTGGAATTTTGACTCATTCAAACTTGGCTCACTGTCTTTGATGAATTCTAAATGATGATCACGGAAAAGAGGATCCTTCAAGCACGATATATAACCGAGGATAACTCAACCTATTTGCTCTGACACTGCCTTTTTCTTTGACATTATCAGTGGGCAAGATGGTTTTAGCATGTGTTTTTGTTTCCCAGACATTAAGTGCTTACATTTATTAAGTATAAGCATATACGTCAAATTCAATGTTTCCAACTGAAATAATGATTTCGAAAGATGCATAATCACACATCTTAGGATTTTTAAGTTTTAATTTCCGAAGTGCTAGTTTTGACTACATGTTTTCAAACTGCTAATTAACATAGGCTTCAACAGAATTGGCCTACAATTTCTAATTATTAACACTTTGCAGTGCTGTTGACTAAATATTTCCATTTGTCCTCCAACTTTTCCACCATATGGCAGGATTGTACTTCCCTATCTCCTTGATGTTCAGTGAGGCCATGTGAGGTCAGGGAAATGTATTCGCAAGTGGCATAATCAGTCCCAGGATGAAGTGCTAACAGCCATTATGTGATTTACCACGTTCTCTTGCCCTGTGATTGGGGAAACACACGGCAGGGGGAGCTTCCTTTGGAAGTAACTGTAATAAGCACAGTCTTCCTGCCAAGACACATGAAAATAAGAGGAAAGTCTCTTTTGTTATAAGTCATTACAATTTTGGTGATTGTTGTTGCCTCAACCTAACTTAGCCTATCCTGACTACTACACATACCTTGTTGTGATGATATCGCACACACTGGAAGTTCGAAAAAAAATTAAAAAGAAAAACAATCTACACTAAACAATTGTAAAAGCCATTTTAATATGGAATATGGAGTGTCGACAGTTAAATTCCATTTTGATGTAGAAATGCATGTCTAGAAATTTTCAAATGTTATATCAACTAGAAAGTTAACAAGTGGTTCAATATTTAATAATAAATGAGAAGAGTGGAAGGGGATGGAGGATCCAGAGGTGAGAAAAGCATCCAGATGGAGGTGCTAACCTAGGAAAATAAAGAAATGAGAAGACAAGGAGATTTCAGAGAATGGAAAATAGTTCCAAATGGAGCTATGCAGATTGGCAGGGCCTCGTACACCACGGGAAAGAGCAGGAAACATATGCTGTAGACCTGCAAACACTGTAAGCTTGTAAGAAAATGCACTAGATGATCAGATCTATAATTCTCAAAGGTTTCTCTCTGTAGTTTGAAAGCAGGGTTTGAAGACAGGAGTGGGTGGAAATAGGAGGATGAAATGAGGCAAAAAGAATAATTGAGAAGAACACATTACTCAACCTGCTCAAAAATGTCCCGTGAGTGACGACAGTCCTCATGTGGTACCAAACATCCTCCAACATCATGAAATAGAGGTCAGTGGTCAAGGCCCCAGTCTCTAGCTTCAAGTTCAACTTCTGCCAAATACCAGTTGTACGGTGTCGTAGTTTCTCTCCCTATAAAATTCTACTTCTTGGGCTTATCATGAAGATTTAAATAAAATAATAATATATGTAAATGCTTATTTTAGCAAAGTACCTGGTTCTTAGTAAGGATTAACAGGTTAATCCTTTTTATGACCATAACATAAGTAAGCCATTATTGCCTGATACCATATTTTTTCATTCTTCCTCTACTAATGATGTTGCCTTTGACTGTGTCTTTCCCCAGCCTGCACCTGCCAAATTCCACTCACCCTTCGGGATCCAACTCAAATACCATCTGCTCCACAAAGATTTTTCTGAATGAATGCTCCCCATCTCTAGGAAATAAAAGATTCCAATTCTGAGCTAGAACATATTTTCTAACTGCTTCAGGGCACTTAATTATAACCTATCTGCTGGATAAAAGATACATAAAATAAAACTTATTTTTCTCAGGTATATTATATTTTTCTTTAGCTAGTAGTACTTCTTATCTATCCAGGTATATTATATTTTTCTTTAGCTAGTATTACTTCTTATCTATCCATGTATATTTCCAAAGGTACTTAGTTGTAATGCCTTGAATGTATTGATCTTCACTGTTGAATAATTTAAGGAATTAGATCCAATTCTAACATAACCTGATTAAGTTTAACAGAACAATATATAATATTTTTATTCACAAAGTTCAGAAACAACAACTATTTCACAAAACTGGTAATTTTCTCCTTCCTTTTATCTATAAATAATCAAAGGTTAGATAGGTTGACTGTTCTAAAATCCCGTGGCATGTTGATGATAAATCCTAAAGGAAAATTCACAATCTCTGATGGAAAATCCCTAATTCCTATACTCCAGGAGCAGAGAAGGAAGAAAGCTAATCTTCCACAACAGTACAAATAGCATTCTTCACTCCCATAGCCCTCAAGATGTCATCAGGCAGAGAGGGATCTTCATAAACAACTAGCCATTGAAAAACAGTTTGTTTTTCCCCCGGATTCCACCAACAAATAAACTCTTGATACCCTTTGTGTCTGCTGTGATAAACAAGCATTCAAGAGGTGTTGTGTAAGTGATGGGAATTATTGAGAAATAGATTTGCACTTGAAAAGCAACCAGCCCAATAGTTTGATCATTGCATCCTGAAAAATATACAGCCTGGCCCAGGCCTCTTTGGTTAAGTGATCAAATAAAATCCAGGTGGGAGGGAGGGAGACGCAAGAGGGAAGAGATATGGGAACATATGTATATGTATAACTGATTCACTTTGTTATAAAGCAGAAACCAACACACCACTGTACAGCAATTATACTCCAATAAATATGTTAAAAAATAATAATAATAAAAAATAAAATAAAATCCAAAGGGATTTAGGGAACAGCTCCTACTTACCACCCTGACTGCAAATTTTCTAAAATAGACTTTGACCTTTAATCTCCACCCCATGAACTTTTTTTAGAGCCAGCCAAGTAACCTGTGGGATTATAGAGCCATCTAACCAATTTCTTTTCCATTACAAATGACTTTGGAATTTAAATCTTTTGGAAAGTAAAGCTTAAAAATGAAGTCCTAAATACTCCTTGTAAAACATAAAAACCGGGCAGTATCACAGACACATACATCACTTTAACTTTTCATACCTCACCATACATGTTAACTCTTTCAAATGTCCCTTGTGTAGGTACTCACATATTCATGAGAGTCAAAGCTTAACTGGATTTCTTTGGATCTTACACTATACTATGATTTTTAAATTTTTGTTATTTTTACAGAATGCCCAAATAAAAGTAATCAAAAACAACTAAGCAAAAAACAATTGATTTTGAAAGCATATCCAAAAAACTAGGAAAATTATATTTTATGTATAGTTAATTTAGCAAAAAAAATGTTGTCACAAAGCAGAGTTCTATTAGACAGTGCTAGCTGTCTGTCCCGATTTTTTCCAGGCTGACTTATGCAACATCCTGATGTTTAAAACTATCCTGTCATGGAAAATCTGTCTCAGGGGTGCGGGGCGGAGAGGAAGGGAGTCCCATTTTCTTTTTAAAGTTATAATTCGAAACAGATAGTTAAACGATATAATAAACTTCTTGTACTTTGCAAACACTTTAAATTATGCACTGCGATACATACTGCAGTTATTTAAAATAAATAACCAACAAGGTCCTACTGTATAGCACAGGGAACTCTGCTCAATATTCTGTAATAACCTAAATGGGAAAAGAATTTGAAAAAGAATAGATACATCTACACACATGTATAACTGAATCACTTTGCTGTATACCTGAAACTAACACAACATTTTTAATCAACTATACTCCAGTATAAAATAAAAAATTTTTTAAAAGACTACAAGGTAAAGACAGTAATATGCATTTGAAAGTAAAAACTCAGCAGATGCTCCTTTTGCCCACAGCATTTACAATACTGTAATATCAAACTATTTTGCTTTGCAAGATAAGCAATCGACACTACTCAGTGATCTGAATATTTTTTAAGTGTAATACTTTATACATCCAATAGAGTTTTTCTTTGGTTTTCTCCCAATGTTACTGTAAAAAATTAATGATTATTAAGAGATGAAAAGAATTTGCCTTTCCATTAATGTAAGGACTCACTACTGTGGGTATAATAAAACTCCATTCATGCTTCACCTCTTGCTATTGACTAGAAGATAAGCTGACATAAATAGATGAAATTCATATTGGATGTCATATATAAATGTTAGGACAAAAATACGTTTCAAGTATTTTTCCAGTTTGATCTTGGTCTCTCCAACAATTAAATCTTACTGCTCTTAACCCTTTCCTTCCAAAACTACCCGAGACGGATAAAGCTTTTAAAGTCATATCGTCATTTTATGGACGATTATAGAAAAATTACATTTTCAAACTACGGGGAGACTTTAATTTTTTAACTTTTGCAGCTGACTTAAAGGCAAAACATATTAAGTGACAAGACAGAATACAAGAATCGGGGTGTGGCTCAGTGATTAAAAGCAGTAACTCAGCTGCAAGCAAAGCACATCATGTCTGGACTGTAGTTGCGTTAACAGGAAACATGCTAACTCAGTTCATATCCTATGTTAAGAAGATATGACAGAAAGCTAAATCACTCTACGATTTCTACACCATAGTACGTGTCTGAATGCACACCATATTTATCCGTACTGAATTCTGCATTGCCTTTGAGATGAATGACTTTGGAACCGTATTTTCTTATATTACTAACACACTAAGTGCAATGTCAACATCTGAAGATAATTATTTCTGTGTCTTCACATAACCTTGGAATGTTGAGAAATGTATTTGGCTTCAAACACAGCACAACAGCCATGACAACTCCGCCTTAACAATATGTACAGCAGACTTCTTTAAGGGAGAATTATTCCATGGTTAAAACCTTTATAGTAAACACTCGAGAGCAGGCTGTGCTAAAGAGAAACTGAAATTTTAGGAAGGCTTAACACCTGTGGAGAGTTAGCAGCTTCCTTAAAAGAGAAACAGGAGTAACTTGGTGAACTCTGGAAAAAATGAAACTAATTCTTTCTAGCAACATTCTACACATCCAATAATAGGACGCCTTCATGACTACGTGGAGTCAGCTATAGGAGAACTTAAGAAAAGTCTTCATGGGAGCAATACTCTTGCACGGGTCTGCTTTGGAAGACAACTATAATAAAATAATTACCCGTTTGACTGGTAGTCTTACTGGGGAAAACAATCCTTTTTCTTTAAATAAAGGAGGGTTAGCTAAAACTGAAACAAAAAGCTTTAATATAAGCAACAGAGTGCTAACCCTCAATTTAGTTCACTTCAAACTTTTGAGTTGTGGGCTCTTTCAAAAGGATATCCACCATGATAAAACGTAAGCTGTGTGACAGTGTAAACCTCCATTTTCTACACTGAGCCTACCACCTGTAATCTTACTAGCATACAGTAAGGACACGATCAGTATTTGTTGAATAAATGAGTGAAGGCTGAGTGAGGTACAGGACTGGTTCCCAAATGCAGGCCATGACAATATTTCACTCAGGTGTAGCAAAATTAGAAAAATAAGGCCTGAAATTTTGTCATCAGGCATCTATCCATCTCCAATATTAAAGCTGATTGACCTCGCCTCACCCAACACTCTCAATTTTTGTTTTCAAAGTCCAGACCTGGAATCAACACACAAAAGAATCACACAGCATCTGGCTCAAAAAAATGTCATAAATTTCACCCAGGGCCCCAGGCAGAAAAGAAAGAAAAAGGGGAAGAAAAGAGCAAAGTTGCAACACTGTAATTACAGAAGGGGAAAGATTAAAAATTATTTCATCTACCCTGCAAAGAAATGTGCTGTTCTAAGGGAAGAGCTTATTCAATTCTATTTCATCCTAAACCTTGGTAAGACTGGAAGTGAAGATTAATTTGCAATTATATAGAAAAAGTCTGAATATTCATATAGACTCTGAAGAACTAGTTCCTGTTTACAAACATGCATGTGATCTTTATCGAGAATTTAAGCCACTCCTGGTCTCAATCGATTTCATTCTTCCCTTTATAATAGAATAAGATATATTTTTTTTTCTGCAAAATACCGAGTCGCTGAGAATGTGTGCCTCATGGAACTTAGACCAGGCAGAGTAAAGCAGCACTTACTCACCGTCCTCAGGGAGCAAAGGTGACTAGAAACCAAATCCCAGTGATGAAATCATACAGCTCTCCTGATAAATGCCCAGTTCCTCTGACTAAATATTTCCCTCCTTAATCCCAGCCACTATAACTGCCAGTCATTTTGGGTCTGTTATTCCAATATGAAAAATCTGACTTAAGCACCATAAAAGTCTTGGGAAAAAAACATTTTTGAACACTGGTGGGCTCAGGGGACTGATAATGGAATATGAACCTTTGACCCCTAAGATGGTTTCTTGGGAACAGAAAGCAGCCTATTTTTTCTGTCATAACCCTCCTGCGCCCCCCATTCTCCCAGGTGGTGCTAAAGCATTCAGCAGCTGCTGGCTGCCAGTGTCACTACATAGTCCTGAAGTCTTTTGAATGATCAGGATAGACTAAGAAAGAAATCTGTCCACCCCAGTGCTTGAGGAAATTTGCATATAATCACCTGGAGATTTGTTTAAAATGCAGAGTTTGATTCAGTGATCGAGGGCAGGGACTGGGAGTCTGCATTTTTAGCAGCTCCCAGGTAACGCTGATACTGCTGACCCATGAACCTACCTTTGAGGAGCCGGCATCTATCCCACGTTTACCTACATCATGGGATTTGAGGGACACCACAAAAATCCCTCTGCACCAAAAATCTCAATCTTGGGGCTTCCCTGGTGGCGCAGTGGTTGAGAATCTGCCTGCTAATGCAGGGGACAGGGGTTCGAGCCCTGGTCTGGGAGGATCCCACATGCCGCGGAGCGCCTGGGCCCGTGAGCCATGGCCGCTGAGCCTGCGCGTCCGGAGCCTGTGCTCCGCAGCGGTAGAGGCCACAACAGTGAGAGGTCCGCGTACCGTAAAAAAAAAAAAAAAAAAAAGTTCAAAAAAACACCATACTTGTGTCCTGAAATCTGACCCTTTCTAGCTTTGCACCTACACTACAATAGAAAAGCATCTGCAGTTCTCACGGGATCCTTACAACAGCTACAAGCTGAGCAGAGAACATATATGTAATTACTCTTTCAGAAAAGGAGAAAATAGATTGATCAAGTTAAGCAACTGACTCATGACAACTCATAACTAGTAGGAGTCAGATCCAGGAATCATACTCAGATTTTGTGACCCTCCCCCAAGTCTAGAGTCTAACCAATTTAACATTGCCTTTCACATCGCCAGTCCTCCCTACGTCCCAGCCAAGTTTTCTTTGATGTTTTTTATTACACTATTGTTCCCCTAGTTGTAGAACAAACAAAAAAGTTGTATCAGTGATGTGTGGGGTTGTTTGGGGTTCACTATTTCAGAACAATCTGCGGCCTAAATGACTTTTTTTTTTAATCTGGAAAAGAAGCCTGGATTCTGCTGGACAATAGAGCTGAAGAGACAAAAAGAATTAGGATTCACAAGATTTGATTTAACAGCGGAGTGATATTTTTGATCAAGCTGAATACACATGCCAGCCACAGATCATCCATGTTAGTAACTGAGTGAAAATGCTCCACGATCAAGAATTTTACAGTGACTCCCCAGTAATAGACAAGGCAACTGGGATTCGCTCTGAAAGAATGAGAAATGAACAGTACCGCCTGCCTGTCCAGGCAACTCTCAGAGGGACGCTCTCTCTGGAGTGTAAGTTTAATAGCCCGGGCCGTTTCTGCTTTGTTAGCTGCTGGACCCCAGCACCCAGAACAGCGCCTGGTATATAGAAGATGCTCCATAAACATTCTTTAAATCAAATGAAGAACTGAAGTCTTATGATAACAATACACAATGTAATAAATATTAAAACGTGTTTCAAAATGCTACTCCTTTCTTTCTTTCATATTAATGTGAACTGAAAGTTGTTTTAAATATTTTAATCCTTTGGACAACTAGAGACACTCTGCTCTGCGTCACCGGATGAAAAAGTACTCTTTACTATCTAAAAGATGTAATCTCAGTGCAATATATCCCATACCACATAAATACTATATCTAATCAAGTAAGAGAAAGATAGCAAATGGCTTATATTTATTTCAAGCCTACTCTTCATGTTATCGTGGGAATGTAATTTCTGATCTTCCTTTAGATCTTGGCTCAATCAGCATTTCGTGAAAGAAATCTATCATAGGCTCTTCAGAGCATGACGTACCTCCCTTTCCCAAACATCACATTTTATATGTATTTACTTTACCTGTGTTTGCCGCTGGGCTACCCTCTCTCTGAGGACAGGGATTGTGCCTGGTTTTGCACACAACTATATCCATCGCCTCTGCCTGCTCGTGATCCTTACCAGACTAAAAACTAGCAAATATCCTCTATAAACAATTCTCAACAGCCTCTCTGGCCCTTCCCTCACATAAAGATGAGTATAGAGGTTTCTTCGAAAGTTTCAATAGGACCACACAAATTCAAAGCCTCTAGGGAAGTTTGATGGAAACACATTATAAACTTACAACATCACAAAGGCATGTTCCCCTCCTGGTCCATGGACAATTTGGGGCACATGCCCTAGTCATGAACAAGAATGGGTAACAGATAGTCAAGGCTGGAGTATGAGACAGAAACTCAGCTGAAATGCAGAAAAGGAAAAGGTCACATTAATATTCAATATTCCTTTGCTGAGTTAACAAATCAACAGAGATGAGGTACTTTATTGACACTTCACAAGAACATCAAAGCTCTACATTCTTTTAACAATGTAGGAACCTCGAACTTCCTACGTGAGACATACTGAGTTTAAGGAAGAACAAATCAAATTCAAGTTAAATGAGAACAGAGCTGAGGGTGAAAAAAATAATTGATCGCCCAATTTTTCTACAAGCAACTCTTATGCAAGGATTGCTTACAGAGTGGAGGTCAGAGTGGAGGAGACAACCATACTTATTAAAGCACTGCGACTGTCTAGGATTTCATCTGTACACAACCCATCTGTGAAAAATTCCATTATCTGTTATGTCATTAAATAGAAAACATTGTTTTCATGAACAATGAATTTGAAGGCAAAACTGTAACAGAGAAGACATATATTTTATCTAGGTAGACAGAGAAATCTTTCTTTCCAGCAGCCATTCACCTAAATTGTCTTTCCAGTAGCCCATACTTTCCTCAACCTTACTAAAATTACATTTTGTGTACTTATTTTTTAAAACTTTTTATGCTGTTCTTAGAATTCTGGCATTGAAATATGGTACAATATTTATTAGAAGTTTATTTAATTGGGTTTTGGATTTATTAAAAACCGAATTCCAGGCTAAATACATTGGAAATAAACAGCTATCCTGAGAAAGCAGTGTTGTTTATCAAAAGTTTCATAATACTATTTTTCTAAAGTCATCCTGCATATAGAGACCCTCTTCAAGCAGAACCAGAAGGTAATAATATATCACCACAATTGATATAATTTCTAAGACTGTATGCCACTGATGTACCCTATATATTCCAACCTTCTTTTTCCTGCTTCATAATGGACGCTCAGACTTGCACACTTGCCTCTTTTAATATTAGGAATGCAAAATCTCCGATGTTTCTAAGGTGCAAGGTTTCTTGTCTGTCCATCACGGCCCCCACCCACTTCCTCCTCCTTCAGAGAGTCCCAATTTGTTGAGGCATCTACCACTTTCTCACGTAACCCAAGTGTCCCAAGTCTGCTCTGTCCCACCAAAGGTCAGGTTGGTCAGAGAGTGATTCCATTGCCCTTTCAGGGAATGGTTCAAAAGAGGTTATTCCAACTAATACGGTAAGAGGATGCTTTCTGGGGCTAGCTGGGAAAGTTCTGCCTCATCCACACCTCATCCTCACTGTGCTTGGATATGAGGCCCCAGAAACACATCAGCTCCATTGCTGCCCACCAGAGGTGGGCAAAGTTAGAGAATCCCAGGGAAAATGGAACCAGAACTCATTGATGAGGTCAACCATGGCAGCTTCTAGACTTCCATTTGTGAGACAATATACTTTTGTTATTATCACATATATCATTTTGGGGTTTTCTACTTCCTGTACACAAAAGCATACTAAAAGATATATTTTAATTATTTAATAACCATTCAACTAAATTTCAAAAACAATTTTAACTAGCAAATGGCAGAGTACCAAATTGAATATGGCTTTTGGAATATAATGTGGGTTTTGGTTTTTTTTTTTATAAAAAGTGTGGTTTAGAAAGTAGGTTAAATAAACCAAGGAATTAGCCGTCTGAATTTTTATGATAACATGGAACAGGGGAAGAAGAGAAAGATAATTGAAGCTCTTCCTTTATTTTCTTTAAGAAATTTCCCAGCATCTCATATAATTCCAAAACCATAGTGAGACTTCGACAGCTGTTTGGAGAGTAAATTCTTAGATTTTTATCACAGAAAAGAGTACCTAAGTATCTGGTGAGCTGGGAAACTGGACAGATCTGCCTCTGTGTGACTTTGGGCAAATCATTCAACCACCTAGTCCTTAGCTTGTTCATCTGTAAATAAAAACATCTCTTCTAAGTTCACATGTTTCATCAACATTGGCACATTATCACTGCTTTTGGGGAAAAAAAAATTGCCAAGAAAAAAGACACTGAGCTCATAAGTGACTGCATGTTAACAGTGCTTGCAGATTAATACTTGAAGTCAGATCACCAGGCCACATAATTTCATGTGTCTTAAAAGTTTGCTTTACTTCTCAGCAAACGGCAACTTATGAACCTTACAGCAGTTGCATAATGTGTTATTAAACTAATGTATAAAATAGAAACACTTTCTTTCAAAAGGTTTATCTACAACTGAAAAGATAAGGCACATAGATGATCTTTGATTTCATGATTTCTCTTAGTTTACTTTATGCTCTTCAAGTGAATTTCAAAGACCTGAAATATAATCTAATATCATGGAAAATTTAGACCTATTATAGCTACTTATATGTCCAAATAGTGGTGGTGTTTTGTTTTGTTCTTCCCTGCCCAGTCACTATCTGACAGGCACAGTGTCCTAACACTGAGCTTATCTGATTTAAATTAATCCTCGGGACTTCCCTGGTGGTCCGACTGCAGGGGGCCCGGGTTCGATCCCTGGTCAGGGAACTAGATCCCTCATGCCGCAACTAAAAGATCCCGCCTGCTGCAGCTAAGACCTGGCACAGACAAATAAATAATATATATATTTTTAAAGTTAGTAGCATGCTCTTTAAAAACAATTAATTAATTAATCCTCACAACTCAAGTGTCCCCATCTTAAACAAAAAGAAATAGTCTCAGAAAGACTAAGTAAATTACTTTACAGTTATGGATATTCAAAAATCTTTCATCTCTACCATGATATAGACCATCCTCATCCTCTCAAATGATAAGAACTTTTTTCTAACCCCACACGAACCTACCTGGCAGAACAAGACTTCAGTGAACAACCACAAAAATATCATCTTAAAGACTTTTATGGAGGGGCTTCCCTGGTGGCGCAGTGGTTGAGAGCCCGCCTGCCGATGCAGGGGACACGGGTTCGTGCCCCGGTCCGGGAAGATCCCACATGCCGCGGAGCGGCTGGGCCCGTGAGCCACGGCCGCTGAGCCTGCGCATCCGGAGCCTGTGCTCCGCAACGGGAGAGGCCACAACAGTGAGAGGCCCGCGTACCGTAAAAAAAAAAAAAAAAAAAAAAAAAAAAAAAAAATTTTATGGAGAAACTATTTTCAGAAAGTAAACAAAACTTTTTTTTGGTTCACTGATTTTGCTTCTGTGAGCCTAGTGCCTTATATTATGTGTGAAGGGCCAGGCTTAGCTATAGAGAGAATCTCCATGCAGCCTCATTTCATTCTGTATCTTCTGTTTTCAAAACGTAAAATCAATCTACCTGGTTTAGACAGAATTACAGAATGGCAAGCAAACCAACATGCCAACTTTTGTATTAGGGTGGCAATGTGGATGGGTAGATGATGTTTCCTTCCACAAATGAGACAATCTGAGGGAGACATTATTACTGAGAATTAAAAGGACAGAGTAGAGATGTAAATAAAAACTTCCGATGAATCCGGAATATTTTTTAAGTATTGTGGCAACAAGAACAGCACCGAAAGCATGACTTGCCTAGCATCAAGGAGTAAATCTGCTTCAGTCCTGGACAAGAACACAGATATAAGGTAGTTTTCCCACCATAATTATCCCTGCCCACTGAGCAACCATAGAAAAAGGCCATAAATATTAACTTTGCTACAACACAATTCTTTCAATAATTGTGCTTATATACATATTAAAAGTAGGGAACAGAGGTGCCTAGGGACTCAGCAGCGGCCTATGCTTATATATATACAACAGGGACCTATTTTTTTTCAAAATACCACATTTTAGAATAAAATGTTAAGTTTCTATGAGTAGCCCATTGCAACTGTGTTCACTTCCATGGTTTGGCAGCACAGTGCTTTCTGACTTTTGCTCTCATGCAGTAAAGTAACACACCGTGACCCCAAAACAAAGGATGAAAAATTGGAGTGACACTTCTCCAAAACAAAATGGACAATTTTCTTTCAAACAAAAGAAAATCTTGTAAAAAAGGCAGAAGCTCATTTAAGGCATGGTGTGTATCAAGAACTAGGGGATTACATCAAGTGATTATTATCAAAAAGTCCCTTGATTCAAAAAATATCTGCCTAAATGATGTAGTTTGTGAATCTGCCACACAAAGGAACCATGAGTACTTCCTTCCTCCTAGAACAGGTACCGCCATGGCACAGAAGAGAAGATGAGCATTCATTTGATACATTCAAAGTGTTCTTGAATAAAGACATCTTTGCTGGTGTCTCAGTGTACGTGGGCATAGACTCTGATGCATTAGGAGAGGCAGTAAAAACACAAACCATAAAAGGATCTTCCTCGTATAACATTTAACTGTTAGCAGTAAAAGTTCCCCATTGTATTCTCTTTATTCACTCATCATTGGTATGAATACCATCTCCTAAATTTTCAGCAAAATCGCCCTCTTCTATCTTTTAAAGGAGGTTTTCGTTAGAACCTTTGCCCAAAGGTAATCGAGTAACTAAATTATATCAGTGTAAGGTCTACCTTCAGCCCATTTTTCCCCAGCATCAGGACAATAAGGGGTCCAAAATTCCTCAGTGTATTTTTTTACAGTCCCTTAAACGAAAATACGTATGTGTTTTCTGTTCCTTTTCAGATAATTTGCTCTTTTCATAAAGAAGGAATAAAAGCAGGCGTGAAGGGTAGCTTGGCAGTTAACCACACATTCAATTAACAGGCCCTGTTACTGTTATCTCTGAGTCAGACATGGAAATTTCCAAGACTGTAACATCAGCCAGGCCCATTAGAGGGAGCTACAGGGAACATTAGTTTCAGGACTTGGTATTCAGATGAGCCATTGACAGAAAATGCAAGTGCCCCAAGAATACTAATGTAGGGTATGGAAAGTCTCAAGCCTCTGGGATCTTGACTCCAAAACACCCATAGATCACCATATCCCTGCATGGCCAAGACCCATTTGTGCTCATCTGTACCCATTTGTGGTAGAGCTTAAACATGGGAGACTATTGGGGCATCTGTTTTGAAAGCAGCGATGTAAATTGCTTACCAGGATCTGGAACACCTGGATATTCCCTGACAGTTTCCTGAGAGCTTTTGCTGCCTTTCAAACTATGCAAGATCATGCCACCCAGTGTACACAGAAGAAATCCAGAATGATGTAGGAATGGGTGGCATCACTAACTGAAATCTTGACATACAAGAATTGTTATTAGTTTTCTCCTATATTAATAAGTAGTTCATCCTGTGTGAAATGCTTAAACATCTAGAAAACCAATTTCTTAAACTAGTAGCTTTTTTTTTTAGTTTCCATATTTGAAATGATTTAATCACGTTCTGCTTTCCAAACCTTGAAAGCAGACCTTGCGTTAAACATTAAACAAATGCTCACATCGTCTTGCAAAGAAATCAGATTCTGCCTTTTACTGAAGACAGTTAACTGATGTTGAAGCAAAACAACATCTTCCTAAACATTACATAAACTTTTCCATTTAGGGGGAAAAAAATCCGTTCTTGATAATAGCCAAGGAATTGTATTAAAAATTTCAAAGCTGTGACAAAGTGAGAGAGTGGCATGGACATATATACACTACCAAACGTAAGGTAGATAGCTAGTGGGAAGCAGCCGCATAGCACAGGGAGATCAGCTCGGTGCTTTGTGACCACCTACAGGGGTGGGATAGGGAGGGTGGGAGACGCAAGAGGGAAGACATATGGGAACATACGTATATGTATAACTGATTCACTTTGTTATAAAGCAGAAACTCACACACCATTGTAAAGCAATTATACTCCAATAAAGATGTTAAAAAGAACAATTTCAACGTGAATCACACTATCCCTTCTCCAAATGTTTTAGTGTGCTTTAGTTTTCTGTTTCTTTGATTTTCTTGATGGTGAAAGTTGCCCCATTTAAAGATAAGTCACTGTAAGGCTAATAAATTGTCTATGGAGTTCTCATTATCGCATATGCTAAAATTACCTCATGATTCTAGCAGAATTTTAACAAATGACTTCACATATTGAGATGATTGAAATCATCACTTCCTTTCCCCTTTCAGGAGAAGCTGTGGTTGATGTCACTTTTTAAAAAAATTGACGCTGCACCAAGCCCGGTGCTGGATACTTTACCTACAGCATCTCAAACGCTTCCCAAAACATTAAAGACACTATAACCATTTTGCATCTTATAGATGAAGAAATCAGGGCTTTGGGAGTTTAAATGATCTGCCCCAAGGCCACAATTCTAGTAACCTGCAGAGCCAAGATTAAGTCCGTCTCAATCCAAGACCACATGAGAACCCACGCTCTAGCCATACGACCATTTTGCTACCCGTCCCATAAGCACAAACATGCACATTACCCTGGATCATTTTAACCACTAAACTGGAGTCACAGATTCTACTAACAACGGTACACCCTTCATCGAGTTTTGAAATTTTCGTTGTATAGTTTTTTTTATGGCTGAAAAGATGAGAGTTTGCCCACCTGTTTGATTATTGCACATGGGGTACGATCACCTGATTTCCTGGGAGAAGCACTAAGACCACTGTACTAGAAAGGCCGGGCCATGATCATGACCTGCCCATTGATTATGTGCATGTTTTGGAGCAAGTCTCCAAATTACCCTGTGACGAGTATCTCTGATTTACAAGTGATATCCATAATCACCCTCTAGATGTTTGCAGCTGTGTTTATGATTCAGCTAGCAAGCCTAACACTTCACACAGAAGCCCTCCCAGAAGCCACACTTGGAATAGCGAATATGCATTCCAATATTAGTATGATTTGTTGTTGCAGGGCTGACAATATAGCAAAATGCTAGAGGCCCTTTCTTTGTGATAATATGACAGGTAAAAGATGTGAGAATTCGGGGCTTCCCTGGTGGCGCAGTGGTTGAGAGTCCGCCTGCCGATGCAGCGGACGCGGGTCCGGGCCCCGGTCCGGGAAGATCCCACATGCTGCGGAGCGTCCGGGCCCGTGAGCCATGGCCGCTGAGCCTGCGCGTCCGGAGCCTGTGCTCCGCAACGGGAGAGGCCACAGCAGTGAGAGGCCCGCGTACCGCCAAAAAACAACAACAACAACAACAACAAGATGTGAGAATTCAGTGGGTTATTTAAAAACAAGGAAAAATGACACCAGGGGCACAATTTATGGAAAGCAATCATAGTCTATTAGGTCAGAAAATTCCAATCCTAGATTTATGTTTGATTATGTTTTCAAATTGCATGCAATAGATGTTTTTTAAAGTGCAGGGTCAATACTGGTTGGCTGCAATGACAACTGATTTGCTTCTCTTCTGTTAGAGGCAAATACTTCAGGATGAAATGTCAGAAAGGTTATTTTGGTTGCAAAAATTGTAAATGCTTATTCCTTCCCAAAGGCCAGATATTATAATGAATCTTGAAAGACAATGAAACAGCGTGCTAAGCCATAAATATTTTAATTTTCAAACCCATGTTTAAGCAATCAGGTCACCTTAGAGGAGTTCCTCTTTTTAACTGTAATGCTCTTTTGAAATGCTTTTGTACAAATATGTTTACTTGAGGAAAGCCACCCTAGCAAACAGTTAAATACCATATGCTACAAGTCATGGAAAAAAAAGAGTTTAACTACAGTTCACATAAAACTGTGACCCCAAAGGAAGGTTATTTTGAAAATGTACACAAATAAATTTTAAAAACATTTGGGGGCATTTTGGAGTTCAAGCCTATAACCATAGCCAAGAGGCAGCAGAGCTGGCATTTTGGAGGCTGTGTGGATGCTGGACTAACATAAGAGAATCAGCGTCTAGGATACATGGAACACGGATTTGATGCTTCAGTATTTGAAACAAAATAAGAAATTGAAATGATAGAGATAAAAGTCAAAAAACAAAACATCAACAATGACACTCACAAAAAAAGTAAACACAAGAGGGCTTCCCTGGTGGCGCAGTGGTTGAGAGTCCGCCTGCCGATGCAGGGGACACGGGTTCATGCCCCGGTCTGGGAAGATCCCACATGCCGCGGAGCGGCTGGGCCCGTGAGCCATGGCCGCTGAGCCTACGCGTCCAGAGCCTGTGCTCCGCAATTGGAGAGGCCACAGCAGTGAGAGGCCCGCATACCACAAAAAAAAAAAAAAAAAAGTAAACGCAAGAGAAATAAGGACCTATACCACAGAAATACAGATACCATAAGAAAATATTATGAACAGTTATATGCCAACAAAATGGACAAGCTAGAAGAAATGGACAAGTTTTTAGAAGCATATAACCTGCCAAAACTGAAACAAGAAGAAATGATAATATGAATAGACCAATCGCTGGAAGTGAAATAGAGTCTGTAATTTTAAAAACTCCCAGCAAACAAAAGTTCAGGACCCGATAGCTTCACTGGGGAATCTTACCAAATGTACAAAGAAGAACTCACACTGATCCTTCTCAAACTCTACTGGCCAAATATGTCAACTTCCTCTTTTACAACCCCTCCCTACCAAAGCGTCTTGCATGTAGTAGGTGCTCAGCAAAGTGTTCTCTATTTTCTCATTTAAAATGAGCCTATTACATTACTCAGGATAGTCTTCCCAACCCACACGGTTAGTTGGCTTAGAAGAGCGCTTCTCAAACACAGACATGACCAATACAATATTTACAACTAAACCGTCTTACACTCAAAATGCTCTTCATCTCAGAAGGCCCATACTTCTATTCTCTCAAATTTTTAACCAATTTTTTAAAAGGGCTGTTACGTTGCAGCACTCTGCCAAGGAATAATTTGAGACAATGGTTAAAAATAAGATAAAGCAGCCCAAAAAGTAACCATTTAAAGAAAAAAGAAAGAAATCGGAAGTTAAACTCCCGTATTCTATTTTTCTGACCTATATTTGTCGAAGACAATATTAAGAAATAAAACTTAATTATACTCAAAACCATTACTTAATGAAATGCTTATTCGTACTGTCAACGAAAGTCATTTTTCTCAAAGGTCCTAATGGAGGATACAAGTGGCAGAATTATAACCAGAGGAGAAGAAAAGATTTCTAGCATCAATGTTATTTAGAGTCAACCAATTCCACAAATCCCAGTTACAACGTTTGCCTATTAATCTTTTCATTTTATAGATGAGATTACATTTTTTAAAAGCTTTTTTTTAATATTCCAGTAATTAAACCCCTTTTGATGATGCTCATTCGACTACTTTTGAAGCAGAGGAACAGACGAATCAACTTGCAATCTGAACTCTTAAATGCACAATAACCTCACTCCTTTTGCACATATCTGGTCCCATGCTTTGGAACATTAAAAAAAAAAAAGACCTCCAAAAATGTACGGATTGTAATTAATATACACATCAATTATATCCATCTTCTCGTCTGTATTAAAAAGCAAAATATGCATCAAAATTTTAATAATAAACATTCAAACAAGATGCTTTGATTTGTGATGTTTCTTCACAATTGAACAGATTACAACCAGAAGCCAAAATTCTATGGCGCGGACACAGTCCCTCACCAAGTGCTTAGTAATTCAGAGTTAAGGATATAAGTAGATGAGACCGAGACCACTGATAGGATGTGGAAATAGTTCCTCAGATGCATCCATTTCTGTTTCAAGAAGATGAAGAAGTTCTTTCTCTGAAGGGTTTGGGAGGATTACAGAATATTCTAGATTATAAAAAACTTATGTTATCTAATACGGCAAAAGAAAAACATATGAACGTGACTTTTTAATTTTCTATTTAGATAATCTTTCTTTACTTTTTATTCTACCCAATGTGGAAATATATACATTAGATGGTTAAATTTATTAAATGAAATTTTTAAATACCTGTCTTCTATGAGAAAAATTACTAAAACTATTTTATTGTTTTTTGAAAAAAATTATAACAAAATTGCTGAAACCAAACAATCTAATGTCTGAAACTTGGTAGTATAAATACAAGGGCAAACATTGTGACAAAACGAGTTGAAAGGAAGGCTAACGTCTGGGACACACCTAACCAGAAGAAAAGCATATATCGGAAGTCACAAGAATGAGATATCACAGGAGAAACATGCCTGTAAAATATAAAGTCAGTTCCCAAGGCTACACCATAGCTATCTTCTATTATATTTTCCAGTAATATTCACTTCACTCATCCTTAAAGAGAACCTTTACTGTACTGATATGAACCTCAAATACTGTTCGTATATGAAATTCAAAGGTACACAACATTTCCACCCTTCTTAATATTTCCACCCAGCTAGAGATCAGGGAACTCTACAGATTTTCTCTATAGGTTTTCTATAGGTTTTCTCTGATCAGAAAGAACTATAGGTTTTCTCTGATCAGATCCCAAAACCATACAATACTCAACCAGTCTTTACCAACTATTTTTGTTGGCCTACATATAAAGAATTCTTAATAAGTAATTTGATAAGTGCAAATAGATGTGGAGGAACATATGTAAATTGCTGACTTTCTAAGCTAAGAATTTGAACATATGCTTAGGAGTTAAAGGAATTTATGAAATTTGGGAAAATACCATATCACCCAGTGTTTCTTGATCCCTTACTTAAATAAGATTTCAAAACCAGCCTGAATAAAAGTAAACCAATTATATAGATGCTTTTTACTCCATGCAGTCAAATAACAGCCTTAAAAATCTTAATGAATTTTCCAGGGATTGTCACTGCCCAAGCCCTGTGACGATATGAATGCAAAAATTTGATTTTAGTGAATGTGAGTAATGGAATCTAATCTCTGACCACATACAGTAATTCTTCGTACAGCACTCCTGCAAGACCCAGCACCAGTACCCATCATTAAGGGGAGCAAAGTACCGTAGACCCTTGAACACAGGGGTTAGGGGTACAGACGCTCCGCACAGCTGGAAGTCTGTGTATAACTTAGAGCCAGCCCTCTGCAGATTCAACCAACTGCTGATCACGTGATACTGCAGTATTTACTGTTTTAAAAATCTGCGTATAAGTGGGCACAAGCACTTCAAACCTGTGTTGTTCAAGGGTCAACTGTACTCCCATTATTGGACTCTCTAGTTGTTATAAAGTTTTCTCCCTTAACACAGAGTTAAAATATGCATGAGACTTTCATTCTATTGATTCCACTTTTGCATTCTAGAGCAATATACAAATGTGTCCTTTTTTTTTAATGGCAACCTTGTGAATAATTGAAGACAGGTGTCTTAGTTCCCTCAGTCTTCTCTTTTCTAGGCTACACGGTCCCACTTCCTCTGTTTTCTATATGATTTCCAGACTTCTGTCTCTCCAGTTTGTCAATGCCTTTCGTAAAATTATGGTGTCTTGGACAGAAAACAGTATTCCAACTGTGATCTGGCCAGTGTTAAGTACATCAAAGATATGACTTCCCATGATGCAGACACTTCTATTTATACTGCCTAAGGAAGGCTTAAGGGTTTTTTCTTTTTCTTCTTTTTTCTTTTAAACAACTGCATCGTATAGTTGGCTCATATTAAATTTGTAGTCAAGTAAAAGCTCCAGATGTTTTTCACAAGCTGGAAATTTTCATGTTCCGTTCTCACTTGTAGCCAGCAGCCACTTACTCCAGTGAGAAGCAGAGAATTCATAGGTAGAGCTGTCTGACAGAGGGATCAATATCTGGATAATCCGCTGTATTTTGTTACAAAACCTCTTCCAGTTGCCATTCTCATTGCTTAAGTTTTTATCAACTGAATTAAGTATCTTCCCTTTGGGAATGTCTTGAGTATTCAAATACATATTTATGTATATTATTACTTATGTCATATTTAATATGTGCTGGTCACTGTTCTAAGTGCTTTAAAAATTTTAACTCATTTCATCTGGATAACAACTCTCTCAAGTTGGTACCATTATTATACACATTTAACAAAGGAAGAAACTGAAGGGCAGACAATTGAAGTAACTTGCCCCAAATCACAAAGTAAGTAGCAGTAAGAAGCAGAGCTGGGATTCAAAACCAGGTAGTCTAGAACCAGACTGGGGCTCATAATCATTATATTATGCTGCCTCTTAACCCTACATACATGCTTAGAAAAGCAGGCACTGCGTCAGACACTTGGGAAGCAAACAAAATAATATATCACCATATTTCTATGCGTCTGTCTTTAGCTCCATTAAATAGATAATAGATAGATAAATAGACAGACAGATAGAACAACAATAAGCAACATAGAAATAGGTCATAGACATTCTGAACATAACTTTACAATGAACCCAAAATATAAAGGTCTCTTTTAGGGCTGTTGAAAGGTTTACATAAATTAATATCTATAAAGCATTTAGAGTAATATCTGGCTCAACCTGATTGCTAGCAATTATATTATATTTATATTATTTTGTTAATAAAATAAATGTCAATTTTATAAATGTATTTTAATACAAATATACATATATAAACTCATATTTATAAATTACAAAGTTCCTTAGGGCAAGGAAAAAACAGATTTTTAATTAAATCATAATGGGACTTTATTTTAAAAAGTGAAATATTCTCTTAAATAAGGAAGAGAAGTATGGTGAAAATTAAAGCAGGCAGGCTATCAGAAACACTGAATGATAAAAAAAAAAAATCCATTTCTTTAGCACCCACCCTCTGCTGGAAAGAACTCCACTAGCATTATGTATGTCACCAACTTGTTTGAGGTTTAAAGATAAAACTACGCTAAAAACATGCATTACCACCAGACATTATGGGTCACCTAAACCAATCTAGGAGCTTACCTCTTTAAGTATTCTAAATTGATATTTTTTGGCAACTCGTGTACATTCCTGCTAATCCAAGGTTATCTAAAACATGTGGTTTTTTAAAAATTTATTTTCTTTCTTTCTTTTGGCTGCATCGAGTCTTAGTTGCAGCATGCGGGATCTTTCTTTGTGGCGCGGGTTCTTTGTTTCTGTGTGCTGGCTTCTCTCTAGTTGTGGCCTGCGGGCTCCAGGGCGCGTGGGCGCTGTAGTTTGCGGCACATAGACTCTCTCGTTGAGGCATGCGAGCTCAGTATCTGTGGCACACAGGCCTAGTTGCCCCACGGCACGCATGCGGGATCCTAGTTCCCGGACCAGGGATCAAACCTGCATCCCCTGCGTTGGAAGGCAGACTCTTTACCCCTGGGCCACCAGGGAAGTCCCTAAAACGTGTTCTTTTGCTAGTGCTTTCGAATGATGAACACAGGATCCCCTACAGACTGTCATTTTTGCTTAGGACTAAGGGCTACATACCAGTAAAACTTGAAGTATCTCATCAGTAGAATTTCCTGAGCAAACTAGTCCTCATTTGGCTTTGAAGTGTGGTTGCTGTGCTGTGTAAGGAGTCAGAGCAGAACATGGAGGCCACGATGGACAGGATTCAGGATGGAATTCTACCGTCATCACATCATGATCCACCGTCTTGATACGGCTATTCTGTTGTTGGTATTCTGGGGGTTTTTTTAGTTACAATCATTGTTAATATTTATCAAAGTTTGTTACTGGCTGTTTGGTAGATGAAAACTTGCTTATTTTTTCTATGATTTTCCAATTAATAGATAGTCTATTCATAGCAGTTTCCATGTAAAGCATCCATAAGGCAGCTGTAAACATTATTCCACATCACCCCACAAGCAATTTTTATTTTGGCATAGGTAGGAGAACGTCCACGTTGATTCATCCGCGGGTTTATGATAGTAATTGACAACGGTAGGATTTTTTAATACAACAAACTCCTAAGCATATGCTCAAATTCTTAGCTTAGAAGGTCAGAAATTTACATATGTTCCTCCACATCTATTTGCACTTATCAAATTACTTTCCTAGGGAGATAGAAACTTGTGATCAGGCAAATCAATTAAAAGGGGAAAGGAGGGAGAAAAAGAGACAGAAAAAGCAAGAGGTCTACTTATGTAAATTATCCCCCCAAATGCAAAAGGGACAAGATGCTTTGCTCCACTCCTGTCGACTGATCGCTACCTACCTGTTCCTTTCTCATCTCTGTCCTTGCCCTTCCTAATAACTAAGAATGGACCACCTTGTTTTACAGTCATTCTGTAATACAGCAAGAACTACTGTAACACTCTTAAGAATTTCAAGCATACAGAGTGAAGTCAGTCAGAAAGAGAAAAACAAACATCGCATATTAACGCATGTATGTGGAACCTAGAAAAGTGGTACAGATGAACCGGTTTGCAGGGCAGAAATAGAGGCACAGCTGTAGAGAACAAACGTATGGACACCAAAGGGGGAAAGCGGCGGGGGTGGGGTGGGGTGGGGTGGGATGAATGGGGAGATTGGGATTGACATGTATACGCTAATATGTATAAAATAGATAACTAATAAGAACCTACTGTATAAAAAAATAAATAAAATTCAAAACTTAAAAAAAAAGAATTTCAAGCAAAAAAAAATTATCCTTTCGAAGTTTTACTTTGGTAATACCTATTGTCCCTGAATTCTGTGTTTACAATTATGCTAAAAAATGCAAAAATACAACATTTTCTACTGCTAGTTTGTTTCATCTGTCACCAGCTTCCCCCTCACTGAAAGACACTGTCATTTCACCCTTAAAACAAACACAATGTCTCCACTCACATCTTAATTATTTCTTACTAGGTTATGATGATAGGTACTGTCTGCCCTTTCTACACTGTTAGCACCCAGAGGAACCAAAAACCCACCTTCTTCCCCCACTTTTACCAGCACTAGCCTTACCTCAGCATGTGTTCGGGCAGAAGTGCTTATTATCTCAGCCAGTGGGCCCAGCATATCTCCAGGAGGTTACGAAAAGCTGAAGGGCTGTCTTTGGCCCACTTGCTACAAATGGAATCAGATTTGTAACAGAAGACACATGCATGCAGGTGTCACAGGGAATATGCAAGCAAGGGAGAGGCAAAACACAGATCAGCCACTCACCGGCACTGAAACCTTACGCATGAGAGTCCACTTAACCTTTATAATTATTTCTAAACCAGAATTAATGATTCTGAAAGTCTGTTTTGGAAGGAACACCTTTGTTTGTCCAGGTGCATGAGGTTGTTTCCCTCTGCCACAGAAAAACAGGTTCAAGACATTATGAAAAGTGTGCACTTAAAAAGAACACTTTCATCTCAGCTGTCTGTGTGCTAGGAAACATTTCAGGATTAAAGTCTCAAGAAAGAAGTCAATCAAGGAAGATATGGGCATATGAGCGTGTACATTGTGTCTATGGGAGGGAGGGAAGGAGGGATATTGGGATGGGAGGGAGTGGAGTTCCTGAGAGAGGTGTAACATCTAATCATCATTATTTTCTGTAACTTTCATATCTATGATAATACAAAAATTTACAGGGCTCTATCTTTTTTTCTGGCTGCACCACACAGCATGCAGGATCTGAGCTCCCCAATCAGGGATCGAACCCTTGCCCCCCTGCAGTGGAAGCTCGGAGCCCTAACCACTGGAAGGGCAGGGGAGTCCCAGGGCTCTATTTTAAATATGTGTATATTTCACATGTATGTATACTTTACTAAAAATTTGATAAATTTGTATAAATACATTTTGATAAATACAAAGGCCACTTTTTTTTTAAAGAAACCTGAATATAGAGAGTGGCATTATAATTTGGTACTGTATGAAACCAAACATAACTAAAATCAACCCAGGCTTCACTGGATATATATACCAGTGATTTCTAGCATTCCAAGACTAATTATCATGCAACAAAAATTTTAAACTATTACTGTTAATTATATAACAAATTAGATAAAGTATCAGTATTGCAAAATTACGGTCTCTAAAAATGTATTATATTCTGACAGTCATAACTGTAAAAGACAGGAAAATTTTAAAAGGTAAGCACTAGACTATTAAATCAGATTTCAAGTCTATAGTAATTTAAACTTAATCATCTTTACAGTTTTAAGAACTGTCTCCAAGGCAGGAGATAAATATGCTAGTAACTCAGACAGGCGTTTAAAATTCATATACTCCCAAACATATAAAAATATTCATATATGTCTTCCCTTTGGGACAACTTAGCAAAATCGGCCTGTTTTTCTTTTCTTGGAGGAGAAGATAATAGCATTGGTAAATGCGATATTCTCTCAGTATTCACAAAAGTCTAGCTGGAGCTACTGTTATGTCCTTCTATACACATATACGTTTTACAACATGACCTTGGTGAAAATAGTCTTTATTAAATTATGTGGGGTTTTTCCTGACAGAAAATATTTTCTAAAACAGGACATAGTACATATTATAATGGGTACCCTCATCGATAATATGCAGTAGGACAAAAGGTTTATCTTTATTAAATGTATTAGTTCAGTATTTAACCTAAAATTTACATTAGAATTCTCTCTTCTAATACTATGTCTAATTACCAAAAAAGGCACTCAGGGGCTGGACTGTCATTTTAATACACTGGCCAAGAAATTATTGCTGCCCTAAAATCTAAAAATAAATACAGCAATAGCTCTATCTAAAAACACAAGTAGAGACTTTTCAATGACTGTTACTTGGGAAACACATGCTATTATATTAGTAAAACTTTATAATTTAGGTGGGAAAGGAAAACACAGCTATGACAAAATCTGAACCAAATTATCCTAGACTGGCTATTCTCAGAGCTTGGATTTTCCAAATATTTGCCCACTCTTGATTTTATGTTGCCCATTACCAATCTATGTTTTTAGGACTTCAAAGGCCAGCTATTCCAAGGAGCAAGAAGCTAGACAGACATGAAACTTGGATGCCACGCTTAGGAACACAGAGTGCTCTGGCCCGGCCACAAAACCAAGCCTCATTTCACCTCTCCCACTTCCTGTTAATAGCAAAGGTTAGAAACAGATTCTGTTCCCAAGCACAAAAGTCAGCATGTCTTTTTTTTTTTTTTTATTACCAATAAAACTGAGCAGGGCACACAGGTACAAGTGTTTTATGCTATTTGCTTATTCTCTACCAGAGTTATAAACCCTTAAGACAGATGGCAGTATAATTGTTAAATTCTACAGATTAACTTGGCCGCAATTAAAGCAACAAACCTCACAGCCAATAGAATATTCTCGGTCTTGAGTTGTTATACCTGGTGTGAACACAGATTTACATCTGATAGTGACATGTATAAAAACATTAACTAATTTGATCACCAACATTAGAGCCACTATTAGTAGAAAATGTTTCCTGAACAACGAAACATGAAAATTATATTTACACAAAGGCAAAATAAATGGTGGAAAGGTCAACTTTTGGAAAAAAAATACAAATATACGTGTCTAAAAATCAACACCATAAAATTTTAAGGTGGGTAATTTAACACTTTGACAATTTCTCAACCAGTGGAGCACATAAGTTCATCTAATATAACTATTCTACTGAACATATCATTACTATTATGGTTTTACCATTTCAACATCCTCTATTTTATCCTGACCAAACACAGTTTCCACTTATGCTTAAATGCCTCCCATGATCAGAAGAGCATTTATTTTTGTCCCTAGCTCTAGTACTTGTGACAATATTAAACAAGTCTATCACTCATATACCTGCCCTTCCCCTATTCCTATTAAAGGAGAGTCCCAATGCCTGTCAGATTTAGGACATATGAATGAAGGGTGAGACAGTCATGCTTCTATTGCCTGATAACTTATCTGGAATCTGATAGCAAAGTGGAATGACTAAACCTTAACCCAGAAGGATCCAGAAGCTTATATGTCTAAAGATAAACCTGCCGCGCATCCAGCATGGGGACTTGCTTTAGCACCAGGGCAGCCAATCTTCAGGGACTCTGCTTCATATAACAGTGAAAAGCAGAGCTTGTGCTATGACCTCAGCGGTGCTTATGAAAACTCCTGTAACCGAGCCTTCACCTGGCATCCCCCAGGGCCCTGGGATACAAGAAAAATTGCCTTGGATGCCCCCAAATTCGAGTCAGACCTTTACGCTTGACTAAGATTCCAATTACTTATAATTATCAGTTGAGTTTTCAATCTTCTTGGACATTAGTTTATTCCAGGGTTGCCTCTATCCCACATCATGTCAACCTCAGCATGAAGCTCAGACCATGCTTGTGTGTTAAAAATAATGTAAAACTTGCAAGCAAGCATGCATGAATTTATGAGACTTGATTGAGCTTAGAGAAAGGAGGTCTGAGGGATTTACACATTGCAGTTTACTGCCAACTCCTGATCCTGTCCTTTCTCCTTCTCTTACTCTTTTGCAAGTTGCCAAGAAGATTCCAAAATATTCTCTATCACAGTTTTTTCTCTCTTCTCTGAAGCCCTAGCTCCCTCTGACATCCAAGCCCTTTGGGGACGAGTGGAATGAGAATAGAGTGATATTCTCTCCATACTTGCAACAGTATCTAAATATTTTTCCATACTTTTTTGTAAGAGAAATTTTGGTGACAGTTGTCAAGCTGGTAAAATATTCTTCACCTGATTTTAAAAAGTTCCTAAAACTACCCTCATGCCACTATCTTTCTTCATTAATATTAACCAGATTGCTGAAATTTAATTTCAAAGAAATCATTTATGAAATATGGTATTTAGGATATAATAGTGTTCAAAATAAACCTTTCATATTTCATCATAAAAATGAAACAAAAACACATGACTTTAATTTTTGTCAAATCTGACACTTTGAAAGTGCATCCGTTTCACTTGCTATAAGAAAAACACATGAAGGATTTCCCTGCTGGTCCAGTGGTTAAGACTCTGCGCTCCCAATGCAGCGGGCCCGGGTTCAATCCCTGGTCAGGGTACCAGATCTCACATGCCACAACTAAGATCCCACACGCCACAACTAAAGATCCCGCATGCCACAACGAAAAGATCCCATGTGACGTAACTAAGACTCGGTGCAGCCAAATTAATTAATTAATTTAAAAAAAGAAAGAAAGAAAGAGACATGAAAAACGTTACCTTCAGGATACAGCTCTTCCCTCTCAATAGCAACCCCAAAGGAGATGTCACAGAGTACTTTAAAAACCACTGCTCTCGGATTTTTAAAAGAAAATTCCTTCTAATTTTAATTATATACTGTAAACCATTACTTTAAAATACAGAATACTGGGCTTCCCTGGTGGCGCAGTGGTTGTGAGTCCGCCTGCCGATGCAGGGGACACGGGTTCGTGCCCCGGTCCGGGAAGATCCCACATGCCGCGGAGCGGCTGGGCCCGTGAGCCATGGCCGCTGAGCCTGCGCGTCCGGAGCCTGTGCTCCGCAACGGGAGAGGCCACAACAGTGAGAGGCCCGCGTACCGCAAAAAAAAAAATTAAAAAAATAAATAAATAAATAAATAAAATACAGAATACTTAGTTTCTTTAATCCATAATCCCATATATAGAAATGTACCTGGAAGAAATAATCAGAAAAGCAAACCAGGGTTTATAAAAATATTTACTTCAGTATCATTTACCCCGACAAAATCTAGAGATAATCGACCAGTCCAACAAGAGAGAAATACTTAAATAAAATGATACATTCACACAGTGACTATTAAGAAGTGTACAAGTGATAAAAGTGATGCAAATTGATATGAGTATAAAAGTGATAAAGTTTTCATACTTTTAACGTTGTAGAAGATGGTCAGAAAATACCATTAATTTAAACATATAGAAAACCAATCAATAAAAATATTACAGGGACTTCCTGTTGGTCCAGTGGTTAAGAATCCACCTTCCACTGCAGGGGATGCTGATTCAATCCCCGGTCCAGGAACTAAGATCTCACATGCCTTTGGGGCAACTAAGCCAGTGCACCACAACTACTGAGCTCACACACCTCAATGAGACAGCCCGCATGCCACAAACTACAGAGCCCACGCACCCTGCAGCCCACGCGCCACAACTAGAGAGAAGCCTGCGTACTACAACGAAGAGCCTGTGTGCCACAACGAAAGATCCCACATGCCTCAACGAAGAACCCAAGTGCCCCAACTAAGACCCGACGCAGCCAAAAAAAACATTACAATCCTAATTATATAAACTATGAAAACACTGAAAAAAGGAATCGGAGGAACTGATAAAATATTAATGATAGTCATCTTCATTTTGTGGTTGTCTATTTCAGAAAGGATTTAAGCTAATGAACCTTTTTCAAACGTTACTGCATTAAATAAAACATAGACAAAATGTATCAGGAAAGTGGACAACCAGAAGACAAGCAGAGGAATGCCAAGGTGCTGCCGGCGGTGAAGTTAGTTCACAAAAGTGTACTGCTCAAGTTTGGTGCCCACGACCCAGGGATACCACAGCCAATGCAATCAGTTACACGATGCACACTCCTCAAAGCATCAACAACAGTTAACCTTTAGTGGGTGCCTATTATGTGACAAGCCTTGTGCTGAGCAATTGACATGCATTATCGCAGTTAATTCTCCCAGTGCCTCTCTAATTGGTATTATCAACACCACTGTGCAGAAGGAGATATTTTGGAGGGTTAAAAAAAATATGCTATTAACCTTATCAGCAATCCTGTAAGGCTTGATCTTTAGGATCAAAAAGTAATGAACATTGCAGAATCAATTTTCAGTTTCAGGTGCACCTGAAACCCACACCGATAAAGAATTAAGTTGTTTTAAACAGCATGTACAAGAGTACCCCTAAATTTGGAGGAAAACCTGTAACTTTAGAAAATGTTATTTAGTCTACTATTCCTGGTACATAATGGCTGCTTAATAAATGCTTTTTGAATGTTTAATTCTGGCCTTATTTTAAATCATAACCATTTAATCATATACACACCCACAAATTCAACACACACAAAAGGGGGCTGTATGCATTTTTTCTTAAATTTCTGAATTTGGCTTAAATGCATTTATTATTTCATTTATTGATTGAACCACTATTGATTCTTCCCTGAACACATAAAATGTATTAAGTAGCTCTTAGGAATAAGGACAATAAAGATAGCTCACAAGAAAGCAATTCAATCTAGTTATCAAGTATTCTGCAAAGGAAAACAAACCTAATGACAGGGCGGTTTGTTTTTTTTTTTAATATAATTTAGATCACTTACTATCAGATCCTGAAATTCAAAGGGGCTGATATTCACAAGACTTTCAATCCCTCATTTTTTGAGTCCCTCATTCCTTCTGTGTCCACCCACGATTTCACATACATTCACACGTCACCTTGGGAAATGTTTTTGCAACTAAAATTCAGACTGTGCTATGGGTACGGTTGAGCCATGGATGTATACCTTAGATGAGCAACTGTGATTTTATATTTATAAACAGAATAGTGATGGGGCCCATTGCATATTGGTTTGAAATCTACCCAAACGACTCCTTCTGGATCAGAGTTTCCAAGGGCAGGTAGTTATTACTTCCTTTTATACATGAGGAGGTTAAAACCCACAGATATTGAATATTATATCCACAAGCTAGTATGTGTCCGAGTTTGAACTAAACCTCACTTTGTCTAACGCTGAAGCCCATGTTGCCTCTCTGTGTCCCCAGCTCTCTTCCCATCTCACAAGCTTCACTCACACTGAGTTTACAGAATCTCAGAGTCATCTGTCACCATGTCACCAAGGAATGAGGAATTCAGTGAGGAAGCTGAAGGCTTATTCAGAGTGAACTCAATACTTTATCATAAAAGGATCCCTGGTTTGGGGGTAAAATAAGCATAATCACCCCTATGGGAAACCTGATGGATTGTAGCTTGGCCGTAACTACTATTCGAACACGTGTTTTGCTTGTCAAACTAAGGATCAATGCCAAACAAGAGCCGTAAAAGGAGCGTGGGAAAGCCTGTGGGCTGGGTTAAGGGTTAGGGAAACAGCTGCTATGGGCATGATACAAAAAAAAGGGAAAAATAGCAAGAGAGAAATTAGCAATAAATAGAACATAACTATCTCTACATTCTGTGGTTTAAAGAGAAGGTCTTTAAAGAAAAGATATTTTGGAGGGTTAAAAAAATATGCTATTAACCTTATCGGCAACCCTGTAATGTTTGATCTTCAGGATTAAAGAGTCATGAGTATTTTATAATCAGAATTTTATTATGTTTGACATACTTTTATATACGGTTTATATTTGCTTATGAGACTCATTTTTTTTTAAGCCAACCTTTTGCTCTTAAAAAGAACAACGGCTGCCCTCAATTCAAACCATGAGAAAAGACAGCTACTGGAAAAAAAAGAACATTAGCTTAATTGTGTCTCTGCTACCTACAAATATCTATACTTGATCCAAAAGAAAAATGATTAATAAGTGAATATCTTTTAAAAATGTATAGTCTCTGAAATCTGCATGGTTCATTCATTCAGCAAATATTACCTATATTTTGCCAGGCACTGTGTTTCTCTGTATTCAGTGAATAAAAGAGAAGGTCGGGCTTCCCTGGTGGCGCAGTGGTTGAGAGTCCGCCTGCCGATGCAGGAGACACGGGTTCGTGCCCCGGTCTGGGAAGATCCCACATGCTGCGGAGCGGCTGGGCCTGTGAGCCATGGCCGCTGAGCCTGCGCATCTGGAGCCTGTGCTCCACAACGGGGGAGGCCACAACAGTGAGAGGCCCGCGTACCGCAAAAAAAAAGAGAAGGTCCACCTAGAGTCCAAACAAATAAGGCTTATGAAAGCAAGTACCTGATACACTTCTAAGCTCACAGAAGAACCGGGCTGAGCAACCAGGGAAAACAATCTAGAAGAGATGTCCAGGGAATTATTTTATTTGATAAGTTTTTTATAAGCAGGGACAATGTATATACTTAAATTTGATTACCTGAGAGAGATCTTAAATTCTGCTACCCCTAAAGGGTGTTAAGTATAAACATAGGGAAGAAATTGATACACTCTCACAATTTATAATTCAACGCAGACAAAATGCCAGTATGAGGTTGAAGTGGATTTTAAAAACCTACACTAGAAAGGCAAACTTGAGACTTTTACGCCATGACTTACAGAAACTGTATCACTGAGGCTAACAGGACCTCTTTGACTCTCTTTACTTATTTATTTATTTTATTTATTTATTTATTTTGGCATGGTGCGCGGCAGGCAGGATCTTAGCTCCTGGACCAGGGATCGAACCCGTGCCCCCTGCAGTGGAAACACAGGGTCTTAAGCACTGGACCACCAGGGAAGTCCCAATTCATCTTTATTTTGACTACATCAGATCAGAAGATGTACAAGATATTTTCCAGTTATGTGATTTTAAATCTATACTTATCCCCCCAAACGTACCTCTACCCTCTCTCTAGATATTTGTGTTTTCAAGAGTACTTCTTTTCTACAAATCCCCAAGAAATTGTATCCAGCTCCATGGCCATCTGTAGAAGGATGATTCCAAAATCTGTACTCTAGCTTCAGTTTGGTGTCTCATCTACAGCCTATATCCCAGTTATTTTCTGAACCCTTACTCAGTATGACAGGCATATAGTTCCATGTATATAGTTGACCATTGACCAATGTGGGGGGCTAGGGGTATTGTCCCCATGCAGTCAAAAATGGGCTATCCCTACCTCAAAAAACAAAGGAATTGATAAATGACTCACCACCCAAAGGCAGGAAGCTCAGTTTGGATAGCATCATTTCTTTTGATTCCACATAGTCAAACACAAACTTTTCCCCACACTTAGTTAACTGAGAGATCTGTAAACTGAAAATACAGGTACTGTATTTATTTTTTTTTAAATCCAAGTATAAGTAGACCTGCACAGTTTAAACCCGTGTTGTTCAAGGGTCAACTGTATTTACCTTCAGTACTTTCAGTAGTTTAGCAGGTGCTCAAGCAGCGCTCATTATTCTAACTTTGGGATTTTTGCTATCAGCCCAGGTTTCCCCACACAGCACTTTGAAACTAGTAGCTCTATCAGGTCAGGAGAATACTTGCACAAGATACAGTTACCGTAACAACTGTGTTGGAGTTGGACTGTAGTTTGTTCTACAAGAGGAACAGATCAGCTGTCATTGACTCCTCCTGTGTTCCTGTTAATAAAGCTTCTACAAATGAGGAAGCCTGGGGCAGGTGTGAAAACGAAACCAAATTCAAAACAGAAGCGGTATATTGGGCTTACGATTTCTGACCTACTCCATACTCCTGGACTGCACTTCTGGGCCTTATTTTATGTCTTGTTTTCTTCACATCAGGAATGAGACCAATGCCTTGGATCATGAATTCTGAAATATATTCCCTTTGGGTAAGAGGTACAGGAAATGCATGTTCATCTGGAATAAACTGGATTTTCAATGCTCTGGTTCCACTATCATTTTTACACACGGCAGAGTATCTTGTATACTACGCTGGGCAAGGCAGGAATTACTGTCCCCACTAGACAGATCAGCAAACCAAGGTCAAGAGAATTTACGAAACTGCCCAAGGGTTCAGCTTGGCTTGCTTTGTGACTTTCAGACCCACATTCTCTACACGGCCATGGTGTCTTCCTCTCACTGTAACACTTGGCCACGCAACCCAGATGACCTAGTATTATTTTCTGATTATTTCCCTGATTATTATCTTATGGATAAGACATTAAAAAAGCTTGTAGTAAGTGTTCAATGTGAACCAAACTGAAATGAAATAAAGGATCCCTATATCTGTAAAAGATAAATATATATATTTATAAAATAAAAAACACTTTCTCAAAGGCCCGCACCAACCCCATAAACAAGGTATAAATCCCTTGCTATTCTCTCCCACAGCAATCAGTATTCTACATACCTTTAATCACATTCACATACTTGTAATTACTTAAGATATTCCTACTAAACTATAAAATCCACCAGGGCAACATGGTGTTCTTTTGTTCGTCATTGTATTCCTAGCATGAGATGCAACTGGTGATTCAATGCAGTTACTGAACTGAATTGTGTCATATCTACTTGATGCCACATAGGTAGTACGAGTTAATATATTTACAGACTTTAAACATGTACTCCCTCAAATTACAGCATTTGATCTTTACAGCTATTACGATATTGTTTAATTTTAACAGAAAGAAGGGAAATCAAGGCCAAAACGATAAATCCCATTCACCTGAGCTGGAGGAAAAGGATGCGTAATATTCCTTCTCACTCAACAATGACCTTGAGTTTAAGCTTCAGAAAAGGAATATGAGAGTTAAGGAAGACAGAATAGTCAAAAGAAACAAAAAGCAAAAGGACTAAACAAGATTCTTTACACAATATCCCATTTTCCACCTACATAGGAGGTCCAGCATTCAAATGCTCTAATAGCAGTCTGTTTCCTAGTGCCAACATTATTGTTCAGGTAGGTTTTTGTTTGTTTTTTCCCTCTCTTGTATATGTATCTAATGATAATCACCTACAGATATATCAAATACTTCTCATTTTGGAACGATGCTGGTCTAAACATCAATTAAATCAAATAAGTCGCCTGTGGAAAAAAAGGAACAGTAATAATTGTCTTAAATGTTTTCAAACTTAAAAGCACTTGCAAGTAAATTAAGCGTGGGTGGTTTAGAAACAAGAGTGAAATAGAAAGTGAAAGCTTTTATAGCACGCCTATAATGTGTTCTATTATTGTCCTACTAACATGAAAATGCCACTAACACAACAAATACTTATTGCCCACTTAATGCCTATTTGCACTCTGCTTGCTAAAGTGGAGCTAGGAAAAACAAGCATCAGGCTTCAAGAAACTGAAATCTAGTTAGCAAACTACTAACCGGTACAGCACAATCTATAGTGATGTATTTAAGGGTAAGAATGTAACTAAGTGAACTATAAATAGGGAGGGTTGTAGCAGTTGTGAAGTTTTCATGAAGAAAGTGAGCTACACAGAATATATGGTATTTGGATAGGTCATGAAAGTAAGTTGAAATTTTCATATGAAAGGAATAAAAGGCAAAAAGAGGAAGAGACAAGTATAAACACTGAATTCTGTAGAGGAAGTTAAATGACCACCTGACAGAAATGAAGGTCCTTGGCGAATAACAGTGATACATAAATTAAAACACAGGGTAAAGAGATCATTAAAAAACCGGAATCTGAGTAGATTATGAAGGACTCAAAAATTAAGTAGAAGGGGCTAGACTACATGGGGAATATCAGAAGGGAAACTGTAATGCTTTTAGCAAGAAGGGGCTATTCAGAGCCTCTGTGTTGCACCAACCCATCCATGGGGCTCCATTCATGGTAACCCTGTAGTCAACGACCAGATGAAAACCACGCTTTCAAAGATGACTCAGACATCACAGCTTATGGCTGTAAGCAGGGGGAGGATCACCAGAGACTTGTTAAGACATTATTTCAGGAACTCACGGGCAAAGTGATAAAGGCTCAGACCCCCCAGTTGTCAAAGAGGAAAGAAGACAAAGGTTACGTCAAAGAATAACATCGGCATGAGAAATGCCAATTTCTGACACATGCTACAACATGGATGAACCTTGAGGACATTATGCTAAATGAAATAAGCCAATCACAAAAAAGACAAATACAAATACTGTGTGGTTCCATTTATATGAGGTACCTAGAGTAGTCAGATGCACAGACACAGCTAGTAGATGGTGGTTATCAGGGGTTGGTGGAGGAGAAAACGTGGAGTTATTGTTTAACGGGTACTGTTTCAGTTTTTCAAATGAAAAAAGTTCTGGAGACTGGATAGTGGTGATGGTTGCCCAACAATGTGAATACACTTAATATCATTAAACTGCACGTTTAAAAATGGTCAAGATGCTGGGGCTTCCCTGGTGGCGCAGTGGTTGAGAGTCCGCCTGCCGATGCAGGGGACACGGGTTCGTGCCCCGGTCTGGGAAGATCCCACATGCCGCGGAGCAGCTGGGCCCGTGAGCCATGGCCGCTGAGCCTGCGCGTCCGGAGCCTGTGCTCCGCAACGGGAGAGGCCACAGCAGTGAGAGGCCCACATACCACAAAAAAAAAAAAAAAAAAAAAAGGTCAAGATGGTAAATTTTATATTATGTGTATTATACCACAATTTAAAATAATAATTAAAAGAAAAAGAAATTCCAAAATTTTGTGTCAGATTGAGATTAAGGGAAGAAGGAGCAAAGAATTCCAAATTACTCTTAGATCACTAATTTAGAAGAGGGAGGAAAACTGAAATAAAATAAGGGGATCCAGGCTGACAGAGGGGAAGAGAGTCATAATTGTCAAATATGTTTGATAGGACCATCTAAATGGAAATGCTACACAGGCAGCTGGAGACAATAGATAAGGCTCTGTGGATGGAACAGGAAATATGCTGGGTTTTATTTTCGTGTCACCATGTTGATGGGTGAGGGGAGGAAGGGCTTGGAATCAATCATCAGGTTCAATTCTGAGCCCTAGAATTTAACAGAGATGTTTTTAAAATATACTGTTATGTTACATTTTTTCACATTTTGATATCTTTGCATTAGGGTGGTCTTACAATGAAGTGTCTTTTTCTTTTTTTAACATCTTTATTGGAGTATAATTGCTTTACAATGGTGTGTGTTTCTGCTTTATAACAAACTAAATCAGCTATACCCATATAGCTATACCCATATATATACATATATACAGCTATACCCATATATACAGCTATACCCATATATATATATACCCATATCTCCTCCCTCTTGCGTCTCCCTCCCACCCTCCCTATCCCACCCCTCTAGGTGGTCACAAAGCACCGAGCTGATCTCCCTGTGCTATGCAGCTGCTTCCCACTAGCTATCTATTTTACATTTGGTAGTGTATATATGTCCATGCCACTCTCTCACTTCGTCCCAGCTTACCCTTCCCCCTCCCTGTGTCCTCCAGTCCATTCTTGAAATTGAGTTATTTATAGTGAGGTGGATGGACCAGAGTCATACAGAGTGAATAAGTCAGAAAGAGAAAAACAAATACCATATGCTAACACATATATATATGGAATCTAAAAAAAAAAAAAAAGGTTCTGAAGAACCTAGGTGCAGGACAGGAATAAAGACGCAGACGTAGAGAACAGTGTCTTCTGATGAAAAACCATGGATGCAATAACAGAAACTAACTCGATATAGCTTAGGGCAGGGTTATTCACAGAATGGGGGGCAGGAACACAGTGCAGCCTCAGGGAAGAAGGAGAATCAGAGTCAAGAAAGCCCTGAGGAGATTCAGATCTCTCTCCCTTTCCCGCACTCTCTGTATCTGCTTCATTCTTTCCGCAAACTGATTTTTCTCCGCTCCTTAGCCCTTAGGGGTTTTGGAAAGGGGCTTTTACATTGTGGAAAAGACTGACTTAACTTATACTTGGTCCCAATACCAAACTACTGGATCAGAATTTCACTGCCCAGCTTGAGCCCAATCGAGTCCAGTCAAGATATCAGGGTCATGCCAAACAAGTGTGGCTTCCAGAGGATAGCTACTGTAAGTGTAGCCTGATACCCCAGTAGGCATCAAGTACCACTGCATCTCAGGGAAGAGGAAAGATGGTAACAGGACAATTGAGTTATATGGACACCTTTAGTCAGGGGAGAAAACTTGAGAGTCCTAAGAGGCAAATGACAATGGTCTTTCACTATTTAACTTTATCACATAAAATAGTAAATAAATATTAAGAAAAAGGGGTCAAAGTTACAACAGGGCAGTTTTTGACTCAAAATAACCATCCTATAGCAATGTTTTGTATTAGACATAATCAATTTACATTATCACTCAACAAACCTGCAGAGCTGGGATTTAGTTTTTCATTTAATAGATGGAAAACCAAAACTAAGAAATTCACTAATTTGCCCACAATTTTCACCAACGTTCCTTTGGATTCAAAGCCCTTCTCTTTCTTTTTTTTCTTCCCCAGCTTTATGAACATATGATTGAGTAATAAAAATTGTATATCTTTAAGGTACACAACTCGATGTCTTGATATATATATACATTGTGAAATGACTACCATAACCAAACTAATTAAATATCTATCACCTACCATTTTTTTCCCCTTCTCTTTCTATTACACCCATCTCTTTGTATTGATTTGAATGTGGCGTGCTTTCTTTCATTCAAGGTATCCAAGTAGTGGCTAAATAAACATTTGTCACAAAACTACTATAGGAATAATCATTGTTTTGGGTAAGAAATTTATCTGGCCTCTCTGATGATTTCCAACTGTAATAATTCATAAGTTTACTATTTTGGATTCAGTGACCTTATTTTGAAAGCATTCATTATAAGCAAATATGAATACTTTTCCCATCTATTAAAGGTTTTGCAATCTTGATAATTTCCAAAAAGAAAACATATTCCATCTATTGCATTAAAACTGTTGGTAAGCATTTTTTAAGGAAAAGAGATCTGGTTCATCTTTAAGTAAGAAAGCTAGTAATAGTAAATATATTCAAATCTGACAAACAACATTTTCTAGGAAGAGCTGTAGAAGTGAGCACAGTTGGTGAAATAGAGAATTTTTTTAAATTATAAACTATTTTTCACAGAACTAGAACAAATAATCCTCAGCTATACATGGAACCATAAAAGACCCAAAATTGCCAAAGCAATCCTGAGGAAAAAGAATAAAGCAGGAAGCATAACCCTCCCAGACTTCAGACAATAATACAAAGCTACAGTAATCAAAACAGTGTGGTACTGGCAGAAAAACAGACATATGGATCAATGGAACAGAATAGAGAGCCCAGAAATAAACCCACACACCTATGGTCAATTAATCTTCGACAATAGGTAAGAAAATACAGTGGAAACAGGACAGTCTCTTCAGCAAGTGGACAGCCGCATGTAAATCAATGAAGTTAGAAGACATCCTCACACCATACACAGAAGATCTAAATAAACATTTCTGAAAAGATGACATATAGATGGCCAATAGGCACATGAAAAGATGCTTAACATTGCTAATTATTAGAGAAATACAAATCAAAACTACAATGAAGTACCACCTCACACCGGTCAGAATGGCCATCATCAAAAAGCCTACAAATAACATACTGGAGCGGGTGTAAAGGGAGCCCTCCTACACTGTTGGTGGGAATGTACATTGGTGCAGCCACTAAGGAAAACAGTATGGAGGTTCCTCAAAAAACTAGCTTCACCACATGATCCAGCAATCCCACTCCTGGGCATATATCCAGACAAAGCAATAATTCGAAAAGATACATGCTCCCCAATGCTCACTGCAGCACTATTCACAATAGCCAAGACATGGAAACCACCTAAATGTCTATGACAGATGAGTGGATAAAGATGATATGGCACATATACACAATGGAATATTACTGAGTAATATTCCATTGTATATATAGAATATGGCCATTTGCAGCAACATGGGTGGACCTAGAGATTATCAATATTAAGTGAAGTAAGTGAGAAAGAGAAAGACAAATACCACATGATATCACTTTTAAGTAGAATCTAAAATATGACACAAATGAACCTATCTAGGAAATAGAAATAGACTCACAGACATAGACTTGTGATTGCTGGGGGAGGTGGGCAGGGATGGACTGGGAGTTGGGGGTTAGCAGATGCAAACTATTACATATAGAATGGATAAACAACAAGGTCCTACAGGGAACTATATTCAATATCCTGAGATAAACCATAATGGAAAAGAATATTTTTTAAATGTATATATATTTATATGTATAATTGAATCACTTTGCTATTAAGCAGAACTTAATACAACACTGTAAATCAATTTTAAAAGAGAACAAATTATGCAAGGTACAATGTTGCTTGTGGCTTCAAGCTGGGTAATTCACTTATAAACCTAACAACCATTTAGACTTCAAATGATGAGAAAAAGGCTGGTGCTCTGGGTCCCCACATCCTTCAGTGGTTGGATCTGGTTGGTTGGTTTTAATCTACCGCTCATTGGATTTACATAGGATTTCATAAGAAACAAATGTTCCATTTCCAGAAGGAGAAAGGGAGGGAGGAAGGGGTGGGGGAGGGAGAGGGGACAAGGAAGAAGGGAGAGAGGGAAGGGAGAAAGGAAGAAGGAAGGAAAATATATGTCACATTTTTAGAACTTTCCAGAGTCCTCACTCTCAATGGACTCATCACTCCACTTTGAGAAATTATGCAGCAGAAATTAGATATGTACACATAATTAACATTATCACAGATTTTAAATTTTTTGTGGCATTTAGAAAACTCTTTTCTAAATGTACAATGAGAAATGTATTTAATAAAATGAATATTGTGATAAGAAAAAGAATGGTAATAAATTATATAATCATTAAGGATTGCATATTTTCCTTTAAAACTTATTTGTATAGCTTACAGAATAAAAACATGGCATATTTCAGGCCGGTACCCGTGTGGACGGTGTGGGCCGTGGCCACGGGTTCTGCAGTTCTCCCCCTCCCCTACTCTCCTCCCTCCCTCCCTTTCCCTTCCTCGACGGCTGTCGGTCGTCTGGTCGTCCATGGCAGACTCCCTGACCCGTCCCTAACCCCTTTCTGACCTAGGGCCACCAGATTGGCCTTCTCCCGTTTCCCGGCCCAACCCCAGAGTCAGGGCGGGGGCCTTGAGGAGGCGGAGGCGGTGCCACGGAGGAGAGAAAAGACCAGACGACCCTCAGCTCCCCCACCCCACCCCCACCGGATCGCACGGCTAGCAGCCGCCATGGCAATGAGGTAGACGCCGCTCACCTGCTCGGGCCACACGCGGCCCGTGGTGGATCTGGCCTTCAATGGCATCACGCCTTACTGCTATTTCCTGATCGGCGCTTGCAAAGATGGTAAACCTATGCTACTCCAGGGAGATACAGGAGACTGCACTGGAACATTTTTGGGTCATAAGGGTGCTGTTTGGGGTGCAACATTAAATAAGGACGCCACCAAAGCAGCTACAGCAGCTGCACATTTCACAGCCAAAAAGTGTGGGATGCTGTCTCAGGAGATGAATGGATGACCCTGGCCCATAAACACATCGTCAAGACTGTGGATTTTACACAGGACAGTAATTACTTGTTAACCGGGGGACACGATAAACTGTTACACATATACGACTTGAACAAACCTGAAGCAGAACCTAAGGAAATCAGTGGTCATACCTCTGGTATTAAAAAGGCTCTATGGTGCAGTGAGGATAAACAGATCCTTTCAGCTGATGATAAAACTGTTCGCCTTTGGGATCATGCTACTATGACAGAAGTGAAATCTCTGAATTTTGATATGTCTGTTAGCAGTATGGAATATATTCCTGAGGGAGAGATATTGGTAATAACTTATGGACGATCTATTGCTTTTCATAGTGCAGTAAGTTTGGACCCAATTAAGTCTTTTGAAGCTCCTGCAACCAACAATTCTGCATCTCTTCATCCTGAGAAAGAATTTCTTGTTGCAGGGGGTGAAGATTTTAAACTTTATAAGTATGATTATAATAGTGAAGAAGAATTAGGATCCTACAAAGGACACTCAGGCCCCATTCACTGTGTGAGGTTTAGTCCTGATGGAGAACTCTATGCTAGTGGTTCTGAGGATGGAACATTGAGACTATGGCAGACTGTGGTAGGAAAAACATACGGCCTTTGGAAATGTGTGCTTCCTGAAGAAGATAGTGGTGAGCTGGCAAAGCCAGAGATCAGTTTTCCAGAGACAGCGGAAGAGAAGCTAGAAGAAATTGCTTCAGAGAATTCAGATTCCATCGATAGTTCAACTCCTGAGGTTAAGGCCTGAGCATCAGGCAGATGTACACAACTTATGGACTAAAACAAACAGAGAAAAGCATCAGCCTCCAGAGTTACTCTCTGCTTAAGGCAAACATGAGCAGTAAATAATGAGGAATATGAATTAGCTCCAGTGCTGGAACTAACCAACTTGGTGATACCTGTAAGTGAAAACACAAGAGTATCAGCTGAAGGCGGATGGAGTGATACTCTTGTAGTACGATAGTCTGTTGTCTTTTTCATGAATATGTGCAAACCAACATCCAATTTCTCTTATTACAAGGTAGATTTCTTGTAGCTGTTTATGTTATTATGAAGAGGGAAAATATATTGGCCTATTTTTCTGACTTTTCCCTTAAAGCAGAAAGCCATTTTTTTTTGCTTTAGTTATAAAGAAGAGGGGGAATACATGATAAAGTAACTGGTTTGATTTCTCTTTCATTGTACACTGCTTCTGAGCATCTAATTGCTTTTAGCTGTCTAAATAAAATCCCTCTAAAACAAAACAACAACAACAAAAGGCATATTTCAGAAGAAAATTCTAAATAGGAGAAAAATAAGAACAGATGCTACTTTAAAACAGTTATTTATAAATCCATTTAATCTTTGAAATAAGAAAAATGACCCTCATGAAAAGCAACTCTAACAAAAGCTATCTGCAAATTAAAATCAGCTTGAGCCAATTTTCCACAAAAAATGTGGAAATAATTAATAATTATAATTAATGAGAGTTTTCTCACATCTATAAAGCCAAACAACAGTGTAAATACCACAGTAATACAACATCATTAAGAATATTAATTTTTTAACTATAATATCAGTTTTCACTTAAGGTATATAGGTGCTATACCAGTATCTTATAAAAGGAGACACATACACATGTTTAATTTTTTAAATGTCATCCCTACTGTTTTATAGATTTCTAAAGTATTAAGTTATACATGTGATTTTTCTAATCAAGTTTTACTCGTAAGAAAATACATTTTACTGTACTTCAGTACCAGAGGAGTCAGAAACACTGAAATTCCACAAAAAATTAAAGTATTTTTTATATTTACTATTTGCTCTCCTTCATGTATTGAATAGTTACTAAGAATATAGATATAATGCTAGGCACATGGAAATCACGTGGAAGCAATTTTTAAACAACTGTAATTTTACAAAAACTAAAACTCTAAACTTAAGTACTCCAAAAGCAATTAAAAATTTAATTCCGAGCAACAGAGTCTTTGAGTTGTAAGTAACGGGGGAGTGCAGGAATATCTTCCTTCATGTATCCAATCTAACAAATTAGGCCCAATAACACTGCCAACCCCTTTCTTTACATGGGAACCTTGGCAACCAGGTACAGGACATAACAACAGACCTCATCTTGCTAGATTTAGAGCTACTACATTTATAGACTAAGAATACCTACTACCTTTGCAGATTAAGAATACAAACTAGGGCTTCCCTGGTGGCACAGTGGTTGAGAGTCCTCCTGCCGATGCAGGGGACACGGGTTTGTGCCCCGGTCTGGGAAGATCCCACATGCCACACAGCGGCTGGGCCCGTGAGTCATGGCCGCTGAGCCTGCGTGTCCGGAGCCTGTGCTCCACAACGGGAGAGGCCACAGCAGTGAGAGGCCCGCGTACCGCAAAAAAAAAAAAAAAAGAATACAAACTAATCCTATCTCCTGCCTCTATCGCCTTTCTAAAAATTCGTCCATTTAATTGGAGTATAGTTACTTAGTTGCCAAAAAAAAGCTGTCAGTGAATACGTATTCTGAGCCCAGCCATGTACGAATAAAAAAAAAGGAAACAAGATTAAGTGTCTGCTAGACACTTGGCACTTTGGTAGATACTGTAAGCAACTTATCTTAAAACTAAATAATAACCTTATGAAGTAGGACCTGCAATCCCCACTCCACAGATGAAGAAAAAGGTTCAGAGTTGCTAAACAACTTCCCCTAAGTCACACAGACGGCGATCAGCACCTGCCTTGACCCCAAACCTTGTGTTATAACAGCGTAACTCCTGACACCGGTAAGGCAGAGAAGATGCTTAAGACAGGATGTCTATGACGTGGTCAGGGAAAGAAGACCACACGACAGAGCAAGGAAATGCTAAAGTGTGAGGGGCTAGGAAGGCGAGTTCCAGTAAATGAGAATGAGCTGCATAGGTTCAGGAGGTTTTGGGAAAGAGGTGGGTCTGGAACTAGGGCATGAAGGATGAACAGGCTTTTAGGAAATGCAGGCTAGAAATTAGGTCATCCTGAGGGCTGGCAGAGGATAAAGGTGGGAAGGAAGCTGGCGGGTTCCCAGGAAACGGCGTGGACACCGACCACAGTGTACACAAAGAGAGCGAGCGAGGCCTGAACAACCCCAGAAGTAGACCCTCCCGCGAGAGAATCGACAAAAATGATGTAACAAAGATGGAGAGAAAATTCCTGCAGAAACAAGGAAGGATTAATAAGAAGTCGTGGTTTAAGGAGCCGGGATCATACTTCCTATTTCTCTTCTCCCATTTCCTCGATCACTTGTCTCTCCTTCGCTCCAAATTCAAAGCTTTACACAGAAAACCTAACTGTATATTCATCCTCTGAATACAAGTTTGTCAGAATAAGAAGAAGTGTTGGGGAAAGAGATGAAGGAAGCCAGCAGAAAACTTTGTCTGTGAATCAGCAAGCAGTAGGAGCCCATTAGCAATTCTTCGTCAGGCATTAACCAGTAGACAAATACATATTCTTCAGAAAGGATGTATGTGCTAGTTCCCAACACCCACCCACCCCTGCAAAACAATGCACAGGCTGCACGGACGTGGACGAGCAATGGTGCTTGGCAGGGAGCCAACAGCTCAAGGCATATGACCCATGCCTCTTAAGGAAAATAATTTAGATATACACAAATAAGGTGATCTGAGGTTGACAGGTCAAAGAGTTAAACCTTTAAGCATGGCGATTTCCATTAAAGAAATACTAGTCAAGCCAAATTAGTATTTCTCCGTAAGACAAGCAGTACATTTCAATACATTTATTTTGTAACCAATAAATCAATAAAAACTATGTAATGCGTGTCTATCATGTATGTAGTACTTTATTAGGTTCAATTCAGGATAAAGAAAAAATTAAGAGATGTGGTTCCTACCTCAAGGAACCTACAGTATTATATTTTTAACTTGGAAATCACCCAAGCTGTCTCATTCCTGTTCTGTACGTACAATTATATGGCTTCCTACCTAAGTGTGGTTTTATTAAGTCCCGGACCCAATTAGTTTTAAGCAGGATGAAGCTCCAAAATTATAATTAAGTCACTTTTGCCCAAAGTTAACTCAGTAAAAGTGGGGGAGAAAATATTTCCGCTCTGAAACAAAGTAATAAACCTCATGAACTTATTAAAAGAAACAAAAAGTGTTATTAAATTATCACTGGAGTTTAAGAAAATAACACGTATTCCTATTAATATGGCATACGATTTCTCTAGTTCATTTTCTCCGAAAATTCTACCACTAGAATGCTCAGCCACCCTACATTTTTCTGTCTCTTAAATTATTCTTTTGCAGGAATCCAGCCAAATGATGTCATGTTAGATACGCAAACTTACCTGCCAAAAAGGGAGAAATTCCAGGAAAAGCCTTTGAAAGGAAATAATTCATTAGGGAGTTCAAGGAGAAAGCTAAATATTGAACTTTGACAAAATTATTAAATTTCAGAGTTAGAAAATGAAAATAAAAATTAGAGTGCCTACCATGTATCTGGTATCTCTCTTGAAATAGATATATCTAAAAACAGTTACATATTTATATAATTGAGATTAAATTTCTGATTATCTCAAAAAATATAAATAAAAAATTATTAGAATTGATAGTCCTCACTTTTTTTGTTGTTATTTAAAGCTCAGATTTGAAATAGCCCTGAAATAAAAATGACAAGTGGGTCAGCTCGGTGCTTTGTGACCGCCTGGAGGGGTGGGATAGGGAGGGTGGGAGGGAGGGAGACGCAAGCGGGAAGAGATATGGGAACATATGTATATATATAACTGATTCATTTTGTTGTGAAGCTGAAACTAACATGCCATTGTAAAGCAATTATACTCCAATAAAGATGTTTAAAAAAAAAAAATGACAAGTGGTTTTTTTTGTCTTATAAAAAAAGACAAAATTTAGGTTGTCATACTTCTAATTTCTTTATCACAGAATTATCATTTTGAGCATTCTGATGTTGTGTCTTCATTTCCTTAAGGAAACAACTCCAACAAACTCTTCCACTCATAACACAGTTGTAAATCCAGCTGTAATGGAGAAAAGGCCCCTGAATGGTAAGTACAACTGCGGTCACAGATCCTAAACTCTGTCCTACATGGGAAAGATGTCTGTTCACCCTCAGGCCTCCATCTAGAGCTCACTGACTACAATTGTGAATACATAAGGCCATCAAAGTTAACAAGCGTGGTTAAGTGCTCTCCCTGCAAACTTACAATTCTTCCTTGCAGCAGAATCAAAGATATCTGCTAAACACTTAGGATAGCTAACTATCAGGGAGGGAATAAAAGTTTAAAGAGGCACCCATAACAATATGGAAGCATGGCAGGTTAAGCCATCCACCATCAAGAAAATATCTCTAAAAACATTTTAATGGTCTCTGAGGATGTTATTGTACTGCTGCATTTTAAAATAATTCAAGTTGATAATGAAGACCTTGAGCTTGCAAGAAAAATTTTAATTAAAGTCAGTGCGCACTACGTACACACCCACACACTAAGAAAATGAAATAAATAAATTTGGTTCCCACTTTACAGCAACAATAAAAATCCAAGTGATGGCATTCCTTAAGAAGAGAGAAAACTAAGTCATTACTCTACAGTGAGTAGGAGTTACATGTTATCTCTCTATTCCTATATAACTTTCTTTCAACAAATAATTTGCATTAATATATAAAACGTTTTTCCTTTTTGGAGTTTTAAATATAATATTTAAAGTTTGTATTTCCCAAAAAATGTGCTGACCCAGAGTGTCACGTTATAAAGTGCTTAACTCTGATAGCTCAGAGTTAGGATTCTATCAATGTAAATCTGTGCCTCTAAAGAGTTATTCTCTTACAACTAGGACATAGACCTATTTTTCAAGTCAGCATCAGAAAATACTTAATTTTTATATCCAGAAAAAACAAAATCTCTAATTCAAAAAGATACATGCACCCCAATGTTCACAGCAGCACTATTTACAATAGCCAAGACATGGAAATAACCCAAGCGCCCATCACAGACAACTGGTTTAAGAAGATGTGTTATAGAAGTACAGTGGAATATTACTCAACCATAAAAAGAATAATGCCATTTGCAGCAACATGGATGGACCTAGAGAATATTATACTTAGTGAAGTATGTCAGACAAAGACAAATACTATATGATATCATTTACATGTGGAATCTAAAAAATAATACAAATGAATCTATATACAAAACAGAAATAGACTTAGACATAGAAAAACTTACGGTTATCAAAGGGGAAAGGAAGGGAGAGACAAATTAGGAACGTGGGATTAACAGATACAAACTACTATACATAAAATAGATAAGCAGGGCTTCCCTGGTGACACAGTGGTTGAGAGTCCGCCTGCCGATGCAGGGGACACGGGTTCGTGCCCCGGTCCAGGAAGATCCCACATGCAGCGGAGCGGCTGGGCCCGTGAGCCATGGCCGCTGAGCCTGCACGTCCGGAGCCTGTGCTCCGCAACGGGAGAGGCCACAACGGTGAGAGGCCCGCATACCGCAAAAAAAAAAAAAAAAAAAGATAAGCAACAAGGATTTACTGTATAGCACAGGGAACTATATTCAATATCTTGTAATAACCTACAATAGAATATAATCAGAAAAAATATATATACATCTACATAACTGAATCACTTTTTGCTGTACACCTGAAACTAACACAATATTGTAAATCAACTATACTTCAATAAAAAAAGAAAATACTTAATTTTTGATAATACTGTAGAAATTAAGGGAAAATGGAATGTCCATTTTATAAAAAGAAAAACAGGCCAACTATGAATGATCGGATCAAAATTTTTTAATGTGTTCATAATAGAAATTATTAATCTCTATCATAAATTTCTTCCATAAATTTGGAATGATGAAATATTTTTCAAAATCATCACATTTAAAAATAAAAATACCAGTGTCTGGGTACCAACTCAGACCATCAGATCAGAATCTTTGGAGATGGGGCTTGCTTGGTAAATAATTTATCTTTAATTTCCTGAAGGTGAGTCCAAGGCACAAACAGGGTCCAGAAACCCTGAATTCAGTTGCCCTGGAGGTCCTTTTAGCTCCAAACTGCTTAACTCGAATCCTATCTTGCCACTCTCCCAAGAGTAGTACTGACGCAAAGCTCCATAGACACTTCCTGAGCCTATCTCTGTAAACTTCCAAATGCCATCCATAAAATGCAGATAACCACCAAATTCCACCCTATTGTTGTCAAATTTAATAAGGAAAATGTACACTTCTCTAAATTTCCAAGCACTGCCTACATGTAACTTATGATACTCTCTCATTTGTTGACCCTCTCCATGGCTCTACGATAAACACTGTGGCACACGGGACAAGCGGGCTCAATTCTACACCAACATCCCCCCCCCATGCCAAGGACCTCAATCTCACTTATAAAAATATTTACAATCCAAGGTGGAAAATATAAGTGCCATTAGGAAGTAATTGGTACAGTGCTCTGGAGACTCAGGAAGGAGAAAGAACTTTCAACTGGGATCATCAGAAAATGCATCAGGAAGCAGGTAGAAGACGGGTAAATTTTTCATTTACATTGATTGAAGATCAGGTTAGAGAGATGGGCATAATGTGATAACAGGAATAGAATCAAAAAATAGAGATTCCCCCTATCCACTGATGTCTCTAAAGAAAAAAGAAAAAATAGAGATCTATATACCTATGGGAAGAGAAGGAGAGAGAGGGAGAGAGAAGGTGGCAGGGCGGGAGGGGGAGTGAGAGGATGCAAGATTACACCGTAGGCAATTCAAATAAGCTAGAAAATTGATGTGACAAAGGAAGCAAGCAGTTTGAAAAGGCTGAAGGGTACGACGGGCGATGAGAGAGGGTCATGAATGCCAAATTTAGAGGTGCTCACTTTATTTGAAAGGCAACTAAGAATTACAAACTGCTTTTTATCAAAGGACTGATGTGATTTTTACATTAGCGTTCGACAAAACTACTGTCGTGAGTAGAGTTGACCATGGTGAAGATACGGTGCAACAGTGCAGCAGTGCAAGGGATGAATTAATATTCAGAAAGCAAGGGGGTGGGAAGATCAGTTCAGAAGCTTCCACAATAGTCCATTCAAGTATGTTGTGCCCATAAACCAGGAAAGCAAGAGTAGAAAAGGAAGGGAAGGGCTTGACATAATGATTATCACTTTGAAGAAAGTTATACCCTGGAAATTCCGGTGATGCCTTTGCTGTCTAGTGCAATGGAAACAGGAAGCCTTCAGAGCCAGACAGAACTGGACTCAAATCAAGGCTCTGCGTCTGATAAACGGTAAAATCTTGGGTAAGCTACTTAACCTCCATGAGCTTCAGACAGGAACAGTAATAGGTATCTCTAATGCTGTAATGAGAATGAGTTGTGATATCTGAAAAATGCTTAGCATATTGGGGGGAAATTAACGATAGGGAAGACAGCAAACCAGTAAAAGAAACAAAAATGGGGATTAAGATATTAACAATTTTAAGGAGTCAATGAGCTCTTATACCAGAACTCAGCTACCATCCTCCACATTCATTAGCATCTGGCTGTCCCTCTCCTTCAGATAGCAGGAGACATTCTCCAGTATCTCCCTGGTTCCAGGTACCAACTCCTTATTTTAAAAACAGAGTTCAGGCAGACACATGACAGAACACAGAAACAGTTCTCCAGAAGGTAAAATGATACCTACAAGCTTGCTCTTGATTTCACTTGTGTTTGGGACAGAGAAAGGATCAGTGTTCAAAGTATCTACTGATGAACGTCTCAAAGCAGAAGTGAACATGATGGGACTCAGGGAGAACTGTGCAGAGAATGCAAGTGGAGGATTTCTGACAAAGCTTTTAAACTAGACAAAGAATGTGCTCTTCCCTTTGTCCAATTCAATCACTGTTAAACAAAACTTTGGCCTCATTTGGAATGACAAGACTGAAAATTAAGATGAATACACCATTAAGTGTTTAAAGCAGCCTTCAAAGAATATTTGTAACAGGTTTGCCAAATATGGTGAAGCCATCTTTACAACAGTTATGAACTCAGAATACTGGTACACTGGTTTTATAGATGAAAAATTTAATTTATCTCCTCCTGTTGTAAAACAATAGAGAAAAGCAAAGCACTGAATGCTCTTGAAACAAACGTGCTATTTCTGTCCATAGTTTTATTTATTAAGAGAGGTTTCTTTGCTTCTCTAGTAGAAAACAACTAAAATCATAGTATTTTGCAGCTTTTTGAATCAACTATTAAAATAGTCTGAATCCTATATGTAACGACCAGCCAAGCAATACAATTTCAATTTTAACCCCAAGTTTACAGCTTCTAATTACTGTGCTAAAACTGTCTCATGTATGCATTTTATTCTCTTCCTATAATCTTTCATCGTTCCATGAGGAGACGACTGATTAGGATCAGTTTGGGAAAAGTGTCCTCGTTAAATAAATGCAGTTAGGTCACCCACATTTGCTGTAGCCCCTTTGTCAGCTTGATGGTTTTACATAAAAGGTTTATGTTACTACCTTTTTTTTTTTTTTTTTTTGTGGTACGCGGGCCTCTCACTGTCGTGGCCCCTCCCGTTGCGGAGCACAGGCTCCGGACGCGCAGGCTCAGCGGCCATGGCTCACGGGCCCAGCCGCTCCGCGGCATGTGGGATCTTCCCGGACCGGGGCACGAACCCGTGTCCCATGCATCGGCAGGCGGACTCCCAGCCACTGCTCCACCAGGGAAGCCCACTACCATTTTTTAAGTAACATAAAAATCTTCTTATTTGTACACCCATGTTCATAGTAGCATTATTCATAATAGCCAAAAAGTGGAAGCAGTCCAGCTATCTAGCAATGGATAAGCGAAATGCTATCTACACATGAAATGAAATATTATTTAGCCTTAAAAAAGAATGAAATTCTGACACATGCTACAACATTAGATGAATATTGAAGACTATAGGCTCAGTGGGATAGGCCAATCCAAAAAGAAAAAAAAAAAGACACACACACACACAAATACTCTATGATTCCACTTATATGAGGTACCTAGAGTAGTCAAATTCGTAGACACAGAAAGAAAAATGGTGGTTACCACGGGGGCTAGGGGGATAGGGGAATGGGGAAGAGTTATTATTTAATGCATAGAGAGTTTCAGTTTGGGAAGATAAAAAAAGTCTGGAGATGGATGGCGCTGACGGCTGCACAACACGTGAATGTACTTAATGCCACTGACTGTACAATTTAAAATGTTTAAAATGGTAAATTTACGTGATGTCTATGTCACCAAAATTTTTCAAAATACAATAAAACCTTCCTCTAGCTAGCACTGAAACTTCTTAGAGATATTGGAGCTCTAAGAATGAATGAGTAAAGAAAAGTTTGGGTTCCAGAATAGTATGTCCAATCACTGATGCTAAACAAACTTGTCCACATGTCTACTTTCATTCCCTTAATTTATGCATTTAAGAGTCATTGTTCCCTCATAGACTTGGAATGAAGACCACTAAAAGAAAAGGCTTTTAGCAGCCTACATCATTCTAGGGAGTGCAGAGAAACCTAGAGTACAAAGTAAGTACAGTTCTCTAGATGGCCCTCTTTCTTCTTTTACAAAAACATTAGGCTTTTGAGAACTCAGAGACTCAGTACAGATTTTCAAAACAGTATTGGCAGGATTATCAGAATCAAAGTTTTGGAGGTAGACATAAACTAATCAACTGATGACACAGAGTAAGGCACCTGAGATGTCTAAATTAAGAAAATAAAATAAGGTATTTTTATTACCATACTACCACTAACGGTAAAAAAAAAAAAAATGAAATAACGGTAAAGGTTTTGCAAGTGGGCTTCTCCAGAAAAATACTAAGTTCCTCCTCCCAGGCTCCCCGCCCTCCTTCTTTACCCACAGGCTACCAGGTATTTTCTTACTTCCTTTTAAGTTGGTTCAGCCTTAGTAATTACTCATTTAGAAAGAGACGTCAGAGTTTCTGCTCTGGTCAAAACAACAACCAAAAAAATTGTTAGAATTGGATGGAGATGGCTGGCACTCCTGAAAAAATGGGCATTCTCACAGACAAATGGATATCAGTAAGTTTCTATAGAATGAATTAAAGATTTGATTAAAGTTCAATAAGTATTCACCAAATCCTCTACTTGTTCTAGACCTCCCCATACTTAATCAATACGCTTGTGAACAACATTCCTTCTCTGGCATTCATTTGAAACCTCATCTTTTCCAGAAGTGTTAAAATGAGCTTTGTTGGCATTTAAGAAAATGGGCTGATTCTCCTTTTCACTGAATTGCCTATTTTAATCATTTTGAATTAATGAGTACAGTTTACAGGCCATCTTTAAAATAAATACCCAGTACGCAATTATCTCTCAGTCAATTCCTAAAACACCTCTACGGGGTAGTTTCTTTTTACATTATTTTTATATAACAAAACCTAAACTTTAGAGATTCGGCATTATAATTCAGCATTACCCAAAGCCAGACAGTTAATACATGGCAGAGCAGGGATTTGAATAATTCTAGGCTTTCTGACCACTTTATAGTAGTCAATATTCCTTTTAAACTACAGCAAGCAGAACTGGTCAAAATGCTACAAATGCAGGAGGAGAATTCTGGAAATTATGCCACCAAAACCACATCTCACAAGACAGCTCGTAAGAGGCAGACAACTCACTGAACTTAGAGGCACTCAACCCTTAGTATTTATTCTTTATTTAAACAGGAATTAGATAATGGTCTAAACTCCCTCATCACAAAATTATATAATTATTTCTAAAACCAAATTTATAGGAACTTATAATTTCTCCTGTTAAATTTAATATTCTTATTTTTTTCCCACTGTCTAAATCTAGCACAGCTTGAAATTTATATCCAATCACCCAAACTATGATCTATACCTTCCAGTTTCAGACAACTAGAAATTTAATAAATACACTTCCTATGTATTTTATTCAAGACCTTAATAAACTGCTGAAGAAGATCAGGAAAGGAAAGCATCCTGGCTTTAGAGATTCAAGTTATAAATTCTCCTGTCCTCTTTTTCACTCACCACCCAGACCAAATTTCACTGGCTTCACTGACAGCACCACATGCCAAAACAGGAGATAAAGCCATCAATATGACCAGCTTTATCACGCCAGTAAAATTTTAATGGGTCCTACAGCTTCACCACTTTTAGAAAGGTGACTACAGGGGAAAACCAACTAACAGAGATAAATTAGCAAAATGGGAAACTCTGTAAATTAGAAGAGGTGTGTTTTAACAAGTACATTTTTCAACGTTTATATTGGGAAACTCTGAGGGGTTTGTTATAATGTTTGCAATGCTTGCTTTCTTAATTACAAAAGGAGTATAGGCTTTTTGAGAAAACTATTTAATAGAAGAAGGTATTTTTTTTAAAAAAAGAGAAAAGATCCTTTTTTCTTTTTAATAAATCCCACTGGTAATTTGTGTTATTAATTTGGCATTTTTAAATGTTTGTTTCTTGTCTTGAAGATTGCATTATTATAGATCTTTCAGGTTGTCAAATATTCTTTTCTAGTTCTTCAGATACACAGAGACAGAGATATACAGACAGGGATTCATATATTTAAAGACTACATTGCTTCATTAAATTGAAGAGAAATCCTTATGATTCATTCCCCAAAAATCATCTCTATTGATAATACCTCTACTATCTCATTCCCTATAAAACCATATAAATACTACACTACCAATCCCAAATTACTTTCTAAACGTAACAGTGGCTACCATTTACTAAATGTGTCATATCTTCCAGGTTACAAATAGCATTTCATTTACCAGATCAAGCCTGTAAGGTAGATTTTATTATCCATATTTTACAAAGGAATATATTCAGTCTCAGAAGGATTAATCATTTTATGATTGCTTATAAATATTTAAGGTCAGACAGCTAATAAGTGGCTGAAGTAAATATTGGAACACAAATAGGACAAGAAATCCTGCATCTTAATCACTGTACTGTACTTGAATCCCTCCATCAATAGATCTTGCTATCTGGCTATTTTCACACTTAGAATAAAAAAAATTAAAATTCAACCTTCATTTATTTCATCCACCTGTCCATATGGAGTATTAATAAAAAATAAATGCACAATACTCTAAAGTTTTTCTCAATCTGGGCACTATTGACATTTGGGGTTAGATAATTCTTTGTTTGGGGGACTGTCCTGTGTATTGTAGGATGACTAACAACATTCCTGGACTCTGCCTACTACGTGCACCTTGTTCGCACTACCCTCCTCAAAGTCCTGTAAACTAAAAATACCTTCAGATTTGGCCAAATGTCCCCGCGGGGCAAAATTAGCCCCCGTTGATAACCAATGCAATACTCTATTTAAAACTTTGGAAACCCACAGTAAGCAGAATAACTGACTCAAGTTCTGATATATTTACATTTACAAGTATTTCTTCCACGAGGATTATAATTATAGAATTCGGCACTTCTGGAGGAATATGTAGAGTTCTACACAATCAAAGTGCTTTTCTGAGAGCTCATATATTACACAAATCAATATTTAACTAAATTAGGTAAAAATATTTCAGGTGCAACTCTTTAGCGGTCCATTTCATTCCAATGTTAAATAAAGTAAACCTTCATTTATTGCCCAAAGTGGCACAAAGAGGTTTATTATTTATTCCAACTCATGAAAAAGTAATTCATACCATCTCTAATGAAGAGATAGCCTTTTAGAACATTCAATGTTCTAGCTACTCTCTGCCCCATTTTTTACGATTTCCCTGTAAGTTGCAAGCATGAACTCATAAACTATAGAAAATAAATAATGAAGCATAACTTTATGGGAAAAAAATTATGAAAATAGTCTGCCGTTCAAGGTTAGAAAACCAGTAATTAAAGTCAAAAGTAAAACCAAATGACCTGTAAAAATCAAGGCAAACATTGCCTCTTGCAAGAATATTTCACTGATGTCAAATGAAACTCCTGAAAAAGGCCCTTCCTCTAAACTATATTTATTTAAATCTCTCCTAACAGGAGCTTTGTACAGGAAAGTAAATGCTCACTTGGTCCACAAATTAGGTTCATGCCCTTCTTGGATTAAGTCTATAGAGCTGTGATTTGCAAACTTTTTTTTTTTCTCACTTCAACATACCTGATGGATGTGACACGCACATCAGTAACTGTGGCTCACTACAGCATTGATTCAGGATGTGGGGAGTTCTCCCTAGAGAGAACGTATCAGAAACAAGGGCAGGTTAGAGTTTGAAAACACCTACCCTGTGATAATCACCTTTGTAGAAGACAAAGGGCCATTGTTTCCGCCATCTCAAAGAGCAGGCCTAGGATGAAAAGTTCATTTCACCATTGACAGTACCATCTTATGTGGATAATATTTCCAAAAGCACCCATGATTTGGTGCATCTAATCTCCAGCCTTCCTTTGCCAGCTACATTTTAGACCTATATGGGGTGATAGTATAAATCTGTCAAACTGTTTTAATATTTGTATTAAGTATTATGTACAAAATCATATCATATTGCCGTACTGGTTCTTTTCCTACCTATGTGTGTTGTTTTTCCTTTTTTAGCTAGACAAGTTAGTTTTTTTAAATTTTTATTTTATATTGGAGTATAACTGATTTACAATGTTGTGTTAGTTTCAGGTATACAACCAAAGTGATTCTAGCTATGGTTTTGTACTAAGGAGAACCTTAGGCATTATTAAACTTGCTTCAGATTTCTATTGTGTTAAAGATCTATTTTGAAAGAAGACCATGTAGGTAAATGGAACTACTTAATTCCCTAAAAACTGACCAAATTTGTTTTGTTTTGTTTTGTTTTGGCGGTACGCGGGCCTCTCACTGTGTGGCCTCTCCTGTTGCAGAGCACAGGCTCCGGACACACAGGCTCAGCGGCCATGGCTCACGGGCCCAGCCACTCCGCGGCATGTGGGATCTTCCCGGACCAGGGCACGAACCCATGTCCCCTGCATCAGCAGGCAGACTCTCAACCACTGCACCACCAGGGAAGCCCTGACCAAATTTTATATACAGTGTTTCTTCCTCCCACTTTCCACTATTCTAGCCATACATAAATCACCAAAAGATACTTAACACAGCAAAAATGTTGGCTTTTTTCCTTGTTTTCATCTGAATCGAACAAGAGGAGAGGGTTCAAAGTATCAAACATACAACACAGATAGAGCTTCAGGTTAACTCATGTGATGGTCTTCAAAGTTTTAGCTGACCAAAAATTAAATATATAGATTATTTTACTGACAAAAAAAACCAAGTTCAGTATTAGTATGTGTCAAGGGTCTTCCTATCAAGATGAGTGGTGTGTAGGTAGGTCTGTGACAGAATCACACAGCTTCCTCCTGATCACCCACAGTTTGATAAGGTTTAGGTTTAGGACTGGTGTTTGGGCAAGTACATGCTGCAAAAAAAAAAAAAAAAAAAAAAAGATGCATAAATTATTTTGGTACAAAAAGGTGACAGTCACACTCTGCTTTGTTCCAGTTAGACCACATCTAAACTACTGTACAAGGTTCTGGACTTCTCCAAAAAAGAGAGGAGCAGAGGGGAGGGAGGGAGAGGTGAAATGGCATGGAAGGGAATTTAGCTCCCCATCAGGGTAGTGACTAAGCAAAAGCATAATGAGGACCATTTGTTAGGGATTTCATAAATTTGGCTCTACCTTCAATTTCCCTCCAACCCTGTAACAGCAGCAATGCTTTCTAGGAAAAGGAACACATAGAGAAGCAAACGAATTCCTCCAAAAACCCACTATGATATATAAGGACAAGTTTAGAAGAATACTGGGAGTGATGAAAATTTTACCAGGTGGGAATCTACACCAAGTGGGCAAAGGCTAGAAATCACATTGCAGTTATAGAAACTTGACCTAGAGTGTGTAGCCTAATTTATGTATGTGTAATTATATATAAATTATATTAAATAGAAATACATGCTTACATACGTTAGTTATAGATCTATAAATTACATACATGCAATTATATATTATATAAATATAATGTATAAATTATATATGTTATATATTATATACAGAGACAAACCATTTATATATATATATATATATATATATATATATATATATAAACAAATCATTATAAGCATCTGGAATAACCCAAGAAAAACATCAAAGTGGAACCCAACCTGATAATTTCACAAGATTAACTGCTCTCGACTATCTAGATTGTCTCAACTGACAAAATAATTTTTAACTAGTCATAATGATCCAGCATCAACTTGTTTCAAGGAAAAGAATCTTGCCCTTGTAGTTTTAAAATGTGATGGGGTTATGACAGTCTATCGTGCCAGGGATTCCCATGAATCCCTCCCGTGAGGGTCACCCAGAAGCTGCGGTCTGTACTGACTCTGATCGGTCTGTTTCCCTGGTAAGATCAGCACCAGTAGTGCAAAGTTGTCTGACCTGTAAAGACTGAGGACCCTATTTAAAGTCTAATCTGAAATAGGGTGACAGCCTTTGTGCTTATTAAAATGGCCAAGGCTACAACCTTTCTGTGTTTGCAGTTGTAGACTGAACACAGGAGGCTTCTGATTCTAAAACGCCACGTACATACAGAGCAAGGGAACGTGGCGAGCAAATCTAACTCTGATACTAATATTTTTGTGAACGAATGAAATTGGGTGCCTTCAAGCAAACAAAAATCACATGAGGTTGTGAAAGTAACACACACAAATATGTCCAAATCAAACCCACACTTCATCCTCCCTTCCTCACTCAGAACCTAAAACAGACAAAAACTGCTCTTCTGATGCTTTCTCTCTCAAAGAACCGACAAGGGATTAACCTCCAAAATATACAAACAACTCATGCAGCTTAATATCAAAAAAACAAACAACCTAATCAAAAAACGGGTGGAAGATCTAAATAGACATTTCTCCAAAGAAGACATAGATGGCCAAAAAGCACATGAAAAGATGCTCAACATCACGAATTATTAGAGCAATGCAAATCAAAACTACAATGAGGTATCACCTCACACCGGTCAGAATGGCCTTCATCAAAAAATCTACAAACCATAAATGCTAGAGAGAGTGTGGAGAAAAGGGAACCCTCCTACACTGTTGGTGGGAATGTAAATTGGTACAGCCATTATGGAGAACAGTATGGAGGTTCCTTAAAAAACTAAAAATAGAACTACCATACGACCCAGCAATCCCACTACTGGGCATATATCCAGAGAAAACCATAATCCAAAAAGATACATGCACCCCAATGTTCATTGCAGCACTATTTACAAGAGCCAAGACATGGAAGCAACCAAACTGTCCATCAACAGAGGAATGGATAAAGAAGATGTTGTACACATAAACAATGGAATATTACTCAGCCACAAAAAAAGAACAAAATAATGCCATTTGCAGCAACATGATGGACCTAGAGATTATCACAGTAAGTGAAGTAAATCAGAGAAAGACAAATATCATATGATATCACTTATATGTGGAATCTAATTTTAAAAATGATACAAATGAACTTATTTACAAAACAGAAACAGACTCACATATCTCGAAATCAAATTTATGGTTACCAAAGGGGAAACGTGGGGGGAAGTGATAAATTAGGAGATTGGGATTAACATATACACACTATATATAAAATAGATAATAAGGACCTACTATATAGCACAGGGAACTCTACTCAATATTCTGTAATAACCTATATGGGAAAAGAATCTGAAAAAGAGTGGAGACATATATAGATAGATAAAACTGATTCACTTTGCTGTACACCTGAAACTAACCTAACACTGTAAATCAACTATACTCCAAAAACAATTTTAAAAAGAACAGCATTCACAATCTTTCCAGTTTCCCGGATTCACAACATTAAGGACTGTTCATGCCCTTTGTTCACACCTGCCACCATCAGTCACTGAGTAATCCTGCCGATTACAGCTCTTCATTTTCTCTTCAATCACCTTTCCTTTCCACCACCACTGTCCTAAGAAATCTTCAACGTCTGTAACCAGGACTTTTCCAACAGCCTCTTAAATGTCTCCTGTGTCCAGTTTGCCCCCATCTGATCCACTGTTATCAAAATCATGTTTAATCTGTTCACAGTAGTCTCTGGCTAAAACCCTTTTAATAACTTTCAGTGCCGACAAATAATGTTCATCCTCCCCAGCCTAATTCTGAAGACATTTCCCGTTTTTCATTCCCCACGCCCAGCCTTGTCTTTCTTATCTCTTAAAAACGTCCCACCACCCCCTTCCCTCTTCCCACCACAAAGGCTAGGCTATCTGTTCCACGTGTTGTTTCCAGAACACAACATTGCTCCACACCTGGCATCCAGCTCCAAAACAGGCTTTATCCCATCCCTCCCTCCTTCCCTCTGGAGGTCACACCCACAGGAGAAAGATAGCAAAACATTCTTTTAAAGATCCGTTCTTATTTTCTTTTCTAGATATATTTTTTGTATTGTACTAAAGTTCATTATAGTGAGCTTACTATCAACATAAACACATGAGAAAAGTTAAACATAAATCAAAAAGAGAAGTCAGGAAGAAAAGGAAGACAGAACATTACCAGAAATCCATGTGAAGAGGGTGATGGTATTTGAGCAATAAATTTAGCTATGACCTCTCTGGAGGGCAAAGTTCTCAGGACTTTCTGTATTTTAAAGCATTTATCACTTGCCGCTGGAATCATTTGTTAATGTAGTATCTTTATTATAAGCTCAGGGAGGGGATGCAAGGGCAGTCCCTTTTGAACCCTCCCCCCAATAATCCCACCCTCTTCAGCATGTTATGGGCACTCTTCAAACTTCCTAGAATAAAAAACATGAACAGTGTAATGTTTCCAAGGGGAATTCTCATAAACCAGAGATCCGCAGTCCCGTCCTAGGAAATAACCATGCTAAAGGTGACTTTCCCACTAGGAACAAGCAGCATTTACCAGTAACTATTGGCACTCTGGTCTTCCTTAGAGCTAAGTTCCCCAGTGTAAATGAATAACCTGACATTCTGATTGATGAGTTACAGTTTTATTATTAGTGTTTCTCAGCAACTGATAACCCCTGGTTCTATGGAAAAAGTGCATCTCTGGCCTGCAAGGCTGAGAGATGAACTGCAGGCAAATGCAAACTTCAGTGCCAAACCCCCTCTCCACGGTCCCACCTCAGCCCCTGCCCCGCCAGCATCCACCAACCTACAGACACTCAGCAGAGACATGCCTACCAGTCTCTGTCGCCTTAACTCAACCATCTCAAACAGAATCTGCTAGTGCTCATCTGCTAACTCTCTTTGGATAGAACAGTAAAGACAGGGTACAATGCTTGAGTAAAGGTTATGTTGTTCTGTTTAACTACTTTCTCTGATTCTATCACGTTTATTTCTGAAAACTTTTTTGGGGGAGGGATTAAGTGAGACCCACAGTCTCTATTTTTTTAGGTAATTATAGAAACTGATATTCTCAAATTTATTTCCACAGAAATGTATAGTTCTTCAAACGAGAAGACATGTTAATCCTAGATGTGGAAGTGATTTGTTACACACTGCTTTCTTTTCCTATTCATTTATTTAAACAAGCAAAAACAAATGGAACGCACAAAGTTCCTCAGTCTTAGACAGGAAATGCAAAGAATAATCAACAAATCCTGACAAGCAAGACTGAAATTAATCAATATTATACACAGAGTAGCTCAGATGCAGAAAAAGCAAAATACAGAAGCAACTCATTATATGTCTGCATATGAATTATGGATAAAATTTTAAACTATCCTAAAATTAAAATGCTTATATTTTATTTACATTTATAGACGATGCATAAACTATTAGAAAAATCATACTATGTATTAACAAGTATTTTGGCACACAGACTTCTTTCAAGCCAAAAAAAATTTTTTTTAATATTTATTACTTTGAAAAACAATCATTATGAAGTTGGTTTTTATTTGCAACTCTACTGGTCTAATAATCAGCAAGGTAGGCTCAATACACTGCTTATATATGTTTTATAAAGAATTTCCCCTCCTTGGGCTCCCCTGGTGGCGCAGTGGTTAAGAATCCGCCTGCCAATGCAGGGGACAACAAGAGAAGCCACCATAATGAGAAGCCTGCGCACCACAACGAAGTGTAGCCTCCGCTCACCGCAACTAGAGAAAAGCCCGAGGGCAGCAACAAAGACCCAAGGCAGCCACAAATTAATTAATTAATTAAAAAAAAAAATTTTCCCTCCTTATAGAACCCAATTCATTTTCATGTTCATCTCAACATATCACAGTCATGATTAGTTTTGTTTCCACTTTTTAAACAAAAATAGGCCCAAAATCCTTTGTAAAAATTGAAGCATGTTTCAGTACATGTGTACATATTTCAGCACACATGTGTGTATTTTTTCGTAAAACCTTACTTTCAGGTAAAGTTGCAAATATTGCGTGTATGCCAATCTATACTTACAGGGACACATTTTTCAGGATCACATGCCAACTGAGCCTCCAATCTTATAAGAAACTTACACCTTTCCAGCCACCCGGGTGAAGAATTGGGAATGCACATGGACTATACTTCTGAACATGTTTTACCCAGTACTGAACATCACATTACCATTCATAATCATAAAACCACCTGGAGTTCCTATTTCCATGTCTGCAAGTCCAACAACTAGTCACTGGGTAAGTGGCCCTCAAAGCACTCTGTGAATGTACGCAGGGGAACAGTGTCAGATGACTACATTTCTTTATAAAGTTCTGTTTTTCTGATTATAAAAGAAGTATGCAGGGTTGAAAACGGAGACTCTACAGAATAGAAAAATAAACAAAAATCACCCACGATATCCTCATACAAACAACAAGAAACATGTGGACTGCTTTCCTTTCTGCTATGCATTTGATTGTTGAGGTGAAAACATGCCATATACTCCATTTTATTTCCCGATTTCCCTCTCCATTCATCAAAATATTTTCCCATGTGATTAAAAACTCTTCATTTTACAGGCTTGAAAATTCCTTATCTTTTGTGGCTTCCAAGCAGCATGGAAAATATTTCATAATCAGATACTAGCCACAATGTAGAGTTAAGCAAACTCTGAAAAGTTACAGTGCAATCAAGCTATCGTAATTTAAATATTTATATAGCACCTATCACTGAAGTGCTCTGTAGGTTGACAAATGGTCTGAGTTAATACGAAAACAAAATAGAAGCATTTCCTCTATAGGAAGGTCTGGGAAATACTGGCAACAGGGCTTTAGATAAAAATGGGATTTGTCAGACTACTGCAAGACTAATAAAAAGAGAAAGCCTTGCATTTTCTTTGAACGGTCTAATTGTTTGCCATATTAAACCTTAGGATATTATAGCATGAGTTATAAAGGTATGTGTTTAAAAGACAGAGCATGAGGATGACACTTAAATGTGTTAAAATTATATTTTATTCAAATTTATTCTAAAATTTAAAAGATATTTATATAAGAATAAAATTTCAAAACTAAGTTTTATCAGACCAAATGTTATAAAACCCAGCAAACTAACACTTTATGCAGAGTTTAAGATGCTTGATTAGAGTTTCAACATAAGGAGATCTGATGGTTTTCTGGAAACGCTCACAATTTGAACATCCTCTGAAAGGCAAAGACAGAAGGTAAAATTGAAAAGAAGAAAAAAAAAAAAGGTCAACCCAATCAGATTTTTTTTAAAGCAAGAAATGCTTAATATTAGGCCCCTAAATAAAAGAGGAAACATTAAAGGAACTCTCTCCCTACCTTCCAGGAGATCACCCAGTCAATGCCAATCTTGGTGGCATTGCCTTCAATAGATATTTACAATCTCTCTAACACTACCTCCTGATATCATTCCCAATCCTCCTTGGATTACTTCAATAGTCTTCTAACTGATCTCCCTTCTTCCATTCTACCACCTATTTTCACTCAGCACAGATTGCTTGAGAGATCCTACTGAATGTAAGTTTGATCACATCCCTTCTTCACTTAACCCTTCAATGAATCGCTTCCCATTCTGCCTGGAGCACCAGTCTTGCAATTACCTCCACAGCCTATTGATCTACTGGCCCTCCTCATCACCTTCCTGACGTCTCCTCCTGTATCACAGAAGTGAAAAACCAAAAAACTTCCTTTGATCAAGTTGGAGAATAACATGATTACCCCAAGCAGAATTTCTAAATTGAAACCAATGGTGGTAGAGTGAGATGATACAGGATTCCTGCTCCTGTGGAGGTCAATCCAAAACAACCACCTCACTCAAGACTCAAAAATCATTCAATGGGTGGGAAAATCTGGAAGAAAAGTGGTCTGAGTGTTGAGGCCCTGTGGAAGCTGGTAAAAAGAGAGAGTAGCTACAGGAATATGCTAATGTGGTGAAATCAACACTCACTGAGGGCCACTGCTGAACTAGCACTGAACTAGCTGCTTTCCACAGATTATAAGCAGGAAGTCCCTATTATTTGAGAACAATGATCTCATTGGCAAGCAAAAAAGAAGGGTATGACTAGAATGCCGCCACAAAAACTTAAGCTAAAAATTTTGAGAAATAACTTTGTTTCTCAGAACCAAATATGGCGTATAATGGCAGCAAGAGCACAAATCACGTTGCCAATGGGGTTATATGATACATGATTGCACAGCTGACTCAAAGGAGCCATCAGCTATTTTTACAAACATGTTCAATTCCATCAATTTTCCTAAATATCCCCCTTCATCCTTTGTCACTTCACATCTTTTTCTTCTGAAGCACCTGTCACCATCTTTGTCAAATGTTTCTTCTTCCACTGTGAGCTTGTCTGAATCTCCAGGCTCTTCTGTAATTTAACTGTAATTTAAGCAACCGTCTAATATCATTTAACTTAAGAAAACCTGCATCTTTTGTAGACCTGCAAGTCTATTTTTTTATCAAATGCAAAACTGTTTGCGTTGTTTTGCGTTATACTTTCTGACATTTACCAACAGCCTTCAATGACATGGCCCTAATGGGTAGGAATATTCTTGTTCAGTCATGGGGCGGGGGGAATGTTTGACAAGAACCGATGTCCATTCTTTCTATTAATTTCATCTTCACCCCTTAAGAAGTAGGCTGTAGTATTCCTATGTTACAGACAGGATTATTCAAGTTCAGAAAGTTGAAGGAACTTTACATTATAAAGCTTCAGCCTGTCTCTGTCGAGCGCACATACTCTTTCTACTTAACATTTGTAGGGCAATATATTTTTATTTAAGCTTTGTAACAGTGTATGAGATAAGTGAAGAAATTGTTACTCCTTTCTCACAGAAGAAGAAATTGATCTGCAGAGTGTCGAATAACTTCTCTGAGGTATCCTCAATGGGGAAATCAAAGTGAAAATTTTATGAATGTCATAGGTTGATTAACTATAATCTCTCTGTGTGTCTACGTACGTACGTATACGTGTGTGTTTACATAAATAAATAAGTTTTCCCCATGATACCAAGCCAAGTACTTTTTAACTATTTGCTTAATCAGCTTGCAAAAGTCCCAACTTTCTGTCTAGTTTTAGTAGACAGAAGTTTATAGTCCTGTGTTTCTTCACTGAGGCAACCAAAATGCTCTAAAACTCGATTTCTGGACCCTGCTCTACACATAACTAAATCAGAGTATCTGACCTTAGGACCTAGGAGTTTGCATTTTAATAGGTTTCCCAGATCACTTTTATGCACACTAAAATTCGAGAACTATAGCATTGAAGACGTACAGCAGCTCTATTTAGAAAGTGCCAGATAATGTGTAATGATCAGTAGGTGAGGTCAGGCCATCTCCTACAAATTCTGAAAGCACCTGAAGGAAGTCTATAAATCTACTAATCAGAGGCGTTTACTGTTAGAATTCATAAACAAGGGTTTGATTAATATGGCATTATAATAATTACATAAGATTAATTAGTCCCAGGGAAAAAGAAGATAAGAAGCCAGGCATATTGAAATACTTAGAAGGTAACAAAGAATCAATATGAAATAGAGAGAGTGGATATTAAATAAGATATATTTACTTGCTGGCATTTTTCACCAATCTGGTCGCATAAGAGGTAAAAGTTCACACAAGATTGCCCTAACGGTACAGTTATAAGTCAAAGTGATAAATGTGCTAAAGAACTAAAATGTAAGAATCGACGACTTGGAAAGTAAGAATGTCAGGAAAGTTCAGGAATAGCATTATGACCTCTGGAAAATGATCGACGTGTTTTTGGTCTAAGCACAGATCCTAAGCTAACGCATGGCTGGACATCCTGCCCAGCGTCCAGGAGTGACGCCCGCAGGGTCTCCTCTTTCCAAATCATAAGGAGTTCTAGATTTTAAGGGCACCGACATTATGCCCCCAAAAGACCATACAATAAATATATGTTTTTTAAACCGAGGAATTCTTTTGATTTTGATCTAGTCTTCTTTCTGCACAAGCAGAATACTAGCATTCACTTCTTTCACTTATTTATTGTGGGCAGTTTCCATTTCTGAATGCCACGTTATTTTTTAGATAATTTACTTAATCAGTGTTAAGTTATATCTGGATCCAACATTCCCAACCGAATTCTCACACTTTTCATTGAGGACTAGTTAATGGCTTCGGAAGTTCCACTGAAAAGGTTTAAAAGCTCTCGCTGTCATTCTCTGAAGGGGTGAAGAAGAGCTAATCCCATTATTATTCAAGTAAAAAGGAATGAGAAGCGGACAAAATGAGGCTACTGCCTTAATAACTGTGCTATAATTTAGGTCCTGTTTATCTAGCAAAATCAATTTCAATGTAGCCAAAACAAGTCATTAAGAGGAAAAACAGACACTCTTCAAATGGTAAAGACATACAGTTAGCTTCCTGTCTCAAAATGAAAATAGAGTGGAAGGTTTTGCTCCTAAATTTTTTATTTTAGTTTACATTTGACAAAAATGTCAAATAAATTTAGAAATGGCTCCTTTACCAAAAGAATATACCTTGCTTATTTCAAAAGATGAATTAATTTACAACTAAATTCTCAGTTTGTAATTTATGTTTTCAAAGAGAAACAACATTCAGATTTTTTAAAAATAATATATTCAAAGATATCTCAAACTCTCAAAGGGTTCAGTAATGGCAGCCTTTCTAAAAGATCTATCTATGATAACATTTGACATCCACAAACTAAAATAAACTTATTCCCAGAAAACAAAGTTGGAAATAACTTTTATTTCTAAACTGTACTCCTAGTTCATTTAAAGGCAGGATAATCTGCCTAACATACTCAGAAGAGAAATGTCTGATTTCAGTGAGAGGAGATGACAATAGCTCTATTAAGAATTATAACTACAGCAACAAAATATTCTTATTTGACTTAAAACTTTCTATTTTAACAAGTCAAGTTCTATTAAAAACTAGATGGACCCTTACGGCAAAAAAAAAAAAAAAAAAAAAAAAAAAAACTAGATGGACCAAAAAAAAAAAATTGACTAGATAAACTAAAACCTGTCATTTCAATAAAACCTTGTGAACTGTTGATTTTTAAATTCCTCTGGACTCTGAAGTATGCTACCAAACTTCTAGATTATTCAGCACAATTGGACTAGCGCTACAGTTGGATGACATTTGAAATAAGCTAATTTCACAAAGTCATCTCTGGACGCAACAGGCTCAAATTATATTTTGTAACTGAGCACAATTAAAAGGTTAAAAAAAGAGATAGTATTTACTTTACATTAGACTTTTCAGAAAATGCGATTGAATAAGAACCTCTAATAGGATACAGACAGACTGTAAAAAGGTGTAGCTGAACACCTGCCAACACTTTGTGGAAAGTGACAGAACAAATAACGTCAAAGTTGATACTTTCTCAATTAATGTATTAGTTGCACGTGAAAGACTTGAATTTTTATTTTTCTGAAAAATGTACCCTAATTTCAGAGACCTTTCTAAAGTTCACACCACAGTGATCTTGGTGGTGGCTTTGGTTATTTTCAGTTGGAAGTGAGCTAAAAATAAATATCTAGGACTCATGCTGAACGTGGGATTTCCTACCATGAAAGGCACAGGCAAATTCAGCCCCTTATCTGACACATGGCAGAGAATATTTTTAAAGTAATAAAAGTACAAACATTAAAAATGTAAGTTCACAGACTAGTGAATAGGCTATTTCTTTTCTTCTCTATAAAAGTTTACTTCAATGGGTTTAATCACTAGCTCAATCTCAGGAGATTAGGGGGATAAATATTTCAGATTAAAATCATTTCTTTCTTTTCTATCCATTTATTCCGCCCGTTAGCGCCTACTGCAAGCAAGGCACTGGGCTGAAATTTTCTAAAGGAAATACTTATGGCTGACACAAGGAGACCAAAAATGTTGATTCCTTTTATAATGAGAACCGTTGTGATGTGAATCTGACTTCTTCAGTTCTTGAGCCTAGAAAGCAAATGTTCAAGGAAGCCTAGGCAACTCAGGTGCCTCTCCCAACTTCCTGGGAGACTGCTGCTGAGTCGGGACCCCAAAATACTAACTCGCAAACAAGGGGATGTTTCACTGCCTCCTGAAGACCATTTCCTAAGCAGACCTGTTAATTCCATCCTCTAAAATACTTAGTTTAAAAATAAGAACGATTTCCTTTCCCTGTGCTCAACCTAGTTTAACAATGTCCAAAGGAGGCTGACTTCACAGGAGTCACCACAAAATAAAACATCCCCCCCAAATAATACTGCTCTGACTTCAAACTTCCATTAGGTTTATTTAAGTGGATTATACCTGAAGAGGAGGAAATACCTGCCACAAACATAGCATAAATATTCAGTTATTTCAACTTACTTCAGAAGGTGGGAAATTTCTATTCAAATCCTATTAAATCAAAACCACAAGCTTTTTGCATAAAATTATTTCAATATTCTGACAAGGTACTGTGGGGTGTAGGGGCTAGAAAGGCATTCCTTAAATTTTTAAACACACTCTGACTGAGAAGAATCTATTATGTTAAAAAATAAACATGAAATAAAATGCATTTCTTGGAAAAAAAATATATACATACACACACATACAGTACATTGTCAGAAGAGAAGACTGGCCAAAAAAAAAAATTACAAGACCAACCTCTACATTAATTTCAAGCAATTTCAAAATTAGCCGGGGCAAATGACTAGTTACTTTCAAATACAAACTCTTTCAAGTAACAGTTACGATTACTATGGCATTTTACTCTCCAGCTAGCTACTTCAAGAAGTCTAAATGAACCCAGCTTCACCAGGAGTGAGATTGAGTCCACATTATTTCATTTTAGACCAATGTGCTTCTTTGTATATCTAGATTCTATTACCTTTGCTCTTTCTAGATTATTTCCTAAGTGATATGTAAAAACCTATATATCTCACTATTTTTATTCTCTAATGCAAATATACATAATAGATCTTGCTTTAAAAGGGAGAAATTTATGAATCAAAAGTCATCATAAAGTCATTTATAAGTTTTGATTTATAAGTCAAAAGTCATGATAAACATCACACAGATATAAACCAATATATGCAAAATAAATGCACACTTTAAAAAATAATTCTATACATCTGTGTATATAAAGGAACATGCTATATTTAAAAATTGTTTTCTCATCACTTCTCGATGCAATATTGGAACGATGACTACAGTTCTGAATTCATAGAGCTTGGGGAAAGGAGATGGAAGGAAGGTGACATTTAAAAGTTCTTCTTTTCCATCTGTACATTTTTTTGAGTTTACCCGGCAGTTTGAAATCACACAGAGCTTCAAAAGCCACCTAATCTCAATTCCTACTTTAGAATTCCACACTATCAAAATCTCCAGTCCTCTCTATACACAAAATGGAAGCATTTTCCTTTTGTATATCCATGAGAGTGGTGTTTACATAAGCAATAGTGAAGAAGCATCAGCCCTTTACAGACACTGTTAGAATTTTCATCCATTAAAGCTACTAGCCAGTTTGCGGCTTTAGTTTCCTAAGTTACCAAGATACGACCTGCATTACAAACATAAGCACTTTCATTTCTAAAGAGACATTAGATAACCCAATTACAGACTAATCGCCATGAACAAGGCTGATCACGTGTTCACACTGTATATATAAGCCATCGCTGTTAACTAATCACACTTCGAAAAGCAAATTCATAATTAGCTGGAAAACCTGATTCTGTGTTACAAATCAAGTGAACAGAAAGCTTCCTTATTTAAGGGCTCTGTTAAACTCCCGCTCCAATTAAAATCAACATATTTTAAAATATGTGCAATAATGAGAAATGAAGAAAAGAGGGAAAACAGACTGACGTGCCAACTATTAGAGTGGTAAGTGGTACAAAAATGCACTATCAAGACTACATACAAATGTGAACAGTTGTATATTAAGTGATATCATTAAATCTACATGGATTTTCCATTAGACCAGAAGAGGTGACATTAGTATTCAAGCACTTCACCTCTTTAAAAATGTCCCAAAAGGTAGCCAGTAGCCACATGTGTCTACCAAGTACTTGAAATGTGGCTGCACCAGATTGAGATGTGCTGTAAATGGAAAACACACACCACATATTTAGACTTCAGCACAAAAAGCAGAAAACAAAATACCTTGCTTTTTTATATTGATTTTCTGTTGACAGGATATAATGGATTAAGTTCAACAGTTATTATCATGCATTTCACCTGTTTTTTTTTTTACTTTTTTATAAGGCTACTAGAAAATATAAAATTCAGTACTTTGTTATATTTCTATTGGACAGCGCTTATCTACAATGTTTACAGGACTGTTTTCATCAAAGCCACTGGGTGACACTGTTTCTCCACTAAATTGATGCAACCAAAGCAATTTCCTGGCAGAGGAAAAAGTCTTGCACATACACGTACACACACACCAACGGACATCATGTGCTCTTATAACTATTCATATTCTTAGGAAGAAAAAACATGAATACATGTAAGTAACTTCATCACTATCTTAGCAGGACTGGCAAGACTTAAAATCTGTAATAATCCTTCCGATTCCTCAATAATAAGTGACAGCTCTAATCAAATCAAACAGACAGAAGCTGTTTCGTTTGTGACTTTTCCCAAATAGCTTTCCATCTTCTAGATGGTAATGTTCTTCATGACTTCTAATATTACACCCTATTTACTTACATTTTAACAGATTCCTACAGAAACCATGCAAAATAATTTAGGTGAACAAAAACCACCAGCTGTTTCTGCTAACAAAGAAATGCTTTACCCATGTGCAGATGACTTTTCAAACTGAAGTCTGAAATCCTGAACATTTTTAAATCAATTTATTGGAAAACTAAAATGAAAACCGAAATCAATATTTACACCACCATCACACACTCTTCTTTGATGAGATAAAGAGTCTACAAAGTAGGACTCTGCAATGCAATTGGCATTCGTTTCTGGGACAAAGTCCTGATGAATACATTCTGAAGGCTGCCTGGTAGGTGACCAGAAAATTCACTGTAAGGGCTCGAAAGAGTTTTGTGATATGTGTCTTCTAAATGGGTTTTACTCAATCTTCGAATTCTGAATGAGAATTTAGAGTTGAAAATTACAAATGAAACGTAGGCTTAAAATGATCTGCCTTACTCCTTTCCTACTCTGTTCCCCCAGCGGCAGATTCAAGTCCAAGAGAGAATTGGATAAAAGCCAACATTTTGCCGCAGGCTGCCACATACTTTTAACGGGCTCTCCCTCAGTTTCCTTTTCTCTAAAATCAGACTAATTCTAGTCTCCTAACTACAGCCTGCACAGAATTAAGCATTTTAAGATCGCATTACAACAAGTTCCTTACAGCCATAGACTACCTCAGGCTAGGAGAACCATCGTTGTGGTACCTTGAGGTATAACATGTCCTAAATCCTATCATAATTTTACCTGTATTTCAGAAGTCCTATTAGTGTATACTAAATTAATTTCCACTTCAAAGAAACAATTCTCCCTTGTCTTCAAAACCTAAACCTGCTCAAAATCTAAATAAAACATTTATATTTAACCATTATGTATTGACGACCTTCTGAAAATCTGTGAAAATATCAACATTTTCCCCAGAAAAATGAACAGATTAAGTTTTACATAAAATTTCACAGAAGCGATGAACAGTTCTGGATCTAGATTTAAAACCTGCTCTAAGCTATTGTATGCATTTCTTCAACGATTAGCTAAGAGGTCATTTAGATGTTTTACTGTGATTTCCCCTTTTCTTATGTTGATGTCTCATTACCCTAACTAGGCTCTAAGCTCTGCAGAACTAAGCTGCTACATCATACCTGTGTGCAATCTATATGCTTTCTAGCACAAGGCTTAACACACAGACAAAAATATGTTGATACGACTTTTTATAGGTTCACTGACCAAAAACTTTTATGAATAACATTAGCTAAGGATAGCATCTTTTAAAATAGTGTACATTTTGGGTGAACACGTATGACTAATATTTTCAACAACTGCTATCTGACAGATCTTTCTCTGAACTACAACTTCTGCATATCTTTAAGCTTTTTCCCCCCAGAGATCAAACCTGTGTATCTTACGTTGACAACAGTGCAAACGCACATTCTCAAGTGCAAAGTTAAGACCATTCCCCAGGAAAGCCTTACGGAAAACAAAAGCAAACAAAAAATACTCCTTTCAAAAATACTACCAATAGTAAAAGTATATACTGATAGGTAATTCCTACAAGGATTTAAATTTCTATGTAAAGGAAGTAACGGTCATTTGAATATTAACAGAGCACAGATTTAGGTGCAAGAATATGGAGGTGTCTGACTGGCTCATTCTGAATTCTTTGATAGAGCTTCGCTGAAAACATGAATGTAGAAAACAAACGCAAATTGAGTTTTCAATCTAATATATTTGAGGCTTTTTTTCTCAAGACACAATTATAAATATCACACTCAGAAGAGAAAGGGGAGGCGGAGACTCCATGGAATAGGAGACACATGGCCAATGAAAACAAAACGATTCACCAGAAACACGCAGGATTACGTCTAATTTCGCAAAGCTCAAGAAACTTGCCCCATGCAAAAAAGGTTTTCTGAAAAATCCAACTCCCACCCCTAAGCCCCAAATAAACTCATTCTTTTGCTAGATTAAATATGCCAAGTTTTCAAGGAAGTCCACATAGACTCTGCTGGGCTGTTACTAGCACAAACCCTATTAACTGAAAATCTTAAAATGTCATATATATTCTAATTTTGAGGCGCATAAACATCCTACTTCAACATAATAAATGAGAACTTATTGAAAAGGGAAGTGAGATTAAATCTGGTGAGGCCTTTATTCACCTAGAGTCCTGAAGAGATTCTTCTCAGAGCTGTATTTCCTAACAGACTACAACAAATTCACACAAATGTCACTACAGATCTAATGAATGTTTTTTCATGCCAGTGTCACTCACCCTTGCCTGCCTGCACCCCTCCCCTCCAGGCTTTTCAAAATGTATTTCATACACAGAGTCACTGTTCTGGTTGTTTATTTAATTAACATGACAGCCCAGCATACACAGCATTTCTTTCAGTTCTACAGTTTTAACTTTTTTACACTTTAGGCTCAATACAGAAAGAGTAAAATTACTGTTTGCCTCCTTCCAACCTCTGTAAATTTATATAGATTCACTAACTCTTTCTGTCAAAACAGTTTTTCAGTATGCCTTAAATGTCTATATTCACAAAGTAAAAATCACAATTTTGTCCCTACACACCAAAAAATTCTTCCCTCACCTTTCCCAAGGGATGAGAAAATCTTGTTTTTCCTTTTCAGGGTTTTCAAAAATTGGCATTAATTAATTTTAATTCTGTCAGCAGGTAATAAATAATCAATATTGTTCTTTGTATAGCCATGAGCAGAGTTATACTCCTGAAATGTGACAGAAGCTACAATTGAATTAAAAACCCATGGCTGTTTTGGAAACTTATTCAATTTGAGAAATGTTATAGTATCCTGAAATGTATTTAGGAGTTTAAAGGACAACACATTCTGTATTTTCAGAAGCAATCTATACTGTAAATGCAAGTAAGTTATACTTTTTACAATGATGTAAGAAGGCCTACCGTATGCCTACCATTGAAAACTATACCTACTACTATATTCTACTACTTTTGTTTTGTTGTTGGCTTTTTTGCTTGAAAATACCTTTCTTACATCACTGATGAAAAACTTGATTCTACTTTTGATAACCAACCACTAGACTCTTGCAAAAACTGCTACATTCCTACAAAAATCTGCTAAAGATGTTTTTGCTAAAGATGTTTAATTGACAGCTGTAAGGACTTATGTCTGGGAAACTCCTTTGGTTTTTAATTACACAATGTGAAGTATACAGCTGTACATTTCTGACTGATACTGTACCCATCAAAGAATTTTGTCATGAAGTGGTAAAACTGCATTAACAGTGAGAGGCGTACAGCTTGTGTTTATTTTATGTGAAACCATAGGCAAAGATATTAAATTCTTCTTAATGTGTAACTAAAATAAAATGGCATTGGCTTGGAATCTTTCTTAAATCAATGTGCATGGTGGTCCCAGTAATTAGAGGGGAACGTCTGGCCAATTGCATTCTTTGATGTATAAGGAGAATAGAGAGACATCCCTTCAAATACAATTTCCAAGTGTTAAAAATTGCTAAATTAAAATTTTATGTTTAAAACTAACACATTTATTAATCATGCATAATATCTAATAATTCAAGAAATTCTAAGGACCTTAGAGGTCAGAGGGCACAGTGATACCTGCTCAGGGATGTGAACATCTGCTCAGGAAAGATACATATACCTTAATGGAACCATCTGCCTTCTTAAACAAAATAGTACAGTTTGACTCACTGTTCTACAAAATCTTGAGGATACTGGGCTGGTAGGATTGAACTAAAAGCCATGCAAATGTTACCAACTTTGTTCTTTCCCGAAGTAGATACCTTCACTTGCATCTCACAGATACACCCCATGTTCCATTAATTCTGGGACTGAAGACTAGATCTATTTCTCCTTTCTTTGGTTGAAGCCATCTTTATGATCAACGCTGCAAAACTCAATTCTATATGTAATAGCTGATCTACTGTCTTCAGTATGGTTGGGGAAGGGAGAAAGGGAGTGAGGGAGGGAGGAAGGGAGGGACAGAAATCCATCTGTCATTTGGTTTGCCTTATGAAAATTTTATCATCTATTCTCCTTGACCTTTTAGAATTGAGTCATTGCAGAGAGATAGTTCCCAAGCAAGTGGCCACTATCATTCATCTGGAAAAGAAAAGGCTGGAATTCTCTCACCTTTAAACCTCATAACGAGCAAGGTCCAAATAAATTCTCAAGAGGCCGCTGCCAGCCTGTGTTTTATGTCCTCACACCTCTACTTAAAATTCACTTGTTGCCTGCCGATTGTCTTAACAGTAGATGTTCTTTCAGAAAAGAACTCCTAATCAGGTAGCATTCAGGCCAGTGTTACATATGTGTTTTATAATTATTTTGATTCTTGACTTCATAAAGCATGTGGACGACAGTGGTACACTTTGCACCCTTAATGAGAAGTTTGTTTCCTTGTGATAAAACAGATAAGCCAATTACTATATAGCTCCTGAACTTTTCACACAGGCTGACGTATGAGATATCGCCCTGTCTTATAAGATCCTAGTGCATATTAGTTCCCACCCACCCCCAACAATTATGCTCAGCAACAACTTAAATGGGTCATATATAAAAACTAGCCTTAAGTTAACACGTACACACTCACCCATGCCCTCATTAAAACTTCCAGTAAATAAATTTCTGCTAAATGGAACCTTGTTTTCCCATCAACCATAAGAGATAGTCTCTCACTTTAGAAGAGTCTTCATAAACACAGGCTTTAAAAAAACAGCAGCTAAGAAAACTGACCAAAATAGATTACAAATATACATTTTCAACAGAAGTCATCAGCAAAACACGTAAAAATGCAAAGCTCAGTTATTTCCTTACAAGTCTGCAGATGATTCAAATCCTCCATTTATCAATTCAAACCAGAGAAAACCAATAAAAATCTACAGGTTAATTAACGCTGCTGGTTAATTCCCCTAAACAACCTCTTATCTTAAATCCACCCTTAACTCCTGAACTTCTAAATGTTACTATGAAATTTCAGAAATTTAATTTCAGAGGCTAAACGATATTAATTTGGGGTCAAGTTATTTATGCTTAAATCACAGATTTGACTTAGAAATTTAGGTTAAATTTTGCAATGATCAGATCACATTTCCTTATAAGTTAAAGCAAAGTGTGTTCAAAAAATATTTAAACTAGCAGTGTTTTCATTTAAAAGACATTCCCTAGGTGACTTTAAAAAGAAATTAAAATGTTTTTTTTTCCCCTAATTGGTTTACCCTTAAGTAGACAGCTTACTTTATTCTGGTGATGTCCAGATTTCTACCAAAACTGAGTATCAGTCAGTGGCCTGTTTTTAACTTCACTCTTAGAGTAAGCTAAACCCAAGAAATATTTGCTTTATCTAAACGAAAAGCTAAATAAGTACATTTGTTTTAAAATAAACACAGAGACTATGATGCTGTCATCCATTCTGCTAAATAATGTCAAACAACCACATTCTGTGGATTCAACTCCATTTCAGAAACAAACTGGTCACCACACCATATGGTGACTGCTATTTCTTAGAAACACCCAAATGATTATCCACAGAATAACCTAAAAAGAAAAAGCTTAGTATATCTTAGGATACTCTCTCACTCCCTAAAGTCCTAATAGTACCACAGGTAGGCATAAATTTAAATGGGAAAAGTGTAAATTTCCACTTGCTGTACATAACCAGCTCTCTGCCATCCCTACCCCCAAGTGTCAAATCAGCTTGGAGTAGAGAGGCAAACACTGAGGTACTTCTTCTCAGATACAATCTGCTTTTAAAATTGGGATTTGTTCTTTTATACCCTTTATAGCAACTATACTCCATGGTCTCAAAACACTTAATGATAATAAGGAAACTGGTCCCCATAATTCACTAAACTTTTATTTGGTATAACTTCACTCATAATTCTAGATTCTTCCTCCTCCTTCCTGAAAGACTGATATTACCAGCAATTTAGAAATACTCCCCTGAATTAATGTTTCCTGTATAAATCCATTTGAATTTCTAAATATTCACTTAAGCATGTAGATAACTCAAGAGATACGTTTTCTGAAGTTGATACTAACAGCGCAGTCCATGATTCTGGCAAATTCTTAAGTTCAGACATATTGTTCCCCAAATTGAAGTTTATGATAATACAAAACACATGAGCATGTAATAATGTACGTCCCCAAATCACACTTAAAAACAAACTGGGCACCACCAAACGCAGTCTCTTCAAGTAAAACGTACTGCAAGACGAGAACGCGTATCAGCACCTCACCTTCAAGCATTCCTTGCTTTAACTGTAAAATATTTTTACTGACGTCCATAAACGTTTACCTGTCCCTTTAGAAGAAAGAAATTTTATAAAAAGAAACAGAAAGAAATCTAGTAAAATCCTCGTTTTAAAAATCACCCATCGCTTGAAACAATAATTAAACTTAATTCGAACATTTCTGCTAAAGGAGGAAAGCATGAGGGCAAGCCATACGCAGGTGTAGCAGATCTAAAAAGTTGGCCCAGCTGTGGAAGACCCCGCAAAGCTCATCTAGTTTTACTACTTATTCGGGTTCCTGTTGTTCAGGTTATAAAATACTGTGTGACAGGGGGAGAAAAACCCGCTAGTTTCCAACTAAGTCTGAAGTTAGAGCAGTTTTCTGGGCTATCTTTCCTTCTGTTCCCAGCGCTCAAATTCCCTCCACTTTGTGGCGGATCCCAGGGGGTTCAAGTTTTCCCGAGAGGTGAGTGAGGGGGGCTGCCAGCGCTTACCTGTTCCCTCGGGATGCAGGGCAGGGAGGTCCTCCGATGGGACTTGCCGCTGCAGCCCGACATCTCGGCGGACACCACGGAGCTGGACCGCCTCCTCCTCTTAAACACCGGGATCTCTTCCTTGGTCCCAGCGATTAGCTGGGACCCGAAATGCTCCCTCGGAGCCGCCCCCGTGGACTGTGGCAAAATTTGCTCCACGTACCTGGCCAGGAGGATCCCCAGCACTCCGGCCAAGTACGCCAGGTAAGGTCTCCAGGCGACCTTGAACCTCTCTAGGGAAATGAGGGCCACGGTCCTGACCGCGCTAGTCAAGGCGATCATGAGGACGCCCAGCCTCAGCCTCAGTACCAGCCATGTCGCGGCGGCCAAGCAGCTGAGCACCACCCCCGCGGCGGGGAGCGAGAGTAAGTGATCCTCCCCGACGCCCAGCCCAATCTGGACGAGCGCTTCCCCCCCGCAGCAGGCGGCCAGCAGCGCGACGGCCAGAGGCAGGCGCACCCCGGCGCGCTGGAGGTACAAGCCCATCCAGAAGAAGGCACACAGGAGACTGAAGAGCAGCGCCGAGGGCTGCAGCCAGGGGCCGAGCGGCGCGCCGCCCCCGGGAGCACCTCCCCGAGGCCCCGGGAAGACGCCCCCTTCTGCCCCGGGGGCCGCTTCCTCCTCCTCCTCCGCCGCCGCCGCCGCCGCCGCCGCCTCCTCACTCCGCTCCAGGTCACAGCCAATCTCTCCGCGGACCAGCCTCACCAGCAACGCCAGCAGAAAGGGCAGGGAGCCCGCGCACAGCGCCGAGGAAAGTTTCTGCGAGCGCCGGAGTAGCCGCAGCACCAGGGCGCCCCAGCAGCCGCGGCAGCCCGGGCCCCGGGGCGATGAGGGGGCCGGCCTCGCCTCTGCGTGGCCGGGCTTGGCCCCGACTCGGGCGGCCTCGCCCGGCACGGCCATGGTGCGCCCTCTTCGCGGAGTCCCCGAGGTCCCCCCGACGCCCCCACCCCGCCACACACACACACAGACACGCACGCACGCTCGCTTGCTCTCCTCCCAATCCCACCCTCGGAATCCCTCCTTCTTCTCCCAGGCCCGCGAGCACTGAAAGTTTCAGCTTTCGAATAACTCCTGGAGAAGGCTAGATGCTCCAGAGAGGAGCTTTCAAGTGAAAAGCTAGCACAGGCAGAAACGATCAGACTTCCTCTTTTTCTCTCTTGGAAAAGCTTGCAAAATTCTCCGCTCCACCCCCACCCCCCGACTTCTGTCCTCCGGGGTCTCTTCGGACTTCAGGGTTTTAAAGATTGCCCGAGGCGTCCTGCGCGCGGGGTCCGCAGCCGCTGCTGGAGCCGGGGGCGCAGGGCGAGCTCGGGGCCATCCCGGGCGCTGCTGCGCGCGGGGCCCGCGGCAGATGGAGGTCCCCCTTCTCTTCCTTCCTGCAGCTCTTTCTCTATCACTCTTTCTTTCTCCTCGGCCGATCCTCCCCGGCCCGGCCCCAGGAAGCGAACCGCCATTCCCTGGGGCAGAAAGCACAGCCTCCCCAGCGTCTGTAGGTCCAGTTCATGGCAAAGGGTGGAGAAAATAGAAAAGGGGCTGAGAAATAACCAAGAAGTTGCTAAGTCCCGTCGGAGAGAGACCTAGTCCGAGAGATGAGCGGCTGCCGCAAGGGAAAGGAGGGAGGGCGAGCGAGCTGGAGAGGAAGGGAGGGTGAGAGGAACGGGAGGGTGAGAAGGGAGAAGGAGATTTGCTCTCTCTCTCGCTCTCTCTCTCTCTCTCTTTTTTTTTTTTTTTTTCCTTCTTTTTGGTGCGAGGTTGGTGGTGATTTGCAATTTTCCAAAGGGAAGCGAGTGGAGACGACTAGTTACAATTGTATAAAAAGCAGACAGCTGGACTGATCTGCAATCCCGCTTGCTTTCTTTAAGGCAACTCCCTAGGAAAGCTTTCCCAAGCTCAGCTCCCGCCCCTCCCCCGGAGGAGGCGCTGCTCTCAGCTCCGGAGCTCCTTTTCCCGGAGCCGGGCCGCGCAGCTAGCACCTTGGCGAAGGGGTTGCTCAGACCCGCCCACCGCCCAGCTCTTTGCATCCGGGGGGCGCGGGAGTCTGCGGCTGGCCCTCACGCCAAGCTGACCAGGACGTTGGGGGAAAAAAAGGACTGTGCTTGGATACTTAGCAGGCGATGGGAGTCAACAGACTTCCCACTGTCGTGAAAAATGACAGCCACATCTACTGTCTGAGTGATTCAAAGATGCTTATATCAGGTACAACAGCAAACCAATTTCAGGTGGTATTGTAAGGCCTTGACTGCTCCTGCTGGAAGGTCTGTTTTCAACAGAAAAGCCAAGCTTTTCTGTTGGGCCAAATAATGGAAAATCTCAACAAGTTACCTAGACCGTAATAGCATTATTTAAAAAGAAGGGGGAGGGGAGAGCATTTTTTAAAAATTGTTACTTTAAAAAAAAATGCATAAGAACGATAGTCAACAGTTGTTGTTGATGGTGGATGGTAAACTACATTGAGATTAAGTGACCCTGGCCTCAAAAAGGTGTACAAAGTTAGGAAGCCCAAACAGTCCATCAGAAAGTAATATAAAGAAATCTTGGGCTTCCCTAGTGGCGCAGTGGTTGAGAGTCCGCCTGCCGATGCAGGGGACACGGGCTCAGGCCCCGGTCCGGGAAGATCCCACGTGCCGCGGAGCGGCTGGGCCCGTGAGCCATGGCCGCTGAGCCTGCGCGTCCGGAGCCTGTGCTCCGCAACGGGAGAGGCCACAACAGCGAGAGGCCCGCGTATCACAAAAAAAAAAAAAAAGAAAGAAATCTCAAGAGAGGGACGGTGAGAACAGGAAGGTTAACACTAGAAAAGATCTTAGAAGACCGTCTGGTTGTGAAATACTATGTCTACCATGAATAAAGCTTATGAGAAAAAAATCAGGACCCTAGTTATTGAAGTTTACAGGCTACACATTTCATGTACTGTAGGAATGTAGTATTTGGGAAACTGAAGGAAAAAAATTTAAAGCTAACTTTTTTGGCAGATTATGAGAAATAATTCAATATCTGTTCAATGGACTTTTTTAAAGTCCATCAATGTGGGGAGCTCGTTTCTTTTTACACTTAACACAAGAATAGTCCATTCTTGTTCATTTTTAATATGGCTACCTTAGATGCCATTTGCCCTCAATAATAATAATAATCCAATCGCGTCTTAATTATCTGAACATTCCAGGTTAAAATGTGTTTAGAGCCTGGAGTATTTGGATAATTGGCTCAATATGCCACTGTATTTTATGTGTAGAGATGAAGCAATATAAAAAGAAAAGGCAAAGGAGATACTTGAGATAAAATTAAATCATGGGATAGGGTAGAAGATGGCTTAAGTCTTAAGCTTAGCTTCATGGGAAACAGCCTGCTCTAGTTTGGGACAGGTATTAATATTAGGGCATAAAGGGATATGCGGAGCTATGATGATACAGCTTCTCTCCATCAGATGTCCAGAACCATGTTTCCACATGGAAAACAAGTTGGGCAGCTAGTCAATGGCAGTGGGCACCATCTGTTTAATAATTAAAGAAACAGGAGCAGCGATGTCTTTGCCAAAGACAAATGAGCCCCCTAGCCTGCACACATACTTTTTTGAGTTTCCTTTTTCCTGAGACGTATGATTCATATGCCAGCGCCTACCTGAAACATTTCAGAGTGAAAAGCCTTGATTGGAATATCATGCTAATATCCACCGGCATCAAAAATAGCATATTAAAATGAGAAGCTTAAAATCTGGGCATATATCAAGGTTAGAAAGAAAGGAATAGTGAGAATTTTAGAATATTTCCATTTTCACTGTAGTCTACTCCCCACAGTTGTCTCAGTTCTTTAGAAAAAAACAATAAATCACCATAAAAACTGAACATGTAGGAGGTGGAATGTAGATATTAAAGCAACATTGTGACGGAAAAAACATAAGAATGGCATTTGTTAATGGCCGCAAGACAGAAACACTAGATCTGTTTGTTAAACAATGACATTCTTGAGGTGTTCGATAGTATTAGAGAGGCAATATCCTGATTTCTCCCAATTCTCAACAAACATCACAACCAGAAAGTTATTTGTCCCACCAAAAGGAAAGAAGGTAGATTCCACCTCTCACCGGCATTACCATCCAGAATCTGGGGGCAGAGAAATGAAAACAACAAAATACTCTTCTTAGGTAGATGCAGGAAGCTGCAGTGCTCTGCTACCTGAAAGAAGTGTCTAGCGTTGGGCGCAGCGTATTAAATGAAATCAGACCCAACTCGTAAGGCGGGCATTGAGCAACCACATAGAAATAGAAACTTCCCATTTTCTGCAGACAGTGACTGATGCGTTCTAATTCAAGAAAGTGACAACACAGCCAAAAGATCAGGAAAATGTGGTACACACAGAAAAAGAGAATATGGAAAATGGAAAGAAAAATTCAAATTTGACTTGCTAAAACCCTCCACTTAGCCAAAGCCAGGGATTGTGTTTTATTAGTACTTTGTGAAGAGGATCTAGAAATTAACCCCACTGCATATCACTTGCATTTGGCCAAATATAGTTATCATTAAGGGAATTCTGTTAAATTCAAAAGTTTACACCCCACAGTATGGGTTCACTCATTCTCCACTACACACCTGGCCTCCGTGCATGTAATCCAATGGGTATCTAAAATATAATTTATCCAATACACAATTCTTAACTTCCAGCTCCCTCCCTGCCCTTCCACAATCCCCACACTCAACCTATTTCTCCTTGGTCTTCTCCCACCCCAGGAAAAAAACATAACCAACTATCTAGTTGCTCAGCCCCCCCAAGGAGGGTATTGCCCTCCATTCCTTCCTCTGTTTGCCTTGCTCCAGTTCCAGTCTATTAGCAAGTCCACTTGATTCTTTCTCTAAAATACAACCTGAATCTATCCACTTTTCACCATTCCTCTTATAATAACCAACCCAGGACCCATCATCATCCCTGGCCTGGACAATTGCAATAACTTTCTTGGAGGAGGGTGTTGCCCTCCTACCACTCATTTTCTACACGACAGCCAGAGTGATGGTTTTCAAATGTGAATCCTATGATGTCGCTCCCTCCTTAAAACCGTCCAAAGGCTTCCCGTCACACCTGCATGACCTAAGGTCCCCCAACAGCCTGCAAGCATCTTGTCGTCCTATTCCTATTCTACTTCACTATGCAACACTGTCTATTAGAAAGTTCTTCTACAATGGAAACGTACTCTGCACTTCAAATACGGTAGCCTCTAGCCATGGGTGGCTGTTGAGCCCTTGAAACATGGCTAGTGCTACTGAGGAACTGAGTTTGGGTATTTTATTTTATTTTAATTTAAATTTTAATAGCCTCACATGGCTAGTGGCTTCTAATGGAGAGCGCATCCCTCACCCTCAAGCCATATTTCTGTTCTTTATCATGTCAAATCAGGACCTTAGAATCTACAGATTTTCATATAGCTGGGTCTTTCTGCTCCATCAGTTCTCACCTCAATTATTACCTGTTTACAGAGGCTTTTCCCCAACAGTCTTATTAAAGTCTTGGGACTCCATTTGCACGCACACGTTTTTCATTTCCTCTCACACAGCCCTGTCTCATTATATTTGTAGCACTTATCCCTGCACAAAATGGTCTTGTTCATTTATTTGTTTTCTTGTTCATTGTTATTCTTAAAGACAATCTCCGTATATTTTTACACATAATTGCTCAAGTGGGCAGATGCCTCGAAATCTGCAATTGAAGTTGTGGTTGCCCAGATTGAACCCATAGGCAAAATCATGCAAGCAGCGCTTTTCACAGAAAGTTGCTCTTTAAAAAATTGCTAGATAAGTTACTCATTTATAAGAGAAATAGGTAATAGTCAATGTTCTGAAAACTTTGTATTGCTTCTCAGGTGAAATGTGCATCACCTACAACAGTTTTCTGGCAGGCACAGGGGAAAAGCCATTTAAATATATGTGTCTGGTTAGCAAGTCAGCTGAGAAATCCAGAATTAGGAGATATCTGAATATAAGTTACTGCCCAAAAGTCATAGCTCACATCATCATCTATGAGATAGCCTCTAACTATTCCAATTAACACTACTTGAGGGGTTGAATTTAAGTTAAAGAACATTACACATTTTGGTAAGATAGACCTTATTAACACTAACTATTCCACATCTAGTCAGGGAAAAAATGTAGAAAATTTGCATTTGGGGATGTATTGTCTCCCTCCCCCTCTGTGGAATGCTGCCCCTCTTTTTAATTCCCAAAGAATTTCAGTAACAGCTTTGGATATACAGTTGTGAACTAGTATAAAAACCCTAAAGAGTAAAAGCAAGATGCAAGAACAGGTTGCATCCACAAAGCTGTCATTTCCAGAGGCAGACTGTCTATAGCAGTAAACCCCCAGGAAGCTTCCCTTTGGCTCATGTGTCCTCTGGTTCCCCGTTGTCTGATGAGAGTTGGCCTTCCTGACATCACATTTTGGGTGTTAAAGGCTGTCTCTACCTTATCTAAACAAATCGTTAAGGAAATCAGAGTGCTTTAGGTACAGGGATTCCCAACCTTGTTCACTTGGTAGCACACGCAGAAAACAATAACGTTTTGTTGTCACGTTGGATTAAAGGGACGAAGCTTTTTGCAGATAAAGTCTTCAGGCCTGGAGCCTGAGAGATTATAATCTCAGGTACACCTCTAACCTTTGGCACTTTACATGGGAATTTTTGAGACATCTAGTATTTGACTCACTAATAAAATGTGTAATTCAACTGTATTCTTTATGAAGGCTGTTAAAATAAACATAGTGTAAATCCCAAGACCTTAGTAGCTTGCCAACTGCAAATCATAGTTCTTTATCACTTCCCCATAAATTCCCTCAGTTGGTCTGCAACACAAATGCATGATCTTTGGAAATGATACACACTAAGTCTGATTTATAAAATAGATGTGATCATGATCAGGCCTAGAATCCAAATATTTCCTACCATACATTGATGTGTTCTCCATCGCATCCACCTCCATTACTCTGATTGATAACATCGGTAACATCAGTAACTCTCTCCTCCGGACTTGCAAGTGTTGTTACTCTTTGAAAAGTGAATTATTCTGTAAAGATACAAATATATATTCTGTTAAAGTCTTACAAATAATGATACATTGTGTGTGTGTGAAATCAGCACACTTTTCACTTAATACTCTCATATACATATGTATCAAAAGGTGATGTTCTATTCAAAAGTGAAGACATGCTTTGCTTTACAGAATTCTTTGCACCCTCCGTGTCTCAATCCCAGTGGATTATAAGGTTACTAAGGAAGAAGGAACTCACAGGGTACAGAGCACATGAGTCAAACAAGAGTGTGAATGCATTTACTGTATATCTGTTTTTTTTACAGATAGCAAAATATTATGGATATTATGAGTAATAAGAGCTTTAAGATTGCTTATATTATTTTAAAGAGTTTTATTAAAATGAATTATTCCACTTCTCTGCTTTAGCACCGTCACCAAAACACATTTATTTGAATCTTTCTGTGGTGATTCAAAATCTTGTGGTATCTCAGAGCTACCTTTCTAAGTAGTAATTTTCAGTTGTATTTGTGCAGGTAAGTGGTGGAGGAAGGAAAGGACTGAATGTGAACTGCTTTCTGTTCAGTAATAATTACTTTTAAAATAATCCTAATCTCTGGCTTCCCTGGTGGTGCAGTGGTTAAGAATCCGCCTGCCAATGCAGGGGACACGGGTTCGAGACCTGGTCCGGGAAGATCCCGCATGCTGCGGAGTAACTAAGCCCGTGCGCCACAACTACTGAGCCTGCGCTCTGGACCCCACGAGCCACAACTACTGAGCCCACGTGCCACAGCTACTGAAGCCCGCGCGCCTAGAGCCCACGCTCCACAGAGAGGCCACTGCAGTGAGAAGCCCGCGTGCCACAGCAAGGGGTGGCCCCTGCTCACCACAACTAGAGAAAGCCCACGTGCAGCAACTAAGACCCAACACAGCCAAAAACAAATAAATAAATAAATAATAATAATACCCTAATCTCAAAATATAAGCAATATGTTGGCAAAAGCCTGAGAGTAATAAAGATTTACTCTTGTGTCTTATTCTTTAAGATCATTCACTTTAATTTAAAAATGAAATAAAAATTCTCTTCCACTGGACTCTGAATAGAGCCACACAGTAATAGTGTAAGAAAATCAAAGAACTTAAAATTTTTTTTGTTGGGGCAAAGGGTGGGCAGAGAGCATGTAATAGGGGAAGAGGTGGCAGGAATTTTCAGTAACATCATCTTCACGAGTGAATTACAGCCCATATTTACTATAATCTACAAAAATGAACTTTTCTGTTAAAGGAACACCTCAAATCCTGTTTTATGAAGAGGAATGAATTTTACTAAAATGTAAAAGGAATATGTAACAGTATGAAAAAAAAAATCTTCTTTGGGGGGAGAGTTAGAAGGAAGAAAATACAGTGCCTGCCAAGTAAATTACTGACAAATGGTCCAAGCCTGAGCTCTCTCTGACTTCGTGAGCAAATACCTCAGTTCTACAGCTGCCACTGATGTGCAGACCATTCTAAAGTTTAGAACTTAAGGACGATTTGTGTTTTCAGTTAGAGAATATTTATAGAGAAAAATTTGAGGGTTGCTTGATAGAAAGGAAAATGTAAGTATAGGCTATTTCTTTTGATAGTCCAATACCACTGAATTTTAAAGTTAGTTTTTACTTTACCCTCAGAAGGTATAATAGCACCCAAACTATTCCTTTTTGTACATGTGATAGTAGGATGCCAGGACAAAATTTATATACAGCCCAGAAACATCTTTGGTCTATAAAATTAATCCTCTTTTATATGAAATCTACCAGTGTTTTTAAAGGTCAATAGAGCATTTTGAGCTTCCTTATCGTTTCGGAGGAAAGTTATAATCAGCCAAATGTCTAGAATTAGGCAATTGATGGAAGAAGAGATAAAAAGAAAGGATAGAGATAATTTACTAATTGAAAATCTTCGCTGAATAATCCATCACCCACTGCTCTTTTCCTTTACAACCAACCTAAGGAGAAAGCATATTTAAAAATAGAATGAAATTATAAATTGGAACCAAAACTCATTCATAAAAAGATTAAATTATGTAATTCTGGAAATATCCTAATAGAACATCTATATTGTGCTCTGCAGCTTTTAAAATAATCCAAATTAATCTTCACAATGTATGTGTTGTTCGTGAAGCTTATATTATTATCCCTATTTTACACAAAAGGGAACCGAGACCCAGAGAGACTGAGATCTGCTCGAGCTAATGAAACATCAATGACAACAGAACCCAAATCTCCTGATTCTTCATTCCAGGGCTTATTAATTGCCATAACGTATTCTCTAATATAATCTGAATCTAAGAAAATTTAGAGGTCACCATCTGTCTCTCACCTAATCAAAATTCTAACAGCTTGAAAATTTCCAAAGATGGGAAGTCCCACTACTTTTTAATTTTTAATTGGAGTATAATTCACATATCATAAAATTTACCTCTTTAAAGGGCACAGTTCAGATGTTTTTAGTGCATTCACAAAGTTGTGCAATCATCAATGCCATCTAATTCCAGAATATTTTCAGAACCCCCAAAAGAAACTCTATTCCCATTTGTAGCCACTCCTCATTCTCCACTCCCCACCACAGTCCCCACACCTGCTAATCTACTTTCCATCTCTATGGATTTGCCTGTTCTGAACATTTCATATAAATGAAATTATATAATCTGTGGCCTTTTGTGTCTGACTTCTTTCACTTAGCATGTTTTCAAGGTTAATCCATTTTGTAGCAGGTATCAGTACTCTTTTTGATGGCTGGATAATATTCCATTGATGGACATACTGTTGCAAGTGTTCCTTTATATTCGAGATACGAGTCCCTTAAACCCCCAGAATTAAAAAAAAAAATAGATTGCAACAAGAGGCAGCTCTCTCATTCTGTGTAATGATTCTTTCACTGTGTACAATTCTTTCATTGTGTACTTTAGTCAAAAACAAGGGGCCCCTAGGTAAAACAGCATTCCCAGTAAGGGGTGTTTGGTATATTTTGTGGAATGTTACTCAGCAATGAAAACAGACAAATTATTGACACACACAATAACTTGGATAAATCCCCAGGGAATTATGCTGAGTGAAAAAAATGAATCCCCCAAAATCACATATTATATGATCACTCTTACATAACATTCTTGAAATGAAAAAGAAATTAGCAAAATGGAGAACAGATGAGTGGTTGGCAGAGGCCAGGGAGAGGGTTGAGAGGAAAACATATGTGTGGTTACAGAAGGGCAGCTGGAGGGATCCTTGTGCTGAATCTGTTCTATATCTTAACTATATCAATGCCAATATCCTGCTTCTGAATTTGCCCTATAGTTTTTCAAGATATTACCACTGGGGGAAACTGGGTAGAGAGTACATAAATATCTCCGAATTATTTCTTACAACTGCATATGAATCTACTATATAAAAAGAAAACTGTGGGCTTCCCTGGTGGCGTGGTGGTTAAGAATCCACCTGCCAACGCAGGGGACGTGGGTTCGATCCCTGGTCCAAGAAGATCCCACACGCCGCGGAGCAACTAAGCCCGTGCGCCACAACTACTGAGCCTGTGCTCTAGAGCCTGCGAGCCACAACTACTGAAGCCCGGGTGCCACAACTACTGAAGCACGCACGCCTAGAGTCCATGCTCCACAATGAAGAGTAGCCCCCACTGGCCACAACTAGAGAAAGCCCACGCACAGCAACAAAGACCGAACACAGCCAAAAATAAATAAAATAAATAAATTTTTAAAAAAGAAAAGAAAAATGTGTATTTTGCATTTTCTCTGACGCTACTTGAAAGGGAATCGCTACTATCTTTCGTGTGCTTAGGCATGTCACTTAAAAAAACTTACCTTACTGGTTTTCTCTGTACTGTTCAGACATTGAAATTCTTTTGGTGTTTGGTTAATTTGTTTTGAAATAATTGTTATATATCATATAAAGTAAAAGTATAACTAAAAAATAGAAAATACAATAGTTTACTCTTTTAATTATTATGAAACAGTTTGTCCTAAAAAGAAATACAAGTATTTAAGTATAGTTTTATTCTTTGCTTTCAAAGATGATTTACATCATTCACTATGAAATACACAAAATGGATGGAGCAGATAATAGCATCTTAATTGAATAAATATAGAAACAAGCACAGATGCCTCACTTAAGACACTCCACAATTCAGTCTGGATTCCAGGTCTGGTGATGCCATGATCCAACAATTATGTATTTTTCATCTTGAAGTCAAGGTAGCTAAAGAACACTGGAGCTTGACCATTTATCCTACACTCCCTACATTTACAATGTTCTTTTAACTCGTAGATGTATTGGATCTTACAGAATCTGGGGCTATCTGTTACACTGCCTCTTAAATTCTTGCCTCCCCGAAAACATTCGCTCCAATAGGGCAATCTCATTTATGACTCTGGTGTGGCGTGCCTTGAACACAATAACTATGTTGTAAGCATATAGCAAAAGTGTCAAAATGCAGCATTTAAACAACAATCACCTGTAGAAACTGTAGAAGAGAAGTAATCAGTGTCTACAAATTATTATTTACTCTTAAATAATAGACTTAAATTTAGACTTAAATGCAAATACAAAAAGGAAAATGCTCAAGTCTATTATTTCTCCTACTAATATGGGGCTCACAAAAGAAGGCATCCTCTGGGCTTCTTGATATAATCAATATCTCACATTCAGGTACTGAGAGGGAAGTACCATGTTAATTAATCTGAGTTATCCTCTGCCTGAAACTGTGAGGCATTTTTTTCATCCTACTGGAACCACAGAGCTACGGTAAATTTCCACAGAAATTGCAAATTACCTACAGACCTTAGGCTCAATGATTTCCTTTAACCAAAATCTAGAAATGGGGCATTTTGAGCTCTGTAAGAATAGTGATTGTGGAAGAAAGCAATGTGATTCTTCTTCCATCCCAGAAAAGCGTGACTCTAGATAAATCCAGGAATGTGTAACTTTTCTCTGATAATCACTCTCCTCTCCTTGACCTAATCTTCATATTGATTTTATTTTTTCTCTTCTTTTTTTCTTTTCTAAGGATCTTAGTCCATTACTATTAGGAACAAATTGTACAGTCTTGCTGTGATTTTTGTAATTATAATGTAAAATTATGGGTGACACATAGTCAGGAAAAGCTTTCAGATTATGCTAAATTAAAACAATTATTACCATGCATTATGGAACTTATTCCGTTTCCTATCCTAAATATCAATTATTCTAGGGACTGAAGAAAAGCCCAGAAAAAAACACTCAAAATACAAGTCATTTCATCACCATATCTAAACCCTGGTGAGGGTCCTTAAATTAACCCTTATTATAAGAACTTATTAAGAAAGGGGATTTATCTCTCATCTACAAATACATTTATGCCCCAATAAGAAAGTCACAGGTATTTTATTTTGCTACTTCCTAAAAGAAGAGTTTGGGATACAATTTTGAATCAATCCATCTGAATATTCTCCCATAGAAATGTTAATCATCCTCCTGAAATTTCCATGCATATTTTTTTTTCTAGAACTTACTAAGAAGCCAATATTGCAACCCAACTGGAACCAGATTGTAGAACACAAGGATACATCCTTAACCTTATAAAAATGCCCTGGAATTTTTAATGAGCAGAAGTGGTCAGAACCTCAATCTTACATCCCATCCAATAGATGGTTCCCCTACAGCACAGTGCTCTATAACTCAGGGCCGGGAGTTGGCTCCGGACCACCTTGGGATGGAAGAAGGCCACCTACTGAATCACCGCCACCACATCCTGCAGCATCTTCCATCCAAGTCTTCTCTGGGCCCACCCCTGCCAAACTCCCAAGGTCAGAAGAGATCCCAGCTTTAGAGCATTTCATTACAAGTTTTAAATTTCCAGTCTCTGGTTTTCATATTACATTTCAAGATCAACATCTTTATTAGTAGAAGTATATTTTTTGCTTTAAAATTTTATAACACCTTTTTCCACTGAGAAATTCAAAGCAGGCTACTGAGCTTCATTACCACACAGGCAGAAATCCTCACAACATCTCTATGAAGGAGGTGTTAAATGAGAAAGAGAAAGAGATAGGGGTCACCATCACCTCCTCTTACAAAAGCCCAATCCTCAATAATTAATGAATGAAAAGACATTTTGAATCCAGTCATCACTGGGAGTAATTGGCATATAATTTCTCAGCTGCCTCTAAATTAAAATGGTAATAATTTAACCAATATATTTGGGCTGAAGGCTGAAATAAGTTTCCTCTTGCACCCAGGCAGTAGAACTAAGTGGGATGGGAACAGACAATTCTCTGTTACCACTAGATTGCGGAAAACTCACACGTTCTGCTCAGTAACCGAGGACTTCAAGTCCTGCTCCCAGTTACAGCTGTCCTTCTCTGTCCTCATTGAAGAGGTCCTGACATGGGTCATATTTGATCTGATTTATTTCCTTTCCTCTGTCCTCAGGTTTACCTTACGTAATATTTTTGTGTGTCCAAACGATAGCATAAAATAAAGGCTAAAATAAAAGAAGGGCTCCTTTGAGTGATAAAAGCAATAGAGTCCAGCTATCAAGATAAAGTCACGTGACATGATGTATAGTTCATAGTACAGCACAGTGGTTCTCTGCCTTATATCTATTGCCCCTCCAGTGTGTGGGTTTTCCCCACACTCTCCAGCAAGCAATTCTTGGACACCAACTGGGTGCCCTACAGTTCAACTCAATTCTGACACTACCTGGTGATAGCATCAGATCCCAAGGTTAATGGCTCAATCCTGTAAGATTGCCCTCCCTCCCATGTCCCCTGTCCCACAGCCCACCTCACCACCACATCAGAACGAGTCAAAAGCCTAGGTCATCACTGTGCTTATGACCAACCGGCTGTAGATCAGAGGTTCCAATGACCTCCTCCACAGGTTCAGCTCATTTGCTAGAGTAGCTCAGAGAACTCAGAGAAACATTTTACTTACTAGATTACCACTTTGTTATAAAAGGAACAGCCAGGTGGATAGATGCATAATGCAAGGCATGGGGAGAAGTCTCAGAGCTCCCAGGCTCTCACCGAGCCACCACTCTTCCCAAATCTCCATGTGTTCACCCACCTGGAAGCTCTCCAAATCCTCTACTTTGGGGTTTTTAATGGAGGCTTCATTACATACACGTGATCCATTAAATGATTCAACCTCCAACCCCAATCCCTTTTTCTGGAAGTCAAGGGTGGGACTGAAAGTTCCAATCTTCTAATCACGTGGTTGATTCTCCTGGCAACCTGCCCCCATCCTTAGCTGAGGTCCAAAAGTCAACCCATTAACATGACAAAAGACACCTTTCTAGATCTCATCACTTAAGAAATTCCAAGAGTTTTAGGAACCTTGTGCCCGAAACAGGGATGAAATCCAAATACATATTTCTTATTATAAATCACAATATCACAGCCTCCAGTAATATCAATGCAGCAGATGTTGTCGGTTCCCCTCCCACACCCCATGGTTGTACGCACCAGTGACTTCTTATTGCTAATCTCTAACTGGAGAATTTTTCTGGTCGCAGAGAGCACTGTCTCATAGATGACGTGGCAGGCCGGAAGATGCTAGCCTGATAGAATGACCTCATAAGGTGCAGACAACTGGGGAGCAGAGGGTGGCTGGGGCACAGCCTCCACCCCGGGACACAACTGGGGTTTCATTACACCTAAAACTTGGGCTGCTGCCTAGAAACATTGGGTGTCTCATGCCAGTAGACCAGCAGGCAAAGAAAGGAGTTACTCTACTGTACTGATTATCATGAGAAGAGAGGGTTGCTAACTGCATAATGCGGGCAGAGAGGAATACAACTGGAACTCAAGGAATTTATTGAGGAGCCTCTTGGTACTTTCGGTCCCAGGAGATAATAATCTGACAAGATCAAGGCAATTTAGGGCTGAGGGCCCTCCAGAGGTAGCCTGTGATCCATCAGGCAGGAAACTCAGGCCAATGGAAGAGCTGGCTGAGGGTGAGGAGACTCTAGAAAGGGTGGTAGCAAAGGGAGATCTGTTTTAGAAATTGTGTGTATGTGTGTATTTGTGTGTATGTGTGTGTATGTGCAGAGAGTGAAAGAGAAAGAAAAAGAGTCTGGCTACCCCTTTATAGAATCTGTAACAGAGCTGCTTAATTTCAAGCAGGGCATGAGTGGATCTGGGTGGTGAAAGGGATGGACTGTAGCAGATGTTTTCAGTGTCCCACTCGTCAGCACTCCCTTTCCTTGAAAATGCCTACGGCCTCTTTTTGCAAGCACTGTGCCTCCCTGCCTGGGGTCTTTCTTTAGCCATAGGTTCAGGCCTGAGCCACACGTGAGATAGGTGAGAAGTGTTTAGGAGTTAATGTCCCTGTAATTGATAAATTACACTCTAATCTTCCTTTCACCTCAGGTGAAAGCGTTGAGAGATAGTGCTCTATGCTGTCTCTCAGCAGCTTCCAGAGAGACTGTGCTTCAGTTGCTTTCAATGAGATGGTTACCTGCTTTTTAATGCAACTGATTTCTTCCCCTTTCTTGTCTCACTTCCGCATTCCCCTGCCAGTGTGTCCTGGGAATTACTTCCCAAACAAACTACTTGCATTCAAATCCTTGTCTCAGGGTCTGCTTCTTAGGGATCCCAACCTAAAACAATCATCTTTACTTCACTAAAATAAAATTCATAGATACCCACCTAGATAACTTCAAAAATCTATATAATCTCCCAGTTTTAATATAAAGGAGACACCTCATACCAGTTATGATGGTTATTATCAAAAAGACAGGAGATAACAAATGTGGTGAAGATGTAGAGAAAAGGGAACACTTATGCACTCTTGGTGGGAATGTAAACTGGTACAGCCACCATGGAAAACAACATGGAGATTCCTCAAGAAATTAAAAATAGAACTACCATATGATTCAGCAATTCCACTTCTGGTTATATAGCCAAAGATTTGAAACCATTATCTCAAAGAGATATCTGTACTTCCATGTTTGTTGCAACATTATTCACAGTAATCAAGGTATGAAAACAACCTAAATGTCTATCAGTGGAGAAGGGGTTAAAGAAAATGTGTTCATACCATGGAATATTATTCAACCTTGAAAAGAAGTTAATTCTATTATTTGCGATGATACGGATGAACCTGGAGGACATTATGCTAAATGAAATAAGCCAGACAAAGAAAGACAAATACTGCATGGTATCACTTACCTGTGGAATCTAAAAAAAAAATAAAAAGTTGAACTCATGGAAACAGAGAGTAGAATCGTAGTTGCCAGAGGCTACAGGTGGTAGAAAGAGGGAGAGGCTGGTCAAAGTGTACAAACTTTCAGTTATAAGACGAATAATGTCTGAGGATCTAATGTATAACACAGTGACTATTGTTGATAGCACTGTATTGTGTTACAGTATACTTGAAATTTGCTAAGGGGGTAGAACTTAAATGTTCTCACCAAAAAGGGGGTTCATAAATATATGAGGTGATGGATGTGTTAATTAACTCCACGGGGGGAATCCTCAACATACACACATGGCAAATCATCAGGTTGTACACTTTAAATATATTACAAGACAAAATATTGGTTGGAGAATGGGCTCAGTAGACATTAAAGAGTCCAGTGGGTCAGAGGGAGGTTCAGAAGCGAACAGAGGATCACAGGCTCACAGCCTGTCTGCGACACTGGTCTTCTTATGCACAAGATGGGGAGCACCGTCTTTACAGTAAAGCTATTCCAGACCCACATAAGGAGCGTTTTGCTTTCTTTTCCATTATTTGGAGATTGGGAGCTTCCCTAGACTTTACTTTGGGTGTTAGGGTTCTATGTCCATTGAATTCAGCTTTGATCAACATGAATGGTCGCACATTGACACATTATGACACATGACATGACACATGACATGACACATGACATGACACATATGACATTGACACATATGACAATGACATGACATTGACACACATATGACAATGACATGACACATTATGACACATGACATGACACATGACATGACACATATGACATATGACAATGACACATTGACACATAATTGACACATTATGTGTCAATTATACATTAATAAAGTGAAAAAATATAAAGGAGAAAAATTTATGGTAAATTAATATGCACTTCAATATGTAAATTGTCAGGCATTACTAAAGAAGACATAATGAAATTTTACCTATACTATCAGTTAACATGACCCCAAGAGAGACAAAAGCAGACTGACATGGGTGTGATTTATTGGCTGCCCAAATATCCATGAAATGGTTTCACAAAATGGTAGGCAATTTGGTAAATGTACAAAAAAAATATGATCCTCACTGAATATGCACTGTAGTTGATGTTAAACTGGAATAAAACATTGGAAAGGAAATTTTAATCTCTTTAGTATATAAACTAAGGAAACCTAGAGGGTTCAGATCACAGACAATGGTACAGCAAATCTACTGCTTAGTGGAGATATGTATATGTATAACTGATTCACTTTGCTGTACACCTGAAACTCACACAACATGGTAAATCAACTATATTCCATTAAAACTTTTTTAAAATATGCTTGACAATAAAAAAAAAAGAATCATTTCTAGTCTACGGCAGTCCTGGACAATTATACTCATCTCCCCTCAACTCCTTTAAAGGCGTCATGTTGGTGGCCTGAAATCAGCTGTGCTAGCAGTACTTACCCTGTAGAAATCTGCAAACACTACAAATCAGTTTTCCTCCCCCAAAGTGCCAGTTGTTAAACATTTATCAGCACAGCAGTGGCCATTAGGCTTGCTAACCTGGTGTAGGGGACTGATATTAGGCAGAGAAAACACATCTCATTCTCAGGGGTTGTGGGAAGAAGGGAGACAAAATAGAGTGAGTGGGTAAGACACCAGGTTCTGTTTCTCTTCTGAATTTGTTGCTGAGGTTTAAGTGGAGTGACTGAGAATGAAGGTGGAAGTTAGCAACAGGGACAGTTTTCTGCCCTTGTAGTAATGGAAGCCTTGAAGCCCCAAGGAGAGTGACAGGCTTCAGTCAGAGCCATGCCCGACATTGCTAAGGAGAGATGTCTCAGAGGTACTTGTGGATGTTGGGTTTATCTATCAAGCTGAGGCCATGTTTTTGGTGTCCCCTAGCCGGTGTCCGGTGTTTAGGGGCCCCACCAGTTTCTATATACCCCAGTGAAGGGCTACAGATGTGATGAGAACACCAGTAGATGAAGAGACTTGATATTAAATTGAGAGTGGGCTCTTCTATTCTGTGGGTAAAACTGCGAGGCCCCCGGGCTGCAGTGTTGAGTGCTTTCTTATTTGCCTGAAATAGTACATGAACCCACTCACTCCTCAGAATTCCCACGTCTAAGAGGCAGACTGGGGGGCACTTTCCAATGGTCTGAGAGAACAGATGAGCTGAAGGTCACCGTGTGGATCTGAGGAAGCTTCTTCCCCAATGACAAGAAAATATAGCAAGCAGGTCTCATATACCTAGTCACCATCTTAGGGGAACAAAGACAGGGGTAAAATCTGAAAGACTGAGCAATTACCTAAGGAAATACAGTCAGCACAAATGTCTTACTGAAACTAGCCATCAAAGGGAGTTGAAATTTGGAAAGAATAAATGTTCTGCTTTGAATTGAAAGAGACAAATATTGTCCATTGGTAAATTTTCGATGTCCATACTCCCCAGTATGCTCGTGTGTGGAGTGGGCAGGTATGAAAAGACTAGTGCAGTCATTGATCCAGTAGAGGAAGTGCATTTTGCTTGCACAACCCTATTGTAAATGTTTTTGTGATCTGGCCATAGAAGAAAGAACTTGCTAACAATGAAAGCCATTTGAAAATGAAAAGATCAGCAACTTTGGGAGTTGGTGATGTTCCTCCACCAAGGGTGTTTTAGCTGAGGATAGACAATCTCTTAGTAAGGTTTACCAGAATCAACCACCAAGCGTAGGAAACGTGGAAATTGGGGGTGAAGTTTGTGATCAAATGCAGCCCAGAGAGAAGCATCCAGTAAGTGAAAGAAAGAAGATTAAAATAAAGGAATGAAGCGACCATTCATGTTGATCAAAGCTGAATTCAATGGACATAGAACCCTAACACCCAAAGTAAAGTCTAGGGAAGCTCCCAATCTCCAAATAATGGAAAAGAAAGCAAAACGCTCCTTATGTGGGTCTGGAATAGCTTTACTGTAAAGACGGTGCTCCCCATCTTGTGCATAAGAAGACCAGTGTCGCAGACAGGCTGTGAGCCTGTGATCCTCTGTTCGCTTCTGAACCTCCCTCTGACCCACTGGACTCTTTAATGTCTACTGAGCCCATTCTCCAACCAATATTTTGTCTCCTTCCCCACTGCGGTGCTCCATTCAATAAAATATCTTGGATCCTGACCTTTTTATTTAAGTTCTGCACTTTGGTCACTTTGTTCCTCCCTGGCACAGCATTTTTGGGTGCCGTCTTAGTCACTTTGGGCTGCTCTAACAAAAATACCATAGACTGGATGGCTTACACAACATTTATGTCTCACAGTTCTGGAGGCTTGAAGTCTAAGGTCAAGGACCAGCTGATTCATTATCTGGTGAGAGCCCACTTTCTGGTTGCAGATGACCAACTTCTTGCTGTGTCCTCACATGGCCAAGGGCTGGAGAGAGCTCTCTGTGGTCTTATTCATGAGAGTTCCACCCTCAAGACCTAAATAATTAGGTCTCACCTCCTGGTACTATCACCTTGGAGTTAGGATTTCACCATATGAATTTTGGGGGAACACACACATTTAGTCCATAATAGACCCCAATAATCAAGTAAGAGGTCACCATGGTACAGCCTTAGGACTCTTTTATTCCCAAAGCTAACTCAACTTTTCCAGATCCCAGAAAGGCTGACCTAGATAACTACTGAAAATATATTTTCTAAATAAAAAACTTTATTTCTGTATGTTCTCAGAGTCACAGTGGAAGGGCCTCGATTTACTACAAATTTGGTCATCTCTAGCTACCTTTAAGAAGGTTGGCTGGGGCTTCCCTGGTGGCGCAGTGGTTGAGAATTTGCCTGCCAATGCAGGGGACACAGGTTCAAGCCCTGGTCTGGGAGGATCCCACATGCTGCGGAGCAACTAGGCCCGTGAGCCACAACTACTGAGCCTGCGCGTCTGGAGCCTGTGCTCCGCAAAAAGAGAGGCCGCGGTAGTGAGAGGCCCGCGTACCGCGATGAAGAGTGGCCCCTGCTCTCCGCAACTGGAGAAAGCCCTCGCACAGAAACGAAGACCCAACACAGCCATAAATTAATTAATTAATTAATTAATTAATTAAAGAAAAAGAAGGTTGGCTAGGATTATATTTTTGAAAGTCATAATTATCCTCATGAGAATGGCAGTGGCAGAATACACGGGGTTCCCAATTTTTTAAAGCATTTAGGCAAAAGTGGTGACCTCTTTTCCTCTCAGGCACTATGGAAGTTTTAAAAGACATTCATACTTGGTAGAATTGTTTTTGAACTTGGTTGGGACACATTGGGAATTAGAGGGGAAGAAAGAAGCAAAATAATATGTCACACAAATTGTCTTCTAGAAAAGCCCTTAGGAAACTTATGCCAGATTCTTTGGGAAAAGGAGGCGGTCAGAGACTAAATCCATAAATCAAATAGGAAAAAAAAGAATGTGCTACTGTGGGAAGAGAAGGAACAAATCTGTACAGCTTAATCTAATCGTGGAAGGTATTTCTCTTTATTTCACCATAAATACCATTGAAATGGAAATGAAATCAAGGCTACGTCATAATGTGGGTGGTGTCAAAAGGGGAATGTCATCATTAGAGATGTGAACCGAGAGCTACGTGATGAGCACAGGGGATAACGGAGGGAGACAGAAAGAAATGCCAAGAGATGCTGCAGCAGCTATGATAGTTTCTAGGAAATACATTTTTGTTTTTATCATTATTTTGCCCCGTATTCTTTCATTGTAACATCCTGTCTATCTATGCCCTCAGACTGATATAGCCTGGAAAAATTAGATGATAAAATATACATTTTAAAAGGTATCCTTTTTTACTTTCACGTTAACTATCAATGTATCATCATATCTTTACGTCCTGTCCCCTGTTAGTACCTTCTTCTAAAGAAAGAAATTGTGTATAATGTTCCAGTGGCTAAACAAATACCACAGGCAAACATCTAAACTCATAAATTGAAAATGCTTCAAAGAAGTAAGCATAAAACTTAGCATGAAATTTTCAGTTATAGAAGTCATCCTTTTACTTGGAAAAATAACATGGCTTAAAATAGACAAATGTTTCCCTTAAGAATCGACAAAAATACCCAAATTATATTAAGAAACATTCATCAAAAGAACAACAATGGTAGATTCAGTCAGTAGATATCTGTGCTAAAGTAAAGAACTATAGATTATTAAAGGGGAATTACTCCCAAAATGATCTGAAGATTTCAAACCGGTTGGAAAGGAAGCATTATACAATGATCCAATCCCCAATATTGAACTCAGCAATTCCCACAAATCTTTCTTTTTCATCCTATTTCTCTGATCCCAAATCAAGCCTTCTTAGGAAAGATCTTTTAAATATTCCAGAAGAAATGAACAATTCTTTACCTGAGTGTTTATTTCTCTCTTCTTGGACCGGGGCCTGAATTTGGTTTGGGAAAGAGGCACAGTTCAGATTTTTCCACAGGCCTTCTTGACCTACACAAGTCAGCTTGCTATAAACCAAACCCCTGTAGCTCTCCTATCCTGGCAGAGCTGGGCAAGCCATAAATATTTCTGGCAAAGCAGACCCTAAAACAAGACAAGGTTTTTTATTTCAAGATCACATAACATTGGTCAAAGTGGCATAGTGAGGCAAATAGCTAAAACATATTTTTAAAGCAAATATGCGGTGATATAGAAATATTTCTCACACTAATCCATGTCAATGATCTAGTTGAAGGTTTCAAACACTAGGCTGTATAGGATACGTTGTTTCAGGTGGGGATTATAAACGGCACTAGATTCTGTTGGATGGAAGGAAAAGGTGCCGATGTGCCCTGAGCCACTCAGAAACCCAGCCCCTACCTTGTCAGACTTGAAGTCCCAGAGGCTTAAGAACAGACTCTGACCGGTGGTTTCCAAGCTTCAGTGCATTTCAGAATCAACTGGAAGACTTGGCTGGGTCTTAGTCCCAGAGTTTCTGATTCGTTAGGTCAAAGGTGGGCCCCTAAATTTCTATTTCTAGCAAATTCCCAGTCCTGCTGATTCTGCCAGCTCCTGGACCACACTTTGAGAACTCTTGCATTAGGCTGACAGGGATATCACAGCAACCCTTCAAAGGAAAAGGAATTTCAATGCCCCATCAATATTGCAACTTCACGTCATGTTTACTTGTGCTAAACCCACTCAAATTTTGTAGCGTTCACTTACTTGGTGAATAGCTGATATTCAGTTTGTTGATGGATAATCATGTGTGCCAGCCAAGTTCAGAGTTTGAAAGGTAATTGGGAGAAGTCAGAGTAAAGAGTAAATCACAAACCCAGAGCTCATACTTACTGTTTTCTCTCCCTATGGGTTTTATTACCACTTCCAAATGTACTGAATTGCAAAGAACCACAACTGATCACTAGCTTGCACTGGAAAGATTTGGTTCTAGTTGACATTCTTTTTTCTCAGAGTGGTCTCATATTCTTATCTACTCCATTGGGTTTACTATAAATGTAGCACTAAGAGATGCTAGAATGTTTTTTTTGTTTTTGTTTTTGCAGTACACGGGCCTCTCACTGTTGTGGCCTCTCCCGTTGCGGAGCACAGGCTCCGGACGCGCAGGCTCAGCGGCCATGGCTCACGGGCCCAGCCGCTCCGCGGCACGTGGGATCTTCCCAGACCGGGGCACGAGCCCGTGTCCCCTGCATCGGCAGGCGGACTCTCAACCACTGCACCACCAGGGAAGCCCCTAGAATGTATTTTTTAAATGTCTTATTTTTTTCACATAAGAAATAGGCAACATAAGTTTTTGATGTACTTGGGCAGTGAGTACCGTGGTAGATTGTATTGTTTTTTCCAACTCCTCCCTACCCTTCCCTGTAACAGGATTACATATTTTAGGTCTTTGCCTTGTGCTTGCCCTTCTCAGTGGGACCAACTCACTTTCTACCAGACTGATACTTGCCTTGGTCATGTGACTTGCTTTGGCCAGTGGAACACAAGTGGAAGTGATCTACACAAGGCCATGTGTTCCACCAGTATCCTTCCCTCTGCCAACAAACTGACATTTGCTGGGTAGAAACTGTTCTTCCAGCCTTGCTCTTGAATGAAAATAATGTGGAGCAGAGCTCCAGCTGACATGTATCACAAGTGAGAAATAAACCTCTATTTTCCCAAGCCACTGAGATTTGGAGTTTATTTGACCGGACATGTAACAGCAAAAGTACAACGTGAACACATACAACATGTAAAATAAGAGAGACACTTTAATGACCTCCTTTACTGAGAAAGTGGTCATGGAGAATACGGAAAGGATGGATGGAATTTACATAGTCTCATTTGAAATGGATAAATCTGAGATTTAGAGATGTCAAATGATTTGCCTAAGGTTACACACCTAAGTAAACGGACTACTATTATTTTCAAGAAAAAGGAAGAGAAATAACAATAAGTGAGTGCCAGGGTGGAGGCAATGGGCCCATCTGTAGAGTCCAGTGAAGTCTAACAGACAGACTTTAGAGTTCTATATTAGAGTTCTAAAATCAATTTCTGTTGGAAACTGGTTGACTCAAATTTAAAACTGAGTTTGCTTAACCAGCTAGAATTTTCATTATATGACAAATGTGGAAGACAATACATAGGTCTGCAGTGAGGCCCCCAGCAACCAATGCCCAGATCACTTCATAGATGTACAATCAGTGTGAAGCTGAATACAACAGGTTGCTGCCAGGAAATATTTGAATTATATAACAAACTTTCTTCTATCTAATTCCTTGTCTCCCCCAAAAAAATGTCTGATATTTCTATCTCCATTTTTAGCTTGCTCAGGGGAAAAATATGCTGGTCAGGCTGAGGTGAATATTTAGTTCAGTTGTATTTTTCATTGTATAACGGAATTGCCTTTTTTTGCCCAGCATCTGTCTTACTTTCTAACAATAATACATAGCATTTCCTTTGAAAAATAATGAATCCTTCCCCTTAGGCCACACAATCAAGGTGGGGTTGACCTCATCTTCAGTCACAGGACCAGCTAACATGAATCAGTACATCCCATCTTCCTGGTCTGGTGATTGGTTCATGGATGGGTATGTGACTCTGTGGGGGCCATGACAATAAGATCCAGGGTAGTTGGGGAAGAGAGACTCTCCTTTCCACACTGGATGTGAAGTCTGGAGCTGCAGTGGTAAGTTTTAAATAAAGAATAGTGATCATGTCTGCAAATGAATCCAACATGTGGAGGGAAATCAGTCCAAGACAGAGACCCAGGTAACTATGATATTGTTTGAGCCTCAGCATCAAGCCAACCAAACCTCAAACCTCCAGACTTTTTTGGTTATTTAAACTGATAAATGTCCTTTGTGCTCAAGCCAGCTTGACATTGGAAGCTTTGTCACTCAAGATCAAGAGTTCTAACGTACTATATGAACAAAGTTGGCATTTTTCAGCCTCTTATGAGTTTGGAAAATGCATGTCAGCCTCCTTGACATTCACACACTCTGGATGACTGACAAGATTATTTTGGCTGGGATGTCAAACTCTGAGACCAGGTAAACTGACCAAGGTAAATGTCACTTCTAAGGCTTACTAACAGCCAACTGTTTTCTCTTTCAAGGTTATCAAACATCCAATGTCATGTTGCTTTTTTTCTTTTCACTGTGTACAGATTATTGGGTAGCTTTATCCTACTTTATTTTAGAGATGAACTCGAAGGAAGAAATTCTTATATTCATGATATTTGGGGTTAAACCAACAGGTTCTTAGTGAACAGACACATTTGCCTAGCCAGGTGATAGTACATTGTATCCTGGTAAGAATAACTTTTCAATAAAGAATGCTGCCCTGGTATGTCCAACATAGGGGCCAGAAATATGCCTGCAAGTTACTGGGTTCAGATTCTATCATTAATGATACCTAGAGGGTGTCTTTATCTCAAGACTGTACGAAGAAAAGTATTATAAAAGTGGCATTAGAGTTTACTTACACTTAAGGATAAGTATATGTAACAAACTAGCAATAAAATTGAGTAGAGTTTGGAAATTCTTTTCCAGTTCTGTGTTATTAGCTCAGTGAAACTAGTGAAGTGTCTCTATTCAGGTCCCACAGAGAGGAGTTTTCTTCAACTGTTGTCAATTTGTCATCCATATCTTCTTTACACCCCTGGCTCTGCTATACTGAGATAATCACTTCTTTGTATCAAATTCCTTATCCTTTATAGCAGAAAACTCTTTGTTTCCATCTTTGATTGCTTTTCAGATTTTAGTCTAGAGTCTTCCTAAACCATATATAGTTCATTATGAAAGCAGGTTCGCTCCTGGCTGTCAGCTAACTGGCTACTGCTAGTATTTATTTATTTATTTATTTACTTTTAAGTTTGGGAAGGATTTGTGACTTATTTGTTGCATGACCTTGGTCAGTTAATTTAATTTATTTTTTTTAATTTTTGCTGTGTTGCGTCTTCGTTTCTGTGCGAGGGCTTTCTCTAGTTGTGGCAAGTGGGGGCCACTCTTCATCACGGTGCACGGGCCTCTCACTATGGCGGCCTCTCTTGTCGCGGAGCACAGGCTCCGGACGCGCAGGCTCAGTAGTTGTGGCTCATGGGGTCAGTTGCTCCGCGGCATGTGGGATCCTCCCAGACCAGGGCTCGAACCCGTGTCCCCTGCATTAGCAGGCAGATTCTCAACCACTGCGCCACCAGGGAAGCCCTGCTAGTATTTATTATACAGGGACTGGCTTCTGTCTCTATTTGAGCAGCCCGGCAACTTTCTATCTTCTCTGAGTGCTCTTTGTCTGCTGCCTCTGTGTTCTGCCAGCGCCGAAGCCGTTGCAAGGACGGGGGTGTATATTCTACTGCTTCTGGCTGGAAGAATAAATTCCGGCTTAGGTCCAAGTTGAAAATGAACCTCCCACTCGGCAAAATCATGGACTCTAGGATACTTCCTGTGTACCCCGTTAAAAACCCCTTTGGCCGCAGCAACGTGGAGCTTCACAGTGGAACCATTTCATGCTTAATAACATGTTCTACGGTAGGCGCCGTGGGAAAAACAAAGGCAGGAGGCCATGCTTCCTGAGTGGAGAAGTGCAGACTCCAGCATGGGAGACAAGGTTCGTATGTACACAGAAACACACTTGCGTGTGAGTGCACACACACACGTCCACACACCTTGCAACGAATAGAACACAGCTTACAAGATCATGATGCTGACTGCTTATTGGCGAGAAGAAATCAAGGTAATTTTAATTAGTCAGAAAGACTTCACGGAGAAAGCCAAACGTGAATTGTGCTTTGGGCGCCAGGGAGAACTTGAGACTTTATGTGAAGGCTGGACTGGCCAAAGGCGGGATTCTCTAAGTAAGCTGAGAACTACTAACGATCTAGTTACAACACCTGGCCTCACAATTGCTTGTCATGATGTAGGCCACATGTGTATACACCAAATTCTTCTCCTTGAAATGCCTTATGTTGGCCCTGTAAAAATCCAGCCTATATCTTTTGGCTTTCGTCGGGTGATGTATATTTTTTAAAGTTTCTAAGGTTGTGTTTGTTGAAATCTAACAGAACAGTGGTCTGTATTTTAAACATGATTGTCCTTGTGTGAAAAACCACTAAAGCTCTTTAAAAGTTTCAAAAAATATTTCATGTTTAAGAATCATCAACTAAGCAACTCTATCAGTTTTCTAAGTGGATCCATACGGGTGTAGTTTTCTTGGTTTATTAACTGATCTGTTGGTTAGAAGCCTTTATTATAAATCCAGTCATTCTGCAAATATTTCTCTAATGCATTTAAAATAAATAAAATCCAAACTTTGCCTTTTAACACCAATAAAATCAGGAATGCATCAAAGCAAGAAATTCAAAGTGCAACTCAGTGTGCCTGTGAGAGAACACTGTTCAAAGGCACTGGAAAATGATCCTGGAAAGGTGTAATACTCCTATGTCAAGTCTATCTGACCACAGCTTTAGATCATAGTTGGAAAAAATAAATCCCAGCCATTTGCCATTGATTTTTTAGAATGTGCTCATTCATTTTATTTGTTCCTTGAACTTATTTATAAATATTTTCTGCATCATACTAGGTCACTTTTAAAAGTGAGACTATCTCAAGGGTTTGTTTTATATAGCAGTGCAATAAGACAAGCACAATTTATACAATTTACTTAAATAGAAGTATTCTACTTGTAAAGTCTAAAAGTAGTACTTTCTACTTCATGATTTTAACACAACAGCCTGAGTTTACTCGGTCCAATGCCTTGATGAAAAAAACAGCATGGTGAGAGGGGTTAAAGGTGAACCTGCTCTTCACTGATTCTAGAAATGACTAATTTATCATGCTGAAGGTAATCTCCCACAAGTCTGTAGTATAAGTTTATTTTACCCATTTAGTGCTGATTTCAGCGTCAGCCTCCTCCTTCTTTCTCACGGATGCAAAACTGTAAATGAGTCATGAAAGGATGCTTCCTATGAGAATTATTTTTTTCTCAGTAAGAAGGAAGGCCAAGGATAGCCTTATGCTTTCTTTCTAAAGTTTACAAGGCTTTTAACTAAGATCCTCTTGCTGAATAAGTTACTTTTCCTTTACTCTAATTTAAGACATTTGTTTTTTTAAAACATACTTTCCAGAAAACATCTGGTATATTACTGCCTGCATCTACTAGAATATAAAGTTAGAAACAAGGTAAAGCAAATTTAACTATCTTTCTTTCTTGTCCTTCCACAGTTAAAGCAGAACTCTTATGTACAAAGAGAATTTCTAAGAATATTATCTACCTAGTTAGAGATAATTTTTAGCAAACTGAAATACTGGTTTTGGGTACTGATTAGCATTCAAACACAAAATCTTTTCTATGTTTTATCATTGTAGTTCATTGTAAGCTGACAGTCGAAAACTAATGGAGCAAAATGTTTGTGTAAAACTTATTAAGTTCAGAATGCTGGGCCTATCATCCTTGGTAAGTATAATCAATTGTGCAATGGGTCTTTTAGGAATATCTTTTAGGGATGCATAAAAATATGCCAGTCAAGCTAATTGATGGACCCATTCTTTGTAAAATTTCTTTTTTTAAATTGAGATATAATTGACATATAACATTAGTTTCAGGTGTACAACATAACGATTCAATATTTGTATATATTGTGAAATGATCACCACAGTAAGTTTAACTAACATCCATCACCACACACAGTTACAATCCTTTTCTTGTGATGAGAACTTTTAGGTTTATTCTCTTAGCAACTTTCAAACATACAATAAAGTATTATTAACTATAGTCACCATGCTGCACATTATATCCCCAGGCCTTATTTATTTTATAACTGTAAGTTTGTACTTTTTGACTACCTTCACCCATTCTGCCTACCCCCTCACACCCTACCTCTGATAACCACCAGTCTGTTCACTGTATCTATGAGTTCAGTTTTTGTTTGTTTGTTTGTGGCTTTCCTTCATTTAGGGAATGCTCAAGGAGCTCATTCTTGTGTTTCTGTTACTAAATATATGTACTCTATATTCTCCCCTTATAAAAAAAGTACATATGAAGTTCTTGAAATTGAGACAATTTTTTTTTATAACTTCTCTAAGGTATCAGCAGAAAACTTCACTTGGAATAGTAATGCCTTTTCCACTCAACCATACCCTTCATTTCTAGGACACTTTTCAATTTTCTAAAGATCAAGCTTCTTATGGCCTTATCTAAGAATGTGTCTGTGTATTAATGAACCACTTGTGAACTAGTACAACAAATATTCTTAAAGGACCATGTTTTTAAGTAAAAGTATAACTCATATAAATATAAAATGAACACAAGTCAAATATGTTATTTAATTCACTATTTAACGAGGGAACCAGGAAGATGTTACAACTAAGTCAAAGGAGAGTTTAAAGAACCATATGTTCAGCAATAGGGAATGCTAAAACGAAGTTACAAATAGATGCAGAAGTAGCCTATCCATAGGGCAACAATCAGTTGCATTCTACCAGGCACATTTCACTTGTATTTCTATGGATAAGAATCACGTGTGCTGTTATCAGTGTTCTAGAATTTACAGAGTTCTGAAATAGTTCAAAGACAATGAAATGTGGTAATAACCAGGAAGGGTAAATAGACACACACTGTGGTAGGCAGAATTCTATGATGGCCCTCATAATTGCTACCCCCTGGTGGTATTCCTATGATTATGTTATGTTACCTGGCAATACGTTTTTTGCAGATGTAATTAAGGTTACTAATCAGTTGACTTTAAGATAGGAGGATTATCTAGATGGGCCTAACTAATTACATGAGCCCTTTAAGAGAAGGTTTTCTCCAGCTGGTAGCAGAAGGGGAAGTCATAGATTTGACATATAAGAAGGATTTGATACGCCATTGCTGACTTGAAGATGGATGGGGCCATGTGGAAATGATTTGAGCGTGTCTTCTAGCTGCTGAAAGTGATCTCCAGCCAATAGCCAGAAAGAAAATGGGAACCTCAGCCATGCAACTGCAAGGAACTATATTCTGCCAACAACCTAAATGAGCTTGGAAGAGAATTTTCCCTCAGAGCTTTCAGATGAATACTCAGCCCAAATGACACACTGATTTTAGCCTTGTGATTTTAGCCCTAAGCAGAGAATCCAGTCACATTGTGCTGGACTTAATCTACAGAACTGCGAGATAATAAATGAATGCTATATTAAGCTGTTAAGTGTGTGGTAATTTATTAGGTAGCCAAAGAAAACTAATACACACACGAATCCTCTTTGCCTGTTTCACAAATACTAACCACAATAGTAATGATAATATTGTTAAATGTATAAAAAGAAGACAACTATCCATGCCTTGCAGATTTTCCCCTTAAAACTGGTATTTTTTTCTATCAGAAAGCTTCAAAGATTTGGAGACACAAGGTCATATTTGAGAGATAAGTTGAAAGTGGAAGAACCTCTAATTTTATTAGATGTACTGTATATGGAATCCACAAAGGGAACCATACCCGGAATCCATATTTTTCTTTTCTCTCTGACCATGGTTTAAAACTCAATAAGCCCTGCTTTTAAAAGGAGCTGACTACCAGTTTTTCTAAACACTGTCCTGCACTGATAAATACCTTTCTTTCTAAAAGAAAAGCACTTGTGAACATATTGACTGCAGTCCTCTCCTGGAAAGACGGCAGCTTACTTTCTATCACCTGCAGAGGCATTGGAATGAAAGCATAATCATTTGTATTGAGATTCTGAATCACATGTGCCAGGTTTGAGGGCTTTCAACCTGGGTTGGCTGGCCTTTGGGAGCAGGAAAACAGAAAGAGGAAATGTCCATGTTTGAGCTGGCATGTGCCATGCAACCTTCATCCAGCACTGACAAGTCCCTGCTGTTGGAAACCAGCAGAAGTTGTGCAGTTTGTCTGCAGATATTACCGTAGGCCAAATAAGTATGCTGTGTGCATAGGGAATATTAAAGAATAGAAAAAAGATAAAAAATTTACATATACACATTCTTAAAAATCAACGTGTCTCATTCTGATTTGACTCCTGAAGCTATGACATAATACGTTTTTAAAAATCAGGTGAATAGTTAAGTTCATCTCTAAATCTTTGTTATCATATTGCAATATGTCAGAACCATTATGCAGCCTCTTTGAAAGAGGATTACCTGTTTATTTTCTTTTTAGACAAATGGAATTTTAAATAAAGGTAAAACTCATTTTACTAACTGATTAAAGTTTCTCTCTCTCATGTCTTTTTCTTCTTCTTTTATTAAGGTCTGGAAACATCACTTTCAACTTCTATGAGTACAAAGCAAGGTGCATGAGATAGAAATATTAATAATTATGAGTAAGTATTTGTGCCTCAACACAGCAGTTTTAGCCTTTTGAAACAAAATTAACCTAGGGAATTGCTTTACTTTATAAATGGTATGTTTTTAAATGCCATGCGTGCACTATGGTTGATGTATGGAAACATGCCCAGTTACAGACACTATATACACAGATGCTCCTCACTTTTTGCAGCGACGGTGCTCAAGAAAAGCTGTGTATATAAATCACACATTTATAAAATTGAAACATTTAGAAATGCCCCGTGGGGGGTTCTAGTTCAAGAAACGGTGTATTGATTCATTTTCTAACACAAATAATCATGCCCAGAAATTATCTCTTTTGAAAGTACTGTGCCTGGCATATAATAAGTATTAAATCAGCAGAGAGAGGCAAAATCAAATCTAAGAAACAGGACTTTGAAAACAGAAAGAAGTTTTAGCTATTTTTTTAAAGAAAAATTGCACTCAATAATATTAGCATGGTGTAATAATGCTAGCACGGTGTAATTATTTTTACTCTTTATTCAAAGAAATACATATTTTTTCTTCACTGACCCAAGGAGATATATATTATATATAATATATGTGTATGTCTATATATATATACATATATATATATATTTTTTAACTGACCCATCCTTCCATTCAAGAATGTCTAATTTCAAATTTGGAATTCTTAGCAGAATATCCAATTCTTATCAGTTGTAATTATGCTGAGTTGAAAGATAAGCAAGGTAGAGGGCATAGTATGTTTACCTATAACCAGAGAGTTAAAGCAGAAAATTTTCTACACTGCTCATGTGATGAAGACAAAAATTAACCCTACATTTAAAAAAAAAAGTGTTTGCAACACATATTTGTATGCTGAATTATAATTTTTCCATTTTCCATTTTAAAAATTTGCTTGGTCTGATAAAGAAAAAAAAAAAATTCTGTCCCAGCTGTGTATATTAGTTACCTATGGCTGCTCTAACAAATTACCACAAATTCAGTGGCATAAAGCAACACCAACGTATTATCTTACAGTTCCGGAGGTCAGAAGTCCAAAATCATTTGCACTGGGCTAAAGTCAAGATGTCAGCAGGGCTGGTTCCCTCTGAAGTCTCTAGGAGAGAATCCCTTTCCTACCCTTTTCCCACTGCTAAAGGCTGCCCGCATTTCTTAGCTCATGGTCTCCTTCCAAGCAAGCACTTCTCTCCAACCTCAGCTTCTTCTATCACCACATCTCCTTCTCTTCACTCTGGTCATTCTTATAGTGACCCTTGTGATTACAATGGGTCCCCCTTTATAATCCAGAGTAATCTTCCCATTTCAAGGTTCTTAATCACATCTGCAAAGTTCTTTTTGCCATGGAAGGTAATATATTATATTAACAGTTCTGGGAATTAAGACCTGGGCATCCTTTTTTTTTTTTTTTTTTTTTTGGTGGGGGGACATTATTTTGTCTACAACACTGTGTTAGAAGCTCATTTTAGGATATTAGTATCAAATTTGTTATTCTGCTTCTCTTTTTCAATGCACAAACAAAATGAATGATTTAATTCTCACCATGGGTTAAAATGAGTCTATAAGAATGTTCCCCGAGCAGTTATCAAACACATTTTATCTACCAGGTAATATGCCAAGTGCTTTGAGTGTATCTACGTATTTAATCCTTACAACAAACCTATACTATTAATTTTAGCTCATTGTATACATGAAGAGATTGTAGCACAGAATTCAGTTACTTGTTCAAGATTTTAAATCTAGCAAGTGACAGGGTCAGGATGACTGCAGAGTTTCTCCTCCTAACCCCAATGTTTTTGCTAGCTCTCTCAAGAAATTGCCAAACAATTTACATGATTCTCATGTGCAAAAGTATGCATACAATACATTAAACTATATCGACTAAGATGTGGCCACGTTTAAACTAGTTACTGGAGTTAAGGTGAGGCCCCTCCTTAGAAGGCTGATGATGTCTGTTTGTAACTGAGAGAGCATATCAGATGTTAATGGTATTAAATCAACTCTCTGCAGCTTAAATAGAGGATTAATCTATGAAAAGTATAGACTCTTGAAGCCACTTTTGCATTTATTCATGTGTGTGCAGGGATGGTTTGGTAGGATTTCAATACCTGAATATCAGTGAATCAAATTGCCTTTTTTTTCCCCAACACTACAAGTTGAGTAAAGCATTTTGGGGGTAGTAAAGATGAGAAAACTTCCCTTTACCAGGATGCACCTGAGGGCAGCAGTGCTCTTAGAGAAAACACCATAAGCCACTTCTCATCCAAACGCTGCCTACAAGTTTTAAATTCCTAAGAACCTCATTAGCAAAAATCGTTTCTTCCTTTTTTTCCTTTTGCCAGTATTATAATTAAATAATTTAAATAAATAAACAAATATTTTTAATTTCATATTTGTCCTTTGGTAGATTCATTTTTTCTCTCCCAGTTTTATTGGGATGTAACTGACATATAACACTGTATACGGTTAAGGTGCGCAGCATAATGATTTGACTTAGCATACATCATGAAATGATTATCACAATAAGTTTAGTGAACATCCATCATCTCATAGAGACACAAAATTAAATACATAGAAAAAAATTTTTCCTTGTGATGAGAACTCTTAGGATTTATTCTCTTAACAACTTTCATATATAACATACAGCAATGTTATTTATATTTATCATATCGTACGTTGTATCGCTAGTACTTACTTATCCTAATAACTGGAAATTTGTACATTTTGACTGCCTTCATCTAATTTCCCTTCTCTCACACCCTGCCTCTGGTAACCACAACTCTGATTTCTTCTCTTGGTAGATCTTAAAGCCCCATGAAAACCAGAACAATATCTGTCTTATTCATCACTCCACCAGAGCAACTAATAGCATGTACGGTGCATATGTACTCAGTATTTACTGATAGATGGGAGGAAAGGAAGAAAGAAGTAAGGGTGGGAAGGAAGAAAGAAAAAACAAAGAAGGTCCAGTCCCTAGTTTGGGTCCCAATAAGAAACAGTGATGCATAGCCGCACATGAAAACTAAAAATGAGACAAAAGGAGTCAGGACACCTCCCAAGATTAGAGCCGTAAGCCAGCTCCACAGCAGGCTAGGTTGAGAAGGCAAACAGCCACTGATTTAACTCCCTATGTGGAGCCTGGGTCATCCTGTTCAAAGTGGGGGTGACTTCATAACGCATTTGGTGGGCCTCAAAGGAAAAGAGAAAGTAAATTTTTGAAAGAAAGCATTGGGATAAAAAAGGCAGTGTGGGGAAGTTGGGCAGGATGGGAGAACAGCGTTGAATCTTCATTAAAAAGGTCTACATTTGATGTTAACAGTATGGTAATTGTTTAGTTTTCCCCCCCATTGAACGGTAGGCAAATAAAGAGCATGGCTTGTGTCTTTTATCTTTGAAATTCAGCATTTAAATGTTCATTTGTTAAATTTAACATGATGAAAATGGATGAAGGCCACGGTGGAAGTAAACTGGGCAAGATGATTACAGAAGATCCGAGGAGCAGCTACCCAGTGGAGCACATTAGGGTAATCATCCCAGAGAATTATGCTTGGCCCAAGTCTTAAAAGACAAAGAGAGGGTTCCCAAGCTAGGAAAGAAGAAAGAGTGTTCTCAGATGATGTAGGCTGTGCGAGGGAGGGAAGGCTTGAGTGTATGCTGAGAACTACATGTGATTTGGTATGGAGGGGGTAAATAGTAGCAGCATGTGGTTGGACTGGGGAGAAGTGACAAGGAAGGTGCTGAGGCTGAAAGAGTTTGAGTCTTAGGCTAAAATCACTGGGGGAATGTTTAAGGTTCATTAGGCAGCCAACATAACGGGATCACTTCCCCCAGCTGGGCAGCAACTGAATTTGAAGGGGGTCGGGGATGGAGATTCTTTAACGTCAAGAGAGAGGTAATTGCAAGTTCTGACGAAAGAAATCATGAGCACCCAAGTCAATGTACTTCCATGGAGACCTTAGAGGAGAGGATGGTTGTTAAGGTGAAGGGTTAGACAGAGTCACTGATGTCTCCCAGGTTTCAGACTAGAGGATCTAGGTGATGCCGTTCACTGAGTCAGGTGAGAAAGCAGAAAGAGCTTGAAGACATGAGTGAGCGAGTAAGGAGTATTGCTCAGATATATTGAGCTAGCGGACCTGCTGAAGGTAACAACAAACAGCATTACTAACTGCTAGCTCTGTGCCGGGCTCTCTTCTTAGTGTTTTCCATGTAATCGTGAACTTCAAATGAGATGATGTGTATAAACACTTTTTGGGAAAGAATAAAGTACAACATTATTGAGTGGATTAGTATTTATATCCTCTTTTCTATTTTTACTATATTTAGGAGAGTAAGGCACTAGGATTTTTTTCCCTTTTTTCTCTTCTTTTCTCTAGACCAAGAAAATTATACTGGAAAAGATAATAAATCAACAAAGTATCATCTATTACTCTTTTTAGAAAAATGACTTAATGAGACTGTATTTGTAAATGCTTCTAAAATAACGCCTTCCTCTATAGTCAGTCTCAGGAATTGAAAATGTGTTATTTAAAAATTTTTCATCAATTCAGTAGGTAAAATATTTGAATAGAAATTTTAAATTACTACCTCTTACTTTTGTTTATTTCTCCTAAGTGTGAATCTCTTGTCACTGATACACAGTTGACAAAGAGCAGCCTGATCACAAGCAGCTACTCCAGACGTTATGCTTCTACAAAAATCAGCATCTTTGCATAGCACGAATATTCATCATTTCACCACTTCACATTTGCAGTTCTTTTTTTTTTTTTTTTTTTTTTTTTTACGGTACTTGGGCCTCTCACTGCCATGGCCCCTCCCGCCGCGGAGCACAGGCTCTGAACGCGCGGGCTCAGCGGCCATGGCTCACGGGCCCAGCCGCTCCGCGGCATGTGGGATCCTCCCGGACCAGGGCACGAACCCGTGTCCCCTGCATCAGCAGGCAGACTCTCAACCACTGCGCCACCAGGGAAGGCCCTGCAGTTCTTTATGTTTTTCAGTCTATACCATAGGATAAGTAGCTTTCAATGCTTAAGGAAAACATATTGTTCTAGAATTGCTGAGTTTCACATTATCCTGATAAACTACTCATTGGAGTTAACCTGGTATATTGGGTAAACTGTTTACCATGGAATGAGAAGCTCTATAGTAGAAAAAACTGTTGAATTATAAATGATTCAACAGAAAAGAATGCAAAATATTGAATACAAAAAAGAATGAATTATATACCTTTTCCTCATCTGAAGACAAAGGTAATGAAAGTCCACTAATGAAGCAAATGAAATTATCTTGCACAACCTGGCCCTCAGGAATGAAAGTGAACAGAAGAAAAGGCTAGTAACATGTATTTCAGAATTAAGCAACTGCAGAGCCTAGCCAGTTAAATTTATTATTAAGAATTCTGAATTTAGAATCAAGGACCTAGGTTTGCACGCTATTGTGTTGCTCGTGTGACTTTGCACATCTCTGTAATCCTTTATTCCCAATCAATGTCCTATGGCATTTTTGTATTTTTCACACTTTAAATATGCATTTTAAAGTTATCATTATGAACACTGATAATTAGTACATTGTATATCATACAGTAAGTATACCAGTAATTTTTAATTACTCTTCACTGGATGACTTTATGTTAATTTTTTTTGCTGAAAATGATTAAAATGAGAGCATGTTTTCTAACTGCATTAGTGAACTATGAAAAATACATTTCACTACTCTAATTTTTAATCAGCATAATAGAATGACATACCAAAAGCAAACTCTTACTTCTTAACATAATAAATTTTAATGAAATATGATGATAATGACATTGACACTCTACTTATGAAGTTCTGTTTATCAGATGAATTACCTTGGGAAAAAAATGAATCTAGTCAGACAAGACTTTCTTGGCCATCTTAAATAAAATAGACGGCAACATTCTCTTCCAAAATTTTTATTAGCAATTTTCACTACCTTAAACATTATATTTAATTGTTTATTTGTACATTTTCTGTCTCTCTCCAGTAGCATGCAAACCCCAGGAGAGCAGAGACTTTCATTCAATACTATGTACCCAGTGTCTTGACCACTGACCAGCACAGAGGAAGCCCTCAATAGATACTTGTTGGATAAATGAATTTCTTTCTGCTAGATATCGTGTTATTTTAACGTGTTTTCACATTTAATTCACATATTAACCCTTTAAGGACTTAGCTGGTGGTGCAGTGGTTAAGAATCCGCCTGCCAATGCAGGAGACACGGGTTCAAGCCCTACTCCGGGAAGATCCCATATGCCGTGGAGCAACTAAGCCCGTGCGCCACAGCTACTCAGCCTGCGCTCTAGAGCCTGCGAGCCACAACTACTGAGCCCTTGTGCCACAACTACTGAAGCCTTATGTACCTAGAGCCCCTGCTCTGCAACAAGCCATTGCAATGAGAAGCCTGCACACCACAACAAAGAGTAGCCCCCACTCGCCGCACCTAGAGAAAGCCCGCATGCAGCAACAAAGACCCAAAGCAGCCAAAAATAAAATAAAGGGCTTCCCTAGTGGCACAGTGGTTAAGAATCTCCTGCCAATGCAGGAGACACAGGTTCAAGCCCTGGTCTGGGAAGATCCCACCTGCCACGGAGCAACTAAGCCCGTGCACCACAACTACTGAGCCTGCGCTCCAGAGCCCGTGAGCCACAACTACTGAAGCCCGCATGCCACAACTACTGAAGCCCGTGCACCTAGAGCCTGTGCTCTGAAACAAGAGAAGCCACCGTAGTGAGAAGCCTGCGCACCGCAACAAAGAGTAGTCCCCACTCGCTGCAACTAGAGAAAGCCCACACGCAGCCACGCAGCCAAAAATAAATAAATAACTTTATTAAAAAATAATAAAAATAAATAAATTTTTAAAAATAGATATTTATAGTAGAAAATACTTAAGTAATGCTTTCTAGATGCTAGGCGGTATTCTCAGGACTTCACTCAAATAACATTAATTTCATTCTCATAGAACCTATAAAGTACCCCATTTCACAGATAAGGCAATGGAGGCACCGAGAAGTTAAATGACTTGCTCAAAGTCATTCATCCAGATTGGTTGAACCTGGATTTTGACCTAGCCAGTGGGGCTCTAGTTTCCATGCTGATAACTACTGCCTTTCCATTTTTATCTTACATGTTACATAGCTAAGGCTGAGAGCATTGGATAGGAACTGTACTGTTTCCTTATATATGTCTTATATTTATGCGGTATTCATGTTTATCATTGATTAAAGAATGTCTTTTCATTATCAGTGACTGCTATAATAGAAAATGAATATGGAAAAATATTGCAGAAATGTGTTTAAAACTAGCCATGGTTAGAGTTATTAAATTGCAGAAAGTTAGAACTAAAGAAGACCTTAAATGTCACTCATTTTCAAATTTGTCATTTTACAAATGAGCAACTGAGGCTCTGACAGGTCAAGTGACAGTCTGTGGTCACTTAAAATGTTAGTTCTCATGCCAGTTTGAAGTTCTTTCTCTTGAGCAGAATGTTTTCAAATAAGTAGTCCAGAGGACACACTTTTTCAACCCCTCCCTTTCCTGCTTGCTTTTTACTAAGGAAGCATAGATTGCTATGGTGATAGCACTATATAAATAATAAATGGAACAGAAAATAAACCAGACAGAAGGGAGGAGGGCAATGGTCTCTTCACCTCCTAGGGTTTAATGATTAAGCTGTGCGTCCTGTGGAGACAGAAACAATGACAGAAGCCATTTCACCATCATTTATCAATAGGTGCTTTCAGATTTTAAGATTATTGAACTTATTGTATTAACTACAGCTGTACTATTTATTTGAATAAAGAAATAAACTCTGCCTGCAGTAGTAATTTTGTTTTTTACGTTTGTTGTTGTCTCACTTGAAATAGATGACAAAAGGAGACTTAACACAAACATTTAATATCCACATGTCAGCTTTTGTAATGGACATTACTGTTTCATGCATTCACTCAACAGGTGTTTATCCCTTTCCTGCCAATGCCAAGGACTGTTCCATGTGCCCGATATAGAGTGGTATTTAGATAAATAAATATAGAGTGTACTCTCGGGAAGTAACAACCATCAGGAAAGATAAAATAGGACTGAGGGGATAGAGAAACTACTTTTGATAGGATGGTCTGAGCAGACCCCTTTGGAGAGGTGACATGCAATAGACCTGGCTGGATTCAAGGGCTGATCTCTAAGAACATCTGGGAAAGTGTATGGAGTGTATCAGAAATAGGAACAAGCAGGAAGGCCGGTGTGACATGAGTGAGTAAGAGAGCAGGAAAACCAAGGCAGACACTCACTGTGGTGTCCAGGAGCCAGACTACAGAGAGGCTTGGAGGCCACTGTAAGAATTTAGGAGTTTCTTATAAAATGGGACTGGTCCATTTTGGTCCAATAGCAGGCAGAGCTGAATTAACCTGACTTCAGATTTCTCAAGTTGAGTATGAAGTACAAGAAAAAAATCCCATTGGCAGCCCAGAAATGATGATGAATTCTAAAGGCAGAAAACAAATGGCCGCTGACTGACAAAGAAATGTGAAAAGGCAAAGCATATGAGGTCTACTGGACAGAGATCTCAGAAAAGAAAAAAAACGAAACAGTTCAAACATTTGGAGCAAGAGCAAATAGTCACTTGGGAGCCCTGAAGGCGCTCCCATCCCAGAATCAACAAATGCAAAGAGAAGTAGACCACAGAAATTAATTTAGCAGCTGCTTTCAGACCACCTGGGGGAATTGCGTCCCTTACCCTCTTCCACTGCCTGTGTATTCAGCGTAGCTGGCACTGAGTTCTTTTGGCTTAGGCTAAAACTTCAAGAACGTCTCTCTAAATAAAGTAGGATTACAACTCCCAGACTTTGGATCTGAGAGAGATGCAAAGGGGAACTTGAAGGTATCTCAGAGCTGCTGCAAGAGATACAAGGGAGAAGGGAAGAAAAATACACCAAGAAACCCAGGTATAAAATACATTAAACCCTCCACTGCCCACATAAAGCCCTCCTTATATAGAATACTGTAGGGGTAACTAGCCAAACTGCCTCCTCCCTGCCCACATATCCTTAAGCATGTCTTGATTTTTGACATATATCATCTCTTTTTTTTTTAACATCTTTATTGGAGTATAATTGCTTTACAATGGTGTGTTAGTTTCTGCTGTATAACAAAGTGAATCAGCTACGCATATACACATATCCCCATATCTCCTCCCTCTGCTGTCTCCCTCCCACCCTCCCTAACCCACCTCTCTAGGTGGTCACAAAACACTGAGCGGATCTCCCTGTGCTATGCGGCTGCTTCCCACTAGCTATCTATTTTACATTTGGTAGTGTATATATGTCCATGCCACTCTCTGACTTCGTCCCAGCTTACCCTTCCCCCTCCCCGGGTCCTCAAGTCCATTCTCCACATCTGCATCTTTATTCCTGTCCTGCCCCTAGGTTCAGCTCTCAGTCAGTCCCCCATCCATAACTCTGAGGGATGATGGACGGAGGTTAGAGGATGCAGAAATGCTATAATAAAATATTTCAGAGAAACTAAGCCAATAAGCCAATGTGAATTAAATTAACATCAGACTTCTCATCAGCAATCCTTTCTGCTAGAAGATAAAGAAATGATGTCTTCAAAATTGTGATGGAAAAATTATTGAGAGTGTGCTTGTACATTTCCAACCAAACTGTCAATCATTGGTTAATGCAAAATAAAGGCCTTTTGTCTATATTCAAGGACTGAAAAAAACTCTTCACTTATTTATCCTGTAGGAAAAAGAAAAGCAAGAAAAGATCTATTTAAGCAGAATAATAAGGGACCTTAGGAAAGAAGATGATATGGGTTACAAAAACATTGACAAGTGAATATGCCCAGAAAAAGCTAAGATGGTAAGAAAAAAGAAATCTCCTAGCTTTGATGAATATTCACTTTCAAGTGACCTGTTTTTAAAGATATGGGGTTCTATTTCTTTTTCCCTGAGTCCAATCAAAGTAATTAATTCTGCTGTGAATCTGCATACAAGCATACCTCAGAGACACTGTGGTCCTGGGTCACTGCAATAAAACAAATACTGCAATAAAGCAAGTAGCACAAATTTATTGCTTTCCCAATGCACATAAAAAGTTATGTTTATACTATAGTGTAGTCTATTAAGTGTGCAAAGCATTATGTCTAAAAAACAATGTACATACATAATTTAAAAATACTTGATTGCTAAAAAATGCTAACCATTATCTGAACCTTCAAAGTTCTAGTCTTTTTGCAAGCGTAACATCAAAGATCACTGATCACAGATCATCATAACAAACATAATAATAATGCGAAAGGTTGAAATACTGTGAGAATTACCAAAATGTGACCTAGAGACACAAAGTGAGCAAATGCTGCTGGGAAAAAATGGTGCTGATAGATGTAGTGTTGCCACAAACCTTCAATTTGTAAAAACACAATATCTGCAAAGCTCAATAAAGCAAAGAGCAATAAAATGAGGTATGAGATATGCCTGTAATCATGATACTGTAACTGGTATTTATTGACTTATAATCAACTTATGGGAAAATCTAGGAAAATAATTATAATTACTAAACTAAATGCAAGCTTATAAACTTTTATCATATAATAATAAGCTAACGGGCTTCCCTGGTGGCGCAGTGGTTGAGAGTCCTCCTGCCGATGCAGGGGACGCGGGTTCGTGCCCCGGTCCGGGAAGATCCCACATGCCGTGGAGCGGCTGGGCCCGTGAGCCATGGCCGCTGAGCCTGCGCGTCCAGAGCCTGTGCTCCGCAACGGGAGAGGCCACAACACTGAGAGGCCCGCGTACCGCAAAAAAAAATAAAAATAATAATAGGCTAACAAAAATCAGTGAAAGAAATGTCAAATGGGGGAAACAAATTAAAGATGAATTTCCTTGTCTTTTATTGTAGGGCTTCAAATAAAATTTAATGTCAAAATTGATGGATTAAAAAAAGAGAAGAGGACTTCCGGGAAGATGGCGGAAGAGTAAGACGCGGAGATCACCTTCCTCTCCACAGATACACCAGAAGTACATCTACGCGTGGAACAACTCCTACGGAGCACCTACTGAACGCTGGCAGAAGACCTCAGACCTCCCAAAAGGCAAGGAACCCCCCACGTACCTGGTTAGGGCAAAAGAAAAAACTAAACAGAGACAAAAGGATAGGGACGGGTCCTGCACCAGCGGGAGAGAGCTGTGAAGGAGGAAAAGTGTCCACACACTAGGAAGCCCCTTCGCGGGTGGAGACTTCGGGAGGCGGAGTGGGGGAGCTTGGGAGCCGCGGAGGAGAACACAGCAACAGGGGTGCGGAGGGCAAAGCGGACAGATTCCAGCGCAGAGGATCGGGCCGACCGGCACTCACCAGCCGAGAGGCTTGTCTGCTCGCCCGCCGGGGCGGGAGGGACTGGGAGCTGAGGCTCCGGCTTTTGTCGGAGCGCCGGGAGAGGACTGAGGTTGGCGGCGTGAACACAGCCTGCAGGGCGTTGGTGCGCCGCGGCTGGCCTGGAGAGAGTCCGGGGAGGGGTCTGGACCTGCCGAAGAGGCAAGAGACTTTTATGTCCCTCTTTGTTTCTTGGTGCACGAGGAGAAGGGATTAAGAATGCTGCTTGAGAGAGCTCCAGGGACGGGCGCGAGCCGCGGCTAAGATTGCGGAGCCCAGAGACGGACATGGGACGCTAAGGCCGCTGCTGCCGCAGCCAGGAGGCCTGTGTGCGAGCACAGGTCACTAGCCACACGCCCTTCCGGGGAGCCTGTGCAGCCCGCCACTGCCAGGGTCCCGGGATCCAGGGACGGCTCCCCCGGGAGAGCACACGGCGCCCTCAGGCTGCAGCGTCACGCCGGCCTCTGCCGCTGCAGGCCCGCCCCGCACTCCGTGACCCTCCCTACCCCCCGGCCTGGGTGAGCCAGAGCCTCCGAATCAGCGGCTCCTTTAACCCCGTCCTGTCTGAGCAAAGAACAGACGCCCTCCGGCGACCTACACGCACAGGCGGGGCCAAATCCAAAGCTGAGCCCCTGGGAACTGTCAGAACAAAGAAGAGAAAGGGAAATCTCTCCCAGCAGCCTCAGAAGCAGCGGATTAAAGCTCCACAATCAACTTGATATACCCTGCATCTGTGGAATACCTGAATAGACAACGAATCATCCCAAATTAAGGAGCCCTGTGGATGAAAGGCTCTTGGTACTGCAGCCAGGAGTCAGTGCTGTGCCTGTGAGGTGGGAGAGCCAACTTCAGGACACTGGTCCACAAGAGGCCTCCCAGCTGCACATAATATCAAACAGCAAAAATCTCCGAGAGATCTCCATCTCAACGCCAGCACCCAGCTTCACTCAACGACCAGCAAGCTACAGGGCTGGACATCCTATGCCAAACAACTAGCAAGACAGGAACACAACCCCACCCATTAGCAGAGAGGCTGCCCAAAATCATAGTAAGTCTACAGACACCCCAAAACACACCACCAGACGTGGACCTGCCCACCAGAAAGACAAGATCCAGCCTCATACACCAGAGCACAGGCACTAGTACCCTCCACCAGGAACCCTACACAACCCACTGAACCAACCTTAGCCACTGGGGACAGACACAAAAAACAACAGGAACTACGAACCTTCAGCCTGCAAAAAAGGAGACCCCAAACACAGTAAGATAAGCAAAATGAAAAGACAGAAAAACACACAGCAGAGGAAGGAGCAAGATAAAAACCCACCAGACCTAACAAATGAAGAGGAAATAGGCAGTCTACCTGAAAAAGAATTCAGAATAATGATAGTAAGGTTGATCCGAAATCTTGGAGATAGAATGGACAATAGAATGGACAAATTGCAAGAATCAGTTAACAAGGACCTAGAAGAACTAAAGATGAAACAAGCAACGATGAACAACACAATAAATGAAATTAAAAGTACTCTAGATGGGATCAATAGCAGAATAACTGAGGCAGAAGAACGGATAAGTGACCTGGAAGATAAAATAGTGGAAATAACTACTGCAGAGCAGAAAAAAGAAAAAAGAATGAAAAGAACTGAGGACAGTCTCAGAGACCTCTGGGACAACATTAAACGCACCAACATTCGAATTATAGGGGTTCCAGAAGAAGAAGAGAAAAAGAAAGGGACTGAGAAAATATTTGAAGAGATTATAATTGAAAACTTCCCTAATATGGGAAAAGAAATAGTTAATCAAGTCCAGGAAGCACAGAGAGTCCCATACAGGATAAATCCAAGGAGAAATACGCCAAGACACATATTAATCAAACTGTCAAAAATTAAATACAAAGAAAACATATTAAAAGCAGCAAGGGAAAAACAACAAATAACACACAAGGGAATCCCCATAAGGTTAACAGCTGATCTTTCAGCAGAAACTCTGCAAGCCAGAAGGGAGTGGCAGGACATATTGAAAGTGTTGAAGGAGAAAAACCTGCAACCAAGATTACTTTACCCAGCAAGGATCTCATTCAGATTTGATGGAGAAATTAAAACCTTTACAGACAAGCAAAAGCTGAGAGAGTTCAGCACCACCAAACCAGCTCTACAACAACTGCTAAAGGAACTTCTCTAGGCAAGAAACACAAAAGAAGGAAAGGACCTACAATAATGAACCCAAAACAGTTAAGAAAATGGGAATAGGAACACACATATCGATAATTACCTTAAATGTAAATGGACTAAATGCTCCCACCAAAAGACACAGATTGGCTGAATGGATACAAAAACAAGACCCAGATATTTGCTGTCTACAAGAGACCCACTTCAGACCTAGAGACACATACAGACTGAAAGTAAGGGGATGGAAAAAGGTATTTCATGCAAATGGAAACCAAAAGAAAGCTGGAGTAGCAATTCTCATATCAGACAAAATAGACTTTAAAACAAAGACTATTAGAAGAGACAAAGAAGGACACTACATAATGATCAAGGGATCGATCCAAGAGGAAGATATAACAATTGTAAATATTTATGCACCCAACTTAGGTGCACCTCAATACATAAGGCAAATACTGACAACCATAAAAGGGGAAATCGACAGTAACACATTCATAGTAGGGGACTTTAACACCCCACTTTCACCAATGGACAGATCATCCAAAATGAAAATAAATAAGGAAACACAAGCTTTAAATGATACATTAAACGAGATGGAGTTAATTGATATTTATAGGACATTCCATCCAAAAACAACAGAATACACATTTTTCTCAAGTGCTCATGGAACATTCTCCAGGATAGATCATATCTTGGGTCACAAATCAAGCCTTGGTAAATTTAAGAAAATTGAAATTGTATCAAGTATCTTTTCTGACCACAATGCCATGAGACTAGATATCAATTACAGGAAAAGATCTGTAAAAAATACAAACACATGGAGGCTAAACAATACACTACTTAATAATGAAGTGACCACTGAAGAAATCAAAGAGGAAATCAAAAAATACCTAGAAACAAATGACAATGGAGACACAACGACCCAAAACCTGTGGGATGCAGCAAAAGCAGTTCTAAGGGGGAAGTTTATAGCAATACAAGCCCACCTTAAGAAGCAGGAAACATCTCGAATAAACAACCTAACCTTGCACCTCAAGCAATTAGAGAAAGAAGAACAAAAAAACCCCAAAGCTAGCAGAAGGAAAGAAATCATAAAAATCAGATCAGAAATAAATGAAAAAGAAATGAAGGAAACAATAGCAAAGATCAATAAAACTAAAAGCTGGTTCTTTGAGAAGATAAACAAAATAGATAAACCACTAGCCAGACTCATCAAGAAAAAAAGGGAGAAGACTCAAATCAATAGAATTAGAAATGAAAAAGGAGAGGTAACAACTGACACTGCAGAAATAAAAGAGATCATGAGAGATTACTACAAGCAACTCTATGCCAATAAAATGGACAATCTGGAAGAAATGGACAAATTCTTGGAAATGCACAACCTGCCAAGACTGAATCAGGAAGAAATAGAAAATATGAACAGACCAATCACAAGCACTGAAATTGAAACTGTGATTAAAAATCTTCCAACAAAGAAAAGCCCAGGACCAGATGGCTTCACAGGCGAATTCTATCAAACATTTAGAGAAGAGCTAACACCTATCCTTCTCAAACTCTTCCAAAATATAGCAGAGGGAGGAACACTCCCAAACTCCTTCTACGAGGCCACCATCACCTTGATACCAAAACCAGACAAGGATGTCACAAAGAAAGAAAGAAAACTACAGGCCAATATCACTGATGAACATAGATGCAAAAATCCTCAACAAAATACTAGCAAACAGAATCCAACAGCACATTAAAAGGATCATACACCATGATCAAGTGGGGTTTATTCCAGGAATGCAAGGATTCTTCAATATACGCAAATCTATCAATGTGATAAACCATATTAACAAACTGAAGGAGAAAAACCATATGATCATCTCAATAGATGCAGAGAAAGCTTTTGACAAAATTCAACACCCATTTATGATAAAAACCCTCCAGAAAGTAGGCATAGAGGGAACTTTCCTCAACATAATAAAGGCCATATATGACAAGCCCACAGCAAACATCATCCTCAATGGTGAAAAACTGAAAGCATTTCCACTAAGATCAGGAACAAGACAAGGTTGCCCACTCTCACCACTCTTATTCAACATAGTTTTGGAAGTTTTAGCCACAGCAATCAGAGAAGAAAAGGAAATAAAAGGAATCCAAATCGGAAAAGAAGAAGTAAAGCTGTCACTGTTTGCAGATGACATGATCCTATACATAGAGAACCCTAAAGATGCTACCAGAAAACTACTAGAGCTAATCAATGAATTTGGTAAAGTGGCAGGATACAAAATTAATGCACAGAAATCTCTGGCATTCCTATATACTAATGATGAAAAATCTGAAAGTGAAATCAAGAAAACACTCCCATTTACCATTGCAACAAAAAGAATAAAATATCTAGGAATAAACCTACCTAAGGAGACAAAAGATCTGTATGCAGAAAATTATAAGACACTGATGAAAGAAATTAAAGACGATACAAATAGATGGAGAGATATACCATGTTCTTGGATTGGAAGAATCAACATTGTGAAAATGACTCTACTACCGAAAGCAATCTATAGATTCAATGCAATCCCTATCAAACTACCACTGGCATTTTTCACAGAACTAGAACAAAAAATTTTGCAATTTGTATGGAAACACAAAAGACCCCGAATAGCCAAAGCAATTTTGAGAACGAAAGAAGGAACTGGAGGAATCAGGCTCCCAGACTTCAGACTATACTACAAAGCTACAGTTATCAAGACGGTATGGTACTGGCACAAAAACAGAAAGATAGATCAATGGAACAGGATAGAAAGCCCAGAGATAAACCCACGCACATATGGTCACCTTATCTTTGACAAAGGAGGCAGAAATGTACAGTGGAGAAAGGACAGCCTATTCAATAAGTGGTGCTGGGAAAACTGGACAGCTACATGTAAAGGTATGAAATTAGATCACTCCCTAACACCATACACAAAAATAAGCTCAAAATGGATTAAAGACCTAAATGTAAGGCCAGAAACTATCAAACTCTTAGAGGAAAACATAGGCAGAACACTCTATGACATAAATCACAGCAAGGTCCTTTTTGACCCACCTCCTAGAGAAATGGAAATAAAAACAAGAGTAAACAAATGGGACCTAATGAAACTTAAAAGCTTTTGCGCAGCAAAGGAAACCATAAAGAAGACCAAAAGACAACCCTCAGAATGGGAGAAAATATTTGCAAATGAAGCAACTGACAAAGGATTGATCTCCAAAATTTATAAGCAGCTCATGCAGCTTAATAACAAAAAAACAAACAACCCAATCCAAAAATGGGCAGAAGACCTAAATAGACATTTCTCCAAAGAAGATATACAGAGTGCCAACAAACACATGAAAGAATGCTCAACATCACTAATCATGAGAGAAATGCAAATCAAAACTACAATGAGATATCATCTCACACCAGTCAGAATGGCCATCATCAAAAAATCTAGAAACAATAAATGCTGGAGAGGGTGTGGAGAAAAGGGAACCCTCTTGCACTGTTGGTGGGAATGTAAATTGATACAGCCACTGTGGAGAACAGTATGGAGGTTCCTTAAAAAGCTACAAATAGAACTACCATATGACCCAGCAATCCCACTACTGGGCATATACCCTGAGAAAACCATAATTCAAAAAGAGTCATGTACCAAAATGTTCATTGCAGCTCTATTTACAATAGCCCGGAGATGGAAACAACCTAAGTGCCCATCATCAGATGAATGGATAAAGAAGATGTGGCACATATATACAATGGAATATTACTCAGCCATAAAAAGAGACGAAATTGAGCTATTTGTAATGAGGTGGATAGACCTAGAGTCTGTCATACAGAGTGAAGTAAGTCAGAAAGAGAGAGACAAATACCGTATGCTAACACATATATATGGAATTTAAAAAAAAAAATGTCATGAAAAACCTAGGGGTGAAACAGGAATAAAGACACAGACTTACTAGAGAATGGACTTGAGGTTATGGGGAGGGGGAAGGGTAAACGGTGACAAAGCGATAAAGAGGCATGGACATATATACACTACCAAACGTAAGGTAAATAGCTAGTGGGAAGCAGCCGCATAGCACAGGGAGATCAGCTCGGTGCTTTGTGACCGCCTGGAGGGGTGGGATAGGGAGGGTGGGAGGGAGGGAGACGCAAGCGGGAAGAGATATGGGAATATATGTATGTATATAACTGATTCATTTTGTTGTGAAGCTGAAGCTAACATACCATTGTAAAGCAATTATACTCCAATAAAGATGTTAAAAAAAAAAAAAAAAGAGAAGAAAAGTTACAAAGTTAGACCAGAAGAATAAAATCATGCTAAACTCTGGTAAGATAATCTGGAAATAGGGTAGGATGAGGGCACTACCCTCAGTAGTATTTGTCTGTATGTCATCATGTGCATTCACTGCTTTAATAATATATATAAGCTATTTTAAAAGTTTCGCTATTTCTATTATTTATTTCCAATCCTTTTGTAAAAATTCTTAAGGAAAAACAAAGACTGTTTAACCAGCCAATTCATCTTCTCAAGAAGAACCAGTTGGTCCTTGTGTACTTATTAGTATAAGCAATGTTGCTAAAAGCTCACTATGCCGACAGCATTCTCTCTTTTAACAAATGTTCTAAACCAAAAATCAAAAAATGGCATCCCAGGGAAGGTTTGGTGTGCAAAAATGTTTTATTTAGCCATCATAGATTTTGCTTATTTGTTCTTAACTGAAATGTCACTAACATTTAAAAGTTCACATAAAATTCCATATTCTGGCATATCTTGCAAACTCAGAAAGCTTTACAAATGTCATTTATAGGCTCCTCCTGGCAACAAGTGACTGGAACCCACAGACCCCAAAACCCATTGGTTTGGTTGGAGTGGCGATATTTAACTTATACATTCATCAGAATCACTTGGAGGGCCAGTTCTAGGTAGACTGCTGGACCCCATCCTCAGAGTTTGTGATTCTCTAGGTCTGGGGTGGGGGAACAAAGGAATTTATATTTCTAACAAGTTCTCAAGTGATGCTGCAGTTCAGGGGACCACACTTTGAGAACCACTGGATTAGGCCATGTTCTCATGGTAGTCACCAGTACCCTTAACCTTTCTGAGTCACTCACTTGTGTCATCTAGCCGGCCACTAAGTTTGTGCTTCCTGCTTCAAATCTTACTTGCAGTCATTTTTCTAATGAATAGGCAGTATGCCTCATTTGGGAAAAGCCCTTCCTTCAGAACTAAGGGGACCTACCAAATATTTGGTCTTATTTGAGCATATAGCCTCAAAGTAACCTCTGTTGGGTATTTTTTTTAAGCATTTTTATTTTAAAAAGTTACTTAAAAGAATAACTATACTCTCTTGATTTTCTTTTATATATCCTGGCTTATCTTCATTCATGTAAAGCTGGATGTACCAGACTCTAGTTGCCATTACGTCTGGATTCATGGCCCTGCCCTGATCCTGCTCCAGGCAGATCTTGGGTGCCTTGGGTTACAGACTCCATTTGTCTATGCCTCAGCTTTCTTACCCACAAAAGGGAGGATGGAATATTTATGGTATGATGGCGGTAGGATTGATAGAGCTGATGGCCACAGAGCTTCTAGCTGAATGCTCAGTACCTATCATTGTAACTATGAAGCTGAGGATTCTGATAATGGTGGTGTTGTTCAATCTCCATTCATGTAGCAAATGTGTATTTTCCTGACTATATAATAATAATATTACCAAGCAATATTGAACTTGTTTTGTACAGAAGGATTTCTGGTTCCTTGGTTTGCCACAGGCAAATTTAACACTTCATGAATCAACCCAGTGACAGTGGGGAACTCTAGTATTGCATAATAGAGTGCACATTTGTAAGGAATCAGAAAAAATAGGAACTAGCAGAAATAGTAAACAGAGATTGGCATAAAGCAATACAAATAAACTTGGTGACTGCTACTGTGTATAACTGAGACCAAACGGTATGGACAGCCAAATTTCTCTCCATTTTACTTCTGAGAGCAGAAACGTCGGGGAGAAAGCAAATCTCCAGCCATCCTCATGGGTGTTCAGTAAGTGGCCAGGATTTTTCAAGGACATGATAACAAACATTGGAATAACTAGTAATATCCAGATGTTTCCATTGTTTTCCAGACACAGATATATTGTGTGAAAAGATATGGAAAAAACAGTGGAAGTGAGCAGGAATACAGAGAAGGTGGAGAAGTATCAGAAGTATTTGAGGTCATGAAGCATAACTATGAGTTCCATTCCGATCTAGGGGGCATGACTTTTCAGTCTTACTTTAATTTTACTTTTGTTGAGACTAGCAATTTATAAGTTGCGGGGAATATGCTAAATAGTGACATTATTAGTGCATCTTTCTTAAAGACCTTTAAAAGTATTTTAAATCACATTATGCATGTTAAGTCTTTGGGTAGAGATGCTACATTTAGCTTCCAAATGGCATTGTATAAAACAAAAGGCATAATAATAAAAGTCTCCTTAGAATTTGCTCATTTTCCTGCACCGCTGTGTTTAGAAAAGATATGTTTCAAGCTTATTCAGCAAGACTATTAATGTTTAGTGTTTTAGCAATATAATTATCTGGGTTGTGTGGAATGACGAAAGAACACATTATTCTGAGGATATTTCCCTCTATCTGGATTTGAATAGTACTTGAATAGGGCATCAAGATCATTAGAATCACTTTGTGACTAATTTACTCAGGCTGAGAGAAATTTTGATGAAGCCAAGTGCTTATTTTTACCCAGTGCTGAACATGGGTTGTAAATGAGAAGCCTCCTTATTAGACACATTGAAACAAACAAACAGCATATAAGAATACTAGTTCATGTATCAGAAGGCCTGAATTGTAGCCTTGGCTCTATGGACCTTAATGTTCTCATCAATGAAATGAGGGTTTTAAAATAAGTGATTTCTAAAGACCCTTCCAGTGATAAAGTTTTTGATACGAAGTGGACATCAATTATTTTCAACATATTTCATCAATTATTTTCAATGTATTGCAAATATCTAATGATGATTGTGAAAGAATGTAAGCTGATCTCTCTAAAACTAGGGTATTTATTGTACTTGGAAAGAAAGTTAATGTTCTTGTTTGCAATTCTAACTTAAAAGGACGGAGTTATCTAAAAATAACAACAAATGTATTGGAAGTTGAATAAGTCCTAGAAATCTGATGTACAACATTGTGCCTATAGTAAATACTATATTGTACACTTAAAAACTGTTGAGAGTAGTTACCTGTTGTGTTCTTTCCACAATAAAATAAATTTTTTTAATGAGAGCAAATGCTGATAGTTTTTACCAAGATACAGATCTTTCACTACTTATAATAGTGGATGTGACAGAGATTATGGTAAAAAGAGTTACAAAAGCCTCACCCACTATGCTTGCTTATTAACATCGCATATAGAATTATTATTTTTTTTTTAAATTTATTTTTATTTTTGGCTGCGTTGGGTCTTTGTTGCTACGTGAGGGCGTTCTCTAGTTGCAGCGAGCGGGGACTACTCTTCATTGTGGTGCACGGGCTTCTCATTGCAGTGGCTTGTCTTGTTACAGAGCATGGGCTCTAGGGCACGTGGGCTTCAGTAGTTGTGGCTCACGGGCTCTAGAGCGCAGGCTCAGTAGCTGTGGCGCATGGGTTTAGTTGCTCCATGGCATGTGGGATCTTCCCGGACCAGGGGTCAAACCTGTGTCCCCTTGCATTGGTAGGCAGATTCTTAACCACTGCGCCACCAGGGAAGTCCCACATATAGAATTATTGCTCACAAATCAGTCTTTTTTCTTCTTCAACAACTGTTCACAGGGAACTCCCCAGGAACCTCAGGTACAGACTGAATGTGACCTTGGCAGTGAGGAACAGGTGGCCTTAATGAAGTTCGTAAAACTTGCTTGGAGATACCATTTCAAATGGCATGTCGCCACATTTGCTGGGTCATGAAATAAATTTAGTGGGTTGCAACCAGAATTTGGAAATTAAATAGAATAAAAGAGAATTTTTAAAACCACAGTACACTACACAGGTATGTAAATGTATCTTTAGTTTTGCGAAACATTTTTTTTTCAAATACAGTTGCCCTTTTGTATCTGAAGATGCGAAACCCACAGATACAGAGGAGGGCGTCTGTATTCATTTCACTATGTCATTTTATATAAGAGATTTGAGCATCTGTGGATTTTGGTATCCATGGAGGGTGGAGGGGGAGTGGTTCCTTGAACCAATACCCCAAGGATATTGAGGAAGGACTGTATGAGTGTGTGATGTATATGGGGGGATGGTACCGATGATAACAATATTTCTTATTGTGGATCTTAGACAAAAGTACTCTTGAAAAGTACTCTTCTTAATAATTAAGTGGCGTTGAACATGCATGAATTAGTCACTAAATAAATACAATATCAGCTAGTATCTAATTCATGATGGTTAGTTTGAGTTCCACATCTCTAATATACTGTGTTCAATCATTCAGTTAACATCCAAACCCAGTAGCGAGCCCGAAACTCTTTCTCAAAAGCAGCATAGTTGCTTGCCATAGAGAAGTTGGCTTTGCTCGAGAGCTGTAAGGGGCACTGATCTCTTATGGGGCTTGCTGCAATGTACACAGCAGGCCGATCAGCAGAGACTCTGTACCTGCTAGATCAGAGGGACTGAACTGTGGAGCCATGTGTATTGCAGGATGACTACTGGAGAGTCTTCTCTTGCTCTGAGCACCAGTGAAAGCTGGCAGCTTTTCTGGCCACCTGGTAAAAGGGTCAAAGCAGGACACCAAATGTGGCAGAAACTGCCTCCAATTTCTAAAGGGCCTCGCCGATAAAGTTTTCTTTTTCCAGTTTTTCTGTGTCTTTGTGTTTTAAGCATGTCTCTTATAAACAGTATATAGATGGAATTTTAAACATCTGTTCTAATAATTGCTTTCTTTTAAAAGGGAAATGTATATATTTATATCCATCACCATATTTCAATTATCTTTACGATCTTATGTTCTTATTCATTTCTTGGAACTCATTTTTATTTGTTGGTCAACACTGAATGAAGTCTGTGTAAGTCTACCCAGCAAACTGTCAGAATCTGGGTTTTCTAGTACGTGCATCATTATTGGCAAACTGATCTAAAGTTATGGTTTTTTCACACTTTGAACACTCTAAAATTTCATTTTCATACATATTACTGAGATTGTTTCTAATGTATTTTCAAAAGAGTTCTGTAATTCTTTTGTGTGGGCAGTTTCCCTCCAGATTTGGACATGACTCCTGAGGGCATGTTGAGATGTAAATATATTAGATTTTGACAAAACGGGAGGTAGAATTGGCTTCCCTTTGGAAGGTGATTAGGTAAGGAAATGATAGTGTTCTGAAGCTAGAAGAGGCACTGACTAGTGAGGCAAAAGGGGGACAACGGTGGGAGGGGAAGGAGGAGTAGCTACTTTCTTAGGTAGAGAAGACTCGGAGGTGGTGAATTTGAGTTCTCTAGTTAGTTTTCTGATTTTCTTCTACATCCTCACTTTAATTCTCAAGGCCCCATTTGTTCCAGATCAATCCTCTTATACATAAGAAATCTCTCCAGGTAAACTCTGAGCTTGATTTTGCGTTTCTTTTTTTAGCTTGTTAGTTACGTCTTAAGAAATTCTTTCACTATGATAGTAGAAATTCTCCTAGAAATCTATCTTCTATTTCTGGCGATATGGTGGTTTAGCTGCCTGAAGTAACATTCCCAGTACAGAACAGGAAAAAAGACTGGATCAACTAAACACACACACACACACACACACACACACACACACACACACACACACATCACCTTCTATAGGCATGCATAAGCTAGTTGGAAAGTAAGGTGAATTCTTAGATGCAAACTACACAGGTGTTTGCCTTTGGGGTATCTGAAAATTCTTGACAGGGTAGAGCTTGAATTTTAATGTCCTATGTAACAGGCAAGAGACAAAACTAGGGCACCCCCAATGTCTGAAGTCAAAACAGAGATGCCATTGTATAAGTCAGTGCCCCCAAAGCAATCCCTTCAATGGGTTAACTAAAAACATTCTTGCTGAAAAATAATATTTTGCCTGCCTCAGCCATCACTCTGGATGGTGGTGGTGGAGAAAGGTGGGGAGGTAAGGGGAGGCTTCTAATCATAAGGCAGCCATCATGTGGATTTAGGGCAGAATATCTGATGGATTCAAAAAGTCTTAAGCTGAATATTTAAAGCTATCCTGCTAGTGCCCTCAACTGCCTAAAAGAAAAAACCAAGTGCATTAATTTCAACCTCAGACCTCAAGGAATTCCAATAGATGAAGGTCCAAGAAACATACGTCTATGACTAAAAAATCACAAAATAACCCAAGAAGCAAGCTACTGAAAGTCAGCTGAAATGAAAATTTCAGAATTAAACATGTAAGAAATTTTTAGAATTATCATATAGAAATATAAGATAACTATGTTTAGTATGTTCAAAAAGCATATCAAACTGACAAAAGAACAAATGACTCTAAAAAATGATGAGGAGCATTTAAATATCTGCATAAACTTTCCAGAACAGAAAATATTATAATATATATTAGGAACTCAGAATGTGTTAAATTCAATGAATTTGTTAAGAATAAAATGAATGTGTTAAATCGCAGATTAGACACAAGTAAAAATGGAATTGATAAATAGCAAGATAGAACTGAAGATTACACAGAATATACTGCAGAGAATCAAAGAGACAGAAAATATGAAAGTGAGGTTAACTTTTATGGGGATATAGTAAATTGGTCTGGTATATATCTTATCGGAGTTTTAGGATGAGGGACTGGAGAACATGGTAAGGAGGCAATATTCAGGGCCACTAAGACTGAGGATTTCCAATATTGATGAAAGACGTCAGAATTCAGTCTTAGGGAGCCCAACAAGGATAAACAAACAAAAATTTTTGTCATTGTATTATAAAATTGCAGAATACCAAGAAGAAAAAAGATCTTAAAGGCATCCAGAAAGAAATTACTGATAACCTATAAAATAATAAGAATTATAACCAATTATTAAGTTCTACAAAACAACAAATAAGCCAGAAGATAAAGAGATGATGTCTGTAAATGTTAAGAGAAAGTAACTATCACTCTAGAATTATATTCCCAGGGAAACACTTGTTCAAGATTGAAAGTGATATAAAGACCATTTTATACAAACAAAAGCTGAGAATTTTAATACTAACATACATTGCCAAGGGAACTTCTAAAGGATATACATGAGAACTATAGAAAATGATTTAAGAAGGAAGATATGAGATGCAAGGACTGGTGAGCAAAGAAAATAGAAACGTGGGTAAACCTGACCAAACATTGACTATAGGGAACAATAATAATATCTACTGTGGGGTCTAAACAAACAAATAAAATATAACTAAAATATTGGAGGGCTGGGAATATGGAAAAAATGGGCCAAATAGCAACTACAAATAAATCTACCTTAAACAAGTGGAAACAGACTAAAATTTCCCAAAAAAGGCAAAGATGGGCAGGATGAGTTTAAATACCCAGATATTTTATTTCACTTAATCTAATATACTGAATTAGAGAGGTACTATTATTTTATGGACTACTAAGAAAGAAAAATGAAACACTACATATTAAACTATGACACTGTGTTTTAATGTTAATCCTCTGAATTAGCCACACCAGCCTTTTTGCTTTGAAATATTTTTTATCTATTCTGAGAGACTTGGGATTGTTTCCACCTTCAGTTGCATTTATTACTGTGATATACAATCCTTTTGCATGTATTTAAGAAACAACACATAACAGCTTTGTTTTCTTGTAAGTATCATTCTGAAGCCACTTCTTATTGATAAAACGTTTGACATCTCAATAAGATATAATTTTCAATTTGTAAGAATGTCATAACATATTTTCAAAATACACAGAAGAGGAAATTGATGAATTTACCACCGTATTAGAAAATTAACATAACTGCTTCAATAATTTATAGTTCAATCAGAAAAGAAATCAACAAGGATTGACATGATATGAAAAATACAATGATAAAATTTGCTCAAATGGATATACATAAATAATTGTATCCCCAGACTGCAAAATACATGTTATTTCAAGGATACATGAAATATTTTCAAAAACTGATCAAGTGATGCACAATAAATCAAGCATCAACAAATTTCAAAGAATCAATATTTTATAGAGCATGTTCTGTTTTTTAAAATATACTTAATACAACAAGAAAAAAGATAACAAAAATTCATTCAGATAAAATTCAAAAATCACTACTTCATAATTCAGAGGTCAAAAAAATAAAAATACAAACTAGAAAATACTGAGTATCAAAGAATAATAATTATCTTACCTATCATTAACATGTATGTGCCTGACAGCAGAGCATCAAACTATGTGAGGCAAGAACTAAAAGAATTGCAAAGAGAAGTAGATGAATCTGCTTTCTGAGTTGAAGACTTCAAAACCCCTGTCTCAGAAATGGGCGGTTTCAGCAGCTACAGAGTCAGTAAGGACATAGTTGAATGCCATCAGTCAACTGGATATAACTGACATCTATAGACTACTTCAACCGATAACAACAGAATATATATTCTACTCAAGCTCACATGGAACATTTGCCAAGACCACATTCTGGCATATAAAACACACTCAACAAAATTAAAAGAATAGAAATCATACTATGTCTCCTCTCAGACCACCATGGAAACTAGAAATCAATAACAGATAACTGGAAAATCCCCAAATACCTGGAGATTAAACAATGCACATCTAAATAATACATGGGTCAAAGAAGAAATATCAAGATAAATTTTTAAATATTTTGAACTAAATGAAAATACAACTTATCAAAGTTTGTGGGATGCAGCAAAAGCAGTGCTGAGAGGGGAATTTATGGCATTGAATGATATACAAGAAGAAAGATCTAAAATCAATAATCTAAGCTTCCACCTTAGGACACTAGAAAAAGAAGAGTAAGTGAATTCCAAAATAAATACAAGAAAAGAAATAATAAAAGAGCAGAAATCAACAAAGTTGTAAACAGGACATCAATAGAGAAAATCAGCAAACCCCAAAACTGGTTTTTTAAAAAGCTCAATATAATTGATAAAACTCTAGCCAAGAAAACTAAGAAAAAAAAAGAAAAGACACAAACTACTAATATCAGAAATGAAAGAGGGGGCATCATTACAGATCCCACGGACATTAAAAGGATAATGAAAGAATACTATGAAGAACTCTATGCCCACAAATTTGATAACTTAGATGAATGGACCAATTCCTTGAATGACACAATCTGTCAGAACTCATGCAAGAAGAAACAGACATCAGAATAGTCCTGTATCTATTGAAGAAGTTGAATCAATAGTTAATAACCTTCCAAAACAGAAAGCACCAGGCCCAGATGGGCTCACTGGTGAATTCTACCAAACATTTAAGGAAGAATTTATACCAATTTTCTAGAAGCTTCCAGAAGATAGAGAGAATACTTCATAACTCATTCTATGAGTCCACTATTACCTGAATACAAAAACCAGACAAAAACATTATAAGAAAAGATAACTGCAAATCAATATCTTTCATGAACATAGATGCAAAATCCCTCAACAAAATGTTAGCACATTAAGTCCAACTGTGTGTAGAAATAATTATACACCATGACTAAGTGGGATTTATCCCAGGTATTCAAGGCTATTTCATCATTCAAAAATCAATTACTGAAATCCATCATGTCAATAGGCTAAAAAAGAAAAATCATATCAATAGTTGAAGAAAAACATTTGACAAAATCCAACACCTTTTCATGATTAAAAACTCTCAGTAAACTAGCAATAGAGGGGAATTTTCTCAACTTGATAAACACTATTTACAAAAACCCTACAGTTAACATCAAACTTAATGGTGAGAAATTCAAAGCTATCCCATAAGATCAGGTACAAAGTAAGAATATCCCTTCTCACCACTCCTTTCCACCATTATACTAGAAATCCTTGCTAATGCAATAAGGCAAGAAAAGGAAAGTAAAGCTACAGAGATTGGGAAGGAAAACAAAAAACTCTCTTTGTTCACAGACAACATGATCATCTATGGAGAAATTCTGAAAGAACTGACAAAAAATCCTGGAACTAATAATCGATTGTAGCAAGGTTGCAGGATACAACTTAATATACAAAAGTCAACTACTTTCTTACATACCAACAATGAACAAATGAATTTGAAAATAAAAACAATGCCATTCACATTTGTACCCCCAAAAATTAAATATTTGGGTATAAGTCTAACAAAATATGTATGAGATCTGTATATAGAAAACTATAAAATTCTGATGAACAAAATCAAAGAAGAACTAAATAAATGCAAAGGTATTCCATGTTCATGGATAGGAAGACTCAATATTCTGAAGATGTCAGTTCTTCCCAACTTGATCTATAGACTCAATGTAATCTCAATCAAAATCCCAGCAAGTGATTTATGGATCCAACTAACTGATTCTAAAGTTTTTATAGAGAGGCAGAAGACCCAGAATAGCTAACACAGTATTGAAAGAGAAGACCAAAGTTGGAGGACTGCCACTACCTGACTTCAAGACTTAGTACAAAGCAATAGTAATCAACATAAAGTGGCATTGGCAAAAGAGGAGATAAATAGATACAGACCTTATTCCTGCCACAAAAATTAAATCAAAATGGATTATAGATATAAATGTAAACCACAAAATGATAAAACTCCTAGAAGATAACACAGGAGAAAAACCAGATGACTTGGGATTTGGCAATGACTTTTTAGATACGATGCCAAAGATACAATCAATGTAAGAAAGAACTGGTAAGTTGGACTTCATTAAAGTTAAAAATTTCTGCTGTGTGAAAGATTCTGTCAAGAGAATGAGAAGACAAGTCACAGGCTGGGAGAAAATATTTGCAAAAGATATATCTGACAAAGGACTGCTATTCAAAATATATAAGAACTCTTAAAACTCAACAGTAAGAAAATAAACAACCCAATTAAAAAATGGACTAAAGACCTTAACGGGCCTCACCAAAGAAGGCATGCAGATGAAAAATAAGCATATGAAAAGATGCACCACATCATGTGTCATCTTGGAAATGCAAATTAAAACATACTCTTACCATGTGATCCAGCAATCATGCTCCTTAGTATTTACACAAAAACCTGAACGTGAATGCTTATAACAGCTTTATTCATAATTGCCAAAACTTGAATGCAATCCTCAGTAGGTGAATGAATAAATAAACTGTAGTCCATCCAGACAATGGAATAGTATTTAGTGCTAAAAAATAAATAAGCTATTAATCTATGAAAGGACATAGAGGAAACATAAATGGGTATTACTAAGTGAAAGAAGCCAATCTGAAAAGGCTACATAATGTATGATTGCAATTATATGTCATTCTGGAAAATGCAAAATGATGTAGACAGTAAAAATATCAGTGGTTTCCAGGGCTTTGGTGAGGGGATGAGTAGATGGAGCACAGAAGACTTCTAGGGCAGTGAAAATACTCTGTATGATACTATTATGATAGACTCATGTCATTTTATATTTATCCAAACCCACAGAATGTACAACACCAAGAGTGACCCTAATGTAAACCATGGCCTTTGGGTGATTATGATGTGTCAATGTAGGTTCATCAACTGTAACAAATGTACCACTCTGGTGGAGGATACTGATGACAGGGTAGGTTATGCATGTATGGGGGCAGGTGGTAATATAGGAAATCTCTGTATCTTCCCTGCAATTTTGCTGTGAACCTTAAACTGCTCTAAAATTTTAAAATCTTACACAAAAAAGTAATTCTACCTATCACAGTTTGAGGTATAGAGCTAAGGTAATATTACAGGAAAATATATCTCCTTAAGTATCTATATTAGAATACAAAAAATCTGACAATTCATTAATTACCTAGTTAAAGATTTGCGTCCAGCTAGAGGAGTGGGATAGGGAGGGTGGGAGGGAGAGGCAAGATGGAGGAGATTATGGGGATATCTGTATATCTATAGCTGATTCACTTTGTTATAAAGCAGAAACTAACACACCAGTGTAAAGCAATTATACTCCAATAAAGATGTTAAAAAATAAATAAAATAAAATAAAAGGCAAAAAAAGAGAAAGGAAATAGATTTTAAAAAATTAAAAATAAAAAGTACTTTCATAGAAATCAGAAGGGTAATCTTAAAGTAAGAGCAAAAGTTAAGGAGACAGAAAACAAATAAAATCAAAAGATAGTTCTTTGAAGAGATTATTGCATATAATAAATTTAGAAAGAAGACTTAACTGCATATGAATCAGATACTAAAATGATTAGAAGGAATATTATGGACAATGTTTAGCCAATACATTTGAAAACTTGGTTAAAATGAAATAACTTTAGAAAAATATGACAAATCGAAAGTAGCTGAAGAAGAAAAACATTAGTGTTCTAATAATAATAAAAATTCTTCTCATGAATAAGGTATCAGGTGAAGATGATTTTACAGGTGAGTTTTATCAAATATTCAAAAAACAAATAATATATTTTAACACAAAGTCTTCCACAAAAGAGAAAAAAAGAGACCATTCCCCTACTCAGTTGATGTGGGCAGTATAATGTTAGCACAAAAATCAAATAAGGAATATCAAAACAGGAAATATTAAGGACCAACCTCACACCTGAACATAGATGCAAAAATTCTAAATTAATATTAGCAAGCTCACTCTAGTAACGTTAAGCTTTGTCTTTAAAATCAGGAAGAAGTCATTGATGCCCCCTATAATCATTTTTTGTTTTGTTTTGTGTTTTTTTGTTGTTGTTCTTTTTGTGGTACGCGGGCCTCTCACTGTTGTGGCCTCTCCCGTCGCAGAGCACAGGCTCCAGACGCCCAGGCTCAGCGGCCATGGCTCACGGGCCTAGCCACTCCGCAGCATGTGGGATCTTCCTGGACCGGGGCAAGACCCCGTGTCCCCTGCATCGGCAGGCGGACTCTCAACCACTGCGCCACCAGGGAAGCCCTATAATCACTTTTATTCTATTATCCTGGAGGTATTAGCTAGTGTAATGTAATAAGTGAATTAAGTATAAGAATTAGAAGAGAAGAAAGAAAACTTATTATTTTCTGATAATATAATTGTCTCTATACACAACCTCAATTTTCTGCAGATAGATTACTGGGAGAAGAGCAAAGTAAAATTGCCAGATATAAGGATAATATACTAAAGTCAGTTGAATTTCTGTATACCTATAAATAATAGAAATTTTAATTTCCAAAAGGATACTATTTATAATAGGAACCAAAAATATACGTAGCCAGGAATATGAAGTAAGAGAATACTATACTGAAAGAAATTAGTTAAGATCTGTATAAATGAAAATATATATCATGTTCATGGATCAAATGACTCAAAAAACTAGTCCATTCTCCCTAAATGGATTAATAGATTCAATTTTAAAATTCCCATCAAAATTCCCAAAGAATCTGGAATTGGACAAGCTTGGAATTTGATAAGCTCTTTCTAAAAATTTATATGTAAAAACAAAGGATCAAGAATAGCTTGAATATTCATGAAGAGGATGGAGAAAGGGGAGGAGTAGAAGAAACGGAGGAAGAAGAAAGTGTCTTACTAAAAATAAATCTCATTATTAAAAAATTTAATTAAGACAATGCAGTCCTGGTATAGAAGAAAAGACCAGTGGTACCAAGTGGAGGATAGGCCCAGCCTATTTGTATATGGCTATCTGGTGTATGGCAGAGATAGAATTCCCAGTCAGTTGGGAACGAATAACTATTCACAAATAATGCTAGGACAATTTTCTATGAATATAAAATAAATTTTGAATTCTACTTTTCACTAACACAAAAAAAATCATATCTGCTTAGACTCAAACTTAATTGTTAAAGACAGAACTTTGATGAAAGCATAGGAGAACACATCAGAGTAGGGAAGGATTTCTTAAATGAGGCATACAAAGTCCAAGTCATAAAGGACAGAATTAATATATTCAAATTCATTAAATTAAAGAACTTATTATTAAAAGACATTGTGAAAAGACAAACAGCAAACTAAGTCAGGAAAAGATTGTTTTCAAAATACTTAACCAAGAAAATCTTATATCCAGAATATGTAAGAATTCCCCCCCAAAATATGTAAAAGCAAACAATACAATAAAAAAAAGGAAAATATAAAAGAGACATTTGATAAAAGAAGAACTATGGCTAGCCAACCTAACTAATAATTAAGGAAATACAAAAGAAAACAAAATAAGTTAATTCATATCTATGATACAGATAAAATCTTAAAAGATTGATAATTCCAAATATTGGAAATCATATGGTGGAACAGGAATTTTATAAAGAACCGGTGAGGATATGAGTTGGTACACCAGTGGAAAACAACTAGTCATTACCTTGTAAAGTTGAGGTCATGCTTACACAAAACCCAGCAATTCTATTCCAAGGAACACAGCACAGAGAACTATTTCTAACTATATGCTTATCAGTTGATATATACAAAAATGTCAATAGAAGTAGGGTTTGAAATAGACAAGAAATAATCCAAATGTATATTGATGGGAGACTAGATAAATAAATCATCTTAAATTCATACACAGTAGACCCTTGAACAACATTAGTTTGAACTGCATGGGTCCACTTATACCCATATATATATATATATATATATATATATATATATATATATATTTTTTTTTTTTGCGGTACACGGGCCTCTCACTGTTGTGGCCTCTCCCATTGCGGAGCACAGGCTCCGGACGCACAGGCTCAGCGGCCATGGCTCACGGGCCTAGCCGCTCCGCGGCAAGTGGGATCTTCCCGGACCGGGGCACGAACCCGTGTCCCCCGCATCGGCAGGCGGACTCTCAACCACTGCGGCACCAGGGAAGCCCTACCCATATTTTTAATAAATAAATTAGAAAATTTTTTGAAGTTTGTGACAATTTGAGAAAAGCTCACAAACCACATAACCTAGAAACATCAAAAATAAGAAAAAGGTATGTCAAGAATGCATAAAATATATGTAGAAACGAGTCTATTTTGTCACTTAGATCATAAAATATATATAAATCTATTATAAAAAGTCAAAATTTACCAAAACTTATGCAATTACATCCCTTATATGGTGCCATGCCAAGTAGAGAGAAATGGTAAAGATGCAGTATTAAATCACGACTACATAAAATTGACTGTAGCACATACTCCACTACTGTAATAATTTTGTAGCCATCTCCTGTTGCTATTGCAGTGAGCTCAAGTGTTGGGAATATCTGCTTAAAAGGCTCTGTGAGGCTAATCGTGTCCACGTGAGCAGTTTGTCTCTCCAGTAGATTGTGTATCACAGTAAAAAGTGATCTCTTGAGGTTCCTGAGTATTTTTCATCATGTTTAGTGCAGTAGCGAAAACCTTGCATAAAACCATGGGACCCATAGGAAGTGCCTCTAGTGATGTTGGAAGTGCTCCCAAGAAGCACAGAAAAGTCATGACATTACAAGAAAAAATTAAATTGCTTGCTGTGTACCATAGATTGAGGTCTGCAGCTGCAGTTGCCCACCATTTCAAGATAAATGAATCCAGTGTGAGGACCACTGTCAAAAAAGGAAATTCATGAAGCCATTGCTGCAGCTATCCCAACAGCGTGAAAGCTTTGCACTTTTTGTGAAATACTTTTTTATCTCATATTGAAAATGCAGCTTTATGTGGGTACAAGATTACTATAGGAAAGGCATACCTAAAGACTCTAATATGATTCAAGAAAAAGTGAAGCCATCATATCACAACTTAAAGCAAAAGGAGGGTGAAGGATCTAAAGCTGGAGATAATTTTAGAAAGCGGTTTGGATTTAGAGATGTCAAGATATCAGGAGAAGCAGCTTCTGCTGACCAAGAGGCAGCAGATGAGTTTCGATGCCATTAAGAAGCCCCATTCTCATTGACAAGGAAGGATATCTGCCTGAATAGATTTTTAATGCAGACAAAAATGTCCTATTTTGGGGAAAAGAAAGCCACAAAAGACATTTATTAGTAAGGTAGAGAAGTAAGCACCAGGATTTAAGGCAGGAAGGGATAAGCTAACTCTACTGTTTTGTGCAAATACAGTTGGGTTTATGATCAGGACTGACCTTATCTGTAAAGCTGCTAACCTCCAAGCCTTGAAGGGAAAAGATAAACAGCAGCTCTAGTCTTTTGGTTGGTTGTACAGGAAGAAGGCCTGGACAATGAAATCCTTCCACTGTATCAGTTCCATCAATGCTTTGTCTTTAAGGTCAGGAACTACCTTGACAGTCAATGACTGCCTTTAAAAGTTCTTTCGATACCAGCCACCCTGAACGCTGAGAGTTCAACACTGAAGGTGTCCAAGTGGTCTCATTGCCCCAACACAACACCTCTAATTCACCTTCTAGAACAGGGAGTCATAAAGACCTTTCAGACTCATTACACACGGTACTCTGTGGGAAGGACTGTCAATACTATGGAAGGGAACCTTGATAGAGAGAACATCATGAAAGTCTGGAAGGATTACCCCATTGAAGATACCACTGTGGTGTTATAGAAAAACCCAAGAAAGCCATCAGCCAGAGACAATAAATTCCTGCTGGAGAAAACTGTGTCCAGATGTTGTGCATGACTTCACAGGACAGAGCCAATCAAGGAAATCATGAAGACGTTGTGGATATGGCAGAAAAAAAAATTGGGGGGGGGGAGGGGGTGAAGCGTTTTAAGAAACGGATCTTGGAAAAATTCAAGAGCTAATAGATACCACACCAAGAGGAATGAACAGAAGACGACTTGACGGAGATGAGTCCTTCCCACCCAGGGCCAGACGATGAGGAAGAAGGCATAGGAGAGGCAGTGCTAGAAAACAAATTGCCTTCAGACAATCTGGCAGATTGTCTTGATGATTCAAGACCGCTTTTGACTTCTTTTAGGACGTGATATGGGCACTGAAACTAAAGCAAATGGTGGAAGAAGGACTGGTACCACAGTGAAACATTTTTTAGAGAAACGAAAAAGCAAAAAGTCAAACAGAATTCTGATGCATTTCTGTAAAGTTACACTGAGTGTGCCTGCCCCTCCTGCCTCGCCTCCCACCTCCTCCTTCCCTTCAGACTACTCAACGTGAAAACGATGAGGATGAAGACCTTCATCATCATCCACTTCCACTTCATTAATGGAAAATAATCATCATACTGTACAATTAATAGTTATCTGTTGTATGTGTGTGTGTTCATGTGAAAATCTAACAAATATACAGAAAGAACAGTATGAGAATTTTTGTGTCATCATCATTGCCTAAGTATTCATCGTGTGCAAGACTTGTATTGAAGTGGATAGCCTATCCTTACATAGACATGTAAGAGAGTGATGTTTAGTACAAAATTTTAAATGTTTTAGTTTTCTTATTTGATAACTTTGCTTTCAAAAAATTACGTGACCATATAGTATGGCTCTCTGGTAATTGGAGAAACTGCTTATCACAGGTGTTTTTTTAATGTAACGATATTTCCAATACTGTATTATGAATATGACTGTAATATCATATGCCATAAAAATTTTACACTGATTCATTCATTAGTGTATAGGCTAGGCTACCGTGAAGCAATTGTATCGATTACACGAGGCTACCATAAAACAATCACATTGCTACTTCTTCATTATCAGTGCATGAATTGCTATACCTGTAAATAAACATGAATTTCTTTTTCAAGTGACTTTTTCATTTTTGATCTCTGGTGTTAGTAATACATATAACATCTACAGTTTTTTGTATCATATAAGACAATATGGATGTAGATACTGATGGACAGATGATTCATCTTGCAGACAGATGATATCGGTATCAATGAATACAGTAGAGTACTGTAAATGTATTTTCTCTTCCTATGATTTTCTTATTATCATTTTCTTTTCTCTAGCTTACTTTATTGTAAGAATACAGTATATAATATATATAAGATACAAAATATGTCTTAACTATTTATGTTATCGGTAAGGCTTCTGGTCAACAGCAGGCTATTAGTAGTTAAGTTTTGGGGCAGTCAAAAGTTATACATGAATTTTCAACTGCGGGTGAGGGTCAGTGCCCCTAACCCCTGAGTTGTTCAAGGGTCAATTGTAGTCATATATCACACATTTTTGAAAGTAAATGAACCAGGCTATCAACGTGGATGAAACTCAAGATATAATATTTGGGGGGAAAAAGTCGCTAAAGTGCATGTAAAAGAATGAGTCATTGGGCTTCCCTGGTGGCGCAGTGGTTGAGAGTCCACCTGCCGATGCAGGGGACACGGGTTCGTGCCCCGGTCCGGGAAGATCCCACATGCCGCGGAGCGGCTGGGCCCGTGAGCCATGGCCGCTGAGCCTGCGCGTCCGGAGCCTGTGCTCCGCAATGGGAGAGGCCACAACAGTGAGGGCCCACGTACAGCAAAAAAAAAAGAATGAATTATTATCAGCATATAAAAGTAAAAAGCAGAAAAAGATAACCAGCATTTTTAGGATATACATATGTGGCAAAACCGTGAAGAATATCAAGGGAAATGTTAACGAAAGTTTTAGAATATTGACTCCCCAAAAAGATGGGCAGGAATGGAAATGTACTTGACCTGCATCTAATTTTCCAATTTTTAAGGCAGATGGTTTGTATATGCTGATTTGTCATATTGTTCTTTGTAAGATTGTACATATATGTCAAATAGTCCCTTTTAAAGTATATTTCACAATAGGACAATCATAAGTACTCTAATTTTAAGTCTGAGTCAAGATTATAAGAATTTGAGCTTGATTTTATCTATATGATCTCAAAAATAGTCACCCTCTCCTGCAGTTCATCACTGAAAAAACTATTTAGTTTATCCTAAGTAATTCATCACTACAGTAAGTTCCCTACATATGAACCAGTTCTGTTCCGAGAGCACATTCATAAGTCCAACTTGTTCCTAAGTCCAACAAAGTTAGCCTACGTACCCAACTAACACAATCGGCTATATAGCACTGTACTGTAATAGGTTTATAATACTTTTCACACAAATAATACATAAAAACAAACACAAAAAATAAAACATTTTTAATCTTACATTCCAGTACCTTGAAAAGTACAGCAGTACAGTCCAACAGCTGGCATCCAGGGGCTGGCATCGAGTGAACAGGCAGGAAGAGTTACTGACTGGAGGAGGGAGAGGAGGTGGGAGATGGTAGAGCTGAGGGATCGTCAGCAACAGGAGACGGAGGGCAGGCTGCACTTTCACTCACGCCTGACGCTGACGGCACAGGTTCTGGTTCCTCGCTGGAATCAATTCGATCTACCCTCTTGAAAAAAGGATCCAGTGATGTCTGGGTAGTAGCTCCTTTCTTCTCGTCATAGATGACACAGTAGCACTGGATTGCATTCTGAACGGCTGCTGCAACCTTCATGTACAGTTCTGTGTTCCGGTTCTGTGCCTCAAAAACTAACAGTCCCTCCTCAAATAAAGAAAATCCCCTTGCCATTTCCTGCACTGTGAATCTCTTCAGTTCTTCAGTTCCTTCTTCCTCTTGTCTCTCTTCATCCTTTCTGTGGGCCTTCAGTTCCATCAGGTCTTCATTAGTTATCTCCTCGTGTTGCACACAAGGAATTCAGTGAAGTCGTCCTCTTGCAGATCTAGCTCCAGCTACTCGCTGAGGGTCACTGAGTTGCTGAAGACCTCTTTGGACTCCTCATCCACCTTCTCAAATCCATGAAAATCATGAACAAACAGCAAGCAAAGGTTCTTCCAAATCCCATTCCCGCACGTTCACATCTTTGAAAGTTCATAACTTAAAGGTTTATATGTAGGGGACTTACTGTATTTAGGAGTGGTAGCCATTCTGTGTTGCTTTGAGGTAATCACTGCAAATAAGTTATCACTGCGTGCTAGGGGCTGAAGTTCTAGAACATTCATGGGGCTGTCCCTGGCTTCCACTGCATCTCAGACTTAACCGACCCAAATCCCTCATGTTTCCCGAAACTTTGTTTGAAACCTACTCTTAAATATCACCTCCCATATCATTCAGGGTTCTAACTAACCTGACACAATTGTTCTTACGTAAACATGCTGTTTGTCAACCTTAGCAAGATATGAAAGGAAAATAACTACATATTTTGAAAAGATGACACATTAACTTCCAAGGACATGAAAGAAATTTAAGAAATAGTATGAACTTCAAATAGGCCCTGGTAGAAACAGGGAAACTAGAAAATCATAAACAACTATAGATAAACATCTGCCAAAGTGAAAGACCTCATGGTTGACAGATTTAACAGCCTTTATAGATTTCTATCCTAATGGACTTGCTCTGACACCCTGAATAAATTGTAATCCACAATTACTGAAGCAGCTATGTCTCCTTGAAGTTATATTTTGAAAACAGGCATATCCAACTACGGCTAGAAACTGTTATTTTAAACAGTGAAAGGAAAGGCTAAGGATAATTCATTTAGGATAGACAAAGATTGGGATGTCTCAGTGTTACTTGAAAACACATATAGATTCAGTTAAGAACTAAATATTAACTTTTTTTTTTCCTTTCTTAATGTTGATCACAGGAAAAGTGACCTGACAGGGAGACAGGATCACTGATACACTGTTGTCTCTCTCCTAGCAGTAGAAAGAAATATCAGAAAGATCTTTCTAATTCCAACATCCTGTCTTCTTATAGCTACTGAACACGGTCCATCTCAGATAAGTCCTGATTACTGCCCTACAGCACTGGTTCCAAAGGACTGTTCCTTCCCTCTGGGTAGGAGCAGATATAATTAGCCTGAATCCGTTGAAGATAAAAGAAACAGCTTTCGGAAATAGGTCAGAAGAAAGAAACAATCATTGCAAATAAGTAAAGACTGGTTGACAGACTAATGTAAAAATAGTCTCAGACTGAAGTTTATAACTGTTTGTATTTAGATTGAGAGTACAGGGTCACCATGAAACTTTAACTTTTAATACTGTAAATAAACAATTTCAAAAATAAGGTGTTGCAAAAGTAGCTACTATAATCATTTCCCATCATTCTCTATTAGGAGCTGAAGATGCCGGATCAGTCAATCACTTGCTGGGCATCTTTTCCTAGGTCCTCGTAGCAGACAAATGTATGTACATATCTGTCTGAGGGTGGTATTTAGTTGCTGTTTGTGCTGATGGGCTTTTCTCTTCTACTCTGAATTTAAAATAAAACCTGAGGAAATCTTGTTTAGCTATGAACATTATATTATTAAGCCCTCAGCACGGTTTCTTGATCTAACAGCGAAGGATATAGAAGACTATTGATACTTGTTCCTGAAAAGGCTACTCCGCTTCAACTTTCCAAGGCTTTTTACTGTCTGTTGGGACTAAACCTTCTCTTCTTTTCATCCTTTACCTAAGATTCAATTTATTGCTCGTCAGAAGTCTGCTCGATGGTTTATATGCATTACCTCATTTGGTCTCCCATCCACACTTAATATTTGAGGAAACCAAAGCTTACAGGGGTTAACTTGTCACATGGCTCATAAATGGTGGAATCAAAGCTACTTCCGATTCGCCTGCGCTACAGCTGTGGCCCTGGAAGTGAAGGCCAAGAGGCTTAAACTTCAAAGACATTTTTCTGTGACAACTGACAGGATTCAGTAATCATTTGGATCTGGGATTGAGAGGTAGGGAGTAATCAGGGATAACTGGAGGCTTCTGACGTGGGATCACCAATAACTAAAAGCAAATAAGAGCTCTTGAAGCCAACTCAACGGGAAAAGGAGTGAGTTCGGTTTGGACAGAATGAGATCTAAGCAGCTGTGGGACAACCAGGTGGTGTCCACTTACAAGTTAAGCAAGGTCATATTGTAGTCCTGAAATAAGATATAATGAAAATAAGAAAGAGGAATTTAGGATGTAAACTGGAAAATAAAATTAGGGTAAAAAATCCTTTTGGCTCTAAAAATAATACACACATATATGATACACACATATAATAAATGATATAATGCACACGTGTATATTTATATTATATAAATAAGTGTATAAATTTATAATATAAATGAAATATATAGCCACATAAAAGAAATATAACCTAGTTTTCTAATCAGAACAAAAAGTTAACATTATAACCAACAAAAATCTTTCAATTTAGTTAGCTTATTTAACGAGTTACTTTCACATTTTGTAAAAAATCCAATAGCTCAAATACACAAAACTTAATTTGGAAAGCAAATGCTATATTGATCTTAGGCTGAAATGAAATAGAACGTGTGGTTATGAGAAGTTTCTCAGAATTTGGGTTTGTTGTATATTGTGAAGTCACTACTAAAGCTCATTCGATTCAGAAACTTTGAGTGGGTTTTACAACCACTATTTAAGATGACGTAGAAGAATCAAACAAGAATTTAAGAGTGGCTATCAATATTTTTTCTGTTTCTCAGTCTTAAGTGCCTATCATATATAATTTTTTTTGTTATAAATTTATTTATTTAATTTATTTTTTGGCTGCATTGGGTCTTCATTGCTGCACGCGGGCTTTCTCTAGTTGCGACGCGCGGGGACTATTTTTCGTGGCAGTGCGTGGGCTTCTCATTGCGGTGGCTTCTCCTGTTGCGGAGCACAGGCTCTAGGCGCACGGGCTCAGTAGTTGTGGCTCGCGGGCTCTAGAGCACAGGCTCAGTGTAGTGGCGCACGGGCTTAGCTGCTCTGCGGCATGTGGTATCTTCCTGGACCAGGGCTCAAACCCGTGTCCCCTGCATTGACAGGCGGATTCTTAACCACTGTGCCACCAGGGAAGCCCCTATTATATATAATTTATTTGCTGGTATTTGTTTTTCAGTATGGTTTTTTTTGTTCTTTTTAATGAAAGGGATTTCCATAAAAGATTTTATGGGGCTTTATATAAAAGAAATGTTCCATTCTTTTTATCTCACACACAGAAAGAGAGAAAGAAAGAGAGAAAGAGAAGGAAAGCATAAAAGAAAAGAATAAAATCTGACTTAATTTAAGCTCTGGCTAAACTTCCAAAACTACAAGGCATTAAGTATGATTATTAAATTAAATACAAATGTTAAAACTTCTTGACTTATGCCACTATACCATATGTGCTAATTTCTTTTAATTGTTCCCAGCTAGACATCAATTTTTTTTTAATGGAGTTAAAGAAAAAGAAGAATGGAAAATTCTTAACCTGGATAGGTAATAATCTGCCTGCAAATTGTTCATTTATGTCACCAAAGGGAAAGGGGAGTTTGCATTAATACTGCATGCTAATATGCTTCCTCCAGCTTTTCCCACACACTTTAACCCAAATTGCTCATATTACTCCAGAGAAATGTCACAGATTGTCTGCGCGAGCTAATTTTTATAGATTTTCATGAAAAGCTTGGGAAACACAGACAGAAAAAGCTCTACCCATCATGGTCACTCACTAGATGACTTTCAGAACTCTTCGGATATAAAAAGAAACCCCATCACAGCTTTTGAACATCCAATTGCCAAATACACTATGGCTTTTTGTTGACTAGAGTAAAAGGTATCAGACGGTTTTGTTCCTAAAATACATAAGTGATCTAAAAATGCTTACCTGCTTTCTGTTGTATATGGAGTGACTCAAATTTAAAATAAATCTCTCCTCTCTAATGGCTACTCTATTTAAACAAGACATGGTCAAAATAACTATTGAAACCCATAATCTGTCCATTAAATACATGGGCCAGACTCTTAGCTTTAAACAAATTCTGAAGCTTGTTAGCACTTAGTGAGTTTGTTTCATAGAGACACACAAGAATATTTAAGGATCTAGTCCAACTACATTTCACAGATGTGGAAAAACTGAGGCCAGTGAAGGGCAGTAACTCCCCCTTGGTTCTAAAACTTACAAGGTGACAAGAGTCAGAACTTTACCCCACGTGCCAGCCTTCCAGTTCAATGACGTTCCTCCTGGTCTGATTTCTTCAGGATTGCTAACACACCGGAGGCTAACACTCTCATCCTGTGCACTGGCAATAACAATCAGTTGTTTAATCCCCCAATTGCTATTTCTCTAGGAAGATGAAGTGTTTCCACCAGATTGAAAATTTGAAAAGCAAAAAAATATATATGTATATATATATATATATATACACACATACATACATATACACATCATATATTTTACACATCCACTTCCAATAGAACAGTCCTGGGAAGGAAAGACACACCAGAGTCCTGGTCTAGGAAAAGAGCATCAACAAAGGCTAGAGAGACTATCAATTAAGTGAACAATTTTCAGCCACTAAATGGACACATAGAAATGAGGAAAATTAATTTTGTTTCTGAATCCGCTATACTGTGCATGTGACTCGTGTTTGCTAACGTTGAGTCACTCTGTGATGAAAATACTGGGCCCATTCCTCTCCGGTTTTACCAACACACATAACACAAATGTCATCAAGTGTGTATGAAAACATTTCTTTGCTGTTTCTCTTTCCTGTTAGATTGTCAGCTCCGTGAGTGTAGAGACCATGTTTGTTCCATTTATCTTTATAACTCCAGTGCCATGCAGTGCCCCATGCATCATGGGTGGTCTTTAAAATTGTGTTAAATGCACTAATAAAGAAGAAGTCTGTATTCTAACAGGAATAGGGGCTACAGACTATTGCTGCTCTCTTCTGTTCCCACAAGCCTAAATTCCTGAATCCCTTTACTCAAGCTTAATCCTGAAATTAGTCACAAGTTTATGCCATGGAAGGTTTAGTGGATTAGCAGGCAAGCCTAGACTCTGTTGACTACCTGGATGATGTAATTAACTTCTCTGGGCCTTAGTTTTCTAGCCTATAAAATGGGAAGAATATTTGCCATAGTTTCCTCTTAGGGCTCTTGTGAGGATTAAATAAAACAAAGCTGTGTAGAAATTATATTCGGCTATTTAGCCAAGAGGCCTACCACTCCCCACGCCACCCTCACCGTCCTGGGACCCACTCTGGGAAGCTACTCTTCTCCCTTCTCTGAGTATACATTTGTCCCAGGCACAGAAGGTTCTTATCAGGAGCCATTCCAATGCTAATGGCAGCACCCACTTGAGTCTCCTGTGCAAATAAATTGTTAAGAAGGAAAGTAAGTATATTCCTTTAAAATGACATTTTCTGAGGAATAACATAGTTTACTTTAGGAGTTTCCACGTGGAAATTTTCAATAGTGCATTGTTGATTCACTGCCTTTTAGTGGATTTTATTTCTAAGGATGTTTACTTCTAAAAATTCGTGGATGATGACAATGGAGTCTGACTCTGTGAGCCTCATATTGTGGTAATTCTTTGAACATGAATTAACATTCCCAGAGAAAACACATTTCGTCTTATGTTTATAGAGGCCGTGGAGTTTTTTCAGGAGCTGAGTAGTTTTGAGACCTTCTGAACACAGAAATTAGTTTTTAAATTATGCTAAAAGATTTGAAATTATATTTCTTTTGCATAGAGATGTTTCCTATTCAATTGTAAATCAATTACCTCTGATAAAAATATATTATCAAAGGTGTCAGCTACAGAGCTCATCATAATTCTTTGGTATATGGAAACAAAAAAGCACTTTTTATATTAAATTCTCCAATGGAGTGTTGAAATTTGGCTTTGATAGCTTCTCTTTGTTTCTACACAGTAAACAATTACTCTTCTCAGTAAGTTTAGAAAAAGGAAATATATCTAAAAATTGAATTTTCTTTTTGCTTGAAAGTTATTGAAGTGAGCAGGTTTTTTGTTTTGTTTTTTGATTTTTTGGCTTATTTTAACCGACAGTATGAAGCTTGAAGATTGACTAAGCAAGCAAATCATTCAGGCTCTTAATCTCAAGAAATTCTACAGGAGAGTAAGGTCACTATATATATATATTTTTTAAGTAATTAATTAATTAATTTTTTTATGGTTGCGTTGGATCTTCGTTGCTGCGTGAGTGCTCTCTTTAGTTGCGGTGAGTGGGGATTACTCTTTGTTGCTGTGCACAGGCTTCTCATTGCAGTGGCTTCTCTTGTTGCAGAGCACGGGCTCTAGGCACACGGGCTTCAGTAGTTGTGGCTTGCAGGCTCCAGAGCGCAGGCTCAGAAATTGTGGCGCAGGGGCTTAGTTGCTCCACAGCATGTGGGATCTTCCCGGACCAGGGCTTGAACCCATGTCCCCGGCACTGGCAGGTGGATTCTTAACCACTGCGCCACCAGGGAAGTCCAAGCTCACTATATTTTAAAGTACAAGTGAAACACATCTCAAAGCTAGCTAAGATTTACTAAGCCTACTTTGGAAGAAGACTCTTGGAACTGGTCATCATTATCATTTACAAAAGACTTTTTTGAATTACTACCTTGCATAGGACATTCTTATAAGGGTTGCTTATAAAAAATTGTGCAGGACATAGTTTGCTCAAGAAGCTACTAACCCTGTTGGTATTCAGTACCTATGTGGTTCAAGTTAACCACCAAGGCAAGCAAGAGAGTAATTTCAGTGAAAAGACCAGATTTTGCATCGGAAGGGTCCCAGTTCTTCTGCTTTTAAGAACTTGGACAGCTTGTTTAATCTCATTCAGTCTCTATTTCCTCAACTGTAAAATGGGGTTATTGATACATTTATAGGATTTTTATGGATTCAAAAATGTGTTTTTGGATGTGAAAGCATTTTGTAAATTGTGCAATTTACAGATATGTACAAATGGCAAGTTTTATTTAAAGACAACATATGCTAGGACCATGAACACTGTCTACACAATAAATGATACAGCAGCTCAGAGGAGGAAACAGCTTGTCCTGGCAGGGAGTGTTTTCAATGAAGTATATTGAAAGGTTCATTTAAGCCTAAAATTAAGTTAGGCAAATTATGGAAAAACACAGCTTTGATGATGCTTCCCTTTCTCACCAAGTTAACGGTATAGCTTTCTTTTTCATCTTTACATTTGTGCCAACTGAAACCATGTCTAGATTTGAAAATGTGGTTTGAAATCCAGCCTCATCTAAAATGTATTTTCTTCGATAGAGATATCTTTGCTAATTTCAGCAGGAAGTGTGATAGAGACACCATGATCAGCAGAGAGATGGAGAGAATGTGACCAGCAGCTGATTGGACCTGAGCCCAAGAACAGTCATCAGATATTAACCACTTTGAGCCACAATCTTGAGTGCGTGGAATGCATGTGAATGGGTCATTTAATTTCCTATCATCCAGTCAGCTCAGTTCCCTTACATGGAATGTTCTATTTAGGTTCTTTTCTGTTTTGTAAAGTTCTTGATTGAAACATCTATATTAGAACTGAAATGTAAAACTGAGAGAGCTAAAAAGAACATTCCATTTTTGTTTCTCCCTGCAATTCAACTGCCAGCCTTAGACTTTTATTTACCATTTATATATTTTAATTTTTTGTAAGCATCTTTTCTGTACAATTACCATCCCTTCCCAAACAGTAATACTATTTTATTATTCTACTACCAATTTTCAGATTCTCTTCATGTTATGAAAAGTAAGCCTATACTTTTCCTTCCATTTAGTAGGTATACACGTTGATGAAAAAAAAATAAAGATACAAAGTAGCTTTCATGAATCCCTTAATTTTTTAAAAGAGGAGCTTTATATTTTAATATGATATTCAAAACTGGATGCTGGGCTTCCCTGGTGGCAAAGTGCTTGGGGGTCTGCCTGCCGATGCAAGGGACACGGGTTCGTGCCCCGGTCCGGGAACATCCCACATGCCGCGGAGCGGCTGGACGCGTGAGCCATGAGCCTGTGCTCCGCGGCGGGAGAGGCCACAACAGTGAGAAGCCCGCGTACCGCAAAAAAAATAAATAAGTAAAATAAATTAATTAATAATTAAAAAACAAAAAACTGGATGCTGAGTCATGCCCTTGGTTACCACAAGATAAAAGATTAAAGAAAGCAGAAATTTAATCAGCATATATCAGATTTTTAGAATATTTCTTACATGCAGTAGCTGTGGCCAGTAACAAATGTGACCAGCCTAGTTTTATTTTTTGGCAGAAGATACCTTTTTTTTTTTTTTTTTTTTGCGGTACGCGGGCCTCTCACTGCTGTGGCCTCTCCCGTTGCGGAGCACAGGCTCCGGACGCGCAGGCTCAGCGGCCATGGCTCACGGGCCCAGCCGCTCCGCGGCATGTGGGATCTTCCTGGACCGGGGCACGAACCCGTGTCCCCTGCATCGGCAGGCGGACACTCAACCACTGCGCGACAAGAGAGGCCTGTCAGTGCCACTGTTAATTGCCATTGTCTGCATATGCAAAATATAAGAAAGACATGACCATAGAAAAGAGCAGACTGATTTACAAAAAGGAGTGAAAGGACATGGAGGGAGGCCACAATGTTAGAATTTTATACGAATGGAAGAGACAACTACACTTCTCGAGCTTAAACAGGAAAAACATAAAAAAATTTTTTCATATCTTTATTGGAGTATAAATGCTTTACAATGTTGTGTTAGTTTCTGCTGTACAACAAAGTGAATCTGCTATATGTATACAAATACCCCATATCCCCGCCCTCTTGAGCCTCCCTCCCACCCTTCCTATCCCACCCCTCTAGGTCATCACAAAGCATTGAGTTGATCTCCTTGTGCTAAAAACAACATAAAATTAAGAAATGTTCTGAGAGGGGGCTTCCCTGGTGGCACAGTGATTAAGAGTCCACCTGCCAATGCAGGGGACACGGGTTTGAGTCCTGGTCCGGGAAGATCCCACATGCCGCAGAGCAGCTAAGCCCATGAGCCACAACTACTGAGCCTGAGCTCTAGAGCCCGCGAGCCACAACTATTGCAGCCCGCGCACCTAGAACCCGCACTCCACAACAAGAGAAGCCACCGCAATAAGAAGCCCGTGCACCATAACGAAGAGCAGCCCCCGCTCGCTGCAGCTGGAGAAAGCCCACGTGCAGCAACGAAGAACCAACACAGCCAGAAGTATAAATAAATAAGTAAATAAATAAATTTAAAAAAGAAATGCTCTGAGGATAAAGGCTGATTAAAAACTTGACTTTGTAATAAGAATCAAAAGAAGGGTATACTTATTCATTGTTAAAACTTCTGAATAGATTAAGGGGGTGCCCAGGAAATCCTTAAAATTGGACAAAATGACTCAGTGAATTGAGACTAAAGTTGTAGCTCGCCCACCAAAGTCTGATATTTCCAAGGTATTCATAATAAGGCAAGAAAGAGAAGCGTGAGGGAGAAGAAAACAACAAAAAAGGGCATATATACACATAATATATATGTATATACATGCATACATGTACACTTCTTGGATTTGTTTTATATATACTAACATATATAAAATCTAAGAAGTGTGTCTAGAAAAGAACAAAGAACCATGGCTAATAGTACATGGAGCTAACTGAAAGTTAATAGATAAGAAGCCAATCATTTTAAGAAAGTTTATAGCTATAGATACCATGAGACTGGGCTAAGAAAGACTTTTTCAAAACGGAAAATTATCCTTCAGTCTCCACGTTTCTACAGGCTGAGAATGCTTCTAGCTTCTAAGAAGAGGCAATTTTCCAATGCTCACTTCACATGGGGCCAAGGAGGATAATGAGTAAAAGAAACAAAAACAAACATGCAGAGAAAGGAAACAAAGGCCACCAGAGAACAATGGACTGGAGAGTCCCTCCCAGGGAACAGAACTGGACAAAACCAAGGAATATTCCCATCCTGCGGGCGTAGAGGGATTCCAGAAACTAGCATATCCAGGTATACAAAAGTTTTCCCAATGGGTTTATAACTGATTCTAAACCATCATAACAAGTGTAAGCAGCATACATGACCACATTTTGTGTATAAACCTGCCTGCATTACATTCAGAGTGCACTTGTAGGAACTTAAAGTGCTAATTCTGATTCCTCTTTATACGATAGGCACCATCACCAACCACACACACACAGCAACAAAATGGTGAGCGTGATGATGATAAAGAGTGGGCCATAAAATGGCACAATCTAGCCTTATTGCAAGTCAGAAAATACAGATTTAATAAATGAATGCTTGCCACATTGATTACCTATTCTTCATAAATAAGTAATGAAACCGTCTTCAATTTAGACTTCTTATAACTTAAATTCCACTTGCTGAAAACATCACTAGCTGTGCCATTACCTTTTCTGCTTATTTTCTTTTTTTAATTAATTAATTAATGTAGGCTGCGCCAGGTCTTAGTTGCGGCACACAGGATCTTCATTGTGGCATGTTTAGTTGCGGCATGTTTAGTTGCGGCCTGTGGGCTCCTTAGTTGTGGTGTGCAAACTCAGTTGCAGTATGCATGTGGGATCTAGTTTCCTGACCAGGGATCGAACCTGGGCCCCCTGCATTGGGAGCGCGGAGTCCTACCCACTGGACTAGCAGAGAAGTCCCCTCTGCTGATTTTCTTAACATTCAACTTCAATCATGTGGCCTCCCTACTCATAATCTTTCCATGGTTCCCCATTACCTTCCAAATCATGGACAAACTCCTCACTCTGGCATTCTAGGCTCTTCTCCTTGGGAACCCCTCTAATCTTTCCAGCTTTATTTTTTGCCTCTAGTATAGTTGCACAGAACTTCCACAAAAGTGGGCCAGTAGAATGGGTGGTGCTTTCTGCCCTGGTGTAGAGAACAGTTCCATCTACCAGGAGATAAAACTGAAGATGTTTTATGCCACCAATCCTTGTTGGACTCTTAGAAATAACAGCACCCCCTTCCTTACACTGTCAAAACAATTTGACCCTCATTGAGTCCCCTTTCTGGCCTATCAAATCTTTGTTTTAAACCTTGTCCCTGATGGTACTCACCCAGAGGTTTCAAACCCAGCTGGGCTACTGGACTTTTGCCTTTGGAAACTTGCCCTGTCCCTGTGTTGACACCATGGCATCCATCCATTTCTGACTCCTGGTCTTTGCTCTCAGATTTCCTTTTGGCAACTGTGTAGTTCCCTCAGCTTCAGCCGGTCCTGACATCACTCTTCATGAGACTTGGCCCCATCTGTCATTCAGTCATCCTTCCCGCCCTTCTTGGCTTCAGCTGCTGTTTACCCAGAATCCTGCCCTCAGGTAGGGATTGGAAACACCCTCCTCTGGGAGTCTGTAGCCGTCCTCACACTATACCCTGTGCTACAGCCAAACTAGCCTAGTCATCTAGTCTGGTGTCTGCCTAGAATTTCCATCTTCCTGCTAGGCCTTTGAAGGGTGGGAAGATATTGTCTGTCCTTCTAGATCTATCCTAAATGTCACCTCTTCTGTGAAGCTTTCTTTATCTCACCTCCCTGGACAAAAATCAAGCAGTTCTCTCTCTGTACTCTCACAGAACTTTTTGTTTCTTCTAATTGGTATTCATTTCATCATTTCAAAGTTCCAAACCAAGCAAATGCTTCATCTGCTTTTATGGCCTGGCTCAGATGCCACTCTCTGTACCTCTCTTTGGCTTTCTCCCTGTTCACAGCAGAAGGAAACAATTCCTTCTCCTGTTTCCTTGACATTCATGACAGATCTAAGTACCTCAATGGCAAGAATATACTTTGTTCTTCTTTGTATTCTATTCTATGCCCAGCTCAGTGCGTTGTCAATAGGTCTCTGTAAGACCTCACTGATGACATGGACTTTTACCTACATTATTTCATTTGATCCTCACAATGACAAATAAGGAAAAAAGAACAGCTACTCTCTTCATGAGAAGAGGAAACCGGGGCTCAGAGTAGCTAATCAGGTTAGTCCAATCTTGCATAGGTATAAACAGAACCAGGTCTTAAACAGACTTTAAGTCTAATTAACTTACTACTCTTGATCCATTCATTTATTCATTCATTATCTGGCTATCAGAGTTTCAAAGGCAAATGAAATGTGCTGTTACCCTAAAAAGACTCACCTGATGATGAAGATTAAAAAATCTAATAAAATACAGTCTAAGGCATGCTTTGGTAGGAAAAAAGCTTAGAATTGTATCATAACACATATATGACTGTATACCCAGCTTAGATGGGGTTGGAAAAGGTCCTGGAAACAATTTTAGATGGGCTAAATCCTAAACCGGATCTTAGAGGATAAGTAGCTGTTATTCAAATGAATAAATGGGGGTAAGAAATTTCTGGACACGAAGAAAGCAGCTGTAAAGCCATGGACTTGTGAGAGGAGATGGCCCTTCTGGGGAGCTGCAAGCACACTGGAATAGCAGCTGTGCAGAGTATGAGGAATGGGCAGACAGAGAGTTGACACACTTCTTGGAAGAGATGGTATCTAACTAACAAAGAGTTCCAGAGCAGAATTACTCAGCTTGTATTTGGCTTTCCTGTTGCCCATGAAGGGACAATGATATTTTTTAAAAAAGCAAACCCATATTGGTCATCACCAAGATATAAAACTGAAAGTTGTATGAAAACAGTGGTTTCCTCTCTCTGGGAAAATAAATAAATAAATAAATAAATAAATAAATATATATATACACATACACACATATATATATGATACGTATCAACTATATATCATATATGTCATACTGCATATCATTTTATACTATACATATATCTTGCTTTTTGAGTTATTCTTGGCAAGGTCATTGTTCTGTCACAAAATAACTCCACAATAGCTGAAAGTCGTTATAAGGATGATATTTGATATCAATATATGAAGTGAGTAAACAAAAATAATTTGGCTCAAGTGACATTCTTCCATTAAATTACTGGAAAGAACTTACTCATGTTACTTTCTAATACTGTCAGATCTCTGCAGAATGATACAAAAGGGGTAGCAATTACTAGAATATAAGAAGTATTCTCCCAGTGCTCAGAAAGAACATAAAAATAATTCCCCCAAATACAAACCATTAAGTTTAATTTTGGTCCTCTTTAAAATTTTAATGTGGATTATCAATTGTTTTCTGGCTCTTATAAAGGTAATGCCTAGAAGCCAGCATAGGTTCACTTAGAGTAGACTATGCCACAGAGAACTCATTTGTTTTTTGTGGGGTTTTTTTAACATTTTTAATTTCTTTAATGTTGTATCTATTTTATGTATTTATTTTTGGCTGCACTGGGTCTTTGTTGCTGCGTGTGGGCTTTTTCTCATTGCGGTGAGCAGGGGCTACTCTTCGTTGCGGTGCGCGGGCTTCTCATTGAGGTGGCTTCTCTTGCTGCAGAGCACGGGCTCTAGGTGTGTGGACTTCAGTACTTGTGGCTTGTAGGCTTTAGAGTGCAGGCTCAGTAGTTGTGGCTCGTGGGCTTTAGAGTGCAGGCTCAGTAGTTGTGACGCACAGGCTTAGTTGCTTCGTGGCATGTGGGATCTTCATGGACCGGGGCTCGAACCCATGTCCCCTGTATTGGCAGGCAGATTCTCAACCACTGCGCCAACAGGGAAGGCCCTCATTTGCTTTTTAATAGCCTGACCACACAGGTAGAAAATAGAAGTTCTATGGCAATGCTATAGTGTCAAATATCTATATTCAATCAAAATAATTTGAATAGACTCATAATGACTTTTTGGACATGCATGATATAATTAAGTAAAAAATAAATTGTCCTGATTGAATCCTAGCCAGAGTGCTTATTAATAGAGCTGAATATCAACTTACACTGTAGTGTCCAGAGACATTACTTTGCCCTATTCTGTTCAACAAGTTTGTCAGTTAGTTTAACAGCTTAGAAGGCATGCTTATTACATTTTTTAGTGATATAAAGCGGAGAAATCTTAATTCAGTATGAGAAAAGCAGAATTCTAAAAGTCTTCTAAAGGATATAGACTGTAAGACCAAATATTTAATAAGAATAAATATAAATAAAAACGGGGGGTTGGGACGAATTGGGAGATTGGGATTGACAGATATACACTATTGATACCATGCATAAAAGAGATAACTAATGGGAACGTACTGTATAGCACAGGGAACTCTACTCAGTGCTCTGTGGTGACCTAAATGGGAAGGAAATCCAAAAAAGAGGGGATATTTATATATACGTATAGCTGATTCACTTTGCTGTATGGTAGAAACTAACACAACATTGTAAACAACTATACTCCAATAAATAAATAAATAAAATGTAATCCTGTATTTAAAAAAAATAATTGAGTATGTATAAAATGGACGTTACATTTTATTTTAAAAGTCTCAGACTTTGGAATACACTGGCAAAATTGTAATGTAAGACCAAGACAATGAGAGTTATATGTCATATTTGCCTGCCCTCAGTTGTTCTAATGTGGATTTCAGATTTTAATCGAAATACTAGCAAAGTGTGATACATCTAGAGAAGGATGACTGAGATGGTGGTCAGGAATTGTTGAAAACTTGGGGACTTTTTTGCTCAGATGATTTGGAATTATAAATCCTATTTTTCCATCTTATAGTTCGTCTCCATGAAAATTCAGGAGAGAATACAGAAGAACTGTCATGAAGGAGGAAATAAACTTATTGCGACAGGAAAATGAGTATACAGGAAGCATACTTTTAACTTGCTGTAAGGTATCACTTTTTCCTAATTACAGATGTTGAGAACTAAACGGGCTATATTGAGATGATGAGTATGTATTTTTTTAATTTAAAAATAATTTTTAATTCATTTACTCATTCGATAGCTACTGAACGACTAGCCTGCGTCAAGCAGTGTGCTGCGTATTAAAGACACAAAGGATAATTACAAATAGGACCTCCTCTCAAGGAGCTCCTGAGTAGGAATGAAGTGGGAGGGGAAGATACATGATAAATAATTATAATAGAATGTAAAAGGTGCTATAGTAATTGTCTTCAACAAGCCATAGCAGTGGATAGAATTACCAGTTCTGTCCCAGGAATAAGGGAATATCTAGGAAAGCTTCATTACCATAAAAAATATTAGCTAAGAATAGTTGGCTTTTTCTATGTGTGACGTTCTGTACTAAATGCTGTGCACCCATTATCTGATCTAATCCTCAATACCACCCTATAGTCCATTGTTTTTCTCATTTTACAGATTAGGAAACCAACACACAGTAAGGCTGTGTAATTTTGCCAGGGTCACCCAAATACTAAGTGGAAGAGCTGAGTTATAAAACCGGGAAATTTCACTCCAGGGACTATATTCTTTTTTTTTTTTTTTTTTTTTTTGCGGTACGCGGGCCTCTCACTGTTGTGGCCTCTCCCATTGCGGAGCACAGGCTCCGGACATGCAGGCTCAGCGGCCATGGCTCATGGGCCCAGCCGCTCCGCGACACGTGGGATCTTCCCGGGCCGGGGCACGAACCCGTGTCCCCTGCATCGGCACGCGGACTCTCAACCACTGCGCCACCAGGGAAGCCCCAGGGACTATATTCTAACCAGTGCTTTCCAAAATCTTTGTTACAACCAACTGGTGAGTCATGAAATCAATATAGTGTCTTTAACATCACTTTAAAAAATTAATAGAAAATATCTGGACACACTCTACATAGTAAGGATGAATATTGTTCTAATATTGTTTTTAAGAAACTCTTGCTTTAGCTACAGAAGTGTGTGTGCAGGTGTGTGTATTAAGTCACAATATAAAATGTATTTCTTATACCTGTGTATTAGGTATCTACTGCTGAATAACAAATAACCCCAAACCTTAGTAGATTAAAAGAGCAACATGTCTTATCTCACAGTTTCTGTGACTCAGGAATCTGGGCATGACTTGGCTGGGTCCCCAGACTCTAGGTCTCTCACAAGGCTACACTTCTCTCAAGGCTTGATTGAGAGTACAGTAAGTCCCCAACATACAAACAAGTTCCCTTCCAAGAGCGAGTTCACAAGTCCAATTCGCTCGTAACTCCAACAAAGTTAGCCTAGGTACCCAACTAACACAATTGGCTGTATAGTACTGTATTGTAATAGGTTTATAATACTTTTCACACAAATAATACATAAAAAACAAAAATAAAGAAAACATTTAAAATCTTACAGTATCATACCTTGGAAAGTACAGTAGTACAGTACAACAGCTGCCGTACAAAGGGCATGTTTGCATCTTTGAAATTTCACAACTTGAAAGTTAATGTGTAAGGGACTTACTGTATTTACTTCCTAGTTCACTTGCTTGGCTGTTGGCAGGATTCAATTTCTTCTAGGCTGTTGTACCAAGGCCTCAGTTTCTCACACACTATTGGCTGGCAGCTTCCTTCAGTTTCTTGCCACATGGTCTCTCTGTAATCATGTCTCGACATGGAAGCTGGCTTCAGAGAGCAAGTGAGAGAGCAGGAGGGCCAGATGGTGTCAGCACCAAAAGAGGGATAGCGAGACAGAAGCCATAGTCTTCTGTAACCTAATCATAGAAGTGACATCCTTCTACTTCTGCCATACTGTATGTGTTAAAGCCCAGTTACTAGGTCCAGCCCACACTCTGAGGAGAGGATTCCTCACAGGCATGAAGTCCAGGTATCAATGGAAGTCAGGCCAGAATCTGCCTAACATGAGAAGGCTATAGGTATTGAGAATTACATACCTCACTTCCCTTAAACTTGCATAATTAAACTTAAGGAGCTGTATGGGAGGGATTCTTTCACTGGCAGAAGACTGGCATAGAGAAGCTTCACTGTCCTCTCCTTTTAAAACTCTTAAAATCTAAGTACTTTCCCTACAGCTTTGATAACCACCATTTCTAACACGTAATAGTATCTACAACACGGCAGGCACTGTTCTAAACCTCTCACGAATATTTTAGCTCATTTAATCTTCAAAAGTACAATATGAAGCTGTCCAGTTTTCCCAGTACCACTTATTGAAGAGACTGTCCTTTCTCCATTGTATATTCTTGCCTCCTTTATCAAAAATAAGGTGACTATATGTGCGTGGGTTTATCTCTGGGCTTTCTATCCTGTTCCATTGATCTATATTCCTGTTTTTGTGCCAATGCCATACTGTCTTGATTACTGAAGCTTTGTATTATAGTCTGAAGTCAGGGAGCCTGATTCCTCCAGCTCCGTTTTTCTTTCACAAGATTGCTTTGGCTACTCGGGGTCTTTTCTGTTGCCATACAAATTATAAAATTTTTTTTCTGGTTCTGTGAAAAATGCCATTGGTAATTTGATAAGGATTGCATTGAATCTGTAGATTGCTTTGGATAGTAGAGTCATTTACTCCTGCACTGTTGGTGGGAATGTAAATTGATACAGCCACTATGGAGAATAGTACAGAACCTCCATTTAAGGAGGTTACTTAAAAAACTAAAAATAGAACTACCATATGACCCAGCAATCCCACTACTGGACGTATACCCTGAGAAAAACCATAATTCAAAAAGAGACATGGACCACAATGTTCACTGCAGCACTATTTACAATAGCCAGGACATGGAAGTAATTAAGTGTCCACTGACAGAGGAATGGATAAAGAAGATGTGGCACATATATACAATGGAATATTACTCAGCCATAAAAAGAAACAAAATTGAGTTACTTGTAGTGAGGTGGATGGACCTAGAGTCTGTCATACAGAGTGAAGTAAGTCAGGAAGAGAAAAGTAAATACTGTATGCTAACACATATATATATATGGAATCTAAAAAAAAAAGGTTCTGATGAACCTAGGGGCAGGACAAGAATAAAGACACAGACGTAGAGAATGGACTTGAGGACACGGGGAGGGGGAAGGGTAAGCTGGGACGAAGTGAGAGAGTAGCACTGACATATATACACTATCAAATGTAAAACAGATAGCTAGTGGGAAGCAGCCGCATAGCACAGGGAGATCAGCTCGGTGCTTTGTGACCACCTAGAGGGGTGGGATAGGGAGTGTAGGAGGGAGACGCAAGAGGGAAAGGATATAGGGATATATGTATGCATACAGCTGATTCACTTTGTTATACAGCAGAAACTAACACAACATTGTAAAGCAATTATACTCCAATAAAGATGTTAAAAAATTTAAAAATAAAAATAAATTAAAAAAAATTTTAAGTACAAGATGAGTTAGGTAGCATTATTATCACCTTTGTCTTTCAAATGAAGAAACTGATGCACAGAGAGGACACACAGTTACTGAGTGGCAGAGCTGGGACTTGATTCCAGAGAAAATGCTCTTGGTCACTATGTATAATAGAAGGCCTCCCACTGAATCTCCTAAAAGCTAGACCCAATGCCCCTTCTCCACCTCACCTTCTTTGATCTTCCTGTAGTATTTGGTCTGTTGACAACACAAAATTTCTTAGCATTTTCATTTCCCTTGGCTTTCAGAACACTACAACATCAAGACTATAGATCAGGCAATCCCTTCCACTGATATCAGATCATGGTACATATGTACTTTGTCTCCTCTACTAGATTTTAAGCCATTTACAGGTACAGATCAGTTAAAGTTGTCTGTGGAACTGGTTGAGTGAGTGATAATAATTGATTGGCTAAACTTAGAAACTTTCCATTTATTCTGAACGTAGGAATTATGCTCTCGCTGTGTGTATTCACTCCACAAACTGGTATGGGGCAACTACTCCATGTCAGGCACTGTTCTAAATGCTGGGTGAATAGCAGAGAATAAGCTAGATACAACTTAGCTCTCATGGTGCTTATATGCTACTTAGATGACTTTAAAAGAAAATGAACACGAGAAATGGATTCTGATTAGCTCACCTCAACGTACAGCCAAACACTAGTAAGTCATAAATACACAAATCACAAGAGAAATGGTTGCCAGAGAAAACTGAACAGACTTAGGAGTCTCTCTTTACATTCAAAACCATGAAATTCTTCCTCAGTAAAGTGCTGTGTCTCTATTGAATGTTCAGAAATGTTCTAGGCATTGATATAACAGACACCAAAAGGAAATGAAAAAGATTCTCATTTTTATCCTTGGCTGTAAGTGCTTCTATTGCCTGCCTTTTCAAGGAATAAAAGATAGAGCTTAATGTAATAATTTTCTTTCCAGAAGAATTCAAAGCCTGTTTTCTTATTCAGCCTATTACTTTCTCAGGTTTCCTGACTTCCCCTAGCACTATTTTCATATCAAATATTCATATTTTCTGGACAAGCCATGTTTTCCCCAGCCAATGCCACCCCCCTTTATTTTAGTTCACTAATTCTTAAGGCCACCGTGTTGCCTCACTCAGCTGTTCTCAGTTTCAACTATGCAAGCACATTCTGGAATTATCTCATTATAATATTCCAGAAATATGTCATAAATTAGGATTCTATTGTGGTTTAATAATTAGCTGCAACCATAGAAAGAATTTCACACCAGATGCGGAAGAGCATTTTGACCCTGCCAGGGGGCCTATTTTCTTATTCATTTGCAAATTTCCCAGTTCTTTTCTGCAAGATGGTTTCTAAATCCTACAAGGTCTAACCTACACAGCTAACTGGAGGCCTCATAAGGCTGCAATTACCCGTAAGTGATTTGTTTCTTTATTATAATCCTTGGCAAGTAATATTTATGGGACATCAGAAGTACCAAAGTTATCCAGGTCCTTTTTAAATTAGAAAAGAATCTGTGTTGCTACCCACCCACTACTTTGTGTATATGGCTTTGATGAAGCCTACAAGTTTTTCAAATAAGATATACTCCCAAAGATCGTGTCCTGTTTTGGATGACAAATGCTTCCTTAGGCACTGGGGAGGTCGGTGTGGAGACAGTCATTCGTTTTGTTTGTTTATTTGTTTGTTTCTAGCCATTCAAACAATTGAATGTAGTAATAGGGAGAGAAGAACATTTTAAAAAATTTTCTATTGGACTACAATTAATTTACAATGCTGTGTTAGTTTCAGGTGTACAGCAAAGTGATTCAGTTATACATATACATGTATCTATTCTTTTTCAAATTCTTTTCCCATTTAGGTTATTATAGAATATTGAGCAGAGTTCCCTGTGCTACAGTAGGTCCTTGTTGGTTATCTATTTTAAATGTAGTAGTGTATATACATCAATCTGAACATTTTTAATGAGAGCTGTACTCACCATACAGCAATGATCAAAATGCTTGCATTGTGTACATGTGGAAGCAAAACAGATGACGAGATTTGCTTTTAAAGGTTTATGTACAAAAGAAAGATCTGTAGCACTTGAAATCTTGAAAGAGAAGTTGATATTAGATTTATTTTTTTTAGACATATCTGTTCTCTTTTCATGTTTACATCCAATGATTTTGCCATACGTGGCTATTTCCCTGTTAAGACAGATGTGTATTCAAGATGATCCTAATCTTAAATACTTTCTAGATTGAGGACTGTAAGTATTGACTTCTTACTTTAATGATGCTTTTAAGTTGTCAAATACATTTTAGGTATCTCAAGTCCATTTGAATTCAGTTTACATTATACATTACAAACATGCATCTGGATGGACATAAAACCAGTTGCTAATACGTATATATTTTTATAAATGGACTACTTTGTTCCTGAGAATAAGAAAACTTCATTTTATCAGCATACATGAAGTTAATGAGAAACTACTTTCAAGTCTGATATATTTACTTTTCCTAACCCCTAAAATCTCTTCACTTAGAATTTAGACAAGTTAACTCCACTGAAAAAAAAAAAAAGACCTTGGAAATACTGTATCATTTAGTGTGCGGCATTAAAAGAAGAGACAAGAGATTTTGATGGAGTGTTATAAAAATATTTTTCCATTTATTTTGCTCAAACTACTGTATTCTTTTGAAAGATGTATAATAAAAATGAATTTATTTTATTTTTTTTTAATTAGTTATATTTTAGGAATACATTTTAAAATGTTAGAAAAGGTTTTCTCTTGATACTTTTCTTTTCATCAAGAATATCTTGGCTATTCTGTCTTGTTTATTATGAGATGAATTTGAGAATTCTTGCATTAATTTCTTTAAATATCCTGTTTTTCTAAATAAATAAATAACTAAATTTATTTTTTATTTATTTATTTTTGGCTGCGTTGGGTCTTTGTTGCTGAGCCTGGGCTTTTCTCTAGTTGTGGTGAGCGGGGGCTACTCTTTGTTGCAGTGCGCGGGCTTCTCATCGTGGTGGCTTCTCTCGTTGCAGAGCATGGGCTCTAGGCACATGGGTTTCAGTAGTTGTGGCACGCAGGCTCAGTAGCTGTGGCTTGCGGGCTCTAGAGCGCAGGCTCAGTAGCTGTGGCGCACGGGCTTAGCTGCTCCGTGGCATGTGGGATCTTCCCAGACCAGGTCTTGAACGTGTGTCTCCTGCATTGGCAGGCAGATTCTTAACCCCCGCGCCACCAGGGAAGCCCTATCCTGTTTTTTAATTGGAATTTTGTTGAAAATACATTAATTAATTTCTAGTGGATTTGATATTTTACAATAGTGAATTTCCCCAAACAGAATAATGTTGAGTATTAACATTTAAAAATGAATTTCTATAAACATATACTGTTTGGTAATCTATAGCAGACCTTTCCTTGAAACATATTTTAGAGAATCTGTAAATAAATCTTTGATTATAGCAAGTATATGTGAACTCTCCTTCCCATGTCATTAGTTTTTTCTGTATTTATTGCTGCTCCTTCAGCCTCCTCCTGTGAAAAACCCTCCCTTTCTCCTGCTTTTTTTTTAACTAAACCAATAGTATGCAACATCTTCTAGGAGAGAGATTTATGAACAGGAAGTTTCCAGATTTCTATGATTATAGGAATCTACTCATTTTTTTCCCAGGGTTCCATGGTTAGTGGTATCCACACAGCACAGTGCTAAAAGAAACCAGGGAAGAGAAAGAATAGCTCTTGACTGGCTTCCTTGAATTTTTTCCTTGAATTTATTTTTCCTTGAATTTATTTTTCCTTTTACTGGCTATGATCTGGAAAACAGGACTACTGTTTCTCTGTAAGTTTCAGATTTGAATTGTTGCTTCCCCCAAAGTTAAATTAAAAATCTTTCTACACATCAGGCTAAGGAAACAAGAGGCTGAAAACTGAAATAAGAAGGCTGAGGAAACAAGAGGCTAAACCAAGAGGCTAAGGAAGTTGTCGCAGCTCAAAAACGAACCCAAAATGGACTAACCAGCTGCCTCAGGAGGCGCCTCACAATTGTGCACTGCCCAATGATCATCACTATACAAGATCTGGGCTGAAGCTTTAATAGTTAGAGTTGATGAAAATTTGGAAGAACAGACTCCTAATAACAAAATCCCAACGAGGCTGATGTATAAACAAAAAGACCAATTAATTAATTAAGAGAACTATTGAGAAAAAGGGGTCTTTCCCCCCTCTTTGTCTTGTCAAGATGAAGTTCCTGTATTTCTCTTTATAAAAGTAATATATCAGCACTGTTGTTATAGGCTGAATTACGTCCCCCCGCCAAATTCATATGTTAAAGTCCTAACCCCAGTATCTCAGAATGTGACTGTATTTGGAGATAGGGTCTGCAAGAGGTAGTTAAGTTAAAATGAGGTCATTCCAGTGGACCCGAATCCAATATGACTTCTTATTTCCTTATAAGAAGGGGAAATTTGGACACAGACCCACACAGAGGGAAGACCATGTGAAGACACAGGGAGAAAACAGCCATCTATAGGCCAAGGAGTGGGGCATCAGAAGAAACCAACTCTGCTGACACCTTGATCAAACAGCTGGCTTCCAACTGTGAGAAAATAAATTTCTGTTGTTCAAGCCACTCAGTTTGTGGTATTTTGTTATAGCAGCCCTAGCAAACTAACTCAACTGTGGAAAAGACATCAGAAACTTAAAAAAAAGAACTAGACAAAGACAGTAAAGAGTACATATAATTCCCACAACGCTGTGGTTACAATATTGAAGTATGCCCTGTTATATACTCTCTGGTATATATATGGCTGTTTTTCTTTTAAATATGTAATTTTACTAGATGTCATTCTTAACTTGCATTCCCACTATTTCTATCAGCAGAATACCTTTAATAGCTGGATAATATTTCATTGTATGATTTTATTTTTTATTATCTCGTCAAGCCTTTGGTATTGAACATTTAGATTGTTTTCAGCATTTTTATTCTTACATATACCGTCTTTGGTTGAAAGCCCAGTGCTACAACTTTATGACTATGTGGATTTAAATAATTTAATTAGCAATAAATTTGGGGACCAAACAACTTCATTAAAAAGTGGAACTATCAGTTCTGAAATATATGGGCCAAAATTACATAAATGAGCTTAGTATTTTTCTCTTAGAAATAATTTCTTTTTTGGCTGATTCAAATCTTTAACACCATATCATTGCATCTGGGTCATGTTGATAATATTCTTTGCCAAAGCCTGATTGCTTGCACATATTCAGGATTTATATCCTACTTTGTATGTCAGAGTCTTCGTCACTCAAAAAATTAAAACGGGCAGTTGATAAATTATTAATTCCATTTTCCAGTGTAGGCTTAATCTAAATGTTTTCCTCATATCCAGCGTTCTAATAATATATGAGCACTCATACAACTTAACCTTGAAATTTGGGCTGGGATCACAAGCATCTACTCTGACATAAATTAAATATGTTGGAGTACTTTTTCACATTAGTAAAAAGGAGACTGGCCAATAAAGGATGGACTGAGGGATGAAGAAAAATTATGAGTATCTGAATACTCAGTGATGTGCTTATATCAAAAGTTGTCATCACATTCTTAAGCAGCTTTAGCTCAGCTATTATAAAATTGAAACTTTTTTCATTTTCTCTTATTTCAAATTTGGAGATTACTGGAAATCAGTTGACATTTTGTCTCATTCTCCTAGAGCAAAGTTATGCTTTAGTTACCTTCTTTGTAACTAGGAAAAGGAAAAAAAATCAGCAGTATATTTTGTGATATATACAAAAGACATGAATGATTTACTTCTATATATTTTTGAGACTAAAATAAAGCATTTTTAATTAAAATGAGCAATATAAAATTCAACCTATAATACTGTAAAACAAGGCAACTTGAGTGTTCTTATGCAGTTCACTCGGTACAAACAAAATTGATGCAAATACTACTATTCCAGGGCCACTCTACCTATAAGAGAAGAGTTACCGTTTATATGATTTAAGGAATTAAACTGGAATTTACAAATATAAATTAAATGTACTTTGTTTTTCTTGATTTATAGAACTCAGCTTTTCAGTCTTACTTGAAAGAGATAAAGGCAAGTACTAGAGGTCTCACCTCCTTCAGCTATTTAGGAAGAGTGTGTGTTTGAGCCACACTGAGAGCAAGAAAACCCCTAAGGAGGCTGAGTGCTTCCTTCCAGAAATTAAGTTTGAAAGTTAGGTACCAACTGCAAGGTGAATGTGGTAGGTGCTCATGAATTTGGGGCCAAGGTTTTGATCAGGCCCGAAAAAATGAGAGAAACAAGCGCATAGCACAGAACATCTCCCCAGTACATTGTGCCTAAAATATAACTAAATACATTAATAGAATCAATTTTGATTGATTTCTAATTTCCACATAACAAAACATGCTACGGAAGTCAGGGCAAGGTTCAAATTGTATGATACGAAGGTTCAAGTTAATTCTGACTGTTACTAGGTGTCATTACAAAGAGCTTAACTCTTTGTTCCCGCCTGCCGATTTACAGTGGGATTTTGATTTTGCTGTTTTAGTTATGATAGATGCTCATTATTTTTTTTTTAAAAAAAGCAAACAGTTCAAAAGCAAGAAGGAAAAAGTAAAATATCATGAAAAGCCCACCACTTAGACGTAACCTGTATTCAAACCCTGGGAGAAATCTCTCTATGCATGTATGTGGTTAGCAGACATTTGGTCCTATCCAAAATGACCACGAGCAGATTTAGTCCACAACAAATGGTTTTGGACAGTCCCAATCATCAAAAACTTTTTGGCATGGACCAGATGTATAATGGACATTTTGAACAGGACCAAATGTCCTGGAAGGATGTATGTAAATACAGAAATCGGGGTGCAATCTTACATGAATGGGATATAGCATAGGGGTTAAAAATATGGGCTTTACAGAGTACCCATTTCACAGGGTATTATAAGAAAAAAAATGAATTAAAAAACAAAGAATTGTGCCTGGAACATAGTAAACGCTCCAAAATATTTGCTATTATTACGTACAGATATATGTAAGGGTCATAAGTTTGCAACCCCTGAACCAAATCTTCAAAATAAACTTTAAAAAAAAACTGTAAATTTAAAAGGGATTGTTAACAAATATGAGTATGATTCAAGATAATATTTACCTGAGTCAAAGGAAAAAAGGGTAGTGAGAAGAATCACCTAGATACATGATGGTCAGGGTGCTAGCTTTTCTTCACGGGGAGAGAGGCTGAGTATATTCTTGGGTGCTCATTGCGTTAAAGAAGTACACACATTAAATTAGAAAGAACATTGGGGGCATCCTGGCCTCAGGACCTGTGTTTCTAACTTACCGGTACCCGATAAATGGTAATCGTGATGATAATAAACAATTACAAGGCGGACCTTCAAGATGGCAGAGAAGTAAGACGTGGAGATCACCTTCCTGCCCACAAATACATCACAAATATATCTACACGTGGAACAACTCCTACAGAACACCTACTGAACGCTAGCAAAAGACCTCAGGCCTCCCCAAAGGCAAGAAACTCCCCGCGTACCGGGGTAGGGCAAAAGGAAAAAGAATAAACAGAGACAAAAGAATAGGGACGGGACCTGCACCAGTGGGAGGGAGCCGTGAAGGAGGAAACGTTTCCACGCACTAGGAAGCCCCTTCGCAGGCGGAGACTGCGGGTGGCGGAGGGGGGAAGCTTCGGAGCCACGGAGGCGCAGCAACAGGGGTGCGGAGGGCAAAGCTGAGAGATTCCCGCACAGAGGATCAGGGCCGACCAGCACTCACCAGCCCGAGAGGCATGTCTGCTCACCTGCCGGGGTGGGCGGGGTCTGGGAACTGAGGCTCGGGCTTCGGCCGGATCCCAGGAAGAGGACTGGGGTTGGCGGTGTGAACACAGCCTGAAGGGGACTATGTGCCACAACTAGCCGGAAGGGAGTCCAGGAAAAAGTCTGGAGCTGCCTAAGAGGCAAGAGACCATTGTTTTGGGGTACACAAGGAGAGGGGATTCAGAGCACTGCCTAAACGAGCTCCAGAGAAGGGCGCAAGCCACGGCTTTCAGCGCGGACCCCAGAGACGGGCATGAGATGCTAAGGCTGCTGCTGCCGCCACCAAGAAGCCTGTGTGCGAGCACAGGTCACTATCCACACCTGCCCTCCCGGGAGCCTGTGCAGCCCGCCACTGCAGGGTCCCGTGACCCAGGGACAACTTCCCCGGGAGAACGCACGGCGCGCCTCAGGCTGGTGCAACGTCACGCCGAGAGGCCGCTGCAGGCTCACCCCGCAATCTTACCCCTCCCTCCTCCTGGCCTGAGTGAGCGAGAGCCCCCTAATCAGCTGCTACTTTAACCCCGTCCTGTCTGAGCGAAGAACAGATGCCCTCAGGCGACCTACATACAGAGACGGGGCCAAATCCAAAGCTGAGCCCCTGGGAGCTGTGAGAATAGAGAAGAGAAAGGGAAATCTCTCCCAGCAGCCTCAGGAGCAGTGGATTAAATCTCCACAATCAACTTTATGTACCTGCATCTGTGGAATACCTGCATAGACAATGAATCATCCCAAAATTGAGGTGGTGGAATTTGGGAGCAACTGTAGACTTGGGGTTTGCTTTCTGCATCTAATTTGTTTCTGGTTTTATGTTTATCTTAGTTTAGTATTTAGAGCTTATTATCACTGGTAGATTTGTTTATTGATTTGGTTGCTCTCTTCCTCCTTTTTTTTTTAATATATGTAGATATACATTTTTTTTTTCGTTTTTCTCTTTTTGTGAGTGTGTGTGTGTATGCTTCTTTGTATGATTTTGTCTGTATAGCTTTGCTTTTACCATTTGTCCTAGGGTTCTGTCTGTCCCTTTTTTTTTTTTTTTTTTTAGTATACTTTTAGCTCTTGTTATCATTGGTGGATTTGTTCTTTGGCTTGGAAGCTCTCTTCTTTCTTTCTTGCATTCTTTTTCTTTTCTCTTTTTTTTTTACTTTTTATTTTTAATAATTATTTTTTATTTTAATAACTTTATTTTATTTGATTTCTTTCTTTCCTTCTTTCCTCCTCCTTCCTGCCTTTCTTCCTTCTTTCCTTCCTTCCTCTTCCTTCCTTCCTTCCTTCCTTTCTTTCTCTCTTTCTCTCTTTCTCTCTTTCTTTTTCTCTCCATTTACTTCTGAACCATGTGGCTGACAGCGTCTTGGTGCTCCATCTGGCTATCAGGCCTGTGTCTCTGATGTGGGAGAGCTGACCTCAGGACATTGGTGCACCAGAGACCTCCTGGTTCCACGTAATATCAAATGGCAAAATCTCTCCCAGAGATCTCCATCTCAACACTAAGACCCAGCTTCACTAAAGGACCAGCTAGCTACAGTCCTAGCCACCATATGCCAAACAACTAGCAAGACAGGAACACAACCCCACCCATTAGCAGAGAGGCTGTCTAAAATCATAAGGTCACAGACACCCCAAAACACCACCGTATGTGATACTGCCCACCATAAAGACAAGATCCTGCCTCATACACCAGAACACTGGCACTAGTCCCCTCCACCAGGAAGCCTACAGAACCCACTAAACTAACCTTACCCACTGGGGGCACACAACAAAAACAATGGGAACTACGAACCTGCAGCCTGCGAAAAGGAGACCCCAAACACAGTAAGTTGAGCAAACGGAGAAGACAGAGAAACATACAGCAGATGAAGGAGCAAGGTAAAAACCCACGAGACCAAACAAATGAAGAGGAAATAAGCAGTCTACCTGAAAAAGAATTCAGAGTAATGTCAGTAAGGATGATCAAAAATCTTGGAAATAGAATGGAGAAAATACAAGAAACATTTAACAAGGACCTAGAAAAACTAAAGAGCAAACAAATAATGATGAACAATACAATAAATGAACTTAAAAATTCTCTAGAAGGAATCAATAGCAGAATAACTGAGGCACAAGAACAGATAAGTGACCAGGAAGACAAAATAGTGGAAATGACTACCTCAGAGCAGAATAAAGAAAAAAGAACGAAAAGAATTGAGGTCAGTCTCAGAGACCTCTGGGACAACATTAAATGCACCAACATTCAAATTATAGGGGTCCCAGAAGAAGAAGAGAAGAAGAAAGTGACTGAGAAAATATTTGAAGAGATTATAGTTGAAAACTTCCTTAATATGGGAAAGGAAAGAGTCAATCAAGTCAAGAAAGGGCAGAGAGTCCCATACAGGATAAATCCAAGGAGAAACACGCCAAGACACATATTAATCAAACTATCAAAAATTAAACACAAAGAAAAAATATTAAAAGCAGCAAGGGAAAAATAACATACAAGGGAATCCCCATAAGGTTAACAGCTGATCTTTCAGCAGAAACTCTGTAAGCCAGGAGGGAGTGACAGGACATATTTAAAGTGATGAAGGAGAAAACCCTGCAACCAAGATTACTCTACCCAGTAAGGATCTCATTCAGATTTGATGGAGAAATTAAAACCTTTACAGACCATCAAAAGCTGAGAGAGTTCAGCACCACCAAACTAGCTTTACAAAAAATGCTAAAGCAACTTTTCTAGGCAGGAAAAACAAGAAAAGGAAACGACCTACAATAAGAAACCCAAAACAATTAAGAAAATGATAATAGAAACATACATATTAACAACTACCTTAAATGTAAATGGATTAAATGCTCCAACCAAAAGATATAGGCTGGCTGAATGGACACAAAAACAAGACCCAGATATATGCTGTCTACAAGAGACCCACTTCAGGCCTAGAGACACATTCAGACTGTGTGTCTGGGGACGGAAAAAGATACTCCATGCAAATGGAAATCAAAAGAAAACTGTAGTAGCAATTCTCATATCAGATAAAATATACTTTAAAATAAAGACTATTATAAGAGACAAAGAAGAACACTACATAATGATCAAAGGATCAATCCAAGAAGAAGATATAACAATTGTGAATATTTATGCACCCAACATAGGAGCATCTCAATACATAAGGCAAAATCTAACAGCCATAAAAAGGGAAATATACAGAAACACAATCATAGTAGGGGACTTTAACATCCCACTTTCACCAATGGACAGATCATCCAAAATGAAAATAAATAAGGAAACACAAGCTTTAAATGATACATTAAACAAGATGGACTTAATTGATATTTATAGGACATTCCATCCAAAAACAACAGAATACACTTTCTTCTCAAGTGCTCATGGAACATTCTCCAGGATAGATCATATCTTGGGTCACAAACCAAGCCTTGGTAAATTTAAGAAATTTGAAATCGTATCAAGTATGATTTCTGACCACAATACTATGAGAATAGATATCAATTACAGGAAAAGATCTGCAAAAAATACAAACACATGGAGGCTAAACAATACACTACTTAATAACCAAGAGATCACTGAAGAAATCAAAGAGGAAATCAAAAAACACCTAGAAACAAATGACAATGAAAACATAATGAACCAAAACCTATGGGATGCAGCAAAAGCAGTTCGAAGAGGGAAGTTTATAGCAATACAATCCTGCCTCAAGAAACAAGAAACATCTCAAATAAACAACCTAACCTTACACCTAAAGCAATTAGAGAAAGAAGAACAAAAAAACCCCAAAGTTGGGAGAAGGAGAGAAGTCATAAAGATCAGATCAGAAATAAATGAAAAAGAAATTAAGGAAACAATAGCAAAGAACAATAAAACTAAAACGTTGTTCTTTGAGAAGATAACAAAATTGATAAACCATTAGCCAGACTCATCAAGAAAAAAAGGGAGAAGACTCAAATCAGTAGAATTAGAAATGAAAACGGAGAGGTAACAACTGACATTGCAGAAATACAAAGGATCATGAGAGATCACTACAAGCAACTCTATGCCAATAAAATGGACAACCTGATAGAAATGGACACATTCTTAGAAAAGCAACACCTTCTGAGACTGAACCAGGAAGAAATAGAAAATATAAACAGACCAGTCACAAGCACTGATATTGAGACTGTGATTAAAAATCTTCCAACAAACAAAAGCCCGGGTCCAGAGGGCTTCACAGGCGAATTCTATCAAACATTTAGAGAAGAGCTAACACCTATCCTTCTCAAACTCTTCCAAAATATAGCAGAGGGAGGAACACTCCCAAACTCATTCTACGAGGCCACCGTCACCCTGATACCAAAACCAGACAAAGATGTCACAAAGAAAGAAAACTACAGGCCAATATCACTGATGAACATAGATGCAAAAATCCTCAACAAAATACTAGCAAACAGAATCCAACAGCACATTAAAAGAATCATATACTATGATCAAGTGGGGTTTATCCCAAGAATGAAAGGATTCTTCAGTATACACTAATCAATTAATGTGATACACCGTATTAACAAACTGAAGGAGAAAAACCATAGGATCATCTCAATAGATGCAGAAAAACTTTTGACAAAATTCAACATCCATTTATGATAAAAACTCTCCAGAAAGTAGGCATAGAGGGAACTTACTTCAACATAATAAATGCCATATATGACAAACCCACACCCAATATCGTCCTCAATGGTGAAAAACTGAAACCATTTCCACTAAGATCCGGAACAAGGCAAGGTTGTCCACTCCCACCCCTATTATTCAACAGAGTTTTGGAAGTTACAGCCACAGCAATCAGAGTAGAAAAAGAAATAAAAGGAATCCATTTCAGAAAAGAAGAAGTAAAGCTGTTACTGTTTGCAGATGACATGATACTATACATAGAGAATCCTAAAGATGCTACCAGAAAACTACTAGAGCTAATCAACGAATTTCGTAAAGTATCAGGATACAAATTAATGCACAGAAATCTCTTGCATTCTTATACACTAATGATGAAAAATCAGAAAGAGAAATTAAGGAAACACTCCCATTTACCACTGCAACAAAAAGAATAAAATACATAGGAATTAACCTACCTAAGGAGACAAAAGACCTGTATGCAGAAAACTATAAGACGCTGATGAAAGAAATTAAAGATGATACAAACAGATGGAGAGATATACCATTTTCTTGGATTGGAAGAATCAACATTGTGGAAATGACAATACTACACAAAGGAATCTACACATTCAATGCAATCCCTGTCCATCTACCAATGGCATTTTTCACAGAACTAGAAAAAAAGAACTCACAATTTGTATGGAAACACAAATGCCCCAAATAGCCAAAGCTATCCTGAGAAAGGAAAACGGAGCTGGAGGAATCAGACTCCCAGACTTCGGACTACACTACAAAGCTACAGTAATCAAGACAGTATGGTATTGCAGAAAAACAGAAATACAGATCAGTGGAACAGGATAGAAAGCTCAGGGATAAACCCACACACAAATGGTCACCTTATTTTTGATGAAGGAGGCAAGAATACACAATAGAGAAAAGACAGCCTCTTCAATAAGTGGTGTTGGGAAAACTGGACAGCTGCATGTGAAAGAATGAAATTAGAACACTCGCTAACACCCTATGCCAAAATAAACTCAAAATAGATTAAAGACCTAAATGTAAGGCCAGATGATATAAAACTCTTAAAGGAAAACATAGGCAGAACACTCCATGACATAAATCACAGAACAATCCTTTTTGACCCGCCTCCTAAAGAAATGGAAATAAAAACAAAAATAAACAAATGGGACCTAATGGAACTTAAAAGCTTTTGCACAGCAAAGGAAACCATTAACAAGACAAAAAGACGACCCTCAGAATGGGAGAAAATATTTGCAAGTGAAGCAATTGACAATGGGTTAATCTCCAAAATATACAAGCAGCTCATGCAGCTCAATATCAAAAAACAAACAACCCAATCCAGAAATGGGCAGACGGCCTAAATAGACATTTCTCCAAAGACGATATACAGATTGCCAACAAACACAAGAAAGAATGCTCAACATCACTAATCATTAGAGAAATGCAAATCTAAACTACAGTGAGGTATCATCTCACACCAGTCAGAATGGCCATCATCAAAAATTCTACAAACAAAAATTGCTGGAGAGCGTGTGGAGAAAAGGGAACCCTCTTGCACTGTTGGTGGGAATGTAAATTGACACAGCCACTATGGAGAACGGTATGGAGGTTACTTAAAAAACTAAAAATAGAACTACCATACGACCCAGCAGTCCCACTACTGGGCATATACCCTGAGAAAAACCATAATTCAAAAAGAGTCGTGTACCACAATGTTCATTGCAGCTCTATTTACAATAGCCAGGACTTGGAAGCAACCTAAGTGTCCATCGACAGATGAATGGATAAAGAAGATGTGGCACATATATACAATGGAATATTACTCAGCCATAAAAAGAAACGAAATTGAGTTATTTGTAGTGAGGTGGATGGACCTAGATTTTGTCATACAGAGTGAAGTCAGTCAGAAAGAGTAAAACAAATACCGTATGCTAACACATATATATGGAATCTAAAAAAGAAAAAAGAAAAAAATGGTTCTGAAGAACCTAGGAGCAGGACGGGAATAAAGACGCAGATGTAGAGAATGGACTTGTGGACTTGAGGACACGGGGAGGGGGCAGGGTAAGCTGGGACAAAGTGAGAGAGTGGCATGGATTTAGATATACTAACAAATGTAAAATAGATAGCTAGTGGGAAGCAGCCGCATAGCACAGGGAGATCAGCTCTGTGCTTTGTGTCCACCTCGAGGGGTGGGATAGGGAGGGTGGGAGGGAGATGCAAGAGGGAGGAGATATGGGGATATATGTATATGTATAGCTCATTCACTTTCTTATAAACTAGAAACTAACACACCATTGTAAAGCAATTATACTCCAATAAAGATGTTAAAAAAAAAGTCAGATGGAAAATTCAGAAAAAAATAAATAAAAAATAAAACAATTACAAATAACAGTCATTAATAGGTAATACCACTTGACACCTTACTCTGCAACAGGCACTGTTCCAAACACATTAGCACATTACATATATTAGCTAATTTAATTCTCACAACAACCCCATGAAATAGGAACCATTATCTCCATTTTAAAAGTGAGGAAATTGACATGATAGAGTAAGGAGCTTAACAGCTCCCCAGTGAAAATGATATAAAAATACAACCATTTAAAAACCTCTGGAAACGGCCTTATAAGAATACAGCAAATGAATAAACATTTATTGAAGAAAATCTATAATTTTCTGTAAGAAAAGCAAGAGTCTGTGGTGTTTGAACCCAGACCACTCCCGCACACCTCCCTCCCACCTCAGCAAGGCAAAGATGCCACTTCAGACTGGTACAGCCAACAGCACAGAGAACCTTCTAGTTACAGACTCCAGCTGGAGGGCTTTCTTCCAGGGAGGAGCAGGATGTCAGCATTTCTTATCCTGCTCTCAGTTACCTGTCACTGAGGCTGTGTTCCAGGTGAGTGTTGTCATAGGTGGCTTCTGCCTAGCCCCTACTCTGGGAATGCAGGCTCTGCCACTGAGAATGCTGGGGCCAGGTCACCCTTGCTTGGCTTCACAAGGTGGTGGTTCCACATCAGGAGAGGCAAGCTAAGAACACCTTGGGTACTACTTCCCCTCTACCTAGCCCTCAGGAACGAAACTGAGGGCGTCAGTCAGAGAGAACTGTGCCACTGTCCCCACCCCCAGATCCAGAGCCCTGGCTCAAATATTTTGCCTGGGACAGAATTAGGCCATAAAATGGATAGCTCCTAATCTCTTCCCAAAGGACCTGACTTCATTTGCAACAATCTGAAAAATAAAATTTAAAAAACAATTCCATTTGTATTTTATGTTACCATTATAAGGAATAAGATACGTAACTAAATTAAACAAAATAAATGCAAATTTTACCCTCTGAAAATGAAAAAAAATGGTTGGAAAAGTAAATAATATCTAAGTAAACAGTAAAAACATCTCAGGTTCATGGATTGGAAGCCTTCATATTCTTAAGATGAAGATATTCCCAAATTAATCTATAGATTCACTGCCATTTCTAGCAGAATCCCACATGACTTTTTTGTAGAAATTGACAAGCTGATTCTAAAATGCATCTGGAATTGCAAGGGATCCAGAATAGCAAAATAATCCTGAAAAAGAAGAACAAAGTGGAAGGATGCATCCCTATTCTAAAACTAGCTAAAAAGCAACAGTAATCTAGACAGTGTGGTGCTCACACAGGCAGACATATAGATCAGTGGAATAGAGTAGGCAGTCCAGAAATAAAATCACGTATCAATGATCAGTTGCCTTTTGGCGAGAGTGCTGAGACCATTCAATGGAAGAAGAATAATTTTTCCAACAAATGGTGCTGGGAAAAATTGGATAGCTATATGCAAAAGAATGAAGTTGGATCCTTACCTTATATCATCTGCAAGAACTAACTCAAAATGTATAATAGAGTTAGATGTAAGACCTAAAGCTATTAAACTCAGAAGAAAACATAGGAGTAAATCTTCATGACCTCAAATTTGGCAAAGGATTCATAGATATGATACCCAAAGTCTAATCAACCAAAGGAAAAAAATAGATAATTTGGACTTCATCAAAATTTTAAACTTCTGTGCTTCAAAGGACATTATCAAGAAAATGGAAAGAAAACCCACAAAATGGCAGATCAAAAAATGTCTGCAAATCATACGTTTAATAAGAGACTTGTATCCAGAATGTATAAAGAACTCATAACTCAACAGTAAAAAGACTAATACTTAACTGAAAACTGGGCAAAGGATCTAAATAGACACTCTCCAACACACAAATGATCAATAAGCACATAAAAATATGCTCAACCTCATTAAGTCACTAGGGAAATGCAAATCAAAACCATGGTAAGAGGGCTTCCCTGGTGATGCAGTCGTTAAGAATCCGCCTGCCAATGCAGGGGACCCGGGTTCGAGCCCTGGTCTGGGAAGATCCCACATGCCGCGGAGCAACTAAGCCCGTGTGCCCCAACTCCTGAGCCTGCACTCTAGAACCCGTGAGCCGCAACTACTGAAGACCACGCGCCTAGAGCCCGTGCTCCGCAACTAGAGAAGCCACCGCGCTGAGAAGCCTGCACACCACAATGAGGAGTGGCCCCCAATTGCCGCAACCAGAGAAAAGCTCGCGCGCAGCAAGGAAGACCCAGCACAGCCAAAAATAAAATAAAAAAATTTTTTTTAATTGTTGTCATCTCTATTGAGATTTACTTCTAGTAAGACGACTAAAATGACTAGTTATTTAACTTGTAAAAATGCCAACAATAAATTCAAAAAAGAAAACCATGATGAGAGATATGACTTCACACCCACTAGAAGGTCTAGAATAAAAAAAATCACATAGTAACAAGTGTTAGTGAGGACATGGAGAAATCAGAACCCTTATACGCTGCTCAAGGGAATGTAAAAGGTGCGGCCACCTTGGGAAATAATCTGGCAGTTCCTTGAATGAGTAAACATAGAGTTATTATATGGCAATTCCACCCTAGGTATATGTGCAAGAGAAATAAAAACATATGTCCACACAAAAAATTGCTTATAGCAGCATTATTCATAATAATGTTTATAGCAGCAGTATTCATGACCGCCAAACAATGGAAATAACACAGATGGCCATCAACAGGTCAACAGATCAACAAAAAGTGCTGTATCCATACAACATAATATTATCCAGCCATAAAAGGAATGAGGTACTGATACATGTTACAGCACGGATGAATCTTGAAAACATTATGCTAAGTGAAAGAAGCCAGTCACAAAAGGCCATGTATTATATTATACCATTCACATGACACGTCCAGAATGGGAAAATCTACAGAGACACAAAGTAGATTAGAGGTTGCTTGCAGCTGGAGGAAATGGAAAGATAGGTGGATAATATCTGAAGGGTACAAGGTTTCCTTTTGAGACAGATGCAAATGTTCTAAAATTGACTGTAATGATAGGTGCAATCTGTGAATATACTAAAAACCTTTGGATTATATACTTTAAATGGGTGAATTGTGTGGTGTGATGGTTAATATTACATGTCAACTTTGCTAGGTCATGGTACCCAGATATTTGTTCAAACATTCTAGATGGTTCTGTGACGGTATTTTGTAAATGAGATTAGCATTTCGATCAGTAGATTTTAAGTAAAGCAGTTTACTCCCCATAATGTGGGTGGGCCTCATCCAATCAGTTGAAGGGCTTAATAGAAAAACACTGACCTTGGAAAGCAAGAAGGAATTCTGGCACCTTTGAACTTGAACTGCAGCTCTTCCCTGGGTCCTGGGCCCTGCATAGTTTTGGCTTTGCCAAGCCTCCACAATCACATGAGCCAATTCCTTAAGATCGATCTCTCACAATCTCTCAATCAATCTCTCTCTCTCCCCTTCTCCACACACACACACACACACACACACACACACACACACTCACACATATATCCTGTTGGTGCTTTTCTCTGGAGAAACCTAATACATATGGTATGTGACTATATCTCGGTAATGCTGTTTAAAAATGAGGAAACTCAGGAAGAGTGAGGCTAATTAACTGCCCAAGCTTCCACAGCTGGAAAGTAGCAGAATGGAAAGCCTCTGTTTAGTACAACCTGCCACACGAGGTGTTCATTTGTGCTCTTGTTAACTTTGGGCCAGGCGTGGAATGTTGTTGAGAAGTTTGCGCTAAGTCTAGGATGGAAGCACCCTGGGTACAGACATCGGGGGTGCTACAGCAGGGATACTGAACAGGAGGAATCAGGCTCTGATGAGATTCAACACGTTGAGCGACTGTTAGGCTACAGACATTAGCCTGTTAGAATGGACCCCCGTCATGTCCAACTGGGACTGGACAGAAGTTCACATCAGCTTAACATCAGCCCTGACCTCTAAAAGGGTTATGATTCGTGGCATTCTCCTTGGAGCAAGTACTTATCACGTGGCAGCTTCATTACTTACTACGTCCCTCGCTGAAGCACGGCAGAGGTGCCAAGTCACAATGAAATGATTTCTGCAGTTGACTACAGAAATACACACATATTCTTCTTAAGGTAAGGAAACATTACTTTAACAATGAGAAACATTTCATTGCTTTATGTTTTAACCATTTTGTAAAAATGACACATTTCCTGCTTTTTTTTGAACAAAGTAAACAGAATGTCATATTTTCATGCACCATCATTATGATCAGAATGACGGTAGAATTCCCCAGAAAGGCAGGGATACCCTCAGAGGTCACTGAGATATTCTAGGCTGGTTGCTTATATATTAAATGGCCCTAATGCCTTCTGAGTTGTTATGCCTGGTTTCAAAAAAAATAATTTTTCAATATCTCACACACTTTCAGACTGTTGCCCTTTCAGCAGTGATACGTTTTTGCTTTTGCTATGTCCTTCCTCATCTGGGACTGAGAGATTAGAAAACTAACATGCTATGATTTTTGAGTCATGGGCCTTAACTTTAGTACATGTTTTTTTGTATCATTTACGCTGTCCATTCAGGTGCCTTTGCCCTCTTTTCTAGAATTCCTTCTGCAGTGTTTGATAGGCAACACTTCCAGATCAGATGAACTTTGCTTGTGGTTATGTAGCATTGCTCAGCTGATATTTTCAGGTAGAGCCCCGCAAGGTAGAAATCATAAGTATTTAGTCTATGGGGGATTGATTGGCATTAACCAAATTCTCAAAGACCTGTTTTAATTATTTCCTATATTTATTGAAGACATTTTACAGAATAGGAATACTGCAACACACAAGACAATGTGATAGTTATCGGGGATGAAATGCCCTCATGAAAGCCACAGGAAAAAAAAGGGAAAAAGACAGTCATTTACGTATCTAAGCAATCAGTACACTTAAGATTGGTTTACAGGATTTCCATGAGCAGGATAGCTGAAAGCCAAACAATTAACCAGAAAGATTTCTGATGTTGCCTGAATCAGGGAACAGTGATCTCTATATTCTTCTAGGGCCACTTATCCTGACTAAAACTTAGAGTACTGCTTCTTTCTAGAAACTGTAAAACAATTAGAATGCCCTATTCTTTTCCTTTTATTTATTCATTTGCTCATTAATTTATTCCATACAGGCCACCATATAGTGATATGTAATGTTTATAATCCCCAAAGGTGCTGGGACAAGGGACGATGAGGGTCTGAAATCTGGTCTGTGCTTTGTTCACCAAGCTGTTTCCTGAGGGACCGTGACCTTTGTCCAATTCATCTGCCGAGAGGGGAGGCCTTTTTAAAATCCTCCGGCTCACAGGTCTGTTGGTGTAATCCGCAGTCCTGTGCTTGGGCTTAGGTATAAATAAGATATAGTGGTCTAACCCTTAAATGAGCTTGAAGTGTAGCAATGCTCTATATATTCTTCCTCTTACTTACACAGTTTTGAATAGACCTTGATATATCTAATTCAGCTCCTTTTGGTTCAATATTCCTTACCAATTATAAAACACTTGAGTCATTCCATGGGCTCATTAATTTTAATAGGTTGCAGATAGATGACAGCTTGTTTTATCTGAGTCCCATTCTACACTGATGATTTAAGGAGATTTATATCCTTCACTGAGCCCTTTGGGAGAGGTCATAATCAATAAAACATTTCTAACATAATTTAACACCGTGGACCACTTCTCAGAAGGCACAAGCGTGATGTGGACTTCAACTTCAGAAGGATGCCGTGTCCCTAAATTTTGGACGCTGCCAGCTTCCCATACCCTGACAAATCCTCTCCTGCTCTATGCCAACAACCCTGTGAGGGGGAAATATTAGATCTTTCTGCGTCATCTCTGCTGACTGACTGCCTAGCTGCTGTAACTGTTCCATTCATGGAAAATTTTGTATTTAGAAGCAGACTGTTCCATCTTCTAAACACTGTGTTAGGATCGTTTTTCCCTTAAAATATGCCATTACCTACTTATTGTGTCTACCTATACTGATCCTGGACCTATTTCATGGGGTACGTGCAGGACAAGTCTAATTGCAAATCAACTTGAAATGCCTCCTGGTACTGAAAAATTTGAGTATACTCATCCCCCTAGTATTTCCTCCAAACTTCTCTTCTTTCAATAGATATTAAAATTAATAGGTAATTTAAAAAATATTGGCTTGGCAGACTATTCCATTAAATCTTATGAATTAAATACATATATCCTGGGCTTCCCTGGTGGCGCAGTGGTTGAGAGTCCGCCTGCCGATGCAGGGGACGCAGGTTCGTGCCCCGGTCCAGGAAGATCCCACATGCCGCGGAGCGGCTGGGCCCGTGAGCCTGCACGTCTGGAGCCTGTGCTCCGCAACGGGAGAGGCCACAATAGTGAGAGGCCCACGTACCGCAAAAAAAAAAAAAAAAAAAAAAAACATATTTCCTTAAAATGAGGCATTTCAATCATTTAAATGGTTAGGCAAAACAAAGCAAAAAGAATCAACAATTTCTCTTCTAAGGCACTGGTTATGACAATTTAAGTTACAAAATTAGTTCTGTATACTAACTCTGCACATACATGAATGTTTCAGTGTTATTCATTGGGCCACTATAAACAAAGGACTAAAAAGATAACACAGATTCTTATATTGCTTGCCTATAAAATGCACGGCTTAGACAGACAGTTAACGGTAATAGTATGTACTGGAAAGTGTATTTCTTCTCTGTGAATTAGCAATTAACATACACCCCTCATAGAGAGAAAACTTCGTTTTTTTTAGCTCTCTAAGAAGCTTTCTCAAATTCCATCACTGGAAAATTTTATTCCTTTTATCTTTAAAACTCTATACATCTGTGCTCCTCATCCTATGATATTGTTGAGATATCACATATTATACTTCTGAATAATTGTATTAAAAGCAGCGTTTATGATTTGTATCAAACTACATGCTTTTACTTTTGTTGCTCTAAGACATTTAACCCATTGTCAGTATGACAGGGGCCTTATTGAACAAGATGCTGCCACATGAGGGAAGTATGCATTGTCATTGGACTTTACTATCAACATAGCATAATCAGTTATTAACACAAGTGACACTCAAGGGGATTTATGCCAATTTTTGTTCAGTCTCGTTCCTTCCGCGGCTTAGCAGAACTTAGCAACAAACTGAGCTACTTAGGGAGACAAACCCTCTGTGCATGGATCTATTAGAAAACAGGAAACGTGCTCTAAGAGAAGATGCAATTGTATTGGGTGGGGCAAAAACTACCTTCAGTTTTTTAAGTAAAAATAAAAGACACGTTTTTCATTTTCACCAAGACCTTCATTGACCAACGTATTCACCCTTTTGTGCCACTACCTTCTGTCATTTTTCAGGCAACTTCATAATTCCATCTTCCCAAAACTTTTTATCTGTTTGAGCAAAGAACTGCTCCAGGTGCCTTTTACAGTCTCCCAGGGAATTGAAAGTTTTTCCATTAAGAGAATTTTGTAAAGACCGAAATAAATAGAAATCTAAAGGTGCAATGTCTGGTAAATACGGCGGATGAATCCGAACTTCCCAGTCAAGCTGTAACAGTTTTTGCCTGGTCATCAGAGAAACATGCAGTCTTGCATTATCCTAATGGAAGATTATGCATTTTCTGTTGACTAATTCTGACGCTTTTCGTCAAGTGCTGCTTTCAGTTGGTCTGATTGGGAGCAGTACTTGTTGGAATTAATCGTTTGGTTTTCCGGAAGGAGCTCATAATAGAGGACTCCATTCCAATCCTACCATATACACAACATCACCTTCTTTGGATGGAGACCGGCCTTTGGTGTGGTTGGTGGTGGTTCATTTCGCTTGCCCCACGATCTCTTCCATTCCACGTTATTGTACAGTATCCACTTTTCATCGCCTGTCACAATTTATTTTAAAAACGGAATGTTTTTATTACATTTTAGTAGAGAATCCCATGTGGAAATATGGGAAAAAGGGTTTTTTTCGCTTATGTGGAACCCAAACATCAAAGTGATTCACATAACCAAGCTGGTGCAAATGATTTTTAGCGCTTGATTTGGATATTTTAAGTACGCCAGCTATCTCCCTCATGGTATAACACTGATTGTTCTCAGTTATTGTTTTGATTTGATCACTATCAACTTCAGCTGGTCTACCCAACCGTGCAGCATCGTCCATCGAGAAATCTCCAGCAAGCATGAAACTTCACAAACCACTTTCGACACGTTCAATCAGTCACAGCACCTTCTCCATACACTGCACAAAATGTTTTTGCGTTTCAGTTGCGTTTTTACATTTCTTGAAATAATAAAGCATAATATGCTGAAATTGTTGCTTTTTTCCTTCCATCTTCAGTATTAAAATGGCTACACAAAAATTCACCAATTTTAAGTATTTTTTTAAATGCACGCTGATATGACAGCTGTCACATACAATCTAACAAAATTGTATCGAATGAAGTTAAAGACAACTAAGTGCTACTAGAGCCATCTTACGGAAAAGAACGAACGTACGTTTTGGCCCACACAATACTATTTTACTTCTTAAAACATTCCCTTTCATTACAAAGACTGATTATATATTGTGAAAGTGAGGAGGCAATATATTTGGGGCCCGGATTCCAAAATAAAATACAAATTCTCTTCTGTAGTTATCTGGTATCATTTGTTAAGATTGTTGACTATATGCACAAAAAGATGTTGGACATAAATTTGACTGTGTAGTCATGCTCCCCAGTGGCAAGTTACACATTTTTTTAAATTAAAACTTTGTCTCAGGGCTTCCCTGGTGGCGCAGTGGTTGAGAGTCCGCCTGCCGATGCAGGGGACACGGGTTCGTGCCCCGGTCTGGGAAGATCCCACATGCCGCAGAGCGGCTGCGCCCGTGAGCCATGGCCGCTGAGCCTGTGCGTCCGGAGCCTGTGCTCCGCAACGGGAGAGGCCACAACAGTGAGAGGCCCGCGTACCGCAAAAAAAAACCCCCACAACTTTGGCTCAATGTGTATGAATATTTGGATATGTTCTTCTATTGCACCTTTTAAGCCAAGATTGCAATCACCACCATATTAAAATAATTAATCATCAAAGCCTATAAAGTTGTTAAAACCCTTTTGGATAGCTAAAAGGCTTTCTCTGGGATACACTTATTGTTTAAATTCCAAAAGTCCTAATTCCTACTTATAGCTCTTGGAGTGTCACAGACTTCAGTAAGTTTGCTTTCATGCATTCTGTGGTCTTGTAGCAGGAGCAAATAAACTGTGCCTTCATGAGTGTCCCTGTACCTTTAGTCACTTAAAGTCTACAGGAGATTGTTACCAGGTGTGTGATGTTTTAGGGTCTAGTTCTTTTTTTCATTGGAAGAAGGAGTCAAATATTTCATATTGGACGATGTGACATATTCTAACAGATGGTGCCTTCTTCCTTTTGCAGATGCTTCTGATTTAATTCATGTATTAGAAGAAGCCTATATTTGCTGTTCTAATGGTGAGGATGTCAGAAATTCTTTCTTAAGTTAGGAGATGAAAGCCTGAAAGAACGGTTTTAATCTCTAGGTTTTTTTTTGTTTGTTTGTTTTTTTTAACCACAGGAGAATATTATGGGAAATACATTCTGCTCATCATCTTCACACCCTATATATTCTTGGGAAACGGAATGAGAAAACACTCTCAGTTTTGCTAATACCCTGATTCTATTCTTAGATGTTAACAAGCAAGATGTGGAATATAAACGCCATGGCAGAACTGCTAACAAAAACAGGGTCAAGGTCTTTAATAGCAAGGGAATAACTGGAACAAAGCTCTGTAAGTCATGTTTATTCAACTTCGGAATCTTCCATTACAGAAGGCACATTCTTGCATGGTCATCTGCACCCCAGATGCTGGAGTAGTTACCATCTCAGAGAATAACTGGCCCTGGGATTCTAACAAACTCTCTGATACATGTGAAGCACAAGTACTATTCTTCTCCACCTTCATAAGCTGTCAAGGAGGGAGCACACTTTTGGCTGCAAAGTAAGATTTTCTGTGAGAGGAAGAGGGGATGGAGATAGGATAGATGGAAAGAGGTCAGCCAATGTCAGGGACAGGAAAGTGATTGACAGTTGCTTCCCCATCTCTCTGCCCAGCCTATAGATGTGAACTAACGGAGGAATTGAACTTTATGTGCACGAAGAAATGTAGACTGACTCTGTGGGATTAGGTCCCAGTTCTGCAATTTACTGTCTGTGTAACCTTAGGAAAGTCACCCAACTCCACACAGCCTGAGGTTCCCCATCCGTTCTTTTTTAATTTGGAAATAAAGATTTTAAATCAACACATTCTAATTATTTTTAAATAGTACATAAATGAATAAAATAAGAAATGAAAGTCCATAGACACATATACCTAACACATTTCCAAGAGCTGGCTACTGCTCACCTCTTGGAAGGTATCCTTTTGTTTCTTCACCCGTAAATTGGAGATGAAAATAACTGTATCTTAGTGTTTGTGAGAATAAAAGGAGATATTTTAAATGCCTAGACCATTAGGAAGTTTTCTTTGTCTTTTCCCTTTCGCTCTGCTTCCCTTTCTAATTTTTCTTGTTTGACTTAATCTGATGCTTGTTCATAACCAGACCAATTTTGAAGTCCATAGTGTATTGTATTAGTCAGATGTTGCCCAAAACAACCCAATATCTCAGTGTCCTATCACCGCCAACATTTACTTCTAGCTCATGGGTCTGCAGTTCGGCTGGTCTCTGCTGTTTCAGGCTACAGATGGGTCAGCTGCCCTCTGCATTTCACTTAGTGCTGGACCCAGGCTAAGTAGCGACAGCTGCAGGGCATTTTCTCTCATGAGGGATGGCAGAGGCTCAAGGGGGGCAAGTGAAAGCATGTGGATGCCTAATTTCGAGAAAGAGAAAGATATATAGCAAGGGTTTTTCATCAGTTTAGTTGGACAGTGAAAGGTGTGACTCTCCCCCTCTAGTTTCCCTCACCCCCTAAGAAGATGTTATGGACTATTTCTTACTTTTCCTTGATGCTTTGTTCCTGAATCTTCTTAAAGAAAGCAGAAAGAAGTGCTAAGATCTATTCCAAGACTGATGTCAGTGGGCAACAGAAGCTCCTTGGGAGGACAAGCAGACACTAAGTTAAACATGAAAGAAGTGTAAGATGGTGTTACTATTAGAAGGTTTCTACTATGGGAGGATTGCCAGTGAGCAAAATAAAAGATAATGGGGGGAGGGGAATGGGTGTTTGGGGGAAAAAGAGTGAATTAAGGCCAGTGGGAGGAAGCAATGGTCCCAAACAAAGCTAGAAATGAAGAGGGTAGAGTGATAAGGAGACATGCGCTGATCAAGGAAAGAAGAGGTACCTTGGATTCCTCAAACTAATCTTGTTCTTTTTTTTTTTCCAACTTCAAAAAGAAAAAATAGATGGAATGGGAAAATAAATATTATGTGCAGATTATCAAAAGGAGAGGATTAGCTTTTTTTTAAAAACTTGTATTCAACCACCATTTCCCAATTTTATGAACAGTTTAATCTTTTATTTTCTTCCACTCTTATAGAGAAGTAAGCAAGGGAAATAAGCATGGTCTCTTCCACTAGCTTCTGCCGCCTCATGACTATATGGACACCATGAATAAAAAAAGAGGTTTCTCACTTGTGTGACTAAGACAGTAACTACGGCAATTTTTTTTTCTTCCAAAATTGTCAATGATAATGGTAAAAACATCTAAGTATCTCACTTAAAACATGCCTTTCCTCCTATTTGACCAATTCCTAGTAGCTTGGAAAAGTCAGTTTCATCCTGGGATATTTTATATAATCAATACTGTATAAAAATATTTCAGAAAAAGGCTTCTTTAAATTACATTGTTTTAGTAAATTCCAGATATATGTTACAAACACACACATGCATGCACGTGCACACACATCCTGCCCTTAATTTGTAATTTCAATTTTTAAAAAGGTAAAAATAGGGCTTCCCTGGTGGCGCAGTGGTTGAGAGTCCGCCTCCCGATGCAGGGGATACGGGTTCGTGCCCTGGTCCGGGAAGATCCCATATGCCGCGGAGCAACTGGGCCCGTGAGCCATGGCTGCTGAGCCTGCGCGTCCGAAGCCTGTGCTCCACAACGGGAGAGGCCACAACAGTGAGAGGCCCGCGACCGCAAAAAAAAAAAAAAAAAAAAAAAAAATAAGGTAAAAATAAATTAATAGATTGGATATTAGATAGCTGTTCCCTTCCAGAATAACATTAGGTATACTTAATTTTGAATCATTCTTGGCATTCCGACTGGGTTTATTCTAGCTCAGTTGTCAATCTCCCATTGCACTGTCAAGGCCTGCCTTATTTAAGATATTTCTTTTAGCATTATAAATTTACTACAGTTTTCTCTAATTCCCTTCTGTGTATTCCTTCATCTCAGTTTCTCACATTTAGTCAGGTAAACTTAATGATAGTAGTCAAAGTTATCTTTAAAAAAGACTGTCCACTGAAAACATAAAATAATCATTGGCTTTCTTTGTTTTTTACATACACGCATGGATATGACTATATTGCTCATAAAACTGACCCAAAGAAAAATACTTCTTTTCTGATTTAGAAATCTCTGTAGGAACATTTTTAGGCACACAGAATATTGTGTGGGGACAGCCAAACGGCTCTCTCTAGGGTAGGAAAACCTGTAAATCTTATTCATTCTACTCATCTTATTTCCACTTAAAACAACTGTGATTGTCAACCTAGCTGAAAGACAAATTTAAGCTTCAGCATTATAAGAAAACATCTTTCAAAGGACTTACGTCCCATTCCACTTCTGTAGATGAAAGGAATATCAGACAAGGCTGTACGAAGGGAGAAAAAGTCATAAATAGTTCTCAGATTTCATTATTTCAAACCCGTCTGCATTTTTCCTTATAGAGAACACCTTTAAACAGACCTTTACTGAATTTTCATCTAGAACACTTGCAGTTTCTTACTGAATTAGAAGTTACTTTTAAGATTAATTTAGTATGTTTTACAGCCAATCAAGCAGCTTTAAGGGTTACCTAAAGTTATCCGTAGTGAGGGGTTATCAGTAGTGAGTATTCAAAAATTATTCAGAGAGATGGTGTTAATTACTCCCAAGATGAGAAGGGAAAGATATAATGTATTAATTCATCTCCCAATTAGGTAAACTGTTAAGGGCAAAACTCCAACTATAATAGGCTTTGTGAATGAGACTGATGGAAACAAGGAAGACCATTAATCATTTTGACTAGAAAAAGAACAGCACAATTTCAGGAATAAGTTTTAGCTCTTTCTTCCCACTGGCATTAATCAAGAACCTTAGGTAATTTTTCTCCAGGTTATTTCCCATTATATACATTCAGAATTATGCTGCATAAAAATATCCAATATCACAAAGTACTCCCAGGTTTTTAGAGATGGTAAAATACCAGAAATAGTAAGTGATGCTTTATTTCTATAACCTGTTAGAGCTTTTAAAAGGCTTCCATACATTATCTCATTTAACCGTAGAAATGATCTCTTTCAGGTAAAATTATTATTAATCTCTCCTCAGAGAAGAATTGGGACTGTCTATCCAGATAATAACTAACAGAACTCATTTGATTCTAGGGCTCTGGATTTCAAAAACTGTGCTAGTTCTAATTTATCGCTTTGCATTCCTGATTTTATGAACACACTCATTAACCACAAATAGTAGTTTAGAAAAAGATAGCCATAAAAATGTGATAATTTATACTTGGTAGTTTTTTGTACCCTCATTGCTCAGCAGTATACAGTCAACACATCATTAATTCATTTTTGTGATGTTTTTAAAAATCATGAAAGTTATTTTATTTGTATCTAATTATCTAACTGCAGCTCAAGCTATTCAATATGTAGCAATGCAGGACAGTTAGATGCAATAAAATTTCATCCATTTATTTATTTAACACTCATGCATTTCTCACAGTCTGTGCAATAATTTCTGTATTAAATGCTGGGGATATAAAGCCCATTAAGAAGTAGGCCCTTTTCCCTATATGGGAAAAGAATCTAAAAAAGAGTGTATATATGTATATGTATAACTGATTCACTTTGCTGTACACCTGAAACTAATACAACACTGTAACTCAACTATACCCCAATAAATTTTTTTTAAAAAAGTAAATTCAATAATATATTGGAAAACAAAAAAAGAAATAGGCCCTTCTGTCAAGGACCTTATAATTTTCTTGAAGAAAGGCAAGTAAATCTTGAAGAAAGGCAAGTAAAGAAAGGCAAGATTACCATAGCTAGATTAGTGCTCATAAAGCTATTCACTATGTCATCGGTGCATAGAAAATAAGTAATACATTGTACTAGAATCAAGACATATTCATTGAGAAGGTGATACATGGTGTAAACTTTTTAAGACTTAACTGTGAAGGGTAAGATGGAGGCAGAGTGATTAGAAGTGAGACCTTAAACAGGAGAACTCTTTCCAGGATACTCAGAGTCACTTAATCAGGAGATCTGATGTTAGGTGGGGATTTTCCCAGGCTCTGGACTCAGCCAGTAGGGCCTATGAGGACAGTGACGTATTGAGTTATAAAGAAGAAGAAAAAGAGAGGTGAGAGAGAAGTTGCGAAAGCAATGTTCGCAGGGACAGATTTTCCTTCCCTTCCCCTCTGGAGAAGGAAGGAATGGTGACCCACATCCTCCAACAGAAGAAAGTTCATTGAAAAGGGGCTCCAAGGGGTCTAGAAAGAAACAGAGACCAGTGTCTCATTGCCTGCTTGGACCTGTGTGTCGGCCGTGGACTTGTTGATTTTCCCACCTGTGCCTCCTTGAACAGGAGAACAAGAGATCTGGGGAAAGATGCCAGGGCGTGGGGGAGGGGAAGTGGGCAGCAGGGAACATCCTCCGACCCAATGGCTGGTCATCATAAGAATGTGAGAGCTGCTTGTGGATGAATGAAGTACTGTGAAAGATAGTATGGGCCATCTGTCCAGGGCCAGACCAACAGAACAAAATGATGGGAAGTGGCCGGGGAAAGTAGTAAGAGGCTGGTGGTGTCCTGACAGACGTGGGTAGAAGAGGCCCAGGTGGAGCTGGCTGTCTCACAGTTGGGAACTGTCAAGTTAGAAGACTCCCAGGAGAGCTGCTGAAGGGCTTCAGCATTTGTATTTCAACAACAGAGGGGCCCTGATGGCCTGTCACTGTTAGCCGGGGAAGCAGCCACCACTAAGAGCAAACTCCCAAAGTGTCTGATAAGGAAGAGACACTATTTTACCCCCTCCTACTTCCCCCAGCACACGGCGGGCAAGAGCTGGAGCCAGGGAACAGGAGACAAAGGAAGTGCCCCAGAGACACACGTGCTCCTTCCGCTTTCTGCTCTAAGGCGAGGGAGTGAGAAGGGGAGTGAAAGAGCAAATCAGCCCCCGAACCACAAAAGTGATGGACCCTGGAGGTGACAGGTAAGAGAGATGTAAAATACATGAGCTCTGACGTCTAAAATGGAGAGATTTTTACATAATCAAGAGCCTTAAGGAAATCAGTGAATCTGTATTTTGTCATGTACTATCCAGTGGGTGGAGAAGTTTGACATAGTAGAGTTGAGGAGGGTGATTGGAGAAAACAAAATTAGGTTTATGTGATGTCTCCACTGAACACTGAACAGTTAGCTGATTCTAGCTGGACATCTGGAGAAGAGCCAGAGGTGAGCCTGGAGAGGGAGGTGGGAGGGAGGACAATAAGGCTATAATGTGCTAAGCTAAGGGGTTAGAAACTTGGATTGAAAGCCCTGGGGAGCCATTGAAAGACTCTAAACAGGGAAGTCACATAATCAGAGGGTAAAATGTACCCTTTGGTATCAGTGACTGTTTACCTACCTACCTAAACTCATCTAGTTTAGGCAGGGAAAAAAAAATGTAATAAATAAAATACCATTTTGTTAGCAAATGCCTAGGTCACTCTTGGCAATAATAAATTACAATAAATTACTGTGTCAATAAATTACAATATTTTCTTCTCAATGTAAAAAAATCAGCCCAAATCTAATGACAGAATAGTTCCCTATGTCTTCAATGTATACGCCAGTAAAATGTGCTTGAACTTTTCAACAACTATGAGTTAATACAATTTGTAACTGGTTTAAATTGTATGCCTTAGAAAACAAACGACTATGTAGAAGTCAGAAGCTAGAGACACGTAACTTCACAAAATTGGGACTGAATCATTAATCATGATTGAACAATATTTTTTAAATTTCCAGGCAAGAAAAGCTCATAAAGATATTAGTTCAATTATAAGCATATGTGCTCAAACCTATGCATTTTAACATCCTTGCACAAAAACAATGTAGAATGCTAAACTAAGTTAATCTGTCAAAATTCTATCTTTTACCCCCACCATTGACATGAAAATATTCAGTAGAACAAAGGTAGTACTCTAGAGAGAAAATTTCCCAATGGTATTTCCAAAAATTCATCAGCAGTCTGGTCATAGTTAAGCATGTTCCTGAAAACCGAATGCCAAATAGAAAAGTATTTCTAATCAACATTGCTGAACATGGGCATATTTACCCAATTAGACACTCACTAGAAGCTGAAAAGTGAACATCGTTCCAATTTTTTGACTTCAGGGAAAGTAGAATATATTGGTGAAAATTTGATTGGAGAAAACTGGAAGGTGATTTTAACCCTGTACATTTAAGAAAACAGGATTGAGTCTGTTATATGCAACATGTATCACTAAAGTGCTCTAAGTTAGGAGATAGGAGAGGAAGAGGAAAAGTCTAGGTCAGTCACTGACTGTTCATTTAAACTCCCTACCTTTACCTCGGGTGCCTATTGTACAGGAAGATGAGAAAAGCTTTTCTTTCTTTTCATCTAACTCTAGAATATTATGCCATTTATTTATTTTTTTCATTTCAGTTTAGCAGGCAAAAAAAAAAATCCAAAAGGATAAATATCTAACATTTAATTAGATGAAACATGTTGAACGTAAGGAGCATAATAAAGGAATGAAGGTATTTCTTTTTGAAAAGTCAAAATACAGTGGAAAAACAAAAATTAAAACAATTAGGAGTTGCAAATTAAATCACTTTTTTTCAGTTATTAAAAAAAAACTGAAACGTCTACAACATTATAACTCAAAGTGTGGTCTTCGAACAGCATTATTGGAATCACCTGGAAGCTTATTAGAAATGTAGGCTCTCAGGCCTCAACCAAGTTGCTGAATTCGAATTTACATTTTAACAAGATCACTTAACAATTTTTTAAAAATTTTATTGAAGTACAGTTGACTTAAAATATTGTGTTAATTTCTTCTGTAAGGCAAAGTGACTCAGTTTTATATATATAATACACACATATACATACATATATACACACATATATATATATATATATATATATATCCTTTTTCATATTCTTTTCCATTATGGTTTGTCACAGAATATTGAATATAGTTCCCTGTGCTATACAATAGGACTTTGTTCTTAATTCTTATGCCCGTTGAAGTTTGAGAAGTTATAGAAAGCCCTGTTGAATGCCTAGAACGCCGATGAACGGTTTCTACCTCATAACTTAGGAAATTAATTTAGCCCAAGTCCATCATTAAAATAGGAACACTTTAATTTTCCAGATAGCTAAAGCAAGTGTAAGTTTGCTTGTTTGCACATATTTAATTTTTTTCAAGTTTTCAACACATTAATACCTTTATATATGGAAACTAGTTTTGTTTTATCAAATAAAAGGCATCCAATTAGCTGATTTGGGGGAAGGGCTTCTAGAAATAAATCCCATGTTTAGAAATCACCCTCAATAATGGAAAGTTCCATTTCTCATTGCTGAGACCTGGCCCCAGTATGCTAAAATGAAAGAGGGTTTTCTTTATGTCAGCTGTGCTTTTTTTTTCATTTGGGCCAAGTTAGAACACAAGCCATTAGCTCATTTTTATTACTCTTCCCCCTCTTTCTTTTGCAACAGTTGACAGCACCCCTTCTTCAGGTGACTGCCCTGAGAGCAGGAAAGCCTGGGAGAAGGGGATCACCCATTTGCACTTTATTATTTCAAAGACTTAAGGAAAACATTAGAAGAATCATGGAGGAGAAATGTGGTGATGAAGATAAAGAGCAAGAATGGATGAGAAATGTTAAATGGGAAACATAAAAAAAAAAGCATATTGTAAACAAACTCAGATGTACAAAGTTTCTCAGAAACACAGCTTTCTCTCTCTCTCTTTTTTTAACGTTGCTATGTCATCTTTTAAATTTTACTAAAGAACTTTTATTCTGCATGGTAGCTTCGTGGTTACAAATCTAAGAAATAGAGATTGCATTACAGCTTTTGTTTATTAAAAGAGTATAGTGACTTTTAGCTTTTAAAATGCCAAATGTTCTTATTCACTATTGTTTATTCGTTCAGTCATACTATCATTTCTTCAGTAAATCTCTGCTGAGTAAACTATGTTTGCTCAGGAACCATTCTAGATGCTCAGAAGATATCAGTGAATGAAGCAAAGAACCCCCGCCACACCCCTACTCTTGAGCTTGTGTACTGATGGGAGGGGGATGGAGACAAAAATAACCTATAAACAAAATAAATAAATAATTTCTGAGATTGTTAGACCATCATACTAAGTGAAGTAAATTGGACAGAGAAAGACAAATATCATATGATATCACTTATATGTGAAATATAAAGAAATTATACAAATGAACTTACTTATAAAACAAAAACAGACTCACAGTCATAGAAAACAAACTATGGTTACCAAAGGGGAAAGGGGGGAGAGGGATAAATTAGGAGCTTGGGATTAACAGTTACAAAGTACTATATATAAAATAGGTAATCAACAAGGACCTACCATATAGCACAGGGAACTATATTCAATATCTTGTAATAACATATAATAGAAAAGAATCTGAAAAAGAATATATATATATATAGATATCTGAATCACTTTGCTGTACACCTGAAACTAACACAACATTGTAAATCAGCTATACTTCAGTAAAAATATAAACAAACTGAAAAGCAAAGGATATTGAAAAAAAGCTATAGACTATTTTGTTAGAGGATGCCATTATAAATTAAGTTGGCAATTCACTTCCTTTCTATTCCACATGAATAGAATAAGTATGTCCAAGCATGAAGGAAATAAAGTGCATAGGATTATACAATGAAGAATCTAAGTGCTGCTCTTAAAGACCTTAGTAACTGAGTGAATGAGATACAATAGGAACATAAGTAAATATTACAAAAGGCAGATTATTCCAAGTGGTAAAAAAAAAAAAAAAAAGGGTTTCAGGGGACTCAGGGGAAGAAATTTTTTATTTAAATAAATGAGATGACAAGAAATGAGGAAATGGAATATTCCATCAGAGAAAGGAAGTGCTAATTTTAAAGAGCTTAAATAATAGATGTGACAAGTTGTGCTTAAAGAAAATATTTCAACTGTGTAATAAAAATATATTTCCCAAGTTGAAAAATATATTTGAAAAATCTGGCTGATTTCAAACTTCAAAGAATGAACACTCTGAGCTTTGACTAATCCAAAAGGAATATTTATATAAGGTTTTATAAACGGCCAGTATCCTTGTTTGGAGACTATTTCCCTTCCGTTATGTACCTTCTACTTTCACGGTTAGTATCCCTCAGCAACCGTGTTTTTGTGAAGTGTAAATTAAAATTCAAATTTAATTTTCTTAGTTGGCATAGAAGTTGCTTCATTTGTTAGTGAAATCACTTTTGAAATATAGGACACTATTAAGTAAAGGTGGAGATTGTGTTAAAACTGCCAGTCAAGTAGAAAACCAAGGTCTAAGACGATAAATCATCAGTAAAACACCCAAGCAATAAAGACTTCCATTGTTAGGTTGATGTTTTCTTAAGGTCTCCAAGAAAAGATGAATTCACTCTGATTCTCTAAGGAAATGGGTCTTACCTGATTCTTTTCTTTCATTTTTTCTAAGCAACAGATGGATAAACAAGGAAAGTCAGTGTAGTGACCATGGAGAAAGCCAAACGTGCACAGGAAGAGTACAGAAAGACTTTTTGAATTGCAGGAGGCAATGAATGAGGCAATAAACATTAGGCCAGTATAAAAATGGTATAGAGTATTAACAGCTAACTTTTGTATTATATACTTCATAGCTTACAAATGTTTTTCACATACCATAATTTATTTAACTCAAAACAACTCTTTGCTTTCATCGATGATTAATTATCTGTTAGTCATTATTTTTCATTAAATGGACTCAATGTAATCCCACTGTCACCTACGGCTAAGCCTTCAACTGTGGCTGTTTTGAGTTACTTCTTGGAATGGAAGGATGGGAAGAAACCTCTGGAAATGCCTTGTCCATAAAATCTGATACCATCCAATGATCTGGAGGGGCAGGAAAACAAATGGCCATACAAAACTTTTTCCAGTTGCAGAAAAACTAGCCCAAACTGACTTCAACCAACATGCGTCCAAAGTTAGAGAGGCAAAGCTTGATTCAGAACACACAAGATATCACTAAGATCCATCCCTTGGCTTTATGTGCTTGGATTGCGTCTATTTTCAGGCTGCCACGAGAGGGTCAGCTTCAGGCTCCCATCACTGCAATACCCAGTGCATCAGAAGATAATCTGCTTTCTGGCTGATTTAAAACTAAGTCCAGAATTGAGTTTAACTGGCTGTTTTCCTTGCTTTGGGTCATGTGCCTCTCAGACCAATAACTGCAGCCAGGGGAAGGGACAGAGTGTCCTAATTGCCTAGGCTAAACCTAGGTCAAATGCACCATCCCTGGAGCTAAAAGGGAAGATGTAACATCAGGGTTCTGTTGCTACAAGAATGGAGGCAAACAGGCAAAAGCAACAAATATCTATTACTTGTAAGACACAAACTGTTGCAAAGAAAAGTGTTTCACACCTTGCTATTATTGCATTCTCTTCACCACTGTTCTATTCCTTCTCCCATCCATTTTACCTACTGCTCCCAGATTAGCTGTTCTAAAGGACAGTCTTGTTAATGTCACACTTCTATCCAGAAAACTCAAAATCTCCCTGTGATTTAAGAAACATACCCCTTAGCCTGATGTTTAAGGCCCTCCACAATCTGGTCATGCCCAAACTTACCTCACCATTCCTATCTCTAGCCAAACAGAACCTCCCTGGGCCTTTATTTCTGCGTTTTCCTAAAAAAAAAAAAAAAAAAAGAAAAACTTTTTCTTTGCATCTCTGCTTGTCTAAAGTGTACTGATAGTTTAATAATTGAAGCAAATGTCATGTGTTTTTATGAAGTAGAAAGTAATTTAGCCCTCCTTTCAACTCTCAGAACAATAACCTTCTCCTGCAGTCCTCACTACTTTCTACCTGAGTCACAGTTATTTACAGATCTGTCTACCAGAGTCCCTATTACCCACTGAAGGTGGGTTGAGACTCAAACATCTTTGCCACTTTTGAAAAAAACAAAGTACCTTCTATTCAATAATATGAGTGTTTTCAATAAACAAATAAATATGGAGTACACAGAAAAAAAGACATCCTATGTCTACTTAGGCAGAAATATTTTTTCTGACATTGGAAATAGAGTTTTAGCAAAGGTGATGAAGACACAAAATTAGAAGGTTTGGTTCTCATCCTCAAGGAACTCATGGTTTAGGTGGAAAGACACACAGGTAATTCCAGTACAATGGAATAAGATGATGTGGGACCACAGATGGGGAAAAGATGAATTATGTCACAAAAATTCTTAAAAATCTTCACAGGAAAAGAAATATTTGAGTTGGAAGGAAAGGACCAGGAGAATAGCAGGCATAAAATCAACAAAAAGTTGTGTTTGGGAATTGTGAGAGTTCAATGTCAACACTGTTGAGTGTATTTTGGGGTACACAGGAAAATGAGTTTGGGAAAATGTATCAAAATCAGCTAATAAAAGGCTTTATATTGTATTAAAAGGAGTTTATATTTCATCATGTAGGTAACTGTGCATTAGCCAAAATTTTGAGGCTGGAGATTGGGATCAGATTTACAGTCTAGAAGGTAATGTACAAGATGGGGAGGGAGGCGGAAGGGAGTAGGAAAGAGAAACCAGAAGATGGTTAGATTCTAGCCTGGGAAACAGGATACATTTTAGGGTCATTAATTGAGGCAAGGAATATAATAGGTTTGGGGGACAGGGAAAAAATGATCATGCTGAATTTGAGATTCATGGAACCTTCAGGTGGATGTATCTAACGGGTGAAACAAAAGACTAAAAGTCATTATGACCTTACCTATTCCACCACTGGCTGTGAAATTAATAAAAATGGAGATTTTTTAAAAAGTATATAGTCTCAATTAATACACAGAAGTTAGTTGCATTTCTATACATAAACAACAAAAGATCAGAAATATTTCTGAGAAAGAAATTAAGGAAACAATCCCATTTAGCATCATATCAAAAAGAATAAAATACCTAGGAATAAACCTACCTAAGGAGGCAAAAGACCTGTACTCTGAAAATTATAAGACAGTGATGAAAGAAATCAAAGATGACACAAACAAATGGAAAGATATACCATCTTAGACTAGAAGAATAAATATTGTCAAAATGACTATACTACCCAAGGCAATCTACAGACTGAATGCAATCCCTATCAAATTACCAATGGTATTTTTCACAGAACTAGAACAAAACGTTTTTAACTCTGAATGGAAATACAAAAGACCCCAAATAGCCAAAGCAATCTCGAGAAAGACAGACAAAGCTGGAGGAATCAGGCTCCCTGACTTCAGACTATACTACAAAGCTACAGTCATCAAAACAGTATGGTACTGGCACAAAAAAAGACATATAGATCAATGGAAGAGGCTAGAAAGCCCAGAAATAAACCCTTGCACCTATAAAGGAGTCAAAACTATACAATGGAGAAAAGACAGTCTCTTCAATAAGCAGTGCTAGGAAAACTGGACCACTACATGTAAAAGAATGAAATGAGAACATTCTCTCATACCACACACAAAAATAAACTCAAACTGGATTAAAGGCCTAAATCTAAAACTGGATACTATAAACCCCTTGAAGAAAACATAAGCAGAACACTCTTTGACAAAAATTGCAGTAATATTTTTTTGGATCCGTCTCATAGAATAATGGAAATAAAAACAAAAATAAACAAATGGGATCTAATTAAACTTAAAAGCTTTTGCACAGCAAAGGAAACCAGAAACAAAACAAAAAAACAACGTACAGAATGGGAGAAAATATTTGCAAGTGATGTGACCAAAAAAGAATTAACATCCAAAATATACAAACAGTTCACACAGCTAAATATCAAAACAAAAAACAAAAAGACAACAAGCAACCCAATCAAAAAATGGGCAGAAGATCTAAACAGATATTTCTCCCCCCAAAACCAAAAACATACAGATGGCCAAAAGGCACATGAAAAGATGCTCAACATCACTAATTATTAGAGAAATGCAAATCAAAACTACAATGAGGTATCACCACACATGTCAGAATGGCCAACATCAAAAATGAACAAATAACAAATGCTGGAGAGGGTGTGGAAAAAAGGAACCCCCCTACACTATTGGTGAGAATGTAAATAGGTAGAGCCACTATGGAGAACAGGTACGGTGGTTTAGAAAACTAAAATAGAACCACTTTTGGACATATAAACAGAGAAAACCATAATTTGAAAAGATACATGCATGCCAATATTCACTGCAACACTATTTACAACAGTCAAGACATGGAAGCAACCTAAAGTCCATAGACAGATGAATAAATAAAGAAGATGTGGTATAACATCCAAAGACAAAGGAGAAGCCACAATGAGACGGTAGGAGGGGCGCAATCACAATAAAATCAAATCCCATAACTGCTGGGTGGGTGACCCATAAACGGGAGAACACTTATACCACAGAAGTCCACCCACTGGAGTGAAGGTTCTGAGCCCCTCATCAGGATTTCCAATCTGGGGGTCCAGCAACGGGAGGAGGAATTCCTAGAGAATCAGACTTTGAAGGCTAGAAGGATTTGATTGCAGGACTTTGACAGGACTGGGAGAAACAGAGACTCCATTCTTGGAGGACACAAAGTAGTGTGCACATCGGGATCTAGGGGAAGGAGCAGTGACCTGATAGGAGACTGAAACAGACCTACCTGCTAGTGTTGGAGGGTCTCCTGCAGAGGCGGGGGGTGGCGGTGTGTCACTGTGAGGACAAGGAAACTGGCAGCAGAAGTTCTGGGAAGTACTCCTTGGCGTGAGCCCTCCCAGAGTCTGTGTTAGCCCCATTAAAGAGCCCGGGTAGGCTCCAGTGTTGGGTTGTCTCAGAACAAACAACCAACAGGGAGGGAACCCAGCCCCACTCATCAGCAGACAAGTGGATTAAAGTTTTACTGAGCTCTGCCCACCAAAGCAACAGCCAGCTCTATCCACCACCAGTCCCTCTCAGCAGGAAACTTCCACAAGCCTCTTAGGTAGCCTCATCTACCAGAGGGCAGACAGCAGAAGCAAGAAGAACTACAATCCTGCAGCCTGTGGAACAAAAACTACATTCACAGAAAGATAGACAAGATGAAAAGGCAGAGGGCTATGTACCAGATGAAGGAACAAGATAAAATCCCAGAAAAACAACTAAATGAAGTGGAGATAGGCAAGCTTCCAGAAAAAGAATTCAGAATAATGATAGTGAACATGATCCAGGACCTCCAAAAAAGAATGGAGTCAAAGATCGAGAAGATGAAAGAAATGTTTAACAAAGATCTAGAAGAATTAAAGAACAAAAAACAGAGATGAACAACACAATAACTGAAATGAAAACTAAACTAGAAGGAATCTAGAAATACCAGAATAACTGAGGCAGAAGAGCAGATAAGTGACCTGGAAGACAGAATGGTGGAATTCACTGCCGCAGAACAGAATAAAGAAAAAAGAATGAAAAGAAATGAAGACAGCATAAGAGACCTCTGGGACAACATTAAATGCAACAATATTCACATTATAGGGGTCCCAGAAGGAGAAGAGAGAGAGAAAGGACCCGAGAAAATATTTGAAGAGATTACAGTGGAAAGCTTTCTTAACATGGGAAAGGAAATAGCCACCCAAGTCCAGGAGGTGCAGAGAGTACCATACAGGATAAATTCAAGGAGAAACACGCCGAGACACAGAGTAATCAAACTGGCAAAAATTAGACAAAGAAAAATTAATGAAAGCAGCAAGGGAAAAATAACAAATAACATACAAGGGAAGTCCCATACGGTTAACAGGTGAATTCTCAGCAGAAACTCTACAAGCCAGAAGGGAGTGGTATGATATACTTAAAGTGATGAAAGGGAAGAACCTACAACCAAGATTACTCTACATGGCAAGGATCTCACTCAGATTCAATGGAGAAATCAAAAGCTTTACAGACAAGCAAAAGCTAAGAGAACTCAGCACCACCAAACCAGCTCTACAACAAATGCTAACAGAACTTCTCTAAGTGGGAAATAAAAGAGAAGAAAAAGACCTACAAAAACAAACCCAAAATAACTAAGAAAATGGTAATAGGAACATACATATCTATAATTACCTTAAACGTGAATGGATTAAATGCTCCAACCAAAAGACACAGGCTTGCTGAATGTATACAAAAACAAAACCCATATATATGCTGTCTACAAGAGACCCACTTCAGACCTAGGGACACATACAGACTGAAAGTGAGGGGATGGAAAATGATATTCCATGCAAATGGAAATCAAAAGAAAGCTGGAGTAGCAATACTCATATCAGATAAAATAGACTTTAAAATAAAGAATGTTACAAGAGACAAGGAAGGACACTACATAATGATCAAGGCATCAATCCAAGAAGAAGATATAACAATTATAAATATATATGCACCCAACATAGGAGCACCTCAATACATAAGGCAAATGCTAACAGCTCTAAAAGAGGAAATCGACAATAACACAATAATAGTGGGGGACTTTAACACCTCACTTACGCCAATGGACAGATCATCCAAACAGAAAATTAATAAAGAAACACAAGCTTTAAATGACACAATAGACCAGATAGATTTAATTGATATTTATAGGACATTCCATCCAAAAATAGCAGATTACACTTTCTTCTCAAGTGTGCAAAGAACATTCTCCAGGATAGATCACATTTTGGGTCACAAATCAAGCCTCAGTAAATTTTAAAAAAAATGAAATCATATCAAACATCTTTTCTGACCACAACGCTATGAGATTAGAAATCAATTACAGAGAAAAAAACATAAAAAGCACAAAGAAATGGAGGCTAAACAATACGTTACTAAATAACCAAGAGATCACTGAGAAAATCAAAGAGGAAATCGAAAAATAGCTAGAGACAAATGACAATGAAAACACGAGGATCCAAAACCTATGGGATACAGCAAAAGTAGTTCTAAGAGGGAAGTTTACAGCTATATAAGCCTACCTCAAGAAACAAGAAAAATCTCAAATAAACCATCTAACATTACACCTAAAGGAACTGGAGAAAGAAGAACAAACAAAACCCAAAGTTAGCAGAAGGAAAGAAATCATAAAGATCAGAGCAGAAATAAATGAAATAGAAACAAAGAAACAACAGCAAAGATCAATAAAACTAAAAGCTGGTTCTTTGAGAACATAAACAAAATTGATAAACCATTAGCTAGACTCATCAAGAAAAAGAGCGAGAGGACTCAAATCAATAAAATTAGAAATGAAAAAGGAGAAATCACAACTGACACTGCAGAAATACAAAGGATTTTAAGAGATTACTACAAACAACTGTATGCCAATAAAATGGACAACCTGGAAGAAATGGACAAATTCTTAGAAAGGTATAACCTTCCAAGAGTGAACCAGGAAGAAATAGAAAATATGAACAGACCAATCACAAGTAATGAAATTGAAACTGTGATTAATAATCTTCCAACAAACAAAAGTCCAGCACCAGATGTCTTCACAGGTGAATTCTATCAAACATATAGAGAAGAGCTAACAACCATCCTTCTCAAACTCTTCCAAAAAATTGCAGAAGAAGGAACATTCCCAAACTCATTCTACAAGGCCACCATCACCCTGATACCAAAACCAGACAAAGATACTACAAAAAAAAGAAAATTACAGACCAATATCACTGATGAATATAGATACAAAAATCCTGAACAAAATACTAGCAAATAGAATCCAACAATACATTAAAAGGCTCATACACCATGATCAAGTAGAATTTATCCCAGAGATGCAAGGATTCTTTAATATATGCAAATCAATGTGATACACCGTATTTACAAATTGAAGAATAAAAACCATATGATCATCTCAATAGATGCAGAAAAAGCTTTTGACAAAATTCAACACCCATTTATGATAAAAACTCTCCAGAAAGTGGGCATAGAGGGAACGTACCTCAACATAATAAAGGCCATATATGACAAACCCACACCCAACATCATTCTCAATGGTGGAAAACTGAAACCATGTTCACTAAGATCAGGTACAAGACAAGGATGTCCACTCTCACCACTATTATTCAACAAAGTTTTGGAAGTCCTAGCCACAGCAATCAGAGAAGAAAAAGAAAGAAAAGGAATACAATTTGGAAAAGAAGAAGTAAAACTGTCACTATTTGCTGATGACATGATACTATACATAGAAGATCCTAAAGTTGCCTCCAGAAAACTACTAGAACTAATCAATGATTTCATAAGGTTACAGGATACAAAATTAATGCACAGAAATCTCTTGAACTTCTATACACTAATGATGAAAAATCAGAAAGAGAAATTAAGGAAACACTCCATTTACCATTGCAACAAATTAAGGAAACAATCCCATTTAGCATCATATCAAAAAGAATAAAATACCTAGGAATAAACCTACCTAAGAAGACAAAAGACCTGTATGCAGAAAACTATAAGACATTGTTGAAAGAAATTAAAGATGATACCAACAGATGGAGAGATATTCCATGTTCTTGGATTGGAAGAATCAATATTGTGAAAATGACTATACTACCCAAAGCAATCTACAGATTCAATGCAATCCCCATCAAATTACCAATGGCATTTTTTACAGAACTAGAACAAAAAATCATAAAATCTGTATGGAGACACAAAAGACCCTGAATAGCCAAAGCAGTCTTGAAGGAAAAAGACAGAGCTGGAGGAATCAGACTCCCTGACTTCAGATTATACTACAAAGCTACAGTAATCAAGCCATATGGTACTGGCAGAAAAACAGAAATATAGATCAATGGAACAGGATAGAAAGCCTAGAGATAAACCCATGCACTTATGGTCAACTAATTTATGACAAAGGAGGCAAGGACATACAATGGAAAAAAGACAGTCTCTTCAATAAGTGGTTCTGGGAAATATGGACAGCTACATGTAAAAGAATGAATTTAGAACACTCCCTAACACCATACACAAAAATAAACTCAAAATGGATTACAGACCTAAATGTAAGACTGGACACTATAAAACTTTTAGAGGAAAACACAGGAAGAACACTCTTTGACATAAATCACAGCAAGATCTTTTTTGATCCACCTCCTAGAGTAATGGAAATAAAAACAAAAATAAACAAATGTGACCTAATGAAACTTAAAAGCTTTTTCAAAGCAAAGGAAACTACAGATAAAACGAAAAGACCACCCTCAGAATGGGAGAAAGTATTTGCAAGTGAATCAACAGACAAAGGATTAATCTCCAAAATATATAAACAGCTCATGCAGCTCAATGTTAAAAAAACAAACAACCCAATAAAAAAATGGGCAGAAGACCTAAATAGACATTTCTCCAAAGAAGACATACAGATGGCCAAGAAGCACATGAAATGTTGCTCAACATCACTAATTATTAGAGAAATGCAAATCAAAACTACAATGAGGTATCACCTCACACCAGTTAGAATGGGCATCATCAGAAAATCTACAAACAAATGATGGAGAGGGTGTGGAGATAACGGAACCCTCTTGCACTGTTGTTGGGAATGTAAATTGATACAGCCACTATGGAGAACAGTATGGAGGTTCCTCAAAAAACAAAAAATAGAATTACCATGTGACCCAGCAATCCCACTACTGGGCATATACCCAGAGACAACCATAATTCAAAAAGACACATGCACCCCAATGTTCATTGCTGCACTATTTACAATAGCCAGGTCATCGGAGCAACCTAAATGCCCATCAACAGGTGAATGGATAAAGAAGATGTGGTACATATATGCAATGGAATATTACTCAGCCATAAAAAAGAACAAAATTGGGTCATTTGTAGAGACGTGGATGAATCTAGAGTCTGTCATACAGAGTGAAGTCAGTCAGAAAGAGAAAAACAAATATCGTATGTTAACGCATATATGTGGAACCTAGAAAAATGGTACAGATGAACCGGTTTGCAGGGTAGAAATAGAGACACAGAAGTAGAGAAAAACGTATGGACACCAAGCAGGGAAAGCAGCGGTGGGTGGGAGTTGTGGTGGGATGAATTGGGAGATTGGCATTGACATGTATCCACTAATGTGTATAAAATGATGACTAATAAGAACCTGCTGTATAAAAAAATAAATAAAATTAAATAAAAAAAAGATGTGGTATATATGTACATACAGTGGAATATTGCTCAACCTTAAAAAGGAATGAAATAATGCCATTTGCAGCAACATGGATGGACCTAGAGTTTATCATAATAAGTGAAGTAAGTCAGATAAAGACAAATATCATATATCACTTATATATGGACTCTTAAAAAAAACCATAGATGTGAACTTATTTACATAACAGAAATAGACTCACAGACATAGAAAACAAACATGGTTATCAAAGGGGAAAAGAGGGGAGAGGGATAATTTAGGAGTTTGGGATTAAGATATACACACTACTATATATAAAATAGGTAACCAGCAAGGATGTACTGTATAACAAAGAGGTCTATACTCAATATTTTATAATAACCTATAAGGGAAAAGAATCTGAAAAAGAATATATATAATATATACATATTTTATAGATATATATAGATATATATATACACAGACGTATCTGAATTACTTTTCTGCACACCTGAAAGTAACACATTATAAATCAACTACACTTCAATTTAAAAATATAAATAAAAATATTAAAACTTAAAAAAAAAAGTAACTGAGCATGGTATCACAGGTATACCAATGTCCAAACTCATCAAGTTGTATCATTTAATATGTGTAGCTTTCTGTATAACAATTATACCTAATAAAGCTGTAAAAAAATGAATACAGTCTTAAATACAGCATAAAGTATTTCTGCACAATGAAATTTATTGAATACTGTCAAGGTAGATAAAAATATAAATTTCCATTTGACTTTGTTTATTTCACAAACGGGTAGGTGACTAATAAACCGATGACTAGATTTGTAACGTTTCACAAATTTGATCCAAGTTGTACAAGATGGTGACTTCAAGACCCTGGACTGGACTCCCACCCAATTTATAAAGCCCAGAAGGCTGACGTATTGCAGAACATTTTCCAGTCCTTTCTGTTGAGACTTTATCATGTTTTTCTTTGCTTTTACTCTCTGGAATTTTATCCCAATGACTGTCACTTTCTGTGTACCACAGAAACTTACTCAGTACTTTGGTTTGTTCAGAAGGGTTACATTAGTGTTCAGATATTTTCAGTTATTTCATCAGAAACCATTGAAACCACAAAAAAAGATAAACGGAAAGTTAAGAATTGCTCTCTCTGAAGGAATTATGTTAATCTTGTAAGCTATATGGTGAGAAAGTTTTATACACAGGTTAAATATCGGTCACCTATGAAGTTAGAAGGATGAGCTCTCATTTGATTGCTTACACACACTTGGGAAAATAATCTTCTTACACATTAAGATACATTTTTGAATACCTGAGCTGTTGGCAGTCATTGAAAACCTGGCTCTCAACTCTTCTATGCTTCACTGAGGAAATTGTGACAGTGGCTGGAACTGAAGTCTGATGTGGATAGTATTAAGTTTGCCGAGTTAATTAAATTTAACCAGAAAGTTTCCTAAGACAAAATCCCAACTTATAGGACATTATACTCAACTTTAACTAACTGTGATATAAATTTAAGACAGTGAAAAGATAAGCCACAGACTGGGAGAAAATATTTGTAAAACACGTGTTTGATAAAGACTTGTATCCAGATATATTACAAAGAACTCTTGAAACTCAGCAGTAAGAAAACAACCCAGTTAACGGGCAAAAGACCTAAATGGACACTTCCCCAAAGAAGATACACAGATATGGAATGATATCACTACACACCTATTAGCATGGCTAAAATCCAAAACACTGAGAACAACAAATGCTAGTGAGGATGCAGAGTAAGGGGAACTCTCATGCTTTGCTGGTGGGGATGAAAAATGATGGAGCCATTTTGAAAAATACGTTGGCAGTTTCTTATAAGCCTAAACATATTTTTATCATACAATCCAGTAATCAAACTGCTAGGTATTTACGCAAGTGAGTCGAAAGCTTACAACCACATGAAAACCTGCGTGTGAGTGTTTGTAGCAGCTTCAATCATAATTGCTCAAACCTGGAAGCAACCAAGCTTCAATAACTGAATGGATAAGCCAACTTTGGTACAGCCACACAATAGGACATTATTCAGTGATGAAAAGAAATGAACTATTATGCCACAAAAAGGAATCTTAAATCCACTGCAAAGTAAAGAAAGCCAATCTGAAAAGGCTATATACTCTATGATTCCAACTATATGACATTCTGGAAAAGGCAGGGTTAGGAGGAAAGAAGATTGCCATGGGACGAGGGAGAAGGAAGGGATGAATAGGTGCAGCACAGGGGACTTTTAGGGCAGTGAAACTATCTGTATGATAATGTAATGATGAATATGTGACATTATGCCTTTGGCAAAACTCAGAGAACTTTACGATAAAGTGAACCCTAATGTAAACTATGGACTTTAGTTAATAATAATGTATGAATATTAGTTCATCAGTTGTCATAAATGTATCACATCAGGGGCTTCCCTGGTGGCGCAGCGGTTAAGAATCCGCCTGCCAATGCAGGGGACACGGGTTTCAGCCCTGGTCTGGGAAGATCCCACATGCCGCGGAGCAGCTAAGCCCGTGCGCCACAACTACTGAGCCTGCGCTCTAGAGCCCATGTGCCACAAATACTGAGTCCACGCGCCTAGAACCCGTGCTCCGCAGCAAGAGAAGCCACTGCAATGAGAAGCCTGCGCACCTCAACGAAGAGTAGCCCCCGCTCGCCGCCATTAGAGAAAAGCTCGCACAAAGCAATGAAGACCCAACAGAGACAAAAATAAATAAATAAAATAAATTTTTAAAAATGTATTATTCAATACAAGATGTTAATAATGGGAAATGCGGGTGAGACAGGGGATGTATTCGGGAACTTCTATACTCTCTGTTCAATTTCTCTGTAAATGTAAAACTGCTCTAAAAACATAAAGTCTATTAAAAGCAATGATACAGGTGACTATATTATTTGTGCTCTAAGAAATGTGAATAAATGATATGAGAGTCTTGGTGAGTTCCAGAAGGATTCTAACTAGAGGTGCTTATGAAGACTTCGTAAGTGAGATTTAAGTATTGAACAATGAGCTGAATTCAATGAGAACTAAAGCAAATAAGAAATATTTTATCAGGTAACAATTTTGTAAGCAGAACTCTGTGTGCAACAACAGTCATTCAGACTGTACTGCGTTCTGCTCTACTGAGAGAAAAAGGGGGCAGATCAGAGAATGACAATGTCTATTGCAAGAATTATTTTTCTTATATAATTTATTCCAGTGTAATCATATTTTTCCTTACTTGTTGAAAAGGTGTGGAGAAAATAGTCATGCTAGGAATATTCATGAAAGTTTGTGGAGGTGTTAAAATCAACAAATTAATCTCCCCCCATCTTGGAAATATTTTTCCCTTTGCCAAGGCTATCTTTACTTACCATTATATTTTTCTCTTTCTTTTGACTGCCCATATTTTCTAATATGTGAACTATATTCAATTTTCAGTACCCTATGCTTTATTATTTCCCATGTACCTACTTCTGCTTCTTTAAGAACCAGTCTCAAGAAAGAGTTCAGTAGTCTCTTTTGTGTCAAACTCAAAGGTCTTTTCTCCTCAGTTTTGACACTTGTTGAGCTCTTACCTCTACTGAGCGCTCCATTTTTCCCGAAAGCTTCTCTTTCCCCAGATTTCAAATATATGGGGGGCTTCCCTGGTGGCGCAGTGGTTGAGAGTCCGCCTGCCAATGCAGGGGACACGGGTTCGTGCCCCGGTCCGGGAAGATCCCACATGCCGCGGAGCGGCTGGGCCCGTGAGCCATGGCCGCTGAGCCTGTGCGTCTGGAGCCTGTGCTCCGCAACGAGAGAGGCCACAACAGTGAGAGGCCCGCGTACCGCAAAAAAAAAAAAAAAAAAAAAAAAAAATATATATATATATATATATATATATATATATATATATATGGGATTTCCCCGACCTCTCTTTCTACTGCTCTTGACTATTCTGGTGATAATTCCTGGACGGATACAACAGCTTCCTCTCATTCTCAGACTCCTGTTCTGTGTGTATACAGGTATGAATAAGACAGATTCCTGGGACCTCACCACCTAGAGGAATGCAAGACCAGCAGGCCTATCTGCTGTAGCAAGAGGATAAAGAGAGAACTAAGGGGGAATTGGTGATGCTGGCTTAATAAATGTGTGGGAATAGGTAGCATGGGATCAGGGTACATAGCAATACCCCATGGTATATCAGATACTGGCTGAGAAGTTCAACAAGACTAGAGTTTAAAGGTAGATACCAAGTTGAAGATTAGGAGAGCTGAAAAGTAGACAGGACTGGGTTGTACTGCAGCAACATGATGGACCTAGAGACTATCATACTAAGTGAAGTAAGCAAGACAGAGAAAGACAAATATCATATATCACTTATATGTGGAATCTAAAAAAATGATACAAATGAACTTATATACAAAACAGAAATAGACACACAGACATAGAAAACAAACTTATGGTTACCAAAGGGGAAAGGGTTGGGGGGAGTCTGGGATTAACATACATACACTACTATATATAAAATAGATAAACAACAGGGACCTACTGTATAGCACAGGGAACTATACTCAATATTTGATAGTAACCTATAAGGGAAAGAATCTGAAAAAAAAAATATGTATGTATGTATAAGTGAATCACTTTGCTGTATACCTGAAACTAACACAAGACTGTAAATCAACTATACTTCAATAAAAAAATAATTATTTAATTTAAAAAAGATCTTACGTATTTGCCCTGTAACTAATGAACATAGTCAGTGCTCAATAAGTAAGTATTGGTAAGTATTGGTTAAAACCAATTAATCAGTAGAGCAATTCACATGTATTAAATAGGAAGGGAAAAATAAGAAATGGTCTCTCATTATGAGAAATTTATTATCTACTTGTAGGAGGCAAACAATTAATAGTATAAGAGAGCATAAGATACTTCCAAATTATACGGAGCATTTAAATAAGCATGGGAGAAATGAGTAGTAATCAGTGTGTCAACAGTCAATGTATACTGACTGTCACAAGTGAATTTAGAGTTGAATTAGGTCTTGAAAGTTGAGTAGGATTTGAATAGGTCAGAAGAGAAAGGAGGATGTTTTAAGTATGTGGAAAACCTCCAGCAAAGACATGAAGCTGAAAACTGGCCAAAGATGGAATGAGAACAATACCGTCATTGGCCTGTACGACACTACAGTGTGCTTGGGAACGTGATAGTCATTGATGGCCGTGCACCGAGCCGGCCCCAATGACCCCCTCCTCATGATATTTATCAAAAGGCTGCCAATAAAAACCAAAACAAAACACCCGAGATAAGCTGTAAAACTTTTTTTTTTTGCTATAAGATAGTTTTTTAATTGAAGTGTAGTCGATTTACAATGTTGTGTTAGTTTCAGGTGTAAAGCATAGTGATTCAGTTACATATACCAAATATTGAGTACAGTTCCCTGTGCCATATGGTAGGTCCTTGTTGGTTATCTATTTTATATATAGTAGTGTGTATATGTTTCTATATATAGAAAACAAACTTATGGTTACCAAAGGGGAAAGGGGGGAAGGATAAATTAGGAGTTTGGGATTAACATTTGCAAAACTTTTGATAAGAATCAAAATTGAAGGTAGCAAAGACACAGGCAGAATGAGCATCATAAGAAGTGAAGGTTGCTGTCAATAGAACTGACAGGCGTGAGGCAAAATTTGGAATTGTTCAGAATAAAACTCAAGTCACTTTAGTATAGGAGCCCCTGTCCCTACCCCTCAGACCTTTTGTAAAATCTGGAGGGCCAGACCACTGACAGACAAAGGCCTTCCCCCTGTGTCTTCTTGAGCTCCCTGAATACGTCTTTTATTATCTTGCCTTTGTCACTGTGGCATGCCTCAGTCTGGATGGTTTTCTTTCTTCCACTTGACATTCTGCTCTGCATGCCATTCTGCTCCAGGAATGTCCTGAGCCTTGATGTCTATTCAAGTCCTGACTTTTTTTTTTTTTTTTTAACAGTCCAACTGAAGTCATCTTCTTTTTAACCTTAACCAATAACTTCTCAGAACTCTTACTGCAAATTAGGGAAGTTCCCTTCTGAGTCAGAAAAGTGCTCCTTTTGGCTGTAAACAGGGTGAGAGTAATGACTTGCTACCCACAGTCATTTTACTTGGTGGAATTAAATTTGTTCTTCCAGACCTAAGTAAAAGCACTACCTGTTACAAAAAATCAAAATGTAGATTTTCGCATATTTCCTAAGAACTTTCCTCAATTCCTTTCCTTTCGCCTCCAAATTAGTAGTCTATCTTGCCATCTAGAAGAATTTCCATTATTTATAGTTCCTTTGCCAGCCTAAGGTCCAGCTTCCTCTAGTGTAGACAGAGAAAAAAATCGAGTTTATACATATTCCCTCTTGACCTCCTAGGCCTGATTTGGAAGTGCTTCTTCCACAAATCACAGCAGAAGTATAATAAAGGGATTGGCCATAATTTCCTATAACATCAAAGCATAAAGCTATACATGTATATTGGACTTCTCAGAAGGGTGAGATAATTTAATTACAGTATGTACAAAATAAACCTAAAGATGTATGCTTTATGAATATTTCAAGGTAAAAGATTCTGAGATATTACACATTTCAAAGGAAATCTCTTGGTGAATTCGTCCTACTTTCTGACATTACTTTCCTCTCCTTAGATATTTTCTTATTTGTAAAACACACTCCTGATTCAAATCTCCTAATGACAGATTATTTCACCAAGTCTGAATAATTCCATGTAGACCTACACTGTCTGATAGTATAGTCCTACATACTACACTACTGCCACTAGTCATGTGTGACTATTGAACATTTTAAATGTGGCTAGTCTGAACCCTCACAATGAGAGAAAATATTTGCAAATGAAGCAACTGACAAAGGATTAATCTCCAAAATTTACAAGCAGCTCATGCAGCTCAATATCAAAAAACAAACAACCCAGTCCAGAAATGGGCGGAAGATCTAAATAGACATTTCTACAAAGAAGATACACAGATTGCCAACAAACACATGAAAGAATGCTCGACATCATTAATCATTAGAGAAATGCAAATCAAAACTACAATGAGGTATCACCTCACACCAGTCAGAATGGCCATCAACAAAAAATCTACAAACAATAAATGCTGGAGAGGGTGTGGAGAAAAGGGAGCCCTCTCGCACTGTTGGTGGGAATGTGAATTGATACAGCCACTATGGAGAACAGCATGGAGGTTCCTTAAAAAGCTAAAAATAGAACTACCATACGACCCAGCAATCCCACTACTGGGCGTATACCCTGAGAAAACCATAATTCAAAAAGAGTCACGTACCAAAATGTTCATTGCAGCTCTACTTACAATAGCCAGGACATGGAAGCAACCTAAGTGTCCATTGACAGATGCACAGATAAAGAAGATGTGGCACATATATACAATGGAGTATTACTCAGCCATAAAAAGAAACAAAATTGAGTTATTTGTAATGAGGTGGATGGACCCAGAGTCTGTCATACAGAGTGAAGTCAGTCAGAAAGAGAAAAACAAATACCGTATGCTAACACATATATATGGAATCTAAAAAAAAAAAAAAAAATGGTTCTGAAGAACCGAGGGGCTGGACAAGAATAAAGATGCAGACATAGGGAATGGACTTGAGGACACGGGGAGGGGGAAGGGTAAGCTGGGACGAAGTGAGAGAGTGGCATGGGCTTTTATATACTACCAAATGTAAAATAGATAGCTAGTGGGAAGCAGTCGCATAGCACAGGGAGATCAGCCCAGTGCTTTGTGACCACCTAGATGGGTGGGATAAGGGAGGGTGATGCAAGAGGGAAGAGATATGGGGATATATGTATATGTATAGCTGATTCACTTTGCTATAAAGCAGAAACTAACATATCAGTGTAAAGCAGTTATACTCCAATAAAGATGTTTAAAAAAATAAAAATTAAAAAATTAAAATAAAACAAAAAATAATGTGGCTAGTCTGAATTGAGGTGTACTTTAAATGGAAAATATCTACCAAATTTCCAAGACTTAGCACACACACACACAAATATAAAAGTTAATAATTTGTACACTGATAGTTTATTGAAATGATAATATTTTGGATACATTGCATTAAATAAACAGTATTTTATGAAAATTAATTTCACCTGTTTCTTTTTGCTTATTTCAATGTGGTTATTAAATATACATGTAGCTCTCTATAATACAACATATATAATTCTATTGGACTTTGCTTGTCTTGAATAATGAAGAGGGCACTTGAAGGAGATGAGGTCGGGGGTAAGTTGGAGAAAGAGAGAAAAAAATCCCTCAGTAGGACAGTTTGTGGTGGTCTTTGGCATCCTAATTCTAGCAGAAAAAGTCTGGGGGAGATTTTTTTCATGTCACAGTCAAGTTAAAGGCATAGGCACTCTAAGTCTCATCTGCTATGGGTATACCTCACCCGTGTGAATCACAGAATAAAAAAAAACCAAAAACTCCGTCATTAAGTCATAACCACACACATATACAGATTCCAAAAACAGCTCCAATAAACAAACTTTACTTTCCACAGACAATGTCCTGTAAAGCAGGGACTACACACTCCAACGCTAATAGGGGCTAGATGTGTAACTTAAATAGTCAACAGTCCGTGGACCAGGTGAGATATGTGGTAGACCGGAGAACACATTTTGCATGGAAAAGGGGCACCTGGTACTTGCCTCCAGACAATTGTCACCATGTGGGAATGCTGGCCCTGTGCTGGCAGACCTGATATTTTTAGAGAAACTAGAAATCCAGATTTTCAGGTGACCTTTCCTTACTTAATCTTTTAAATAATAATGCCCATATTGGGCCCGTGTATACTTTGGGTTATAAATCTGTTAATTGCACCTAAATTTAGAGAGAAAGAATAGTTTTCTAAACAGCCCCATGATTTCTCAAGTTGCAACAAAGTTTCATCATGATGGAATCAGTGTTTAACATAAGGATTCAGATCATGTGCTTTTCCTTCATCTTCTTTATCTTGCTTTCAGACTTGGACATTTTAAGGACAGTTAGGCCTCAAAAGAGGCAGTTCGTTAGTCATATATTTCTTATTTTTTATGTATGAAATATTTCAGACATTCAACTAAATCAGAGAAAACAATCTAATGAATGATCATACTCATTACCTAGTCTAAGACATAAAACTTGACAAGTGAGTAAATTGGTACAACCTCTGTGGAGGCCACTGGCAACATTTATGAAAATTAAAATGTTTCTACCTTTCGTTACCATAATTTCACTGTGCTCTTCTTCTCAATAATATTCAATTACAACAAGCACTGCCTCTGTCCTCAGTAATCACTATCCTGAATTCAGTGCTTATGATTCCCAGATGATGCTTTTATATTTTTGATATGTATTCGTAAGTGATACTGTGTATATGGTAAAATTTCTTCTGAAACATTGTTTTTCTTGAGGGCCCTATGTCTTTTCTTATCTGTCTGTGTTGTATGTGCCATTTCCGTATTTACTATTGCCACTGAGATCAAAGAATGGGCCCTATTGTTTTGGGTCCTCAATATTATGTTTCGTGAGATTTATCCATTTGATATATTTATTGCTAGCTCCTTTTAATAGCTATAGAGAATTCCATTGTAGGAATAAAACAATGTATTTAGCCATTCTTCTGAGAAGTACCTTTAAGGTCTTTCCAATTCTTAACTACAAGCAATGCTGAAACATTCTTTTACATGCTTTCTTCTGCACATGTGGCAAGTTTTTTAGGGCAGTGATATTCAAAGTGTGCTCCTAGACCAGCAGCATTGGCATTACCTGGGAACATGTCAGGAATGCAAATTCCTGGGTCGTACCTTAAGGGAATTAGATACTCTGGGGATGGAGCGTAGCCATCTGTTTTAAGAAGCCTTGAACACTAAAGTTTAAGAACTACAGCTCTAAGGTCAACCTAGATGTATTAATGGCTCACAGAATAGGTACAACATTAATTATGTGTTTTAAAAGTTGTTTCCAAGGTGGTCGAAGCAATTTATAGGCAGGAGGTTTTATGTTATCGTAAAATATACTCCAGTGTCTTAGTAGTTAAAGGAATGCAGTATTAACAAGTGAGTAGCATAAAGAACAATGGTTCAGAATCAAAAGAACAGAAAATGTCCAGAAGTTTAGCATGAGAATATGGGGGCATCTTTTCTCAGAAAAGATTAACTTTTCTCTGATTCTGTTTAGACAGCTAGGAGACATATGGAATAAGATAAAATGAAGTCCATTTCTAGGTAAACTGCAAATCAATAAATACAGGATATAGACAGGCAGATACTCTGTGTGTGTGTGTGTGTGTGTGTGTGTGTGTGTGTGTAAAATCAAAGAAGGGCTAGGAGAAAAGAAAATACGGAGTATGCCTCCCCTCAGAGTGGGGAAGACCTTTCTCTCTGTCACATAAACTTCAGAAGCCATAAAATAAAATTCAATTAAGAAAAAAAAACCTTTACACGTGGCAAAAGAAAAGCAAAGTAAAAATACTCAAATTACACACATGGAAAAAATGGAACCTATCACAGACGATGGACAATTCTCCCTATGGAAAAAGGGTAAAGGATATGAAAAGAGTGTTCTCCCAAAATGAAATACAAATCTCTCTCAAACATATGAAAAGATACCCAGATGGGGCTGCATTAAGAGAAACTAATTCAAACAGCAGTGGAACAAAATTTGCATCTACCTGATTGGCTAAAATCCAAAATATACTGTGTTGGCAAGGCTGTAGGGAAATAGCAACTCTCGTAAATATTTAAAATTTTAACCTCTAGAGATGCTATTTGGCAGTATTTATCAAAATTAAAATGTATATATTCTGTGGCACCATAATTCTACTCCTAGGATTTTATCCTAGACACAGGATTTCACACGTGTGTAATTTCACAAGTGTGAAAGTACATATGTACACGATTAGTCACTGTGGCATTATTTATAATAGTAAAAAAAGAAAAAACCTAAATTTCCATTAATAGAGGGCTGTTTACATAAATAATGGTATACCCACACAATGGCATACTTTTCAATTTTTAAAAAGAATGAGGAACTACTTAATAAACGGATTAATATGAAAAGAACTTAGGTGCAAAAGAGCATATATGCTACAAGAGTAGGATAGAAACTTCATTCCAGGTATATTTTTATGACGTTTGAACGATGTGAAAATGTTACCAATTCAAAATTGTATGTGTCTGTGTATGTTGCAATGGATTTGCTCAGATTGTATATTAGAGAAATCAACTATATTACATTCACTCCATTAATACAGTATAATATTTAATTAGTGATGTCTAACAAAGGGGTAGATTATGTTGATAGTATACTACCATATTCCACTCTATAAAATTCATTTGAGAATTTGTTTCCTTTTCTGTGTGACATTCTTGATTTTTTCTGCTGTTACATGAAGCATATTCCATTAGAGCTCATTTCATTAGAGCTCATTTCTAACAGTTTTAGCTGGAGATATTTGAGAAGGTGACATGCCCAGCATGTTTGAAGACATCAGGACAGGATATTCTCCTCTGGAATCTTGAATTGCTCATTTTGTTAAGCGAGTTTCAAACATTTCTGTTCTGAGTTGTAACTAAAGTTAACAAAAGCCCTATTTCCTTGTGAGGATTTGCTCAATTCCCTCTGGCCAGATGGCTTCTATACCCTGGGTTTCCTTCCAATGCTAATCTTTGGTGATCCACAGCTGCACGCTGCCTTGAGTACTTAACCTTCTCTCATTATGCTGTCATCTTGCTGAAAAGGATTCGCCACGGAACAAACCCTAAACAAATCTCTTTTACATAATTGCATCCAGAAATAGAATTGAAATATTACATATGAAAGCAGCAATTAAGCAAAACTTGTATAAAATAAAAGCATAAAAATGCACACTCTGTGTATGACGATCTGTATTTTTTTTTTAAGATTTATCCCAAAGAATTTCCATTGCAGATAATATTACTACAGCTTTGTATGCATAGTGCCTGGCAAAGTCCCTGCTATACAGCTACTATTTTTAATACCATGCCTCCTTAAAGAAAATAATTGTGATAGCTGACCAGGTTTATATGTATAATTAATGATTATGTAATAGAAACATATGGTATTAATACAATTAATGAATGCTTGTTGACTGCTAGAATGAATAGTTGTTGTTCCTTTTTTTTTTTAATAAAGTTTGGTGTTTGTTTTTGTTTTTTCCCCATTACAACCTCATTGTCTCTTCCTCAGTTTTCAGGAGGCATTCTTCACTTTACCGCGAATGGCATCCATCCTCAACAACTGGATGTCTGGTCTTGGAACACTTTCTCTTCCCTAGGTATTTCTAAATCACTGAGGAAGGTTGACAGGGTTCCAAAATTATTCTAGTTATCACTGCTGCTCAATGCTTGGTTCCTTGTGGCCAATTTGGTCTCCTTTCTGCTCTGGATCTCCCCGGGAGGCCTGGAAACTTCTTCCCTCGGGCAGTTGCTCTCCACTTTGGTACTGCATTCCAAGCATGGGCCCCAAATATTCCCAAACTCCCCACAGCACAGCTAAGACCAGCCAACATGATTTAACAAGACTTCACTAAAGATTTGGGCAGGAAAAAAAAGAGGAATATAGTGAAAACACACACACACAAACACTTAGAACTGGATTAAACATACCAAATCTCTCAGAGTTCTTAGGCCAGGCTACTCTACAGTTACTCTGAGACAACTCTCAACGGAGCAAGCTTCCATCCAACTATCATATCACAAGGACCACCATATTTCCCTCTCTGTGCCTTCCTACCGGGAAATCTAGACAACTGCTCTCAGATGCCCCCAAAAAGGTGTGAGGGGGATTTCCGGCAACTCTTCCCAGAGTAAAAGTAACCCTTTATAATTTTTATTCTTGATAGAATAAATTTTATTGTCTTGAACTTCCTATTCCAGAATACAGGCTTTAGGTTTGCATAACCTCAGGCCAATTAACAACAAAGCCATCTTCCCTCCAATAAGAATGTATTATCCATCTATGAGAAAAACTTTCAGCTTTGAAATAATATTGACCTGTATCCCACCCCCATCCATACAAACACTCATACTCACACGTATATTAAAGCCAATGATATGACCAAGTATGAGTCTGGTTTCTTGTACACTGAAATCAACAATACACTCTCTGATCACGTGGGACATGCTCTTACATTTTATCAAGTTTTAGTTATATTTTTTCAACTATTAGCAGAAGGACATGTCTTTTTTTTAAGAAGACAGTAAAATAAAATATTTTCAAGCCTCCTATTTTTTTTTTAAAAAAGTCATAGTGACAATTTCCTTTAAAGTCTTTGAAAACTTTGGGAGGAAATGTCCAGAACAAGCTGATATCTAGCAGCTGGAAAAGTCTCTGTATCAGTGCCTCCAAATAGTAGCTGTACGTTTGAATCATGTGGAGAAGTTGTGAAAAATTCTGATACTTGAGCCCTACCCCCAGCAATTTTGATTTGTGTGGGGTGTGTCCCAAGCATCAATATTATTGCAGAAAAAACCTCTCTAGGTGATTCGACATGTAGCCAAGATTGAGAATTTCTATACTACATGAATCCAGCGAAAGGAAGGAGAAGATTACAGACTGTTAGCTGAAAGGACCACCAAATGATGTCAAAAACTCAAAAGTAAAAGCAACAAAAGTATTCTCTGTATTTGATCAGGAAGACAAACTTTTTTTCCCAGAATTTGAGCAAATGTTTACTTGTGTTGCTTTTCCTAGAAAATAAAACCTTTTCCTATGATTTTTAGAAATCCATATCTAAATCTAAAATTTATCTACTTTATTTTCAGAGAAAGAAAACTTCTAAAATTTTACATTGTAAAAGATTGATTTAAAAGTAAAACTAAATATGTTCCACTCCCTATCTGGCGGAATTGAACATCTTGGCCAAAAGAGTTTGACAACCAAAATTTTGTTTCAATTTTTATGAACATAACCAGTGGTATTTGTTGAACTGGAGACTATTCAGTGTGGATTTAAATGCTGAATTTTTAAGTCATAAATAGGGAATATCTAACATTTCCACAAATTAATTCTATTTGTAAAATTTGGGGTTATACAGACTTTGGTACGGTAGGGAATTGGAGACAGGTGACAGAGGAAAATGCTAATTTATTGTATACTTTTGAGATACTTAAGATCATTTTTCAGAGTTTAAGTTATCATATTTGGAACCTGTACACTATTGAGATGCATAGTAAGATAGGCTCATGAAACTTCCAGAAATACCCAACTTAAAGTATACATTGATATTATAGCAAATTTTAAAAAAGGAATTATTTTAGGTAAGTTTTTCTCTTCATGTACATTTTGGACTGAACTAAGTATGAAGTTGATTTTAATATTAAAGGTTTATCTAATTATCTAGGAGCATCTATCCTATTTTATTTTTCTATTTAATCTTGATTGGGCTATTTTACAACTCTATAAAGGTTGTAAACTAACTTGTAGAAATTGGAGAGCAATCCAAATTATTCTCGGCTAATAACAATGGAAATGCATTTCTCCTGTCAAGGAGCATTATTTCTGTTCATAGACAAAATGACAACCCCGAAGTTTCAGCTTTTTATTTTTGGTGTGTTTGGCATTACCCGTTGTATTCGTCTGTGTTCTTCAGAGAAGGAGAACCATTAGCTGGAGATACATAGATGCATTAACCCTTTCCCCAGAAGAGGAGGTAAAGTATTCATGAGCCCACTGGGGATGACAGGGTAGCTGAGAAAAGATGACTGGTATCCACAGAACAAGTCATCCTATCCACTTTATTACTGAAATCTTCCTCTGCTGAGGCAGCAGCAGACACACACAAACACCCCCTTGCTGATGAATGCAGAAATAAGGTTTAACCAAATATCTGGGCATCCTTTAGTCCAGTAAAGTTGACAAAATTAACCATCACGCCAGTTTTGCATGTAATTTCACAATCTTATCCCATCATTCTTTCATTTGGTCACTAAAATACTCTTGTCTTTTCTAGATATTTTTGAGCCCAAGTTCCTTTCAAGTTTTCTCACTACTTCTTTAACAAATCTTTGATGTGCTCACTTTATGTGAGTCATCCACATGCCGCGGAGCGGCTGGGCCCGTGAGCCATGGCCGCTGAGCCTGCGCGTCCGGAGCCTGTGCTCTGCAACGGGAGAGGCCACAACAGTGAGAGGCCCGCGTACCACAAAAAAAAAAAAAAAAAAAAAAAATTACACTCTGAGAGTCTTGGGAAGTTTCACTGAGATGTCCATGTGGAACCCATCTTCCCAAACCAATTAGACTGAATTGTCCAAGAAATGCACCTCATATTTCAAGCAAAGCACATCCTTCCTTGCCTTTTAGAGAGAATGCCAAGCAGCAAGAGAAATTACTTACTCTTGTTCCTTTGTTTTCATTTCTCATTCTATGGTTTTATTTTCTCTTTCTTGATGAAGTTTGATTCTGCTTCTGGTTTGCATAAGATAGCAAAGAATGAAATTCTGTGTGTATGGTCTGAATGTTTAATGATCTCTAGTGGGTAGAAACACGGATTTGCTCTCTCATAGGTGAGAGAGAATAGATTATCTGAGTTATTGGCCTTTTTGTTAGTCTATTTGTCTATTCGTGAGTTCAAATCAATTTAGAAAATATGCCATGCTTATTGGAAAGGAGAACAGCACTCTGGAATCTGGGCCAGTGATCTGTGTGTTTTTGTGTTGAATTTGACCTGTGGCCAAGGTTGTGAACTGAAGCTGCAAAGTCTGTACGTGTGTCCATGTCTTTAACTGAGAAAAGCCTTTATTTCTCATTGTGTGAGTGTGAAATATTTTCCCACTCCAGAAGGTACTGCATGAATATATTAGATACAAGTCTAAAAATAAATGAGGTATATTCTGATATAGAACCCAAAAATCATGGACATAATTTGAATATTTCTAGGAAACAAAGTCATAAAATTTCTAATATTTTAAAATGTGCTATATCTTTTTTTTTTTTTTTTTTTTTTTTTGGTACGTGGGCCTCTCACTGCTGTGGCCTCTCCCGTTGCAGAGTACAGGCTCTGGACGCGCAGGCTCAGCGGCCATGGCTCACGGGCCCAGCCTCTCCGCAGCATGTGGGATCCTCCCGGACCGGGGCACGAACCTGTGTCCCCTGCATCGGCAGGCGGACTCTGAACCACTGCGCCACCAGGGAAGCCCCAAAAATGTGCTATATCTTTAAAAGGGAAAACAAGAAAAATCTTTCTCACCAAAACTGCTAACTCAGAGGCACTTTTTTCTTTGAGAAATCAAGTTGGTGTAAACAAGGTGAATCTTGAACAAATCAGACCAGTTTGATAATTTTGGATTAAGGAATCCCCAGCAATATGTAACTTCCCTGACTCTCAGCACACAGTAAAACTTTAAAAAGTAAAATAGTGTCTTCATAGTATTTGGATTTGTTTTCTCATGAAGGGACTAGTTAATCTGAGCTTCTTCAGCATCTTACAGTGGTTTATTAATCAGAAAAACTAATATTATTCCCACAAAATCTTTTCCAAGTTTGTCTACTCAGAGATCCATTTGTACAGTCTGCTGCCCTGGATCATGTCTAAGTTAGGATACTGAAACACTGGTTACCAAGCAGTTAATTTTGCGTGGTAAATTGTTATTAATATAAATGTGTTTTAGAGACTGTAAACCCTGCAGGAAGGCCATGAAGGTGAAGAATATTTTCTCACCTTTATTGGAAGACAATTCTCCATGAATCTCCTGCATGTCTGCATGAAATGCAAAGAAAGGCTTTGGCTGCCTTGTTCTGGGTTATGTTTCCAAAGATATTTGTATAGCAAGCAGGCTTGGAAGACAGAGTTTCTCTCCAGAGCAGACAGGGGGGTGGGGGCAGGTTTATTTACAGGCCAGTATTAGTAAATTTCATTTAATTTCCTTGTAGCCTATTAGAAAAGATTTGGGTTCCCTAAATTCCATGTTCCTCAGCTATGATGCAAACCCACTGCAAGCCCAGCATCCAACTGTTCCCCTTTACCTCAGTCCTTCTGGAAAGTGGTAGGCAAGGACAACTGATGGGAACATGAACATCATGCGGCTTGCTTTGCTACGAGTAATAAACAGTCCATGGTCTCTGACCCAGGAGGGTTGCATGTTCCACCAGCATCCATGAAACTGTGGCAGGCTAACTTATTAGCCAGCAAGTAGAGTAGCATCTCATACCTCATAGGGTAACATCACAACTCCTGAAAACTCTCAGGGAACCAACAAAACACTCTCCATACCAATGTTGAAGAGAGAAAGAAAACAAAATGTTTTAGCAAATGAGCATTTCAGATTCATATGCATGTAAAGATAGCCCAAAAGTGGGTTCAAAGTCTGGACAGAATTTGACACATATTTATACAGTCAGGTGGGGAGAGAACAATGAAAACTTCTCATATATTCTTGGGAGATGAAATAATGCCCATGTGATTACCTCCCAAATATGCTGAGAGAGACCCCTGAGCTAATTCTCAAAGTAAGTATTTTCAGTTCCAAGGGTCAGAAGCACTAAGACCTTGCATGGCCAAATCAAATCCTTGGGCCTTTTAACAAGCCAATAATATTTCAAGGGGACACCTTCAGGAAGAAAGGTGGGGAGGCAGGTACCTCTCTCCTCTTTATTAAAAAAAGAATGCTTAGGATATTACTAAACCATAAAAAAGAATGAAATAATGCCACCTACAGCAACAGGGATGGACCTAGAGATTATCATATTAAGTAAAGTAAGTCAAACAGAGAAAGACAAATATCATATGATATCCCTTATATGTGGAATCTAAAAGAAAAAAAAAAGGAAACAAATGAACTTATTTCCAAAACAGAAAGAGACTCAGAGACACAGAAAACAAAAGTATGGTCACCAAAGTGGAAAGGGGGGTGGGAGGAGGGATACATTAGGAGGCTGGGATTAACATACGCACACTACTGTGTATAAATAGATAACCAACAAGGACCTACTGTATAGCACAGGGAAGTATACTCAATATTATGTAATAACTTATAAGGGAAAAGAATCTGAAAAAGAAATATACATACATATATAAACTGAATCACTGTGCTGTACACCTGAAACTTACACAATATTGTAAATCAACTATACTTCAATAAAATTTTTTTTTTTTAAATCCCAATCATCTCATTCTTACTCAACCCCCAGGGGAACCACTGGTCAAATCCTCAGGCCATAGTAATGCATGTATCTCAATAGAGAGTATCACCCTTCTCCATTCTGATATTGTTGGTTACTGTAATAAACTAACCACAGCCTTTTCACGTCACATCAATAGGCAATTTCTGTCTCCTTTCATGTTTATCTGAAGGCTCTGCTACAGGTCAGAAATTTGATTTTCAAAGAAAACAAAGTCAATACCTCCTGGAAAGAAGTATAGCAGGTGTTTTGACTATTTATACCGGAAGAAATAGATTCATTAGTACTGACTTTGGAGCTTAAGGTGACACCTCTTAGATGACTGTAAAGATTGCATCAGAGGATTGAGCCAGGAGTTCTTTTTATTCCAGAAGCAGACAACCTGGTGAAAGCAAACTGCTGATGTAAGATCAAGAGGAACAATAATTACATAGTACCGAATGAACTTACGAGGGAATGTTTGGTTGTGTGTGTGTTTTGTTTAGAATATTGTTGATATTTTTGATGAGTATATGAAGCATCCTTCTATCTCTGACCCTCAATTATTTAGACTATGGTTTTGTAGAATAAAAAAAAATTCTTTAAATGGTATCTTTTTTTTTCTATAAGAAATCTATTCGGCTGATTCTCGCACTTTTTTAAAATACTAAACCTTTAATTTCAATGGCAACACAGTTAATTTCATAGGTTAATAGGAATCCGTCTCTTTTAAAAATTGGGATACCGTTACACAAATCAACAGTGCAGCCAAAACCATTATTGGGCGGGGATCCTATTTGAGAATTCAATTTAAATCAGAACTAGAAGCCCACCAAAGAGCAAGGATTATAATTCAGGTCTGGAATCTATGTCCACAAAGTGCTCCAGAAAACTGGTCTTGTACCTTCTGTGGATTACAAGAACACAGCCTCACAGGCAGTATAATAGCTCAATTAATTCCTTGCTGGTCAGATCCCTTTAGCAGATTTCCAGAACCTTAAAAAAAGTAGAATTCACACACATACATAGATACTATAGGTGTAACCCTAAGGAGATAAATTCCCTTTTTTCTTTTCTGACCCTCAGAATAGAAGAATAAGAGTTATTTAAAATTCAACCAAACCCAACCAAACATTGAATGCGTAATCTAGAATAATCTCTGGAGTTTATTTTAGGATCACAAGTAGAGACTGTCATAACAAAGCATTGTCTAACAGGCCTACCCAAGGATTATCCGATTTTAGACCTTTGTTTGGATTTGTCACTTACTACTGGTTAGAGTATTTTACTGCTAATGCCACATAAGACATTATTTAGTTTTGTATATGATTTCATGGTCCTCTCCTACCATTCTTTTGTTCGGTCACTATAAATACTTCTGTTGCTTCTAAACTTTTTTTGGAAACAGTTTCACCCCTCTTGTTTGTTCATTAATGTGTTAAATAAATCTTTGACATGTGCTCATTTTCAAAATTCATGTGTTTGACCTCTAAAAGCTATATTTTGACAAAAAATTGAAGGATTGAAACAGTAATGTATAAATAGACTTTTTGATTTAGATATTATATATATATTTGATATATACGTTCTTTAATAAATAATCTATATATCTGCCTATTTGAATTCTTATAGTATTCTAATATTTTGGGTTTTAACCTATTCACAAGCTATAAATGAAGCAAACTATTTTATTTTGTCTCTAGAACTTTAGTTTGGTAATTTACCTGGCTTTCCACTTTTTTTTTTTTTTTTTGCGGTACTCGGGCCTCTCATTGTTGTGGCCTCTCCCGTTGCGGAGCACAGGCTCCAGACGCGCAGGCTCAGCGGCCATGGCTCACGGGCCCAGGCGCTCCGCGGCATGTGGGATCTTCCCAGACCGGGGCACGAACCCGTGTCCCCTGCATCGGCAGGCGGACTCTCAACCACTGTGTCACCAGGGAAGCCCTGGCTTTACACTTTATGGCTATAAAAATGATATATATTACACTGTTGGGACTCAAAGATTCCCTAGATATATAATTCCCTCAATTTATGCAGTCCACTAAAAAATGAAATTTCCCCCCTGAAGCTCTTTAAAAGATTGCTGTATTTTTGGTGCACTAAAGAACAGTGAAATAACTAGTAGTTATCTGTCTTATGCAATTAATTGCATATATGACCTAGACATTAGCGTTATAATCCCTGTTATAAATAGCCATTTTCTTTAAAGTATAATTTATCAAGATCACTTTGGATACTTATTTTTTAACTTTTAATTGAAAATTTTTAAGTTGGTCTGTTATTTGATTACACTCTAAGTTTACACTCTTAAATTTAGTAAGAATTTTACTTTTGTAACTTGATAGCTATGGTGATTAATCACTTAGAAGAATTTTTAACTATTTTAAAATTGCATTTTGAGTTTATATAATCTAAAAAAATGGACCAATAAAGGTAGCAAGTCCTCTTAAAGAACAAAGCATTACATAATTTTAACTGAGGATGGGAGTTTAGAGGGAATTCAAATTTCAATAACTTTAAATTTCACATCTAAATCCAATGTTTGGATATTAAAATTCACTGGCTCAGGGAAGTCTGTCAAGATGCACAGAAACTTCCCTCTCAGTTTATGAGGGCTGTCCTAAGAATAGGGCTGGCTCTCAGAGAGGACAATTTAGAATTAAAAATAAATCATTGGCTCTTGACAAAATCTTATTTCTAAAAAAAGAAAAAAAAAAGTCAAATAGCTTGAATGTATGTGTGCACATGTTTTGAAAGTAGTGCTACTGAGCCAAAAAGTGAATTTATCATAAATATTTTGATGAATTTTTCCAACTCAGATTTTGTTTAAATGGAAAATACCTTTTAAAATAGAGTCTTTCATGGCATTTAAAAAGACTTTACCAAAGCAATCTTGAGAAAGAAGAACACAGCTGGAGGTATCACACTCCCTGAATTCAGACTATACTACAAAGCTAAAGTAATCAAAACAGTATGGTACAGGCACAAAAACAGACACATAGATCAATGGAACAGAATAGACAGCCCAGAAATAAACTCATGCACTTATGGTCAACTAATCTATGACAAAAGGAGGCAAGAATATACAATGAGGAAAAGACAGTCTCTTCAATAAGTGTGCTGAGAAAACTGGACTGCTACAGGCAAAAGAATAAAATTAGAACATTTTCTCACAACATATATGAAAATAAACTCAACATGGATTAAAGACCTAAATGTGAGACCAGAACCATAAAACTCCTAGAAGAAAACATAGGCAGGACACTCTGACATAAATCATAGCAATATTTTTTTGATCTGTCCCCTAAGGCAAAGAAAACAAAACCAAATATAAACAAATGGGACCTAATTCAACTTAAAAGCTTTTACACAGCAAAGGAAACCATCAACAAAATGAAAAGACAGCCAACTGAATGGGGAAAATATTTGTAAATTATATAACCAATAAGGGTTTAATATCTAAAATATATAAACAGCTCATACAACTCAATATTAAAAAAATAAGAAATAGGCAGAAGACCTGAACAGACAGCCTTCCAAGGAAGACATACAGATGGCCAACAGGCACATGAAAAACCGCTCAACATCACTAATCAGAGAAATGCTAATCAAAACCACAATGAGCTATCAACTCACACCTGTTAGAATATCTATTGCCAAAAAAGACCACAAATAACAAATGTTGGTTAGGATGTGGAGAAAAGGGAACACTTGTACCCTGTTGGTGGGAATATGAATTGGTGCAACCATTATGGAAAACACTATAGAGGTTCCTCAAAAAACTAAAAATAGAACTACCATATAATCCAGCAATTCTACTGCTGAGAATATATGCTAAGAAAACAAAAACACTAAGTCAAAAAGATACATGCACCCCAATGTTCATAGCAGCATTATTTATAATAGCCAAGATATGGAAGCAACCTGGGGTCCATCAACAGATGAATGGATAAAGAAGATGGGGTATACATTATACATACATACACAAGAGATTACTACTCAGCCGTGAAAAAGAATGAAATTTTGCCATTTGCAACAACATGGATGGACCTGGAGGGTATTATGCTTAGTGAAATAAGTCAGACAGAGAAAGACATATACTGTATATTATTGCTTATATATGGAAACTAAAAAATAAAACAAATGAATATAACAAAACAGAAACAGACTCACAGATCCAGAGAACAAAATAGTCATTACAAGTGGGGACAGGGAAGCAGAGAAGGGCAAGGTAGAGGTAGGGGATAAAGAGGTACAAACTATGATGTATAAAGTAAATAAGCTATGAGGGTATATTGTACAGCACAGGGAATATAACCAATATTTTACAATAACTTTAAATGGAATATAATCTATAAAAAATTTGAATCACTATGTTGTACACCTGACACTAATATCATATATCAACTATATATCAATTAAAAACATAAGCAACTGTTTTGAAACAAAAGTTTTAAATCATTCTCATAGGTTTATTCTGTTTAATCAACTATGCTTTTCCATAATTTACATGTTCATGCATGAAACCTTAATAACAATTTCTAAATAACTGTGTGACATGAAAGCTGTCCTAACCACTTTGGGAAGTTAGAGATATTTTTCAAATAAAAAAGGATAAAAGTTGGAGTAGGAAGACTATTTTGCAAAGTTATAATTAATTTTGATTTGAATTTTACTATGTAGCCCTAGAAGTCACTTTTTTTTCCATTTTGAATATAAAAAAGTGAGTTAAAGTTTTGTGATTCTCCATCCTATAGGAATTTGATTAGACTTTCCATGGTCCCTACAAATAAAGAGATGATTTGGGTCTTTTTTTCTTCAACTGTCACATTCTATTAATGAGAAGATCAGATCATATCATGTATAATTGCTTTAAAAAAAAACACAGCAAAAATAAAGCTAACAACCTCAGAAATGCAAAAAAAATCTTCTGTGTTCCTCATTACTCAGATTACTGATCAAAAGAAACAGATGGATCCTATATTGATTGCTGTAGATTGCAAAACCTACTAGTTTATTCTTCCAAATCTATTATGCTTACTACATTTTCTACATGCATTTAATACAGCTTAAAGTTATGATCCTAGGAAAATCAGAAGTTAAAGAAAAATTTTTGTAGTATATCGTTTTTAAGATAATAAATAAATCTTATGTACTTAAATGATGTTTAATAAAAACTTATCTTTTATGACTAGTATTTTTCTGTTTTTTTTTTAATTCAAAGGTGAGTTTTATTTATTTATTTGGTTGCACTGGGTCTTAGTTGCAGCAGGCAGGCTCCTTAGTTGCAGCTTACAGGCTCCTTAGTTGTGGCATGCAAACTCTTAGTTGCAGCATGCATGTGGGATTTAGTTCCCTGACCAGGGATTGAACCTGGGACCCCTGCACTGGGAGCATGGAGTCTTATCCACTGCACCACCAGGGAAGTCCTCTATTTTTCTGTGTTTAATTGAAGTATAGTTGACTTAGTATGTTGTGCTAGTTTCAGGTGTACAGCAAAGTGATTGAGTTATACATACATATATATTTTTTTCAGATTCTTTTCCCATATAAGTTATTACAAAATATAGAGTATAGGTCCCTGTGCTATACTCCTTGTTGGTTATCTGTTTTATATATATATTAATGTGTACATGTTAATCCCAAACTCCTAATGTATCCCCCCACTTTCCACTTTGGTAACCATAAGTTTGTTTTCTATGTCTGTGGGTCTATTTCTGTTTTGTAGGTAAGTTCATCTGTATCATTTTTTATTTTAGATTTCTCATATAAGCAGAATTTTATGAGTCTAGTATTTTTCTTAATCTGCTCAGACTGCCATAACAAAATACCGCAGACTGGCTGATATAAACAACAGAAATATATTACTCACCGTTCTGGAGGCTGGAAAGTCCAAGATCAAGGTGACAGCAAGGTAGGTTTTATTCTCAGGCCTCCTCTCTTGGCCCGCAGCTAGCCACCATCTCACTGTGTGTGTCACATGACCTCTTCTTTGTGCACTGGAGCCGGGGGGGGGGGGGGGGGGGGGAGAGAGAGAACTCTGGTCTCTATTCCTCTTTCTTTTTTTTTTTTTTTTTGCGGTACGCGGGCCTCTCACTGCTGCGGCCTCTCCCGTTGCAGAGCACAGGCTCCAGACGCGCAGGCTCAGCGGCCATGGCTCACGGGCCCAGGCGCTCCGCGGCATGTGGGATCTTCCCGGACCGGGGCACAAACCTGCGTCCCCTGCATCGGCAGGCGGACTGTCAACCATTGCGCCACCAGGGAAGCCCTCTATTCCTCTTTTCATAAGAAAATCAGTCCTATTAGATTAAGGCTCCACCCTTGGACCTTACTTACCTCCTTAAAGGACCCATCTCAAAATGCAGCCACACAGGGGGTTAAGGTTCAACATATGGATTTGGGGTGGACAAACATTCAGTCCCTGAAAGTATTTTTATTAGCTATTTTGTATGTCAGTATTCATTAATTAAAAGAGACATTCTGTTTCGCGTGGATACTACTGAGCTGGTTATAAGAGAATGGTCTGCAGAAAAGTACGTTTACAATAATCTGTGGAGAATTCTCTAGTACAACTCTAATAGCAACAAAAACTTGTGCTCCAAAACTTCTGCATTCAAATCCAGGGGTTTACACTGAAAAATGTAGATATGTCATACCTCCTGCTGTTACTAATCCAATACTGTTGGGCTGCACCCAGCAGGCCTGCAAGTCTTGTAGTTGCCCAGTCTGGAGACCAAAGGAAGAGCTTGGAGACAGTGAGAGACATCAACAGTTTACTGTACAGAGGAATCTTACACAAAGGGACCTAGAGCGACACTCCAGGTGTGCAGCAGACAGTGGGCAGGATGTAGCAGCCATCTTCGTTGCTCAGGGGAGGAGGAGGATACCATTTATAGGGAGAATTGATGTCAGGTGAGCTCATCAGTTACCAGGGGCTAATGAAGCCTTAAATTAAGAGGATTGGATAGTCCTGTGTGTGAAGCAGGGCCTGGTCGATCAGGGGATGAACAGAGAGCAAGAGGACAGCCTAACCATATAAATACTGATATCTACTAGTTATATTTATTTAGTATCATATAATTTTAGAAAACATGGCAAAAGTTGTTGAACATGAGTTATTCGAATGACAGGAAAATCATGCTTTTAAAAAATGTGTTCACTATCTAGGCATAAATATACAAGAAAAAAGACTCTCCCCTTGGCTTTCCTCTCCCTCCACCTTATTTTTAAACTCCCTGTTCCCCTCCCCATATTTTCATTCTGAATTTGACCACCGTTTAGACTCAAGTAACAGATTTGCAGTGAAGGAAAGATTATTAATCAAGGTTCAACCAGAGAAGCAGAACCAGAAGTAGTAGGAGATTATATGTAGAAGCAAATATAAGTTTATTTGCTTATGTAATTGTGGAAGCCTGTTGGGCAGGCAGAGAGGGAGGGTCAGCAGCCAGTTGGAATCCAGAGGAAGGAGCCCAAGCTTGTGCACAGGTGGGAGGTCCCACTCAGAGAAGACCTGAGCGTATTTTAAAGATCTTCCAATCAATTCAGGCCGACACAGGATAATCTCTTGTTCAATTAACTGATTAGCATCTTTTTTTTTTCTCACCAAGAATTTATTGAACAATGTATTCACCCTTTTGTTCCACTACCTTCTGCCATTTTCCAGGCAACTTCATAATTCCATCTTCCCAAAACTTTTTATCTTGCTGAGCAAAGAACTGTCCCAGGTGCCTTTTACAGACTTCCAGGGAACTGAAATTTTTTCCATTAAGAGAATTTTGTGAAGACCGAAATAAATGGAAGGCTGAAGGTGCAATGTCTGGTAAATACCGCAGGAAGATGGAAGAGTATGTGTTTTCTGTTGACTCATTTTGGATTCTTTTCGTCGAGTGCCGCTTTCAGTTGGTCTAATTGGGAGCAGTACTTGTTGGAATTAATCGTTTGGTTTTCCAGAAGGAGCTCTTAATAGAGGACTCCCTTCCAATCTGACAGTATACACATCACCTTCTTTGCATGAAGATCGGCCTTTGGTGGGGTTGGTGGTGGTTCATTTTGCTTGCCCCATGATCTCTTCCATTCCACATTACGGTACAGTATCTACTTTTCTTTGCCCATCACAATTTGTTTTAAAAACAGAACGTTGTTTTTTACGTTTCAGTAGAGAATCGCGTGTGGAAATACGGTCGAGAAGGTTTTTTTGCTTAACCTATGTGGAACCCAAACATCAAAGCGATTCACATAACCAAGCTGGTGCAAATGATTTTCAGCACTTGATCTGGATATTCCGAGTATGTCGGCCATCTCCCGCATGGTATAACATTGATTGATCTCAATTAATGTCTCTGATCGCTCTGATCAATGCCTTTAACCACATCTGCAAAATGCCTTCACAGAAGAACCTAGATTTACTGTTTGATTGAATAACCGGGAGCAGCTGTGTGTATGTTCCAACATGGCTTTGACTCCTGACGCTTCCATTTATATGCGTGTAAACTTAACGTGGTTATTAAAACTCTGACTTTATAGAATTGCTGTGAGGATTAAAAACTTATTATAAATGATAATTATTACTGTTATTAATTCACAGTTTTAAAAGAAATTTTGACATATATTAAATAATTTAATTCTCATTGTTATACTGAAAAACAGTGTTTAACAGATACTCCTTCCTATTGAAGATAGGAAAAGATAGC